>NC_083361.1:84270604-86670604 GCF_030254825.1 Meriones unguiculatus | reverse complement strand
TACTGTATACAAGAGTCAATATCCAAAAGACTTTCCAGGTGGCTCTGCCAGAGTCCACTCAGCACCCTCGGGTCCGCCAGCCCTCGTTCCGGCCCTACAGTGGGCTGACGCACCATGGGCCCGGACGGGCCGGTGCAGCACCCACCTTCCCGGGAACGGCGGTCCTGCAGAGGTTTGCCGGCAGAAGCGGTTTTGTACAGAAAGCCGCTGTGGCTCACAGTTGGCAGGATGACAGAGTAGTGCTTTTCCAAGGGTTTCACCGAGTCCAGCCGAGGCACCTCTTTGGGGTGAAGAAAGAATGGTGGTGGTTATGCTGGATGTCCAGACACCCTCTGAGGCAAAGTACCTAGGCTCATGCTCTGGTCACAGTCCTGCTTCCTCAGCTCCCTGGCAGTGCCCTCGGGCCCCTACTGCTACCTTCAGGGTTCTGAAAAGCCACATCTCCAGCTCTGCCCACCAGTAGGAATGTCAGGGCCCAGCTCCAGTCCTTCCTACCTCAGGAAGCCTCCCTGACTCTCAAGCCCACCCTACACTCCTTGTTGGAGGCGTGAAGTCAAGCATGCTAGAACGAGGGGGACTCTGGGCCAGCTCCATAATAGTCCCTAGAGAGAGGTTAGTCCCTGACGGCACAAAGCCCAGTGAAGCAGCCTGATTCCAGTGCTCGGCACTGAGGGGTCCCCTAACACACACCAGCTGGGTGGTCTCTTGCACCTCCCTAAACACCTGGGTTCTCGCCAAGCCAGCATACCCCACCCACCCATGGCCCAAAGCCCAGAGCCCCAGCCGCCGAGCCCCACCCTCAACCTTAGGATGTGCCTCAGAACACGAGGCCTGGGCCATAACCCACACCATTCACCCTAGCAACCCCTCAGCCAAATGGGATCCAGCCCAGGTCTGTGATGGAACTCCACCCAGGCTGAGCAAACAGATGATGTGCTGCAGAGGTCACACACATGGCAACACCCTCCTCCACAGCAACACGGACCCACTGCACATACACAAACCCCAAAGCCTAAACATCCCCGATGTGAGGAAAGAGAACCAAGTCAGCTCCAAGGGGGAACAGAAAGCACTCCCAGGAAGTCAGGACAGGGCACACAGGTAAACAGTCACAGAGATACAGACACAAACATGAGCACCCACCGAACCATAGCCCGAACATGCCCGAGTACCTGCTGCTGCCCCAGGGGCCACCAAGCAGCTTCAGTCACAGCCTGGGAGTGGCCTGCAATTCCAGGCTCTCAGCTGATGCACGCTTCCCACGGACACCCCCGTAAACCAGACCCTGCCAGCAGGGCCCCCGGCTACTGAGGAGGACAGAGCCGCTGGCCGCTCACCTGTGCTCTGGTTATTCCGCAGAAACTCCATCTGCAGCGTCTGTCCGGCCTGCTCAGCGAGAGCCAGGGGTGTGGGAGCTGCCGGGTCCCCTGAGAAGCAGCCGACCCCAGCCCCACAGCCCAGGAGTGCCTGGGTCTCAGCCAGGTCAGTGGTAGTAACTGCAGCACACAGGGCCTAGAGGAGAGGGGAGGGTCAATCTAAGCAAGAGTGGGAGGGGAGGGCTAGGGATGGGAGCATGGGAGATGAGGAGGAAAGAGGACGGAGTCACTCAAATCTGGGTAGACTATCCTTAGACTGAAAGAGACCAGGGCTTAGGGAAGCCAGAAGAGGAGAAAAGAAAGTTAGAAAAGAGTTAGAAAGAGGAGAGGCAAAGGCAAGCCAGGGAGGCTGGGCAGAGGCGACCAGATGAGGCGGGGGTCCTAGCCACTGGGCCTCACCTTGTGGGTCCTGGGGCACAGCTGCTGGTCAGGCTGCAAGGAGCCCCTGGAGGATCTCAGGCTCCCTCAGCCTCGTAGCGGGGGCAGAGGGCGGGGCTAAGGGTTTGTAGCTAATTCCTCCCACATTTGAATTCCTCACTGCCTGCCCAGCCCTCCCCACCAATGGGAGCCACCACCCTTCTGGCTTGGAGGCTAGACTGGGCTGGGCTAAATGGGGGCTGGACACCCTGGGTCCCAGAGAGGTGGAGGCCTGGCTTCCACAGAGCTCTGGGAGCTAGACTGGCTAGGACTGCTTGGAGGGAGAGCTGAAGGCCACTAATAGGTCACAAGTGTCATCCGCTGCCTCCAAGTAAGCTGTCTTCTACTCAGGCTGAGCCAGATCAGGGTCCAAGATTTAGTTCCTAATCTTCTGGGGGCTGGGACCCGCAGGGGACCTCGTCTAGAATGGGGTGTGGATGGGGTGGGCCAGAGTAGTCCAGCTGTTTTTCATGAGCCTGACAGGAAATAGCATCCCCATCAAGTTCACTCCTTTTGGCAGAATTCTGAAGGGACAGGACAGGGTGCGGGAGACAGAGGAATCAGGAGGAAGAAGCCAGATGCTGAAGACAGGGCGCTGGACCAAGAACCAAGCCTGACTCCTCCCTGCATTGTTCTAGTTTTCCTTATGCAGGCCCTGCTGCCCTCTGGGCCTCAGTTTCCCCATTTGCTCACAGCCCTCTAAGCTGATGGAAGAGATGGGTTGAGATGAGAGAGTGGGGCCACAGGAAGAAAGGGTGGGCTCAGGGGGTCCTGACAATGCAGGGACAAGAAGGCTCAAGAACCCAGAGGCTCAGTGTGCTGACCTTGTCCAGCTCCTCTTGGTTGCCAAAGAGCGGGTGGTAGCGGCGGTACTTGCCCTCTCTGTACTTGGCCTCCAGGTGACAACGCCTGGCACCAGGGCTGCTGCTAGGCTGCAGGGCCTCACTAGGGGGTACGTTGGCAGCCCAGAAGTTGTTCCCAGGGCCATTGCCCAGCTGTAAGAAGAGCTGTGGGTGTGGGCGAGAGGTGAGAGGGGCAGCTGACAATGAGAGGTCCTGAGACAATCAGGCCACACACCCCAAAGGGAGGTCAGGAGCAGCTAGGTCTGCTGGTGGCCATGGCACTCTTGCTCCGGGCCCGGGCTCTGAGCCCAGATTGTCTCAGACAGTCTGATAGGAGAATGTTGGAGGCCTGGTCCCTGGGGACCTCGCTGTTGTTTCACCCAGCCCCACATCTGGAATTCTGCATTCCTGAGGCTGTCCCAGTGAGGGAGTGTTGTTTAACCTGTCAGCCAACAGGGTAGGCAGGGATTTGGGGTCTGACTGTTCCCAACATTCCTCTCCGGATGAGAAAGGGTGGCAGTTTCTAGGAGGTGAGGGGGCAGGGCAGCATTAAGGGGTCCCCACCACATGCTTAGAGTGCTGGAGTCACAGCAAAAGACAAAGCAGAACAATCCCTGCCACGATGGACCCACTCAGGCTTTTTTTTTTTTTAATTTCCTCCCTGAGCCTCAGTGTCCTCATCTGTATCCCGGGTATTCTAATGCTAACTCAGGATTATTCTGAAAGACAATTCACTAACAAAAGTGACCGAACACACAGTGTGGGCGTAGGAAATGGATATGCTATGAAGTTCCCCACTTAGCAGTAAGGCCCTGGGTCTAGCCTCCTGCTTCAGGTTCCCCTAACAACTCTCACACGTGCAGGCACCGGAGAAGCTTAAGCACACGTGCGTGCCTCAGACCGTGCAGCACATACACACTATGCGCGTGAATTCAGGTGCGGTGAAAGCTCAAAGCCTCTGAGGGGTGGGTGTACACAGGAGAAGCCCCCCCCCTCAGCCAGGCCATGGGGTGGAAAGGAGCAGGCTGGGTGGTCAGCACACAGGGGCTGGGTAAGTTCAGGCACATTTACAGCCCAATCCAGTTTCCACAGGGCCACAGCTGAACTATAGCAAGTCTCTAAAAGGTCAAATAATAAGCAGTTTAGGTTTTATGGAACAAATACAGTCTCTGTCAAATCTTTTTTATTTTTATTTGTTTACAACCCTTTAAAACTGTGAAAACATTCTTAGCGCACTGGTCAGTTTGCTGACTTGGCCAAAAATAGGCTTTTCCAAAATCCCCACCCTCTAGGCTATCACGGAGCTCTGGGGGCTCCACAGCTCTGGGTCAGCGAGGCGGGGATGAAGGACAGCAGCTGAGAGGAAACCGCAAGCACGGGCGATGAGCAGGCATGCCTACCTGGATGAGCGTTTCTGTCCACACCTTCCTGTCCATCTTCAGGCTCCGCACCTTGGACACTCCAGCACCCAGGCCACGGTGCTCCCCTGCGATGAGGGCCAGGCACAGCTGCTCCAGAATCTGGTCACACACCCGTGGCTCACACCTTACCAGCCTCCCTCCAGCCTCAGGCCACTGTCCCTACCTACAGACTGCTTTGGCGTGTAAATCCCGCTCCACCCCATCAGCAGGTCCAGTGTAGCTATAAATGCCTTTATCTGCTCCCCTGCCATCTCCAACTTCCTGCCTCAACTCTCCTCCCATCTCCCATGGCCACACCTTCCTGTCACTCACGTCTCAGCTGACATGTCACCTCCTCAGAGACATCCCAAACAAAAAGCGCCTTCTCTTCCCACCTCTTGCAACTCCAATACTTTTATTGGCTCCTGTGTTTTTTTGCCCTTCCTGTTACAATGCAGCTGCATGTGAATAGGATCCTGACCACCTGGTTTTAGGTTTCTGTCCTCGGTGCCCAGAACAAATGCTGCTCACAATAAGCATTTGTCCGAGGATTGAAAGGAAAGGCTAACGTTAGAGATAGAAAAATGAAGCTTGCTCAGCTACAGATCAGAGGAGGGACCCCAGGAAAGGAGAGGGAGCTAGGGGCACTAGGAATACCTGTCACTGCCTGGCTCAAGCCCTGGCCCTACACCCGTGTTCTTCCACAGAGAACCGCATTCGCCACAGTCAGCCTGTATCAGCTCCACAAACTGTTGCTTTCCTTATGTGACCAGCAGGGAAGCTGCTACTGGTCTGCACACAGACCTCATGGCCCCAGGGCTGGACATCTGCCTCACAGTCCCACAGGCCTAGCCGCTCTTCCCCACGCTCAGTGACTCACTCACCTGTGCCCTTTCAAAGTTCACCTTAGCCCTGTAGCAAGGCAAAACCACCACCCGGGCACTGTCAGCTCTCAGGATAACCTAGTGCCGGGCACGCAGTAAGCACATGGCACATGCTAGGCCCTCACTACTCGAGTCAACAGAGGAACACACCTTGCCCCCCCCCCCCGTTTTCCATTCCCACCCTCCTCAGCCATGTTAGCATGGAGATTTCATATGTAACCTTCAGACCACCCTTGAAGGCTCAGCGCTTCCTCTCCCAGTCCTGGATGGTGCAGCAACAGCACCCACCCCCACTCCCACCCTCGGGGTCTCCAATCTCAGCGTCTGCCTGCTAGCCAGAGTCTGGTCCACAGAGCTGACCATGTTCCTGTGTTCCTTGTCTTACATCCCCTCTGGACAAAACTCTGGCTTCTCTCTCAGCAGGAAGAGCCCTGGTGGGCCTAGCCCCCTGTGCACTTCTGATGTGACAGGCACACCAGATCCCAACAGTCTGGGCTCTGATCTAAGCTTACCTACTTGGCAGATAACCCTGAAAAAGTACTTTTTTCCTCTTTGTGTGTTCCCATCCCTGCAGGGAGAGCATAACCATGAATTGAGGGCCAAAGGTCATTCCCAGAAGAAGAGCAAATAACGCTGGAGCAGCGCTAGGAATAAGACGGCAGGAGCTGCTGGCCAGGCCAGCCATTGCCCGGCGGCCAGCCTGCTGCCCAAGTACCTACCTGCACAGCGCTTGCAGATGACAACGCAGAGATTGATGGAGGCCCAGTCGGGCTGGGCCGCCCCGCAGTCAGCGCAGAACCTGTTGGGGGCCGCAGCCCAGATGCGCTCAGCCACCTCTGAGGTCGACAGGGCCTCTGCGATGGCTCCCTGCATAGCTTCCAGCCATTGCTCCTTCTCTAACTCTGAGTCAGCTGAGAAGCTGGGGACACATAAGTAGGGGAACTGGTGGGAAAGGGCTTGGAGGGATTTGAGGGCCCGGAGGAGGTATGGATTTGGGAGCTCTAGGCAGGAGAGAGATCAACTCGGGACTAGTGGGAAAGTGAGTATGAATAACAGAACCACAAAAACTAGGAGAAAAAAAAAGGGGAGTTAGGAAAAAAATGGTGACAAAAGAGAAAGGCTGAATCAGACAGTGAAGCAGGGCAGGTGTTTAGGACAGAGAAGGTACATGGCACAAAGGCAAAGGACAGGAGAGCAGACTGGCAGAGAAGACAATGGGGTTGGGGAGGGCCTGCCAGAGGCAGGGCAGAACTGCACTTGCTTCCTGCCTCAAGGAGCAAGAGGCTTTTGTTTTGTTTTGTTTTGTTTTGTTTTTGAGCTTCCTCTGCCGCTACCACCAACTGCAAGTCACATAGGGGTGTCCAAGAGGTCATGAGCGAGAGGGGCTGAAGATGGCTTTACACCATAACAGCCGGCAGAGGAACTCAAAAGCTGCCAGAGCCTCAGAGGAGCAAGCGGCAGTCACGTCCCACTGCAGCAAGCCCTGCAGGTCCAGGTGGTCCAGGCCCTTTCTGCTCAACATCTATCAGCCTTGTTAAGGTTGGTGACAGTGACCAGGGAGCACAGTGGCCTCTGCAACTGACAGAAAGGAAAACCCCAAAGTGGCTGGCTGCAGCTGTTGTGTAATCCCACAGCTGAGGATTACGGCAAAGAATCACACAGCCAACGTCATAGGATATTTCAAATGTAAGAACTGAACAAACACCAACTTAGCTCTTGAGGTCAAAAGTCGCTACCCTGCTATCGTTACGGATAAAATGCAACCATTGAGACGGACAATAAAACAATAACAAGGCAGAGGCCAGAGGGCCTGGATGGTGACCAGACACAGAGAGGAGATAGCCAAAGTAGAATGCAAAGGAGGGAGACAGTGACAGGCTACGTGAGGCAGAGAAGGGCCAGGGGGAGATGCCCCAAGAGACAACAGGCACCCACGCTTTGAGAATAAGCGGATTCTATTGGAGGGCCCACAGGCTCAGGGTTGGGGATGGCAGGGTGATCCCTGCGTCTCGGGCCAGGGAGAGGGTAGCAGGTGCTGGCGGGACGCCTCATGAACAGTGTGGTGGAGAGAACAGAGCCGGCCAGGTGGAGACGGGTGGACCTGACCGACGAGGGCAGGTAGGGGAGAAAAGCGGACCTGCTCCATGGGGTAGGGCTGGAAGCGGGGGGGGGGGGGGGGGAGGGGATACCTCGAGGATGCCCGTGAGCCAAAGGAGAAGCAAGGGCTCACCTGAAGATGCGGTAGGGGGTAGTGAGGTCAAAGCTGCGTCGGTCCACTTCCTTCACGTTGCCCACATTCATGTCGATGAAGGTGATACCAATGCCCAGCTGGAACTCCTGATGGGGGGGGAGGAAGGCGATGCTGACGGCAGGGATTAAGGTACAGGGATAAGGAGGCCCTTGGAACTAGAAAGAGCCTAGGAAGGAGGGAGGACTCAGGACACTGAGCAGGGACAGAAGCCTGGGGGCCAGGGCGGGGGTGACATAGGAGGTGAATGGGACAGGACAGAAGGGTGGTGCTCAGGGACTGGATGGAGATGAGGCACAGGCAGACAAGAAAAAGGGGGGCAATGCTGGCCCAGTGCAGGAAAGGCTGGAAGTGAAGGTACTGACTCAGGACCTAGATAGGATCAGGAAGGGACCAGGTGGACAGGAGCTGGGCAGGGAAGCAGACGGACGGGGAGGCCCGGTAGAGGCCGTTGTACCTCCAGATTCTTATAGAGCTGTACTTTGTCCCCAACCACAGCCACATAAAGCTTATTCTTGAAGCCTCGGAGCTCCAGGCTGCCAGCGCAGTCAGGCTGCTCAGTGCCTCGAACTCCCAACACAGAAGCGCTGGAGAGCCGAACACGGGCTCGCTGCTCAGCTACCGCCTGCTGCAGGGCTTGCATCCACTCATTCCGCTCCACTGCAAAAGGGAGAAGGTGATGCTGGACCTGAGCCAACAGGGGCCCCTGGCTCTGGGCTGCTCAGAAACCCCCTCAGCGAGGATTCCCACCGGTTTGGCCTGATGCTTTGCTAGACTTCTCTGACTTGGACAACTTAGGCTACAATGCCACCCTGTGTGGTTTGCACGGGCAAGCCACCACAACTGAAGTGTCCCCTATGCACACTGATGAGTCTCTCGAGGAGCCGGGGGTGTCTGCAAAGGAGCCGGCTACAGTCAGTATCTCCTTCCCTCTCCCCCCCCCCCCCACAGGAACAACGCCTCCCTGGCTATGACGTGTTAGGGAGCAGACGTATATTGTTCCCTTCCCACTCTCCACAGCGTGGCCAATCTTCCCTAAGCACACACGCAGACACACACACACACTCCTAAACTCCCACCATCGCTCTCTGCCCGGAAGGCGAAGGTCCGATTATTGGTGATCACTTCAAACTTCTGGTCTCCGATAGCAGCTACCCGGCAGATGCAGGCTACGGGGACAAAGCGTTTAGAGTAGGCATCCTGGGGGAGAGAAGAGCTGCATTTCAGAGTGGGACCCCTAGAGCGCCTCGCCCACATCCACGGAAATGAGGGCTGCAAGCCTATCTTCCGCAGGTGGCCTCAGATCACCCTGTGCTGGCTCTCATCACTACCTTCAGCCAGGCCACAGGCCGGGGCCCACTGAAGGTCAGCAAAGGACTGCCTGAAGCAACATTGGGGTTCAGCCTAGGACTAGTCAGGAGCAGGGCTCAAGTGAGGAAGTGATGGAGCCCTCACCTTGTTACTGTCAAAGTATCGCAGGTAATCAGTATCCAGCCTCACCCATCGCTTCTGATAGATGTAAGACCTGAAAGGCAGAGGCAGGCCTCAGCAAAGATGGGGAACGAGGAGGGAGGTCCACCATTACACCCGGTCCCCCTCTCCCAGCACGGTTAATATGGTTACCAATGGTTTCAGTGTGTGGGGAGGATTTTGGGACCCATGACACCAGTGTCCTGGAGCCTAGCTTGTCCCCATGCAGACACTAGTAGGAGCTGGCAGGCCTCACTCACCCCTGCGGCGGGTTCTTGTCCAGCCAGCCAGCCTTGACGACTGGTGTGATGGGGGTGAAGCCCCCAGGGAGCTCATCCATGAGGTGCAGTGGGAGATCAGGGATCAGGCTGCGTAAGGGTGGATTCAGGCCACTGGTGGGCCACCCGCCACTAGGATCAGAGAAGGAAAGTGGAGCAGGGAGGCTGAAGGCTCCCTCAGGCTAGGGCTGGGATAGAAGTGTAGGCTGGACAGATGAATGGGGGGGGGGTGGATACTCACTTGGGGATACCCTCATAGGCATGGTCATCCTCGTCCTCGGCATCATCCCCAGACGGCTCCTCCCCCTCGCTCAGCAGACTGGCCACGCGAACAGCCCTCGGGACTCGGCTTGGCAGGGGCTCCTCCTGGCCGGCCCCCACCCCCAGGACTGCTCAGTGTCACGTTTTCCCCTCAGTTCCCAGATCACCCCCCACTGCCACACCCACCTGTCTACTCCATCCTCAACCCACAACTCAGCACTTTTACTTCTGTTTCTGCACCCTTCCCCCAGAAGCTGAGACCACAGAAGGACAGGGTAACCGGGTCAGGAGAACTGTTGGCAAACGTGCCTCTAGGGCCAGGGGGAAAAATAGAAAGGCCAGGAAGCAGAGGAAGACCCAGAGCTGGAGAGACACAATATACATTCAAGAGAGATGACAGGAGGCCTCAGAAAGTGAAACAGACAAGAGGGGCAGCCTCTCCAAGACACAAACAGCAACAGAGCACACAAACACAGCCAGAGCACCCAAGCCTGGGACAGAAGCCACAGACCAGATTGCTGCGGGCTCCAGGATGACTCTAACATATCAAGATAGCAAAGCGAAAGGGGATGTGGGGGTGTACCCACTCTGGTAGGGGAGGAGAGCCCAGGGTCTCCAAGGCCAATGAGCAGCCAGCCCTCCCTCCACAACACAGGCAGCCAATGCAACCCCAACCAGTTTGCCCTGCCTACCTTGGTCATCACGCTGGCTGGGGCCCCCGGCCCCTCCTCTGGGCCATCGTCATAGTCAGAGTCGTCTGGTAAAAAGGGGGGGCAGAGGGGTTGGGAGGGCTCACAAGCCAGGAGCTTGACCTCTTCTTAGGTGCTCTAGGGCTTGGTTTCACAAGGGCCATTCCCAAGTCAGGATGGACTCCCAACCCCACCCAGGCCCGACTTTCAAAAGAAAGGCGTAAGGGACAGGAAGTGGTGCTATTTATACTGAAGGAAAGGAAGGGCCACCACAAGGCTGACCAGGCCCCAAGCTTGGGAGTCAGGGGTGGGGACTGTCCAGACAAGGCCTACATGGCAACAAGAACCAAGATGAACCAAGAGTGGCGGGGCCCCAAGGGCCACTCAACCGGGAGCTTCACTACATCAGGGGTCAGCCATGCTCACACTTGGCAAGAAGGAGACAGGGAGGAGAGAGAAAACGCATGCTCTTTGAGAAGGTCAGGACACCCAGGGGACTGCTGGCCACCAGGTGGAGGAAATATGCCCACTGCACGCTCTCCAGGGCTGATCCCAGGAGACCACCCAGGGCCCAACTGCCTTGTAGCACTCACCAAACTCAGGGAACAGGCGGGGTGGCTTGGGAGGGATCGCTGGAGGACAGGAAGGAGGAGGAGGAGATGGAGGCTTCAGGGGACCCTGAGGAAAGGCAGGCAGGAGGGTGGACAGAGTCTCTGCAGGCTCTGGGTGGGGACGGGGTGACAGTGGTGGCAGCAGTAACTCCTCCTTGGAAGGAAGGCTGAGAACAGAACCAAAGCTGGTGTCAGCAGGCGACAGACGGCGGGCGTTCTGACCCAACGAGGCCCTGCCCACGCGGGCAACACCTTCCCGACCCAGACCCCAACCTGCCTCACACAACCCTCGGCCACTCTCACTCAGGGTGCCACCTCTTGGTCCTGTAAGTGCCAGCCGCCCTGCCCAGTGCCTCCGCTCTTAGCTATGTACCCATGGGACCCCAGGCTGACAGAGAGAAAAGACCCGAATGGGGCAGAGAAGGCTGCTAAGGGCAAGGGAGGTTTTCACCTGTGCCGTGGAGGGTAGAGGGCAGATGAGATGGGACTGAAACTAGAGTCTCAGAACCTGATTCCTAAGGCCCAGACTGTGGTCTGTAAACCAAGACCCTCTTTTTTTTTGTCCACATTCAGGTGACCTCAGATTCCTCAAGCTCTTTTCACTTTCATCTCTGCTGTCACTCTCCAGGGCCTGCTTCAGGTACCCAGTGCTTTCCTGCCATAGTTTTCCTGTTGTCCGATCCTGGTGATGAATGTCTCCTGAGGGGCTTTGTCATACAGAACACAGGTTTGAATCCCACCTTAGCATCTTCATTTTCTTTGTGTCCTGGGCTACATGCCTAACCTCTCTGGGCCTGGGTTTCCTCTTCTGTAGAGTAGGAACTGTTCTCACAGGCAGAGAGGAGAAGGAACTCGAGAGAGTGGGTCACATACCGACACGCAGGGTCCTCAGTGCCCAGCAGTTAGAATGGCTGCTGAGTCCTGGCGGCCTACCCCACCAGCTATCTCTGCCCACATCTGCCAAGGGCTGAGGAGGGGCAGCAGAGCGGGCACTTTCCTCCCAAACCCGGCTGCTTTTAGTCTGTTCCCCAGCGTTCCCGGCAGTGGGAAGACCTTAAACGCAAGGAAGGCTGGAGGTGACTGGGTCACTCTTGAATCCAGCAGTTCCCCCTCTCCCCGCTCCTTGTAGGCGCATCCCTGCCTCTGCGCCGTATCTCTCCAGCCCCACCTTGCTGTTTCCCTAAGCCCTGCTGTTCTCCACTGGACGTGAAAATTATTCCAAATAATGTTCTTGAAGGCATGTCCCTCCGACCACAAACTCCGTCAGCATCTAAGCTAACAAATGCCAGCTCTACTACCACGCGCTTCTTAGAACGTGTCTGCTTCCCAACAGCTTGTCCCACGGCCATGCAGACAGGGAGGGAACTTCCCTGTGTCATGACCCGCATGAGGCCCTAGAGCAGCCCGGCCTCCCACCCAGCACTGCCTTGACAACAGCATCCTACGTGGGACCCGCAGGGTACCAGGAGCAACGGTCAGCAAGCTCTACCACGGGGGTACAGGCTCCTGCGTCACGACTGGGAGCGCGCACACTTGTGGGGCCACTGGGAGGCACACTGGCCCCTCGGAACCAGGAGTTTCTTTCTAAGCCAGGCTGGCTCCCGGGAGTCACCCGCCCACTCTGATCCTCAGTCTCTCACCTCTGAGCTGTCACCTGCAAGGATCACAAAGAATGGCCGCTAGAAAGCTATGTGGGCTGTGACGTGATGGCTGTCATGCCCCTGTCGCTACTCTGGCAGTAAGCTGTTCTCCACAACCCGCCTACCTCTCTGGGAAATGATAGCAAGGGGAGGTGGCATGGAGGGTACACTGCCCCTTTGTATGCACTCCCTGAGTTGACCCTGAGTCTCTTCACGGGGTGGGGGGGTGGGGGGAAAGCGTTTGACTTGAGACCCACACAGCCAAGCACAGAGCGTTCTGGTCGCAAGAGAAACAAATGAATGATTAAACAATGACTAAACACCTGAGTGCAAACCTGCTGACCAGCTTGACCCGGTGCCTGGCCCCAGACAGGCAGGGCTACGTCCTCAGCCTTCCGGACGAGCGCGCCAACCCGTCGCACAGCTGCTTCCAGGAAGAAGGGGCTGTGGAGCCCACGCTCAGGGGTCAGCCGAGAGCAGATCGTGAGAACTATGTGGAAGTGGGGATTCCTGCTCTCCAAGGCCAAGCAAGTGAGCCTGGCTTCCCACTGCTACTCTCCTCGCTCAATGGGCCTGAAGAATGGAGAGTAGCAATGGGGTATTGCCACTTGTTCCTCATCCGCAGGGCCAGGCAAGCACAAGCCCTCCTCACCCGGTCTACCTTCACCACTGCCCTGAGGCCTGCCACCTGCAGGTGCCTCTGTTCTTATCATCTGTCCCAGAAGGAGAGACAATGGGGCCTCTCATAACTCCTGCAGCAAGAGACCTCCACGACAGCCAGATTGCCTAGCACAGGGCATCTAGTCCTGCTGAGTCAGGGCCAGGAAAGAAGAAGTGAAGTTAGAAAGGCACCGCCTGTGGGAAATCCCCAGGGCAGGGGGCCATGCCCCCTACTGAGAACAGAGCTGCTGGGGAGCGCCCCAGCAGCCCCTGGGTGTCTGTTCTCCAGAAACAGTCCCAGGTTGCAGCTCTCCAGGGCTGCTCCCGGCCTCATCCCAGCCCTGAGCGCTGGTCAATCACCCGTCCTGGCCTCTGCTCACCCTGCAGGTCCTTCTCCTTTGATTTCTACTACCACTCCCACCCTCTGTGCCTCAAAATGCAGCCCCCTGGGGCAAAGATGCTCCCCGCCCCCGCTTACCCCCAGCTCTGTGGTCCTTCAGCTCTTTCTCTAGCCAAGGGGATGCAGACCATCTATTCTGATTATTACGTCATTCACGACAGGGCTGGGCACTCGACAGGGGGTGACCCACCTCAGCCTGTGTCCTTAGCTTATTAGATTAGCTCAACCTGGAACCTTGTACCCAGGGCTGGGGGACATATGAGGGCCCCGAGGCTAAACGGGTGAGACTGGAGTGCTTGGCCAGGGATCGCTGATCGTTACAGGGCAATGGGTGAAACAGCCTGTCCTGGCCACGAGATGCGTGGAGTTCCAGGCGATTGTGACCTGCCCAGAGTGGGTACTGTGAAGTGAACTCAGGCCCTCTACAAGAGCAGCATGCGTTCTCAGCTTCTGGGCCAGCTCTACAGTCCCAAGCTGCAGTTCATGAGCATATACTCTGAGGCTTACACAGTGTGTCCCTTTCATCTCAAGTATCTGTCCCTGTCTAGCCAAACGGTCCACAATTCTGGCTTAAAAGAGCATTCTTCCTTAAAAGACATACGTCCCACATCCTCCGCCTCTACTGCGGGCACCCCTCAGGCCTCAGGCTCTTCAGGGGCTTCCTTGGGGCTCCCCCGCCCTCCACACTACTTCAGGATTTATTCAGGTTTGTGTGCAAATGTGTATACAGTGCACTGCCTGCATGCAGGTGTCCACAGATGTCAGAAGCGACATCGATTCCCCTGGAACCGAAGTTTCAAATCGTTTGTGAGCCACCACGTAGGTTTTAGGAATTGAACCAGGGTCTCTGGAAGACCAGCCAGCGCTCTTAACTACTGAGCCACCTCTCCAAACCGCCTCCATACTGCTGATCCTTCCAAATGTTTGGCTCACAGAGATGACCTCAGAACACAAAAGACCCCAACCCTGGAGTCAGAACCCTCCCCCCAAAATGTTCCATGGGCCTTAGAGGGATGGAGGCCAATCCTAGGGCTCTCACCAGCATAGCTGCAAGAAGAGGCCAGGCCCAGTGATCTGGGTATATCAGTCTTTCCTGATGTTCCCTTGCAGTAAACTTTCCCAGCTGCCCACTTCCTCCTCAGCAGCTGGGCCCCAGTCCTGTACTCCTTGCCACTTCTGTCCTTCCTCATCCACCACAGGCCACTGCTGCACAGCCCCGGCTCTGTCTCACTCACTTCTGCCCAAGCCACAGAGCACAAAGCTCTTGTCAGACCCCCTTTGCTGGAACGGAGGTCTGCAGCCTGCATGTCTCTTAACACAGAGGGGCTGCAGCCAGTGTGCTCTGAACAGCCACCATGCCAGTGCTCTGCTCTAGAAAGGCTGCAGCCCTGATCCACCCTAACCCTCACCCTAACCCTAACCGAGTCCAACACACAACCAAGGCCCCACAGCCCTGGGCACTTCTTCCTGGGCCAGGGCTCCCTTTGCTAAGCACCACTGTAAACCAGGCTTCTGCGGTGACTTTTTAAACGAATGACCCCAAACCATCAATTCCTTTTTGCTTAAAATAGGCTTCTCCCTCTAGGAAACCACCCAAACACTCACCCTCCTTTAGCTAATAGCCTGCTGAGCACCCCACCCCACTCCACTGCCTGACCCCTGCAGAGCTGCCCCCCAGATCAGTCCTGCTGTGGTGGGCAAGAGTCAGGTAGTCTCTATATGCCATTCTGCTCTGCCCATATCCTGGGTCTGGCCCGACCCCACCACTTCTGGTGCCCAATCCAAAGTAGAGGCCATTACGTGTCCCTAGTGACCCGAAGGATGCTGGGTTCATTAGGGATTCCTGGTAGCTGTCAGCACTGGAGGTCAACCGAGTCCACATGCACCCACCAATTTCCGACCCTGGCCAGCAGGGGGGAACCGCACAAGTGAAGGGCCCCCCTCCGCAGGTAGGCCCTGTCATCTTGGGCTGGGAGTAAGGAGTTTAGACACACAGCAATCTTGAATTTGACAGTGCAACGAGCTAACCTAAATCTCCCCCAAGGGAATTGCCTGATGGTGCAGGGAACTGGGAATGAATGCTAGAACAGAATGGGTGAGCATCAGAGGCCCAAAGTGCAGACAGCAGAGACACCCCTTCACACACACACAAACATACACACACACACACACACACACACACACACACACCAGTGGCAGAGTCTGACCAAGCACCAGAAAACGGGATGGGATCCCTAATGGATCTAGGAGAAGCTGCTGGGAAGAAAGGGGATGTGTGAGAAGAGGGCATAAAAGAACCAGGAGCAGAGAAAGGAAAAGAAAGACCTGAGCAAACCAAGGAGCAACAGGGCACCCTGGAAAAGCGGCTCAGAAAGTGACACCCAGGCAAGAGGGCCTCCTGCTCTTCCAGCCCTCCCACCGGCCCAGCAGTCTGGCCAGGGCTGCCCCTCACTCACCCTCAGAGGCCTGCGGAATCCTGGGCCTAACAACTCCAGTCAGGTGCGCGCCAAGGTGTCCTGCGTCTGCCCCTGGAGGCCTATGTGGGCTTGCGCTGATGGCGCCACCAGAGTCCCTGTTGTCAGCTGTGTCTGAGTCCTGTTCCCTTGCAGGTGTGAGCCCAGGTATGTATGTCTTTGTACACCTACGGGTGGTGTCTCTGAATATGTGTAAATAACTTCTCTAAGTATGTGTCTCTGAATATAATCATAAATCTGGGGGGGGGGGTGCGAGACAGAGAGAATGTGAACCCAAGAGTGTGTGTGTGTGTGTGTGTGTGTGTGTGTGTGTGTGTGTGTGCATCCAGCTCTGGTTTCTGCTTCCTCCTCTCGGCCTCTCCTACCCCCACTCCCTTCGGCCAACACACTTCCTGAAAACACTGAGAGAGAGAAAAGTCACCCATAATCCCCTGGGGCAGATACTTCCTCCCCGCCCCTCAGCCACACCAGAGCCGTCCAAACTAAGAAGTCCCATCTGCTGGTCCGCTGAGGCCTCACAGGGTAGCTGTCCAGGAAGCCCTGATTCCTGCTAGCCCTTACAGTGGCTCTCCCCCTCCCCATGAGGCCCACAGGGGCTGCAAAATGGGCTTTCTGAAGGGAACAAGTTCTACCCCAGCAACAGCTGATCAGTCTTCAGCAAGACCACGGATTGGCTGGGCTGCAGGGGCAAGGGAAACCTTGCAAGGTGTGACTCCAGCCAGTAGCTGCCTGCTCTGGGCAAACACTTCCTTTCCCTCAAATATCTCTTATCCCAGGAGGAAGCTTAGACCCGCAGAGAGTTGGAAGGGGCTGTGATCAGGGGCTCTTGATCAAAAACGATTCCTCTGTGACCCAGAGAAGCAAGTTCTGAGGCTTTTGTCCCTGACACCTGAAGCTGAGTGGACAGGGCCAAGGCCAGGAGGCAGGATCTGAACGCTTGGTTTCCCCTGGGGAAGGTTGCTTGGGCAACTCTCTGCTGCCCCCTCCCCCAGCCCCAGCCTCCTCAGCTAGAGGCAGGGGGCCTCCCAGGCCACAGACAGGCCTGGCTCTGAAAGCCTCCGCCTGGCCAGGCAGAAGGGAGCGAGCCCCGTCCTTGCTTATTTTCTAGTCGCGTACAGCTTTTCTGTGGCCTTGGATCCCATCAGCTTCTTCCTTCCCACCAGGTCCTCTGAAGGCATCTCCTTCCCGGGACAGGCTGGAGATGACATGAACCAGGGAAGGCCTTCTTGAATTCACTGCCCTTTAGCTCTCCGGCCAGGGTGGGCTGAGGCCTGGGCACGCCATCTGCAGACACCCAAGCTCAGCACCCATAGTGTGAAAGCTTCCGGCAGCGCTGGCCTTCCACCTCCTGGACATGTCCTAAGGGCCTATTAGGTGCCTCTTGCCAGAGGCTAGGGATGCACCAGGAAGGGAAACTGACAAAGATCTCATGGCCCTAGGAGAGCTGACATTCTAACAGCTCCTGGCAGCATATGCGCACACATATGTGCACAATGACTCAGGCCTGACAGTACACAAACAATGACTGTGCCAATTCACTCACCCAAATAGCATCTGCATACCATTAACCATGCAGCCTGGCCGTGTGGTCCCTGGAGCAGCCGTACCCACTGGCACGCGTATGTGTGCGCTCAGCCCTCGAGAGCTCTCACACACAGGGCCTGTCGCCCTGCGGCTGGACGGATCCCTGCACCGATTAGGATGGAGCTGCGAGTACACACACACACGCCGCCACCCTGACAGCTGGGCAAGTGTGCGTTCACGCGCACAGACAGGCAGACAGCCAAAATGCCCACACACATAAATAAACATTTAAAAAGTCTGAAGACTTTGTACATCCGTGAGCTGAGGACTGCAGATGCCCAGGACTCCCAATGCCATCCTGAGGGCATAGGATGCCAGGCCTGGCACCTCTCTGCCCTAAGGAGCGTCCCAAACTGTGGGGGTCAGAGAAAACTCTTCACAACCTTCGGCTCCACATCCATGCGTTCAACAACCTGCAGATCCAACCCACATCTATGCTGAATACACGAAGATTTTCCCCTTGTCCATATTCCCTAACCAGTCAGGTACGGTAGTTACTGCCCAGGGCTTTTAGTGTATTTGGTGCTGTGAGCAACGCCCAGATGATTGCAGACATCAGTGAGCACATGCAAGGCCCTGGGTTTGACCCCAGAAAAACAGACAGCAGAACCAACCAGCCACCACCACCAACAACTATAGAGGATGCCAGTACTATATCATTTTTGGCCCCACCCCCACCTAGTGACTACTGAAGAGACAGGCCTGACACCCTCATATGCTGGCTAAGTGCCTGTGTTCAGACTGTAGCTCTGAGAGTGGAGCCTTGTATCCTGGGGTCCAGCGCTGTGGATATTATTTTTATTTTGCCCTGAAAGTTTCCTAAACAGCTGTAAGTGTCCGAGGAACCCAGAGGGCCCAGATAAGTCAGACGGGGCATCGGGTTACAAAGGCAGAGGGCGGAGGTGGGACCCCCATCCTTGCTTTTCCCTGATTTGCTTACACCTTGGTCTATAGCCTAAAATCCTATCCCAGCTGAATTCTTCCCACTGGCCACTTCTGAAGGCCTCTCCCTTCACAAACATCTCCAGAGGGTGGCCCTGGATGGGGAGGAGGAAGAAGGTATGTGGGATGCTGGGTTCAGGGGACTCTCAATTCCAGCAACTCTGAACCAGCTATTTCTGTCTCTAATAAATGTCACTCCTGCGTGCGGAGAATGGCCACTAGAGGGCGCAATGGCACCAAGAACGATGAACCTAGCGTGGATCCCTGAGGACCCAGAAAAGGAACACCTTACTCTTTCTTGCATCAGTTAAATCTCCTAACTTCAGACCTGGCTTGGCCCAGAAGATCCCCCGAGTCAATGCTACTCTATAAATGCTGAAAACACCCAAGACTTTCCCCACAGAAGTGCTCCTCCTCCCCCAAGTATGTCCCTTCCCTCCATGCCCTAAACCTCAGTTTCCCAGCTTGGAGTCAGAATACAGACCCCACCCTCCACAGAAGGCTGCAGGGATCAACAACCACCGCCCCCAACACTGTCTAGCAGCGACAAGGACAAGAGAGCTCTGTCAGCACACCCCTTCAAACTTCCAACGGAACGCTGTTACCCTGAACATCCGGCAGCCTGTCTGCAGATGCTTCTCTACAGACACCAGAGCAAACAGCGGGAAGCGAGGAAGAAGAAGCGGCATGTCCATAGGAAAAAGAAGAAGAAAACTCAGGAAAGCTCAAAGGAGAGGGGCGGGGAGAAGAGAAGGAATTCCGAAGATGAGACTGAGCGGGCCTGCGGCCCAGAAAGGTCCTGGGATTCGGTCAGATTTGTCAAGTACAGCATTGGGGGCGGGGATTAGGGTGATAGACAGACGCACAGCCCACCCCCACACCTGTCCCACCGTCCCAGTGCTCCAGCTTTCTCCACACCTCACCTGTCAGTGTGTACACCCCAGTCTCCACAGCATGAACTCAGACGTTCCTGGGATAGACAGCTGGGGCCCCTGTGGCTCCGCCGCCCGCTCTGCCCGCTCTGCCCTGCTCTACCCGCTCTGCCCCGCTCTGCCCCGCTCTGCCCCGCTCTGCCCCGCTCTGCCCCGCTCTGCCCGCTCTGCCCCGCTCTGCCCCGCTCTGCCCGCTCTGCCCCGCTCTGCCCGCTCTGCCCGCTCTGCCCCGCTCTGCCCCGCTCTGCCCCGCTCTGCCCGCTCTGCCCCGCTCTGCCCGCTCTGCCCGCTCTGCCCCGCTCTGCCCGCTCTGCCCCCTCTGCCCTGCCCTGGCCCTGCTCCCTACTCTCTAAGCCTGTGTCCCCCGGCAGCCAGCCAGGCCTCAGGCCTGGCCCCTCTACACTGAGCACTGAAGTCACTCACCTGGCCTGTGGGTGGGGGGGTCCGGTGCGAGGAGGTACAGGAGGGACGCTCGGTTCTACCAAGTGTCGCTTGGCGGGCAGTGGGGGCAGCACGGGCAGCAGGGGGTCCGGGACGGCTGTGGACGGAGGCGTGAAGCAGGCGGGCGGCAGACAGCTCCGGCGGGGTGGAATGGGCGGGGCGGCAGGTAGGCCCCCCTCCTCTCCAGCTGTGGGGGGCGGCTCGGGGGGCGCGGCGGGCACAGGCGGCGAGCGGAAGATGTGTCGCTTCATGGGCACCGGCCGTGGGGCAGGGCGAGGCACGGGGACCGGGGGTGCGTGGGCCCGGAGCAGGCCGGCCAGGACGCGGCGGCGGTGGCCAGGGAGGTGCATGCCCATGGCCAGCAGGCCAGCATCGCTGAGGCCTTGGCAGTCGGTGGCCCGCAGCAGCCCGTGCTGCTCGAAGAGCGCTGTGTACTGCTCCAGGTGCAGCGCCCGGAGCCACTCGGCCACCGACAGCGCGGCCTCGCTGCTCTCTGCCATGGCTCCCGGCACACCTGAGGGAGAAGGTCACGGCTGAGAGGCAGCCCAGGAGCCACCGCAGCAGGGGCCCGCTGCAAGGTTCCACGCTGTGTCCACCAGAAACCGGAATGCCGGAATCTCTGATGCTGAAACCCAAAAGATCAAAACCTAAAGCCTAAATTCCCAGAAACTTTGATCCTCAAAGATGAAAGCCTTGAAGGTTGAAATGTGAAATCCGCAGACGCCACTCATGCCATGAACTCAAATTCTATCCTTTTGTTGGTAGTGGCTCTGGTGTTTTGAGACAGGGTTTTGTTGAGTGCCTTCTTTGACTCTGGCTCCCAACTAGCCCTAAATTCGCTATGTAGCCCAGGCTAGCCTGAAACTTCCATCAGTCCTCCTTCCTCAGCTTCCTGAGCACTCAGATTACAGGTGTGCACCACAATGGCCAGTCTGAGTCTGATTCTTGCACGCCCATACTGTGCCCACATACCAGGCAAGGCTGAGCACTGCCAGGCCTGACTGAATAATCCTGTTTCCCCCCTGTGGGTCCCTGTGGCCCCAGCATCTAGCTCATGGTTTCTTAGCATGTCATATCCTCTACATCCGTCACACCCCCGACCTACAGGTTCAGCTACTACCATGGAGACTGGAAAATGGCATAATTGGTGTTGGGCAAGACACCCTGTCCCCACTCTTCTCTATGAAACGCAGGCCAGGGCCCAGTCCCTCTGAGGCACCTATCCCCAGGTGGAGGCCAAGTCTGGAAGCTCAGTGACACACGGGACCACACTCCATCTCTGCTCCATGTCCCTTAAGAAAGCGGAGTGCCCCAGAAGGAGGAAAAACCTAGATCACAAAGCCTGTGTCCTGGCCTTCTGGGTAATCCCCTCCCTTGCTACCAACACAGAGAAACAAACAAACAAGCAAAACATCCATCTGTTTATTGACTCAGTCACCAAAGCAGCCTGGCCCTGGACAGTAGGAACTCCCCCTTACACCGAGACCTCAAGAGCCTCCTTCTGCTGAGAGTCCAGGTAGACAGGAAGAGGCGAAGGGTGAAGGCGCCTGGTCATCACCACAGCACTGAAGAGGCGACAGTACTGTGCAGCACAGAGTTCACCTAACAGACTGATTCTTCCTTAAACAGACATTATACAACCATGAAACAAACAAACAAACAAAATCCAATTACAGGGGCCTGGAGAGTACTTGCTGCTCCTCCAGAGGACCAGCAGCCATAAAGTCACAGCCCCCTGTAACTTTAGTTCCAGGGGACCCAGTGCTCTTCTGGCCTCTGAAGGAATCCGCATACATGCGGCACAGAGGCCAACAAGCAGGAGCGCACACACACGTACACATAAATAAAAAAGAAGTTTAAGAAGAAATCCCATTACCTTAGGAACAAGACAACGACGCCGTTTCATTACTGTGTTTGTTATCACATTGTTCTAGGCAACACACGTGATAAGCAGGAGGCTGAAAACACGAACCAGGACAAATAAGCCATCCCAAGTTGCCCCACGTGAGTTCTGAGACGGGAGCCCACGCGGCCTAGCTGCGAAGCTCTTGTTAGCATTAACAGAAGAGATTAATATGATCACTGAGTTCAAAGCTACAACAAAACCCGATATTTCAGAGCAGTAGCCAGGTAGGAGCCAGGATGAAAGACCCCACACACAGCAGAAAATACCAAGAATGAGCATCGTTAAGAAGCTTACACACCTTAGAGAGGTGCTGAAGCGCACGCCAGTGTACTTGCTGGGCTCGTCTCCAGGGAGGGGCAGACCGAGGGACAGAAAGGCCCAAGAAGGCAGGTAGAAAAGCTACATGAATAAAAGTCTGAGGTGTTACTCAGAAGGGATGGAAAAAATTTTAAAGGCCTGTATAGTGCCCACATCATGGCTGCTCTCCCCAAGGACCCAGGATTGATCCCCGGCGCCCACCTGGCTCACAGTGGTTTGTAACTCCAGTCCCTGTCTTTAAATGTCACGTGACAGTACGTAAAAATAAGTGGTAGAACCCATTGCAAACAAAGTGAGAGATATGAGACTACCCAGGAGGTACCTCCTATCCCCTCACTTCCCAAAAGCCAAGAAGCACCTAGAAATAGGACGGACATTAGCTGGGCTGGGGAGACCCCAGATGTCATCCCAGTACTCAGGAGGCTGAGGGAAGAGCGCATTCACTTGGAGCCAACCTGGGCTACTTGAAACTCTGTTACAAATGAAACAGAGAGAAAGGAGAGAGAGAGAGAGAGAGAGAGAGAGAGAGAGGGGAGAGACAGAGGAAGAGAGAGAGGGAAAGCACAAGTGGGCAAGGAAGCACACAAGTGTGAGCAGTTTGTTTGTTTGTTGTTTGGGATTTTTTTTTTTTCAACTCGACATAAGCTAGAGTCACTGGGAAGAGGAAATGACAACTGAGGAACAGCCATCATCAAACTGGCCCCGTGGGGTCTGTGGGACATTTTCTTGGTCAATGACTGATGTGAGCGGGCCCAGGCCACTGTGAGCTTTGCTGCTCCAGAGCAGGTGGCCCTGGCTTCTCTAAGAAAGCAGGCTGGCAAGCCATGAGGCACAAGCCAGTAGGCAGCACCCCTCCGTGGCCTCTGCTTCAGCTCCTGCCTCAGGTTGCTGCCTGAGTCCCTGCTGTGTCTTCCTTTCCTGGTGTGAGCTGTCAGAGGAAACAAACCCTTTCTTCCCAAGTTGCTCTTGGTCACGGTGCTATCACAGCAGCAGACACCAAGCTAACAGTGAGAGGAAGGATGGAGTGGGGTGGTGGGGAATGGTCTGAACAGAGTTCAGAGGAAGAGCCTCGCACAGCCTTTAAACACAGGACAAGGACCTCCGAGAGACACAAAGGGAAAACTCTACTTTCCGCCCATCAAGTTGCCAACACAAACAGCCTGAAAATCCACAGTACTGGTCGTGGGGCAGGTCTCTCCACCCTGAGTGGCAGGGTGCCTCCGGGGAGGACAATGGCACAGTCACTAGAAAAGCCCCTTTGCTGCCCCTAGCCATCCTGGGTCAAGCACGAATGAAATCATTTATCTTGCACTGTTACTGGCACCCATCCAAAACAACATATATGGAGGGTTATCAGCTACCAAGCAGCGTTTATTGCAGAAGATGGAAATAACCGAAATGTCCATCAGCTGGGAAATAAGTGACTAAACTATGGGGTAGTCATGCAACAGAGTACCAAATGGCTATGAAAAGGAGAAAGATCCTTTTATGCTGACATGAACGAACTCCAAAAGCCTGCTATGTGAGCACGAAGAGGTGCAGACAGGATTGCCTTACAAGAAAAGCCAATAACAGTCACAACAAATTGAGTGCCAGGATGAGTGTGTCCACATGGCTAATGCGTAGGTGTGTCTCCACAGAGACAGGAGGCCACACCAGGGAATCCTCCTCAAAGGAAAGAAGTTAAGGGCTGAGGGGTCAGGAGGGAACAGGACAGGAGCGCAGCCCACACAGCCTTGAGCCTGTGTCACTTGGATGATCTTTTGGGGCAAAAGAACACAAGAACATCTTACTTTTGAAAAATTAACTAAACACATAACCTTGCTCATTCATCACTCGGGCCCCTCTCTGAATCCTAGAATGGCCTTAAACATGACACTTCAGCTTCCCCGGACAGCTTCCCCGGCCGTGGTGTGGAGGAAGACAACTCATTTTATGTATTCCGTCACCTAATGTTCAGTTACGTGAGTTCTAAACGGAGAGTTATACAGTAGGAAGACATAAACAAACGCATTTGGTGGGCTTGGGTACAGCAGCCCTCAATGGCATAACAGTATAAAGAAAGTCTCCCAGGGTTGAACTAGAACTTGAAAGCAACTTCCAAACTGAAATTGGTCTAAGCTCTAAAGTTTATATAGACTGATGAGAAAGGTCAGTTCAAGCATAAAATCAAGGCACAGAAAAGCATTACATAAACATCTGGGCTAAAAACAAAAGCAAATCAAACGAACAAACAAACAAAAAAAAAAACACGAATACAAACATCTGGGTAGATACACAAGAAGCTGCATTTGGTGAGCGCCTTAAAAACCCAGCATTCGGAAGGCAGAGGCAGGCAGATCTCTGAGTTCAAGGCCAGCCTGGTCTACAGAGTGAGTTGCAGGACAGCCAAGGCTACACAGAGAAACCCTGTCTTAAAAACCCAACCAAACGACCAAACAACCAAATAAACAGCTGCATTTGGGGAGAAGTGGTGGCAGGGGCTGCCATGTTAGGTCCTTCGTTTTGATTTTGTGCCGCAAGCTCCACAAAATGAATTCTATTTCAAGAGAATATGGGGCTCAGCAGGGAAGGTGCTTGCTGCAAAGCCTGATGACCTGAGTTCAGTCCCTAAGAGGAGAGGTCAGACTCCTGCAAGGTGTCCTCTCACCCTCACACACACGCTACAGCACCAGAGAACATGGGTGTGAGCACAGCAAGTGCACGCGCACACAAGCAAACGTTTGTTTAAAAGGAGGAGAGGAGTATGATCCTCATTAAGAAAACCCGAGAATGAGAAAGAGACCAAAACTCAACAAGTAAGGAGACACCAATCAGTTGGCACCCGGCAAACCAGCCTGAGGACCGTCTCCTCTCAGAGCCTCTTGGCTAAGCCTTACCAAGTTCTCAGGCCCCATCTTCCGTCCACAACCTCAGCTCCCCAAACAGAATATGAAACCCCAGGTCTCAGCTTCCATGAAACTCCCACCTCATGATCGCAGCTCCCCACTTACCTCACACCAAGGACACCTGGTCCTCCAGAGAGGTGGTTCCTAATTCCAGGGGCTTCCCATGGTGCTCTGAGGTGGAGACTGCAGGGGAAGAGAGGCGGGAGAAAATCCATGAGGCAAGTGATGCTAGGAGGAGAGAGAGGAGGAGGAGAGAGAGAGGAAGGGGAAAGGGGGAGGAAGAGAAGGGTGGGGCCAACCAGAGATAGGGGAAGAAAGTAGAAAGGGGAAGGAGGTGACGAGAGAGAGAGAGAGAGAGAGAGAGAGAGAGAGAGAGAGAGAGAGCAGGCAGAGAGAAGGCTCCAGGGCAGCAGGAGCCATGGAGTCAGACCCCAGAAAGTCCTTCCAGGAGAGGGGGTGTAAGGTTAGAATGGTGAGGTGCCTGTGGGGTGAGACTAAGGAGCTTGGGGTTGCTGGCTCCCTGGTTGGGACCCCCCAGTGGTGGGACTGCTACCAGGGAGTCTTGCAAAGAGACTGCATCAGGGCAAGCGCATAGGTGCTTTCCTGACAGGAGGGCTGGGGATACAGGAACACAAGGCTCCACTAATCTGGGGGCCACCAAACAGGCCGAGACAGAGGTGGGGCACAACTGGGGCAAGGACATGAGGAAAATGAGTCAATAGGGGGTTTCCAGAGGAAGAGAGAACGGGCTAGCAGACAGGCCCATGGCCCTGCTGCTCAGAAGGCCCAGGCACTGTGAGGTGGGGGTCACGATAGAATGGACAGACCCCTTCCTGGGGCCCAGAGCAAAGTCAGGGCAGGAGTGTCCTAGTAACCGCCAGGCTCTGCATGGCTACTCACAACCATCTAGTTACGCTAAGCAGAGTCTGCGACTGTCACTGCTTAGAACAGGGTTAAAACAGGCACACGCAGCTCTGCACACATCTGGACCCCAGTACTCAGGAGGCTCAGGAAGGGGAGGTGCTGTGAATGGGGAGCCACCCTGGACAGCAAAGCAAGCACCATGCCAGTCTCCGAACGCCACAGTGCTTTATGTGAATGTGGGAATCTGTGGGTGTTTGTGAGTGCCTGGCCCTACACGAGGACTAGTGCAAGTGCACACAGGGGCGTGTGGAGGCCAGGAATCAGGTGTCACTCCTCAAGAGACATCTACCTCCTTTTCTGAGTCTCTAACTGGGACCTGGAGGTCACTAATTAGGCGATGCTGGCTGGGGCCCGGGGATCTTCCTGTCCCATGTCCCCCAAGCGTACAGCATCATGTCCAGCTCGTTAGATGAATGGAGGGAGAGCCAGGTCCTCACGCTTACGTGGCGCTTTACAGACTGTGATTGCCCCGGGGCTGGGATTTCATTATTTATACAGCATTCTGCCTGCGTGCGTGCCTACACGCCAGAAGAGGAGACCAGATCTCACTATGGATGGTTGTGAGCCACCATGTGGCTGCTGGGAATTGAACTCAGGACCTCTGGAAGAGGGGCCAGTGCTCTTAGCCTCTGAGCCATCTCTCCAGCCCCAGGGATGGGGTTTTAAGGTGAGCATTTGATTTGATTTGTTTATGGTTATACGTATTTTATGTGCATGTATGTCTATGCACTCCATACAGGCAGCGCCAAAGGAGGCAGGAAGAGAGCGTCAGCTCTCCTGGGATTGGAGTTTCAGACATGTGGGAATCAGATCTGGGTCCTCATAACCACCGAGCCACCTCTCCAGCCTCTACAACAAACGTTAGGTAACTGGTACTCTGCATCAAAGCGTTGGCCCCAACAGCAAGCTTCTCAAAACTGCTTAAAAGACAAACAGCCGAGCGGTGGCGGCACACACCTTTAATCCCAGCGCTCGGGGGGGGGAGGGGGGCAGGTGGATCTCTGAGCTCCAGGTCAGCCAGGGCGACACAGAGAAACCCTGTCTGGAAGAACAACAACAACAACAAAAGACAAACAGTGCAATGTGCACGGTGTGAAGTGTCTTTACTCATTTAACCCTCACCCTGACCTGGGAGGGACCAGCAACTGTCTAGAGATGAAGAAACTAGAGTACCAGGAAGCTGAGTGGCTTATCTCGGCCACTCAGGGAGGAAGGCGCTGTCTCAACACACCTGGGCCTGCCCTGCCTAATAGCTAGCACGGCCATATATGCCTTTTGAATACTTGAAACGTCCCCCCAAACAAGGAGCCTATGGGACCTTGAAGAGAGTGAAAGAAAAAGAGCGTTAAAGATCTCAATGTCTTGCTGTTGACTACACGATAACTAATAACACTGGGGATATTTAGGTTTAAAATACTACGAAAGCAGCGTGAAGCGAGGAGCGGTAGAGCCTGCCTATGATCCTAGCTCGGGAAGAGGCAGGGTCGAGAGGTCACCAGCTCGGGCACACAGGGAGTCTGAAGCCAGCCTGCCTACAGAACATCGTGACTCTAATAACAATGACGATGAGGTTTAAACATATCCAAAGAGGGGCTGGATAGATGACTCCGTGGGTCGGAGCACGTGCAGCTCTTACAGAGGAACCAGGCTCAGTTTCCAGCACCCAAACGGCGGCTCCCAACCGCCTGCCAGCCCTGGTTCCAGGCAACTCAATGCCCTCTTGCGCTCTCCTCAGGCGCCAGGCATGCACATAGCACACGTATACACACGCAGACAAAACACTCACGCTCAAAAGGCAAAACTTAAAATAATAAATAAGAGTGTTAAACTCATCACTTTTGTTTGGTTTGTCTAGGATGAAGCCCAGGTCCTCGCACATGCTGGGCTAGGCCTCTACCACTGAGGCTCCTGAGGGATAGGACTACAGAAGAGTGCCAATGTGCCTACTCTAGTGCTCGTGTGTGTGTGTGTGTGTGTGTGTGTGTGTGTGCACGCGCGTGAATATGTGTACATACATGCCATGACGCATGTCTTGAGTTCATAGGGCACTCCGGAGCATGTGGCCCTTACCTGCACCTTGAGGCCCTGTCTCATTATTCACCTGCCTCTCACTCCCACAGCCTTCTGGAGCGTCTCCTGTGTGTGCCGCCCTCTGGGGTGGGGCAGGGCACACACAGGCACCGCTGCTCCCAGGCTTTTCTGTTTTCCCTTTACTGCATGTGTGTTCGCGCGGATGTGCGAAGGACAACCTGCGGAGTCTGCTCTCTCCTTCCTCCACGTGCAGCCTGAATTCAGGCCGTCAGGCTCACGGAACCATCCCAGCAGCTTTTTACCTGGTTCAGAGGCTCTGAATTCAGGCTGTCAGGCTCACGGAGCCATCTCAGCAGCTTTTTACCTGGTTCGAGGCTCTGAATTCAAGTCCTCAGGCTTGCACAGCAAGCATTTTTAACCACAGAGCCACCTTCCCAACCTGTTCTTACACGGTCTATTGGGCAAGGCAACTCTCCACCCTTAGCCGGGCTTCCTGCCGCCTCTGGTAAGCAAGAGTCAAGCATAACGGAGCGCATGCTGAGGTCAGGCAGTTGACAGAGGAGTGGTGACGGTCCCACCTCATTGATGGACTGGCTGGTGCTGGGAAACAGGAACCCCTGCTCTCCCTGAGAAGAGCCTGGCCTCTTTCAAGTTCCTATTCTTGCACTAAAGGGCACTGGCCAAGGTCAGGGACCTGGGGACTGAGCACTAACTGTCCTTGGGGACAGTGCTATTCCAGGAGCTGGAAGCACAACCCAGAAGCCTCCAGGAACTTCAGGCTGGACCCTGCCACCCAGGATCCACCAAGCCAGGCAGGGTGGCTTTCCAGAGGCGGCTCTCCCCGACAGAAACCTGTGGTAATCACTGCTGAGGCCAGAGTGCTGGTAACGCCATCCTTTCTTTATTGAAAATCGTGGTGTTTTATGTTTTGTTCATCACGGATTCTTGACATGGGTTTTCACTCTTTAAATGGCACCAGCATGTCATGTGTGGACAGTGGAGTTCTCCAGCACCCAGGCCCCCCTGCTCGGCTCTCACTCTCTGGGAAGCAGAGGCCTGGCTGAGGAAGCATCCCATTAACAACACCGCAGCCACAGGTGAGGGGACGCAGCCAGGCTCGCAGAGCCCCCGCGTCCCACCTCTGCGCCTCCCTTCGGTACTGCTCGGCTACCGCCACAGCTGACCGGGCTCCCTGTGCCCCAGACGGCTCGTCAGCCTGTCATCTGCTGCACTCCGGCCCTGCCACTTATGGATAAAGAAATAAACACCACAGAGAGGAAGTGACTTGCCAAAATCCTCAGTGACATACCCCAAGGCCCGGCCCCATCCACAACCCCTGTGTCATTTCCTACGTTGGCACAAGCCTGACATAGGGGAGCCCCCCAAAAGAGTCAGCTGACAATGAGTATATCAACCACCCTGGCCCCCTCCAAGCCACCTCCTCCAGGAAGTCCTTCAGGACTGCCCCTCGGCCGCCATGCTCCTGCCTGCTCTCCTTGTTGGTCTCTTTGTGAGGATCCACTTGTTGCCTGCTTCAGCGTTTCCTGTGAGGGCCTGAGTCTGCCTCTCTTTCTGATCCCGCCATCCACAGTGGAGCTCAGGTATTTAGTCCCACTTCAGAAGAGTCATCTGAAATCCCTAATCCTTGGCAGCCAGGCTTTCCTCAGGTCTGACTTGACTCCCTCTTGCTGGATCCAAAGATTTCCCCCTTTTAATGACCTTATCAGCCCTGCCCCAAGGCAGAGTTTGAACTCATTGCCCATTTCTGGCCCTGCATAACATCCCTTGGTCCTACTATTGACAGTGACACTAAGTTCACCAACCCAGCAAGGTGGAAACAGCCTTAATTTCTCTTCCTCTCCCAAGTACTGCTGTCTGCCCACATTCCCATCTCTGTCCCCTTAGCTCTCACAATGACCCCAAGTCCTGCGGTCTAACCCCACGTCACATGGGTAAGGTGGACACTCACCCAAGTCCCCTGCTGCAGCCCACAGGGCCTTTGGAGAAGAGGGAGGAGAGGAGGGCTGCCTCCGTGAAGCAGGCAGGAAGGCTTCCAGAGGCCACCTACCCTGGGCCTCGGTGGGTGGAGACAGGAAGGACACTGTTCCATACAGAGGGAACTGAATGTGCAAACCCTGGGGATCACACAGAAAGGACCCAGGACTCCGGAGACGAGGCAGTCAGCGGGGGAGGAAGAGGGCTGGCCTGCTGGCCTGTGGGTGTGCCTCTCCGGAGGCCTCCCCTTGTCTTCTTTGCATTCGGATTTGCAAGAGTGACTCAGGCAGCAACCTTAAAGGTCCTGGCTCCTTCCAGCCTAAACTCTGGACCCCACGGCCAGATACCTCTCTTATTTTATCCACTTGCACAGGGCTCTGCTCCAAGTTCAAGGCAAGACCCAGCCCTGGAGAGGGGGGACGGGAAGGGAGGGCAGCCCGGACCTACCTGTAGCCCTCCTCATCTTCTTACAACAGCCCCAGCCCTGCCCTAGGACTCCCGGTTTCCCAAACCAGGGAGCTGGACAGGGACCTGTGTGCAGCCCTCAGGAAACCCCTCAGATCTGTCTCCACAGGAACCACAACCACACACCCACCTGGATCTGCAAACCACACCCACAGCACCACACAAGCACGCCTCCCTAGCAGCTACTGGGCAGAGAGGCCCTTCTGCAACCAGCCTGTAGAACCCACGCTCCTATCAACAACTCAAGTGCACATAACTGTCCCAGAAATATCCCCCCACACACAACTGCCCAAGAGTCCCACACAACTTCCCTAAAATCCCGACACGCCCAACATCCACCCCGCACGGGCCTGGTCCGGTAGCCAGGTAATACCTGTGGCAGGGCCATCTTGCCGGGCACCAACTGCTCTCATGGGTGTCCACAGGACCCTGTGAGCTTCCACTAGAAGGCAAGAAGCCTTGGAGAGACTTCCTGTAGCTATGAGGAACTGTGTGAGGGCTGGGCTCCCAGCTCAGAGGGTGCAGAAGTGACCCCCCCGACCCTGCCAAGCTAACTCCCTCTGAGCCAAGGCAGCAAGGGCAGCGGGGTGGGGCACAGCTCAGTGGACCCCCAAACCAAGAAGTCATTTCCTGTCTCTCAGGGACTGCAGGCCTCAGCATGCGGGTCTCACAAAGGCCTACTCTGGCTTCCTGCGAGACTCCCAGCTGAGTCTGCCTGACAGACTCACCCTGATTCCAAGAACATCCTGTCAATCCCATCTGGGGTGGGGCCTGTTTTCTGGGGGTCTTAAGTATCATGTAGGCCGTGCCTCCCAGGCCTACATGAGCGGGCTCCAAGCCTGGCCTCCACCCCCACCAGGCGGCAAGGCAAACCTAATTCCACCCAGCTCTGCCGCCTGCCTGAAGCCCTAAGGATACCCCTTCCCATCCCAGGCCACAGTTTCCCCTCCAGCCAGGAACCCAGATGACTGACACCTCACCTCAGGCACAGCACAGCCAAGATGGCTCAGCAGGTAACGCTGCTCATCATGTGAGGAAGGCCTGGAACTCACGTAAAGGTGGAAGGAGAGAATGGACTCTGTAGCTGTGCTCTGATCACCACATGGACCTTGTAGTGTGTGTGTGCCTCCTCCTGTATAACCATGCATGTCCACACATTACAATAAATAAACAAACTTAGAGTAAAAAGTAAAAAAGGAGAGTCAAGGCAACTTGCCCTCAGTGCCAGACAGAGTAGCCTCATCCTTAGTGATTCGAAATGTAACGCAGTCAGACCTAATTTGTTAACTGGTGTTCGCTGAGCCTCCCGCCCCTGACTCCTGAGTATTGGAATTACGGAAGTGAACCACCACACCCAGCAATATATAGAGACACTAGAGGAACTATCATATATGAAATTGCTACTGTCCTAGGCCATCTGGCCTAGAGAAGGAGACTCACAGCCGCTCCCACTCCATCTTGCACAGTGAGGCTGGGCCTGCTGAATCTCCACAAGGACGCACCAAGGCCTCTCAGTGAACACCGCATTCTAGGGACCCTCGCCTTGTCCCCCGAGACAACACATGACCCATTACAGCTCAAACCTCATCCAGGGCCCCCAAATGCCCAAACCTCACCCTAGAAGGAGGCACCCTGGACAAGGTGTAACTCTGCAAATCAAAAAAAGCTGAAAGTCAATGGGCTGGTTTTAGGCCATGTGACAAAGTGCTACTAACCATTCCTCTCAGACCCCAACATAAACCTTCTAAATGGGGCCACGCCTATCCTTGGCCGTTCCTTACAGGCAGGCTTCTGATTCATGCTCCGCTCAATATTTTCCTGGGCCTTTCTGGTTTTGCTAGAGATGGAACCCAGACACACACACACACACACACACACACACACACACACACAGACACTAGCCAAGGCCTCTACCAGAGCCACAGTCTCAGCTCTTGGCTGGACCCGATTTATCTGAGTCCCTGTCCCTGCCTTTCCCTCCCCTGAAGCATAGCCTGGAGCCCACAGGGACAGCAGGATATCAGGCAGAGCTGGTCCTCTAACTGCCCTGCGCTGCCAAGGTCCTGGGCCCCCTCTTCTGCTCCAGCTTTCTCCAGTAGTGCGCACTCAAGGTGGGCCTGATGCTGCACTGGCAGCTGAGCACCGGCCTAGGCCCCCGCCTCTGTGACAGTAGTGCTTTCCTGGGGCCGGGACTTCTTACCCCTACAAGGGCATGTACTGCCAAGGTGCCACAGCACGATTCCAGGAAGGTCTTCCTGTGACCGCTGCACCCTCTACCCAGGGGACTAAGAGACTAAATGGGGTAGAAACAGGAAGCCACTGACCACAGGAGGGAGGGAGGGCTCAGGGCTGACCACAGGATCACAGGCAGCAGGAGGGGACAGACCAGGGTCACCAGTGCTGACGTTGTAGGACCCTCATCATGGGCTCCCGAGGCTGAAGAGGGGCAAGCTGGGTAACCCAAAGCTCCCACCGATGAGGAAGGAACTCTGGCTCTCTGTGCTCAGAACTAGGGACCCCCAGAAACAGAGACCCAGACCTGTCATTTCCTTAGAAGGTCCCTGAATGGAGAGGCTGAAGACAAGTGGGTCCCTTGCAACCCGGCACCTGAAAGTGAAAGCTGCCACACTGGAGAGGGTCAGAGGGCTGGGTGCTGGGCCAGGCTGGGAGTGGAGGAGAGGGAAATGTGCAGCGGCCCACAGGGGTGAGCCTCACCTCAGCTTCCTCCACTCCACAACAGGACGACCTAAAGGAAGACTCTGCTCTGCCTCCCCTCTCCAGCCCTTGTCTAAGGAGGGCACAGGGGGTCGAGGGAGCACTGAGGGGTGTTCCGTCCTATCCTCCATCAGTCTTCCTGCATGGAGCCCTCAAAGACTGGACGTATGGAGTCCGCACCGTCCAACAAGCATCTCAGCCCCGTGCTGCATGCCTATCCTGCCGCCTCACATCCTGGAGAGCAGGTGGTGTGACCAGCTTTGCAGATGAGTAAAATGAGCCTCCGGAAGGTGGAGTGACTCACTCAGGGTGACCCAGAAGCCAGGATCTGAACCCAGGGCTTCCTCAGCCCCTCTGTCCACTCCTATCTCCTCAGAAGGGAATGTGGAGATGGGCAGGCCCAAAGAGGACACAGGAAAGGCAGAAAGGAGAGAACAGAAAGATGGTGACTGCAGGCTATGCAAGGCCTTGAAGGCCACCCAAAGACACACATCCATAGCAGCGCAGTGGTGGCTCCCTTTTAATCCAGCACCCGGGAGGCACAGGCAGACAGAGCTGAGTTAGAGGCCAGCCTGGTGGTCTACAGAGCTAATTCCAGGACAGCCAGGGCTACATAGGGAAACTCTGTCTCAAAAACCAAAATAATAGTAATAATTTTAAAAATATATAAAAAAGACCCCCATCTGTACTGTCCAGACAATGGTAAGTGACAGATGGCTGGCAGAGACCCAGCACGCAGACTCGGCGGCAGAGGGCTCCCGCGTCTGTGAGACAGGTGGACTCACTTGTTTCGTTTTCTTCTGTTTGTGTGTGTATTTATGTGTGCACACACAGTGTGCGCATGCGGAGCTCAGAGAGTTGCATCAGGTGTCTTCCTCACTCCCACCTTGTTTTTTGAGACAGATCTCTCGCTGAACCCGAAGCTCACAAATTTGACGACACTGACTGCCCACTGGGCTCTGGGAATCCACTTGTCTCCACCTGCCCAGTTCTGGGGTCACAGATACACAGCACTGAGTCCAGCTTTTTACATGGTGTGAGATCCGAACTCAGGTCCTCATAACGCATACTAGGCGCTCTACCAATCGAGCTGTCTCTCCAGGCCCCAGGGAATTCTTAGCTGTTCTGAAACTGCTTCTAAGCATTTATGTTTTCTGTACTATGAAATGTTTCATTTTCTTTCTTTCTCTGAGGGGGGCACAGAGGGAGGAGGTGTTTGGTTGGGGGGGCTGATTTTTTTCCAGTGTTGGCTGTTTAGCCTGGGCAGGTCTAGAACTGACAGCAATCATCCTTCCTCATCCCTCTGAATGCAGACGCGCCTGCACCATATATCAGTGGGACAGCGTGGGCAGGACAGGATCTACAGATGGCTAGACTAAGCTCAAGAGCCACCCTGTGAGATAGCAGAGTTGGGCAAGGCAACTGTCACGTTCAAGGCAGAAGTCTGGGACTCGCTCAGACATAAGGTCCTGGGGTCCCCTGGTGCCCTCTGTAGCTGGGCGCAACCTGTCGTAGCTTGATAAACACTTCTGCAGAGCCCACACACAGGAGAAACGCTGGCTCATGCCACTATGCTGCCCACAGCCCAACAGGGCCCTAGAGCAGCTAACATCTAGTTCCCACGAATCTGAGCCTTCTCACAAGGCTGCACATCCCCTGCCTGGCTACCCTTCACTGCTGCTCGCTGTCCAGGGGAGCTCAGACACTGGCCCCACTTCCTTCATGGCCATTCCCTGACAGCCATGCTTCCTCCCAGACCTGGGCTTACACTGCTCCCCAGCCTTCCCAGCCTGATGGCCACCTGCTCTAAGAAGCAGCCTCTGACTCCCAGGTCACAGTTGGATCACACACTTTCTCTCACCCAAGCAAGACAGGGCCAGGGTCCAATTCCCCTGTGTCTCACTGGTGGCACACAGAAGTAGCTACCAACTGGATGGACACTCCTCAGGATGACACACGGTGGCAGGAACTTCCTTCCTGGTACAGGAGCTTTCTAGTCTACTGTACCTAACCCAGCTCTACCTCCTGCCCTGACTTTCCAGCACTCCCCAGGCCCCAACCACCTGCTCCACACATACCAGACAGCGCCTCAACCAACAACTCTCCCCATTTCCAGAAAAGAAGGAAGTCCCAGAGAGAGCAAGAGCCTAACCAGGGCCACACAGCAGGTCAGGAGCAGGACTCAGCAAGCCCACAGTCTGAGCTCAAGTCTTTCTCGTTTGTTACTGGAAGAACTGAGGGAGGGTGGTTCCCTGCAGATGGCATTAGAGATGCCGGAGAAAACCCTCTGCAAGTGGGCGGGGCCACTTCTGCACGGAGAACTAGGCGGGGAACAAGGGGTGCTTGGTTGGTCGTTGAAACATGGCCTCATGTGGCCCAAGCTAGCCTACGTAGCTGATGATGGCCTTAAACTTCTTTTCGTATGTATGGTAGCTGTATGATGTACATGCTGGTGCATGTTTCTGCTGGGCACAGGCGTGCATGCCATGGTAAATATGGGGAAGTCAGAGGACAACCTCAGACGCTGGCCTTCATCTTTCACCTTGCTTGAGAAAGGCTCTCTAGTTGCTCTCTGCGGCATAGACCAGGCTAGCCGGCCCTCAGGCTTCTGGATTCTTCTGTTTCTGCCCCCCATCTTCTGAGGGAGCGCAGGAATCACAGATGAATGTCCTACAGTTGTGGGTTCTGGTAAGCCAAGACCTGGTCCTCTCACCTGCATGACAGGTGTTTCATCCATCGCCTCACACCAACCTTAAACTTTTCATTCTCCTCCACCTCCCGAGGGCAGAAATACTAGCACACCCAGTTTTTGCTGTCCTGGGGATTGACCCCAGAGCCTACAGTGTGCTGGACAAACCCTAGTCCAAAATGTGGGTTTTATTTTTTATTATGGGTATTATGCGTGTATGTATGTCTGTGTACATGTGTGCCTGCTGCCCTCAGGGGCTGGAAGAGGGCATCAGATCCCCCAGACCTGGAGTTACAATTGTGAGTTGTCATGTACGTGCTGGGAATCGAACCTGGGCCCTCTGGAAGAGCAGCCAGTGCTCTAAACCACTGAGCCATCTCTCCAGATAGAAAAATGTGGGTTTTCAGGCCACAAGCAATTCAGGCAGGTGAGTGTTCCGGTCAGGATCCTGGCTGTTCTGACTCCCGAGGCTCAGTGAGTCATCTTTAGAACCGTGGAAGAGGTGGAGGAAGGGGCCATGCACACAACCCCACTCTAATAAATCATTAGCCAACACTCTGGCATCTCTTTACCAAGCAATAGGGGGCTGCCCTCTGGGAAAGTATCTGTCCCCAGCTCTGCCCCTCAGGGAAGGGCCCCCCTTCCCCCTGCCAGGCCTGGAGTCTTGGGGAAAAACATCATTGCATTTTAGTTATACAACTACACAGCAGTCCACTGAAGGTCCTCACTAAAGACAGCAGGGGCTGACATTTGGGTTTGAAAGTTTATCCTAGCTCATACACTATGAGTACAGAGCAGGGCTCCACCTGCCCCAAGTGGCAGGACCTCAAATGATGAGTCCAGTGACAGAGTCTCCACAGAGGGAGGTGCTACAGGGAAGGACTGGGAGGTGTCTCCAACCCCTATCAAAGAGCCTACCAGCCAGGAAGCCTTCTGGAAATCCGTGAACATTTTGCAAGAAACAGTTCTTCTACAAGGACAAGCCTCAACTGGGCACATAGCTAGTGTGGTAAAAGCCCAGCTTCCTGACCCAAAGGCACGACAGCACATCTTCTCAGCCTCTGCTCAAGCCCCTCCCTACCACCAGTCTTGATAGGGTCCTCCAGCCTTTTGCAGACTTGACCTGGGTCTTCAGAGCCACAACTCATGCTGTTTCTGATGTCCACAGAGCAATCCTTGACCTTGTTGTATGATACTGCCAGACTCAAGGCTGGGTTCCCCCTCAACTGAACCCTCGTGTCCATAGGGCATCTCTTTCGTGAATGCAGTCAGAGGCCCTATGCCCTGAGGCTACCGTGCCATGTGAGACCACTGGGCCCCAGGACTGGCCCTGCAGAAGCAATCAAGCAGATGTGGCCGCATGAGCCCGGAGGCCAGCAGGGAAGCAGAGCCACTGAGCAACCCACAACATTCTGTAGGCCTCAGTCCAATGACGATGTGGCCACAGTGTGGCATGAGGTTTATCGTCAACTCGAGGTAACCCACCCCAAATCCAAGCTTTGTAAGCCCCTGGGGCTTCAACTCTTCAGAATTTAGAAGTTGGGAACAACTGCAGAGCAAGTTGATCTCTCAAATCTCTATGGCTTTGAAGGGCAGAGCCAGACTAATCTCACGAGGCAGCTGATGTGTCGGAGAGCGAGTGAAGAGACAAGGGAGGCCTCCCTTCCAGCACAGTCATTCTCTCACGTCCTAGACTGTCTTACTGGGACAGGGGCTCCTGGGAAGAGGAGGAAAGATGGAGGACAGACAGATGCCAGTGAGGGAGACCCTGGCACCCAGCAAGTTATAAAGCAAGAACATTTCAGCCTTGAACTGTCCTGTCCTGGGGATTCATCCACCTACTACAGCCTGACCAAAAAAACAAAAACAAAAAAAACCATGAGGCCAGGCAAGACTCCCCAGGAGGCCTGGGCCACTAAGATTCCAGCTGTGCTCCTGTCCTCTGTTCCCTCAGATGATGGCAGCGGAGTGGCCCTGAGAGGGCCTCACAAAATGAAAATGAGGAGAAAGATCAGAAAGAGGGAGGGTATAAAATGGATCTCTAATCCCTACACCCTCCCTAACCTAGAGGCCCTAAGTGCCCTTCGCTTGACCTCAGGTGGGCTCTTGACTCTGGGAAACCCTCCCAGGTTTCTTCAGTCACCAACACCTTACATGGCGCGATACCAGGGCCCCTAAGAGGAGCTGACTCCTGGTGTATGGAGGGTACAGACCTGAGCCCTGTGATAAGGCAGTGGTGGCCTCTGCAAGGAGCTCATGGTTTCAGAGACCCCACCCTGGACTCCTGTCCCAGCTTTTTCTCCAAGATCCTGACCATCTACAGATCCTGGCCTCCTCGGCAGTCAAACAGAGTCTGGGAAAGCCAGGGGACAGGGTAGGAAAGTCATCTTCCAGGAGGTGCCCTTCCTCGGACTGGGCCCCTGGGGGTGGTCCAACTAGGCCAGTCTGCAAATAGGATACCTTCACAAGCACCCCACTCCAAAACTGACCACCACCAACGTCAGGGGCCAAGCAGCCCGCCAACCTGCCAGGCATTGCCATGCGCAATCCCTAGGGTAGGACTGGGTTTGAATCCGCTCTCTGCGGAAACCTCGCTGTGCTCAAGGATCTCACTCTAAGCAACGAAATGCACGGTCCCAGCTAGTCTAAGAAATGGATGGTCTGTAGGGAATCACCTTGCCGCTTGGTCTCACTCTGCTCACCTAGAAAAGGGGAATGGCCAACAAACAGAGGCTTCTGCTGCTATTAGGACTGTACTTAAATAATAATTTATTGCACTGGAATCTTCAACTAGTCACTTAATTCCACGTCACTTCCCAGTGATCTAGGACAGAAATCTTTTATTTTATTTATTTTTTCTTTTTTAGTGTTTTGAGACAAGGTTTCTATGTATAGTCCTACCTGTCCTGGAACTCACTCTGTATACCCGGCTGGTCCTGAACTCAGAAATCCACCTGCCTCTGCCTCCTGAGTGCTAACCACCACATCTAGCTCAGAAATCTTAATTATATAGAACAGGCTTTTCTTTCTGACTTATAACCCAAAGGATGAGAGAGAGAGATTCCAAGGAAAGCTTCAGATGATGGTCCATACCACTACTGATTTCTGTCATTAAGGCACATTTGCCTCCTCAGGCAGGAACTGTCTTCCTCAGAACCCCACTTGGAATGTACAGGTTGGGGGGCCGGGCTGGGGGAAGGGGTGGGTGGACAATAAGTTATATACTCTATCAGAACTGGGGTAGTCTGTGTGTGTGTTGGGGGGAGGGGGTCCTGGTGTTGAGTGAGCTGTAAATCTGAGCTCTGTGGAAAACATACATTGGAGGGGACTCTGGGACTCCTCCCCTCCCCTGCCCCACCCCATCCCCACTTCCACCCCCACTCCTGAGCCCTGTATTTACTGTCAGACACTCGGTAGTCATTCTCAGCACAGAGCCCCTCTCTAAAACGCAAACACCCTCACGCTGTGTGTGGAGGGACTAGGTCTGGCCTGACGGACTTGAAAGGCGTTCAGAGGAGCCCACTGCTACCCGTAGCCCACATACACATTGCTGTGAGAAGGACATTCTATCAGTCCCCTCTGAGAGAGACAGAACCCGGAAATCTGGAGCAAGGTAGACGGTGACTGAACAAGACGTATCCATCGGTCGCCCTCAAACAGCCCAGTGCCCAGCCCAGGCTTCCAAGAGTTAAGACCCACAGCAAAAGGGGGAGGCAGGGTCAGTGCTGGGCAGGAGGCCTGGAGCCCAGTGCCGGCCTCCCCTCCCCCTCCCCTAGGAACAGAGGCCACTTGTTTGGGCACTGGCGGCTGGCTTTGAGCTCAGCCAAGGGAGAGTGGAGTGAGGAAGGAGAAGCCCTAGAGAAAGGAAGATGTTCCCCTCCCTCCGGCAGAGGCCCTAGGCCTGGATCTAGTGCCAGTACCCTGAGACCCTGCCCCCCATGGCCCAGGTCTACCTTTCCTTCACACAAACTCTGGGCAGGATTCACCCTGGCCTGACTGTTGCTATAGCAGTCTGTGCTCGGGACATGAAGCCAGGCTTACTGTGACATCCTCAGATGTGGAAAGGGCACTCTAAAAGGGTAGAGAGTGGCAAAGTCACCAGCGCCTGGTGGCAGCGCTAAAGTCCAGACTTCAGACCCCTAGCTGGTGGTAGGTCTGCTCACCTCCTCACAGCACCCAAGGAAACGCATACTAAGTCTTACCATTACCCAGAACTGAAAACCAAGCCGGGAGGCGCGGCAATAAGCACACCCACACCTGAACCCCGAAGTCTCAAAGAACATGGGGACTTGGATGAGAAGGAAACTTAGGGGGTGGCACACCTCTGCCCAAAAATCTGTTTCTTGATGCGTGGAGAGTGTGGCTGGACTCCACGTGACAGTGGCCAAGTTAGGAGGCCCGAATATCCAAACAAAACCTGGGAGCACTGGGGCCACCTCACAAGCCATCATAGCCCACCTGGGGATCTCACTTGTGCCCTATTCCAGTAAGCAAGTGGCCACTGGGGAGCAGGGTCCCCAGGCCATGGACTAAACAAACTCCGGCCAGGCAGGAGTTGAGGATAAGTTCCCCCCCCCATACCCTCCTGCCACCCCTTTCGGCCACACCCACCCTTCGCCTTCCCTCCCGGAGGCTATCAGACCTCCTGCCCTGCACAAGCCTCGACCCTGCACCCAGTCTTTGCAAACAGCCACTTAAGTACCAAGGCTCATTCCAGGCATCCTCTCCTCCCTGGGCCGCACCTGTCCACACCCCTCTCTGGGTTCCCTGAGTTTCTTCTACCCTGTAATGACGTGCTAGGATGCTAGGCTTTCCCTAGCACCCCACATCCAGTCATAGCTTTCCAAGTACAGGTCTCAGGGTCCCCAGAACCCAGCAGCAGTCAAATCCTTACCTGGGCACCCATCAAATCCAGCCCTGAACCTTCACATGCTGAGTCCTAGGAATGAGGGAAGGTTTCCCCAGGACGCCGGACATAGAGAAACATGGGGCAGACACCTACTGTGCTGGCTCTTAAATCACCCAGCATTCAAACCTACCCACGGGAGCTGAGACCAAACACCCCACCACCCCCAGCTGCACTGCAAGCCTGCTCAAAGCCCATCCACCCACTCCTAGCCTGACCCCATTCAATGAGCACACCCCTCCTTTCCTGGCAACTGGGCCAGGTAGGCTCTAGAGAAACCATGCCCCCGTTAACTGGCAGGGAACTGAGGTGCAGAGGACGGAAGTAGCTTGCCCAGGGTTACTTACAGGTCCAGGGCTAAGGTCCTACAGCTTGGCGAGGCTGTAAAGAGCGGCGGGCTGGGTGGGAACCTTCATTTTTCAAGTGTGTAAGCGGAGCTGCCTGACGCTACTGGCTCCTGAGCCTGCGAGCCCGAAAGCAGAGGCTTGCCGTGTCCACCAGCTCACCGTCCCTGTTCCCACGGGTCTGGCCGGACGCCTCCACATCCAGACGCCAGCCCACCTCACTCCATCCCCGGGCAGGAGAGCACAGCAGACGACCCCGAGAAAGGCGGGCTTGTCCTCGCCTTTCCTTTCTGAGGAATGGGGACAGTGCAGGCCACAACCGGCGGCTGGGAGGTCCCAGCAACCGCACTGACCTGTTTTGAGCGAAGAGAACTCCACACGAGGTGGGCCCGGGGTCCCGGTACTGTCTGTCACACGCTGCTGCTGCCAGCTAGGCGGCAGCGGTCCGAGGCGCGCCCACCTCTCCGGGCGCTTCCGCCCGCCCCACGTGACACCCCAGGGACGTGAAGGCGGGGAAGGGGCAGGGAGCCGGCCGGTCCCGCCCCCAGCCTAGTCCGGATCATCAGTTCCCTGGACCGACCGGTTTGTGTCTCCCTTGCCCTTAGCTTGCTAAGGCTTTGCTACCCATATCTACCCCACCCCTGAGGAGACTCCACCGGTCATTCGGTCTCCTGCCCTAGACACCCCTGCTTTGGTGAGTCTGAGTCTACTCCTGGGACACACACACACACACCACATCCAGGGAATGGGACCGGTGAGGCATTGGAGGCAAGATAATCACCGCTGGTGACCACCCTCCCGGGGAGTCCTTCCGCACCGTTAATTGAGCGCACCCTGCTTCTCTGGACCACATCTCCCTGCAGAGTGCTGGACCAGAGTCTGGTACTGTCTCCTCCCCGTACAGATGAAATCCCCCGGCTTGGCAGGCATTCCTAGATCCTGGGGCCAGGACTTCTCTGGGACCAGCCAAGCCAGAGGCCTTAACTTAGCTGGGTTCCTATTGTCCATAGGTACAATGGGCATATTTGGATGAACGCTTTCAGCAGGGTGCGCCAAGGGGCTGTCCTGAAAGGAGGACGGTGCCTTCAATCGGAGAGCTTACTCCATGCCCGGCCCAGTGATGAGCAATGTGTTCTTTTCCATTTCAAAAACAAACCAACAAACAAAAACACAACAAAACAAAACAAACCTCACACTTGCTTAAGGGTAAAAATTCTCACCCTAGGTTATAGGTTAGGAAACGAGAGTCTGTAATTTCCAGGGTGTTCTCAGAGTTACCGTCATGGGCAGACCTAGAGCTGGAATGTTGCAGGTGACAGGGTCTCCTGTGGAGGCCTCTCTCTCTGCTGAAACTGTTGCTCGGGGGAGAACCGGACCCTGAGACCCGTTTCCCACTGGCTCTGCAGGAGAGGTGAACAGGCTCAGGTCTTGTTGAGTACTTCGACCCCAAGTTCTTGCGATGCCAAAAATCCCAGAGGAGAGCAGAGCCTAAGACCAACCCTGGGGCTCCGGACATTTCTTCCACGGCAGAGGCAGCCCAGGCTCCCTCCAGACCTCAGGGCATGGAGGTGTGCCGCAAGGAAGGGCTGGCACCTGGTCAGAGGAGGGGACCCCGCCGTTCCTGTTAATATCAGCCCAAGGCCTTCAACACCAACAGCCTCTATGTGCAAATGTGTCTTCACAGTACCCGCCCTCCCCCCTCCTCTAGTATCCACGGCCCCATCTCAGTGCTGAGGTGCCCGACCCTGGTCCTGACCTATGGGTTCCTCTCCTTCCTTCTGTAATGACGGGAGCCACAGTGCGCCAGACCAACTGCACAGAGCTCGCTTGGACCAGAACCCTGTCACACAGCAGAAACCTGACCTCGGGCCAGGCCAGCTGCTCCCAGAGCCCTGAGAAACAAACAAGCCACCTTGTGACCAGCGAAGTAAATGTGTAAATGGACAGGAAGGAAGGACAGGAGGAGGCGGCAACCCCCATCCCACAGTCACACAAGTAGAAGGAAGATGCCTGCAGGGACAAAAGCTCCAGCGGGCAATCATAGTACTGAGGAAAACAAGGCAGAACAGGGTAACGTGGTGCCGGGCAGACGAGAAGCAGGCGCAAGAAAGAGCTCGTTGGGGCTGTGTGGTTCATTTATTTGGGGCCATGTCCAGCCAGGCCGCAGCCACCTGAGCAGGAGCCCAGTGCCCCCAGAAGGCAGGTGGGAGAGGGGAGAAGTGCAGAAGGCTCAGTGCCCCAGGGCTCAGCATCAGTCCTGTCTTGGTCCTTTGCAGAGGGGGCTGTGCTCAGGTGAGCGAGGTGTCATCATCGCTGCCCTCTCCACCTGCACCGCCTGCTCGCTCCTCACGGCTCTCAGTCACTGCGCTCTCGTCAATGTTCTCCAGTGAGTCCGCGTGCTGCACTGACAGCTCCGATAGTGCCAGGCTGGGCAATGGGCTCTGCTCCGGGTGCAGCCACGGCTTGAAATGTGGCTGGTGTTTCTGCTTCCATTCAGGGTACTTGATGCAGGCCTTGTACATCTTCTTCATGGCCTGTAGACAGGTGGAACACTGTCAGGGGTGCCTGGAGGACCACATCCCTCCAGCGCCCTCCTGCGGTCCCCAGTGTCCCAACTATGGCCAGTTTGGAGACCTGGCCCATTAGTCCACCAGCTTCCGGCCAGCGTTAACTCTGCCCCTCCTCTGTATCCCAGAGCACACAGCCACTTACCTTGGGAGCCAGGAACTGAGATGACTTATTCACCACCCACTTGGGTAAGGAGCCTGTGGGGCAGGGAGAGGCCGGAGGAAAAGGCAGCCTTTAGGCACCCAGCCCCACCCACTGCCCACTCTCCTCCCTTTGCCTGAAGTGGAAAGGGAGGCCAACCCCTTTTCACTCCTTCTCGATGAAATTCCCAAATCCCACATTCCCTCATCTCTGCCCCACTGTCTTCTCTGCTGAGCGCTGGCTACAGAGAAAACCACAGGAACCTAGAATACCTCAGGTAACCTGTTGGTTGACCTTCTGACCCAAGCGCCAGCCTGTCACCTCCCTCCCCTCACACTGATAACCCAAGACTGTCCCTGGTGCGCAGCATCTCTCCTGCCTGTTCTTAGACCCCCTAAGGCCAGCACTCCAGCAGAGCCTGACCTGGAATCCACAGCCCAGTTCTCCATCTGTCTCTCTCCCAAGGACCTGCTGAGTATACTTGGCACACTCATTACAGGCCAAGGAGCCCTAACCTGGGCCACTGGGCATTCCTGCCAATGACGCTTGAGGTGTAACTTCTCACCCCACACTCCCCGTGACACCCACCCTGGACCAGCCTGGGGAACCCAAATAGGAACTCAGTGTCTGATGTCTCAATATGGCTGGTGTTCTGCTGGAGGGGAATGGGCCCACAAACGGGGATTGAGGGACAGAGGAAGGGCCACTTCATGCATCCCTGGAGCACTGAGGAAGGAGAGGAGGTGCAGCCAGCGAGGATAAAGGCTGTATGGACATGGAGGTGAGAAACGGAAGGGTGAGAAATCCTGGGCAGGGGCTCAGGCTGCATTCAAGAGGGCAAGAGTCACAGTGGCATTTTAAGCAGGTGAGTCATGGGGGAAGTAAGTGTTATTTTATTTTATTTTAATTTATTTTATTTCCTCTAGTAGCTGGTTTGGACAAAGTGGCTAAGTACCAAGAGAATGACAGGCTAGGAGCCATGTCAGAGGGTGAAAAGGTCAGAACCAGGGGCAGGGTGTTAGAGAGATGGCTCAGTGGTTAAGAACACTAACTGTTCGTCCAGAGGACCTGGATTCACTTCCCAGCACCCACAACTGTCTGTAATTCCAAGATCTGACATCCTCACACAGATAGACATACACGCAAGCAAAACACCAATGTACATTAAAAAAAAAAAAAAAAAAGGAACCAGGGGCTGAGTATGATAGCATGTGCCTGGACTTCCAGAACTCAGGAGATGAAGGCAGGGTGATGGTGAGTTCAAAGCCAGCCTGGGCCACATAGTGAGTCAGGAGAAATCAGGGGAGGGAGAGAGAGACTAAGTGCTGGATCTGGGAGCTGATAAGGAGAAGCTGGCCCCAGCTAAACAGCAAGTGCTGAGCAGGGGTGAGTGGAAAGAAAGGATGGATCTGGGGGGGGGGGGGCGGTGGTGAGTTCATGGTTGATACAATGAGTCCCAGGTGTCCAGAAGACATCCTGAGAAAGATGTCTGGGAGGTTGGCCACCTCAAAAGAGAGGCATGCTCAGCTGTTGTGGAAGTGAGGTGAAAGGACAGCCTTGGAAAACCCAGGCCTCTGGGAAGTGGCTGAAGGAGGCAGGGCAGGAGCAGGTCCAAGCTAGGAATGCTCGCACCAGGAAGACAGGTTCCAAGATCCTGAAGGAGCAGTGGCTACCTCATTCCCTTCCAACTACGAGCTTTGGATAGAGATGCCGCCAGCACTAAATGGATCCCTCAGCTGGCCTTCAGCTGGCCTGGCAGATCAGGTCCGCTCCCTATACAGGGAATGAGCCCATTGACAGACTGCAGGGCCAAGCCCTCACCTTTGGGGTCCACTTGGGCCAGGTAGGTAATGACGCAGCTCTTGGGCCCCGTGCTCTGGATGAGGTAGCCGGTCTGGATGGACACAGCTCGGACCAAGTCTTTCCGAGGTGGGTATTTCTGGGGATGGAAGGCATGGGGAGTCACTTGGTTAGGGAGAGAGGGAATGCCTCCATACAGCATGCACCTGAGTGCACACACACACACACACACACACACACACACACAGACTCCAAACCCCTCGTTATTTCCGTGCCTTGGCATCTGTGCCCAGCCAGGCCTGGTGTATGTCAAGGAAAAAATTATCAGGCCAGGTCATCTGTGCCCCTCTCACTGTGCTTCCTCTGGGCCCTTGGGAAAGCACCAGGCTCAGTCAGGGCTTATGAGCATTGATGGGCATGGAACCCTTGCCTAGGCTAACTGTACCTACCTGCCCCCTGTCCAGGGAGTTCAAGTACATCCCACCACAGGGTCCTGCCTGCCTTCCAGCTCCCGCTCCCAGACTTGTAGGCCAGCCTTATCCCAAGCCAGCCAACCACAGCGGTTCATCCCACCCATTCACGGAAGACACGACCCACGCTGCCCTCTCCCTGATCTACTGAAGACCCTGCTGGGAGGTCATTATCCTCACTGTGCAAGAAGGAAACTGGCCCCCATGCCTGCCTGAAGTCACCGTGCCAGCCGCAGCCCAGCCCTGCCCGTCGACAGCCAGGAGGGAGGGCAGGTTACTCACAGGATGCTTCACCGAGTAGTTCATAATGATGTAATCAGCGCCCATGGGGAGCCAGGAGCGGAGGGTGATGACATCACGGTTCTTCAGGGGCTTGGGACACCTCCCTGCAGAGGGCAAGGAACAGTTCAGCCAGGCTGTGGCCCATCTTCCTATAAGGAAGGGTGTGGTGGAGGCCAGAGACATGGGGATCCTATTAACTGCCAGCCCTCCCCATCCAGACAGGTTTAAAAAAGAAAAAAAGCCCCCCCTGACCCCAGACATACAGTGGAACCAGGGAGGACACAGCACCACCCTTGTCCCCGTGTCCCCCGTGGTCTCTGCCTACGCTGTCCCTCAGAGCCCCACACAGCCCTGACCTCGTTGCTCTCACTTGTCTGCGTATGTGGATATACTTGAGAGGAAGACAGCACTGCCATCGCCGTGCACGGGAACGTGTCTCCATGGTAGGTGGCTGCGAGTCACGCTCGAGCTGGGTTTGCCTGTGTGTGTGTGTGTGTGTGTGTGTGTGTGTGTGTGATATCGTTGTTGTGTCACTCAGAGTGTGTGGGTATGCCCGAGGAGAGGCCAGCTCTCCACCGAAGCAAGCAGGTCTCTAGGCAGCCCGGCCTGGGGGGCTTGGAGGAGGTTGGGGAGGGAGGCTGAGGGGTGGGGTCTTGTCCTGTGCCTGCTTACAAGAGTAATATCCTACGTCGGCATTGACAGTCAGGCGGGCGATGTCGAAGGTCTCGATGACGTTACTGTCCCACTTCTTCCGGTATTCTATGTCATGTAGGACATCGTAGAGCGTCTCTGCAGGCACATCGCAGCACTCCATCCTGCACTGCAGACAGACACGGTTGTCAGGGCCACGCGGGCACAGGGGAGAGAGGAGAAGACGCAGGGTCGGGGGACCCTGAAGCCAGCCTGCTTCGGCTCCCCACAAACCTCTTGTACCAAGGGACAGTCAGCCCCCCAGCTCAGCCCAGTCTCCTCTTCAGAAGCCCTGTTCAGGCAAACCATCCAGGCTCCTGTATACACGGACTCTCCGTGCCTGGGCCTTTCCTATCCCCTGCGAGCGGCTTGTGGGCACACGCTCACAGTTAGTTCACCAAGGAGCGTGAGACAGGTAGACATTAAATGAAAAATCAAGTGCCCACACAGCCCAGGCCACCTGACCACACTTGTGTGTGTGTGTGTGTGTGATTCCACAAACACCTTTGTAATCCAAGCACCTGAGAGGCCTTAAGTTCAGGGGCCAGCCTGTGAATTGCTAGGAGACTATCTTCAGACATCTTAGCTGCACCCTAAAAGAGCTTCCCCTTCGGGGAGAGAACAGTCAAGCGCACCTCACACCTCCCTTTACCTGGCCCTCCCTACGATCATGCCAGGTAACAGAGCCAGGGAGGGACTTGAGTTCACAGAGGTTAAGTACCCTGCCCAAGGTCACCCGGCTGCTTAAGCAGCAGGGCTGTGACTTAATCCAGCTCACATGTCTGGGAAGCAAGTAAAGACAGAACCAGAGATCTCAAGATCTGCATTCCAAAAGGTGAGATTTGGTGACCTTGCTCTATCCCGCCCAACACCCCCCAGATAAAGCTCCCCACAGCGAGTACAACTACTCCTGGGTAGTCTACAAGACCCCCCTCCTACACAGGAAACCCACATTTCACACTCTGCCTGTGAGAGGCGGCACTGCCCCTCCTCACCCAGGACAGGCCTTGGCACTGAGAAAACACATGACAGGCTGCTCCCAGCTGGGGGTTCTAAGTACAGGAAACTCACTATTGCACTATGCACTTCAGACTACAGAAGACACAGGCACAGAGCAACAAGCAAAGTGACACCGTGGGAACAGACACAGCCAGGTGCTGGGCAAGGCAGCCCATCTCTAGGTGAGCAGCGCCTTACCAGGCTGGTGTCACAACGAAGGGAACAGGCACCACCGTTTGGTTTTTTATTGTTACGGTTTTTGTTTTGTTTTGAGACAGGGTTTCTGTGTAGCCCTGGCTGTCCTGGAACTCACTGTATAGACCAGGCCAGCCTTCAACTCAGAGATTGCCTGCCTCTGCCTTCTGAGTGCTGGGATTTAAGGCGTGTGCCACCACCACCTGGCCTTTTTTTTTTTTAATGATTTATTTTTTTGTTTTATGTGTATAAGTGTTTTGCCTATATGTGTGTCGGTGTAGAAGTGTCAGTCCCCTGAAACCGGAGTTACAGACATTTGTGAACTGTCATGTGGGTGCTAGGAATTGAACCCAGGTCCCTGAAAGAGAGCCAGTGCTCTTAACCGCTGAGCCATCTCTCCAGCCCCGAGAACCACCATTTGTAAAGTGTGACTCTGGATTGTTATACATTAGTTATAAGAAGGATACTCCTCCTCCTCCTGCTCCTCTTCCTCTTGCTGCTCTTCCCTCTTTTAAACACAGATTTGATCTAGGGCCTCATGCATGCAAGACAAATGTTCTACAACTGAGCTAAATCCCTGTACCTCTTTTTGCTTTTTATTTTTGAGATGGATCTCATTAAGTTGCCCAGGTTGGACTTGTATTTTGTGATCTTCCTGTCTAGCTTTTCAGACAACAGGCCTGAAGTACCAGGCCCAGCTTAGAAGAGACTTTTTGGGAACAACTTGAGAAGCATGAAGGTGATCTGAGTATTAGATGCACTGAAAGAAAAAAAAAATTTAACGTTTTTTGAGACAGGGTTTCTCTGTGTAGCCTTGGCTGTCCTGAACTCACTTTGTAGACCAGGCTGGCCTAGAACTCACAGAGATCCACCTGCCTCTGCCTTCTGAGCACTGGGATTACAGGCGTGCACCACCAAACCCAGCTAGATGAACTGAAAATTTATGTAAACAAATAATGGAAATTTCTGTCCCCCACCCCCCAAAAAAGTATGTTACAAACTGGAAAGTGCAGTGAAGAAAATCTATGCTTAGAAAAAGCTTGAGTTGCACAAATCTCTGAAGTGACAACAGCAGCCGTCTGTCTGCTAGCAGTGTTTGCTTTCCTTTCGCTTGTATTTCTGTGTCTGAAATGTCTGAAGTACTGTTTTAGCAATAACTTTTTTCCTTTGTTTTTAGAGACAGGGTTTTTTTGTGTAGCCCTGACCGTCCTGGAACTTGCTCTGTAGACCAGGCTGGCCTTGAACTCACAGAGATCTGCCAGCCTCTGCCTACTGAGTGCTGGGATAAATGGTGTGCGCCACCATGCCCAGCTACACTCTGAGGGGTAAGAGCCATTTTAGAGTGGAGAGTTCTAGCTCTAGCTATGAGGAGGCCAGCTAGATCTACCCTGCTGAGGGTACCAGGTCAGGCCTTCAGCCCTTCCCATCTTCAGGCTCTGAATAAAAGGATTCGAGCACACACATGCACCTGCATACAAACACACATACATACACAAATACGCTGCATTATTTTTTTTTCCTAATGTTAAAGAGTTGTAACGTTCAGGCAAGAGAAGGATGGAAGTCATCAGCAGAACCAATGCTGGGCTTGGCCAAAGCTGTGGGTTCTATCAGCACCAAAACAATTCAAGAATGAACTCCAATCTATACCTATGAAGCGTGGCTTTGAGGGAGCTTTTTTCCCTCTGCCCCATCTGCTTTTCTAGTCCATGAAAGTGTGCAGCTGGATGTCACCATTTAACTAGCAACCTCCTGTTCGGCCCTCTCCGGATCAGAAGAGGCAGAGGTGAATCTGAAGCCAGGCCTTCACCTTCCAAAGAAGACCTAACATGTCTGGTGGGGCTCAGAGCAGCCTGGCTCCTCAGGAGCTGGCGGGGAGCAGGCTTCCTGGAGAAGCTCAGGCTAGGAGGGAGATGTTTGCCAAGCACAGGGTGGAGAGTGCAGGGAGGACCAAGCCTGGAGCCAGACAAGAGCATGGTGTGCCCGATGGCTGACACGTCCACCTGGCAAGTTTCTGTGGCGTGGCATACATAGCCTAGTACTCAAAAGGTCCCTGGATCCAAGTATGCTTGGACAAATGGGTGCTTCTTGGTCACAGGAAGTGTGGAAGGAGCCTAGGCTATCTTACTGAGCTAGAAAGGAAGTACTCACAGAACGGCAGAGACCTTGCCTGGCAGGCATGACAGCCACCCTGAAGACTGACCAATTCCTTGGGGTTTGCCAGGCCTCTTGAAGTTTTATCGCTAAAAGCTGCCAGTTCTGGAAGGCCACAGTTCCAGGCAAACTAGGACAGTTATTAGCGTACCATGAGCTGCATGTAGGACAAGCTGATTTACGTGATTAATGAAAAACGGTGATAACAGATTATAGTGAGCCCAATAAGAAGTCAGAGTATACACAGGTCTGGGTAAGGAAATGCAGTGTGTGATCAGGAATAGATTATACATAGTTTCAAGGCACCACCTTTAAATGCTTTATTAATAACAAGGGAAATAAGAGCCTGGGAAATGTCTCAGTAAGTAAAACACCTGAAATACAAGCCTGAAAGCCCAAGCATGATCCCTGTCACCTACATAAATGCTAGACAGGCGTGGCGCCCCTCCTGCAATCCTCGTACTCAGGATGCAGAGATTGGGGTACCTGGATAAGCTGCCTGACTGAGTTCACTAACTAGCTGAGTTGGTGAACTCTGGGTTCACTGACGAATCCTGCCTCATTAAATTAGGTGGAGAGTTATCAAGGAAGACATTCATTGTCAACTTCTGGCCTCTACACCCATGTGTATGCACACATCCAAGTACCGGGGCAGAGACTGCAGTCAGGACCGAGGCCCAAAGCCAGGCAAGAGCATGTGTCCTGAGTGGCTGAGGGTGTCCACCTGGCTGTCTCTGCGGTGGGGTGTACATAGCCTCATGCTCAGAAGGTCCCCGGCTCCAAACACGCTTCCCAGGGAAGAAAGCTGGTCGATCCGCGAGCATTACTAGATCAAGGTGGAACTGTGCCTTCCCGAACAGAACGCAGTGGGAAGAATACAGCAGCCCTCATACAGTACCTCCACCGAGGTGGCATAGCTCTGATCGTGAGAAAACACCAGACACAACCCCAACGGAGGGAACTTCACAAGAGGACTGGCCTTTCAGCCTCACCATTTTGAACATAAAGAGAAGGCCTGAGAATTGCTCCGGACTGAAGGAGACTATCAAAATGTGAGTGAGCGGACAGGTGGGCTGATGGGAGAGATTTGAGGGTGAGAAAAACGAAGTCAGCAGAGACCATAAGGGAATCAATGTCAGCATCAGTCTTCTCTTCAGCAGCCTCATAAGGTCCAGGCCAATGTCCATCACTCCTGTGCTGTGCCATAGAACACTGGGGCTCAGGAGACTAATAAACTGACGATACATAGCAAGAAAGCAGATGGGCTAGGATTCAAAGCCAGCTTCCTGCTCGTGTGTGTGTGTGTGTGTGTGTGTGTGTGTGTGTGTGTGTGTGTGTTGGGACGGTGTGTTCTGTTTTTGTTTTCTGTGCACCATCACGGTGTTTATGGAAACCAGAAGAGGGCATCAGGAGATGCCCTGGAACTAGAGTTACAGAGGGTTGTGAGCTGCCATATGGGTGCTGGGACTTGAACCCAGGTCCTCTGGAAGAACCATCTCTCGTGTCCTGAAACTTATATACACATGTACATACACACATATGTGTATGCTTGTGCTGTGCTTGTGGCAGTCAGAGGACAACTTGCAGAAGTTGGTTCTTTCATCATTTTGGTTCCAGGAACTGAACACGAGTCCTCAGGCTTAACAGCGGGTGCCTTTACCTGCTGCGCTATCTTGATCGCCCCTCCTCGTATTTCTTAACCATCCGGGAACACAGGAAACCAGAACTTCTCTAAATCAAGTCTGGAAGCTGATTTGGTCTTGCAGGTCCTCAAACATACCACAGCAGACAATGAGGACGGAGGGGCAGTGACCACACAGCTTAGCTTCAGATGTTAGAATCCAACCCAGGACCATACTTTCCCTGGGGACAGGTTTCCCTCCTTACTCCCTGACCCCTACAGCCTCCAGACCTGGATAGGAAAAACTGACACTGCCTGGAAAATGCCTATCTTCCTGCCAGAGATAAGGGAGCTGTTATAACTCCAGAGCACAAACCACCACCCCCACCCCCAAAACCAAACCCTCTGGGACAGTGTACAATAGGCAGAGTCTACAGAGCCGCAGAAGAGCCCGGAGCCCTGGGCAGCACACTGCATGCATGACCCTTTGTCTTCAGGACAGAGAGAACCCTCAGAGGACTCCAGGCTGATGAACTCAGGTGGTGAGGACTCTCCTGGGAAGCTGAGAATCCTGGCTGTCCTGGGAAGGGGTGGCTGTGCAGCAGGGTGGGTGGCCGGGTCAGGTATGTCCAGGGGCATCTGCAGCCTGTGACAAAGGGCCTGCTTCTTCCCATGGCAACCCAGGAGGCAGCGCACAGTGCCAGTACAGGAAATTACATCCAGCTTTGTTCTGTGCTGCGCCCTGGGCCCCTCACCTGAAAACTGAACTCAAGGGGACTTGTCCCCTCTAGGAACCCTGCTGGGCTGCAAGGCTTTCAAACTCTGGGTACAGCAGTGTGTGACAGCTGCCATGCTACACATGAGTCCTAGAGGGACTAAAAGTTACCAGAGAAACTACCTCCTGGGTCCCCACGAACTCTCTCCAAATCTTTTTGATGTGGGGATCCCCATGCCTGTGTGAGGTTGCCCAGAACTCCCGAGCATAGGCCTCACTCGGCACCCCAAACCCACAGAGCCAAGCAGAAGGAACTGGATAAGCAAGGACTGTCAGGGAACATCTGTGAACTATACAGTTCTACTGTCCAACCCCAGCTATTACCCCGGGCACAAGACTGAACACACGAGCCTTGGTTTCCTCACATAAAAAAACCAGGACAGTCGTGAACCTGCCTCCTAAGGGCGTGTGACTAGATGAGATAGTGAATGAAACACGCCTGGCATATCGTGAACACTCAAATACAGCTGTTCGCACCCGGCAGGCTCCCAGGCTACATCTGCACACACATCCTCGTTTTTTTGCGGCTCGGCAGCTTTTTCAGTTTACCTTGGTCCCTGCCCTCCCATTACCTACACATAGCTTCCTGAAGCTTGCTTGCTGAGTTCCAGGCCTGCTAGGATCAACCCAGGGACTGAGGAATCAATCAAAGGCAAGCCAGACCCGAGCTTTGCCCCCCAAGGAAGAGCCACTGAGCAGGATGGTGCAAGAGCCTAGGATGAAAACTCACAATACAGGGCAAGCAGAGTAAGGGGAGAGGCACGGGGTTTGGGGGAACTGAGCCCAGAAGCTAAAGTAACAAGCCACTGCATGAGCAGAGGAGGCCATGTCAGACAGGAGGACACCGGAGGCTGTGTCTCCTCACCTCTTTCAGAACTCCCGACACCGGAGATGCAGGCTCATCACTGAGGGTGGGCCACAGGACCTCCCAAGCCCAGCTGCTGACCAGAGCTAGGAAAGGAAGTCAGGTCACCTCCAGGAGGCTTTGTCCTGGCCCTGACAACCACTGACCGGGCATGCAGACACATACCCAACCCTGTGGTGAACTCTCCTGCTAAGACCTTACCTGGTGGTCCCCAGCATCCCCACCCTTGGAAAACTGATGATGTCTTTGGCTACCACTCTGAAAATCACCACTGGGGAAACTGAGGCCCAGAAAAAGGGAAAAGAAGACCCCACTAACTTCCGGACACAAAATATCCGAGCAGATGGTCCTGTGAAAGGAGAAGTAAGCTTTAAGCAAACAACCCTTCCGAACAGAGCCAGGTTCAAACCAGAGGATGGCTCCCCAACTGAGGCCGAGCCAGTAACAGCCCTGACCAACAGTCAGCTGCTCGGTAGCCACCACCGTGTGCTCCAAGTCACTGACAGACGCATTGTTCACAAATCAGACAGAAGCACCTATGCCACGTTCTCTAGGGAAGCTCAAATTTAGCCAACGTTGAGAAGCCACTGTGCTGTGTCCTTCGTACACCCCCCATAACCTTCCAGTGCACCTGCTGACACAGGCTCGGAGGGGTACAACGACGGACCAAGGCCAGAGTCCACGGACTCCTGACTGCAAAGCAGAACTAGAGCTGTCCATCTAAAACAAGCTAAGGAGCGTGCAACGCAGTGCTTATGACATTCTGGAGGGATGGCTGGCCAGAGAGGATTCTTCATCTGGCTTGCTTTACTGCACCTCACCAAGCTCAAAGGCGGCGCCGAGGCTCTGACTCAGAAGCTCTCTGAGAAGCCTCAGAGAGGCCATCACAGTGCCCTTGCCGGGGCCCCTCAGGCTCTCAGTTTACCCCGTAGCTCTGGGCTGTGTGCATGTGACATATACTTTCCTTGCTGCACGTGGCTATGTGGCCTTAGCTTGGGCAAAGAAAGGAGATTTAGGTCCCAGCATCTGTCCCCTTCCCTGGAGGGTACTGTGGGGATTAGAGAGGGCTTGTACAGAAAGCCTTCAATACGCGCCTTCTACTGGCTTCAAGTGCTGGAGCTCTTCCCTGGGCTCTCCGGCCATGCCCTAGGAAGCCTTCCTGCTAACCTCCAAAGAGCAAGCTACACAAAGACAAGGTGCAAAAGTTTTTAAAAATGCAAAAAATGCCAAGAGATGGACAAACAGGTGGACACTTGCAATAGGAAGCCCTGCATAGAGCAACCTAATCACTCTTCATGACCTGCAGCTAGGCCCTGCCCTAATGGGTCAGCCCAGGACCCCAGGGATCTGAGAGGCCCAGACTCTCAGGCCACACAGCAGGTCCCTTGGATCTCTCTGCTCTGGCCATCCTTCCACTTTGCCCTTTCTACAGGAAATCAGGCCTAGGCCAGTCTTCGAGAGGACCTACTCTTGTCTTGGGATTCTGAGGTCCCCAAAATGGAAACTCCTAAGTCCTTCCTCCAGCAGCTGGCAAGAGGGAAAATGAAAGCCACCTGCCAGTCCTGCCATCACGAATAGCAGGGTCTGTCCCAAATGCCTCCGGGACATCCCCTCATTGGCTGCCTTCCTAATACGTCTACTGTCTTGTCCCTAAATTCTTCAGGCTGTGCTGTGCCCCACACCTCCTAGTCCTTTCCACCCTGGGCCATCGCTCCATCAGAAGTAGACACTGAATTCTGCTACCTGCAGTTCTGTGGCCCCCGATCGTGTAGCCCCCAGCATAGAACAAGTGCTCAGTTAAGACCTGCTTCCTAAACGGGGCCCAGGGAGAGCTGGGCCTGCAGAGGCTGCTCTAGCTCAGAATGCTGGACGTTGGCTGGTGACTCACGACTCACTGTGTTCCGGTTCTGTTCAGACACCTGCACAGCCAGGAAAGACCCTTCAGTACTTGTACTTTTTTTTTTTTTTTTTTTTGTCTAAATGAAAATTCCTCTGACAAAGGAATGAGGGAGGGGGTTGGGGTGGATCAGAAACACCAAGAGGCAGGTGCAGGAACAATCTGGAACTTGTCTTGTTTTAAGATCTCTGAGAGTTCTGAGAGTCAAAAGAAGAGAATGCGCTAGTCAGGATAGTGAGCCTCCAGTCTCGGCTCCTTCGGAGGCTGAGGAAGGAGGGAGAGAGTGAGATGTCTTTTGAAAACTGGCCTTGGCAACATTAAGAGACCTCTGTCTCAAATAAATAATAATCTGGATGGCGGTGGTGGTGCACAGTTTTAATCCCAGAACTCAGGAGGCAGAGGCAGGTGGATCTCTGAATTTGAGGCCAGCCTAGCCTATAAAATAAGTTCCGGGACAGCTAGGAATACACAGAGAAACCCTGTCTCAAAAAACCAGTAATAATAATAATCCAAAAAATATTGAGGTACCGATTTATACTCATAAAATAATATATACCTGCCAATATGTGAAATGCCGCTCCTTGTGAGGATGAGCTAACAGCGTTACAGAGGGTTCCAAGTATAGCTTAGTGACAGAGTGAGAGCAAGGCCATGGATCAGGCCTTCAGCAGCCCCAACACCCAAGGAAAAGAATGCTACAAAGTGACAGTAACAACTAGCTCGACCTACTATTCTAGAAAATAATTTGTCAAGCCAGGCCTGGTTGGCACAGCTGTAAAATCCTAGCTACTTGGGAGGCTAAGGCAGGAAGACTGCAAGTTCTTAATGAGACCCTGTCTCAAAAGAAAAAAGAAAAGGCTAAGGGGAAGGGCTGGGGAGAGAAAACTCAGCCAGTAAAGTGACTGCTGTGCGAGCATCAGGACCTGGGTTCAGATCATCAGCACCCACGTCAATGCCTGGCATGGTAGCTAAATCTGTCACCCAGCACTGCGTGGTGAAAACAGGTAGACCCTGGGTTCAAGGGCCAGCCATTGCAGCTGGAACGGGCACCACAGGCTCAGTGAGAAACCCCGTCTCAAAAACTAAGATGGAGAGGAAAAGGGGAAGATACCAGATGTCCATCTCTGGCCTCTACATTTGCACATGCTCACAGGTGACACAGCCCCCCCCCATACATGCACATACAGGCATGCACACACAAACATGCATGGCACATGCACACAGAGACAGATACACATGCACACACATGCATACACACACACACACATATGCAAGCACACAGATTAGGAGGCTGGGGATATAGTTCAGGGATAAACAGGGTGGGAGTGGGATCACTGGAAAGATGGCTTGGCAGTTAGGATACTTGCTCTTCTGGAAGACCTAAGTTCAGTTTCTAGCACTCACATGGAGCTCACAACCGCCTATGACTGCAGTCCCCGTAGATCTGACGCCTCTTCGGGCCCATACACGCACATGTTAGACACACATGTAGGCAAAACACCAATACACATAAAATTAATAGTAATTTTTTCAAAGGCCCATACTTGTAATTCCAGCACTTCAAGAGATAGACAGGCAGATCCCCGGTGCTGATGGGCAGCCTAGTCTAACTGCCAAGTTCCAAGCCGTCAGAGACACTAGAACAACATCAGAAGAGGAGCGCGGGGGCTGCAGAATGATAGGTTTTTCTCTGCCTCTTTATACATACATGTGCACACACAGGCATGCGTGTGCTCCTAACACACAAAAAACTGGCTCAGTTATACACTGTCTGCCTAGCCTGCATGAGGGCCTGGGTTCAATCCCCAGTACTGAGGAAAGAAAAACAAAACAAAAAACAACTAAGCTCAGGAAAAAATAAAATAAGTTCTGTTACAATATTCATGAGTATATCATTGACTTTGTAATTAGAAAATTATACTGGAGAGCAGCATAAGCAAGGCCAGTTCCGTTCAGGATGACACATCATCCTGATGACTGCACAGCCATCAAGGGCTGCGCTGTTCACCCCCACACCCAGCTCCAGGACAGAGCAGCCTCACAGTCCGGCAACCCTCAGAGTCCAGAACAGACCTGGTGGAAAACAGAAATGCTCATGAATTAATAACTCTAGTGATATGAGCAAAGCTACCAATGCAAATGTGCAAATGAACAAAACAGAACACAAACTATGCACAGATTACCCACACCTTTGAAAAAGCTGGAAGGGATCCCGAGGATGTTCCCCTCAGGAAACCAAGGTTTGGGCTTTTTTTTTTCTTTTAATTAAAAACAAACAAACAAAAACTTGAGACAGTCTCATGTAGACCAGGCTGGCTTTGGACTCAATGCCAAAGATCATCTCAGATTCCTTGTCCTGCCTGTCCCTCCCAGGTACAGAGATCACAGACTTGTCCCGCTCTGCCCCGTTCATGCAGTGCTGAGAAGCACTACAAGGCTTCATGCGTGTGCACGCAGGGCGAGAACTCTAGCCAGGCACCAAATAAGCTACCACCCCCTCATTCTTGCCCACCGACACCCCACTTCCACAGAGGTCCCTGCTCTTTATCCAAGCTGCCCTCAAAACTCTTGAGTTTAAGTGATCCTCCTGCCTCAGCATCTCTAGTTGTTGGACTTTGGGCATGTGCCACTTCTCCAGGTTCTAATTTTGGGATTCTTCTGACTATTGCTTAATATTTATGAAATATAAAAAAAAATGCCATTTACTTGCATATCTGTAATCCTAGTACGTAGGGGGATAAATTAGTTTGATGTCACCCTGGCAATAGTGAGACCTGTCAAAAACACAACAGTTTGGTGTCCTAATTAGAAGTTCTGTCTGGGGCTGAAGAGATGGCTCAGAGGTTAAGAGCACTGGCTGTTCTTCCAAAGGTCCTGAGTTCAATTCCCAGCAATCATATGGTGGCTCACAAACATCTATAATGAGGTCTGGCGCCTTCTTCTGGCATGCAGGCAGGATATTGTATAAATGATAAATAAATAAATCTTAAAAAAAAAAAAAAAAAAAGGAAGTCCGTCTAGGTCAGGTGATGGTGGCACAAATCTTTATTCCCAGCACTGGAGACAGAGGTAGGCAAATCTCTGAGTTTGAGGCCAGCCTGGTCTACAGAATGAGATCCAGGACAGCTAGAGCTACACAGAAAAACCGTGTTCTCAAAAAAAGGAAAAGGAGGAGAAGGAGAAGTAGCAGTAGTAGAAGAAGTTGAAGTTGTTCTGTGCAGAGCCTCTGAGACCTTGTTGCCAGGACCCGGAAGCCCTGGCTCCGCCAGGCTGCAGCCCGACTCTGTGGGCTTGGAAATGCCCAGCGGTATCTGGCTTTCATGCCACTGATTGCCACAGAGACTGACAGGGCTAGGGATGGAACCAGAGGGGTCTTAGGCCACTTACTCTTGGGCCAAGACAGGAAGCAGGCAATGATGAGCCTGTACGGTCAGAGCAGAGCCAGAAGAAAGAGAAACTACAGGCAAAGTAACACATGGCAAAGCCAAATCCCAAAGGAAAGCCAGATGGGCAGGTGGCACCCAGGTGAAAGGGGGAAGAGGCTCTTGGCAGACGCTGGTACAAGCTGGGAACCAGAAACGGCTGGCTTAGGGGAAGCGAAGGCACAGGCAGCTGCATGAGGTAACCTGAGTCATCCCGAGCGAACAGGGAGAAGGCAGGAAATGAAGCCGTTCATTCATTCATCCATTCAGCAACTGCTAATGGGGTGCTCGCTGCGCCAGGTTCCGTGCTGGTGGTTTGATAGCTCTGCCCGCTCTATAGGAAGTCAGTGTTCCTTAGTGAATGCTGGCTCGGAAAAATGATGCGGAGGAACCTGCCTAGAGCCGGTGTAACCCAAAGTCTACCCCTGAGCCTGGTCCCTAAGGATCAGGCTCTGCTCTGTGAGGGAACCAAGGAATGCTGGGTGGGCTAGCAGTTAGCCAGAGAGGACTGTCCATGCTGGAGGCTGGAGCTTCCGGGGTATATGTGGGCCTGACACAAAGTCTCTGTCCCCCTCTTCCAGCTCAGTGTTCACACCCGGAAATGGCCATTGGTCCCCTCAGCCTTCTCCTCTGAAGGGAAGGGGTCTGACAGCAACTACCTGCAACTCAACTTTTCTCTGAAAGGGCACACCCAAGACGGGTAGAAGGGTGACGTCCTGCCATGTCTTCTGCATACACAGCTCCCATGTGAGGACCCACCCAGACCCTTCTCTGCTGCTCCCCATCCAGGGCTGGGTGACTCACCCCTGCTCTGCTGATGCCCTCGCTCCCTCTGGTCTCCAGCTTTTCCCTGGACACCATCCCCAAGCCCCAGCTCCAGCAGCAGGTCCAGCTCTGAGCAGTGATGAAGAGAAGGCTGCAGAGGCTACCCTCCTGTTCTGCCCTTCTGCCTTTCCATTACTACCCTGAGGACGGGGGGCTGGATGAAGGAGGGGGAGCCAGAAAAGAGAGCAATAATGTGGAGGTAGAAGAACATGGAGTTGGAGTGGGCGGCCAGTGAAGTGAGACAAAACAGAATCAGGGCTGCTACTGGACAGCGAGACAGATGAAGGCAAACTCCCCTGGGTGTCAGCCACCATGGTGGGCGATGATCCCTAAAGAGCTCTCAAGCACCAGACTTCTTCTTCAGTAGCCTCCTGGGCACCGAGCCCCAGACAGCCCCAGGCCACTGGGTTCTCCATGTCCAGGGCTAGCTTATGAGCTGTCCCAAGTATCTGCTTCCTTTCAGTGCCTAGAACCCAAGCCTGGCTCTGGACCAGTTCCTTTGTCTCCTTTTTTTCCTAGCCTTGCTGAACCCACAGCCTTCCTGGCAAGTCCACTCTGCCCCAACATCATTGCTTGGCCTCTGTAGCCACATCCTCCTCTCAAAGCTCCAGGTTTCCAAGTCAAATGGTCCCCTGAAGCCAGGGAGTTTTCTAAGCACTGGGACAGACAATGGCATAAGCTTGAAAGCTTCTATCTTTCCTGGCTTCAGAAAAAAATCCAGCTGTCCTGCCTCCCTTCTCCCTCAGTCCCAGAGTACACATGTGCACCATCCAGGAGCTCACAGACCTCCAGAACCCGGCTAGGCGTGGGCATCATTCCCTGCTGAAGTCCTGTCTCGACCCCTGCTCCCATCCCCAGGCTCACTCAACTGGTCTCAGTCCAACTCTGTCCCAGCACTCCTGTGAAGGCATTCCCTGTCTCTCCACCAAGCCTAGAGTCTCTGGAGAGGAGAGCCCAGGTCCGAACTGTCTCCATATCCCCAACACAACAGCTGACAGAGCGGGCAGACAGCAAGAAGAGGTTTGCTAAACGAATAAACAACTGATACAGAGAGAGAGAGAGGAAAAGTGCCAGGTAGTGTCACCAGGGACACAGGCAGTTACCAGCCAACGACAAGAGAACGGGGACAGGGTTGGAAAAGGGAGACCCTGAGACCCAGAGAGAGGCCAGAGAAGCAGACAGAGGAGGCGGCTTCAAGAAGAAGCAGGAAGGGGAAGCCACAGCAGCGCCAGAGCTGCACCAGGGGGCAGGAGCTACAGGAGACAGCTGAGCAGACATAATTGGATCAGAGACAACCCTGCTCCTGCAGTGAGGGGGCGTGACTCACACACAGAGTAATGCCAGACGCAGAAACACACAGGCTCATACTTGGCACACACATGTATTCAGTGTGGAATGACCCAAACGTTCTCAGGTACCTGCTTGGGGTTGGGGAACTTTGTACCTGCCTGGGGGTTGGGGCCTCACAGTCCACTCATCTGAAGGCTGCATCATACGCAGCCACCCACAGTCCAGTTCCAGAAGCCCAGCCATAGATCCTCCACCCCCACTGCATTACCCTGTGCTCAGAACAGAGCCACCCTCTGGTATCGTCTTCAGTTGTTTGCTTCTGTTTTGCTTGGCTCTCTGTCAGGATATGAACCTCATAACAACAGGGTCTGATAAGTGTGATCTGGTGCCAAGTTCCTGCACAACACTGTGCTCGGCAGACAGTTTGCACTCCTCAAATGTACGGACTCTGAGTAAATGCATGTATGAATGAGTGCATGCATGCCAGAGGTACGCAGGGGAGAAGCACACCTCTAGCTACCAGGCCTCTATCTCAAGCCTTAGCGCCTCCTCACCCATTCCTAGGTCCCAGGATACCTAGAAAGGTTCAAAGACAGAAAGCGAGGTCCAGGAAACGATGGAGGGGACCTTGGGGAGCCAGCACTGATGAGCATGTGACAGAAACGCAGTAGGATTAAACGGCCCAGGTGCCCTAAGTAGATCCGAGCAGGGGTCACCCCTCACTTTCCATCTGTGCAGACACTGTAGCACTGTCCCAGGATGGAAAGAGTCTAGAGATGTGGTTGGGCCTGCCCTCTGGGAGCCCAGGCTGAAAGGCAGGAAGCCATGGTTTGCCAGGGAGGGGCAGGAAGATGGCTCAGCGAGGAAGGGCATCTGCTACCGAGACTGAGGACCTGAGTTCAACCTCCGGGACCTGCATGGTGGAAGGGGAGAACCAACTCCATCAGGCTGCCCTCTGACCTCCCGAGGCCTGCCAGGGCATATGCATGTGAGTGCATACGTGCACATACAAATACAACATGTGACAGATACATAGACAAATAGACAGACAGACGGGTAGGCAGGTATGTAGACAGACAGACAGACAGACAGACAGATGATATAATAAAGCTCCAGAGAACAGCACCAGCTGCCCTGAGCCATTGGCCATAGGCTCCATTTAGTGGCAGGTGACAGGAGTGTGTATTCGGCATGGGACTCCCCGGTCCCATGTTTTTGGGTCTCTGTAGGGACCTACAACATCTACACCAACATAAGCATGCTAGAAGGGTACATGAAGAGCTCTTCATGTTGGGGACACCGCCAACCTGACATCTACTCTGAGCTGTGTCCCTACACCTGTGGCCAGTGGAGGGCCACCTGCTCAGGTAAGGGTCTGGGCTGTGACAGGGTTCTATTCCCATCTATGCTTGCTGGCAACCTGGTCCCCAGGCCTGTGGGAACAGTCTAGAGAGGCCCAGCCTAGGCCCCAGACCGCCACAGAGAGCCAAGTCTCCATGGTCAGAGTACCCAAGGCCCTGGCTCCAGGTGGTCCAGCCAAACGTAGAGGCGAAGGAAGAAAGAGGACCCAGCTGTCCCCAGGACTGCTCCTTTCTCTCATCTCCTGAAACTTTAAACACTCTTGGCTGGAAACTGAGCCGATGCTCGTTAAAGTTTAAAAGCTGGAGCCCGGGAAACTGGGTGTGGAGGGCACTAAGTCAGCCTAGGAGCTGTGGCCCCCTATCCCCAACAGGGACATAGCCTGGAGGCCCCACCCACTGTCAGGGCAGGGGCCACAAGGGGCTGTACATCAGACCACCTTCCACCTCAGGCCCCTCTGCAAGCCACAGTTTGCACTCTGTCATCCCTGCTAATCTCTCCGGGCTGATCCCAGGCAGCAATGCCCACAGCCCTGCCTTAGAACAGCCTCGGTACCATTGCGCAGACAGGCAAGTGGCAGCAGCCTCTCCCAACAGCAACCCTGGCACCGTAAGACCCCCAGTTCCAGAAAGCTGATGGCTGGACCAGCTCTCTAACCCTTTTCTGGTTCTCATTCTCCACCAGGGCATCTCTCCAGGTGCCCCGTCCTGTCTCCCCCATCCCGTTCTTTACTCGTCTCTGGATCTGTGCACAGTGTTCCTGGTGCTGCCAAACTCCTCTCTCTCCCCCCTCAATTCCAAGCTACCACCTAGGCATCATACTCCAGATCAGTGGCCCCTCTGGGTTCAACCAGGAGCCCCTTGATTCCTGGCTGTCCCGTACTTCTAGCACCTGCCCAGGTTGAGACAGGGTATCCAGTGATGTTCCCTGAATGAGTAACTGAAGTAGCAGAGCACAGGCAAGCTGAGACTTCTGTCCACGGTGAACAGATGAGGAAGTGGAAGCAGCCTGCCCAGGACCACACACCTAAGGTTAGGATTGCCTCTATAGAACACCTGCCCAGTCACTTCCTACAGAGATGGACGAACCAACGCCAGAGAGGCCAGGCCAGGCCAGGCCCTGAACTCCCCACGCTGCAGACCCTAGAACCATATCAACTTTCAACCTTGCCACCACAGATAAGAAAAACAGGTCCAGAAAGGTGAAGTGACCCTTCAGATCACATGGCGAGGACTGGACTTTTACCCAGTTGGGAGCTCTCTAAGGTGTCCACTCACAATGACAGAGCACAGAGAGACCCAAAGGCAGGGTGAGTCTCCATGGGGCTCTGGAGACAGAAAGGGTCAACAGGGCCGAGAGCCAGGCCAAAGGGCCCTGAGAAGGCAGCCTTGATTAGGGGGAAGGAGGGGAGAGGCAAGGACCTGAGTTCTGATCCAACTTCAGCCACTTTTGTTTGGTCTTGCACTAGTGAACTCCTGCTTGGAGCCTCCGTTTTTCCACATCCATTGGATTGATGAGTCTTACCTCACAGGACGATGGCAGACTCAGTAAGAAGACAAAAAAAAAAAAAAGGCAATGGTCCTGATCCTAATGGTCCTGATCCTATGTACCCCAGCCTTGTCTTCAGGACAGCTTTGAGTCACAGACTGTCAAGGGTAAGAAAAGTCCTCAGAGATCCCTGAGTGAGCCATATGTCAGGAGAATGCAGTACTCACGAGATGAGGATTAAGACCTGGACACTGGCTTGAGACTACAGCCCAGGTGCCTGTGGCATGGGACAAGTGGACAGTGAGCCAGGGCCAGGAGGGGATAACTAGAGCTTTCTCCAAAGGAGAGAGAAAGACTGTAGGACCAGAAGCCAGGAGACAGGCCCCTATTACCCCGGTACTTCCTGTGGCAAGAGGCTCTCAGCCGTATCCCCTCAAGAACTCTCTCACAGTTCCTCTAACTCCAAGCCCTCATGGTTCCTGATGCCCAGTCTGCGCTTGTCATAGGTCATAGTTCCTACTTGGGTCACCCCTGGCGCTGTGTGCACTCACCAACCTGTGCCCTGTGGGCCAGGACCAACCTAGAATTGTCTTCCCTCTCTCTACTGAAAAACATCAGGAAGAACCTCGGAGTCCTCCTCTGCATGACACATGGAGAGACATATGGCAGGCCTCAGAGGACCTGATCACACAGGCCATCCAGAGCATAGCTACCAGGGCTGCCCTTATCTTTTTCCCATGGACCCTGGCCCAGACACTGGCTCCTTCAAGTCAGGAATTCTCAATGGTAGATAACCAGAAAGCCCAGAGAGTAGAAGGGATGTGCCTCAGTCACACACAACAAAAGAATACCACAGAACTAGATGGTCACCCGGGTGAATGACTGAGAAATGTTTCCCATTTCTCACAGTAAGGGCTGTGGGAAACCTGGGTTTGGGCTCTCAGCAGCCCTCTGCCTTTTCTCTGGGGTCCACATTCAGCATCTGTCTCTGGTACAGGACCTAGACGTGCAGAAGGCACTGTCTGCCTCCTGTCCATTAGCCCAGAGCCCAGTAAAGGCCTGAAGGCAGGCCAGGAGAAAGGGAAAGGGTAGGGTTGGCCTTCATCAGCCTCGTTCCTTTGTCCTGGCTCTGACTGCTGGGCCCAGAGCCATGGTGGCTTCCAGGGACCTTTGGATACAGAGGTAGGGAGAAAAACAGGATGAAATCAATCAAGTTCCACCCCCTTACACACACATACACACACACACACACACACACACACACCCCACAGAGCATAGGGCATGTCCTGGTGCAGAAGAGAAGGAAAAAGAGGGGACAGAATTTCAACAAACAACTGGGGCTGAGTCCAAGCCTCCTGCAGGGACCCAGTGATCCCTGGGACTCTGGCTTCTACCTGAGGTATGACCTTGGCAAGGGTCAATCACCCCTCTGGGACTCAGCTTTGTCATCCATCAAATAAGAGTGGGATGATGAGAACATAACGTCCTTCAGTTCTTCAAAGAGTTATTGATGGGGTTAAAGGCCAGGGCTGACTAAGGATGCAAACTCACCAGAGAGGGCAGCAACTCTGGAACCTGCACTGGGGTCGCACTCCTGTCTCAGCTGTGGGGTGTCCTTTCTTTCCATCTGTTTCTTTTCTTAGTAACACAGAGACAAACTGAAGACTCCCCAGGACTGGCCTGAGGCTAAATCAGATAACCAAGAGAAAATGCTTGGCTGGGAGCAAGGTGCTTATCAGAAACAGGATTAACTGTGTGGCAACTGGACGTCCTGGAATCTGGGGCCAGGAAGCTCAGAGACCTGGGCTCATCTCCCAGAGTTCATCCGCTAGGCATGGAGGAGCAGGCATGGAGGCTGGCCACTGGGTGATACCCATAACTTAAGGTGCAAGACTCCTCCCTGGGCCTAGGTTCTTCTACTGTGAAATGGGGCTGAGGCGGTATGGGAGAAAAGTCAGAGATGAGATTAGACTTGGAGGCTAACCCATCAGGGCTCTAAGCTTGCTGCAGCTCTCCCCCCACTCCCTTGGGACTTAGCCAAGTGACCATGTGCTGGGCCCTGGCGGTCTCTGGTCCTCAGTATCTTCTCCTGCACACCTTTGTAGGAGGAGGGATTACAAAGCAGGCTCTACAAGAGGGCGTCTAGTGCTTCAGCCTCTGTGCAGTAAAGCCTTGGGTCCCCTCGTGTTGGAGAAAACACATGTCCTGCTCGGTAGTTTACAAACACCACAGCTTTTTCAAATCTTCTCCCCTCCCAGGTCTGATCTAGCCACAGGGGGTCTGTTTGAGGCAGTCTGGTCCATATACCTGCCAACTCTAGTCCTGGGCAAGGCTGGGTTTATTCATTAACCAAGCCAGATGGAGGAGGCAGCTCTGCCCTGTTGACAGAGGGTGGGAGTTCCCGCACTCCCCCATACACACACACACACACACACACACACACACACACACTCCCTAGAGAGCCAGCCCTGTGGGGAAGACAGACTTCCCAGCCCCAGCACACTGCTGGTTTTAAGCCTTTCTCAGCCAGTCCAACTTTTCACGTTGCCCCCATGTCCATCTTTCTCTAACATCCCTGCCCTGGTGGGCACTGTGGAGAGGATCCTGCATGCAAGCAGCAACACGCTGACACTACCAGCTGCCCTTCCCTTCCTGCTCCTCCGGCTCAGACCTAGACTAGGCCCTGGAGACGCTCCAGCCCAGGGTCGTTAAGCCTGGGCAGGAAGGAGCTATACACGGAAACCCAGAGAGAGTCAGTCAGCCAGGGCGTCCAGAGACACTCACAGAGGGCAAAGGGACAGCAGGAAGAGCAAGCCAATCATGTGGGGACAGGTGGATAAAGCTGTACATGATTAGGGCAAGGCAGAAAAGCACAGGGCCAGGGGGGAAAGGGCTGCAACTCAGGCTCTGGTATAAGGCCAGACCCCAGGCAGAAGAGACCCTGTTAAGACAGTCCGGAGCCCTGGTCTCTAAGAACAAAAACGCATCCTCCACAGATGCAGAGGAGCAGAAGAGTGCCTTTAAGAGCCCTCTAATGGGAAGTTCATACCCTGTAATGTGTCACTCACGACAAAACCACATGTAAGAGGGACGGCTGCTGAGGCCCCAGACCAGGATCTCTGCCTCATCACACCTCCTGCCTGCCCTGTCTTAACAGAGAGAGGGGAATCACGGGCCTGGGAGGAGGAGAGAGGGCAGTGAGGGGCCGCCGAGTACACACCTGCTGGCTTCTGAGCTGGTTTCCCTTGACCAGCCCTGCCTCCCTAGTTTACCCCTAGTGTGGCTCGGGGCAAGAGAGCGCTCAGGAGCTGCCAGCCACAGTCCTAAAGGCCTGCTGGAGACTCTGAGCCTGGGGAGCCACTGGGCAGGGAACCAAGCAGGAAGGAATCTCATCCTTCGGCACCCAAGACTGCACAAAGTAGTGCAGAAGACCCATCTCAGGCAAGAGAAGCAGGGGTGAACCGGACGAGGGCCGTTCTCCCGCCTAGTCAATCAAACCAGGGGCCCAAGTGGAAGCTGCTCTGGAAGAGGGATCCCCGAGACGCTATCCCCTTTTAGTGTGCCTGGCCACCACCCACCCCCCAAACAGACAGGCATGCCCAGGTAAGAGCTCGGTGAGCCAGGGACCTCAGGTGGCCCGTGTGTAATGGGGTACCGTGCCTCCTCTGGTTTATCGTAGGAGACTCTGGACACAGATGCCCCTGGTCTGAGTCTGGACGAAGAGACTCCTGGGAGAGAGAGTTCAGGAGCAGTAGAGGCTGCAGGGACCACAGGGCAACCCTACCTTGATCTTGTGCAGAGGCCGATCCATCTCCACAGCCTGCACCCACACAGACACGCCGGCCTTGCTGTAGGTCAGGTTCCAGCCCACCTCGGCCTCACACTCTGACCGGAAGCTGCGGAAGTCCTGATCATCTGGCACTTGGACACTTTCGCGGCCCAAGGCGGGCCGAGGCCCTTGGGGTTCTGTTGAGGCAGCTGGCTTCTCCATAGGGCGCGTGGGGAGGCCCGGGGCCCTGCTCTTACTCCGACTCTCCTGGGTCCTCCGCGGAGGCTCAGACAACGTCGACGCGGCTGCAGATGCTGACGCCACCTTCCCGGGACCTGCAAGACCGGTTTGGGGACCAGAGTCAGTGCGCTGGGGGCGCGGGTGGGGCTACCCGGGGTCCCGGACCAGCAGACAGCTCGGGAAGGGCAGGCGCTGGCAGCCCCGCACAGGGCGATCCCGGGGTCCACCCTCCCACGAGGAGCGACCTCACACTTCCCCGGAGCGGCAGCGCGGCTGCTGCGTGGCGGGCGCAGGAGCCCGCGGGGGCCGGGCCGGGCTGGGGGACCGCAGGTGCGGGTCTGGCTCCGGGCGCGGCGCTGGCCGGACTCGCTCAACTAACTCGGCGGCGAGCGGCGCCGGGCCGTGGTGGGGGCGGGGGGGCGGGGGCCGAGTCTCACCTGTGCCTGCAGCTCTGCCGGAGCCCGACGGGGCCGGGGCGCGAGCTCCTCCTCCGCCGCCGCTGCCTCCGCTGCCCGGGCGACCGGGGGCCGCGCGGGGGCCCTGGGGGGAGGAGCAGTGGGTCCCGCCGCCCCGCCCCGCCCCGCGCCCCCCGCCCCGCGCGCCCCCTCCGCCTCCTCCCCTCCCGCTGGGCGCTGGGCTCCCGGCTCCCGGGCTCCGCTCGCCTCGCAGGGTATTTTCCAGGCTGCGGAGGTAAGAGCTGCGGGAGCACCGAGCCCCGCCCCGCCCCGCCCCGCCGGGTCCTAGCGCCCGCCCCCGTGAGCCCCGGGGAAGGGGCGAAGTCCGGGAGGAGCTTCACACCAGCAGAGGACTGGGGACCGAGGAGCATTAGCCGGCGGCGTAGCGAAGTAGCAAAGTAGCCTGGACTCTCAGAGTAAGGACAAGGTCCCCAGAGGGGTTCTGGAAGTTAACTCTGAGCCGCTTCTCTATTCCTCGCTCCCACCCTTGCCAGGCACACCCTTCTGTAACAGCTTGTTCACACACACAGCACTTCAGAGACCAAGGGTGGGCACACACACCCATGGCACAGAGAGTAACTAGCAAGAATAGGGATGACAGCCCTCAGTCACTTAGAGATGGCCACAATTTGCAAGAACCCACAAGCAAGGGCACAACGAGCCTCCTCCACACACCCAACTCGATTCCCAGCAGGGTATGCAAACCAAGCCGAAATTGATCCAACTTAAAAGGCTCAAGGTTCACAGGCTGGCCAGAATTTGGCAAAATTTCCACTTCAGTCTCACCCTGACCGGAGAGAGGTCCTGAACCAGCACCCCCTATATCCCTATTTGGCAGTTTCCGCACCCCCTCCTCCTTAGTGTAGTGCCCGGCCATGTACACACCTCAAAAGCACAGGGCCCAGAACGCTGGCGCTCTCTTACCCCTCCCCCTGCAGAAGAGAGTAGCCCAAAGTCCCACTCTGTAGCCTGGGGTTAAGATCTGTCCCTAACTCCTCTGCCCACTCCTCCATCCTGGAGAGCTCGGCCCTTTGTGCCAGCTCTGTCCCGCCTATTCACTGTGAGCTGGGTCCTGCAGTTCAGTTTTTCTAGGACCAGGCCAGTGTGAGTGTGACAGTCCCACTGGTCCTGGGCCGCAGAGGAGCAGGGACGGCCTTTGATCTGCTCCTCTGGGTAAGCTTCTACTGCCAGAATGCGCGCAGGGCTCTCCCCGGCAGAAGCAGGGTACCGAGCCTCTGCCACCCAGGGCTCCTCGCTGTGCATTCTGGTGTCCCTCCCCCCCCCCCCCCCAGCCCTCAGAAATCACATCCTGCCTTTTCCGTGCAGAGTTCTTTTCTTACAGGTGTTAAGAGAAAAATGAGGAGTCAGCACTGTGGGTTCACAGATAGATGTGTTTTTTCCCTCAAGGGCTCAGGGCTCTGAGATGTTTGTAAATCATGCCCAGGTTTAAAATGAGCAGGAAGCAGAGTGTGGCACAGGTCTGTAATTCCAGCTACTAAGGAGACTGAGGCAGGAAGATTCAAAGTTTTAAGGCTTTCCTGGGTTTCCCACCAAGTTCAAAACCAGCACAGGCAACAAAATAAGAAAAGACTATCTCAAATAGAAAAAAGGGGGTGGGGGACTATAACTTTGTGGTAGAGCCCTAGGTTTACCATTAGTACCACATAATCGTCGTCATCATCATCATCATCATCATCATCATCATCATCATCAGGGGTAGGTAGGTGTTAGTGGCACCCTTTGTAATCCCAGCATTTGGGAGGCAGAGGCAGGTGGATCTCTGAGTTGGAGGCCAGCCTGGTCTACAGAGTGAGTCCAGAATAGCCAAGGCTACACAGAGAAACCCTCTCTTAAAAAAAAAAAAAAAAAAACCGGGGCAAGCAGGTAGCCATGATGGCAAGTGGCCCTGAAGGAATTCTACAAATTAAATCTTCTCAAACAAAGCAAAACTTCAGGTCCCTGTCAGGTCTGTGCAGTGACCTCAGATACCCAGGCCTCCATCCAGCAGCAGTTAGGAAGCGTCAGCTAATCGCACACACGCCCTCTGAACCCACACTCTTTAGAAGTGTCAGGAATGAGTAAGCACTGTTGGGGGCAGGCTTTGGGCTTAAGAGGCCTCAGGCACTGACTCTCTGAACCTCCTCTGCCCAAGTCCATCTTCCCCAAGCCTCAGTAGTTTTGCCATTCCAACACTCCCAGGCTGACAGGAGGCCAAAGGGGACCCCAGCAAAGCCAAAATCTGCTGGTGAACTGAATCGTTGGGAGTTGGCCATGAGGTCGAGAAATGGCCGCAATGGCCTGATGGCTTTTTGGGCCCTGATAATACATATCTTGGCAGAGAGCAGGCAGGCAGCAGGATACTAAACCTCCCATGCCCACCTTCCAGTCAGAGGTGGTGGGGAGATAAGGCGAGGGTGAGAGCAGGAGGTGGCTGGGAAGGCAAACTGACAGAAGGCCCTCACCAGCCCTAAGGGGCCCGTCTGAGGGGAAGACAGCCAGCTAGTGAGGAACAGATGACAGGAACCAAGCTGTCACTCACGTAACCCAGACTAAGAGCACATCCTTTAGGTCTTGAGGTCAAGAACAGCAGGCGACCCGGTCGGATGCAGAAGCATGTCAGTTCATCTGCTCGTCCATTTGCCCCTCACCCCAGGAATTTAGCTGTCCCTGGCTCAGGCTCCTTACAGTCTCTTGAACATGACAAAGAAGCCCCAAATCCTGTTCACCACATCCTGAAGCAGGAGAGACAAGTGAAATGAGCCAAGTAGATAGAAGCAAGCTTGGCGGAAGAGTCTGGACACCCAGCATTCTCTGTTTCCCACAGTCTGCCTGTGGACCTGGGTTCAAATCAAAACAATACCATTTTCTATCAGATCTCTCTCTCTCTCCTCTCTGTCTCTGTCTCTCTGCCTGCTTCCTCATCTGGAACATTAACCTCTGAGAATGACTAGAGTTAAGGCTTGTGAATGTGCCTTTCTTCCTTGGAAAAGTAACCAAAAATATAGTGGAGGATGGGTCGAGCAGAGAAGAACTCACTGTCCAAAACTGTGGTTCTGATAAAAAATGATTAAGGAAACATCATGATGTAGTTAGATTCTGGTGCAAAGGCTGGCAAAGCGAGATGCCTGCCATGCCCGGTCAGTGCCTAGAGCAAGGGCCTACACACAAGATGGGCATGTGAGGCCCAGATCAGAGGTTGCTCTGGCTCTTTTATGGCCCCCAGATCCCAAAAGCTTGGCACTGAGCAGGTGCTGTGGGGTGCTGGAGGAATGTGAGGACTCAAGGCCTGGGGAAGCGCTGAGCAAACCTGGGTCTCACTTGCACCCTCATGAAGAGGGGACTTCTAGACCCTCAGCATTGTTCCTGAGATGGGGAGAAGCAGGGGCCAGTGGGGTTTACGGCAGACAGCTGTTGGTGCCAGGGTCATGCAGAATCCACCTGGAGCTGTCCCTTTACCTGCTCTCTAATGCCCTCGACTCCCTGCACCAATTCTAAGACCCTCAGACTGATGCCATGTGGACCCACCCTGGCAAGTGAAGAAGGCCCAGAGATCAGGGGCCATGGAAAATGAAAAACTCAGCAGCTGGCTGTGTTGGAGTATGTCAGTAATCCTAGCACCGTTGAGGCAGAGGCAGGCAGTTTAGGGGTAATTCAAGGTCATTTTCACCTACATAGGAAGTTTGAAGCTAACCTGGGCTACACAAACGATCGAGTTCTCCTGAACTGAAAGAGCCCCTACCCTGAGGACCATCCTTTCTACTTGTTGTGGGGACCTTGAAAATTTGGCAAGCTATTATTTTAACAACCCCCCCCCCCCCAACACACACACACACAGTACCTGCTGCTTGTTTTTTGGTTTTGGGAGACGGGTCTAACTCTAGTCCAGCAGCCTGGCTAAAAACTGGAGGCGGTCCTGCCTCAGCCTGGAAAGTGGTAGGATTACAGAGACAGCCAGCCGCACTGCACACACTTGAGTCTCCACGCGAGCAGGTACCCACCCTACTCACCATCTACAGGTAGATGGAGGCCTCTGGATGACAAACTCCCCCCACGGGCCCCCTTCCCCACTTTCCTCCTGCGGGAACTTTGTCTGCTACTAAGGGCAAAATGAATGCCAAGACGTTGTCTATGGCAAAACAATAGTACCCGAGACACTGTTCTAGAAGAGTAGACAGGGACTTGTGTGATGTCACCAGGAAATGGAGTGGAGAGGTGGTTCTGTACCAAGTCCCTCAGGTCAAAATGCTTTCAGGCCTCCATGGTGGGTTTGCCCTTGAGAGGGCCATGTCCTACTACAGTGACAAAAAGGAGCTGTATCCAAGCCCTAAAAGGTCCGGATCTGAGTGTTTGCTCAGGGTGGGTCTCATGGCACTGCCAGGCCTCACTGAGCAAACAGCCCAAAGCTGCCTGAGGGAGCCACCAAGCCGGTCACTCAAGGTCACCACATCCTCATTCGTGGATTGCTGTCCTATCCAAGTCCCACACAGACACACATCACATCAGTCACACACATGGCCAGCCTGACACAGCACATGGACGTATATAATTACACACAGCATCAGAGTGAAGTTGCCAGAGGAAAATGCAGGGTGCCTAGTGAAATCTGAAGTTCAGACGCTCGCTCAACACACTGGGTGTGGTGGCGCACGCCTTTAATCTTAGCGCCCCAGGGACAGAGTCAGTAGGATCTCAGTGTGAATTTGAGGCCACCCTGTTTTCGTGGCAAGTTCCAGGCCAGTCAAAGCTCTGTAGACCCTACCTCAGGAACACACACACACACACCAACTAATTGTTAGTATGAATACTAAAATGCTTGCTAGAGCTGAAAAGCTTACGTCTGAGGAACCGCTGCACCCATACTGCCCAGCCTTTCAGTGCCACACAGTCGCACAGCAATCTCCACAGACCTCAGGCACCTTCTATGTCAACTAATGTACACACTGCCCCCACATAACAGCGGGCGCACGCGGCTCCGCACATCCTGCACATTTGAGTAGGCACCAAGCCAGGGTAGGTCTTGAGACTCTTCTTGTCTCGCTCCACAACAATCCTAGGCTGACGGTTCGGCAGGGACCTGTGCCCCTTTGACAGCAAGGGAAAGAAAATCCAACAAGAATCAGACTCTACAATAGGTGCCTCAACTTGAGGTCCCCTGGATATGGAAGGTCAGGCTAGGGTCACGCCCATAGTATCACCCTATCAAGCCCAGTAGCCCCTTTAGTTCTACACAGTGATGACTGTCCTTCTGGTGGGGGAAGGGGGTCCTCAGAGTCCATCCAGTTTTGAGATTAAAGAACCAAAAGGAAGGAGAGGAGTTGCGTGGCTGTGAGAAGGGGGCTACTGTCACAGGAACCCCAAGAGTTATTGCCTACCCTGGCAGAAGTCCTAGAACCTTCTCCTAGATAACCCCTCACTGCCCAGCATGAGCACAGAGCCCAGGGGGACAGCCTGGAGTCAGCAGATGAGTCCGGTGCCTCTAACAGGAAACTCAAGGGCTTCTGGAAGGCTACATCGACCTAACTATCAATCAAACTGAGTTCCTGCAGGCTTCGGACCTTGTCAGTAGGGGCCTGGCACGTCAGGAGCTCTGTAGAGCTGTCCACGGTGGGAGAATGGGGGAAGCATCCCTTTGGTTCCTTTAGGCTCCTCCCAGCTGTACCTCTCATCTCCCTTATCTCAAGACAGTTCCCAAAGACTGAGACAGGAGAGCTGAAGGGGCTCCTGTCCACTGTGAAGTCCTTCATCGAGGGCATAGGCTTCTCTGTCCTCAGACCCTGGGGATGCCTCGGGCAGCAGAGGCCTACAAAGCCCAGAAGGGCAGCGCCCAGAATTCAGGGCCCAGAAACCAGAGGGTAGACTGGGAATGGCGGGCTAGGAGACCTGCAGATGGCGTGAAGTCCAGCAGAGTGGATTGGGCGAGGCAGCCAGGCTGTCTGGGTCAGGACCTCTGTGCTAAGATCTAGAACAGTTTACTTGACCTCAATCTGTCTGGACCATCTTGCCTCTCAGATTGTAGACTGATGAGAATTACATTATTACAGTGGCGTGAGTCACTGAGAAGGGGTTACTGAGCTTGGTGCCCTGACCACAGTAAGTTTTCAATAAGTGCACATTGGATGATGACAAATTATTCCCCACTGTCATTCTCAGTTCTGAGAAGAAGCGTGCACCCTTTGGAAGGCTTCCTTCAGCGGCATTACCTCCTCACGCTCAAACAGTGCCTGCCAGCAGGGACAGGGAGCCTGGCCCTACCTCCTCACAGGGCAGAGAGTACTGAGCAAGGTGCCGCTTCTCAGGCCGAAGGGCTGGTGTGGGTGGTCCTCGCCTGGGCCTCTGCTGTGAGAACGAGGTTCTAGGCCAAGCTCCATTCTGGGATCAGGGCATTGTTGCCTAGGGGGCTCTTCCTGGAGTCCTGGGCCAGTGGGCATCTCCACCTCTCCCCTGGAGGAGGCTGCCTCCTTCAGCACCTTCTAAATTTAGGGCTTAGTTCTGTGACTCATTTCTGGATCTGCTTGGCTCCCTCCTCCAGGAGTGTGCTCCCACGGTATTTTTATCCTCCACTGCCACAGACTGAAGAATACAGACCCCAAGTTCTGCAGGAACCCCAGACTAAGAAGGATTCCCTGCTCCCGCTTGCCCAAGTTGCTCTGGACAGCTCTCCGACCAGAACCTATACTCCAGTCCCACTTCCATCTTCCCAGCTTCCTCTTCCCCAACCAGAGCCACTGAGCTGGTGGTGGTGTGGCCGTCTTGGGGGCTCTCTTCCAGGGGAAAAGGGGTGGAACCAAATCCTGTCTCCTCCCATCTGGCTTCTAGACAGATCCCACACTTGAACGCAGGAGATCTGCTTCTTTACCAGGCTCCCTCCGCTGGCCTTACTGCACTTTTCTTCCCACCTCTAAATAAGGAGTTTGAACCACATTACTACTTATAAAGGCTTGGACCAAAGCTGAAATCACCACTGGGCCAGGCCTCCACCCATCTTCAAGCAGGGTGGGCCAGGGGTGGGGTTTCTCATGCCTAGTGGGTCCTGTCTGTCATTTAGGAGCCTCTCTGGACCCAGCGCCTGCTTTGTTCAAAAGAAACACAGCGGAGAGAGTGCTCAGTGGTTAAGAGCACTGTCTGCTCTTCCAAAGGTCATGAGTCCAATTCCCAGCAACCACATGGTGGCTCACAACCATCTATAATGTGAACTGATTCTCTCTTCTGGCAGGTGTAAATAAATTAATTAATTAATAAATAAATGAATAAAAGAAAGAAACACAGGCCAGGAGACTAGACTTGAGTCCTGACTAGACTTGAGTCCTGCAGGGAGGAAGAGCCCTCACTCCCAGAAGAAGCGGGAACAAGCCCGGCCAGGGGCTGGCTCCGGCATGGTCAACGCTGTAACGTGCAACTGGGACGAGAGTCCCCTTAACTGTAGGCTTGTGCAGAGAGCATGTGCGCGCACTGGCGTCCACACTGCAGCGTCCCTTTCCCTGGGGCGGGGAGGACGCGAGAACCCGAGTCCCAGTTTTACTTTCAGAAATATTGGCACCCCAGAGGCACGCTGTGGACAAACACGGGGCTGCTGTCTGGCTGGAGAACACCATCTGCAGCCTGCCTCAGCCTGTCTTCCCCGCAAGCAGGGAGAGCCAGCACTTACCACTTACCACACGCCTGGTGCTGTTCTTTGTACCAGACAGGTTCTAACTCATTTAATTTATAGCTAACCTCCCAGACAGCCCTGGACAATGCTTGCCACCTCCGCTTTAGAGACAACTGGAGACATACACGAGGGGCAGGGACTGATCCAGGGCCACGGCACTGACACCGTGAGCGCTAATGGAAATCTAGGGCCGACTGCAACCCTGGCTTCATTGGTTCTAAGAAAGCTCCTCTCAGAGCATACATTAGCTACTCCATAAATGTTTGATGGAGACGTTTGGTCACTGCCATGTAATGGAAAGATCCCAGCCTAGTCCAATTCTGTCCCAACTCATGCGTGTCCTTACGTGAGTCCATTTTAAGGCTCATGTGGTGGCACACGCCTACACAGAACTCTGGAGGCTGAGAAAGAATGAGGAAGAATGACTTCAGGTCTCAAGTCATTATACACTGTGTCAAAAAGAAATACGGGGACAGTGGTGGCCCACCCTTTAATCCCAGCACTTGGGAGACAGAGGCAGGTGGATCTCTACTTTGGAGACCAGCCTGGTCTACACTGAAGGAGTGTTCCAGGGCAACCAGGGCTACACAGAGAAACAAAACAAAACAAACAGAAAAAAGAAATCCAAACAAAATGGAAACATACACACACGGAGTGGGGGAGAGAATAATCTCAAACCTCCTCATGCTTTTTTGAGGGGGAGAGGGTCACATATCATATCCCAGGAAGGCCTCAGACTTGCTATGCAGGCTTGGATGGCCTTGGACTTCTGATCCTCCTGAGTACCGGAGGATCAGAAAATGTGCCACCATATCCAGAGTCTACAGTGCTGGGAATTGAAACCAGGGCTCTGTACATGGTAGGCAAGTATTCTACCAGCTGAGCTGCATCCCAGCCTTCCATTTCCTTCTTTATGTTTAGGTTTTGGCTGAAAAGCAGAAACAATAAGCGAAGGCCAGAGGATTAGACGCTTGGAGGTGGTGCACACCGGGATTTCTATTTCTACATGTGTCCACTTTCCCTGAGTTGCCCAAGGAGGCCTCACAAGTGACCGGACCTCAGTGATTCCAGCATTTTCCCTCATGTGTCTACCCTCAGAGCCTCTGAGAGCACTCCAGAAACGGATGCATAAAGCCTACTGCCACAAGGCACAGAGGAAAGCCACTTCCCTAGGGGACAGCTGCTTGATCCTGTGTGTGGTGGCACAGTGCCGCCTTACTCCTCCACGTGTTTCAAGGGCGCTTTCAGCCTCAGCTCAGTGTTTATCATTTCCTACCATCATGCAGGCCAGCCCCACTACCACTTCCGGTTGCTGCTGGCCCAACCAGTACAACCCAGGCTCAGAGGTCTAGTGCCTTCCCACTCCTTTCCACTCAGAGGCTGCTTCCCTTGGTGGTGTCCCTCATCTGCTCACACTGTCTTGAGAAGCAGGGTTTCTACAGCTCTGGCTATCCCAGTAGTTCTAACCTTCCTAAGGCTGCGACCCTTTAATACAGTTCCTCAGGTTGTGGTGACCCCCCCATACCATTATTTCATTGCTATCTCATAACTGTAATTTTGCTCCTGTTACGAATTGTATTGCAAATATCTGCTACACAAGATACCCGATATTTGTCCTCAAGGGGGTGATGAGCACGTTGAGAACCACAGATCTACACTAGTCTCTTCCTCCAGGATGCTCAGATCGTCTGCTGCTTCCTGAGACTGTTGGTCAACTCAGGGGAGCTGGGCTTTCCTCATCAGGCCTAGCTGGGTCAGAAGCAGAACAGTGGCTCTCCACGGCCTTTCTGGATCAGGTGGGCTTGCTAAGCCTACATCCAGCCAAGACGCTAGTCCCTCCAGGCTGAGGAGGGGCTCCAGGCCCAAAGGCAGAAAGGCTAGGCTCGAGCTCTTGCTCAAGTAGTGACCTAGGCTAGTCCCCAGCCTGTTTGGTGCCCTCACGTTTGCAATTTGCAGAAAGAGGAAATAGGTCTTTCTTTCAGCCTGCAATCAACTGACTAAGAATCTTCTGCCTTTACAGACTGCTTGAGAGTTTCATTTTCATCCTTGAGTCTCATTTAATCTTCCCAACAACCTGATTCCATCTATAAATGAGAAAGCTTAGGTTCCCAAGGAAACAATTTACCCAAGTCAAACAGCAAGTCAAAAGTGAAGGCTGTGCTTTGGCTCCGGAATCCTTCTCTGGTCCTTTAAGCTCTTTGTAAAAGTCCTGTGTGAGGATCAAGGCAACAAGGGGGCTGTGCTTTGCCAACATTAAAAGGGCCACAGAAAGATGAGTGGACAGCTCCGTTACTGCTCATTGCTGTCATCTTTGCTCAGGCGCCCCCTCGCGTCCAACGTGCGGCCCTCCCACCGCGCAGGCGCCTTTCCGTGTTTACCGAGGCCGCGAAGCCTCGCTCTTGCGCGTGCGCTTTTTGCTGAGCCTCCCCCTCCCCCATGCACTAGCAGTGGCCCTGCAGCTCCCTAGTGGTTGTGGCCGCTTTGCCGCCGCGGTCCCTTGGGGTTTCCCGCGAGTCTAGGCGTCTTCTTTGCCGTGGAGCAGCGAGAGGTAGCGAGGTCACCACCCCGTGAGGCGCCAGTTCTACCTCTTACCGTAGCCGGAGGGGCGGAGCGCAGAGGCGTGGGCGCTGTGCTTCGCCCTGGTAAAAACTACATTTCCCGAAAGCCAGAGCGTGGGGGTCGCAGAAGGGCATGTTGGGAGCTGGAGTTGGAGCCGGTTGGAGGTCGTGCGCTGCAGGGGCGAGGCAGTGAGGTGGTAGAGCCTGGGTTCTAAACCACGACTAATTGCACAGTAGCTAGCCTGTGTCTTAGAAAGAACGCTAAGTTGGCTGCGCTCAGATCACGGATACCTTGGAGTCTTCTACGGCTGTCAAAGCCAGTGTGTGTGTGTGTCTGTGCGTCTGTGTGACTGTGTGTGTGTTAGACAGAGATGTGCTGCAATTACAGGTCTGTGCCCGTATGTCCAGCTTAAGAAGAGCTTCGTGCAATGATGAAAACGTCTCTGCCTGCACAGTCCAATACCATTGCCACTAATGTGTGGCTACTTGACACATGACTGAATGCTATGAAAGAATTAAAAATTCTAGGCGGCCGTGGTGTCACATCCCTGTAGTCCCAGCTCCAGGTGTTGAAGATGGAGGGACATAGTCTGAGGTCAGACTGGGCTCCACAGTGGAGGCTCAGTGGTAAAGTGTTTGCCTAGCAGACACAGGCCCTGGATTTGATATCCAGCAGGCTCTGAACGGCACATACCACTCTAAATGAATGCCATTTTTAATGTAATTAGTTTCATAAGTTAAACCTATTGCAGTCTTCAGCCTTGTGAGGCTCATGCTTCTGTTTCTTCTTGTCTGCTCACTTCCTTCTTCCTCCATTGTTTGTCCCTTGCAACCTAAAAATTAGTTTGGATTGTAAAAATCTTCCCTACTGTTCATTAGGCTGGAATAACAGGCGCAGAGAAAGCCAGCTGTAAAATTAACAGGAAATAATATTTTCCCAAAGACATACTGCAGCTATAAAAATGTTCTAATGACCTCCTGCTTTGAGTAACACTTTATTTCTTACCAACCTAGCAGGCTTGTTTTCTGAAATTGTAGGCTATCAGCAACTTTGCTGTTGGAAATGATACGGACAAAACTGAGACTCCTACGTGGGGAGTCTGAGGCACTGAGGAGACTCAGGTTCAGAGAGCCAGGGCTCCTGAACATGTCACACCAGTGGGTCCCAACCTCCCTAAGGCTGCGACCCTTCATAGAGCCTCATGCTGTGCTGACCCCAGCCAAAAAATGATTTTCATCGCTACTTCGCGGCTGCAATTGTGGTACTGTTATGAACTGTAAATATCTGTGTTTTCTCATGGTCGTAGGCGACCCCTCTGAAAGTACTGCAGCTCCAGAGGGCTCACCACGCACAGGTTGGGAACCACTGTTCCATCTATCAGACTCTTACTGTTTCCAGGGAAACAAGACTCTGAGTCCACTTGGCAGCGCACGCTGAGGAGCCCTGAGGAGCCTTTTGAACTCTGTTGCTTAAATCTCACCTGACGCCAGACTCAGCTGGCTGAGGCTGGGAGAGGTGATGGGTTACTGGTCTGTCCAGCCAAAAGCGTGAGATGTGTTGTTCATTGCACTTTGAATCCAATTTCCAGAAAGAAAGAAAAAAAAAAGCTACAGCTATGTTAAACATTCTAACGAGCAGACTAAGTGATAAAAACTTAAATTATCACGGATAGCTGGAATGTTGCAGGTCTAGAGCTAAATTATCTTGAGCTGTGTTTAGCCTCTAAACAAACATTTACTGCCCACTTTTGCATTTGACCTGACATTCTTGTCGGGTAAAGTTCTCTTTGGAATGTATAGACATGTGTCTAGCTTCCACCAGCCCACAGGCTAAGACTTGTCGTGGGATAGCCTGAGGCCTGTAGCAAGTATTTCCCTGCTGTGCTGTCACCTGACCACCTGGTATTGCTCCTAACATATCTGAGAAGTGTCTTGGTTTGTCACTTTGTACTGTTACTATAAAACTTCATTCTGTTACTACTTTGGTGCATGGTGTTTGTGGTAACCTAATCCGTGTTCTCCAGGCCGTTTCACTGATACTTGGCTCCAAAATAAACTCTCTTATTCACTGTGAGGTGGGACCTGTGCTTTGGCGCTGACATTGCGCCGATGGTGGCCACAGGCAGCCGTGCACCACAGTGGGGCATGTGCAACAAGCGGCTGACGCCCACCAGCCGCTCTCTGGGGTTTCTGGCAGAGCCACTGTAGCAGCCCACTCCACTGTGTAACTGGTCCCTGAGTCCTGAGCTCCTAAAGGGGCTCATTGCTGTCCTCTGGGTCTGTGCCTTCGGCTTCAGATGTGGTCCCATGTGACGTGTTTCAGTCTCTTTGAATATGTCCTGCCTACAGTGCTGTAGTTCTAAACTAAGATCTTCCGGATGGTCCACAGGCAGCTCCAGCACAGCGAGCTAGTGACCCCGTGAAGCCCACCCTCCAGGTGAAGATCCACGGGACCCAGTCACTGGGTGTGACTGTGGGCTGGTGGAAGCTAGCCACGTTTATACATTCGAAAGATGACTTTACCTGATAGCCGCAAGGATGTCAGGACAAATGCAAAGGTGGGCAATAAATGGCTGCTTAGAGGCTAAAGATGGCTCAAGATAATTTATCTCCAGACCTGCAGCTCTCTATAGCTATCCATGATGATTACGTTTTTACCGGTCACTCAGCAGCTTGTTAGAATGTTTAACGTAGTTCTGTGCTAGTTACTAGTGAATGCCATTAGCTCTATTCCACCCCTCCTTCCTTTTCCGTTCAGGCTAAGGACAAATGTAGGCTGGCAGTAAACAGGCCATTGTCACATTCATCAGCCAGTTCCACTTGCTTATGCCTGCTTGGATCGAGACTGCCACTATACTTTTTACAAAATCACCTATAGGCGCGAGGTGTGGTGGTGCAGGCCTTTAAACCTTGCACTTGGGAGGCAGAGGCAGAAGCAGAGGCAGATGGATCTTTGTGAGTTCGAGGCCAGCCCGGTCTATTGAGTCCAGGACAGTCAAGGCTATTACACAGAGAAACCCTGTCTGGAAAAACAAAACAAAACCCCAAAACAAAATCACTTATAGGCATATCCCAGATGGACGTCAAGAATAGGAATGGACAGACGGACAGGATGGGTTGCAGCCTTCTCTCTGTGTGAACTATGACCTCAGCGGCGGTCTCCTCCAGGAGAAGGCACAAGCCCACAATAAACAAAAAGACGGCATGTGTGCCTGATACGCACTGTGAACACATCAGTTACTTTTTTTTTTTTTAATTGCTGTGATTAAACTGCCCCAAACAGCAACAAAGGGAGAAAGTGTTTATTTTGACTCGCAGTGTGAGGATATAGTCCACGATGGCACGGAAGTCATGCAGGGAGGAGTGTGCGTCTTGGGGTCACAGGCAGGAAAGCAGGAAGTGATGAGTGCTTGTGCCCAGCTCACTTTTTATTCAGTACTGTCGAATTAGGGTGGCTCTTGTCACCTCAGTTAACCTAATCTAGATCATCTCTCAGAGACTTGTTTTCATAGCGGCTCTAAATCCCATCAAGTTAGAATGCAGGATTAATGTCCCAGATAGCTCAGCTCATGGAGCTTGCGGCCCTCTGTTTGCACTTCTCTGGAGAAGGCTCTGAGGGCTGCACGGTAGTAAATGCTCTGTGTAGCTTTTCTTGATGTTGGGATGATGTTGGCAGCCTGAACGGGATTCTGAAAGACTGTTTTTGTTATTTTAGAAGAGTCTGCATCCATTATGGTAGAAAATAGAAGTATTTTATTGTGGAAAACTATAAAGTATTACAATATAAATATTTTGAAACCTAGAAGCAACATTAACAAAAAAATAAGATTGGCTATATTGAAAATGTGTACTTGCTCCTAAGAGAGTGGCCTGGAAAAGTCTAATTCTTAAAGAAAATGATGTTTCCTCTGGTTTCTGAAGACAATCTCACTCTGACCAAGAACTCACATGTAGCGGAGGAGAATAACCTTGAACTCATGATCCTCCCACCTCTACCTCCCAAGCAGTATATACCTACAGGCAGGTGCCAACCCTCACAACTTTTTTTTGAGACAGGGTCTTAGTATGTAGCCTGAGTTGGCCTGGAACTCATTATGTAGATCAGACTGGCCTCATAGAAATCCTCCAGGAAAGTAGGAATAGTAGTTGATGCGTTGTTTTTCCACACTGGGTACCCGCACTGTCCTTTTGTTGATTGTGGAAGAGGCCACAACTGAGGCCATCGGCCACCCCGACAACATAGCCACCTGCCTCTGACTGGAATTAAAGGTCTATGCTACCATGCTCCTCAACTTAAAACTTAAAACATTATTTTCATTGTACGGGTGCGCCATGTGTGTTCCTGGTGCTTGAGAAAGTCAGAAGAAGGTGCCAGAGTCCCCGGGACCGGAGTTACAGGCATTGTGACCCCTCATGTGGGTGCTGGGAACCAGACCCTGGCCCTAGCCCCATCCCCACCCCCTTTCTTTCCCCAATAAAACAAAGAATTAAAACAAACAAGGTTTCACCACGTGGCCTGGGCTGCTTGTGAATCTGTGACCCTCCTCCTCCCACGCGCTGCAAGAACAGAAGTGTGTGTGCGCTATGTCTAGCAGTCAGCTTAACTTCATCATACAATGGTTTTTTGCTCCGAACAGGGTCTTGCCATGTAGCCCTGGCTGGCCTTTCACTAACTTTGTAGACTAGCTAGCCTCAAACTTGTGATAATCCTCTTGCTGCCTGAGTGTTGGGATTATAGACAAGTGCCATGACAAGGGGCTCAGATTTGTCTGACGGGGGTAGCATGATCTAAAATGTTGACATCCACTAGGTTCTGTCACAGCCCATTAGCCTTTGCACTGTTCTCTTTGGGTGACCTCTCAAACCAAACGCAAGCCTTTCTCCTATACTGAGGACATCTTCTACAGGTTCCTCTGTGTGTTCAAAACTCCCTTTTCAGCTGACCTTTTCTTAGGTTGGAGAAAGACCGAAATTCAGTGCTGTGGTCTGGCACTGACCACCTCTGGCTATGGGATGGGTGGCACACACCCCTCACCAAAAGCAGTAGCTTCTCACCCCTATACTCAAAGTGCAGCAACTCAGACATCTAATCAATGTCGTAAGACCTAGGAAGTTGGCAAGACTGGGGTAGGGGAAGGTAGAAACGCCCTGCTGTGTTTCTCGTCTCCAGCCCTATCCCTTCCATCAGAGTTAAGCTCCAAAGCGCGGGTCTCGCATGTGTCTCTTCCTGCTTGATCTCCCATGGAGTGTCTCCCTTGAAGTTCAGTCAGTGTCTCCACCTTACCTACTCCCCAAAATGGTGTGTGTATGTCTGTGTGTGCGTGCGTTTCCTGGGAATCTGACCCGGGGCTTCGGGCATGCCAGACCCACATTTTAACTCTGGGCACATCCCTGCCCACTCTCCCTATCCTTTTGGCACTCTGGAAGTTTTCCAGACACATGCCTTCTCAGAGCCTAGAGGCTTTCTCCAGGGCCCATTTTGAAAGCTCTGCAGAGGGGCAAGGAACATGGCCCCGGTGTAGCTGGGAGAGGATGAGGAGTGGATGGAGGCTTTGCTTTTGCTTCCCATGTTTTTCTCTTGCTTCAAATCAGAGCCAGGGTCTCGTGCTGGCTAGGCCAGTGCTCTGCGCCATCTCTCCATACTTCTGGTTCTCTCTAACACTTCTTTAAACCAAACACACTCAAACAACTTAAGAGTTTGACCTACTTGTCAAGCACCCTCTTGCCACTTCATCCCACTCCACGGCTGCTGTATTTCATTTGAGCTGATCTGTATTCCTCTTATCTATATAACGTTGGCCCAGTTTCTAGAGTAAATAGGGTTCCCTTCCCCTTCCTTGCCCATTTCCTAGCCATTATGGAATGATGCTGAAATCTCGAGTTTCTCCACCTTGAGGGAAGAGGTGAGAAGTTTCGGTACATCCCATCTTGAACAGTCTTCCCTTTGTCAGTCCTGGGTGCACACACTCTACTAGGGTGTGAACGTGGACATCACCCTAAACTTACACCACAGCCCATTACCTAACAGCAGTATTAAGAGACATTTAGAAAGTAAGCCAGGTGGGCTCTAGCCTTGTAGGTGGAATCAGTGCCGTTGTATGAGAGATATGAGACCTGGCTGTGAGTTACATGCCTGTTATCCCAGATCTTGTGAGGTGTGGTCAATCTGAGGCCAGCTTATCTCAGACGGTAAAAAGGTGGGTGGGTCAGGAATATGACTCAATGGTGGAGTGCTTGCTTAACATGCCTGAGGCCTGGGTTAGATTCCCAGGACAGACAAGTAGATGAATAAACAGACAGACAGATATAAAAATAAGCTTGGGTTTGGGAATATTGCTCAATAGTAGAGCACTTGCTTAGTGTATGTGAGGCCCTGGGTTCAATTCCCAGAACCATAAAAATAAATAAGTAAACTTATAAATTTGTCTCAAGATGATAATACCAGGTTTTTGGTTTTATCTGATTTTTTTAAAACTCCAAGCTCATGTACAACACATTCAGATGTCATCAACCCTCATAGCTCTGACTAGAAAAATGAAAAAGCAAAGAAAAACAAAACAAACAAAAAAAAAACCAAGGAGACACCTGGTCTACTGGCACAAGTCTTTAATGTCAGCACCTGTGAGGCAGAGGCAGGTGGATCTCTGTTGCAGGATATTTGATGCCACTGTGAACTGGAAAAGCCTGTTTCTTTTTGTGGTATGCCTCAGTCCTTGTACATACCTTTTACCCAAGAGCTTTCTATTTACAAGTATTTGTAGTATGGCTCAGCCCTAGCACACACCTTTAATCCAAGAGCTAAATAAGTCAGCCATAGGTCAAGAGGCGGAGCAAACAGTTGGAAAGGGAGAGAACATAAGTAAACAGAAAGGACACTGAGCTGAGGGCATGTAAGACAGCGTGAAGAAGGAGAGGGAGCTTTTTTCCTTCTGGGACATCAGCTGAGCAAGAAGGTCAGCTGGGTGCTTTCTCTGTCTCTCTGAGCTAGCAGGCTTTCACCCCAACTTCTGGCTCCTAAGTCTTTATTGGTAAAATTGAACGACTGGATTTTTTTTGTTGTTGTTGTTTAAAAACAACAGATTTCTCAAGTTCAAGCCCAGCTTGGTCTATATAATGAGTACCAGGACATATAGGGCTACATAGTGAGACCCTGTCACAAAAACAAAATCCAACAAAAATACAAAAAAACAAAGAGATATAGTAGGGTGCCTGTTTTTTTCTCCTGGCCCCAAGCTCCTGGAATAATGACCCATGACACTCAAAATATATTTACAAATACCTAGCCATATAGATAGGCTCTTCTCTGACTAGCTAGTTCATAATTTAAAATAACCATTTGTACTAATCTACACTCTGCCCATAGCTGGTTACCTCTACTCAGGTACCATTTGTCTGTCTTCCTCACATCTTCCCAGGTGAATCTCCTGTGTGAGTCTCCCCAAGTCTGGCTCTATCCCAGAATCCTTTCTGCATGCTTGATGTTCCACCTTTTATTTTACCCTTTCCTATAGGCCATTGGTTTTTATTGACAGGTGTTGCATCCATACAATACACAAGATAGTCTCTCCACAGTGACATGAATGATCACATTGCATTTGATCTTTCTCTCTCTCTCTCTTTCCTCCTTCCTTCCCTCTAGTTTTTCCAGACACCGTTTCTCTGTCTAACACTGGCTGTCCTGGAACTCACTCTGTAGACCAGTGTAGACCAGGCGTGCCTCAAACTCAGAGATTCATCTGCCTATGCTTCTCGAGTGCTGCTATTAAAGACATATGCCACCACTGCCCACTTCGAAATAAAAATTTAAGGGTGTGTCCCACTAGTAGGTTTCCCCATGTGCCAGTGGATGGCTCCAGTCATTCACATTAACCCAGTGGGTTAAGAAAAAAAATCTAAATAAATAAATAAGAACTTTAGAGCTGGAAGTATGACACCACACCTTTTTGAATCTTCTACCATTCAAAAATTTAAATTTTTCCAGCAGTATTTTGTGAGTCAAAAAAGCACTAGGAGTGCTGAAGAGATGGCTCAGCAATTAAAGAATCAGATACTGTTCTTCTAGAGGACGTATTTCCCAGCACCCACATAAGATGTCTTACAACTGCCTGTAACTTTAGTCGCAAGGGTTCTGATGCCCCTAGACTCTGTTGGCACTGAACTCATGTGCATGTAACCACACACACGATTAAAAATAAATCTTTAAAAAGTATTAGGAAACTTGCCCCCGACATGACTTCTTACTTGAAAGATGCAGCTCACGGTGGGGCTGGGGAGAGGCAGGCTGGTGTCACAGAAGCCTTGGTTCTGTGCAGGGTCCAGGAAGTGCTTGCTCCTGGATATGATGTGCAGGGCTAGAGTTCCAGCAAGGCCACTGGGCACAGTTCGTTGCAAAGGCAGCGAGGTAGCTCGGGTACCTGCTGCCGGCAGCCTCAGGCAAGCAAGCCCCTTCTTTCCTCTGATCCTCTCCCAGATAAACTGAGCCTTTTCTAAGAGCCCTAAATTTTGTTACCAAGGGAGCCTCTAATCTTGCTTCTCCCACAGACGGTTCTGCTTCCTGGCCTAACAACCCTGAAACACTGAGAAGCATCCTCAGCATCAGACACTGGTCCAGGCGGGGCGAGGTTAAAGAACGCGACCCCGAAGCCCCGCCCCGGACGCGCCCACAGGCGTCAGGGAGGCTGCGGTCCCCGCTGCTTAGGGGGACAGAAACGCGCTCCTTCGAGGTAGAAGCTTTTGGCCGGGCCGCAGGCCGCACGGGCCTCGGGCGTCCCACTCTACCCCACAGACGGTTTGGTTCTGCCCGGGGATCCCCGCCGCGGCCGCCCGACGTCACGGAGCCCCCGGGAGGCCCCGCCCCGCCTGCGCCGGCCGGAGCCGAGCGCGGCTGCCGCTCGGGCCTCGGCGGCCATGGCGGGACCCGGTGCCCCCTGCGGTCCCCGCGCGCCCGCCGCGGGCTGGAAGCGCCACATCGTGCGGCAGCTGCGGCACCGGGACCGCACGCAAAAGGCGCTCTTCCTGGAGCTGGTGCCAGCTTGTGAGTGCGCCCCGGGGCTCAGGGAGGACGGCTTTGGGGCGTCGGGGAGGGCTGCTCCCGCCGCTCGGAAGGTGGCTCGGGGCGGCCTCCCCGTCTCCATCCCCGGCCTTGCGTCTGGATCCCGTTACGCCCCTCTCCGGACTGGCAGGGACCCTGCCTGCCCTTTCCAGCCCTCGAGGCGCAGCTCTGCCTCCCGTGAGCATCCCAGACACACGCTCCGTCTCCAAGGGCCGGTTTGGCCGAGTGTCCCTTTTCAGGCGGTCCCCAGGGCAGGACCCGGCCAGTCCGTTTCCTCCCCAGAGTCCAGTTAAGGAAGGCAGGCGTGGCCAGAGCAGCCATTGGCCCGAGAGGAGGGAGCGAAACCCCGGTAGGTTCTGCTTCGGATAGGCTATCCTGGCGCTGGTTCGTGGGGCACCTCAGTGCCTATCGGAGCGTAGCCTGAAGCACCCCGGAGCTGCTTCTGGGTGCTCGTCGCGCCAGCGGAAGTTCAGCTCTCACACGGTTATTTCTGGGCAACTTGGTCAAGAGGGGGTGTGGCTGAGATCCACCGAGTGCATCTGTATTTACTGCCTTTTGGTCAAACGTGACTGTACGTTCGGCGCTGAAAGTCTAACCACAGCCCCTATGCTTCCTCACTGAGTGCTAATTTTGGTGTGCCTGCTCAGTCAAACTTGTTTTTCCTTGGAGCATTCTAGCGGCTGGTCCTCTCCTGAGGTTGTTTACCTCTGTCTACCAGGCGGCTTCACTTCTCCAACTGCGCTGTTGGGCCGCGGGACGACCGGTTTGAGGGAGGGGCCACTCCCAAGAGCTCTGGGAGCTGCCAGTGTGGGGACTTCGGGCTGTGGTTTAAGGGCATCCAGAATCTGTGTGGTCTTGGGTAGTTCAAGTCCTTAACCTTAGATCTTTTACTTGCAAATGAGGCATATTGTGACCTTGTATGCTGGGGACACGGGAGGGATGGGAGGGAGCCGCTGGCAATAGCTTGGAGTCTGGGGCAGAGTTTTGAGAATTAGGCCTGGCCCAGGAACCTCAGTTAAGGTAGACAGTGAGGGAAGGGAGACGAGGATCTGGACCCTAGTTTATCAACCCTAGTCTGCCCCGGAACTGTCAGAAAAAAAAAAAAAACAAAACCGGAAACGACTGGAAAGGGGTGTGGATGGGGGTGTGTGTGTCTAAGGTCAAACCACCTAACTTGGGAAAATTTGTTAGGTAATTGCTTAAGGACTTTCAGTATTGACTTGGGGGAAAGCTACCAGGTGGAAGCGAGAATTACTTCATTGTAAGCTTAGAGACCTGGAAGGGGAAGTGACTTGTTGGAGGCCACAGGCAGGTGGCTTTGTTTGCGTCATCACGCTCTGGATCTAGACTTTGCCTCTGCATCAATCCCAGGCTCCTTGCTTCCCTTCCGACCCCTTTCCAATGTTACCTAGCCATGTCTGTCCCCAGCAGTGTGGTCTTTCTGTCCTTGTCTCCTGAGTGGGCCTGTGGGCCAGTGCTATGAAGAGGCTTTACCAGACACAGGAATGCCCTAGGAAGGGACAGAGTCCAGCCTCTAGGAGCGTCCCTATTCCCAGGACCTCTGCAGCCATCCCAGCCTGAGCTAACATTTGTGTCAGGGTCTGCTGGCAAGCGTCTGCCTCTGCCACAGGCTTGCCCTCTTGTATCCCCAGATAACCATCTCCTGGAGAAGGCTGAACTGCTAGCCAAGTTCTCAGGAAAGCTGCAGTCAGAACCAAAGGGTGCCTCCTCCACCCCACATCAGGACTCCTGGTGAGTTGTGTGCGTGGTGCTGGTGGGCTGCTGGTGCCTGCCTCTTTGCTGTGCCTCTGTCATGCTCAGCCCAGGCCCCTTTACTAGCCGGTAGCTCTTGCCAACGTGAGGGGGCAGGAGACAGCCCCTCGAGTCCTCCACAAGCCAGCTGCTTCATATGTTCTTCCTGTACTCTGCACATTTGCCTCCTGTCCAGTCCTGGACTCCTGCTTCCCTTTCTGAGTCTCCTCTCTCTCTCTCTCTCTCTCTCTCTCTCTTCCTCACCTGATAGCTACAAAAAGGGTTTCGCTGACTATTCCAAAGAGGGGGTGAAGACAAAAGCAGCGAATAGGTTGGAGACAGAACTGTTAAGATGATGTAGCCTTGGTGGGCTGCAAATGGCCTTGAACTCCTGCTTTTCCTGCCCCCGCCTCAGGGACTGCAGGTGTGTACCACCCTATCACACCTGACTCTCTCTTGTGTGTTTATGTGCTATTTGAATGTGCATCTGTGGAGGCCAGAGGTTGACAGCATGTGTCTTCCTTAATTAGGTTTCACCTGATTTTTTGAGACAGGCTCTTTCCCTGAACCTGTAGCCGACTGATTGATTCAACTTCTTCAGCCCTGGCAAAGCATGCCAGGTTCTCTGTTGTAGGTGCCGGGGCCCAAACGCAGGTCCTCATTCTTGTGTGACAAGCAGTGTCCTGAGTGAGCCATCTTTCCAACCCTGAGCTAATTTTAACAGGGTCTCATTATCTCCGCCAGCTGGCCTGGAGCTCAGAACACAGTTTTATTAGCCTCTGCGTTCTGGGGGCGAAAGCAAGTGCTGTGTGCTGGTAGGTGCTTCTTAAGGAGTGTCCCTGGCAGGGGCCCAGGTCTGGACCATCCTAGAGCAGAGGGGTCATGGGCAGCTTATTTCCGAGACTGCTCACTCTGATTGGCTTCCACCTACCCCAAGAGAAAGCAAATGGCTCCTCAAGCTCGTTATGGGGTTACTCTTAGTGTATACTTTAGCCACTGGGCTGGTATGAGGGGGCCATGAATTTTCCTCTTTCATTGTCAGGGGGCAGTTCTCAGGGCCTGTCCCTGACCACGTCTCGTCAGCAGCATCTCTGAGGGTGAAGTGGCAGGAGGAGGAGAAGGGGCTGCAGCTGGTCTGTGGTGAGGTAAGCAGGATGGGGGTCTGAGAATGTTGGGTAGGGAGAGACACCAGAAGCCAGAAAGCGAATGGTACTGCATTTGCTGCATTTTGTCAGTCAGTCCCCCACAACTTTATAGTCACAGAGGAGTATACAGGGCTTAGAGATGTGGGCCCTGGACTCCAACCTTTACCCACACAAATCCACTTTTGGTGAATCTTCATTCATTCTTTCAACAACCTTTTATTGGCAATCCAAGGAACAGGGAGCGTGGCCATAAACAAGACCTGGCCCCGTGGCTTCTGTGGAGCCTGTAATCATGTCATTACAGCATGCCTCACCTGCCCGACACAGGGTGGGAGTGGGTTATGGGGATGTTTGAGAGCCTCTCCCCTGAGGGCTGGGTGCTTATAATTGGACGGTGGTGTGACATCATCACACGTAGATTTGTGTAGCCATCATGATACACAAGGTTTATTTATGAGGTCTCTTTCTTACTACCCCTTTTTAGTCAGATCTGAACATCTCTCACCCGGGGCGCCCCCTAATCTGTTTCTACTCTAACATTTGAACTTTGAAAGCAAGTGACAGATCAGGGGAGTGGAGATGGTAACTGGTTTCCTCAGTGTTAAACATGAAAAATGAGCTGGTGTGGTGGTGGTGCACAGCTTTAATCCTATTACTTGGGAGGCAGAGGCAGGTGGATGTCTGTGAGTTCAAAGCCAGTGTGGCCTACAGAGTGAGTTCCAGGAGAGCCAAGGCTACACAGAGAAACACTGTCTTGAAAACAGCAACATAAAAAGAAAGAAATGAAAAAAAAATGGTAAATGTCATAATTGGGTTATGAAGGAATGGGCGGGCCCCCTCTGCCTGTGCAGGGTTGCTCTCCAGGCCTCTCACATGAGGAGTTGTGTCAAGGTGGGTGAACGCCCTGGGAAGAAGGAATTAGGAGCAAGTTAGTGAGAGGAGGCCCCAGCTGCCGGCACTTCCTGAGCCACAGGTGTTTTCCTGATCTGCTCACACTTGTGAGAGCAGGTCGCCCTGGCTCCTCCCCAGGGCAAAGATATGCTCCCCATCCCCACTCCCCACCCACCCACCCCCGGGGGGCCGCATCCCTGCAGCCTTCTCAGTTCTTAGCGAGAGCTGAAGGAATGCTGAATCATCCTCACCCCAGGGGCGTTCTTAGTCGTGTGTGCTTCTCTTCTGAGAGCTGCTTGGGTAGGCCAGTAGTGGGGGATGGGAAATAGAACTCACGCCCCTTGCACCTTAAGTACACCGGTACTTTACAGGGAGCAAAATGTAGTTAGGTGGCCTGGGTTCAAGTACCAGGTCTGCCACTTGGCTGTGTAACTCTGGGTAAGTCACTTAACCCTTGAGGCAACTTCCTGTGTTGAATGGAAATGGTAGTCTTCCTTTGGTGTCACGGAGAATGAGAGTCAGTGTGTGGAGAGCGCTGGGACCAGGTATACCACAAGAGCGAGCTGCTAGTCTGCATCATTTTAAGTCCTGATATTTACCTTGTGATTAGGAAAGCCCTCCCCTGCCATTTTGCAGGTAAGAACTGGGGCAGGGTCCTCTTGCTGAAGTTAAATATCTACCACAGCGGCACCGAAAAAATAAAGGACACCGCTAGGGCTGACACTCAGGGGTCGGATTGTCCGGGCGTGACAATCATCCCACAAAGCTGCAGGGCATCCTCATACAGGATCCAAACCCATCTCAGCCTGGGCTTCCCTGTCAGGAACGGGGCAGCGGGGTGGTGGCTGGTTAGGTCTACCTGCAAAGGCGCCCAGCCCACCTTGTCCTCCCCAGATGGCCTACCAGGTCGTGAAGAAGAGAGAAGCCCTAGAAACCCTGCAGTCACAGCTGGAGGAGCGGCGGGGCCGGTGAGACGAGGGTCGGGGTGGCCTCTGCCCTAGACTAGGGGATGCGAAGAGCTTTCCCCTGGTCCCCACACGCTCCCTAGACCTGCGTTCGGGGGTTGGAGGACCCACGGGCCACCGCCTGATGTCTCTGCTCTGTAGGCTGGAGGCCCTGCAGGCCTGCGTGCGGCGGCTGCAGGAAGCCCGAGCACGCGAGTCCCAGCAGCTGAAAGAGCGGCGGGCGGAGAACGCGGCGCAGAGGGAAGCCTACGAGGCGCTGCGCGAGCAAGCTGCGCACCAGGAGGCGGCACTGCGCAGGCTCCAGGAGGAGGCGCGCGACCTGCTGGAGCGGCTCGTGCAGCGGAAGGCGCACGCCGCCGCCGAGCGCAACCTGCGTAATGAGCGCAGAGAGAGGTGAAGGCTCTGGGCCACGCCCCTTCGGTAATAGGCCACGCAGTGTGGACTCAGTTCGCTTGAAAGGGCGGGAGCGGAAGGGGGAAGGGGGAGAAGAGAGAAGGCGGGGAAGGTCAGGGCTTCCCACTGATCAGAAGGGACTTGCTTAGGCTGTAAAGCACCTTCTTTAGCTTTAGGGTGATTTTCTCTGTCAGGGCCAACCAGGCTCGGGTGTCTCAGGAGCTGAAGAAAGCGGCTAAGCGGACTGTGAGCATCAGCGAGTAAGAACGGGGAGGGAACAGGGATGACTCTAGTGTTGGGGGGCTGCCCTAGGATGTGTTCGCACCCCACTCCTGCTGGCCTGCAGGTGGCGACAGGTATACCCGGGGCCTGTGTGCACAGGTCAGGCCACTGGATACACGTAGAGATAGGTGTGATCGTGAAATCCACGGTGCGGCAGGGAGGGGCGGTCTTCTCTTCTGGCCCCCCTGAGCTGCTTTTCTCTCCCAGGATCCCAAACTCTTTAGAAGGTGGGATCAAGGAAGAGGCTGTGACTCTAGCGCCTGCTGCTAAGCCCGAGTTCCTGGAGAGTGAGACTTGTGAAAAATGGAAGAGGTCTTTCAGGTGAGCGTTCAGGTGCGCTCACCGAGCCGGCCCCCACCCAGGAGGCTGCCCACATTTTCTTCCAGGGTCCAGCCAGCTTTTGGAGAGCCATGCGCACAGCCCAGTGCTGGTCTGACCTCCAGTGCCTGGAGGCCATGTTACTGAATTCTCTATTCCAAGAACCAGGGCTCTTGAGGGTGAGCCATCAGGCTTAGGAAAGGGTGTCACTGGGAGGGCAGTGGACAAGACCCTGGGCCACAGAGGTCCCACGCCGTGTGTGGAAGCACGGGAGTGCATATGCAGGTCTACACAGGGACATGAACGCGTGTGCAAGGTTAGGGAGTGCACCTGAGTGTGAGCCTGCGTCAGTGCGTTCACACTTGGCATCAGATGGGGGCTTGGACCTTTGGGCGCCTCTCTGCTGGCCTCGAGCTCAGTGTGTGGCCAAGGTGACCTCGCATCCCTGCTTCTGCTGCCTGTGCCCCCAGTAGCTGGGATCATGGGCTTGTGCCAGTATAGGAGGCTTTCGGTACATCTTGACTGGGCTGCCTCTCCTCCCCATCTGTGGGCATGAAGGTTCGTTTCTGGAAGTGTCTCCTTCAGCCACCTATGTCCCTAGTACAGTGAACGAACAGAACATCATGAAATGCTGGTTCCTCCAATTCTTGGCAACTCTAACGAGTCTAGACATCCTGGCATTAACACTTTCTTGGATGTTTTGGGGCTGCTCAGCAAGCTGGGAAGTCCCGTCCCCTCACTGTCTCAGCCTTGTAGTATCTCAGGCCGAGGGCGCCATTCTCTTCCGTAGCCTTCTCCAGGGCTGGGGCTTGGCCTCCAAGGAGCTTTTGTTGGTGAGCACTTCAGGAACAAGGCTCTAGCATCTGGGTGGAGACTGGGGGAGGTGTTCACTGACAAGTTCTCCCTCCCTCCACCCTCCTGGGTTAGTCTTCAAGGAGTCAAATTCTAGTTCCTGCCTTGAGCGAGCATGAGCCTCCTCGGAGGACAGCGAAATATAGGTGACAAAATATCAGTGACTGTGGTCTGTGGTCGGCACAACCCGAGCCAGGCTCTCAGGATGTCTCTCCGTTCTGCCCCAGGTCTGCCTCAGCCACCTCTCTGACACTGTCCCGCTGTATGGATGTGGTGAAGGGGCTGCTGGAGTAAGTGTGTGTGTACGTGTGTGAGGGCTTGGCACTCCTGGTAAGGCCTCCTGAGCCTCGCCATGGTCTGTCCAGGTCTGTCCACCCGTCGGTGCCTGTCCGTGCGTGCATCTTGCTGGACTCCACAGGCAGGATGGGTGACTAGCTCAAGACCAATTCCCGTTAACTGCTCTCTAGCCTCCTAATGCTCTGTCTTTATTCAGGGTCCCGACTGGGGACTGAGTGCTTGCCTGATACTGGTCAAGAACTCCTGCTCAGTTGGGAAACCCAGGCTGAGAAATGTCAGATTTGTTCAGTTTCTTAGATTAGTAGTGGTAATGCCATGGCTGAAATTCCAGCCAGCCCTAATGGTTCTATGCACCCACCGCACTGCTTGTGTCTGCTTATCTCAGTGTACAGCGCCCACACCCCCACGGTGGTCAGGCTGGCTTGTGAGCCCTGCTCACTGTGCATTGGTAATGTCCTGCCGCCTGCCATGTCTGCTTCTTGTTGCTGCTGCCTCAGGAGAACGTGAAGTCCCCATGTCAGCAGGTTTTACTGAGTGCTTTTCTGACCCTACCCTTGTAGCTTCAAGAAGAGGAGAGGTCACTCAGTGGGGGGTGCACCTGAGCAGCGGTACCAAGGCATCCCCATGTGTGTGTCTGCCCAGATTCCTACCCAGGCTCAGGATATCTTGGTAAGGAAGGAGTTGGGCCACATGCCTGGGGCGCTGATAGGAATGTTTAGGGGTTACCCAAGAAGCAAGGCTGGAGGAGTTTGCCTGCAGCCTGTGGTGGGAACCACACAGCATTTTAGAGTAGAACACAGACTAGAGATACTGAGATAGGAGGCAGACACCCAACTTGGAGCGTGGGACAGCAGGGGTCTGGGCATAGCTGAGAAGACCTGCTGGGGCCAAGTTTGAAACTCAGTTTTGCAAAGACCATCAAAGGGAACTGCCAACACCTGAGAGTGGGTACAAAGAGGCAAGCATAGGGGAGACCTGGGTGCCATCTCCAGCCCCCCCTTTTTGTTACAGGATGCCCATCTCTCTGAGGTCAATGCTGTTTGTTTTGGCCCCAACATCAGCCTCCTGGCCACTGGAGGGGCTGACCGGCTTATCCACCTCTGGAATGTTGTGGGAGGTAAGGGTTCCTTCCTGAAAGCCAGCGCAGCACTTTGCTGCAGACCCCACTCCCAGCTCGACCCTGGGTTGGCTGTGGTCTTAGAGCCAACCTCCCCTGTCTCCCACCTCCCCTGTGGACAGTGGCTAGAGAACTGGGGAAGATGGGTACTGAGCTCACTGCATGAAGGACAAGCTCTTTGGGTGCAGACCTGCAGAATGGGGAGGGCCAAGCCCAGATGGCTGTTGTTGGAGGTAGTGACCCCTGACCAGTCCTGCAGGCATATAGAGCCAGGTCTTAGGCAAGTCCCTAGGTCTTCCAAGACACCTTTTAATTTTTAGATAGGGTTTTACTAGGCAGCCTTTGCTGACCTGGAACTCGGTATGTAGACCAGGCTGGCTTCAAACAGAAATCTGCACGCCTTTGCCTCCCCAGTGCCGGTAGTAACTCTGTGCCGATGTGCCTGGCATAGCTACATCCTATTCTGGTATCACTGAGGTGATCAGCACTGACCGTCCACCGTGTTTTAGGCCCTGTGCTCTCTAGGGAGGGGAACTCAACACCAACTCTGAAGGCTTCCCAGAAGTGGGTCTCCAGCCTGCCTGACCTGGCCTGCAGTAGGACCTAGGGACAGTCCCTTCTCCCTGGTCTTCTCTAGTGTTGTGAACTACCTAGTTGCCCATAGGGCTATACCAGCAGTTAGAGGAAATGCAGCCTCCACACCAGACCCCAGGCCAGATCAGCCATTCTTGTCTTCTACTTCCTGCTCTGTGCCTCAGTTTCTCTATTTTGTAAGGCTAATAATTTCATTTCACTGTCCTTTCCCGTGTTCTGTCAGGTCGTCTGAAGGCCAACCAAACCCTGGAAGGAGCTGGTGGCAGCATCACTAGTGTGGACTTTGACCCCTCAGTAAGGAGACTTTGTCCCATGGCATCTATATTGCCTTAGTCTCCACGTTGGGCTGTGGGCTTTGGGCCTGAGGGCACACTGTGGGTGTCTTTGAACCTTCCTTGGAGGAGCCGCACTCACTTGCCTGAACCATGGCTCCCCTGCTTGCCTCAGTGACTGGGAAGCTTGGAGGCAGCCTCTACCCTGACACTGTGAGGGCCAATGCCTCTGCCAGGCCTGGTGTGGCCCAGGAACTCTCCTACTCCCTCTCTCCAGGGCTCCCAGGTTTTGGCAGCTACTTACAACCAGGCTGCCCAGCTCTGGAAGGTGGGAGAGACACAGTCCAAGGTGAGGCACAACTAGGGAGGCTGCCTAAGGGTTAAGGGTCATGCAGAGGGGCCATTTTGGCTTAATCTGTGCTTTCTATGGGGACAGGAGACGTTGTCTGGACACAAGGACAAAGTGACGGCTGCCAAATTCAAGCTAACAAGGCACCAGGCAGTGACTGGGAGCCGAGACCGGACAGTGAAGGAGTGGGACCTGGGCCGCGCCTACTGTGAGGACCAGTCATACCTGCCCCAACCCCCTCTCGCCAGGGGCCTTACCTTGTTCTGTGGTGGTGGCTCTGGGATCATATCCATTTGGGCTCAGACCTCTAATGGTTTCCCTTCTCATTCACTGCTGCTCGCTTGCTGCTTTCTTGGTGACCCTGGTCTTTGGTAGGTGAATTAGACGTAGCGTGAGCTCTGGGCAGGGAAGGTCTTGGAAGGAGACTGCCCTGCTTAACCTTGGAGTCTCCACATTTCGTGGCTCCTGAAGAATCTCAGACTCTGGGATCTTTCCATTGGTCCTCAGGTTCCAGGACTATCAATGTACTCTCCTACTGTAATGACGTGGTATGCGGGGACCACATCATCATCAGTGGCCACAATGACCAGAAGATCCGGTTCTGGGACAGCAGGTGATGGGCATGGGCTGTGGGTGCTGGAGGCCCCTGAGTTTTTGCTCCTTTCTCTGGCTGTGCAGGAAGACCTGCGGACGCTTAGGGAAGTGTGGCTGAGGCTTCTGCCGGGCATGGTCGCTGTGGGTTCAGTGTGTCTGCGGAGTTGTGCTACCTTAGTGGTTCTCAGTGAGCACTGAGCTCTTCCCCAGGCTTTGTAGCCAACACAGACAAGCGCCACTTTTTAGTCAAAAACAGTAACAGGAATAGTAATAAGCCCAGCATTAGGCACGGATGGCTGGCAAAGCAGGGCTAGAGCTTTGCAGGTTTCTGCAGCCTCTTTTTGATATTGCTTCTTTGCTAGGGGTTGAACCTGGGGATTTACATCTGCTAGGAGAATGCTCCCAGCCTTTTTTTTTTTTTTTTTATCGAGACAGGATCTCAAGATAATTGATTGTGTCCGTTATTCTCCAGTGAGCCAAGTCTTTCAAGGCTCTCAAATCAGTCTCTCAATGGAGAGAGCTGGCTTAGTGGGAAGGGACAGTAGTCTTGTCAGCCTTAGCCCCCGGTGAAAGCCCTGGCGTGCCTCTGGAATGCTAGCTGGGCAAGTGGACCCACTCAGCCTGTCACAAGTGCCCTAGGATGTCTTTTCCTCATCCTTCTCTACCCTGCCCCTTCAGGGGACCCAACTGTATCCAGGTCATCCCTGTACAGGGCCGGGTGACCTCCCTGAACCTCAGCCATGACCAGCTACATCTGCTTAGCTGTTCCCGAGACAATACACTCAAGATCATCGACCTGCGAATCAGCAATATCCGACAGGTGTTCAGGTACCGGCGTGGGCGGCACTCCCTGACACCCCTCTAGTCTAGGACCTGCTGAAGTGCTGGCCCCTTTTTACATCTGGAGGAGGACTGGAACACAGGTAGCAGCCTGCATTCTGACTTCAGCTCTGTTCTGTCTTCAGGGCAGATGGCTTCAAGTGCGGTTCTGACTGGACCAAAGCTGTGTTTAGGTGCGTCTGGGAGGGCATACCTGTGTAGCCCGAGTGTTTGTGAGTCTGCACTCCTGAACTCTTTCTCCTCTTCTGCTGTGACCTGTACAGCCCTGACAGAAGCTATGCACTGGCAGGCTCCTCAAATGGAGCCCTGTACATCTGGGACACGAACACCGGGAAACTGGAGAGCAGCCTACAGGGACCCCACTGGTGAGCAGATTGCCGGATGAACACCTTCCACATTCCGACATGGCCCCAGACTCCACTTGTATTTGGGCCCCTCACCCCCACAGTCCTGGGAGCTCTTATCATAGCTGAGGAAATGGTCTTGGGCTTGAGCGGCTTCTCAAACTGCCTGGGTCGGTTGGATGTCGAGGCCTCAGTCAGGCTGCCCTCTGCCCCTGCTGCCCTCCTGAGGCTTGTCCTCCTCCCTTAGCACTGCCGTCAATGCCGTGGCCTGGTGCATCTCTGGGAACCATGTCGTGAGCGTGGACCAAGGCAGGAAGGTGGCGCTCTGGCACTAGTGGCACAACTGCCCTGTGCGGGTTGGACTGTGAAGCCAGAAGCCGGAGAACAGCTTCCTTCTGCTCGATCCTGGAGCCAGGGTTGGGGTCTACTGTAGCTTTCATGCGAGGGCCTGGCAGGACCTGGCCTGTTTGTTGAAATCAAAGTGTGCGTTAGGAACTACAATGTTAAAGAACCTATGTTTACTGTCTTCAGAGTGCTAAAAATTATATCTAAGCATGTCTTGCCTCTTTGAAGCATTTGGGGGTACAGGGAGACTTAGGCTTAGCCTCTTCTTTGTCCATAGAGCTTGCGCAACTTCTGCCTGGGGGAGGGGCTGTTTCAGCCTAGCCTTGGGATAGCATGAAGAGGCCCAAGCAGCAGTAAAATTCCCCCTTTCCATCAGGACCTCCGTGGGCCTGGGCCTGGGCCTGATGGAGGGTGAATAGACTAGAGTGACATCAGAATACTCGGTCCTAGGACTGCCTGGAGACCAGGACCATGGCCTGGCCTGCAGTTCCGTCTTCCAGATGGCAGGTGGCCTCCTGCTGCCACTATCTCCCTTACGTGTTACCTCTGCTCCTCACATCACTGGGGTTTCTGTTTGGTGCTTCTCTCTAACGGTGCCTTTACTCCCCTAGTCTTGTCCTCACTAGAACCCAGTTTTCTTAGCTTTTGTTGTTGTTTTGGGCAGGGTCGCGTTACGTAGCCCTCCTGGTCAAGTACACATGTAATACCTCTGAACTCGTGGGAACCTGGCCTCAGCCTCAGTCCTGGGATGGTAGTCATTTACAGCCCCAGCCCTCAGCATCCAAGGTGGCAGAGTCAGCATGGCCACAAGTCCCCCTTTTGCCTTCCGAGAACTTCAGCACTCTGGTGTTCTTCACATGCTTCTTCCTCTGCCTTCAGTGTCCGTGTTCTCTCCCATGGCAATTTACGTTGTCTTTTGGGATCCCCTTATCAACAGCCTACACTCAGCTGCCAGGCTGGGTAAGAGGCCGTGATCTCCCACTTCCAGTTTGCCTCCCGTCTTAAAATGAAGAGTAGGAATAGTGCTTCTTGCGTCCAGGGCTGGCTCAGAAGCCACAGGAAATGCTTCCCGAGTGGCCATACTCTCCTGCTTCGCAACTTGAGCAGCCAAAGGTTCCAGGAATGGGACATTCCAGCAGTTCAAACTGTCAGCCGTGGCCCAGCCCCTTGACGCAGCTCTCAGTGGCCACCAGGGGTCACCAGCTGCCTGGTCAGCAGAAGGTTGGTTCTTTCTTCGGGGAAAGAGTAACACTGCCAGTAGCACTGTTATTGAGGATCACCCAGGCCTCAGCCTTGCTCTGCTGTCTGCAGCCTTATTTGTTCCTCCCAAGCACTTGTGCTAGACCATTCTACAGGTGAGAAAGGAGAGGCCTGAAGGTTGTCCTTCAAGGCCACACAGCACTAAGACATCTGAGTGGTTCTGCATCACACCTCACAGCCTTTTATTTTGAAACATAGCCTCAGAAGGACCTTGAACACACGATTCTCCTGCCTGTGCCTCCACCCCCCAAGTGCTGCCATTACAGAGGTGTGCCCCACCCAATACAGTCCTGGCACTGAACCTCGGCTCTATGTGGGTCAGGAAAGCACTCTACCAACTACGTCCTCCATCCACAGCCTCTTTTTCTTTTCAGAAATTTACTTTCTGTTAGAGTATTTTGCCTGCATGTAAGTGCGTGCACTGTGTGTGTGCCTGGTGCCCACAGAGGATAGATCCTCTTAGACTGAAGTTATAGATGGTTATGAGCTACCAAGTAGCTGCTGGGAACCGAACCCTGATCTTCTGCAAGAGCACGTGCTCTTAACTTCTGAACCATATAAAACCAAAATCTCAAGGGTGGAGGCGCCCAACTGGGCAGGGCTCCTTCACCAGGGGAACATGGAGGCGTGCCTAACCTGACTCTCCCAAATGCTGGAGCCAAGTTCAATAGAGGCACTGGCCTGGCCTTGTGGAAACCAGGTTGGTGGCTGCTCCCACTCTTGTCACAGTGGCCCTCAGGCTGTGTGTCCCCTCCCCACCATGGACCTTCTCTCAGGGGCTGACCCACAGATCTGAGGGCTGCTGGCTGAACTGCCCAGGCTGGAGCCTTACTGCTTCTGAGACCCCACAGAGAGGAGACAAGACCTGGTGTAAGGATCCTATTGCCAGTCCTAGCTCAAGCCTGTTCTTGAGCCTGTCCCGCAAGATGTGAGCCCCCAGTGCCCTGTGGGTGGCCGCTGGAGGATCCTGACCTCAGGTGTGGGCCCACTTGTGAGGATCAGATATGCCATGGGTACCATGTCTGTTGGAAGCACACCCACTAGTCACTGCCTTTAGTTCATCTGTGTATTATCTTATTTAATCCTCCTGGATCTGCGACACTGGATATTTTCTTCTCACAAGTTACCGATGAGGAAGGGCCCAGACTTAGGTCATGGCAGGCAAATCCATGCATGGCAGGGGTTGGTGCCCAGGGGTCTTCACCTGGTTCTTCCCCTGCCCCTTCCTGGTGTGTCTGGCACGCACACAAGCCTGCGGTCCTCGCTTACAGGTTCCTTTTATTATGCTTCAGGGTTAACATTCCAAAAACATGTCCCCTGACTACCGCTCTAAGGAAAAGAGGAGCATGAAGGAGTCCTGTGTGTTTTCTTGGCCACTGGTCCACAGGCAAGTAGTCCAGGAACAAGACACGCCTTGGTGTTCTCGCGGTTCTTGGCGGCTCACGCTTTTACAAAGCAAACCCAGCAAGGGGGAACTAAACTGGTGATGTCGTCAAGTTGCAGGATTTCAGGGAAAATGTCAATTTTCCCCTTCCTGATCTGAAATTTATGTAATTTGGTCATATTTCTGGCATATATGTATATACACCAACTTAAACTAAATAAAGGCAGAGATTTAGTGTAGACAGATACTGTCATAAGGCCACTCAGAGAGAGCTGGGCAGTAATTAGAACCAAATCCTAAAGCTGTGGCTGGACTTCTTGAGCAATGTGACTGGCGCAGCCTGGGAGGGACATCATGATACAGAGCATAATGGCTGCCTTGTCTCTGGGGATGAGTCCAGGGACCTGAGGTTTTTTTTCCATGCCAAGAAATCCATGCCTATTTTCAAACACTGCAAGCTTTAGTGTAATTTCTTTCTGCCTCTAGCATAGCTCAACTGATCTAGGGCGAGAACTTTAATGGGATAAGCCCATCAAAGTCACCCTTGTTGCATCATTTTTAAAGACGGGATGCCCATTAGGTAGTGGCAGGGGTAAAGCCTGATAACATCCTCCTGCTCTGACTCTGACTTATGGACCTGGGGAGGCAGGGGCCAGGTAATCAACGGTGACAGCTTGGTCAGTTCCTACGACCAAGCAAGTCCACGTGGGTGACACTGGGGTAGGATAACTAGCTGAACTCTAGCCTAAGTTAAAGGCCAGGCCTCCAAGACTAGCGTCAGACTTGAGGAGCTGCATTTGCTGCAGAGAATGTGTCCTTAAAGTTATTGCCAGGTTTGTGGCTTTTTTTTTTTTTCCAAGACAGGGTTTCTCTGTTTGGCCTTGGATGTCTTGGACTCACTTTGTGGACCAAGCTGGTCTCGAACTCACAGAGATCCTCCTGCGTCTGCCTCCGTGAGTGCTGGGATTACAGGCATGTGCCCCCACTCCTGGCTAGGTTTATGGCACTTCAAATCCTGCTGTTCCTGTGTGGCTAGGGGACGGGAAAGGACCCCTCGTCCTGAAGGCCGAGAGATGACAGTGTAGATGTGTCTGTATGCCGCTTTGTACTGCACACTTTGTGTCCTTCCTGGATCTAGGTTCCTCAGGCTGCAAGACACAGCCAGGATTTAATAACCTACACCTGACTTCCGAGACCATGTTGCTCCATATGCTGTTGGTAGAAATGCAAACTGCTACCATTCTTTTGGAGGCCAATTTAGCAAAAATTTAACAAAAGTAAATTTATACCCTTTCTGTCAAATTCTACATTTAGGAATTTGCCCAATATTGACACTGGAACAAATTTATAAAGAAATACAACAATCTTAGTTTCAATTTCCTAGAAGCAAATGACTATATACTACTTAAATGCCCTTCACTAAAGGAATGATTAAATTATTATATAGCCAAACAACTGAATATAATGCAGCCATCAAAGAGAATGGCAAAAACATGGCTGGTGAGATTGCTCAGCGAGTAAAAGCCCTTGCTGCACAAGCTTGGCCACCTGAGTTCAATCCCCACCATAGGCAGCAAACAAAGGCAGGGTATGGAGGTTCACATTTGCTGTAACCCAGCACTTCTGAAAGATGGGTGGCCCAGGAACATGGTGCCAGCTAGCCTGGCATACACAGCACAGCAAAAAACAAACCTGCCCCAGCAAAGGAGAGAAAGCCATCTCTCAAAAATTGTTCTGATCCCCAGAGAGGTCTTCCCTTCCCTCTTGCTGGACAAGAATGGCATCAGAGCCCGTGCTGCCTGGGTAGACTTCCTGCTCTCCGCAGGGCCCAGGGGTGTTTCAGTATTCTGTAAGTAAGCCCCTCCCCCCAAGGCCCGTTTTGTTTGATCAACCTTTTTTTTTTTTTAATCAGGACAATTGGAAAGCTTAATTCCATTTTTTATTATTCAACATTTTATACATAATAAATACAAACTTTTTACAGCCACTGTAAAGAAAGCGCATCTGCACGGAGGCTCCCTCTGAGCCCTGACCTGTGCATGGTGATGCTGGGTTATTCGGCCTGGAGAGAAGGGTTATTTTATTTTATTTTTTTAAAAAGGAGGCATATTTTTACAACTTTGTTTCTTAAAATTAGCAGCTCTTCCGAAAAAGATTTTAAAATATAACAAAAGAGTTCAAAAAACACTGAGGTTATGGGCAACTCAAATCCAAGGACAGTTAGGTTAGCTAAAGAGAATACAAGACTGGGTGGCAGGGACTGCTCTGTTAGAAGCACTTTGAAGACCAGCAAATTTGAAAATACTAAAACACCCTTTTAATTTTTTAAACTTAAGAATAAGTTTGATAAACATAAAAAGACCTCAAATAGATCAACAGATAAAGAAATGCAAAAAAAAAAAAAAAATCCAAATCCATGGAGATGACTCATCAGAGTCTCTCTGCTGACGTGACTGAAGGACTGAAAATCCCTTCAGCTCCGGTATCAGTCAGGAATCCCACGGGGACGTGTGAACATTTCAAGTTTAGAGACTCTCAGGAGGGATGGAAACACCAAAGCAACATACAACTTTAAATCTGTGAATTTCATTTCCTAACCAAGGCGAAAGAGGATTGGCAAACATCACTTTAAGAAGACCTCCGTTCCACAGAGTGCGCAGCACTTCTGGGCCCTGCTGCTGGGGCCAGAGGGAGCACCACGTGGTCTTCCGTGACCTGCAGGAGGTGCTGTCTCCTTCGCCTCACCTGTGCGGATCTTTCTCCTTCCCACAGAAGGCGGCTTTCCTCCAGGGCCCACAGCTTCCTCACCTAGGCGGCAGGCAGAGGGACCTGAGGCTGCACTTGCAGAAGGTGACAGCCGGTCTGCACCAATCACAGTCCAGATGTCTGGGACAGTACTCTGGCTTGGGAATAAAATAAAATAAGGGCTTTCCCAGCAGAGAAGCTGAGCAATACAGGCCTCTGTCCTCAATAAAGTCAGACACTCGGCTTCAAAGGATACTGGTCAGAGGGTATATGCTGTAAAAACCAAGAGGAAAAATACCCAAAGACAAAAAGAACACGAAAGTGGCTCATTTCAGATGGGGAAGCTCCGTTTCCGCTTCTTCCATTGCCTCCCTTCTACTACTCTATGTGATGGGCAAGATGTGGCTTTAGCCCCTCCAGGTTAGCCCACTAATACTAAATGAATGGCATAACTATTAATACAGAGGACACTGTTATTTTAAACCTGTTAGTTGTGGAAGAAATATGCATTAATGCAACTGGTGCCAAGCTCAGGCAGTCCACTTTCTTTCCAGTAGGGTTGCATTTTCGGTATGTGAATGAACCTCGGGGGAGGAGCCAGCCTCTCCTGGATCCCTCTAGTTTCCTTATACAGCCAACACGATCTGATTAACTCTTAATCAGAAGAGCAAAATCCACTTGAAGAAAGACGAGCTCTTTGCCACAGCCTCGTGGCCACAGTAATATACTGTACGAGTGCACATGATTGGTAATTCTGGGTCTGTGCCCTGGATCTAGGCCTGGCCTTGAGTCTCGTATAAAAATGGGCCACCATAAGACATGGGAACTGCTCCCTCTGCTTCCAGGACCCACTAGGATTTGTGCTATGTAGGAGAGATGACATGGAAAATGACAACGAAAAAGGCACAATCAGGCCAACCAGTCACAGAATCCTCCTTAGTTTTGATGTTCAAATCATGAACAGCCATCATCATGCAAGGTGCCTAAAAACAAGACTGGCCAAACTCCAAGCCTGGCCTTGATTGTAGCAGCAACAGCGGGTAAACCCACTGTCACACCAGTGTGATCTCCACATCCTCCATTTTCTCAGCTGGCCGTCGGTGGTTCTGCGTGGGTGGCGGGGGTGCTGCCCGAACCTGAGCAAGACACAGTTATGGGATCGTCAGCCTCCTGATTCAGAGTCTGGCACAATGAAGGCTCCAGTGCTTCTCTATGGACACTGACACCTGAGGGCCCCGGAAATGCTCTCAGCTTTCCATGTATCCCCTGCCCTGAACAGCAGGCCCCATTCTGCATGAAATGTCAGGTCAGATTGCTTGTTACACTAGAATTCCTAAGGCACAGGAGTTGCTGTAGTCCTAAAATCTTTCTTCAAAGTAAAGGCCTGGGGCTGACAGAAAAGAAGACACAGTGTAGGGACCGCAACTGCCTCACCATGTGTCTGAGGGAACCACAGCAGGAGACTGGAGAGGTGGGCTGGAGCAAGTGGAGAAGGGCTTTATTAAGTTACAGTAAGAAATTTGGAATAGCCAGGCGTGGTGGTACATGCTTCTAATCCAAGCATGCAGGAAGCAGAAGCAGGAAAATTGTAGAAAGATGGAGGCCAGCCTGGCCCATACAGTGAGATTTTTGTCTCAAAAACCAAATCAAACCAAAAAATATAGGTCTGGAAATGTTGCTCAGAGGTAGAGTGCTTGCCCAGCAGGTTCAAGGCTCTGGGTTCAATCCCCAGCACTGTGGGAAAAAAAAGTTACAGAAGAAAGAAAAGAAACTTGGGTTTTATTCTCTAGGCAGAGGTTTTGGTTGGTCGTATGGAGTGTCAGATCTGGGTGGGAAAACATGTCTCAACATCTTGAGAAATGACTAGGCAAGAGGACACTGGGAGATGACTTAGGAGATGTTCTGGTCATTGGGGTGAAAGCAGATGTTAATCTGAGCAGTGCAGAGCAGTGGAAGTACTGAGAGTAACCCAGCAAAACCATCACTGTCTTTGTGTTGAGGGGAAGGGGGCTGGGACCAGTAAGGCAGCAGGAATGATTCCAGGGCATGGAGGATGGCGTGTCGCCCACTCACCCACACAGGCAAGATGGAGAGGGAACAAGTCCAGAAGGGAAGAGATTTAACTCTGTTTTGCTGAGTTTGCAGGTTTGGGAAATCTAAGCTGTGACCTCACAAACCTGAAGCTTTCAAGAGAGAGCAATATAAATGTGGGAACTGTTGACTTGGGAACAGTTTTCGTGGTCATGACAGTGGATGAAATTGCTTCAGCCGAGAGAAAGAACCGCGAGGCGTACCTACAGAGACGGACAGGCAAGTCCTCTGTACCCATTCCTGCCACCTGGCAGTCTCACTGCCGGCGTCTGCTCCAGCCGCCCAGTGGCTCCCCTCATCTGTTCTGCTTCCTTTCACATTCTTTATTAAGCTGCCAGAGCAATTTGTTTTTCTTTTGAGACAAGATTTTATTATAATCCAGGCTGCTTTTGAACTCATAATCTTTTCTACCTCAGCTTCCCAAACAGTTGGGAATTGTAGGCACGAGACATCCTGCCTAGCCAGTAGGAAGGTTTTAAAAAGCAAAGCTGGTTTTATAAGCAAGCCGGCACAAGCCTTTCATCTCAACACTCAGGGAGGCAGAGGCAAACAGATCTCTGTGAATTTGAGGTCAGCCTGGTCTACAAAGCAAGTCCAGGACAGCCAAGGCTACACAGAGAAACCCTGTCTCAAAAAACAAAAAACCAAAACCAAAGATGTGTAAGCAGCCAAAAATGCTGTCCTGCTCTTCACCTATAATGTCTTCCCTTAACAATGAGGATTAGAAAACAGACCCATAACTCCAAAAAGGTTCTTAATATATATCTACTGAATGTATGAAGTCAGTGGGTCAAGGAATTAAGGTATTAAATTCGGATAAAATAAAATTGCCTCCTATCCTGTAGATTGCCAGCTTTGAGGCGATGGCCTGGCAGTGTGGTGGTAGATGAGAGTGCGGTGAGAGCAGAGAGCAGGCTACAAACACTCACTGCAGAGGCAGCTACCTGTCAGAATAGCTCCTTCAAACCTAAGTTCTCTGAGCTCATTACGTATCTTAATTCAAAGTCCTTCAAGGAAGCAGAAACAGAAACCCAGGTTTTTAAACGCACTGTAACGTGTCTGATGCGTGTCTGGCTGCACGCATGTCTGTGCGCCATGTGCGTGCAGTGTCCCTGAAGGCCAGAAGAGGGTGTCAGATCCCTGGAACTGGAGTTACAGATGGCTGTGGCAGTCATGGGGGTGCTTGAAATTGAACCCAGATCCTCTGGAAGAGTAGCCAGTGCTTGTAACTGCTGAGCCATCTCCTCAGAAAAATGGGTTCTCATTTTTTGGGGGGATGGCTTTCAAGACAGTTTCTCTGTGTAGGCCTGGCTGTCCTGGACCTGTCTCTGTAGCCCAGCCTGGCCTCCAACTCAGAGCTCCACCTGCCTCTGCCACCTGAGGGCTGGGATGAAAGGTGTGCGCCGCCACATCCAGCTGAGAAGCCGATTCTTAGCAAATGCCTGCTAAGAAAGTGCTTCAGTTCGCAACTGTGCTACGCTTGTATTTACGCACTGTACAGCTACACTCTGATCTTCCGCTGGCTCGGAGAGGGAGGGTCCAGGGTAGACTGGATGAATTTGTAGCCTTCCTTTAAGAAGAATGATTTTGCGTTATGTGTGTGAGTGCTTGCCTGTGTGCATGTATGTGTGCCACGCGCATCCCTGGCGCCTCAGAAGCCAGAAGAGGGCACTGGACTCCTGGGATTGGAGCTGCAGGAAGGTGTGAACCACCACGCATGGTGGTTCTGGAAACCAAACTCAGGCCCTGTGCAATAGCAGCAAGTGTTCCTAACAGCTAAGCCATCTCTTTAACACCTTTTTTTCCCATTTGTTTCGTTTTAAAGATAAGAGTCTAGCCTAGATTATGCTACATGGACTAGAGTAGCCGAGAGCTGATATCCACCTGCCTTTGCCTCCCGTGCTGGGATTAAAGGCCTGCACCACCACCTCCAGCTCATTTTATAGCCTTTCTTTCTTAGAGTTCTTTTTCTTCCCCAAACCATTGCATGGCATCAGTAACAAAAGGAACCATGGGAAAAAATGAATCTATCATTTTAAATTCGGAAGAACTACACAACCTATAACCCTTCAAGATAGGAGACTTACAGGCCGAAGTTTGCCATATGAGGTGTCAGGAGTCTGCCTTGATGCCTGTGAGAATCCTGGTGATTCAGCATGAAGGCTGTTTTCTGAGGGAGAGAATCCAAGAGGTTGATGAAAGAACAGTTACGATGCTGGTGTAGATATGAGTGCTGACGGGCATGTGCCTGGGACTCTTACCGCTGGCTGACGGAGACCGGGGGAAGAACTGGGAGCTCCTCTTGTCTGGACTGGGATAAGGGCTGCTGGGAGGCTGGTCATAGAGCGGCAGCGGAGGCAGGGATGTGTGCGGCTTGGGGGACGGAGAGACCTGCAGCAAAGGAGGCAGAGTTACAGGTCTTCTCAGGAAGGAGAGCCTTGGCACGCCTCCCTTTCTTTGTTAACACTTGTCAGCTCATAGAAGCAAATGGACCTAAAATAAACCCTGAAGCCTCAATGTTGTGTTGTGCTTAATTATTCTACTGACTCTATATTAAACAGTTACCAAGTCAAACCATTCTCTGTAGTTCTGTATTAGGCAATTCAGTTAAATCCGTGAGGAATAAAATGGGGACAAATGGTGTCTGTGTGTGAAGATAAAATTATTGGTTGAGTTTCTGACTTCCCTAGGTTTTCCACATGTCAGAATAAGCAGTCACAGTCACATGCCTTACCCTTCCCTCTGCCAGGCCTGCTGGGACACAGCCCCCCAGAGTACAAATTAAACTGACACTTTCCTGTAAACCACACTTAGCTGTGGTAGGGAAACTGAGCCCCTAAAGCTCTGGGAGAGTTGTCATGAGTTAGAGGGGCTGGGTTAAGAGACAGACTGCGGAAGCTGGCTGAAGACAATATACCCCGAGCCTGGCTTCTTTCTCTCCAGCAAAACCATCTTTAAAATGTCGTATGAGATTTCGTAATTTAATGAAGTCAGAGAAAATAATTTGGGAAAGAGAATGAAATGTAAGATGGTCGTTTTCTACAAGGTCCTGACAAAATTCTAGTTTTCCAAACACAGTTGTGTAGACACCTGGCTATTAAGGAGCAGAATGAAAGTGAGGCTTATCTATCTTTTCCCTCTCATGTACCTGAACCTCTTTTGTCCATGGAGTGTCGCCATTCTCTGAGGCTGAGAGTTCTTCCACTAGCACCGATGGGAAAACGCCAATTCGCCCACTGAACTCTCCTTCCCAGAAGCCATCATCATCTTGGTTTTCTTTGTTCAATATACGGATAATTGCTCCCTCAGGAAAGGACAGCTCATCATCTGTCTGGCCCTCATAATCATAAAGTGCTTTCACAAAACAGACTGGAAGCAAGAGAAAGACAAGCTGGTAAGAAACAGACAGATGTACTGTTTTTGTCCTTGATTTTGAGATAAGGTCTTCTCTGTAGCCCAGGCTGATCTTAAACTTGCAACAATCCTCCTGCTTCAAACTCCTAGCTACTAGAATAACAGGTGTACACCGTGTCTAGCCAGATGGACTGATTTTACAACTACTTTTGCTCCATGACAACTAGTGAGCACCACACAAGACGGTAAATTTCAAGTTTTTACTCACTGAAAGTAACTATACTTCTACTAAACAGGACTAGTGCTATCAAGTACAGGAACACACAGGACATAAAGTGCTTTTTAATCCTGTGGAAGGCTTACTTCCAGGTACTAGTTTAGGTCAAAACCATGACCAGATTGAGTGTCTTAATTTAGTCTTTACCACTGGCATCTCCATTCAGGCTGCCTGAAACAAGTTCTGCTTCTGTGGAGTTGCTGGACGCGTGTGACCGACTGTCCAAAGCAGCCAAAGACTGCAGCATGCTCAGCAGGCTGCTCGAGGTGGGGAACTGTAGATACTTTTCTGGCACATAACCCACTTGGCCAACTTTATTTCGAGCCTGTGTAAAAGAAGGGGGAAAACAGCTTTGTATACACAGTTTGGACAGAGCATCCCAAGAACCAAAACAAATGCCTACAACATCACAAGAAGGGGTGATATGAGCAAAGGGATCTACCTTTACCCAGTCTTCCATATCTCCATCTTCAATCACTTCTAACACCTCATGCTCCTCAATGGTCAACTCATCTGGTTGAGAAGCCTGCAATGTAGGATGGCCATGGACAAAACCAAAAAGGTTAGATAAAGAGCAGATGTGAGCTGGTCACACAGAAGCCAGGGATCGAAATATTGAAATGATTTTGAGAAACAAAATTTCAGTGTTGTAAAACTATCATAATGAGGTGAAGTTTTACTTCTGAAAGCTAAACAAAATAAAACCGCAACAGAAATTAGATCCTCAAGAGGTGATCAGGTTCGGTGAGCAGAGTGCCAGGCTGGAGGCAGGGGGCCTGGGTGTCGGCTCCAGCTCGCTATCTGTCGTAACGCCTCCATTTACTCCACATGTCAATCTTGCCATTCTCTGAACAATGGTGGTCACTGGCAAATATAAGCACAGAACCAAGATCACCTGGGAGGCGTAAGTAACGGAAGTGCATGCAGTGGGAGTGCAGACGCCATGTGCATGGGCTGTGGCTACCTGAGCAATGCCTAGGGCTCCTCTGCAGCCACTGTACAGCTGTGGCAGAAAGAAGAAGTATGAGCAAGCCAATGACTGAGGCTGGACTTCGCTCCACCCTCAAGGGGAGACTGAGCTTATCCACATGGATGTTCATCTACTTAGCTGTAGCTGAGTTACGTTCTCAGCTGGCACCTGCTACCACGTCTGCTTTTGAGACAGACTCTGGAGGAAACTTGGATGCTCCACAGGGAACTCCACAGAGGAGCCTCTACCAAGGCTTCCTGAAGGTCTTGTCTGACACATGTGACACTTGTCTTTTGGTTCTCCAGTAAAAAGCCTTCCAAGCTTTCCCCAGTCGCACTACCACACAAGGCTTTATCATTCTTCAAATCTCACTATCAAGTATAAAATATCTCCAAATTATACAAACAAAAAGGTAAGAAAGTGAGCCATATTTTCTTTGTTTTGGATCCAGGGTCTCATATAAGCCAAGCTGACTTCTCTTCTGTACATAGCTGAGGACTAGCGGACCCTGAGTTTCTGATCTTCTGCCTCCACTTCCTGAGTGCTAGAATCACTGGTATGCTGCACACAACTGGTGTCGAAACTGAGTCACTTCCTGAGACATATTTCCCATTTCATTAAAACTCAGGTTATGGATGATGCCATAGCTTTTTGACACAGAAGCGGGACTGAAGATGAAGGACCATTCAGAATACTCGAACGACAGATTTTAAGTACATTACCTCTGACTTCAAAATACGAAGAAAACTATTCATTTACTTTTCATATTTTTTTCAATGGATTTTTATATTATTTTGCGCCTTTGTCTGTACTCTGTTACTCTGTGTTATTGTGGGCCAGGCTGGGTGACACATGATTATGATATAATCCCAGGTTGAGATAAGAAGAGGAGACTTCCAGGCCAGCCTGGGCTACAAAGTGACATCCTGGTTCAAAGGAACAAAAAACCAAATACAACCAACCAAAAACACTAGTAAATACACTAGCAAAAGGCACCTTTGTAATGAAGTCATTTTCCTAAGTATATGCAAGACTTAGTGTCAACACACCCAGATTCGAGTGTGCGTGAGGACAAGGCAGGAGGGGACAGAACACCTTTCCTGTCATTATTTTTACTCTTTCGGTATTCTTTGAGATGGGTTTTACTGTTGTCCTGTGACAATCTACGCAGGTCCACGCCAGCCTTGCAGCAGTAGGCCAACAGAGGAAGACACTGGAGAATGGAAGATCTGCTGGAAGGGGGCTCTAGGGGCCTCTCCAAGCCCTGAGCCGGTAGACATGTTCCTCTTCTCCGGACACACTGCTCTTCCTTGCCCGTTCTTTCCTGTGTTCTCTGTCTGCCAGCCTCCTGCCTTTCTACCGAGTGGGTTAGACTGCTGTAAGTGGTAAGGCCAGGTTCAGTCTATCTCTATGGGGCAAATGACTGTAAGATGGCACTGAGCGTGGAGAGATGACTGAGCTGTCAGAGCACTGGCTGCTTTCGCAGAGCAGCAGGGCTTAATTTCTAGCACTCACAGAGCAGCTCACAACTGTTTGTCACTCCAGTTCCAGGGGACCTGGCACCCTCTTCTGGCCTCTGCAGGCACCAGGCTCAAATGTGGTCCATAGAAACACATGAGACAAAATATACATAAAAAATAAAACAGATGTCTTTGACCTTTAGGGTTCTTCCTACCCTAACCTGAACTAGAATGTAAAGTCCATTAAAGGCAGAGGTTCTTGGTCAATGCCACATTCCTATACAGAAAAACACATTGCTGGTACGAAGAGTTGTCCACATACTTGGTAAATGAACGGGACATCTGAGAATCTTTTCCTTACAGAATTACTGAAGAGATTAGGAACACACAAACGGTTCGATTACTTGTGATTTGTGGCACAGCCTGTATGTTTCCCCAGAACAGCCACCATAAGCCACTTGCTTGTTCCCTTTTACTTCTGTGAGACTTCTGTGTTTCAGACGCTGACATCCAGGCATGGCGCTCCGGCCAGTTGTTCATCCCTGTGGGTTTCCTTTAGGATAACTTAAAGCAGGGCTACGCTTCTTTCTTCTCGCAGCCCAACAATAGACAGCAAGTACTTAGTAAATAGCTACTAAGTTATTCAGTAAGTCAGAAATCCATTCCTACTTATATTTAAATTTTTGTATTTTGCTTTTCTGGTTTAAAAAAAGTCATGCTTACTCATTGTAAAAAGCTGAAGGAGGTGTACAGATTGTGGATATACATATAATTTGGTATTCTTCTTTTCAAAAAAGATTTATTTATTATGTATACAATGTTCAGTCGGCATGTACACCTGCATGCCAGAAGAGGGCATCAGATCCCAGTAATGATGGTTGTGAGCCACCATGTGGTTGCTGGGAATTGAACTCAGGACCTCTGGAAGAGCAGCCAGTGCTCTTATTCTGAGCCGTCTCTCCGGCCCCTTCCATTGTATTTGACTTAATAACAAGGTTTTGTTCTTCTTCTTCGAGTCTCAGCTTGTAGATCACACTGGCCTGGAACTCACAAAGATCTGCTTGCCTCTATCTCCACAGTGCTAGCATTAAAGGCATGGACCACACAGTTCTTTTAAAATAGCTTATGTGAGTTTTGTCTACATGTATGTCTGTGCATTTTTGGTAATCAGTTCTCTTTTCTATCATGTGCTTGATGCTAGGGATCAAGCACTGGCCCCAGGGTTGGGGATTTGAACTAAGAGTCTTGCATGCTAGTGAAGTTTTCTACTACTGAGCTAATTTACTTTTGATCTGGTTTACCAAGGACATAGCGAAATGACAGGACATAGCAGCAAAAAAGATAGAGAAGAATATGAAATGTCTGAAATCAGATGGGGACTTAGGATTCTCCATTTAAGTATCACAAATGTTACCTCTGGAACTCTCAAATAAATATAACAATATGAAGTAACACCAGGGAATACTTTGAGATTTATACTTTGGAAGACATTTTCAAGTATCTCAGAAGACGATTCCAAATTTTTAGAAGATTATTAAAACAAATTACATTACTTAAAGCCCTAACCCTTTTAGGAAACAAGAAGTATTAAGTGTTTAAATTTAACAAATGGATGTCAAACTCAAAAAAGCCCACAGATTACTGGTATTGAGCAGTAGAAGTAAGCCAAGTTTCGGCACACAGCGGTGGAGGGGGACTATCAGTGTACAAGAGTGGAAAATGCTCTCTGTACTCCCCCGTCGTCTTCAGTGTCTAGTGCGGCGGGGGTCAGAGAGGAACTCATCTGTTCATGCCTTCCTCGCATTATTCACGGTCTCATTCTACAGTCCTTTACAGCCCAGGCACTGTCACAGGTGCTGAACACACGCGAAGTGCACACGGTTTCTGTGTTGTGGATCTTCAGCGAGGAGCCAGAGCAGGGAAGGTGAAAATGGGTGAGATACAGTTTAGTGGCCACAGATGACCAGTCACGTGCTCCGTGATGTTCTGGTCCGTAACAGACCGTACATGCACTGGCGCTGTAAGGCTGCGGTGTAAGTCAGGCATGTACTTGTAGCCCCAGCATGCGGGGCTGAGGCAGGAGGACTTCACAAGGTGTCAGAGGCTACAGGACGAGACCCTATCTCGAAAAGGAAATTACAATGGAGAGGAAAATCCGTCACCTAACAATGCTGTAGCCATCATTTGTGTGTGTGTAGAATTTTTATTCACTTTACATCCTTGTAGCACCATCTCTCCTCTCCTCCCACTCTTAGTCTCCCCTGTATCATATCCTAGTGTAACACACTCTACTCACACACTTGTGGCAGTGAGTGTATGAACACTCCTGTTCTGCCAGTCATACGGAAGTGTGGCACATACAGTTACGCACAGTAGACAGCACTTGATAATAGGGTATGGCAATGGCTTACAAATATGCTGTTGTTTTCTCTCTCTCTCTGTTTCTTCTTTTTTTAAAGACATGGTTTCTCTGTCGTGCCTTGGCTGTCACAGACTCTGTAGCCCAGGCTGGCCTCACACTCACAGAGACCCACTGCTCCGCCTCCCCGGGGCTGGGATCACAGGCGTCACCGCCACACTTGGCTCTATGTCTATATTTACCTTTGCTATTTGTTAATCTTTGACTCAGACTGGCCTGGAACTTGCGCAGCCCAGGCCAGCTTGGACTTCCCTGTCTCCCTGACGCAAGCTCCCGAGGGCTGGGGTTCCAGGCCTGTGCTACTGCATTCTGCTTAGTGATGTGCCCTTAAAACAAATCCTGTACCGCAGAGCCGGCCCGGAGGTTCACACGTGCAAGTCCGACACCTGGAAGGTGGAGGCAGTCGGGCTGGGAATTCAAGGTGGCCCCCCGCTACAAGTGAGCTCGAGGCCAGCTTGGGCTACGTAAGAATTCATTCCCCAGCGGGTGTGGTGCTTCATGCCTTTAATCCCAGCACCCGCAGAGGGAGAGTGAGGTGGATCTCTGAGTCTGAGGCCAGCCTAGTCTACAAAGCGAGTGAACTTAGTCTATAAATTGAGTGTGAGTCCAAGATAGCCAAGGCTACACAGAGAAACCCTGTCTTGAGAAAAAAAAAGAAAAAAAAAAAAAAAAGGATTCCTGCCCCCACACAAAAATTTACTTTAAAGCAGAATGCTGGCTGACAGCAGCTCTGTATGTCTCAAGCTTACTCTATCTTTTGATTGCATCACTGTCACTTATGCTGGATTTAGTCTTTTTAAAAATTTATTTATTTTTATTAATTACATTTTATTCCCTTTGTATCCCAGCTGTAAGCCCCTCCCTTATTTCCTTACACGCCCCTCCCCCAGGTCCACTGATAGGGGAGGTCCTCCCTTCCCTCTGACCCTAGCCTATCAGGTCTCATCAGGACTGGCGGCATTGTCCTCTGTGGCCTGGTAAGGCTGCTCCCCCTCAGGGGGAGGTGATCAAAGAGCCAGCCACTGAGTTCATGTCAGAGACAGTTCCTGTTCCCATTACTAGGGAATCCACTTGGACACTGAGCTTCCATGGGCTACATCTGAGCTGGGGTTCTAGGTTATCTCCATGCATGGTCCTTGTTTGGAGTATCAGTCTCAGAAAAGACCCCTAGGCCAGATTTTTTTGGTTCTGTTGCTCTTGTTGTGGAGCTCCTGTCCCCTCCAGGTCTTTCATAAGATTCCCTGCACTCTGCCCAGATTTAGTCTTATTTGCTTTGTTCATCATGGCCTGATGAGCAGTAGTAAAACATATAGAACACACAACTCAGTGAATAGTAGGGCTCTAGAATCAGGCTGTGGAAGCCCCCTCAGTGTCACGATGCTACATGACACTGAGCTCACTCACTGCTGCATTCTTCAGCATGTATTACCACTGTTAAGCAATGCGTGACTGTCATAATAAATGAAAGAGGGCAGTGGGTCAGAGCAGGCTGTTAGGGATGATCTTAGGAGGTACTCTTTTCTTTTTTAAAGGAAATAAATAAAAAAAGATTTATTTTATTTTAAGTATGCGTGTGGGTGTAAGTGTAGTTGCCCTTAGAGGCCAGAGGTCTAGAGTTGGACTTACAAGCCCTATGTGGATGCTGGGAATTGAACTACTGTCTTCTGTAAGAGGAAGAATAGCTTCCAATAGCTGAGCCATCCCTCTTGCAAGGGAGAGAGACAGGCAGCTGAGACTTGAGGAGATAAGAGTTCTAGGCAGAGGGAATAACCAGTACAAAGATGTTCAGGAGGCAGGGTTAGGGGTTCCTGGAATTTGAACTGCAGCCACTGGCTACTGTACTGGACTTTTTTCTACAACCGCTCTGTATGACATTTTTCTCTCTAGTCTTAATCTTGAGGGGTGTCCTAATGGAGGCTCTGTGCCAAGCTGGGTTATGAGCTGTAGCCACTGAGAATTTATCGGATGCCAGATACTGTGCTCAGTGCTTTGCTGCTTTGCCATGGAGTGCTATTTAGTCTTCACAGTAAATATGGTTGCTATGATACAGGAAAACAAAGAAACCCCTAAAACAAACAAAAATTCTCAAAATGACCAAGTATACAGTTGGATAGCTCCGAGCATCAGAGTAGAAAAGTCTGTGTAGAGACTCAACAGTTCACCGCCACATCCCGCTGCTCTCAGCAGATGGCAGCTCTGTCAGCCCGCACAGTGCAAGCAGACACGCTCTCAGAGTTCAGAGCTGTCGGTTCACTAGCACCAACCTTCGGGGGAAGACACAAACCTTGTAGGAATAAACAACTTTGCAGGTGAGCGGGTAATTTCTTAAGGTACCAGAAGGGCTGGAGCCGCTGTCATCCAAAGCATCCATGTTGTCTTCACACTCTTCTTCTTCTCTTTCGGCATCTGCGCTAAGCTAGGAAAGATTAGAAGCCATTGTCTACTTTGCTTATTTCATGAAAATGGCAGAAAACAGAAAAAAACGAAGTCTGACTGTTTTAAAATATTAATTTAGCCATTCAACCTCACATAGAAATGACTATCCTCGATTGCGTTTCACGTATTGTAAAAGGCCAGAGAAAGATGCTGGGTCAGGTGTAGCGTACACACCTTTAATCCCACATCCAGGAGGCAGAGGCAGAGGCAGAGGCAGGAAAATCTTTGTGAATTTGAGGCCAGCGTGGTCTACACAGTTTAAGGCCACTATGGGCTACATACATAGAGAAATTGTCTTTTAAAAAACAGTAAAACATTACCAGCTGGGAGGCTGGTAGTTCTATAAAAGTAACTGGCATGCAAACCTTGATGACCTGAGTTCCATCAGCAGATCCCACGGTGGGAAGAACCAACTCCCAAGGGTCGTTCTCTGACCTCCACATGCACACCATGGTACATTTGTGTGCACAGAGATACACAGGTACATTTGCATGCAAACACACATACATACACACACATGTACAAACAATAATAAAGCAAAACACTTCAGTGGTGCATACTTGTAATCCAAGCATTTGTGAAGAGGAGGCTAGAATTCAAGGCTGGCTTTAGCTAGGTGGTGAGTTCTGGGCTAAATGTGACCCGGCACAAACAAATCCTTTCAAGTAAACAAGAAGTAGTTTACCTATGTCCTTTCACTTTTTGCTGTTAAATGCTGGCTAACAAAGGCCTCTCTCAGGGCACACTGGTGTACACTTGAAATCCCAGCACTCAGGGAGGCAGAGGATTACTGCGAGTTTGAGGTCATCCTGGTCTACAAACGAGTCCAGGAGAGCCAACGCTACACAGAGAAACCCTGTCTCAAGAAACCAGAAAATACAAAGAAGCAAACAAACAAATAAAACAAAACCACCACCACCTCCACCAACAAAAGACAAAGGCCTCTTAATATGCTAACATGAGGAATCATCAAAGATTGCTACATGTTACTAACATGTAGCAACATGTTACCAACATGTACAGAAACAGTTTTGTAACTATGGGAAGAAGAAATGCAAGTTGACACATTGTTTTTAGAAAATATACTGTCCAACACAGAGCTTGAACAATGATCAATAGCAGAATTAAATATGATAAAGTGCTACGTCACTGAAAGACATTACCAGTACGTCACATCACAATGAAGGGGCTGGAGACGCAGCTGAGTTTTCAAGAGTAGTTGCATAGAATGCATTCAGACCTGGTTCCCCCTTCCACACGCCTAAAACCAGATGTGGTGATGGTGCATGCTGGCAATTTCAGCACCCAGGAGGCAGAAGCAAGTGTATCAGAAATTCAAGGTCATCTTTGGTCACATAGCAAGTCTGAAGCCAGCATAAGCTCCAAGAGACCCTCTCTCAAAACAAACAATCAATCAAACAAACAACCCACTCACCCCCACAACGAAGCCAGGCATGATGGATCATGTCTATAATATCAGCATTCAGGAGGCTGAGTCAGAATTGCTTTGAGGGTGATTCTAGCCTAGGCTACAGAGTGATACTTGGTAGCACATAACTATAATCTCAGCACTTGGGAAGCAAAGGCAGGAGGATTATCCTTGGCTATGTAGTGATTTCAGGCCAGTTTGGGCTACATGGATCCCTGTTAACAGTCTGTCAGTCAGTCAATCCAACAAACAAAACATAACCCATAAAGCAATAAAAACCAACTAAAACCCATCACAATGAGCTACTACTACTCCACACTCATCAGGGTCTTTATCAGGAGAAAGAGCATGCACTGCTGAGGGTGTAAAGCTGGAACCCTGTTTACTGGAAGGACTGTCAATGGCGCAGCTGCTGTGGAAAACAAGATAGTATCTCCTTAATAAATGAAACCAGAAGTACATGAAATTTCCCTGGCTATCCACCTAAAAGTACTGAAAGCATAGACTAGAACAGATGTTTGCAAACTAATGTTCACAAAGCAATATTCCAACAGCCAAAGTTCTAGGAACAGAGGAATGGTTAAATGAAAATACACAGATAATGGAATATTACTTAGTCTTAAAAAGTAAGGAATGCTGACTGACACATGCTACTATATGGATGTATTTTGAAGACATTATGCTACGTAAAGTAAGCCATTACAAAAAGATAAACACCGCCTCCACTTCTACAAAGTAGGAAGGGTAGTCAAAGTCACAGAGATGAAGTTGCACAGCATTTGTTGGTGTGGCTCAGGGGAATTTTTTTATTAGATACCGAGTTTCAGTTTTCATTTGGTTGTTTATTTGAGACAGAGTGTCATTGTGTATCTCAGACTGCCTCAAATGAATGTATCTCCGGCTGGTCTCAAACTGGAATTCTTTGCTTCCTGCTTTTGGGTACTCAAGTTACAGGTGTGTAACCTTTTCATTCATTTTTTTTTTTAAAAAAAGGATTTAAATTGTGTGTTTGTGTGTGTGCAAGTATGTGCATGTGCACACATATTGGCTCAAGTACCAGACAGAGGCATCAGATGCCCTGAAGCTTGAGTTAGAGGCGGATGCTAGCCACCTGTTGTGATGCTGGGAACTCGATCTTCTGCAAGAGCAGGACAAAAATTCTTAACCACTGAGCCATCTGTCTAGCTCCTTAATCATACTTTATATATCCAGAAGGACTTTCTTTCACACTCTAGGGAAAGTTACAGACATTTTACTGTATTACACAAAATACTCATTTATAAAAATGGGGTGGAACAAGTTTCCAAAAATACATACGGAATGTTAACATGTGCTGTGCTTTGGTACTGGGAATTGGTCCAGGGCACCTTCTCTTGCCAGCATGGGCTGACATAAACATTCCTGTTGCCTTCTTTGTTTTTAGTTCTGGCTTGATTCTCATGGAAAGGACTAGAAGGCTGCGGTGACAACAGGCCACTGTCAGATGCTTTGCGTGGTTCTGGCAGCTTTCTATAGCATGGTATCTTAGACGAATCTCTTCCTTTTCCTTCTTCATTGTTCTCATGTTTTCTTGAGCCAGCGTTTCTAAAACCCCACTTTTCCTTACTCTTATCTTAAGGACTGCACTCTCAACCCTTCTTTTTCCTCAATCAAAACAATTCTCCTCAGCCATATATATATATATATATTTTTTTTCTTCCTTAAATGTTATAGACAACTACTTTTTCTCAGGGCTATCATGAGGATTAAAGGAGGCAATGCTTTTTAAACCCCTAACAGTCACTTGGCAAATGGGAGGTACCTAGTACGTCATTACCTTTTGATGGTTTTATGAGACACGGGCATTCAGATGAAGATTTTGCTGACTCCCAACACTGAGGAGAGCAGCTATGTGCAGAAAATTGAGCAGCAGAACCTCTGAACTCTTACCTGGACAGAGAAGTAACTACAGAGCAGGAGAGCGTACTCCAAACATTTCCTGAACAGATAATATGTAAACTTCTGTTTCGAAGCAGGGTAGACTACTGGACCAGACTTGAATTTCTTGTCAGAAACAGCTTAAAAAATTGTGGTCATGGGCCTGTAAGATGGCTCAGTAGGTAAAGGTACTTGCCATCAAGCTTGATAAACTCAGCTTAATGCCTGGGACCCTCACGGTAGAAGGAGTGAACTGAGGACTCCTGGAAGTTGTCATTTGACCTCTATTTGGTTGATATGACATGCCCCAGCCTGATAAATAAATATAAGAACATAAAAAATATGGTCAAAATACATGAAAGTTTTCAAGACACAGGCCACCAAGCAATGAAAGACAGTGGTGTCTGAGGAATAGAAACAATTTGCTCAACTTACTGTCAGAACAAGTTTCCAGGCTAAGGACAGTGTGACCACCCTCTGAACTGAGTAGAACAGGGAGTTCACGAAGGTGGCTAGAGTTCAGACGGCAGTAACAAGGAGAGCAGAAAGAGATCCTGGGAAATATTCCGAGGCCCCAAGTCTTCAGCTGAGTAGTGCTTAGGATACACTTATGAATAAAGTAGCTGAAGCTAGAAACAGAACCACCTAGAAGGATTAGAGAAAATTATCTCTAGAGCTCACACAGGTTTGGGAAATGACTGGCTTTCCCCAAGGCACAGAGTAGTAAGAATATGGGACACAGGCAATGCCGTCAACTAACTAGCCACAGCTGCATTAGCAGAACACGGCAGGCAACAGCAGCAGAACTCACGGCTTTATATGTTACACAGGGTCACAAAAGAAGTCTCAGTAAACTTTAAAGGATGAGTATGTTACTGATCAACTGTGTAATTAAACTAGGAATCTAAAGCAGAAATATATCTGAAAAGACTCCTAAAAATTTGGAAACTCAACATCCTTGTAACTAAGTCACCACTCAATGAAGACACTGAAAAAAGCCAGTTACAAAGTACCTTGGACTGAATAACACATTAATAGAACATGCAAAGAACCTAAAGGAATATGTAGCAGAAATGTTTTTACCAAATGCCTCCACAAGAGAGGGGGAAAATGTCTAAAATCAATACCCCAGGCTTCTACCTGAAAACAACCATGAAAGAGCAAATTAAATCCAAATTAAACAGAAGAAAGGAAATAAGGAAATAATTAAAATATAAGCAGAAATTAATAAAACAGGAAACAATATGAAAAAAATTCAAGGAAAACAAAAGTTTGTTCATTGTGGAGAGCCGTCTGTTTGATGACCTTCCACTAGAAAAGAATGATCAGGAAAAAAGAGGAGACCAAACCACCCAGGAATAAGAGTGCTGACTGACATCCCTACAGACGCTCCAGATACTCAAAGAATAAGCAAGACTAGCATAAACAACTTCACGCCTGTAACTTTGGAAGTCTGGATAGAACAGACAAAATTTTTACAACTACAACAAAAAACCCCCAAACCAAATTAATCAAAATCTTTCAACAGTCTTGGGAGAACAGTCTTGGGCTGGGCACAGGGGGAGAGTATCTGCAAAACAGGGGCAGAGGAAGGAAGGACGTTCAAGGTCAGCCTGGCTTACAGAGGGAGTTCCAGGACAGCCAGGGCTATAAACGGAGATTCTGTCTCAGAAACTCAGCCTTTCCCCAGCACTTTTTAAACTTTTACTTTGGAGACACGGTTTCAATAAGTTGCCCACTGGTCTTGAGCTCACTACTAGCCCAGATCTTGAACCTGAGTTCTTCTGATTCAGCCCTGCCAGTAGCTGAATTACAGACCTGTGTTACCAAGGTTAGTGTCTTAAGACATTAACTATATACTCACTATGTAGCCTAGTCAAAAGCACATGCTAGTAGTATTTAACCTACCCAAATTCAAGACTTACAAAATTACAGTAATAGTCCAGAACAAAGGTCCATCACTGGGTAGAAGAACAGCAAACAGCTACAATATTGCTCAGCAATGAAAATAACCAGAACTGTCAACATACAGTAACAGCATGCGTGATCCTCAAAATCATCACATTGAGTTTTTTTAAAAGAGTTTTTTATTTATTTTTAGTTCACTGGTGTTTTGCCTGCATATATGTCTGTAGGAGGGTGTCGGAGCCCCTGAAACCAGAGTTGCACGCAGGTGTCAGCCACTATGTGGGTGCTGGGAATTGAACCTGGACCCCCTGGGAGAGCACTCTTAACCCATAAGCCATCCCTCCAACCCCTCTCACTGAGTTTTTAAAGTTCCACACAAACAGTAGATACGATTCCCTTTATCTAAGTTCCAGAAAATTCACACTAATCTGAAGTGTCAGAAAGTAGATCAGTGGTTAACCAAGGAACAGAAGATGAACGTGATTATAAGAGAGAATGAGGAAAGTTTGAGAGAGTAATCAATATGTTTGTTATTGTAATGCAATGCTTTCACTGGTGTATACATACGTCAAAACATATTAGAATGTGTACATTAAACATGTGTGGTTGAATGTATGTTTTCAACCTTCAGTAAAGCTGCTGAAATATCAATAAAGCTTGGAAATCTAAATGTCAACTGGTCACATGGTACATAAAGATTTAACACAACCACTAATGGCACTAGAAATAAAACCTCTAGTGATTGTTGAAAAAACTATGCAGTAGTTAAAATGACAAAGATCAGAAGAACACAGAGAAGTCCACAGAGTACAGACAAGTGGTCTGAGGGCTGCAGAGGCAGGCACTCTGGGTTCAAGTGCCATCTCTTCTCATTCACAAGCCGTAAGGAGATAACAGAAAACCATTATGGGTTTTTTTCATTATTGTTTTGTTTGTTTTTTGAGACAGGGTTTCTCTCAAAAACCCTGTAGCCTTGGCTATCCTGGACTCACTTTGTAGACCAGGCTAGCCTAGAACTCACAGAGATCCACTTGCCTCTGCCTCCCAGAGTACTGGATTACAGATATGTACCACTGTGCCTGCCTGTAATCTATTACATTTTTACAAATGTGAATTAGTAATTTCCTAAAAGCTCCCATTACACACAAAATAAAGTTGACAACAATTACATATTATTCTATTACTTAAAGAAAATATTACCAGATTTTTTTTTTTTAATTTTGTTTTGGCTGCCCAGGCTAGCCTCAAGCTCCTCCTTTTCCCTTAGCTTCCCAGATAGCTGAGGTTATGTGCCACCATATCTTGCTCATTGTCTTTTTGTGGGATATTCTAGTGATTTTAGATGCACATACACACTTTACTTAACCACACATTTCTGTAATGAGATCTGAGAAATGTGCATTGTATTCACTTTCCCTTTTATTTTTTCAAGACTATGTAATAACAAACATTAGCAGTATTTCTCCCAGGGTTGGGAAAAATAGAGTAAACACATCACCACTAGTCACTAGTATTATTTAGAAAGACTTACTGTCATTATTTTAATTGTGTGTGTGGGGGGGGGAGGTATACAAACATGAATGCAAATGCCCAGAGGTCAAAGGTGTCAGATTCTGCTGGAGCGAGGGTTGCAGGCTGTTGTAAATCTCCTGATGTGGGTGCTGAGAACTGAGGTTCTAAGGAGAGTAAGCGGTGTGTGCTCTAACTCCTGAGTCATCTCCCCAGCTCCCTACTATAGTGATTCTGCGGCAAAACAGAACTCTTGGATTTCAGTCTTCTGATCTATTATGATCATGGATCCTTTGACCAATGCTCATCACCCTTGTTTCCTAACCATCCCAGCCTCGGGGGAACACTACTTAACTTTCTACTTCTATGTGTGTGCGCACACATGTAGTGGTCAGACTGAGGCCATCAAGCTTGATGGCAGGCACTTTCCTCTGCAAATCTGCCTGTTACTGGGATTAATAGTGTACTATGACTACGCTGAAGGCAAAGAATAATAATATTATGGCTGGTTGTACTTCTTTAAGTGGTGAGAAATTTCAGTCCCACCCTCTTTTTGGTCTTGGCAATTGTCAAGGGAGACAAGATCTCTCCATGTGTAGATATTAACTTAGACACAGTCAGCACCTAGCAAAGAAGAGTTCTCTGAGGGCCTGCTTGCTTAATGTGGTAAACTAACCTGAGTTTACTAGAATCTGCAATGCTGACTTCAACACAAGTGTGGGATTTTAGAGCATGGGACCTAGTTCAATGAAAAAGACTGCTGCCCATTTGAAAGTACCATAAATATGAGAGCAACTGAAGATTTTTTACTTTGCAAGTATATTCTTTTAGCAGTTTCTATTTGTCTCACTATAGAAATCCATTCTTTTAATTGGGATTAGCTCAAGCACCCACAAACAGGTTTTGTAATTCAAAAACAAATTCCATGAGGCTGTAAGGACTGTCAGGACTATCATGCAGACTGAGCAGTAAAGGTTAAGCACATTCGTCTCCATGCCTTTCAACCACATTATTCAGCAAAGTCTCCAAGATGACTGGATCAGGACTGATTTCTATGCAATTCTGAAAATGTCAGCTCCCTAGGGAGGCTGCACAACACAGCACACTGTCAGACTGCCTTAGCTCAACTGTGAGGGAAGCGGCTGAAACAGGAAGCCATGCAGATAGTGTCAGTTATCCTCAAATAAAAAAAAAAAAAAAAAAAAAAAAAAAAGACGAAAAAGAATAAAAATAAACCCAATCTCAAACAAGGGACAACATATTCTGTTTGATCCCATTCTTGGAATCTGTATTGCAGAAAACAGCCCTAAAATTAAAAAGAAAGAACTTCAGTTGTTTCTCAGTATCCAAGGAAGACTGACTCCAGGATCCCTTGTGGATACCAGAGTCCACGGATGCTCAGGCCCCTTACATACAATGGTACAGTATTTAAATACAACTTATGCATATCTAACAAACTGTACATGCTACAGAAATTGCTGTGTTGTATACATGTATAAGCAGAAAGTTTCTATTTTCAGTATAGATGCAACTTTAAAAAAAAACACTTTTAGATTTGTGGCTGATTGAATCCATATAAAAGCCAGGAATATGAATGACTAATACGTATATGCAAATGTTACATAAAATGACTATAGAGACTCTAAAAGGAAGACTATGAAGATCATCTAGTGACAAGGAACATTAGACGAAAAATTGTGCAAAATTAGGGTCTGAGTTTAAGTGAGAGAAGACAGGAAAGTAAGAGAAGGGAGGGATGAGGGATTTAGTGGCTCATGGGGTCCCTGGCAGTAATGCACTTTCAGGTATACATGTAGACTCCAGTTACCCAACAATTAAGTATCTCTCTGCCCCCTTATTCTCCCTCTCTCAAACTGGATGGCCTCTAACCCTATCTAGGTCTGCCTTTAACCTAGGGTCTCCTGAATCTGCCACCTGAGTGCTGGGGTAAAAGCGTGAACCACCATGTCCCTCAACCCTTCTGTTCAGATGTGTCACCACATTCTGGGGTTCCCTTCACTCCTCCCTCCTGTGTTCTATATGACATCAGGAGACACGAGGAAAAGTGATCATGTAAGTATGGTTCTCTAAGAAAAACAGACTATGTAGTCTAATAACATTTACCTTCCATGAGACACTCTTTAGCTACATTGTTAATGTCTATTATAGTCATCATGTTCCCCAGACGACCAATGCTTTTGTTGGCATCTGAAAGATGGAATGAAATGAAGAAAATATTTGGTTGCCAGAATGTGTATTTCATCTTCATGTTCCTCAGCCAGCTCTCTGTCAGTTTAAAGGGGTACAAAATTCTCTGAATTATTTCAATGTTACTTAATAAAAAGGTTAAATAAATACTGGGGCCTCCTTAAGCTTTTTGTTACTAAAAGGTTTCCTTCAGTTACATGACTGAATACAACCTCCAAGCTGAGAAAGGGAATACACAGGCTCTGTAAGACTGGCTAGGGGCAGGAAAGGTGGGGTAAAATTACAAAGTGCTGCTCCCCAGAGGCTGACACTTCCCAGTGAGCTGATGTCCACAGTCCCTATGCACATGGCACTTACCTTCTCCCTTCAGGCTAGGAGTATAGCTTCTATTTAGCTCTTATTAAAGTCCATCAAGGGCTACTTCAGACAACATTTCTCTATGGTGAACTCTTCCTGAGGTTTTCTGATAGTATGTCACAGAATCAAAGGTTCTGGAGTTACAGGAGATCGTAAGAGTTGGTTAACCTGTTTTCTCCTTCCTCCAATGTCCATCCTTTTTGCCTTTCTGAACGGGGATTGAGCATCTTAGCCAAAGTCATCCTTCCTGATTAGCTTCCTTAGGTGTACAGATTTTAACATGTTTATCCTATATTAGATGTCTAATATCCACTTCTATATATACCCTGTATATACCCTGGGTGTCTTTCTGCTTCTGGGATACCTCACTTAGAATGATCTTTTCCAGTTTCCACCATTTACCTGCAAATTTCATGATTTCCTTGTTTTTTATCGCTGAGTAATATTCCATTGTGTAGATGTATGACAATTTCTGTATCCATTCCTCAACTGAGGGGCATCTGGGCTAACAGGACAGGAGCCTACCACAGAGGGCCTCTGAAAGGCTCTACCCTGCAGGGTATCGAGGCAGATGCTGAGACTCATAGCCAAACTTTGGGCAGAGTGCAGGTAATCTTATGAAAGAAGGGGGAGATAAGACCTGGAGAGGACAGGAGCTCCACAAGGACAGCAACAGATCCAAAAAGTCTGGGCACAGGGGTCTTTTCTGAAACTGATACTCCAGCCAAGGACCACTCATAGAGATGGCCTGAAACCCCTGCACACAGGTAGCCTATGGCAGTTCAGTATCCAATGGGCTCCATAGTAATGGGGACAGGAACAGTTCCTGTCAGAGACAGGAACTGATTGGCCTACTCTTTGATCACCAACCCCTGAGGAGGGAGCAGCCTTACCAGGCCACAGAAGAAGAAAATGCAGCCACTCCTGATGAGACCTGATAGATTAGGATCAGAGGGAAGGAGAGGAGGACCTCCTTTATCAGTGGACTTGGAGAGGGACAATAGGTGGGGAAGAAGGAGGGTGGGGTTGGGAGGGGAAGAGAGAGGGAGGTACAGGGGGGATATAAAGTGAATAAACTGTAATTAATAAACATAAACAGAAGAAATGCAAAAAAAAAAAAAAAGAGTTGGTTAAACTAATATTTCCTAAGAAATCCAGAGAGGGGTGACTGATCAATTTGATGTAAATGATTTGGAGTTTGCCACACAGAGACCTAGTCACATACTGTCATATAAAGGTCAGCAGGCTCTCCTAGCTGCTAAACACTGAAGAAAGACCAAGTCCCATTCACCTTCAAGATATCCAGGAAAGAAGCAAAAACCGAGTTTATACATGCCTGCTCATCAAAATTCATCTCCACAAGGTGCTAACTCAAGTGCAGCCATTTTGACTGGTTGGAAGCAGGGCTGCGACACAGCATGAAGAAGCTTGTGCCTGGAACTTGCTGTCATCATAACCTCTACAGCAGAACAACCTGAGGTCGACAGGAAATTTAAAGGTCTGACAGAAAGATGTTCTTTTCATGATATGGAGCAACTCTGCTCCAATGACAACAGGACAAGCTCTTCTAACCACAAAGTCATGCATGATTTCCAATGCTGCAAGCCAGATTACCATTAATAATGAAATAAAAATCTGACTGACTTTCAATTCACAGAGATAAATCCACTTGCCTCTGCCTCCTGAGTGCTGGGATTAAAGGTGTGGGCCATCACCACCAGAGTAAAAATAAACTTTCAATAGATTGTTTTTTCCTATAATGTATACTCTCACAGAATCTTTTTATATGTATAAATGTATTCCCATTAGAAAATCAGAGTGCTTTGTGAAAAATGTGACAAAGCTTCCAGGAATGTTTCTAAAACTCTGACTAATTTATGTAACAAGGATACCTAACGTTTGCAGGGCACAAACATTAAGAGGTGCCATGAATGAAATCAGCTTTTTGTTTACTACTATTGCATTCTTGCATTTAACTACTCAATTCTTCCTTCAAAAGTCACTAAGTTTCTCCTGGGTACCAGGACACTTTGGTATCAGGGCACTTTGCGGTGTGGAGCAGAGCCAGAAGACATAGCCATTATATTCTAGAGAGAAAGCAGACAATAAACAAAAGAAAACAAAGCAGAGAAACAAACACTGGTAAATTCCATTAAGAAACTAGCAGAATGAGCTCTGGACTTGAAGGAAGAAAACAAGATGTGTGCTGGTTATTACCCGTCAAACCCTCCATGCACTGAATTCTTGTTCAGCCCGATAGTTGAACTCACATTTAGTCTAACCTAGGATATGTGTGTTCATATGTATGTGGAGGCCAGAGGTTAGCCTTGGATCTGTTCTTTAGGCACCATCCACGTTGTTTTTTGAGACAGGAATTTCCCAATTTGGCTAGCTACCCTGGCTGATTGGTGAGCCCCAGGGATTTCTGGTCTCCGCCTTCCCAGCATGGAAGGAATCACGAGCATCAAGTCTGGCTTTGTTACACGGGTTCTGGCGCTTGGACTCAGATCCTCACTGCTTGCATGATAAGCCCTTTACTGACTGGGATAGTTTTCCAGCTCAGACCCTGTAACTTTCTAACTGTTCATGTTCATTTCACTAGGCAAGATTCTGAGAATTTCAGAAACACTAGATTTTTCTCTTCTACTACTTTTAGCTAAAATGTATATTTACCTTATAAATGTAATAATGAGTTTGGGGGACAAACACCAATAGTCCAATTATTGGCAAAGTATTCTTTACTGTATTAAAAAACAAAAAACACTAACACACTTGTTTTCTCCTCCCTCTTCTCTTTCCTATATTACGTTTACATGAAGTGACTGACGGAAGAAAATATCCTCCCACTATTTTTATTTTAGATTTTTACCAAGTTTGGCCACAGAGCAAACAACAGTGGAGGTCAGCCAGCCCATGAAACCCAAGCAAAGAAGCTGTACCGCGTGTAGCGTGCCGTTGCTGGTCACTGCTGGCGGGCAGGCCCACCGTTCATTTTCCAGTTCCTCCATCACTTGGTTCATGGCACTCTTTAGCCATGTATCTACAGAAACTCCGATCTGCTTTAGCAGGTCCAGTCGGGCCTCGGCTTTCAATTTGATTATCTAAGAAAACAGCAAAACAAATGAAGTTAGAAATCAAAGCAACTTTTTCCTCACACTGATGAAATTATTTCCAACTTATTAACAATCTTAATATTTATCAGCAATTGTTAGGTATTAATTTTTCATCTACAGAAAAGAGAAATGAACACAAGAATATGAAGTATTCTTACTGATTGCTTTGGGGGTTGCTGGGGACTGAGTGCAGGTCCTTGCACACGAGAAGCATGAGCTCCCGTACTCAGCCACACCTGCTGTACCTCGTATTCCAACAAGAATTAATCAACCACTACAGAATCCTTAGTCTCCGTATTTACATCTTCAATTTCTGCTCACCGAAAAAGTTTCTTTCATCTATTGCAGAGTACCACATGACTTTTATTCTACTTAGCAATAAAAACAGAATGGAAGCATACAGAGAAGAGACTTGACAAAGCAGATTAATAATCGTGGGAGGGAACCATTCATGTTGGCAGGAATTACAAAGAAAGCATGAAGAATATGATAAAACGTTAGCCAGTGTTTTTGTCTTTTGGGGAAGTATTTATAATAAAGTAAACAACAAAAATAATGTAAATGATAATATGAGTTAGAAAAAAGGAAAAACAGAAATGATTACTGTCAGTTTCTCTGAAGAGTTCCGTGATCTCGTCAATACAAAAATTTTAATATGACAATCCTGCCCTAATAAAATATGCCCTTACATCTGCCAACTAATTTTGGCATGGCTATTATTGATTATCCAATAAGTGGAAACCGAGTGAGGGCTCACTTGAAGACAGTTTTACAGATATTTAAAACTAAGATAATGATGTGATATCATGGCTCTACTTTTAGTAAGAAAATTATCTTTGTCAGGAGAAGTAAGACACTCTGCTGTGGAACTCTTACAGCATATTTAGTCTTAAACTAACAGTGAGTTTGGCCCACTAATATGAGCAACAGGTCACTGATGTAAATGGAGACGGTGTGACCTATTACTGCTACACTAAGAGCGAGGTGGAAGTGTGGTAGTTAAGGAACCAGACAGGGACCCCATAGTGGAGGCTTGGAATGGAAAATATATAGCCACACCTTCAGAAGAGTCTGAGACTTGTCTCCAAATAGTCATTCCTGTCTCATTAAAGTTTCACCCCCAGTGGAGACACAACAAGAACAACTCTTTCACCACAAGCCAGTGCTGACCGCTCAGCAACTGCCTGACCAGCTCCTGGCCAGCACCTTAGTGTAGAAGTTCTGGACCCTGAGCTTACAGGGAAGAAGCTATTCCCTGAACACTTTGCTCTTCTCTCTATGGAAGCTTGAGGGCCAGACTGTGCCAGGAATAATGTAGAGGCGGCTACAGAGACAAATGGCAAGTCTATTCTACATAGCTCACCTACACGGGACTGAACTCAAAACATGCTCACGCTCCCCATGCTTGCTTGCGCGCATCTCCTTCACGCAACTACGGTAACATTTTCTCCAGACTTTTAAAGGGTATCTGAAATCCAGTAGTTCAGATGACGCCTCAGTGAGCACAGCAATCCCTTCCTTGGGTACCCTAATGGAAGCTGGCCGAGAGTCTGAGATGACGCACGTACGCACGTACGCATGCATGTGCAATAGGGGTGTACACGTGGAGGCCAGACTTCAGCGTTGGGTATCTTCCTTATCTCTACATCTTAGGATGATGATGATGATTATTATTTTGAGGCAAGCTCTTACTCTGTAGCTCTGGATGGTATGTATCTCAGTATGTAGACCAGGCTGGCCTTGAACTCAAAGAGATCTGTCTCCCTCTGCCTCCTGAGTGCTGGGTTTAAAGGCAAGTACCACCATACACACAACACATTATTATTACCATTATTTTTTAATTATTTAATTATTTTTATTAGTTACAGTTTATTCCCTTTGTATCCCCCCTGTACCTCCATCTTCCCCTCCCAACCCCACCCTCCCTCTTCCCCACCTATTGTCCCTCTCCAAGTCCACTGATAAGGGAGGTCCTCCTCCCCTTCCCTCTGATCCTAATCTATCAGGTCTCATCAGGACTGGCTGCATTGTCTTCTTCTGTGGCCTGGTAAGGCTGCTCCCTCCTCAGGGGTTGGTGATCAAAGAGTAGGCCAATCAGTTCCTGTCAGGAACTGTCCGTGTCCCCATTACTATGGAGCCCATTGGATACTGAACTGCCATAGGCTACCTGTGTGCAGGGGTTCCAGGCCATCTCCATGAGTGGTCCTTGGCTGGAGTATCAGTTTCAGAAAAGACCCCTGTGCCCAGACTTTTTGGATCTGTTGCTGTCCTTGTGGACCTCTCCAAGTCTTACTATTTCCTCCTTTTTTCATAAGATTCCCTACACTGCCCAAAGTTTGGCTATGAGTCTCAGCATCTGCCTCCATACCCAGCAGGGTAGAGCCTTTCAGAGGCCCTCTGTGGTAGGCTCCTGTCTTGTTCTCTGTTTTCTTCCTCTTCTGGTGTCCATCCTCTTTGCCTTTCTGAATGGGAATTGAGCATCTTAGCCAAAGTCCTCCTTCCTGATTAGCTTCCTTAGGTGTACAGATTTTAGTATGATTATCCTATATTATATGTCTAATATCCACTTATGAGTGAGTATATAACCTGTGTGTCTTTCTGCTTCTGAGATACCTCACTCAGAATGATCTTTTCCAGTTCCCACCATTTACCTGCAAATTTCATGATTTCCTCGTTTTTTTTTTATCACTGAGTAATATTCCATTGTGTAGATTACCACAACTTCTGTATCCATTCCTCAACGAGGGGCATCTGGGCTGTTTCCAGCTTCTGGCTATTACAAAAAGTTGCTACAAACATGGTTGAACAGATGTCCTTGTTGTACACTTGAGCCTCTTTTGGATATATACCTAGGAGTGGTATAGCTGGATCTTGAGAAAGTGCTATTCCTAATTATCTGAGAAAGTGCCAGATTGCTTTCACATTATTTTTTGAGAAAAGACTTCTCAGTGAGTGTGGAGCTCACTGATCTGTCTAGAATGACCAGTCAGTGAGCTCCAGGATCTACCTGAGTCCACCTCCCCAGGGCTGGTATTCCATGGGACTAGGGACTGAGCTCAGGTCCTCTTGCTTGCACAGCAAACACTTTACTAATTGAGCAATCTCTCACCTCGAATCTTTTCTCTACTTATAATGCTATATTATGTTCCCTGGGGTATATATCTGGCCATCAAAAAGAAAACACTTCCTAATCTGAAACTCAAGCCTGCTGCCTTGCTTTTGTGCCTGCTGGGTCTGCATGACCTCCCTCTGTGCTGCTCCTTCACTGGACTCCTCATGCACTACTTCCCGCCTTCGACCCAGCCTGAGTCCCACCTCTGCCCTGACGGCCCTCCTGCCTCTGCGGCCCATTCCTGGACAACTGTACTTTACAGTGTTTCATAGCCTTGGCTTTATGTCTTCCTAACAAGAATACACGATTTTGTTTGTTTTTTGAGTCTTTCTTCATTAGTCTTCAACATGTGTGTGCAAGGTCCTCAGTGAATTGGCTCCAACCACAATTAGTTAGTCTCCTTTCCATAACCAAATTTTCTTACTGATATTTTGACACTATCATATCCAACTGCTAAAGCCCTACATAAACTATCACTTTATTGCTTCTCGTTTCAGCTTTCCTCTTGTAGGGAAGGGAGTATTCATCATGGGTATCTTTTTTGTGAGAGAGGTTTCACAACTGTACAACTCTAAAAAAGTCCTACAACTCCAAAAAAATATTAAAATCCACAATTACATATTTTTTTGTTTGGTTGGTTGGTTTTTGCTCCCTTTCTTCTTAGCCAAATCTTCGCTCATTCCCCTGGATCCAGGGTACCTTCCAGTATAAAGATATTCTTAGCATCTGAACACACATTTTTTTTTTTTACCATTTTTTCTCCCATTAATTTGATTGACTTATTTAACACTCTGTGAAAACTTTAAAATGAACCCATTCCTTTTGCTATTAAATGTTTCATAACTGTGGCTCTTCACAGTAAGTTCAGACTTTTTGTTGTAGGTGCTATAGGTACACATAAATATTACCGTGGACACAAAGAGGGTTCATTGTCTCCAACTTTGTACCTGTGTAGAAACTCAATGTCTTTCTTTCTTTTTTTCTTTCTTTTTTTTTTGACAGGGTCTCTCTGTGTAGCCTTGACTGACCTGGACTCACTTAGTACACCAGGCTGGCCTTGGACTCAGAGATCTGCCTGCCTCTGCCTCCCCGAGTGCTGGGGTTAAAGAAGTACAACACTGTGCCCGGCCTGAAGACTCAGAATTCAAAGGTCCATGTCACAACTGTGACGTTGTGCCTGGAACTGAGTGACACATGGCAACCGGCAGCTGTCCTATTGTCTTACCTCTGCTTTGCGGATACTTTCTCTAGCTTCGTCTACTTTCTGTTCCAGCTCTGCTCGGCTTTGTTCTGATAAAGCAACTCCATGACATTCTAGGTCATTTAGAACCTGTCAAAGAAAATAAAGATCACTTTTTGTTCTCATGCTCTTGAGTATTTATGTAATTCCAAAGGGTTCAGTGGCTAAAGCCATGACTCATTTTTAAACTTTTTATTTAATCAAGTTTTAAAAATCGAAAGACGCAAAATAGGAAGAGTCCTTGTCAACTTCCCCTGCTGCTAAAACCTTATAAAACCCTGCTGTAAAAGTCCCTTGGCCCCCAAGATGCATTTCAAGATCTCCAGTGGATGCCTGAACCACAGCAGTGTGGAACCTTGGATTTACTATGGTTTACTGCAGTATTGCACATAATACCAGAGTTGACCTGCCTTTCCATGGTTCATAAGCTGGCGCCTCCCTGGTACTGGCGATGCATGGCAAGGCCACAATTAAGTGGAATCTGATGTTATTTGAACACCAGCACTGTGATACGACGACAGCTCATCTGATAAGAGTTGGCTACGAAATAACTCACAGGTGAGGCAGTGGACAGTTGGATATGCTGATAAAGTAGTCTACAACCCAGCTTGGGACAGAGCGGGACTTCTATTATGCTACAGAAGGGTGGGCATTTCAACACTCATTGCTGGCTTATTCATTTTCCATTTAATATTTCTGGACCTTAGACAACTGGAGCCATGATGAAGAGTAAAATAGGGGCATCTGCTGTCCTAGGGCATAAAGCCAAGGAATTGAAAGATACAATCTATACTTTACTTTCATTGCATAACTGACATGTACAGCTTTGATTTTTTTTTTTTTTTAATTTATGGGTGTGGAGTTTGTGTGTGTGTGTGTGTGTGTGTGTGTGTGTGTGTGTTTAAACAGTCTTATGAAACTTGGGCTATTCTCAAATTCACAGGTGTCTGGCCTTGAATTCTGATCTCCCAGCTTCTAACTCTCTAGTTCTAGAATTATAGATCTGTACCACCACGCCTGCCTTATTAAGGAGTATTTCTGCAAAACGATTCTGCAAAGCAATGAAAGTCCTCACTGCCGCACAGTGCACACGAAGCCGTCACACACTCTATAACAGGACACTACTACCCCGTCAACCTGTACTTTTCCAAGTCATAGTTACAAAAAATCTTGTCTGCGGAGAGGGAAAGTGATGGATCCTTTCCTCACTATTTCTACCAAACCCTGTCCTGTGTGCAGAGGCTGACCTCGTTCTTCTTAGAGCACACACTCAAGTCTAGCAGCACAACGCTTTGTACTGAGAGTGCGGCTGCTGGGTTGTCAAACTTCCCAACACTGCAAACGGCACTACACAAAGAACCCGTGCAGCGACTCTTTGAACACACACATAAAGTGAAATATGTCCATGTTGTTTCTTTGCTCACTGTCTTGCACTGCTGGTGGCGAAGCCGGTGTGGTATTAGTGATCTTTACCATGTACTTCTTTATTTTAATACTAGTAGGCACTGTCAAATTATATATACCATATTTAAATATAAATCTTATATTTTAATTCTATTATTAATAATAATTCTATATTATAATATTAATAGACATACCCAAAAGGTTGTACTGTACCTGCCTTTCCTTATATCCTGACCACAGGCCACTGTGGTCAAACTTTAACCTTATGCTAACACAGAATTTTGAAAACTTGATTTCATTTTTATGATTTTACAGAAAGCATAGTTTCACTTGTTGCTGTCTACCTGTATTTCTATTTGACTGCATGTATGTGTGTATAAGCATGCACGAGCACATTTGCCAATGCAGGTGTTGTGTAGAGCCAGAAGCTGATGTTAGTTGGAGACCAGCCTGGTCTACGTAGTGTGTACCAGGATAGCCAGGGCTAAGTACAGAGGAGACCACCATGTGTCAAAAAGAAACAAACAAACAAACAAACAAAAAACAAAAAACTTGTGAGATTTTCAAAGCAGGTAAGAGTTAAAAGCATAATTCTAAGTGTTGAGAAAATACAGGGAAAACATAATAAGATTTTTCACATTAATAAAATTCAACTCCTTGGAGCTGGAGAGCTGGCTCAGTGATTCAGAACACAGGCTACTCTTCCAGAGAACTCAGGTTCAATTTTCAGCACCTACATGGCAGCTCACAACCATTTATAACTCTAGTTCCAGTGGATCTAATACCGAATGCCCTCTTCTGACCTCTGTGGGTCTCAAGTACACACGTGGTGCACAGGAAAACAAAAATAAAAATAAAATTTAACTCTTTAACTCTGTCTAAAATCTCATAAAAGGCTTCTGTGACAATCTCTTTCCCACCTCCCCCATTCCCAAAAGAAACAGTCTAGATAGGAAGCCACTGAAGAGAACTTTTAAAAACTGATCGGGATCCTGAAATGTAGTTATTCACAGCTGATGGCTTCTGGCAGGGTGCAGGTGAGGAAAAACTGGTTTTTTAAGGGGCTAGAGTTTGACCATCCTCCAGTGAGTCTCTGGAGAACACAAACTGGACACTGTCTTCTTTCCCTTTGGGGGAGTTCACAAGGAAGGGGACTGGGACTGAGAAGACTGAGAAATGAATGTGATCGGGGTGCATCATGTGAGACCCCCAAGAACCAACACAACATTGTTGAAAGTAGCGTCTGTCTAAAGTCCGACTTAGCTGCACACAGCCAGTGTGCTCCGCCATACTTACCCGCTGCTGATGAAGAATAGTTTTGTGCTCACGTGCCACACGTGTGGCCCATTTCCGAGCCTCCTTATTTAGACTGTGTTCCTCTGTGGTACCAGTTTCTGATTCTAATTGTCGACTCTACAACACAAGAGAGAACAAAGAGAGAGTGCTCTTATCTCCACTGCAGCGTCTCCCGATCTGTGGGTGGACCAGAGGGTCTCTCCTTCATCAGCACTGTGGTGCGAGGCATGCCCACCAAGGCGGGAAGCAAGGTCCCCACCACAGAAAGCCAGTGTTAGACAGCACACAGAGATTAGCAGCTCAGTGACTGGAGGTCACTGACGAGGAGCTCCTCCCTTAGGGTCCAATTCAGGCACCAACTTCTAACACTGGAAAGTGATCAGTTCTGCCCCTCCTTGTAAGTGGTTCTCAACCTTCCTAATGCTTTAACACAGTTAAACACTTTAACACAGTTCCCCAGGCTGTGGTGGCCCCTAAGCATAAAATTATTTTCATTGCTACTTCATAACTGTGATTTTGCTACCATTATGAATCATAATGTAAATATCTGTGTTTCCTGATAATCTTAGGCAACCCCTGTGAAAAGGTCCTTCGACCCCCCAAGGGTGTCGAAACCCACAGGTTGAGAACCACTGTAAAGCTTCCTGGTCAAAAGAATGGAGTATCTCAGGCCTGGAATGGAGACAGGCATTCTGATCTGCATCAAGAATCAAAACGTTACACATACACTGTTATATTGTTTTTTTCCTTGAGTGAATCCAGATGGGCCTGTCAATCACCTGGCCATCAGTCCATAACCAAGGAAAGCTGATTCACCTGAAGACATGCTAAGAAGAGGGGAGGAATAATCCCCTCAATGAGATAATATACTCATCTCTTCCAGAAACCTCATTTAGACGAGCAGATTGCAGAACTTCCGTCACATAGTACTATTGAGCCTGCACTGTTTTTTTGTTACTCTGAAAGCTCGTGCACACCACAGCACACAGACAGACGCCAGGAGGAAACTTGCAGGAACTGGTTCTCTCCTACCATGTGGGTCCCAGGGACTGAACTCACGTGGTCAGGCTCACTGACAAGTGCCTTTTCCCACGAGCCATCTCACTGGCCCCACTTTCTCACTCCTTCTCTGAACACCTTGACTCCCACCCTGGACTTGCAGCTTGCAGCAGCTTGTCTATCCTGTGGTTGTGTGCTGATCTCACTGCTGGACCTGCCTGCTTGCGTTCCTTTTTTTCCTTCTTTTATGTACATTGATGTTTGACTGCATGCATGTCTCTGTGAGTGTGTCGAATCCCCTGAGACAGGAGTTACAGACAGTTGTGAGCGGCCAAGTGGGTGCAGGGAACTGAACCCATGTCCTCTGGAAGAGCAGTCAGTGTTTGTAACTGCTGAGCCGTCTCTCCAGACCCCTGCCTGCTTCCCTACCTTAACTTGAAAGGCATGGCCTTTTCATTCTCTACTCTGTCTTTCTCCACTCAGCAGCTGTTAGGGCCACTTGCCTGCTTTGGTGGGTTTTTTTCCTCAAATACTAATAAAATTGTCCTTGAGATTCCTTATAGTCTGTTTCTAAATTCCTTTTTTTTTCTTCCTTTTAGAGACAGGGTCTTCTTATGTGGTCCTGGCTGTCCCGGAGCTCACTATGTAGGACAGGCTGTTTTTAATTTTTTAAATTCGCTAATAACAAGAGCACAAGACTAGGAAGACAGTGCAGAAGACAGGTGACTAAGGTCTGCCTTACACTGTCAGGACAACACAGCAAGCAAGACCCAGACTACCAAACAAATAAACAAATAGAACAAATGAAATACAATGAAACAAAATAAAATTATGATCTTTTCAGAAAAAAATTCTAGATCTTTATAGATAATAACACTCCAAGCATTTGTAGGTAGCCTACGGCAGGTTTTCTGTGAGAGACAAGTAAGTCCTTTTGAAAGGCTAAAGAGATAGGGACAACCCCTTTAAACACTTGACCAGCAACACTGAAGTTTCCAGAAAATGAAGCGAGTCTTTCATTGTTGGATACTGTGTCCTCTTACACATAAGAGGACAACATCTATTTACTTAACAGGAGGGCTTGCCACAAATTCTCTTATCACCATCTTCCTCATTTATGAGAAGCTGCTAAATGCAACAAAATTTCCACCAAAGGAAAAAGCCATCCCTCATGTTCTAAACCAGAAGATGGAGGCACATGCCTTTAATCCCAGCTACACGAGGCTGAGGCAGGATGATTTGATTTAGAGGCCAGCCTGGTCTACATAGTGAGTCCAGGACAGCCAAGGCTACACAGAGAAACCCTGTCCTGAAAAACAAACAAAACAAAAACCAACCAAACAAAAATTAATTCTCAGGTAGGGCTGAAGAGATGGCTCAGCAGCTAAAAGAGTACAAACTGCTCTTGAGGAGGACTGAGTTTGGCTTCCTGCACACACATGTCTGTAACTCCAGCTCTACAATAGTCAACACTGTTCTGGTTCTGCAGCACCTGTACTCATGTGCACATAACCACATGCAGAGACAAACACCCATAGAGATAAATTAAATTTCAAAAACTGCAGGAAAATTTCTCCAACAATAGATTTGCCTTTTACATACATTAGGGCAATTAAAAAAATAACCAAAGCTCTTATTTTTTTAAAATTTTATACCTTTTCTTACTATATGAATGTTTTGCCTTGCACGCGTGTCTGTTTGCCACGTGTGCTTTTCCGGGGTGTGTGTTGCATTGGTGCATGTTTCATATCCTCCCAAGTAATTCTGCATTAAAAACTAGTTTCTCTCTTGTACTTTACTCATCTTAGGAGGTTCTGTTTTTTATTTATCTGTTAAAACAGGGTCTTAGATGCAGACCTAGCTAACCTGAAACTTGTTATGTGGATCAGGCTAGTCTTTAACTTTTGGTAGTTCTCCTGCCTCTGCCTTCTGTGGTTTGAGATTACAGACATGGGTAAACCCACCTGACTTTAGAAGGACTTTTGACTTGTATGTACTGCCTAAAATATTGTAATGTGAGGATATAAAGAATACTTTAGAAATCAAAAACTGTGTATGGAAATACAGACATGAAAGTCCCATTTCAGAATTGATCATGAATCAGGCACAGGCACGCGTGTAAATGCATGCACAGGTGTACTAGAGCACACACACGCACACACAGACAGACACAAACATGAACACACAATCCAGTTTGCTAGGTTCCTTTTGGTACCGTATTCTAAACTTAAGTCGTTATAACACATTAAGAAAACTTGAAAGAAGTCCGATCAGTAGGAAACAAGGTAGGCCAAACGACAAGGCTCAGCGCTGGAGAGATGGAGAGGTTGTTAGGAACATGGCCGCTCCTCCAGAAGAGTGGAGTTCACGTCCCAGCTCAACACCCCCACCAGGCAGCTGACAGCTCCTGGGCTGGGGATGCACCGCTCTCTTCTGGTCACACACTCTCACAGGCAGCCACACACAGACAGAAACAAATCTTTGCGGGGGTGTGGAAGGGAAGAAGTAACAGTGACTTTAAGCCTTGATAATAATACTGCAATGACTTATTTCAAGTAGATGTTTTGGAGTTATGTAGGAATACATACGCATGGTGCAATTTGAAACAAATTATATATATATAAAGATTCTCTTAAAAAAAAGAATCTTATTTTCGGTGTGAGGGTGTTCTGTCAGTGTACCACGTGTGCGCCCATTCTCAGTCAAATTCATCCTCTTCTTTCATTAATTGTTATTACGTGCATATGTACTGCATATACATATTTCTAAATATTACCTGCTAAGTCTGTGTGTTACTTATATGCATGTTCTCAGGGCTGACCATTTGGCTGGGTGTTGTTAAGCATGCCACCCTGCTTGATTTGTTTTACGATGTGAGTTCAAGATGTGGGTTCTGGATATCGAACTCAGACCATCATGTTTGCAAGACAAGCACTTTACCGACTTAACTACCTTCCCAGCGTGATAAGAGTCAAGAAAAACAACCTACATGCCCTCCAAATGATAAACAAATAAACAAAATGTGTCATATTCATACAATACACTATTAATCAGAAATAAAATTACAGGTACAAATTCAATAACATGGATAAATCTAAAAGACATGTTAAATGAAAGAAACAAGACACAACAGACTACACACACTGCATGATTTAATTTAGTAAAATATCTAGAAAAGGTAAATTACAGAGACAGAAAGGATCAGTTGCCTGCTGCAGGGAATGGGAATAAAGATGAGGAGGTCTTCTCATGTCATTAAGTGTTCTAGAATTTACTTATGGTGATGCTTAAATAATTTTGCAAACACACAAAAATTGAGTATACTTAGACTGAGTAAATTATAAGTATGCCTCAACAAACTTGTTAAAAAACTTATACCACACCATGGTTTATTGGTTATACCAGTTACTGGACACCAGGAAAATGCCACCATATGCAGTTAAAGCCTTATTCTTTTTCTCTTATTCTTTATTCTTTTTCTGTGAACATTATTAATGAGCTCATCTAGCCCATGGTCTGTAGCATATAGCTGAATGACTTGCATACACAGTAGGGATTCAGTGTTTACTGAAATGGCATATGCTTCAAAACAAGATGAGAACAAGAATGTTTTTAGAAATATAGACTCAGGGCAGAGTTTATTAGTGCTTCCTGCACAGCTGAAGTTCACCTCATAGGATGAATGAGTTAGTAGCCCCTGATTTGGGACTCTTCACTCTACAGTAGGTTTATGCCAAAAGCAGTTAAACAGTGGTTTCATCCTCATGAAGAACACTAGACAATATGGAGAGGAAAAAATACAGAAATACAGGGGCAGGGGTTATTCTTTCTGAGTAAAAAAGAAACCCCCCCCCCCCCCACAAGGGCTGAAGAGCTAGATCAATGGTTAGGAGTATTGTCTGCTTTTACAGAGGACCTGGGTTCAATTCCCAGTACATGGCAGCTCACAGCCATCTGTAATTCTAGACCCAGGGGTTTCAGCACCTTCTTCTGGCTTCTCTGCAGGCACTAGGCACACACAAAGTGCACATACACACATGGAGATAAAAACATATACACATAAAAATTATATACACAAGGGCTGGAGAGATGGCTCAGAGGTTAAGAGCACTAGCCGCTCTTTCAAAGGTCCTGAGTTCAATTCCTAGCAACAACAAGGTGACTCATAGCCATCCATAATGAGATATGATGCCCTCTTCTGGTGTGCAGGTGTACATGCAGGCAGAGCAATTACACATAATAAAAAAAATCTTAAAAATTTTACACACAAAATATTTCATAGTTAATCTGGAATGATTTTTTTTATAAAATCATATTTATCTTCTACTATAAAAAATGTTCCACAAGCATTGAATATTCCTTTTCAGAAGACAAAATGTATAGTAGAAAGAAAATATTAACACTACTATCACAATGGCTATGCAGCACTCACTCATAACAGGACTCTAGTCAAGTTTCTTTTACTTCTTAGGCTCCAGTTCACTTTTCATAAAGGAAGGGTGGGCTCAATGCCCCTGTACTGAGGAAAGTTAAGGTGCTCCAGGTAAGATGAAGAATGAGCACCTCACTTTCTTGGTAAGGAAAACTTTCTAAATGGTAAGTTAAAAACTGAAAGCCATGGGTGATCCATTAAAGGGCCCCTTAGACATATATATGACTTGTATTCCAACCTCAGGCCCCACCCTTCGGTGACATGCAAGCCCACACAGGCCACCCTCCACCCTTGCCCATACCCCATATACCTCAGCTATCGTCATTCTCAGAGCACTGACAGGGGAGAGCTCTATGTCCACCAGGTGGGCGGCTTTTAAACTCTGCCCAGTAAAGATTGCGCAAGGACAGAAAACAGCAGAGAGTTAGAATTTTAAGGCAAACAGGGACATAACAGCTAAGAACATTAGCACAGCGCCAAAAAACCAAAAAGAGGTCTAAGGGTTATCGTTGAGCTTCGGAAAAGTAAGGTAAGAGACACTATTATTCTAATTTTTTGGTGGCAAATGGGCAAAGCAAAAATATCTCAAATTGGTCAGGATTTTAAGTTTGTGAAACTTGACAAACTTATTCATACTCTTGATCTTCTTTTTCTTTGAAAAGCAACATCTCATTTTGTAGCCTTAAATTCAAGGCAATTCTCCTGCCTCAGTCTCTCAACTGCTGGAATTACAGGAACGAGCCACCACACAGAATCATATCCCGTATCTTCTAATGTTCTGCTTATGCAGCTTCAAAGAAGTCAAACCCTAAAATAGGTCACTGAGTCACTAAGCAGAAGCTGAGTGCTTTTAAAGGGCGGAAAAACTGGCCGGTAGCTCAGCCTCAGAGCACCTGCCTAGCATGTACATGGCCCTAGGTTTTATCCCCAACACTGACCAAATAATAATAATAATAATAATAATAATAATAATAATAATAATAATAAAAATAAAAATAAAAAATAAAAATTTAAAAGGAGAGGCATTATTACAAAGAAAAAAGACTATTATGTAGGAAAAACAAGGATTTGCTCCATTTAGCCTTCAACACAAGGCAATTAGAATGTAAGGGATAAAAACCAAACCAAACCAAACCAAACCAAACCAAACCAAACCAAACCAAACCAAACCAAACCAAAACTGGGTATGGTGGCTCACACTGTAATCCCAGACCTAAAGGCAGAGACAAAGACGGTTTCTGTGAATTTGAGGACAGTCAATGCTACAAGCTAACACCTTATTTTAGAGAAAAAGAAAAAAAAAAGAGTCAAACATATCTATTAAACTCTATTAAACTCTTGAACTGTCTTATAGGCTCCTCTGGTATTGACTTTTTATTTAAAGACTTATAAATATGTCTTTGCCTTCTGTCTTTTCTAGTCTGCTTTAAGAGAATATACTAGAGATGATCATGCATGTCTTATTATTTTGTACTATTAAATTTTGTGTTTTTATTGTCAAACTGGCGGTTTTTTAAATTCAAATAATTGTAAACATTTCTCAAACCTGAATACTTCTGACCAGTGTCTGCTACTACCTTACAACTGCCCACTGGGGCTTAACATTGATACTTTTAACAATTCAGAATATGAAGAGAACCGTCCCCATAATTTATATAAAGCCAACCAAAATAGTACACACACATTTATCATTCCACTTATCAATCATATTCTGGTTAAAGTTTAGCCAGTGGTTAAAGGATATAGTATGAAGAATTTCATGGTCAGAGAATATAATTTACACTTAAAAAAAAAAAATCCACTGAATACTTTTGCTTCTCTGGTTGCTTTCAAATTTTTCTGTAACTTCTTCAACTCAACTTACAAAGCAGAGAGTTCTTAGCACAGAGACACCGGGCATGCTAGCCGTACTAAGAAAACTGGTGTGGTTTCTCTGTGCCTTCACAGTTGTTACAAGATTAATGAGACACACTCAGCTTCTGCTGCTTATTCAAGCACAAACAACAAGTGAAATGAAGATGTAGATTCCCTTACAGTATCACTGTCACAAGGCTGGAACTGGAAGGGCTGAGGCTTGTGAAATACAGCATTCTCTTGTAGAAATAACTGAAGGTTATAGTCCCGGACCACCTGAAGACAAAACAGGAAACCGTAAGTCTTAAGGAAGGTTAAACTGTCCAGTAATTATATTCCGAAGTTTAAAATTTATGGGCTAGCCAGACGGCACATCAAGTGAAGCCCTGTGGCCTGAATTCAATCGCCAAAACTCAGGTAAGGGTGAAAGGAGAGAACAGACAGCACAAAGCGGTCCCCGGCTCTGCAAGCTCGCTGTGGCTGCCTTGCGTCATCAGTCACACCCACATACACCACACCAAATAATGACGAATTTCAAACGTTTAAAGTGTAAGGTTACTCAGCCACTTTCTCATTTTCTTATTTTTGATACAGAGTCTTACAGTGGCGCTCTGCTGGCCTGGAAGGCACTACGTTGAGCAAGCTGACCTTGAACCCACAGTTTCCCTGCCTCGGTCTTCCAAGTGCCGGAACTAAAGTATCGTATCGCCGTGTTTGGGTTCTTTTCTTTAAGACAAACAAGCAATTTATTTTACTTTTACCTATGTGCATATGTTCACGTCCGTGTACGGCTTGTGGACCTGGGAATGCAGGCGCCCAGGGAGGCTAGAGGCTGTCAGGCACCCTAGAACTGGAGCTAAAGGCGGCCTGCTACGGGCGCTGGGAATCCAGCTCGGTTCCTCTACACGATCCTGCTTGCTCCTAAGCACTGAGGCATCTCTCCACCCTCCCTGCTGTTTTCTAAACATACAAGAAATCTTCCAGTACTGTGTGGTCTAAAGGAAACAAAAAGGCTACACATGTTACTTTTAGTTCAATTGAGTTCTTACTTAGGTGTCTCATCTTCTCAAGAATCTGAATTTGGAAAATGTTAGCTTAGACACTATTCCAGACTAGGAAACCAGAAAAATAAAACGCAATATTTTAAGATGGTAAGAAGATAGCTACTATATAAAATCTATGGCTGGGGTAGCAGAGAAGGGAGAGAAGGGAGAAGCTGAGCCGGAAGCACATAGTTTCTCTTGGTTTCTTCTAGCTCATTTTCTTGTTTTAAAAAAAGATTTATCTTCCAGCTAGGTGTGGTGGCAGATGGCTTTAATCCCAGCACTCAAGACGCAGGGGCAGGCGGATTTCTATGAGTTCAAGGCCAGCCTGGTCTACAAAGAGAGTTCAGGACAAGTAGTACTGTTATACAGAGAAACCCTGTCTTGAAAAAAAAAGATTTATTTTCATTCTATGTGTACAGTTCATAGGCCCCTTAAATCTGAAAACCACATTGCTGAACGGCATACCTTGAGAAAAGAAAGGCTAGGAGTGAGCAGTATGCGACTGAACATAACCTGAGTTCTGCTAGGCCACACTGCTTTCTCTTTACTCATCTTTTATTTGCTGGATATTAGAGATCATTAAAAACTGTGCACAAGTGCAGCTCCTCTCTTTTGCATATGGTTACACAATTGTCTCGGGGTATGAAGATGCGCTTTTCACTGAAAGGTCAGGGCACCTCTGTAAAAATCAGCTGTCCATGCAAGTACAGGTTTATTTCAAGACTCACACTTTTCTATCACTAGTCACCTATGTCTCTCTTAATTTGTGACTTTATAGTAGGCTTTATAGACTGGAGCTGTGAGTTCTTCAATTTTGCTTTTCCTTTTCAATATTTAGCTACTGAGGGTTTTTCATAGTTCCATATAAACTTGAGGCTTGTCCTTTTCACTTCTATAAGTAGAAATGGCTACTGGAGTTTTGATAGGGATTATATTAAATCTGTGAATCACTTTGGGCGATACTATAAAGTCAGTAATGTGAAACCCCCAATCTATGAATGTTTATTATTTCTATTTATTCAGATCCTCCTTCACAATATTTTAAAATTTTCAATATGCAATTCTTCAGTTGAATTTATTCCCAGGTAGTGTTTTCTTTGGATACTACTGTAGTTGGAACTGATTCAAGTTTATTTTCTATCATTAATCGATAAGAGTTTAGAGTAACTTTGCTGAACTGCTTTTTTACCTGGATTTTTTTTTTTTTTTAGTAATTTTTATATTAGTTTTATGGGCATATAAAGAATCACGCCATTTCCAACAAACAGTACTTTTGTAATTTTGATTCTTCTTTTTCTAACCTAGCTGTTTAAGTTAGGACTCTGAGTACAGCAGTTCAGTGCATCCATGAGAGCAACTCTTGATCTTGGTAAACACGTAGGTAGCAATTCACCAATGAGCAAGGTATTAGCTGTTGGCTTTTCAAAAATGCTATTGGATTCTGCAAATTCCCTTTTATTTATAGTTTGCTGAATTTTTGTTTTGAATAAAAAGTTTCAAAATTTGTTAAATGCCATTTTCATATCCTTTGTTTCTGTTTGTTTGTTCTGAGAACGGGTCTCTGTGTTATATAGCTCTGATTATCCAGGCTGGCCTCAATCTCATAGAGATCCATCTGCCTCTGCTTCTTGAGTGCTGGGATAAAAGATGTGTGTCATCATAGCCAGCTTTCATATCTACTGAAATGATCATAATTTCGTCCTTTATTTTTTATTAGATTCACTTCTCTGGTTAGTTTTCAAGGTATTATACATTATAATAATAAACAATTTTCCAAAGAAATATAGGATAAAATTGTTGTTATGAATTGTTTGTTCTCTGACCAATAATTTGCACAACCTGAGACCCAGCCCACGGTAGAGAGCAGCCCCTGACACTATTAATGATGCTCTGCTGTGCTTGCAGGCAGGAGCCTAACTTGACCGTTGTCTGGGAGGCTCCAGCCAGCAGCAGATTGGACAAATGCTGGGACTTAAAGCCAAGCATTGGGTGGAGCTCCACGGGTCCTGTGGAAGTGTTGGGGAAAAGATGGAAGGACCTGGAGGGGACAGAAACCTCACAAGAAGACCAACAGAGACAACCAACCTGGTCCCATAGGGGCCTTCAGAGACTGAGACGTCAACTAAGGAGCAGGCACGGTCTGGACCTAGGCCCCGCGGCACACAAGGGCTGCTTGGTCTTCATATCGGGTGCCTGGCGAGTGGAGACTGTGGTAGGGGTGTTTCTTTTTTATTAATTTTTTATATTAATCACAGGTTATTGACTTTGTATCCTAGCCGTAGCCCCTTCCCCCATCTCCTCCCTGCCCCTTTCCAAGTCCACTGCTAGGGGAGGTCCTTCTCCCCTTCCATCTGACCCTAGCTTATCAGGTATCTTTAGGACTGGCTGCCATGTCCTCCTGTGTGACCTAGCAAGGCTGTTCCTCCCTCAGGGGAGAAGGGGGAGATAGAGGAGCCAGTCATTGAGTTCATGTCAGAAATAGTTCCTGTTCCCCTTATTAGGGAGCCCACTTGGATACTGAGCTATCATGGGCTGCATCCGAGTAGGGGTTCTAGGTTATATCCATACATGGTCCTTGGTTGGAGAAGCAGTCTCATAAAAGACCCCCGTGCCCTGGTATATTTTGTCCTTGTGGGGGTGGGGTGTTTCTAACATGGACGCTATTGCCTGCTTTTGGATCACTTCTCCCGGGCAGGGCTGCCTTGCTTGGCCTCAAGGGATGAAGATAGGGTCAGTCCTGATGTGACTTAATGTGCTGGGAAGGTTGATATTGGGGAGGGGAGTGCTCCTTTTCTGGGGAGAGATGGGGGACAGGGGAATGGGAGAGGATGAGAGAGGGAGTACCCTTGGGACGTAAAATAAATAAAAAAAAGAAAATAAAAATAAGTTTTAAAAAAGAGCTACATTACTAATTGGTAGAAGAGGTGTCCTTTGCAGTCAGAAAGTAAGCACACAGAAACACACTATACAGAGCTGCTTTTGGAGCTACTATTCTAGAAAAAAAAATAGCTGTGGCAACATCTGCTTCAGTTACATATACAAAGCATTTCATAAAATATTAAGGAGAAGAACAAGTTTCATAAATAATTAAAATTTAATAGATGCTCCTAGTGTTAGCTGTTTCCATTTAGGGGATGAAAGCTGTAGCGAGCACTTTAAAATTTATAGAATGTAATGTCTGCATGAATTACCCTTAAAACATCTTTGGGACTACGTTATGTTATGAGCAAGGAGGAAAAGCAGATTTTTACCCAAACAAAATAATAACAGTGCAGAATAAAAAAGTCCACATTTCCAAACTTTGCATTCAGTTAGCAACCTCTGGGTTGCTTTCTGAACCGTAACCAGGGCAGCATAAAGAGCTCTTTGTAACAGGAAAGCACACGCATGACACTCCTAGGTGTGTGCCCTTCTCACTGCAGGGCACATCCCCAAGCTACATCGTTCAGGGCCAACTCTTTCTCCTACCACTTCAGTCTTGACACAAGAACATCTCATTTACACTTCACCACCGGGGAGAGAGACTCCTGAGGGAAGGCAGAAAATAAAAGCTTATCTCTTTGTAGCCAAAGGAGTTCATGAATTCTTAATTCATTTTCAATAAAAATAATACAGGATAAAGAGATAAACTATCACAGCAGAGTAGCACTACAGTGATGGAAGCACCGTGTATGACAGAGAGGAGGAGAGAGAGCTACTCTCGGGCTTAATCTACCTTCCTTTCCATGTAACAAAAATGGAATCCACGATGTAAGAAACACTACCAATGCCTAAAAAAAAGCAAATACATGTACAATAGCTTTCATGCATACATGTTTTATAAGTTAAAAATAATTCTAACTTAACATTTTCTTGGAAAAGAAAATTTCAAAGAATTCTGCCAAAGGATAACCTGACAAAATTAGAATAAAAATAGATTACAGTTTCTACAAAAGCTGGAAATGAAAAACATCATCCTGTCACAGTCCCACTAAATGTAAAATTCATTTCAAAATAATTCACGAACTAATGAGGGGAAGATGTAGAAATAAGAATAAAAGCCCTTTATACCACAGACTGTAGTGGAAGTAGGGTTTGTGTGTGTGTTTAGTTAACTGAAAACAAGAAAAATAAGCTTTTCAAGAAATAGTAAAAACATAAAATAAAGAATATAGAACTACTTTAGATAAGATAGTAATTGAGGAAACAGAACAGAAACACATTTGTGGCAAAATTAATAAAACTGACTGGTATGTGTTACACAGAAATAACAAGAAAGATGGCTGCAGAGACAGACAAGCTCCAAAAAGATGTGTGCCACCACACCTGGTAAGTAGACAACTATGTAGGAAAACGAAAGCTGCCAAAACGTACTACGCCATTAAAAACGAGGAAAAAAATTCAGAAAACCTAAATTGACCACTAAACACAATTTTTTTCCAGTAGTCAAAACCCATCACTATGAAGCAGGGCATGGTGGCACATGCCTGTAATCCCAGCACTGGGGAGGTGGGCGGATCATTGTGAATTTGAGGCCAGCCTAGTTTACAAAGCAAGTCCAAGACATCCAAGGTTACACAGAGAAACCCTCTATCAAAAACACCAATCCAAACCAAACCAAAAACAAACGAACAAACAAAAAACATCACTATGTAGAAAGAACAAAACCAACAAACTTTTATAGACAATTTTCCTCCAATATCCTCTTATGATTTCAAACACATACATCAAAATAAAAAGAACTGGCTGGTGTAGTAGATTACACCCCTAATCCCAGCACTTTGGAGGCAGAAGCAGGTAGATCTCTGAGTTCAAGGCCAGCCTTGTCTACACAGTTAGTTGCAGACCAGTCTCAGCTATGTTTTGAGACTCTGTCCCAAAAATAAATGGTTGAATGAACAAACCAATATACTAAAAAGATTTTCAAAATGATCACATGTATACAATTACCATTTTACTTCTTTTCTTTCAAAAACATATTCATCCATTAATCCATCATTCTTCCTACACGTCAATGTTTTTATATTTTTTATTGGGTTCTGGGTAAGGATAGATATAGGATAAGATGTTACAAGTATCACTCTAGTAATGTTTATATTTGATATCAAATATAACTCAGCATCTTAACTATTTTTTCTTCTTTAACTTTTTAAAGATCAATTTATTTGTTGTTATGTGGATGAGTGTTTACCTGTGTGTATGTACTATGTCCACCATTTACATGCCTGGTGCCCATGGAGATTAGAAGAAGGCGTCAGATCCCTTGGACCTGGAGTTACAGTTGGTTATGAGTGAGCCACCACATGGGTGCTGGATGTGAACCTGGACTCTTTCCAAGAGCAACAACTGCTCCTAACTGCTTAGTCTTTTCTCCAGCTCCCTTGTAATGTTTTTCTACACACAGAATGGGGAGTTCAGGTACACTGAAACAAGAATATTTGCATTAGGAGGAGTTTAGGATATAAAGAATCTGTGTACCTTTCTCATTCCTGTCTTGTGAAGATGGATTACCCTGATTCCTAAATAGTTTCCAAAGACATTAGTCAGTTCCCATTTTCTTTGATAAAATAAAACAAAACAACAAAATCAAAATGAATTGAGCTAGATCTTTAAAAAGTAGTAGATCTAGATAGAATGTATACATTTTAAAATGCATACAGTTAGGAAATATATATAATGCATTTTTTCAGAAAGAAATATTACAGGAACAGTTTATCTTCTAAAGGAAAGATTCACTACTGTTAAAAAGAAACATAATTGGCTCTCTGCTCCTCCCTGTTCCAGAGACAGCCACATCTTTTCCTGCAGTGCCAGCCTCTGCCCTTAGACACGATGATGAAGGTCTTGAATGGACTTGGCTGTATTGGATGCCTAGTTACCAGGGCTACCTGCTTATCTGGTAAAGTGGAGATTGTGGCCATCAATGACCCCTTCATCGACCTCAACTACATGGTCTACATGTTTCAGTGTGACTCTACCCACGGCGAGTTCAACGGCACAGTCAGGGCTGAGAATTGGGAAGCTTGTCATCAACAGCAAGTCCATCACCATCTTCCAGGAGTGAGATCCCACCAACATCAAATGGGGCGATGCTGGTGCCGAGTATGTTGTGGAGTCCACCAGTGTCTTCACCACCATGGAGAAGGCCTGGGCCCACTTGAAGGGTGGGGCCAAAAGGGTTATCATCTCTGCCCCTTCTACTGAGGTCCCCATGTTTGTGATGGGTGTGACTCATGAGAAGTCTGACAACTCACTCAAGATTGTCAGCAATGCTTCCTGCACCACCAACTGCTTAGTCCCCCTGGCCAAGATCATCCATGACAACTTTGGCATCGTGAAGGGACTCATGATCACAGTCCATGCCATCACTGCTACCCAGAAGACTGTGGATGACCCCTCTGGAAAGCTGTGGTCTGATGGCCATGAGGCTGCCCAGAATATCATCCCTGCATCCACTGGTGCTGCCAAGGCTGTGGGCAAGGTCATCCCAGAGCTGAACGGGAAGCTCACTGGCATGGCCTGCCGAGTTCCTACCCCCCCAAGTGTCTGTCGTGGATCTGACATGCTGAGAAACCTGCCAAGTATGATGACATCAAGAAGGTGGTGAAGCAGGTATCTAAGGTCCACTAAAGGGCATCCTGGGCTACACTGGGGACCTGGTAGTCTCCTGTGACTTCAATGGTGACTCCCACTCTTCACCTTTGATGCTGGGGCTGGCATTGTCCTCAACGACAACTTTGTCAAATTAATTTCCTGGTATGACAATGAATTCGGCTACAGCAGCAGGGTGATGGACCTCATGGCCTACATGGCCTCCAAGGAGTAAGAAGCCCTGGACCACCCACCCCAGCAAGGGCACACAAGCAAGAGAGAGGCCCTTGGCTGCTGAGGAGCCCCTGACACTGAACATCTCCCTTATAGTTTCCATCCCAGAACCCAGAATAGTAGGAGGGACCCAGGGAGCCCTACTCTCTTGAATACCATCAATAAAGCTCACTATACCCACAAAAAAACAAAAACAAAAACAAAAAAACAACAAACAAACATAATTTATCTGTTTCTGAGGAAAAACAATCATATTTATTTTCTTTGTATATTCAGTGTGGCATGTTGGCAAAGTTAATAGAACAATATTTTAAATAAAAATGTCATTACCAAAGAATGAGAACATAAAGAAACTGTATTTAATTTGTTAAAAACAAACTCCAAGGTATTATGGAATTTATTTTTAAATCAATCACTAAATGACACATTCCCTGTTCACACCTTCCTTACTCTTTGCATTGATACATGACCTTGTTCTCTTAAAAGACTGAGTTGAATGGATTTGAAATTCATGTCAGCAGATCATTTTTCACTGATTCTTCTCAAAGGTAAGGCATAAGACAATAGACTGAGAGCTAGCCTGCTCTATCACACCCCCACCTTTCATTCAACTCATCCAGAGGTGATCAGAACATTCTCCCACTTTGTTAAGAAGACTTTTTCCCCCCAGAAAAATGCCCTTTAAAACCTGTTTCTACTATCACTGGTATTTTCACTTTGAATGTATGAAAAAACTTTAGATTCTAAAATGACAGCACCACCCACTGCATTAAAGACACATTACCTTGCTGGAGTTCTCTAGCAAAAACTGGAATGTATTTTGTATAGCTTGGCAAGTTTCTAGCTCAGTCCGGCTGAAGGCTATTAAATAATCCTTGAGGTGGTCATACACATTTCCATCAAGAGCCTGAAAGAGAGGAATATATAGAAGCCAAAAATTATGATAGAGCTTTGGCACATAATTGCTCTGTCTTTAAGAAAGTAGAAACGTACATTTTAAAAATCTATTAATAAACTGACAAAAGACACAGACTATTACATAAGAACACGCGAGCAGTGAGCGGTTACTAGGGAAGTGCTGAATTTTTAATGAAGAGCAACCAACAAAGGAAAATCTAATACTGCTAAAGCTTAGGAAAAAAGAGAACATTTTGGAGGCAAAAACAGCTGGGTTTGCTTATTTGCTTCTGTAGACACTTCAGACAATCAGGTGTAGGAATGTTATATGGTCTATTTGAAAGAATTCAGGCACAGAGCTTGGAACAGACACAATACAATAAACAGGAATCTTTTCCATTATTGGTAGAATTGATTTAGTATATTTGGCCACAGAGCAATCTGAGAGAAAACATGATCATTTATGCACTTGTGTTTGATTATCTACAGAGAAAGTGTTCCTGTCACGCACATCTAAGGCAGAGAGGTCAAAGGGAAAAACACTCAGATCTCAACAACTGTTCCGAGAACTTTCCTGCCATTCTAGCCTATCAAAACAGCAGCCTTATCTTTAGTCTGTATTTTTTTCTTCTCATCAGCTCACAGAACTGGCGTGGCGTTAGCTCTGCATAGTAACTGCTCTCCAATCAGGGCTCGCTAGCTCTCTCCAACACACAAAGTGCCAACGCGCTTTCTTTCACAATTGCTTGAGTACATTTCTTTGTCTCAACAGAACTGCCAACCTTTCCTTTGTTTCCTAGACACTCTAGAGGTCATTTCAGCACGTGCATACGTATTTTAGAGCAATATTGTTTTTTACAACTTTCAAATAAAAATGTTTTGTTTTGGAATTTCACTTCTACCTTTATTTTAGCTTTGGCATCTGCTTCTAGTTCTCTGGGAATACACACAGGAGAAGAACTGCCTTTGGCCATATGGCCACTTTGTTTTCCATAGTGCTGTACCTTATCGACCAGCAATACATGAAGATTCTTCATATCCTTGCCACCACGTATTTTGTGTGTATGTGTTCTGCTTTGTGTTGTTTTCTTGGTGTTATTGTTGAGATTTATTTATTATGTGTATGAGTATTTGCCTGAATGCATGTCTGTATATCACATGTGTACAGTGTTCCTGGTGGTCAGAAGAGAATGTCAGAGATCCTCAGACTGGAGTTACAGATGGTCTGTGAGCCATCATGTAGGTGCTGGAAACTGAACCCAGGTCTTCTGAAGAACACACAGTGCTTTTAACCTCCGAGCCATCTCTCCAGTCCTCTTGCTGTGTTTTACATCATGAAAGCTAGTCTAGTGATGAGATGGTATTTCATTGTGACTTTAAGTTTTTTTTTTTTTTAATTATTTAACTTTATTTTATGTGCACTGGTGTGAGAGTGTCAGATACCCTGGAACTGGAGTTACTAGAACAGTTCTCAGCATTCCAGTGGTGTTGGGAATTGAACCCAGGAACTTTGGAGGAGCAGCCAGTGCTCTTAAACACTAAGCCATCTCTCCAGCCCTGACTTTAAAGATTCACTTCTTTATTTACCAATGACGCTGAGCATCCTTACAGTTTTGCTAAATATTGATCTACTTAGTTCTCTATTTGGAGAACTAGCTACTCAAACCTTTGATTTTTTTTTAGACAAAGTCTCCTGTAGTATTACTAGAGTTTATTATGTAACTAAGGGTGACCTTAAACTTTCAAAGACAAAAACTTATTTATTTATTTAGAGAAGACACACGTGCCATGGCGCATGTGTGGTAGTCAGAGTACAATTCTGATTTTATTTCTGTTGGGTTGTGAGATCTGGGTATCAAACTCAGGTTGTCAGGCCTCTACCCACTGATCTCACTGGCCATCTCCCTGGCCCACCCTCAGCTTCTGATCCTTCTGCTTCCACCTGGCATTACAGACATGTGCCCACGCCTGGTTTATGCAGTAATGGGAACTGAACCCAGACCTTTCTGCATGCTGGCCAAGTACTTCACTGAGCTACATCTCTAGCCTTTGACTCATCTTTTTCAGTTGGGATTTCTTTCTGATTTCAAGTTGCAAGAATTAAGGGCTAAATTATGATGTCACCTAACACAGCTGTTTTTTCTTGTATTCCTTATATGTTTTCATAAGAATCATCTTAGAAGTTTTACAATTAATTCTTTATTTTGTGCTTGGCTACTACATCAAGCTTTTGACTTGAAACAAAATAAAACAAACCTGCCCCCAGAATAATAATGCTGAATCACCTGCCTTCTACCACCAGATGGCACGAGTGAGTACTATAAACCCAGGCAGTGCAAATGCCTTAAAATATAACCTTCACATAGTAGGAACACTATCAGACACTGTGGTGGGTTGAACTGAAATAAAAATTTCTACCTTAAACAATTAACCTGTTTTTTTAAAAAAAGACATTTTCTGATATGAAGTTTCGGACTTAGAAATGTTCTTAGTAGCTCATCACAATGATCTTGTTTGCAAGAAAACATTCAGACATTATCTATATACAACACATGATAATACAGGTATGAAGAAGGCACGCACGTTAAGGTGAACGAAATCCCCGTCCAGCCTGATGACCTTCTACTGAGTGTCACCTGTGCTCAGACGCTGTTCTAGCTGTATGAACATGAGCGCCAGGAAGCAGAGAAGTAAAGAAAGAAACCAGAGCCTTTCAAAGTTAACTCTAGCAGTGCACTTCACACAAGCAAGCACACACTCTGACACAGAGCTACACTGCTAGCCTTCAAAGCGCTTTCGTTATTTCTGATCTTGCTTTTTCCAGCAATTTCTACATCCAGCTGTTTCTTCCAATCAATATCCTTCCTTCCATTATTTTTCTTTCCTTCCTTTTTTCTTTTGACAAGATCTTACTATGCAGCGCTGGCTGACCCGACTCTCACTATGAACACCAGCCTGGCCCAAGCTCACAGAGCTCTGCCTGACTGTCTTCCGAGTGCTTGGATGACAGGTGTATGTGACTACGCCTGGCCCTGCCCTCCCCCTTCACACCGCAGCTGGGAGGCTGTCTCTGCTTCACATGACTGTTCAACACGGTGCACTGGCTATGCCTTAACTTCAGAAAGTTTTGTTTGTTTTAAACTTTACCACTGATGGCATGATTTGGATGTGGCTTACGTCTGCCCCTTTTAACTCACCTGTTTCCCATTTTTCTTCACTGCCACACTTTCCCTAAATTGTGCATCTCCGGTCTTTACCAGTACTTCTCTTTCATCTCGGAACTTTCACACATGCCTTTTCCATTCTCTCTTCTTGTCTTGCTCATTATTATTCATCCCTAAGAGCTTCTCTTGATCACTATGAACTCTAGACGTTTCTTGTCATTTTACAGCATGGCATAACCTTGTGTTCACGACACTTGCCTGTCTTTTCTTTGGTTTTTGAGCCCTATGAATAGGAGGGCTCCTGTCAGTCTGTTTATCATTGAACATTGAGTGTCGAGCATGGAGTCTGACATACTGACAATGATTAGCAAATAACTGTTTGATAAATAACTTATTGGATCAGAATCCACAGGTTTAAAAACATGGGTGAAACCACATTAACCCCCATGACCGAAAAGCCTGATAGTATTAACATTAGCAGAAGAGGAGCAACAGAGTTCACAACTGTGTAATGCTCTAGTCCCCAAACTTAAAAAAAGGCGTGAGTGCACAAACAAAACATACATAATTCTGCCTTCTAGTCATTAAAAATAAGAACTGTAGTTCATGTCAGCCACATTTCAAACTGTGTCTTTTGATTACATTATAACAAAACTTTCATTTGCATAGATAATTGATTATGAATAATTTAGTCCTTTGCCTTCCTATATTTTTTGTTCCTTTTCAACTAAACAGATCAAACTCCTTCTAGTAGAATGCTGAGACCCTCCTGTCTTGGGTCCTGGAACCCTGACTAGGGACAGTGAAGGAATGAAGAAAGGACACAAAAGACGAACACAGTAAAGCTGGCTGGGGTCAGGTGGGGTTCTATTACTTGCTGCTGTGGGCAACTCAGAACCTCAGTTGTTTATTAGGGAGAGGGTGGGGGAGGGGTTACTTAGTCTTGGTAGAAGGACTCTGTAGGCAGCAACCACTCTCAGGCTACAAACATCTGGGAAAAGGAAGCTGCAATTGCTAGGTTTTGCACAGACTGGTCACTTACCTGCACTCAAGACTCTGGAGGAAAGCTTTGCCACCCCTCTGAGCCTGGTCCATCTGGTGACAGCTCTGCCAATTTCCCATGAGCCCAAGGCGTTGGGGTCCTTGGCATGGCTGTGCCCATGTCAACAGCACACATTCACTGAGGACAACACACACTCAGTGCTTCCTCTACTCCCTACAGCAGACAATTTTTATTTAAACTCGATCAAAAAAATCCAAAAGATGTATGTTCTTATAAATTTAAAGTAAACACTATTTTTAAGATTTATTTTAATTCTTTATATCTGTGGGCACTCATGGAGACTAGAGGTGTCAGATCCCCCAACATGAAGCAGGCAAACGTAAACAGCCTAATACGGGTGCTGGGAATTGAACTTGGGCCCTCTGCAGAGGCTGTATACACTCTTGACTACTGTGCCGTCACTCCATTAAGAGTTATTAAATGATAATGGTAAGAGAAGCACAACTCCAAAGGTGTGACATGGGCTTACGGGATGATGATGCGTATGAAGAATAATCCAGGTGCTCTGGATGAGTTCCTTGATTGTCTTTAATACTTAAAACTTAGTAGCTCAGTCATCCAAATATGTATTTCAAAACTTTTCACTATTTTACATAAAAATTGAAAGGCTTTAAAAATTATTTTATGTGTTCGAGTGTTCTGGCAGCGCGTCTGTATGTCAGAAGAGGGTGATGCAACTCCTGGGGCCGAAACTACAGACGGCTGTGAATCGATCCCAGGTCCTCCATAAGATCAACAATGCTCCTAACTGCTGAACCAACTCTCCAGCCTCTTAACAGAAATACTAAGGAAAAATATTCTGTGATATCTAAATTGAGAAGGCAGGACCTTGAATCAGCACATATGGATGGACCAATAGCATTGCTTTTTTTAAAAACTGAATTTGAATGCCTTTAAACAGCCATGTTGCTTTGCAATTAGCTACAGACTAAGAAGAAATGTTTTTCTACTTATTCTTTCTGACTTTTTTACTCATTCTATCTGCACAATTACTAAAATCCATTGAGTATGGAATCCAAGTTCATAAGGGCAAGTATTCAAAATAGAAACTAAAAAAGGGGGCATCCTAAAGGCAAATTCAGACACTTGGAATTCTAGGGTCCTCTACTCAACCTCTAACTTTACAGGAACAGTATAAATTTCCTGGAACTTGCTCAATGAGGAAAATCATGATGAGCTAGGAATTAGGAGAAAAAAAACATGTCATTTTTCTAAGCATTTGATGTAATTTCCCTTCAAGAGGGAAGTTTAAACAGTGGCCTCCTTATTTAGAGTCAGGAAGGTCAGATTCTGTACTCAGTATTATGCTGAGGTCTTCCTTCATGCAGCCTATAAAAACAAGCTCTTCTTTTTCTGAGAACGATCGGCATTTCTAAAATAGTGCAGGGCAAAAGTCAAGGAAATAAATATCAAGATGATAAATGTGAGCTAGCTTAAAATTAAATCATAAAAATCCTTCAGTCCTCCTCTCCTGATACTGATACTGGAAGAAAATACTGATTGCCAACTTTCTTTTATAATTTTTTTTTCAGGAGTCCCTAAATTGTACCAGTAAAAAAAACAGCCTTTTATAAATCTAAGGAGATCAAAGCAAGCCCCTGGGCTGCGCTTCTAAGTGTAAATATGTTAAGCCATGGCTCAATCTGTCAACCGATAAGAAGTAAAATTAGAAACACCCTGTCTAGCGTTCTTGGGTTGTTTTATTTAAAAGCTCCGAGTTACTTAAGGTTTTGTCAAGAGGAAGCAAATAAGATACTTTTTGTCTGAATTAGGAAGCAAAGCAAGGAAAAAGTCTAGTCCTGCATTTCTAAAGTCTGTGCCTCCACTCCAGTCCCTGCTGGCGGGAAGAGAAGTCAGGCTGAGAGAGGTTTTGCCAAACTACCGCGGCCGTCCGCTTGTGCGGCCATCGCGGAAGTCAGGCTGCAGGGCCACCGCAGCATGGACCAGGGGCAAGTCTCCAGCAGCACACACTTGTATTCAAATCCCAGCCCCCCGTTTCCTAGCAATACTACTCGAGAAACACTGATCTTCAGCACACACTTGTATTCAAATCCCAGCCCCCCCCGTTTGCTAGCAATACTACTCTAGAAACACTGATCTTCAGCACACACTTGTATTCAAATCCCAGCCCCCCGTTTCCTAGCAATACTACTCTAGAAACACTAATCTTCAGCACACACTTGTATTCAAATCCCAGCCCCCCGTTTCCTAGCAATACTACTCTAGAAACACTGATCTTCCTTAACTTTCCTGATGGAAGTCAAAAGAATGTTACTTATAATAAAGAGGCTTATTAAAATAATAAAACTGAACTATCTCTACCAGAAAACCTCAATGATTTCCCTTTACCATGGTAAGGGATTTTAGTGACAGACTTGGTTTCCGAGTCTGACTGTGTCATGAGTTTGTGTAACGGAATCTTCTAGTCTGTTTCTTCACCTATAAAATGAAATAACAGCTTCTCATGGAGTTTGTTAAGAGGTACTTTTATGTGCTATTTTAATTACTTTATTTCTTTCACCATGTTCTTAGGAATGATGTTTGTAGCATGTGCCTGGAGGTTACAAGTCGCATTTTATTTCAAAACAATCTGGTTTGGATTAATACAGCATACTATTAACAGCACAGCAAATTTATTCCTGTACTGCTCCATTTTCTTCCCTCTCTGGCTGTTACTACTGTGTAAAACATATGTCTAATTATAATCTATCATAGTGTTTTATAATTAGTGTTTTCTGCAGTGACTACTTTTGTATTTGTTTTTTAAAACAGGTTTCATGTAGTCAAGGCTGGTCTTGAACTTGCTACGCAACTGTGGCTGGACTTGAATTTCTTTCTCCTCCCCCCAACCCCCAGTCAAGGTTTCTATGTAGTCCTGGCTGTCTTCAAACTTGCTATGTAGACCAGGCTGGCCTCGAACTCACAGAGATCCACCTTCCTCTGTCTCCTAAGTGCTGGGATTAAGGGTGTGTGGCACCAGGCCAGGCCATGCACTCTTAATTCTCCTGCTTTCACCTCTCAAGTGCTAAGAGTCATATACTATCAAACCAAACCTTATGCATTGTCTTTCAAGGCAGACCAGTATTAATCACTCATTCTTGGACTGGATAATTGCCCACACTTTTACCTTCCAGTTCAGATTCTTCTACTAGCTCAACTTTGTTGCCAATCCTCTCTATTTATTACTTATTTGGGCAGTGCTGAGGAATCTAAACTAAGGCCCTAACATATTAGACAAATGCTCTACCACACACCACACCACACACACACACCACACCACACCACACCACACTCTAGCACCGTTATTTCATTTTTTTGTTTTTGTTTTTCAGGACAGGATTTCACTGTGTATCCCTGTCCTGGAACTCACTCTGCAGACCAGGCTGGCCTTGAACTCATAAAGATCCACCTGCCTCTGCCTCCCTGCTTCTGCTTCACTTTTTAACTTTCAATTCCCCTTACTCATAAATTTTAAAAATTTGGTGAGCAAGTTTATATTTTCCTTCTGCTGTTTAGACATGATTCATTTTAGTTCTTTGAACACGTTAAAATAGGCGATTTAAAATCTGTGTCTAGGAATAAAGTTCACTATAAACATTTTTTTTCCTTTTTTTAAATTTACTCACTTTGTATGCCGATTGTAGGCCCCTCCTCCAGGCCCCCTCCTCCTGTGTCCCTTCCCTAGTCCACCAGCAGGGGAGGTCCTCCTCCCCTACTATCTGAGTCTAGCCTATCAGGTTTCATCAGGACTGTCTGGATCCTCTTTCTCTGTTGCCTAGTAAGGCCACCTCACCAGGGGGAGGTGACAAACAGCAGGCAACAGAGTTCATGCCAGTGACTGCCCCTGTTCTCCTTACTGGAGAACCCACTTGAAGACCACAATTTGTTTCCATTCCTCAGTTGAGGGACATGTAGGTTGTTTCCAGAAATACTCATGCACATAAAACCATAAAAATAAGAATGCACATACAGCTTGGGAGAAGATGATGGCAAGCTAGTTTTTGATAAAGAACTTTTGCTTAGAATATATAAGCTCATAACTTGGCATGGTGGCACACACCTTTAATCCTAGTACTTGGAAGACAGAGGCAGGAAGGTCTCTGGGTTTGAGGCTAGTGTGGTCTACAGAGCGAATTCCAGGACAGCTAGGGCTATACAGATAAATAAATACACAGGGCTCAAAAAAAGTAAATAAAAATAACTATATAAGCGCATAATTTAGTAAAAAATACAGCCTAATTTTAAAAGCTGGCAAAGGATCTAATTAAACATTTCACCAATATGACATATGAATGACTGCTAAGGCCCTGAAGCCCAGCACCATTTATCTTTAGAAGAATGCATATGAAGACAAAAGGTCAGGAACTCCACAAGATATAAGCCAGGGGCAATGCATCTGCTTCACATGCCGAGGACCTGAGGTTTTCTTCCAAGCATCATTAATAATAATAATAATAATAATAATAATAAATAGTAATAATAAAATAACCAAAGCAGGTACCTAAGAGATAGCTCAGCTGGCAACGGCACCTGCTGCCAAGCCTAGTGTCCTAAGACGGACACAGTAAAAGAAGAAAATCCATCCCCACAGTTATCTTCTGGCCTCCACATTCATGACCATACACACACACACACACACACACACACACACACACACACACACAAAGACAAACACAAACAAGCAAAGCAAACACCACAGCAAGACTGGCTATGACCAGAAGGCAGAGAACAGGAGCTGAAAAGTAATTTGCAGTTTCTCAAAAAGTCACACAAAAATTCACCCATGATTCATAAATCTCTTTCCTATATATGTCATGTATCTATCCATAACATAAATTAGTATCTGTAGAAAACTGTTCATAAGAGCCGCACCCCCCACGTTTTTCAACCAGGGAACTAATAAACAAAAATGTGGCATTACAAAAAAAAAAAAAAAAAAAAAAATCACAATACTATCTAGCAACCAAAAGTGATGAACTACATGCTAGATTGTGGAGAAGACGAAAGACTATTCTAACTAAACAAAGTCAGCTACAAGCGATCACAGTATAGGAGTCCATTCCTATAAAATGGCCAGCGAAGGTGAAATCTATCGACAGAAAGCAGACTGGAGCAGAGGCAGGAGCAGGGACTAACTGTACATAGCCACAAAGAAACATCTGGAGGGGGTGGAGATGTAATCTGAGTTGTGAAGTGAGTATAAATATTTATTTCTGAGAAAAACCACTGAATTTTGTACTCATAAGGGGTGAATTCTGTGACACCAAGAGTAAGAAGGCTCCAGAGATGGCTCAGTGGTTACGAGCACTTGGTCTTGCAGAAGTCCCAGCACTCACATAAAGTAAAAACAAATACATCTTTAAAAAGAAAAACTAACAAAGCTGCTTTAAATATACTAACACTGTGTCAGTAGTGTCTATAAGCAATATCAACAAATAAGGAATAATGCAAGAAAAACATTCAAAACCAATAAAAACAACAGAAGAGAGAAAAAAGTAATTTCCCAGAATAGGGGTGAAAATCTAAACATTAATGGAAGGATTCAAGCCTACTCGGATGGGCAGTAATCCCACATACACAGGAGGCTGAGGCAAACGAGCTGTCAAGTTTTATAGAGTACAAGTAACCTGTAGACATGGGGAAATACATTATCAATTGAGTTACAAAAACAAAACAAAACAAACAACAAACAAACAAAATGGGCCTTTTGGGCAGCAGAGATGATCTGGAAGGCTCAACTCCTGGGGAAAGACAGGCAATTCTGTAGGAAATGACCACGTTCCATGTGTTCATGACTTTGGAGTCTTCAGAAAAACTCCCTCTGCTTCCTGACTCCCTATGAGTTCACCAATCATTAAGGGGTTTGCCCTTGATTATGGAAAGACAGTAGAGGTAAAATTCACATCACCCTGAGTTAGTGATTAACAGTTTTAATGAAAAGGGAAGAAACGAAGAGAGTGACCGATGAAGGGCTGGGTGAGAAGGAAGGGATTAAAATGAGAACAGAATGTCCTGAGTTAGTGGATTTGACTTTTGAACATTTTTTAAGTATTTTCTATATTAAAAATAAAATTGTATTTAAAAGAATAAAAAACAAAACCACAAACTGACCTCAGTTTGTTGGACATGAATCTCACCTGGGACACTGGGGGAAGTGGGCTGGGAGGGAGGGAGGGGCAGCTCTCAGTAGCTGCAGGAGCTCTTGCAGAGACTGCCACAGAGAGAAACTGTTCCCACAACGAGGAACTCCAGTGCTGCCTTGCTGGTAGACTAATCACTTTTGTTCTGTAGGTTTGGAGTAAACCAGTGCAGAGTATGAATAAGCGTGTGTGTGTGTGTAAATGTTTAGTTGAGCCTAAGAAATTGACCCTGGCTGTTTTGCTTGAGATTCAGTTTCCTGATCAGTAAAATTAAAATATTACCTACCTTACAGGGCTTTGTGAATACAAGAGATACTATATAAGGCTACTGTCAAAGATTAGTTAGGTACAAGGTTTCTTTTCATATGATATTGGATTCTTACACAGAGTGTTCGCTCTTGCATGCTCTCTCTCTCCTTCTCTTCCCTTTTCTCTCTCCTCTTCCCGCCCCTTCTCTCTCTTTCCCTTCCTTTCCCCTGTGTGTGTGTGGTGTGTGTGAACAGAAGGTTTCAGGAAGCTCAACTCCTCGACTTCCTGACTCCACTTCCCAATACACCAACATACACAGCTTCACATACATAATCTTTCTGAATTTTCTCTCCCATTCTGTAGTTGTCTTTTCATTTTCTTCATAGCTTTCAATTCAGCACTCAAGTCCCACTTTAATATGTTTTTGGTGGTATTTAAGAAAGCCCTGCCTAAGGTCATATAGACTTACACTTTACTTCCTAAGAGTTTTACAGTTTTAGCATTGACATTTAAGTCTCTAGTTCACTTTAAATTAATTTTTATACATGGCAGTAGTAGTTTAATAATTTTCTGTGCATGTGGACATTCAGCTGTGACCAGCACCACCTGCTTAAAAACATTCTTTCTTCCTTTGAATGGTTTTGGTATCATGTCAAAAATCAACTAACCACCAGCTAGACTTCTGCACTTCTATTTTTAAAACCGAATTTGTATTTTTTCCTTCTAGGTGCTTTTATTTTTCATACTTAATTCTATGTTATCATGTGACTACAAACTGTAGTTTGTGGCAGAAACCATCCTTCCTTTCCTCCTGCATACACAGGGAAAGTGCACTTCCTAGATTCCTCTACTAGTGCTAGATGTGGCCAGGTCACTAAGCTTTCTCTATTATAACACACACACTCATGCAGTATTTGTATGTGCACACACACAATGCTTGAGGGAGGGTGTTTACACTTGGAATTGTCAAATCTATTGCGATTTTTCTATGTAGTACTTGTCTTTGCTGGAATACATTAAAATCACACTCTAACACTAAGATTGGGTAAATATTCACTCATATTTTTGTCTATTTGTCTTACACATACACATCATCAAATTTTAGGTTGGTATGCTATAAAAAACAATTTCTAAGAGCCTAAACATCCTCTTTCATAATTTGTTACTTTCCCAGTGACTCGAAGTCTATTTTTTCACAGTCTTGTAAGTTCTAAATATCTACTTGTAATCAATCATGCCTTTAAGAGGAAATGAGGCCAAAGTCAGCATAGCAGATAAAATTCCCGTTTCCATGTGGCTGAGCAAAGAAATCCTAGCTGACAAAAACACAAACATCATATGCTAACTTCACTTAAAAGGGTTCTTCTGAATTCACTCTCAAAGGGTAGACTTTAGAATACTTCTATTTGGGGCAAGAACAACAACAAAAAGTCCTCAGTTTCCTGGTACAGCTGCATGTTTGACCAAATGAAGTAAAAGACTAGGAGGAGGAAGAGCACCAACAGTGTCTTCTGGAAACCCCCATGAACTATCGCTGTGTTGGTCCTGCTTGGCCACTCAGGTGAAGCAACCACTCTCTGTTTATGCCGGAAGGATAAACCAGCTCTCTACGGGGAAAACTAATATTAGTCTTCATCGGTTTAGAGCGGAAGCCACTGTAATCTTGTTCTTTTGTTCTTGAGATTTACTGTACTATCACACATGTTTAAGTGTCTTGCTCACATGTATGCCTATGGACTACATATATGCATGGTGCCCAGGGAGGTCAGAAGAGGGTGTCATCTGGAACTGGACTCACAGATGGTTGTGAGATGTCATGTGGGTGCCGAGAATTGAACTCTGAGCCCTACAAGAGCAAAGTTCTTAACTGCTGAGCCGTTTCTTTAGCCCCCTCTTATTCCTTATTCATCATCTTTACTGTGAAGTGAGAAATCAATTACTACATATCAGAGCTTACTTTAAGAAGTTCCATTAATAAGGTGATGAAAGGCAGAAAGAGAACGAATAGTTGAAGGGTCCCTTCTACCGCAGCTATGGACTGCAGTACAGGGCACTGTTCAGCCCTGGTTCTGTAGGTGAGCAAACAGGACCTCAGCAGTTGACAATAGGAGAGCAACCAGTCTGTTCATGGCCAGACAGTGCATAGCTGCTTTATTTCCTTCTTTCAGTTTTGAGTTTTGAAACAAGATCTCACACTGTATAGCAGGCTGGCCTTGAAGACACAGTGATCCCTGCCTCCGTCAACCCCGAACTCCACGTGCTTAGCCGGAACCGCCACACCTGGCATGGCTTACTTCTTTCTGTGGTCAAGAGTTCACCTTCTCTAAAGCCTCAGATGTCCTGATGCACACACTACTACTCTTCTACTTATTTACATCAAATTTCAAAAGTTGGGGAAAGGCAGAAGGAACTTAGGAAGTTATGGTGTCCCAACAGAATATGAAACAAAGGAGGCACCATATATTAAGGAAATTAACATGCTAGAAAATACAAGAGAGTTCTGAGTCAGAAAGGATATTAAGAAAATTCTTTGAAGAGGTGTAGAGAAGACCTACCACACACCAGAAACCGGGACAGCAAGACAAACAAACCCCAGGTCTTAGCACTCCAGACACTTCTCAATCCCATCCATACCTTGCTTCAAGATCTCTAATCTCAAATTCAATTTCATTTTAAGACAAGGTCTCTCTACTTAACCTCTGACTGTCCTGGAACTCACTATGTTGACCAGGCTGGCCTTGAACTCACAGAAATAAGCCTGCTTCTGTTTCCCAGAGCGCTGAATTAAAGGTGTGCAACACCAGCCCTGCCTCAAATTCAATTTTTAATGCATTTGAACTTGGAAAAATCAATCCTCTTATAACATCAGTTTTGAGCTTCTGGGACACTAAATCTTCTTGTAAACAAGCAAAACACCTCATTTATAGCTATATAAAGATAATATGCTATAATAACAAAGCCAACATGGAACAAAGCCACAAAACAATGGAAGAGAATAAAGGACCCAGAAATAAACCCGCACTTTTATAAGCACCTCCTCTTTGACCAAGCAGTGTAATAATTCATTGGAAAAAGACAGTCTTTTAACAAATGTCTCTTTGAAAACTAGGTCTCCACATGTGAGAACAAAACTAGACCCACATCCTGACCAAGAATCAACTCAAAATGGAGCCAAGCTATGAACCCCGCCTAAAAAGCTGAATGGTTTAAAAAGAAAAACCCTATTAAAACAAACACTTACACAAACAATGACATTTTATTAAGCTATAAGGAACAAAATGATGACTTCTGCAGGAAAGGAGATGGAAACAGAGGTCACAGTATTTAAGTAATATAAACCAGACCAGTATAACGAACACTGCATTTTTCATATGTAAACTCTATATTAAATTTACATGGGAGCACATGCACCCCTGCCCACACACACTTACATGACATAAAAGTAGAAAGAGGATTATAAGAGGGGAGGAAAGAGGTTAAGAGAGAGTATGAGTGTGTGTATGTGTGTGAAAAAGTCTCTGTGAAACCTATCATGTTGTATGCTAATAAGATAATGCTAACATATCAACAAATTAACTTATTAAACTTGAACCAAAAATCTTTCTCATTTTAAGTTTAACTAATACATAAAAATAAATATTAATGAAGTACTACTCAATGTTTTGATGCATGCCTATAACAGAGTGTTAGGGGATTTGGCACAGCAGGTTTGAAGACACTTCACACTCTAAGCAGCTGATATTTAGTTATTATAACTGGCCCTTAAATGAAACCTACTTGCAAACTTTCATTTTTTAAAGTTACAACTCTCAGTACAATAGTGTCCATTTTGTAAGACACCCAATAATTCTCTGCCTTGATAAAGCTGGTGGTGGATATGGAGGATGGAGATAGGATACACACTAATAAAGAAGCCCCCGGGGTTGAAAATATACTCAGATAAAGATGCAGTGAGAAAGCTTTGATAAGACTTCTGAAGCTGCAGCAGGCTAACCAGAACTCTGAGGATGAATGCATGGACAGCAAACTGTGCTCATGGGTGGTGGGGCACACATAGCTGTCACTCACCATTCTTGTCCACTTTTGATCTAGAGCACTTTTGCGTTAGTTCTTCCATGGAATAAACAGATACATAGTGAGCTGGGAATGGGACGGCACCATGCTTGTGCATCTGCTTAAGCTCTGCTCACACCTCTTGCTTCCATCACCAATATTACAGTGTTCGAGCCTGGACTTTCATGTGCATTTTTAAAATGTAGTTTTGCCCTTCTACTTCCACTTTTTAGTTGTTCTACAGGTATGGCAAACCTAGGTGTCTCCGGGTAATTCTGTGGTCTTGGTTTTAAATATAGGAAGTATGTGTAGTTGAGAAACAAACACTTCTGAGAACTGGATCTTTTTATTTCAAATAATCTGGATTTTTTTAAAAATGAGAACTGAATCTAAAAAATAACTTGAAGGCAACAATAACTTCAGGTCTCTATTTACTCAAACCTTTCCAAACAAGTTATTAAATGTAACACACTACGTAAAACACTCTAAATTACATCACTTTTGTTTATAGTTAATTACATGTCAAGAGAGAAAATCATAAGCAGTCAAACAAACCTGCCATACAGAAGTGTGCAACTTAGGTTATAAACTGTAAGTCAGTTCAGTGGAAATCAAATCAGTTTATTGCCTGCAACGAACAGCACATCACTTGTCCTTTTCTATTCCACATGTACGTGCTGCTTCCCCCAACAAGATTAGCTTCTGAGGGAAGAAGCTGCTCTCTGACGAGGTCTAATATTCCAGAACTCTGAAATAATCAATGAGTTCCTCAACTTTACTCTTGGAATCTTCCAACTGAAGGTAAAAATAAGGTTATTTACACAGCAGATGATTTCAAGGTGGGAATCATAGGCCAGATCTTGAAGGCCCTTATAAGGAGTCCTTAGGTCATAATTATTTTCCTAGGAGCACTGAGACTTTCTTAGTCTGCCCACTCTCATTCCCTCCGAGGCATGGAACAGAGTTTTCGGATGACTCAATGTTTCTGGTAGTCAGAGAAATCTGTTCGCGGACATTATATTGTCTTAAAATTTTTCAGTTTGAATTTCTAATACAGTAATTACTGCCCACACCAACAAAAGCTTCTTAAGTTCTAGTAATTTTTAAGAGCAAAAAGTGGTTCTGAAACAAAAGAAGTTTGAGAACCACTGGTAGAAGCTGTGGAAAGACAATATACAGGGAATAAAAAATGTTTAAGTTAAGTGATGAACAAATCACTTCATTTTTTTTTGTTTTGTTTTGGCTGTTTGTTTTTTGTTTTGAGTTGGGCATAGTGGCACATGCTTTTGATCCCAGCACTTTGGAGGCAGAGGTTGGGGAATCTATGAGTTAAGAGGCCAGCCAGCTTCTACAAGTGAGTTCCAGGACAGCCGGGGCTGCACAGAGGACCCTGTCTAGAAATCCCCCACCCTCCAAAAAGTTTCTATTCAACCATTATCAACTAAGGACAAAACTCATGTCAATTATTGCCTTTGTATCGACTCTTCTTTCTTTTAAAGTTGTCAGCACTAGCCAGGTGGCCATAGCACACACCTTTAAGCCCTGGGGAGGCAGAGGCAGGCAAATCTCTGAGTTTGAGGCTGGCCTGATCTTTAGAGAGAGTTCACAACAGGCAGAATTAGACTGAAAAACTCTGTCTCAAACAAACAATAAATCTACTCGTTAAGTAAAATAATTTCTTCAACTTAAGTGTGTGTGTATGCACACTCATGTACACTTATGCTGGGGAAAGAGGAGTTACTATCCAAAGTAACTCAAAGGCTAGAGTTTAGGTCAGGGAAGATGAGAAAGTCTTGGGGTTAAATGGCTCTAATAGTTTCATAACAATGAACCTGCTTTTAATGCCAATGAACTGTGTTCTTAACTGGCTTAAACAGGAAGTTTTATGTTATGTATATTTTAGTACAATTTTTGAAATGTTAGTTTTCTTGATTTCATAGAACATCTAATATTAGTATGTTCAACCAGTACTTATATTTTACATTAAACTGAATATCCTAACTAGTGCAATAAAATAGAAGAAATATAAATTAGGAAAAAATTTCTTTATTTAATATAAAACTATTTTTATATTATTTATGCATTATTATATAGATAATATAGACATTTATATTATTTATATCATATCATATTGTATTCATTTAATATATATATACTTCGAACCTCTTTAGCTGATAGGTAGTGGTGCAGAGATAAATTCTCTCTATTGGACTCTAACCAAAGTGCAGATATTACAGTAAAATAAATGGTGCTATTGTTTCAGCCACTAAACTCCATTCTGTTACATTCAAAGAGCAGAACAGTAGCTGTGACATATCAATAACTAAAAACATTAATTTCATTTCTAGGTACAAGCAAAAAATACTGAAAGAAGATTAAAACACATCAGCTGTTGTAACAGTGAACAATATTAGTTAGAAATGAGTTTAACACAGTATGTGCAAGACCACCCGTGTCAGCAGAATCATGCAACGACGGGACAGTTGGCTTGCCTGTGAGCAATGCGGTTGATGAATGTGATGTTACAACAGAGAGGTCAGGGTGTTCTCTTCAGCTAGCAGCAAAATAGGAAGTCAGAGACAGACAACAGGAACCCACAACTGTGATCTACCATGCCACTGCTGGTTTATTATAGAGGCGGTCTATATAATGTAACAGTAAACTCTTGTAGCTGAGAATGACCCCAGCCTACAGCCATCAAAGAAAAAAAAATCAAATCCAACTACAGAGTGGACTCTGCCAATGTGAAGGACCCTGGAAACAGGTTATTTTCTAGAATATCCAGACAACACAGCCCCAACAACGCCTTTCTCCTTTCTCTTGAGGCCTTAGGCATAAAACTCAGCTAAGTCCACCAAGATTTCTGATTTATACAACTATGTGGTAATGATGGAATGTAAAAATGTACTATATTATGCTAAGAACCAAACATAACAAAGGAAGACAAGTATTCTAAATATTAGTTGTGATTATGTAGTGATACATATCTGCTAAAACGAGGCCCACGATATACTTAAAATTGATTCATCTTTCTGTTACCTCTACATTTAAAAACCAATCTCCTGCCACTCTAAACACTACTCTCACAGTTTTATACATTTTCTATTCTGTGAACTCATTCAGATTCCTATAGGATAGGAACAGATTACATGTTCTGATTTGCATTTTAAGATACTACTTAAAACAAACCTGGATGTGTAATGACACATCCCTTTAATCCCAGCAGTCAGGAGGCATGGGCAGACAAATATTTTGAGTTATAGTCCAACAGTCTACATAGAAAGTTCCAGGCCAGCCAGGGCTATATAGTGAGATCCCATTTCAAACAAACAAACCTACATAATATCATCAAAGACCATATTCTGCTGTCAGAATAGTAGTTACAAAGCAGTCAAGAAGGAGCTGTCCTGGGAGGAATCACACAGGATTCCATTGTTATAGTAATAGTATTTCATTTTTGAAGACATTAAAATGTGTATTTCTTATTCTTTGAGATCATTCTATGGTTAGAATATTACATATTTTTAAAGTTCTATGTCAAAGCTCACAAACTAAGGCCTGTGTGCTAAATCAACCCAATATCTACTTTTGGTAATAAAAATTTTGTGTATCACTATTACAGTCATCTGTGATTTGTCAATAGCTGTACTATACCAAAGAAGCTATTTTATTATCAGGTGCAACTAAAAAAATCTAGGATACAAATGAAGGTATAAGTAACTTGTAAGTATCTGAATATAATCAGGGATGTGGTTGTAGAAAAATGGCCTGCAAGGTTGATGACTGTCCTAGTTAGTTTCAGCTGTCAACTTGACACAGCCTAAAGTCACCAGAGGGAGTCTCTATTGAGGAATTATTTACATTAGGTTAGTTTGTGCAGGGATCAGAGACCAAGCCAGTAAGCATTCCTCCACTGGGTTCTACTTTGAGTTTCTGCCCTGATTTCCCTCACCGATGACCTGGAAGTATAAACCAAATAAATGCTTTCCTCCCCAAGTTGATTCTGCTTAGAGTTTTAACACAGCAACAGAACGGAACTAAAGCAATGAAGACAGATCAAGCGGCAATGCGAAGAAAATCAGAACTAAGCTTTAAAGAGCAGCCGACGGACAGAACATTAAGATGATGGAAAACTACATCTAAACTATGCAACATGGTAGCCACCTGTAACTTCTGAATGCTTGAAATGTGGCCATGGTGACTGATCAAAACATTCACATTTATTTCTAATCAAACAGTCTCATACACCTATGGACTATCATATTAAGGCTGTAGTTTTAGAGCCTTACAAATCACATTAACAACACCTGTCATCTGAAATCTAAAATCTAAATGATTGTTGAAGAGAATTAGGGGGCTGGAGAGTTGCTTCTACTTTGGAAAATTTTGGCTACCAACAGGAAAGACACATGTGGATCAGGATAAGGGCAAAGTTACAGATTTGAGAATCATAAAATCAATAGAAATTGAGGCAAATGATTCATCTTTCCAAGCAAGAATATGTAAGGCAAGAGAGGCAAAGAGGCAGGCTTGAGATCTGGCGGGTTCCATGCTAAGTCATCAGTGAACAGACACGATCTCCATGCTAATTCAGGAGACAGACTAACATTAGTAGGTGAGTCAGGTGCAACAGCTAGCTAGACATCAGAAGAGCTATGACTAAAATAGATGAGCTACCCAGTCCCAGTGTGAATGACAACGACGTCGGGGCTGGTGGCTGAGCAGCAAAAGGAGTATACACCAGTGTTCCTCTTCACTCGGCAAACAGCAACAAAGTCTGCAGCAGGATGTGACAGTGCAACCCAGCGCTACGTGAGACCCTGCCTCAGAAAATAAAGTTACTTATCTCTTATTCTTTTGCCCAATTACCAACCAGGACACATCTATTCAATGTTTACTGGGGACAAACATGGTTTAAAAATAAAACCTCAAGATTATTAAACATTTAAAGTCTCTCATTAGATCAATATTTGTTATATTTTCTACTCTGATCCACTTCCTTCTTCTTCACTCAAACAACAAAGAAAATATCCCACAAGCTTCTAAAAACATGAGTTTGTATATTGCTTAAGAACATGCAATAAAAAGGATCAAGGAAGGGAGCAAGCTGCCTCACATCTCAGCCAGCTGAGCTTCTTTCTGTAGATAAGGTGAGATCAGGGATATTTCCAGAGTCTATCAATAGTTTTCTCGTTTTGTTTAGTTGAAGTTAAAAACAATGAACAAACAAACATTCTGCCTGACGTTACACAGATCCAGAGTGAGAGATGCAGTCGCTGTTCTAATCAGCACCAGCATTAAGGAATAAAAAGTATTCCTCCGGAAACACATCTAAACAGTTACATATCAACAGGATCTTATTCTACAGAGTAATTAAGATGGGAGAATTTGCAATGTTTGATACTTGTAGTTTACAATTTGCTCAGAGACCAGGACATTCACAGTATGCTACTATTTATTTACAATAATTTTTACTACTAAGAATATTCTAAAGTAGGGGAGAAACACAGAAGGTTACTAGACAATAACAATACATGTTTTAATGTCAGAGGCTTTGATTTACCTTCTTGCTATTATACTAACCACATTGAACCTCTTATCTCTAGTCAATTACACAAGCATATTGATACCTAATAGGAAGAATATTATAGAAATTAAAGCCTTTAAAAAACCTTTTTATTGTTCTTTGTGACTTTCACATCATGTACCCCAATCCCACTCATCTCCCCATCTCTTCATATCTACCCTCCATCCTTGCAACCTCCCCCCACAAAACAAAAAATAGAAATAAATAAACAAAACCCCACTTTGCCATGGAAGCTGTGGTGTGTTATGGCATGTCACATAGTACACCCTTCTGCCCAAACTGCTTTACCTGCAAATGTTCACTGGTCTGGTTTGAGGCCTCTGCTGCACTATCAATACTGAATCCTCACCAGAACTCCTCCCTGTGCCGTGGAGGTCCTGAAACTCTGGCTCTGTGGGACCGGCCCCTTCACATGTTCCAGCAGTTCATAGATGGGGTGAATGCTGGGCTGGGTTAACTCAGAGTCCTGGATCTGGGCCTGTGTGGAAGCTGAGTTGGTCAACCTACCCACTCTCCCGAGCCTGTTGCCACCAGGGCCAACTCTTCTGCTTTGCCCAGACAAAAGGCCAGCTCTCCTGCGTACACACTCTCAGCAGGCTCATCCATGCCCCACAGCCGGGCCAGCTCGACTATGCTGCCCAGGAGAGGTTAGGCAGGAGAACTCTGTTCTCCTGAGTTCTGCAGCCAGTGATGGGCGGGGCCACTTCCGAGCGCCACAGCTAGCTAGGAGAGGGGCCAGCTCTATCCCCAAACCCCACCGTCCCTGCACCAATGCTCCTAGAACTAGCTCTTCCATGCTGCCCAAACAAAAGGGCAGAGCCAGGTCTCCAGAGTATGGTGGCCTGTGAGGGTCAGGGCCAGCTCAGCCCAGTGCTTGGACATCAACATTACCTCGGGCAGGTGCCCATACCGGGACATTCAAATGGCTGTTGGTGGTAACACAGGCCTCAGACAACACAGACCTTGGCTACAAGAGGATCCTAGACCCAGACATGCAGCATGGGCCAGGATGCCGCCAGGGCCTCAGGTGGCCGCACAGGACACTCAGGTTAGTTTGTGTACCCTCCCCCACTAAAGGCCCCAGACATCAATATGGTCTCAGGCAGCAGCCGAGACCACTGACATCTGGATGGCCTTTGGTGGCAACCCGGGCCACAGACATCAGTACAGACCCGGGCTGCGGTACTGCCATGTCAGCGGCCTGGCCTGGGCCTCTCCATGGCCCTCATATCTGCCTGTTCCTCACCGCTGTTCAGTTCCACCTCACTCCACAGTACACAACAGCTTGCTTTGCTTTCTCTCCCATCTCTCCAACACATACTCCGTCTCTCCCACCTCTCCATCACACATACTCACGTATCATAGTGGCACTCTGGGCATGCACTTGGGTGTCTCTTCAATTAAACCTTTTAAAAGTACTTAGCATACTTGATAACTGTGAGGTTTACTAGAGTAAGGTACTAAATCTAGAGTATCAGATAGTTGCTCTAGTCTCACTCACAGGTACTGGGACTCTACTTACTTTCACACACACACATGCACGAGCACAAAAAAATATATATTCAAGACTTGTTAAAATGTATTGAAATTTCAGTAACAATGACAAAAACAGATAAACCCCACTTATTTGTTCCTCACAGGAGCCAAAAGAGAAAGATAGTTCAGAATTATCTCCCATTTAATAAATGAAGAAGTCTAAACAGCAAGTTTTAGGTTTACAATCTTTTACTTTTTTCCACATGCCAGGGATCAAAACCAGAACACTGTACATGCTGAGTTACTGACATCACCCTCTGCCAGAGAAATGTCATAGCACTGAACCTAAGCCTTGCTGTAATTTCCCCATTTGAAAATGGGAATGATTTATGTTTCCAGGATTAAAATAAGAATGGTTGCTCATTTCTTTGTATAGTAAGCATTAATTTATAAACATTTAATATGGATTAGGACTGTTACACTGTTTTAGCAAAAGTCTCACAGACATAACCTGTCCTTGGGGAATATACAGATGAGAGGGAAAGAAGGCACTTTTATAAGTACATGTGAAACTGAGGCTCTAAGTGCAAGCAGGAAGAGACATTTCATAGGAGTAAGTACCAATAGGTTGGGGAGGTCAGAGACATCTTTCTCAGGGAGCAAGCCAAGGGATGAGATCTGAAAACAAGACAAAGGGTAGGATGGATTTTTATCACTTTCAAAAGAAGCAAGCTAAGACTAATGAATGGTATTGGGCTTTATAAATGACCAAGGGGATCGCCCTACATGCACTGTTACCATGGCTACACCAGCTAAACAAACAGAAATATTCCACACCCCTCCCCACAAAAACCTGCCACTCAAACAGCCAGTCCAACTACCTTGAAGCCACCACCAGGTGTTCTTAATGCCCATGGTGGCCCTGAGGAAACCACATGACAATAGCAGCTGATTACTCTGGCTTCCGAAGGCACAGCCCAGCCAGAACTATGTGAGGCAGTTTGTACTGGACATTTTTCTAACACAAGTTTCACTGAACTTTAGGTTATCCTGTTTCTACCTTGGCCGCAGGTGGATCCCTCCCTTTGCCTGACTAACAGGGTCACCAGTGCTAGTGACTGGTAGAGAAAAGACAGTGCTATGATTGGTATAATCAAAAACTTTCATCTGTCTGAGAGGTGTGCTGGGATTGGTGCAACAACTCTCTTCTGGCTCTACGAGTTGTCTTTGGCTTAGTTGGGAGACACCTTCCTGTGCTGTCTACTCTGATCTTGCCAGTGTTGTGACCAACAAAAGGGTTCTCTCAAGGAATCTTTTCTTGACTACTACAGCAACGTTAGTTAGCTGGTAACATGAAGCAAGCAGCGGCAGAGGCCATGGTGCTTTCAGAGAGGTGGCAGAACACGCTGACAGTGTAGCCACTAAAATGAACAGCAGAAGTTATGGCATAGCTGGCTCCTTGACAGCTGGAGACTGACAGTGCCAAACAGTTGGCAGGCTGAGCCGCAACATGGCAAAACAGGGTCATCAAGGGTGCTCAGCAGGTAAAGCCTGATGACCTGGGTTTGACCTTGGAGATCCACATTTTAAAGTCGATTGTGCCTACCCCCAGAGGCATTGCCAGTGTGGCTGCTGTGTCATGTGTGCATCAGAAGGTGGCAGAGAGAGGCTAAGTCTAAGCTCTGTGTTCTGACCTATGAACAGCTGAATGATAGCAGCCTGACATTCCCTGAAAAAGGCAAGCCTGAGACCATAACTAGTCTGGTGTCAGGAGGCCCAAACAGGAGATAGCCTGACACCACCACCAGCCCAGCACCAGGCAGGACTAGATAGGCTTCCAGGATGGGAGGCAAGCCCAGAGACTAGAAGAACCCTGCCTGAGCCTATGGCCCCCTGGGCAGGAATGAGCCTGAAACGGACAACCCTTGCAAGGGGCACACTCAGACAGGCCAGTTAAGGAGTGAGTCTAGGACAACCACCAGACTGGCACCACAGAGCCCAGACAGGGAACTAGCCTGAGATGAAACTAGTATGGCACCATGTAGGCCTGTGGGAATAGGCAGACCATGCTTGAGATGACCCCTGCCAGATGCCATAATGGGCAAGTGAGGCACAGCACTCCTGCGATGACCCTAGACACTCAGCGACCCCTGAAGCCACTAACAGGAGCAAATAAGTGGTGGAAACAAAAGAGAAACAGAAGGATGTGGCACAATGAAGAGAGGCACAACTGGAGACTTGAGGGTAATAGCCTTCACCGTGAGTAGCTGGTGATGCCACCTGGGGCCATGGTGGGGTCCTGGCCTGTACTGCCACCAGGGGCCACATCTGGGTCCAGAGTTCTATAGCAGCAGAGATCTGTTACCACCAAGGCCAGGTGATGCTCCTTGGTCTGGGCTGCTGCCTAGGGACATGTTAGTATCTGAGAACTATGCAGAGCTGGCCCCTTACCTGGGCATCATGGGAGAGTGGGCCCTAAAGGCCTGAGAGGTGCTTGAGATGGTCAGACAGCCAGGCTCTCTCAGTCTCGCACCCTCAGGGCTGGCTCACCCACAACCGCTGCAACCAGAACCAGCTCTATCCTGCTTCCTAGTGAAGGGTCCACTCTCCGGAGTGTTACAGCTGAGAGGGACATAGCCGGTTCTCCCACTCGCATGATCCCGGGACTCCAGTCTGCCATGGATGGATGGTGAGGGATGAGAGAGAGTAGGAGGTGTCTCTCTCCCTCATCCATGCCACTGCCCAGCAGACAAGAGGCAGGGCCAGGCTTGGAGCCATATTCCTGTAATCCTGGGACTCCAAACCCTGAGGCAGGGAGAATCTCAAGTTCAAAGACAGCCTTAAATTAAAGCTATTTCAGTAAGACCCTGACTTAGCCTCCTTTTACCCTCACCATTCACCTCCAACACCCTTTCCCCCGAAACAAGACCACGAGGTCCAACATCTCAGTAACAGGAGTTTCAGAAAGAGAAAGAACCAATTTAACACAAATCAAAGAGTGCACCATAAAAATCACTATAATGCCCTATAATGGGGGAAGGACCAACCTAGATGAATCAAACACCTGAGCGTCTCCAGGTAAGAGCGCAGTGCTGGCTCTGACATTTGACTGAAACTCCTTTCTCTTCACAGCAAAGGTGGAAATATAGGCAGTACAGCCGGAGAACAACCCAATGGAGTTGGGGGACACACCTGTAGTCCAATTACATTCCACAGTAATGCTCAGAGTAGACACATCTTCATATAACTACTAGATACTCTGTTTGTCCAGTCATCACATATTAATGTACAACTGTAAAAGTATGAAAAAATATAAATTAAAGAAAGAAAGCATAGTTGATAGCTAAAATTATGATTAAGAAATCTGTTTGCTGGCCACGGTGAAGCATGCCTTTAATCCCAATACTTGAAAGGCAAAGGCAGTTGGATCTATGAGTTCAAGGTCAGCCTGGTTTACATAGTGAGTTCCCACCCAGAATATGCAGCAAGACCATCTCCAAGAAACAAACAGAAGAAGAAGAAAAAGAAGAGGACAAGGAGGAGGAGGAGGAAGAAATTCAGTTTACTTAACAGACTATCAAAAACGTCACCTCATAATTTATAGAAGTATATTTTATAAAACTTACTTTTATAAAGATATTTTTCAGAAAATAAGAATATAATCAAACAAAAATAAATCCTGAACTATCAACCTTTCTCTGGTGGTTCAGAAGATACTCAGCAGTTCTACATAGCTTCAATATTTTGATTCCACTGACTCCAGTTCAGGAAATCATTCAGAAGCAGTTCCCAACCCAAGAGTTAACTCTGCAAACTTACATACCCATCTTCTATCTTATACAGTAATTGCTAAGAATAACACAATTCTTTACTGTGATTTGGGTTTAAACGCTTTCCTTCCTTCCTTCCTTCCTTCCTTCCTTCCTTCCTTCCTTCCTTCCTTCCTTCTTCCTTCCTTCCTTCCTTCCTTCCTTTGGTGTTGTGGATCAAACCTAGGGCCTCACACACAAGTTTTAATGTCACCTAGAAACATCTTCTCACACTAAAATCAGCTCAAAGTCACTAAATCACCAAACAACAGCAAGTACATTCCAATATAACACAAAGTAACTACAATTCTATAACTTAAGTCCTCACATCAATACATACTTCACAAGCTGGCTTTATTCTTAATGAAGCAAAATCACCACAGATATGAACGGTATTACCTTCATAATGTTAACTAGGTCTGTCTGATAGTAGCGGTCCTGGTGTGCGTTTGCCGCTGCTAGCGTAAGAAGGTAGTCATTCCTCGCGTGCGTAGCTTTGGAGTTACACTCGGATCGCCGTGCTTTCAACTACAACACAGTGAACATAAACAAAATATCAATGCAGCCGACATCACACTGGAAAACATGTATAATTACTACTCTCAGGAGCACAGCGAAACATGTTTGTAAACCCAGACCCTGGCAGCCTGAGCCAGGAAAACCTTGAATTTGAGATTAGACTGACCACGTAAACAAAACCCTGACAAGAATGAATGTGGTAGGTACTGGTAATCAATTAATGATGTCTCACCAAACATAAAGAACGAAGCAGAAGAAAAATCATTTTTATAAAAAGTATTCATTATTACTTCCAAGTAGAAAAAAATTCTTACGTATATAAAAATATTAATTACTAAGAAATGAAACATAACTACACATGGAAGAGCATTTTCAAATCATGGAAGAGCATTTTCAAATTATTTCTGTAACTTTTTAAAAACTTAAAAAAAACTTTTTATACATGAGCATGGCACATATATCATTCCTGTGCACCCCACCCCATGTTCCCTCCCAAATTCATGATTTCCTAATTACACGTATACATATGTATACATGTATGCACATGTATACATTATGTGTGAATAAATGTATATGTGTGTGCCATATACATACACACATGTATATATAACCAAACGAGTACATTTAGCTTTGCTTGTAAGTACGTGGGTCCAGGGCTGACCACTTGGGATTGGACAACCTATGCAGAAACTTGTCCCTAGAAAAATAGATTTTCCCTCTCTTAGCAGCATTGAAGGCCTGTAGAGACCATGTGAAATTTCCCTTGTTTGTGTTGACATGTCAACTGATATTGTCATTATGTGCTGGTCTCGTTCAGGCGACCATACAGCTGAAAGCTCATGGGTAGATTTTCCTGGTCACATCTAGAGAACGCTATGTAACAGCTAAAGTATCTTAGCTTTATTTAACATAGTTCTGAAACTTTGTAGAGAAACTGAAAATATTTTGCTCATTTAGGTGTAAAATAAAGGATTTGAAATGAAATATATTACCTTCCAAAACAATGCTGAATCTACTAGAATTAGAAAATAGTTTTTAACACTATTTAAATTGAAATTTTATAAGATTTTCTTTATCTCTCTATAATTAATTTATTGACTGTACACACACGCCATGCATGCGTGTTAGAGGACAACACCCACAGGATCTGGGAACTGAACTCAGGTCATCAGACTTGGCTAAAGGTGCCTTTACCTGCTGAGCCAGCTCACTGTCCAAAAACTATTTAAACATTCCTAATGCGCCCAAAAAATCCTGCCTTCTGCGATGGGAAAAATCGACATATTGGGAGAGAAAGTGCCTGCTTAGGTCACTGACCAGGCTTCTCACTTGTGATATGCACTGTTCAAAACTCACCTTCACACTTGCTTTCTGTAAACTGATTCTTGATTGGAAAAGACTAAGTTTAGACCTACAATAAAAAAAAAGAAGAAGCATATTTTAAGATTATAGACCATATAGCGAAATTACCTTATATTATAATTATTTAATTTTAAATGACCCTTTCAAGACACGGTTGTACAAATGAGTTAAAAATGGAAAACCACTTTTCTGTTTATCTGCCTTTTTCTGTACTTAACAAGTTGGAGTGCTATCAGAACACAATCCACAGGCTCTCGGGAGCCCTGCCCCCATGCCAGCCTGTGTTCCCCTTTACTGCTAACAGTGTTCTGGAGTTCTAAGCCGGCTCTTGCACTGCGCCCTGTGGGATTCGGATTGCTCTATTTAGTCACACTCCATTTAGTACTGGTGCCCTTAATTCTGTGAAAGGGCCATAATGCAGCCGTCAGTAGTCGGCTTGTGTGTGTGTGTGTGACTGAGGGTGACTACACAAAGAAGAGCCAACAGACAAGTGCTGCACGGACAAGGAAGGCTCTCGTGACCAGTGATTTTCCTGAAGCTGCAAAGTCCGTCTTGACTGCAGTGTCATGGTGATTGCCATGGGGAAGTCAACACATGTGCTGGCAGCCATGCCTTAATATTAAGATGGTCTCAGAGCACTTGGGATGGGAAACAAAGAAGTCAGTCTCTAAGAGTGAAAACATCCAGGAGCAAACACACTCTCTCCCTCACTCTGCCCTGTGGTTTGAGTTGTAGCTGGCGCACTTGCCTAGACTACAAAGCTCTAGTTCCAATCAACAGCACCAAAACAAACAAACGAAGCCTAAGATAATCTAGACTGCAGTTACTTCTTACCTTGTCATGTGTATATTTCATGGGAGTTTGATTTTTATTATCGGATTAATTTAAGATAGGAAATAGCCTATTTAGGGGAGGAAACGGCTGTGTTTAAGGCATTCTCGGTTCTCCTTTTTCTGCAGTCGTTATACAAACAGGCTGCACTGCACCTCAGTCTTCCAATGCAAGGTCTGAAGCTTCTGGCATTTGCTTTATTTGCTAATCTGCACATATTTCTTAAATAGTATTAAGGTAATCAGTGACAAAGTTAAGGCAGCACAATGCAGGACGCTATTCAGATGGCTCAGTGGGTAAAAGCGTTTGCTGCCAAGTCTGATATTCAGTCCCTAGGACACATATAGTGGAAGGAGAGCTGACTCCTGTGAGTCGTACCCTGACCTCCACACGACAGCGTGGCATGCCTGTGTCCATACACATGTGCACACATACGTAAATGTAATTTTTAAAGGCACTGTCTGGGGCTGGGGAAATGGCATAGATGGCTAAACGCTTGCCATACAAGTATGGGGACTTGTGTTCAAACGCCAATACTGGGGAAGCAGAGGCAGAAGGATCCCTGGGATTTGCTGATGACCAGCCAGCCTAACTGAAATTAGTGAGCTTTAGGCTCAATGTGAGGCTCTGTCTCAATGAGATGGAGAAAGTGAGGAATACACCTGACACCTACCTGTGGGCCCCCACACACACACACACAGACACAGACACAGACAGACAGACAGACACACACACACACGTGTGCACATGTGCACTGTGTCCATATGTACAAACACGTATAAAGAAAGACAGTACCTATCCTTAAAGACAGTTATTAGAAACCGCAGACAGGGTTTTTACAAATCATACACTACACCATGAATTACGCTGTTTAATAATCCTTTTACCATCTATCTTTCAAATGTTCATGTTCTTCAGGCTTCCAAATTCAGCTTCACATCTAATTATACATAACCACATCCTTATAACTGCCATCTGATGAGCAAATGACCCTCAAAGGAAGATCATCAGTCCCAAATTGTCTCACAAGAGCAAACACTTGACTATTTAGCAAACACACCCATGTGTGTTTAATTGGCTCTTCAGAATCTAGTCCTCAAAAATGTAGGAGTTAGTTCATTGTCTCTTTCAATTCTATCCTGCTTCTTTTTGTGGTCTCTCCTACAGAGTCTATTACCAGCTATCAAATCATCTTTCAATATTATAATACAATCTTTATGTCCCCTTCCTGATATTTCCTTCTCTGCTCAGAAAAAAAAAATCAAACTAATCTTTAAGACTGTTCAAACAACACTGCTTCTACAAAGGTATCCCTTATCATTATGAAAAATTAACTTTCATCTTTTATGCTTTCATTAGTGTTTTTGTATTTCCATAAATACTTACTAAATAAGTGATTTTTAGGCACTTTATTTCTTTTGAGTTTACTGTGAATAAACAAACCATCATAAAGTTATGTTTAAATAAATGCTCTATTCTAGGCTCCAAAGTTAAGGGCACAAAGCTTACTTTATTGTACTCATCTCTATAATCACAACACCCAAAATAAAGTACTAATTAAATGAGCACTGAGTAAATGAATGAAGAAACTGGGTTACTTTTTAGTTAAATTAATTTCGAGAGAAGTTGATACTGACCTGAAATGTCTTGCTTCACACTTGAGCTATATAAACAGGCAGCTCTGGGTATCAACTGTCTCCTAAGCTCTACCAGGAAGTCAACTAAACCTCTTAGGAAGTCAGTCAATGTTTCATTTTTACCCTTTGCATCATGGCTACCTGAGGTTTTTACATAAGCTCTACAAATCCAAGAATTCTCAGGTCTAAACTCCAGGAGAGGTTAAAACATAAGTTTATAAAGTCCAGTACAACTAAGGAGATTTTCCCAACTTAAAACTTTCAGGTCAGGACTAGAAAGATGTCTCAGCAGTTACGAGCACTTGTTCTTGGAGAGAGCCTGGGTTCAGTTCCCAGCAACCACATGACAGCTGACAACTATTTGTAACTCTCTCTGTGTCTCTCTTATACCCATGTCTTAATGAGAAGATGGACTCGGCGGAGTACATAAAATAATTATATACACAAAAAGCAATAAAACCAAAAAAAAAATGTAATCAGGGAAATGTAAAATGTTTTCCTATAACACTAAAAATGTAATAAGCATTCACTTACCATCATTTTGAGCTAAATTAAATTTTAGGAGCCCATCAATTTTTACACAATGATTATGAAGTTTAAATTTATTGCAGATAGAGTGCTGGAGTGAAACAATGGTCTTCTGGACATGCTAGGGCAGCCTCACTCAGGAATTCAGTGCTGTGCTGCCTACATAGAGCTGTACAAGATCAAGCCAAGATTCTGGTACAGAGACAGCAGAGGCCTAAGAGCCCCAGACTCTAGTTGATGAGCTTCTGGGGTGGGAAGGTCAGTGTTCTTTACGAGCGTGGCCCGTGGTAGGTTGACAGTATGAATAGCCCAAACCCCATGAATACATTGGCAGTACACTGGACTCAGTGGGGTATTAAAACAGCGAAAAGGACATGAAGTTGTAAGGGATGGGAGGTTGACACGGATGTGGAAAGAGGAGAAAAGGAGGGAGTGAATATAATCAAAATACATTGTACACATGTATAAAATTCTAGAAGAATTAATAAAAATATTACATTAAAAATTCTTGCATAAAAAATGATAGATACTGTCCTCTGTGCCAGGACGTACAGCAGAGTGCAAGGCTGTGTGATTTCATGCCAAGAATTCAGCTTCCTAGACCACACACAAGTCAGCACACTGAACACAGGTCTTAGCCCTCCTGCTCTCAGACATTGTCAGCTCTGCAACACAGGCGCTTGTGATACTGGTGGCCTTTTCTCACCAATGTTAAAAATACTAACTATGCGGTTTTTTGTTTTTTTTTGGTTTTTTTCTGACAAATACTCTAAAACTTGGGTTTAGGACAAGGAATTAAAATTGTTTTATCTCTCCCACCTTGTAAGACTTTATACAAATGTTTTAATTCTCTCCACCTAGTAAAATTTGTTTACACAAAGGCCCAGTGCTCTATCCTAGGAATTTGAAGACCTAGTAGCCTTTTCTTTTTGGAACAGTGACCATTTCCACTTCCTTCATTTCCTGTGCACCAATTATTTTCAGACTAACTACCTGAACAAGACTGCAAGGCTGGACCCCAGGCAATGGGAAAAAGACACCGTCACCACCTGCTTTAGATTAAAAACCAAGTGCACTTCCTATCTTGATGTATTTGCTCTTCCAAGCGCAGATGCTGTCAAGTTGTCATTGGAAAATCTCTATTTTGTGTGATTTATATCTCCTATTACTAATTGTAGTGCCTTCTTTTCCTTGCTTGTCAACATAAAAAACTATAATGCACATACACAAAGTGAAATTAACCAAATGCTAAAGCACAGATGTAAATGCATATATATTAAATTTCATGTAAAAAACAAAAACAAAAAAACAATGCTTCAAAAAAGTTTTTACATGGGTCCAACCCTTGTTCACTTGTTCCTTCAATGACAGGCAAGATTCACAGAGGTCTTCAACAGTTAGAGCCAACATGATCAAAATGAGGCTCTTAGGCACTGACTTTCAGACAGCATAGCATCTTTAAACTGCTAGTAAGCTCTCAGGTCTGTAAAAGCAATATCTACCGTCTTTGCCTTCCCAAACTCAATTTAACTATCAAATATCCCTATTTTGCCAATTAAAATAGATAAAATCAGTCAATAGAAGAAAAAAAGTGATCAACAGCACAAAATACATGGAGGTCCAATGAATCCAGCACAATCTTAAGAACAAGTCTAGGCCTTCTACTACGAGAGAACAAAGCACTGACAAAGATAACACTTATTTACACAGCTATTTGCTTAGAAATGCTAAAATACCTACTTTGCTTCAATGTCAGCTTTCTCTCTTACTGCATGAGCCATCTGTTCAGTCTCAAAGTACTTCTTTTTGCCTTTCGCTAAATCTTTCACAGTTTCTTGCAATTCTGTTTGGATCTTTGTCAACTGGTCCACACACTGTAAAATAAAAAAATGCAATTATTAAAATTTAAATGTTTAGATTTACAGAAAATGAGTTTATCTTAGGCTGTACAATAAGCCATCAGGGTAAATCTCAGGAAAACCAGCAATTTCCTCTCCTTCAGCTGGAAATTAAAATCTAGCCAGCAGCTGGCTCTTTCCTCCCAAGTACCGCACCAAACAGCACCCCAGTTTGCCTACCCATCCTTCTTTGGAGATAACCCCATGCTGCTGCTGAGTCGTCGTTGGCAGAGATAAGCCACAGCCTCAAATGTGTTTAAGCCAAGTGATACTAAATGACTGTTCCAGGAAAATTAAAATTTTATATGCATACATACAAATATTTAATATTGACTTTGGGTTACTGAAATCATTTCTGGTATATAGATCAGTTTTTTTAATTTCTAAAAATCCAAATAAAATCAAAACCAAATATTTATTATTCCTGAAATGCTGTCCCCTTGAGTAATTACTTAATTATCTTTTGAAATACTAGTAATTTCTAATAAAGAACTTTATCAAGTATCATGGTAACTTAATTTACCAAAAAAGGCCACACTTTAAACATCTAATTTTTCCCTCTAGGACTTAATGCAACCTTACTTCAGGCTAAAGAGAAATTAAACTAGCCAAATGAGAAAAATATAAGAGGCTTTGGTATCCCAGGGAAAACGAACCTAGGTGCCTACAGGACATCGAGAAAGCGGGCTTTGTGGGAGACCACCTGGGCACATCCCAGGATTGCCAGATGTTAGCTACGTGACCTCAGGGCTTTTAATCCCCTTCATCTGAGTTTCTCCTTAATTACACAGAGATTCAAGCAATGTAACCACCTCAACGGGTGACACAGAGCAAGTTAAGAGAAGCAAAGCACAGCTCTGACACACAGCTCTGACATACATTAAACGCCTTCCTTTAATAGCAAACTTTCATAAAATGACATTCAACAGTAACATTTTCCTATCAATTTTTAATTGAATCAAAGAAACAAGTCCTTTGAAAATGTTTACTCGTGTGTATATAACTAATATTTTCTTTTCTTGGAGACAAAGTAGTTTTTGTATTTGGTAAGTCCATATAGAACTGACTTTGTAGCCCAGGCAGTCCTCAAATTTGCAATGCTCCTGCCTCAGCCTCCTAAATAGTAGGTATATGTCACCACATCCAGCTATTCTTAAACTAGCCACTAGTCTTTTGGAGTCAGGGGGTGAGACAGAATCTCAGTGTTTAGCTTTGGCCGGCCTGGAAGCCCTTACATACAGTAGACTGGCCTTAGTCTTGTAAAGGTCCAGGCACCCGTGTCCCCCAAGTGCTGGGGTTAAAGATGCCTGCCACCACTCCCAGTTACACTAGGCTTTACAAATTAAAGTTACTAGTAGATTTGGCAAAACGTGTCAATTTCTTTAAGTTTCACAAATGGCCCAACTTGAAATTAAGACTGATTAATGCAAACTTCTCCAAGACTTATTGGATTAAGAAATCTAAGTACTTTAACACACCTCAAACACACCTCAATATTGTAAAACTATACATCTATTTAAGTGTTCTTACTTTATAGGCCTGGCTTGTCTGGAACTTGTTATGTAGACCAGGTTGGCCTTGAACTCACAGAGATCTGTTTGTCTCTCTCTCTCTCCCAAGTGTTGGAATTGAAAGTGTGTACCACCAACCCTGGCATAAGTGATGCCTGGCATAAGTGATATTCCTAAGAAGTATTTCTTGAGCTTTCCCAATTTCTACAAATTAAGATTATGCTCAACTTTATCAGCTAACAAAACACTTAAGTTAAAGAGCATGTGATGCTGGGCACTGGTGGCACACACCTTTAGTCCCAGCGCTTGGGAGGCAAAGGCAAGTAGATCTCTGTGAGTTTGAGGCCAGCATGGTCTACAGAGTGAGTTCTAGGACAGCCTGGGTTACACACAGAGAAATCCTGTCTCAAAGAAACAAAACAAAGACAGCACAAGCTGAAAATTCCTGGTAAAATACTACCCAGGAACATTTGTAAACAATTTTTTTTGAAGCTCTAAGTTTTAAAATGCAATTTATCACAATCTAACTGATTATAGATATTAAAATACATATAACAGAAAAAAGAAACCAGAAATATACCCGTTTTAGTTGCTGTTCTTTTAAGCTTCTTACTGTCCTTGCAGGTTCAGAAATGAAGTTTTTATAGTTTTCACATATATTGATCCGAGATTGGGCTACCTGCATTGTTCCTTCGAGAAAAGATTTCCAAACAGGATACATACTCCTAAATTCAAAGAGGGACACAAAAGTATTAGGCAGGGAAAGTTAAGAAAAAAGGACTAGGTTTCTGGCCACTCTCTAGCAGTGACTGAATGACTATCTTATTCAGTACTGTAAATTCATCTTATGCTATCATATGTAATATTTTAGGACAGGTACACAGAATACTCTTATTTAGCTCAAGAGTAGGGGATTTTGGTTAGTCTAGTATTAATAATGGAGCAGAAGGAACATAAACATTACATTTTGAGACAAAAACACTATGAAATGAGTGAGCAATACGGACTTTCAACATTATGGTCAAGCTGTATTCTTTATTATGGGTACTTTCCTATTTTACAGATAAGGTGAATGAATAAGGCTCAGACTTAGAGAAATAAAGATGAGGGCCAGATACCTCCAGAGTACATTCTCTTTCAACTACATGGTCTTATGTAAACCTATGTAGCTGAAAGAACTGTATCCAGCACAAAACTACTATGTACCTGTGCTGTATGTATAGTACTATGTACTTTTTGTCAAAGAAACAGTGTTGCAGAGCTCAACATCTGTCTCTGCTGCAACAAGCCTGGCCAGCCTCACACTGTGCTCTGGAGCTGCTCCAAGCAAACCTCAAACTTTGCCTGACACTGTGATGAGAACCTCTTGGCAAAGTCAAAGAATTATTCATCTTTTACTTTTTCTAGCCAACTTCCTTTTCAAACCATTTTTTTTTCTAACTTACCAAAAGCTTCAGTCAGTCCTAGGTTTTTCTTCCACTGTAAGTATATTTTATAACTTATAACAACAACAAATGATACTTTGTTTTTAAATGAGATATGCTATAATTAATAAATCTTAATCTTATTTTCTGAATTTCCCTCATATTTAAGATTATTTTTCTACTACAATGATAGGATTATACAATACATAAAATATAAACAGATGATAGTATTAAGGTAGAAAAAGACCCAATATAGTTCAAGATCAGCCTGGTCTAGATAGTGAGTTACTGGTCAGCCAGAGCCACATAAGACACTGTCTCAAAAAGCCAAGCCAAACCAAACCAACCAACCAACAAACAAAAAAATTAATAAACTATGATCTTCAACCAATGAGTCTTAGATATTATTCTATATAGTATATTCAACTGGTTTAGATATGAGATTATATTTAGGTAGAAATACATTGATTACTTCTTTGTAAGATTCACTGTACTGTATAAGCATAAAATCATGGGTGGACTTAATACAGCAAAACTGGAGTCTTTCGTGGTCTACTGCCTGACAATTGACAGGATTCATAATGTAAACTATCATGCAGTAAAATTACTGATATTTTTTTTCTCAGCACTGAGGGAAAAAAAAATTCTTCAAGGTTTCTCTGTGGAGCCCTGGCTGTCCTGAAACTCACTCTGTAGACCAGGCTGGCCTCAAACTCAGAGATCCACCTGCCTCTGCCTCCGAGCGCTGGGATTAAAAGTGTGCACCACTACCTCCCAGCTAAAAACAATTATTTTTATAAAATTGCTTAATTATATAAAAAATTAATTAATCTCCCTGCACAGTGAAAACTCCTTGAAAGAATCAGGGTTATGTGCTTGTGGACAACTGTATTACAAACATAGAATAATTCTAGTAGCATGTATTAGATGAAAAAAAAGGAATGAATGATTAGATGTATACATACATCTCATGAAATTCACAATAAAGACAGGTCTTTTCACTAAAAACATGTTTTGAAATGACTAGATTTCCAGCAGCAAACATACCCTGAACAATGAGGTCCCTCGTGAAAAACATAGAATTCAGATACCAGTCAAACAAACACCTGGGCTTAAATTCTAGATCTGTTCGTTTGATGTTTTGAGACACAGTCTCATTCTATAGCCTTGGCTGGTTCAGATTTCACTGTGAAGCTCAACGCAATCTGTACTTGCCATAGTACTCTGGCCTCAGCCTCTCAGAGTGTTGGGAATGCCAAGGACGCACCCATGCTTGGCTCAAGTAGCAATACCATGTAGCATGGTGCACACTTCTTTCTACTGCCCCACTTAGTAACGAGAAGGTAAAAATACCAAGCTTCCACGGCATTCCCCTTTTTGGTTTACTCTGCCTCACTGGTTACTCTTCACTGCCTTTTGCTGGCTCCTTCTTCTCTTCCAGCCTAGTAAGTAGGGACTCTGGAGAGTCCATCCACAGTTTTTCTTCTTATTTATCCATCCAGGTTCATGCCTTAAATACTGTCACTATGCTGACAATCCATAAACTTTCCAGACAGCTTCCCTAACCCTCAATTACTTATTGAACATATATTCATAGGCAGTGGGCACCCAACATCAAATCAATTCAAGAGTAAATCCCTCATTTCCTAGACTCAGTTCTGGCAATCTATTTAATAACCTCACATATGGCTACTGAAACACGGATTCTTTTTTATCTCACATCTCACAAATGTCTCATCAAGGAATCTTGTTTGCTTGGATTTACAAAACATAACAGAATCTGATTACTAATGATCTCCTGCAATCTGTTTAAACAACTATCATCTTGTACCTGGATTAATGTACGTCTACTAACCGACCTCTGTCTCTGTCCTGTCCCTACAATCTACAGTGACTACGTCAAGATGAATATTAAACTGAGCACAATTTAGTACTGTCAGGCAGCATCAGTACCAACTTCCTTGTTATGATCCTATACAATAGAGACATAAGATGGTGGGACTCAGAGACTTCTCAGTGAAGTTTGTGAGAGTATTCTTTATACTACTGGAGCATTGCTCAGCTGTTAAAATAATGACATCATGAAATCTGTAGGCAAATGGATGGAACTGAAAGAAAAATAATAATAATTCTGAGGTAACCCAGACCCAAAAAGATAAACATGGCACTTATTAGTTTATATGAGGATTTTAGCAATTAAGTATGTGAAAAATATACTCTGTGGACCCACAGAGGTCCACAAATTTTGAATTCATTTTTGTTACACATTTTTGATGGATATTTTCTGCTTCTATGCAGAATGTCTATTTGTGGACTATTCCCTTATTTCTGCAGACAACACTGATAATATTTATCTTAAAATGTGCTTCTGACTTAGTTAATATTCTATTGCTGTGATAAGACACCATGACCTCAACAACTTAGAGGAGAAATTATTTATTGAGGGATTATCGTTTCAGAGGACGAGCCCATGAAGACCATGGTGTGAAGTGTGACAGGAAGCAGAAAAGCCTGGCACCAGATCAGTAGCCGAGATCTTGAGAGATAAGCAGGAGGCAAAGAAAGGAAAAACCCTGGGAATGGCCCAGGCTTTCAAAACGTCAAAGCTCCCGACAATGACAAATTTTCTTCACCATGGCCACATTTCCTGATTCTTTTCCATACAAAGTACTTAAATGTAACTTTATGATGGCCACTCTCATTCAGCAGTCCCAACATTTTTGGTGACTTGATGGAATAAATTTAAATTTAAATTTCAAAAATAAAAAATAAAAAAAAAATAATGATAATTTCAAAACTACCAACATTGGCTAAAATATAAAGTACTACATTTCACAAATTCTTGAAAGTTTTGTGTGTTATACTGAAATGAAAAAGTATCAGAGGTAAAGATATAGGTTTTGCGGAGGGTGGGGGGGAATCTCCTGGGAAAGGGGAAATAGAATAGATTTTAAGGGTGAACTGGGGATAGATGGGAATGGGAGCAGGGACTGAGGAGAGACGATATATGAGTGGAGGGAAAGAGTATGGGAAAAAATGGCTAAAATTGGGGGTCACTGAGGGTAGTGAGGAAACCTAATGCAGTAGAAAACTTCCTGAAATCTATGAAGGTGAACCTAAGGAGGGCTGCTAATAACAGGGGATATGGAGTTTCAACTGGCCACTTCTGTAGCCAGGCAAGACTTCCAGTGATGGGACTAGGTTGCATTCAACTGACTTGTTGGCCAAGGGGGTCCCATGGAAACACTGAAACACCCAGGCTGTTGCCAAGACAAAAGTTTGTTCTCCAGAAACTGACAGCAGGGTCCCATTGCTGAGGACAACATCTACATAACTCACTAAAGAAATCAAGCTGGTGTCTACGTGGAGCCTTTACCCCTACATTCTAGTGGGAAGGTACTCTGCAGGCTACTGAAAGAGATATAAATGGGCACCAACCCAGCTACAAAATCTTTGAACTGCACCTACACTGCCTACAAAGTACGCTAGGGCAATGGTGGCACAGAGCTTGTGGGAGCAGCCAACCAATGGTTGATTTGATGTAAGATCTGCTCCGTAAGAAGGAACCCATAACAACACTGCCTGGGTAAACAAGCACCAGGACCAGATAGCCCAGAGACCTAGGTAAAACCAAACAGTCTAAAATAACAACAGCAATAATAATCGTAATAATAATGATAATAAACGACTCCTAATGATATTCTTCTATATTCATAAATCAGTGCCTTATCCAGTCATCATCAGAGAGGCTTCCTCTGGCCACATATGGGAACAGATGCAGAGACCCACAGCCAGACGTTATGTAAAGAGACAGTCTAAACTGGAGGTCTCTATCAAATCTCTCCCCTCAGAGCTCAGGGAGTCACTCTGAAGAAGAGGCAGAAAGATTGTAAGAGCTAGAGAGGATGGAAGACACCAGGGGAACAAGGTACTCTAATCAAGCAAGGTGTATATGAACTCACAGAGACTGAAGCCAAAAGTGCAGGGCCTACATGGGTCTGCGCCAGATCCTATGCACATATACTAACGCTATTAGCTCTTTTCCTGAGGTTGGATTGCTGTGTCCAACTGCAATATGAAAGTTTATGCTTTATCTTATTATATTTTATTTTGTTATATTTGGTTGTTACCTCTTAGAAGCTTGTTCTTTTTTAATGAGAGACAAAAAGGGAGTGAATCCAGAGGGTAGGGGCAGTGGGAAGAACCTGGGAGGAGTAGGTGGAGAGAAAACTATAATCATGATATATTGTATGAAAAAAATCTATTTTCAATCAAAAAAAAAAAAGCTGAACAAGGTGGTGCATGCCTGTAATCCCAGCACTGGGGGAGGTAGAAGCAGGCAGATCTCTGTGAGTTCAAGGTCAGCCTGGTCTACAAAACAAGTCCAGGCTACACAGAGAAACACTGTCTAGAAAAACCAAAAAAAAAAAAAAAAAAAAAAGCATTAAAAATTTTCAAATAAATAAATGAATAATTAACCAATTAATTAAAAATAATAAACAAAGCCACTGCTCTTCCCTATGTCTAGAAATATGATCTCTCAGCACACTGTAAATTCACAAAATTAACTTACAGTAAGAGATAATAAGGAGCAGAGTATTCTGACATGTAAATCTTCATGTATTACTAGTATTCCTGGCTAGAGGAAAAGAGGCTACTGGAAGCCAAGGAGAAGACCTCCTTGCAGCCTGGCCAAGCTGTGATAAAAACTGCAGCAAAGCTGCAGCGGTACTCCAGGGTTAGAGAACCAAGACAAGGGGAGCTGCCCCAGATGAGAAGACAGGTGGTTTGCAGCCAGGCCTCTTCAAGACGGCTTTGACTATCTAAGTAGAAATTTAAATTCCTTCTGTCGGCAAGGATGAAAACAAAAGACTTTCAAGCAGCTAGTAGTAAAAGGCGTATTTTACAAAGACATGAAAACAGTCAGGATGAAAGGTAAAGACGGTTTTTTTTGCACTGCAGCAAGCATAATTGTGAAAGAGAGCAATCATGGGCAGAGAGAAGCAGCTGCAGAACAGTCCAGAAAAAAAGAAGATGAAACCAAGAGAGGTAAAAGACAGCTGAGTTTTTGTTTTCTAAGTGGAAATATTTTCTAATAAAAACATCAGTGCCAGTTTACAAACAGTATTTATTTATTTACTTTATATGGGTGCTCTGTCTGCATGTCTGTCTGCACTTCAAAAGAAGGCAATTGGATCTCATGGAACTTCAGTTACAGACAGCTGTGAGCTGACATGTAAGTGTTGGGCATTGAACCCAGGAACACTGGAGGAGCCGCCAGTGCTCTAACCACTGAGCCATCTCTCCTGCCCTACAGACAATTATTTAAGGTCAGGATTGATTAGGAAAATCTATAGAAACCCGAGGCTGGTCCTCTGAGGAGCACTGACAGTAAAAACACTGAAAACTACCTGCAAAAACTACAAAAACTATCCCCCAGAGAAAGTATTAAAAAAGTCTAGTTTTCAGGTCAACGAGGTAGTTTCATAGCATCAATGAATCATGCATCATCACAGGCAAACAATATAAAGAACCACTAATGCACACTGATAATAATGAATGACTCGATTAACAGAAAAGAGTAAGTTTATTTTTAAAAGTTTATTATTATTATTATTTATTCACTTTGTATCTGGGCTGTACCTCCCCCATCTCCTCCCAACCCCTCCCTCTTCTCTTCCTATGCCCCTCCCCTAGTCCACTGATAGGCGAGGTCCTCCTCCCCTTCCATCTGACCCTAGCCTATGGGATCTCGTCAGGACTGTCTTTCATAGTCTTCCTCTGTGGCCTGGCAAGGCTGCACCTCCACCAGGGGGAGGTGATCAGAGAGCCAGCCACTGAATTCATGCCAGAGACAGCCCCTGCTCCCCTTACTAGGGAACCCACTTGGAGACTGAGTCTATGGAGTAATTTTAAATAATATTTGAAGAAATATAAAATGTATTGATAGAGTCTTTATGGTCAACAACTTCTAGTACCAGCATTTTAAATAAAATTTACACCACAGATATAGCCATACTTTCATGGTGTACAAAGATTTATTTATGAGCATAGGAGATTTATCTACTATAGCATTATTTATAATAGTAATTAATTACCAACAGAGAAACAAATGACATGGAGCATCTTACTCTGATATTAAAACGGCCACTAAAAAGAATGAAAACTGCTTTGCACAGCTGTCTAAAGTAGATTTTGTGCATGTCTGCAGGCATATGTACACCTGCTGGCAGAGGGGCATCTAGGAACATACGCCTACACTAACTCTAGTCCTGTTAAAGAGAATTAAGCTGCATGGACAAAGCACGCAGAAACAAATGTAAAGAAAAGAGCTCGTGCCTCTCACAGTAACTGCTCCAGGGGCTGAAGGTGAGAGGAGGAGGTCTGGGAAAGAAGAGGCTGGACTCCACCGTTTATACTCTTCTGCACTTTTAACTAACGACAGTCATCTATTACTTTGATAAGAATTTTTAAACTGAACCAGCTATCAATTAACAAATTAACCAGGAAACTGAAATTACTAAGACCCAATAGGCATCAAATAAATAAATAAAAGTTGGCAATTCCATTCCCAACAAAACACCCAGACACGTAAGGCACAGAAGAGGGGGCAGAAGATTTCCTTAAATAAATAAGAGGATCGTGAGGTTTTCTGTGGGGCTGTGACTCTTAGGAATGTCAGAAGCTACAGACATCAAGCCTCCTCAGCACGACCATCCAAATATGAGCTTCACAGGGACAACAACAGCGGCCGGAGGGAAAGTCCACGACACCTCAACTTACAAGAATTTTAAGCAACTAAAGCATGCTGAGAGCAGGGGGCGGGGAAGCTTCTGTGGGGAAGAGCATGCCAACTGCTTATCTGATACAAACATCAGCCCCGAAAACGTCCATACAAGTAATGCTGCATTTCTGAATACGCTGTATTCATGTACTTAGGAATACATGTATGTATATATACACACGTAGCAATAATTAATGAAAAAGAGGCCATGTTTTGAAAGAAATAATGGAAGGGTACACGGTAAGGTTTGATGAGATGAAAAGGAAGGGGGAAATTATATAGTTTCTCAAATTGGCAACTGCCATTCTTATCCTCAATTCTGATCTCTCTATTGTGTTTTCCCGAGAACCTTCACCATCCTCTCAAATTTCCTAACTTAAAATTTCTAGGACAAAGGGGCTCAAAGCCCCGAAGGTGCTGCAGTAAGGGCAGACACATTCTATATGAAAAATGCGGCAACGTCACGGGAGCCAGGGAAATGTCTGGAAAGAGTCAGTGAAGTGGCCACACGACAGTGGAAAGAAAGTCAGGCAAGGGCGTGACTTGAGCTGGTTGACCAGAGGGTTTGCGGTGGGACTGTTTCAAGAAGCAGAATCAGCCTGCACGTTGGATGGATAAGTCTATGTTTACAGACCTACTGGTTAGGACAAAAAATGACCATCATATTACTATGTTAAAGGAACAAAATAATATGAAAGACCAAAAAGAGAAAGTTCTGGGAATCATTGTATAATCTTCCCTGCCCTCCACCTTATTTTAGTTGGTCAGTAAATATTTATCAAGTTTCTTCTGTGCCAAGGACTATTTTAGACACAAAGGAAGCTGTCTATACTTTGCCTCAGAATAAACCTGGCAAACCCCAAAACCAAATTGACTGTAAGCTCTCTGGCTTCACCCCCTTATAAATCTCTGAAATGTCCCCCACAACCTCATTTTTACTAAAACTACCATGGTTCAAATGGAGATAAGTGAGGAATTCTGACGTTCTGTACTTTGGGCATTTTGGGGCTGCTCTGTTCTACCTGTACTATGATCATGGAGTTAATCACAGGCTTCTCCACTCACATTCTACAATGCCTGTCTTACCTTCTGAATACAAATGCCCCAGGCAGGATAGCCAAAGCCCTCTTTGATGCTTACTTATGCATTCCCCACTGCCAGGTTTACCCTCCCACCTACGCATCTCACACTAGCCATCCTCAACTGTTCAGGTTTCCACATGTTACTTCAGCTCAGAGCCCTTTCCCCAGGCTCTCTGCCTGGCCGTCTTTCACATTCCTTCAGACTAAGTGCTGTCAGTGAGGGTTTTCCGTCACATATACCCCTACTGTTTCCCAATTCGACAACAGTTCATAGTGGCTACCTTCTGTAAGCTCCTCAAAGACGCTCACTGTATCTTTCAAGGCCTCTAATCTTAATGTCCACTTTAACAGCTGACTTAAATAAAATAAAGATAATTATATTGTCCTCAGTAGGCTGTTTTAATAATCATGAGTGTGAATAACATCCCTGCAAGGTGTCTGGCGATTAGTGAGTATTCATGAATTATTGACTCACAATTAGGTTCTGTGAGTTTGCCTGGGAGCATAGCCACTGCCCTGCTTTCTTCAGTAACCTGACCCCTGAATCTCAAACAAACTAGAATATACCTAACCCATCAGTTGCAACCCTGTATCAGCAACAGAGCCTCTCCTGGAAGGCTGAGTCACACCATCAAAACACAGTCTATTTACTAGCTACAGGACTTTAATTACATATCTCTTTTATTTAGAGCTTGATCCCACATCTCATTCTCCTCAGCTGAATTGTTTACATACTGCTAAGTCCATAAGAAGATCTCGATTTTTATTTTCTATTTTAATATTAAAATTATAGCATCTATTATTTTGTAGCTATGGAAGTTAAAGCCTGCCAGTGCAAATAACCATTGGGATTTCTTCTATTACCATTCTACTTTCTAGTTCCGTTCTTAAGAAATGCTCTAATAACATCAATCATTACCAACATTTTAGTAGCATGCTTTCTGACTCAGGCTTTTCTTTTTTAGTCTTATTGATTTATTTTTTTATTAATTACAATTTATTCACTTTGTATCCCAGCTGTAGCCCCCTCCCAATCTCACCCTCCTTCTCTTCTCTTCCCTGCCCCTCCCCAAGTCCACTGATAGTCCTCCTTCCCTTCCATCTAACCCTAGCCTATCAGGTCCCTTCAGGACTGGTTGCACTGTCTTCCTCTGTGACCTGATAAGGCTGTTCCCCTGCTGGGGGAGGTGATTGAAGAGCCAGCCACTGAGTTCATGTCACAGACAGCCCCTGTTCCCCTTACTAAGGTATGGGCTACATCTGTGCAGGGGTTCTAGGTTATCTCCATGCATGATCTTTGGTTGGAGTATCAGTCTCAGAAAAGACCCCTCTGCCCAAATTTTTTTGGTTCTGTTGCTCTCCTTGTGGAGCTCCTGTCCCCTTCCAGGTCTTTTATCTCCCCTTTCTTTCATAAGATTCCCTGAACTCTGCCCAAAGTTTGGCTTTGAGTCTCAGCACCTGCTTCAATACCCTGCTGGGTAGTCTTTCAGAGGCCCTGTGTGGGAGGCTCCTGTCCTGTTCCCTGTGTTCTCCCTCTTCTGATGTCCATTCCAGTTGCCTTTCTGAATGAGATTTGAGCATCTTACCCCGGGTCCTCCTTCTTGCTTAGCTTCTTTTTTTTTTATTTATTTTTTTTTTTTGTTTTTTTTTTTGTTTTTTTTTTGTTTTTTTTTGGGTTTTTTTTGTTTTTTTTTGGTTTTTTTTGTGTTTTTTTTGTGTTTTTTTTTTTTTGTTTGTTTTTGTGTTTTTTTTTGTTTTGTTTTTTTTTGGGTTTTTTTTTGTTTTTTTTTTTTTGCTTAGCTTCTTTAGGTGTACAGATTTTAGTACATTTATCCTATCTTATATGTCTAATATCCACTTACAAGTGAGTATATACAGTGTGTGTCTTTCTGCTTCTGGGATACCTCACTTAGGATGATCTTTTCTAGTTCCCATCATTTACATGCAAATTTCAAGATTCCTTGTTTTTAATTGTTGGGCAGTATTCCATTGCATAAATGCACCACAATTTCTGTATCCGTTCCTCAGTTGAGGGACATCTGGGTTGTTTCCAGATTCTGGCTATTGTGAATAAAGCTGCTGTGAACATGGTTGAGCAAATGTCCTTGTTGTGTACTTGAGCATAGTTTGGATATATGGATAGAAGTAGTATAGCTGGATCTTGAGGTAGCACTATTCCTAATTTTCTGAGAAAGCTCAGCCTTTTTTTTTAAATTTTTTTTATTATTAGTTACATTTTATTAACTCTGTATCCCAGCTGTATCTGCTCCCTCATTCCCTCCCTTCTTCATCTCCTCCCTGCCCCTTTCCAAGTCCACTGATTGGGGAGGACCTCCCCACCCTTTCATCTGATCCTGTTTTATCAGGTATCTTCAGAACTGGCAGACTTTTTTAAATAAATGTATTCATTTATTAATTTTATGTCTCTCCTCCCTCTTCTTCCTTTCCCCCTGCCCCTTCTCCTCAGAAATGGGGAACCCCCCTTTACAAACCCATCCCTGACTCAGGCTTTAAACTGCACATGTCATATTGAGGTCTTAACTATCTTAATTTTGTTTTTACTATTGTTCACTGGAATTGGTCTTAATTCTAAAAAAAATGGTAACTCTGAGTTTTTTGACTTCTCTATTTCTCAGACTAAGAATATCCCTGAGTACAAAAGTCAATAAATATTTCCAAATTTTGAAACCTCAAAAGGCATCAAAGTCTAAACAAAATCACAAGATAATGACAGGTCACTGAGCACAGAATCTGCTGTCACTGGCCTTTAAAAGTTGTATGTGGAACACAAACAGGCGGGCTTCTGGACGCCCTGTTATACACACACATTTCTAGTGTGATATTAAGTACTTATTTTTTATTTAGCCATTCAGATAAATCTCAACTTTCAAAATTTAAGATTTCCTTTAGATGAGTCAACGAGTAATACAGAAGTGTACTTTGTTTCATTACCATTGCGACAATGTTCTATGACCTATAGTTTCACAAGAAAACAACCTGTATTTCTCTGTTCTTTTGATTCCATATACGGGTATTGATTAATATATAAATTTAGCTTCAGATATGCTGAAATAATCTAATTTACAAAGTTTATTTGCATATGTTATGAAATACAATTTTTAAATACTTATGTCTTTAAAACACAGAAGAAAAAGCAGTAATCCTTTTAAAAACTGGAATGTTACATTATCTCTAACTGTGACGGGCTTCTAAATAAAACCAATTTTGAAAACAGAAGAAATGAACTGGGGCCATGGCTTAGTGCAAAGTACACGTCATGTCGGAAGAAGGACTGAGCTCAATTCCCAGACCTCCATCGAAGCTGGGGGTAATGTTATGTGCTTGTAATCCCGACGCTGGGTAGATGGAGAAAAGGGATTTCTTAGGGCTTTCTGGCCAACCATCCTAGCCTAACTGGCAAACCCCAGGGCCCAGTAAGAGACACTGTCATATAATACAAGTTGAGGGAACCACAGCAATGATATCTGAGGTTGACCTCTTACACACACACACACAGAGAGAGAGAGAGAGAGAGAGAGCAAAACCATTTACTAAGTTACCTGTAATCATTCCGATCATCAGTTTTTATTCCAGGCCAATCTCTCTTCAGATACTGACTAGCCAACTTCTGGATACCCTGTTAAAAATATATGAAGATGAGAAAGTAAGAATTAAGTAATACTCATTTCATGTTACCAAACTATTTGATTGACCATGCAGTTGGCATCTAAGGCTCCCACTGTTACTTAGTTGAGGCACGGGACACATTGTAATGGAAGTTTTGGTTTTATACACACACACACACACACACACACACACACACACACACTTTTGTTTTAATCAAGTGAGAGGTTTTAGCGGAGAAACAGTTTGTTGACACCTGTTAATTGTCTCATTCAGAGCTTGGGCTTTTGCCAGCTGATAATGGCCTTCCACAGTTGCAGGGAGAGGGGCATGGTCTAGGATTCTGAGAGTATAGATGCGAAGGTTGAGGAAGAGAAAGTGTGGCGTTGGGTGTTAGCATGTGGTGTGTAGCAGCTTGGGGCAGACAGATGGAGAGAAACACTTGGGGTGCAGCAGTGTGAGGAGGCTGCGAGCTGCGCCCGTGGCTGACTGAGACTGGTAGAGAGCCCAAAGGAACCCCTTTAGCCTAACTAGCTGGGAGAAGTAAAAGGGTCTGCACCCCCTCTCCCCACTAACCCTTTCTCTCTCCTGCTTAAGGTTGGGGGGTTGGTGGAAGGAAGGTGGAGACCTAAACACCCCAGGTAAAGTAGAGTTTTTTAGAAGACAGCCACAGGTGGCTCTCCGCTACACACACTTCTAAATCCCAGCAATCAAACTCTCGTATACCAGGAGAGAGACAGGAACATTCACAGTGTACAGACAGACAGACACTGACTGGTTTATTACACTGATGAGCAAACTTTGGTGTTGTTCCATATAAGAAAAAAATATTTATTTTTTTATTTTTTGGATTTGAGATATGTTTTTTCTGTGTAGCCTTAGCTGTCCTGGACTTGCTTTGTAGATCAGCTGGCCTCGAACTTACAGAGATCTGCCTGCCTCTGCCTCCCTGAGTGCTGTGATTACAGACATGTGCCACCATACCTGGCTATATATATATATTAAAAAATTAAGATATTTTTATTAAAAAAACACAGAAGTCACTTAAAATAGAAAACACTTTTATAAAAATATATTCACTATTATCCATACAACAAGAATCTAAATAACAACAACAACAACAAAAAGAGTATCTGTTTAAATTTGGGAATTAGAACAAAGAAGTAACTTTTGTTGGGAAGGTTAAATTATTCATTCCAATTTTTAGATAAACACATATGTGTTCCAATAACAGGATAACAGGCCCTATCTTATAAATCCTTATTTGGGGAAAATCAATTCTTTATACACAGTATCTTTTGAAAAAGATCTACTGCCAAATCAATTTAGCTTAACTCATCAAATGCTTATGTTGAAATAACATTCTTTCCATTCGATGCACAGCAAAAACTAAAGCTCCTTTGAATCTTAAGTTCTTCCTGAACTTGGCAATAGTTGGGTTTCACTATTTCCAGGTATGATATATTCTAAGAAATCCTCTTAATTACAATCTCCAGTACTTCACTTAACATCTCTTACACTCTGGGGAACCTAACTGGTAAATCTTCCTTAGCTACAAAACAGTCTTTCCTCTCACTTCTGTAGCTTGTTCATGCTGTTTCCATCATGTCCTCCTATCATCTCTCACTCATACCTGCCAAATTCTTACCTCCCTTTCTTTTAAAGACTCTTATATTTTCCTAACCAAACACTCCTAAGTAGAAAAACATGAACAGTTTCATTGCACAGTTATTTCATTTCATTTTACTAAAATAACTTATTCTTTAGTTGTAGGTTAGAATTCTATACAAATAAATTATCTTCATGAACTATTTGGTTCCCCTGAGATACAGTTCTTTATGGAAGACAGGATAAATATTTAATTGCTCAGTTATGGTCCATTATAAACTCATATTTTGAATAATGGATTGTTTTAATTAATTGCAGTCTCAAGTAATCTGTAGGAGGCCCTCCAAATTGGCTCCATTATCCTGACTACAACAGATTTTTGACTTATTTCTGTTTTCTTTTTCAGTTCCTGACCCACAATAGCTTAGTTTTCCATGGACTCCTGAGAAACTGTTTAGAAGGTATAAACTAGGTTATGTCCTCATCTTTTTCTCCATCTTTTTAACCACTATTTGCACCTCCATTCAGTTACTCTGTCACACAATCCTATTTATTCATTATCCTCATACCCTGTTACTATCTTCTTTAAGTATATTTTCTGTTTATTAACTATAAGTTCCATTATGTAGGATCATGTTTATTTATTTTTATCAAAAGTGCTATATATCTAGGCTATAGCAGAGTGCTAGCATTTAGTTGTTGCTAAAATATCCACTGACTGCTTAAATAAATTTCATTTATATTACTCTGTTCATCATGTACAGTATCAATCTTTTGTGTTTTGTAACTGTAGGTTCAAAATTAAGGAACAGAAATTTTTATAATTTCTGTTCCTTAATTTTTACATAAGAAAAAATATCACGACTGTTAGTTTTAACTACAAATAAATTCCTCAGTAAAATTATAGTCAAATTTGGCTATTCTTATGATTGAACGAGATTATGTATGTGTGTTCCAAAGCAATGAAAAGATCACCTGAAGTTTATTTCATACCTATTTCATACTGCACATTAATTTTTGAAAAAGTTAACTAAGTCAAGATGCCTGAATTAAAAGAATTCATCATCTGTAGAGAGAAATAGAAGGTATGTAACATAACATGCACATTAACATTCAGCTTAAATATATATATGCCCAAATAAGGAACAGACTCTTGTGACTTTTCAAAGACAAATTACATATATGTATGTATGTTTTTAAAACAAATTACATACATATACATGTGATAATGGTTTTCAGCTTAATTAACTTTAAACTGTTTGCAAAACATTTTACACAGAACATGGTCTAAGAAACGAGCCTCTTAAATGGGCAGTGGAAGCACACACTTTTAATCCCAGTGCTTCAGAGGCAGAGGCAGGCAGGTCTCTGTGAGTTCAAGGCCAGCCTGTTCTACAAAGTGATTTCCAGGACGGCCAAGGCTACACAGAGAAACCCTGTCTTGGAAGAAACAAAAACAAACAAAAAACAAAAACAAAAAGAGAGGAGGGGGAAGAGAAAAGAAAGGACAGGATGACAGAACTCTTTAAGTTTATACAGAACAAATTAAGTGTTTAACGAGCACCTTCATACTTTCTCTTAACTCCGTAAGACCTAACTGTTAAAACCACAAAGAAACAGGACACTTTATCATATTCAGCTATTACTTAAGGTGATATAGTACATAGACAGTTAACTCTGAGCGAGTCCTGTAATCCCAGGACTTGGGAACATCGGTAAGAATTGCCACAAGTTTAAAGGCAGCCTGGTCTACAAAGCAACTCCAGGCCTGTATCAAAATGACAAGTTAAGCCTGAGCGAGAATCCCAAGTTCTCAAATGCTTTTTAATAAAAAGGCATCATTTAAAGCAGATTTTATCTAATCCTAAAAAAATTTCACATTAATTTGTTAACTTTTTGTGCATTCTAAACCACAAAAGCAGTTTCTAGTTTTAAACCACAAAGCTGGACTGTATTAAACTGAATGAACCTTTCAGAGATGAGTTGAGGGATTCATAAACTGGCCCAGTAGTGGGATCTCTAGATGAAAGACTTTATTCAAGTTAGTTCACAGAGACAGGAATCATGACTTCTATGTACTCTACGCAGCTGTTCAAGATCTAATCTGCATAGATGCTCAGAAATAATCCATGACCATTATCAATAAGACCCGAGAAAAATTTCATGCCTCTGAGGGCACTTTTACAGAACTAAATTAACTAGTTCACCTTCTAAATTATGCTTAAAGCTACATCATATAGATAAGTGGTATGTTACAAAGAAAATTATCCACACTAGGTAATTTACTATGGAAAATAACGTCATGACTAGTGATATTTAAAGGTTTTTTTTCACTCCCTGACTCTCGGAGAACAGTATTACTCTCTAAAACTGGTCTACTAGGCATATAGTTATTTGCATTGACTTGAACACCAGCTACAGAAAGTTCCTTTGACTAGCAATGTAATTCCCACGGAAGCAGTGACTTCCATAAAAATGTACTATTATCTGATAGCCTTTGGAACATCCAATGACATCCTATTCCAAATATTTAAAAAGCTGTCAGTGTCTGACATAAGACTTGCTTTGTTTTACCATTCAATAACACTTGCTGTATTTCCCTAACAAGTGAGGAGATACAAAGAAAGCCACTGTTAAGCAGACACTGGGAAATGGACTGATGGTTTAACCTTTGGCCTGTTCATGACAGCAAGCTGAGCAGGAGTGTGCTCCTGGCTCTCTCAGAGCCATTCTGTATGCAGCCATTCTTTATACAGCACAAAAAATGAAATTAAAACTTAAAAGTCACTTAAGAGATTGGCATGAGGTGGCTTTTTTAAATAATAGGAAACATCATTATTTATACGCTTTGTATCACAAAAATTCCCAATGTTATACACATGATCTTTTAAAAAGCAAGTACACTGCATCCCTGCATAAGCTGCATGCGTGATGACAGCCTTTGCCACACGCTCACACTCTTCAATAGGAACAAAGAACTTTATAATCCCTCTCTCAAATCTATTAATTTCTGTGAATGCTGGGAACTGAATCCAGACTCTCTGTAAAAGCAGCAAGTGTTCTTAACTGCTACTAAGCCATCTCTTCAGCCCTCAATTCTTTTTCATTTTTTTGTTCTAAATAACAGGGTCTCAGCTGAGCAATGGTGGCACATACCTTTAATTCCAGTACATGGAAAGCAGAGGCCAGCCTGGTCTAACAGAGTGAGTCCAGGACAGCCAAGGCTAAACAGAGAAACCCTGTCTTGAAGAACCAAAAACCAACCAACCAACTTACCAACCAACACAACAGGGTCTCACTATATAGCCCTTGCTATCCTAGAACTCTCTGTAGACCAGACTGACCTCAAACATACAAAGATCCGCCTCCCTCTGCCTCCTGAGTGCTGAGATTAAAGGGGGCACCGTTAATTCCACACTTAAGGAAAAGTTTGAAGTGCTCGGGTTTTTTTTTAAAGACAATAGCAAATGAATTTACTAAAAGAGATTTAACTTCACCAGTAAGCATAGAAAATTAAGAGGCAAAAAATCTGTAACTCTTATTTAAGATAGTATTTTTACAAATAATACTGAAGAATATATTCTATCTAGAAATTATGCAACAAAAGACAAAAGGAAGCCAAGTGTGGCTATGCACACCTTTAGTCCCAGCACTTGTGAGGTAGAAACGGTGGATCCCTGAGTTCGAAGCCACCCTGGTTTACAAAGTGAGTTTCAGGATAGCCAGGGCTATACAGAGAAACCCTGTCTTAAAAAATTAAAAAACAACAACAACAACAACAACAACAAATAAACAAGAAAGACAAAAGGAAGTACATACATAGACTACCCTATTTGATAATGGTTTTGCTTAATAGTTATATTTTAACAATTTTACAGTGTGGTAGAATATCAGAATTAAACAAATACATGGAACTTAGATGATAGAAGCCATGTTACTCAATGTTGGAAAGAGGATGTTACAATAAGCAAGAGGGGAAAATTGAAATAAGTAACTTATGGGGTGAATCAGAGTCAGAGGCAGCAAATCAAACTATACATAAAAGAATGACACAGATAGATGTACACATGTGAGTAGTAAAAAGTTTATGTCCTCACTTTGTCCACTAAAAAGTTCTAGAAAGGCTAGGGTAGCAAATATACTAAGTACTCCTGAACCATCTCATAGTGCCAAAAGGTGAAGAAACACAGACATGCATGGAAGCACATACACACACACACATAAACACACACACACGATGCATGTCAACAGCATCTAGGAGTCAACAACAGGCCTTTCATTGGCCAAGAATGACATAATTTGGGGCCGTGGTTAAGAGCACTGACTGCTCTTCCAGAGAACCTAGGTTCAATTCTCAGCAAATCATAACCCTCTGTAATTCCAGTTTTGGATGATCCAGTCCTCTCTTCTTTCCTCCACAGGCATCAGGAAGGCAAATGATGCACAAACAAACAGGCAAAATACCCATACACATAAAACAGAATTTCAAAGAGAATAAAATAATATCAGTCACAAAACAGGGCAGTGGTGGAAGATAACCAACCTAAAGCATAAATAGTTCATTTTGATATAAATGACACACCTTTAATCCCAGCACCCAAGAGGCAGAGGCAGTTTGAGGCCAGACTAGTCTACACAGAAAGATCCAAGACAGCCAGAGCTATGTAACAGAGACTCCATCTCAATATGACGACGACAACGACGACGATGATGATAATGATGATACACAGGGAGACAAGTCACCCACACAAGAAGTTCCAAGTAATTTGTACAGCTACGAACTCTGACAGAGATGGAGCTTAGGTGCTGATGGGCTGCACTAAGAGGGTGACCTGCTTCCACAGAGTAGAGGATAGCTAACGGGAAGAAGCCTAGCAAATATTACTTAGGTCAAGTGATCAAGGCTAACATTATCAGTAACAAATTACGTTAACAACTGTGCATCTGGTATGTGTTCTGAATGGTACTTCGCCTCCATAATGTCCCCCCTCAAACCTGCCAAGCTCAGCCTAATCACTAGGAAAACGTAAGACAAGTGGAAATTGAGCAACAGGGTACACTATTGAGCAATACTGTCTGTCCAAGGATATCAAGATCATAAAAGACAAAGACAGAATGAAACATTTCACAGACCAACAGAGGCCGCGAACCCGATGTAGTGCTGATTAAAGAAAAGGCCATCACGCAAAGCTGGCGTGACCTCGGTGTGCAAAGAGTCTGTAGTAGCGCACTAGCGTCGACTGGCGAAGCATCGCAGCTCAGTGCTGGCGTAATGCCGAAAGCTGGAGGACAGCCCTAGACTATCTTTGCATTTTTGCTGTAAATTCAAAATTACTCTAAAAGAAAAAAGATTCTGGACTTTATTTTAGGATTGCTGAATTTTTTGTATCAGGGGCTTGTTACTTTGGAATTTTTGTTTTGTTTTGTTTTTTGTTGTTTTTTTTTTTAACATTCACACATTTGATATATCACTTTTGACTAAAAAGTGAGCAGATGAATATATTTTAACATGGGTAGTAATACACACCTGTAATTACTGCATTAGGAGGGTGAGGCAAGAGGCCAGCCAGGTACAGTGTGAATCTGAGGCCAGCACAGGCTACACACAAAGTAAGACCCTCACAAACCAAACCCCAAACAGCAGAAGCCCCTCTCATATCTTTCTTTTACTCAATTCAGAGTAAAGGCAACACCATTATTACAATGATTGACATAAAATTTGACAAAAACATTTTCAAAGGTTTCCTTAGACGTTTTCTAATAACTGAGATGTGTAGTGTCATCTCGGCTCACCCGCTCATGTAGAACTCAGCCTTAGCATATGTAGGACACACAGCTTATCTGTCTGACACACACTTAGTTCTCCACTGGGTGCTGCTACCGTGCACTTCCACAACAGAAGGCACATGCGTGAGTTCTTAGAAGATGCTAGACACCTGGTCTGTATAGCGCAACTGACCGCATGAGTATGTAACTTAGAACTATTTAATAAAAGGCATCCTCCTTTTAGAGAGGCACACGGCTAAATCCACCCACTGGTGAATATCAAGTACCAGTTATTCAATTATTTAAGTTTTCTTCAACATTGTCCCTTGACTTTTTTCCTGTATATATATATATATATAAAAAACAAAAAAAACCAACCAAACAAACAAACAAACAAAAAAAAACCAAAAAAACCTACAATGGAAATGTTACTCAAACTTTCATCAGGAGCTAATTCTATAGACGAGAACACACTGACTTAGCTTTCTTCTAGAATCCCAATAGCTTCATGGCCTGGCAGTGCATGTCTTTAATCCTAGCACGTGGACACAGAAGTAAGAGGTCTCCGTGAGTTCTAGGCTAGCCTCATTGACAAAGTGAGCTCCAAACCAGTCAGGGCTACATAGTGAGACTATGACCCAAATAAATAAATAGATAAAATAAAATTTCATTAGCTTTTACTCTGTCTTACATTTTTTCAGTATGCTCCTTGCCTAAGAAAGATAGCTATATACTCATGGGTCTCTGATTTTTTTTCCCTCTCCTTGCATTCTGTAAATGTTTTTCCCCGCAAAGTGCTAGAGCTACTGGGAAAGAGGTTTACAATATTTCACAGTTGCAGTCATCTCCCAATAATGATTTAGGTCGGTAAAAACTGGATTTGACTCAGTTTATTAAAACATTACCAAGACTGGGAATAGCACTTTAGAATACTTGAGGTCCTAGGTTCTGTACTTGGTATCAGGGGGAAAAAATATCAACTGGAAAAACACAACTTATAGCTTCTAGACTTTTAGAATAAAATGTCCAAATTTTTAGCTTTTTCAGACTATTAATAAGTCACCAAACATTCTTAATACAATACCATTTAAAATGTCTTCTACATTTAGCGCATTGTTTTCCGGGCGAAGAGTAGCTAGTACCTATTTGACAGCTCCCATCACAAGAAGGTTTTTACTGGGGAGAAACGATTTGGTTTCTGTTGTTTTCAAGCAATAAAAAGCATTACACTAGTCAGCGTGACTGAGCTACCCACTGATGTCAAAGACAGCTGTAAAAGCAGTTCCTTCTCAAAAGCAGAAGCTGGAATGTATTTAATCAGCAAGCAAATGGTGTTTCATGTGCTCGACCACAGCCATCTGGGAACAGAGATGGAAATTCAGGAGAAATAACTCAAACGTGTCTGAACTTTCAAAGCAAAGGCGAGGCATTCTCCTTTAATTTTCCTTGATAGATGGGAGGACACATATGCAAGTGACCGCTGGAGATAGTATCAGAGAAAGATATTCACACTGTGAACTTCTGTAACCATCATCTTATGCACAGATAAGCAAGAGAAGATTTTAAAAGTTAAGTAATTTACATAAGCTCACCCAGCTAGTTGACATATGCTCAGATCTAGGCCATTTTTCAAAGTTTAAAATACTTCCTGACTGCTCAATTCATTCAGATAAAATCATGCATTATATTTCAGATCACTACACATTTTGATTGACAGCTGCAAATAAATTCTGTAAAAGAACATAACTATAAAAACCTGGCATAGTAAACAAACTTTGTTCAATAAATAACTGTTGAATTAAATTATTTTTCACTTTGGTGGACAATTAATAGCCTTTATTTTTCAGAGCAAAAAATGAACAGGAAGTATAGGGTTCCTACTCAGTTGTGATGCCAGTTATTATTAAAATATTTCTTAATGCACTGGTTACAATTAATGAAATATCAGCACATTAACTGAAGTCCACGGCTTGAATTACTATTTACGATCTGTTAATTTTGACAAATGGACAACATCATGTATCCACTGCTGCTCTGTTACAGTTTCTCTACCCTAAACCCTCAGTCCCTCCCTTCCTGTCCACCCCATCATATCTTCCAGTCACTGATCCTTTCTAGCTGCATAGTATGCTTTACCAGTATGTACTTATAATCACATAACATTACATAGTTTTATTAAATTATTAATAAAATTAAATTAATTTTTCTACTAGGATCTTTCGATAATATGACTTCCATGTCTTTCACAGTCTTAGCTGCTCATTGTCTGATTTACCACAGTTCCTTTTCCATTCACCTACAGAAGGATATCTATGTTGTTTAAAAATTTTGGAAATTATAAATAAAGCAGATGCAAACATCCATGTGTAAGATTTTGTGTGAACGTATGTTTTCAACACATGTGGTTTACATGTAAAGGCGCGTAACTGCCTGATCATGTAACAAGGCTTTTACTTCCTAAGTGGCAGTGCCATCTTCCATTTCTCCTGGCAACAAAGCACTCCTGTTTCTCCACATCCTAGGCAGCACTTGGCATTCTCACTATCCGGGAGTGCAACTGTCTCACTATTGATTTCCTAGTGATACAATGCTGAGCATCTTGACATACTTGTCTGCCATCTTTAATTTTTTTCTTTCTTTTTTCCCCCAGAGATGTTTGTCCCAGTCTTTGGTCCACTTTTAAGATGGGATGTGCCTTAGTTAGGATTACTATTGCTATAATGAAGCACCATGAACAAAAGCAACTTGGGAAAGGGTTTACTTCCCTCACAGTTCCATAAAAACAGTTCACTAAAAAAAAAAAAAAAAAAAAAAAAAGGAAGGGCAGGAACCCAGAGGCAGGACCTGAGGCAGAAGCAATGGAGGAGTACTACTTACTGGCTTGCTACTTGCTCAGCCTGCTTTCCTATAGAACCCAGGACCACAACCCACAAAATCTGGGCTCTCCTCCATTATCACTAATTAAGAAAATGTTCTACAGGCTTGCCCACAGGACAATCTTACAGAAGCATTTTCTCAGTTGAGACTCTCTCCTCTTAATGACTATAGCTGTGTCAAACTGACTAAAAACTAGCCAGCCTAGGATATTTTATTATTCACTTTTAAGAGTTCTTCCTATATTGCTGATACAAATAATTTTCTTGCAAATATTTTCTCCCAGTTCTGTGGTCTTTCTTTTAGCAGTGTCACTTGAAAAGCAGTGGTCACTTATCATTTTTTTTAACACTGGGTTGTTAACTGTTGATGGGGTCTTTGGGAACCCGATTCCTGAAATACACACGCACTAATGCACACGTGCAAGCGTGTGTGTAACCCAATCAAATTAAGCTAGATAATAAAAACAACTGTGACACAGAAACACTTCAGTGTTGCTGGTTTTAAAGAAAAACGATTTATCACATAACTACTGAAAAAAGAAATGGGAATTTCAGAGACAATTTTATTAGTAAATAAGACATTAAAAAGCCTTTAAAAATTTCATTTTTCATACAAAATTTTAAGCTGCATTTAATAGAGGTTAAAATTGAAATTTTAAAAGCCTTTTAATAAAAACTACTTTCGGAGGGTATAGTGGCACATGTCTTTAAGTCCCAGAACTCAGGCAGCAAAGAGTCTCTGTGAGTTCAAGGCCAGCCTATTCCACATAGCGAGTTCCAGGGCAGCCATGGCTATGTAAAGACAGTCTCAAAAAAAAAATAAAAATAAAAAAAGAAACAAAACAAACAAACAAAATGCAAAACTAATTACTATAAACTCTAGCACTCAAGAAGGTCAATTTCTGTGAGGCTAGCCTCATCTAAGTATGGTGTACCAGGCCAGCTATGGATACACAGTGAGACCCTGACTAGGGGAAAAAAAAAAGAGAGAAAGACACTAAAACTGTCAAGTATACTACCTAATTGAACTTTGTTGGTAAAGATGTAAAGATTACTCATCCTTAATGAAGCAATTTCTGGCTGTTTAAGCTTATAACATTCAACATAAATAATTACTCACAAAAGATGTCACTAATGTTAAAAGCAGGTATCAAAGCCTGAACTTAGGCTAACAAGGATCAAGTTCCTGCTTTCATAAAAACATCAAGTTAATAAATAATTACATCAGTATGTAACATATTTATAAAATAAATAATCACATCAATAAAACATAACATCTCAAAACTCAGAGTAGAGAAAGCCACCAAAGCATCAATTCTTTTCAAAGTGTGCATCCCATAATGTTCAAGCTTTTCAACTGCAACAAAATAAATTATAAAAGATTATGCAATTTATCTATTGAAGATCAGGTAATTTCTGACATAAACTAGAGAGTAGTGAATAATGAATAAAAGTCACTTTTTAAAGTTGTATTGCTCTATCACTAGCCCTTTTTTGGCTTTAGAAAGCTCATGATTTCCTTGGTGTAAAATGACAACTTTCAGAGTTGGTTCTCTCTTCCCACTGGGTGGCTCCCAAGGAGCAAACTCAGGTTGGCAGGCTTAGTGGCCACTGTCCCTACCCTGTGAGCCATCTTGTCTGTTCAGCCCTTGGATTTTAGAGACAAGGAAGCCTCAAGCTGAAGATCCTCCTGTTGCTACAATCCTAGTGCTGGGCCTCAGTACAGGGCAGGCACCACAGTGCCCAGCTACAAAGAAAAATGTTCTGGGTGCAAAGTACCACCAGAAATTCTAAAGCAAAACTGACAAGGTCCCTCCATATATACCTGAAGTACTACAGAATAAGCGTTACAAGTTGATCAAACTGTAGCAGTCGGGATACTGACAATTTAACAAAGTTCATAAGTGATTTCCATGAGTAGCTATTACTGAGACTCTCTAGCACACTGGTTAAGAGCACAGACACACACACACAGGATGAACTTTAAGTTCATCTACTTGTCCTGATCTTGATTTTCCTTATATCAGAAATAAAGGCAGTAATAGATCAACTTCAATGATACTCCAACAAATAAGGTTTAGTGAGGAGGGGATACAGAGGCCGAGGCAAAGCATGGCAGGCATGTATATGCTCAAAACTTTCATTCAAGTATTCCCTGAGCTTTTCAACTATATGCTAATGTTAGCCTGAATACTGGACACTGTTGAAATATTCACTATTCTTTTTAAAAGGTCACTGTTAAAAATGAGAGTAGTCAAATATTTAAACTAATATTCATTTTTAGTTTTTAGGGATTAAAAACTAATAGCGAATCAGCTTAATAGCGAATCAGAAGGAAAGGAAAGGAAGGCAGTGCTAGAACTGAGATCACATGATCTTCAAAGCTTCCTCGGAGAGTTGAACACTCAGGCAGACTTTAAAGGGAATAATTAACACAACTAAAAACATACAAGTATTAGAACCAAGACAGTAATTTTGAACTGTTTCAAAGGCAAGAAACAACAAAACATTTAAAAAAAAAACAAAACAATAAAATCCCTCAAAGAGCAGACACTGTAATCCCTATCCTAGTATTTCTTAGCTTGGGTTTTTATTGCTGTAATTAAACACCATGAAAAAAGCAACCCTTTACTTGGGGAGTAAAGGGTTTATTTTATCCTACAGATTGTAGTGCATCATCCAGAAGCCAGGGCAGAAACATGGAGGAAGGGAACTGACGCAAAAGCCACGGAGGAGCGCTGCTTACCAGCTTGCTCTCTGTGGCTTGCTCAGCCTGCTTCTTTATAGAACCCACAACTACCAGCCCTGGGGTGACACCACCCACAATGAGCTGAGCCCTCCAACACCCATCAGGAATTTTAAAAATTAATTTATTTTTTATTAATTACAATCTATTCACTTTGTATCCCAGCTGTAGCCCCTTCACCCATCCCCTCCCAATCCTTCTCTCACGCCCAAGTCCACGGATAGAGGAGGTCCTCTTCCTCTCCCATCTGACCTTAGCCTATCAGGTCTCATCAGGACTGACTGCGTGGGCCCCTGGGCACTATTTGTGTTTGCCTGAGCATGCATTATTAGAATCACTTTCAATATGAATTTTTATGTTCCCAATTATAAAGTTTGCAAGAAAACTTATTTTAAAATATCTGTAAATCTACTTTATTTGACCACAAGAAAACAATTGTACATCACAACATATAAAAGCAATCCACAGCACACATACACACACACATATATATATACATATGAAATATACATATTCTATATTTATAATAATCTTGTACACACCCAACAGGTGAGCAACCTACATTACACACCACTGATTAAGGTTATACAGTTTACTCTCAATGTTGGTACACACACTAAATGTGAACCTGGGCCATTTACTTGATCTCAGCTTTCATTGTCTATAAAATAAGGATAATACTTTCAGCTGACAAACGGATAAACTATGGTACAGTCAGACAATAAAATATGTGGCATAAATAAGAAATGAGCTAAAAGATCTTTAAATGACATAAAAGATCATTAAATGGAAAATGAATAAGCAAATAAAACAACCTGAAATGGCTACATATTATACGATTTCAATTATGTGACATTCTGGAAAATGGAAAACTACAGTGATAATAAAAGAACTGACAGTTGAAGGGATGGGGAAGTAGAGCAGGACAAACAGCACAGAGTATTTTACGAGCAGCAGAAGAACATTACAATTATGTAGATTATTTATCACTATAATGCAAAATGTATGACATGATACACTTATCAGAATCCACAGAACGTACAATACAAAGAGTAAAGCCTAGTGTGTCACAGACTGAACAGTTATGACGTGACAGGTTCACACAGGTAGTAAATATAACTCCACAACAGGATGTTAGCAGCAGGGAAAGTTGCACACGTGAGACAAGGGCTATTAGAACTCTCCTATACGTCTTGCTCAATCTGCCTATGATCCTAAGATCTCTCCACAACCTAAGTCCACTAAAAAGTAACATGGAGCTGGAGGGACAGGTCAGTGGCCAGAATCATCTGGTGCACTTGCAAAGGACGGAGATCATCTGGCGGCGCACAGTGCACTGTGACCCCAGCTCTGGGAGGTGTGACACCCTCTTCTGGCCTCCTCGGGTATTCACACACAGAATCACAGTCATACACATAAGTAAAAATAAAGTAAAAAATATTGCTATGTCTTCAAAAGCTGTTGTAATTCTCAAGTGAAAGTAAAGTCTACTGAGAATTCTCTGTTTAGCTCTAGTACCCCATTTTTTAATTGGCTCTCTTGATTTGTTGCTTTTTAACTTCTTGAGTTCTTTATATATTCTGGACATTAGACCTCTGTCAGATATTTAGACCTCTGTCGGATCTAGGGCTGGTGAAGATCCTTTCCCAGCTGTAGGCTGTTGTTTTATTCTGACGACAGTGTCCTTTGCTTTACAGAAGCTTTTCAGTTTCATGAGGTCACTCAAAGCAGATGTTGAGACTCTTAACCAAACTTTGGGCAGAGTGCAGGGAATCCTATGAAAGAAAGGGGAGATAGTGGGACCTAGAGAGGACAGGAGCTCTACAAGGAGAGCAACAGAACCAAAATGTCTGGGCACAGGGGTCTTTTCTGAGACTGACACTCCAACCAAGGACCATGCATGGAGATAACCTAGAACCCATGCACAGATGTAGCCCATGGCAGTTCAGTGTCCATGTGGGTCCCTAGTAAGGGGAACAGGGACTGTCTCTGACATGAACTCAGTGGCGAGCTCTTTGACCACCACCACCCTGAGAGGGGAGCAGCCTTGCCAGGCCACAGAGGAAGATAATGCAGCCAGTCCTGATGAGTCCTGATAAGCTAGGGTCAGATGGAAGGGGAGGAGGACCTCCCTATCAGTAGACTTGGGGAGGGGCATGGGAGGAGATGAGGGAGAGAGGGGATGAGAGAGGGAGCTACAGCTGGGATACAAAGTGAATAAACTGAAATTAATATAAAAAATTTAATTAAAAAAAGAAAGTAAAGTCAGCCTAAGGTTAACCTCTGGCCTTCATATACATATTTATACTGCATACATGAGTACACACACACAAAAGAAAAACAAAATAAACTCAATGTGCATGTGTATATTTATCACAAGATAAATATAGATGAATAACAGAAACTTCTTAATAGCAATATATACTCTAGTAGGTCAAAAGCTTCCAAAATTCTTGTATAAATTTTACCAAGGAAAATGAACTTTTTTACCATTATAGGACCTTATAAACTTTCCTTCTTTACTGAGGTGTTTAAGGTACTCACATAAGTGCAGTAGGCTGTTAGGAAACATTAGCCAACACAATTTACAGAAGGATGAACATAAATCATTTTCAAAGTTTCTTTTAAAATTATCACATCCCTAGTTAATATACATGAGAATAATTTCACAAAAGCAGTTACAAAACCTAAGGCAGAGAAATATGGCTATATACAGTTATGACAGTGGCAGAGAAAGGAAATTCTTCTCCTTAAAATGGAGAAAACACGTTCCATGGAAATATTTCCTAAATAACAATTTCATAATGTTTTAATCAAATTATTCAGAAGTAACACTTTGGAGAAGCAGATAACGGTACACAAAGGCTGAGTTCATTTGATCCAGACAGGTGGCTAGTCTAGAGCTCTGTGTTAGCACTCTCAACCCACCCACAATAGCCCTAAAGATGATTATGCAAATGCCATCCACTGAGTATTTTCCCAGGAACAGGAGACGGGTTCCTAGTAGAAGCTACAATTGTTCAGCAGTCATGTGGAAAGACAAGCAGAGTTGTGTTTGGGTTTTCCCCCCTTAATTGCTGGGGGCACAGATTTTTCATTAAGGACACTACTTCAGTAATGTATGAGATGTATAAACACTTAAACATATACACATGTATCTATTTGATGTACATTTCTCCAAAACCATGAGTAGTTTATCCTGTTCTCACCCCGAAGTCCCCTGGCTAAACACTCTCCCTTCTTATCGATGCCACCTCTCATCTGTTAATATCTGTTCCCTTGCCGTTAAGACAAACAAATTTAGAAACCTTTGAACACTTTGCTTTGCACTTTTATTTTACTTTTAAAACATTCTTCATTATCTTTCTCACCGAGGACGCACACAGCAATTGAAACCCGTAAGAAATAGAACACTGACAAGCAAACACGATGGTTAACAGCATGCTATTAACATCTTAGGGGTTATTTTTGATGTAAAGTCATCAGGGTCTTCAGTTTCTAAATGGGAGTTTTCAAGCAGCATGCTTCTAACATCTGGGTTTATGACTCTCTCTAGAATTAACTGGGCTGTACTTAGCAGCCCATGCCTTTAATCCCCAGGCTGGTAAGGCAGACACAGGTAGGATCTCTGTGAGTTGCAAGTCAAGCCTAATCGACAGAGAGCTCTAGGCCAGCCAGACTTCCATAGTGAGACCCTTTATTTAAAAAAGCCAACAAGCAAACAAAAACCAGAATTAATGTTCTTTCACATTTTCTGATTATACAACATTCAAAAACAATGTATATGTATTTACCACCCTCAACTTAAGTACCTGGAGGGTGACCACGTTAATGAACGAAAGAGCCAGAATCAGACTTCCAACGCTCTTAATCTACTTTATTGGCAGAGTAGGATGCACGTATCTGTATCTTGTTAGTAACTGCAGGGCTCTCTCATTTCAGACCATATACAAAGCACATACCTGACTCCAAATTTGTCATCAATCTCTTTTGACCCAAGGTTCATGTGGTTTGGCAGTGGCTTGATTTGTTAATTATGGGCTTTAGGCATTTTAGAGATAATTCTCCAAAAACAATAGATATGTATGTATGTACATACGCATATCCATGAATGGGGCAGATGCTGCTGAGGTAATAATGCTAGGTAACAACTCTAAAATCCATGTGCGTTCTAACAATTAGTGCTAACTATTGCTCCTGAGCCAGCTTGCTATAGCACCTCTGCTCCACGTCCAGATCTACTTTACACATCTTTCATCACAGGACCCACGGTAAAGGGGAGAAGCAGTTATCTGGGGCAATTTCTTCTCAGAGAAATAGTAATTCAAGAGTACTGGAAGAACCTCACCATACCTCTTCAATCCTCATTTCAGAAATGGTATACTGTTACCTCCATCTCTGTCGGCCCAAATACATCACATAACCAAGTCCAAAGTCAGCCAGGCAGGGGTTTTTATCTCAAGAGAGAGGCTGTGAAGTATTTGCAGAGCAGTAATTCTATTTACAATAAATTCCGTGAGAAATTTCCAGAACACGTTCATTTGTGTCCACTACGAGGACACAAACACAGTGAGGTGTTGATGAACTAACTCATTGCTATCAATTTCTCACATGACAAAAAGCAAACAGGAACAGCAAATATGCCAATGACAGGATCAGGATATAAAAACTTCTCAAGGTACTGGCACAATGGACTAAGCTTAATACAACAGAATCTCACAGGAGTAAAAGGCCTGCTATAGGCTCAGCATAAAGCAGGGTGACTTAACAGCAAGATGGGTGAGAGGCACAGTAGCTGCAGTTTAACCTCAGTAAGAGCCACTAATATCATAAAAATGCCTGATAATGTAACACTAATTGTATTAACATAATATAGCCGAGTCCCTAGTCTACATGAAAGACACAGTAAAATTTGAAAGAAAAAAATAACACAAAGAATTTGAGCCAATCACACCCACAAGAATACATTGACTCTGACCTATGTGTAGATGTCCTGGGAATAATGACAGGAAACAAAGTATGTAAACAGTTTTAAACTAGATTTCATAGGACAGTGATCTCAATAAATTACTGATTGTAGGGACTGAGAAGATGAGAAACAGGGTGTAGAACAGTAGGAGGAAGGAACAAACATAAACATCCCCAAATTCCCTAAAGTGCCCTGAGAGTCACTGAAATGCTAGATGAATTGTGTTTAATGTTACCCATGCCTCTATTTGGCTGTTGATAACTTTTCTGCAAAGGGCTAGACAGTTAAAATTTTTGGCTTTAGAGACCAGAGGGTCTCTGTGGCAAGAAAGAAAGAAAAAGAGAGAGAGAGAGAGAGAGAGAGAGAGAAGAATGAAAGAAAGAGAAAGAAAAGAAAGGAAAAAAAGAACCAACCAAAGATAACATATAGGTAAATGGGTGTGGCTGTCATACAATAAAAATTTATTCACAAAAGCAGGTGTCATGCCAGATGGCAATAGCTTGCCAAAATTTTTTCTATATTTAAAAAAATAGAATAGATGCAAATAGGGTTGGACCATATCACTTTTGTACCATTTCTCTTTCCAAAGATCCATAAAAGTAACTAAAGCAATTCAGCAATACACAAAATAGATGGGAAAATGACACAGCAAGATTGGGGAGACTACATAGAGATTCACATATGTAAAAATATATATGAACATTTACAAACAATACAAAAATTACATTTCTATAAATACATATAAAACAGCTCACTCCCACTAAAATAGATTTGAAATTACTACTAAATGCACAAGGCTCTCAAACAGGTCCCTTTCCGTGAAGGACAGCTGAATGATTTAAAAACAGAAACAGGAGCCAGGCAGTAGCGGCATACACCTTCAATCCCAACACAGAAGCAGAAGCAGAAGCAGACGAATCTCTGAGTTCAAGGCCAGCCTGGTCTACAGAGTGAGTTCCAGGATAGCCAGGGCTACACAGAGAAACCCTGTCTTAAAACGCACACACACACACCATCAAAACCAGAAAAGGAACAAAGGTACTAGAACGTTGTTGTACAGCCGGTGAAGAGAGAGACAGAACTGCACCACGGCTTAAAGAAGCCTTTCTGATATATGGGGACATCTCCAACTTGCCTTCTTCAAGTCCTTTTATCTCTTAGTTATTACACCTTCACACACAGGTATGTGGGGAGGACCAACACAACAAACTCCAACAAAGCAAAGGAAAGGTAGGACTTGGTTTCACCAAAGGTGAAAACTTTCTGTTCTATGGAACAAATGAGTCAAATATCAATTCCTTTGCTACCACATACAAAGCTTACATCAGAACAAAGGTTCTCAAATTGGTGCTTGTCTGTAACACATAAGCACAGAAACTGCATGTAGAAACCTTTAAAGCAGTTTGTCAACTGCAGATAATTAAAATATAAATCACTCTAAAAGATGCAATTATTTATTTTCATAATTTGTCATGTTATAATCATTTAAATTTTAATCAAACCTGTAATTTGTATTTTAAATTTTCAATTAAGGAAGCAATTTGGCATTTTACTCTCTAACTTATACACAGCAAAAGCCTTATCTGGTCGTCCTTGGTAAGGAATGATATACATCTCTAACTGAGACAGCAAGAAAGGAGCGAACAGTACAGTGGAACGGAACTGCTTTGAAGACATGAAACCCAAAAGTCATTCTATTTTATATAGAAAGTATGATTGGCAGAGAAGTGTCACAGCCACGCTGTGCTATCTGCAGAGATGCCTGACCGGGAAACAGTCTCGTGCATACACAATGTCTTGTGCATGACAGGTGAGCATTCATTCCATTACTGAGCTAAATTCACACCATTTATATAAAACAGTCTTAGAAGTTCAAAACAGAAAAATTAAGCTAAAAATTACCAAACCAATACGAGCAGATATTTGGTGCTTCACATATAAATATTAGTTTCCATACTTCCTACATGGAAACTCAGTGGGACGCCGCTATTTTTAAATCACACACACACCTTTCACCTCACTTGCACTAGAAAGTCCACCAACATTGGTTAGATGAGTATGTTGAGTGAGTATGCAACAAAGAATGAACTTTCAACATTATCAGTTTAAAGCACTTGAGCACTGATCAACAATACCAGAACCAACCCGCAGAACTAACAAATCCAGTAAAGTTTTTCATTAAAATCTAACTTAGACACAGTTATAACATGACAATTCCTTAAGTATGTGTGATTTGAACATGATGTTATAAATTTTCCCAGGTTTACGACCACCAAACGTAACTCCAAGCTGTTTAAGACTGTGGAGAACTAGACAGTTAACAGCTGTGGTTTGGCACTGAGGTTCTGCCCTGCAGCGTGCGCTGTACGGACAGAAGCCAGAAGAGGACAGCCGAAGCAGTGGGACACTAAAAGCAGAGGTCAGAGGAAATTCTATGTACCTATCTAAAGATTATTTCCAGCCTTACCTTACAAACTAGGCAGAACATTTTCAATATTTTTCTCATCAAAAGAATATCCATATATAAGAAATTTATAAATATGTGACCTATTTTTTAACTGAGATATAATTTGCTCCCATGTTGAATAAGCTATTAGAGCTGGTTACTAATAAAATATTAACAGTAATTCTGAAAACAACCAACTGCTTCGTTTGAGGGAATAAAGAGATTAGCAATTAATATCTTGAGCTTGCTTTATTTTACACCCTCCTTCAGTCTGAGAATTGTAGCTAATGTCTTATGCATGAAAGGCAAGCATTTATTCTACTACTGAGCTAAATTCACAGTCCTCCTAAAATTATGATTTTTAGAGGAAAGCACTAGCAAAGTCCTCCACTACCACAAATTATGCATCAAGTTTCCCACATGTGTCGAAACAGCAGAGGTCAGAGCACCTGGAGTCGATGGATAAATGAGCCTTACACTGGGAAAACCACTTTCTTGACCATGGTTATCTTCCTGCCAAGTAAGTCATAAAAATATCTTTTAAATCTATTCTTCAATTCTCAAAACATACCTGAGTCTGATACACTACACTAATGTTGCTAAAATAAAATAAAATATAGCAGCAGCCCACATTATAGATACACATCACCTCCTGAGGGTAGCACTGTGTGCTAACCTAAATTAGTATTATGAACCAGTTTTATGCCATGTTAAAATTTTTAAATACTGATGTATACAGTCTCCCTTTAGTGTGGTGTAGATAGAAGCATTTCTAAATAGAAAGCTACAATCTCATTCAGCCTCGCAAATGCAGCAGTACTGTGACTCCCCATAGTAACAGGTGTACCAGTTAGCCCTGATTATTAACATGATAGAGTTGACAGTTACTCAGAAGACAATCTTCTGGGTCTGTGTGTGAGGGTGTTTGCAGAGAGTTTAACCCAGGCAGGAAAACCAGCCCTGAATGTGGGCAGCACTAGCCTATCTAATGGGATGCTGGACTCAATAAAAGAAAGCTGAGCATCAGTGCTGCTGAGCATCTCTATGTGGCCAACTGCAGATGCAGTGAGAAGCCTTTGTGATGCCTCAAATTCCCATCACCAGACTTCCCTACCACAAACCATGAGCCAAAATACAGTCTTTCTTCCTGAGGTTGCTTTTGTCAGGTATTTTGTTGCAGCAACAAGAAAAGTAATATGACTGGCAAGAAGACAGTTTCAGTAACAACATAAACCTTTTGTCCAGTTCTTCTCTAACTTGTCTATAAAATTTAAAAATTTTAAGCAAATAATTAATCTTTCCTCATTTATTTATTTATTTATTTACTCACTCACTTTCCAGCCTGATTCCAGCCTGCCATCCTCTCCTCCCAATCCCACTGTCATGCCCCTTCTCTCCTCCCCCTCCTCCTTTTTCTCAGAGAAGGGGTGACCAAAGGGCACCAACGCACCCTGACATCTCAAGTCACAGCAGGACTAACACCAGACAAGGAGCCCAGCTAGGGGAAAGGGATCCAAAGGCAGGCAGCAGAGTCAAACACTCCCGTTGTTAGTGGACCCACACGATGACCAAGCTGCACACGCGCTATGTATGTGTAGGGAGTCTCAGTCATGCACACGCTTTGGCTGGTGGCTTCATCTCTATGAGGACCCCATGGCCTAGGTAACACCAAATCCAACAGAAAGAACGTGGGGAGAGCTTTGAACGCATCGTTACAGGAGACAGCTTTCTGAACAGAACACCAATAATTCATCATGCTACGATTTTCTAAAGTATCCATTCACAAATTAGCGGGCAGGGGGAGAAGGAGATCAGGGAGAGGGATCCTTCAAAACAGCTGTAGTGTACACCGGGTGGCAAATTGCAACCTCTCTTTTACTAAATCAAGTTTGGAGCACAGTTATATCCAATTGTTTCCCTGTTATTTCCAATTGCGTCCATGGTTGCTTTCACTCTCCATTAGCAGTGACAGTTAATTTGGCAGAGACCATATGACTTTCAAAGTATGAAATATTTACTGTCTGGTTGTTTTGGGAGCGGGAGAGGGAGTTAGCCAAGCTCTGCTCTGGATGATTAAACATTCCCCATTGGGATGACTTCTCATAACACTTAACAAAGATAATTAAGTACCCTGACCTCACACTGAAGATGAGAAAGTCACACTTGGCTGCCTCAGAAGCCTTGTAGCTTTTCTCTACCTTGTCTTGAGAACCCAGACGAACCCTTCCTCAGATTTCCATTTCTCAAATCTTTTTGTTTGAGACAGGAACTTACTATGCAGCTTTGGCTAGGCTGAAACCTGCTACATAGAGCAGCCTGGCCTCACACTCTCAGAGAATTATGCAGTTAAAGGCACGCACCACTAAGGGGAGATATTCCTGGTACTTAAGATATGACACAGTCTGGGCAATTGTGTGGTGGTGCCTGCCTTTATTCCTAGCATTTCGGAGGCAGAGGCAAGTGCATCTCTGACTTGAAGCCAGCATGGCCTACAGAACAAGTTCCAGGACAGCCAAGGCTCAACAAACAAACAAGATGAAAACATCCAAAGCTCTACACATAAAAAATCCTAGAGTCCTCAAAGTGGCTGTTAAAAAGTTCAGCAACTGCACTGACATCTTTTTCAGCTTCACATCTGCAGAGCCTTTACTGTAGACAGTGAAAGGCCGGAAATACATGCTTTGGGGGAAGTGGCAGAAGTACATGCAGAAAACCTCCAACCCCGTCTCAACAACTATGACTCCCAAAGCAACCGTATCTAGAAGGAAATTCAGTTGCTCCTCTGAAGTCTGGGCCATGCCTGGCTACAGAGGTGTGTGCTAACTATTCTCCACTGTCATTTCCTTCTCCTACTTCAACAAAAACACAGTCATCATAAACAAACAAACTGTGTGCTCTTCATTACTCTGAGCATGTAGGTTCAAAACTCTGTATCATAAAATAAATCCTAGCCATGCATGCCTATAAATCCAACACCTAAAAGACAAGAGACAGAAAAATCAGTAGTTTGAGGTACAACATATAATGTATATAAGGTCAGCATTGGCATTATGAGACCCTGTCTTTAAGAAGCTGAACAAACAATAATGAAAAAAAAATCACACATGGTCTCTGTTGCCTGGTATCCTAAAATCTCTTTTTCTAATTCAAAAAGAATCAAAATAAGGTTTGATACAGATGAGGAACAAGCACTAAATCGGGAAGAATCAAAAGGATATACATCAGGAAGCTGAAGAGATGACTCAGTGGTTAGCAGCACCTCTACTTTTATAGAGGATCTAGGTTTGGTTCCCAGCACTGACACAGCAGCTCATAACCATCCAAAACTCCAGAGGACCTGATGCCCTCTCCTAACCTTCATGGGCACCAAGCACGCACAAGGTGGACATACATATATGCAGGAAAACGTTCACATACTTTAAATAAATAAATCTAAAATACACATAAAAGGTGTTCCAACTACAGAAGTGTGTGCATAGCAGAAAAAGAAAAAAGAAGAAAAAGAAAATTGATAGAAGTTTTGCCTACAGTTCTTCAGCACTTGTTTTTGTCTGTTTGTTTGAAACAGGATCTCAAACTTGTCGTACTCTTCCTGCCTCAGGCTGCTGAGGGGTTGGGATTACATGTATGAGCCACCACACCATCTTTATTCAACAGTTTTTAAACTGATATATTTATATTAAGAGGCAACAATCAGCTGGGTGTGGTGGCACACACCTGCAATTGTAGCACTTCAGAAGCTAATGATCATAGTACCTACACGGCCAGCCTGGGCTACACATTAAGGTCAATATCAACCTGAGCAAGACTATCTTACAAAATCATGAATAAAAATAACCACGCAGGAAAAAAAAGAGAAGGGTAATGAGGAGCTCAGGAATATTTACCCTGAGGACATCAGACCATATGGACCTCTTCAGCCCCTCCCCAATGTCAAGGCCCTGAATAAAACTATTTGACTTCCCTACAAAGGAAGGAAATGCATCAACAATCAAAAGGTACAGAAGATACTGTTATACTGATATACTTTGGATTTTACTTGCTACTTATAACCTAACCTTAACATGTTAAATTCATAGATGGCAACCTAATTCAATTACTTTAAAATGAAATTCTTTTGTGAAAAAGTATGCCCAGAATAGGTCATTATAGTTCTTTATGAATTACAAATGCAAAACCTAGAAAATGGAAGGATATCCTGCTATTCTGGAAATAGTCTCTCACTGTGAAACACCTCTTAAATAATTTCCCATGATTTTTATAAACTTCTTTTGCAATACACATAATGAATATAAATTCTTAAAAATTGTTAACAAGCATAAGCTGTGATTTGTTTTTCAATTTTCAACCTAGAACAATAGTGCTAGGATATTTTGAGAACTTATATCAAAGAATCAATGTATCAACAAGTACCTGGGTTCTGCCCTTTATAAACTGTGGCCTGTAAGAAATGAAACATGACCTCTCCCCACCGTATCTTCCCTAGCTGAAATCTTCCAAGTACTTTCAAAGCAAGCAATGCTTCTGACGTCTAATGGTACAGAGGAATTTGCCAACAAAAACAGAACTTTAGAAATCACATCCTTAAGTACTAAAAACCATAAGAACAAAGTGTAGCTTTAAGCCACAAAATACTTAAGAAAGTTATTAAAAGGATTATGAAATATGTTTTTCATTTTACTTTTTTATTTAGGTGATGAGATGGGTCCCAGGGCCTCACACAGGGTAAAAGTACTGTACCACTGAGCTACACCTTTGGCCAAATATAAACTGTTAAACACCTCTTAAATAACCTTTACTTTTTTTTTTAATAAATAGTTTTTATTCTTTTAATATGCACGAGTGTTTGGCCTTCGTGTGCCTGATGCCTGTGGAGGCCAGAAGGAAATGTCAGATCTTCTGGAACCTGAGTTGTAGATAGTTGTTAGCCACCACGTAGATACTGGGAATTGAACCAGGGTCCTTTGGAAGAACAGCAAGTGCTCTTGACCACTGAGCCATCTCTAAAGCCCTAATCACTTAACAAAAATTTTTATGTATGCATGCATGTGTAACATGAAGCATAAGTAGAGGTCAGAGTTCTCTAGCACAAGTGAAGTTTTTATGTATACATCCACAGGTATAGGCAATGTTCTTATTCATCTTAGATTCTCCGGGCATTTATTCTGTTACAACGTGTCTATTCACAAGAAAGCATACTTAACAAGGAACATAATTCCACATAGCATTCTTATTATCTTATATTACTATAGACTGGTAAACTGAGGCACAGGGCAGTTAAAAGTCTGAGGTTACAAAGCCAATAACACAGCTGATATTCAAACCATATTCTGTATCAGACTATATTTTCAACTTAGAAAACTTTTATTCTCCAGAATTCCACTTTTCTTTTTTCTCTTCTCTTCTCTTCTCTTTTCTTTTCTGAGACAGGATTTCTCTGTGTAGCTCTGCCTGTCCTGGAACTCACTCTACAGACCTCAAACTCAGAGATCTACCTGCCTCTGCCTTCGAGTGCTGGGATTAAAGGTGTGAGCCACCACGGCTCAGCTAGAATTCCACTTTTAACAGTTAAAATTTCTAATGCATCAAATCTAAAAATATCTAAGATAGGTTTCAGGTAATAAACGGAGCCAAAAAGCCCCGGGGCTAACTGTGCACGAACAGCTGTGCACTCTCCCCAGTGACTGACCCTGAGCGTCAGCACCACAGGGTCTTCCTGCCCTCGTCACCACCAGTACAAACTGTTCCTCATGACTCGTCATGTTGCTAGCACAAATTTCTAACCAAGAAACTACATTTTGTCTTATACTATAGTCATTTAGGTATGTATTTATACTGCCTGATTATAAACCCTTTAAAGAGAATTTTTATCTGCCTTCAAACATTAACTTAAGAAGCCATGTGTTCATATTTATTTAACAGCTCACTTGAATTGTAATATTTAAGCCAGTTAAAAGAATATTCATTTGAATAACATTTTGTTGATACTTCATTAAAAGCAAGTGTCTTTAGTTAATGTTTGATTCATTTTTATTAGTTTTACAAAAATTAAGAGCATAATTTGCTAAAATTATATTTAATATTTTAAAACTGATGAGAAGTTAGTCATTATTATCGGCAACAGAACTGGATCCTTAAAAAAAAAGAAAAAACCAAGTACGTAAATCAAAGTTTGGGTCAGGCGAGACGGTTTGCCAGGTAAATGCATTTTCTGCACAAACCTGACAGCCTGAGTTTGACCATGGAATCCATGTGTTCTAGAGTTAGGGTTTCTGTTGGTGTGATAAAACACTGTGGCCAAAAACAATTTGGAGAGGAAAGAGTTTATTTCTGCTTATAACTCTCAAGTCACATTCAATTGCTGAGGACAGGAACTCAGAGCAGAAATCAAAGCAAAAGCCATGGAGGAACACTGCTTATTGGCTTGTTTCTCACACACACACTCGTGCGTGTGCCCAGAGTGTAACCACCCACAGTCAGCGGGGCCCTCACACATCAATCATTAGTCAAGAAAATGCCCTACAAGCTTGCTCACAGTCTAATCTGGTAGGACATTTTCTTAATTGATGTTCCCAGTGATTCTAGCTTTCATCAAGTTGACAAAAAAACAACTGACCAAGCCAGCATGGAATGAAAGAACTAACTCCTGAAAATGACTTCCAAATTCACACACATATCCACATATACATACACATATAATAAAATTTTAAATAACAAATGTAAATGTTATTAAAATGATTAATGTATAAGAAAGTTAAGGAGTAATTTACACTATAGAAACAACTGTTGTTCTCAATTTTTGGTTAAAAAAAAAGACAGTTAAATTTTTAAAAATGTTATTTTATTTATAAGGAACTTTTGCCTGCATGTATGCATGTACATTCCCTGCGTGCCTGGAGTCCTCAGATGTCAGAAGATTCCCTGACTAGAATACAGATGGCTGTAAGGCACATAGGGGTGCTGGAAATAGAACTGGTGCTTTTAACTGATAAGCCATCTCTCCAGGCCTCCCATAAAAATAGATTCGAATACATTTTTCCAATGGAGAGTAGCATTTTGACAATTTCTCCTCTCAGTGGTAATATCCACAGGAAGAAGGCACCCTTCCTTTCTCACACGCCCAGTTGTATAATGCGCCAAGAGTTACACTAATTGCCAGAAAAATTCATAAGCAAAATACAATCCTGCAGCGAAGACTTCGCAGGTGGAGAGAAAAGCACAAAAGCTTACACGGGACATTTCCCAGAAGGCGTTATGCTCCCCTCTTTCCTGAGTTATTCTTTTTCTATCTATGTAAGTGATTTGCCTACATGATGTACTGTATCATGTGAGTTTTTAGTGCCCGCAACAGTCAGGAGAGGGCATCAGATCACCTGGGACTGGCTCTACAGACGGCTGTAAGCTGCCATATGTGTGCTGAGAGCCAAGACGAGGTCCTCTTAACCGCGGAGACATCTCTCCAGCCCCTGAGCCTCACTTTTAAGTTAAACAGTGAAACCAACGATGGATGGACAGATATGATGCTAGTCCTATTGGCGGTTACCTCATTTTCTGGGAGAGCTTAAAAGTTGTAACCATTTAGTGGCTTTGTTTGCTTAATCTACTTGAAGCTATTAATAGAAAGGAATGGGTGTTCTCATCCCTCTGAATCTCTAGATAAAATTCTAAAGTCCCTGAAACATCCATGAGAAATTTTTGGTGCTTCCTGGTTTCGGCTATTAAACAATCTCAGGGGAATACAACGGTACAGTTTAGTTTAGATTCCAATCTCTGGTTAAAATAAGAAATACAAGGAAACACCAAAACTTATATAGAACTTAGAATTTGGAAAAGGTAGATACATAAGGTTTGACCAGTTTTTACTTGCTCAGAATTTACAAAGTTTAATTGCAAGAGAAAGATGAAAAACTAGAAATATGAAAGACTGACTCTGTTAGAAACTAACCTCTGGAATCTATAGACAGAGTGACAGAGAAAAAGAATACAGATTTTTAAACAGACTGTGTCAGGGCCAATTTTAAAGTGAGATAATAAATAGTCCAGCTCTGATAGTGTCAGTGTAATAATTTTAAACACAGTAACGGTGACTGAAGAGATGTCTCTGAGGTTAAGAACACATACTGCTCTTGCAGAGGCCCTGAGTTCAGTTCTCTACACCCACATCAGACAGTTTACAACAGCCTGTAACTTCAGCTCCAGAAGACTTGCCCTCAGGGGCACCTATACACATAATTAAAAATAAGACTTGGCTAGAGGTTAAGTGCACTTGGTGCTCTTACAGAGGACACAGGTTTGATTTTCACCACCTACATGGTAGCCCACAAGCATCTGTAATCCAGTTCCAGGGGACCTGATGTCCTCTTCTAACCTCCTTGGGTACCAGGCAAACATTGACGCATGTACATATGTGCAGGCAAAACACTCATACGTAAAACAAATATTGCTGGGTGTGGTGCCACACACCTTTAATCACAGCATCCAGGAGACAAGACAGGCAGATCTCCCTTGAGTTTGAGGCCTACACAGTTTCAATGCAGTCAGAGATAGATAGTAAGACCCCAACTAAAAAAAATATAAATCTTTAAATAAACAAACAAACAAGCAAATAGGGAAAGGAATGGGAAGAGAGGAGGGAGGGAAAATGCAGGAATACTAAACATTTTAATTAAAAATTATACAAAAATAGTAAAAATAGTGATGACTATATATACTCCAAAAATTTGACTACCACCATTACTTCAGGAGTTAGTATATCTATCTTTTCAATCACATTGTGTGGATAGCTACACTAAAAAGTTCAAACTGCTATCTGAATAGGAAAGCCATACCAAATCACTCTATTGTTCCATAGCTCTGCTGAGAGAAAACCCCACTAATGGGCGCACTACAGAAACAACTGTTGTTCTCAATTTTTGGTAAAAAAAAAAAAAAAAAAAAAAGTTACATTTTTTTTTATTTAATTTTATTTATAAGAAACTTTTGCCTGCATGTATGCATGTGCATTTCCTGCGTGCCTGGTGTCCTCAGATGTCAGAAGATTCCCTGACTAGAATACAGATGGCTGTAAGGCACATAGGGGTGCTGGTCTTTCAAGATAAGAAAAATTTATGCTTTCCCAGTTCTGGAGGTTAGAAATCCAAAACTTCAGCTCTCTTTGCAGAAAGAGGATCTGTTTGGGCATCTTTATTGGCCTATGGGGATAACCAGTAATCTTCGACACTCCTGGTTCACAGACTCATCACTCAGTTTCTGTCTCTATCGTCACATACCTTTCTTTTTTCTGTGATTCTCTATGTCTGAATTTCCCCGTTAGGAACACCAGTCACTGGATTAAGGCCAGCCTATTCTAAATCCATCTGTGAAGTTCCTCTTCCAGATAAAGTCACATTCACATGTTCTGCTAGATACAGTTTAGAGTCCCACTACCAACCTACTTTAAAACCTTACTTGCTTTTAAGAATGCATAAAATAATTGAAACTTAAGTCACCGCTACAGTATTTAGAAATGGTGATGTGACCTGTGGTCTTTACTTATCTCACTACATACCTTTACTGCTGTTACTGAAGCCATTGTACAATACGCTATCTAATATGTAATTATAGAAAAAACAGGAAGTAGGAAGAAAGCACAAAGTGTACATAAGGAAACTGTTTGTTTACTAGGCTGAAGCCATAATGCCTCTCTGTCTTTGATGAAATGTTAAAAGAATCATAATGGTTAAGCAAGATGTTGAGGGAAAAGGTGTCGGTCAATCAATCAGAACCTACCTTCAAGACAGTGAGACTGAGGCGCACTGGCTCACGGAATGTGTAGGTGAATACATAGATAAAACACTGATTTAAAGAACCTGAGCCAGGCACGGTGGCGCACACCTGTAGTCCCAGCGCTCAGGGGGCAGAGGCCAGCTTAGTCTACAGAGCCAGTCCAGGACAGCCAGGGCTACATAAAGAAGCCTTGCCTCAGGCATGGTATACACTCACTTATAAGTAGATATCAGTGGCATAATACAGGATTGCGATCTACAGACCTAAAGGAGAACTCTAGGGAGGACGCTTAAATCTCATTCAGAATGGCAAACAGGACAGACACCAGAAGCGGTGGAAGACAGAAAACAGGAAGGAGGTCTACTATAGAGAGTCCTCTGAAAGGATCCACCCAACAGGGGATCGAAGCAGATGCTGAAACTCAGGCAAACTTTGGGCAGAGCACAGGGAGTCTTATGGAGGAAGAGAGGGGTGGGAATAGAGGGACATGGAGAAGCAGGAACCCCACAAGGAGACCAACAAAGGATCTGAGTCCAGGAGGTCCTGCAGAGACTGATGCACCAACCGAGGACCATGGATGGAGAAGACCTAGAGCCCCTGCTCAGACGTGGCCAATTGGCAGCTCAGTCTCCATGTGGATCTCTGAGTGAGGGGAGCAGGGGCTGCCTCTATCATGAACTCAGTTGACTACTCTTTGATGATGCAGCCTTGCCAGGCCACAGAGGAAGAGGACCCAGGCAGTCCTGACGAGACTAAACAAGCTATGGGCAGATGGCAATAGTGGAGAACTCCCCCTTTCAGTGGACTAGGGGAAGGGGATAAGGGGAAAGGTTAGGGAGGGGTGGGACTTGGGGGAGTTGAGGGAAGGGGCTTTAATTGGGATATATAATGAATAAATTATGAAAACAATTAAAATTAAGATTAATAAAAAAAGAGAAACCCTGTCTCCAGAAACAGGAGAGAGAAAGCAGTTAAACTGTATTAGCAGTTATGCACAGACCTACCTTTGTGATCATTCCTGCCCTCAGGTGGACAGGCTACCGATCCAATGTGACACTGAACATATGCAAGGTATTCTGAGGACAAAAGTGTGTTCAACAATAATAGATGGTATTCTGGATACAGAGTATTTTCATTTACTCATTCACTTTCAAAGTGTTCAGACATACAGCAGCTTTTTTATTTGAGTCTCCAAAACAATTTTAATTAATTAATTTTTTATTTATAATTTATTCACTTTGTATTTCAGCTGTAGCCCCCTTCCTTGTCCCCTCCCAATCTCACCCTCCCTCCTTCATCTTCTCCCATGCCCCTCCCCAAGTCTACTGATAGGCGAGGTCCTCCTCCCTTCCATCTGACCCTAGCCTATCAGGTCTCATCAGGACTGGCTGAATTGTCTTCCTCTGTGGCCTGGCAAGGCTGCTCCCACCTCAAGAGGAGGTAATCAAAGAGCCAGCCACTGAGTTCATGGCAGAGACAGCCCCTGTTCCCCTCACTAGGGTACCCACTTGGACACTGAACTGCCATGAGCTACATCTGTGCAGGGGCTCTAGGTTATCACCATGCATGGTCCTTAGTTAGAGTATCAGTCTCAGAAAAGACCCCTGGGCCCAGATTTTTTGTTCTGTTGCTCTCCTTGTGGAGCAACTGTCCGCCCCTGCCCCCCAGGCTTTCTATCTCCCCCGTCTTTCATAAGATTCCCTGCACTCTGTCCAAAGCTTGGTTATGAGTCTCAGCATCTGCTTTGATATTCTGCAAGGTAGAGTCTTTCAGAAGCCCTCTGTGGTAGGCTCCTGTTCTGTTCCCTGTTTCTCCCTCTTCCGACGTCTATCCCGTTTGCCTTTCCGAATGAGGACTGGGCATCTTACCCAGGGTCCTCCTTCTTGCTTAGCTTCTTTAGGTGTATAGATTTTAGTATGTTTATCCTATATTATATGTCTAATATCAACTTATAATTGAGTATATACTGTGTGTGTCTTTCTATACAGAAGCTTTTAATGGACCTGCTGAGTTCATTTGTGGATTAAATAGCACTTTAACTGAACTCTCAAAAGATAACTGATTTTCTTTTTCAATTTCAGTTTATTTTACTTTACACTGAAGGATGCTCCCTCCCTCTTCTCCTCCCAGTCCCAGCCCTTTTCCCTCCTTCCCCCTTTCCCTCTTCCTTTTGCTCCAGAAAAGGGAAACCTCCCCTTTCCCGGTATTAACCCTCCCTAGTACATCAAGTCACATCAGGACTGAACATATCCTCATCCCCTGAGGCCAAGCAAAGCAGCCCTGCCAGGGGGAAGTGATCCAAAAGCAGGCAATAATGACTTTAAGAGTCCAAAGGAAATATAGACTAAAGTAAATATTAATAATCCAAATGAAAGCAAATAGAAAATCTGTTACTTTGCTACAAAAAGCTTCTTATCAGCAGCAATAGAAAGTAAGCCTAATGGCCATCTGATAAAACCTGACAAGAAATAAAACTACTAAGCATTCATACTTAAAATGTAAGAGGATCACAGCAGAAAGCCATCAAAAGACAGAGACAGTATATTTCATTCTTTAAAAGATTTTTCATTTTTAAGTTTATATACAGATTATAACATTCACAATGTATTAGTATATAAAAATGTACACTACTTAGAAGTAAAACTATGTTTCTATCACTTAGAAACCTTCAATGACAGGATATAAAATCTATTATGGGTGTTGGGAGTATTCAGATCAGCAGGACAGTAATTGTACAGCATGTGAAAGGCTCTTGAGTTTAATTCCCAGAATCGCCAAAAGAAGGAAGAGGAGGAACAAGGAGATGATGATGGGAAGGGGCAAGGTGGAGGAGAGGAGAAGTCAAACATTACTCTGATAATCCTACAAAAGACAGGAAGAAAGATCTGTTAAGATCAATGAACTCAGAAAGGGCAACTACTATGAATCAACTTATGTGAAGTATCCAGAATGGGGAAAAATACACAGCAGAAAGTAGATGAAATATATCAAGGGCAGAGAAAGAAGACAGTGGTGAGTTATTATCTAACACACACTTTCTGTTAAAAGTGATACAGATATTCTGGAAATGATAATGATGGTTGTACAACATTGTAAATACGTATATATGTGAATTCACTGAACAATGCAATTTGATTTCATCATTATTTTAAAATTTAGGTCATGAGCTCATCCTTCCCAAATAACCTTCATCAAATTAACTTGTCAATTCACACCATATGCCTTTTAAACACTCTGATCCATAAGCTTACTTACTGAGTACCCTGAAGCAGCTAATTATATTCCCAAATTACATGAATATACTGTGTGTTCTTTCATTTTACTGAGATCTCTCCTCCAGATAAAATAAAACTGAGTCTCTGGACTAAAAAACTTAAGTTATCAGCACTCTCAGACACAACATAAAGAGACAGTCTCCTGCTGGGCATGATGGCAAACATCTTTAATCCCAATACTTGGAAGTCTGAGGCCAGCCTGGTCTGAAGAGTGAGTTCCAGAACAGAGAGACAGAGACAGAGGGGGAGGGGAAGAAGGGAGGGATGGACAGAGAGACAGAGAGAGGCAAAGACACAGAGATTTTTTTTTAATGGAGGGCCTCTGTCTCTATCTGTCTCTCACTTTCTCTCTCAGCATGATGGGAGATTGTAGCTTATTAAGATGCTTACCTAGCATGAAAACCTAGCTCTACCTTGAGTGCCACAGAAAGAGAAAGAGAAATACAGTCAGACATGGCAGCATACATCTATAATTCCAGCATATTAGGCAAGAGGATTCTGAGTGAGAGGCCAAACTGGGTCACAGAATCATAGCCAGGCCAGTCTGGGCAATGTAGAAAGAACCTGCCTCAGGGAAACCTCATTAAGCCAGATGTGGTGGCACACACCTTTAACCACAGCAGTTGGGAGGCAGAAGCAGGGAGATCGTTGTAAATTCAAAACCTTGGTCTAGATAGGGAGGTTTTGTCTCAAATAAGAAAAAAAAAAAAAGGCCTACACAAGTAAGTAAACAGAGTCAATTTAATAAAAATAAATTGTAAATTAAATTCTATCAGTGATTTTTTTTAACTCCCAGAAAAGAAAGAATATAATTTTTTCAAACTTATTTTTTATCTTCCAAGATTCTCAAGTTCATCTATAAACCATGAAAAGAAAAAGAAAACCCTATGACTATGGCAAATTTGTTTTTCAACTTTGTTTGAATGAATCAATTTAGCCCTTCAGCGTTGACAGTACTAATTAAAGCATAATAGAACAATTTAGTTTTACCCTTTTTATTGCCATTATTAGAAATTAATAATTTTCAAAACCCAAAACTGTATTTTTCATTCATTTAATAAACATTCGCCAAACATTTAACAGCATAATGGAACAATAAATGCTACACAAGAAGCTATGACTGGGCTCATTAGAGAGTTCTCAAATCCAGGGCAGCACATGACATCCTAAGGTAAGATAACACTTGATCTGCATCTTGAATGGCACAATAAAACTACTCAGGGAAATGTTAAAGGGTTTTTGCAACACACACAAATAAATAAATAGACAAATACATACATACATACATACATAAAATGTAATTGAACATATCTCTCAGACAGGGTCTCACGATAGAGCCTTCGGCAGACAGCAAGTCAGCACATCGACCAGGGTGTCCTGAAACTCAGTCTTCGCACCTAGGCCTCCCAAGCGTAAGGGTTAAAGGTGCATACCACCATACCTGCCATAAATCTTTTTTTTAATGAAAACATAAAAAACTAAAAATGTGTGAGCATAACTAGTACAGCACCTACATTGTGAGAAATGTCTCAGGACTTCAAAACAAAATGGTGCTTCCAGGGTGCAGCTCTCAGTGCTTTGTAAGGAGGCAAGTGAGGTCGGTCGGGTGGCATTTCTGGAGATACCAACCCATTATGCCAAAAGATATCCACCTAGCAGGCCAAAGAAAGAGAACTTACATAAGAGTCCCACTAGGAGAGGAAACACTTCACTCTCCATTTCTATTTTCAGAAGTTCTGAATGTTCGTTATTTTTTTCCATGGGATTAAAAGGTACCTAAGCATATGACTGTGAATGGAAAAACAAGGGTCAGAAATCAGGTATTGGGAGGCTGGAGAGATGGCTCAGCGGTTGAGAGCACTGGCTGCTATTGCAGAGGACATGGGTTCAATTCCCAGCACCCACATGGCAGCTCACAGCTCTCTGTAACTCCAAGTCCAGGGAATTTGACACCCTGACACCGAAGCACAAGCAGGAAAGACACAAATGAACACAAAATAAAAATAAGTAAATTAAAATCACACGTGTGCGCTCTCGTGCACACACACGCACGCACACACACACACTTGCAAAAAAAAAAAAAAAGAAATCATGTATTGGTAGTTTTTCTGTTTGAATTTGTGTGTGAATTTTTAATACAAATGTAAGATGTAAAGCACTAAAATAAGTCAAAATGCTTCAGTGAACACATTTCAACAGTTCAACTTTATGACAATTTCAAATAAACCTGTAAAATTTTAGGGAAGAAAACAGGAGCAAGAAATTAAAAGCAGAAAAATAAAATAAAATAAACACTGAGACATGGTGGCACACACTTGTTAATCCTACCAATCGGGAGGTTAAGGCAGGTCAGGCTCCACAGTGAGAGCCTATAAAACAAACAAACAACAGAAGGCAGAGAGGGAGGGTGAACACAGGCATGCTAGCTAGCTGCAAGAGTTTCAAAACCACAGCTCTGGCTCTCCACTCCTATTTTATGCTGGCCTGACCACTAAATTCATTAATAGAAACAGGTTCTGGAGAGAAAAAAAGAATAGATGCAAAGTAAGCAATTATTTTTACTCACTTCTTTAAAAGATGTGCTACAGAACAGCTATGAAAAGATGAAAGTAGCAAATCTATTTGCCCAAAAAGATCAAATTTACTTATATCTACAATTTAACAGCTTTACAACTTTAAAAATTAAACTATATAAAATTAGACTATTTTGACAAAAGTTAGCCTTTTCCTTCTAATTGTATTCCTAACCCCTTTGTAAGCCAAAGAAAATAAAATAATACAATAAAGTCACTTTTAAAAGCATAACAGAAACATAAAAATAACCCCCTCACCTTTGTTCTGATGGGCTTTCTGCCACAGTAGTTACCCTGTCTCCTTATGTACAGGATGAGCATAGGGGAGAGGGTTTCAGGTATATACTATACGCGTTTCTCTAACTGCATAAAGCTGAACTGGCCACAGTTTAAGCCTCTATAGAGATGGAATTTGTCAAAGAGAATTCCTACCATATACATATGCACGTAATCCTAATTCTCAGGTACCACTCTCAACTGTTTGTAAAATTATTTCTTAAAAGAATAAAAATAGTGGGGCTGGAGAGATGGCTCAGAGGCTAAGAGCACTGGCTGCTCTTCCAGAGGTCATGAGTTCAATTCCCAGCAACCACATGGCGGCTCACAACCATCTAAAATGAGATCTGGGGCCCTCTTCTTGTGTGCAGGTGTACATGCGAACACACATTGTATATATAATAAATAAATAAATCTTAACAAAAAAGAATAAAAATAGTAAAGAAGGTTTAGGTGTCATAGGGTGATATTGCAGGGTGATTGCCAGCATGGGTATGTTTACTCTGTGTTTGTCCTTCAGTAAGGAGCTGCCCTTAAAAGTCCACAATCTTTTCCTGTTCTTTCTCTTCAACCACAGTAACCTTTTGTATCCTTTCTTCAGCAGCAACAGTCTGCCAAAGACTACAGGAAGTACATTAATACACAGAACTTGCCTGCAGCAATATCAGCTTGAATACTGAAAATGAATTTACAAACACTTTAGTGGCTAGCTAACTTCAAGCCAGACTTGGTTTTACCCTAAGATTTAGTGCTACTTGGTCATCTTTTGGGGCTATTCGATTTTCAGAGACCTATTTGTTACGCTTGTATAAACATAACTGGAGTCATCTGTTATTTATGAAGAACTACAAAGTCAACTTCACAAACCACACTTAAAAATAAGACATTAATACTCCTCCTCGAGGAGACGGAAACTGCCACACAACCTAAAAGGGCTCAGCACTCCAAGTCCATCAAGTGTAAGTGAGAGTCAGCAACATTTCTCTTTTCTCTCTAATTCTCCTAACATACCTTAAAGATATATTACAGCTACGACACGTGCTTGAGGGAACATTTTTTAAATTGCTGTCAAATGACCTATCTCAAGCTCAAATGATTTCTCTCTCTCTCTTTCTCTCTCACACACACAGGCAGATATTGGAAAGATTGTCATCTGTAGCACAAGCCCAACAGACACTCATCCCAAGGATCCAAAGTACTGAAATTACAAGCATGAGCCAAACCTGGCTGCTGCTGCTGCTTCTTTTCTTAATAAACAATTTCATTTCATTTGAAAATTTAAGGCAAAAAAAAGCTTCACAAAAGATTAGTCAAACACCAGTGAAGCCCAAAGACCCTACCTATTCTTTGCCACAGGGAAGAATTTGGCTTTTTACAATAATTTTTGTGTTGAGCCACGCAGCAGTGGAACAGACTTTTAATCCTAGCACTCAGGAGGCAGAGGCAGGTAGATCTCTGAGTTCAAAGCCAGCCTGCTCTACAGAGTGAGTTCCAGGACAGCTAATGTTACAGAGAAACTTTGTCTCAAAAAAACCAACAAAAAATTATTTTTGTGTTAGAAGGACTCTTCTTTACATTCTCTGAATCTCATAAATGCTCAGTCTTTTTGGTATTCAATTTGTACAGAGAGTGCCAGCATTACTAGTAATAATTAATTCCCTACAAGTCATTAAGGAGTAACCATCTGACCATGTCAAATGGCGTTGTCAGTGGCCATGTCGGTGACGTTGTATAAAACAAATTTAGTAGAGCTGACTGGAAAACTACACACCTCCACAGACTAGAAGGGCATGCAAGGACTACACCCACCCACCCACCCACTCTGTGAGCACTGCTATATCCAGAGTATCTAAAAGAGCCCTTGGCAAACATTTTTTCAATGTATGAAAAGATTTTTAAATAAACATGAAATTTTAAATTAGTGTATCATCAGGCTGAGAACGGAGCAAAGTGATGGAGAACTTACCTAGCACATATTACACCCAGGGTTCAATCCCCAGTACCACAACATAAAAAAAAAATTGAGACAGAATAAAACCAAAAACAATGCTATGGGCCAGGCGTATGTAATAGCATGTGTCTTTAATCCCAGCACTTGGGAAGCAGAGGCAGGAGAATCTCAAATTTAGAATTTGAAATTTGAGATTTTGAGAATCTCAAAATTAGCCAGCCAGTCAAGGTCCAGGCCAGAAATACACTGGGAGACTGTTTAAAAAAAAAAAAAAAAAAGTGGGGGGGCTGGAGAGGTGGCTCAGTGGTTAAGAGCATGGGCTGCTCTTCCAGAGGACCTGGGTTCAATTCCCAGCACCCACATGGCAGCTCACACCTGTCTGTAGCTACAAAAAATTAAAAATAAACACAACAGTTTAAAAAAGGGACTAAAACTGATAAATTGGGGAAGGGGATCAAATGACAAACATGTGTAAACATGAACCCTTTTACTTTGTATGCTAAACTAAAAATTTGAAATGCATTTTTAAAAAACAGGTAAAAAACGATTTTAAAAAATGAAAAGTTCAAAGTCTATAAATTAGAATTGCTCCCCCAACCCCCGCCACCACTCTCTTGTCTTCGCTGCTGGCAATCAAGTCAAAGCCTTGCACATGCTAGTCAAGAACTCTGAGCTGCGTCATCAGGCTCCATTTCCTTTTGAGATATAAAGCAGTCTTGCCTGTTTATTTACTTATCTTTTACGTAGAAGGAGCTAGGCGGGCATGACTTGAGTGCCTGTGGGGGTCAGAGGACAACCTGACAGTCCTCAAATTTCACCTTGTTCCAGACATGGCCTTTTCTTATATGTATGCCGGGGTACTGCCAGTGTGTGTGTGGGAATTCTCTGCTCCACTCCCATCCCACTGTAGGAACACGGGGATTACAGATGCCACCACATGTGGCTGGTACGGAGGTCCTGGGGATCCAAATGCAGATCTTCACTTCTATAACACAAGCAATTTACCCCTGCAACATCTTCTCAACGCAACATTCCCATTTTGAGGATACATCAACAATAAATAACAGCTGAAATTGTATAGTCCCCCCCCCAAGTATAGAAAGTATAATGACAGAAAGAAGTAACATCACAGGAAAGTGTCACAATAATGGCAGATGCGGAAATTTTCAACTGATTTTAAAATGTGTATGTATAGGCACTACAGGGATAGCTCAGTGGTTAAGAGCACTGGATACTCTTACAGAGCACTCAGGTTCAATTCCCAGCACCCATAATGGAGGTTCACAACTGTCTGTAACTCCCGTCCTAGGCGATCTGATGCCCTCTTGGCTTCCACGGGTACTAGACACACACATACAGGAAGCAAAACACTGGCATACACAAAATTAATTCATTTCAAAAGTTTACATGTTTATATATGTAATAGCTAAACATATATGCCTTTTAAAAACATTTAAAAGCTTAAACCAAAAATAAAGACTAAAATTAAGACAAATTCTATTTGTTTTTCTCTAAGCTTTGCCAAATATTTCAATGTAATGAAATTTCAATATTTTCAGAACAGTAGCAAAATTCGGCAAAACAAAAAAGGTAAAGAGAATAATTTTGGAAAATTTAAGAATCTATCATCATTTCTGGAGATTAAACAATGGAAACTGAACCATATCTACAATATTTCCTAACCTAACATAGACACCAACACAAATCATAAAATCTTAATTAGGCTCAACACCACCTATGTAGCAATATCACTACATAATCCTAAATACTAGAGTTCAGGGGCACCCATGTAAATACGGGGCCAGCTGGTCGTCCACTTGTAATCCTCGCCCTCTGAGGTGCAGACAGTCTGAGCAAGCTGTCTAGCTACACTAGTTCTGCCAGCCCTAGGTTCAAGGAAGAAACCTTACCTATGTTCTCTCTCTAAGACAGCGTTTCTCTGTGTAGCCTTGGCTGTCCTAGACTCACTTTGTAGAGCAGGCTGGCCTCAGATTCACACAGAAATACACCTGCTCCTGCCTCCCTGAGTGCTGCATAGGGTTATGAGCATATGCCACCACACCCAGCACACGATCTTCTTTATTATAAGGAACAATGAGGACTTACTTTTAGGTTGAAATGGATCAAAAAAAGGGAAACTGCCCACAACTACACTTTGTGTCAAAAATAAAATGAATTTTGGCAGGGCCTCATGGCACATGACTTTAATTCCAACATCCAAGAGGAAGAGGCAGGCAGACCTCTGAAGCCAGCCTATTCCACACACAAAGCTGAAAGCCAGGATGACATGGTCAGATCTTTTTTTCAAAGGAAGCCCTGGGTGGTGGCACTGCACACCTTCCATCCCAGCACTTTCGAGGCCGATGCAGAGGGTCTCCGAGTCCCAGGACAGCCAGGGCACAGAAGAGAAACCTGTGCTGCTAATAACAACAACAACAACAACAACAACAATAATAATAATGGAGACCAAAGGAAGACAGTCAGAAGAGAGTGGGTGGGCAACAGAAGGAGAGTCCAATGCTCTCCTTGACAAGAAGAGGCACACCAAGGACAGGGGCTGCAGGCCACACTCACCTGTGCATACTCTCTTTCAATAGCAGCCTTCTTCTGACTGAAAGTCCTAAAAATACAAACGAAAATTAATCACCAAAAGCAGAACTTTAAAACCTCGTGTAAATGCATCAACACAGCTTTAAATACTGCCTATAAGATATGTGAGGGGGAAAACTTTTATTCCTCTTTATGAGCTCAGGACACAAGAAACCACACCAGCATGGTCTTTGCAGTTTTTCACAGAAGTTACAATAACAAGTACAAGGCCAATGGAAGCCCTGATGCAAGAATACACTTCTACACATGTATTATTTCAGATTCCATGGCTCATATGTTCATATCTTAACACTAATGGCTGGGCACAATGGTGTATGCCTACTGTCCAAACTACTCAGGGGGCTGAAGCAGAATTGCCTGTAAATTTAAGATGAGCTTAGGCAATATAGCAAGATCCCTGTCTCCTAAATAAATTAAAAAAAAAAAGCAAACAAGTACCCAAACAAATAATCAACTAAATGGTCAATAATGATGAAAACAAAATTCTATGTAATAAACAGCTCCAAGGCTGGGGAGATAGCTCAACGGGCACAGTATTTAACAGCTTGTCTAATGACCTGGGTTCGGATCCCCTGAACCCACATACAACCTGGATGCAACATTACATGCGCCATTTATGAACACAGCAAACCCAGACTGAGAAATAAGAGGCAGAAACAAGAGAATCACAAAAAGTGCTTAAGACAGCTAGCCTAGCATACCCAGCAGTGAACAAAACAGACTGTCTTGAATAAGGTGGAAAACGTGAACCCAGACTTGAACTTGTCCTCCAACTTTCATACAAGCTCAATAGCACATATACATACAGCCAGAGACAGACACATAAGACAGAATGCAATGGATGGATGGATGGATGGATGGATGGACGGATGGACGGACGGACGGATGGATGACACAAACATGGGGTGGGGAAGAAAGAGAGATCTAGTGCATCTAAAAGTTAAACAAGTGGAGAAGATTCTAGAAGATGGTGTATGAGAATAACCAGGAATCTGTCACCAATCTAGACAACAATGAAAATGGCACAGTCTGTCTCATGCAACCAATTTGAAAGTATAGAGTCGACTGAAGGCATGTTATTTATATGTGATGGGGAAGAATGACTCCCCACCAATGCAGAAAGAGAAAGAAGATATTCAAGTTACTAACATCAGAAAGTATTAAATACTAAGAATAATTCTGTAGAGATTAAAAGACTGTAGGAATGGGCCAGCAGGCTGGAAACCCTGGCTCAGAGGTTAAGAGCACTGTTTGCTCTTCCAGAGGTCCTGAGTTCAATTCCCAGCAACCACATGGTGGTTCATAACCATGGTGCCCTCTTCTGGTTCTACATGTAGGCAGAACACTAGACATAATAAATAAATAAAACTTTTTAAAAAAATGGGCCAGCAACATGGCTCAGTGGATAAAGGCATTTGCCACCAAGTCTGACAACCTGAGTTTGGTCACTGCAGCCCACATGGTAGACTGCTGTAAACTATGTCTGACACTGACACACACACACACACACACACACACTTTTAAAAAGAAATTATGTGCCAAATAAACTAGGTCATATTAATGAAATAAATTCCTAGAAACAAAACATACTAAGGAGAACCCAAGATGGTTCAGAGATGGTCCTATGGGTTAAAAAAATAACAGTTCTTCCTTATAAACATTAATGACAAATACTCTGAACACAAACCTAGCAAACCAAGTTCAGCACCACATAACAAAAAATATGGGGGCTAAAGAGATGGCTCAGCAGTTCAAAACACCTCTTGCAGGACTGGGGTTCCATTCCCATCACCCACGTAGCGGCTCACAACCACCTCCAGTTCTAGGGGATCTAACACCCATTGGTGACTTTGAGCACTAGGCATGTATTTGGGACACATACATACATGCAGGCAATACACTAATACACATAAATAAATGTAAACTAAAAATACACATCAAGTAGGATTTATTCCCAGAACACCAACTGACTCAACATAAAAAGGCAATCAATATAACAAAAAAAAATTTGAGGAAAAATAACGGGGTGCACCAGCAAGCACCTGGTGTACACAAACACACAAACACACACATATACACACACACAACTAATGCAGAAAATATATCTGACAATTTAGCAAAATTCAATCTACTTTCATCATTAACAGTGTTGGATGGAAATCAGAAGAAAAAATAACTTTCTGGATGTATTATTTATTTTATTTTATTTTGTCTGTATGAGTGTGTTGTCTGCTATGAGCTGCCATGTGAGTGCTGGGCATTAAATTTGGGTCCTTTACAAGAGCAACAGTGCTGTTAACTGCTGAGCTAATTCTCTAGCCCAGGTGGTATAATCTTATATGGAGAAAGTCTGAACTATTACACAAAATATCTACTAGAACGAATATGAATTCAGCAAAAAATCAAGATATAAAGTCAATAGATTCACTTACGATTCTACAGCAATGCTTAATCGATGCTTATTATAATCAGACAATTTTACAATGATTTACTATGATTAATGCTTAAGTGAAATTAACACTAAATCCACTAAGAAAAGAATGAAGTACTAACCAAAGAGAAGGAAGAGCTGCGGAAAGGAAAGGAAGCTGGGGGGGGCAATCACGCCCCTGTACTGACAGGGCCCCTGATTCAACTCCTCCCCCCCCAGAAAAGAAGTAGGGGGGTATATAAGGCAAGACTTTTATTCTCAAGGATACTGTACATTACTATAAGGCATTTGAGGTGTATACCCTTATCTTTATACGATCCTTTAAATGTAATTGCACATGAATATATAGTTACATAATATAAATACACTAAAACAGTAATGGAAGCTCTCTTGGGTCAGAAAATTACAGGCTTTCATTTTCTTTTCCTTTTTCATTCTATAATTTCTATAGGAATTCTAATTAAATTTGAGAAAGTCACTGCAAAAATAAGTATATATTCATAAACACGGAAAGACACCTGTTTTGTACCATGTTGTTCTAAAACTGGACTTACAAATAATTATTAGTAGAACTACCATATATGTTATCTCTCTACTCAGTACAAATGTCCAAGCGAAGGAAGTTAGCCACAGTGAGCTGACTCACGCTTCATCACTAAAAACAATCTAAAAAAAAAGTCTATAGATTTGGTAAAAAGGATTTTTCCTAAGGGCCATTGGCTCCTTGGGTCATACTTCAGACTACTTCATTTTATTCTATGATGCTGTCTTCTACACTACAAAAAAGAGGGGTTTATTTTTCATATTTTACCAAAATAAGCAAATATTTAAATCATGTATTACCCTTTGGGGCTTAACTATCACTCATCTTGAAATAGTATCTGGACCAGTAATATGGCTCGGTACTCAAAAGTGCTTGTTGCCAACCCTGACAACCTGAGCTCACGCCCCCAAACCCACAGGACAGGCCAGAACTGGTATGCATAAGCTGCCCTGACTTCCACACGGATGCTATGCCACACGTCTACATACCTACACAGAATAAACTTACATAAACAGTTTTTAGAGGAAGAAAAATGTTTGTGTGAAGCCTAAGCATAAAGGAACCAAGTACACATCAATTAATTTAAGTATTTTCAAACTTCTTCATCATCCTGTGTTGTGTATTTATTCTTCTCTCTCATCCCCTGTTAATCACTAAGTAATTTTCTGTCTCCACAAATTCATCTATTCTGTGTATTTCATATGAAAAGAGTAAGACAACATGTGACCTTTTTTACCTGGCTTCTTTCATATATATACATATACGTATATATGTATATATTCATATGTAATTTAAGCTTTCTTGTAAATACAAAAATGTGTTTGTGCGCATATATACAGGTGTCCATGCACAATCACGGTACATATGAAGGCCAAATATCAACCTCAGGTGTCATTCTCAGGGAAGCCGTCCACCTATCTTGAGGCAGGGGCTCTCATTCACCTGAAGTCACCCATTTGACAATGACAGCTGGCAGGCAAGCCCCGGAGACCATCCTGTCTCTACTTCCCCAGTGCCGGGGTGACGTGCACCACTTAACCTGGCAGAGTGTTCTAGAGGTGGAACTCAGGTCCTCATGCTCGTGAGTGCTTTACTGAGCCTTCCTCCCAAACACATTTAGCTTACATTTAAGCTTCACCCAAGGAAGCTGTGATCAGGACTTTGTTTCTCTTTACTGCTCAGTAATATCCCAGTATATAATTATGCCACATTTTGTTTATTCCTTGATCTAGCGACAGTCATGTCATTGCCACATTAGCTATTAAAATAATGCTGACATAAGCATCCATGCACATTACATACACAATAGTATAATGTATACACACAATACCATGTGTATGTGTGGCTGCACTCATGCATTACAGCACTGAAGGTCAGAGGAAAACTTTTTTTGCATTGGTTCCTTCCTTTCGCCTTTACATGGATCCTGATGATTGGACTCAGTTCATCAGGATTTAACGACTGAGTCATTTTGCAGCATGAGATAAGTATTTTAGATTATCTTGTGTATGTAAAAGTAGAACAGCTAGATCATATGATAATTTCACTTTAATTTTGAGGAACTATCAGAATGATCTCAGGAATCAGCATACTCTTTTGTACCCGTGGTATGTTTTAATTTAGTAGTTAAATACAAAACAACTAACTTTTCAAAATAAGCCAGATATGGTGGGACATACTTGTAATTCCAGCTACCTGGGAGGGTGAGGAAGGAAGATCACAGTTTGAGGCCAGTGTGGACAGCTTAGCAAAACCTTGTCTCAAAATAAACTGAAAAGGACTAGGGATGTACAGTAATTGAGTGCTTTTCTAGAAGAATAAGGCCCTACGAGTTGATCTTCCCCAAATCATGAATGTTCTTTGGATTTTTTTGTTTTGAATAGAGGATCCCTCCCACACTGGCCTCACACTCCCCATCTCCCTACCTCAATTTCCTGAGTCCTGGGATTACAACCATGTGCAACCACATCCAGCTACAAATGTTCGTTTTATTTACTTTTTAGTGTGTGTGTGTGCGACCCCAGAGGCAAGAGATATTGAATCCCCATGGAGATCCTCTAAAACGGTTCTCAAAATTCCCTAATGTGGTGACCCTTTAATACAGTTCCTTGTGTTGTGGTGGCCCCAACCATAAAGTCATTTCTGTTGTTAATTCATAACTGTAATACTGTTACTGTTATGAATCATCTTATAAATATGTGTTTTCTGACAGTCTTAGGCAACTCCTGTGACCCCCAAAGGGGTCACAACCTACAGGATGAGAATCAAATCACTGCTCTAAAAGAACACTCTGTGCTCTTAACCTCTGGGCCTTCTTTAACCACATACAATTTTTGTTTTATTTTTGTTGTTGTTTTTCTTTAGAGACAGTTTCTCTGTGCAGCCTTGGCTGTTCTGAACTCCCATTGTAGACCACACTGGCCTCCAACTCACAGAGATCCACCTACCTCTGTCTCTCCAAGTGCTGGGATTACAGGCGTGTGCCACCACGCTCAGCTCATACAAATGTTAATGGCATAGAGAATCTTACTGCTGTGCATGCAGCTCAGAGATAGAACCTTTGCCTAGCACCTGAGAAGATGTGATCAGGGTAGTGGTTGCTGACTGGAAATTTCTTTTTAAAAAATTAATTTGTAACACCAATGCTATCTCTAATGATTTGAAAATCCATAGAATCAACTAACCTAGGCTCAAAAGCAGCTCACAGACACTGAATTGACAATCAGGGAACCTGCAAGGGTCTGACCTAGGTCCTCTGTATGTATGTTATGATTATATAGCTTGGTCTTCTTGTGGCGCTCCTAACAGTGAAAGTTAAAGCTGTCTCTGACTCTTGCCCTCTTTTGGGACCCTTTTCTTCCCACTGGGGTGCCTTGTCCAGCCTTAATACAAGGAGAGGCACCTAGTGTTACTGCAACTCAGTAAGCCATGTTTGGTTGACATTCCTGGGAGGCCTGCCCTTTTCCGAAGAGAAACGGAGGAGGAGTGGATGGGAGGAGAGGACAAGGAGAGGAAGGAGGGGGAAATGTGGTTAGGATGTAACACATGAAAGAAAAAGACATTTTAAAGTGAGGGAAAAAATTAAGGCCTAGAATTATGAACCCATCACAGAAGGTACTCATTTTGTTCAAATTCATCAGAAAAATAACTATAGCAGATTTACAAACTGCATTTCTTAAATCAGAAACCCTGAAAATAAAAATTTCCCCCTGGTGCATAAACCGCAGTGATATGAAAGAAGCATAATCTTGTTTCTACTTCTCGGAGCTCTCGGATGACCAAAAGTACTATGAACACGCCATCCTACCTACCTCCTTATCCCCCCATTTATACACATGTGCATTTGGACACTGGTTTTGTTTGGTTTTAGATAACCTGGTCGAGAAGCGCAGACTGGCCTCAAACTACCCCTCCTCCTGCCTCTACCTGCCAAATGCTGTAAGGACAGATATACACCACTACACAACAGTAGCATTTTTCAAAAAACCCTTTTTTTCTGAGCAATAAATCCCAGCAGTGAGCTTGAAATACTCAAAGCATCATGCTTTTTGTTGCTCTACTTAGAGTTCTCCACAGAAGGCAGAACAGATAGGACTCTTAAAGGACTTTTACAACGGTGATGATTAGCCCCTCAACAAGTCACCCTGACCTCTCATGTTTTCGAAGCAGAGACTGGCCTCTCTAGCTACGGAGATACTGGGCTTAGGCTTCCTCCAATAGAAGTCTTTTTGTTCACTTCCAAAAACTGTCACCAAGTGTGGCTACCTTCTCCAACAGCCTTAGCTCTATCTTCTGAGTAACACACCGCAACTTCTCCGAGAGGACCCGCTGCTTCCTTGGATGCTTTTCTTTTACTCGCATAAAGATGGCTTTTTCCCTTCAATGTCATGAGCCACCTAGCTGGCTTCAAATTTTCCTCATGTAGTTTTCTCACCTGCCCCAGCGTGGACAGACTTGAAGAAAGCAGGTATACTCTGGAAAAGGCTTTAGATAAAGGCAACTTTAGATAAAGGCTGCTGCGCCCAAGCAAACAATGGAAACTTTCTCCGTAGCACCAGAGGGCATTTGGGCCTTCCCTGTCTCCTTTCCTTTGTGTCCCCTGAAGTAGCAATTTTAAATTTCCTTTTCCAGCTTTTTCTTTGTAGTCACAACTTGGCTACAAAGGCCTATCTTTCAAGATGCCTTCCCCACTAACCGTAATCATTTCTACTTTTGCCCTCAAGTGAAACACATGCAATTCTGCCATTCAACTGACTGATTTCAATAGTTAGGGAGTACATTTAAGGTCCAGAAAATGAGAAAGTGTGGCATCAGCTGATCAGTGGAGCAGTCGGAACACCTACAACAGTTATTAAAGTCTCCATTTGGTGTGGGTACAGTTCATGGTACCTCAAAGCGAATCATAGTAACATGAGGGGTCACTGACTACAGAGAATATAAAAATAATGGAAAGTTGTCAATATTTTAAGAATTATCAGATTCTGACCTTGAGACACAAAGTAACAAGCCTCTAGGAAAAAAATGGAACCAACTGGTTTATTTAAACAGGCTATCACAAACCTTTCATTAAATTAAAAGTATTATTTATTTTATTTTACTTTATTGTATCGTATTTTATTTTGGGGGATGAATTCTCAGTACACTGCCAAGGCTGGTCTTAAACTCGTACTGTCCCACAGATGGAACTACAGACATGCACTACCACATCCAGACTCAAAGTTTCAATTTGCAAAAACAAAACAAAAACCTGACGTACTCTTAAGCATAATAAAGTAAAGGCACACCAGCATAGAGGGTGAGGTATGACCCTACTTTGAAAAGATTCAGCAACAGAAGGCCCATAAATGCTAGTCACAGAATGACAAGCAGAAACTACTCTTTTCTCCTAAAGAATTAAATCCCCTTAATTTTCCTGACTATACTTCAGTTCCTTATCAATAAAATAAGAAGACAGAGCCATGTGGTGGCCCATGTCTGCGGTCCCAGCACTGAGGAGGCTACACAAGTATCTTAACCTCGGCTATCTAGCGATTCCCAAGTCAGCGATTCCTGGCTTATATAAAGAGACGGGGCAGGGGAAGGGAGCAAAACTTCGTCCTAGCGTGACAGAGCACTGGCCTCACAGGATTATAAAAATTGAATTAGTTTATGTTTTTAAAGTTCTTAGAAAAAACAGCACATGGTATTAAGTATTACAATTTTTTATTAAATAAGTAAAATACCATATTCCACATTTATTTAATGAAGTTTAATCTAGTTTCAACATTTTGACTAATCCAATTAGAAAATGCTAACAAAATTGTGTATTTTAAGTACTATAGTCCTAAATGACAAAAAAAAAGAGTCCTTCCCTTCTCAGAAGCCACCCAAAAACAGCAGAAAATGTAAAAAAAAAAATTCATAATGTAAAGCCAGATAAGTGTTTCATACTTATCCCAGCTGAGATTCTGTCTTTCAAAAGAAAGATGTTAACATGACTTCTAACAAAATCAGAAGATTTACAACATATGAGTAGAAAATGTGTCAAAAGGGAAGCAGCTGGATAACAAAGGCAAAGGTAAGACTCGAGGCTTCAAGTCGCAAAGGAAGGACTGTGTTTGTTTACAGCAGCTCCTGAGGCATAAAACTTAAAATAAGTGTTTGCAACCAAACCAGGACTATGGGCTGGCAGAGGGGTTTCCTTCCCACTTTGAAGAAGCAGAGACAGGACTGAATTAGGGGTTACACACAGACTCGCAGCTGGCGCGGCACTGCAAGCAATCTTGCCTCTCAGGCTGACTGGAGAAGTGGAGGGAGACAAGGGAGGGCAGAGGGAGGGGGCGTGTGTGTCTATCCTCGACCTTCTATGTTTTCCAGGTGGGCCTTGAACTCACAATCCTCCTAACTCAGCCTCCCAAGAACTAGGATTACAGATATGCATGCAACATTTTTTTTTTCAAATTCATACGTGCACTCCTGCTCATAGAGAAAATTTCTATAAAGCTGAACAGCAGCAGCCACTGTGGACTTCCAATATCTGACATCCTAAGAAATGCCATGGGACAACATAGACAGCATTTTAAATAGGGGAGGACTGGAAGGAAAGCATGCACACTGCTTCGGCGCAGTGGTGCACGCCTGTAATCCCAGCACCGTTCCCAGCTTGTTCCTCCAATCTGCCGGGCCTGCTCTCTTCTGTCACCCAGGAACACCCCTGAGAAGCGCACTCACAGTGAACCAGGCCCTCCCACATAAACCACTCGTCAAGGAAATGCCCACAGATCTTTCCCACAGGCAATCTGATGGAGGTGTTTTCTCAACTGAGAGACCAAGCAGCACATCAAACGAGCTCTGGACATAAACCCAGTCACCCGGCAGTCACCTAGCAAATCCCCTGGGTGTAATTCCCAGCACCAGAAAATTCACCAAATAATTAATTAGTTAATTAAAACACGTGCCTCTATTCCCAGAACTCAGGAAGCAGAGGCAGACAGATCTCTGAGAAGGCATGGCCAAACATGTTCTACACATCAAGTTCAAGGCTAGCCAGGGCTACACTGTGAGTCACCTTCTCAAAACTAAAAAAAAAATAAAAGGACATAGAGATCAATTTTATTGTATGTAAACAAATCCTCAATATCACAAAAAACATAAAAAATCAGTAATTACTATTGTTCTTAAATCCCTACTACTTGGAAAACCCAAAACACTTTTTTTTAATGTGTTGAAAATAGAAGATTCACGTTGCCATACACATATTAGGAACTCAATAGATTCCCAGTACTCATGTAAAACTCCAAGTGCTGGGAGGTAGAGACAGTGGGATCACTGGGTCTTGACACCCAGCTGGTCCAGCTGAATCAGTAAACTCCAGATTAAATGAGAGAGACACCAACTCACAGTAACATAAAAAGCACTGGGGAAGACACAGATAGCACATGCAACCACCCCCACACACAGACACTAAACATTTACACACAAAAGTTAGATTTTTATCATTTCTGAGAACTTGGCCAGCTTCCGTTTTTATGAGATCTTAATTTAATTTAGGTATCATAGAGAAATCACTAAGTGAAAGCAGATTTTAAACTATCATTTTCTATACTCCCAAAATATCTATTCATCTTACTGCTACATTACATTGAAAATACCTGCCTTTCTCCCTGCCTTCTTTTCTCTGGATGTCAGAGAATTTGCTACGTAGACCAGGCTGATCGCAAACTCACAGAGATCTGCCTGCCTCTCTGCATGCTGAGATTAAAGGTATGCATCACCACACCTGGCGCCTATTTCTCTTGTGCATTTTTATATTCATAAGCATTAAGCTTTATACTGACACAGAATTTTTCAAATAAATTAAAATTAATGTACATAAAACATACTTTTCCTTCCAAGTGAAAATATATACTTAATTTTTAAACGCAGTGTCAAAATATTGCAAAGGGATTACCAGCATCCTTCATCTTGCTGCCTCATTTCTACTGATGTGTATGTAGGAGTATGTGTGTGCCGTGAACGCAGGCACCCAGAAAAAAGCCCGAAAAGAACGTCACAGCCCTGCCCCTGGAGTGAGGTGCCCGACACAGACTCCGGGAATGAAATTCAGATCCAAGGAAGAGCAGCGGTGCGCGCTTAACCTCTTTTTACGTCGTTTTATATTTGTACAGATATTTCAGATATTCATTAAACTAAATCTAATCATAAAAAGCCACGTTAATTTGACGTGCTCTTCGTCACTGTCCCCCAAGCTAAGCCAATCCTTCTCCAGACAAGGTTTGTGACAGCCTGTTTGTGGTTCTGTTTTTCTGAGCAGGGTCTACGTCTTCCTGGCTGTCCTGCAGCTCACTCTGAAGCCCAGGGCAGCCTTGCATTCGCAGAGCTCCTTCTGCCTCTGCATCCTGCAGGACCAAGGCGGGAACCACGACTTGCTTTTAATTTTTTAAAAGCCTCCATATAACCTTCCTTTTTACACTGTCTAAAACAAGATGCCTGAAGTCCTAGTAACTACTTAACTACTACAGCTGCAAATTATTCAGTGGAAAAAAAAAAAAAGGAAAAAAAAACTTCCAGCAGCTCCCGAGGACCTGACAGTCACACTTTGCAACCATGCCCAGAACTCATCTTAAATGCAAGGTGAAATATAGAAGCTAGTGGCTGTCCGCGTAATTCCAGCCCGGCTCCCTTGGCTCAAAGCTTGCCACCAGTGAGAAACACCATGTACACTTTGCACCTGGTGCAATTAAGTAGCACACAAGGTGATATCACTTTACTCTGCTTCTAGTGAACAGGAGAAAAAGAAGGGGGAGGCAAACACAGCACAGTCAGGCATAGTGGCACATGCCTATAACCCCAGCACTGCTTCTGCAGAGGCATGAGGATCAGGACTGTAAGGCCAGTCTTGGCTTCAAAGGAAGTTCAAGGCTAGCCTCAACACTGTCTCAAAAACAAACCATTAATTTAACACACGGGAGCTAGAATACTCAGTAGTGAAATTCAAAATAGAAAACTATTATAGCTTCATATATTAAGCAGAATAAAGGCAGATGTTGTGGTGTCTGCCTATATTCCCAACACATGGGAAGCTGAGGCAGGACTGTTGCAAGTTCAAGGTGAGCCTGAGGAATATAGAAAGAACTAGGCCAGCCAGGGATACTCAGTAAAACCATGTCTGCGGAAAAGCAAAAAAAAAAAAAAGCATAGAGAAGCAAACAAAATACTTTTATTTGAGGTAGACTAGCACAGACTGAGCCACAGAGTCTATCCTGTATAAACAGTAATGATCTCCTGTCAGAACAGCACCTCAAGGTTTTCTTTATATAATTTTTCTACATATCACCTGATACACTTCAGAGCTGTCTTAACTGTTCTCAGATTTCACCCTTTCAAGTTCAGAATCTGTTTCACAAATTTGATGAGGGAAAAAATTCTTTTTGAAATCTATATTAGAATTCCACTATACAGGCTAGAGAACAGATGCTTAAATTAATCTTTCAGCTATGGATTAGTATATATTTCTACATTAGTTCAAGTCTTCTTTTGCAACTTCAGAAAGTTATTTTTTAATTCTTTCCATAAAGTTTTGGCACAGCACTTAAGGTTTAATCTTGAGTGTCCTTATGAGTCAGCATATTTACTACTGCTCTTGTGAGCAGAGTAATTTTCCTGCTACTTTCCTAAGTGGTGGTTTCTAGGTATATATAAGCAATGTTCCTTTTATTGTAACTAGCCTTGCTCAACTCTTATTAGTTCTCCCACTTTGTATCTGTTCTCAGGTGAGTCTATCTGGCACTATCCTCACTGGTGTATGCAGTGAGTCTATCCTCACTGGCGTATGCTTGTTTGTTTGCTTTGAGACAGGGCCAGACTGGCTTCAGAATTACAGTCATGCGCCTCCACACTTAGATCTTTACTGTTTTTAAATAATGGGAAATTTAACATCTTTTTTCCTATTCCTGTATGCTCAGTCCTTTTTTCCTGCCTTCTGATATTGAGGAGTGAATGAGTGAGTATTCTTTAGGAGAAATAGAATGAACAAGATAAAAAGAAGATGTGTAGGTAAGTGGCAGATACAGAGACTCCACTCCGGGATTTGAGAATGTGGTCACATAATGGGGTGCTGACATGTCTGAAATCTGTAGCTCAGGCCGGAGGACTAGGTGACAGTTGATGCTGCATGCAGCCTGAAGAAGCTCTGTCTAGAAGCTTTCAGTTTTGCTCTAAGGTATTTCAAATGACTGAATTAAAGCATACCAACTTCACTGAGAGTAATCTCTACCTTAAGGAAAATGACTGTAAATGTCAACCACATCCACAAAATTCCTTCACAGTAACACAGAAATTCATATTTGATTAAATAACTGAGTACATACTACTGCCCTGCCAAGCCATGTATGACATAAATCTCACCACCGCAGGGTTTTGCCATGACTACTAAGAGATCTTCTAAAACATCATCCTTACATAAACCTGTGTCAACTGTCTTGTGATAGTCTTCAATACTATATAGTAACCCACTGACCTACAGTAATTACTCTTCCTATTACTTTGCTTGCTAAACTTAGTTTTTGGTTTTTTGAAATACAGTCTTGGTACATATCACAGTTAGCCTAGAAACTTCAACCCTCTTTCTACCATAGCCTCCTGCATGCTGACAATGAAGGCATGTGCTACCATACAAGCTCTCAGAACTTTTTAAACACATAATCTGTTATGGTTTTTTCCTATTTGTTGAGATGTTTTCAGTGTTTTTCTCTTTTCTGAAAAGTTCATTAAGCTGGCTATAGTGGTGCATGTCTGTAGTCCCAGCACTCAAGAAGCAGCAATGTAAGGAGATACTGAGTGTGAGGCCAGCGAAGGTTATAGTAAATTCAAGGCTACCTAGACTATAAAACGAGAGACCCAGCCAAGTGTGGCAATGTTCGCGTGCTTTTAATCCCAGCAGTCAGGAGGCAGAGGCAGGTGGATCTCTGTGAGTTCAGGGGCCAGCCTGGTCTGCAAAGTGAGTTCCACGGCAACCAGAGCTGTTACACAGAAAAACCCTGTCTCAAAAAAAAACAAAAAACAAACAAACAAAAATCAAAAAAGAAAAAATAAGAGAGCCTGTTTCAAACAGTAAGAACCATACCAAACAGACACGGGGGGTAGAAGGGAGAGGTGTGTATGTTAAGTGTGAACTCAGGGTCTCATGCATTAGACACATGTTGTTTAAGTGAACTACAGTAAGCTTTAGCCCCCTTGTTACATAAAGCATTCACTGTTGTTGTATATTTAATAATTTTTCAGTACTAGTTTACTTTAATGTTTTACAGGTGGTTTTGATTCAATTTAGTTCCCAAACACAAGCAGGAAGGTTAGAGGAAAGTTCGATAGTTAACTGAAATTTTTCAAACACAAAATAATTTTGCAGTGACACCCATTTAACCACTACATAAGTTCTGCCGTAACACTGCATAATACGTGCTTTGACGTATATCTATTTTGCTATCTCTCTAGCGATCCATCCATTCATCCATTTTACTTTTGGTGAAAAATGTTTGTAACAAATCAGTGCAAACTGTATACATTAAAACACTTGTTCCTAAATCTTTCAGCATGGAGTTCAACGTTTTCTAAGCCTGTTACAAAAAACTACATAGAACTAAGTATACCAATATTGTGCATAAATTACACTTTTGACAATCATATAGCTTGTAACCTATACACAAGTCAAGATATAAGATGGTAACATTCCAGACAGCTCCCTCATGGTACTTCCTGGTCAAGGCTCACCTTATTCTCAAGAGAAAACCATATTACATTCTTTTTGAGACAAGATTTCACATAGGATTACAGATATATACCAATACAAATGGCCCTGATTTATTTTCCATCAAAAAAATTCGTCTGGGGCCAGCAAAGCGGCTCAGTAAGGCACTTCCAGCCACACCTGACATACCCTAGTTCCATGTGGTTGAAAGAGAGAACTGATAGGTAGGTAGAGAGACAGACAGATAAATGCGGGGCTTGGAAGATGGATGGTTCAGAGATTCACATGCTTGTCGAGCAAGCATAACGACCGGAGTTCAGATCTCCAGAGGACATTAATGGAAGACAGCCTAGCAGCCACCTGAATTCTCGACCCAGAAGGCAGAGATAATGGATCCCCAGAGCATACTGACTTACAGGACAAGCAACACTAGCCAGCTCTGGGTTTAACTGAGACTCTGCCTCAAAGAATAAGGCAGACAACAATCAGGGATTATTCCCATTGTTAACACAGGGCCTGCACATGCATGCTCACACACGGACATGTCCACACATCCTCATACTTATACTCAAATACACATGTACTCATGTGCATGCAAAGACATGCATACATACACATGCACACCACACACAAAAAAGTGGAAAAAATAAGTAGGTAAACAAAATTTAAATTTTTAATGAATTAAGTGAACAATAAGTGCTACCAGAAAGAGAAAGGTAGCACATGCCTGAAATTCCCACACTTTGGAGGCAGGCTCAGGGTTGCCACAAGTTCAAGGCCAGCTGGACCTAGGAAGAAAAGAAGGAAGGAAGGAAGAAAGAAAAATAGGAAGTTAGTTCACTAGAAAGAGAGTTCACTAATACTAATTAGATGCCAAAAGTTAACTTTCAGCAATAACTGCTACAAACATTTGAGTGTTTGATAGCCATGTAGTAAAACATTTACCAATATTACCCAGTCACTCAACTTTAATTTGGATAGTAGGTAGTACTCACACAGTTCAAAGTTCAAAACACACAGAAAAGGATACACAGCAGAGTCCAGACTGACTGTGCTCATCTTCAAGCCAGAGAGGAAAAACAAACACCACTGAAATATAGTCCAGAGGACATACATATGCCAACTGTTTCCTTGGGACCACAGACATAGTATTGCTTCTTCATAATACCAAAATAACATTTTCTTTTGAATTGCAATTACTTTGTTTCAAAACTCACAAACAAAAAACATCTGGGCAATGAGATCCATACATGAATGGCTAAAAGGAGATCAAATGAAACACTAAAATAAAGCATGCCCAAGCAATACACTGAAGCAAAATAAAATATCAGCTATTAGTCCATAAGTCAGTCCTGTCCTACCTATGACAAAAAAAAAAAAAGAAATCTGCAGCTGTAGAACAAAGGACAGAGATAGAAGGTTCAGGACTCAGCAACACTAGTCACTGAAAACAAACAGCTGCTTATGCATCAAGTCATCCTAAAGACAGCACAGAAATGACATCTGTAGGATTCAAGTGGATGTTTCAGGGATTTACAAAGGAAAACACTAACTTGCCATTACAGGTCTCCTCAAGTAAAACACTCCTTCACACTTTACCCTTCAAGACTGAACTGCCAGTCCTCTGTGAAAGAAGGGAAAATGATTCAGACGAGACAACTCTAGTTCTCATTTGTCTTTCCTGACTTTCCGTCCAGCCACTTCACTAACCTCTCGCCTAAGGAGGAAAAGGAAGTACATAAAATACACCTGCCTACAGGGCTTCTGTAAGCTACCAAAGATCCAGAAGTGGCAAAATTTTTAACCACTCCTATACTCCTAAACGGAGATTCCTAAGAGCCCACTGACTTACTGGCCACTATCAAAGGCAAATATAAAACCCTCCTCTTAAGATACTGAATTCAAAAGGAGTTGGGAAAAAATACAGTTTAAATGGGATCCATGATTCACAACCTGGTTGAGACAACCAGAATTCCTGCAATGTCTCTGGTATTCTAACACTAATACGTTATACTTTTATAGGAATTAATAACAGTAAACTAGAAATGGATCCCTGTGACCCACTTTTGCCCAGCAGCAAACTGGACAAAACAGTTTTGCAATGAAAGCCCTGTCACTATCATCACCTTACTTCTTGGTGAAGTCCCAATCTAAGATGAACACATTCTCAGTCACCCATCCAGCAGAACAAGAATGAACATGTGAAACAAATTTGGCCAATGAGATATCATGCAAAGTCTACTGGGATGTTTTAGTTAAAAACTGTTTTCATGAGAAGGAAAAAAGGAAGAGCTGGGATGGGGAAGATGATGAGTAAGACAATAATAAATGCATCACCTGCATAGGAAGAAATTGTCTTTCCGTCTTCTACTTTATATAATCATAGGGGAGCTGTGTGTGGTGGCTCATGCCGTTAATCCAAGCACTCAGAGGCAGAGGCAGAGGCAGGCAGATCTCTGAGTTCCAGGCCAGCCTGGGCTACAGAGTTCCAGGACAGCCAGGGCTACACAAAGTAAAAACTGACAAAAAAAAAAAAAAAGAAAGGAAGGAAGGAAGGAAGGAAGGAAGGAAGGAAGAGAAAATATGACAAGCTATAAAAGCTATCCCAAAATGATGAAAAAAATAATTACCTATACAGAGAAAGTACCCAGAACCACTGATCCTAGTTAAAAAGGTGTTGATATCACCAAACAGCTTATCTTTGGGCCCATTACAATTCTCAATCCACAAGTTAACTCTTTGGGGAATAGTCACAGACCATAATTTCTCAACTGATATTCTCAACTGCTTACCCAACTACAACTCACGTGGATTTGTAAAGCATATATTATGTGATATATACTATACAAAAGATATTTTGCATGCACTACTTGAACATAACCTATAAAACATTATAATTACTAAAGACAAGAAACGTGAGACTCAGTTGTGTATTTAACATAAGACTGTGCTACAGGGATGGTAGCACAGTGTCTGCACCGTCCTTCATCCCACCAACACAGATCACCTTCGTTCTCACTTGGATGTGGCTAAGAGGCTGGCCAGGGAAGAGTGCCCCCAAATTATCCAACACACATCTATGCTTACTCCTAGTGAAGAACTTTACCGCCCTTAGTTTAATTCCCTTTGGCTTGAGAGAATCTTCCATTCAATTTTAAATTATTAAGCTGCAATGAGATCCCATCCAAAATCTAAAACACTGAATCTTTAAATGTTGGAAACAGATAAAAATCTGTGAGTAATGTCTTATCAGTTAATAAACCATTAAATAGCATTATTAAAACCTTGGCTCTTTCAAGTAAGCAGTAGTCAGTGACAGAAAAAAAAAAGAGAAAATGAAAAAAGAGAAGAAAGAAAGCTTTCTTAAATAGCCCTTTTCAAACTGCCATATTTGAAAGCATGTATTTAAATTTATTTGGAGTGATGGCTACTCTTGCTTGTCAACTTGACTACATCTAGAATTAACTAAAATCCAAGCAGCTGTGTATGCCTGTGGGCGATTTTTCTTAATTAAATCATTTGAAGTGGGCAGACCCACCTTTATCCAGATCACCTGAGTCAAGAAGACCCACCTTTAATCTGGGCCGTGCCTCCTGGTGACAGCCTGTATAAAGGACATTAAGGAAGAAAGCTCTTCATTCTGCCTTTCCTCTCCTGCTTTCTCCTAAGCACTCTCAACCTCTCTTTCTCTCTAGCAAATCAATTCCTTTACTGGCATTACAGCCAACTGAGACTCCCAGTCTCATGGGCTGAACAACTACTAGATTCTTGTAAATCGTGTGTGTGTGTGTGTGTGTGTGTGTGTGTACCGATTCATTCTATAAGTTTTGTTACTCTAGAAGACCCTGACTAATACATATAGTTAACTATGTGAATTTTAAAAATTTTTATATTTTTCCTCTCTTCTATTTGATCTTTTCCTTGCATCACACAGATTAAAAAAAGGAAAAAGGAAAATTTCCTCTCAGGATTTATATAATTTCTTCATTTTATTCTGAAAGAAATTTGAATGAGAAGCAATAATGATTGGTCAATGAACTAAGCATCTGATTCCAGAAGCTGATACTGTACTAATAATTTGCAGGAGATCTAAACACCAATGACTGCATGACATGTTATTCTATTTCCCAAAAGAAAAAATGCCACTGATTAAACTGATATATACTTGATCATCTTTATCATTGAAGTTTGTATTTATACTTATTGAGAGCACTTTTAAACTTAGTCATATGTTTATGATGTAATAAATTATTTTGTGCGAAATAAACAAATTGGTAAAATGCTCACATTCTGAATCACTTTTTAAATTAAATGTATTCTATGACAGCTTCATACATATATGCTATATTCTAACCAGGTCACTTTTTATTTGAACACATGTAGTGTTAATATGAGAGCAGGCGTTGCATGTACATGAGCACACATGTATATGAAGGCGAGAGGAGAACCTCGGGTGTCCTCTTCTGAAGCTAGCCACTTTATCTTTTGTCCATTTGGCTAGGCTGGCTGGCCAGGGAGCCCCAGGGGCTTACCTATGTGTGACTGCCCATTGCTAAGATTACAAGTGCACACCGCCTCACCTAGCTTTTTGGATTCTGGAGACTGAACTCAAGAGAGATCCTCTTATCTCAGCCTCCTAAGTGCTGGGATTAAAGACCTAAACCACCACAACCAGCTAAGAATCATGGCCATCAAAGCCCATTGGATACATTTCTAGTCCGATCATTATCTGCAATCTTGATGCAGACCAGTAAGTACCAATCTGCCATCATGTGCACTAACAATGACAACTACAGCACAGCCGATGACTACATCGCATAAAGATGCATCAAGAAAATGTAACAAAAAGTGTTACTTATAATTGATGAAATACAACTTCCTTTGTCACCCTAAGACTTTCTTCCCAGACTCCAGTTTCAAGTGTAAGAGAAGCAACACCTGCTTGGTGTTTCACATCTCATTTTCTCACAGCAAAAAGGGAAACACTGATCTTCCCTTACATACATAAAACACAAGGCTGGGGAAAGCTGTGTAACTCTTACAAGAGCCCAATCAATTAAGAGGCAGAGCTAAGCTGCCGCCTCTCAGGTCTACCTTCTACTTACTTTTCTTGGATAACTTGAGCCATTCACAAAATATAACACAGAGAGACTCATCTCACTGGGGTTTACAACTCTATGTAGTGTACTTGCATAATCAGTCCCCACGGGAAAACAAAACAGCTCAGTGGATGAGAAAAAAATAAGAAATGGGTTCACAATATACAATTGGCAGGAAAGATATTTCAACAGACAGGACACATAATGAGTTTCTTGAATTAAATCTTGAGAGACACAGATTTAAAAAAAAATGCAGGATTGGTGGGGGGAGGGGGGCTCAGTGGTTAGGAGCACTTGATAGTCTTTCAGAGGATCCAGGTTCAATCCCAGCACCCACACAATGGCTAGCAACCGCATCTAACTCTAGTTCCAGAAGAGCTAAAGCCCTCATCGGATCTTTGCAGGCATCAGGCACAAATGCGGTGCAGAGACATACATGTCAGCAAATATTCATACATATAATAATGATAAAATAAATAAACTTAAAAAGAACTAAGTTTGTTTAAAAACAGTAAAACTAATGAAACAGCTGAGCTGTGGTAGTGCATCACTCAGTCCCAGCACGTGGGATTAAAGGCCAGCCTGATCAACTCAGTGGATTCCGCGACAGCCAGAGCCACACAGAGAAACCCTTTGGGGGGGGGGCACAATAAAATAACAACAACAAAAAAATCAAATAGAAAACAAAAAAATTTAAAATTAATTAATTAATTAAAAAAACAGGTATAGCTGTGTGTGATGGCACACACCTTAAATCCCAGCACTCAGGAGGCAGAGGCATGCAGATCTCTCTAAGTTCAAGGCCAGCCTGGTCTATGGAGCCAGTTCCAGGACATCCAGGGCTGTTACACAGAGAAACTTGTCTCAGAAAAACAAACAAACAAACAACACACACACACGCACACACACACACACAAAATTCTTCTCTCTATCATATGATGAGCTCTGAAAAACATTTACTCAAAAAATAGTTTTTATTTGGTCCCTGTATACTCTAATTTAACATCATATGGACAAACCATTCTAAAAAGGAACAAATACAGGCTCTAGTATTTAGAAACTTACTTGGTCTGAGGCCTTGGACAGCAGAAAGGAAAATAAATAAACAACCATAAACTTTTAAAAAGTAAAATAGGCACCAGGTGGTACACACCTTTAATCCCAGCACTTGGTAGGCTGAGGTAGGCAGATGGCTGTGAGTTCTGAGTTTGAGGCCACCCTGATCTACAAGACAAGTTCCAGGACAGCCAGAGCTGTCACACAGAGAAACCCTGTCTCAAAGAATCAACAACAAATAAACACATACACACACATATGGCTAAATTTAAATAAATAAACAAATAGGGCTGTGAATGGGACAAATGTCTGTAATCCTAGCATTCACAAGTAAACGTGGGAGAATCACTGCAAGCCTGGCCACACAGCAAGTACCAGGCCGGCCCAGACTGTGTAGGGAGACCCAGTCTAAAAACAGCAAAAAGTAAAGCATGCTTGTGCACTGCTGACAGTAAATTCCAACAGGAAATGTATCAGCATGACATCTCCCCAAAGAATGGAATGTCCTTGATTAACAACAAATGAGTTCTCTTTTTCTTCTCATACTTCACTCCCAACACGAGTTTCCAAATCCACCCCTGAAAGAAATGAGCAGAAGAAAGGGAGGACAGCAGAGGGAAAGACTGTTTCATAACTGGCTCCTCCCTCAAATCCCAGATGATGAGAAGGGAGCAGGGTGGGGACTTGCCACCTCTAGCATAAGACTCTCCTGTTTACACCTCACTATATCTTAGGTTTGTCCTTTAGCTTCTTGTAGAATAGTGAAAACTCATCTGTCAAATGGGGCACGGCGTGCAGGCCTATGATGCCAGTACTCAAGAGGCAGAGGGCAGGAGGAGCAGGTAAGGTCATCTTCAACTACGCAGGGAGTGCCAGGCCAACCTGGACTTGGAGCGCTGCTCTTTCCTTCCACACCATGTCACCTACAGACACACATGTCATTGGGCTTGGTGGGAAGCATCTTCACCCACTGAGCTATTGCAAAGGCTCATAAGATTCTTTCAAAAAACGAAAACAAAGAAAAATATTCTTACTATCCACTCATTTCTTTATATTAAAAAGAAAACGCCAGACATGCTAACACATACCTAAAATCCTAGCAATTAGGAGGAAAATCAGGATTCTATGAGTTCAAGACCAGCCTGGGCTACAAGGCAAGCTCCTATTTCAAAAACAATTAAAAAAATTTTTTTCAGTTGGGGGTTTTATAATATCTGAATAAACTGAAATTCTCTGAAATCCAAAATCTGTTAAACAGACAATTTCTTAAGTGTTCAACCTGCATTGGAGGGAGTGAAGAAGGAAGAGAACCAGAAGCCTAAACTGGTGTTTTAGCAGGAAATATTGTATTCTGTTACTCTACAGTAAAGAAACTGCTTTGAGATGCATCTTTCAATGTACCCAAAGTCACCTGCTGCTAATACAGAGCTACTTCTATATTAGCTTAGGAAGACAGACACTCTGAAAAATAAGGTTATCATGACAACTGTCATCAGGATTAAAAGAAAATCAAACGAAATTAAAGTTTCCACACCACTCATCAAATAAATGCATAAATATTCAACACGCGAAGATACGTAACAATAGATATATACCTACTAATGCATTTACTACAACACAATACAATTAACACGGCCTATTAAAAAGCCAACACGGGGGGGGGCATACACCTTAATCCTAGAAGAGGAAGGTGGATCTCAGTAAGTTCAAGGGCAACCTGGTGTACAGAGAGTTCCAAGACAGCCGGAGCTAAGACAGAGAAACCTTGTCTTAAAAAACAAAATAAACACACAAAAAAGATAAAGTCACACATAATCTTATACTTTCTAAATGTTTAAAGTGAAAAGGCCACTCTTTTAAATAAGTTCTAATGAGTCTGAATTTAGAGAAGTTGGATTTTATATGTCAAAAAGCTGGATTTTTATTTGTCAAAAATGATGCTTTGTAAATTGATACTTTCAGTCTTTCTGTTTAATCATTTATTGCTTGGTTACCCATACAACTTTCTGCCAACAAATCAAAAATAAGGATTTAATAATAAAAATAAAGATCTTAACCCTTTATCATGAACCTCTTTTTTTATCAGTAACAAAAGCATGTATACGTATGCCTCAAAAATGCAAAAGCAAACAGAGAAAAACCTCTTCAGCTGGTATTTCAATATCTTCAAATGCTCTGAATGGAATTAGGATAAAAAGCCTTTGTTATTGCCACTAAATTTTTAAATATAGATACATATATGTGTGTATATATAGGTATATATGTGTGTGTCTATACTATATAGATATATGTATATATATATTGAACTGGCCTCAAACTCTTAAGAGATCTGCCTGCCTCAGACTACTGAGTGCTGGGATTAAAAGCATGTGCTATACATATATATGCGTGTGTCTGTGTGTGTATACACATACATATATGTATATATATATGCATACACAGACACATATACATATGAATGCTAATTTTGCTACACTTAAGTCCTGAAGGACAGTTTTGTTTTTTTGGTTTTTTTTAAAGGTTTATTTTATGTATATGAATGCTCTGTTTTCATGCACACCAGAAGAGGGACTCAGATTCCATTGTAGATGGTTGTGAGCCACCATGTGGTTGCTGGGAACTGAACTCAGGACCTCTGGAAGAGCAGTCAGTGCTCTTAAACCGCTGAGCTATCTCTCCAGCCCTGAAGGACAGTTTTTTATAAATGGAGCTATGATAGATTTTCAAGACGATCATTGCTTGAATGAAGACATACGTGTTGGACCTACATTTTGTTTTAATAAATATTTATTTTGTCTGTTTGAGTGTTTTGTCAGATTGTAAATCTGTGTACCACATGCATGCTGTCCCTGGAGAGGCCTTCAGAGGGCATCAGATCCCCTAGAACAAGAGTTACAAATGGTTGTGCGCCCCCACATGGGGTGCAGGGAATAAAAACAGGGTCTTCTATAACAGCAGTATGTGTTTTTAACCACTGAGCCATCTCTCCTAATTAGACCTAGTTTAAAGCAGCCTGTACAGCATAATTCTACCCAAGACAAATTTTTGTTTTGTTTCATATTGGTTTTTGAAACTGAGTCTTACCATGTAGCCTTGGCTGGCCGGCCTGGAGCTCCCTATGTAAACAATAGACCAGGCTGGCCTCAACCTCATAGAGATCGGCTGCCTCAAACTCCTGAGTGCTGTAATTAAAGGCATGTGCCACTATGCCCAGCTCACAAGACAAACCTTGACTTCTACCATTTTAAACCCACCAATAGCTACCTGTTTATGCTAAGTAAACTTAGAAGCCGATCTACCAGTCTCCTCTCACCTGCATGTAACAGGCAGGCACGTGGAAGCAAAACACATACTGCAGCAGTCAGTTTTTTCCGCCGCATGGGTCTGAGGGATCAAACACAGGCTGTTATGTTTAGCAGCAAGTGACTCTATCTGCTGAGCCAACTGACAAACCTATAGTGAAGTGTAGAGGGTTTTTTTTAAGATTTATTTATTTTATGTGTATTAGCATTTTACCTGCACGTATGTATGTTTATCACATGCATGCAGTACCATGAGTCAGAGTTCACCGGGTTTCCTGGGACTCAAGCCCCAGATTGTTGTAAGCCACTATGTGGGTGCTGGAAACCAAAGCCGGTCCTATGCAAGACTGACAAGTACTCTTAGCGGAGGCAACTCCCCAGCCCTTCATTTGTTTTTCTAAGATGAACAACTTGTCTTGCTTATCTGAAGTATTCTACAGGCTCTAGTAACTTTGTGAGCAAAATAAAAACAATCACATCTTACCTCTTCTTGTGGAAATGAAACACTTCTGTAAAATGCATTATTTGGTTTATTTTTAAAGAAGTGTGTGTGTGTGCACGTGTGCATCACATGTACAATGTGGCCACAACAGCCAGAGAGGGGGTCAGATCCACAGGCCTGGAGCTGCCAAAGGTTAGAATCCATTGTGCTGCTGCTGAGAACGGAACACAGGTCCTCTGCAACACACCCAGTGCTTAGTCACTAAACCATCTCTCAGCCCCCGGTTTTGTGTTGTTTTTTTTTTTGAAAGGTTTTAACAGTGTAGCTCAGGCTCCATCCATATGGATTTGTCTGTTTGTTTAGGATTTTAAATCTCTTGGGTTTTCTGTTTGTTTGTTTTGAACTACTCACTGAGTAGCCCAGGATGACTTTGAACACCTGCAGTCCTTCCTTAATTTCTCAAGTGCTGAGATCACAGAAGTGCGCTACCATGTCCAGCTCTTAAAAATGTTTATCTTGTTTCTTGAGTTTTTTTGGTTTTGGTTTTATTTGAAACAGTGTCTCACTGTGTAGCCCCAGCTGACCTGAGACTACTCTATAGACCAAGCTGGCCTCAAATTTAGAGATCTCCTGCTTCTGCCTCCCAAGTACTAGGCTTAGAGGCATGATATGTTGTACCATGCCTGGCTTTAAATGTATAAAAGGTATTGTGTATTTGTTTGTTTATTTGTGTGTTTTGAGGCAGGGTCTCTCTACATAACCCTGACTAACCTGTAACTAACTATGTAGACCAGGGTGTCCTCAAACTCAGAGATCTGCCTTTAACGGTCAGGATTAAAGGAATGTACCACCATGCCCAGCTTAAAATGTATTCTTAAGGACACTCATTGACACAGCTACCATATTCTTGGTATAGTTATTTCCACAGAGGGAATATGGAGCTTTTCGTATTACATGAAACCATAGAAAAGTTTTGGCACTTCTGTTTGTTCTATGTGTAGAAAGAAGTTTGTTGGAGGTTGGTCTGATGCATGTTACTAGCCCTAAGGATCTGGGTACAGCTATCCTTGTGTAAACCTACCTGACTGGCTAATTAAATGGCTTATACCTGGGCAAGGCAGACTAGAGTAGGCGTGGCTAAGGTTCCCGGGCTTGAGAATCACTGGAAACAACTGATGGGAAGAGAGAAGGAAGGAGGATGCCACAATGGGTTAGTGTGGAGAAAAACAAAACAGGTGGGCTGAGAGGAAGGACTCCAATAATGGTGTGAAAAATCCTAGATGAAAAATACAAGCAAGGACCACGGGATTATGGATGGAAGGTAGAAGAAATGAGGTGGCTTCAGGTGGATGGCATTGGATGGGGCTGAGAGAGGGATGGTAAGGGTACTGAGACAGCATAGGTAAAATATCTGCCCGGCCCAAGGTAATAAGGCAATTATAAACCCTTATTATTTGTGACAGTGGGTTATATAATACTGCCATGATAACCTTAGGGCTAATAATAAATATTATACTGCACAACACTCATTTTTTAAAATTTTCTATAACAAATGACACCAATATGTAGCCATATCTGGTGACGCAAGTCATAATCACCTTATTTCACAAAATGTGTCAAACCAAAAGCATCTTTGAACCAGGGAGGACAAGAATTAAATCTCTTACATCAGACATAGAGACAGAGAGTGAAAAAAGACTGCACTGATTCCTTAAAAATATTCTGCTAATGCCTGATACACAGCCAAGCTCTACATTTATAGTTTTTATTTATTTGGTTGGTTGGTTTTGGGTTTTGGTTTTTTGAGACAGGGTCTCACTCAGTAGCCCAACCTGGTCTGAAATTCACTGAATAGCCCAAGGTGGCCTCAGACTCATGGCAATTCATCTGCCTCAGCCTCCCAAGTACTAGGATTATACATATAAACCACCAGCCCAAATACACCTTACATACAAGAGATATACTTTATACCAAATAGCACAGTAACGGGAATGTGCAAAACGAAGATCAGAGTTCAGATCTCCAGCATACATGTAAAAGGAAGGTGTGATAGTGCTTGCCTAGAAAGTGACAAATGAGGGGAGGACCTCTGACGTCTGCTCCAGGCTCCGTGTGAGACTCTGATCATAAGATGCAGAGGGCTGAGGAGGTGGTTCAGGGGCTTCGAGGGGCTGAGGAGGTGGCTCAGGAGCTGAGGAGGTGGCTCAGTGGCTGGAGCGCCTGCCCAGCATAGAGGGGCTGAGGAGGTGGCTCAGGGGCTGGAGCGCCTGCCCAGCATCGAGGGGCTGAGGAGGTGGCTCAGTGGCTAGAGCGCCTGCCCAGCATGAGGACTAGAGCTCAGGTTCCCCAGCACCCACATAAAAAAGCCAAGCAGACAATGGCAGCTTGTCTGTAATCCCAGAGACAGAGGATGCCTGTGGCAAGCTGATTAATTAGACTAGCCTAATTGGTCTTGGGGGTCATCAAGAGAACCTGCCTGTCAGAAAATAAAATGGGAATGTCTGAGAAAGACATCTGACAACCACCTCTGGCCCTTTTACACACACACACACACACACACACACACACACACGATGGAAAACAACAGAAGAAAATACCCAACATCAACCGTTCTCTCCTGCATGGGCACACACATGGGTGAGCTCATGCACACTGTGGTGGTCTGGTAAGATGCCCCCCATAGTTTCACATATCTGAATGCTTAGTCAACAGGAAATGGTACTACTTAGGAGGGATAGTAGGTCTGGCCTTGTTGACGGAAGTGTGTCACTAGAGGTGGGCTGCGAGGTTTCAAAAGACCAAGACTGCTGCCTGTGGATCCAGATATTGAACTCGGAGTAACTTCTCCAGAACTATGTCTGCCTGCATGCCATCACGCTCCCCACCATGATGACAATGGACTAAACCTCTTAAACTAAGCCAGCCCTCAATAAGAGCTGCTGTGGCCATGGTATCTCTTCACAGCAATAGAACCCCGGCACATATATGTATACATACACGTCTAAGCAGGACACAGCGGTACATGCTATAATCCCAGCACTCATAAGCAGAAGTGGGAGAATAACTGGCTACATAGAAAGTTCCAGGCTGGCTAGGACTGTATTATCTCAAAAATAAAATAAAATAAATATAAAATAAAAACTGTATACAAATACTTAGCCTCTAATTTAAAAGAATTCACATGTGTGAAGTAACCAAAACCATGCAAAATCAAAATCCTTTGTGATCTCAGAATAATTAACTTGCAGCAGTAATGGTAACCAGAACTGTCAAGTTAAAAAAAAAAAAAGCAGGAGAGATGGGTGTGGTGGCTGGTACACACCTAAATCCCAGTCCTCAGGAAGCAGAGACAGGTGGGTTGGTCACCAATTCAAAGCCAGTCTGGTCTACAGAGTAAGTTCTAGGCCAGCCCAGGTTCCATAGCAAAAACCTGAATGGAAAAAAAAAAAGGGGTGGGGGACCACAACTAGATACAGATAATTAGATTCCTGGGTGGCCGAAGGAGAAAGGAAGGATAAAATGGTAATACTTAAGCCAGGAAAAGTCTGCAGCCCTTATACTATGACAACATACTGGGCCTTTAGCTAGAAGGCCACAGAAAGAGGAACTGATCACAATATGGAAGACAGACTAATAAAGAGACTGAAGGAAAAAAAACATGAAGACACTGTTATGATAATCAGGATATTGTTATAATAATGCAAAGCAGAACAAATGAATCAGAAAGAATTCAAACAAAAGCAACAATTGGAGCAACAATCAGTATCACCTTAGCTTAATGTATGTTGCATCTGTATGTACTGTCTTTTGATCTTCATAACCTTTATGAATGAAAGGCTCTATTGCTCCAATTTATGTGAGGAAACGGAAGTTAAGAAAAGACTAAGTTGGTTCTCAAAAGTCAGCATGGCTAGTAGGTAAAAGAGTTTGGACAGAGATTCAAGATCGAAGGACTCCAATGTCCAAACTTTTGACCATAGCTCTTGCACTACAAGTACTGAAAAGAAAAGAGTGTAATTGGGAAACTCTTAGCCATACCATGAACAGGTCTTCATGACGACATGCCCCATTCAAGGTATTCTTTCCCACCAACCTTTCCTTCCTAAATTCCTCCTGAAAATCATCACTTCTTTCAGCTAGCGATGTCTACTGACACAGGTACGCTTAACAGATGTCTAAAGCTGAATTTTTAACCATATCAAGTTTTAGTACCTTGCAGAGGCATTTTCTTTTTAATCAAAAAATGTACTTTGTAGCAGCTGTGTCTGTGTAATCCAGTGATATAGCACATTCTTAGTGTATACAAGGCCTTGGGGTTCAATGCCCAATACCATTTAAAACATACAGCCTCACTCTAGCCATGAGGCATAGAAGAAAACAAAACAGAAAGACAGAGAAAGAGAAACAAGAGGCTGGAGAAATGGCTCAGTGGTTAAGTGCACTTCCTGATCTCCTAGAAAACCTGGGCTCAGTTCCCAGCACCCATATCAAGAGGCTTGCAACTGCCTGAAACTCTAGCTCCTGGAGATTCAACACCCTTTTCTGCTCTCCACATGTATCTATGCACACATGGCATATACACACAAAGATACACACATATATACATAAAATCTAAAAATTATTTTAAAAGAGAAATTCAGAATTGAAATAGAACACTTTCTAGTCAGAAGAGCAATCCCGGTCTATTCAAAATGAATGAAAGTATGTTTATATACCTTAGAAATCCTCCCACAGAAATGGCTCAGTGGGTAAAAGGACTTGCTATCAGGCCTGAGGACCTGAGTTCGATTCCCATTATCCACAAACAACATCCACAGACACACAGAAAAGGAAGTCAAATCTGGGAACCACAGATAATCTTCAAGACACAACTAAATTTGAAGAAATCCCAAAACAACAAACAAACAGCTACACAGAAGAAATGCTCATAAAAAGTATCTAAAGTAAGCATGGGGGGTAACTCTTTAAAATCCTTCAGACATAAACAGCTTAGCTTTCCAAAACATATATAATTCTATTCTAATACAAAAAACAGAATGTTAGGATACTATGGAAAAAATAGCCAACTGAGGGTTTACAGATTTAATTTGATAACTAATATAAAAGTAAAATCTGGAGCTGCTCTATTTGATATGCAAATTATCTTTTATCCTTTAAAAAAATTTTCTTGAACTGTCAGTTTATACTACAAGACTATTAAATAAGTGGCAGGCCAGGAATAGTGGTGCACATCTTTAGTCCCAGCACTGGGAGGCAGAGGAAAGGGGCTCTCTGGGAGATCCAGGCCTGTCTGGTCCACACAGTGAGTTCCAGAGCAACCAAGACTACAAAAAAAAAAAAAAAGAAAAAGAAAAAAAGAAAGGAAGAAAAGAAAAAGAAAGACAGACAGAAAAGGAAAAAAAAAAAGAGGAGAGCAGCAGGAAGAAAGAGAAGGAGGGAGGGAGGGAGGAAGGGAGAAATGGGGAAGGGAGGAAGGGAGAGAGAGGAGGGAAGGAGGAAGGAAGAGAGACAGGCAGAGGCACTTTCTTTAATAAAATAATCCCAGCTGGTGGTGGTGTACACTTTTAATCCCAGCAGCAGGCACAGGCAGGTAGATGTCTTAGTTGAGAGCAAGCCCAGTCTACAGGACAGCCAAGGCTACACAAAAAAACCTTATCTCAAAGAAACAAAAATATACAAGTAATTCCTACTTTCTACTCATTTTTACAATATTCTCTTTTTGTGTGTGTGTGTGTGTGTTTTTTTTTTTAAACAGGTTTCCTTATGTAGCCCAGATGGCCAGAACTTGTGTTCCTCCTATCTCAGTCTCCAGAGCATTGGGATTATTGGAATTCCAGGTATATGCCACCATGTCCATCTTACTATTCTGTTATAATGTTCATTTTCACAATGTCAGCGCAGGTCTTATCTATTCAGAGTTCCCTGATTATAGGTAGCATTAGTAAAACATGACATATAGTTTGCACTAAATTGCACATTCAAAGACAAAGTTACACTTGTCATGTTCTAACAAATAGCACTACCACAGCATCATCTGGGGCAACCGGCTCATCCCAGATATTAACCATGACCACAAGTGTCAGCATAAAAGTCTGTGTTGAGTTGTTAAAGCCAATAAATGACTTATAATTCAGTGACAAGATGTAAGAATTTCCAGCTGAGTGATTTCAGACTGACTGGGAGACTCAATAGTATGTGCACACCAAGCTAAAGCTTGCACTGTGTTAGCTCAGTTCGAACTTCCAGCTGAGTCGAAATTCTACAGTCCGAAAGCAGGAAATCCAAAAGGAAATTCCACCATCAGATCCCGGGGCCTGGCGTCTCAAAGGCCTTGGGCGGACACAGAAGTTCTTTACTGTAATCTTACCTCATATCTTCAAGTAAATCACACTCTGCTTGGTGCTTGGCTTGAAGTTTTGTCATCTGCTCACCTTGAATGTTTTTCAGCTCTTGTGTCACTTTCACCTGAAACACAGCACGTATTCATGAAGGCTCTTACTACAATATGAACAAGAAAAACTGAAGATCACAGTATTTGTTAGAATATATACTTCTAGTTTTCCTCTCCCTAAAGACCAAAAAGTTTATATTTGCCACCTAGTTTTATTACTTAACTATGTTTGATGGAAAAAAAAAAATTGGCCAAGGAATCTAAAGCAGAGGCTCAATAAAAATTCACAAATATAAAAATTACAGTTTAAAAGGGTACAAACTATCATTCTGTCTTCTCTTTCTTCCCAAAGATACAGACATTAACCACCAGGAGCAGTGAGCGCAGATGAAAGAGAGCATAACAGTCCCCGATACCTAGCGACTGAAATTTGCAGTCATGAAATAATATGCATAAATAAACCACATAAAAAAAATTCCATAATGGCTGCAAGAAAGCACAGGTCTCAGAATGACACCCTCCACTCTGACAGCGAATCGAACCATAACCGTTCTCACAAAGGAGAACTCGAAAGTGACCATCCAGCATACGCAAGGCTTTTAAACTAGCCCAGGAAGCCAAGGCCAGGTGGCAGCCCACTTCAAACAGCAAGAACCGCCAAAGCCAGCTGGCTGGAGCCACCCCGGCCAGGCCAGACCCCGGGGGTTGCAATTGGTTTGTGATTATGGTGGAATCCTGACCATCAGCGCAAAGCTACATGTGGAGGTAGATTACACGTGCAGGGGAAAGAGGGTGGGGGAACGAGTTAGCTGGAGAAATTCGGATTCAGAAAGGAAAAGAAAGGAAACAGAAATGATTAGCTACTCATAGGGCAAATGCTGGCCCACAAAGGGAGGATATAACTGTCTCCACGCACTGCTCAGAGTAGATACCTAGTATCCATCTAAAAGATTTAAAAAGACAAGGACACAGCCTTGGTTAGCTGCGGAGGAAGGTGGCGAAGGGCGCAGCGGGGAGGCTGCTGGCATGCCCAGGAGCACGGGTCACTGCCACCCAGGCCTCCCAAACCCCAACCGTAGCGCTCCAGCCACTCATCACCAGGGTCTGGCTTCCCACTGGCCCGAGGCGGGGCAAAAGCGGGGGAGGGAGGGCACGGGGGGAACAGGACCCGTCAGTCCTTAGTTCGCTTTCCCTTGGGGTGGGAGGGCGGAGACCGTTCCAACTTCTGTTCCGCAGCCCCGTGGGAAAAACAGGCCAAATCTTGGGGCTAGAAACAAATCCCTTCGCCGATCTGCCAGTGGGTGGGGTGCCGCCAAGCGACCGGGGCGCTCGAACCCGGGGCCGACTAAACAATCCCACACGCCCCGGGCTCCGCAGGTCCGCAGGGGCGCCCCGGCTCCGCTCCGTGCAGCTCCGAGGACGCACTCCGCACTGGGCAGCACTGCCGTGCACACACACACACACACACACACGCACACATGCACGCCCGAAAAACTCCAGCGAATGCGTGGGGGCGGGGGAGGGAGGCGGCGTCCCCCGCGGTACACAGGACGGGCACCGGCCGCCCCTCCGTCGGGAAGACACCCCACGCGCGCAAACCCCTGCCCGGAGCGGGCGGCAACTCGGTGACAAGCCGAGAGGCGAGAGCGGTCACGGCCCCTTGCGGGAAGGGGGAGGGGGCGCGGCGGACGCCCCAGCCGCCTTCTTTGTACGCGCCAGCACCCCCCCGAGCCTCCAAGGCCCCCTCCGGCTGCGCCCTCACCTTCCTCGGCGGCGGCTGCATGATGCTGAAGGGACATCAATCCTCCGCCCACCCCCGACGGCGGCGATTCAAGCTCGGCGAGCGCGAGGAGGGCTGGAGGACAGGGCCGGCCCGGCGAGGCAGGGCGCGCTCGCGCGTGTGTGAAAGGAGAGCCCAGGAGGAGAAGGAGGAGGAGGAGGAAGCGCCCCGGAGGCTGCGGGCGGGCGGGCGGCCGGAGCACTCGGTGGCGGCGAGTGTGCAGGGAGGAGGAGGAGCGCGGGGAAGGCCTGGGGCCCGGGCGGCCGGGGGGTGTGTAAGGGGAGGAGGCGGGGACGGCGGGGGGCGGGGGCCGCGCGCAGGGGCGCGGGGGGCCGACGGGGAGCGGCCGCGTCGTCCGCGCTCGCCGCCCGCCGCCGCTCGCCTGCAGCCGGCCGGCGCGGCGACCCCCCACCCACTCGGGCGGCCCGGCCCGGGGAGGAGCAAGGCGGCGCCGCGCTGCCCGCGAGGGCTCGGCCGGCCGCTCGGGTCCCGGGAATTTCCGGCCCCGGCGCGCGCCGCAGCGCCCCGCTCCGGCGGCCGGGGGAAGCGCCGCGGGCCGCCGCCTGCCGCGGTGGGAGCGAGGCCGCGCCGCGGGGCTCCGGATCTCGGCGGGAGAGGGGGGAGGCCTAACGGGTCGGCCGGCGGAGGGGACGGGGTGGGGGCGGGAGCGGGGCGCGAGAAACACCCCGTTCGTCCCCGACGGTGGAACGTTCCGGGCGCCTCCTCCCCCGCCCCGGAGGAGCCAGCCGGGGGCTTCCCGCGCGCCTTCCCGCCAGCCCGCTGGGGCGCGCCGCTCCGCCCGGGAGCGCGCACGTGGGCGGGCGAGGGCTGTGCGCCGACGCACGCGCGCAGCCCGCCCCCGCCTCCAGCCCGCCGCTGCGGCTGCACCGGTTGGGGGGGAATTTGGCGTTGGTGGAGGGGCCCTGCGCTCGCGGTGGGACTGTTTGCAGCGAGCAGAATTTGGGATTTTGCTTCCCTTCAGGCCCTCAGCGCGCTCTCCCTCCTAGTCGGCTAAACGTGCGCTGAGAAATTGAGCACTGAGAAGTCCTTTTGCAGCCGGGCGCAGGTGCCAGACCTACTCCGTTGGGGGAGGACAGGTGGAAGTCACCTAAAATTGCCAGGCAGCGGAACCAGTGGCCCTCTGTGACAAAGCGTTTAGCCAGAGATCGTGGAGTCGACTGAAAACCTCAGGTCGGGCACTCCCATAATACAGATAGGAAGGCTTGTCCCAGAGAACTGGAGCCGTTGTCAAGGTCACGTGGGATGACTAGCCTCCTTGAGTCAGGAGGGGTTCCGAGTTATAAAGAAACAAGGGCTGGGTGTGAGGATACTTTGCTAAGTGTTCGAGCCCATGCCGAGCAGCCGTAGAGGCCCAGGGTTCGTCACCTGCGTAGCAGAAGAAGGAATAGGTGGAGAATACGAACCCCAGGGAGCTTCCTTAAAAGGAGGAAACCCACTTGTAGGCAGCCCGCTTTGCCTGTACGGGGGCTGGTTGGATGAACTCAACTTCATCTGACAATGGCAATGCGTTCCCATCAGACAGTGTCCTCCTCTGTCCAGAGCAACCGAGGAGGGGTGGGCAAGCCCCCTTGGGTTACCTGGCATAGTAGAAAACCCTCTTCCTCATTGGTCAGTGCTTGCTTTGAGCCACGGATCCACACACAGCCAGTGTGAGCTGGAGTTCCCCCCACACTGAATGCAGAACTTAGTGCAGAATAGCTGTTCTCAAAAACGCAGCTCAGGCCAACAAGGAAGGGCAGTGAGGCCTGACTATACTAGGGTGACTTACCGGATAACCTGCTGCCTCTGTGCCCGAAGGTGGGAAGGTGGGCCTTGGACCCAGGTATTTTCCATTGAGTTAACCCACATTCTCGGAGTCAGAGCTCTCGAGCTATGTATAAATTGAATACCTGCTCAGCTGTTTCTGGTTTCCTTGAAGCCATTCACCACCTGTGTCCTCCTCCGTCAGATCAGGGAAGGCCTGGGGCAAGGCAACAGTAGATGGGAACCCAGAGTCCTGAGCACCACTGTGGGGCAGCTACTAAGAAGCAGGAGATGGGCCTCTGTCTCAGCCTCCCCACTGAGCCTTGTCGCACTCCCCCAGCGTTTGTTTCCTTCCTTACAAAATGGGTGTGTGAACTGCCCTACAGGCGTGCGCCAGTTAGAGTCTCTCCTGCTGCAGGCCTGGCACATGGTCACTTCTTTAAGCGTTCGCTGATCCATTCATTGACATTTGCTGCCGCCCTACTTTATGTGAAGCTTCCAGCAACCGTAGGATGTGGAAGTGGGCGAGGCAGAGTCATCCAGCTAGAGTACCAGATTATTGCATGGGAGGGCAAGGTTAACAGCGCCTTCCCAGATGTCCTGCGCGCAGCAGATACCTGACCAAGGTTTGCCAAATGCCAGTCCTGAATGCAGCTACTCTGGATCAGGGATTGTCCTCCTTCACTTCCTTGGAAGTGAATCCCGAGAATATAAAGTTTCTGGATGTTCAAAGAGTTGGGCTCTAGCCTAGACCAGTGATCTGCTGTGCATTCAGTAGATTTTGGAGCCCATCGGTAGCATGGTATCAAATGTCTATTAATGTAATCTCAGCACTTAGGAAGGTGAAGCAGAAAGATCATGAGTTTGAGGCAGCCCAGCTTATCTACAGAGACCCTGTCTCAAATACATCCATACGTACCTATATGCATGCACACACACACACACACACACACACACACACACACACACACATAGCTATAACAGGAAGATAAGAAGAGGAGAGTAGACTCAGCAGTTAAGAACACTTGTTGCTTTTGCAGAGGATCAGGGTTCAATTCCCAGCACCCACATAGCTGTTCAACTGGCTGTAACTCTAGTCCCAGAGAATCCAATGTCATTTTCTGGTCACTGCAAGCTCCAGGCATGCACCTGGCCACACACATACATGTAGGCAAACCACTTGTACACGTAAAATAATAAATCTTTTTAAAGATTTTAATTTGCAATGTGCCTTTTTTCAAATCTTAAACTTTCTTAAGGTTTCTTCAACCTAATGTTTACAATAACCTTGTGAAATATTATTGTTTTCTTCATTTCTACAGATAAGGTCTGGAAGACCCACAGGAGACAAGTGATTTGCCCTGAAGTGATGGGTGGGTTTGGATCCAGAACCCAAATCCTTCTCTTAGGCTTTGTCCTCTGTGAAGAATATTTAAAGAAATTCTCCTGGTATGATGAGTTAGTCTTTTTTTTATCAGCTTGACTGAATTTGGGATCATCTGAGAAACGCACCTCTAGGCATGTCTGCTGAGGTTGTTTCCAGAGAGGTTTAACTGAAGAGGGAAGATCCACCCTGCACGCGGGCAGCGCTAACCCACGGATGGAGCTCCAGAGTGAATGAAAGGGGGTGTGGAGGAAGCAGGCTGAGCACCACAGGTGCAGTGTGGCCCGCCACCTCATGCTCCCACTCACGTGACCTCCATGGCGATCTGCACCCCCTTACATCAGGAGCCAAATTAAACCCTTCCTTGCTTAAGTTGCTGCTGTCAGGTGTTACATCACAAACCCGAAAAGGTAACCAGTGTCTCCAGGAATGAAGCGGACTTGGGAGCATAAAGTACAGAATGGAGCAAGAGGTTCCTGTGAGCTGCTGAAGCCAAACTTAAATCTACCTCTTCTGACAAATATGAGTTTTGCTTCTGTAAAATAAGTAAAGACAGTGCTGCCAGAAATCTCTTTTCGATCATTGAAGGGAAATCTGCAGAGCAGCGAGGCTCTGTGCCCTCAGAGACAGAACTATGACAGATCTCTTTGGGTCTCCAGAAGGTTTTCCAAGCATCCCCGGAAGGAGGGGGGAGTATTTCCATCCCTGGCGCTGAACAGCAGGTGCCGGCTCCTTTCCATCCGAGCCCACTGTGGAATTATTACTCTGGAGAGAAATTAACAGCTAGCATTGTTGGGCCTCCCTGCTTCAGACACCGAAATGGGCATGCTTTTTACATTGTTTTCCAGTCTCACAACATCCCCCTCTTAGTACACAGACTAAGGCGCAAACATGAAATGAACTACCCAGGGTCACAGAGCTGATAAAGGAGAGCCAGCCCTGGTCTCTGGAGCCCTCTGACTCTAAAGCTGGAGGAAGCACCTGGCAGAGAGTGACTGAAAGTCAGAGCCAGGATTAAAAGCTGGCCTGGTGTAGGTACAAGTGGGAACTGGAGGGCCAGCTCTCCTGAGAGTCCAAATAGTTCCTGGAAGCAAAGTGTACAAGTCCTTTTGTGGCTACAACAGGTGCCTCTCCCATTTCACCTGCCCATGCTGCACTGTGCCACACAGACACAAAAGCACAGGACATGCAAACACATGCATGTACACGCTCACACACACTTCCACAGCCCTTTCCACTTTCTTTGCTGTCAGTATGCTCCAAACTTGCACAGGGTGCTCAGGAATTTTTGACAGCACATCCAGATGCTGGTCCTTCCTGCCTGGGCCTCACCAAGCCCAGCTGAAGGCACTGCTAAAGATGATGGGTTTGGGGACCCCGCTCTCATTCACCTTGTTACTACCCTGGTCACCTTTCCCCCACTGCCCTTCTTCATTCTTCTCTGAGTGGATTCCCTCACTACAGCCCTCCAGTCAGCCTGGGGAGTATACCTGTTTTCTCTAGGCAGCTCTCAAGATAGTCTCCCAATCCAGCCACCAGAATAGGGCAGGGGTTTTCCCTTCCACACACAGTGAATTGGTAGCAGAACCAAGCCTTAGATTCCATCAAGTGTTCCTCAACAAGATCTTTATTCTGGGCTTAGTCACAAGTAGGTCTCTGAGCTGAGACCAGGGCTCTGTCCCAAAGAGCCCCTAATCTCAGTATATGACCAGAGGTCACCACAGTGATTGGGACATGCAAGGCCAGGAAAGCCAGAGGCCTAGTCCTATCAGATGGTAGCAAAGATCTAAGCCCAAAGGCACGTCCTCAAGGAGCAGGCAATAAAAGGAAAGAGCCCTGGTTGTTTAGGGCTCTTGCCCATGAGTATTACAATCTAGGGCATGAAGACAGGAGTGTCAACACCAGGGCTATGGTTGGAGCTGGCAGACACGTGATTTGACATTGGGAGACATGAAACAAAAGTTCTAACCTTATCTTTGTTAGGTACTTGCTTCCAGGCATGTCACTTCAGCCTTGGTTTCCATTTCTGCAGGATGATAATAACACATTTTTTTCCTCGTCTCCATCTTAGGGGGACTGCCGTGCAGGCTAAATGAACTGTCAGGTGTATGAAATATATAAAGGGCTGAGTAGGCATGCAAGCCAGAGACTGCCAGTCTGGGCGCAACAGAGCGGGCTGAGTGACTGTCTATGTGGGGTGCCAAGCAGCGGAGCCTCTACCAGTAGCTGCACTGTGATTACAGCTTTGAAAACCAGGTGTCAAGGAATAGAACAGTCGGGTGGGTGGAAGCATGGTACTACAGTGATCAAGCAAAACGTTTGAGTTAGATGGCATGCTCCCTCTTCTGCCCCGCTCTGGGTTCTTGACAGTCTTAAAGACATCTACTCGAATGGTTTTGTTCTGTGAGAGGGGAAAATCACAGTTCGCAGAGTTGTGGTGAGAATTATATGGGACAAGTGCATCCAATTGTGCTGCCTCGTGTTCTAGTTTTATTGTTAGGAACAGAAAGACAGACAGACAGACAGAGGGGGCCGGCAAGATAGCGTGGTGGGTAAAGGAGCCTGTTGCCAAGCCTGACAGTTCCACACAGTAGAAGGAGAGACCCCAACTCTTACAGGCCCCAACTCTTACAGACCCCAACTCTGACCTCCACGTGCTCGCTGCGCATGCAAAATAAACAGAACATGTTTTTAAAAAATTAAGGCCAGTTTAGTGGTACAGGCCTTTAATCTCAGCACTAGGGAGGCAGAGGCAGGAGTATCTCTTTGAGTTCGAGGTCTACAGAAAGACCCTGTCTCAAAAACAAAACAAAAACAAACAAACAAAAACAAAAAGGCCGGCCATGTACATTTCTGTAATTCATGCACTTGGGAGGTAGAGGCAGGCAGATTTCTGTAAGTTCAAGGCCATTCTGATCTACAAAAGGAGCTTCAGACCAGCCAGGACTACAGAGATCATAACTGAAAATAAGTAAGCAAGTAAATAAATAAATAAATCTTAAAAATAAACCCCGTGGCTGGAGAGGCCACTCATGGTTAAGAGCACTGGGCTCTTGCAGAGGACACAGGTTCAGTTCCCAGCATCCACACAGTGGTTCACAACTATCTGTTACTCCAGTTCCCGGAGATCCAACACCTTCTTCTGGCTTCTGCAGGCACCAAGCACAAAAATTGTTTCGGACATACATGCAGACAAAATACACACACACACACACACACACACACACACACACACACATTTTAAAAATATAAATAAGCCAAGCATAGTGGAGTACCCCTTTAATCCCGTCACTCGGAAGCACAGGCAGATGAATCCCTGTGAGTTCATGGCCAACCTGGTTTACAAGTGAGTTCCAGGACAACCAGAGCTACAAAGAGACTGTATCTCAAAATAAAAATAAATACATCTTTTAAAAGTTTTTTTTTTTTTAATTCCCATGGGGGAAGATTAAGGCCCAGTAGAGTCCTACACCTGCTTCTCTCTTACTCTGGACACCTGGGAAGTCTGCTACTTTCCTCATCTGTAACGCTAGGATTCCACCAAGAAGCTTTCCAAGGACCAGCCTGGGAAGCAGGAGAGGGTACCCTTTAGGCTGACATGGAAGAAGAGAAGAACCGAAGGAGAAAGATGGAGTTGTAGGACAGGGACAGGGACAGCATGACCAGTGTGGTCAACTACACGAACGGCCTTGTGAAGGAAGCAGGCCCTTTTCAGCTTAGGAAGCTGCTTGCCTATTTTCCCACAGCCTGCCCAGTTAACGCCTAAACAAAACAAGCTTTCCTGCTCCCTGCCGCCTGCCGAAGGGTGGGGAGCCAAAATGAGCGTCCCGGAGGCTGGCAGACACCCTGGCATCCTGCCTGTTCTCCCTGGGCACCCGCCCTTCCGTCTGCAGCACCACCCTCAGCCTGAGCAGCCCCTCATGTCCACGCTCCCCTCCACTTCCAGCCTTTCTAAGTAGATGTCCCCAATGTCTAAGCCTGCCTGACTTCCTAGACCAGCTTGGGCCACTAAGTAAAGGTTTGCTTTTCACTGTGCTGTTGTGGGCAGAGCATCTGGCATCAGAATGCCTGGAGTGGCTGACGGTCGCCATGGGAGGGAATTCCCTGGCTCAAGAAAGCTCTTCCAGAGGGAAGGAGCAGGTGGCAGTCTCCCTACCAGACAGATGCCACCCACGATGTAAGCAGAGCCAATCCTAGGGTGAGGAGCATCAAATCAGGACACACACACACACACACCCTTCTGTCTGATGCATGTCTACCCTGGTCATATTAATACTAGCCCGTGCCTTATAATAGCTACCGTGTGGCAGACACCATTCCACACACTCCACCCAGATTCCTAATTTAATTCTCACAACACCTCTGAGATAGGTTACTGCCATTAGTCCCATTTTGCAGATGAGGCCACGGGCGAGGAGGCACCCTGGGTTGTGTCCTCAGTTAACAAGGCCAGTCTGTGCTCTGCTGATCTGCCACCAGAAGATAGTCTCCCCCTAAATTATCACACAAAATGCACAATGCAAACACTTTGCCACATTTGCTGAGGGTAAGAACAGTGTGGGAACTATTGTTTAACCCTCTCTTAGGATGGAGTAATTTTGTTCCCTTTGAAACAAAGTCTCTTGTATTCCAGGCTAGCCTCAAGCTCGATACTCAGCCAAAGATAACCTTGAACTTCTACTTCCCAAGTGTTGGGATTACAACTCATCCCAACACAATTTATTCCATTCTGGGGACTTCCTGAATGCTAGGAAAGCACCCTTCCCCCTCTACCTAGTTACCCCCCAGCTCAGTGACGGAAATTTAATGTGACAGGAGAGGCCGTGGCTGACGCAGAGAAACTAGCTCCTGTTACAGGAACGAATGCCATTGACTTCTTTGGGGCCCTTCCCATCTCTAAAATGGGTTACGGCTGGCCACCGTCCTTCACGTAAAAGCCTGGCTGTGTGCTGAGTCGGTGAGGTGTGTGTCAGCACGGGGTTGCTGGGTGGAAGGAGCAGCTTGTAAGCACACCCAGCTGGCTCCCAACAATAGCTGTCATAATAATAGCTGACGTTTTCTGGATGCTTAGGGGGCACCAGACACAGCTCTGAAGGCTTTGATGTGTTCACCCGCTGATTCTCTCAACTTCCATTATCTCGATTTTTAAGGATGGAGTTACTTGCCTGAGCTCATAGAATTAGTAAGAAGCAGGGCTGCCAGATGGCCCTGCTCCTATGTCCTGGGGTTAACTGTTCTGAGTTGCTGGGTTCACCCAGGCCCCTCCCATGGGAACTCAGCACCAAGTTTCCTTGATCGAATGGGGACTCTAACTACAGTGTCCAGGAGCTCCCTGACAGGCAAGGTGTGAGTGTGAGAGATTCTAAAGCACAGTGCTGTGAGTCTGCAGTGAGCAGACTGTCTCTGTGTGAAGAAAGGGACTCAACTACACTGAAAGTGGGCCTTGAAGCCTGGGCACTTAGAACTCAAAACAGAGGAGCAGTGAAAGAAATATGCCAGGCTGGGGGGGCCTGAGCTAGGGGGACAGTCCTAACTAATGAGCTCCTAACAAGCCCTCTTCTGGGTTATTCGGCCTAAAACTTAAAAAGCAGTGTCCCTTTAAGCCAGGCATGGGGGTAGATACCTGTAATTCTAGGGCTTAGAAGATGGATGAAAGAGGATCCAGGATTCAAAGTCATCCTCAGCTACATAGTGAATTTGAGGCCTGCGTGGGTTACATAAGATTCTGTCGGGGGCTGGGGGAATGCAATAGCGCATGCCTGTAATTCCAGCAATCAAGAGGCGGTGGCAGGAGGTTCACCGTAAGTTCAAGGCCAGCCTGACCTACATAGTACATTCCAAATCCTGAATTTAAAGCCACTCTGAACTACGCACAGAGACCCAACTCAAACAAAATGGAACAGAACAAGCAATGATTCTTTATGGTGTTTATTTCACTATGTCATGGGCACATGTATTGGATGTCTCTCTCAGGGCTTCCCCACTCCCCAAGCCCAGAGGACTCTGTAAGGCCTAGTTTGACTCTATCCATAAAAACAAGGGCAATAAACCTAGAAGGCATGCCGGATGGATAGATTTGAAGGCCTGAAGACTTAGAGGTTGACCAAGGGTGGAGTAGGTAGACTGGTAAACATGGTCACAGAGACAGAGGCTCAGTCCACCAGGCTAAAAGGAGGGTGTGCCTGGGGCCCACCTACACAGGCAGGCCCTTTACACCTATGTAACCTTCTTTCCTTGTCTGTTGCACAGGGCCTGTGACCTTCAGTAACTCCTCCCAGAAGTGGCTTGTGAGGGGGTGGCCTATAAAGAGAGGGCAGGATGGGTCAGGCAGATAAGACACCGGGCTGGAGAGGTGGCTCAGAGGTTAAGAGCACTGGCTGTTCTTCCAGAGGACCCGGGTTCAGTGCCCAGCACCCACATGGTAGCTTCCAACCATCTGTAACTCCAGTTCTTCTTCTGACCACCTCACACACCACACATACAAGTACTATACACACACATGAAGGTAAAACACCTATACACATAAAATATTTTTTAAACTGTACGAGAGTCTACACAGGTCCAAGCCAGATGGGGCCCTAGCACTGAGAGGGGAAATAAACACAGCTTCCACCCCTAACCCGGAAACTCTCTCTAGTTGATAACTGCTCACGAAAGAACCATTAGTTTTCCCCAACGGAATCTCCCTAGGCACACAAACCACACTTGAGGGCAGGCTCCACGCCCAGCAGTAGGTGACCGAAACAAAACAAACTCAGTGGCATTTGAGGAAGATTTTCCCTCATAATACTTGGGTTCTTTTGTTTTTGTTTGTTTGTTTTGACCTTATAGGTCTTTTGTTTATGTATCCTAGTTTCCCACTTCATGACTTTATGTGATTTCTGTGTGTGCTAATGTGTGGATGCCATTTCATGTGGGGTTTTTTGTTTTGTTTTGTTTTTGCTTTTTTTTTTTTGTCCTATTCTAGTTTGTTTGTTTTTAGTTTATATTATTATTATTATTTTGGTTTTTCAAGATAGGGTTTCTCTGTAGAAACCCAGAACTCACTCTGTAGACCAAGGTGGCCTCGAACTCTTAGAGATCTGTTCACCTCTGTCTCCAGAGTGCTGGAATTAAAGGCGTGCAGCACCATTGACTGGCTGTTGTTATTTTTCAGATGTCTATTTGTCTTCTAATGAGAGAGGAAAAGACTGTGGATTTGGACAAATGGGAAGGTTATGAAAAGAATTGGAGGGGAGGAAAGCTCGATTAGAATATATTGTATGAAAAAAATTCTTTTACAGCTAAAAAAAAACAAAAATGTATTTTTTGTTTCAAAGAAGAAGAAAAAACACAAGAGAGCTAGGGCTGGGTCACACTAACACCAATGCCCACCCTCTCTGCATACTGGGCATTTATTCAGGGTCTTAGTTACAGCTTAAGTCAACTGATTTTTCAGATTGACTGGTCTGACTTTCAGTCCCTGCTGCTTTTGCTTTGTGACCCTAACTATATATACACACGATACTAGAACCCTCAGACACCCTCTCACAGTCTCTTCTGCCAGCATGTTCACTACACCCCCCTCTGGCCGTTGGCACAGGTTTGGCCATCAGGGCTAAATCTCTGTAGATGTCGGTACAAGTACCCAGGGAAACCGTGTGGCTATTGCCAGACACTAGTTTTCTGTTTTGGTTTTGCTTTTGATTTGTTTTGTTTTGTTTTTCATTGCTGGGGATCAAACCCAGAGAGCCTTGTGCATGTTGGCCAGTGCCTTTTCACTGAACTGCATCCCCAGTCAGAGCCTCAAGTTCTGTGAGATCAGGGCCACGGTGCTTTCTAAATGCCTAATTCTCTGGGGTGGCAGAAAAATCTCCTCTAAGCCAGTGCTGGTCCCAGAGATTGCATCAAGGCCACAGGGCACTCTTCCTGAGTGGCAATCTTTTGGGTACATGTAGAGATGGCAACTCCACTCCATCCCTATCCTATTCTCAGGGGGCTCAAGGCTGTGCCTTCAGGCCCCGTCTCCAGCTTGCACTTGGGTTGTTTGGAACAATGAGGAGGCTTGAGGATGAGAGCAGAGAAAGGCAGACATTTTCCCTCTGCTCCCTCCTGGATCCCTGTTCCACTAATCAGCACTGCTTCTTCCTAGGCTCCAGGCCTGAGGTAAGAGGTTCCTCAGCTGTTAGCCTCTAGGCGATGCCTTATCACCCTCTCGATTGTCCCTTTAGTCTACGTACAACTCAGTACATTTCTTCAGTGAAGGCTCTTGCAGGCAGATACAAGCCGCCTGAGTCTGCCATTTAGATCAATTAGGTCAAGACTTTTCCCAGAATGCAGAGCCAACCCTGCCCTATTCCCACTTCAGAACAGCCCTACAAAGGGCTGGCATTTCTAGGGAACTGCGGGTTCTGACTCTCATTTATCTGTCACAAGCCTCTTGTGGGCAGAGTCAACAAGTTAGAGCAGCGCTGCAAGGGAGAAGCTGCTGGGGTGATGCAAGGCACAGAACAAAATGAGCCTCCAGGCAGAGCCTGGCCGTCCCCCCCCTCCCGCTCAAGCAGCTGAGCAGGAAGCAGCAGGAAGCCAAGGAACAGGAGCTCTTCACCCTGGCTCTCTAAGGGGTGGGCAGGGCCTGACAGAAACCCTACGGTGCTGGAAAGGTAGAAGAAGAAAGAGCTTGGCAGAAAGAAACGGGCCCCTGAGGGCAAGGATATGATGCTTCCCATTGACCCTCGGCTTTTCTCAAAGTATAGTCCCTCACCCTACCCCACCCTGGGAAGGAACAGGTCTCTACACCTTCACAAGCTGTCCATCTCTCAGAAAGCTGGCCTGCCAGCCACTCAGCCCCTTTCACTTCCCTTGTTAACCACAGCTGCCCAGAACAAAGCCACAGGAACGCCCACATTTCAGTTTTCATTTCCTTCACACCTTTGTATGTTTCATTTTCTCAACGGAGCGGGGGGGGGGGGGGGGGGGGGGGCTGACACCCTCAGCTCAGCTCTCTTGTCACTCCTCTTGACAGTTACTGCTACCCAACCTCAACCACATGCTCTTGTCCTCTGCCTTCCTAGCTGTCGAGATCACGTTGTCTGCCCTTGGGCTCCTTTGCTTATACATTCCAAAGGAAGTCCACGGTTTGGGGGATTTTGTTTTTTGTTGTTGTCGTCCACAAATATTATTCAAGAACTCATTCAAAATATTTCAGATAAGTGACTTTTAATTCTCATCATCCTTTTTGTATTATCCTGGTTAATTTGAAAGTAATATAACATGGAACTCTGTACTGTTGTCCACTCTATGCAATCAAATTATCCTTTTTTTCCTTTTTCTTAAAACAAAAACAAACAAACAGGGTCTCATATAGCCTAGGCTGGCTTCAGATTCACTATGTAACCAAGAATGACCCTGAACTCCTGATCCTCCTGCCTCTGCTTCCCAAGTGTGTGTGTGGTGGGGATCACCACATCTATACTATGACTACTCCTTGACTATTTGAGGCCTATTCTTCAAACAGTTCTTGGTGGCATCTTTCAAATATGTTTTAGGAATAAGGCCCCTGACAAGAGCTAGCTGCAACCTCTCAGTGGCTCCAGAAATCCTTCCACCTAAGATCTAGGATTTTCCATTTATTTGAGTCTCCGTTAAAGGACTTGCTTGAAATTGGTAGAGGATTCCCTGGTCTACAGGAGGGGATACAGCCAAGGATGAGCCTCAGAGGGCCCCTTCCTGCCCCTCCACTGTGCACTCTGCACTGTAAGCGTCTTCGTGGGGGCCAGGATGGAAGGAAGGGCAAGCTTGTTGGCCGGCCCCAGCCATCTTCGCCTCTCACGTGTGCTGCTCTGATGCTCTGATCACAACATGTGCATTCTTCGTCCAACGACTCGCCAGGCTGTGTCTTTCCAACTCCACACTGTTAAATAACCTCTAAATATGCTGTTCCCCTTGCCTTCGGCACCTTTCCCCCTTCTCTCTGCAGGACAACCTCCCATTTCCCCTTTCAATGCCAGTTCGAAGCCATTCTTACTAATGAATAATTTGCTCACAGCTGGGTGCTGTGGCCCGCCTTGGGATCCCAGCGCTCAAAAGGCAGAGGCAGGCAGATCTCTGAGTTTAAGGCCAGCTGGAACCGTATAGTAAGATGGTCTCAAAAACAAAAATAATAATAATTGTTTGCTTAGGTTTTGTTGTTGTTTTGACGCAAGGTCTCATTCTGTAGGCCACACTATCCTGGGACCCACCCTACAGCCTGGGCCGGCCTCACACTCACAACCTGCCCTCTGCCTGTGCCTTCTAAGTGCTGGATTACAAATGTGAGCCATAGGGCTTGTCAAAGCCCCTGCTTCTGTGAGAGCGTCCTCCTTTCCCTAACTCCGAATTAGTCTTCTAGGTCTAACCTTGTTCAGATCTCGGTGACAGCACCAAGCATTTGCTTCTCTTTGGCTGCACCTTCTTCTGAATTCCTCTTTCTTTCCAAACTCGGTCCTCAACTGAACAACTAATTAGCCGTGTGGCCTTAGGAAAGTTGTGTCCTACTCCTGGAGCTCCCCCGAGAAGACCTCTTCCCTGGTTCACACATGGAGAATTAGGATTATCCCCTGTTCTGTAACTGTCCTCCACAACGCCGAGTCCCCTGCCTGCAAGGTTACAGGCCGGACTCCTTGTAAACAAATTGCCCCTCATACCTCAATTTGCCCCCATTCCAGAAACCCCTATTGCAGGGGTGAATTTAGCCAAACCCCATTTCTTAAAATAGAAGCAATGAACTCAGAGAAGCATTGAGATTTGCCCAAGGTCTCAAACCTCTTTCATAGCTTTTCCTTTACCCGCCTCCTGACTGCTTGAGCCTGCCTACTTTCCAAAGATACCCCCTGGCCAGGACTCAGGCCGGACAGCAAGCCTGCGCCAGGCCTCCTCACCTGTTGCTGTCCCATGAACTTTCAGGGCCAAAGTGCAGATGCTGGGCAGTTTTACTTCCCTCCTGGCTGCACAGGCTTGAGAGAGCAACTGTCAGACCTCAGGGCACTTCTGTTTCACTCTGAACCAGGCTTCCTTTCCACATCTTTTCTAGGCAGCAAGGAGGCTGTGGGCCTCCGGGTGTGCCATCTCCCAGATGGTCTTGTTCCTCCTGGAGGCTCAGGCCAGTCAGCATCGGTTCTGGGCTCCCTGAGGAAAAGAGAAAATCTTGTGTGCTTGTGGCAGAAGGCCTATTTGCCTCAGTCTCTGGAGAGTAGGAGCTTGAGCTTGATGAAACTTTGTTTCAACTGTGTAGTTGGGGACAGAAGAAACACCCAGAAAATCATGAGCCCTCTGGTACTGATGGAACCTGTTTGTTTTAAAGATGGAGAGACCCTGGCTTAGAAAGAGATTAGCTCTGATGGGAAGGCAGTGAGGTACCCTGGGCATTTATAGGGAAGCCTGATCTTAAACACATGATCTTAAACAATGATTCTCTAAAGTGCTTTTGCCTTCGTTAGGAGAGAGAGACACAGAGAAAAAATGTGTGTGTTCCTGTTGCTGCCTTCATTGTGCTAGAATTGAACCTGGGGTCTCACAAGTGCTAGGCAATGCTAAAGTAGCTCTCTACCACCAAGATCCACAAGCCTACATTTTTTCATTGTTTTTCTTTGTTTTTGGACAGGGTTTCACTACATTTTTCAGACTAGTCTCAAACTCACGGGCTCATGCCATGTGATCCCATGGGCACATGCACAGCATAATTGTTTCATATTTCTATTTCCCTTCTACCTGTGGTGCAGGAGCCTCGTCTCTGCGGCACTGATGAGCACCTACCTGCCTCCCTTCAGTAACCCCACAACTCTGACTGCCAGTTAAGCCAGCTAACCTTTGAAATGTTCTGAAACTAATCACCCAGGCTTAACAGCAGAAGGTGAAAATGTAAAGTAGCATGAGTGGGTTCCCACCTAGGCTGAGGAACATCCTTGGGATGCCCAGAAGCTGAGGGTATCTGAGGGTCTGGGTTCTTCAGCCCTTCTTCTGCAGAGAGGAGTCCAGACATAAGGACCACCTTTGATTAATTCTTTTCAGCAGCGCACAGTCAATCAGCACAGACTTGAGAGTGCCACCGGAAGGGAGACGGTGGCTGGCTCCTCCATTTCCCCAGCTCATTTTTCTTTCGGATTTATTATCCCCAAGGCTAGGGAAGGCATTAGAGATCAGGGGGTCTCAGAAGGAGATGTGGCTCCGTTGGTACAATGCTTGTCTAATATGCACAAAGCTCTAGCTTCAATCTCTAACACTGCACGAACCAAGAACAGTGGTGCACTCCATAATCTCAGTACCATGGAGGCTGGCATCAGAAGCTCAGAGTCATCCGTTGACTACATCTCCAATTGGATGCTAGCCTGAATGAGCTAGAGATCCTGTCAATACACAACACACACACTCACTCCCTCACACTCACACAGAGCCACATACACACATGCCTCCCCCGATAGATCCTCTTTTGGACTAATGCTAGCTGAATACAGTATTTAGTCTCAAAGATCCAACAGGGCCTTTTCTTTGGGAAACTCATCATCTGAGGAGAGAGTCAGAGAGAGAGGGAGTCCTACAGTGACGGATGTGATAGTTCGTGCTGATAATCCCAGTACTCTCGAGGTTGAGTCTCCAATACTTCCATGAGCTCAACCAGCCTGAGCTACATAAAGAGTCCTCAGTTAGCTTTAACTAGAGTAAGGCCCTGCTAAAGGAATTAAGCACAAAGGATAAGGCAGCCTTATCTCTGTAAGTTCAAGGCCAACGTGGTCTACATGGTTTCAGGACAACCAGAACTACATAAAAAATGAAAAATAAAAACAACCTACAGAGGAGTATGAAAGTGACATCTTTCAGGGAAGCCTGGAATCTTGGAACATTAGGTCACCAAGCGGAGAAGTGGGGGGAAGGCAGGGAGTGACGGGCTTCTGATCCAGGCTGCTTGAATTCTCATAATTCTTTGCTTTTCCCCCACATTTTCTTGGCTAACTTTGGTATTTTATCTAGGAAAAGCCTATGCGTGGTTCTGGAGCTCCCTGGCTCTCCTCTCCCCACCTGCTAGAGGCTAGATGCACAGAGAGACAGCGACTATACAGTGCAGACTGAAGCACCTTTGTGGAGCTCAGAGAACAGCTTTGGGGAGTCGGTTCTGTTCTGTCTTCTTGTGGCCCAGGGGCTTGGACTTGGGGTCTCAGTTTTGTACAGCGAGTGCCTTTTACTCTCTGAACCCTCATGCCAGCCCTGTGAAGATCTCTCTGTAGATGATGACCATGACCTAAGATACAGCATCTTATCTCCCTTGAACTAAACCAATTAACTCATTTATTGGTCATGTTGGGGACCAAACCCTAGGGTTTCATATGCTAGGCAAGTGTCCTACCATGGAGCCATTCTATTTTTTCCATTTTATAGGTATCTTTTTTCTTCTTTACTGTGCTGCTGTTGTATTGTGGATTAACCCTAGGAGCTCTCACTCATGCTAGGCAAGTTTCCTACCTCAAAGCTAGATCCCAGACCAGTTCTCCACTTATTAAAATTAATCGATTCATTAATTATGTTTTGAGACAGAGTCTCACTCTTTAGTCCTAGTAGGCCTGGAAATCACAGTGTAAACCCATCTGGCCCCACACTTTCAGAGCTCTGCCTGCTTCTTTCTCTGGAGGGCTGGAATTAAAGGCATGAGCCACCACACCCGGCTTTTCTGTTGTTGTTGTTTGAAAGCGGGCCTTGCTCTACAGCACTGGCTGACCTGGTACTTGCAGTCCAGGGTAGCCTCACGCTGGCCACACTCCTCCTTCCCCAGCAACCAGAGCTGGGATTATAGGTATGAACCACCATGCCTGGCTCGTTTCTCCAATTTAGAGGTAATGAAACTGCAACCCCCAAAAGGCCAGTGCCTTCCTTACTCAAGGTCCTAGTGAATTAGGAGAGAGGGGTTGTTTACTCCTGGCATCTGGAACCAGAGGCAAAAGTGGCATCATTTGTAGAACGGGGCTGGGGCGTGGGGTGTGGCTGGAGACTGGTGTTCAGAGTCACGAGAGAGAGATGCTAAGAACCTCCAGCGGGATGGAACCAGGAGGGTGTGTCCTTCTCCTCACCGTGGAGCATAAGAGGACAGGAACTCCCAGCAGACTGGGTGCCAGCTCATTGTTTCAGGATGGCAGGAACTGATAAAGACACAGTGTCATGGCAGCTGACCCAGAGTAGATTGCAAAGGTTCTGTCTCCCAGTGGGGCCCTATCTACCAATCTCCACTCATTGATGTGACCTCTGGATGGGACACCTTTCAAGCATCATGGAGACTGAGGGTTCCTTTGGTCTCTGCTGTTAGGAGCTTCCAACTGAGAGGCTAGCTAGGCAGACAGACTAGACTCAAAGCCCAGTCTCCAGGCACCATAAGGAAGGGAGGCACCAGCGGGTGAGGCCTGGGTGCTGGGGGGAGTGGGTATGGAGGTCCTGATGATCACTGCTGCCTTGCACAGGTCTTTGGACATTAGTTCTCTCATCTTTCCCAGAAAGGGCTGGAGTCAGCAGTCTATGGGGTCTAGCCTCCTTTGCGCTGCAAGGGTAGGGAGGTGGGGCTGAGCTCCTGGTGGGCTGGTGGGTGGGAGGCAGAGGAAGTGGCTTGAGCCACCCCAGGCTGCTCATGTCTGTCTGGACTGTCCCATTACAGGCAGGGAAATCACAGACTCAGCGTTCAGACATCTGGGAGGCTCTGGGCAGCTTGGGTATTTTTAGAAGGCCAGACATGCCCAGAATCCTGGGCGTTGCTGAGCCAGAAAAGCAAGGAGGACAGCCGAAAGCAAATCAAAGAAGTGGCCTGAGCTCTACCGCTCTCTTGACTGAGGTCAGCTGTCCCTGCCTTCTCCAAGGCCCCTACGGGCCTGCTATGTGCAAGCTCAACCTCTTGAGTTGCAGTAGCTCCTGCTTCCTTTTGGGTATTCAGGTGCAGACCTACGACACGGCCTAGGAGGCCACTCGGTTCAGTGGAGCTGCTCTCCACTCTTTTCCTCGGGCAGCTACTTAGTATTTTCTCTGGTTTAAATGAACTACTGGACCCCCAGGGACATACGAGAGAAGGGAGTTATCTTCCAATCATTCGTGGGTAATAGTGGAATGAAAATGCCGGTATCCTGAGATCACTGTAGGAGAGAAGGAAGCTGGATCTGGGGGAAACGCTCAGGGCTTCCACGAGGATCAGATGATGATCTAGAGACGAAAACGCCGACTGCTGTTGGTGGGGCAATCCCTGGGCTATAACTGAGGAGTGATTACCAGTCCTTTCCAGATTGTTTCTGAAACATGACATCTCAGAAGTGGTACAGCCCAGTGTGGTGGCATTTGCCTGTAATCCAAGCACTTGAGAGGCTGAGGCCGGAACATCAAGTTTGAGGTTAACCTGAGCTACCTTATTAGGTGAAGGCTAACCTAGGCAACTTGGTGATACCCCATCTCAAAAAGGCATCAAGAGAAGGGGGGAGGGAGAGAATAGTGGAATAAAACATTAGGTGGCCCTTTTCAGCGCTTATCTACCAGAAAATATGCCTAGTTTGCAGTGGTAGCCATAAAGAATGGCTGCCCCTCTGCCCTTCCCCTAATTCTATCTCCATAAACAACTCCAGGCAAGTCTACTTCATCACATTACAGACAAGAACCCAAGTCCCAGGAGTGCCTTCTCTAGCCCAGACGAGAGGTTTATCTAGCCCAGGTGGACTCTGAGCTGTCTGGGATTTGCAGGTCCAGGTGACTGAAGTACAGGAAGGACACCCCAAGGCCTGTGTAGAAAGGAGAGAGGACGATTGTGGGGTGGCAAAGGGCAGGAGTACACCCCCACCCCCACCACAGTTCTGTAGCACAACTGCATCTGCAGTTCACACCTGGCCTGTCCCCAGGTCTCTTCTGTCTGTCCTTCCCACCCAGGGTTTCTCAAACTGATCTCCCTAGCGAAAGTTCCCTGCCTTATGCATGATATCTGTGACTTTTCAGTCTAAATTATTGTTACACTTGCTCCTTATGCTATAATAATAATCTAAACAAATGAAAGCAACATTCTGCCTAAAGAAGGGTCTCTTACTAAGAAGGCTCTTCTTTGTCCATCTTCATCAGCAAACTGGGGCCCTCTCCTGGCAGGGTCTCACATTGAGACTTACCGGGTTTCAGAAGTGATCGCCTCTTCCCTGAAAAATCCTGCCATCAGGTCAGCTCCAAGCTCACTGAAAAGCTCTTAAGTTTCTCCATCTGGGTCTGGGTTTCTTTATTGTAAAATGGAAAGTTGGATAAGACAAACCCGACAGCCCCTTCTGGTTGCATCACTCCAGGATTTCAGATTGTAATTGAGTCCTTTCCCACCTGCTCCTTGGGTCCCTTGGTTGCCCTGGGTGCTATAGAGACTCAAGGCAGAGAAGTGGCTTCTCCAGGAGGACAAGTGTCTGACAAGTGTAAAGAAAACAGTTCTCAGAGGGTTCGGGGCAGCAGAAAGAAAGCCACCAAGCTGGGCATCCCAAGTAGAGAGCCAGCCAGCCCCGACCGCTGCGATTACCTCCAGGGGTGGTGCCACTCAGCACCCTGAGCTCCTGAGAGGTCGGGCTCAGCACTGCTCTCTGAAGAACTCTGATGAGGCAGCCAACACCAGCTCGACCCTGGCAAGGACTCAAAGTCGCTCTCCCTGTTCTCATCCTGGCTAACACTGAGTGCTCAGGCACAGGAGGCTTTAGCAGGGCCACAATTACCACCCTTGGGCCTGCCCAACTCCAAAAAGCAGCCTAGACTTCGAATTACGAGTCCCTCAGCTACAAACATGGTTGAGCAGATGTCCTTGTTGTGTACTTGGGCATATTTTGGATATAGGTCTAGGAGTGGTATGGCTGGATCTTGAGGAATCACTATTCCTAATTGTCTGAGAAAGCGCCAGATTGATTTCCAAAGTGGTTGCACAAGTTTACATTCCCACCAGCAATGGAGGAGGGTTCCTCTTTCTCCACATCCTCTCCTGCATGTGTTGTCACTTGAGTTTTTGATCTTAGCCATTCTGATAGGTAAAAGATGGAGTTGTTTTGATTTGCATTTCCCTAATGACTAAGGATGTTGAGCATTTCTTTAAGTGTTTCTCTGCCATTTGATATCCCCTTATTGAGAATTCTCTATTTAGCTCTGTCCCCCAACTTTATTCATAATAACCAGAATCTGGAAACAACCCAGATAACCCTCAATTGAAGAATGGATACAGAAATTGTAGTACATTTTCATGATGGAATACTACCCAACAGTTAAAAACAAGGAAATCGTGAAATTTGCAGGTAAATGATGGGAACTAGAAAAGATCATCCCGAGTGAGGTATTTCCAAAAGCAAAAAGACACACACGCTTTATATAAACTTATAAGTGGATATTAGACATATAACGTAAGATAATCATACTAAAATCTGTACATCTAAAGAAGCTAAGCAAGAAGGAGGACCCTGGGTAAGATGATCAAATCTCATTCAGAAAGGCAAATGGGATGGACATCAAAAGACGGAGAAAACAGGGAACAGGAAAGGAACCTACTACAGAGGGCCTCTGAAAGATTCTACCCTGCAGGATATCAACTCAGCCAAACATTGGGCAGAGCGCAGGGAATCTTATGAAAGAAGGTGGAGATAGAAAGACCTAGAGGGGACAGGAGCTCCGCAAGGGGAGCAACAGCACCAATATAATCTGGCACAGGGGTCTTTTCTGAGACTGATACTCTAACCAAGGACCATGCATGCAGATAACCTAGAACCCACACACAGATGTAGCCCATGGCATCTCAGTGTCCAAGTGGGTACCCTAGTAAGGGGAACAAGGGCTATCTCTGGCATGCACTAAATGGCTGACTCTTTGATCACCTTCCCCTGAGGGTGGAGCAGCCTTACCAGGCCACAGAGGAAGACAATGCAGCCAGTCCTGATGAGAGCTGATAGGCTAGGGTCAGATGGAAGGGGAGGAGGACCTCCCCTATCATTGGACTGGGGAAGCGGTATGGGAGAAGAAGGAGGGTGGAATTGGGAGGGTGTTACAGCTGGGATACAGAGTGAATAAATTATAATAAATAAAGAATTTTAAAAAGAAGAGTCCCTCTGTTGTGAAGCCCTTTCAGATTGCTCATCCTAGGCAGGGAAAGGCCCTTGAGTCAACTGACAGCCTTTAATGACCCCACAGTGAGCCACTGCCACTGTTTCGTGACCACCTGCTCTCTCCCTGACCTGATTAATGCCGTTGCTAGTTCAGCGTGTGTAGAGAGGACGCTCTTGGAAATTTAATGAAACAAAACTTCCTTGAAACCAGCCCTGTTCTGGGCACAGCTCTGTGTCAATTTCAGTAGGTTAACTCTGGCCCTTGGGCCTTTTTCATCTGAACTGCTTCAGAGGAAAATTGCTGTTTGCCTGCGGGGTTGGATGTAGAGTTCTATTAATTCTCTCTCTCTCTCTCACTTTTCTGGGGGGGGGAGTTTGAAGCTCCATTGCTTGTCCAGGGGATCTCAGGCCTGGAAGAGCACCAGAGATAGGAGGAAATTTCTATCTTCCCAGAGCCTCCAGACCTCAGATCCCTTCAACCAATGCTTCATGTGACAATTTGCTGGTCAGATAAACTAATCTAGGAACCTTATGTTCTGGCCCATCAGTTATCTTGTTATTCTGTCCCCTAAAAGGTCTCCTGGGGACACAGGCTGGAGCAGTGATCATAATATCGGGTAGGAGGACAGGCTAGAATGGGAGAGAGAGTGCAGGGAAATATTTGCTTTGGGTTAGGTGACTGTCCCCACCAAACCTAGGAAAAGGTGGCTTTATCTTCATCTATGTGTGGAAACATCTCAACTTTTAGTGACCTGTCTCCACCTTAACCCAGTTGAAGAAGCTTCGAAGTACAGTATTCATAGGTCATTTCCACTGCCCAGTCTAACATGGTCTGCTCCCAGGGCAGAGGTGACCTCAGTTTCCCACGTGTCCCCTGCAGAGTGAAGTGAAGGCTCCAATCCCTGGGAGCCTCTGGCCAGGACAGTCTCTGGAAGGATGAAGTGGAAGACGATGTCCCTGTGTGCGTGGGGACTGGGTTCTCCTTACTTCCCACACCATCTAATCTCACAGCCATAGACCAAAAGGACCCTCTGACCGCAGAAGCAGATGGAAGTGAAAACAGGCTTCTCCCACCCACACTCCAGCTATCAAATCTCTGCAAAGAGAAGTAGCCTCAGTATTTTGTATGCATGTGGCAAAACACACAAGACATAAAATAGAACATTTTAGATACAGAATGGAATGCCATTGGCTATATTGACAATGTTATATAACTGTCACCATGATCCTTTCCCAGACTTTCTCATCATCTCAAATGGGGACTCTGTAATCATTAATTAGGAACTCCCTGCTCTCCTTTCATAGTCCCTGGTATCCTCCTATTGTACTTTTTGTCTTGGTGATTTGCCTATTGTAAGTAGCTCATTGTCAAAGGAGGAAGTCACCATTTAGTTTAAAGACCCTAAGTAAAACATGTCTATAATCCCAGTACCTTCGCTGAGGCAAGAAGATTGCTGTGAGCTCATAGCCAGTCTAAGTTGCATAGTTAAACTCCAGGCGAGCCTGGCGTTAGTGTGAAACCTTGTCTAAACAAACAAGTAAATAAACTCTGGTAGAGGAGGCCTGCAATCTGGCTACTCGGGAAATGGAGGCAAGAGGATCACAAGCTTAGGATCTGCCTGGGCTACAGAGCTAGGTAGAAGCCAGCCTTGAACAACTTACTGACACTCTTTTCAAAATAAAAAGTAATAATGAGACTAAGATGTAGCATTCTTTGTAGAACACTTCCCTAGAAAATACAGAGTGACCCTGTTTGCAGCCTAATAAGGCAAAAGAAATCACATAGAGAATCATGGTGACTCACACCAAGAACCCAGCACGCAGGAGGTGGAAGAAGGGATCCGGAGTTTGAGACCAGCCTGCTATATAGTAACTAACTTGTTAATTACTTTCAATTAATTAATTAAGCAAAACTACTAGTTGATTCTTGTTGAAATGGTTCCATGAGCAAAGCAAAAGAGGTCGGTTTTAGAGGTAGAAAAGGTGATCATAATATGGGAAGGAGGACAGGCTAGGATGGGAGGTGGAGTGTGGAGGCAGAAGCCAAAACCAAGCAGAGACTGTTAGTTTTCCTTGTAGACACTGCAAACACCAGGTTACTTCAGGTTTCTTATTTACTGTGTAATCAGACAGTCACATAAACAGCTTAGTTTCAGCTTTGGTGACTGGACCTTTAACTGGCTCCACTCGATTTTCACATACAGGGTGAGCTGTATTTAGCCTCATAGAAATGGAATCACAGCGTATTTCCCTTTTGTGCCTAGTTTATTTCACTTACTATAATGTTTTCAAGGGTCATGTGTGTGGAGGCACTGATCAGAGATCAATCCTTTTATATTTAGTGCAAATGCGTGTGCTCTCGAACCCGTGCGTGTGTGAGGGCATGGGCGAGTACGCACATTCTCTCATGTGGGGGGGGGGTGCTGCACGCTCAGTGGCCGGAGAACAACTTGTACAGGTTGTTTCACTCCTTCCGCGTGTGAGTTCTGGGACTGAGCTCAGGTCGTCAGGGCTGTGAGGCAAGCACCTTTACCTGCTGAGCCAGCTTGTCAGCCCTCTCCTTCACTGCTAATGATCAAAAGGCTTCTGCTCTTGGACTATGCTTTCATCCGCTGACGGCTGGTGGAGCTATTACTCCTTCCAGCTATCCAAACAAAGGCTACAGCTGCTACAATGGTGTGCAAGCGCCCTTTTGAGACCCTGATTCTTTCGGGTTTACCCCAGAAATGAAGTTGTCCGACAATGTGGACTAGGCTGAGCTTTCTGAGGAGCCACTGAGCTGCCTCCCTTCCCCACCAGTGGGGTGGCGTCTCACTTCTCAATGTTTCTACTTGAAAAGACAAGACAAGCCATCCTACTGGGTAAGAAGCGGCTCCTCGTTGGTTTAGCCTCAATAGCTTTCGTATTTCATATATTTCATAGTTGTTGTTACGTTATTATTTATTGGGGACAAGGTAACCGCAGTGTGAGTACCATGGCACTGAGCGTAGAGGTCAAAAGACAACTTGAGGGAGTTGGCTCTCTCCTTCCACCGTATCAGCTGCAGTAACTGAACTCAGACTCAGGCCATCTTTAATCCCAGCATTTAAGGAGGCAGAGGTAGGCAGATCTCTGGGAGTTCGAGGACAGCCTGGTCTACAGGGTGATTTCCAGGACAGTCAGGGCTACACAGAGAAGCCCTGTCTCAAAAAAAGAAAAAAGAAAAGAAAAAGAAAGAAAGAAAAGCAAAAGGAAAAAGAAACTGAACTCAGGTTGTCCAGCTCAGCAGCAGCACCTTTACTCATGGAGCCATTTTGCTGGTCCCCCTTTTTGTTGTTGTTGATGATGATGATGTTTTTTTGTTTATTTGATTCCTTGTTTGTTTGTTTTTTTTAAATTTGGTTGTTGTTGGTGGTGATTTTTGTTTGTTTTGTTTGTCTCATTCTTCTGTAGTCCAAGCTATCCTAGAAATTAATATATAGCCCAGACTAACCTCAAACTTGTTAGAATCCTCCTGCCTTAACCTACCCAGCCCTGAAATTATGAATGTCCTAGTCTGTTTTGAGGTTTGCTTTGCATCGCTTTTAAACATATTTTATTAGCACCCAGATCTTTCTATCAGAGGCAGTGTTGCCGGAGGTCTCCTGCTAACTTCAGGCAAAAGGACCTGGGGAGTGTCAGGAGGCTGAGGTCTGTATGTGGCGGGTGCCCCTGTCTGAGGGCACTCTCTCACACAGAAGTCCCTGAGACCCTTCTGAGTCAAGTTGGCACAAAGTAAAAATACCTCAAATTATTTCTGAAGCCCCTTATTTTCTGGAGAACTAGCCCAGAGAAGGACAATATAACAGGGGCAGAGAGTTTCTTGTCCTTGTCCTTGGGGACACAAGTCACCTTGGAGGAGGCTGGCTCTGATTTGGCAGTCTTGAGATTATCAAGTGTAAACAGGCCCTGGGAGAACAAAACAGAGTACTTTGGGCCCAACACTGCCACTCAGGGGAGCACTGAAACTAGGGAGGAAGGTAAGGCTGTGATTGCAGGTGACACTTGTGAGAAAGGTCTAGCCTCATCCCTGTGAACCCCCAAGTTATTAGACTCCATCCAAAGATGACCCCTTCCTAAATGGTCATCCAGAAAGAGTCCCTGGGGGTTGGAGAGATGGCTTAAGTAGCCATTAAGATGCTACTTGTTGCCCTTACAGAGGACCCAGGTTTGATTCCAATTATCCACATTATGGTTCAAAACCATCCCAAACTCCAGTTCCAGGGAATCCAAAGACTTCTTCTGGCTTCCATGGGCACCAGGCATGTACATGACACACTTACATACGTGTAAACAAAACACTCATACACATGAAATAAAATAAATAAATCTAAAAGAAGACAGACAAAATAAAAAAAAACATTGTCCCTTCGTACCCAAGAACTTACTGGTGGGAATGCATTTTAGAGTGGTGGCCAGACTCAACAATAGGATGAAGACTCAGCCAACAGGGTGGTGGTGGCACACGCCTTTAAACCCAGCACTCAGGAGGCAGAGGAAGGTAGATCTTTGAGTTCAAGGCCAGCCTGGTCCACAGAGTGAGTTCTAGGACAGCCAAGGCTACACAGAGAAACCACGTCTTGAAAAACAAAACAAACTGTTAGAGCTCAAGCTAGTGAATGAGCAGGCTGTGGAGGCACACCCTTGCTAAGCCCTTCACTCGGGAGGGCTAGGCCAGAGGAGTCCCACAGATTCAAGACCAGCTTCGTCTGCGTATTGAGTTCCATGCCAGCATGGTGAGACGGTCTCAAAAAAAAAAAAAAAATTTGGATTTTGGTCATGTGTTCCTGACCACTTGTGTTCCAGGCCCTGAAGTGGAGGACCAGTGCTCAACAGAGCCCCTTCATGAAGCACATTTGTCCTCTAGGGTTGAACAATTCTCTGGGGTAGAAGAAAAAGCCTCCCTCGGGTCAGATTGCCCGGCTGATAAGCTCTCTGAGACCTCAAGCAGTTAATGGTGGGGTGGAGAACGTGACCATAATTTGTACCTTAAGCTAGTGAAGCGACCATACTTGTAACTTACGGTTCTCAAATTCATTGTTCCTGTAGCTCCCAGAAGGGAGGCAGGGCAAGGGAGAACAGAGGACCATGTTACCCTCCCTGTCCTCAAGCAGGCAGCATTGAGGAAGGAGGGAGGGAGCCCACGTCCCCGTGAATCCTTACCCACTTTTCAATGCTGCTCGTCATCTTCAGAATCCTACCATAACCTCTTGCCCAGGGCCACAGCACAAGACAGCACTCAAGAGCTCTGTCCATTGGGGGCCAGATTGCTCAGTGGGTAAAGCTCTCACCACACAAGCTTGATGTCTTGAGTTCATCTCTGGGACTCTGTGGTTTGAATGTGAATGGCCTCCATAGACTTGTGTAATTACTCTTTTTTCTTTAAGATGTATTTGTTTATGCATTTTATGTATATGGGTGCTTTCTCTGCAAGTGTGTCTGCAGAGCAGAAGAGGGCACTGGATCCCATTATACATGGTTAGAGCTGCCATGTGGGTGCTGGAATCAAACCCAGGTCTTCTGTAAGAGCAAGTGCTCTTAACTGCTGAGCGTCTTTCCAGCCCCATGTATTTGAATGTTTGGTCCCCAGTTGCTGGAACTGTCAGGGAGAAATTAGGAGGTGTGAGGTTTCAAAAGCCCAGGCCATTCCCAGTTAGCCTTTCCCCACTCTCCCCATCCCCCTCCAGGTGAGACTTCTCAGTTACTGCTCCAGCACCGTGCCTCCCTGACAGCTGCCACATTCCCTGCCATGATGACATGGACTCTAATCCTTTGGCATCATGAGCCCAAATGAAATGTTTCCTTTTATAAGTCGCCTTGGTCATTGTGTTTTATCACAGAAATAGAAAAGTAATTAAGGCAGATTGTTAAAGGAGAAAGTCAACTCCACAAACTTATTCTCTGACTTCTACACAACCCCCACGGCACCCACATTCACACATCTGTCTGTCTGTCTGTCTGTCTCTCTCTCTCTCTCACACACACACACACACACACCAGTTTTTCAAAAGATTTCAGTTCAGTGCTGATGTACTTGGGAGATGAAGTCTGGAGAATCAGGAGTTCAAAGTCATCCTTGGCTATACAGAAAGTTCAAGGCCAGACTGAGCTACATGAGAAGACCTGGTCTCAAAAACAGAACAAACCTTTTTGTTTCCTGTTTACTCCTTCTGTCATAGCTTGCCCAGCCATTGCCCAGCCAGTGCCCAGCCAGCTCCCTTCTCAGGGAGCTCAGTTGCTACATAAAATTGGTATAATGAGCTATCAAAGGGTAAGAAGGGAAGATGATTCGGTGGATAAGGACACTTGCCACCAAGACTGACAACCTGAGTTGACAAGAAGGTACAAGGAGAAAACTGACTACCAGTTGACCTCTGACCCCTTCACATGTGTCATGCACAGGCTCACACACATACATGAAATAAAAAATTAATGTAAAAAGAATTTTAGTGACAAAACTTTTTTACACATATTAGTTGGTTTTATTTTTTCATTCTAAAATCAGGACATAGTATGTGTTTCAATGAGCCAAATAAAAGAGGTTAGCATTCTTGACTGGCTTTTCAGTAGTGCTGAGCCAGGCTTCCAGGAAAGCACACTACCACTGAGCTACCGCCGAGCAGAGGCTAGTTTTATGCAGAGGAAAAGACTTGAAGAAAGCAGAAAGAAAACACACAAAGCAAACTGGTCATTTCAAAGTCACTTTCCTCCTAAGGTGGGTACAGGAAGCAAAAGAGAAAAATAGCGGGTTAGTTAACGTCCGTGTTATTTTAAGTTACTTCTTTTGTTTAGGGTTAAAATAGAGCAAGCGTCAGCTGCTATTGGCCTGCTTGGTAAGTTTGGCTGCTATCTTCCATCTCAGATCAGATTACAGATTACATTTGTTTTACTTTTGGTACCACCCCACTTTTGTAAACTTTTTGTATTACTTTGTTTTCTTAAGCTAGGGCTCCCTATGTAGTCCATGCTCACTAACTCTAGCCTCCTGCCTCTGAAGGAGTGCTGTCATTACAGGCATGAAACCACTACACTCTGCTTAGGGTTGTTTTGGTTTGGTTTTGGTTTTTTGTTTGTTTTTGAGGCAGGGTTTTGTTATGTAGTCCTGTCTGGCCTCACACTCACAGAGATCTGGCTGCCTCTGCTTCCCAAGTGCTGGGTTTTAAGGTATGCATCGGGAAGGTTTTGTTTTTATCAACCTACTCCAGAACAAAACAAAAAAATTAGTGCTTGGTGGTATAGCTTAATGGTGGGCACATGCCTAGTGTTCTCACACATGGCCCTGAATGTGATTCCCCATTATTGAAAAAAAATACACTTATTTGAGACAAATTATGAATGCAATTCAGGAAAATAGATTAGAATAGTTTTGAAAATACTCAACCTGAGTTTTGGCCTGGTGCAAAAGCCAAAAATCTGAATCTAAATCATTCTTTTTTTTTAATTAATTTATTTTTGTATGAATTCCAGTATATTTACTTTGTATACCAGTTGTAGCCCCCTCCTTCATTCCCCCCCAATCCCACCCTTCCTCCCTCTTCTCCTCCCATGCCCCTCCCCAAGTCCACTGATGGGGAGGTCCTCCTCCCTCCCCTTCTATCTGATCCTAGCCTATCAGGTTTCATCAGAACTGGCTAAATTGTCTTCCTCTGTGGCCTGGTAAAGCTGCTCCCCCATCAGGGGGAGGTGATCAAAGAGCCAGCCACTGAGTTCATGTCAGAGACAGTTCCTGTTCCCCTTACTAGGGAACCCACTTGGACACTGAACTGCCATGGGCTACATCTGTGCAGGAGTTCTATGTTATATCCATGAATGGTCCTTGGTTGGAGTATCAGTCTCAGCAAAGACCCCTATGCCCATAGTTTTTGGTTTGTTGCTCTCCTTGTGGAGCTCCTGTCCCCTCCAGGTCTTTCTATCTCCCCCTTCTTTCATAAGATTCCCTGCACTCTGCCCAAAGTTTGGCTCTGAGTCTCAGCATCGTCTTAAGGCAGGGAGAGGCCAGAGCTGTGGCTTAGCTGTTAAGAGCTCGTACTGCTTTTCCAGAGGACCAGAATTTGAGGCCCAGCATTCTTGTCAGGCAACTCACAACTGTCCCTAGTGCCTGATCCAAGACTCATAACTGCTTGTACCTCTGGTTCTGTAGAATCCAATGTTGTCTTCTGGTCTCTATGGAGATTGCACGCACATGCGTACATACATACATACACACACACACACACACACACACACACACACACACACACACAATTTAAGGATCAGAAGACCTGACAGTGAACTCATCTAGCTATTGGAGCACCATACCCATATCTTCTTCTGACTTCTGCTGCCAGGAAATATGCTTGTTTTGAATGCAAAGCAATCCGAACCAGAGACTGGAATTCCCCAGCTCAACAGTTTCTCAGCTGTGTGTAAAAAGCACGATTCTATTGGTGGAACCTAGGCAATTTAGAAAGATGCTTGAGAAGATAAATACTTTGTGGAGAAGAGGGAGATTTTCTTTACCAAACAGGCAACCTCTACTTACAAAGAAGACAGCATTTTCTGCCCACCCAGGATGGAGCTCAGATGAAGCGTGGGTGCTGGCCAAACAAACCTAGTGGTAGCTGTGACCTCCAGTTGTGCTGGCATCCCGTCTGCCCTTGTCGGGTGCACTGTGAGTACATGCCCGGCATTCAGGTCACCTAAAATAAAAATCTCGGTTATGTAAAAGGAATCTTTAACCCACAGTCTTTTCCATACCCATCAAACAGAAAATCGTTCAGCTGGCCTGAGAACGGTGGTGCACACCTGCAGCCTCACTTTCTCCGGAGGCTGCCTGAGTTGGGAGTTCCAGGATAGCCTAGGCAAGGTGAGAAGACCTTGTGTTGAAAGACCAAACCTTGACTACACGCAGAAAAAGAAAGAAAGAAGGAAAAGCGCAGGAAAAGCAGAAACAAGGGCCGGCTCTTACCCATCACACCTTCACTCAGCCGGCATGTTCACCTCCATGCACCGACCTTTTCTTGCCCCAAGCCTCCATGCAACACATCCTCGTGTTTACTGGAGCAACTGATGGCTTTCATTTGTTCAGTCATTTGCCTTTTAAAAATTGGTATCCAGAGCTGGGTGGTGGTGGTGCACATCTTTAAACTCAGCACTCAGGAGACAGGAGGCAGGAGGATCTCTAAGTTCTAGGACAAACTGGTCTACAGAGTGAGTTCCAGGACAGCCAGGGCTACACAGAGAAACCCTGTTTAGAAAAACCGTAAATAGATAGATAGGTAGATAGACAGACAGACAGATAGATAGATAGACAGATAGACAGATAGGTAGGTAGGTAGATAGGAAGATAGATCCACAGGAAGCCAGGCATAATGGGGAGAGGGGGAGACATGGTATCCAGGGGCAGAATGGCCCCGAACTCATTCTGTAGGCAAGGCTGGCTTTGAACTCTGGATCCTCCTGCCTCTTCTTCTCAAGTGCTGGGATTACAGGCATGTGACATCATGACTATCTGTTTGCTTTTTCTCTCTCATACGTGCCACATCATTTTTGTGGCAGTCAGAGGACAACTTTGTGGTATTGGTTCTCTTTTTCACTTTAGCTGGGTTCTGAGGATCAACCCCAGGCCTCCATACATGCATGGCAAACATTTTACAAACTGGGCCATGTCCTGGCCCTCAGATCAGGCATTGTTGAAAGCTAAATGCAGGTGTTCAGCTACTTGGAACACTTAAGTATTAGTAGAATAGTGATGCATGCCTGTAATTCTAGCTCTTGAAAGGCAATTGAGAAGAATAATTCCAAGTTTGAGGTCAGCCTGGTCTATATATTGAGTTTGAGGCCAACCAAGGTTATACATTCAAGACTCTATCAAAACAACAAACAAACAAACAAAAACTCAAGGAGAACGGAGAGAAGTCTGAGTTAGCGGAGTTGGCAGAGGTCGTATAAAAGCAGAGCTTTGGCTGGGACAAGGAATAGGGTGACCCACTGTATCAGCAAGACTGAGGGAACAGGTACTAAACAGAATAAACTGACTGATGTAAACAGAAAAACCATTTATTAAGAGGACTGACTCTTGAGCAAGGCATGGCGACTCAGGTTTGTAAGGTCAGCACTAGAGAGGCTGAGGAAGATTATTACAAGTTCAAGACTAGCCTGGCTTACACAAAATGTATCAGGCCAGCCTGGACTACAGAAGGAGACTCTGTCCATAAAAAGGGGATGGGGTGGGGCTAGAGAGGTGTCCCAACAGTTGACAGACTTGATGCTTTCTTTCGCAGAGGACCTGGGTTCGGGCCCCAGTGCCTATGCAGCAGCTGCCAATCAACCCTAACACCAGCTTCAGTGGATCTGGCACCCTCTTCTGGCCTCCACGGGTGCTAGACCCGTATCTGGTGCATATATACCCACACAGACAGAACACACATACACATAAAAAATTAAAAAAAAAATAAATAAAAAGAAAGAAGAGAGGAAGAAAGGAAGGAAAAGGAAAGAATTTGAGAACTGGCAGTCTCCAGTTAAGAGTAGGATTTGCCAGTTGGCTCTCTGTTTGATTCCCCAGAAATACAATTCAAGGTAAGAATTTCTGTTTGTTTCAGAGAATGTAAGTAGCTGTAGGTGGTGGATACTCAGCTTGACTATAGTAAACATTTTAGAGTGCACACCTACATAAAAACCATCACATTGCACGCTGTGCTGGTTAGGTTTGGTTTTGCTTTTGTCAATTCGTCACAAGCTAAGCTCATCTAGAAAGGAGGAACCTCAATTAAGAAAATGCCTCCATCAGACTGATCTGTAGACAAGTCTATAGAGCATTTTCTTGACTAATGATTGATGTGGAAGACCCTGGCCCGTTGTGGAGAATACCACCATCGGCCAGTAGTCTGGGCTTCTATAAAAAAGGATGAGAGAAGCCAGGAAGTGGTAGAGCACATCTTTAATCCCAACACTTGGGAGGCAGAGGCAGGTGGATCTCCGTAAGGCTGAGTCCAGCCTGGTCTACAGAACCAGTTCTGGAACAGCCAGGGCTACACAGAGAAATACTGCCTAAAAAAAAAAAAAAAAAGCTGAGAGAGCCATTGGGGGCAAGCCAGTAAGCAGCATTCCACGGAGGAGTCTTCTTCAATTCCTGCCTTGAGTTCTTGCTTTGACTTCCCTTCATGATGGATTACAGACTGTAAGATGAAATAAACCCTTTCCTCCACAAGTCAGTTTTGGTCAGCATTTTATCACAATATAAAACAACTAGAACACATGCCTTGAATATATATAATTTTTATTTCTCAATTATACCTTAATAAACCTAAAAGACAGAAGCCTTCAAGTTGACAGTTTTTGCCTTTGTGGTATATAAGTAATTTTTCATGATATAATTTTACATAAAATTATATCATGAAACCTAGGCATATTCAATGATTTAAAAAATCAAGTAAATATGATCATATATAACAACTTCTATCAAGCCTTTTAAGGAAGCTATAACTAGGCAGCTCAAGGGATTTTTTTTTTTCTTTATGGAAAACAGTTCCCCAACACACCCAGTGTCAGGGATAGCTCCAGGCTCCTTTCACATGGGGATCTTAGCCAGGAATTTTGATGGGAAGCCTGATCCCTCTGCCTCCACTTTCCAAGTACTGGGATTAGAGGTTTATGCCACCATGTACACCTGGGAAGTTCAGTTCTCAGTTGAATCTGGCATTCAGTCATCATCCTAAATATAGAACCAAATACACACCTGCCTCTTCTCCCCACGAAGCGCCCTTCAAATACAGATGCCCTCACTACATTATCTTAAAGCTAGAAAAAGACTCAACTGTAGGGTCCACCCTCTGGTCTGACTAAGAAGGGGCTTTGCAGGTGTTCCAACTGGAATTCTCTTGCTGTTACAGGGTTTTATGTAGCCCAGGCTGGCCTCAGCCTCACTGTGCAGCTGAGGATGACCTTGGACTTTTGCTCCTCCTGCCTCTGCCTATCCAGGGGTTCTATGCAGTGCTAAGGATTGAACTAAAGGCCTCATGAACTCTAGCCAGGCGAGCACTCTACCCACTGAGCTATAGCCTAGCTCCTAATCAGGATCCCTTTGACTGCAAGTCATGGAAATTCATCTTTAATGAGGTAAGCCCATCAAAGAAACAAAATCCAGAGCCGTAAAGGGGGAGGGTAGGCTTGTCCACTCACAGCAGCCTGAACCCCAGGAGGAGGCAGGCGTAGAGAGCGGGTAGATCCTCGTGCACATATCCAATCACCAGGAATCTGCTCCCACATCACCCCCTGCCTTCTCTGGGTTGGTTCCTCTTTCAGTTGTCACTCTTCTCATGTGCTAACAAGATGTCCCCCAAAAGTTCCATCTTGATGTCATCAGTCTTCCTGGAAAGAGTGTTTCTTCCCGAATCTCTGAGGAAAACTCCCAGACTGAGTCTCATGACTGGGTTATTTCCCCACTGCTGGAGTTGACAGAGTTAGGTATCAGCTACACAGGAACTCCTGAAGCTGGGAGTGGGGGCAGGGCGGTTTCCCAAAGGGAAACCAGGGTACTGATAGCAGAAATGGGAATTGCTGAAAGCAGTCAGTGAAAAACAGGCACACAGGGGATGGGTGTCAGGAAACCCCCAAACTTCCTTATGTGTCCCCAACTGGAAACTGCCATTTAATCCAGTCTGAAGGACATGTGATTTATTAAGCAACTAGAGTCTTTTCAGGAAGAGGTGAAGCAGAAGGGGCAGTTACTCTGGGCTGATTTGGGTTCCCGCTTCCTCCTGCCTTGGCCTCAGCCTCAGAGACAGGATTTCCTGGAGTTACGACTGTTGCTGGAGGGATGGCTTACACGTTCCAAGGCCTCCACTCAAAACCACGAGCTACCTGAACAGAGCTACGTTTGTGGGATAGGAGGGCAAGGCAGCAACTGGGCCTAAGCTGCACACTGAGATAGCGCATGCTAGGGTCCTGGGTGTTTATGGTAGGAGTCAAATATGGATTCCAAAGACTCCAGTTGGCGCTTCCATCCCTGACTGCGATGGCTAGTGCTGGGGCTAGGAAGCTGGCTCGGTAGACAAGGCAGTTGCAGTGTGAGTGCGACGACGTGAATTTGCTCTTCCAGAGCCCACATAAAGCTGGGCGCTCTAGCAAAAGTCTGCATCCCCAGTGTCCTAGTTAGGGTTTCTATTACTACTACAAAACACCACGGCCGAAAGGCAAGTTGGGGAGGAAAGGGTTTTTCAGCTTACACTTCCGCATCACTGAAGGAAGTCAGGAACTCAAAGGACGCAGGAACCTGGAGGCAGGAGCTGACGCAGGCCATGGAGGAGTGCTGCTTAGTCGGGGCTTGCTCAGCCTGCTTGGTTCTCATAGACCCCAGGACCTCCAGCCCGGGGGATGGCTCCACCCACCATGGGCTGGGCCCTCCCCCACTGATCACTAATTGAGAAAATTCCTTACAGCTGGGTCTCATGGAGGCCTTTTCTCAGCTGAGGCTCCGTCCTCTCTGGTGACTCTCGCTTGTGTCGAGTTGACACAAAACCAGCCAGTACACCCAGGGCTCCCACAGGAGGGATGGGCGGGAGAGACAGACGAACTCCTGGGCGCTTTGGCCAGTTAGCCCACACGCAGCAGAGAACAAGGAAGCAAGACCCTTCGGACAAGGTGGAAGTCAGTGAGTGACACCCACGCTTGTTTTCTGACTTCTGCATGCATGCCATAGCACACATCACACCACCACACAGACACACACAAGAGTGACCTGGCCAGGAGAGGCCAGGATCCGTGTAACTTAAAGATATCAAAAGGAGAAGCCTCTCACCGCTCCTCCCCCGCAACACACATCTGTGTTAAGATTAAAGAGGTTTGAGCTCTGAGCCGTGAGCCTGAGGACATGATGTGCTGAGCTACAGCAAGAACAACTTGGCCCAGTTAGAGCAAGTATCCATGGGTACAATGGAGAGGGAAGACTTCCTGAAGAAAACGCAGATTCCATGGAACTGGATCCCTCATGCTGGGTGTCTTTCCTCCCTACATCCCGCCTTGCTGTGTTCCAGGAGGCAGACGCCTACAGATCCCTGCTCCAGGCTGGGGTTCGGCCAGTGGAAATGTTATTAAATCAGGCCTGTTCTGCAGTATGACAACAGCTGAAGCAATGGGTTTTGCAAAACAAAAAGAGGCAGCATGAAGTCAGGCTTAGTGGCACATGCCTGTAATCCCAGCACTGGAGAGGGGGAGGCAGGAAGATTAAGAGCTCAAGGACAGCCTAGGCTTCATAAGACCCATATTAATTAAGCAACGAACCAAGAAGAGAAAGAAGGAAAGGAATGAGGAATGGAGGGAAGGAAGTAGAGAGAGAGGCCTATAGTTACAGCACTCTACAGGTTGAGTCAAGATTATGAGTTCCAGCCAGCCAGGGCTACACAGTGAGACTCTATCTCAAGTAAAACAAAACAACAGGGGCTTGAGCGATAGCTTAGCAGTTAAGAAGCATAGTGTTCTTCCAAAGGACGAGAGCTTGATTCCCAGCATTCATGTCAATCACCTGTGACTCCAGCTCCAGAGAGTTCTGATATCTCTGGCCTCCACACGCATACGCTTACACACAGACACACAAGTAATTAAAAATAATAAAGATACATATTTAAACAACAGCAGCACAGAAGTGGCTAAATGTAAGGAAACAGGTTCTTCAAACTTCAAAGCTGCCTTTCTTAGGCTAGAGTTTAGAGGAATTAGAGGGTAGGGAAGCAGGGTGGTCCGAGGGGTGGGGAAAGATGGCTGGGGGTGAAACAAAGTAATCAGTGGTCTGCATGTGTGTAATCAGCCTTCCCGGCTCTTCAGAAAATGGCAGCGTTGGCATGTTTGGAGGGTGGGGTTTTGGACCCTCTGAAGTCAAAGGGTCATTCATCAGACATAGAGACTCGAGTGAAGGGGGAGTAGATTCCACCGGTTTAAGGTTACCTTTAAGATTTTGAAAAACAACTTGGACAAACATTACCACCATGAGCCATATGTGAGAAGCGCTGTCTAGAGCCCAGTGGCTGGGGATGGGCCGCTAATTGATGTGACCTCTAAGAGAGGTGACAAAAACAGATCAGTGAAAGTAAGTAAAGCGAGAGGGTTGAGTCGTAATCTCCCTCAGCTCCAGAAAGGCTAATGATGGGAGGTAGGGAAGAGAGTGATGTTGATACTCTGCTGTGATTGCAGACAGGAGCCTGGCACAACTGTCTTCTGGGAGGCTTCATCCAGCAGCTGATGGACACAGATGCAGCGATCCACAGCTGAACAACAGGCCGAGCTCACGGAGTTCCGTGGAAGAGTGGGAAGAAGGACTGAGGGAGCCAGAGGGAACCAGGACCCCACAGGAAGACCTACAGAGTCAACTAACCTGGGCCTATGGAGCTCACAGAGACTGAACCACCAACCAAAGAGCATGCCTGGCTGCTCCTATTACATGTGAAAGAACCCTTAAGTACGGAACTTAGAGCTCATGGTGGCAAAGTTGTAGCCACCTCTAGACCTGACAGCCAAGGGGAGAGAACAGTTGTCAGGATCTGGAATGAGAAAGATTTCTGAGAAGTGTTTTGAGGACTGGTGACTTTTTTTCCCCTCAAATATTTAAAAAATGTATTGATTTAATCTCTTTACAACCTGATCGAAGCCCCCTCCCTCCTCTCCTCCCAGCCACGCCCTCCCCTCCTCTTCTTCTCAGAGAAGGAGGAGACTCCCATGGGTACCAACCCACTGTGGCACATCAAGTCGAGGCAGGGCCAAGCAGCGTCCTCCCACTGAGGCCAGACAAGGCAGCCCGGACAGGGGAAAGGGATCCAAAGGCAGGCAGCAGAGTCAGAGACAGCTCCTGCTCCGGTTGTTGGGGCATTCACATGAAGCCTAAACTGCACATCTGCTACATACGTGCAGGGGGCCTATGACTATCTATCTCTGCTCCATTTTATCCCTACCCTTGAGGAACAAAGCAAACCCAAAACAGCACTGGGGAGGTAGAAACAGGAGGATCCAGCCCAAGCCCCTGGGCTACAAGAGACTCTTGCTTGAAAAAACAAACAACAAACAAAAAAAACATTTGGGTTGGAGTATGCTAGGTCATACTTGTAATTTCAGCACTTGGAGGGCAAGAAGGACTGCTACAACTTTGAGGCTAGCCTGGTCTACATAGTAATTCCAGACTACACTGGCCTATGTAGCTTGACTCTGTCTCAGGAAAAAAAAAAAAAAAAAAGAGCGCCAGCACAATACCGAAGAAGTCCGTTCCTCCTGTCTCAGGGCAGAGTGGGTGGTGTGAGGGCTGTGTGACAGGACCTAGCCTGGGACAGAAAGGAGACGTGACTGTAAAGTTTGGAGCTGAGTTTACAGTAGTGAGTAATCAGGGCAAACGCCTCAGGGGACAAACGAACAACAGCAACTAAAGAAAGGGCAAACAAGGAGAGGTACCAGGTAAGGGGTATAAAGAGCCCATCCTTGCTACTTTCTTACGCATTTAAAAGTTTTTTTTTTAATAGAGACTGCTGCTTCAAAATAGCCTCCGTCTCCTCGGCCCCCGTGTTGAGACCCACTCTTTCTTTGTGCGGAAGCATACCTCTGGGTTTGCACGTGTAAAGAAGCACTCACTTGTCCCCAGGTGTTTTGGTGACCCTGGTACAGCGCAGGGGTAGTGAACAGAGCCAAGTCTCAACCCTTAACTCTTCCGGTATCCTGTGTGGATGTGGTAATGGCTTGATATGCCTCATAGGGAATGCAGCATGTGACAGTCACCCAGTGGAGCACAGCGGCCTTTACCCTTTCCGCGGCTGGAGCTTGTTGTGTAAAGGTCACTTTGGTGTTCCACAGTGGTCCTTAGTGTCAGGAATGTTCCCAGGGAAGAGACTAGGACAGCACCCAGGAGAGGCCTGGCACCGAAGCTGAATACCTCGATAGCTAGCAAACTGCAGACATCTGCCTGTATGTTTGGGCCCAGGAATCACGTAGAGAGTGCCTTTGGGCAGAAACAAAAGAGCCAGGGACTGTCAAGGCTTTATCCATAGATCTATGGCCCCAAGTCCCTCAGGACCTGCTTTGGACTAACATTAGCATTCCACCCCTGGGGCCAAGGACTGCCCACTCTGAGGCCTCTTTGTTTCCTTTGGAAGGAGGTCCCCGCTACAGCCCTTATGGGTCAGTGCTGGGAAGACTCAAAATAGGGCAGAGATTGAAGGAACTTTGAAGTATCTGTATTGTGCCAAATCCTAAAACAGGCCCTGGGGCTCAAAATGACTCAACTCCTGCCCTCTAGGGACACTTGTGTGCTCAGTATATAGACTTCTATGGACAATGGGGGCTCAGCCTGAGGATGACCAAAGGAGCCCCCTACTCTGAGGGGTCACCTAGCCAAACCTCCCTAGACCTTTTCCTTATTCCCTGATGCACTGGGCAGCTTTGAGTTCTGTGTCTGGCTGAGCCTCCAGGAGGAGACTAACGTCTAGATGGGGCTGGCCCTGATGGAGGTCTAGCAGGCTGAACGAGGTTTCCCATTTGGATAGCCTTCTCTCTGATGGAAGGCAGTGGCTGGGCATGGCCCTGTGGTGATGCTTTCAAAGCCTGGTTTGCTAGGCTGTCACTGCGGGCCAGATGACCCTGGTGTATACATAAGGGTGTGACACTGTGCACCCGTCCTTTGCCAACTGGACAAGACCAGACCAACCCAGCAGGGCCTTCTTCTCACCTCATACACCAGAGCTCAGGATGCCTTGGTACTCTGGCTACTTTCCAAGGACAAGCAACATGCCAAATTTTTCTGTGCCTGTCGTTCAGCCTGCACTGTGTGTTTCTATAGAGCTTCTAAAAGAGGGGTGTCTCAGACAGGCGGATGAGAGCATAGCTCACAGTACTCACCACTGTTCAGGGAACCCCTCTGACAAGTGTTACTTCTTAGGGGGTAGGGTGAAATGGGATCTCACTGTGTAGTTCTGTCTGTCCTGGAACTCAGGTATGGCCCATGTTGGATCTGTCTCTCAAGTGCTGCAATTATAGGCCTGTCCCCAAGTACCCAATGCTTTATTGTGAAGTGAGTGAGAAGGAGTCAAGATGGGCTCCTAAGGTTTCCAAGGAGAAGCTTCTAGAGACTCTAAAACACTTAGTGCCAAGAAGAGAGTGACTGGGGAACAGTCTGGTGGACCCTTCGGTCTTGGATAAGAAGGAAGGAGAGACTGTGAGGGTGGAGGTCAGAAGTTCTGTCAGGGAGTGTGTGAGAGCAAGCAGACTGGGAGCCCAGATGCAGGAGCTCTACCTGGGAATGTGTGACACTATTGGAACTTGGCACCCAGATCGTCAGAGCCAAAGGGGCTTCAGAGCCTACTGCAATGTCATAGATGGGAAGACTGAAGTCCAACAGGAAGAGGAACATGCCTTAGGTTATTCAGTGCATCATAGCAGGATCAAGCTTCAAGCTGGAGGTCTGTCTCTCAAGAGAGAGCATTTCCTTGCCATGCTCAGGCAAGATAAACCCAGCCAGTATTCTCTTTGCAGCTGGAGAATGACTTTTTTTTTCTTTTCCTTCCTTCCTTCCTTCCTTCCTTCCTTCCTTCCTTCCTTCCTTCCTCCCTCCCTCCCTCCCTCCTTCCCTCCCTCCCTCCCTTCCTTTCTTCCTTCCTTCTTTCCTTTCTTTCTTTCTTTCTTTCTTTCTTTCTTTCTTTCTTTCTTTCTTTCTTTCTTTCTTTCTTCTGTATGTGTGTGGAGGGGGGTTGCTTTCTATCACTGTGATGAACACAATGACCAAAACCAAGTTGAAGAGGAAAGGCTTATTCTAGCTTATAGTCTCTAGTCTGTTATGAGGGCAAGACAGGACAGAAACTCAGAAACTGGAGACAGGAACTGAAGCAAAGGCCACAGAGGAAACTTGTTCACTGCTTGCTCCTCACAGCTTGTTCTGTCTGCTTTCTTTTTGTAGTTGTTGTTTTGTTTTCTTTGAGGCAGGGTAACTCCACAATGCTCTGGCTGTGCTGGAATTCACTATGGAGTCCTGGGACTCACAGAGGTCCTTGTGCCTGGCCTCCTGAATAGTGGGATTAAGGCATCTGCCACCAAGGCAGGTGTCCATCTGCTTTCACATACTGCCCATGCCCACCTACTCAGGAGTGGCATTGCTGGCAGCGGTCCTCCCACATCAATCATTAATCTCGTTAATGCCCTACAGAGTTGCCCAGGGGCCCCTCTTTTCAGATAACTCTATCTAGCTTGTGTCATATTGACACACAAACTAACCAAGACCATCTGGTTCCTCTGCCTCATTTTTCAAGCAACAAGATGAACAGCAGAAAGTGCAGAACTTGCAGAGGTCTCAGTCAGAGAGCCACAAAACCACCCACCAGATCTAAGTGACCAGATGCTTCAGCCACTGCTGCTCCCTGAGCTGTCTCCTGGGGAGAGGAAAGAGCAGTCCCATTTACTGTTAGGCAACAGGCCTTTGACACATTTTTTTTCTTATCTAAATAACAGCCTCAAAGGCAAACGTTTTTGCCCAGGTTCAAAGGAGCAAAGCACCTTGCTCTCAGCCACACAGCAAATTAAGGCTCAAGCCAATGTCTCTCCATTTCTCAAACCTGTGCCCTTCTCTTTTTCCAAACCGTGTTGGGTTTGGGCTCCAGAGCTGGTAATGTAAAGATGTGAGGAGGCCAGGGGCAAACTCCAGCACCAGGCTTCAGCTGTCAACTTACGCCAACAGCAAAGATCAACAGAAGTGACCTTGGAACAGCAGGGCTGTACCTCCCACTGACAGTATTTTTTTTTTTTCCTAATGTACATTGATCCTCACCTTCATGGCAATAAAGCCATGAAGAACAAACAGCTTGTAGCCTGGCTCCTGGCTTGCTGACACCCAGTAGTTTCAGGTTAGGCACTCTTGGCTAAAACTTCAGATTCAAAGACTGATTTAAGATATTAGATTTGGGACTGGCATGATGGCTCAGAAGGTAAAGGTGGTGTCATCAAGCCTAATGACCTGCGTTTGACCCAGGCCCCACATGATGGAAGGAGAGAACCAGTTCCTGAAAGTGGTCCTTTGATTTCCACACAGGCACTGTGGCAGACATGCAAACCTCCTACACAAGTAAACTCAATAAAAAATAAAAAATAAAAAAAACAACTATAGAATGAGAGAGACAGAGGCAAAGAGAGAGAAGAGAGAGAGAGAGAGACAGAGAGAGGCAGAGAGAGAGAGAAGACTCTCCTTCTCCTAACATAGAGGGGTTCTTGTTGGGTCTACCCAACTAAGGATGGAGATCACATCCATATACTTTCTATCTGGACTCACGTGCCCCTGCTATCACATCCTTGCTGCTTAGCTCTAGAAGCATTCTTACTCAAACCTGAGACGTCTCCATTGTTTCCATTGGGGCCCAAAGTCGCTGTCCCTCAGCCCTAGAGTTAATAGGCCACAGCCTCATTTATGCTGCAGGGATCATGACTATCTGACCCGCTTTGGGTCTACTCACCTGGGTTGAGCCTGCAGTCTTCACATTCCTAAGAAATGTTTCCAAAGCTCCAAAGGACAGGCATGAGTCAAACTCCTACATGCTAGACCTTAGGTCTCTGACCCAAAATGCAGCCTGACAGCAAATCTGCGTCTGCATCTCGTCATGCTCCTGTCCTCTCGGATCTCAACCTTTTCTAAACTTGATCCGGGTGCAGCATCTTGGAATTCTTGTTTAATTTCCTTCTAAATAGCAGCAGGGCGTGGTGGCTCATACCTCCAGCACCTGCCCTGGGGAGGTTGCACAGAAGCATGGAAATTATCATGAGTTTAAAGCCAGCCTGGGTTATGTAAGAAGTTCCAGGCCCAACAAACATTAGCTATTCACAGGGCTATGATCAGCTTATCTGCGATCTTTACAGTGTCATCTCTTTTTACGCTTAAGGAACTTTTTTTGTTGTTTTTGTTTTTGTTTTATTGTTTTTTGTTTGTTTGTTTGTGTGTTGTTGTTGCTGCTGCTGTTATTTTTGGTTTTTTGAGACAGGCTTTCTCTGTGTAATCCTGGTGTTCTGGTACTTGCTTTATAGACCAGGCTGGCCTCTAACTCACAGAGATCTGCCTGCCTCTGCCTCCGGAGTGCTAAGATTAAAGGTATGGGCCACCATTGCCCAGCCTACTTAAGGAAGTTTTTGTTTGTTTAAATTTTGTTTTTGAGACCATCATACTGACTTTTAAATGGTGCAAGTTAAGGAGCTTTGTGTCTGCTAGACAGGCACTCTAGCAGCTGAGCTCCAACCCCAGACCCCCTTTGTGCATGGCAATGGCAGGGTCCCCAGCAATGACTGTTCAAATGACCGGGCCTTACGAGGGCAGGACCCTGGTCCTGAGGCATGACTAAGGCAAAGTTCAGAGATGGGGATGTCCCGTGTGGGCCTCTGGAGGGCTTCCCGCCAGCTACTGCAGAAGGGGTTCAGAGCGAGCCTGGGCCCTAGCTGTGCCAGCGCCAGGAGGAGGCTGAAAGCTGTCTGGCCTGGTTTGGATGGATGTTTTCCTGAGGCAAAGGGCAGGCCAGACACTTCAAACACCCTCCCAGCATCTGTGTCCCTCAAATGAGAACCACGAACTCCCTTGGCAGAGGGGGAAACTGAGGCTCACTCAGGACGAGAAGCCAAGCCTCTCAGACGGATTCCAGAGACTATTAGCAAAGTCATTGCAGGCTGTCCTGAGCTGCCTTCGGCAGCTTGAAGAGGAAACCTCGCAGAACTGTATGCCTGTCTGGTTGTGGAGATGGGCTTTCCAATGCTTATGTGAAGCTGTTTAGCCAGGAGGATTCCAGAAGTCTGGAGAAGAGTGTAAGCCGCTGGACCCCGGCCTGTGAGCTTCACACCCGCTGGACTTGAGGCGAAGCTCTGGCTCCTGTCGGGGCCCAGGGCGGGTTGTTTAGGAGCTGGGTCTGGCCGCAGATCAGAAAACAGGGCCCACCCTGGCCCAGAAGCTGGGCTTGCGGGTGAGTCCAAGCTAAACCACCACACAAGGGTCCATTGTGGTCTCTCCACTCAGCCCTGGGCTCTGCCAGCCCTTCCGGCTCCCGGAAAATGTTTTCCTTCTGGCAACTCCCAGGGCAGCCTGCCCTTGGCCAAGATTTTGACTGGCCACACCTCCTGCCTCTCCACCCAGTGAGGATTCTGGACTGGCAGTCCAGAGTGCTGGGGCCAGCCTTCTTGTCATACACAAGGTCCCTAAAGCTTGGGGGAAATGAGCACACCAGGGCCAGCATCAAAACCAGAACTTTGCACTTCAAAGCCATGTTTTCCAACAGGAGGCAAGAGAGTTTGGACCAGAGAGAGGAGGGGCTGTCTCTTCAAACAGCCTTAGGTGGCAATCTGAAAGGAACAACAATATTCGAAACTTTTCTGGAAGAGTTGGGTTACCCAGAAACAGCAGGGATAGCCTGTGGGTTCCCCGCTTCTCCCAGCATCCAGCCTCCACAGGCTTTTCTCAAATGAGATTTCTCTTCCCAGATAACCTCAGCTTGTGTCAAGTGCCTGCTAAAATCAGGCACCAGGTTCCAGTAGGATGGCTCAATGGTTAAACAGTACTTGCTGCAAAGCCTGACAACCTGAGCTCAATCCCCAGGACCAGAAGGGTGGAAGAGGAACCAACTCTTGAAAGCAGTCTTTTGATGCAGAACTTAGACACAGACACACAGACAGACAGACACACACACACACACACGCACACGCACACGCACTAAAGGTAACAAACCAGGCGCAGATGCAGTGGGTGATGTGAGGACAAGCTCCGGGTCTGCGCTTCCTTGACTTTTACCCGGGTGGACAGCGCCACCTAGGGACCAATCTGTGAGATCTGAATCGCCTCACTTTGAACTCTCCAGGAATAATAGCAGGGCCGAGCTGGGCGCCCTGGGGATAAAGATGGAGTTCCCATGCAGGCAGGCTGCAGGCACAACAGTAGGGGACCACTGTTGATGAGATGGCCTTGAGGAAACAGGGATGATTTGAGGGGGGCCAGTAGGGTGGAGGCCACAAGTTTGGAACTGGGCCTTTGAAGAGTGACAGCAAATAGCCCTGAAAGAACAGGAACAGGCTATCCAATGCATGGAGAGCCTGAAGTATTGGCACATTTGCTATGTAGAGGAAGGAGGATAAGGAGGTCAAGTTTACCCTTGGCTACATAGCAAGTTGGAGGTCAGCCTGAGCTGTGTGAGACCCTGTCAGTGACTCAGTGGCTGAGAAGATTGTACAGGCGTGAAAACCTAAGTTCATGTACCATCATTATGTTAAAAAAAAAAAAAAAGTAGGTCTCTGTTGCTGTGATGAAACACCATTCTTAAAAGCACCTTGGGAAGAAAAGGGTCCATTTTCCTTCGCTGCTTACAGAACATCATTGAAAGGAAGTTGGGGCAGGAACCTCAGGCAGGGACTAAAGCAGAGACCATGAACAAATGCTGTTTCCCGGCTTGCTTCTCAGGGGCTTCCTCAGCCTGCTTATACCACCAAAGCCCACGTGCCCACGAGTGGCCCTGCCCCGGTGGGCTGCGGCCTCCCACACCGAGCAGCAATTGCTTACTGATAACAGGATGGAGACGTTTTTTTCTCAACTGATATTCCTCTTCCCAGGTAACTCCAGCTTGTATCAGCCTGTAACCCCAGTGTTGTGGGAGACAGAGGCAAAAGGGTCCCGGGGGCTTACTGATCAGTGAGAGACCCTGTCTGGAGAGACTAAGGACATTCTCCTCTGGCATCCCTGCAAGTGCAAAGACACATACATCCGTGCCGCACACGCAAGTATACCACAGTAACACGCCACACGCTCACAGATAGCAAACGCGCATTGTTTGAGCATGGGGAGGGTACCGTGACTGTAAATGTGGCTGCTTTGATTTTCCTTCTTTATCTGCGGGGCTAAGAATCAAATGCCCTACCAAGAGCCCCCTCCTTCTTTTAAAATGAAAACCGTTGCTTACCGTTTTTTCTCCAACAGAACTGACATTTAGATGTTTAAATTGTATGTGTGTGTGTGTGCCTGCTCATCTGTATGTAAACCATGAGCCTGCAGATGTCCGCAGGGACCAGGAGAACCTGGGTCTTCTGCAAGAGCAGCCAGGACTCTGACCATTACACCATCTCTCCAGCCCCATGCATTAGCATTTTTTACCTTTCGTTTTCCTCTGCTCGGTATATAATATGTATAAATAGAACATGTATAAAACAATGTATAACCCCAACTCCCCACTGCTGGTGTTAGTCACCCGCGTCTTCAGTTCTGCGCTCACGGGCTCGGCCCACTCCTTCTCTGAAAGATCAAGCTGCAGACACCTCTGCGCATGTGCAGACTCCCTCTTCCCTACACACAAACTGCAGACATCTCTGCGCGTGTGCAGACTCCCTCTTCCCTACACACAAACTGCAGACGTCTCTGCGCGTGTGCAGACTCACTCTTCCCTATGCAATGCAGCCTGGCAGCTGTTTACATAGAATTTACATTGCATTAGGTGCCCCACATACAACCTGGAGATCCTGTAGACTGTAGGTGACGCTCTACAGGGGAATATGCACACGCCATGGCAGGTCTTAGCAGGGACTTGAACAGCTATCAGCAGTGGCACCTAGAACAGCAGGGCTGGCAACCTATTGTTTTGAGAGAGCGTCTTGCTAATTGCCCAGAGTGGCCGTGAACTCATTCTGTAGCCCAGGCAGGCTGGTTTAGTCTCCCCTGGAGTTGGGATTGCAGTTGAGGGTTGCTTGTTTACACGTTTGAGACAGGGTCTTGCTATGGCTAGGCTGTTGGCCTAGCATGCATAGGATTCCAACCCCATCTGCTGTGTGTTTGTAACCCCAGCATCTGAAAAGTGAAATAAAATCAGAAGCTCGGGGTCATCGCGAGGCACCTAAGGCCTTGTCTGAAGTAAATGAATAAATATCCCAGGCTCAGTCAATTCTCTCGTCTCAGCCTTCTAGCAGCTGGGACAACAGTTGTGTTTTACCATGTCTGGCTGCAGCAGCTATCAGAATATTTACAGTCATACACAATCATTACTACATTGTTAGAACCTCAAAAAATAAAAAATAAAAAAGCTCACACCCTTTAGGAATCACTTCCCTGGCCCTGTGCCTCACTCCTAACCAATCACAAATCTATTTGCTATCTGGACAAATTTGCCTCTTCTGGACAGTTCATGTAAATGGGCTCTTCTGTGACCCTTATCATATTGTAATTCACCTATTTTATATCATATATCAATGCCTCATTCCCTTTTCAGGACACAGAATATGCTATTATTTGGGTATGCTACATTTTGTCCAGCTGTTCATAAGTGCATGGATATTTGGTTTATGTCCACTTTTTTTTTTTTTTTACTATTATAAACAAAGCCACTAGCTAGAAACAATGGCTTTCTTGGAGTGGAAGAAATAAGGCAGCTGCTAAGAGCAAGTAGCGTTCTTGCAAGGGCTTTGTGCTCAGTTCCCAGCACCCACATCTGGCGTCTCACACCCACCTGAAAAAGTTCTAGGGGATCCGACTCTCTCTCTTGGACTCCGTGGACACTCTCAAACACACACACACATAATTATTAAGGAAACAAAACTGTAAAAAAGAAAGAAAGATTGGTGTTCTGTTTTTGGGGGAAGAGACATTATCTTTTAAATATTTATTTGATTTATATTTGTGTATCTGTATCTGTGTAGGTGTCCTCGTGCTTGCCCGGTTCCCTTGGAGGACTGCTGGAGTCACAGGCAGCTGCGATCTGCCTGGCCTGGGTGCTAAAAACATCTCAACCACCTCTTCCACCCCAGCATGATCTATCTTTTCATTTTTCCTGGGGATGCAGAATAACCAAGCTGGCCTCGACTTGTGGCCCTCCTATAGGAGGGAACCGTTCAGACTTAATCACTATGTTAACTGTTTGAGGCACTCCTAGATTCTACCCCCACTCAAAGTACAGTGACCAGACAATTTTACACACCAACCAGGCATCTATTAAGATTCTGATCTCTCCACTTCCTTCCTAACCTTAGCTGTTGCGTGACTGTTCCATTGCGGCCATCCTCACGGGGACGGCATGATTTCCACTGTGGTTTTAATTGAATTTCCTGGATGGTTAGCAAGAATCAAGCATCTTTCCATGTGTTTATCGTCCATTTGTCCATTTGTTCATGCCCTTTGGAAAATGTCTCATCGGATGTTTTGCCCATTTAAACCTGACTTGACATTTGTTATTGAACTATAATGGTTCTTACCTATTTTAGATGCAAATCATGTATCTACATGATTTGTAAGTATTTTCTCCTTCTTTACACTGTCTTTTTTCCTGATGGCAGCCCCCTTCAGTTTTACAAAGGTCTGTTTTATTATTGGTAGATAGTGCATTTAGTAGTTAAATACAATGAAATAATGTATAGATGACAACATGAAGCATGGGCCACTGAGTAACGAATTTGACTAGAAAGCAGCTAAGAGGTAACTGTAAATATTTAAGATAGAGTTCTTGGTGTCTGAGATGTGGCTCAGTCAGCACAGTGCTTGCTTATCTAGGATGTGTGAAGCCCTGAGGTCCAGCCCCAACACTGATGAGGTGGGGGCAGGAAGAGCAGAAATTCACCTTCTTCCTTGGTTACAAGTAAATTCAAGACTAGCTTGGCCTTCTTGAGACCCTTAAAAATATCAAATAAAATAAATGCGTCTTCTGTTTGAATCATCTTTAACTTTCTTACATTTACTTAGTGTGTGTGTGTGTGTGTATGTGTATATGTATGTGTATGTGTGTGACATAGCACATATATGAAGGTCAGGGGACAACTTATGGGAGTCAGTTCTCTTCACCATGTGAGTCCTGAAGATGGAACTCTGGTCAGGCTTGGTGGCACACACCTTGACCTACTGAGCTATCTTGGAACGTGTCATCCTTTGTCTTGAGATTCTTGGGGACAGGGTAAGGCAGTTGGTCTCTTGGGAATATACTAAGGTCAAATATTTTACTATGCATTTCCGGCTGGATTAAGCTTCAGGCCAGGTTTGCAGCCTCCAGCATCGGGGCTCTTCAACCAAAGCAGACAGTGCAAACTTCCAAGCAGGCCTTAGGGCAGACCCTAACCCAGTCCATTAAACTAGAGTTGCTGATCATTACAGGAATGGAAGCCTTAGGGTCCAAGCAACACCTAGTGTTGTGTAGTGGGATTGTAGCCCACGGAACGGTTACTTCTTGTGAGCCTTGGCATTGCCAAAGGTCATCTGGTTCCAAGCCCTAAAAACCTAGGAGAGCTGAACCACGGGTCGCTGGTCCACAGGTTCGAAGTCAACACCACAGCCAAGGCATATACCCTCCCTCCTGGAAGTGAGTTACTAACATACAGTGATGGGACTGGTGGGGTGGCTCAATGGGTAGGGAGCACTTGGCGCACAGGCCGAACAACCGAGTTGGAGTCCTGGAATTTGCCTAAGATTTTGAGGACTGGCTCCACAAAATTGTCCTCTGGCCTCCACATCTCATGATGTACATGTCCCCCCTGAGCACATTAATAGTGAACAGAAAGGTCTTGTTTTTTAATGTGATAGCATTTCCCAAGCCTCGCTAGTCGTGGCTTGGGACTTCAAAAGACCGGGGATTGCTCGGCTGGCAGAATGCTTGCCTAGGGTCCACAAAGACTGGATCCCCAGAACTGCATATGCCTGCGATGGCAGTGCACGCATGCAACCTGAGCACTTCGGAGGCGGAGGCAGGAGTTCAAGGTCATTATCAGATACAGAGAAAGCTCGAGACCAGCCTGGACCACTGAAGATCCTACCTGAAAAACGAAACAAAGGGTGACGGCTCAGAAGGTAAAGTGCTCACCACCCAAGCATGAGGCCCAGAGTTCAGGTTCTCAGAAACCTTCAAAGATGCTGGGTGTGTGTGGTGGCCTGCCTCTAACTCCAGCTCCAGGAGGCAGAGACAGGGAATCCCCAGAGTAGGACGGCTAGCAAGATTAGCCAAACTGTCGAGTTCTGGGTTTGCTTGAGAGACCCTGCCTCAATGAGGAAGGAAGGTGAGGAATTGAGGATGACTCCCGACATGCACCGCATCTAAAACAAAAAGGAAACAAAACAGAATTTGTGGAAAAGTTGAAAAATGCACCCGGGATGCCCAGGTCTGCCTGACCCGTGTGCCGAGGCTGCTAACACATGGCTGAGGCTGGCCTTGAACTTTTGACTCTCCTGCCTTTCCTTTCAAGTGCTGGGGTTTCAGGCCTGTACCACCAGATAGTTTATGTGGTGCTGGGAATTGAAGCCCAGGATCTGTGCATGCCAGAAAGGCACTCTACCAACAGGGCTAGATCTCGTTTGTTTTGTTTTTGCTTTGAGTCAGGGTGTTGCTGTGTCGCCCAGGCTAGCCTCACTCTTGCCCAGATCCTCCCACCTCAGCCTCGTGACTGCTGAGATTACAAGTGTTGACCACCGCACCAGGCTAAAATGGAACTCTTGTCCTAGTGGAAGGTAAACTGTGGCCAGCATGGCAAGGCCTCAGATAAATTCTTCTGATAAGCGTGGAGTTTCCATAAATGTTAGAAACTTCAGCCCAGAGCTCCGGAGACAGAGGCAGGTGGACCTCTGTGTTTTCAGGTGAGACCCTCTTTCCAAATCAAAACACAGGGATTAGAAAATTCACCGCTTAGGTATGTATCCAAGGAGTGCAGTCAGCATAAAGCAGCGTGAGTGTGGACAGACAGTTGCAGGAACACCGCCCAACAGACAAGTAAGTTTAGTGATGGACAGCACCGCAGAGCTGGCCTCCATAGCTGGGGTTTCAGGTAAGCCGGTCCAAGGCCAAGGGCAGGAGCTCCGGAGAGCTGGCCCTGCAGCTTGTCTGCCATGTGTTGGCCTGGTCCAGGGAGAGACCCCCCCTTCCCGCACACCCCTCCCCCCCCCGTGGCAGGCGGGAGAGCTGGCCTGCTGTGAGGGCAGGGAGAGTGGGCGCTGCACCTTGCCTGGACAGCACAATGGAGCTGGTGTACTGGGGTGGCCACAAGTGAGCGGGGGAGCTGGTCCGACCCCTTGCCAGCTGGGCATTGGATGAGTGACCCAGGCAGTGCCGGAGAACTCTCTCTGATGTGTGGTAGAGGCCAGCCACCACCCAGGCCTAGGTCCAGGGCTTTGAGTTGGCCCACCCAACAACTACTCCCTCCGTGAGCTGCTGGAGGGTGTAAAGGGGCCGGTCCTACAGACCCAACACTGCAGGCTCTCCATGACACCGGGCAGTGACAGGGGTCCCGGTGAGGATGCAGTACTGATGGTGCAGCAGAGGCCAAAGGCCTGGAACCGTGACGATGACTCACTGCAGCGAACATTTGCAAGTAAAGGAGCGTGGACAAAAGGGTGTGCTGTGTGACACATTGCGACACACTACAGCTTCCAGATTTTTTTTCCTTTGTGGGGGAGGTTGCAAAGGCAGAGGGCAGGTACAAAGGGACAGGGAGATAAGTGGGATTAGGGTGCATGATGTGAAATTCACAAAGAATCAATAAAAAGTTTTTTTTTGTTTTTTTTTTAAAAAAAGCTCAGTGATCAAGAGTGCTGGTTTTTCTTCTAGAGGATCCAGGTTCAATTCCCAGTACCCGCATAATGACTCAGCCATATATAGCTGCAGTTCCCAGAGATCCAACACCCTTTTCTGGCCTCTATAGGCATTGGGGATACAAGCAGTACACAGACACACATGTGGGACAAAACACTCACACACCGAAAATAAAAAAAAGTATTTAATTAAAAGTTTTCAAGCATGGAGAGTGAAGCGGGGTGGCACATGCCTATAATCCTAGCACCCAGGAAGCTGAGGCAGGAGGATTGCAAACCTGAAACCAGTCTGAGCTTCACAATGATTTTCATGAGATGCACTGAGAAATCCTGGCTCAAAGGGCCAAGAACTGGGGATGAAGCTCAGGATGGAATGCTTGTACAGCATACTCACAGCCTTGGTTCCATCCCCAGTGTAGCCCTTGGAAAGCAGACGCCAAAGCAAGGCTAGGAGTGTAACTCAATTAGTACAGAGCTCACCTAGCGTGTAGGAAGCCCTGCATCAGTTACCAGCGTGACATGATACTGGCATGGTGACGCATGCCTGTGATGCCAGCAGGCAGGGGTGTAGGCGGGAGGGTCATCCTGGGCTACGTAGTGAATCCTAGGCTAGCCTAGACTACACAAGACCCTACTTCCCTGAGTATACTTGGAGTACTTGCTTCTGATCTGGGCTCTGACTGGATGAACGCTGAGAGCATCAAGGAGAAACAGCTAGACACAAGAGAGTGCGCCCTGTAGGACTCCGATTAGGATTAGGAAAAATCCAGGAGAGGCAAATCCATACGGAGAGAAAGTAGATTGGGGGCTTGGGGTGGGGTAGGAGAAGTAGAGGAGGACTGTTAATTACTGGACATGAACTTTTGTTGGCACAGATGAAAATGTTACGGATTGATTGTTAGCAAACGCTGGAGAACATACTAAAACTCGCTGGCCTGCACACGCCATCATTGTTATTACTATTAGCAGGTGTCCTTTCCTGAGACAGGATTTCACTATGTAGCACAGGACAGCCTCAACGTAATGATGTGGCAGAGGCTGCCACCAGGCTTGAGGCAATCCTCCTGTCTCAGCCTCCTGACTGTGAGGATTACAGATTAGTACCACCATGCCTGGCTTAAACTGTGCTCTCTAAATGAGCAAATGTGCAGCACATAGACACATATCGACAAAACACTTGTATGGATAAATAAATATGACTAAAATACTCTTTAAAAATAACTCCAGCATTACCTTAAACTCCCTGCTGGCGGTTTTGATGTCTCTAAACGCTTTCTTTGCACAGCTGCAGCCTAACTCCTTTAGACTCTGCTGGGCTTTGACGTTTCCTATCCCTTCCTTTGTTTGGAAACATTTTAAACACAGGGAAATGAATGGCACGAGGAGCCCCTGCACCCACCTCAACAATGACTAGCACAATTCTTGCTTTTACAAACATTCTTGGGCAGACATGTTTGCCCACACTGCATGCGGTTTCCTTCCAATACACACCGAATTCAGTTCAGCTTAAATCACTTCCTCAAACCCTCACAATGCCCTTACGAGAGGTGTGACGATTCAGATCTGGCTTTGTCCTTGAGGAGCTCCTAGTCTGGTGTGTGAGGGACACTGCACTGGACGGGCCCCTGAGGACCCAAGCTGTGCAACTGTTACCCGGGACGGTCTTCCGGATCCTGGGAGACTCACAAAGCTTCCCCAGCCCTGCGTTTCTTGCTTTATGCCATAGGGTGGCGCCAGAGTCATCTTTCCATGTTTCACGGCGTCCAGAAGGTTTCCTTAGAAACGTGGGTGAGGAGACTGTTCTGGGCCGCTCCTCTGGGTGGTTCTGTCCGGTGATGGCTTTCTCATGGCCCCGGACTTCTCGTACGGTACATGAGGGAGGCAGATTGAGTGAATTCTCTGAAATCCGGACTCCCAGTGAGAACCAGCTCTCAGCAGGGGACTTACGGCCCCGTCCAGCTTAGAGAGAGAACACGCAGAGCCCCTGCATCCTGTCCCAGGAGACGCTCCCGGCCCCTCCGCCCTGTCCACCTTTCACGGAGGCCCACAGCGGGGGCAGCGCCACACTCTGGCAGCACACACCTATGGAAGGCAGGGAAGGGATTCGCCTAGCGGAGCTGCCCCTCGGGAGTCACAGCCAGAGCAAAGTCATGACTGTAGGTGGAGGAAGTGCACATGAGTCACTGGAGACTTCCAGAGGCCAGGCCTGACTTCCGGCCCAGCCTAGCGGAGGTTAGGTCCCCAGGGGCCTTAGCCTGTTGGGCAGTGAGGAAGATGAGTCTCCCATAGCTGAGGACCTGGACAAGGAAGGAGTGGGGTGCGGTGTGGAAGGTGGGGCAGGGTGCGGGTGGCGGGGGAGGGTGCTTACCCCCCAGAGGGCTTTTGTAGTAAACTGGGCCCACTAGTCTGGCAGCAGCTTTAGCCTGGGCCGAGAGGGGAGGGCTAAGAGTGGGGTGAGGTTAGGGTGGGGCGGGGCCAGACTGTGAGCTTCTGTCAGGGTTGGGCTCTCAAGGTCCTTTCTGGGCTGTGACCCTAACACCTCTCCCGGCATCCTCTCCAGACACCTCCATTTACCCCAGTGAGCCTGCTGCAGCCAGTTACCCCCAAGTCACTAGGGGAAGGAAGGCCAGCTCACACATCCTGAGCACCTACTGTGTGCCAGGCAGGCCTGGAGTGGAGCACTTCCTGTCTTCACATTTCTTCCTCAGTTCACAGAAGAGGAAGTAGGAGCTGGCCATCAGAGTGAGGCCTCAAGCAGGGATCTGTCATCCCCTGCCGCTCCCCACACTCGGAGCTTGCTTTCTGAATCCCTGTGAGTGGCCTCACCTCATCCAGCCTCACGGCTGCTTTCCTCCTCCATTCCCGCCTAGCTGCACTGTGCGCTCTCTGTCACGAGCACGAGATGGGCACACTGAAAGACACAGCACAAGTGGCTACCCCAGCCCTGTCTGCTGCTGGTCTTGGGCGAGTGAGTCCCTTAAGCTCTCTGAGTATTGACTTGGTCTGTTCTCTGGAGTTGTTAAAAAAAATCAAATGAGATATTAAGGGTAGTTGAATGTCGTGGCCATGTCTACAATCCAGCACCCAGGAGGCCAGGGTGGGAGGATTCTTGCCTCACAAAACCAAGACTCAAGTCAAAAAAGAGAGATGTGTAGCATTCTCAATGCCTCATCTGGGCTGTGTTCAGTAAAGGTCAGACTTGGTTTAATTTCCCTCTCCTCCCCTTTCTTCCTCCTCTTCCTCCTCCCTTTTTGTTGTTTTGCTTTGCTTTTTGTTTTGTGTAGAGTTTTGTTGTTGCTGTTTTTTTGAAACAGGGTTTCTCTGTGTAGCCCTGGCTGTCCTTGAACTCACAGAGATCCAACTTCCTTTGCCTCCAGAGTGCTGGAATGAAAAGCGTGTGCCACCATGCCCAGCTTCTACTTTTCTGAAGACAGAGTCTCCAGTAGCCAAGGCTAGCACCAAACTCACCGTATAGCTGAGGCTGAGCTTAGCCTTCCGGTCCTCCTGCATCCTCCTCCCTCATGCGGGGAGGCCTCTTGTACCGTGCTTAGCTTATGCAGAGCTGAGGATCAAACCCACGGCCTCTTGCATATAGGCCAGCACAATGCCAGCTGAGCCATATAGCCACCCTGTTTAACTGTTACGTTTGTTTTGTTTTTAATTTTTGGTTCAATCCCAGTACTTTCAACTGTTCTTTGATGGAGTGCACTGTCTCATGCCACCCAGGCTGGCCTCAGAATTGTTAGGAAGTCAAGGATGGCCTTAAGCTTCTGCCTCAGCTGAGACTACGAACGTGTGCCTCCACGCTCAGCAGGATCTGCACTTTCATGAACCCCTCAGAGCACTCAGGCAGAGAAGGGAGCAGGCGGAGCCACCACCCTGGGTGGAGGAAAGGCCCTGACCCTGGGGCTGCCCACTGGTGTCTCCAGCCTACGCCCAGGGCAAGCTGATCTACTCCTGATCTTCCTACATGCTTGGGAGTTGGCAGTAAGGTCTGAGGTTATCTAATTCAGCCTTGAGAGGACAGGTCAGTCCCCTCAATCCTGCCCCGGGAGAACATAAAGAGCAATGCCCCTCCCTGCCACCCCCGGAGCTCTAAAAGGCCACCGCTGGGAACCAACTCAGAGCTGAAGGACTGGCCTGGGTCCCTCTTGTCCTTCAAGATCCTTTGACCTGTGCCTATAGGAGTCTGTGACTCTTGGCACCGCATGGTGACAAGCCCCTGCTGGAGCTTTGGCTGGCCTCTCTGCTTGAGCTGGGTGAGGACGCCATTCCTGGCACTGTGGGAGTCTACAGCTGGAGCCAGCTCCTGCTCCCTTTGCCTTGGAGCTAATTTTAGGGCCTCCTAGCCCATCGTCTCAGCTCAGCCTGGGTCAGTTCCCAGCCTGTCAGTGGTGGGGTCAGTTGGGGTCTTGGAGGAGGGGGAAGGCCAGACTCAGCTTTGGTTCAAGAGGTGAAATTAGAATCCTTATCCTCTGTCCATCCTGTCCTACCACTGCCTGGGAACTCATCCTCAGAACTGACTGGCAGGATGTGACAAGAACCATCTTTTCCCAGCCTGGCACATGCTCAGTCTCTCTGCAGAGAGACACATGAAATGATGTTTGAAAGTCACAGGAATCAGAGAGGTTAGAACAAAGATCTTTAGGAGACCTGCTAGTTCAATACTTCATCTGCAGAACCCAAGAGCCGGAGACGTCAAGATGTCAGCCTAGGCTCACACAGGCAATCATGGCAGAGCTGGGGCTAAAACCCAGGTCTCCTCAGCTGGGCTCTATGCCTTATGACCTGTGGATGACAGTGTAGAATGACAGAGAGAGGAAGGGCCTTTTCAGGGTCCCTCTCCCCAGATGCCAGCTCAATGAACAGTCTTTTCCTTTCTTAGGATTCTCTGCTTATGACGGTGTCTCATGCAACTCAGACCGATCTTGAACTCATTATGTAGCCAAGAGTGACCCTAAACCCCTGATACTTCTGTCTCTGCCTCCTGAGTCTTGGGATTACAGTTGTGTGCCATTGTGCCTGGTTTTATTTGGTGGCGGGGGAAGGGTAGGAATGGAGGTTGGGAGAGAACAGGGCTCCTGTAGCCCATGGGGGCCACTAATGCACTCTGTGACAGAGGCTGGCTTTGAACTTTTGACCTTCCTGACTCTGCTCCCACGTGCTGGGGTTATAGAAATGAACCGCCATGCTCAGTTTTATGACGTGTTTGGATTGAAGCCAGGGCTTTTTTTGTGCATGCTAATCAAGTGCTCTAGCAATGCACAAAATCCTCAGCATTTTTCTCTTTTGGGGGAGGCAGGGTGTTACCCTGTAGCCTAGGCTAGCCTTTGGACTTGCTATAGTTCTTCTGCACCTGCCTCCTGAGTGCTGGGCCTTGTACATGTTTGGCAACTGCTACATCTCCAGCCCTCTCCTATGAAATAAGTATAAAAGCACACGATCCCAAGCCGTATGAGAGGCCCAAAGGAGGTGAGAGGAGTTGAGAGCCCTCAGCATGCAGAGCGCCCACCCAGCTGCCAGCTGGGGTCCTCCTTGTACAACCTCAAACTTGCCTAGCCCTGCCCTCCAATATTCCCGGCCCTCATCCCTCTGGACCATGCTGGGGGCGGGGGGAGGGGCTGACTTTGAGGCTGACCTAAGCAAGGGCCAGAAGCTGCAAACAGAGATCAGGAGGCAGCTGTGAGCCACCCTCCCCCTTCACCAGCCTTTGCCCCTTCTGTCCCCGGACTGTCCCTCCTTCTCTGCCCTTCCTACCTCCTCAGCTCCCCGCCTTCCTGTTGATCTCAGCTGGTCTCCAGCTGGCTCAGATTTGGAGGGTTGGCTGAGTGGGACACTCATTTCCAGGCAGCCAGCCAATGAGCTGCAGTTCAGTCTTCCAGTGCCTTGGCCCTTCCAGTAGCCAAGGAACCCCTGAAATACTCGACTCAAAACCTTAGAGCTAAAGCCCCAACCTCAACTCTGTCTGCATCAGTGGAGCCAGCTGTGTAACCCTCTGCATCCCAGGCGCCTCACCCTACTCACTCTGGTCCCGGAAGCCCCCTCTGGGCTCTGCCTGCCCTCAGAACCTGCTAGTGCCCAGGCTCCGGCTGTAAGTGGGCATATGAGGGAGAGTCTGTGTGCACTTGGCTACACGCAAAAAATAGTTAAAGGTTGATCTCAAATTGTTTTGAAACAAGCAATTGTAACCACCTTGGCAAAAATGAAGATATTCTAAAGAGACTTTGGGGTTTTTCTCCTTGACTATTGAAACAATGGTCCCCAGGGTGTTAGAGTTTCCCCGGGGACTCATACTGGGAGAATTTAAATGTTGAGATCTAGTACCTGCCAGAGAAGAAATTTGTCTCCCAGGAAGAGATTCCACACAGTTCTGACAATTCGTAAGACCACCTTACGGGAAGGACAGTAGATGCCAGGCAATGACGGACAGGCCCTTGCGTGACCAGAACTGCTTAGATCTGCGTATCTCCAGCCCTCTGTGTAAGTATAAACCTCACGTCAGGACTCTGAGTATCAACTTCACAGGACCTCTCGGCTCATCTTTCCCTTTTGGCCCCATTAAACAAACTTCCTTTCTTTGCTTTCCACTAATACTTGTCTGTTTAAGTGGCCCGTTGAGGGTGGGGTGCTGACCTCATTTATAAGGACCCAGGCTCTAACCCTAACCACTCTAGAAACACTACAAAACCATAAATAAATCCGATGTTGAATGATTCTGAACACGCACACACGCGCACGCACACACACACACACACATACACACACCTTGCTTACTCAAAGAGGACTTTCCAGATGGTCAAAAATAGAGGAATCTAAAGATAAGAAGACAGGCCTTACGGGGCATGTGCTACCTTGAGCCAAGGCTGAGAACTGGAGATTGCTCGGTAGTCACTGGATAGACGGGGTGATGTGAGCTGAGGCCACAGAGCCCAGGTCACGCAGGGCCTCTGATGCCAAGCCAAACAGATAAAGCTGATTCCCAGGGCAATGGCGAAACATGGAAGAGTTTTGAGCAAGGAAGTGATTGGGATCTACCTCTAGCTGCTGCCTGGAGTGTGGATCGAAGGTAGAAGGAGCAGGCTCAAGGAGCCATCTGCTTTCTGAGTTCAAGGGGAAGAGATGAAGCACACATGTGGGCAAGGCTGTGGGAGATGGAAAATGCACAATTCCAGGACATCAGGGAGCAGTGGCCAAAGTTCATGGAAGATTGATGGGTGCAGGAGAGAGAAGAGGCTGTGTGGCTCCTGACCAGATGACCAGCCGGGTGGAGATGCCCTGGCTGAAACGGACAGAACAGCTTGGAAAAGGTGAAGAGGTGAGCTTTGGCTTTATCATGTGAAATGCATCTTTGACTTATTATATTTATTTATTTGTGTGTGTACACGCATGTGTGCCATAGCACTTGCGTATAGGTCAAAGAACAACCCACGGGAGTCGGCTCTTGTTTCCCCAAGTCGGTCCAGGGGATTAAATCTGGGTTATCAGGCCTGTGAGCCCTTGTCAGTTAAGCCATCTCACTGGCTCAAAGGGGGTGTCTGGACTGGTTCTCAAGATAGACCGGGAGTGAGCTAAGGCCCCGGGGAAGGATGGGCACGGATGGGGCCTGGTCTGAAGAGACGAAGAGGAGGCTTGAGACCCCTGGAGGTCGGGGAGCGATGCCAACCCCAAGGTCAGGGCATAAGCAGGAGAAGAAATAAGCCACAAGAGCGCTGAGCTGGCAGGCTTAGACGCCCAGGGGTGCACTGAGCAGAGGCAAGAGGCCCAACAAGAAAGCGTGGCTGGGGAAGGAGTCAGGCTGCAGCCCTGGCATGGCACTCATTCTAGCCAGCTTGGCCGGGAGGAAGCAGCTCAGGGTTGCTCTGAGGCTGGGCTCCATGGCTAAGCCCAGGTGTGGCTCCACCCCTCTGTTCTCGAAAGTTGAAACCCTCCCAGTGCCAACTACCCCAGTGCCCTGCTCCTGACTCTGCCTCGACCCAGCCTGGAGTATAAACGGAGGAGGATTCCTAAACCCAGGCCTGCCAACCGCCATGCCCCACCTCATGCCCGCTCAGGTCGATACTGAACACGTCTGAGGAGGAAGCAGCAGGTCCCAGGCCTCACACAATGTAAATGTCAGTGAGAGTGCTCTCTCATCAAGTGTTTAACAAGCACCTCCTCCATGCCAGGGCCTGTTCGATGGCCCCAGGATGACGATGGCAATTTGCAAATGATGGGGACTGACAGCACACAGAGGAACACACGGTGTGATGTCAGGTGAGCTCTGAAGACACGCAGAGCAAGGCAGGGTGGGAGAGCCCTGCTGGCCGGCCCCAGAAGTGGATCCCGGATGATCCGGGGCTTTAGCACCTGGCTTTCTTGAGGAGCCGCTCCACCCACCGAGGCTGCTGGGTTGTCTCCCAATACTGCCGTCCCTCTTTTGGCGCCTTTCCAGAGCTTGGTAAAACCCCAGGGCCTTTCCCTTGTGCTTTCGTGCCACCTCTAGCTGGCAGGTGAAGGTGACTCACCTTGGGGGGGTATTAAGATGTCCCAGAAACAGCCGTGGGCGGGAGTGGGAGCCCTGCTTACATGTGATGGCTGGCTGAGGGCGGCCCCTAGGCTTGGTCTCTGGGAAGCCCAAGTTGCAGCTAAGAGGTTGAAGGGTGTTCTAGGCCAATGTTTGTCCCCTCGGAGCCTCAACCTCCTCCACAGATGGGGGACTGAAGAAAGGGATCGATCCCCAGGGTTCCTTGCAGCTCTGAAGTCTTGCATGATGCAGGAACCCCAGGACCTTACAAGGGCTCCCTAGAGGCTCCAGACAGGAATGAGTGACAGGTTCTGAAGTAAGGGGGTGCAGGAGGGGTTGCAAGGTTTAACCAGTGAAAATACAGCAAGTTCTGTTAAACTGGAATTTGCTAAGTAATGCACCTCTTGTTACAAACATGCTCAAAGCTTACTCTTGCTAAAGAGTTAGTCATTGTTTTTCTGAAGCTCAGGCTTCATTGGTTGGATTCCTATGTCTGGCAGCTTTAGGTAGGAAAGAAGTTGGAGCTGGGACTTCGACAGAGGACAAAGGTCCCAGACAAACAGAGCTCGTGTGTGTGTGTGTGTGTGTGTGTGTGTTAATTTTTAGAGAAGAGGCTCACTATGTATTCCAGGTTGTCCTTAATTCGAAACCCTCCAGCCTCCAGAAAAGTGGAATTACACAACACCACACCTACTTCAGCCAGAGCTCTTATTGTGCCGCCTTCTAGACCCTTGTCCACAGGTTTCTCTTAAGTGTTGGGGGGTAGGGGGAGAAGGGAGGGAGGCCTTGGAGGAACTACATCTGTGTAGACAGGCAGAAAGGCCCCGAGATTTCGAAACACATCACCTGAACTCCTTTGACCCCTCCAGCTCACCTCTACCTGCTTCGAGCTCATGTCTCCTTCACAGCGTTTAGTCTTGTTCCCACACCTCCACTTGGCCCTAACCCTGCCCTGGACTGCACCCTAGTTCAAACTCCCCCAGCTGCCAGGTGTGGTGGCGCGCCTGTAATCCCAGCGCTTGGGAAGGCAAAGGCTGGCAGGCCTCTGTGAGGCCAGCCTGGTCTGCAAAGTGAGTCCAGGATAGCCGAGGCTACACATAGAAACCCTATCTCTGAAAGGAAAAGAGAAAACACATACACAAACCTCTCCCAGCCCCCTGTAGGGGCTCTGAGCACCTTCCCTGTAGCAGGCTCTAGACAGTAATAGCAGTGATTATGACAGAGACAGCCCCGGCCTCCGAGGAGTATGGATGGTACAGAGATCCTTCACTGCCCTTTCACAGGGACTGGCTGGGCAATGTGACTGGAGGCTTCATGCCTTGGATCCCTCCCCAGAGCCACTTCATTGGCTATGAGTGGAGTAAATGAGAGCACTCAGAGAGAACAGAGCAAGGGAAGGCCTGCAGACAGCCTTCCCAGAAAGGGCTTGGCATGGGGAGAGGGAGGAAGACCTTCCGGACGGAACTGTCAGTGCAGGATAAGGCCCAGAGTATTCTGTGAGAGATGGGACAGGGCTGGCATGGAGGGGGGGTGGAGGCTGAGAGGTCACTGTACAGGCAGCGTGAATTAGACAGGGCTGGCATGACTGTGGCCCTGTGAGCTGGGAGGCTTGGCATGCTAGCAAGCCTCTGCTCCTGAAGAGGCTGGCCTTAGAGATGTGCATTTCCTGAGGGCCTGGGCTGGGTCTCCCTTGTGCACTGTCCCCTTTAGCCCCGGGCTGAGAACCTGCCACAGGAGATGGATTGATAGAGAGCTCTCGGATAGGAAGCAATACAGCCAGACTCCAGAGGCGCAGGGAGGACCAGCTGGGCTGCATTGTTCTCTCTCTCGACAGCCTGGCACCCAGGGCAACGTCAGTGCTGATCACAGTCACCGGGCACATGAGAAAGGGGAGTGGCTTCCTGTCCTATAGAGGGATTCCTGTGGCCAGAGCTTTGGTTTACCCAGGCCCCTTCACAGCCATGGTCTGGGCTGTATCGACTTCCGGTTCACAGAGCCCAAACAGAATGAGCCAGGCCCCCTGCAGATACCGTCTCTAGATTAAAGAAGAAGCTCGGGCTGGGTATGAGGGACCCCGTTTTCTCTGAGTTACCGCTGAGGAGTTACTCATTTGAGGCAGTTAGAAGTTCCTCCAGCTTAACTCTTTCCATCCTTGCAGTTTCTACTGCAGATGTGGGCAAAGCTGTTACTTGTCTGGGAACTTCTGCCATGGCCTTTGCCCAAAAGCTGTAAACCATGGAAGGAAGGAAGAGGCAGGAAGGTGGGGATGTGGCCAGCCTCTCCTGGGGTTCATTGGCACTTTCCCTGCTCTCCCCACCCTTCCTGAAGTCCAACGCCCTACCCTACCCTGAATCATGCAGCTCCCAGCACTCAAGGGCCAACCATGCTCTGTGCATGCACACACAGCATTCCTAGAGCCCAGGCTCACAGCAGCCCCTACACATCACCTCTACCTGGTCTTGAAAATGCTTTGCTACCTCAAGTCAAAATGTGCAGCTCCTACAGAGCAAGACCCTTCCTGGGTAGGCATGAGAGCCTTTCCTCTGTGAGCTCTGTGGGCACTGGGGGCCAGGCACCTACTGTGCGCCAAGTGCAGTCCTGGGGCCAGTGTACTGCTGGGGCTGACAGACAGTCAGAGCACAATGCCCGGCCATCGCTCCCCTAAGGCCACCTCTCAGCCTCCAGCCTGATTGTTGTCCCTGGGTGAGCCTGGTTGTGCTGCCCTGGCTCTTAAACTAAAGGGCCTAATGTCTAGCCCACCAGAGTGACTCCAGGAGCCCACGCCATATCACCTATATCTTGGGCCTGTTGGCGTTCCCTGGCCTCTCGAAATATGTGCCTGGTGGAAGGCAAGTTCTCACCGGAATGAATACAAGGCACTTTTGAAATGATTCACCCAACATGACCCTGCCAAATACAACCAGCTGTCGGATACAGAGCTGCATGAGACCTTGACAGTCTCCTGACAACTTTCACCTGGTCCTTTTTGCCTCTTGTCCAGCATCTAGACAGGCCTCTCTCTCATTTCTGTCTGCTACATCTCTAAAGGACTGTGGCTTTGGTGACAGGATCCTGGAATCTGTGAATTTCTCATTAGCTCTATCCAAAAAGCCTGACAGGGATCTGAGGCCTATTTAAAGTCCTTGTCCCCCCATAGAACCTGACTGTGGACCTCGTCATGGTCCATTGTTGTTCCCAGCTCTTAGGTCACAGACAAAGCGGAGACCTTTGGCCTGCCTGACCGCCATCTCAGGTTAGCAGGGTTATTCTCTTACTCACCTCAAGATAGCCCTTTGGAACTCATCCTTGCAAAGTTCACAGCAGCAAAAACACAGCAACAAAAGCAGATGTACACCTCAGCAGAAGGAATGAGGCACATTTGTATGGCTGGAACAGGGCTGGGTGGAGCTGTGTGTTAAGACCACGAACTTAAGGTTCAATTAAGGTTATATCTGGAAATCCATGTTTTTCAACATCCTTAAATCATGTTTGCTTTATAAATTACAAATTAGAGGCACTGTAACATGCCCAGGATTTGGACGGTGGTATGATAAGATTCATGTATTTTTTTTTTTTTTTTTTTTACTTTAACACTTATTTATCATGTGTGGGCACATGTGCCACACATATGGAGGTCAGAGAGCAACTTTGTTTACGCTCTGGATTCTGGACTGGTCCCAGGTTGTCGGGCTTGGCAGGAGGTGCCCTTACCCGCTGAGCTACCCTTGCGATGACTATGGAGTGTCACTGACATTTCCCTGATCAGGAAGTGGTATTTCTCCGAGGGGATACTCACAGCAGGCATGGGAGGCAAAACGGAACAGATTTCTTGTCTCCTCTTTCCTTTGTCACACTTAAGAAGAAACACAGGTTTAGAAGGGGGAGGCTTGAATGAGAGGGATTCAGATGCCCCCAACTGCTTGTAGGGGTCTGGGGCTGAACAGTATCCCTGAGAACAACTGGATTTGCTGCTATGTTCATACTGCTGCTGTCAGAGACATTACAGAAGATGTGCACACCAGGAGAACCGCCGAGCAGGGTTCATGGAATTTACCAGCAAGTTTCACACGGGGAGAAGGAGACTCCAGCCCTTGCAGTCTCCTCAACTGAACTGCACCCAACCACTGAGACATGGCGGGAGCTGGCCATATAAGTCAGACAACGTGTTTGGATAACTTTTTTTTTTTTGTACCATGTATGCTTTAAGCATGTTACACAAATCATCTCACCTAAACCTCCGAATGTTCAGCTAAAATAAACATCATTATCACCCTATTTTGCAGTTGTGGAAATCAAGGTCTTGTAGGGGCTAAGGAAAAATTAATCGGGAGTGAAAATTGGAGTTGTCCCCCCACAGACCATCTTCCTTTCCCACCATTCAGACTTGACCTCCATTTATGTCTGAGGAAAGTACTTCCCAAAGCATCATGTGGTCCCAACTTATGTGTGATGGAATGCTTGCACCACAGAGAAGGAAATGACCCGGGGTTAATGGGTGGGAAGGTAAGGATATTATACCAGATTATATCATTCTACTGTTTGCTTAGATTGCAACTATCTGTGGTGAGGACACACCCCTTTGAGCAAAGAGCGAGGTGGCTCATCCGAGCTTCCTGGGTGGACTTCCCCGGGGCAACATTTGTGAGCAGGAAAACAGTCTCTGTAGAGCAGCCTTAGACAGACTCTCCTGTGCTGTACCATAAAGCACCCACAAGAATACCCCAAGTCATGGGTCAGGAGAGGGCAAACAGGGCGTTTGCGAGGGGGACGGCCTCCCTTGGAGACTGTCAGCACCGGAGAATGAAATCTCATGTTTCCACCTGTTCAGGAGGTCTCACTGTTTCCTTGCTTTCTCTTTGTCAGAACCGTTTATGTTCACTTCAGTCTTTTAAGGTTTGTTTGTTTGTTTGTTTGTTTGTTTGTTTGTTTGTTTGAGACAGGGTCTCACTGTATAGCCCTGGCTGTCCAAGAACTCACTGTGTAGTCCAGGCTGGCCTTGAACTCGGAGATCTGCCTGCCTCAGCCTATAGAGTGCCACCATACTGAGTTGTTGGAGAATGTTTAATTTATTACTAGTTAAGGGTGTGAGAGTTGTCTGCATAGGCCAGAGAGGGTGTCTGCTCTCCTGGAAGGGAAGTACCAGTGAGCACCATTTAGATGCTGCAGATTGAAAGAGCAGCCAGTGCCACTCAATCACCTCTCCAGGCCCTGTTCAAGAATTTTGAGAAGATGGTTTGTTTCTTCTTTGCTTCTGGTGGTGCTGGGGATCAAACATAAGGAAGCATGCGTTTAAATTTTGTAGTGTAATGTAGCCAGATATGGTGGCGCAAGCCTTTAATACCAGCACTTGGGAGGCAGAGGCTCGTACTGTTTCTGTGAGTTTGAGGCCAGCCAGAGTTACATAATGAGTTCCAGGAAGCCAGACAGGTACATAGTGAGACTCTTCTCAGAAACAAACAACAAATAAATAAAGGGTTTTTGTTTTTGTTTTGTTTTCAGTTTTTTGAGACAGAATTTCTTTGTGTAGCAGTGGCTGTTCTGGATTCGCCTTGTAGGCCAGGCTGGCCTTGAACTCACAGTGATCAACCTGCCTCTGCCTCCCTGACTGTTTCCATCCCAGTTGTGTGCCACCATGCCTAGCAAATAAAGTTTAATACAATGTTTTAACTATTATTATTTTAAATTTCAAGGATTCATTTCAGAAGATGATTTTTCACCCTGACATCTAAGGATTAAAACAAGGACCTTGTGTGATCAAGACTTTACCCAGCCAATCTCTAAGACAATTTTTAAAAAACTTTTTATTGATTCTTAGTGAATTTCACATCATGCACCCTAATCCCACTCATCTGAAGTTCCTTCCTATTCACCCTCTGCCTTTGCAACCTTTTCCCCCCAAAAGAAAACAAAAATTAAAAATTAAAAATTAAAAAAAAATCTCTTCATGGAAGCTGCAGTGTGTCACAAGCACACCCTTTAGCCCGAACAGCTTTTCTTGCGAATGTTCGCTGCAGTGAGTCATTGGTCTGGTTCGAGGCCTCAGGCCTCTGCTGCACTGTTAGTGCTGCATCCTCACAGGACTCCTCTCGGATACCCTGCTGTTGCCCTGCCTCATGGAGTCCTGCAGCTTTGGGCCTGCAGGAGTGGCCTTTTCACAGGCTCCAGGGGTTCATAGACGGTTAGATGCTGGGGTGGGCCAACTCAAAGCCCTGACCTGGGCCTGGTGGTGGCTCTTCTGTGCCCATGGCCAGCGCTCCCATGCAGGCTAGTGAAGGTGGGGCCAGCTCTCTCCTGTGCCCACACTGCCAAGGCCAGCTCTTCTGGCTGTGGCAGATGGCAAGGGGCAGGGCAGCTAGGGCAAATTTTTAAAATAAAACTTGAATTAAATAAGTCTTTTTGTTTTTAATTGTGTGTGTGTGCGTGTGTAACAACTTGCATGAGTTGATTCATTTCTTCCCCCAGGTGGGGCTGGCCATCAAAGTCAGTGTGGAGAATTCTCATAATCCCATCCAGTGTCTACTATTGTCTGTTGTTATGGTCACTGAAAGCAGTGAGCCATATTGTCACATTGCTATAACTCTCTCTATTTCCCTTGTGTTGTCTTAGCTTTATTATTGATTATTACTATTCAAGTTAAGGTATTGCGGTGTAGCCTACACTGACTTCAAGCCTGGTGATTCTCCTGCCTCGGTCTCTTAAGCTCTAGAATTACATGTGTGTGCTACCACGCTTAGCCAGGAATGGCGAATGCTTTAACCTAATGTGTGTGTGTGTGTGTGTGTGTGTGTGTGTGTGTCCCAGAGTCACATTACATTTTGTCTTCATCTCAGCTCACCTTTTTAATGGTCTGGATAGTTGCACGGACTGTCCTTGTTTTTGTTTTTGTTTTTGTTTTTTTTTATGACACTGACAATCTCATTTTGTGTTTTGAAAACAAGCTCTGGCTATGTTGCTATAAAGAAAATTTTGCACTAGTCTGTTATAATGTGCTTCTATGAGGACGGAATCACTGGATCCGTGTTTGCCAGAGTGCATACTGTAGTGTTTTCCACATCTTGTACCAATTCAGTTTTGCTATCATTGCTGCAGTGCTGAACGCCAGTGTTGGCCAACGTATCGTAACACTCTGCTTCACATCTCCTCAAGGCGAGGCCGTTGGTGAGCATCACGGGTGTGTACCACCACGTCCAGCTCAACTTTAACATTTGAGTATTGGAGATGGTTGCTCAGTTCGGGTATTTCTTGTGAGTAGAATGGGGTTCTGAGTTCTTACAGGGAAGGTAACCGAGATAAAGCGTCAGTCTTATTGCATCAGAGCTAAGCAGTGTGTTATCACTGTGGCTGAGGTAGACCGTCCGGTTCTTTGGGGGGTTGGGGAAGAGGGGAAAGGAACCAAAAGAGTTTGGGAGAAAGGTTGGAGATACAGTCCCTTGTTCCAATCTCGCCTAGCATCCATGAAGTTCCAGGTCTGATCTCCAACTCTGCGTTAAAACAAGCTTGACAGTGAGCAGCTTTTATACCAGCGCCTGGGGGTGGGACTGCAGGAATGCTTCAAGGCCATCCTTACTTACATGGCAAGTTCAAAACCTGCCTCGGCTGCAGGAAGCCATCTCAGAGAAGGGGTGGGGTCACCAAAGCAATGTAGTCTCGGCCTGCTGAGACAGGAGTAGCACTGGTCCACGGGCTGTTAATAACAACCAGTGGGAGAACCACAAGAAAAGTGCGTCTAAAAGGCAGCATTTGAGTTCCGGGTCCAGCTGCCTCAACTCAGCTTCTAAGGCTTTGAACTGCCGGATGGTGATGGCGCACGACTTTAATCCCAGCACTCGGAGGCAGAGGCAGGTGGATCTCTGAGTTCAAGGTCAGCCTGGTCTACAGGGATACAAGGAGAAACTGTGTCTCAAACAAACAAACAACAAACAACAAGGTTTGCACTAATCTTGGCAGAGATACCTCAGATACAGGTTGTCTGCCATATGCTTTGATTTTTCTTTCTTTCTGTTGTTTTTTTTTGGGGGGGGCTGTGGGGGAAGGGTACTGGGGCACAGAATTCACTGTGTAGCTCCAGCTGGCTTGGAACTCTTGCTGTGTAGATGAGGCTATCCTTAAACTCACAGATATCTTCCTGCCTCTGCTTCCCAAGTGCTGAGACTAAAAGCATGCACGGCCATACCCAGATGCAAATATATTATTTATAGAGGTGGCACCCCATAACATTTATTTTGAGACAGCGTTTCTCTTTGTAGCCCTGGCTGGCCTTGAACTTAGAGATCCACCTGCCTCTGCCTCTCTGAGTGCTGGAATTAAGTGTGCCACGACTGCCCATAGTTGAAATCTTCAGTGACATTTTCTGCACACACACACACACACGCGACATTGTACAAATACCATCTCTGTTCAGTTGCTAACATATTCTTCTTTTTTAAGGGCTTACTTATTTCTACATAAACTAGAAATAAGTTTATGTAGAAATAAGTAAGCTTATTTACTTATTTATTTACTTATTTATTTACTTAAAAGCTTCCTCTCTGTGAGGGAGCTTCCAGGGAGCTTTAAAGGCAGGGGAAGGGGGTTACCTGCCTGTATGTGTGTGCACCTGCCTGTGTGGTGCCTACGAAGGTCAGAAGAGGCGTTGGACCCCCTATGGATGCTGGAAACCTGGATCCCCTGGAAGAGCAGCCAGTGCTAACTTCTGAGCCATCACTCCAGCCCTCATTCTCATCACCAAAGAACACTCCAAACCCTCCAGCAGTCGCTTCTGTGTCTTTCTCCCACCAGCCCCTAGCAACCATCAATTTGTTTTGGTTTTTTTTAATCTACATATTTATTTATTCTGGATGTTTCATATAAATGGAGTTTTTGTAATGTGAGACCTCCTTTTGTCTGGCTCCTTTCAGGGAATATAATGCTTTTGAGGTTCATCCACGCTGCGGCATGGATCCGTTCATTCCTGCTGAAGGCTGCTATGCCATTGTATATGGACCACATTTTGTTTATCTGCTCAGCCATTAGGGGACATTTGCATTCTCTCAGCCTTACGGCTGTGTCAATAGTGCCACCACAAATATTCCTGTGAAAGTATTTGCTTGAGGATCTGATTTCAGCTCCTTGGATGGCTAGTAACGCATGATCGAATTTTTGAAGATGGAGCTATTGCTTCAGAATCCTATTACACTTACATCTCTGAGTATGAACCTAGTCCTGCCAGAAGGGAGCTCTGGCTGGGCTCAAGTTCATAGGAGCATCTGTAAGTAGGCCTGATAAAGACATGGCACACAAATGTCAAAGTCACACACGACAAGAAACCAGGAAAGAAAGACTCACAATGCAAATATATAGAGAGCCAGATGCAAATATCTCTAAAGCATCCCACTGAGCCTCGCCTATACGTTCTTCAGAAGGTTCTTCAAGCACGAGAGAGGGGCAACTAGCCCACCGGTCACCTTCTCGTTGCTATGAAAAAATGCCCGACACAAACAACCTGCAGAACAACGTAAGGCTTGTTTTTGGCCAGTCTGATGTCACAGCCCATGCGAGAGGGAAAGTCATCGGGTGGTAATACAACTGGGCTGGTCACATTGTGGGCACAGCCAGGAAGAAATGGACACTTGCACTCACAGGGCGGACAGCGCCATTCACAGCTGCCCCTTCCCCTGCCTTTAAAGCTCCCTGGAAGCTCCCTCACAGAGAGGAAGCTTCCGTGAGGACAGAAGTGTGTGACTCCAAATTCAGTCAAGTTGACGGTAACAATGCAAAAGGAGCTCAGGATTCAAGCTGACCATGCACAAGGCCAAGACAGGGCTGCCCTGAGGCACAGCAGCTGAGGCGTGTCCTCTAAGCAGGCTCCCCGCCACCACAAGCCCCTGGAGCTCTGGAACCTCTGTGATGGCCAGAGTCTAGTCTGAGTGAAGAGGACATGGGCATGCTACTGGGACCTGAGACCCACATCACATGAACAGTGGACAGAGGGCCTGGAAGAGGGTCCCGACAGTCCAGGATCCACAGGGCTGGCCCCGAGGACAGAGGCTTTTCCCCAGCAGGGACACCCCCTTTAGGGTGTGCGGAACAAGTAGGAGGAGAAAGACTCAGAAGGACATCGGGGCACCTCAGTGACATCCTGTTCTCTTTTGGTTTGCTTTGTTTTTTGAGACAGAGTTTCTCTGTGTAGCTTGGCTGTCCTGGACTTGCTTTGTAGACCAGGCTGGCCTCTAACTCACATGTGGCTTTTCAATACTGAGAAACAGACTTGGTAAGAGGAGGGAGACAGGGGCAAAAAGAATAAATGTACTTGTGGATAGTCTTTAATTTTTTAATTTTTTTAATATTTTATTTATGTGTGTGACTGCTTTGCCTACATGTATGTATGTGCACCATGTACGCCGGGTCCCCAAGGAGGTCAGAAGAGAGCACCCTGGAGTTGGAGTCACAGACAGTTTTGAGCGTCCATGTGTGTGCTGGGATCCCATGTCCCATGGAGCCAGTGCTCTGAATCACTTGGTCAACTCTTCATTCCTGGGGGTTGGTGTTTCCCACCCTCTCCCTTCTTCCCCCCTCTTCTCCTTCTCCATCCTTCTTTCCCTCTACATTGGCCCAAGCACTGCTCTCTCCTAAGAAGAGGCAGTTAAATCTCCACACAGTTGAGGGTTTGTGAGAGAATGAGGGCTGAACACAATGGAATTGTATCCCCACAGGCCTGCAATTCCCTATATAGACTGGGCTGGCCTCAGACTGCCTGCCCCTGCCTCCTGGGTGCTGGGGTTAGGGGTGTGCTCACCTACACCTGGCCTTGCTTTTTTATTTATATTTTGTTGAAACAAGGTCTTATGCAAGAGGTGAGGCTGCCTTCAGGCTCACCACATAGGTGAGGATGAACTCGAATCCCTGATCGTCTGCCTCCCTGGTGCTGGGATTATAAGCATGTCCCACATGCTTGGTTTATGTGTTGCCAAGGACTGAGCCATGGCTTCTTCACGCTCAGCAAGCACACTGCCAACCGACCCACACTCTCAGTCCCACTCCAGAATCCTTAAGGTCCATCCCCCAACTAAATCAGGAGAGTGGGAATTTTTGTTCCCAGCGTATACTTTCCTGTGTTTTCAAACGTAATCTCTGCAGTGCAGAGGTGTTAAATGCTACCCTTGGTGAACTGCCTGAACTGCAGGATTTGTGAGCTGCCAGAAGCCTGCCTGGCCACTTCCAGCTGGGCACTGGGCTTTTCGAGTGGCTCTGTCAGCCCTCTTCAGCCCACAGGTAAAGCAAACAGGAGCTCAGGGTTCAAGCTGACCATGCCTGGAGCCAAGTTGAGAGAGAGAGAGTGTGCGTGTGTGTATGTATCTCTCTCTTGGATCACCCCATCACTTCTGCTCCCAACAGACACTTGGAGAACTTCAGTAGTCTCACAGGAGGTCCAGCTTGAAGAACTTTACAAGTGAATGCTTCTGGAGTAAAGGAGCCCTGACTCTCTCAGATAGACCCAGGAGAGCCCTGTTACAGGTGAAGCCTGCAGAGTTGGGGAACTGCCAAGGTTTCGCAGGCCTGTTCTCTCTCCACCATGGGGTGGCTGCTGCAGACAAGTCAGGCAACTGCCCTTGACCATCAGCCTGAGGAGGCTCCCAGGGTCCTGGGCAGACGGTTGTATATATGGCCCACACTGTCTCCACAGGACACACGAGAGTGTCTGCTGACCTTCTTCATGGTGTGACATTGGAATGATCCTGCGCAGAAAATCATTCCGTTCATCTACCAGAGACAAACTTAGGCTACACTGTGTGAGGGGGAAAAAAATGAAACAAAACCAAAAATAAGAAACAAAAAATGGGCATGGCAGGCACGAAGGCACAGGCCTTAATCCCAACACCTGGGAAGTAGAGGGAGAAGGATCAGGAGGTCAGTGACATCCTGGATACACGTGGTCTCATACATAAGGCTAGCTTGGTTAAATGAGATCCTGTGTCAAGAAAACAAAAACAAAAGCAAGCAAACAAACAAAGAAGAAGAAAAGAAAGAGTCTGGTGTGATGGTTCTTCTGTAACCTTCCCATTCAGGAGATGACAGCAAAAAGATTCCCAATAATTTGAAGCCACAGTCAGAGCTACATAGCCAGTTTAAGGATAGTCTGTGCTACATGGTGTGTGTATGTGTGTGTGTGTGTGTGTGTGAGAGAGAGAGAGAGAGAGAGAGAGAGAGAGAGACAGACAGACAGACAGACAGACAGACAGACAGGCAGACAGACAGACAGACAGACAGAGACAGAGAGTCAGAGAGAAAGACAGAGACCGAGCTGGGGAGAACATAAGCTAGAGTCCTCTGGGAGGAGGGAGCATCAACTGAGAAACTGTCTTCAGAAGACCAAGCTGTAGGCAAGCCTGGAGAGCATTTTCTTCATCAGTGAGTGACACGGGGGACAGCCAGGAAGCAGCACCCCTCCATGCTCTCTGCACCAGCTCCTAGCTTCAGGTTTCTGCCCTGTCTGAGTTCCATCCTGACTTCCCTCGATGACGAACAGTGATGTGGAAATGTGAACTGAACAAACCCTTTCCTCCCTAAGTTCCTTATGGTCACGGTGTTTCATCACAGCACCAGTAACCCTAACTCAGACATTAGAGTGTCTAGCATGTGTGACAGCCCGTGTGAGCCCTCCCCGGGACGGTCTAAAACCGAGCGTGTTGATGGTTACCTAAAATCTCAGCACCAGAGAGTTAAGGCACAGGGTCAAAAGCTCAAGGTCTGAGGCCAGCCTGGGATATACAAAGCCCTGTCTCAAAAAGGGAGAATGGGGAGGTGGGAGAAAAGAAAGGAAGAAAGAGAAAGAAGAAAAAGAGAAGAAGAAGAGAAACTGAGGCTCAGAAAAAATTAGCAGCAGGTCTTGCAGCTTGCACAAGCAGGTTCGCTTAACCACCTTTGGCTTGATGCTCGGAAAGCTGAAGGAGCGAAGCTTCCTTCTTGTAAGTGGCCCCACAGACCATTGGGTAATAATAATCCACGGTGACACTATAACTGTGGCTTTGGGGAAGTGACTCCCTGCTGACTTCTCACCGCTCAGGCGTGGCGGAACCCCTGCCCCCACCTCTGTCCTGGCTCAGTGGGCCATTTTTGGTCCTGAGAAAGGGAAAAGAGACCCTCAGGGAAGCTGCCTAAGGCCGGTCTCAGCGCCCAGGGTCAGGGTTAAGGGGGTCCTGTTGCGGAGGGCATGTTTGATCAGGGTTTGAATGACATGGCAGCGGAGAGGCTCTCTAGCCCTCAGATCCAGACGCTCCACGCGTGAGCCTACCAGATATTGACTGGAGAGCGGCATCAAGTTAGGACGTCCGCACCCCTAGAGAGAGATGCTTTTAAAGCCCTGGCACACCCACTCGGGGTTATGACTCTGAGCATCCTCGCCTGGTACCAAGAATGAGTCTGGTGTGTAAGTGGCTCCCAGGGGACTGGCAGAGCTGGAAGACAAGCCTGCTGTGGTCAGGATACGGCTGTCCCCGAACGAAACTGAAGCACTCTCTGGCTGTCTGGATCAGGTGCTGTGGAGACCAAGGGTGATGGCCAGTCCGTTCCTCGGATGGAACTAGGTACATCCAGCCTCAGGGGAGTGATGCCAAAGTCGGGAGCCAGCGCGGTGTGGGAGCCAGGAGAAGGGCCTACCTCTGGGAATAAACACACACAGCCTTTACAGAGTTGTTTTGGTTTTGTGTTTCAAGTTTGGTTTTGGTTTACCAGTTCCAAGAAGAATTCTAATAAACCACGGGGTCCATACTCATGGCTCCAGAATGTCCCTGAGTGAGTGTCTCACTGCCTGGATCCAAATGCACGGAGCCCTGGCGGTCAGCGCTAGTTGGAAGGTATCAGAGGGTGGCAGCAGCCTCCTAGGCCCTATTGGGTAACTAGAAAGCCTTGGCTTCCCATCTGTGGGCACTGAGTAACCATGGAGCCTCCTAAAACTGCGAACTTTTCCTGGACCACTCCCCAGCTTCCTCTTTCAGGTCATACTGGAGTCTGGACAGGAGCCACAGCTGAATGACTGTTGCTGCTTTAGCAGTTGCTTGTTCACTGTCTCCCCGCTTCTCCCTGTCCTGGCCACAGGGGCCCAGGTGGAGAGCTCTACATTCTGCCTCCCAGGCTCTCCAGTCTGGGCGGTGGCCCCCGCCTGCACCTGCAGCAAAGGCAGGAATCTGGACATCAGCCAGCATCAGCCTCGCCTCATAGCTCATGTCCCCTCCTGCGTCCTGGACTTCTCCTGCCACCTCTTCTGTTATCTTCTCTGGCTCCACATTCTTTCTCTCCTCCAGACTGAGTGAAGGAGGAGACTGCCTATCTTGTTTCTGACGAACTCCCAGCACGTGGCACAGTGTCTGGTCGCTCCAAGCTCAATGAACATTGCTGACTGAATTAGTAAACCCCTTCGACTCCATGTCCTTAACATCCAGCTGTCCTCCCTCCTCCGCAGTGGCCTTTCCTCAGCTCCCGCCGTCTATGCGGACTACTGAGCATCGGCTGGGTGGCCTTCCATATCGGTCCACTTAATCCCACACTTCAGCTGGACTGCTCATTCTGAAGTGCCCACCTGTTCTATGAAGATCCCCTCCCTCTCTGGCTCCCTGCCTCTCACCAAGGGGTACCAGCTCCATCATTTATCAGCCCAATCTGGACACCCAGGGGAGTGATGAAAGAAGGAACGCAAAAACACAAGAGCTTGCGGTGATGTTACATAAACTGAAGATAAGAGAAGGCCCAGGGCAAAGTACAAGGGGGAAATTGGTGACTAAATCTACCTCTGCCTGCTCCTCCCTGTGTTGTGTGGTGTCTTTAACTGGCCATGAGGTAGCTCTCATCCCCTTGCACTTCAGGCTCCCTAAAGACCAGTATCAAATCTATCTCGGCATCCCTAACAGGACTTGTCCCATCTAATCGCCCAGTTGATCATTGTTGAAGGAAAAACTCAGAGGGCTAAACAAATTACTGAAAAGACAACCAAGGGTCCTGTGGTAGATAAAAGAGATTAATTGTTAATACATGCTTTCTTTCCCAGGGACCCCACAGCTGTGCTGGGCAGATAGGCCTTTGACCAGACATTAATATGTAGGCTTGGTCTTCCAAGCCAGTCAGGGTGGAAAAGAGTGTGGAGTCTGAGGCCAGATACCAGAGTTCTGACAACCTGTTATTAGCTGTGTGAGCTTGGCTAAATTGCACAACCTCTCCATGCTCGCTTTGTCACCTGTCACATGGGGAGTATAATAGCGCCTATCTTGCAGGGTTGTCATGAGAGTTCAATTTATGTATGCAAATATAGTTCCTATGTTTGGAGAATACACATGTGCACACATATTATTAAAGAATGAAGTGCTGCTTAAGTGCCAGCCGTTGTGATGATGATGAAGGCAGTTCCTCTATCCACCCCATCAACGTCTCTCTTTCTGGGTCTAATGGTGGAGTTGAGACATCGACCATTATTAGGCAATGAAGCACAGAGTGGAGAGGGTCAGGAGGTGGGGCCGGGTGGAACTTTATTTCCTCCTGATCAAGAGAGGATGAATAAAAACCACAACAGGGCCTTGGAAAAGATCTCACAGCACAAGGAAGAAGAAAATGGTTCTGAGGGTTCCCATGAAAAAAGCTCCTTATCCTGGAAATGACCTTATAAGAGACAAAATAAACCCCGGAGGAGCATGTGTCATTCTGCAAACAAACAGCACAGGGAGCTTTGATGTGGTTCCTTGCTGGGACTTCCCAAGAAGGAAGTCTGAATGGGGTGCTCTGAATGGGGTGCTCACAGAAGTGGGAAGGAGAATGGCCCCCAACTGTGTGAAGAGATGCTGGAGCTCACCTCAAAGAGCAGTGAAAACTGCAGCTCCAGGGAGACAGGATTTTGCAGCTCCCAAGGTTGGTATCAGGGCTTCAAGGCCCTGGCATTTGCTTTGAGAAATTCACCCCTCCCTCTCTCCTGAGATTTCCTCCACTCCCAGTGGCCCTGGCTGGCTTGGTTTAAGCAAAACTTCTCCGCATCCAGAGGTGAAACTGCAGATCTTATGGGTTTCAAAGGACTTGACTTAACATACCTGAGTTTTAGTTTTTCATCTGAAAGCTGAGTGGTAACAGAGTTTCTGAAAGCAGCCAACGCAGAGGTAGAGATTTGGCAATTTGATGATAGGAATTTCAATACATGTGCTTGGCTAATCTGAAGATTTACACAATCGCAGACTTGATTTCTGCTTTCCAAATCATTTATAGAAGATAAAGCAGACCAGGTGGTTGTGACGCACGCCATTAATCCCAGCACTCAGGAAGTAGAGGCAGGTGGATCTCTGCGAGTTTGAGGACAGACTGGTCTACAGAGTGAGCTCCGGGACAGCCAGGCTACACAGAGAAACTGTCTTAAAAAACAAAATTAAACAAAACAAAACAAAAGGGAAAACTGTAAAGCAACTAATAAAAAAAAAGTGAAGTCAATAAGACCATATCAAATATGAAATAAATACGCATACATAAAGGCAAAGATGACAATCTTATGGTTTTTTTGTTTGTTTGTTTGTTTCTTTCTTTCTTTGTTTTTGAGTGAGACAAGGTATCTTTAGGTTAACCTGGCTGGCCTTGAACTAGAGATCTTCCTGCCTTGACACTGCACACAGAATGACAGATACATGTCACCATAACCAAGTACTCACATATTCCTATGTTTAAAAATAAAATTCAAGTGCATCTTTTTTATTCTCTCACTTGGGAAGCAGAGACAGGAGGATTGGGAATCAAGGTCATCCTTAGTTAAGTTAAGTGTTCAAGACCAGCCTGAGCTTCATGAGACTCTGTTAAAAAAAAAAAAATTAAAAAGCAACTGCACAGTATATTCCTTAGAAGGAATATTTACAATAATATAATATCCAACTGTGTTAAATACATACATAAAAAGATATGAAAGAATATTAAAAGAAAACATGGGGACAAAGGAGCTGGCTCCATAGTAGAGTGCTTCTCTAACCTGTATGAGGCCCTGAACTCACTGCCCAGCAAGGCAAAAATTCAAGAGCAAATGTCAGTGAGGATATGGGTCTCTTGTGCCTGCTGAGGAAAAGGCAACAAAATCTAGAAATGCTATCTCCATGAATGGTCCTTGGTTGGAGCATCAGTCTCAGAAAAGTGCGCAGGTTTTTTGGTTTGTTGCTCTCCTTGTGGAGCTCCTGTCTTCTCTAGGTCCTACTATCTCCTCCTTCTTTCATAAGATTCCCTGCACTCTGCCCAAAGTTTGGCTATGAGTCTCAGCATCTCCTTTGATACCCAGCAGGGTAGAGCCTTTCAGAAGCCCTCTGTGGGAGGCTCTTGTCCTGTTCCCTGTTTTCTCCCTCTTCTGGTGTCTATCCTGTTTGTCTTTCTGAATGAGGATTGATCATCTTACCCAGGGTTCTCCTTCTTGTTTCTTTAGGTGTACAGATTTTCATATGTTTGTAGAACTCCTGCACAGATGTAGCCTATGGCAGTTCAGTGTCCAAGTGGGTTCCATAGTAATGAGAACAAGGACTGTCTCTGATATGAACTGATTGGCCTGCTCTCTGATCACCTCCCCTGATGGGGGAGCAGCCTTACCAGGCCACAGAGCAGCCACTCCTGATGAGACCTGATAGGCTAGGGTCAGAAGGAAGGAGAGGAGGACCTCCCCTATCAGTGGACTTGGAGAGGGACATGGGTGGAGAAGGGGGAGGGAAAGTGGAATTGGGAGAGGAGGAGGGAGGGAGCTACAGGGGGGATACAAAGTGAATAAACTGTAATTAATAAAAAATAAAAAATCTAGACATGCATAAACTTTTTGATCTAGAAACAACATGGCAATGAAGTTTTTCTGTGCGTCTACAGTTTCTCACTGCATTGTTGATGTTAGAGAAAAAGACTACCTGCCAGCATACAGATGGTTCCTGTGCGCCCCCAGTGTGCTGATCTGGATCGATCTTTAGGACACTGCTGCCAGGTGTGGCGGTGCATTCCGGGAATCTCAGCACCAGGGAGGCTTTAGTCTGTGCTACGTGCTGACACTCTGTCTCAACAAGCGTCAGGATTAAGGGTGGGGGATGAGGCTGTAGCTCAGGTGGTAGAGTGCTTGCCTTGCACACATGAAGCCCAGGGTTTGATTCCCAGTACGGAATAAACCAGGCATGGTGGCTCATAAATTCAAGGTTTTTTTCAGTTACATGGCCAGTTCCAGAAAAATAAAAAAATATATATATAAAAATGAAACTGAACCATGGAAATATATTACTCATTTAAACTTTCGTTTTATTATTCTAAAGTCTATGCACACACACGTCTGAATAGTGGGTAGATGTAAGTGTGCAGGGGTCCGTGGAGACCAGAGCATCGGATTCCTCTGGAGCTGGAGTTACCGGTGTTTGCAGTTGCCTCGTGTAGGTGCTTAGAACTAAACTTGGAAAACCAGGTGAGGTGGGGCACGCCTGTAATCCCAGCATTTGGGAGGCAGAGGCAGGTGAATCTCTGAGCTCCAGGTCAGCCTGATCTAAAAAGTGAGTTCTAGGACAGCCAGGGCTACACAGAGAAACCCTATCTTGAAAACAAACAAACAAACACCCCCCCCCCAAAAAAAAAACTCAAAAAAACCTCAAAAAACCTGTGGGAACTAAACTTGAGTCCTTTGGAAGAGCAGTAAGTGCTGCTAACAACTGGGCCTTCTCTCCAGCCCCTTATTCAAATTTTTATTTTATTTTTAAATTAGATATATTCCTTTTACTTTATGTGTATGAGTGTTTCACCTGCGTGTGTGTGTGCGCGTACTAGGGTCTTCTGCAAGAGCAACGGGTGCTCTTAACTGTTGAGCCTTCTCTCCAACTCCTCATTCAAAATATAAAGAAAAGAGTTAACTGGCATAAAATGTTTATGTGACGAAGCGCAGATAAAGCAAAGCGAAAGCAAATGGAATAAAGTAGGGAATGTCAATAGTGACTTGAAAACAATAATTGTGACTCTAGCTGGCACCCACTGAGGAGGGAGGCTCAGGAGGGTCAGGAGTTCAAGGCCAGCTGGAGCTACATGAGACTGTCTAAAACGCACGCACGCACGCACGCATGCGCACACACACAGGGATATAGAAATGGCTCCAGCATTTGCTGCTCTTGCAGAGCTTGCTTCTCAGCCCCCACATGGCATGACTCACAACGCCTGAAACTCAGGCTCCAGGGAATCCATCTCCCTTTTCTGGGCTCTAAGGGCTCCTGTATGCACACGCGCAGACACACATATACAGACACAGAGAGAGAGAACATCCATATATTAAATATGGAGCATCAAAATAAAGAAAAGAAAATAGAAGAAAAAGGTTAATATAGAGGAAAAAGAAGTGAAGGACACATCACTGTTGGTATGATGGGTACAAAGGTTAAAAATAAAAATAAGTATGGTATACTGACCTAAAGTTATGTGTATGTTTCTTGTGCGTGTTTTAGACTAATAAAATGACAAGAAGTAAATCCTATAAAAAGAAAACACACATCTCCTTTAAAATATCCATGGACCAGCACCGGCAACATAAAAGCGTTTGCTGGTCAAGCCTGAAGACCTGACCTGGGCCCTCAGAGGCCTCAGCGGACAGGAAGAACTAGGTCCTAACAGTCATCCTCCCACCTCCCAACCCCTCCCTGACATACACACATCACTCGCACACACCACATGATAATAGTAAATAAAGTAAAAAATCAACGAAGTATCCATAGACTGTACAAACAATAAACGGTAAAGGCTAAAATAAAAGCCAAGTGCAGTCTTAAGTCAAACAATAAATGGTACAAACAATACAAACAATAAATGGTGAAGGCTAAAATAAAGGCCAAGTGCAGTCTTAAGTCTTCACAGGGCCTGAAGATACGGCTCAGAGAGAGGTAAACACACATACCTAGAACATGGGAAGCTCCAGGTTGAACCCTAGGTTTAAATCTTTAGATCTTTAAATACAAGTATGGTGGTAAATGCTTTTAATGCTAGCACCCAGAAGGTAGAGGTCAAGGCCAGCCTAGTTTACATGGTGAGTTTCAGGACAGCCAGGGCTATGTAAAAAGCATAGAGAGACTCTGCCTCAAAAACAAAACAAAGCAAGACAAAAATATAAATAAATAAAAATAAAAAATGAACAAAAAGAAAAAAAAAGCTTCTTTGCAAACTTTAATCCTTCTTCCCTGTATATCTATAGAAAAACTAACATTATAACACCTTAAACAATATCTCCACCAAAGCACGCCCTGCCCCCAGCACCCTGGGCATCCTCCAGCCGCCAACAGGATTATCTGTTAGGACTTTATTGGACTCAAGATGTTCTTAAACATTCACAAGATCTGGGACATTGTGTCCAGGCTGGGCCTGAAGAGGGAAGGCAAGATGGTCAGTAGGACAAAGGTCAATGTGCAACTGTGTAACTCGCTCGTGAGTGGGACTCGTCTGCCCAGGCTCACTAGGACAGTGGTTGATGGTGTCAGGGACCATCCCTGTAGGAGATTGCTTCACAAAAGAAGCCTAGATTACATGATAGTTTAGTGGGCAAGGTGGCTCAGGCAAGGATGCTCGCCAACAAGCTTGAGGACCTGGGTTCAATCCCCATAGTCCACAAGGTGGGCGGGGAGAGCCAGCTCCTGCAAATTGTCATCTGTACTCCATGTGCCATGGTGTGTGTATGCCACATATGTGGGGGTATCCATGGAGACTAGAAAGTGTCAGATCCTGTGGAGCCAGAGTTACAGGAGGCTATGAGTCACCCAGTGTGGGTGCTGGGTATTGAACTAGGGTCCAGGTCGTCTGGAAGAGCAGCAAGCACTCTTGATTGCTGAGCCATCTTTCCAGCCTCTTGCACGGCTCTTGCAGAGGACTTGAGTTCAGTTCCTAGCACACACATGAGGTGGCTCATACCATGTATAACTCTAGCTCCAGATTTGGTGCCTTCTGGAACCCTAGAGCTCCTGCAGTCACATGTGCACACACACACACACACACACACACACGCACACACACATACATAAATGAATTTGAGAACAACAACAACAACAAAGCAGGCAGTGGTGGCATACACCTTAAATCTCCAAGTTCGAGGCCAGCCTGGTCTACAGAGCTAGTTCCAGGACAGCCAGGACTACACAGAGAAACCTTGTCTCAAAAAGGAAAGGAAAGGAAGGAAGGAAGGAAGGAAGGAAGGAAGGAAGGAAGGAAGGAAGGAAGGAAAACAAAAGAAAAATGTTAACAAAATAAACAGTTACTTTGGATCTGTTACCAGAGCCTTGTTTTGAGTCCAGAAGTGAGTCCGGATTCGAAGGGGCAAAGCTTTTCTCAGGACATCCATCATCCATGTAGATGATCTGGCCAGACAGGTCTGCGTCTCAGCAAAGTGCAGAGTATCCAACATAGGAAGACTCTCACCAAAGTGTCCATCCGAAACCCTCATAGCAAAGGGTCAAAACTTGCTGAATCCCAATCCTGAATGGCCAGCGTGTAAGCTCAGGTATGGACAGCTTGGCTACAGGGCAGGGTGGGTTTTCAGGAGGCCATGCTGGAAGGATGCGGTTGCAGCTGTTAGGAGTTCTGTTGTTGTTTATGTGTTTGTGTCAAGAGAGGGTCACACTGTACAGCTCTGGCTGTCCTGGAACTCACAGAGATTCGCCTGACTCTGCCTCCAAAGTGCTGGGATTAAAAGTGTGTGACACTAGGCCCAGCTTTGTGGATAGACATATTTTTAATTTTCAGTTGTGGATAAGCCCTGGGTTTCTCTTTATGTACTTGTTTGACTTTGCTGCAGAAGCACAAAACATATGCATTCATCATGGGGTCTAGTCCTGACGTCTGACTGTTCGTTCTATCCTCATTTGGGGTGGGTCCCAGCTGTGTCGGGTCAGCATTTGGGGTCCTGACTCTTTACTGCTTTCATATCTGGACGTACAATGCAAGGACCTGATGAATGCGCTGGAAGTCATCTCAAGCAATTTGCTTATTTTTTATGTGATTTAGAAGCATTGTTGTTTTTTTTTTGTTTGTTTGTTTGTTTACTGCTGTGTGTGTGCCTGAGTTTGTGTATATGTATCACATACCTACAGAACCTGTAGAAATTGAAGAGGTGTTAGACACCTGGAACTTTAAGCCTCTGTGTAGGTGCTAGGAAGTAAATGCTCGTAACCTTGGAGCCATCTCTCTTGCCCTGAGATGCTGTTCTTTAGAAGGAGTCAAAATAATGAGCCTGGCAGTGTACACCTGTAATTCCAATACTCAGATGGAAAACAAGAGGCTCGGAGTTGAAGGCCAGCCTCGGCTACATATGGAGGCTACACTACAGAAGACCCTGTCTCTAACCATCACCACCAACAACAAAAATCCCAACATGTCTTACAGGTCTAAAAATAAATGCTTAAAGCAAAATAACAGCCATATCTTCTGCACCTTAATATTCTGGAAAGAGTTTGTCTTTATTTTGAAACAGGGCCTCCTGTAGTCCAGGCTAGTCCTGAACTCTTGATCCTCCTGCTTCTATCTCTCAAGTGCTGAGATTCCAGGCATGCGCCATCACTCCTGGTTTAGAGTTGAATTTGTTTGTTTAAATTTTGAGATAGACTGTTATTCTGTAGCCAGGCTGGCCTTCAGCATTCCACTCACCTGCCTTAGACTATCAAGTGCTGGACTCATGGGCATATATCACTATGTTCATTTGAGTTAAAGAGTAAATTAAAATGCAAGGGGAGATTGCTGAGTGGTTAAAAGGATCAGCACTCCAGAACCCATGGAAGTTAGGTGGGCACAGCAGCCCACACCACAATTCCAGCCTAGGAAGGTAGAGACAAGGGATTCCCAGAGCAAGCTGGTTATTGAGATTAACCAATCCACAGCTCTGGTTTTGGTTGTGAGACACTGCTAGAAGATGACTTCCCACATCAACCTGGGGCCTCCGTATGCAAACCCACAAAATGTCCCCTCACACATGCAAACATGAACATACACACAAAAACAAGTAAAAATAGTTTAAAAGTTAAAATGCGATCATTAACTGGTTATAAAATTATAAGAAAAACTGTGTGTGCGCGCGTGTGTGTGAGAGAGAGAAAGAGGGAGAGAACTGAATTTAAAGGGAAACATTAGCTTAAACACCTCACATTATTTGAAAAGAATGATAGTGAAATAGGAGGCAGGCATGGTAGCTCACACATTCAGTCTTAACGTTCAGTAGACAGAGGTTGGATTGCGGCAAGTTGGAGACCAGACTGGTTTACACAACAAATTCTGTGTTGATCAGGACTACAGAATGACTTCTGTCTCAGTACGTACATGAATAAATAAATAAATAATAAACAAATAGAGATAATAAGCATTTACTTCACAAACCTTTAGAAAACGAACAGGAAATAAAACCAAAACAAACTAACGAAAGTTACTTCAAAGTAAAGAGGAAGAAACAACAAAGGTCCAAGTCATTTCTTGGTAAATTGATAGTCCTGGCAAACAAATCCAGGTAAATTTTGTTTGCTGTTTAAAAAATGTTTTTCTTGTGTACATGCATTCTGTCCTGCCTACATGCATGTCTGTGCACCATGTATATCCGTGATGCTCTTGAAGACCAGAAGGGAGTGCTGGACTCCAGCAGGGTCCTGGAGTTGCAGGCAGTGTTGTAAGTCAGCCATCTCTCCAACCCCAGTTTTGTTTTAAGACAGGGGTCTTTCTCTGTAGTCAGGCTAGCCTCAAATTTGCATCTTCCTTCTTCCTGAGTGATAGGACCACAGTTGTGTGCCACCACTCCCAGATCCCTGGGAGTCTCTTAAACTCTCTGGATAATGACCTCTGCTGCTCTGGATTCCTTGTCTTTGGAACTCAGGAACCAAACTGATTGAGGACGTGTCTGAGGTAGCTAGTAGCTACACTGTTTCCTGTATTCTTGCTTTCCACAGCTGCAGACTGTAAGACTGTAAGCCCTACCCTGTAAGACCCAGCTCAATTGTTGCCCGCCTCCCAGCTGGGCTTTGTGGATGCAAACAACTAACCACACGAGTCAGCATGAGGTGAGCACTTGGAGACGGGGGAAATCCAGCATTTGTGGAAGAGTGGCTTGGTGTGTTAATGGATGAAGTTAAACCCAGAGGAAGAAGATCGCTGACTACTGAAGGATTTCAGCCCTCAGTGAAGCAGGGGTAGAACGCCTCAGACGGACAGGAGAAGCACAAGGCTGTGTGTGTAAAAGGACTGAGGTGTGGACCATGGTGGGATGTCCAGGTGACGCTGGTACAGGGCACTGGTGAGGAGAGGAGCAGCTGCTTACTCAAGGCTTTAGTTGGAACACTAATGGATTATGTCTTGTATGCCTCTGGCTGATGGAAGCCAGATTTTGAGACTGGAACTGCCTTTAATGAAATAGGAGCCCACACAATGAATAGTCTGGGGGCACACTGCCAGGGAGGGGCTAGGGCAGACTGCCCTCGTGGAACACTGTAGATCTGGGGCCTGGAACACAGTGTTTGGGCCCATCCAGATTTGATTCTTCCTACTGACCATTTTGTGACTTCTACGTGCCACTCCCAACTCCCATTCCAACGAGGGGGGATTGGGAGGTAGGGCCTGGCAGCTCCCTGCTTGCCACGTACATCTTCACTCTGCTTCATCCACACTTTAGCCCCGCCCCCACAGGGACACTATGGTCAAGTCTTTGTGTGTCTGCACAATGGCCATCTCTGTCCTGAGCAGCCTCTTCCATATCTGCGCCTGTCTCTGTCAATTGCTCAGGTTCCCTCCCCTCCGCCTCTCTGATCTTGGCTTCCCCCAGTGAGTCTCTGTATGACACGGATGAAGTCATTGACTTCTCTGACACAAGGTTTCAAGGTTCAGCTCTTGAGAAGGAAGAGAAAAGTACTGGGGCTGGAGAGCTGGCTCAGTGGTCATGGATGCTTGCTGTTCTTCCTGGGGACCAGGGTTCAGTTCCCAGCATCCACATCAGGAGGCTCACAACCACCTGGAATGACGCCTCTAGAGCATCTGACAGCATCTGATACCTTCTTCCGGCCTCACACACACCTCAGCCAACACACACACCTAAAAATAAGATCTTTCTTAAACACAAAAATTCAAGAGGCTCAGTGATGAAAGTCCTTGATACTTTTTTAGAGGGCCCAGGTTTGCTTCCTAGAACCCACACAGAAGCTTAAAACAATCTAACTCAAGCCCCAGAGGCTCTGATGCTGTCATCTGACTTCCATAGATACCAGGCACATGCGTGGTCCAAAGACATACATGCAGTCAAAATACCATATACATAAAATAAAATTTTAAGAAGAATCAAATTCTTGCCAAGGCTTTCTCCACCAAAAAGTCGGTGTCCATGGCTTGGGTTGTGTGTGTGGAGGGAGAGCTAGCTCGGTTCAAACCGTGTTTTCTTTGCAAGAGAGGAGCCGAATTTGATCCCCTGAGCCCATGGGAATGTGCTGGGCACGGTGCCACATGCTTGTGTTCTCCGTGCTGCTGAGGCAGAGGCATGAAGAGCTGTTGGGCCTACTGCACTCTTGCCGGTGAGCTCCAGGTCAGTGGGAAAGGAGACCCTGAGGACGACGCCTGAGGTCTCTTTAGGTCTCCATGCAGGTGCAAACACATGTGCACATTTCTCCTGTGCAATCCTCATGCTCACTGACCCTCCCACTCATGTCTCTTCCTCTTCTCTACCTTGGCTGGCCAGATGAAGAAAGAAAGCCTGAGAGCAGGCTGTCTCCCTGGTTGCAAGAGCTGTGTATGATTAGTGCTTGTTTGTTTTGAGACAGGGTCTCTATTGGGTAGCTCTGGCTGTCCTAGAACTAACTCTGGCCTTGAACTCACAGAGATCCACCTGCCTCTGCCTCCTGAGTACTGGAATCAAAGGTGTGCCCACATCCTGCCTAGTACTTGATTTAATACTTCTGACGCCATCTTGAAATTCTTAATGATTTTTTTTTAAGCAAAGGGTCCACATTTTCATTTTATACAGAGTCTTGCAAATTTGGTAGCTGATCTTGCTTTAGGGGAGGTGGAAGGGACCTTTGCCAAGGCAGAGAATCAGGCCTTCTGTATCTCAGGGCTGCCAGCCTGGAGCGCCAACAGCCGGAGCTTCCAGGATTCATTTGCCTTTCAAGCCCTGGTCCTGGTCAGGGAAACTTGAGAAGTACAGTTTCAGTCCCTAAGGAGGGAGGGAGGGAGAGAAAGAGTAAGAGAAGGAGATAGAACCATCCACAACAATCTCAGGAACCAAGGAGACAAGGCTAGATCGTCAGCTCAGCTCTGCATAATGGGAGCTGCCAACACCAAGGCCAGCCCTGATCCGAGAACTCTCTTCAATGCCCTCCAGTGCACAGTTCTGGAGTTAGGGGACCCATAGTATACCCACTGTATGGGCCTTGGTCTCCCTAGATGTGCCATGGGAATGATACATCCTGACTCACAGGGGCCTGGTAAGGATTGAGATGTCTTACCACAGTAGCTAGCACAAAGGAGGTGAGCTAGGGAGTCCTTCTGGAGGTTGGCCACATGACGGGGACAGTGCCAGTGGCTGGACATTCAGCTGTGTGTAGGATGAACTGGGCCCCAACTTCAAAGACATCCCCTCAGAGAGGGAGCTAGCCACAGTGTGCTGAGAGCTGCAACATCTGGAGGAGGTCTTAGAAGATCAATCAATGGTTGGGAGTCAAGAGGAGGCGGTCAAACACAGAGAAGCACAGGGGGAAGAGGGAGTGGCCAGCACTGGCAGGAGGTGAAGGAGGGTGCAGCCTACCTGGCTAAATGGAAGGGAGAGGAGAAGCAGAGAGGGAAAGGCCTGGAGTTGAGGCTGAGAAGCGGGGCTGGCAGAGGGAGCCCCCAAGAGAGTGTGAAGCAGGGAGTGTCAGTGAAGAGAGAGAAAGGCACCATTCCAGCAGTAACGAGGGCTGGAGAGTTGAGGCTAGGCCAGGCAGGGCTCCCCACCCCCACCACAGAGCCTCAGGGCAGAAGGCTTTCTCTGGGGAGATGAGAAAAGTCAGAGAGGGAAGATGAGGATGCCTGCCAGGAGGTAAATGCTTGCTCCGGCTGGAGAGACAGGAAGACTTCTAATGTGAGGTGGGCTGGGGGGCCAGAGCAGGGGCTTTGCCGTCCCCTCCTGAGCTTCTGCTGCTAATGCAGCTGCCCCTGTGGCTTCATTACAGCACATGGGGACCATTACGGGGCCTAGGTCTTACCATTAGCCTGCTTTGGCTGCGAAGTTCAGGGAGATGCCCTCAGTGCCATTCTCCCCTTCATAGGATACTTACTGTGACTCACTGGGCTTCCATTTCCTGGCTGGATCAATATAGGTTTTCAAGCCTTTCAGTCACAAAATCTCAAGTTGTGAGTAAGTAAAAATATGAAAGCAAAGGTGCTCAAGTTGGAGTGGGGTGGGGTGGGGAACAGCACTGGGGATGGGGAATCTGCTGGATTTGGTGGGCTATAAAATCTGACTATTAATTTGTCGAGGAAAGCATCAGGGAACCTAGCCTCCCAGGCTTTTCTGAGAGGGGATACTCACTCCTCAGACCCAGGAAGCTCGGGATGGTGGGTAGATCGTCAGCTAAATCCAGACAATTTAGTCAGAACAGCAGGTGAGGAGTGTTTAATGCACTGTGCAGAAAAGAGAACAGAGCCAGGCATGGTGGCACATGCCTAGAATACCAGCACTCAAGAGGCTTCATCAGGAGGACTGCTATGAGTTCGAGGCCAGCCTGAGCTACAGAGTGAGTTCAAGGACAGTCTGGCCTACATAGAGAGATCCTTGCTCCTAAGGAAGGAAGGAAGGAAGGAAACAGAGAGAGAAAGAGAAAGGCTGAGCCTTAAAAAGCACTCACAGAAAAGGTGGAGGAAGACTTGAATCTGAATACTCAGGCTTCACTAGGTCACCTGACATGAAAGCTCAGATGTCATGTACCTCTGGAATGTAGTTTCTTTGGCTGGAAGTAGAGGAATTGGACCACAGCAAGTGCAAAGTCCAAGACTGGCCACTGGCCATCCTGTGGGTCTTCTAGAGGTTAGGACCAATCCTGGGTCCTGGAGCAAGCAGCAGTAACCTCAGAAGGCTCGGTGGCTCAAAAGGGAGATTAGGGAAAGGAAATCAGTGGGGGTTTCAATAACCAGAAAGACTTCCCTCACACTAGGACCCTAAAGCAAGGGTGGCTTTGGAGACATCTGGGTCTGGAAGCTGCCTGCACCAACTCCCACGGCCAGCAGAGGTTAGACAAGGCGCCTTTGTGTCTCCTATGTGAAAGGCCCGGGAGGCTGCAGAGAGGCTCAGTCACACAGCTCTGTGGGGCCACCCTTCTCACTCTGCACAACGCTGCAGCAGCACCCCTTCTGAGCCCCCGCTGGGGCTGGGAGCCAGACTCTACTCAGCTGATAGGCAGCTAGCAAGGCCTACAGCCCAAGGCAGAGAGCAAGCTCTCTGGCCGCAGAAAAAGGCTCGTTCTGAACTTGCGCGTTCATTTGGCTGTCCCAAGACACCCTGGATGGACACTGGAAGACGGAGCGTGAAAAGACTGGTTCCATTTCACAGAAAATGAGTCCCCCGAACTGGACTGGAGCTAGAGCAAGGTCTCTCAGTGTTAAAGCTGAGAACTTACACTCAGATTCCTAGGCAGACACTCATTCATCCACCCATTCACAGGACTGTAACCGAGGGACGGCTGAGGTACGCCTTGCCGTTTTGTGCTCAGATAGTACCGGGACAGAAACGGGGCTCTTCAGAGCAGGGCAGAGAAAAGAACTGAGGCAATTCAAGACGAGAGACCAAACTGAACCGGGTCTTCAGGGACCTGTTGGTGAAGTGAAGGAGAAGCGAAAGCAGATGGAAGTGGTGAAAACGGCAAAGACCCTTCCTGGCTGCAGGAGGCCAGAGCAGGTCCATTAGTAATGAGCCGAGCTGGGCGGTGGCCTAGGGGAGGCTGCAGGTCAGTATAAAGGTCCTGGGCCGCGACAGGAGCCACGCCAACACCAAGCAAACCTTGTAAAACCTGGGCGTCTCTGCAAACCAGTGTTCAGGGCAGGTGGCCTCTGCTCAGCCAGGACGGTCTCCTTCCGTCCCTCCCTGCTCAACTTGCTGACCCGTGGCCGCACAGCCGGGCGCGTCCCCAAGCCGCTGACAGACCAGAGGCATCTATCTGGGAGGGTTGGGGGCGGCGTCCGCCCGGAGTGCGCCCCGCCCTCCTGCTCGCTGCCCGGCTACGGGGTGCGGAGCCAGGCGGGGTGGGGCGGGACCGCGGCTCTTCCAGGCACGTGGGACCCCGCGCGGCCGGGCATGGGACTCGGGCCCCGCGGCGGCGGCTCCTGGAGGGGACCAGCGCAGTGGGGAGGTGAGGGGGCCACCTAGAGGGGAACCGACCCGGGGAGAGGTCGCCGGGTGCGGCCCCGGACTGGCGCGCCCGCCGGGCGACTCAGCGCCCGCCAGGGAGAGCCCATTACGTGACTGTCCCGAGGGCCCGGGCTTCCAGACCTTGTACTGCGCAAACTGGACGGTGACAGCAGGCTGCCGGTCGGAGCACTGTTGAACTTTGTTTCCTCTAGAGCGCGGATCTCGGTGAGTGACAGGCACCCTGCAACCTCTACCAGAGTCCCGGGGAAATCTGCCTGTTAGCGGGCTGTGAGCGGCTGCGCTTGACCTAGCCTGTGCGTACCCCGGGCAGAAGTCTGTGGGCAGAGACCCGCGAATCCTGGAGACTTCTTGGGCTTGCGTTCCTGCCTCTCTCCCCAGTCTCTCCGGGCAGCCCACTCCTGCTTAGGTGAGATAAGTTAAGACTTGAATCTGGAAACTTTTAACTTGGCAGGTGGTGCTGCAGGAAGGGTCAGTGCCCCTGAAAGGCAGTATCCTCTTCAGTCGTGTGTGTGTGTGTGTGTGTGTGTGTGTGTGTGCGCATGTGTGCGTGTGCGTGTGCGTGTGTGTGTATGTGTGTGTGTTGCTGATCTCCAGGAGCTAGACCCAGGCCTACATGCTGCTGGGAACTAACCTTTCCAGTTTGGGGATTTGTGGGGCTAGGTGACTGCTGTTCTCAGAACGGCATCCGCAGAGTTCCTGGGTCAGCAGCCTTGTTCTGGATCAAGTTTAGAATAGTGGCTTCTGAAGTTCAGTTTGGGGTCCCAGGAAAGCGTCGGTTACCCGTGGGTGAGGGCGGGAGGAAGGCAGTTCTCTCAACAGCCAGCCTCTAAAAGGGGGCCAGTGCCCGCAAGGTCCCGCATGAGGGATGGCACAGGCCCCGCTGCGGGGCCTGCCACTCCTCTCCAAGCTTTGGATTCCCCTGGGTTTCCGGGAGCCGGGAAGGCGGGCATACGGAACAATCCTCAGAGAAGGCTTCCCAGGAGTGGAGTGGGGTTGTGGTCTTTCCGGTTTGCCTCGCGCCCACATCTGCCAGGAACCAGCTGAGAGTGAGAGCACATCAGCCAAAGCCTCACGGGTGACACCCGGAGATCTTTAATTTCTTAATTAAAAAATATGTATATTCATCTGTAATCTTTCTTCTGTTTAACTTACAAGTACTTATGCTACTATTGAAGCGTTGTTGAATTGTTACTTGTTACAGTTTATAAAAATCCCTCATTTTATCCTCCTAAAGGCCCCATGAGAAAGGAACTATATTACCTTTATTTTGTAGATGAGAAAACAGGGTCTTGGAGAATGTCTTATTCAAGGTCACAAAGCCAGATAAAACCTGGGACTCCTGCCTGCCTGCTCCAGCTGAGCTTTCCCTGTCCAGGACCAAAGCTTCAAGATGAGGGTATACCACTTGTTTCTAGGCTGAAGGGAGTTTGAATGCTACAGGTTCTCGCTCTCTCTCTCTCTCTCTCTCTCTCTCTCTCTCTGCTCTGGAGCTCACCATAGGGACCAGGGACCAGGCTGACCTCAGACACACAGAGTTCTGCTCATAACCTAACTCTGGAGCTCTGAGATTAAAGGCATGCACCTCGCTGCTTGGCTGCCCCCAGGAGCCTTTCTTTGGGGCTCCGTTGTGGTCTAATTGCCCAGCTGTTTATGGGATAGTAGCTGTATCCCCAGGTCTGCTCATAGGACCAGGAAGATCTTGCTGACCTGATGATTAAGAAGTGCCCTCCAGTGTATCTCTTCTCTCTCCTAACTTCCTTCCTTAGGCCTGTCTGTGCACCCCTAAAACCCATACTTTCCCTGAAATGCCCTTGGGTCCCTAAGCCACCAGTAGGGCCTAATAGGAAGAACATGCATGCAGGGCCCTCCTTAATCTCTAGAGAAGCCAGGTAGTGTTATAGAGCCAGACCATCTCTGCCTCATCACCCAGCACAGGTGCGGTGCATGGCAGATGCCAGGGAGAAGATGGAAAATGAGCGGCCAGGTGCAGTGGGTATTTAGATGAGGACAGACCTGTTTCATGAAGAGCCACCATAGTGGGCACTCCTGCCCTGAGAAGGGGTCTTACGTAGCTTATGCTGGCCTTGAGCTCAGTCTGTAGAATGACCTTAAACTCCCAGTCCTCCTGCCTCTACCCCTTGAATGCTGGGCTTGTAGGTATGCACCCGTTATGTTCGGTGCTGGTAATCAAACCATGGCTTCTTGAGTTCTAGGTAAACATTCTACCTACTGAGCTACATCCTAGCCCTGAGTGAGGGGGGGAGAGAGAGAGAGAGAGAGAGAGAGGCTCCTCTATCGCCCTGTCATCGCCAGACCCTGAGGCCTGCTTCAATCTTGGTATAGAATGCGTATCAGGATTCTCTGATGCAGACAATGTCATCTTGGACCCTGCTGGGCCCACCTCCATTTTGGTGTCCTGTCCCTGTCATTGAGGAAGACACACCTAGACACTAGGCCTCCCTCTGGCTTGTATGGTTACAGTCTCCTAGAGAGTGCCTCACCTCCAGTTCTATTTGTAAGACAGACTTCGGCCAAGCGTCGGCTTGGGATGGAAAGGAGGCTCACGAGGAATCCCAAGCCTGTACCATTAGAAGTACAATCTCCTCGGTGGTCACCTACCCTCCCAACTCCCCGGTACTAACCACAGTGCCAGCCCTGAAAATGCCTTCCCTTTGTAAGCTGGAGAATAAGCCCTCAGCTTGGCATTTGAGCCCTTATGAATTCCTTGGCCCCCACACATTCCATGCCACCTAACCCTTCAAGCCAGCTACTTGTGACCGACTGGCACTTCCTCAACAGCCTGTACCTTCACCCACTGAGTCCTGGCTTGTGCTTCCTTCTTTCTCGTCTCTGTCTTCTTGATAACCCTGGGTTGTCTTTTAAGGAGCAATTCCTTGGGGAAGCTCCCCCTGACCACCTCCCCGAGACACACATTGTCTCTGGCTCTGTGACCCCTGAGTTCCCTTTGGATATGGTTGGATCTCCCAAGATGACCTATCCAGCCCTGGGTCTTTTCCCAAAGCTTGGCTTTCAGAGCTCACCCTCTGAAGCCACGCAGGCAGAGAGGCATAGGCAGGTATTTGCTGGAGCTTTGTGGCTCTTTGTCCTTTCAGCTATGGTTGTGCTACTCTGAGCACGAACTCCTGGGGCTCTGAGAATCTCAGCTGAAGGCTTTTCAGAGCCACAAGAAACAGAACTTTGGATGCAGCACCTGCTTCAGCAGGCGAACTGAAGGAACAGCATGGGATTCGGGCACTCTTGGGGTCAGACCCAGAGTCACTGGCCTGGAAATATTCCATAAGAGCTCTGAGGAGGCGGTGTTGGCCGTACAGCCTCCTGTGCATCCTGTGATGTGTGCCTCGAGCCTCCCAGCTCATAAGCCGAATGCTTCCTGCCCCTCCCCAGGCTTGGACCATGACCTCTGTCTCTGTGCTGGGGATCCAGGGCAGATTAGATTAGAAGTGTCGTGGGATCCTAGGATTCAGTGTTTTCCTGCCACGATGGGGAGATGCTGCCTGCAAGGAGGATTGTGCACATCTTGCTCCCCGGGGGACCTCATCACTCCCTGGTCCTATTTGCTCTTCATGAGCTGTCCCGAGGGTCTGTGACTCTTCCAGCTTGACCAATAAAGAACTCACACTCATCAAGCCTGTGATCCCAGCACTCAGGAAGGCAGAGGCAGGTGGATCTCTGTGAGTACGAGGCCAGCCTGGTCTACAAAGTGAGTCTAGGACAGCCAAGGGCTACACAGAGAAACCCTGTCTTGAAAAAAAAAAACAAAGCTCACACTCAGAGACTGGGTCTACCCAGACTGCACAGCAAAACAGGCCCCAAGTTGGAGCCTGAACCCAGGGTTCTTGTTTCTTGGGCCTCACTGCAGGCACGCAGGGGAGGAGTCCGGGACCCTGTGGTTCCATTTCACCCATCTGTGAAGTCCTGTGCTGCACTTGGCTGAGCTGGGCCAGGAAGGATCAGGGGTTTGGAGTCCTGTGCTAGCTAGGTAGGCCCTTTCTCCTTAGGGGTCTCAGCCTCGGTGAGTGGCTCCCACAGCAGAGCTCTGGGGAGGGTCGTCTAGGGAAAGTGCTGCAGAGCTCAGGGACTTCCTAGAAGGAAGGCCTCACAGCACACACACACACACACACACACACACACACACACACCCCGTCCTACACCATCAGAGGCCACCCTTGAGCTGTGTCCCCAGGCTAGGCCTATGCTCAGCGCTCGGTCTCATGATGTAACATGCGGAGGGAACTGCTATCCTATAGCCCCGTGGTGGACATTTGGGTGGGTGGGTGGACAGGCAGTGACTTCTAGGCTCCTGATCCTCGGATGCCCAGACCGCCCTGTACTACACACGGACCACAGAGGGGCTTAGCTGGTTAGCCGTCTCGCCCAGCTTTTGGATCACTCCTCTCTCCAACCGCCCCAGGCCTACTCATCTGTCTAGCCACAAGTCGGGTGCTGTTCCTCCAGGAAACCTTCCCTGGCCACCAGCGCCTCCTTTCCCAGCAGGGCCTCCTTGGCTTCCTTCAGGCCACCCTGATTGTCATTCTCTGTTTCTGGGTGTGCATCCTTGACCTTGACAATGAACTTCTTGAGACTGGGGGAGAACGCAGTCTCAGAGTCACCAGGTAATCCGCACAGGAACAAGCCTGCGGAACAGAGGGGGGTGCAGAGGGCTCTGGAGCTCCTTCCTCCTGAGGATGACTGGGAGTGCCAGGTGCTCATCTTAGGTCAGCTGTGCCCTCGCCACTGTGCCCTCCCCTGAAATTCCTGCAGGCGTGCTTCTTTGGGGGTACCCCATCCCTCTTGTCTCTGCTCTACATAGCAACCTGCTCTCTTGTTATTCTGTAATGTGAGAGTGAGTTTTTGTTGTTGTTGAGCTACCTCAACAGCTCACAAGCAGGTTCTGCTCCGTTAAGAAGAGACTGGCATGTGGGCTGCGGGACTGGCAGCCCTGTCCATCCAACAGCTTCGAAGGGCAGAACAGATTCCCCGCCCACCCTGTGTTCTCTCCTGCCTCTTGATGCTGTCCTAAGTCCAGGTCCTCAATTACCCTCCAGAACTTTCTTCCTGACAAAGGCAGGGGCAGCAGGGGGTTTCTGGGGTGTAACAGGACTCTCTCCCCTGCCAGGCTGGACAGGGTCCACCAGCCTAGCAGGTGGCACATTCCAGAGCCACCTTAGTAGAGGAGCTGGAATGTTGTCCAACCACCCAGGAAATTCCGCTGCCAGCCTAGAAATGGCCCAACTTCTTCCTCTTGGCTTTAGACTCACCAGCCTGGGACTAGTGAGGAAAGAACCAGGGGAGGCAGGGCAAGAGCAGAGGCAGGGGCTCTCCCTGCTGGGCTTGGCTCCGCCTGTGACTCTCTGGGGGTCTTGAGCGAGACCTTAAGAAGCCGATTGCCATGTGCGTGAGAATGGAAACAGTGCAGAGGGGGACTTTGGATGTTAACCTGGCAGCACGAGGGAGCTGTGGGAGGGTCTGAGCTCAGGTGGTCATGTACTGAAAGGTGGGCATCAGGAAGACGATGGACTGAAGAGTTAAGGTTGGAAAGGCAGGGCAGAGGGAGGCAAGGACTGCAGCCCAGAGGAAAAGGTTAGCCCTGTGTCTGCTTCGGGCAAAGGGCATATAAGGTACATCTAAGGAAGTCTGCTGGTCTAACTGGTATTATTTGGTGAGTGGTGGACAGGGTGGAGAACTGAGAGATGGCCACCTAGAAGGACTGTAGGGGCCTTTGAGAAAGTGGCACCTCCTGAGGACAGGCCTCAGGGTGTGCACAGAGAGGGGCAGGGTGAGAGGGGGAGCTCAACTTGCCACCAGACTCTTGAGCAGACAGCCAGATAGCAACCCACGCTCTGAACCGTGTCAGCCTAAGATGCCAGGGTTAGGGTTAGTGCATCAAGTCATCACTGGCTAGGAGGCTCTTCCCGGCCCTCTCTTGGATTTCTTCCTGCAGCCACCCATCTCCTTTTGCTCTGCCATCTTTACACTATACCTACAGCTTGGGGGCTCCACTCCCCCATTGTTGAGACAGTAAGAAGATGGGGAAATATATTCAGAGGGCTGGAAGCATAGTTCAGTTGTAGAGCACTCGCCTAGATGCTTCAGGCCCTGGGTTCAATCCCTAGCACCCAAAACCAAACAAGAAAGAAAGAAAGAAGAAAGAAAGGAAGGAAGGAAGGAAGGAAGGAAGGAAGGATAAAGAAAGAGAAGAGTGTGTGGTGTATGTGTGTCTCACAACTGTTAAAATACTTGCCTAGCATACCTGAAGCCCTAGGTTGTCTAGCCCCAGCCCCACATAAACACGACGTGATGGTGCTGGGTGAGGTGGCACACGTCTGTAATCCCAGCACTCAGGGAGGCAGAGGCAGGCAGATCTCTGTGAGTTCAAGGCCAGACTGGTCTAATAAGCAAGTCTAGGACAGCTTGGGCCACACAGCGATACCCTATCTTGAAAAAGAAAACAACAACAAAAAAGAAACATGAGGTAATGGTACATATCTATAATCCCAGCACTTGGGAGGTAAGGGGAGCAGAATCAGAAAGCCAAGTTCATCCTCAGCTACACAGTGAGTTTGAGATGTATAGAGCTCTGTCTCAAAAGAAAAAAAATTACCCAGGAGGCTCCTGGTGGCTGCTGGGACCTGTCCACACAGAAGGTTCCTTCTGCCAGGCAGCTGTCTTCTCTCTAGCAGGTGCCAAATGCCCCCTGTGCCCGTTGGATGTGAGGGGCTCTCAGCTCAGCTCCGTCCTTGAGTTTCCTCCTCCATCAAATGGGGATTCAGCAGAGAGGCTGGACCAGGCCCCATCTAGACCACGCCAATAAGCCCCCGCATGTGTACATGAATGTGAAAGTGTGTGTTCTGGGGTGTGTGTTCTGGTCTATGGTGTTTGTAGCTGTGTGTCCAGGCGTGGTGTATGTGCATACGTATAACACCTGTGGAGGAATGTCTAGGTGTGAATCGGAGGGGACTCTAGTCAGACACCTGTCCTGCTCAAAAGTATGTTGAACTCATGAATGCTGTATGCCAGGCCAAGAGGGTATCGACCAGTTCCTGCTGTGGGGCTGAAGTGCAGAGCCAGGACTGAGGGAAAGGACACTGGAGACTTGGCTCAGCTTTGCAAGCTATCAGCCTTCCACAAGGCCTCCTTCCTGTGAAGGGGTGTGGGAGAGGGAGGCTATGAACAGCCCATTCCTGGAACTTATGTGCCAGCAGGGGATAGCAGGGTGTGGGGGTGTGCAGAGGGCACTGTGGCCAGGCAAGCATGCCGTGTCTCCTCCTGGCTTCTTCGGGGCCACAATTAAGGCAAAGGAGGCAATCTGTGGAGGAAGAGAAAGAGAGAGGGAGAAAAGAAACATGGCCAGGCTGACAAATTCTTTCTCATCCCTGCGTGTCTACAGGAGCCCTCCAGGCAGCTGCTTGCCCTGAAAAATGCCGGAGGCTGGGCCAGGCCCCAGGCCTGGGAACCTGTTCTTCCGGTTTCCTGCCTCAGCTGGTCCAGGCCTGTGCATTTATGAGTGAAGAACTGACGCAGGTGCTGAGCATCCTCACCACACCAAGAGCAGGAGCTGATCAGGTGTGCGAGGCGGGCCGCTGGCTGGCAGGCATTTTTTCTGTGTGTGCATTGAATTCTGCTTAATCAGCGGGATCCGAGGCAGGGACCCTGCTCTGCTCTCTTATCCCAGGCTCTGGAGCCAGACGGCCCTTGGCATCAAGACTAGTTTTTTCTAATTCCTTCCACTATAACCAAAACGAATAGTTGAACCACTGTGCAGATATTTACCAGGGACTGTGCCCTGTGGGAGCCGCTTAAACCTAATCTGATGGCTACCAAGCAGGAAAGGTAGCAGAAGGGACTACAGCGCACGGAACTGAGACTGAGCCGGAGACGGGCCAAGTAAAGTATGAGGTTGCCTTAGCCTGCTGACCCATCCCTAGAATGCCATTCCCAGATGGTTTCCCTGGCTCTAGGAGAGGGGGCAGGACAGGATCTTCTGGGTTCTGTCATGTTGGACGGAAGGGAGTGTAGGACCCCTCTGGGGCCCACTTGGGCGGGCTGGGCCCATAGCTCTTGGGCTCAGTTCTTCTGGGTTCTCACAGCCACTAGAGCAGCATCTGCTCATTCATTCATCCCTTCTTTCCTGCACAACTGCTTGCAGGTTGGGCCTCTTGCTGGGTACAAAACCATCATGTGGATCCAGCCCTCAAAGGAATGTGTTGAGGTGCGGTAGAAGGACAAATTACCATAAGGCTGCAGAAATGTCCCTAGGGACTGGTGAACTGAGAAAGTTCACTGATAAGGGACATTGAGAAAGAGCCTGGAGAAACTGGTGGGATGAGTCTGTAAAGGATCGTTCTGGAAAGGCTCTTGGGACAGTCAGGACAACATGAACAAACGTGAGGGTGCCTGGAAGGGTTGGTTCACGTCTTCATTAAACTGGGAGTTCTTGGGACATGGCCAGACAGAACTGGCCATAGCAGAGCCAGCCAATATGAGGGGACGAGTCTCCATGGAGCTGAGGTCAGTAGAGATCAGAAGCTGGTGCTGAGGGAGAGGGCTGGGGGCTGGCAGGATGGGCTTTACAGGCTAGTGAGCTGGCCCAGGGAAGGAAAGGACGGCCAGGGTCAGTCTGGAACAGGGCCATTGTGATAGAGTTCCCAGCTGGCGTGGAGGGCAGAGGCCAGGATGTCTTAAAACAGGTGGAAAGGGAAGCTTCTTGGTTCTGGGGACAAGGAAGTTTCCGCCCTGCCTTTCAGGGTCAGAGATTCCACCAGCAGAGAACAGCAGGAAGCCCTGTGAATAGGCGCAAAGAGAGTGGAGAGCTGATGCTGCCCCCGAGGCTGCCTCTGAGTGGACAGCAGTGGTGGGGAGACGGCAGTGCAAAGGTTAGAAGAGGCCACTCTGTGTCCAGTGTAGCAACGCTCCTCCTGAGGGGGCCACTACCATTCTCTGGGGTGGGGATCTGACCCTTGAGACAGAGGAGGACTTCTTACCTGGGACTCTTAGGTTCAGTCTGCTGCTGTCTTTCCATCCAGGGTCCCTGCTCCCTGCCTGCAGCTGAGAGTGGTGTTCTTATTGTCATTTGTTTTGTTTTGTTTTGCTCTGCTTTAAACAAAGAGAATGTAGATTTATTGTGGAAAAGTGAGAAAAGGAGTACCACCAAGGGAGGAATACTACAGTTTAAAAAAAACAACAACAACTTTTTGTTGTTGTTAAATTTACCATTTGTTGGGGCTGGAGAGGTGGCTTAACTGTTCTCTTTCAGAGGACCCAGGTTTGAGTCCCACTTGGTAGTTCACAACCATTTGTAACTTCAGTTCCAGGGAAGCGGATGGAGTGACATAGCACACATATATCCAGGAAAAACTCTCGTACACATACATTTTTTTCTTCTTATTAATTACAGTTTATTCCCTTTGTATCCCACCTGTAGCTCCCTCCCTCTTCCCCTTCCAATCCCACCCTCCATCCCTCTTCTCCACCCATGCCCCTTCCCCAGTCCACTGATAAGAGAGGTCCTTCTCCCCTTCCCTCTGATCCTAGCCTATCAGGTCTCATCAGGACTGGCTGCATTGTCTTCCTCTGTGACCTGGTAAGGCTGCTCTCCCCTGAGAGGGAGGTGATCAAAGAGCCAGCCAATCAGATTATGTCAGAGACAGTCCCTGTTCCCATTACTAGGGAACCCACTTGAACACTGAACTGCCATGGGCTACATCTGTGCAGAGGTTCTAGGTTATCTCCATGCATGGTCCTTGGTTGGAGCATCAGTCTCAGAAATGACCCCTGTGTCCAGATTTTTTGATTCTGTGCTCTTCTTGTGGAACTCCTGTCCCCTCCAGGTATTTCTATCTCCCCCTTCCTTCTTAAGATTCCCTGCACTCGGCCCAAAGTTTGGCTGAGTCTCAGCATCTCCTTTGATACCCTGCAGGGTAGAGCCTTTCAGAGCCTCCGTGGGAGGCTCCTGTCCTGTTCCCTGTTTTCTCCTTCTTCTGATGTCCATCCCATTGGCCTTTCTGAATGAGGATTGAGCATCTTACCCAGGGTCCTCCTTCTTGATTGATTCTTTAGGTGTACAGATTTTAGTATGATTATCCTATATTATATGTCTAATATCCACATATGAGTGAGTATATACCCTGTGTGTCTTTCTGCTTCTGGGATACCTCATTCAGGATGATCTTTTCTAGTTCCCACCATTTGCCTGAAAATTTCAAGATTTCCTTGTTTTTAATTTCTCAGTAGTGTTCTATTGTATAAATGTACCACAATTTCTGTATCCATTCCTCAACTGAGGGGCCTCTGGGTTGTTTCCAGCTCCTGGCTATTACAAATGAAGCTGCTACGAACATAGTTGAGCAAACATCCTTGTTGTGTACTCGAGCTTCTTTTGGATATATGCTTAGGAGTGGAATAGCTCGATCTTGAGGTAGCACTATTCCTAATTGTCTGAGAAACGCCAGATTGATTTCCAAAGTTTTGTACAAGTTTACATTCCCACCAGCAATGGAGGAGGGTTCCCCATTCTCCACATCCTCTCCAGCATGTGTTGTCACTTGAGTTTTTGATCTTACCCATTCTGATGGGTGAGATGGCTCAGCCGTTAAAGGCTAGGCTCACAACCATAAATATAGACATATACTTTTAAATTAGTATTTCTGGCTCGGTGGTTAAGAGTGATTGCTGCTCTTGCAGAGGATCCACTCCCCAAATGGTGGTTCACAAACATCCCTAACTCCAGTTCCAAGGGACCTGACCCACCTTCTGCTGGTGTGAGGCACACACATGTAAGTTACATGTACATATACACAGACAAAACATTCATATACATAAAATAAATGCATCAAACCATTTTTTATTTATTTTTAAGCTTTTCAATAAAATTAGATTTATCCACACCATCTTGTTCTCTGTAGACATATGACATCATTATTTCAGGAAAAGGAAGGTAAAGGAAGCAAAATACTCACTTTTTACCACATATATTAGGTCATGTTTTGCCATTGAGCCCTTTGGGTAAAGCTTTCCTACTCTAGCCCAGGAAGAGCTGTCGTTTTCTTTTTCATCCACAAACTTCCTACCTGTGAGGGCAGCTGTTTGTTTCTGTTGTGTGTATGTCCATGTCGCACATGTGAAGAACCACTTGGGAGAGGCTCCCCTTCCACCATTCCAGGCCACCTGTCTCAGCCGCAGGTGGCTTTACCTGCTGAGTCATCTCACCGGCCACTCCCCTCCCCCATTGCTTGGAGACAGTGTCTTTCTATATAGCCAGGCTGCTTCAACCTCTATTCCTGCCTCAGCCTCCCGAGTGCTGGGTGGCAGGTGTGGGCCTCCTCACCCTAACTGAAAGAGCTCTGAGTGGTCACAGGATGGTACACAGAGAGGAGGAGAGGTGGTCATCTGCCCGTCAGGCATTCATTGTCCACTGGCTGGTCAGAACCTGTGAACAGGGCCAAGTAGAAGACACAAAGACGGTGGAAAGGCGTCCTGCGCCAGGGAAGGCCTGGAAGAACTAAATTCACTCCACCAAAGAAACCTCCCTCCTCCCCCAATCCCAATGCAACCCCAGACTTCCCTGGACTCTCCGGGAAGGTCACCATGCCGTCTAGCCGTCCCCTCACAGGTGGAGAACAGGACTGCTGTTTGCAGATGCAGAAAGCGCCAGAATACAGGAATAGCACCTTCCTTAACAAAGCTGCCCGAGGGGCTGGAGAGATGGTGGTGAGGAGCACTTGCAGCTCTTGCCGAAGACTGGGGTTCTGTCACCCCAGAGCAGTTTCTATCTCTCCATGCTTCAGCCCCAGTGCATCCTTAACCTCTGCAGGCACCAGCCACACACTCAGACACAGATACACACAGACAAGACACCCACACACATAAAGCAAACGTTAAGAGTCTAAAAGGAGAGTTTACACAAGGAACTGGATGATGGAAGAGGGAGACCCTTGTCAATTCTCCCGGACCCCAGAGACTGGGGGATGGATTTTAAAGCTAGGAGTCTGTGAGGACTCGGGCATGTTGGATGCCCAGACCAGAGAAGCCTCAGTGGGCAGTGGGCAGAGGGCAGAGGGCAGAGGGGTTCAGCAGAGGGTCAATCTCAAGGCCACTTCCTATAATCTGAAGTTTTACCCCTCTGGAACCCCCAGTTCTCAGTTCCAAGCCTTTGAGTCCTTGGTCTTGAAGTATCTGACCCAGGGTTTTAGAGCAAGGGAAAGCAGGTTCCAGAGTAAACATCTCAGACTTTGAAGACCACGTGGCCTCGATCACAACCGCTCAACCCAACGGACACGACAATACAACCCACATGACAGTACAAGTCTTGATTTGGAGTGGGCAGTGGTGGCGCAGGCCTTTAACCCCAGCACTCAGGGAGGCAGAGGCAGGTGGATCTCTGTGAGTTCGAGGCCAGCCTGGTCTACAGAGCTAGTTCCAGGGCAGCCAGGGCTACATAGTGAGACCCTGCATAGGGGGGAGGGGAGTCTTGATTTGGATAAACAAGTGGGTTTTTTGTTTTTGTTTGTTTGTTTGTTTTGTGATAGGGTCTTATTATGTAGCCCAGGCTGCCCAAGCAGACCTTGAACGCAGTTCTCCCGCTTCTTCCTGGTTTAAGCAAATCTTCAGTATGTGTGTTACCGGGGTAGGAACCCAGGGTCCCCTGCACGATAAGCGAGCTGTCTGTGGCCACGGTTAAGCCTGTCATTCTCACCTTCGGCACATGGAAGCAAGGGGGTCCTTCTGAGTTCCAGTTCTTACTGCTTCCTCCCCACACCTCCATTTCCCGCAGGGCAATGGCAGCGGACCTGGACCCCTGGAACAGCACCACCAATGGCAGCTGGGAGGGAGATGAACTGGGCTACAAGTGTCGCTTCAACGAGGACTTCAAGTACGTGCTGCTGCCCCTGTCCTACGGCGTGGTGTGCGTGCTGGGCCTGTGCCTGAACGTCGTGGCTCTCTACATCTTCCTGTGCCGCCTCAAGACCTGGAACGCCTCCACCACCTACATGTTTCACCTGGCGGTCTCTGACTCCCTGTACGCGGCCTCCCTGCCGCTGCTGGTTTATTACTACGCGCAGGGTGACCACTGGCCGTTCAGCACCGTCCTCTGCAAGCTGGTGCGCTTCCTCTTCTACACCAACCTCTACTGCAGCATCCTCTTCCTCACCTGCATCAGCGTGCACCGGTGCCTGGGCGTCCTGCGCCCGCTGCACTCCCTGCGCTGGGGCCGGGCCCGCTATGCCCGCCGCGTGGCTGCGCTGGTGTGGGGGCTGGTGCTGGCCTGCCAGGCGCCCGTGCTCTACTTCGTCACCACCAGTGTGCGGGGCAGCCGCATCACCTGCCACGACACCTCCGCCCGGGAGCTCTTCAGCCACTTCGTGGCTTACAGCTCCGTCATCCTGGGCCTGCTCTTCGCTGTGCCCTTTTCTGTCATCCTGGTCTGTTACGTGCTCATGGCGCGGCGGCTGCTCAAACCTGCTTACGGGACCACAGGCCTGCCCCGGGCCAAGCGCAAGTCCGTGCGCACCATCGCCCTGGTCCTGGCCGTCTTCGCCCTCTGCTTCCTGCCTTTCCACGTCACCCGCACCCTCTACTACTCCTTCCGGTCACTTGACCTCAGTTGCCACACCCTCAATGCCATCAACATGGCGTACAAGATCACCCGGCCGCTGGCCAGCGCCAACAGCTGCCTTGACCCTGTGCTCTACTTCCTGGCCGGGCAGAGACTTGTCCGGTTTGCCCGAGATGCCAAGCCACCCACAGAGCCCACTCCCAGCCCCCAGGCTCGTCGCAGGCCGGGCCTGCACAGGTCTAACAGAAACGACACCGTGAGGAAAATTGTGTCGATCAGCAGTGATGACTCAAGAAGGACAGAGTCCACACCACCTGGGACTGAGACCAAGGATATTCATCTCTAGGTCAGAGCCCCTGGGGCAGGTGCTGGTTCATGTTGGGGATCTGCAGGTGACCAAGGCTTGTCCAGATGGGCTGATGTCCTCAGATACAGATCATCAGCAACTCTCAGTTGGCAGAGGTTCAGGATAGTCAAGAGTAGCAGGACCCCAAAGTCTCCAATCATTTGTATGTGTGAGTTGGGAAATCAGAGCTTAAGGAAGGCAATGCCCCCTGACTCCCACGGGGATGGCTGCCTTTCCTGCCAAGGTACCTAGGCTGAGGTTCAGCCTCCTTCATCCAAGGGAAGAGCAGGCCCAGGAAGGACACAGCCGAGTCTGGGCTAGCTGCCTGGATTCGGAGTGGAAACACGAGATGACCAGCGGACTCTTGGTGGGTAATCAGGGACGAGATCCATGGTGACTCAGGACCTGGGCACTACAGTGGACTCAGCTCAGAGGAAGGACCCTCAGGCCGAGAACAAACACCTGAAAGCTGACGTCAGATCCATCTGGAGGCTGGTGGAAAGTGTAACTTATGTGGAAGGCCATGCCGACCTCTTGGGCTGTGCTCTGCTTCGTGGTCAGAGAATGGGGCGTGGCCTGGGAAGCCGTCAGCACCCTCCCAAGGGCCTGATATCTCTGCCACCCGCCTTCCTAGCACTGCTTTCCGGGAGCCTCGGAGTGGGGATCCCTCTTCAGATCCCCAGGCCAACCCTGCTTTTAGGCCACCTGTCATGTGTACTGTACTATGCCAAGCATGGAGAAGAGTCAAGCAGGGCTCTAGTTCTGGGGGTTGGCTCCCCAGTTCACAGACCCTCACATGTGCTGGTAAATGTTGAACTGTTTAAGAGAACTGGGGTACGGGTGGGGGCTTTTATTTATAACACTGCCAACTGTGGTGCAAAGTAATCCCACTGCGGCCAGTCCAGTTTCAATTACAAATTACCAACACAGTAACCATCTCTCTGTAAAATTTTTGAAAATCAACAACTGGATCTTTCTCCTGCTAGTTAGACAGGACCGCAGGTAACCAAAGGTAGCCTTTGAATTTGCAATGTGGCTGAAGCTGACCTTGAACTCCTTACCCTATGGCCCCCGGTTGCCAAAGTGCTGGGATTACAGGTGGGTGCCACACCTCTCCAACAGCTGGTTCTTAAAAGCAGGTGCAGGGAACTTCAGCACAGACCATATGAGTCGCTGTGTGAGCCCTGGTTGAGGAGGGCTCCCTGGAACACAAGAAAGTGGGCAGGGCCAGCTCTGGGGTTTAGGCAGGAACAGGCAAAGGTGACAGGCCTCACGAGGTCATGGACGGAAGGTCCCTGTGAGGAACCTCTCCCCATTGCATCCTGCCTACCTACACATAAGCTCTGAGCTGTGCTGGAGCCTGGAGGCCAAGATGCACATGGTGAGTTAGAGGGGCCTTTAATATTTACCATGGACCAGAGTCCTGGTTTTCACACACACACACACACACACACGCACACACACGCACACACACCACGAAGCTACTCAAAAAATGGCAGAACTCAGCAGCCACTTGGATGGTGAGCACACTGTGGCTTGCCCCAGGGAACTTTCTTTAACCACTGCATGCAGATTTCAGAGGACACAGGGCCTCCGGGACAGGAAGGCCTCTCACTGCCTAGCTCTGTGGCAGCCATGGATAACAGCACTTTCCAGGGGAACCAGGGATAGGCCTATGGTTCCAGCTCCAGGAGCCAGTCAGACTGCCCGACCCATGCTGTGGACATGCTGCCCAGCGTCCGGGCCCCTGGCCTGGAGGGTAGGATCCCTGACCCTTCTGCCCTGTGCTATTTTCAGCCCAAGTAAGACCAAGTTTTTCCACCAACCCCAGACCATTGTCCAGCAGTGACGTGAGGTGACTTGCCTGTCCTCAAAATATCTCCACTTACCCTCTGGGCCTCCCCACCCTCTCCCCACCCTCACATCACATCCTAGGGCTGCTGGCTCCTGAAGGCCGCTGTGAAAGGGCACAGGAGCCAGCAGCCACTAGACTGGAGCCCAAGTGTTGTCCAGCCCAGCTGCAGACTCAAGGCCAGAGAGGGGAGGGGCCGTGTCCAAGGTCAGTGTGGTTCGTGGGCATGAGCCAGTGGCTTGGGCTGCTCCTGTTGCTATGCCCTCCCCCCCGGTATAGGTCAGTGACTTCATGAGTCTCCCGTGCCCCCTGCACTGATCAGCTCTTTCCCCCAGGGCTGGAGAATTGTGACCAAGGACTTAACACAGGGGAACCAGAATGGGACAAGCTGACAAACAGGGTGTATGCTTTCTGGTCGTTACAGCTGCTGTTCTCAGCGAACCAGTGACCAGGCCTGGCCCCCTGTTCCCTAGGCCCTGTGTCCTCCCAAATCTGCATGCAGCGTGGTTCAAAGAAAGTCCCCCAGGAGCGAGCAAGCCCCGGTGTGGTCTCTATCCACATGGATGTCTGGGCGGAGGGGAGGAGCCATTGAGGACAGTCGTGCCCCTGTCCTTCAAGATCAACAAAGATCCTAGACAACACATCTGTCATGCCTGGTTGCTCCAGACTTGGCACATGGCAGGCCACCATCGAGACACAGCAGCTGCTCTCTAAGGATTGCCAAGCCCACCAAACAGGAAAGGAAGGGACTCCACTTCCGCCACACAGTGCCACCCCACAGCACCACACAGTGCCACCGCTCTTGCAGGTGAAATGGGCAGCCTAGTCATGCTGACATGGCTGCAGGCTGAGCTGTCCTAGGGGCAGAGAAAGGAGAACAGAGCCTGAGGGTCAAAACCCGCATCCCCTGTTGGCAGGACCTGGACAAGCTGCTTCTGTTCTCTGGGCCTCAGTTTCCCCATACTTGACAACTGGCTCTGTCTGGCCTGTCTCTGTTCAGAAGGGGCCTTTTTGGGTTTGCTCTGGTTTCAGCACCAGCCCAGCCGGGTGTCCTGTTTCAGCTCTGTCCCAGCCAGGAACAATGAGCCACTCACTTGTTGGACCAAACCCTGTCCCCAGGGTCTCCACCCACTATGTTGGACTATTGTCAGCAATGGAGTCAAAAAAAAGGACTTTCCACTCACCACACAATGATCCCCCTACACCATTGTCCAACAGTGGCGTGTGAGATTTGCCTGCCTCAAAACATCCCCTGTGCCCATCCTTGGGGCCTCCCTACCCTGCCCCTCACCTACCCGCTGACATAATTTCCTAGGATTGTTGACTCCTGATTGCTACAAACCAGCACAAACACCTCTCCTTGTTTGCCTATTTCAGGACTGCAGGCCCAGAGAGGGCTGTGCCACATTCACATTCACACGACAGAGCAGAGCCTACATGTCCAAAATCACACAGAAGTCAGGCTGAAGCCGAGACATGAGCCCTCAGGGCGCTGGCTGGCTGTTCTGCCCCAGCACCCTCATTAGCTCTAGTTTGTCTTTGTCAGGGGCCAGGGGATTCCTAGAACTCTACGTGGTGGGGCGGCGGGGAGAGGTAATGGGACTGAATCTCCTGTTCTCATCTTTGAGCTCAGAGCTCAGAGCAAGGCTTGAATTTCCAGTCTCATGCTTACCAAATGTGGCTGTTGGGGGCTGAATGTGTTCTCCCGTGTTTCATGTGCTGAAATTCCAATTGCCTGCTGGATGTGATGGCACACGCCAGTGCAACTTCAGCACTGGAGAGATGAGGCAGGAGGATCAGGAGTTCAAAGCCATCCTGGGCAACTTAGAGAGCTCATTGAAGATCAGCTATGTAAAACTCTGTTTCAAAGAAACACCCAAGATATTTTGATTGTCAAAGTGCTGGTTTGGGGAGGCAAGCCTTGGTGAGGTAACTTGGCTGTGAGGATGGAGACCTCCTGAGTGGAATTAGTCCCTCTGTCAGCCAGCTTTCTGTTACTGTAGCAAAACACTGAAAGTAATGAACTTAAAGAGAACCTTTAAGAGAACCTTGGGTTTTGTTTTCTTGATAGCATCTCATATAGCCCAGGCTATGTGACATTCCTGCCTTGACTTCCTGGGTGTTGGGATTACAGGCATACATCAAGTAGGAAGGGTTTATTTTGACTCACAGTAGATGTGTTCCCAGTCCATGGTTGGTTTATCTGTGGCTTCAGGCTACCTGAGAAGCCTAACTCCATCTCTAACTCCAGTTTCAGAGGATCTGATCTTCTCTTTCGACCTCTGTGGACATCAAGAACACACACAGATTGCACCTGCACACATGCCAGCAAAACACTCATACATAAAATAAACCTTAAAAAAAAAAAAAAAAAAGACAGGGGCTGGAGAGATGGTTCAGAGGTTAAGAGCACTGGCTGTTCTAAAGGTTCTGAATTCAATTCCCAGCAACTGCATGGTGGCTCACAACCATCTATAGTAAGATCTGGTGCCCTCTTCTGGCCTGCAGGCACACATGCAGGCACAACACTGTATATACAATAAATAAATAAATCTTAAAAAAAAAAAAAAGACAGTAGCTTTGGCTGTGGTGAGTTCAGAGTTCAAGGAAAAGCATTAGGAAAAGGACACAAGGAAAGCTGGGGACACAGGGACACAAGGACAGGGGCAGGTGTGGGCCTATCCCATCATCCCCACAGGGCTGAGCAGGACTGCAAACTCAGGCGGGCGGGGCTCGTTCTTCTCTTCCAAAGTACTGAACAGCAAAGATGCAGCAAGGCATGAATGTGAACAGTTCCGTCTTTCCCATCCCAGCCACTGCTGGCTGGGGTGTGATTTCCCTTTCCTGTCGTAACTGCACTTCTGGCTAACGCTCTGAGTCACTTTGGGTGACTGATAAAGTTCATTGGAATTTGAGATTTCAGTCCCTGCTTGAATTAATGCTCGGCCCTCTTCCTGGCACTTATCCTCTTCCCCACCCCTTCCTTCTTCTGGGCGCCTCTCTCCCGAGCAGGGAGTGGGCAGGGCTTTCTGTGGTGGTGGAGGCTCACAGACCCAAGCCCCCCTGCCTGAGCCCCCCTGCTGCCTGAAAGGCTCCTTTCAGTGGCTTCCACTCAGGCGAAGCCAGGACTCTTGACTTCACTGCAGACAAGAATTTCCAGGCTAGCAAGCTGGCTATGCTTGGCTGCCCAGGCCTCTAAAGTCCCAGCCCTGGAGAGGCAAAGGCAGGAGCATATCTGTGAGTTCAAGGCCAGCAAAGGCTATGCAGTGAGACCCTGTCTCAAAAAAGCAAAACAATAAAAACAAAAAGAAAGGAGCCTGTCACCATGCCTGACAGCTTGAGTTTGATTCCTGGGACTCACATAGTGGAAGAGAGAATCAACTCCCATGTTGTCCTCTGATCTCTACATATATGTCATGACACACACACACGTGCAGGCTAGAGATGTAGCTCAGTTGTAGAGTGCTTGTCTGTCCTGTATAAAGCCTGGGGTTTGATCTCCAGGACCATAAAACCCGGCATGGAGGCATATACCTGTAAGCCCGGCAGCACTCAGGAGGTAGAGGCAGGGCACTCAGAAATTCAGTTGGCATCACAGTGAGTTTGAGGACAACTTGAGACACAGAGCCTCTGCCTTAAGAATGTTCTGGGTTGGTTTTTTTTTTATTATTATTAAAAAAAGTAAATAACCATCTATAGAATTTTGGTGGTTATATTGCAAAGTGTTGCCAAGGCATGTAAATGAGACCATAGTGTGACTGAGGTGCGCTGTAACAGCCGACAGGGTAAAGTCTGGGTCACATGGTAACTCACCATGTTTTCCACCTTGTGTGTGAGGCTCCCAGAAACTGTCTGGGAAAGGAAGCCCTCTCCCCTCAGCCCTCAGTCACGGCTCGTCGTTACTTTAGCCTTCTTATTAGAAAAACACCTCTGCATCGCCAGCAAAAGACTATTATCTCATCATGATCTCCCCTAGAAAACCATAATTTTTGGTGGCCTTAGGGAGTGCAATAAATTGAAAATAATTACAGATGTCTTAAAAATTAAAAAAAATGATTAGAGTTAGACTTGGAATTTGAATATACCTGTAAATTACTATTCTCTTGGGATAAACGTTTAATGAATGAGTGGCTGCTAAGATGATTCGGCAAATCTTACTTCCTGGATTCTGTCCCTGAATCCCCATAGTAGAAAAAAGAAAACCAACAACCATCTACAGAAAAACAAGTTAAAATTTAAAAATTAACAAAAAGAAATGCTGTTATCTTGGGGATCGAGGGCTGGGTCAGAGGTTAAGCATGCCTACTGCTCTTGCAGAGGACCTGAATTCAGTTCCCGGCACCCACACTGGGCCTGTAACCCCAGCTCCAGGGCAATCCAGTGCCGCTGGCTGTCTCAGGCACCTGCACTCTGACACGTATAAATATAATTTTTAAAATAATAAAAAATTAAAAGTATATTATCTCCTTATCAGCAACCTTCACAGCAAATGCTAATTGTGTTTGTTTGTTTGTTTTTGTGTTTTTACAGACTCACTGTATAGTCCTAGCTGGCTTGGAACTTGCTTTGTAGACCAGGCTGGCCTCTGTCTTCTAAGTGCTGTGATTAAAGATGTGCACCACCAGGCCCTGCTCAGGCTGGACTTCTTGGTTCTTAACAGGCTGGAGGTTTCATCTAGACTCTGAGGTTAGAGTTTTTTCCTCTTACCTCACCCCCTTAAATTTCCATCTTTTTATCATGCCTCAGGATGAGCCTGTCTTGTCTGCTGCTGCTGTCACCCTGCCTCTCTGACCATGTCCAGCTGTGCTTTTCTGTGTGAAGGGCTCTAAATGCCAACATGCCTTCAAGTTAAAAGGGGAGGGGGGTAGTGCTGGAGAGATGGCTCAGAGGTTAAAGCACTGTCTGCTCTTCCAGAGGTCCTGAGTTCAATTCCCAACAACCACATGGTGGCTCACAACCATCTATAATGAGATCTGGTGCTCTCTTCTGGAATGCAGGCATACATGCAGGCAGAACACTGTAACATAATAAATAAATCTTTAAAAAAATTAATCAAGTGGTCGAGGTGGCAAACACCCATAATCCCGGCACTTCAGGAGGCAGAGACAGGTGGATCTCTGTGAGTTCGAAGCCAGCCTGGTCTACAAAGCGAGTTTAGGACATCCAAGGCTACACAGAGAAACCCTGAAGAGAAAAAAGCCAAACAAACAAGAAAACAAACAACAAGAGCAAGAATCCTTCAGGCTAAAGAGACAGCTCCCCAGTAGAGCGCTCACTGCGTAATTGTGAGTTCAGCCCCCAGCAGCCATGTTACAGCAGCTTGTTACTCTGAGGGAGGGGAGGAGCAGAGAAAGAAAGGATTGTGGGAGCACGCTGCCTACCTGCCTAACCAAACCCCACAAGCTCCAGGCGTGACCATGGTTCAGAAGAAGTAAGCGAAGAGTGATAGAGGAGGGCGACCATTCTGTATGAGCAAAGAAGGGGGCACTAAAAGCCTACCTGGGTTGGCATACGGTCTGTGCTGCCCGGGGGAAGGCATGCTCTTTTAAGTGTGTGTAGGGTGATCAGGTTGGCGTTGGCGGGAGAATGGTGATGACAGCGGAGCAGATACCTGGAGATTGAAGGCACAGGCGGACAGGCAGCTTGTGGGACATCAGAGCCTGACTTTAAAGCCGGGGGCTGCCAGGAGGTGGGACTGGGAATGTAGCTCTGTTGGTGGAATGCTTGCCTAGCATGCGTGAAGCCCTGAGTTCAGCCACCATCACACACAGGATAATGGCACATACTTATGACCCCAGCACACACAGCCAGGAGGGTCAGAAGTTCAAAGTCACCCTTGGCTGCACAGTGCGTTAGAGCCTAGCCTGGAGTATTGAGACCGTGTTCCCTGCTCCCCACCAGAAAAGGCTCAACAGCTGAGCGCACCTGCCATCTGAGGACAACCTGAGCGAGCTCCCAGGCACCCACATGGTGGAAGGAGATCACAGACTCTGAAAACTGCCCTCTGGCTTCCACACACACACTCTGCACTCATGAATAAGTAAATGTAACAGTGACAATGGCAAAGACTGGAGCTGGCAGAAGACAGGCTTGGGGGAAGGACACGAAATGGGCTGGCAGAAGAGACAAGAATATGGACAGGATCTAGCTGTCTTCTCTCGTTTTCCTTCCCCACTCCACACTTTCCTCCTTTTTGCACTTCCTGTCCGCACAATTCCTGGCAGCAAAGGGATGCCACCGATGGAGGCAGTCCAAAGCTTAGCTTCTACCCAATTGTCAGTTCTTAGAGCCCTCTGGGTGCTCTTTTTCGGCTGTGCTTCGACCGTGGCGGGCTCAGGGTTTTTGACGCTGCACTGCTGCCCTCTGGTGGTCATGTCCTGCTGAGGCCCTGGCAGCCAAGAGACCTGCCAGGCTGTTGCTGGGTAAGAGGACCTACCTGAGACCCGTCTGGATAAGAGTAAGGGCGGAAGAAGGACACAAGCGGATTGAAACAGGGGGCACAATACGCTTATTGTGACTTGCCAACTAGGCGACTGTGGCTAATTCTACCTCTGCTAGCTTCCCAGCCAGGGATGGCGGCCATTCTGTCCCTGACACTCATTCGCCTGTGGGAAAGTCCTGTTCAGTGTCCAGTCTTAGGCACACAGCATGTCTACTTTCTGGTCACAACCATAGAAGTGCCGCCCTGACTGACCGGTCTCCGGTGTGGGCACTTTCTCTCTCATTCTCGCACAGCACCCGCGCAGAGACCCTGCCCTTCTGTCTTGTCTTCTGAGTGGCTCCCAGGGCTGCGCTCTACCCTCTTGGCAGTGTGGCCAGCACGGATGTCTTAGCAGCCTGTGATGCTGGCCTCGACTGTCTGGATGCCTCAAGCACAGCAGTGGGTAACATGCATCTGGCTGATGTGGACGTGGGGCTGAAGCGTTGGTCTGTGGGGTGGAAAAGGTGAGGGGCCTTGGCTGGAGCTCCGGGCCCTTCGTGGTCTCCCTCCAGGCCTGTTCATTGCTCACCTCCAAGCCTCCACCCAAGGACAGAAGGACCCTCTAGTCCCACGCCACATAGCCTTGAGCCCGAGCCCCAGCTCTTAACATCCATTTCTTTTCTTTTTTCTTTTTCTCTTTTTCTTTTGCATCGGTGACGTCTATGCGCCTCACTAATCAGGTACCTTAGGCGTCTTCATTTCCTCATCAAACAAAGAGGCAAAACTGTACTCCCTCCATAGTTCATCCTTGCCGTCTGTCACCTCCTGCTGGAAGAGTTTCCAGAGAACTGCGTCCTCTTTGTGTCCAGAATGGTGCCTGGTTTGTGGGTGACACACAATTGAATGAATGAGTGAATGAATGAATGAATGCGTGAGTGAATACACAGTTTGCGATGAGGGATGGTTGAGGTGTATTGGATACGTTGGTTATTTTCCATTGTGACACAATACCTCACCCAGGCAAGGTAAGGGGAAAGGATATACTTTGGTTAGTTTTAGGGGGATACGTCCGTCGTAGTGGAGAAGGATGGCGGCAGGACGAAGCAGCTGGTCGCGTCATGTCCGCAGCAACGCAGCAGAGATGAGTGCTGGCGCTCAGCTCCCTTCCTCCCTCTCAGTTTGAGAGCCCCGTCCGTGAGACAGTGCCACTCACCTTCAACATGGGATCTTCCTGCCTCGGTTACTGGTCTCTGGAAATGCTCCCAAAGACAAGTCCAGAGATGGGTCTTTTAAGGGGTTCCGTCAAGTTGGCAAGACCGACCATCACATAGGATAACGCCTGCAGGGTTAGCTCGTACCTGCAGGCGCTCACTGCACACTAATGCCCTCTTTACAAAGAAAACTAAAAAAAAACAAAGAAACCAACCGTGGTAGCACACGCCTGTGATCCCAGCACCGGGGAGGGGCGGCAGGAAGATAGATCCGACGTTCCAGGCCATCCTTAGCTGCACAGTAGGGTGTGAGGTCAGTCTGAGCTAAACGGAGCTGGTAGCGGTGCTGCAGTTTCCTTTTCTCTTCTGACAAGGTCTCGTGTATCCCAGGCTGGCCCAGACTTGCCATGCAGCCAAGGATAACGTTCATATTCGGATGCTCTGCAGCTACTTCTCTCGTACTGGGACTGTAAGCATGTGCCTCCCATGCTTTATGCTGTGCTGGGAATGGAACCAAGGGCTTTGTGCATGTTGGACAAGCACTCTGCCCACTGAGCCATCCTCAGTCGAGGATGTTTGTTTGAGACAGGGTCTCATGCGGCCCTGACTGGCCCCCAATGGCTTAGGATGACCTTGAACTTCTGATTGTCCTACCCCCACCTTTCCAGTGTGGCGATTACAGACCTGCACCATAGGCCCAGCTTGAACCCAAGATCTTGATGAAGTCTCATGAGGCACTCTACAGCTTACGACTGGAAGGGGAGAACGGGGCCCAAATGTTAAGAAGGCCCCCTGGTTTGGGAGAAGTCTAGGCACAGTGAGGGGAAGGATTCCTGTCATTTCCACTCACAAACCAGTCCAGGGGCAGCTGGGAGTTGATTTGATCAATGGCTTTTTCCTCTTCCCCTGAGTTCTCCTATGATGGCCTTTTAATTGGGTCCATTTGTTCCAAGGCCATGGGCTGAGCTGAGCAGACGCCAGATTATTTGCCCATTATTAAGTAGATTAGGAAATGGGCATCCGTCTTGGCCAGAGAAATGAGAGCAGCTGGGCAGTGTCCCTGAGGAGGGTTCAGCCCTCTGCCCTCAGTGCCATGCCCTCCAGGCACCTGCTTTTTCCCGCCAGGCTTGGTCTGCAGGGCCCTGCCGCCTACCCTGCTCTCCCTGTGTGGGTTACAGTTAACTGTTCTGTGTTCACAGTTTTACAATGTTGTAAGAACTGTTCCCAGCCACATCTTAGGGCGGCTGGTGACTACATTCTCTTTCTTGAAGAACTTTTTATTTTTCTTGGAGTTAATAATTTCCTAAGCGGGGCATAGTCTAAAGACAAACGGAAGTATAAAGAAATCACAAATAATACTTGCAACTACATGACTCAGTGTAAGGGTGCCTGCTGGGTAAGAGGTCCGAAGCCTGAGGACCTGCGTCTGAAGACCTGAGTTCAAATCTCCAGGACCCATGTCACATGCATCTGCAACCCCAGCTCTGTGGGATGTGGAGACAGGAGGACCACTCTGACTTACTGGCTGCCAGCTGACTTCCAGATACAGTGAGAGACACAGTCTTAAGGGAATAAGGCCAAGTGATAAAGGAGGAAGTGATGGTCTCCCGTGGCCTCCTTGAGTACACGTACCCTCATGCAGACACACACATACACAAAAATAAAAATAAAAACAAAGCTTTAGGGCTGGGGACTTAGGTCAGTGATCGGCAGCTTGCCTAGCAAGCACAGGCTTAATTAAGTTTGAAGAACATCTTTTCTTTTGAGGATAAGATCCACAGTGGACTGAGACAGACACAGATCAGCCACTCATAATTCTCTTTTCCTAGAAACATAAAATTATACAGATTATTAAATGTCATGCAACATCTTGATATACTGTGTGTATTATGCAGGGCTTATATCAAGTGAAGTGTATCTTTCCTCTCATTTGTCGTTTTGACAAAAACTTTCATGAAGGGCATTGGATCATCCTCATTTGGAATTAAGGCAGTTGTGAACCACCAGACTCACACAGATGATGGGAACCAAATTTGGGTCCTCTGCAAAAGCTACAAGCTACAAGCTACAAGCGTTCTTGACAGCCGAGCAGTGTCTCCAGCCGCTCTCCTGGGATAGGAAAAACAGTCTCATAGGACCATTTTTAAAATGGTCAATATGATACGATTATGTACAGTCAAACTCATGATTCCACCCAAAAACAGACAAAGAGAGAGGCTTCGTAGCACATCTATTTAACCCCAGCATTTGGAAGGCTGAGATGGGAGGATTAAGAGTTCAAGGTTAGGGCTGGAGAGATGGCCCAGAGGTTAAGAGCACTGGCTGTCCTTCCAAATGGTCCTGAGTTCAATTCCCAGTAACCACATGGTGACTCACAACCATCTACAAAGAGATCTTCTGGTGTGCAGGCAGAATGCTGAACAAATAAGCAAATCTTTTTTTTTTTTTAGAGTTCAAGGTTAGCTTGGGCTACAAAACGAGCTTGGAGTATATAACAAGATTCTGTCTTAAGCAAAATATTAAAATAAAAGCAATCAATTTTTAAAAAATCACAGTACAGTTTTGGGGGTTGCTAGCATAGATGCACATTTTTCTGCAGAGGAAATTAGAAGGAAAAGGGCCTAATACTCTCCAACGCACATTAGGGCAAAGATTGATGAGGGAAATTGCAGGTGTTGGCTTCTTGCCTAGTTTTTATCTTGAGGGGTGTCTTGTATCTCAGGCTGGCCTGTGCAGCGGAGGAGGATGTTGAACTTCTGGATCCTCCTTCTTCCGCCTCCCAAGAGCTGGAATTGCAGGTGTGCAAGCACCAAGCCTGGGATCTTGGGGCTCAAACCCGGAACTTCGGGCGTGGTAGGCAAATGCTCTACCAACCCTTGGGGTTTTGGTTTGTTTGTTTAATGAAGCGGAGAGCTGGAAATTATTAAAAGACATTTTAGCATTTATTGTTATTTATTGATTGTGGAGGGATGGGCAAGGTAAGCTGTCATCGTGAAGTCAGTTCCGTGCTCCACCTTTGCACGTGGGGATTGAGGTTCCCAGGTGTGCAGCGCAGGCGCCTTACCTGCTGAGCCGTCTTGCTGGCGCTTAGCACAGATTCTACGTTTGTGACTTAAAAGAAAGATAAAATCTTTGTTTGTTTTGTTTTGTTTGTTTGTTTGTTTTGGTTTTGGGGACAGGCTTTCTCTGTGTAGCTCTGGCTGTCCTGGAACTCGCTCTGTAGACCAGGCTGGCCTCAGACTCAGAGATCTCCCTGCCTCTGCCTCCTGAGTGATGGGATTAAAGGAGTGTGCCACCACCACCATCCCCGGCCTAGAAAGATAAACTTCCAGGAAGTTTATCCTGAAGACTTACCTGGGAAAAGACACAGCTGAGAGCATGGGCGTGGGTTACTTAAAAGAAGAGTCACTTTGGTTTTTTTTCCTGAGACAGGATCTCACTGTATAGTCCAGACTAGACTAGAACTCACCATGTAACCCTGGCTGGCTTCAAACTAAAGCAATCCTCCTGCCGTGGCCTCTTGAGTATAGATAATAATAATAATATGTAACAGTAAATTATTGTTTGTTTATTTCAAAATAAATCTATTTATCATCTAATATATAATAATAAAATGTATTGATGATAAAAATTATTGGTTTTTTCATTATTATTGTTATTCACAGTCTCTTATGCAGCCAAGACTGGCCTTGAACTACTGATTCCCCTGTCTCTGCCTCCTCAGTGTTGCAGTCACAAGCATGAACCACCACATCCAACAATAAATTATTTTTTGTTTTTATTTTTTAAGTGTGTGTGTGGTGTGTGGATGTGTTTGGTGTGTGTGTGTGTGTGTGTGGTGTGTGGATGTGTTTGGTGTATATGTGTGATGTGTGTGTGTGTGTGGTGTGTGGATGTGTTTGGTGTATATGTGTGATGTGTGTGGTGTGTGGTGTGTGGATGTGTTTGGTGTATATGTGTGTGTGTGTGTGTGTGTGTGTGTGGTGTGTGGATGTGTTTGGTGTATGTGTGTGTGTGTGTGTGTGTGTGGTGTGTGGATGTGTTTGGTGTATGTATGTGTGTGTGTGTGTGTGTGTGTGGTATATATGTGTGTGCATATGTGGTACATACGTGTTGTGCTGTGTCTGCTGCTCACTCCCACATCTCCCTACCACGCTGGACTCTTACCCCTCCGGAACTGGAAGCAAAATTAAATTCTTTCTTCCATAAAGAGTCATGGTTGTGCTGTCTTACTATAGCAACAGAAAGTAACTGATACATCCATGTGTTCACCTGCAGAGGCCAGAGGCCATCAGCTGAGCTCCAACTTCCTGTTCTCCCTCCTCTGCCTCCCAGGGGCTGGGGAGATGGCTTAGTGGCCCAGAGCAGGGACTGGAAGACCCAGGTTCCATTTCCAGCACCTATATGGTGGCTTATAACTGCCCGAGACTCCAGTTCCAGAGGCTCCTACTCCCTCTTCTGGCTTCTGTGGGCACTGCACACAAGCAGTGCACAGACAGACACACAGACACTCATACCCATAAAATGAAAATATATATTACAAAGAAAAAAGTGTCATTGCCACATCCATCAAGGATTTTTTTTAAGAATCTTTCTAGACTGACACACAAAAGCCTTCCTCCCTCTACAGCGTGATTTGTGTCCCTGCTTCCCTAAGGATAGAATTTAGGTTTGCAACCTGCTGAAGTGATTGAAAACATCGACTTTTCTTTACTATGTACTTAAACTTTTATCAAATGGAAATATCCAGGTGAATCTCAGAAGTTTTACTCAATTTTTCCAATCTAAGCCTCGATACAAACCACTCTGGCTAAGTTAGCTATCTAGCTAGCTAGTTAATTAGTCAGTTGGTTGGTTAGTCAGTTAGTTAGACAAAATTCAGTGAACCCCAAGCATCCCTTGAATTCACTGTTGCTGAGGCTGGCCTTGAACTCTGATCCTCCTGCCTCTACCTCTCAAGTGCTGGGATTACAGGGGTGCTCCACCACAGCCAGCTTGTTGTTCCTCATAATGATTTTGCGTTTCTGCCCTCAGTGGCTCTCCAGCCCAGGCCACCAGAACCCTGCCGAGGTCACAAGACCACCAACTGCTGTGTCAGCAGATGTCTGTGGACTGCCCCCTCTTCTACCAGGGACTCTGCTCGCCTTTAGTGTTGCCAGAGAATGTGGCAACGGAAGCAAGAGGTGCTCTGGTGCCTGGGATGTGGGGCTCTCCCGCCCATTTACATCGAGGCAAGGGGGGAGACCAGAGCCCTGGGGAAGCTGGGCAGGAATTCCTGGGCTATGGGTGGGAACACTGACAGCTTGTGGGCAGCCGGAATGCAGCGAGACCGTGAAGAGGGGACTTCTAGGAGGGGTCTCCCAGTAGGACAAAGGCTGGACTCTGCTGCCGGACTACAGGGCAGATGGGCAAATCCTGGGCTTCTGAACCTCCGGAAGGGAGGTGGGGATGCTGAAAACATGCCTGTTCTGAAAGCTAAGTACCCCAAGGCTGGGAATGGCAGGCCTAGGGAAAGACTCAGGAGTTACTGGAAATGACAGACACAGCCTGTCCAGCAGCACGTCTCGCTGGGTGCCTGCCAGCTGCTTTGGCCAGCCGCTCCAGGCTCTGAGGCAGAGGGCTGACTGAGGCTGGGAGGGGGAGGAAGGAAGTTCACTGCCAGACACAGTTTGAGGGGGGCTCCTGACCTCTCCTGGGGCCTCAGGGCTGGGGCCTGGCTCCTGGGTCAGCTCCCACAGAGCCCCACCACCACCAAGGCCACTTACTCAGTGACAGGGTGCTGCTCTTCTTCCTCTCACCTTGCTGGCTGCACTCCCTCAGTTCTCAACCCTAGGCATCTCTTCTCCCACCTTCAACTCATTCCTCCAGTCCATGTGTAGATGCTGAGTGGGTGCTCTGCTCGCGCAGGAGGATGTGGGGACAGTGGGCCAACCAGGGGAGAAAGGGTTGGCCGGAACGTTGTGGGACGTGCCTTTAATCCCAGAACCTGAGAGGAAGTAACAGGCAGATCTCTGACTTCACCACTACCCCTGCCCTTCCCCCAACCCCACCCCAGCCCCATTCTATAGAACGAGTTTCAGGCCAGTCAGCCAGGGCCACACAGTGAGGCTATGTTTTTTAAAAAGGGAGGGAAGGAAGGGAGGATAGGAGACGCTGAAGAGGGTGGGGGGATGCTGGGAAGCAGTTGGGGGCTCCCAGGTCCACACTCATCTTCCACTCTGGCTCCCTCAGACTTTTCCAAGGTCCCGTCTGAAAAGCCAGCGCCCCCTCACCCGGAGCGGCTGCTGTGGGCTCAGCTGTACCCTTCTCCACCCACCTCCTATCCTCCAGCTCCTCAATGGGAGAGACCAGCTCTGCCTTTGCCCAGTGGCTTTCACTAGCTTTTGCAGCACCCAGGTTCTAGGGTCAATACCATCCGTGCAGGCCTGCACTGGTAGACAAATGTTTCTGCTTTCTTTCTCTCAGTAGAGGGTGAAGGGACCTATCAGAGACATGTTCTGTGAAGCTCCTCACTCCAGAGATTCCCAACAGCACGGATCCCCAACAGGACTCTGCTTGGTCACCACCCTGAGCCAGCTTCCTTCCTTCCCCTGGATCACCTCCCAAATAAACCACTTGTACTTGAACCTCTGCCTCAGGGTTCCCAGAATCCATTACGCTCAACCCCACCCCAGGTCAGTTACTTGCTGCCCCCTCCCCAGAAACACAGCCCTTGCCTCTGTCCAGAGAACCCTAGTCATTGTGAATACTCAGCTGAAGACATTCTTGAGCCTTGAAGTCCTCTTTGCCCCTAGGCTGGGCATCTCCTGTACCAATACCCACACTTCCTACTCTATTCCCCTCTGCACTGGGCACTTGTAGGGGCCGTTGGCCATGAACCTTCACCTTTGTCTCCCCAGGGCCCTGCACAGGCAGGGGCACAGTGAATAAATGAGTGATGACTACAGCCTCAAACCTCTAAGGAATCCTGTGTTAATGCTTCACTCAGACGTCTCCAGAGTCCTGGGCCAAGAGTGGAAGTGCGGCACATAAATCACAAACGCAGTGACTGCTCAGAGAGAGGCCACATCGGACCAGAGTGAGAGGGCACGGCAGAGGCCAGCCATGGGCCATTTCAAGCCCCGGGGGACCGTCACAGTGTCAGGTGGTGGGGACCAGAGAAAGCCTGATTCGGAGAGGCTCCCCTGTGTGCTGGCCCCACTCACAGAGCGGAGAGAGTCAGGAAGGAGAGAAAGCCAGGGTCATGGCACTCCTGCAGTCCCATCCCTTCTTCCCCACCCTATTGGCCATGCCTAGTCATGTCTTTGCATGCTCACTACATGAGTATAATGTTATTTTGTATGTTTTGTTTGTTTATGTTTACTTTTTAATTTCCTCAAGTGATTGTGTGTATGGTGTGGGTGTATGTCTGGTCACCTGTGGGGACACGTGGGTGTGTGTTACACAAGTGTGCAGAAGCATGAGGTTTGGAATCTTCCCCAGTTGCGCTCTGTTTTCTTCACTGAGATGGGCTCAGCTGAGTATAGCTAGTCTGGCTGGCTAGCCTGTCCCTGTTTTCACCTTCCGGACTCTGGAATTCCGGGGGGGGGGGGCTACTTCACTTGCGTGGGTTCTAGGGATCTGAACTCCCACCCTCACACCTGCATGGCAAACACTTCAACCACTGAGCCAGCTCCCCAGTCTCACACTTTCAGCTTTGCATCCAAGGAGCCATTTGCTCTTTCATCCAGTTGTTCACCTGGCCAAACAAGCAGTACAGTGAAGAACTAAGCCAAGGAAAAACTGAGGAGTCAGGAGTTGACTCCAGTATTTCCACCAGCAGCATGAATTCCCTGAATCCTGAGACAGACATCCCCACTCACAGACCTCCATCTCCTTGTCTGTAAAATGCGATACTGGTAGCATCTTCAGAAGACACTGGGATGTCACAAAGATTCGGTGGGACAGTTGAGGCTCCCAGCCAGCTCACGCCTCAGAGACTCTAGAGATGAACCTGCTAGGCAAATTACCTACCACTGAGCTACATCCACACCGTTCCAACCCCTGATGACCCTGCTTGGGACTACAGATCAGGCGAAGACGAGTCAGAGACAGGAGACTAGAGGTCCCTCTTCCCCAGCCAGATCTTAAGAGTCAGGAAGGAGGTAGAGGAGGAAGGACAGTGCAGGAGGGACACTGACACTGAGGAGCATCTATTCTCTGTCATTGTCCTGTTCTGCTAGCCTGACAGTCATCAGAAGAAGCTAGAGTCTCTGCGCTTCTGTTTCTTAGTCTATAAAACGGATGGGCGACTCCAAATCGCTGGTTGTCCTGAGCACCAGGAAGCTTTTGCGGTGTGGACGCCTTCACTCAGGCTCTGCAGTCAGATCTCACGGCTGCAGGACTCAGGTCTGCCTCTTGACACCCATGAGGCATTGGGTGAGTCACTTCAGCTGTCTGTGTCCCGGCTTTCCCACTTTAAAATGGGCATCCTGATATCTCTGGAGTTGCTTTGAGGATTAAAGGCAGGAAAATAACTGCCCCGGGGCTGAGGAGGGAGTCCCACAGGTAGAGGGTCTGACTAGCGAGCACAAAGCCCTGGGCTGGATCCTCGGCACTGCGTAAACCTGATGTGTTCTCTCACGCTCTTAACCCCAGAAGGAAGGAAGTGGAGGCAAGAGGATCAGCAGGTCGAAGCTGTACTCGGGTACATATCAAGTTCCGGATCTTCCTGGGATGCCTGAGACCCTGTTTCAAAATGCAGATAGATAAGTAAATACATATCAAATAAAAGCACAGTAGATACATAGTAGATAATTGCGAAATTATACTAAACCTCCCTTCCCCACCATTCCATCCTCATCTGTCATGCAGAATTACAAAAGTCAGAGTTCTCTCTCTCTCTCTTTCTCTTTCTCTCTCTCTCTCTCTCTCTCTCTCTCTCTCTCTCTCTCAGAGAGAGAGGGGGTATGGAAGGGAGAGGGAAGGAGAGAGAGAGAGAAAGAGACACAGAGAGACAAATGAAGAGGGAAACTGAGACCAGGAAAGGGCTGGAGCAGCTTCGGGATTCAGAGTTCAACCTCGCAGCGCGCCCTCAGCCTAGGAGCCCTATCCTTGCCGCCTGCAGCTTAATAATCTATCACCGCCTCCTTGTCCCACCAAGGGCAGAAAGCCCAGCCCCGTCCTGGCTGGGCGGGACTCCAGTGCTGGGTGCCAAGGCCACCCGGCCACAGCCGCTCCCGCTCGCTGTTCGTCTTGCTTTGGTACCTCAGGACGCCAGGGACCAGAGCTACAACACCGCCACAGCCCCTCATTCAAGTGCTGGGCCGCCTCCCAGAGCTGCAACCCTGACTCGGGACGGACCAGCGCAGCTAGTGCTGCGCAGCGCAGGTGAGGGCGCACGCGGGGGCGGGACGCGGCGATGGCGGGGAACAACGGGACAGGAGCTGCCGGCGAGGGCACAGGGGGTACAGGACAGGCCTGTCGGCTGTAGCTCTTGCCCCTCCCCCTTTCCCGGGGGTAGGGAAGCTAAGGGAACAATCCCTTGGGGAGATAGCGTGAACAATACAGTTAGTGTGTGTGGTGCTCCACGTGCGATGGACGGATTGTGGAGCCCGGGTGGCTCCAAGAAGTGTGCGGTGCCTATGGCTAGGAGTGACTTTGCCATGGTGACAGTTGGCTTCCACAGCACGGTACTGCACCGCCTGTGCTGCGTGGCCGGTGTAAGGTGTCTGCGTTGTAAGGTACAGGCGCCACCATTGCTGAGCCAGATAGTGGAAGGTGAGCAGCCTCTGTGTGCCGGTACCACGGAAAGCGCCCTCCTCTTCCTCTCTTCCCCTCCCTTTTCCCTCCCGGAGATAGGGTCTGCTGTAGCCCAGACTCCCCTGAACTCCCGATGATCCTGCCTCCATCCACCTTCCAAAGTACGAGAATTCCTGCCCACCACCAGCTGCTGAGAGGTTTTTAGGAATCGCAGGCGACTCTAGCTCGTACCCAGGGCTTGGCAGAGTGCAAGCTCACCCTGGGTATAGACGAGGAAGTGGCAGAGGCCAGACTCCCAGCCCCTCTCATCTCCCACCCCTGCCATATGCAGGAGACAGGCCTCTGAAACTCATCCTTGACTTCCAGAACTCCTGTGCACTCCTCGCCTGCGTTTCTGCGTTTGTTTTTGCGTGAAAGCACCGCTCTGACGCGTCTCCTCTGAAGGACTGGCTGGGCTTGGCCGTCTGCTGTGTTTATGCAGCCATGGGGCCTTTCAGCACCCTGCAGCTTCCTGCCCCCAACTGGCTGCGAAGGGCTGAGACGCCACAGCATGTGGCTTCCCGGTTAGGTACATTTGTGTGTTCTGGTCACTTCCAGGGACCAGTTTCTTGGACTTTTGGAAGAATAAGGGTCTCATCTCTACTGTACCCACAGGACCATGTGGGGGCGCATAGAGAAGGAGCTTCCTTAGCAGCCCAGGATGGCCAAGGCCTCCTTGTCAGATCAGCGTGTTTCAGACCCCAGTTCTTGCAGGACTTGGGGAGGGTGCCCCTGAGTACCTTAGTCTTTTCTTTTCTTTTTTAAAGACTGAGACATTAATCGTATTTGCCCTGTAGGGTTACTGTGAGAGCTGGCCAACTTCCTGGATATAACGTGTTTGCACAGGACCTGACACATTAAAACACTTAGTGGTGTCAGAGCTGTGATGAACGTGATGGAGGTCCGCACATGGACAAGTCCCTGCACACCTCCAGGAACTCACGTCCCACAGTCCATGGTTCTGGGGGACTGTGCAGGTGGGATCTCGGAGCCCTTCAGCTCAGGCATCTGTGGTGTCTCATTCCTAGCCCCAAACTGTGTCATCTCAATCGCTTTCTAGGCGACCCCCTGTCCCCTGGCAAGTCACAGGCTAACGGGGGAGCTGCGTGGCCTGGGGTAGAGCGTGGGAGAGAGGCCGAAGGGAAATGAGGGCAGCCCAGGGCGTAGGTGGGCGCCTCTCCATCCCGATAACCACTGTGAGGGGCAGACAGCCAGCCTGGGCGCTTGGAGCGTAAGCTTGGGAACTATGAGGGGCAGAGGCTGGTGTCCCTCTGCCTAAGAAAGCTAAGATCCAAAGCAGGTCCTGGGAGCTGGGGGCAGGCTTTGAGATCAGAGTTGAGCTACTGGCCCACGTGGACCAGGAAACCCCTCAGGCTAGATTTTATTTCTGGGGCTAAAACATTTGTGTTGGCAGCGTAAGAGCCCCTGTTCCTGCTGACTTCATAGGGCCAGTTTGGAGATGGTGCCCAGATGCCTTGGAGGACAAGGGGACATAAAAGGCAGTGTCGGGAGCTGTGGAAATATTTTGTGGGAGGGCACATGAACCTGTCTCCTGTGGCAGGGTGTGATGGGCTGCTGGGAGGCTCAGGCAGAAGCAGGACTGGCCCTTGTCCCTGGTGTCCACTGTTCCCCAGCGGGATTACTTCTTTCCCAGAGACCCCTGTGCTGTTCCACAGGGTCTGGAGGACAGAGATCTCTTAGCAGGAGGTGTGGGTCTGACCTGACTTTCTGAGTACCCAGTGAGGTGAGTTCTTTCTTCGCAGCGGTTAGGAGGTGGGACCCAGTAGTATTGGTGACACTCTGGCCTGCTTTTCTTTAATCCATAATTCTGGATATCCTTGCTTATGGTTCTAGTCCTAGAGCTACTGAGTGCTCAGATTCAAACACCTGCCACCTCCGATTCCATGTGTCAAAATACAGGGAAGCAGAAATTGGTAAAAGAAAGTGGATTTACTAACAGTTTGGCCAAACCATGGGGAATGGAGGTCTAGTTTCCACCCCAACATGCCTAGGCTCTCTTAGAACTTACAGAAAGACACAGGTGGGCCTGGTGCAGCACGTACCTTTAGTGCCAGCACTTGAGAGACAGAGGCAGAGGCAGGAGGGTAACAGTGAGTTTACGGCCAGCCTGGTATAAGCAGTGAGCTCCAGGACAGCTAGCACTACACAGAGAAACCCTGTCTCAAAAAATAAAAAATAAAAATAAAAATAAAAAAAGCACAAAACAAAGGTAAGACAGGTTAATGGAACGTTTCCAGAGCTGCAGATGACCTGGCCGAGGTTGGCTTTATTCTCCCTTATACAAAGATTTTAATCAAACCCAAATAGAAGAAAAACAAAATCTTAAAGATTCCCCCATTTTTTTGTTTGCTTTTGTTTTTTAGGGATGTGGAGATTTGAGACAGGAGCTTGCTTAGTTTAGGCTGGCCTGGCACCCACTACTTAGCAGGGAATAAATAGCCTTAAACTATTGATTCTCCTGCCTCAGCCACCCAAGTGCTGAAATTCCAGAGCTGAGATTACAGATATGGGCCACTATGGCCTGCAAGACCGCCCCTCCCCTTCTGTTTTCAGACAGGGTGTCATGTAGCCCAGGTTGGCCATGAATTCACTGCGTAGTGGATGGAGAAAGATCTGGAACTTCTCATCCCGCTTCCGCTTCCTGAGAGCAGAGGTCACAGGCCGGGACCACCACACTCAGGCTCTGCAATGCTGGGTTTTCAATCCAGGGCTTCATGAGTGCTAAGCAGAGCACTCCACCAACTGAGCCTCATCTCCAGCCCTAAGAACAAGCCCTCCCAGGGGGTATTGTGAGGGGTAAGATTCCCACCTGTTCTGGGCCTGGAAGAGTTCTTTAAAAAAAAAAAAAAGATTTATTATTTAAACAGTATTCTGCCTGCATGCCAGGATCTTGTTATACATGGTTATGAGCCACATGTGGGTGCTGGGAACTGAACTCAGGACTTCGGAAGAGCAGCCAGTGCTCTTAACCTCTGAGCCATCTCTCCAGCCCCCCTGGAAGAGTTCTCAGTTGTTGGTTCTGTTCTTCAGCGGTGAGCAAGTGAAGAAAAGGTGACTTGGGAACTGCAGGAAGAGGTACTCGTGTTTCGCTTGTTTGTTGTTTTGCTTTCTTTGAGACAGTCTCCCACTGTCTTAGCCAGCTTAGAACCCACTATGTAGACCAGGCTGGCCTCAAACTCACAGAGGTACAACCTGCCTCTGCCTCTGAGCTGGGATTACAGGAGTGTGTCACCACTCCCAGCCATGTATAGTGTCTTTTAGAACATTTGCTCCCTCGTCAGGGCATAATTTCTCTAGTAATCTATGATTATCCAAACATTCTAAATGTCTGTAACCCAAACTCAAACTTCCGTACTCTGACATGCCCTCTTTCCCACCCTAATGCTCCAGGATTCTGCACCCCAACACCTCCCCACCTCCCACTCTGGCAATCTGACATTTACAAGCTTCCAAGAAAGAAGCCTGGGAGGTTGGTTCAGCAGAAATATTGGAGAATCCAGGAAAGGTCTTCTCCCTTCCAGCTAGACTGAATGAGGGCTGGTCAAAGGCCATGCTCCCAGGAATGATGATGAGCCCAGAGCTCACGGCCACCTCCACCACACACACACACACACACTCACACACACACGACACAGAGACACAGACACAGACACACAGACACAGACACAGACACACACACACACAGCAGGGAGTGAAAGTAGTCAGAGTAGGCGTGGCTCTCACGGATGACTGAACTCAGCGGAGGGGAACATTTGGGTGCTGTCAAGAGGGAAGAGCTGTGGAGACACTGGGTACCTCTGAGGGCCATTGAGAGGAAGACAGGAGAGAATGCCTCAAAAGGAACCCCAAGGATCAGCCTGTTCTCTTTGAGACATTCCTGACTCCACCACCACGCTTAGGTGGACAGACCCCAGCGGAGCGGCAGGAGTGCGCATGCGCGGCTGGCTTTCGCTGGGTGGCTCTTACACAGTCTAGTCCCCTTTCCTGGACTGAAAAGTTGGCAAGCAGGACTAAAACTACTCAGGCGCCTCTTTCCAGAAGTCCGTGTGAGGCGGAAGGCCGTAGTGGAGGGCAGGCCTCAGACACTAGCTGGATAACGGCGAGCGAGCGAGTGACTTATCTGCTGAGCGGAAGCCAAAACAACACCTACCCGTCATCCCCCTCCTCTCCCAGCCTCCACCCACAGAGAACTTGATCTCAGAGCTAAGACTGACAGCCTGCTGCTGGCTTGTCCTCTCGGAGATCGCAGGAACCTCTGAACACAGGTGGGGCTGGTGTCACACACACACACACACACACCCCGCATTTGTCCAGCCTGAATCTTCGGATTGAAGGAAGAGCCAGTAGCTTCCGGGGCGGTCCAGACAAGCAAGCAGGGACATTGTAAAGGTGGCAAATGAGTGGGGGGGCTCCTGGGCCCCACGCCTGGAAGGCGGGATGGGGTGGGAGTGGCCTAGGTCCAAGGAGTAAGGATGAGCAGAGTGTGGGGCTCAAGCCCCAGGCTCCCCCTGTTGGACACGTCCTGAGCCTCTGCCTTCATGGTCTCCATTCCTCACCCTTCCCATCCAGACATCAAGCTCTACTGATACCTCTTGTCTCCACCCTTACAGCCTGAGCCATGCTCTGGGCTCCTCCCAGCCTTTTCCCTCAAGCCCTTTTGTCTCCGCCATCTGGCAGTAGCTTGTGTAGCACTGACCTACTGCGCTCTCTCCCTTCTTCACAGGGGTCACTGGGCTCCTCACGGCTGGCTCAAGTGATCTTGAACTATTCCAGTCACCGTAGGTGATTCTCCATCTCCCCACCCCCATTCCCCCACCCCCATGCCCCACCCCCGCCACCTTTCCAGCCACCTAAGATGTGTTTCTTCCAGTTGTGTCTGACACCTGCTCTTCCCCGATTCCTGCTGTGCCCTGAGGCGAGACTGGCCACGAGGGGGCTGCAGGGCCAGCTCAGGTCCCTTCTGGGTCAAGTCAGAGACTCCACAGAGACTCCCTGTGGGATAATAAGCCCCTCTGTTTGCTGCAGCTACATGCCATGTACAAGCTCTGTGGGCCTCTCCGTGGAAGTTCTGACCGCCTCTGCTGTGGCACACTCTCCCTTCCTCGTGGCTGGCACTGACATCACCAGAGGGCTAGAAAGTGGGAGCATCGAAAGAGAATCACAAAGAAGAACAGTTCTAACCTGGTCCACTGGCATCTTGGTCCCTGGACTCCACCCAAAGCCACCACCACTACCACCAGCTCGGCCTCAAGCACTCCCACTCATGCATTTACTAGTTCTCCCCTTAGCGCTAATTAAACGCCATGCTGTGAATTCCCTTGTTGTGAAGGCCGGTCACCCTGTCACTCCTGCCCCAGTGACCACGGGTCTTCATCTATCTCTTTATCTATCTTCATCCATCCCACGGTCTTCATTTATCTCTTTATCTATCTTCATCCATCTTTTGCAGCTGGAGCTCACTATTGGTGGTCTCCTAACCTCCCTATGTCTCTATCTATGTATCTATCTTTCTATGTATCCATGTATCTATCTATCTATCTATCTATCTATCTATCTATCTATCTATCTCCCTCTAGCTCTAGCAGCTGGGGCTCACTATCTATCTATCTATCTGTCTATCTATCTATCTATCTATCCATCCATCCATCCATCCATCTATCTCCATCTCTTGCATCTGGAGCTCACTAATGTTTAACTGATTTTGTTGCCTTCCCCGGTGCATACAGAAAGAGAAGCAGGATTATCCCAGTGATTGGCTCCACCCCATCAGGCAAATATTTGCCTCCTTTTTATCTGGGGGAGGCGGGAAGAAGCCATAAATCCTTTCTGTTTTTCTCTTTCACTTGGCTTCTAGAATGCTTGGTCGCCATCTTAGGCTGAGTTTCTGCCCCTGATAGGATCGTGTGATAGACTTGGTGGTTGTCTGAGCCACCCTGCTCTTCCTAGACAGAGAAGGGGAGTAAATCTAAAGCACCCAATGAGTAACTCCTCAGAGCAGCCACTGGCTTCTTGGACTTTCTCCTTTTCTCTATTGTCTCCTTGGTCGAATGAGTCACGAGATGGCACGGACTGGTCCAAAGCATTGTGTTCAAGTCCTTGCTGTGCTCCCATGGAGCTTCAAGAGCATCCGACAACTGGCTGAGAACAGAGGAGGGTAATGCAGCACATCCCTGAGCTACTGTGGAGGGCTAGCTTGGGAAGTCTGGGCTCTCAGAACGAACAGTTCCTGGCCCATCAAAGCACTGGCCTGGGAGGGCCACTGGGAGGCTCCGGCTCTGTCTGGAGTGTTCTGCAGCTGAGCTGCTCTGTAATGTTGGAGATGCTGGCTAGTAAATTAGGGCGGGGCTTCAGCCTGCAGCTCTGACACTTCCTAGGATGCCCGAAGGTGCAAAGTTCACACTTCAGCTGACTGCAATTGGGGTGATCTGTGGCCAGGATCCTCCAACAGATCCAGAAGGGAACAGAGGAACCTGAACTACTTCAGGCCAGTGAGCAGGCCTGGGAATGTCCCTGTCCCATCCAGAACTCCCACTAGCTCTCATTCTTCCCTTTGAACTCCAAAATGCAGAGCAACTTTTCAGATTTTAAACTCTAAACCCATTTTGATGTTGGTGTGTACACATAATGCCTGTGCCGCATGGAGGTTAAGAGGATGATTTCCTTTCTCTCTTTCCACCTGTTGGAGACAGGGGCTCTTGTTTCTACTGCTGCAATTCATGCTCCAGGCTTAGCTGACCTGTGAGTTTCCAAGCTAAGCCTCTGGTCTTTGCCATCCATCCCCTGCCGTGCTGGGATTACTAACGTGGGCTACTGTATGACACGTCCACCTTCTGAGGCTTCTCCTGTGGGTTCTGAACTCGGGTCAGACTGCACTGACTACTTCTGCTCTCTGAACCTTCTCCCCAGGCCTGGAACATCACTGTGAGCCAGCAACGCTCTCCTGGCCAGCCAGAGCTATCTCCTGATGGACTTCTGCTTGTTTTTCTGTGTGGTCTGCCTAGGGCCTCTATGGGGTAATGGAGACGTGAGCCCGCCGTGGTGTGTCTATGGGAAACCTCATGACCTGTCTGTGAGGGAGCAAAGGCCTAGCAGCCCTGAGAACTCAGGTCCCTTCCCTCCATCTCTTTTCTGCTTCCGAGAGAGCCTTGCATCTTCTTGCGGCTAAACTCAACCCTGTGTGGGATCAGTGGAGAGTGAGTGCATGCGTATATTGGCACATGTATGTCGGTGCACATGTGTGTTGTAGTAGGACATATTTCAGCTGTGGCGCAGGCTCCTTGCTCCTCTGCTGGGTATCCTACTGTCCTAAGAAGGCCAGCAGCAGCCCCGGGAGCCTGGTGGGATAGGTTGGAGGAGGAGTGCTTTGGCTCATCTAGAGCACCCCCCCAGCCTGAGTACAGCACCCAGCTTCCTAGCCAAGAGCTCAAAGTGGAGCAATGCCCAGGGGGTCACATCTCCTCCTGCAGAGCCTGGCAGGCCTCCTCTATTCCAGACAGAGCACCGGGAACGGCGTTGTCCCTCTATCTCGAGGGCAGCAAGGAAGCACTAGATAGAGGCCTTGGGACCTGGAATATACAGGAGACCACCCCTGCCAGTGGCTTCCTCAGCTCCTGCCCCTCTCCCTTCAGGAAGGGAGCACAGTTCTGGAAGGGGCAGAGGTACCCAAGAAGGACAGGAGTGAGACCATGAGCTTGAGCCGGTAGTGGTCACCAGGGCCAGGCTCTGGGCAGAGCCTGGCAGTGTGGGAGCCCCTGACTTAGTGCAGGTGGCTCGGGGCAGAGAAGTCACTGTGGCCGAAGGCTTGGTGCCCACCTGCCGCTGAAGGTCTGAGGAGAGTGGGGTTTTGACCCTTCCACACCCAAGACTGAGCCGGCAGAGCCTGCGTAATCCCCTAAGCCTTCTTCCTCTTCTTATGCAACTGCTTTTGTTCTGGGGAAAGGCGAGGAGTCTGTGGTGGCTGCTGCCTTACAATCTCACATGGCACTTGGGCTGCCCTGGGATTGTGGGAACAACTGTGTGTCTGGGAAAACACTGCTGCGGTCTGGGGATCCTGGGGTCCCCTGAGGTGAGGTGTGGGCAGCACGGGCAAAGTTGCAGATGCGCAGGCACGTCACTTCAATGTGAATGTGGACCCAGGCTGACCAGCCCCATACGTGTGCGCCCAGCGCTCCTCCGCGTCCAATTCCATGATCTACCCCGGGAGCCTGGCCCACGGGCACTGCAGCATCCATTTTCGGGGTTTTTCTACACAGGGGAAAAGGGATCTTCCTGTCACTGGCCCACTGCTGGCAGGGAGTGGAAGCATCTTTGATCTCTCCGAAGTCACACTTATTTTCCATCAAGACAATGGGCCTGCTCCAAGGGGCTATCTCAGGGTCTCAGAATGTGAGGAGCATGTGATGTACCCTCTGCCATCTTGGTCTGCATGCTGCCTTTTTGTTACTGTGATGACCACTCTTCGCGACGCCACCAAGGAGTGTGCATCATTATTTATTATTATTGTTATTTTACAGATGGGAGAACTGAGATCCAGACACTGGTTAAGGTCACACAGCGATTGAAGCAGAGATGACCAATGTCGTCCTACGCTTGGGCTAGGAAAATGTACCTTCCACTTGGGGCTTAGAGTATGAGACATGGTCTTGGTTTGGAGCCTAGGGGATGGGGCAGGCTGGGACCACCAAGCAGGCTTCGTGGCTGCTTAAGCTCCATCACAGTGCTCTGCTGTGGGACTCTGCTTTTAGGCATACGTGCCAGGGAAGAGGGCCAGAGTGGACAACAAAGACACCTCTGCTGAGCTTTGTGACCCAGACAAGGCCAAGGCTCTCTGGACCCAGCACCTCCTCTGCTGGCGTAGGTCAGAGGGTGCACTCTCTTTTCTGACCTGCAGAGGGCTTCCCAAGAGCCTGGAGAGCAAGGCAGGCTCGGCTTTCAGAACTGAACCACATGCGAGCCTGCCCGGCCCTAGCTCCGGGCTTAACTCGATCCTGTTGGGCAGGGACTGGGGCAGGGTCTCCTCCAGCCTGGGTGGGCTTCTCCAAAGAGCCAGGAGGAAGCGAGGTGGTATGTGCTCGCCCAAGGAGCCCCCTGGCTATGTGCCCCACACTCTTTTCTTAGCTGTTCTGTAAAGCTCTCACCTCCGGTCGGAGAATTTGCTCCGCATCCTCATCCTCGCTCATAGTGGACGCCACTGGGAGAGAGCAGGGGCTCCATACTTGTAAACTAGGGGGAAGGGCAGAAAGAATAATCCTACCGAAGGGAGGGGCTGCCCAGGGCCACCAAGGACCCAGACAAGGCCACCGACCCATTGCCTTTTCCTGGGCCTTCCCAAGCGCCAGGATGGACCGAGGCTAGGCAGGAAGGGAGTCAGTGCCGCCCTTCCTACAAGCCATCCTCCCTCCTTCTGAGGAGTCATCCTGAGTCCCTGGGGAGTGGTGTGTGGGCCTGCATGGTTGGAGTCACAGACAACAGATTGGCTAACCTTGGGGTCTGGGTCTCTCTTAATGAGCCTTGCAGGCACTGCTGAGAAATGAGGATAGTTTTTCCCTGTGGCAGTAATGAGCAGGAGCCAGGCTCTGTCCAAACTTGAGAGATGCCAGGAGGGGAGCTGGCGTGGTTCTAGGAGCCTCCCTGTGCCCAGCCCTGGCCCTTGACTGCTCCTTCCCTCCATCTTCCCGGCAATCCTCGGGCTAAGCCGATAGTCTAATAGTGCCCATTGCTTGGGTGAGCGCACAGAGCTGGGGTGACTTGCTCCTAGCGGGGCAGTAGCTGAGTCAGCCTTGTGCCAGACACTTGAGCAAGATCTCCAGATTGAGTGCTGGTCCTGCCGTTCGGAGTTCCGTGAGACAGAGTCACTTCCCCACTGTAGTCTCAGTTACCTCATCTGCCACGACCAGACTCCTGAACTCTGTGGCACAGGAACTGCCCAGTGGCAGGGGTCGCCTCAGCCCGGTGGCAGGGGCTGCTTCAGGAGTCTGGCTTACTCCGGTGCACAGCAGCTCTCTGAGGCAGGGTGAGCGTTCCAGGTAAGGGGGCTTCCCTCCTCAGGGGCTCGCCACCGTGCACACCACTGCAGAGGCTGGACGCAGAGGGCTGAGCAGGTGTGGGGCCTCCTCCCTTTTCATTTCCCCTTCCGAGCTCTGCCCAGGGCTAGGCTGCACAGCACAGAGGGACGAGGCACACGGGACTAGAGTGGAGGAGACGAGGCCTAGAATGAGGAGATCTGTGTCTTGGGAGGGACAGTGGAATACTACAGGATTTGGAGCTGCAGAGATCTGAGTTTGAGTTCTGAGTGTAAGAAAACTTTTTCTCCTTTCTGGTCCTCAACTTCTTACTTGTGAATTCTAGTCACTGAGTATGCGTCAGTATCGTCTGTGCTGGGCGATGTAGCATATGCCTTTAATCCCAGCAGAGGCAGGTAATCTCTCTGTGAAGACCAGCCTCTTCTGCATAGTGCATCTCTTGTGAGTCCCAGACCAGTAATAATACATTATCTTAAAAAAAATAAAAATAAAAATAAATCAGAACTGTTTTGTGCCAAATGCTAGAGAGTGAAGAGGGTCCCTTGGGGAGGGGCTGGGTGGGTTCTCGGGGCTGCTTAGGCGCCTTGGCAGGAGCAAACAGGAAGGATGTCAAATCACAATGCAGCCTGAAGTTGACCCTACCGGGAAAACTGATTTCCTTGAGTCCAGGTATGACTTGGTAAAGGGAAGAAAAGAAGAGTAAGTGAATGTATTTGGGGCTAAATCTTGCTACATATTTCTGTTGACATTTGACTCTGCTGACCCTGATCCAGGAAAGGCAAACAGAGAGCCTGTGTTCGGTACTGGTGCCTCCTGGAGGTACAGGCTGGCTTTCAACCTGACTCAGCCTTCCCGGTGATCACACGAGTGTGCCAAGTGCTGTGCCTTCGCAGGTGCGTCTGCGTATGTGCGCGAGGCAAAGGTGTGATTGTGCAGCTCGTGAGCCTGTGTGGAGTGCGTGTGTGCACCCTCACACCCTCCAGCTCTGCCCGTGGGGGATCTCTATACTGCTGAGAGTCCATTTGTCTGGGGATGATGTTCAGCTTGTCTCGAAGCATGCACGAAGCCTAGGGTTTGGATCCTCAGCACCACGAGATAATGGGATTAGTGGGGAACACCTGTTATCCCACGACTCAGGATGCAGAAACCCGAGGATCAGAAACTCAAGGTCATCCTCAGCTATGTAATGAGTTTAAGGCTAACCTGAAGAAATGAAACCCTATGGAAGCTTTCTTCTTCTTCTTCTTCTTCTTCTTCTTCTTCTTCTTCTTCTTCTTCTTCTTCTTCCTCTTCTTCTTCTTCATTTGTATTTCCTTACTATTTGTTAGTTTATCAGGCAGGAGTGGGGGGAGGTCACAGTCTAGAAACTAACTAGTGCCTCTAGCCTAACTAACACTAACTAGTGTCCCATTGCCTCATCCTGTGACTGCTCCCACAGACTCCACTGGGAGGTCCCTGCAGAACTGTCTTCAGGGCTGGGAATTTGCCTGGCTTCTCTGTGTGGCCCACCAGCCTCCCTCTGAGGCTTGAGCTGGCTGGGAGCCTCAACTGTCCCACCGAATCTTTGTGACATCCCAGTGTCTTCTGAAGATGCTACCAGTATCGCATTTTACAGACAAGGAGATGGAGGTCTGTGAGTGGGGATGTCTGTCTCAGGATTCAGGGAATTCATGCTGCTGGTGGAAATACTGGAGTCAACTCCTGACTCCTCAGTTTTTCCTTGGCTTAGTTCTTCACTGCACTGCTTGTTTGGCCAGGTGAACAACTGGATGAAAGAGCAAATGGCTCCTTGGATGCAAAGCTGAAAGTGTGAGACTGGGGAGCTGGCTCAGTGGTTGAAGTGTTTGCCATGCAGGTGTGAGGGTGGGAGTTCAGATCCCTAGAACCCACGCAAGTGAAGTAGCCCCCCCCCGGAATTCCAGAGTCCGGAAGGTGAAAACAGGGACAGGCTAGCCAGCCAGACTAGCTATACTCAGCTGAGCCCATCTCAGTGAAGAAAACAGAGCGCAATTGGGGAAGATTCCAAACCTCATGCTTCCGCACACTTGTGTAACACACACCCACGTGTCCCCACAGGTGACCAGACATACGCCCACACCATACACACAATCACTTGAGGAAATTAAAAAGTAAAAGTTAAGTAGTGGCGCAATGCCTGTCGATTTACTGAGCACCCAGGAGGCTGCAAGTGTCTAAGGAAGGGCATGCAGCCAGGATGAGCTGCATCTTAGAGAACCTAGAGCATCCTTCCTGGCTTAGGCAGGATGGGTACAAAGCCAGCCTGGGCTCCAGAGTAAGTTCAAGACCAGCCTACCCTATGGAGTGAGCTCCTGTCTCAAAGACAAAGCAAACGTTTACTTAGATAAATAAATTAATAAAGTGAGGGACAGAGGCAACTGTAAGGCCATTTGGGAGGTGAAAGCAGGAAGATTAGGAGTTCAAGGCCAGCCCTAGTTGCAGACAGAGTTCAAGCTCAGGTTGAATAAGACCTTGTTCAGACCTAGTGCTCTGAGCTGAGTTTTCCTGCGTCCCTGGAGGATGGATGAGCTGTCCTTTGGGCAGAGGGCAGAGGAGAGTCACAACTCTCCTGGGGCTGAGTCAATAGGGTCTGGCTACGGAGCGTGGCCCCTCACCCCATCCCTGAGCCATTTCCCCATTTGTCTCTGAAGTAGGTTTCTATTTCTGTCTGGGTGGGCCTGGCAGCGCCGAACCCGACTCTTCCGTTCTGACTGTTGCTGTCTAGTTAGGAACAGAGCCCTAGCCTGGGCATGTGGGCATTACATGTTTATCTGCAAATCCTTCCCGGTGCCAGATCTGACAGTAATAGCTGTGTGGGAGGCAGGCCCTGTGCCAGCCACATGTTGGTCTGTGGATATGGCCCAGACTGCATCAGTGGCCTTTGTGCCCAGCCTGTGCCTGATACCAGAGCTCTAGGAGCTCAGAGACCCAGAGGAGAGGTGGCACCGCAGCTAAGAGCACTTGCTGCTCCCCAGAGGGCCCAGGCTTGGCCCCTTTAAGAACTCATAGGCTGGGGACAACACCAGGAGCAAGAAGTCTTCAGTATAGACTCGGTGAGATGGCTCGATGGATAGAGGTGCTTCCCGAAGAGCCTAAGGACCTGAGTCTAATCCCTGGGACCCAGGAGGAGGGATGGTGGAAAGAGAACGAACTCCTGAAAGTTGTCATCTGGCTTTCCACCTCCCGCATATATGCTGAGGCAAGTATGCACACACATACACACATACACACATACACACACACACACACACACAGAGAGAGACAGAGAATAAACATAATTAACAACAACCAAAAGGTCTGCAGCAGGTGACAGCTGAGCCAGGCTTCCCATGACAATGCTAGTTTTCATGGCCTGAAACAAAGTGGAAATTTTCTGTGACACTAAAGGCAGCTCTTGGTCCAGAGCGAGGGAAGCACTTTCCCTGCCACACCAGAGAAATAGGAGCAGCTGCTTCAACGAGTTCCGGGGTCCCGAGTGCCCTGAGCCTTCTAGCAGAGAATGGCAGAGGTGGTAAGGGGCAATAGGACCCGAGAGGAAGAAGTGAGACTCAGAAACAGCCGGGCTGGAGTCCAGGCACAGCATCTGCCAGCTGTGTGGTTCTCACACAGGCCATTACGCCTCTTAGAATCTTTATTATCTGTGAAATGGGATCATAGAACCTACCTGACCGGCCTCCCTGGTAAAATGAGAGCATGTATACAACATGACTTGTAGGTACTTAGGAAGGGTATCCTGGAGCAGAATTTCCCCTGGGCAGGGCTAAAATTTGAGGCAAAATACATGGCACATGAGATGTCAAAGCCTAGGACTGAAGAGATGGCACAGCAGCTACGAGCACTTCCTGCTCTCACAGAGGACCCGGGCTTGGCTCCCAGGACCCACACTGTGGCTCACAACCCTTTGTGACACCAATTCTAGGGTACCGACACCCCCTTCTGACCTCCAAGGTCACCAGACAGAGATGAGGTGCACGTACAGACAGACAAAGTACTCATCCACACAAAACAAAAGTAAACTCACTTTGACCTGTCAGAGCCCACCCAACACTCACCAGTTCTTGGCACAGTGCAGTCTCCAATTGACGGCCTTATCTGTATCCCCATCACACAGAGGCGAAAATGCCTCCATGCTAGAGGGAAAGGAGAGACTCAAAGGAGCTAGTCCCACTTGTGAAATATTTCAACAGTAAAGTAGAAAAAGATTATGCTCAGAACTCACCCTTGGCCCAGGCCTCCTGGCCAAAATGAAAATCTCTGCTTCTGACTTCCAAGCTCATGTGAGATTCACTGAGGTCCCCACCCCTGCCCTGTTACAGACCCAGCTCAGTGAATACCGTAACTCATGGTTCATAGGCAGGGAAACAGGCACTCGGAGGGTCAGATGGACTCAAAGTCGTAGAACTAGGAGAAGCAGAGGGAGGATTTAAACGCAGGACTCTCCTGTTCCACAAATGTGAGGCCTCCAGACAGAAATATGCACATTAAAAATGGCAAAAATATGGACAACAACACAATTAGGAGCTGCACACATGCCCAGCACTCAGGAGGACAGAGGCAGGTGGATCTGTAAGTTCAAGACCAGCCTCATCTACAAACTGAGTCCAGGACAGCCAAGGCTACACAGAGAAACCCTGTCTCGAAAAAACAAAACAAAACAAACAAAGAACAATTAGGAGAACACAAAGTGAAAAGCTACAACACACCACTTCATACCCAGTAGGGTGGCTATGATAAAAAAATGAACAAGAAGAAATGCCAGCAAGGCTGGAAATGTGGTTCAGCTGGGAGAGTGCACACCCACGTGTGCGCAGTCACAGGCACAACGGTGCCCACCCGTGACTCCAGCAGCTGGGAGGTAGAACCAGGAAGGCCAGTACATCTGGGTCATCTTTGGCTACATAGTGAGCTCAAGGACAGCCTGGGCTACACAAGACCATGTCTCAGGAAGAAAACAAAGGTTACAGCAGAGATGTGAAATTAGAATTCTCATGTACTGCTGGTGAGGACCTAAAATTGCCCAGTTCTTAGGAATGCAATTGAACAGTTCCTCAAAAATTAAACCTAAAATGATCACATGAACCAGTAGTTCCACCCTTAGGCACACACCCAAGAAAAGTGAAAGTGCCCCCGTGGGCTGGGTGTGGCAGCAGCATAGAAGCAACACTTGGTACGCCGAAACATGAGGGCTGATGAGAGCTCGGGTGGCCTGAGACACAGCTGTGAGACCCAAACACAAAACAAAAACCAGGGGCTGGAAAGATGGCTCGGCAGTCAAGACACAGGTCCAGGCCCCCACGTCAGGCAGATCACAGCTTGCCTGTAACCTTAGCTCCAAGGGATCCAGTGCTATCTTCTGTTCCCCTCAGGCACCTGACACACACGCAAACACACACACGTTTTTCAAAGCAACCCTAGGTTGGAGAAATGGCTCAGGGGCTAAAAGCACTGGCTGTTCTTCTAGAGGACCAAGGTTCAATTCCCAGCACCCACATGGTGGCTCACAACCAATTTTAACTCCAGTTCCAGGATCTGGTGCTCACTTCTGGTCCCTGCAGGCCCTGCACACAAGTAGTATACAGACACACAGGCAGGCAGAAACCCTCATACATATCAAATAAATTTTAAGCTGGGCAGTGGTGGTGCACGCCTTTAATCCCAGCACTCAGAAGGCAGAGGCAGGCAATCTCTGAGTTCAGAGCCATCTTAGTCTACAGAATGAGGTTCAGGCAAGCCAGAGCTGCACAGAGAAACCTTATCTAGAAAATCATTAATTAATTAATTTTCAATTTTTCTTTTTGTTTGTTTGTTTTTGAAACAGGTTTCCTCTGTGTAGCCCTGGCTGTCTTGGAACTTGGTCTTTAGACCAGGCTAGCCTTGAACTCAGAGATCCACCTGCCTTTGCCAAGGGCTAGGATTAAAGATGTGTACCACCAAACCAAGCCAATTTTTAAACTCTTATACACAGATGTTCATAACAGTCAAGAGTAGAAGTAATGTAAATGTCCACACACCGATAAATGAATAAACAAAATATTGCATGTCCGGATGATGGGAAATTATTATTCAGCAATGAGATTCAAAGTCTGCTCTATGTTACCACACAAACGACCCTGTGTTACAGGAATAAGCCAGACACAAAAGAAGCACATGTATAATTTCAGTGACACAAAATATCCAGAAACAATACATCCAGAAACACAAAAAGATGTTTACTAGTTTGGAGGAGAGGGGGGAAACAAAATAGCGAGTAGCCTTCCTAATGCTGCGACCCTTTAATACAGTTCCTCGTGTTGTGGTGGCCCCCCCACCAATAAATTATTTTCTTGCTACTTCATAACTGTGATTTCGCTGCTATTATGAACTGTAAATATCTGCTATGCAGGTACCTGATGTGTGACCCCACAGGGGTCACCATGTACAGGTTGAGAACCACTGCTTTAGGGCTAATGGAGATATTCTTCCATGGTCACTCGGTCCTGTGGTCTTTGGGCCTGTGCTAGGGTGGAGCACCAGGGCAGAAATGCATGGTAGAGAAGATATGGAGAGAGAGGCAGAGAGAGAGGGAGACAGAGGGAGAGAGAGGCAGAGAGAGAGGGAGACAGAGGGAGAGAGAGGCAGAGAGAGAGAGAGAGAGAGAGAGTCCCCCATTAAGGCATCTCCTCTGCCTGTGATCTGCTTTCTCCATCTAGAGCCCATCTCAGAACTATTCGCCATCTCCCAATAGTGCCATCAAGTAGGGACCACGCCTTCAAAATATAACATTTAAGATCCAAACTGTCCCACAGAAGACTGAGACTGGCACTAACCACAAAACAGGCGAGTAGAGAAGGTTCGCTGAGTTTCCTGGCAACTGACGGGAAAAGGGAGAAGCAGCTCCCAAGGCGAGGAGCATGATGGACTTTTAGAGAAGCTGACCTTTCAGAGACAACAGTCCTAAAACTAGAGTTGGGCCACTGTGTCCTAAAAACTGGGTTCCCGTGCCCACCCCCATGCGAGGTTCTGTTGGTAAGAGACTCAAGGGTTGTGAGCCACCATGCCAGCCTGCTCCGGTGTCACGAACGCTGGCCGAAGACATAAAGCTGGTGGTTAGAGGTAAAGAGCTTTGCTCCTCACAGCAACAGGCAGAACAGCAGCCCTTGGACCAGCTCTCTAGTTTCCACAGGCCGAGGCGATGCGGGTGCTGTGGGCTGTGGGACAAGGCTCAGCGTCAATGCCAGAGCTCAGGCGGTGTGTCTTTTGTGCCGCGCAGGCAACCTGCCTGGGCTCTGTCCCGTTCCCGACAGTCAACAGAGCAGATGCTGTTGATCCCTTCCCACGCTGTTTGCTCGAACACAGCCGGCTCTGCGCACGAGCTCTGCCAGGCTCTGCTGAACCCACAGAGGGCCGCCCCAGAGCACAGATGTGCTGTTCCGGGCTGGCAGCCCTGCCTCCCCTTTCCGGTTGAATCTGTTAAGACCATACACAACAAAACATATGCCACATTCCATTTTGCTCGTTTTTGTATTGTTTTGAGACAGGGTCTCCCAACGTAGGTTCAACTGGCTAGAACTTGCTTTACAGACCAGGTTAGCCTTGAATTCGCAGTAATCCTCAAGTGACTTCCAGGCTCTGTGAGATCCCAGAGGACACCACACCCAGCTTAATCCCCTTCAAATTAAAAGGAAAAGTACTCTGTATTTCTTTTTGGTTTGCATAGTATGAGTGTTTTGCTTGCATGTATGTATATCACATGTGTGCCTGGTGCCTGGAGAGGTCAGAAGAGGCCATCAGATCCCCTGGAACTGGGATAGTGGATGGTCATGAGCTACCATGTGGGTGCTGGGAACCAAACCCAGGTTTTCTGCAAGAGCAGCAAAGCTCTTACTGCTGAGCCATTTCTCCGGGCCATTTAACCCTTCCTGGGAGTATACAGCTAAGTCATATTAACACATATGCATTACCGTGCGGTAATTGCCAACCTCCATCTCTAGAACCTTATCAACCTAGCGGCATCCAAGGCCAAGCTGTGCCACAAGCTTGAAACCAGCCCCAGCCACACAGTGAGAGCTGGTCTCCCCACTTCCCTCCCAGCCCCTGCACCTCACTTCTGTCTCTGGATAAGCCCTTCCTGTAAGTGTGAGTGTCCATTGGCACAGTATGTCCAAGGTTCATCTTTGTCACAGCCCACTATCAGAACTTCCTCCCTCTCCAAGGCTCTGGTTTGGATTCCAGAGCTGGAACTGCTGGGTGATCTGCTAATTCTGAGGTGTGTGTTTAAGAATCCTCCATACTGTTTTTCACAGGGCCTGTGCCATTTTACGTTCCTGTCAGTAAGGTGCAGAATTTGCACTTCTCCATCTCCTCACTGACACTTGCTATTTTCTAGTTTGTGGTTTGGGCTTCACATTTTATTTGTGCGTGTGTGTGGTTTGTGTGCCTGTGTGCATGTATACCAGAAAATGGGCAGGTGGGTGGAGGCGATCCTGTGCCACAGCACATGTAACTTCTTGGGAGTCAGCTCTCCCCTTCCTCCCTGCTTTGAGGCAGAGTCTCTCTCGTTTCCTGCTGTGCTACCCAGAAATAACCTTCCTACCTGCCCATTCTCCTGTCTTACATAGGAGTGCCAGGACTACAGGTGCTGGCCAGCACATCTGGCTTCTTGTATGGATTCTAGAAGTACTTTCACCCCCTGAGCCATCTCCCTGGTGCCCATGCCCTGTGGTCATAGTCATGTACTGAGGATCTCTTGGCTTTAATTCTCATGTCTCTGATGATTAGTGGGGCTGAGCACCCTCTCACTGTGCATTAACCATTTGCTTATCTTCTTTGGAGAAGTGTCTATTCAAGCCCTTCACTGAGTTTGGGTTTTCATTTTGTTTTGTTCTTTTGTGTGTGTATGTGGTTTGTTTTTGTGTTTTGTGACAGGATCTCTCCATGTACCCCCTGGCTGGCCTGGTGCTCATTACTCATTCTGCAGACCACGCTAGCCCTGAATTGGTATTAATTCCTAACCAGACAAGATTTCCAAATTCTTTCATGGGGGAGGTGCTTTCTACTCTGATGATAATGCTCCTTTTTACACAAAGACTTTTCGTTTTGATGAAATCAAATTAATCCATTTTACTGTCGTTGCCTGTGCATTTGGTATCATGGTGGTGATTGTTTTAATTGTAAATATCCAACCCATTTAATTCCAAATTTATCCAATTTCTTTCTGGGACAAGTTTTTCAGCTCGCATGAAAAAAGGTCTGGGTCTGACACAGCTGGAGCCAGCACTTACATCATACTCTCTCTTTGTAATTCCTTCTCTGGGTTCCTATACACTCACTTAAATTCTCTCTAGAATTGTCAAGCTTTCACAGTCCTCACAGCTGATAACGTAGGTGAAAGGAGAGAAACTCTTCCTTCCATGCTGGTCACACAAAAATTCCTGAGGCAGATATTCCTCCCCTGAAGCTGTGCAGGAAGCTGACAGGCATCCCGGGTCGGTCAGGAAGCTCCGCTTCAGAGGACATCCTGCACGTTGGCTTCCCATGGATATATAGAGATTGCTTTTAGTTGGTTCTGAAGACTCCCTGGAGGAGGTGGCTCCTATGGAGATGGAGGGTGAGCCCAGGGCTGCTTTCTCTGCCACCCCAGATCCTCCCCAGCCCAGCTGTGGTGCTGTATGGATGTGGACTCTTGAGGTCATAGCCAGTAGCCATTCTGTACTGTCTATACATTCTAGCCTGTCTATACTGCCTTGGGATAAGGTCTTGGTGTCTTGTTTTCTTATCCTGAGGTGACAATGACAAGTCCTGTCTCACAGGGCCTTTATGAGGCTTGAATGGGGGCACATAAGGTCCAACCGCTTGGCTCATGATCATCACTAGCTCTATCTTTCTAACCATAGTTGCCAGGACACTGGCGTTTCCCACTCTGCTCACCATCGTTGAGGGCCTCACCTCTGCCCTCTCTGGTTACTCTGCCTGAAATGCCCTTGGCCTCTTGATTCCCTTGGCTGTTTCCTTACCCCTTGCTCCTTGGTGAGGTTTCCCTGCCTGCAGAATCCCTTCCTGCTTACGTCTCCTGAAGGATTCAGACACCCATGTCTGCTTGGGTTGCGGAAAGTGTCCCTGTCCACGCTGAGCTCCTGAGGGCAGGGCCTGCTTGCCCTGTCAATGCATTTTCTTTCAGTGGGCGTCTGCCATCTACCAACACGAGAAGAGGGAGCTCTAGGGAAGGAAACAGCACTGGCCAGGAAACAAAGGACAGAACAGCTGGTCTCAGGAACTCAGAGCGGAGCAGTGTGCGTGTGTGCATGCGTGCGTGCGTGCATGCGAGAGGCTGGGGGTGCTAAGAAGGGAGAAGTCAGCAGGTCCGGGTTCTGTGGTACTCAGCTCTGGGAAGCTAGAGAGGGCCAGGAAGACAAGTGAGGATGTCGGGGTTTTGCTGAGCCAGCTCTGCTAGCTCATGGAAACAGGATGAGCTGACAAACAAAACCACAGTGGACAGCAGAGCTTGGGGGCTGTGTAACAGGGCCTCAGCTATCCCGACAAGAAAGAGGCAAGGAATGGGCTCCAATCTATTGGCCTTTTCTTTGTTGGATTTAATGATTTTTTTTTTAAAAACAGGATCTCATGTAACCCAGGCTGGCTTCACTCTCAGCCTGTATCTGGGGATTATCTTGAACGCTGGATCCTCCCGTGTCTACCTCTTAAGTGTTAGGATTTCAGCTGTGTGTCGCCATGCAGTTTCCGCAGTGCTAGGGAGCAAACCCAGGGCTTCATGAATGCTGGACAAATACTTTGCCAACTGAGCTGCGTTCTAATCTAAATAGTAACTAGCTTTCCCATGCCATTCCATAGACTCTCCAACCTTTTCTCCACCCTGCATAGGGTTCAGATCAAGCAAGGACCCTGATGTTCAGGGACTCAGTAGGCTTGTAGGCTCTAACACTAGAACACACATCCCACCCCAGGAAGGCTGGTGGAGGCAGGGCTGGGGACAGAGCATAGCTGAACAGTGTCCATGAGACTGTAGGTGTGACCCTGAGCTCCACCGCCCAAGAGGAAACCAGACCAGGCCCACAGCACCCTGGAACAGCTGGCATACAGTTTCTTCCTGTTCTGCCCTGTTCGGCTTGGTGTGCCGAGACAGCCCATCATGGGAGGGAAGTGTGCCTTGGGAGCCAGGCTGGACACCAGAGCCAGGCAGTGCCCTGCTCCCACTAAATATCTTTGGGATTCATAAACCAGTTGCCCTGACTCCCAGCCCAACGACCAGATGGCCGTGCTGCCCCAGAACCAATGCCTCTCCTCTCTCGGACACAGTTTCCTGTCCCGCAAAAGCAGATATGCAATGAGAACTCGTGAATTCTAAGGGCATCCCTCTGCTGTCACAAGTGGGGTGACCTATGTGTGCCTGAAGGGGGGCCGAGATCTGGAATCTTCCAAGTTCCCAGAAACCTGAGCCAGTACCTTGCTTTTCTAGAAACAGGGAGCCAGACCGAAGTGAGGAAGTCCCTCCAGGTTGACTGAGTCACCAGAGTCACCTAGTCCCAGAGGGCCTTTTTGTTGTTGTTGTTGTTGCTGTTGTTTGTTTGTTTGTTTGTTTGAGACAGGGTCTTTCTGTGTACCCCTGGCTGTCCTGGAACTCACTCTGTAGAGCAGGCTGGCCTCAAACTCTTAGAGCTCTGACTCTGCCTCTCTCTAAGTTCCCGTTTTCCTCCTATGCCATCCGGGCAGGGGCCGGCCGGTCCTTTCCCACAAGCCTCAGATCAGTCCTCCTTCCCCGGCCCTGCATCAGCTTCAAGTGCTTCTGCGATGGGTGTCAAGCCACAGTCACCTGCAGTCGCTGAGCCCCTCAGCCCTCCAGCCTTGTTTGTCAGCTCATTTCGGAGGTTTCTTTATGGGCTCCTCAGTCTCATTTCGCCAGCCTCATCTAGGGGTGTCTGCTGCTCTCCCTCACTGTGCCCTGTGCTTGACCACAGGGCTGTGAGAAGTGGGTGCAGGCAGGAAGTGGATGGCTCACCCACAAGTCCGATGATGAAGGAGGAAGAGACACATCTGGAGAGATATGTGAGGTCAAGGGAGCGTGGCTGGATTTTTTCTGAGAGGGAAGTGCTGGCTGAGGGTAAGGAGCCAAGAGGAAAGCTAAGGAAGGGAAGGAGGGAAGAAAGGAGCAGATGGTTCACTAGGTGGCAGGAAGTTGAAGCTGATCCATCATCTAAGGGCTGCTGGGATTGAAGATGTAGAAGTGAGGACAGAGAAAAGTAGGCTGAGAAGAGAGGGAAGTAAAGTCATGCCAGCTCAAGCAAAAGGTGGGAGAGCCAGCAGAGGGAGGGAGACAGTAGCACTCAGTCCTGTCCTCAAGCCATGCTTAAGGTACCAACTCACTGGCTGTGTACACATAGGTCTGGGTCCTGAGGTAGGGTGCAGGTAGCCCAGGGAGGCCCGGGTGCTCCTGCACCAGAGGCCAGGTCAGGGGCCCCATACAGAAGGGGCAGTTATGTAAAGCTGGAAGCTGGGAACACAGGCCAAGCAGACAGAAGCCAATGTGGGTGCCCAGGAGAGATTCAGATCAGAGAGGAGAGACGCCTGAGATGACAGAGGACAGGGCAGAGAACTGAGACAGGCAGCCTATTCCGCAGTTCAGCTGGGGTCGCTCACATCCTGATCTGCTCAGAAGGCCAGACAGCAACAGCTCCAGAAGTAGCCTGTGCATAACTTAGTCTCTGCTGCTCCCGGCCCCCTCAAACCACACACTGCAAGTCAAAACGAGGCTTGCCGCACAAAGTTCAAGCCAAGTTCCCGTGCACCCCATTAGGGTTCTACTCCCAACCCCAGTGTACACAAGCTTGAGCCACTCCTGGGATTCCACTCTCCCACAAATACTTCCTGAGCACCTACTGTGTGCAGGCACCCTCCTAGAGTGGGGATACTGCAAAGGAAAGCTGAAAACCTGGTGATCGCACCAACAAATAAGTGGAACAGTTGTTCAAGGATGGTGAGTGCAGACAAGCACAGCAGTGCACACTTGAGTCCACGCACTTGAAAGGCTAAGCCAGGAGGATCACCATGAGTTCCAGGACAGCCTGGGCTACAGAGTAAGGCTCTGCCTTAAAAACACAAACAAAATGGGCCTGGTGTATAGCTCAGCTGGCAGAGCCCTTATCTAGGATGCATGAATACTGGGTCCTCAGATGCATAAGCTAGGCCTCTAACCCCAGAGCCTGGGAAGTCCGGGATCATCTTCAGCTACGTAGTGAGTTTGAGGCTAGCCTGGGCTACGAGAGACCCTGTCTTAAGGAAGAAAGGAAAGAAAGAAAGGAAGAAAGAAAAAAAGGAAGGAAGGAAGGAAGGAAGGAAGGAAGGAAGGAAAGGATGAAGGGGAGGGGGTTGCTGTTGAGATGGCTCAGCAGGTAAGGACACTTGCCCCCAAGCCTGACCGGAGTTCAGTCTCCCGGACAGATATGCTAGGAGGAGGAGGAGAAGGGGGCGGGGAGAACTGATTCCTCTGAGTTGCTCTCTGACCTCCAACTCTTGCACTACGACTCTCAAATGTGTGCGCGCGCACATGTAAATAAACATTACAAAGCACACATATAAATAAACGAATGTAGTAATGAAGAGCCAAAGGTGCCGAGGAGAAAAATATAACAGATCAGGGGAAATCCCACACATGTGTAGGCTTTAGCTAGGGTGGCGAAGGAAGGACTCTCAGGGATGGTGTCATCTGAGTGACACTTGAAGGGAGAGAGAGCGCTCTGTGTTCTTCACAGCTCTGTCCACGGCAGAAGCCACCTGTCACCCCCCAGCCTCCCCCACTTCACGCTGAGCCAGGAGTCACTTTGATATCCCTCTAATGTCCCTCCTGGCCAACCTCAGACACCTGCGAAACCCTCTCCCACCTACATGGGTGGGCCCCAGTCCCACGAGGTCCACACCGGAGGATGGAAGGTAACCTCCAGACCTCTCTGGACACATGCTGGGAGGTGCATAGCACGCCTGGCTACAGGTCTGTTTTGAAGTTTTTCTGTCACATGGCATGCGGCCCAGGTTCCCCTGGATCTAGAAGTGAGCTTAGGAATCCGGTGGTGGGAATGAATGATCTTGCGATGATTCCCCACAAGGTAGAGTCAGTGAGTAGCAGCGTATCTCAGGGCCTGGGGTGACCACGCACATCTCCCAAGGAGCTTCCTCAGTGTGGCCTATGTCAGACCTGGGAGAAGTAAGCTCCGTATCAAGTTTGGAAACAGGGGTCAGACAAGCCGCTTCGGAGGCTTTAAGGTCTCTCTGGGGAGAAGAGGAGCTCCAAGTCATGTGATCTTGAGACCTGTCTGCTTCAGCAGATCTAGAACCCAGAGTCCTGCCACTGACTCCTGACTCTGGGGGTCAGAGGGATGTCTTGTCTCTGTCAGGCGGGCTCAGGCCTCAGGAGATGCTAGATGTTAGAGCAGGACCTGCGACAGGAGCCGGCTCTCATGAGAGGTGAGCTGTCCTCTGAGGCTCCCCCGGCCCAGCCTTACACTAGAACCGTGCACAGAACTGGGTACCTTCGGGTCTTGCTATCTTGTCTCTGAAATGGGCAATAAACACTCAGGTGGTGTGGGTGAACGCGCCTTCCTAAGATTGAGACTGGGGAATCAGGCAGGCCACAATTCCTGTGGCCAGTGCCCCAGCTCCCAACAAATATGTCATCAGTCCAGACGGCTCAGTGTGTAAAAGTGATTGCCACCAAGAAGCCCGAAGCTACATGGTAGAAGGAGGAAACTGGCAACCACAAGTTGTCTTCTGACCTCCACACACACACACACACACACACACACACACACACTCACACACACACAGTAAGTGACTGAACTCAATAGCAACGAGGTAGAGGCCTGTGTCTTATCTCCATGGACTGGCTTCACTCATCTAACCTTTCCCAGGGTTTTCAGGGAACTGGAGAGCTAAGAGCAAAGCGTATCTTGTCGTCAGTGTCTCACAAAGTTAGAAGAGGGAGGGAGTTAGTCTGTGTGATCCAGACCCTTGGGTCCCGCCTCTTAACCTCCATTGTTTTAGCCTCTTGCTAGGAACTGGTGCAGAGGCGGTTCTATTGTGTGCACTGGCAGTCTCCTAACCGCCTTGGCTTCAGGTTTCTGGTAGGAAAATGTCACCTCTCTTCCCAGCACTGACTTTATCATTACTCAAATCTGCATTCAGCTCCCAGCTGGCCATTGACTCACCGTCACTGTGGACAAGTCACCAATGTGTCTAAGCCAAGTCATCACTGTGACAAAAATCTGTGAGACAGTCATCTAAGTATTTGTTTTGGTTCACGATTTCAAAGGTTTCCATCTCTCGGCCTCAGAGCTATGGGCCTGCAGCAAAGCAGGAACCTCACAGTGGAGGCACGGCCGGAACAAGGCTGCTCCCCTTGCAGCAGCTAGAAGTTGAGAGGGGGAGGGAGGAAGAGAAGAACAAGACACATCCTTCAAAGCCTCACCCTCTTGACCGAGTTCCTCCAACCATCCAACCGGAACAATGCATGAGCCAATTCACTGAGGCCAATGGCCCTATCCCCTACCAGCTGGGGACAAAGCCTTACACATACACACACGAGCTTTTAAGGGGACACCGCAATAGCCCACCTGAGTCTCTCTGCAGTGGGACCAGAACCACGAATTCCATGTAAGGTTCCAGCGCCAGAGCCTCTAACCCAGGGTCCACTTCCACTGAGCAGCCAAGGAGTTAGCACTGAGATCAGGGCACATGGGCCCAAGGATGTAAAGTTATCTCTCTAGGATACCCAGCAGGTGGAGTCCAGTTGGCTTCCACTCTCCTGCCTGGGGCTACTGAGATGACGGTGGTCAGGCTGAGAACTTCCCTTGCTGCCATGGTGCTCCACCAGACAGCTCCTCAGTCCCCACCTGCCCTCCTGATCCAGTTTTCCATGCAGAGACGACGAAATTCTAGACCAACACTGCGTGAGAGGATGTGCTGGCCCTACTACAGGTCAGAACCATAGGCAAGCTGGCTGGTTTAATAATATCTATTTAAAGCTGAGGCGTGGTGGTACACAGCTTTTATCCCAGCAGTCAAGAGGGAGAGGCAGGTGGATCTTTGTGAGCTGGAAGCCAGCCTGGTCTACAAAGTGAGTTCTAAGACAGCCAGGGATTAAACAAAGAAACTCTGTCTAGAATAGATAGATAGATAGATAGATAGATAGATAGATAGATAGATAGATAATATTTTATATATTATCCATATCAATTTTTGCACATGAGTGTGGGTGCCTGTGGAGGTCAGAGGCATCAGATTCCCTGAAGTTAGAGTTACAGGCAGTTGTAAGTCGACTGATACAGAGTCTGGGAACCAAACCCTGATCTTCTGCAAGAACAGCATAAGCTCTTAACCACTTAGCAATCTCTCCAGGCCTTTCCTTCCTTTTCTTACTATAAAGTCTCATGTATCCCAGGCTGCCTTTGAACTCACATAGCTGAGAACCACCTTAAACTCTGGATCTGCCTGCTTCCATCCCCCCATGCATGGATTACGCAGTGCTAGGGACCAGATCCAGGGTTTTGTAACATTCAGCAAGTATTCTGCCAGCAAAGCTACATCCCCAGCTCCTCTTTCCAATTTGCTACGTACCTGAGGATGAACTTGAACTTCTGAGAGCAGGTGGTTTGTTTGGTTGGTTGGTTTTGGTGTTTGTTTGTTTGAGACAGGGTTTCTCTGGTAGCCTTGGCTGTCCTAGACTCCCTTTGTAGACCAGACTGTCCTCGAACTCACAGAGATCTGTCTGCCTCTCCTCTGAGTGCTGGGCTTACATGTGTACCTGGCTGAATTTGAACTCCTACCTTCATAGTGTAAGGGCTATAGGCCTGCACTTCGTACCTGGCTTTGGAAGGTTGATATCAAGGAATAGAAACCCAGGTCTAGTAGACTGAGGCAAATAAGTGTTAGTGGGAAGTTAAGGCCTCAGGCATAGCTGGACCCAGAGTTCGGTGGTTCTCAGGGGGCTGTGTGCGCCTTTCTCTACTCTTCCACCCTTGGATTGTGACAGTCTCCTCCCTAAGATAGCCAGGGATTAAATTGTGGTTGTATTTCCATAGGCCCATGCCTGGCACACAGTCCAGACAGCTGTGACAGCTTCACAAGCCCAGAAAAAATAAATAAAATTCCTCTCCTTCTCAACCATCCAGCAAAACTCCAGCCTGGACTTCCTGACACCCAGTGGGGGACACTCACCACCCCTGAGGTGGTCACAGGGGCCCCGAGGAGCACAATGGGCAGGTCACTCTCCCATGTCGTCTGAAACGAGGGCTCCTCCAACAGGCCACTGCTGGCCTGAGCCGCATCTTCCCAGCACTTCCTGGAGCCTGGTTACTGGAGGGTGGACAGGTCTGGGTCACTAGTGGACTGCAGCTAACTTAAGTCCACACAGCAGAGCAGCTGGCGTTTACTGGGAGGCTGACTAGCCGGTCTGCAGGGAAAGGGAGAGCCTGGGGCCCTGGGCCAGGCTTTATCGGAAGTGCTGGTAGAGGCAGGGGTCCCAGAAGGAGGGCTATGAAATTCCTACCCATGGAAGCAAAGGAAGGGGCCCCAGACCCAGGCTGCAGCTTCTCCTTCATACTCAGAGTGGCTTTCAGTTCCACATGGTCCCTGCTGAGCAGAACAGAGAAGGGGAAGTACAAAGGGAGAAGAGAAAGCAGATCCCTGACCTCCCTGCAGCCCTGTGCTGGGTTTTCTTTCTGTAGCCCGGTGGGACCAGAACTGTCCAAGCGGGGATTCCGTCCCCTGCCCACTGTCCTCTTCCTGCCATGGGCTGGCATCAGGAACCCGGCCCCAGGCTGGATAGAGGTGGGTTCCAGGGCACTCAGGCTGGATGCCACACAGGCTCAGGGCTCTGTGATTCCTGGAACAGAGGACATAATGTCTCTGTAAGGAAGAGAACATGCTACCATAAGTTTCTCAGGATCAGAGAGGGTGGACAGCTGGCCCGAGGCCACGCAGCAGGCTGATGGTGGGTCTTAGCCTGACTCAGAAGAAGGAAACCAAGTCTTGGCCACTAACATCCTGTGCCTTTGCTGCTGAAGTCACGGGCCAGGGGTACAGTAAGGGGCTTTCCTAGCTTGGTTTCCTGGCAAGGAGGCAGCCCAAGTTGGGAAGCTTCTCCCCAGATCCAGCAGCAGGGGACTGTAGGTGGTGACTCAGGCTTCCAGCTCCTGCCTCTGTCCTACAGGCTTCCTCGTCTAGACATGAAGGGCCATGCAGAAGGAACCCTGAGACCCCAAAGATGTGAGTAGCACCAAGAGCATTGAACCAGTCCTGGTGTCTACATCCAATTGATGACGATGCAGGACTGACCTCACAGTTACCACCTGGACTGAGAAAAAAGAACGAAGTGGAGGCTGTCCCTTGGTGGGGTGAAGGGCTGTGGTATTTTTGTGGTGGAAGTAGAGCTGGAGTAGAGCTGGGTGGAGGATGCCTGCTGTCAGGGTGAGACGCTCAGCTGCTGCGAGCACATTGAGAGGCAGAGGATCGGAGAGGCCTGAGCTTGTTGGGGTGGATACATAGGAAGAAACCCGAGGAGAGCCAGAGGAATGCGGCTGGGGACACCTGCCCTGGGCTTGCTCAGTGCCAGCCTGGGGTGGCCCCTGAAGCGTGGGCACCAGCCTGGTCCTCATCCAGGTCAGCTGTCCACTGGCGCCATCTCATGGCTACAGGCTCTCATTACAGGAAAAACTCCGGTCCCTGGAGGAGCCAAAACCATGTAGAGGTCTGACCCAATCCTTGCCCCGTCTTACTTTACACCTTCAAAGTTGCTTGGTCTTGGGACTGACCCTGGTGCCATTGGAGACTGTCCTGGGAACACCAAAAGAGACTAGCCACTGGGAAGGCCAGGTCACCGTATCGGCTCGGAGCTCCAGGCACACGCCCGAATGGACTGAGCTGCCCAGTTTGTACACAGCTGGCCAAGTGTCTACCTTCTATCGGGGCCTCACTCTGGTTGAAAGTTTCATCTCCCTCTCGGTTCCCCAGTCCTGTAAAGTGGGCTTGGGGCAAGCTCAGCGTACGGACGGCCTCTACATCCTAGAAGCCTCCTCCACGAGTGAGAGAGTGAAAAGAATCCTGTCTATGATATTTCAACACGCAGGTGGCAGCTGTGACATCCCAGCCAGCAGCTAAGAGAGGCAGATGAGGGTGGGAGCAGAGCTTACCAGCTTGGCATTCTCTCGGCGCCCTACCCCCACCCACCCTCCTCAGGGGCTCCCCACCAAAGCCCATCTCCTTCCCCTCCGAATGCTGCCTCCACCCTGGGGAACACCTCTCATCCTCTGGTTCTTCCAACAGCTACCAAGCCCCATTTCTGTGACCACCACCACACCCACCCTCATGAGCCTGGTTCTTTGTGTCGAAGGGACAGTGACTGCTAATTGGGGAATGCTGGGGGAGCTGATAGCATACAGCGGGTGCTTAATAAAGGCTTGCGCTGACAAGGACATGTGGGGATGAAAGAGTGAGAAGTAGATAGTTAAGCGGGTACCTAAGAGGATTGTCACCTCGAGGGAGGCGCCGCTGGGCATGTCAGTCGATGTTCTACCCAATGAACAGAGTATGGGGAGGATGGGATCGGAGAAATGGATGGATTCTGGGTGGCTCAGGTGTGACAGCTAAGGGAAGTGTTGGGAGCTGTGGTAACCCTCCTGCCCTGGAGAACGCTGAGGAGACCTGTGTGGAAAGTGGTCTGCTCGCCCCATCCCTCTTTCTGTCCCCTCCTCCCACAGCTGGAGAGGGAGTTCTGGGAAGGATGCCTTTTGTTCAGCTCCGTGCTCTTTCAGGATGTTTCCGCCAGGCTAAGGTGTGGGGGGTGGGGGTGGCAGGGAGGAGTCCCCTACGCCCCCACCAAGGACTATTTCAGTCAGAGCCAGAAGGGTCAGGAAGCAGAGGAAGCTGTCCAAAGCCACGCCAGAGATGTGACAGCGTGGCTGAGGACATGGGCAGCTCTGCGTCTGAGTGTCCTTTGCCCAAACACGCTTTGTACCATCAACCCATGTCAGTGATTGGACGCTGCATGTGAGTGTCTGGGTCTTGAGGAAATGGGCCTATGTGGGGTGGGATAGGGGTGGATGGACAAGCTGGGTGGGGTCTGTTCAGCCGAGGACTCAAAGGAGGGTAAGATGGGCTCTTGAGCATTGCAGGGCTTAGGTTCTGAGCTTAGGGGGTGCTTCGGTTCTGACCCTGGAGGGGGACTTAGGTTCTGGCTAGGAGAGGTGGACTAAGAGCATGTCTGTGAAGAGATCAGCAAAGATGGACAGACCAAAGAGGGGGCTGCGTCTGTTGCCAGTGGCTATGCAGTGTTGGGAACAGTGTGATGAATTTGAGGAAAGACAGGGATGAGGGCAGTGTGGAGAACACTTGGGGGGCTTTCAGACAGTGCCAGCGGGCTGCGGGAGCCTTGGACATCAGGAGAGGGCTTAGGTGTTTCCCTATGAGCAGAGGCGCTTCTTAAAAGCTTCCTACTGCAGGCGGCATAGCTGCAGTCCAGAGAGAAGCTGGGGTTTGGGCTGGTCTAGAACTTAGAGTGCAGCCGTGGATGACAGATAGGATAGCCAGCATTACTTGTTGCCCACAGTTGAGGTCAAGGGACCCCTCCCTCTGGTCATCCTCTGAAGGAGTGAGAACACTCAGCCTCCCTTGGTCCTCAGAGATGGAGTGGCTGGGAAGCAGATATGCCCGAGGTCTACTCAAAGGCCCTTTTCTGTGGTTCTTGCTCCTTCCAGAGGAGGATAAAATCTTGGAAGGACCAGTCTCCCCAGAGTGCTGGGTAAACAAGAAAGCACTGGAGTTTTGCCAAACGCTCTCTCTGGGGCTGTGGTCAGAAAGCAATAGGCCTCCCTAAGGAAGGATAGGGACATGGTTGCTTCCACCTATGCCTGCCCCACCCTGTCCCCACTTGGGGTGCTCTACCCCCCCCCCCATCTACTGATGAAAACTCTCCTCAGCCACCAGGGTCATCACTCTCCTGGGAAAGGTCTTTTTACTCACTTATTTACTGGCATGTGCTTAGATATCTTGTGTGAGTGCACTGTTTGCGTGATGTACCTACGGAGGTCAGAGGTCAGAGGACAGCTTGCTGGAGGGGCCTGCTCTCTCCTTCCACCATTTGGCTCCTAGGGCTTGAACTCAGGCTGTGAGCTCTAAGAGCAGACACTGGCCCACACTGGCCTCTCCCTCAGACTAGCACACCGTAGCTGTCCCTGCCTGCTCTCCAGGCCTCTGTGACCTGGACAGTGCTGTCCCTGCCTGCATGCCAGGCCTCTGTGACCCGAACCAGACGTTAGCGAACTCCAGGCAGGTGAAAGCAAGAGCATGACTGCACAAAAGAAGAACCCTGAGGAATGAGGGTGACTCTGGATGAGCCAGCCTGTCCGGACCGTGACTTCACAGTTTCCACCGTCCTCCTTACGTGCACATGTCTCGGCTGAGCCTCAGAACTAGAGCGTGGACTGAAAGCCCGGTTTCAGCTAATAATCAAAGGCAATGAGGGAGGTGGGGTGCAGGCCAGAGAATCTAAACACTATTATTTTGCCCAGAATTTTTAAAAAATAATTTATTAATATCAAATTAGAAATTAGAAAAAACAATTTGACTCTATACAATGTTTGTTTGTTTTTCAAGACAGGGTTTCTCTGCGTAGACCAAGCTGGCCTCGAACTCACAGAGATCCACCTGCCTCTACCTCCCTGAGTGCCGGGATTACAAGTATGAGCAATGGCACCCAGCTCTATACAGTGTTTTAAAATACTGTAATCTTCCTTAGCAGACCAGTTCACAGTAGCAGTTAGTACAGCCGGGCAGGTGACACATGCCTGTAATCCCAGCTGCTTGGGACCCAGACGCTGGAAGATCACAATTCAAGGCCTGCCTGTGTCACAGAGTGAGGTCAAGGTCAGCCTGAGAAACTCAGTGAGACCGTCTTTAAAAAATGGGGTGGGTGGGAGCTGGCAGGATGGCTCAGCAGATGAAGGTACCTACTGCTCAGACCTGGTGACCTGAGTTCAGTGCTCAGAGCCCGTGTAAAGGTGGAAGGAGAGAGCCGACTCCACAGAGCCCATTCCCTCCTGAATCCTGCGGCATGCGTGTGATTGCACACACACACAGTATGTTTTTAAGACTGGAGACATAGCTCAGTGGTAGAGCGCTCACCTAACACATGGGAAGCCCTGGATCCAACCCCTATTGTCAGTCCCTAAAACAAACAAACAAACAAACAAACAAACAAGCTATCCCCTGGGGCTGAGCCTGGTGCTCGTCCCAGACAAATATCAGCTTATCCCTTTATAAGTGGGGAAACTGAGGCACTAATGCTAAGTAATATGCTCAAGACCACGCGTCTCACACATGGCAGAGCTGGGATTTGAACGTGAGCGTCAGAACCAAAGTCCAGCTCTATGACTCTCCACACATTTGCAAGGCTTCCTCCTTTCCCCGTGCCTCAGCTTTTCTGAAACAGAAAAGGGAGGGGGCTGTCAAGAAGGCTGCTTCCTAGATGCACTGGACTCAGGCTGTAAATTCTCTCGAGACATCGGCAATACAAAAAAGCCATCACTCAGAAGTATTTGGAGGACTGGTGCTGCCAAGCCCTGGGAAGCCAGCCCGGACTGACGGGAGACGGGGCATCATATAGGATGCAAGGACACACTTACTGAGCGCCTCCTGCATTCCAGGTGCATGCACATTACTGTCTAGAAAACGGGTCTAGAAGACACATGACATGGCCAGGGTCGCACAGTGTGGCAGCAGAGAAGGCACCGCCAGAACCCAGCTCTGTCTAGCTCCAAAGCTACCCTTGTAACCTGAGCATTCAATGGCTGTGGATGGTGGGTTCTGGCTCCGACTGTTTCTAACTCACTGACTCTGACCCTGCCTGCTCCTCACAGTACCTAATTTCCGCCTCTGTAAAGTTTGGCCCTCTTGGTTCCTGATTGGTTCCCCCTGAGTGAAACGGAGTTTCACTCCCGAGGCCACCAGGGATACTTCCTCCTCCTCCTCCTCCTCCTCCTCCTCCTCCTCCTCTTCTTCTTCTCCTTCAGATTTATTTTTATTCTCTTCTGATTCTGTGTTTTGCCTGCTTGTATGTCCGTATGAGTTTGTTGATCTAGTGGAACCAGAGTTACAGGCGGTTGTGAGCTGCCATGTAGGTGCTGGGAATTGAACCTGGGTCCTCTAGAAGAGCAGTCAGTGCTCTTAACCACGCAGCCATCTGCATGTGTGCTCATGCGTGTCCATATGTGTGCAGATGCCCACAGACACCAGAGGCATCGGATCCTCTGAAGCTAGAGGATCAGGGTCAGGGTCAGGGTCAGGGTCAGGGTTAGGAGGAGTTGTGAGTTATGAGGAGTTGTCTTGCATACAGGAGCAGTAGCTGAGTGACTTGAGCAGCTCCACAGAACTCAACCCCACATCCACACAACCCCACCCCCACACCCTCACAGTGGACTGGAAAAAAAGTTCCTGGAGCACCGAGTCACCTCTCTTGTTTTGCAGATAAACTGTGACTGAAAGACCAATGGCTGTGGACGCAGGAATGCAGGCTGAAGACAGCCGCACTTCCCTCAGCGAGCTCTGGCTGTGCGCACTGTCCTCGGGAGTCAACTAGGAGTCCCCAGAGCTCTCTACCCTGGACCCAAGCTGCCGCGAAGACACAGAGGAAACCTGGTACTGAGGACACAGTACCAAACCTGGTACTTCTTCATAAAAGGTCTTCCAGCTGCATGAGACAGGTACACACCCCATTACTGCATTCCTACCCCTCAGAGGGCACAGGAGAAGCCCCGTGTGCTTCTAACCTGATGGCAGCACCCCCCCCCCCCCCCGCTCAGATGGGTAAATCAGAAGGTAAATCCCTACCCGAGATCAGGCAGGGAGTAACTATGTGACCCGAAGCCCATCACTCACTCTCCTCGAAGAGACATCTGACTAGGGTTCTGAGGATTGAACAGAAGTTCATGGGGGAAAGCTGAGAGGAAATAAATAGCAGAGAAAGAAATTGACGCCTTGAATCCCAGCACTTGGGAGGCAGAGGCCAGGCCAGTGAGTTCCAGGACAACCGGGGCTACACAGTGAAACCCTGTCTCAAAAACCAAAAAGAAGGGCTGGAGGTTAAGAGCACTGGATCCTCTTTCTAAAGGTCCTGAGTTCAATTCCCAGAAACCACATGGTGGCTCACCACCATCTATAATGAGTTCTGATGCCCTCTTCTGGCCTGCAGGTGTATATGCAGGCAGAACATTGTATACATAATAAATAAACCTTCAAACAAATCAAAAAACAAAAACCAAAAAGAAAAAAAAAATAAAATCACTTGGATTTCTCCCAAGCTTGAGCTTTACTGGAGTATACATTTCCATGACAGAAGGTTTGTGCAGACCTTTACGGGGTGATGAGACTAAGAGACGACCAAGTTAAGGCCTAAGTTCACACCAGTAGACCAGCGCACAGGCCCACTGAGTGGCCGGTGCGTGTGCCACTGACGTGGCATGCGCTGCTTTCCCAGATCCTCGGAGCCCAGGAAAAGCAGTCACCGCGCGGTTATGGAGCGCGACAATGGCACCATCCAGGCTCCGGGCCTGCTGCCCACCACGTGCGTCTACCGCGAGGACTTCAAGCGCCTGCTGCTCCCCCCGGCGTACTGCGTGGTGCTGGCGGTCGGCCTGCCGCTCAACGTGTGCGTCATCTCCCAGCTCTGCGCCTCGCGCCGGGCCCTGACCCGCTCGGCCGTCTACACCCTGAACCTGGCCCTGGCGGACCTGCTCTACGCCTGCTCGCTGCCCCTGCTGGTCTATAACTACGCCAGAGGGGACCACTGGCCCTTCGGGGACCTCGCCTGCCGCCTGGTGCGCTTCCTCTTCTATGCCAACCTGCACGGCAGCATCCTGTTCCTCACCTGCATTAGCTTCCAGCGCTACCTGGGCATCTGCCACCCGCTGGCCCCCTGGCACAAGCGCGGGGGTCGCCGCGCTGCCTGGGTGGTGTGCGCGGCCGTGTGGCTGGCCGTGACGGCCCAGTGCCTGCCCACGGCGCTCTTCGCCGCCACGGGAATCCAGCGCAACCGCACGGTCTGCTACGACCTGAGCCCGCCCGCCCTGTCGGCCCGCTACCTGCCCTACGGCATGGCGCTCACGGTCATCGGCTTCCTGCTGCCCTTCGCGGCGCTGCTGGCCTGCTACTGCCGCATGGCGCGCCACCTGTGCCGCCGGGACGGCCCGGCAGGACCCGTGGCCCAGGAGCGGCGCAGCAAGGCGGCCCGTATGGCTGTGGTGGTGGCCGCCGTCTTCGCCATCAGCTTCCTGCCCTTCCACATCACCAAGACGGCCTACTTGGCCGTGCGCTCCACGCCGGGCGTCTCCTGCCCCGTGCTGGAGACCTTCGCTGCGGCCTACAAAGGCACGCGGCCCTTCGCCAGCGCCAACAGCGTGCTGGACCCCATCCTCTTCTACTTCACGCAGCAGAAGTTCCGGCGGCAGCCCCACGAGCTCCTGCGGAGGCTCACGGCCAAGTGGCAGCGGCGGAGAGCCTGAGGCCCCCGGGCGGCCCCGAGGCGCTAGCTGCGATGTTTGCCAACCCGGCCACGGTGCCTGAAGCTTCCCCCAATTCCAAGCCGTGCAGAGAGGCAAACCTCGGCTCAACAGGCCTGGGCCTCAGAGGTTCTACATCAGCCACAGAGCGAAGAGCCCGACATTTCAGGGACTGGTCAGTTCGTGCGTGTTATCCCAGAACTCAGGGTGTTGTGACTGGAGGACAACAAGTTGCAGGCCAGCCTGGTCTACACGGCGACATCCTGTCTCAGACAATCGAGGGTTGGGACTAGAGCTCCGTAGCACATGCCTGGAGTATGCTAGGCCCTGGGTTCAATCCCCAGCACCGAAAAGTCCAACAAAGGTCTCCTCCCTGACCTCTGTTGTGTTTACAAGGTGGAGGGGGCCGCTGGTGCACTCATGACCGTGAGGGCACGGCCCCTTCTGGACAGCAACAAGCTGGGGAAGCTCACGTTCCCACATTCCCATCCATTTGCCAAGACTTTTTCATAAGGAAGAGAAATACATGTGTTTTTGCGGCTGTTGTTGTTGTGTTTATTTGTTTTGAAGCCATTGCATGTGTATACACACACACACACACACACACACACACACACACACTGCCAAGCCACAAAGAATCCTTTAGTCAGATTCCATCATCCCCTAGGTGGAAAGCAGGCAGTGATTTAATTGGGATAGGGTCAGGATGTAGGCTGGAACCCGATGGGAGCTAAGAACCAGGGGTTGGAGATGCCCAGGAGGCCTCGTAGCGATGGCTGGTCACATAGGGAGGGTAGCCTCAGTGTGGCTGCAGGCTGGGGGGTGCACACATGCCATACAACAGAAAACCCAGACGGCCCCAAACCACGGTGGCCTACTCCATCCTGGCTCTCACGGTGCCGCCTAATGCTGAACCCTTACACACTTCCGCCACAAGCATGGAAGTTCATCAGTGCTGCCAGTGGCTGGACATCCATGAAGACAACGGGTCGATACTAGAACAGTTCATGCACCAGAATTAATCATACCAGCACGCGGCACTTAAACCTTAGCAGCGTAACCCTGAGGAACACGAAGTCCCTGTAAATTATATGCAGCAATGTCTGTTCTGTGAAGTTATAAAGGACTAAAGCGGGCGTGCTGGCTCGTGGCTCTAGTCACAGCACGTGGGAGGCCACGAAGGTGAGCCTGAACTATGAGGCTTTGTTTCTATGCCTATTTTTTAATTTTAAATCTTATGTTCTACTTATTGAGTGTGCAGAGGTCAGAGGACAACTTTCAGGGATTGGTTCTCTTCTTCTACCATACAGGCCCAGGGATCAAATTCAGGAGGTCAGGCTGGGCAGCACGTGCCTTTACCTGCTGACCTCAGGTACTTTCAGTTTTAGTTCAAAAAATGAAAACAATCACAGAAGCCTATAATCCTACAGAGACTGAAGAGAAGGGCTGAGTTCAAGGCCTGACTGGGTTAGTTACAGAATGAGTTCAGGGGCAGCTTGAGTAACCTAGGGAAACCCTGTCTCAAAAAAAGGGGGAGATGTGTGTTGGTGGCATAAAACTTGTTTACTGTGTATGAGGTCCAGAGTTCAATCCTAGCAACACACACACACACACACACACACACACACACGCATGCATGTACATGCACACACATACACACAGAGAGAGCAACAAAACAAAATGAAACTGGAAAGCATGTAGGAGGGACAGAGTGGTGAATTCCCAGCAGGACACACAGACAGGCTGTGCATTTCGGGCCAGCCTGGTCTACAGTGAGTTCCAAGACAGCCAGGTCTGTTACACAGAGACTCTTTGTCTCAAAAAACAAAACAAACAAACAACTCAAAGCAAAACAAAACACAGAAACAAATAAAAATCCAAAATATGCCTGTAACGATTCTAAGAAAAGTACATGCTGAGGCAGGAGAGCAGGAAGCTGAGGTCAGCTGGGGCTACATATACTAAGACCTTGTCTTAAAACAAAACAAAACAAAAGCAACAACAACAAAACCAACAAAGATGCTAAAATGAAAACAGCGTGAGGACTGTGCAGACGCAATAAATTCAAACAAGCTGGAGAGATGGCTTAGAGTCAGGAACACTTACTGCTCTTGTAGAGGACCGAGGTTCGGTTCCCGGCACCCACCACATGACAGCTCATAAGTGAACCTCTCTTTTGTCCTCCTCAGGCAGTGAGTAGGCACACACATGGTGCACATATGTACATGCAGGCAAAACACGCACAAAAAATAACAATAAATCTTAAAAATGAAACAAAAAGGCCAGGCGCAGAGGTGCATGTATGTAATCCTAACTCCTGGGAGGAAGGGCATACCCAGTTACCTTCAGCTGAGGCTGGGCTGGGTGGGGGCAGAGAGAGAGAGGAGAGAGGTGGGGGAGAGAGGGGAGAGAGGGAAGAGAGAGGGAAGTGGGGGGAGAAGGAAAGAGAGAAAATGTGAACTCTGACTGGCACAGATCTGAGATGAGGCTGGGGCCATCTCTCAGTGGTAGGACACAGGAATGAAACAGAAGCTGCCATAAAGGTCCTAGGCTATTTTGGTTTTTTGGTGAGAGTCAACCAAGTAACTGATGAGAATGTGAAGTGGACAAGGGAGGCTAACTAGTGAAATCCGGTGCACTCTAGGTCTAATGACGGAGGTTCAGGTAGTTTCAGAGAGATTCTGTTTGGTTTTGGGAAGGAGTCGGAAGCCAAACCTCCCGTTCAGACAGCTCCTTTCCCGGCTATCACAGTTCTATGAAGTTCCAACGTCTGTCCTGCCATGACCTTGACCATCCAACCTTTCCATGTTGATTTTCCAAGGACTTCCACAGCTCTGACGTCACGGGGCTACCTCCTGAGTAGATTGGTCACTGCGTTCACTCATTCTCCACAGACGCTCACAGACATGACTTCCTGTGACTCCAGCTCCAAGGGATCCGAGACACATACATGCGTGCAAAAGAGACATATACATGCAGGCCGAAACAGTCACACACAGCTGGGCGGTGGCACGCGCCTGTAATCCCAGCACTCGGGGAGGCAGAGGCAGGTGGATCTCTGTGCATTCGAGGCCAGCCTGGTCTACAAAGCCAGTGCAGGACAGCTAAGGCCACACAGAGAAACCCTGTCTCAAAACAAAACCAAACAGAAAAGAACAAAACAAATACCCATACACATAAAACAAACAAACAATAAATAAATAAATAAAAGAGATGCCATTCTGCCTAGCCAAGATCCTTAAAAATTCTCCCTCCCAAGTGTGGCCAGAGGCCAGGACAGCTTACTCCATCCAAGTATAGGTGACAGGCCTCTTGGATCTATGGCTTTAGCCTCTGTATTTCATCAAATTGCCCATTCATGATGTGAGATAAAGACCTGCCTCAGAAGTGACATAAAGGCAGAATTTAACAGTGCCGGGCAGTAGTGGTGCAGGCCTTTAATCGCAGCACTTGAAGAGAGAGAGGCAGGTGCATCTCTGTGAGTTTGAGGCCAGCCTGGTCTACAGAGTTCTGGGACAGACAGAGAAACCCTGTCTCTAACAAACAAACAAAAGAAACGAGCGTGAAGGAGATGGAAAAGCACATACTTTGGGGCTGGGGCTGAGCAGTAGAGCAGCTGCCAAATATGCCCAAAGCCCTAGGTTTGATCCAAGCACAACAAAAGAAAAGGGCACATCGGGCCGAAGGAGCCATCGTTGTGGAGGGCTGCGGTGACCCCCACACCTACTTGCTTAGGGGAAGCCTGGCCCGCTCCTCACTTCCAGACAAGGCAGCTGAGGCCCAGTGAAGCAGAGCTTTACCCAATGTCACCCACGGAGGCAGAGCAGAGAGGCACAGACCCGGCACATGTCTTAGTCTGGAGAGGTTGTATAAGCAGCAAGCTGGCCTGGGGTCCTGCGAGAGCCATGGTTCTCAATCTGCGGTCATGACCCCTTTCACAGGGGTCACCTAAGAGAATCGGAAAACACGGATATTTGCATTATAGTTCATAATAGCAGCAAAAACACAGTTCTGAAGTAACAACAAAACTACTTTCTGATGGGTCGGCACAACAAGAACTTTATTAAAGTAAGTGTAGAGAGAACTGTGCTGGAGGCTGCCTTCCCTCCCTTATTCTGAACTCAGGGTTCTGTCCTCTGCTCATCTTGCTCCTCACATCGTTACTGGAGCCGAGTGTCTTTGGCTGGGACCAATATGGCCCTTTGGATTAGGTGCAGCACTGACCTAAGCGCCTACCAAGTGAGCTTTGGAGGAACGGAACTCCGGGCCTACACACAGCAGAGCTGAGGGAGTTTGAGGCAGCCCAGGCTATCCTCTATTCCCAAGGAGGCTGAGCTCTGCCCACCCGCCACCAACAAAGAGGCAGGCTGCTGGGGCTTAAAGGAACCTCCTTCTTCATCAAGATCTGAAGCCAGGGAAAGCTGTCTGAAGGAGCATGATGACTGACGGCTTTAAAGCCTGAATTTAAGTCACACCACGGTGCCTCTTCGCTCTGCAATAGCCACTGCTACTTCTCCAACGGCATCTATCCCAAGGGTGGCTCGAGGATTAAATAAAATACTTAAATATTACCCGTACGTCCTAGGCAGTGCGTCTGTTTTCATTCATTTAGATCCAGAGTCCTCCATTTAAACTGTCTGGGCAAAGAGGGGCCTAACGGAAGCAGCTGAGGAGGGGAAGAAGTTGACGCCCCAGTAACCAGAACAATTTTAGACTTGCCAGACTGCGGCAGGGGGGTGCGGGGAGCTCTGGGGTAGATCATTGTTGCAGCAGGAGAGGCTTACACCTTCCTGGCCTGGAGGGCGGAGCAGCCGCAGGTAGGAGTATGGGTTTGGCGGTGGGAAGTTGAGGGCGTTCCCGTGCAACCACCTTTTGTGCGGGAGGCCAGAGAAAGGGCAGAGTGTTTGGCAAAGTAAGGGGCGAGGAAACGCCCGAGTTACTGAAGCCTTCCTTACCCTTAAGGTTGGTTGCGGGTGGATGAAGTTTTATCCCTGTAAAGCTCGGAGAGCGCGGAGAATCCGGCCCGCAGAGGGCGCGAGAGCCACGCACACCGACCGCCGGGAGGAGCGGGGCGCGGAGGGTAGAGACTAGAGGCCTCCAGGACCTAGAGAGTAGGTGGGGATCGAGGCAGCTGGGGAAACGGCGAGGGGAGCAGCGTGTGGGGGTCCTGAGAGCTGGGCCTTCTGCAGCAGCGGCGGGTGGGCTAAGGGATAGCCCGAGAAGGACAGGCCACGGGGAGGTGGGGACATAGGTGGAGCTTTCGGGAGAGTGAGGGGCGGGACGTGGGCGGGGTGCAGCGGGATTCGCCGCGGAAGGTTGGGGGCAGAGGGCGTGGTCTGAGCAAGATGGGGCGCCCCGGGCGCTCGGGTGGGCCGGCCCCGCCCACGCCCCGCTGGGTCCCACCTCTTTTCCGGCCAGGGGAGTTTCTGCGAGTACCTGAGTATCGGTGTGGACCGGAGTTCGTGGGTCTCGGGTTGCCATGTTGGAGCCCCTGCGGCAGAAGCCCCTGCATGGGAGAGGCCGAGCCGCGCTGGCCGCGGTCCGCGGAGTTGCCCCCTCGGCGAGCTCCTGAGTGTCCCAGCGGACTCCCCTGGAGGGTCCACAAACGCTCAAGCATCTCGCTTCTCCTTCGGCTCCTCCTCACCCCCCCCCCCCCCCCCGTATTCCCAGCCTCGCGCGCTCCCCGAGCCCACCCCCTCTTTTGGGCGCCAGGCTCCGCCCCCCGCCCCCTTTCCTCTGCCTCAAAGTTTATTTGCAACAAAAGGGAGCAGGGAGCGAGCGGCCTGGGGGAGGGAGAGGGAGCCGGAGCGGGAGCTGGAGGGGGAGGTAGGCCGGCCGCCGAGCCTCGCGGGCGGGCTTCGCGTGCAGGAACCGAGCCTCGGACCCCTCGCCGGCGGGGCCGCGATGCCCCTGGCCGCTCCCGCAGAGGCTGGGCCTGGGGTCGCCCAGGATGGAGCCGCCGCCTCCCGCGGCCGCAGAAACTTGATCCTCGACCGATAAAGCTTTGCTCAAGACTCGGCGCCCTCCTCCCGGCCGCCGCGCGCTGCGGGTGCGGGACCCCGGCTCCCGGACCGCGGCCACTGCGCGCCCTCGGAGCAGGGGCGCAGGGGGGGTTGGCCGCGGCGTCCCGAGGCCGGCCCCCCCGGAGTGACTGCCGCCACCATGGCGGACGGGGCACCCCGGCCCCCGCTGTATCGCAGCGTCTCGTTTAAACTGCTGGAGCGCTGGAGCGGCGGGCCCGGGCCGAGGGAGGAGGCCGCGGACACCCCCGGGCTGCGGCGCCGAGCTTCGTGCCGGCCAGCCGCGGCAACCCCGGGCCAGCCCTCCCGGCGCGTGTCCAAGCTGGCGTCGGGGCCCCCGGCCGCCCCCGCGCAGCCGCGCCCGCTCCGCAGCCTCTCGCCGTCCGTGCGCCAGCTCTCCCGGCGCTTCGCCGCGGCGCGTCTGGAGGACGACCCCGCCGGTGCCCGCGACGGCCGCTGCTCCCCCGGCTCCACGGAAGAAGCCACGGAGGGCGCCGAGCGCGGTGCCTGGCCCAGCGTCACCGAGATGCGCAAACTCTTCGGCGGCCCGAGCTCCCGGCGACCCAGCGTGGACTCGGAGGCCCCGGGGACGACCAGCCCCGACGGGGCCTCGTGGGAGCCCCCGCTTCGCGAGCCCCGGCAGCCTCCGACGCCACCTCCGCGAACGTGCTTCCCGCTGGCCGGCCTGCGTTCGGCGCGGCCGCTGTCCGGGCCGGGGACCGAGGGGAGGCGGCGTCGGCAGCACCAGCAACAGGAGCGGGCGCAGCGTCCGGCGGATGGTTTACATTCTTGGCATAGCTTCTCCCAACCGCAGGCAGGGGCCCGGGCCTCCTCCTCCTCCTCCTCCGTTGCCTCCTCCTATCCTGTCAGCCGGGCTCCTAGTTCCAGCGAGGAGGAAGAGGAGGGACCGCAGCCGCAACTTGGGCCTCAGAGTCCGGCCTACCTCGGCGGCCACTCTTCCGGCAGTGACGAGGACCCAGACGGTGAGGATGGCCGTCGGTGGCGAGGGAGAGGGCTCAGGCCCGAAAGCTCTCCGCTGGTTCACGGCTGCAGCCAGGACAGTGACGAGCTAAATCCGGGGACCTCGGGATCAGCAGGGGGTGTCAGGAGCCCCGAACCTCCCATGTCTCCAAGAACCTCAATGGAGGAGGGTCTCCGAGAGCTGGGTACTGGCCCCCAGGAGATCTTAAGGCCTATGTCCGACACTGGGGGGGCACCTTTCCGGGTGGCCAAGGTGAGCTTTCCCGCCTACCTGGCCAGCCCGGGTGGCTCGCGAGGTAGTAGCCGCTATTCCAGCACTGAGACCCTCAAGGATGACGATGTGTGGTCCAGCCGCAGTTCTGTGAGCTGGGGTGTATATCGCTCCCCAAGTTTCGGAACCGGAGATGGGCTCCTTCTGCGGCCCCAGACTAGGTCCCGCGCTAAGGGACCTGTAGGCACCACTAGGCCGCCGAGGGACGGAGGGTTGGAGCTAGACAGGAACCGACAGCGAAAGTCCCTGTCGAACCCAGACATCGCTTCCGAGACTCTGACGCTGCTCAGTTTCCTGCGCTCAGACCTTTCTGAGCTGAGGGTCCGAAAGCCCAGCGGGGGCCCAGGGAACAGCCCCCTAGATGGCAGAGATTCACCGTCAGCAGGTAGCCCGATGGAACAACCTGAGTCCATTCTGTCCCAAAGTCCAGCATCACCCACCACCCGACCCACCCTCAAGGACCTGACGGCTACCCTGCGCAGGGCAAAGTCATTCAGCTGCTCGGAGAAGCCCATGGCCCGGCGCCTGCTCCGCACCAGTGCCTTGAAACCCAGCTCCTCTGAGCTGCTCCTGGCAGGCTCCGGCACAGAGGACGATCCATTGCCACTCGTGGTCCAGGATCAGTATGTGCAGGAAGCCCGTCAGGTTTTTGAAAAGATACAGCGTATGGGTGCACAGCAGGACGATGGCAGTGAAGTCCGGCCTGGAAGCCCCGACTGGGCCGGGGACGTGACCCAGGGGCAGCGGGCTCAGGAGGAGCTCTCTGGGCCTGAGTCCAGCCTGACAGATGAGGGCATTGGGGCAGACCCGGAGCCTCTTGGTGCTGCCTTTTGCAGCCTAGATCCTGGAGGGGTGTGGCGACCCCTTTCCTCAACCTCAGCTCAGACAAACCACCACCGAGGGGCCGGGACAGAAGACAGTCTGGGTGGGAGGGCCCTTGTGTGTCCGGAGACCCCTCCAACCCCAGGAGCCCTCCGCAGGAGACGCAAAGCCGCACCCTCGGGCCCTAGTGGAACTGAACTAAGCAACGGGGAGGCGAGTGAGGCCTACAGATCCCTGAGTGACCCTATTCCACAGCGCCATCGGGCTGCCACCTCCGACGAGCCCTCCGGGTTCTCTGTGGACAGCAATCTTCTGGGCTCGCTGAACTCTAAGACAGGGCTTCCGGGGACCCCAACTATGGATGAGGGCCTGACCAGCGGCCACAGTGACTGGTCTGTGGCTAGCGAAGAGAACAAGGACTACCAGGAAGTCATTCAGAGTATAGTTCAGGGGCCTGGTGCCTTGGGGCGTATGGGAGAAGACAGGGTTGCCGGCAAGACCCCTAAGAAGAAATCTCTGAGTGACCCTAGTCGCCGTGGGGAGCTGGCTGGGCCTGGATTTGAGGGCCCGGGAGGGGAGCCCATTCGAGAGGTCGAACCTGTGCTGCCTCCATCCAACAGCGAACCTATCCTTGCAGAACAGTGGGCAAAGCCAGAAGACCCTGTCCCTGCCAGGGGCAGGGCACAGTCCGAGAGGGCGCTGCCTGCCCCTCCTGCCTCCTCCACTGCCCGCCATGACTTCCATCTTGACCCCAAGCTGGCAGATGTTCTCTCCCCTCGCCTCACCCGCAGAGGTTCCAAGAAGCGCCCGGCCCGGAGCAGTCACCAGGAGCTTGGGAGAGAGGAGGGCAGCCAGGACCAGGCTGGTAGCCTGACACAAGTCCGCTCTTCCTCCAAACATGTCCGCCATGCCAGTGTCCCTGCTACCTTCACACCTATTGTGCTCGAGCCTGGGACGCCTGTGGAACCCCCTGTGACGGTGCCAGAGCCCGTGGGCTTCCCTGCCAGAGGCCATCCCGCCCTACAGGCTCCGTCGCTTGAGGATGTCACTAAGCAGTACATGCTGACCCTTCACTCTGCTGACGCCCCTGCCTCAGGCCCTGTGGACCTACCCTGCTTGCCTCCCTCTGCACCACCCTCTGCTGAGACCAAGCCCACCGGGGCTGCCAAGGCCGCTCCAGATGAGCCTGCCCCAGCGAGCAAGTGCTGTAGCAAGCCTCAAGTGGTAAGTCCTTTGGAGAGGAGATTTGGGGCAGGGTTCAGAAGAGCCATGGGCACCAACCTGACAGGAGCTTTTGTGTGTGCTCAGTGGTCAGGTGTCCAGGCCCAACGGTCCTTACTTGTCCTGGACTAGCGCTAATGGCACCAGGCTCCTGTTAACTCAGGACCAGAAGAGGCTTCAGGATGCTGCCAGCCAGCATCTGCTTGCCCCAAAGTGTTCTGGTGGTGCTCACACAGGTCCTTGGGCTGTTTCTTCGGGACTTATTTATGGGATTCCCTTGGTTCTTTGTTAGAAATGCACTGGAAGTGTGGGTGAGGGTGTTGCCATTCAGCCAAGGCTCCAGCCTCCATGCTCAGCTCTTCGCTGATCTCGTTTCAGGTCGCAGTTAATGTGCTCTTGCCTTTAGGTCTATTCCAAGGCCCAGGAGAAAAGTACCCGCCTTGCTTTATGGAGCAGCATAGGCTCTCCGGTCCAGCCCCAGCCTTGGTCTAGTTTTCTGACATTGGCCTTTCTTGTGACTTAACCTCCCCATCTATAAAACTGGGTCTGAGGGACGTTGGGGGGCATTTCCACCCAGGTGGCATTGTGCAGAACTGGGAGGGCCTGTGTTGTGAGTATGGGTAGTCTACGGGACCAATGCCAACATACCCCTTTTCGGTTAGAGGACCTCCAGGCTGGAGTAGCTGGGGAAGTGTGGTGACAGACAGGCTTCTTCTGAGGCTCCACAGCAAAGCCCTTCAGAGGGCTTGAGAGCAGTTCTGGCCCCTGTGGCAGACAGGGCTGCCTCCGTGAGTCAGGAAGATGCTCTGGCCCCTCATCTTGCTGGCCTGCATCTGCTCACCTTCTCACCTCCTTCCTGCCAATCCCAGGCCCCGGAGCCTCATTCCCACCCTCCACAAAACTCTCGCTTCTCTTATGCCTGGGTTTTGGCTATGCATTCCGGCTGGCTCTAGGCAACCTCTGCCCTGGCATGGGAGAGTTGCAGCTAGGTTTGTAGCTCTGGGCTGGAAGCTGAGCCCAGGGATGGCCTGGGGTTATGTCAACTATGGCCTGCCTCAGCTCCCAGTGTGTTGCTGACTTCAGAAGCTGGGAAACCCTACACCCTGGACTAATTTGGTCACTTGGCTTCTCAGAGCTCTTAAGGGCTCCTCCAACTCCCTATCTCTGTCTCTCTCCCCTCCTTTCTACTTCCCATGTCCCAGCTCTGCTCTTCCTTGTGGAGGTGACAGGGATGGACAGACAGGGAGTGAGCAGAGGGGACTTTTGCACCTGGCTTTCCTTCTGAGACCCCATTAGGGGAGCCTGAGTACCAGAGCCAGTTCTATGCTTGAGGATGGGGAGAAGGAGTATCAGCTTCCTTTTTCATAATGGTTTCCTTTGGGAGTATAGTGGGAGTTGAGGGGCAGCCAGAAAATTAGGGAGTCTGGGGGACAGGCACTGAGACCAGGGAGGAAAGGTTTCTGCCCCCTTCACAATTTCCAGTGACCTCCTCGCCGGTGAGATGTCATATGGAACAGTCCTCTCATGTACAGGCTTCTCTTGACCTGCAAGGGGCTTTCTCTAACATTTCAGGTCCTCCCACTTCTCCAGGCCCAGCTGATGCTCCCTCTCCTCCCTTAGAAGAGCGAAGGCTGAGTCTGTAATTAGAAGAGCCAGACTGGATGTCCCCAGGACCTGTACCATTCCTGTTATGTGGATTGCTCTCCTTTTCCATAAGATGGAGATAATGGGTGCCCAGAAGGCTCTCTAGGTGGATGCTGGTGTGACCATTTCCTCCCTAGGGGCCGGAGGGAGGACAGAACAGGCTCTACTGCCTCGGCGGCTTCTCAGTGACCTCCTCCCCCACTGCTGTCTCAGCTCAGGTCTCAGGAGCACCTGGTGGACTTTATTAGGCTCAGAAAGCATTTGCCATGCCTCGAGTTCCCCCATCCTCCCTACCCGCTCATTAAGCCTGGAAGTTCTTCCATCTGCTACCTTGAATCTCTTCTTGCTATTCCTCTCCTTCTGGCTTTAGAAAGATGGGGAGCAGCTGTGCACTCCCCCCTTCCTGCTGACATTTCTTGAGCAGACACAATGTTCCCTTGTCTCAGGCTTGGGGCACTGTGGGTGGAGATGGTGTGTCTTGGCCTTCAGAATGAGAGGACAAGAGGAGTTGTCATGTTCTGATTATGGAGCATATACCAGTGTAATGTGCTTAGAGGGAAGAACTGGGCTCTCAGAGAATCCAGACTGGATCTTGAGCAGTGGGGAGTTTCTTACAGACATGTCTCCCTTAGCTCAGAACCTCCCACATTGTAAGGAGGCAGGAAACTTCAGTGTCAGGCAGCACTTGGCCTCTGGCTCTATGTGGGCCTGGACAGTCAATTTTAGGATTGGTTTTCCTATCTTTGCCCCAGGGAATTGGGCAGCCAGGTCTTGTGGCTCTGTGGGAGGGGCTCAGGGCAGCCTGGCTGAGGGAACGGGGAGAGTCACTGTAGCTAGAGGGAAAGTCTGCTCTCTGGTAGCTCAGCCAGTGGGCCACCAAGGCTATGCTGCGTGGGCCTTCCTATTCCTCCTATTCCAGGCCTCTGATTTCTTCCAGTTAGCGCCATAGTTGCCACTGTGTGGTCCATGGACCGCCCTTTGCACCCAGGCATTCCTCTATGGGAATAGAGGAATCTTAGTTCATTTCTCAAATAGTAATCTTAGTTCATTTCTTCTGCCTGGTACCCCTTCATGCTCGTTGCTTTTGTAGCCCAGAAACAGGTGCTGGCTTATCTCTGAGAACTGCAGATGGCTGAATTCACGGGACTTCGGCGTATTGAAGCCGGCTACTGTTCATTGCCTGCCCTTTTTGTGGCAGACACCGATGGGTTCCTGTCATGTGAACGACTGCATAGCTTACTGTTAGAGTTGCTCTGGATCCCAGCTTATCAGTATCTCAAAGAGAAGGAATCAAGGGTCGTTCCCAGTTTCCAAGTGAGACTGGTCTGCTACCTGAGAAGGGGCATGAGTGGGGGACAGTTGGGGCATCACTGACCGTTGTATTGTAACAGCCTGAATGTGTCCGTGGTGGGATTTAACTCAGCAGGGCCTGGTGTTGGGTAGGAAAGTGCTAGTCCAAGGCCATACAATAGAGCCAGGCAGAGCTGGACCCAAGCCCTGGGCCTCTGGCCTTGTTCCTCTCCCCAGCAGCCATGGCAGCTCACCTCAGCCTACCCAGCTGCCCCTGCCTTCTGCGGGCCGGGCCACAGCCCTTCCCACCACTTCTGTCTAGCTGGCTCCCCCCTGGCAGGGACTTGCGGAGGCAAGTTTCCCTTCTGCCCCTCCTTGGCTCTTTTGCTGTGATTCCCCCCCCCCATGGAAACTGGGGAGGAGATGGGGTTCTAGGAGGACGTTTGGAATTCTGAACAGTACCAAATAGCTATAATTAATGTCTTGTCACCCAGCAGGAGGTTGGGATGGGGGAGGACTGGAAAAAGGGTTGTCCTTTCAGGGCTTATTTCCTGCCCCACCTTCTTTCCTAGGACCCTGTGGTATTGGGGGAAAGGGACGCTCTCCAGGAATGAGTCCACCCAGCAGGGAAGGGTTGGGGGAGGGACCAGAGTTGAGTGTGACATTTTCCAGCCCAACATTTCTGGGACCAGCTGGATTTGAGACGCTGCAGCTAATCCTGTCCCCAGCCCCCTCTCCCAATGTAGGGACTTGTTCCTCCTCCTTCCCTCCCTCCCATCTGATCGCTAGGGCTGACATGCTTCCCAGCAGCAGGACGGGCGCCATCCCCGGATGTTAGTCTGCAGGCTGGTAGAGGATGCTCCTGCAGCCTGCGTCGAGGCCTTGGAAGCTGGGAGAGAGGACAGGGTTCTAGGAGGAGGGCATGGCATGAGCAGAATCCAGGAGGAGGCTTTCCCAGGCAGGCTGTTGCGTAGAAGTTTGATTTTAGCATCTGTGTCCTGAAAAGATAACTACCCACGTCTCTGGGGTCAGGCACCATTCTAGAGTGGAAAGACAGCAGCTGCCAAAGCAGAGGCCTGCTTTGTGGACCCTCCAGACTGGTGAGGACACGTGTCTACAAAGGAGGACACTGTCAAGGAACAGAAGGTGCGGGGGAGAGAAATAAAACAGGGTAAAGAAGTTGAAGATGACAGGTTGGGGTACTATTTTAGATCATGGGGTCTAGAGAGGCCTGTGAGAGGAGGTGGTAATGTCTGAGGCCCAGAAGAAGGCAGGGAGGGAATCAGGTAGTTTTCTCAGGGCTGGGAGGGGGGGGAGGGTTGGCGTATTGTGGGAAGAAAAGGAACAGCAAATGCAAAGGTCCTGAGCAATGGACACTGGGTAGTGTGCATAGGGTTGACTATTAGGAAGTCAGAGGTCAGAGAGTAAAAGGTCGGGACTTGGCATCTACCTGAAGTGAGGCTATGAGTGAGATAATGACCCAAGTTGTTGTGTGGGGCTAGATAGCAGAGTCCAGCATGGAAGTAGTGAGGCCATTCAGGAGGCCACAGAAGTAAGCAGTGATGCTCTGCTGGGCTAGGCAGACATCTGGAAGGAGATGTTTCAGCTGAAGCCCAAGGAGTCCAGACATGTAGTACCTAAGTAAACAAGGTGCTACTCTCTGCCAGATGTAATGGTGCACGCCTTTTATCCCAGCATTCAGGAGGCACGGGCAGGCAGATCTCCGTGAGTTCGAGAGCAGCCTACATAATGAGTTCCAAGCTAGGCGGGCTTATACATTAAGACTCTATTTCAAAGAGAGATGCTAGTGATGCTATACCTTCTTGTCCAGCAGCTGGCCAAGTGGGAGACGGGTCACAAAGAGGGCTAGATGGCAGAGCTACCTGCTGCCCTGGGGGAAGGTCTTAGCTCAGAGACGAAGAGGGGCACCTTGGGCCCGTGAGGCAGATGGTAGCACCATGTATGGCAGGTGCTCCTTTGCGGGCAGTGTGGCCCCTACCCAGTTCTAACTTGTACCTCCTAGAACAGGTAGTTTGTGCCAACCACAGCAGCCCTGGCCCTCTCAGCTAATCCCAAGTTGGGTGAAGTAAGGAAGCAGTTTTAAAGCCAGCAGAGTTTTGCCCAGGGCCCCTGGCTCATGGGTAATCTGTCCCTAGGTGTCCTGTCTCCGGGTCATACATTGGCCCCAGAATTCCCAGTGAGTCAAGTTGGCAGAGGTGGTGGCGGCAGTCCGGGAGAAGGGGGAGCCTGTGTTTCCCAGAAAGACTCGTAACCCTGGCACACTCACTGGGAAATGTGCCAGGAAGCCTGGCGCCTTGCTGGCAGGCCCTGAATTGGGGACCCTGGGTCCTCTGGGAAGGACAGGAGGACAGCCTCATCCACAGGACTTGATACCTACCGCGACTTCTCAGGCCTCTGAGGTGGACAGAGGCAGAAAGACTGAGCCAGGCAGATGGGCTGAGCCCCAGTTCATGATGTGAAGGCTGCTCGCTATTTGAACCCCCAGATGGCCCTCTGGTAGCTATAGGGTTCACTGGGTGTGACCTGGCAGAGTATAAGGATTTAGGAGGCCAGGGATGCAGCCAAGTCTCACCATTTTCCTCCTGTGAGGCCTTAAAGAACCCCATATCCTTGGAGCCACAAGTGCCTTCGTGGCCTTGAGCCCCAAGATTAAGCCTCCTCCCGGGGCTGCTGGGGCTGCAGCAGCTGTTCTGTGCAGAAACTCGCTTGCAGACCAGGAAGTGCTATCACGCTAGGCCACAGGCTGCTGAGGGCTCTGCCCCACTCCCTAGCTGCTTCCCCCTGTGTGTGCCAGGTTCCCTCTTGGCTTCCCCTGCCCCAGAAAGGGTCTTTTCTCTTACGTGGGGCAAGTCATGGTGCTCTCTCTGAGGCCTGTTCCCCAAATAGTCATTCTTCAGTGCACAGGGCATTAAAACTGCTCACTCAGCTTGGGAAAAACAGACTTTTTCTAATTAAGGTTTTTAATTTATTTTATTTCATGTGCATGAGTGCTTTTCCTGCATGTATGTATGTGCACCATGTGCATACCTGATGCCCAACGAAGGCAGAAGAGGGTGTAGGATGCCCTGGAACTGAAGCTATGAATTGTGAGTCACCACGTGTCTGCTGGGAACCGAACCTGGGCCCTCTGCAAGAACAAGAAGTGAGCTTATCCTTACCACTGAGCTGCCACTTTAGCCTAAACCGCTGACTTTTAAAACGATCCATGGGCGTGGAGAGGGCGAGGGGGCTGCAGAGGGACTTGCCGTGGGGAAAACACAGACAGAGGCTGCTGTGGACGGTGTCAGTGCCCCATTGCCTCAGTAACAGATTACAGGCCAGTGGCTTTGAACCGAGGTTTGCAGTCTGATAGGGGTTCATGGAGCTGGAATCCAGGTGCTAGCAGGGCTGCTTCCTTCTTGGGTTTAAGGGAAAATAATTCCCTTGCCTTTTCCAGTTAGCGGTGGGTGCCGGTGTTCCTTGGTGTGTGGCCTCTAGCTCAGAGCCAGCAGCATAGCCTTGTCACACCTCCCTCACCCAGACCTTCTGCCTTCCTCCGTAAGGACTCTGTGATTACAGCGGGCCCATCTGGGTAACTGTCCCTCCTGCCTTGGGAGATCCCATTGTCATCAGGTTCCGGGGCCTGGGCATGGACATCTTTGGGGGACTATTATTTTACCTACCCCACAGTTAAATAAGGACCAGGCTGTAAGCTTCTGGTAGGCCACCTGTAGGTGCTGCCCTGGGGATATCTCAGGCCTCACTCATTTAATCCTACCTTCATTTCTTTCCATGTTTCTTTGTCATCTATTTATGTGGTAGTCAGTACCCTTGATGGCCAGTGGGGACATGCAGGGAAGGTTTGGATCCAGGGAGTTTTCAACAAGGATCCTAGTCCCTGAGATAGGCAGGGTTCAGGGTAAGGCAGAGCCCAGGCCTGGAAGGTTCGGAACAAATGTGTCACTGAGTCCAATGGGAATAGGGCTGGCCTCTAGAGGTGGCTAGCCTAAGGCTTGCTGACTAGACATTGCAGTGAGGCATCTCCCAAAAGGGGCTGATGGCTGAAGAGCTCAGAACCAGGGAAAGCTGGAAAGGTGAGAGCCTTGGGAGGGAGCAGAAGCCGGACTGTCCCCATGAAGGGCAGAGCTAGGAGCTAGTGGGAGGCAGACGCGAAAGTGGGAGCTATGTGCTGGAGATTGTGGCTTCATCCTGAGATTATATGGTAGGAATCAAGAAAAGCACTTAGAAATTTCCCCCAGTGTATGAAATGGAGCAAGGTCTGCTCCACAGCGTCACATTGCTAAGATTAAGTGAAATCATTCAATCTTGCCAGGCTGGCAAGATAGCACAGCAGGCAAAGGTGTTTGCCACCAAACCTGACAACCTGATTTCTTTCTCTAGCACTCACGTGGTGGGGGAGAGAGCCAACCCCCTCAAGTTACCCTCTGACCCGCGGAGGTGCTGTGTGTCATGCACGGGTGCAGCGACACATAAACGGAATGACTTCTAAGTGGCAACCTCAGCCCCTCCCTTTGTGTCTGAGATTCTGAGCGTCAGCCATGTAGGAGAGGATAACGCTCTAGACGGGAGACCAAACGGCTCAGTAGCCAGAACATTTGGAGTTGGGGAGGAGGGACAGGGACCAGCCTGTCAGGATGCCCATAGCCTCCCCTCTCTGGTCCCCCCTTTTGTTCCCACCAGCCCCAACCACAGCTTGCCTGGGGTGGCTGAGCAAAGTTAGGGAGACCAAGCCAGAGCCCTCCAGGCCCCAGGGGCCTAGACCTCTTCTTCCTTTGCTGGGCCCAGAGTCCATATGCCTGGTGGGCCAGCTATGCCTGTCTCTGTGGGTAATAGTTAACAGTGTTAATATTTAACACCGACCTCAGCTGTGAGCCTCGGTTTCCTGCTCCATTAGATGGAGTTTCTGAGGGATTGTGAGGACAAAAAGATAATGTTCACAAACCCTTCAACCAGGACCCTGGAGCTAGAAGAGCTCTCGGAAATGTGCCACTTGGTGTGTGCTTTGAGCTGTCACTTGCAGAGACTACAACCCTGGGGTCACAACACGGAGCATTCTGTGCCTTCTCTCCCCCAGGTCTCTTAACCTGATTTTGTTGGTTAATTTGGAATTGGCGTCCTTTGTCGTGAGCTTCTGGGGCCAGGGAGGGGCAGGCAGGTCTGGGGCCAGGGAGAGGCAGGCAGGTCTGGGGCCAGTGGGAAGGCTGGAGGGCCCAGGCAAGGGAGCAAGCTCAAGGCTGGTGTCGGTTTCCTGTTTATTGGTTCCCAGTGGGTGACAGGCCCTGCTCTTTGCAGCACTATGGAGCAGGAGAGAAGGAGGCCGCGCTCCTGGCTGCCAGCCAGCCCCAGAGCTGGGCCTCCTGGGACCCGCCGAGACCCCGTTCCCCCACCCCTGGACAAACATTCAGTTCTTTCCCAGGACGGGGCACTGGAGGTTAAGGAACAGATGTGGAAGGGACGGGAAGATGAGAAGGACCCTCCCTGCTAATAAAAGTCCTGTGAACTCCGTCTTTCTTGGCTCCTGGGTTTGGTTCTGGTGCTGGTTCATGGTGGTCCCCTTGGGTGGGTGTGTTGGCAGACCACATGGCCAGAAGGAAGAAAAGGAGGGCTAGGGCCTTGGGTTCCAGGGTCACCCATCTGGCAAGACTCTAGACACTAATTTTATCCTCTCCCCCTGCTTTATGAAGAAAGTGAAATTCTTGACACCCTGCGATAGGGAAGCAAATTTAGGAGCCCTCCCCATGGCCTGGCTCTCACCATCACCCAGCCCAGCCTGTGGATTGCCACTGTGCGTGTGTGTGTGTGTGTGTGTGTGTGTGTGTGTGTGATTCACTAGCACTTGAGGGAATTGGTCAGAGCCAGGGCAGGAAGAGAAAGTCGTTGTATGTGTCGGAGGCCAGCAGAGAACACAGATCTTGTGCCAGCAGCACATGGAGAGAGACTGTACATGCTGAGGGCAGCTTGGAGGCCGTGGAGGCAGAGTCCCACCCCGAGGCAGTTGGCTCCTGGAGGGTGAGGAGCTGGAGGGGCTCAGGGACAACCTTGCATCATGGAAGGGCCATGTAGGTTCAGACTGGAGGGAAGGAGGGGACAAGCCTGAGCCCATTGTGTGGAGAGAATGTGGAGGTCCAGTCTGAGAGCTTGAATTTAGGCTAGCTGGAAGTGGTGGTACACACCTGTACTCGGGACTCGAGAGGCAGAGGCACGTGGATCGCTGTGAGTTCGAGGCCAGCCTGATCTACAGATAGAGTCCAGGACAGCCAGGAATACATAGAGAAACCCAGTCTCAAAAAGAATGGATGTAGGCTCAGGAGTTCTGCGAGAAGCCAGGATGAGGAAGTGAGACTGCCCCCTATACGTGAGTCAGATAAGGTGCCAGCGTTCTCCCTGGCAGCACTTCTCCCTGCGTTCTGGGAAGGTGAAGGGCCCCTGATCTGAGCACAGTGAACCCCACCTGTCCAACTTCAGGCTCTCAGCTGTGCGGAGTACCCTGCACTCGAAGGGTTCCCAGGCTACACCTCCAGTATGCTCCTGGAAGAGGAATGATGAGGGGAGCATGGTTGGGGGAGAGCAGGCTGACCTGCCCTGTTGGCTCTGTTCTAGGCCAGGTCACCCTGCCTTAGTTTGCCCATCTGTAAAGTGGGAATCCCAGCTACAGTTCTTGACAACTCAGGCTCTCGAGAAGTAGGGGTGGAACAAATAGTGTGGTTATTAGGCAGCCTGGCAACACTATGCACAGTGGGGCCTCAGGTCAAAGCTAAGAACCCTTGTGATATTTGTCCCTCGACCTTAGCAGTGCTGGGCTGTGGCCCCGAGGAGGCCTTGGGAGAGAGCAGGGAAGAGAGAGAAAAGGAGAAGAATTTCTTAGATTTGCTCTGTGGCCTGAGCCTGTTTCCCCACCAGATGCCCAAGACCCTGCTGGCTCCTTGCTGCTCATATGGCCCTCCTCTCTGCTTCTGCATGGACCAGCCGCTTACAGGCCTCTGCCCAAGGCCAGCGGGGCCGTTGCCTGGGGCGGGTGCGGAATTTCCGAGGGAATGGCTAAATTCAGCCCCAGCTAAAAATAGTCCAGGGCCTGGCCCCAAAACTGGAAGAGGGGGAGGAGGAGGAGGAGGAGGAGGAGGAGGAGGAGGAGGAGGAGGAGGAGGAGGAGGAGGAGGACGCCGAACTAACCAAAGTAATTCCCAGCTACCTTCTTGTCCTACCTACATCATCACCTAGGGTCTGTGCCTCCTGAAACCTGCCATGCTTCTTTGTCCTTACTCACATGGGCCTTCTCTTCTGGGGTTCCTCCCTGCCAACCCCCATCCTTCACCCGCTCTGGCTCCCAAGTTTGTGCTCTGTGCTGTGTGTCTTCCTGCTTCTGGAGGGAGAGGCCTTTGGAGAGTCTCCTGTACAGGACTGAGCCCCTCAGCTTCCCACCGCAGGCGTCCGTGGCCTGTTCTGGGCACACGGCTGCGACACCTCTGCTAGCTGAGTCCCACACTTGGAAGGCTCTGGGGTATGAAGATGTGAGTGGGACGCCCCTGGGTCACCCAGGGACTCAGTGCTGAGATCTGATCAAGTGGCTGCCCATGCCAGCCAAGCCTTCCTGTTCCTGGCACACAGTGAGACCTCAGGGTACATTTATTTATTAAATAAATGATGTGCAGAGGCCCGAGGAAGCCAGCAGAGCCCTGCCCTGGGGCTGCTTTGCCCCAAGCTTCCCTGAGCTCCCCTATACCTATGCCAGCCTTATGTTTGTTCTTTGGGGGACCAAGAGGTAAAAGCTGGCACAAGGGTCATAGGGGCATCATGGAAGTTAGACCCTAGGGCTAGAGAAGGCAAGATGCCTGGGCCAGGTCTCAGAGGCCATGAGTGGTGGGATTCATAACCTAGGTTGGCCTCCCTTCAAGGCTGGGGAGTGAGTTTCCTCAGGTCCACAGTAGCCGACTGTGGGCTCAGGTCAAGGTGTGAATTGTCACAGCAGCAAAGCTCAAGTATTTGACCAGACATAGGCCTGAGCACTTCTGTTCTTTTGAAATCTAACCACCCCTGCATGCTAGTGTTCTAGCCACAGAGTTACACCTCAGCTTCATCTGTGAGCTTTGTATGCACGTCCTCACAGCAGCCCTGTGGCGAATAGAGACTGCTACTCTGTGTGGGTGAGCGCAGGCACGGCTCTGTGAATTGCCTGCAGGCCGGGACAGCTGAGAGAGCAGCTAAGAGGGAGTTCATAGAGCTCTCTGGCATCTCAGTGTACTCCTTGGCTTCCTGACTTCCAGGACTGCCGATGCCATGGTGAGCTCAGGTTGTGGCAAGACGCGTCCGCTGGATTCACAGCCCATGGCCCCAGACTCAGGAACTAGCACACAGCAGTAAATACTAGTGAATGACTCCCCTACCCTGACGGGCTGGTTACAGAGCTCAGAAGGAATGTGTGTTTCCTGTATTTGCGGGCGCAGGGACTCTTCTGTCGGTGCTGGAGCATGGCTGAGTGGTGTGGGGCTCTGCTGGTGGAGAGCACTGTGGCTCAGGAGGTTTGGGAGGGAAGGTACTGAGATAGTCAGGAAGGAGTGCGGGTACCCAGCAGGGCTGGCGCAGTCCTGCCTGCAGTATCTGGAAAGCAGATCTCTTGGGCCATGGCCGGCGTGACTCAAATGCAGACCAAAAAAAAAAAAAAAAAAAACCTTCCATATTTGGCTAAAGAGCCCAGAGAGGCCCAGGCTGACTCCCCTACCCAGGCCTCCTGCCCTGGCTTCTTCTGGGCCCCCAGCCCCGAGCCCAGTCTCTCAAATTTAAGTCCAGCAGGCACCCCACACTCCCAGGCTAGGGCTGGACATGATGAGGGCGCCCCCAGCAGAAGCATCCCCTCGCTGAGGGGTGACACAAACAAAGCCAGAGATGATGAAGAGTGTAAATGCATCAAGCACATGTTATACACGCTCATTTAGGTCCCCAGCAGGTCCCTAGACCCTCAACCTGTGTCGGTGTCAGAAGTGAGGGCCCAGCCTGAACCAACTTTTCGTTGCTTCTTGCCTGCTCTTCCAGCAATATCGGAGTAGACAGGAGTAACCAGACGGCACATGACCAAGTGACACGCACAGTCCTCATCCTTCTGGAGGGTGCATACGGAGTAATGTGTCCCTAGGAAGAAGTCTCTGGACACCCGGCTGGGTACTGGGCTGGGCAGGGGGCGCCAGAACCAGGACAGGGCAGAGAGGGCAGACAATGCAGTGAGGGAGCCCCGCGTGCTCCTTACGATTGGTAGGCTGTCTCACTCTCACTGCACCGCCACTCCTAGCCCGCCGCCCCTCTGAAATGAGATCTCGCTGTGCAGCCCTGGATGGTCTCTACGTGGACCAGGCTGGCCTCAAAGCTTGTCTCTGCCACCAGAGTGCTGGGTGGTCATGGGCCACCGTGTCTGTTTTACTCTTAACTTTTCTGATCACCCCTGGTAATTCATTCTGGACCAGCTCTAGGAGACGGAGTTGAGAACCTAGGTAACCGTTAAAACCCAGTTTAGCCGCCGTTCACTGAGTTAGCCTGTGGCTACGGCTTAAACAAGAAAGGATGCCAGCCCCAAGGAACCTGAGAACTGAGACTCAGGAGGCCAAGGTAGGTGTAGGTGGGGGGTGCAGAGGCTACTTTGAAGGGCCAGAGGGTCTTGCAAGCCAAAGGCATCCAGGGCCTAAGAGCAGCAAGAACTCTGTAGGCAAGGGTCGAGGCTAGTACTGCTTAGTTTCCAAAAAGAATAAAACCCTTTCTCCAGCGGAATGCGGCCCAGAGCTGTGAGACAGGCCAGCCCTTGAGTTAAGTAACACGGGGCCGTGCCTTGTCCCCTATACCACTTCTCCACATGCAATGCCCCAGACCTGCCTTGGGCTCAGGGAAGGAATGTTTGTTGGGGGCAGGGGGAAGCCCTGATTGGGGTGTAGAGAGCGAAGCAGTCCTGAGCTCAAGTTCAGCCAGCCAGCTGCTCTGGGTAGGGAGCATTCTGTGGGGCTAGGTGTCCGGAAGAGCCTGGCAGAGCACTTCACGTGTCCTTGGGGCTCCTCTGAGCAGGTGATGGCCCCTACCCAGGCCCTCTAGGAGGACAGCCTGTGAGGGTGACGAGAGGGTCTGTGTGCCCACTACTGACACCTGGGAAGACGGCCTTTGCGGGAGGTAGGAGTTGGCAGCCAGCCACACAGTCAGAGCAGGTACCCTGCCTCAGTACAGCTCAGGGGGCAGGTGGTGAGTGACACATTCCTCAGAAGCCCCAGGAATCTTGGCTTCTCTCTCATGAGGTGACTTAGCTCAGAATCCGGAAGGACTTTGTCAGAGTTGAGAGTGAATGAAAGAAGTATGAATGAAGATCTCTAGGAACCAGCCCGAGGGCTGGCAAGCATGTGGCCCCACAGGACGTGGGCTTTGCTGTCTCAGATGCCAGCCTACCTGGTGGCCACACAACCAGGCCCCCACTTCTGGAGGAAGTTAGATGTAGAGACTTATTATTATAATTCAGGTACTCTGGAGGTGCAAGCAGAGGATAAGGCATTCAAGGTCACTTTTGGCCAGTAGTCTGAAGTTCAAGGCCAGCCTGGCACTAGAGACCCTGTCTAAAAAAGGAAATGCTAGAGCCACGTGGCTTCCTTTTCTTTCAAATCCTGTTCATCTTCAGTGCTTGACCATGAGTCCTTCGCCTCACTGTGGTTGACCATATGGCGTAGGTTCTCATAAAATGTGGATAATGACAGCACCTATTACAGGGTTGCTCTGGGAATTAAATGTGCTAATGTCTGGTGGCTGGTCTGGAGATCAGTGGTAAGCCATAAAGCAAGTTGGACAAGGAGGAGAGTGGTGACCTGGCCTGCCCAAGCGAAGATCGCAGGGCTGGAGAGAGGGGCTTTGAGGCGGGGGTTCTGACAGTGGCCTACAGCCATTTGGTGGGGGATGAGCTGAGTTTGTGGAAGGCTTTGAGGTGCCCCTCGCACGGAGCAGGGATGGGACCCTGAGGCCTAGTTCTCGCTGGCAGCCATCCTCACCCTGCTGGGTAGCCTCCCGTTCCTACCTGCAGAGCTGGCCCATGCTCCTTGCTCTGCAGACTGGGGCCTAGAGAGGGGCGCAATTACCAGCGTCGCCCTGTAAATTTCTGGCTCCAAGGTCTCGTGCAGTCTGAAGAGTCATTTCGAAGGACCAGCCACTGGAAGCTCAACCCCAAAGTAGATGGGAGGACCCGTTGGCCCGAAGAAGGCTTCTACCTCTGAAGAAAGGGCAAAGCCAGGCCTTGGTCTGCATACAAAGGAAACCACTGGGCTTTCTGGAGAATTGTTACCTGAGAAACTGGAGCTGTTAGAGGGGACCAGAGATACCAAAGACAGAGGCTGGGCCCATAGGTCTTAGAGAATTGGCCTGTTCGGGGTAATTGTAGGTGCTCGGTGGCAGCTTAGGACCTGGTTCTGTGTCTAGGCACGGCTCTGTGCCAGGGATCCCAGCAGGTGATCTGAGCCAGGACAGAGATCCTTTAGACTGGGGATCCAAGCAGTCCCTGATCAGGAGGAAGAAGGGGAGCGAGTAGGAAGAGACTGTTCCCTGCTGAGACCGGGCTTGAGCGGCCTTCCATACTCCTTTTGTACTACATCGTGTTTTTACTGTGTGATTACCCAACTGTATGGTGCCACAGATTCATGTATGTAGCTGGCTGTGGTGCATCATGACTGTGATTCCAGCACTCGGGAGGCTGAGGCACATGGATAGTCTTAAATCTGAGGCCAGCCTGGGCTACGAAACGAAACACTGTCTCAGAAACAAAACCTGAATAAGGCTGGCCTTGGTGGGTTAAGGCACTTGCTGCCAAGTCTGATGACCCAAGCCCAGTCTCCAGGACTCACATGGTAGAAGAGAAATGCCTTGCAAGCTGTCCTCCGGCCAACAGCGTCCACAATGCACGCACATACCACAATGCAAAACAACATCATGGTCCTACAAATAATAATGTTAAAAAACAGAATATTTCCCAGTCTTCTGTTGTTATAAACAGTGCTTCAGCAAAGGAGCTGTGCTACCTCGTTTTATTGGAGGAGTGGAGTCCCTAGGGCCATGGAATTGCTAAGACGTGTGGTGTGTGTGTGTGTGTGGTTTGCATTTTGATGCTTCCTACATGCTCCTGCCTCCAGCAGTGTGGAAGAGGCATGACCTTACTAATCTGACTTTTGGAAAGTTACCAGTCCAATAGGTACACATGACATCACTCTGTTCTAGCCCACATTTTTCTCATACTTTTCCTCCATCCATTTCTCCCTATTGGTTACTGGCATCCGGCCTAGCCATTTCTAGGAACCTTTTAAACTCTGGGAGGGAGGATTTTTGTTCTTTGACTTACGAGTCACAAATACCTTTTCCCAATTTCTCACTGGATTTTTGACTTTGCGCAGTGGCTTTGGTTTCAATTTTCGTAGATTTTAACAAGCTTTTATCAGTGTGCGTGAGCACGTGCCAGGGTGTGCGTGTGGAGGTCAGAGGGACAGTGTTGGAGCACCGGTTCTCCTTGGAGTGGGTTCTGGGGATCAGCAGGCCTCTGTCATAACCGACAGTCCTCATGGGGCCATCTTGCTGGCCCAGAAAGGTTTTTATTGTTTTTAAATGAGGCCTAATTTATCAAGCCATTATTTTCTGGCTGCTGGATTTGGCCTGGGTAGAAAGTCCTCCCATGTGAAACAGTTCTCACATGGCCCCTCTGGTGTTTGCGGGTTTTACATCTCAGTCTTTGATCTGCATGGAATTTACCAGTTGTGCAGTGTGAATCATGGCACCAGCTCTCTCTCATTTTTGCTTCCCCCGCCCCCCGTGGCTAGTGTTTTGAGCTGAAGAATCATAGTTGTGTTATCTTTTTGAGGTGGGTGTGAAGGTCAGTGGGGGAGTGAGGCTGTGACTGTCTGAGGGCCAAGGACAAAAAAGATGAGGAAGGAGCTGCGGTAGCACCAGGATTTGGAGGTGAGGGTACAAGTTGGCGGTACAGCGTTCTCAGATTCTTCCTGCTGTCTGACTTTGGACGGGCTCCATCTCCCCTGCTAGCCTCCAGCGTTGTAGCTGGAGGGGGACCCTGGAGAGCACCCTGACTGCCGGGCTGATGTGAGGGAGGAGGTGGGGTGCAGAGGGTGGCTTGCTGGGACTTGGCGGAAGCGCACAGAAGGCTGGCAGCAGCACTCAAGTGGGCAGGTGGGAAGGCCAAGGGGCGGGCGCCTGTTTAAAAATACCCACTGCAGCCTGGCACAGCAGGCTGGGAGGGGCAGGCCCTCTGCCAGCCCTCCAGCTCCAGGAATGGCAAGGGTTACCAGGAGCAGACACACTACACTATCTCAGGAGAGTGTGCTCAGTCCATAGCCATTCTTGGGGTGTCCTTTTGCCCCAGCTTAAGTAGTCATCCTCCTCTCCAGAGACACAGGCATGCCAGTGGACCACTCACATCTGTTTCTAACCCTGCCACGCCTCTGGGCTTGGCTTCTGATTTCTGATGAGACCTTGTCTCTCGCTAGCTGTCTGTCAAAGGGGACAACTGGCCTTGCCTTGGATGTCTCCCTATCCATCAGTTAGAACGGAAAAGGGAGATCCTGAGAGCCGTTTCTCACTCCCTTCACAGATGGGGAAACTGGAAGGGCTTTGGATTGCTATCTCCTACTTCTGGGCTTCTGGACCCTCCTCCCTGCCCCCAGCATGGCATATACCAACTCCCCACCCCCACCCCAGGGCCCCAGTGGTCAAATTCCAGGGCTGCCATTGCCATGGCAACAACCAGCTCACAAGGCCTCTCCTCTGGGGTTTTCCACAAGGCCCTTGTCCAGAGAGGAGGCAGAAGGGCCTCCCGCCCTTAGGGACGAGGGAGTCAGCAGAGGGGTGGGGAGGAGGTCAGACCCAGCTGGCTTCTCATTTGTTTTCCAAACAAGAAAGTGGAAAAGGCAGATAGTACGGCCAGCAAATGGTTCTCTGTTGTGGCACAGAGTGGGGCGCACAAAGGCAACTATCTAGGCAGGGGCCTTGGGAGCCACCAGAAAGCCTCCTCCAACCTTACCTGGAAAATCACCCCGTAGAAAACCCCTAGACCAAACCATTTTGGAATGGTAGGTGGAGGAAGATCCTCCGGAGGTTCTGTGTCTGAGGGATAGACAGCCATCTCATTGGCAGTCTAAAGTGGTACCCGGTGTGCCGTGACCTTTCTTCCAGGCAGAGCTCTCTCATCGGGGAAAGATGTTCCCAGTGGAGGTACCAGTGGAGGGGGTTAGCCCTTGAGTTCTAGGGGTACGCAAGCAAGGACTGCCAGAGACTATCCTGGAGAAGGCGGAGCCGGTCGCTCTTAGACACCTGCCTTCCAAGAGCCTCTCAGAGCCTTCTCCCTGACGTACTGATGCAGCCTTTTCCATAACAGCCTGTGCTTGTTGAGCGCCCTCTTGGTCCTGGCACTGTGCTAAATAAGTGCTTTCTAGGCTCTGCATTATAGGTGGGAGAACCGAGGCACAGATCCCTCTTCCTGGGGTCAATTAAACGTCAGCAGGTGTCCCTGGCTGTGTCTTCTTCTGCCCTGGGCCCTGCCCACCATTGATGCTCTATTGTCTTCTTCTAGGTGTGCCCTGTCTTTCTCTGTCTGTACCTCTGTCTCTCTCTTTTTTTCAACTGACATTGAGACAGTGCCATATGTGGATGTAAGGGCCTTTTGCTTTCACTCGCTAACACAGCAGACTCCTTCTCTGTAGCATTTCAGAGATCCTCGTGAATGCCATGACTCAGGAACCCTCCCTGTTGTTGGCACTGAAGCAGGCTGTGTGGATGGAGTCCCTTTGCTGGGAGCCCAGGCTGGCACTCTCTGGCTTGCCCCAGGCTGGAAGGAGCCCTTCTCCTGGCACTCTGGACAGATGTAGCTGTCCCAAAGACTCTCTACCCAGGGTCCCCTGGGGCAGGGAGTCTCCTGTCTGCTTGAGAGATCTTGAGTCCTGCCTTGTCCTCTATGACACAAGGTAATAGCAGGGCCCACCCAGGAGCTTATTTTGAGGTTAAAACCAACACCTGTGGAGCGCTGAGTAAGCAGAGAGAGGAACCCTCCATAGCTAGAACTGCTATTTTTAGATCTTTGCTGTCTTCCTGTCCTCAGGCTCTGTGAAGTTCAGTGATTTTATCCAGACTCCCAGCCACGTAGTGGTCAGTGGCAGAGGGCGGATGCAAGTCCCGGCCCACTGCCTAGTCTCAGGAACCCAGCAAGTTAGGACTTGCTGCCGAGTCTCCGCATTGCCTCTCAGTCGATGTGAAAGCTTTGGGGCTGTGGCCTTCTGTAAACTGTGGGATGGAGCAGCGCACTTACTGTCAACAACCACGACAACAAAGCTGTCAGGATGGCTTCCTAGAGGTGGTGGGTGGCCTTTGGTCCCAGGACGGGAGGAGCGACGCCTCTGTCTGAACTGGCTGGCCTTCAGATAAGAATCTTCCAGGAGTGGCTCTCCGTCCAGCCTAGGGCTGGTTGCTCATTGGTGGGGAAAACACAGAAAGGCCTGTAAGCACGTGCTGCTGGTGGTCAGGCAGAGGTCACTTCTGGCCTTGTGGCCCAGGCTTAGTGATGGCCCTTGGCTTGCAGACGTCCCTGAGCCCTAACTCTGTAGGACGCTGTGCAAGCTGGCCTGCTGTGCTGAGAGAAACTGCGGTGGGCTCTGGCGTGAGCCCAAGAGTCCCTAAGACCCTGAGATCCTGGGACGCTTTATGCTGGGACTCAATACTGCACATCCACTAGAAAGGAGTGGTTCCAGCATTTAATCCCAGCACTGGGGAGGCAGGATAGCCTGGTCTACAAAGCAAGTTCTAGGATAGCCACAGCTATGCAAACAAAAGAAGACAAAACAAAAACCCGCCTCATAAAAACAAAAAAGAAAAAGGAAAAGAAAGGAGTTGCTCGTGGACACTATGGTCTCCCTGTGTGCATTCCTCCCACGGATGCTTGCTGTCATTCGTCTGCTTATTGGCCCCCAAGTGCTGGGTGTGCCCTGTGGGAACTGGGCTCTTGGCCTTGCTGCTGCTTCCTCTACCCATCTGGACTCCCAGATCTTGTCACTGTACTCTGGAGCACCTAGACTGGCACCTCGTAGGCTCGCAGCCTAGTAAAGAGAAGGATGAAATGACTGGCAGTCGGCTCCTGCCGTGTCCTGAGGTCAACAGGAACAAGAGGCTGATGGGGGTGGGGGTTAAGGCTCCCTGGAAGAAGGAGAGCATAGATTAGCTGGGATTTCACCAGCCAAGAGCAAGGAGCAGCCAGGGCAGGGCCCTGGTCCGGAGGATGGAGAAGCCGGCAGTGGAGGCAGGAGAGGCAGGCTGTGTGCTGGGCTGGGAGGGCCGGCAGCAGCTGGTGGAGCTTGCCCTCCTCGTTTCCCTGGGCCGTTGGTGGCCTGAGCAGGATTTCTGGCATTGTCTAAGTGGGGAAGATGGCCTCTTTTGGCTGTGAGGCTTTGAGAGTCCCTAGGATTTATACACAGCTCAGTCAGACCCTGTCCTCTGTTCCCTGGGGCGCTGGCCTGAGGCTGGCTTGGCCTTTCCCAGGGTGCTGGGCTCATGGCCCAATGAGTCATCTTCCGCCCTACAGGCAAGACACCCCATCTCTACCAACAGTGTACAAATGGAGCCCGTCCCCTCCTCACCCCCGTATGTGCCTGGGTCTGAAGGAAGAAGGGAATTGGAGGGGCTGGAATCAAACCTAGACACTTCCGTTCCCACGACCCCTCACCCCAGCCTCCCTCCATGCTACCAAAATGGGTGGAGAGATGGGAGGGAGCTCTCCTTTCTAAAGAAGCCACTGAGCTGCAGTTCTGGCCCATTCCAGGCAGGGAAACCGAGGCTGAGGAGACGATACTTAAAGCTAGGAAAAGGTTGAGGTTCAGACCAATCGGCTGGTCTGGATAGCATTCTGAACAAGCTTTGGAAATGTGAATGAATTTTTAGAGCCTTTAGTGGAGGTGTCCTGGAGGTCATCACATCCAGGGGTTCTAGGAAAGGTAGGGCACAGATATATCCTAGAAGCACCTAAAAAAGGAACTTGCCAGATTTCCCGAGTCCTGCTCCTGCCGCCAAGGTGCAGCCCACCCACTCTCACCACCAAGGCCTCATGCTCAGCTATGACTGGCTCACTACCTGTGAACTGCTGGGATCGCCGAAGAAATGGGCAGGGAAGGCTGCGCTCAGAATGGACCAGCTCAGCTTTTCACATCTGACTTAACCGTCCAGCCCCACCCCCACCCCCCAACTCCTGCTCCTGACTGTTAATCTGGGATAAGAAACTTTTCCTTCTTAGCCTAGAAGGTTCAGCTGTATCTTCTTGAAACTAAAGGGGGGGGGTGACAAAAAAAGAAAAGAAAAGAAAAACCACATTAAAAAAACAAAACAAAACAAAAAAATCACAGCAGTTAAATTCAAACCACAAGCCCTACAGTAGCGGGCCTGCAGGCCTCTGCTGCCACCTATGGGTGTTTGGTGGAAGTTCAGCCGTGGAGCCCGCGCTCTGCTTGGGCATCCTCAGCTGTGCTTTTCTCCCGGCTTGATCTCATCACCCTCTAGGTAGTTTAGAGCCCACCTGAACCTTCCTGCCTCCCTCGTTTGTTTACATAAAGGGAAACTAAGTCACAGAGCAAGAAGGCCAGTCTTGCTCTGTGATAGATATGTTATGCACCAGCATGTCTATTGTGTGCTAGTCCCTGCTTCTATTAGTCTTGCAGCCCTGGGAGCAGGCAAACGCTGAGATCTCCCTTCTGTTTCCGGGTGCCCCGGGCTTGGCCCACTTCTCGTTTGTGTGCTCTGCAGGCTGCTCTGATAAGCCATCGGCTTTAACCCCCAGCTTAGGTCCCTCCGCTGGGGTTCTCTCTCCTCGTCTGCAGCACAGTGTCAGCACACACCCTGTGCGTACCGGGCTCTTCTAGACCTCGGTGCTCCTAGGACGAGTCAGGGAGGTGCTCCTGGATTCCGTCACTGTCTTCCAAGACTGGCAAAGTGTAGACCATGTTGAAGAAGAATGGCTATCACAGGGCGTTCAAGAATGGTGTGAGGTGGGCCAGGGGCGTTGTGGTCGGGGGTTTTCTTCTGGGCTGAGAGATGGGCCAAACTGGCTAAGCTTGCACCCTAGCCTGGGGAGGGGACTACCTCGTGCTCCACCTCACAACCAGTAGGTGTCTGGTTTTTTTTTTACGGCTGCCCATGCTGGAGTCCCAGACTGACCCCCTCTGGACCAACAAATGTGGGTTCATGAAATCATCCTGGCTTCATTGTTCTGTCAGTACATTGAGAGCTCTGGGTTTGAGCCCTGCTCCTCACTGTCTGCAGAGCCCTGCCTTCCCTGTCTGACCCACCCCCGGGCCTCTGTTTCCTCTTCACTGTGAGTCTTTCATGGTGGGCAGGAGGTCCCTGGGTGAGAGTCCCCACGGTTGGGGCCTCATCAGAGCTGTCTGTTGGAATACCCAGACATGGCATGTGGCCCACGCTCCCTTCCAACGTGGAGGCTGGGCCTCGAGAATAAGCAGGGTGTCAGCCCTCAAGGTACAAGTCTGTAATCCTGGACACTGGGGGGGCTGAGGCAGGAAAGTCCAAAGCCTGCCGCAGCTAGAAGGTGAGTTCAAGGTTAACCTGGGCAACCTAGTGAGACCCTGTGTCAAAGTTAAAAATCTTGTTTTTAATGCGTAGAGGAAGCCAGGTGTGGTGATGTGTGCTTAAAACACTCACATGTATGTGTATGTGTATATATTCACATATGTGTTGTAGATAAATGTATCTTGATATATAAAAACCATTATAAATGCATAAAAACAGAGGAACAGAGATACAGCTCAATGGAGTGCTTGCTCAGGGAGTGAGAAGCCCTGGGTTCGATCCTGTCACTACAAAAAGGGGGTGGTGGAAGGAGCCAGAAGAGCAAGCTTTAGGTGTCATGGAGCCTCACTTCTGCCAACGCTGTGTTCAAGAGAACGAAGGTCAGGTCAAAGGCCTGCTGAGGCTGAAGGGGAGGGAGGCGCCCAGGCCTCGTCCCTGTAAGAGAAGAGTGTCGGCACACATTGGACAAAGAGCCTGTGGGGGGGGGGGCGGGACGATTTTGAGGACACTAGCTTTGGCAGATATCACGTGACCCGTCACCCTGGGTGAGTGTGAGAAGAAGCTCACGGTAATGGTGAGGGCTGGGGCCGTGTCTAACACACGGTAAATGCTTTGTTGTTGTTTTCTGTTTGTGGTTATTTTGAGCATAGCTGGTTTTGGTCATCGTTGAAAGGCTCTTCGGCTCTTAACCTCTGCCACAGAACCACGTGGTTGTTCACCCCAGATTGCCCAGATTGCCGTGCAGTCATGTCCACAGCGGCCACCAACTGAGGAGCCGCACAGATGGGACATGCTTCATGTCCCTCATAGTCCTGTCTCCTGTTGCACACAGACCCACACATGCAGGACTCTGCCTCAGAAGCCAGAGTCCTGCTTCAGCTGCTTAAGCCCTGGCTCTCTCCCTGCCATCCTCGGAGCTCACCCTCCAGTCACAGAGCCCCACCCAGGGCAGCTGGTCCCCAGAGAGCTTTGTGGCCTGGACACTTCCCTTCCAGCTGTTGATGAGGCCTGGGAACTGGGAAAACTTGAGAGGCCTCTCCTTCCAGAGGTGAGGGTCTACAGAGAGCAGGAAGTGACCTAGGAAAACAAGAAGAATGGATGGGTGATGGGAAGGGGTGGGCGAGGCCCCAGGAAATGAAGCCTCTTACCAGCCCACACACTGAGTAAGTGACATGGTGAGGATTTGAACACATGGCTCCGGAGTCTCCTTGATGACTCAGGATCGGGGGAGGCGGTGGCCATTGGGGAACTAGATGGCCTGTTAGGTTGGGAACACGGAGTACCAACTCCACTTTCGTGGATATGGGTTCCCAGGGACTATCGTCATTGATCCTGGCATGGCCTGTAGCAGCAGCTCACGTTCCTGACTCAGGGGAGCCTGTCTATATCACTGACTTGGAAAAGAAGACACCAGAGAAAGATGACTCAGGCAGCCAGTGGGCCTGGGAAGTGCAGACAGACTCAACCCACAGGAAGGGGACCTGAAGGCAGCCAGCTGGGCCCTCTGATCATTGCTTTCCTGTTTATAAAATGGGAGAGTTACAAGAAATAGAGCCTTGGTGTAGGTTTGGGATTAAGGAGCCAGCACTTGCAAGGCAGTGAGGGGTCTTGGCCCTGAAAGCCATGCAGACAGCATTTGTGATGGCAAGAGAGATCTCTTGACGGAGACGGTTGGACAGGTCTGGAGAGCCTTCCCCCGCAGCCTGATGAGACCTGTTTCCCAGAATTGGGTCTCTCTTGGGAGCTGCTCTCTTTGATACAGGGTCTCGTGTGTCCCTGGCTGGCCTCTACCTTGCTCATCGAGAGTGGCCTTGCATTCTGATCCTCCTGCCACCACAGTGCTGGGGATCAAGCCCTGAGCTTCTTGTGTGTGAAGCAAGATTTCTAGTGGCTGGCCTACAGCCCCAGCTGCCTGTGTTTTTTGTCATTTCTTTCAGGTCCTGTCTTCCTACACAGGGGACCATGCCTGTGGACATACACACCTTTCCTTCCTCTCCCCTTCCTTCCTTCCTTTCCTCCTTCTTCCTTCCTTGTTTCTTCCTTCCTCCCTCTCTCTCTTTCTTCCTTTCTTGCTTCCTTCCTTCTTTCCTCTCTCCCTCCCTCCCTCCCTTCCTTCCTTGCCTCTTTTCTTTCTTCTTGTGTGCAGGTAGTGTGTACACATGACACAGGATGCATGTGACCGTCAGAGGACAAGTTTTTCGGAGTTAGCTCTCACCTTCCACCTTTAGAGGCAGGGTCTCTTCTTTCCACACTGCACTGTGCACTCCAGGCGAGGGGGCCTTTCAGCTTTCAATGATTTCACTTGTTCCTTCCTCCTATCTCGCCGTGAGAATGCTGGGAGTGCAGATGCACGCTACCCCATCTGGCTTTTTGTGCGGGTTCTGGCTGTGGAACTGAAGTCGTCAGGCTTCACGGCAAGTACCTTTTTCTGCACAGCCATATGCCTAGCCATCTCTCCAGCCCAAGAGGGTATTTTTAAATTCCTACACAGGGCCTGGAGAGGTGGCTCAGCAGGTAAGAGTACTAGTTGTTCCAGAGGTTCTGAGTCTAATTCCCAGCAACCACATGGTGGCTCCCAGCCATCTATACTGGGCTCTGATGCCCTCTTCTGGCCTGCAGGTGTACGTGCAGACAAGACTCATACATTAAAACAAACGGCAAACAAACAAAAAGATGTAAATTAAAAAAAAAAAAAATCCTAGCACAATGCTTAGCACTGGTACCTGGTAGATACTTGATGAGTGTTTATTGAACTAATCAAGTGAGTGATATAAAAACGAGAGCGCTGTTCGTTTACCAAGTGCAGCCAGTCGTGTGTTCATCTACCTCTCAGTCAGTGTCCTGTCATCCGTCCATTTATTATTCATTTCTCATCATTCCAGCTAGCCAGCTACCATCACTCTTTAGTTCATTAGTCCATTCTAGGTCTAGCCTTTGCCATAACTGGTCCTCCAATTGGTCCAGCATTAGCTGCAGGACCACAGGTAGGGTCTCAGGAGGCGGGTGAGCAGGATGCCGGGATTCCCTCAGAGATGGGGAAGTTGTCAACAGACCTGGAGGAGGTTGGAGGGCTGACGGGGTGGTCTCAGAGCCAGGGTGCCTGGCGCTCTGCCCTGGAGGGAGTGTTGGTCTGGTGAGGCCCCGAGCCCTTTCCCACCTACTGTCTCTTGCCTTCCCCTGACCAAGGAGGGTGTGGACAGCCCTCTGCTTGGGAAGGAAGATATCTGAGGTGGTAGGGATGCTGTATGGAAACAGGGCAGGCCTTCCTGCATGCACAAACTCTTCTCAGGGGTGGCAAGGTGGCTCAGGTAGTAAAATCTCTTGCTGCCAAGACTGAAGACCTGGGTTCAATTCCCAGGACCCATGTGGTGAAAGGAGAGCATTGACTCCCTAAAGTTGTCCTCTGACCTCCACACATGGACCATGGCATGAGCACCCACCCCCACATATAATTAACAAATAAATAAATACATGTAAATTAAAGAACAAAACTGTTCTGTGACCTACTCCAAACCCCTACAGAGCTCTAAGAGGGGGCTCCAAGCACCCCAGACTGCTCAGAGGAACCACAGAACCACACCTGCACTGGGTGCTGGGTACATGATGCTCTGTGCCTCACCCTAGCTGACCCTGTCCTGAAAGCGCTCTAATGATTTTCTGCCTCGTCCCCTGTGCCTTCCTCGGCTTCCTTCCACCTCTGCTCCGCTGGCATCACCAGTGCTATGGCAACAGGCTTGGATCTAATTAGCCATCCTTAGTGAAGCTGCACAGCACCCGTGGCATTTGGCAGTAAGTCCCACCTGGAAGGGGCGGACGGAGGCCTCCAGGGACTCTGTCTTCTTGCACCCTTACTCCTGTGTCTCTTGACCTCCATGCCTTGCAAGACCCAGCTCCTCTTTGGAAGCCTCCTGTAAGTGCTTTCCCTCAAAGCCTGGAACCAACATGGGTGGAACTCTTCTGAATTGGGTCCTGCGGGAACGAGTGAGGGATGGATGGTGACCCCAAACTAAGTCCTGCATGCCAGCCACTAAAGAGAAATGAGACATGAGCAGGCAGTTTGAGAAAGGTCCAGAGGGTAGAGGGGACTCTGATAGCCCAGGTGGCTTACGGTGACCAAGCAGTCAACCCTCAGGCCGTGGGCCTGTGTGTGCATGTGTAAACTTACCCATGAGACCTGGCTGCCCACCCTGGACATGGGCATACTCATTCTCTGTCCTGCAACATGCCCACCCTGTTGAGGAAGAAGAGGATCAAGCTGTGTGGAGGAAGTCTGGGCAGGGCGGTCCCTTGGGAAGGGAACAGGCAGAGGGATTCAGAGGGTTTCTGGCTCCACCCTTGGGGAGAGGTTGAGATCCCTTGGGGGAGGGGTGAATGTGCTTTTCAGCACATTCCTAAGAGGTGCTGGACTCTTAGTCTAGAGGCCAGAAAAGAGTCGGCCACGCTCCCCGCTGCATTCCTTCTTTCCTTCAGCAGACTGAATGAATGGTTATCCTGATCCCGAGGACCGGGCGGACACAGCCTCGGCCACGGATTGTCCGTTCACTGATCACCACACACTTATTAAACACCACCTCCTATTAGCTCCGAGCCGACTGGGCTGTACCTGCTGCCCTGCAATCCTGCCCTTTCGAGAGAGATTCATCTGTGCCAGGCACGGGGTGCATGCTTGCAGTGCCAGCACGCAGGAGGAGGCAGGAGAAGCACAAGGCTTTTTGTGTGCGTGTTTGCAGTGCTCGGAGCTGAACTTGGGCCATTGTACCCCAGGCAAGAGCTCTACCAATGAACTTTATCACCAGACCTGTTTTGCTTTGTTGCTGAGACAGAGTCTCATATAGTGCAGGCTGGCTTTGAACTTACTAGATAGCTGAGGATGACCTAACTGCTGAGCTTCCCCCCTCCACCTCCCAAGTGTTGGGATTATAGGTGTATGCCATCTTGCCTAGGCAAAAGTTATAAGCACTTTTTTTAAAAAAACAAACAAAGTTCTGTGGATTGGATCCACAACCTCACACAGGCTACACAAACCCTCTGCCACTAAGCTGCTTCTTTGCCCAGGTCATGAGTTTGCAGCTAGCCTGAGCTGCATAGGAAGACCTAGGCTCAGACAAACACCGCACACAGGAAGAAAGCAAGCCCACCAGCCTTTCGCTTGGCATTCAGGAGGTCCAGAGTTTAATCTTCAATAGTGGTAGCAAAACTCAGAGGTGCTAGGGGCGACCTAAGCTTCTGGGGGGCTTGCATGTCATGCACAAGACTGGGTTCATCTGGGAGCATGATACAAAGTGGGCATGGTAGTGCATGCCTGTAATCCCAGAACTGGGGCACTGTTTACAGAGGAGTCAGAGGTTCAAGACCACCCTCCACTACATAGTCAGTCTAATGCCACCCTGGGCTGCATGAGACCTTGGAGGAAGTGTTGAAAAATAACAGTTCCTGGGTTGGAAAGATGACTCAAGCAGTTAGGAGTACTTGCTACTTTAGCAGGGCTCCCTGGTTCGGGGGCCAGGATCCAATACCCTCTTCGGGTATCCAGGCACCAGGCAGGCACACACGCAGGCAAAACACTCATACATATAAATTAAAAAGAAACAAGTCTTTTAAAAAGAATTCCTTAGCACTGGGTGTGGAGGGGCTAGGGAAGCAGGACCGGATAGAGGGGTGCTGAATGAATGCCAGGAAACTTACACAGGCAAGCTGGCAAGGGGAAGCAGGGCTATTGAGGCCTGCTGACCATCTCTTACATGCGTTCAGTGCCGCGGCCCTTACCTAGGGAGCCAGCAGTCTCCTGGGCATCGATCTAATCATTCTTCAAATGTACCATTACAGACTGTCTGTGGTTAAGAAAAGAAAGCTGAGGATCTTGGAGAACATAGAATAGGCACACAGGACCTAATCTGAAGACCCAGTAGGGCTTCCTAGAAGAGGTGACATTTGTGTCTTAAAGGAAAAGGAAAGGCATCGATTGCTAGGGGAGGGAAAAGGCTTAGGTCGAGGCCCTGATCCTAGGGAGAGGTGTCTTTTCTAGGGTGCAGCAAAGAAAGGTGTAGGGGCGGGGGACAATGATTAAGGCTGGCTGGGGTGGGGGAGGTCCCATTGCTCAGGAAATCCAGAGAGAACAAGTTGGAGACAGAGTGAGCTTGGTGAGTGTGGGAACCCCCAGAGTTCCTAGCTAACCAGGGCTAGGTCACAGCTGCAGGTGTAAGGACCCCTTCCTAGTGCCCAGTGGGGGCTGGTGTCAGAGCTTCCTCACTGCACCCCAGTCTTAAGTGGGTCCTGGGGTAGGTTCTGTGCTTGTGCTGGGATTTGAGGAAGGAGGATCACCTTTAAACAAACTCCAGAGAGTTGGGTGGAGTCCCTCCCCGGTGAGGGCCATGGGGAGAGGGCTGGAAGGGAGCAGGGCTGGAGCCAGGTACTAAGCTGGGTGAGGTGGTGGTAGATTTAGGGGTGATTCAATGAACCCAGGTCCCCCTCCCAGAGCCGGGGCCAGTGGGGCTGCCAGCCCCACTGGGTGGGTGTCTGTCCCTGCCATGCTGTAGTTGTTAAGTCCGCGTCACTGTGAGCGGAGGCGGGTCAGGCTCATGGGCGTCACAATTTGATATCTGTATGGTGACACTGTTGATGCGAGCGCACTTGACCCTGACCTACCCTGCACCTGGGCCTGTTCTGTGCTGACTGTGTTCATCCATGGCTCCTGGGTGTAAATCTGTGTGTGCGCGCTCTAGATACAGCAGTGGACGCGCGCGCGCGCGCGCGCGTGTGTGTGTGTGTGTGTGTGTGTGTGTGTGTGACTGTGTCCTGAGGCGGGGGCGTGATGTCCCGCGGCACTGGGCTTGCTGCGGGAGAAGGGGAGGCGCGCAGAGGGCGGGACTCTTCTCGCTGCGACAATGCGCGCTCCCTGCGCGGAGGAGGCGGCAGCGCCACCGCCGGCTGCGCTCACACCGACGCTGCTGCGGACGGACGCCGCCACCGCCACCGCCACCGCGGCGGGGCTGAGGGCCCCGGAGGAGCGCGGGTGGGAGGGGGCTCTCCGACTCTGCACAGTCCCCGCCTCGGCGGCGGCCCGGCCGCATGCTTCAGATGGTGAAGACCCTGGCCCAGTTCACCATCGCGCTGGAAGACATGCGCGATCTGGGCCCGGCCGCCGCCTCCGGGGAGTCCGCCGGGGGCGGGGGCGGGGGCTCTGACACCGCTGAGGAGCCGGGGGAGGCCCAGGTACGAAGAAGGGGAGGGGCAGTAGGAAACCTAGGTCTGGGCCTAGGATGCTGCAGACCCAGGAGACGGGGGAAGCGTGGGCAGATGCTGGAGAGCAGGGCCTGGAACTTGGATCAGGCTTCAGGAGCCTGCCTGCCTGCCAACCAGGGGCTTGGGGAGGGCTGACCTCAGGGGAAGGCGAAGGTTGGCGTTGAGGAGCCCTGGCTGCGATGGTGGGGTTGGCTGGGCACTAAGGGTCAAGGCCCAGGACAGTACTTTCTTGTCAAGTGCGTCAGGTGAAAGCAGATTTGTTTCTGGGTCCCCAGGAAAGCCAGTTTCCCAGCATCCCTCAGGGTGGCTGGGTCCCAGCTGTGTGTATGTGCTGGGGGTAGTCAGCATAGCTTCCCCTTTGCCATCTCCCCACTGGAACTACAGAGCCTGGAGATGTCACGCTGTGGGAAAGGTGGTGTCCCCATCCCTGCCCCCCTCTGCCTTTCTGGAGGGGGCGGGGGCAGAGTCCAGGGATGCTACCTTGTTTTTGTGTTTGTCCGGGCCCAGCCTCTGTTCCATGCTCTGGGCACAATGGGGACTAGGGCTCTGCCCTAATCCGGGTACTGTACTGTGTTGTGTGTCTGTGTCTCTATTGCTCCAGGTCTCTGGGCAGGAGGGCCTAGCTCGCAGCGGGATAACTAGCCAGCATTTTTGTCTTGATGCAGGGAATCTGGCTTTCATGGCTTCTCTCTGTGTGTCTTTCTTCATGCTTGGTACACCAGGCTCTGAGGTTTTGGGTTGAATGTTAGGAGAGTTCCCCTCACCATCTTCCTGCTGTGACCACCTTCCCCCCACACCAGGTTCCCCATGTCCCCGTGCCAGGGGCCTGTCTATAGCTGTTGAGGGTTGAGGGGATCTGGAGGAAAGCAGGCTGAAGGGCTGGCCAGCCAGGAACAGGTGGGCCTGCTGATCTGGCGGACAGCTGCCTTGTCCCCCATCTCCAGCTTCCCCGCCCCCACCCCTGCTTCTCCCGTGTCCGGACATGTGCAGAGGGTGCTCCATGCGGTGACAAGGAGCTGGCCTTGTTTTCTGTGCTGTACCTGACAGCTGAATGACAGCCCACTGTGCTTTGCAGCAGGGAGGAGGCTGGGAGAGGCGGCATTGCAGCGTCAGCTCCCTCTGCCACCCCAGCCTCCCAGCCAGCAGGCCCAGTGCCAGCTGTGCCTCACAGGAAACTCCTCTGCCCATGACCCAGGTTGGGGCTGGCTGGCCAGTGGGTGTGGGCAGGGAACAGTAGCGGTGAGACCCAAAACCTGATCTGGCTATCCTGCAGTCAATCAGAGAGCTTCCCGGGAAGTCTCAGCGACGTGGAGTCACTGTGTAGGTGTGGACAGCCTCCCTGTTCTCCATCAGTACCAGGAGCAAAGGCTTTTGATTCCATGTCATAAGAGAGTGTGGCCGCGGGGCCGCTGAAGTCACACAGCAGGGAGAGCAGCGCGGGGGAGCTCTGTGGCCAGAGGTTTCTGGTAAATGGGAGCATAGGGTGCCGGCGCCCTAAGGCTCTGCAGGAGGTGTCTAAAGAGGCCCTGGGCCTGGTTTTGTCTGTCCCTGGCCATGTGACCTTGGGCAGGTCATGTCACTTCTCTGGCTTTCGTGGCTTCTGTCATCTGTACAGTGGATGACAACGGCTGTGCGGGGCTGAAATGAGTTGCACACACTTGTGAGGGGCTGCGGTGTTTGGGGGCTGCCAGCCCAGGACTGGATGTGGGAGCCCCAGAAGCATGCAGTGTAAATGGTCTGCTCGTAGTCCAGGTCTCTGAGGTAGGGCCTGAGGAGCACAGCACTGCACAGAGCCTGCGGAGGTGGAGTGTCCTGTCCCAAGGAGGTGTCACCATGCCTCAGTAGAGCTCAGTGTGGGAGTCCACTTCTGAGTATGCCTCCTGGTCAGTTATTGAGGGACAAGACTGATCCCCAATTCCAGGGTCAGAGGAGCAGCACTGAGGTAAGCTTACCACAGCCAGAAAAGTGAGAAGGAAGCTGGGCGTGGTGGGATGCCCTGGCAGCAGGAGGGAGGCCCAGCCGTCCTAGTTGCAGAGTAAGATCATGTCCATAGAAGACCCTGCCCCCAAAAGAGAAAGAGGCCTGAAGGGTAAGCATGAAGACAGTTCCCAGAACTGTAAGAGCCGTTCTGGGCACAGCTGTGTGTGCCTGTGACCCCAGCAGTGTGCGCCTGTGACCCCAGTGCTAGAGAGCAGAGACAGGCACATCTCTGAGCTCCCTGGCTGCAACAGTGAGCGCCAGGTTCAGTGAGAAACTCTGTGTGGAAAAGTAAGTAAATAAATAAATTAATAATGTGGAGAGCAGTCTAGGAAGACACCTAACATTGCTCTCTTGCGTCCACACATACAGCATGCCAGAGCAGACCTGAACACATGAGCACACAGATCCCTATCACACACAAATGTACACAACCAGAGAGAAGCAGTGGAGAGACTGTGGACCACACAGGTGGCCTAGAGGGCTGGGAACACACAGTGTCCAGAAGGGACTCTAACCTTTTCATTTGGCATCAGGATCCAGCTTGTTAGAACCCTGACGCTTCCAGCGCTGCAGCGCCTAGCACCAGCTCTCCCTCCCTGGGCTGCAGTGTCTTCTTTTTATAGCAGGAAGTGACAGCGTCACGCTGAGGGATGCTGTGACACACAGCCGGGGCAGACATGTCCTCCTAGCAGCAAGCTGGAGCTTGGCGCGTTCAGAGTCGGTCTCTAGAGTGGGTGTGGCCGGGAGGCATCTTCCTTTGTAACTGTGGAGGTTTATTGTTGTTAGTTTTCCGTCTCTGTCCAGAACCTGTTGGGGTGGGAAAACAGGGATCAGCTGGGAGGAAGAAACACCTAGGAGGAGGCCTGCCAGGTTCAGGATGCTTGGGGAGACTCTCGGGGGGAAGGGGGGGCAGGAAACAGGCAGGAAAGGCCAGGGGAAGGATTGGATGGACTCTGTGTGTGTGCAGATGAGTCTGCATGGAGCTGCAGGTAGCAGAGGCTGAGGGGAGCAAAAGACCACTCACCTTCTGCTTCTCTCCCCACAGGACATGAGGAAGCACGTGACCATGACCCTGCTGGACACAGAGCAGTCATACGTGGAGTCCCTGCGCACCCTAATGCAGGTGAGGCCCATGCCTAGGCCTGAGAGCAACAGTCCAAGTGTGGGCAGCAGACAGGTGGGGTCACCCATGTGGACGGGGACAGAGACCAGAGAGCTGTGACCCTGGCATACGCCTGCATGCCAGTGCTGAGGACTGACAGTGCTGAGGAGAACCCCCGAGGAAGAGGCCACCTCCTGCAGGGTAGGGGAGAGTAGAGGGTCCTGGGCGGAGCAGGGGTCTCTACACCATTGCTTGTCTCCTCAGCAGCCCTGGACCCCGGTTTTGAGCGGTGCACCTCCTTGATCGTGCCCTCTCTGTGACTGGAATTAAATCCTGAGTATCTGCTGTGGGCAGACCCTGGTCCAGATACAGGAAGCGCAAGGATGAGGAAAACCCTGCTCAGTCCGTAGGACACTCCAGAGCAGCTGTTCTCGACCTTCCTGGTGCTGCGACCCTTTAACACCGTTCCTCACGGTGTGGTGACACCCAACCAAAAAAATCTGTTGCTACTTCATAACTGTAATTCTGTTGTTGTTATGAATTGTCACATGAATGTCTGATATGCAGGATGTCTAATAAGTGATCCTGTGGGGGTCACGGCCTACAGATTGAGAACCACTGCTCTAGAGGCATGAAAAAATGCCTGGCCAGAGTGCCATCAGGGAAAGCTCCCTAGAGAAGGCACCGTGGGGATAGCTTCTGCAGAGGGCTTGACTGGGCACTGAGAGAGACACTGGGATGGAGTATGAGGGGCTGGTTCTTGGCGATGTTGCAGGAGCCAGCAAGGGTCATGCCATGAGGTCCTTGAGCCCCAGGAGAAGGATTTAGACCACAGTGGGGCTCTTGGAGAGTCATCAGAGGGTTTTGAGACAGGTAGGCATGTTTGTCAGGAAGTCTGTGTGTCTGCTGGAAAGATGGGTGGCAGCAGAGTTCTAGTAGGGGCGCAGATTTATAAGAGGGACAAAGGGGGACAGACACTCAGCAGGCAAGCTGCTCAGGTCAGGTGAGCTGTAGGAACTGGGGGCGGGGGGCCGTGGGGGGATGAAGCGGGAAGACAGGGCTATGCCAGGCGTTGGGGCATGAAGCAGGAAGGCAGGGCTCTGCCAGGCTCCTGGCCCAGGAGAGGTGGAGCACAGAGGGGGGAGGGGTGCATCTATGGCAGGATAACAAGCAAAGCTCAGCTCTGCAGGTACTGGAGGCCAGAGCCTGGGTGTGTGTGCTGAAATGGGGCCCACGAGCACAATTAAAGATGAGCTTATTCAAGCCGCTACGGCTCAGGGTGAAGTAGAGCCCAGGAGCTATCCAGAGCCAACCCTCCTTCTACCCCTTCCACAAGGCTGCACTGAGCCCTTCTATAGACCAAACACTGTTCTCTGGGCAGTCCAGGGGTCACCATTCAGCAGAGAGTCTGAGGGACACGAACCTGTTCCCTGCAGCTCATGGGCTATTCCGGAGAGTAGCAGTCACCAGCCAGACAGGTCACCACTGATGACAAATGGTGACACAGAATTCAAGGGTGTGTGTCCATATGTGGGTAGTACTCCTCTTGAAAAGGAGGGTGATTCTGACACGCTACAGCACTGAAGGACACGGAGAATGCTGCTAAGTGAAATAAGCCACTCACCTAACAAGCAATGCTGTGCATTCTACGGTGCTCGGAGGAGTTAAGCTTCCAGAGATAGAAAGTGAAATGGTGGTGGCAGGGTCCCCGGGGAAGCTGAGGCTGGGAAAGGAGGACATAGGAAGTTGGTGTTCCAGTTCTCAGTGGTCCAGAGCTGTCAGCTGGGAGATGAAGCGGGTATTTACACAACAGTATAAGTGTGTGTACTAATCTGAGCACTTCAAACTGATTTAATTGGGGCTAGGGATGTAGCTCAAAAGAGTGCTTATCTAGTGTGCAAGAAGCCCTGGGTTTGATTTCCAGGACCGCATAATAAACCAGGCGTGGTGGTCCATACCTAGAAGCCCAGTACTCAGAAGGCAGAGGCAAGAGAATCAAAAACACAGGCTGTCTTTGACTAATAGATAACTCAAGGGAATTCATGGGGACCTATTTCAGAAACAAACGAAAGAAACTGGTCAAGGACAGATTGTAGCCTTTGTATATTTTACCACAAAGAAATACATTGCTCTGGTTTTTTTGTTGTTGTTGTTTTGTTTATTCTGTTTTAAGATTTTTTTTTTTTAAGTGAGTGCTCTATCTGGAAGTACATCTGCAGGCCAGAAGAGGGCTTCAGATCACATTATAGATGGTCATGAGCCATGATGTGGTTGCTGGGAATTGAACCCGGGTGCTTTAGGAAGAGCAGCTGGTGCTCTTAACCACTGAGCCATCTCTCCAGCCCCCCATTGCTCTATTTTTATATAGTTTTTAAAAATGTCTGTAAGGATAAGAACATAGAATGAGGACTTCCTTGATGTGTGGGTTTGGGGAACATGACCCTGGGTTTGGGGTGTCCAGCGAGCCCGATGAGGGAAACAGGCAGGGGGCACAACAAAAGCAGAGACCAGGCAGTGGAGGAGCCACGGTCATCACCAGAAGTAGCCAGGGTGGCCACAAGGAGAACGACAGGAAGCCAGGCAAGGGCTACGGTCTCCTGCAGGCACGGGAAAACCTGAGGAGGGATCCCCAGGATGTGGGACAGGGAGAGTAGCGAGGGCAGAGGCATATTGCCATCCCCTCGTGAGAGCTGGAGGCAGAATGGTCAGACAGCCCTGGCGTTAAGTGGCTGTCTGCTGTCGGGGGGTAGGAGTCTGAGTCTCCTCGCTTCTCCGAGCCGTGGTGTGACCAGCAAAATGACGTTGTTCGTGTATTCTCTCGGGTGAAGATGAAGTTGGTGTTGCCTCTCATGCCTGTTGGGAGGGAGGAGGAGCTGTGGAACTCAGAGCAGGCAGGCCTGGGCCCTACGAGGCAAGCAGGACTGGAGCTGCAGGCGGTGGGTGAGAGGGGGGAGCTATCACCTGAACCCAAGGGCTGTGGGGGCTGCAGCCAGGAGTGTGGGTGAAGAAGGTGGGCCTCCCCAGGGCTCTGGAGCGTGACTCCAGGGCTCAGGCTTTGCTCGCTTCGTGGGCAGCTGCGGAACCTGGACCAGATCATGGGCTCAGCTGTGCCTCACGTGCCCTGGCTGTAGAGTGGCATCTTGACAGCACCTGCCCCAAATGAGTATCTCAGGAGAGATGTACGGAGCATCTCATACACTGAGTGAGTGGGAGACAAGAGGATCAGGAGTTCAGGGCCAGGCTTGACTATTTAGCCAGTTCAGACAAAAACAAACAAAATAACAGAAAGGAATCACATGCCGAGGCAGCCAGGGGAGGTGGGATTTGAACCCAGGCCCTACATCTATACCCTTTTCCTGGGCTTCACCCCATCCTTGAGTCTTGTCTTGAACCCTGATATTTTCACCTAAGACACTGTCCTTTGCTAAGCAGCCTTTCTCCCCTTGGCCCCCTGCATCCTCTACCTTCCTGTTTTCAGAGCCCCTAGTCCCTGCCAGCATACTGTAGACCAAGCTGGCCTCTAACTCCCTCGAACTCAAGATCCGCCTGCTGAGGTTAACGCCTGGCCCTGCTGGTTTATTTCTGACACTCCGTGTCTGCCCCTGCTTAGCTTCCGGCTTTCTGGTGTGGGGCTTCGTGGCTCCCACCGCCTGCCTGCTCCTCTGCAGGGTGACCCACAGAGTGGTGTCACTTCTGCTCCGGCAGGAACAGATCCTGAGCCGGCAAGGTGCCGGCTTCCGCTGGCCAGAGAGCTCTGTATGAGGCCAGCCGCTAGCTACTCAGTCACCCTGAGCCTTTTCAGACTTCTCAGCCAGCCAAGAGAATCCATTCTGCTTGACTTTTTCAAGTTTGTTTTACAAAACAAGCCAGATTTTTTAAATGTTTAATATAAATGTTGTTTTATGAATGTAACATATGTCTTTTCACAACCCGCCTTCATTTTTTTGGCCTGCAGTTGCAGCGTGGGCCAGTAGAGGGCGACCTCTCCATGAGAATGCCAACGGAGGGGCTGTTTATGCTTAGGAAGTACCACTAAAGGCAGACTTGTGAAAAATGGAAATTTTACTCACAGATTGCCAGGAGATACAAAAACTTTTAAACTAGTATTCAGTTCAGGCCTCCAGGGCCTTCAGAGATGGCTTCCAGTGCCCCGCCTGCCACCAGTTAAGCTTAGACCCCGAGTTTCTCATGGATTAGATCCTGAGATGGAAGGCCTTCTCTTTTCGACAAACCCGGGGCTGGTCGTTTAATAGGTAGCATGTCCTAACTTAATTGGTATCGGGATTGTTTTAAACCCTAAAAGGTAACTAAAAATAATGGTTTACTCTAGATTGGGTGAAATGTGGTTTTGTTTTCTAGATTCTTTTCATTTGTGTGTTTCATTTGACTAAATGTAAGCTATGTTAGGTCTTCTTATTGACTTTTTTTTTCCAGATAAGGGCTCACTGTGTAGCCCAGGCTGGCCTTGAACTTGTGGTGATCCCCCTGCCTCAGCCTCCTTAGTACTGAGATCCCAAGTGTCTACTACCGAGTGGGTCTTTCTTGTTCAGTGATGTGCTCTAGCTCTTGAAGCAGTCCCTGGTGTGTAGTAATCACCAAGTATTTATCGGGTCAGTGAGGAGATCTCCTGGAGAGTATCCACCTTCCCATCTTCCTGCTTTCCTCCCTCCAAGCCCTTTTAGGCGTCCGTCATACTTTCCTGCACCCCTCTCCTCGTTTGAGCGCAGTTTTGGGGACACGGTCTTCCTCCCACTGCCGAGCTCCTGGTCTCCGTGGCACGCCCTGAGCTGCAGGCCAGGGTGATGGCCGGCGGGTGAGGAGAGGGCCACCGCTGTGGGAAGGTGCGCTGACCCCGTGGTCCTGCAGGGCTACATGCAGCCGCTGAAGCAGCCGGAGAACTCCTTGCTGTGTGACCCGTCTCTGGTGGACGAGGTCTTCGGCCAGATCCCCGAGCTCCTGGAGCACCACGAGCAGTTCCTAGAGCAGGTGCGGCACTGCGTACAGACGTGGCACGCCCAGCAGAAGGTGGGGGCTCTGCTCGTCCAGTCGGTGAGTGACCCGCTGCGCGGACTGGGACCCGGGCTCGGTAGCTGGCTCTGCTTCAGACCTGGGCCTCACATGTTCAGGGCCTTGACACTGCTGCTCACCGCTCTCTGGCTGGATGCCCTCCGGTGCTTTTTACAGGCTGGCGTTATCCTGCACAGTGACGTAGCGGGGCCCTGGCGCCCAGTCATCCGCCACACTCATCACCTCAGGAGCCATCCCATCCCATGAGCCTTTCCAGGGCCTTCAGAGGTCCTCAGAACTCCAGAAGAACCACAAAGGCAAAGTTAAAAACAAAACGACAACAAAGATGAGTGCTGGTGGTGCAGGCCTTTAATCCCAGCACTGCAGGGGGCAGAGGCAGGCGGATCTCTGTGAGTTTGAGGCCAGCCTAGGAGTTCCAGAACAGTGAAAGCTACACAGAGAAACACTGTCTCAAAAAAAAAAAAAAATTCATTTCCTTAAACTACTGCAAATATAACATGTTATTTCTTAAATTGGTATTTCTTTATGTAAGTTTAATTATATTGGAAAAACTTTTAAGTTACATTTTCAGTGTCCAGGAATTCTTGATGATGACTGATAAGTCATAGCCAAACTCAAATAAGTTGTTACTTAGAGCCACATAATTGTAAAAGCAAAACTGAAGAGAATCCTCCCAGAAAATTCTATGAGCCAAAAAAAATTTTTTTTTAAATATTAAAAAAACTAAAAAGGTCTACTAGCAAGTTTAAAGCCAGTCAGGGTTACACAGTGACACCCTGTCTTAAACAAACAAACAAAAAAATCGTGTCTGCTTTGGGATGTGATGCTTAAATGTGCTCAGTGTGAGGTAGAGCGGGTGCGGGGGCTTTAACCTATGAGATCTGTTTGCCTTTGCTGCTTGGAAACTGACGGCACCCGGTGAGGTTAAGAGCTCTTGTCTCCACCCTCGGTGTCACTGAACTCAACCTCTGTCTGGACCCGGATGCTGGCTGAGGGCTGCAGAAGGCTCAGCCCTGTCCTGTCCAGAGACAGACACAGCTGGCACCGTAGAGAATGAGGGACGCTGTATCTTGGCCTGTGCTTGGTGCAGCTGAGACAGGAACCCAGGTGTCCAGGTCCCCTGACCTAGCTCCTGCCAGCAGCCAACCAGCAGGAGGGGCACCAGCATGTACCCTGCCCTGAGCCAGGCTTCGCTGTGCCGGGAGAGCCCCTGTGTCAGGCAGCGGGTGCATTCCATGAGAGCAGGCTGCAGCCCCGTGCCCAGTGCCCAGGGGGGGCTGATTGGGGTGGGAGGGGTCTTCCTGGTGGAGGAACAACCGCACAGGTGGTCCCAGCAGCTAGGACAGGTCAGTTCACGCCCACCGCAAGGAGGGTGTGAGGCCTGCCTGGCTGATTCGATGGGGTTGGAGACTGTGCAGAAGTTTAAAAAACAAAAAACAAAAAAAAACCCAAACAGGTCTGGGCTCAGCACACATCTAGGCACATGTGTACATGCCTACACACAAACCCCAGAGACAGACTATGCACATATGTATGTACACACATACCTGCTCATTCGGTCCACTTCATACATGCAAGGTATACACACTTAGACAAAGCCGGAGAAGGTCAAACCCGGCCATTTCAAGTTAAATCGATGGAAGCTAGGACACGGGGACGTAGGGAGGGCTCTTGAGCCTGCCTGACCTGGCTCCTCGCCCACAGTTCTCCAAAGACGTCCTGGTGAACATCTACTCGGCCTACATCGATAACTTCCTCAATGCGAAGGATGCTGTGCGCGTAGCCAAGGAGGCCAGGCCAGCCTTTCTCAAGTTCTTGGAGGTATGTGGCCCGGGATGGGCGAAGCTCACCTCGGACTAGCTCTGGGGCATCCCAGGAGCTCTTGCGCAGAGCATGTGGAGCTGGCAGATGTGTCACCTCTGCCCTTGGGCTCAGCTGGAGGAGCCTGCTGGGGGCCTGTGTCTTCCCGGCACCCGATTCCTCACACGGGAACTCCACTCTGCCTTGGGTTTCAGCAAAGCATGCGTGAGAACAAGGAAAAGCAGGCGCTGTCTGACCTCATGATCAAGCCTGTGCAGAGAATCCCACGCTATGAGCTTCTGGTCAAGGTAGGCGTGGTTGGGCGTGGAGGCGTGGAGGGGTGGGGGTGTATGTCTGTCCTCAGACTCCAGGCGGGAAGGAAAGTCCCCCTTGATGCCTATGCGTGGTCTCTCCTGCTGCAGCCGTCTGTTCCATGCCCCTGAGGCAGCTAAACAGATCCCCGTTCCCACCCCAGGACCTTCTGAAGCACACACCGGAAGACCATCCAGACCACCCCCTCCTGCTGGACGCCCAGCGGAACATCAAGCAGGTGGCCGAGCGCATCAACAAGGGCGTGCGGAGCGCCGAGGAGGCGGAGCGGCATGCGCGTGTGCTGCAGGAGATCGAGGCCCACATCGAGGGCATGGAGGATGTGCGTGCCCCACCCTGCCTCGCCCCTGTCTGTTTCTGCATCCGTCACCTGGATTGTGGCCATCCATGTCTAGGTCGGGGTCTGTGGTGTACTTGCTTCTGTGACCACAGCGCCCCACCCTTCTGGGTCCTCCTCCTCCTCGTCTGTCTGACCTTGTGTCCTGGCAGCACAGGAGAGGACAGGATGCTATTCTGGCTGACCTCGCTCGTGGGCCCGCCCATCACTGCAGGGTTAATGGATTGATAGCTAGTTGTTAAGACCCCCTGTTCCTTCCACCCCACAGCTCCAGGCTCCCCTGCGGCGGTTCCTGAGGCAGGAGATGGTTACTGAAGTGGTAAGGAGCAAACACTGGCTGCTCCCCCCACGTGCCCTCCACGTACCTCAGTTCACTCTTCTGGCACCTGCCTCCCCCAAGCCCCTGCTCTTAGCCCACCACAGCGGGAGCCCTGCATGAGTCCTGACTCCACATAAATGGGAAGAGCCCTCCCCCCTCCCCGGGACTTGGCTCTGTGGACACTAGGGTAGTAATGGATAGACCCCTGAACTCTGCACACTCAGCCGGAATCCCACTTTGGACCCTACAGAAGGCAATTGGAGGCAAGAAGGACCGATCCCTCTTCCTGTTCACAGACCTAATAGTCTGTACCACCCTGAAACGGAAGTCAGGCTCCCTCCGGCGCAGCTCCATGAGCCTGTGAGTGGCCAGGGTGGGGCTGGGTGGTGCAGGCAGGAGAGCCGACGGTGTGGTGTGGGCTCTACTCCCTGCCCCAGCCAGAGCACCCCATTGGCTACCCACAGGTACACAGCCGCCAGCGTCATCGATACAGCCAGCAAGTACAAGCTGCTGTGGAAGCTGCCGCTGGAGGACACAGACATCATCAAAGGTGAGGTCCTGCTGTTGGAGTCTTCCTCTGAGGAGTCTCTCGGTGTGTCCCTCAGTTTTTCTGCTTTTGTGCCTCACTTTCCATCCCATATGAGGGGCTGGTTCTGAGGCACCGGGGAAGCTTCCGTGCAGCCAGATGCCGGCATCCACGCAGGTCTTCTTCCTCTTAGTGCCCTGGCAAGATCCATGAGGGGCTGCAGTGCAGTCAACTTTCACTATAGTCAGCTGTTGTGCTAGCTGTCGTTTTGATGACTGCTGTTGGCTGCTGTGGTACCATTCCCGCTTAGTAGTGACGCACCCAGGAGGAGAGCCCAAATGAAGGTTGATTAGGAAGATCCTGGTGGTTTGGGGCTGACCCTGTCAGGAACTGGACACCCTGAGGACATCTCTCATCTCCTCCTGCTGTGCGGTGGCCCTGTTCTCTCGCCACCCTTTAGATCCTCTGCTGGCTTGTCACTCCAGACTATCTCTAAGACTACCTGAAAGGTGGCCTCAGATGAACCACGCTGTCCCACAGGGTCCCCTAGTGAGGACGGAGTCCACCTCATCTCTGCTCCCTGGCAAACAGCTCCTGGCGAACAGACCGGTTGACAGAATGGCCCGCTCCTGGTCCATTCAACTGTGTGGCCAGGAATAAAGCAGGATAGTGATAGAAGAAAGCGTGGCTTTGGGGTAGGAAGCAGTAGGGGACTGTTTTGATCTGGGTCCGTGTAACAATAACAACAAAACCAAAAAAGACCCGGTAGTGTGTACACAGGAATGTAAGGCTCCCAGTCCTGGGGCATTCCAGGGAGAGACACAGGCCAGACTGGTGTCTGCCGAGGGGTCTGCTCCTCCTATGTGTCATCACCAGGTCAAAAGGTTAAACAAGCTGTCTCAGGTTGTTTTGTTCAGACACAGTAGCCCTGACTGGCCTGGACCACACTGTGTAGATTGTCGTATAGATGGCCTTGAACGCACAGAAATCTGCCAGCCTCTGCCTTCTGAGTGCTGGGATTAAAGGCATGAATCCCACTCAATCCCTCTCACAAGGACATCACCCATATGACCTTGTCACCTCCTATACCAACGTTTGATAGGAATTTCCAGGTATAATCTGTGGAGAGACACAGGCACTCAACTGTGGCCAAGTTTCCCAAGGCTTGGCTTGTTCAGTCCACAGTACTGCTCTGCACATGCCCCTCTCTGGAGCAGCACCTCTGTGTACTCCTGTGTCTCAGTGTGGCTGCATCTTCCTGCCAGCTCCGCGTCCCTCCCCCACAGGCCGCCCATGCCACTGTAGGCTCCCTGCCCACAGGGCCCTTCCAGACAACACTTGCCAGTCTCAGAACCCCTTCTTCCTGGAGTGCAGTCATGACCTCCTGGTCTCACCGTTCTGTGACCTGTGACACCAACACACTGGATAAACAGCAGCAGAGGGGACAGCAAACCTGTCACTTAGGAAGACCGAAGAGAAAAAAGGCTTCCTGTCCCTTGATTTCAGTACAGCCCAGCAGTGAAGGTCCCTCGGGGGCTACTCAGTGAAAGAGCGCATACCCCCCCCAGGCAGTGAGGTGGACCTTCTGAGCTGGCCTGTCAGGCTAATGACGCGAATGGTCAGCAGCTGTGGGAGGAGACCAGGAAATCAGGAACCAGCTCAATGTGCCCTCCTTTCCAGGGAGGCAGGTCCCTCGGTCAGCAAACTGGACTGCCAAGGAGGACGTGTCTATTTGGCAAGTCCCCCATGAGGCTACATCACTGCTGCATCGCCCCGAGCCTGCTGTCGCTCATATAACCTCCTGAGCCGTCTTCACTCTCCTATCACGCTCTCCCAGAGTTAGGAGTTCCTGGCCTCGTGGCTCTAAACCGGGCCCAGCCCCTGCTCCCGGGCCTGGGTCTTTTCTGGAAGCTGCCTGTTAACCTTGTTTCTGAGAGCTTGGGTCTGGAAGCTGTCCGTCTGCCAGACCTGTCCCGTGTCCAGCTGCAGGCTGTGCAGTAAGGGAAGTGTGTCTGTCCAAGCCTGACCTTGTCTTATGTGTCCCTGGCTTTTCCTCTGCCTTTGCCAGGGGCGTCTCAAACCACCAATCGGGAGAACATCCAGAAGGCCATCAGCCGCCTGGATGAGGACCTGGCCACCCTGAGCCAAATGAGCAAGCTTTCTGAGAGCCTCGGCTTCCCCCACCAGGTTTGTGCCCCGAACTAAGGCAGAGTCGGGCTGGGACTTGCCCTGACCTTGTCTGAGGGAGAGACAGTCTTGGCGTTTGCTTGAGGGAGCAGTTGGTCCTGTCACTTATCTGAAGAGGAAAATTATAGTCTTGCTCCCACTTAAGGGAAGTGACAGGTCCCAAGTCTGAGGGAGGAGACATCTGAGGCGGGGCGAGGCTCATCTGTGGCGGGTGGAGGTATCCATCCTTTCACTGTCTGAGGAGAGAAGCAGGTCCCCATATTCCCAGGTGCGATGAGACCTTGGCCTGAGGCCTGGGCTCTTTTCCCTCAGAGTCTGGACGACGCACTGAGGGATCTCTCTGCCGCCATGCACCGGGACCTGTCAGAAAAGCAGGCGCTGTGCTACTCTCTTGCCTTCCCACCCACCAAGCTGGAGCTGTGTGCCACCCGGCCCGAGGGCACCGACTCCTTCATCTTCGAGTTTCCCCACCCCGATGCGCGCCTGGGCTTTGAACAGGCCTTCGATGAGGCCAAGAGGAAGCTGGGTGAGCCAGTTCGTGCTGGTGTCTTCTCTCACAGCCACAACTCCTGAACTGCGGTCTCCGTTACTCCAGCCGCTGATAGGAAGGGTGGATTAGACCTCTGCATTAGCTCTGGCTCCCAGCCTCTCCCTGGCAGGCCAGGGGCTCCCAGACAGAGTCCGTTTAGGACAGGGACCCCAGCATAGGCCTGAACAACCAAGACCTTCCTCTTCCTCAGTATGGACTTGAGTCCTGGAAAGTTATTGAGTCTATAACATAGAGACCCAGGACTCTTCCCTCCTGTACAGAAGGGAAACCGAGGCCAAGTACTAGCAGGGTATAACCCCTGGCAGAGTTGGCATCAGGCCCTCCCTAGGGGGACTCTGACAGATGGGCGGAGATGGAAGGGTGGGAGCAGAGCCAGGGTAAGGTGGGTGCTAAGCAGTGTGTGTCTCCCTTTGCCCTGTCTCCTCTGCTGCAGCATCCAGTAAAAGCTGTCTAGACCCCGAGTTCCTGAAGGCCATCCCTATCATGAAAACCCGAAGCGGCATGCAGGTGTGTGTTCGTGTGGGCCGTGTGGATGCATCCGTTCAAAGCTACGTGTGCGTGAAGTTTTGTTCTCTGCGCCATCCCCCATACGTATCGTCAACATTGTGGTTCTCCCCGTGTCTGGGTCTGTGCATGTGTGCACACTGCCCGTATGTCGTGTGTGTACGGGTGTGTGTGTATGAACAAAGATAATGGGTCTGAAGTCCATCTCACACAGCCGTGTGAGTCTTTATACCTAACCGACAGTACCAGCACCACGTATTAACTAGACGCATACACTCACGGCCCTGGTCAGGGTACATGTATGTGTACATACAGGTTTGGGTGGCCTCGTGCACGTGATAGGCAGCGTGGTGTGGAGATGCACAGCAAGCCCGCCAGCGCTCTCTGCGTTCTGCTGGGGTCTGCGGTAGAGCGAGGTACTGGCACCATTCTAACGTTCGCCTTTCCCGGTCCACCGGGGTTTCCCACAGTTTTCGTGCGCTGCCCCCACCCTCAGCAGCTGCCCAGAGCCAGCGCCGGAGGTGTGGGTGTGCAACAGTGACGGCTACGTGGGTCAGGTGTGCCTGCTGAGCCTGAGGGCCGAACCGGATGTAGAGGCCTGTATCGCCGTTTGCTCCGCCCGGATTCTCTGTATCGGAGCCGTGCCAGGCCTGCAGCCTCGATGCCCGAGGTAAGGCCCTGGTGGAGGGCCTAGGATGGCAGCCCTCGCCTCGGTACACTGAGTTTGACAGGGTGGTTGGTGGGCGGCGCCGGGAGGTGGGCGGGGACTGTAGATGGGTAGTCTATGGGCGGGGTCGGAGTGGGTATGTCTCGGGCGCCTCCTAGTGGCAGCTCTTGCTCCTGTCCTAGAGAGCAGTCAGAGCCCTCAAGGAGCCCGCGGGGGACCACCCTGGAGTCCACTGGGCCTGACCTGGATGTCGAGGCCGCAGCTGATGAGGAAGCAGCAACACTGGCGGAGCCAGGGCCTCAGCCTTGCCTGCACATATCCATCTCAGGGTCTGGCCTGGAGATGGATCCAGGCCCCGCCAAGGGTGACCCCCAGCCCGAGCTGGTGCCCTTTGACAGTGACTCTGATGAGGAATCTTCACCCAGCCCCTCCGGGACACTACAGAGCCAAGCCAGCCAATCTACCATTTCCTCCAGCTTTGGCAGTGAGTGTGGGTGTGGGTGTGGATGGGAGTGCAGTGAGTGAGGAGACGCAAAGGCAGGAATCCGTTCACTAGGTTAGCATCTACCAAGTGAGGGGGCAGTGGGAAAGATAGGTGGGGTCCTGGAGACCTTGGACTGCACTGTTAGTGGGCATTAGGTGGAGCGGATATCCCTCCATCCTGGTGTGGCTGAACTTAAGATGGCCAGGTGAGGACTAGGAACCTGTAGTGTGTGCTGAGAGTGAGCAGGGGAAAGGCCTTAGCAGATAGAGGGAGCAGGGAGGCCTAGGAAGATGTCAGATCTGTGCCTGGTAGAGGGGAATAGGGATAGAGATCTTTGTCCCTGCAGATGAGGAGACCCCAAGCTCCAAGGAGGCCACTGCAGAGACAACCAGTTCTGAGGAAGAGCAAGAGCCTGGCTTCCTGTCACTGTCTGGCTCCTTTGGGCCAGGTGGGCCCTGTGGCTCCAGCCCCATGGACGGAAGAGCCCTTCGCCGCTCCAGCCGTGGCTCCTTCACAAGGGGCAGCCTTGAGGACCTGTTGAGCGTGGACCCCGAGGCCTACCAGAGTTCCGTGTGGCTGGGCACTGAGGATGGCTGGTAGGGGCAGGGAACGGTCTGGGACACAGCTCTGGAACCCACGGTACCCTGAGGCAGAAGTGAGGGTGTGGGGGGTATGGTTCTGATCTCAGGGGTCCTGCCAGCTGGGGATGCCCGAGGACCCTGAAACCCATGAGAAGCTAGTACCTTGTGCTGGCACCCGGTGGAGGGGAAGGGAGGTGGAGGCAGAGACGTGATCGGATGACTCGTGGGGGTGCTGGGTTTGACGGCTTGTCACAGATGCTCCCCCTAACCCGCAGTGTCCACGTCTACCAGTCCTCCGACAGCATCCGTGACCGCAGGAACAGCATGAAGCTCCAGCACGCAGCCTCCGTGACCTGCATCCTGTAAGCCCCATTGCCTTCCCGCCCACAGTCTTCTTGGCCGTCATATAGGCCCCCTCTGCGCATCTGCCCCTTCCCTGCTGGCCCCTCTTCTGGGGACCGTGCAGAAGCGAGGCCTGGACCAAGGCCAGCCGCGAGCCTTCCACACTGTTAGCTTGGGTGTGTCGCTGCGGCTCCTCAGCCTCGGTTCTCCCGACTGCGAGAGTAGAGACTAAAAGGAGGTGATCTCCTGGGAGCCAGAGACATTTTGCCTGCGATCCCCTTGGCCCCGAATGCCGCTTCAGCCCCTGGACGCACCTCATTATATCCTCTTTCTCAGGTATCTGAATGACCAGGTGTTCGTGTCTTTGGCCAATGGAGAGCTTGTAGTCTACCAAAGGGAAGCGGGTATGTGCCCTATATAGCCCTCCTCTCTTACCCCTTGGTGGTCACTGAGCCCTCTAGGCAGATGGGAACTTCTGGCCCACAGGCCTGGATCTGTCTGAGGCTTTGGGCAATCTCAAGGCCCCCATATCTTCTCTTATAAATGGGAGCGTCCACATCTCTTTTCAGAGAAGGCTCGCACTTAAATTAGGGCTTGCACTGAACCTTTATTTTTACCCCATTTCTTCTCCAGGGCGCTTCTGGGACCCCCAGAACTTCAAATCCATGACCCTGGGTGCTCAGGGGAGCCCCATCACCAAGATGGTGTCAGTGGGTGGACGGCTATGGTGTGGCTGCCAGAACCGGGTCCTTGTCCTGAGCCCTGAAACACTGCAGCTGGAGGTAGCAGGGGTGGGGACAGAACTGATGATGTGGGATGGGCGGGGGTCACAGGAGAGGGAGATGAGACCAGGGGAACAGAGAAGCATCAGCTGAGGGTTAGGACCTTTCCCCGAGCCTTCTCTGTCCTTCCCTGGTCCTCATTTCTACTCTAGCTGATGAGGAAGACAGCAAATTCCCATATATGTTTGAATTCCTCACTCATGCCCCTCTCAGCACAATACTGGGGTCCTTGCGGGGACAGAGGGTCCTTCTTGTCAGCATTTCTTACTGTAGACCTCTGATCTTTAGCCCTGCTTTGTTTACATATGAACTGTAAGCTTCCAACCTGGGCAGAACCTAGGCTGGTTCCGGAAACCCATAGGTTTCCTTGACTGAGATGAAGGTTAAAGCCTGGAGTCAGGCCCTATGACTAGCCTGGTGTGCGGCCAGGGGCCTTCTTAGGGTGTGACTTTTTCTCTCGCCTAACACTTCCCCGCCTACCCTGGAGAGACCGCTGACTGGTCTCACAGCCACATGAGCTTTAGTCAGGCATGGGGCAAGGGCACCCTTTTCACTTAGGGGGGATCGGGTGGGCAAACTTTGAAATTTATCATCCAGACCAGGACCCAGCCTGCCTCGCTGTCCGTCGGGCAGGTATCTAGAGAGGTTTGCGGGGAGCCACGTGTGGGATGGGCCGTGGTGGAGCAGCCCTGCTGACTCCCGCCGGCTCCCTGTCCTTCTCCCCTGCAGCACACCTTCCACATAGGGCAGGACTCCAGCCGGAGCGTGGCTTGCATGGCGGACTCCAGCCTGGGTGTGTGGGTGACCTTGAAAGGTAGCGCCCATGTTTGTCTCTACCACCCCGACACCTTTGAACAGCTGGCGGAGGTAGATGTCACCCCTCCTGTGCACAGGATGCTGGCAGGTACCGGCCTACCACTCCATCCTGGGGGAGGCCCGGCCGGGCTCGGCCTCCAAGCCCGATGATGCTGCTTTCTCCCCAGGCTCCGACGCCATCATCCGGCAGCACAAGGCGGCCTGCCTGAGGATCACCGCGCTGTTGGTTTGTGAGGAGCTCCTATGGGTGGGCACCAGTGCTGGGGTGGTGCTGACCATGTCCACCTCGCCAAGCACCGCCAGCTGCCCCCGGGCGCCTCTCAGCCCGGCCGGCCTGGGCCAGGGCCACACCGGCCACGTCCGCTTCCTGGCCGCAGTCCAGCTGCCCGACGGCTTCAGCCTTCTCTGTTCAACCCCACCGCCGCCCCCAGACACAGGTGGGTCTCGTCCTGCTCCTGTCCAGGGCGCTCTGCGGGGGACGCTGCCAGAGGGTGGAAAATCGGAGAGCTAGGAATGGAGCCTGTCGCAAGAAATAGGCTGCCGAGCTCATAGGTGGAGCTGTGTGTGTGTGTGTGTGTGTGTGTGTGTGTGTAGCCCTGGCTGTCCCGGAACCTTGCTCTGTAGACCAAGCTGGCCCCAAATTCAGAGGCCCACCTCCCTCTACCTCCCAAGTGCTGGGATTAAAGGCGCGCACCATCGCCCACCCAGCTAGGAAACTCTCTCTTAATGTATAGTTTCTTTAATGTGTAGTCGAATACTCCGGAACAGCTAAAAATCTTAGCCTATTCCTGTTATAAGAAAAACTCGTGAGATGTTCATAGCTCCGGCATCAATCCCCAAACAAAATTTAAAAGCCCAGAAAAGAGAGAAAGAAAATACGTAAATGGGTAACATGTATTCTGCACTCGCACGCTCTGCACGTAAATGAATGTGTCACACATCCACGCAGCCGGCCGCGCAGCAGGTCCGTTTCCCGGGCCCCCACACTCGGGAGCAGGGTGACGTGTTGCCAGTACGGTGGCTACAGCTTCCCTAGGTGATAAGGAGTTTTCAGTTTCCCGGACCAAAACGCTATTGTGTGATCACGACAGAGAGGCCCTTACCTGTGCAGTGACGGATAGAGGAGTGCTGGGGTATTTACGTCATTCCTGGTTAGCTAGCACAGGTTGGGGTGGCTGTCAAGCGCTCGCATGGCAAGCCTGCGTTCACATCCCCTGCGCCTGTGCAGACCCCTGCGTGCAGGGGGCACGTGTCATCCACGGAAACTAAATCTTTAAAAATCCCTGTAAGAAACCCGGGATAGCCAGGCAGCCACACACACCTTTGATCCTAGCACAGGGATCTCTGTGAGTTCAAGGCCAGCCTGGTCTACAGAGGGAGTTCCAGAACAGCCAGGGCTACACAGAGAAACCCTGTTTTGTTTTTGTTTTTGTTTTTTAAAGTAGGTCAGCCTGATCTTCAGAGCAAGCTCCAGGCTAGCCAGGACCACAATTTGAGATCCTGTTTCAAAAGAACCAGAAAAAGGTGTTCACCCCAGGACCTCCACACACGTGACACACACACTGACACACATCCGCATGAATATGTATCTTTACCACAAACAGGAAGAGCATAAATGCACGTGTGTGCATGTTTACACACACAGAGGAGATAAGAATCGAATCGTGACTGCCTTTTTCCTCCAATATGGAAATTCTTGGTTAACAGCAAGCGTGCGTGCGTGCGTGCGTGCGTGCGTGCGTGCGTGCGTTACCTTCTGGGATGAGATGGTCAAACTGTGATAGGACGTGTGTGTGCGTGTGTGTGTGTGTGTGTGTGTCTGTGTCTGTGCGTGTGTGTCTGTGTCTGTGCGTGTGTGTGTGTGTCTGTGTCTGTGTGTGTGTGTCTGTGTGTGTGTGTGTGTGTGTGTGACCTTCTGGGATGAGATGGTCAAGCCGTGATAGGACGTGAAGCTACAAGTTGCCTCCTTTGTTCCCCAGGCCCCGAGAAGCTGCCATCCCTGGATCACCGGGACTCCCCTCGGCACCGAGGCCCCGCCTCAGCCAGGCCAAAAATGCTGGTCATCAGCGGTGGTGACGGCTATGAGGACTTCCGGCTCAGCGGCGGCGGCGGCGGCAGCAGTGAGACGGTCGGCCGGGACGACAGCACGAACCACCTGCTCCTGTGGAGGGTGTGAGCCTGCCCCGTGGCCCAGGACTCAGCTGTCGCTGCCCTCGGCTGCCCGCCTCTCCCGGGCCCCGTGCAGACCTTGAGCGGAGAGTGTCCATGCAGGGGCCGCAGCTAGGCCGAGGCCTCCCTTACCCGCTGACTGCCCTAGTGCTCCCGTTCGGGACCAGGGTGAAGGTGTGGGGGCTGCCCAGGACCTCTGTCCCTGAAGCTTCGACCAAAGACACAGCAGGGCCTGGACCCCACTGGGCTGGACCCCACGTGCAATATGTGGAGGGTTCTCTGGGGCAGTGGGAAGGTGGAGGGACAGCAGCCTTTCCTGTGTACAGTATTTATGTTACTTTGTAGACGAATACTTTCCAAAGCACTTATTTATGCAGTGACCTGGGGCAGGACGTGATGTGAGTGATGTGAGAAGTGACGGGAGGATAGAAGCCTGTTCCTGCCTGAGAGGCCACCCTGGAATCCCGGGTGTTCCGAGCTTTCCCGGAAGGACCAATGCCCATCCATAAACACACACACACACACACACACACACAGGCACTCAACACGCTCACACGCATAGTCAGGGCACTAAGGCGCTGTCCCTTAACAGACTCCAGCCCTCCCTGACGGGCCTGCCCATCCTAATCCAGAAGCAAACTTTGCTCATGTGTCCTCAGACAAGATGACTGGAAGACCATGATTCTCTCACTGAGGAGCTTCCCGGGATTTAGCATTTCCAAAGTGTTGGTGGTACCTGAGGTTCCTTTCTGTGGGAACATTGGTGGGTCTGGGACAGGGCTCTCAGGTCAGTGACAAGGGCCCTCACTCCTCACAGCTGGCTCAAGCCCCAGCTCCTGCCTCCCCATGTCTTATGCACTGGCACAATGGTCACCTTGGGGGTGGACCTATGAGTCCCCTTTCTCTGACCACTGACTCCCTCTCTAAACACCCCACCCTGCCAGGGGCGGCCCCTTTCGGGAAGGACGCCCCTCCCCCTCCAGAGCTGAGGGGCGAGGCGTAGCCTTTTCAGCTGGGAAGGCTTCTACCTCTGGTAGTCTCTCCCTCACCGCCAGGCTCCAGGGAGCCACCCAACCCTCAGCCCCTTGCTTCAGCTACAACTCCAAAGGTCTGGTTTCAGATAGGGTTTGTCTCTTCTGTTTGATTTTGTTTTTCTTTGGGGTGGGTGGGTCATTGAGGTCTTACATTACATTTCTCTTGCTACCAGTCATGTATTAACTCTCCTCAGATGATGAAATTTAAAGAGTCAATAAATAGAAACACCAAATGATGGCTCCCCCCCCCTGGCCTTGGGCATAAAGGCCTACTGCCAGCCACCTCAGGGCTCTGTCTCCCCAAGGATGAGGGCTTTCTGACTGACTCATTTGGGCTAAGGGAGGAGGTAGAGAAGGACGTTGGGGGTGATGGGGTTGGCACTGACTTGCTGTGTTGTCATGGGCAGGTTGCTGCGCCTGTCTGGGCTTCAGTCTTCTCGTTAGAAGAAGGAAGGAATTTTGAATGTTAGAATTCCCTACAAATCATATGCATATCAATAGTGTATCAGTCAAGTCAAGCCAGGCTAGGTTTAGGCTTGGAGGTCTGAGGCAGACACGCTGCAGGCAAGGAGCCAGGGCGGAAGAGTTCCTAAGGCTCCTACGGAGCAGAACTAGAGCCGAGCTCTGGCTGGTTCTGGTCCAGAGCGGTGTGCCATTAAACTAGACTGCAGAGAATGCAGATGCCCAGCAACATGGCACCACTTTGTAGGGACACCATGGTATCCCCACGGGACTCGAGGCGGCCCTCACAACAAAGGGCAGGTCTTAAAATTCAGTTTAGTGGTTAAGAGCACTGACTGCTCTTCCAGAGGACCCGGGTTCAATCCCCAGCATCCTCAGCTCACAACCATCTAACTCCCAACCCCAAGGGATCAGATGCCTTCTTCTGGCCTCCAGGGCCAGTGCATGCACATGGCCACAGACCTCCATGCAGGCAAGGAAAAAAAAACACCCATACACACAAAATAATAAATTCTTAATTTAAAAAATCTGCTTCTGCACTGAATAGGTAGTTCAGTTGCCGGACTGTATGCTTGGCATGCGGGAATGCCAAGGCTGGGTGATCTCGAATTCAAAATCAGCTTGCGCCAGGCATGATGGCATATGCCTATAATCCTAACACTTGGGAGTCAGTGGTTGGTTCATCTCTGAGTTCAAAGCAAGCCTGGTCTACCTAGCAAGTTCTAGATAAAGCCAGTGCTACATGGACCACCACCACCACCCATCTCCTGTTTGTAAACAAAGCAAAACCAACCACTTAGTCTCCATGGCAAGACTTTGACACGCCCACGAAGGAAGGAAAGTGTGTGTGCTTTACAGACTCATCCCTCAGGGGTCTGCTGGGTCTTCAGCACCATGGGCCGAGTAGAGGACATCTTGCTAGCATGGCGTTTGTGAGGAGCCGGTTGTGTTCGTGTGGGGTCAGATTGAGATGGAAGGAACAGAGGCCTTGAACAGATTCTGTTTGGGATCTTGACTGACACTCACCAGCCATGTGACCAGGTCGAGTTACTTCCTTCTCAGTAAAGGGGTCTGATGATCCCTTCTCCCTTTCAGGATGGTTGGCTAGTATGTACAGTTCTTGGAATGCAAGGAGATTCACTCTGGCCGTGAAATCAAAAGGGTGCCTGCTATTGGAGGCCTGAGCTGGGGCCCGGTGATCTAGACGTTGAAGGCCCTCCTCAGGGCCTACCTCCCTGCCTCTAGTCCAGTTACTGCATTTCTGGCAGTAGCTACCACTCTCAGCAGGTTAGCCATTTTTGCTACCCCAGAAGTTCTGCTCCCTCCAGAAGCCCAAAGCAGACTTCATTTTCAGCACCAGATACACAGGGCAGGGTCTGTGCCATCCTCCCAGTAGGCACTCCAGTGAGAGCAGGGATGGCGCACTGCACTGCCACTTAGGAGACCACCTTCCAGGACATGGGCTGTCCTGAGGCGAGGTGCCCATTAGGGTCAGGTGCTTGGCCTGTGCCATCGTGCTGTGAATAAGGAGGCCTTGAGGGAAAGGGCCTCAGGATCTCCCCTAGAGGAGGCCCCTAGAAGGATTACCTGCTCTAAAACATGGTTTACAGCCTGGGCTGTTCACTGTAGTTCTCTGGGCGCACAGGCCCACTGAAGGCCAGTTAAAGTGGAACCTTAGGTAGGACCCAGGTATTATTAGTATTTTTGTAGGAAGCCACTGACGTATAACATTTGTATGAGGAAGCAGACAAACTAGTGTAGGGCTCAGTGGACGAATGGAAAAGCCAAGAGGCGTCTGCCGCCCTGTCAGTACACTCCTGGCCATCCGGGCTTGAGACGCCACGGGGTGTGGTATTCCCAGGCAGCAGAGAGAGATGCCCTAAAGGGAAATAGGACCAGAGTCTGGTGTGAAGAAGGAACACGCAAGGAGCGTGCAAGAGCCTGGTGTGGAGGGTCCGTTGCACTGACCAGGCAGAATGAGGGGAAGGTGAGAGCCAGGGTGGATGCTCTGGGCAGGGCTTGTTCTCTGCCTCACTCCCAGGCATTGTGGGGCTCACACCGTAAGTGCTCAGTAGATGTCGAATTCATGACTGATGAAATAAATGTTGGAGAATCCGCCTGAGATACAGCCATACGTTCTTTTGCTTTTTAAGACAGGGTCTGTAGCTGAGGATGACCTTGAACTTCTGATCCTCCTGCCTCTACCTCCTGAATGCTGGGATTAGAAGTGTGGGCTGCCACAACTGGTTTTTATGCAATGCTGGGAATCAAACCCAGGCTGTTGCTCATGCCAGGGCTACATGCCTGAGCTGTAGGTCTTGCAAACAAGAGAACAAGTAAACTCAGCTTCCTTTTGCTGCTTGCTGAAAACCACAGCTGGGCTTCTCTGAGTTTTTAAGATTTTATTATTATTTTATGCAGGAGCGCTCTATCTGCATGTACTCCTGGATGCCAGAAGAGGGCATCACATTCCGGTATAGATGGTTGTGAGCCACTGTGTGAACTCGGGACCTCTGGAAGAACACAATGCTCTTACCAGCTGAGCCATCTCTCCAGCCCCTCCTCTGATTCTTAGGATGGTCCTGGAAGGTTGTTGCCACTACTTCCTTTTCTGATGAGGTTCAGAGGCTCAGTGTCTTCCTCAAGTCACTCACCTATTATCAGAACTGGATCCACATGCTCAGGTCTTGATACATCGTGGGAGAGAGGGAGGTGGCCCACAGAGCCACCTGTGGTCACATGGAGGGCTCGCATTCAGACTGCTCTGAGAAGCAGCTCCTGTTGATCCCAGAGGAGGGGGCGAGGCAGAGCCAAGGACTATCCCTTCAAGGAGCAGCTTCTGCAGATGCCTTGGGCTAGAGACAAAGGTCAGGATTTAGCTAGACTGCCTCCAGGACTTAGTAGCGATGACACAGAAAGGCAGGACTGACACTAGGGAATAGACTCTAGGCACGAGGGTTTCTCATGGTCAGAAAAGTCAGGAAATGTTCCTCAAAATGAGAGGAGACAGAAGGCTAGATTTGTCGGTCCCCCACTCGAAGCACATCTCAGCACGCTAGTCTGTAGGTCCAGGGATTGGCAGGAGAACAGAAACTCTGGCCAAGGCACCTTCCTGGACCTGAGCTGGGCCTGGGGAGGGGATGAGGGTACCCAGGGAGCAGAAAGCAAGCTCCAGCCCTGGAGCCTCTGCTCACTGGGACCTGGAGGCGAATTCTTGACTCTGCGTACCCCGCCGACCTCTGAGAGTCCTTCACATCTTTTGCACGCTTGCCAAACACCAACTCTCCGTCTCTCTCTGTCCTTAAGCCACAAGATGGTTGCAGGAAGTGGCAAGGGGAAGTGCTATTTTGGGCCCAATTATGTCCAGTGAGGAGCCTTACTGGGCAAAGGCAAGCAGACAGGCATCCAAGGCTGGCCAGGGGTGGAGTGCAGGACAGAGCTGTGGAGAGCACCAGGGAGCAGGTTTGGAGATAAACGCAGGCAGAAGCCCCAGATGCTGTGGAAAGGCATCTAGAGCAAGTGCTGAGTGGCTGGGGTGGGGAGTGGGCAGACTGGGGCTCCAAACGTCATGGCCCTCTGGAAGCTGATGTTCCTCACATGGGTCTCCGCAGATGGTGTCCTCAGAGAAGCAGAGTCACGTGCTTAAGGCGACCCAGCCCACCACTGATAGAGCTAGGACTTCATCTTTATCCACGTGACACCAAAGCCTGTATTCCTCAACTCCCCCTAATTCCTTTGGCCAGACACCTCATGACCCTTGATCTGTCCGTGTAACTGGGCTGCAAATCTGACCTAGGTAGACCTAACCCCACCAGCCCCACGGCCGACAGTCAGCTAGTTTATTGCTCCAGAGTCCTCTAAAGACGGCCCCTCCCAGGGACAAAGAGGCCCTCAGCTTCTTCTTCCTAAGCACAAGTCTGGTGAGCCAGTAGGCCCCAGACCAGAGAAGACACATAACTGAGACTACTGAGCTTCTGAGGGAGGCGGTAAGGCAGGAGTCGGTAAGGCCAGAGTCGAGACACAGTCCCACCCAATGGGTTCCAGCCCTGGTCTGGGTCTGGACCTAGATGTAGGCTGAGCCAAGTGAGTCCTCAACCCCAATCAGCTCTGGCCTAGCGCTGGGTCCTGGCCTTACCTAGCCCTACTTCTCTCTTGGTCTGAGCCCCTCTCATTGATCTAGGGCACACCTACAGGATCTAAGGCATGCCAGGTAAGGTAGGACAGGGCCTAAATCAAAGCATTGAAACTTAAGCCCGTGGGCTGGAGGGATGGTTTCACAGTTAGGAGCACTGGCTGCTCTACCAGAGGTCCTGAGTTCAATTCCCAGCACCCGCATGGTGGGTCAAAACTGTCTATAATTGTTTGTAGTCCCATGGAATCTGATTCCCTCTCCCGGTATGCAGATGTACACACAGACAAAATGCCCATATACATTAAATAAATAAATAAACAAACAAACTTAAGCCTGAAACTTCAGTGTTAGCCTTTTTGTATCTTCAGACTCAACCAACTATGGATGGAAATTTTATTTTTATTATTATCATCATTGTTATTACTCTAGTTTTTTGAGACAGGGTCTTTCTATGTAGTCCTGGGTGTCCTGGAACTCGCTATATACATCAGGCTGAGCTTGGACTCACATTCATTCTCCTGCCTTTGCCTCTTGAGTGCTGCGATTAAAGGTATGTGGCGCCATACCTGGTGGGTGGAAATTTTAGACTCACAATGGTTGCACCTGTCCAGAGCAGGTCCAAACTCTGCCCTGTAATTAGTCCCTAAATAATAATAATAATAACAACTGTTTTCATAGCATTTGTGTCCTATTGTGTATTTCAAGTAATCCGAAGAGAATTTAAAGTATAGGAAAGAATTAGACAGCCTGCATACATGTATTCTATGCGTTTTATACAAGGGACTTGAATATCTGCAATTTTTTGCAGCCTGCAGTTCTGGAACTGGAAAAGCAGAGATGACAGTACTCGCAGTTTGGATTTCCGGGATAGCCAGCAGGGGGCGCCTGTTCAAAGACTTCTCAAAACTATTCTGGTAGCTCTGAAAGTGTGACCCAGGATTTCTACCTCAGCAGGCCTAGCAAGGATTGGCACCCCTAACCCTGCTCCCGCCTATGGGTCGCTATGAAAACACGTTCTGACCTACTGCGATCTTAAAGTCCTGTATGCCTACGATGAAGCGCGGGAGCACCGGCCTTCTCCAGGTGCACTGTGGGAGACTGTGAGGTCACCTGAGCGGCCCGGATTTTACAGAACCTATGATTTTGAGTCTGTTCTGAAGCTGAGTAACTCTCCAAGCGACATAAGGAACCAGCCCCAAATGCGTGGCTGTCACCCTCTGTCTCCTAGTTGCAGAACAGCTCCAGACTCCTGGGGAGGGCTCCTGTTGGGAAGGCCTTGGGAGTCATAGTCAGCTGGACAAGGAGCCAGCAAGTCCGACCAGCAGTAAATAATAATTAGGCTCCTGAGAACCAAGGGGGCAGGAGCGGGACACGCGGGACACGTGTCCTCTGGGCAGTGCACACCGTGAAGGTGGCCCACAGGAATTCAGAGTGACCTTCTGGCAATAGGTTGGGTGCCCCGGTTTTCAGGGTGACCAAAGCTTCCCAGAGAGTTGACAGAGATGGGCCCGGGCTCTCTTGGGAAAGTCAGACCAGTTGTGAGTACAAGGCCTACATCCTTATTGGACTAGTAAGTGGGACCTGGAATACCAACATCTGGAATTTGAAGAGTGGGATATAGCATGTCCTGATAGCGAGAAAACATTTCAAGAAGCCCGAGAGCTGGCCCAGGGGTTAAGAACACTGACTGTTCTTCCAGAGGAAGAACAGGTTCAATCCTCGCACTGACACGAGGTTAACAACCATGTGTAACTTCAGATGCCCGCCTCGGGCCTCCTCGGGCACCAGACATTCAGGTGGTACCCAGACATACACGCAGGCAACATGCCTATACACAGAAAACATAATACAATTAAAACAAAATAAAATTTAGAAAGATGGGCATGGTGGAACACTCCTTAATCCCAGCACGCAGGCGGCAGAGGTGAGCGGGTCTCTGTGATCCTGAGGTCAGCCTGGTCTACACACATAGCCAGGGCTGCGTAGAGGGACTATGTCTCAAAAAGAGAAAACAAGAAATCAGAAGTAGAGGACATCTAGGCTGCTTTGAGCATCTCACTGTTCCCCACTGTGGTTTCCTGACTGTGAGGTGGGGCCCTGGAATAGCCCCTGTCCCCAGACTTGGGGGACACACTGACACTGAATCTCCTGGGGTCTCACTTTGTATCCTTCAATGGCTTGCAATTCACTGTGTAGACCAGGCTGGCCCGCAACTCACGGAGATCTGGTTGTCTCTGCTTCCAGAGCTCTGGGATTACAAACCCATGTCACGAGGCCTGCTGGGCTCAGGATTTTGACACCGGTAACCTGGAACTTTTTCTGCCTTGTCCCTGAGACCTGGGCTCAGCCCAGGGAAATGGAAACTCTTCCCGTCCCTCTCTTCCCTCAGGTGTCCAGTTCTCCTCCTGGAATTCCCCAGGCTCTGGGGACCTGACCTTTCCTCTCCTTTCTGTGGCTCGGATTCTATGACTGAGCTTGTTTAGAATCCCAGCCCAGCCTATCTATTCCCACCAGGCTTATTTACCTTCCTCAACCTCTTTCATGAGCTGTGATTATCCAGCCCGACCTCTGTCCCCAGCTCCGGGTCCTCCCTGCTGCCCTGCTCTCCTGGCTACTCTGGATCCCTTGAGCGGTACTGGGGGGTGGAGGAGGAGGCTGCGTGAACAGAGCCGCCACTTGTAGTACTGACACACTGTATCACACATGAGCACGTGTTACAGAGGCAAGAATAGATGCACATAGTGCCCTGACTTCTACAACAATGTCTCATAGCGCTGGGCACTCTTTGTTGTTGTTTTTGTTTGTTTGCTCGTTTGTGAAACAGAGCCTCCAGGCTTTGTTGTAGTCCAGGCTACAGTTGAGGAGCCTCCTGCCTCAGTCTCTTGAATCCTGGGATTACACGTCTACCCCTGGCCTCCACGGGGCATTCTGATGGCTGGCACTGGTGAAGGGAAGGGTGGGACTGCTGGTGTTAGGGGACACCAGGGGACAGGAGGGTCACCTGTCCTACCTATTTGGGGGAGGTACCAGCTACGCTGGGGGAGGGGTATTTGGGCCAGGTTCCAAAGGAGAACTCAGGTGAGCATTCTTCATAGACTCTCTTATTCCTGAGCCTCATCTAGGACACTGAGGTCGTTTCCATCCGCAAACAATTCCAAAAGTAAGAAAATTCCCAGGAAGCGTCAGCTGTGGCCCTAGTTACGCAGGTAATGGTGATGGGACGTGAGCGTCGATCAAGTCACTGCATCCCCCAAGCCGGGGTTTCTCGGTTTAGAGCACACACACCCCAGCCCCGCCCCAAGGGGCGCATCCGAAAAGCATCCTGGTCGCCTCCGGGCCGTCGTGCGCAACCCTGCAGTTCCTAGGAGGCTCTAGAGGTGGCGATGCAGAGCAGCGTGGCCTGGCGGGAGAAGCGGGAGCCGGGCCGCGAGCCCTCGGTCGGCTGAGGGGCGCCGGGCTCGGGGGTCGTCGGTGCGGGCTCTGACGTCGGGGGCGGGGCCCGAGGCCGTGACGCGGGGGGCGGGGCCCGCAGCTTCCCGGCCGGGCCGGCGATTCATTCAAAAGGCGCGCAGGGTGCGCGGCCGGCCCGGAGCGCTCGCCTAGCGGGGCCCGGGCGCCGCGTCGGACGCCGAGGGGAGCTGGTGCTGCCGGCCAGGTAAGCAGGGCGAGCGCGGCCCGCGGCCCCGCTCCGCTGCTCGGAGGAAGTTCTCCCGCGCGGCGGGTGCGTCTGCCCCACTCTCCCGCCCCGGCCCCGGCCCCGGCCCCGGCCCCGGCCCCGGCCCCGGCCCCGGCCCCGTCCCATCCCGGCGCGCGCGTCCTCCCGGCTCCCTGCGCAGTCTGTCAGAAGGTGCGCGAGAGGAAGCCGCGGAACTTGGGGTTCCGAGGGGTCGGTGGAGCCCGGGAAACTTGGACTGACACCAGCACCGGCTGCGGGACGGGACGGCGGCGCCTCGGGGCGGCTGCAACGCGGGGCGGCCGGGAAGGGGGAGTTGTGAGCGGTGTCAGCCCGTGACTGTGGGTGACACGGCGCATGAGGCGGCCTGGCCCGGGCGAACGTGTGGCTGGGACACTGGGCGGTGACGCCGAGCCCAGCGGGCGACACAGAGGGGCCCTGTGTGTGAGAGACAAGCAGAGTGTGTGATTGTGTATGCGATGGACCCCAGGTCACTGGGGTCACTGTGTGTGGCCTGCAGTGTGACTGGGGCTAGTTGTGAGTATAAGGTAGAAGAGAGGAACTCTAAATAACTTGAGCAAGCCCTGAGTCACGGGGTCACAGGGTGCATGTGGGGCCATGTAGAGAGAGTGTGTGTGTGTGTGTGTATGTGTGTGTGTGTGGTACTTGACTCAGGACAGAGTAAGGAGACAAGGAAGAAGCTGACATCTTCCAGCATTTGAGGGAGCAAGGAAGATCAGGAGTCTAGGGAATAAAGCTCTCTCTGAGGCACCCTTCAGGAGTTCAGTTTAGGGAGTTGTTTGCACCTAGACATGACCTAGCAGAGGAAGAGGAGGCCAAAGCTGGGTGCCATTGGCTAGGAAAGCACCTTTGGCAGAGAAGACATGAGGTGGTCTTAGTCTCCACTCCACACATACATACACACACACACATATCTCCACTCCACACACACACACACACACACACACACACACTGAAGTCTCCAGCATCCAGCCAGGCCCATTCTGTATTGTCTGTGTTGTTATCAGAGTCTGCCCCGCCTGGGCCTCAGTCTTTGCACAGAGGTGTGAGTAGCCTGTGAATCATCACTTTGGGATCCTCTATTGTTTTTGGGTCAGTCCTCCATTCTCCTTTCCCCTCCAGGCAGACGGACTGCAGTGGGGGCAGGGTGGGGGCCGGCTTCTGCTGGTGACAGTGGTCCAAGCTTAGCACCCATGTGCTGCTGAAAGGTTGGAAACAGTCTTGCCCTCAGCTGGTCAAGAAGATGTCACACTCCACTCAGAAACTGCCTAGATCTCAATCCAAAGACATTCTCTTTTCTTTAGCTTTTCAGGTCTCTTTTCTTTAGCTCCCTGGTTGGAGAGAGAGGGAATTTTTTTTCTCCAGCAGTGAATAGTCTCTGGACTGATCTGGTCTTGGAGTTCTTGCTTAATCTCTGGGAAAGACCATTCTGAGGCCCCTGCTCCCACAAGAGGTCAGTGCAGTTCCTGTAGAATGGGTGGCAGCTGGGCTCCTTAGCTCCAGAGGTGGCAACAGCAGTGGAGTACCACGCCAGATAGAAGTAGTGTGTGGAGGCCCTGCTTTCTGCTGCCCTCTGTGACAGGCTCTGCTTTAAACACTTTGTAACTGCTGTTTCCTTGGTTCTGAGGTGTGGTGACTGTTGTAGAGAGCAACTGAGGCTCAGAGAACCACAGTGGCTTGTCCAAGGTCACATGGAGTAAGCATAGGGCCAGGACTGGAATTCAAGTCTTCTGAGGAATCCAAGCTTCTGAGGAGCTTGGAGAGGATCATCACTTTCCTGGTAATTGCTCATGGCATATCTGAGCTCCCATCTATCATACTTGGGCTGGCGGGCCTGGCACAGGTGCCCCATTATGAATCTGTAGTGACATTTGTGTGCACACGTGGCTGGCAAATTGCAAGTGGGTGCTTTACAGTAGTCTTCCTGTACTCCCCTCCCCCTTGTGAGCCAGAGATCACCAGAAAGACCTGTCTACTGCCTTTTAGAGCCTACGGCTGGCCTTGGAAACATCCAACCTGGCTCTGGAGATCTGGAGTTAGCAACACAGCCCAGGGGTGGCAAGGATAGTGACTTTCATCATGCTTGAGCGGTCCCCATCCCCTATCGTTGACTCCCCCGTTCACTGTGGTGGGGAGCAGATGGAGTGGCCTTGTGCTTGTACCCTGCCCAGTCTGGGTCTCTGTCTCCCCTTCTCCCCATTCTGATCATTGCCGATGTCTGGCCTAGAGCTGGGGCTGGGGATCATGGTATTCCTCAGTCCTCCCTGGAGTGACTGGAGCTGTGCTTTTGGGGCTGATGAAAATAGCTGTCTTGGTCTCCAGGGGCTGAGCCCAAGTTATTTCCATCCCCAGCATAGAGGTAGAAATAGCTCAGGGCCAGGAGAGAGAGGGAAGAAGGGTTAAGTAAGGGTTAACCTTCCCTTCTGGCCCAGCCTCTATGGAGCCCCCCAGCTCTACTCCATGCCCTGCCTAAGCCAGACCATTCTGGGAACATGTGCCTCTGGGGATGACAGTGGGGCCAAGCAGGGTTTCTGTTTGGTGTGGTAGTTACTAGAGGGAGGTGCCTGTGTCTGCCATTGGTAGGAAACATAGAGGGGCCTAATTTACAGACCCAGGAGTCAGAGCCAGCAGCCTCAGCCCACTTTACACAGGGAGAGACTGAGGTTCCAAGGATGGCAGGGCACACCTAGCCCCTAGGTTTGCAACTGTAGCTCTCCTCTCCACTTTCCATCCTGCCACTTGATCCTTGGACACTTGGACAGCAGGTTCTATCACAGCTTTGCAAACTTCTGTTCCAGCTTTGGCTCTCTCTGCGTGCTTTATTTATTTATTTATTTATTTATTTATTTATTTATTTATTTATTTTAGTTTTGCTTTTCAGTACTGTGGATCAAACCCAGAGCCTTGCATATGCTAAGCTGGTGCCACTAGGAAGGGAGGGACAGAAGTCAGTGTTGCACCCCTGCTGTATGCTCAACCCTTACAGCTATCAGATCTTTGTCCCTGTCCTCTAGAGTCCCAATCCTTGTTGACATAGCCAGGGAAACCAGGAATCAGATGACCCTTTTAAGACCCTAGAGACGCTGGGATCCAAACCCAGGTCTGCGGCCTTGAAGTTCCGACTTCTTTCCTGGGCCACCCTGGGAAAGACGAGCACTCTATAAATAAACCGCCCTTGTGTGCCTGGTTGTTTAGCACAGATGGAGAGGGATGGAGGGGCCTCTGTGGCCAATTAGAGGCAGGGTCCAAGCATGTGTTTGAGAGAAGGAACTAACTTAGCCCTGTGTATACGCGTGGTGGGAAAACGGAGAGCCAACGCGCCCTGCGTTCTCCCTCCTTTCTACTCCCTCAGGCAGCCTCCTGACTACTGACAAGGGTCAAAGGAGATGGAGAAGTGATGGCTCAGTGGGTCCCCTGATAGGAAAGCTTCCTGAAGGCTGGGCTCAGGCCTGCTTGTAGAGTTGCTGTCAGCCTGTGTAGCGGGACCTTCCCCACGCTGTGTGGTCATCTAAGCAGGCTCTGGGCAGGTGGGGCTGCATGTGAAGCGCTGGACTTGTCCCCGTGCAGCCCTCTTCTTTCCTGACTCTGTGGTCTCAGCGTTGCGGAGGCAGGCGCACACAAGCCGCCATCGGTACTCTCTCACGCTGCTGCTGAGACTTCCTTTGGGTTCCTCACAGTGTGCTTTCGGCCCCCAAGCACCTGGGTGGCCTTGACTGGACATCGCTTGTTTGAAGCCTGAATTCCTCTGATGACCACCTGTGAGGCTGTGGTGTGAGAACCGGTGCTTCTTGGTCAGCATGGCTTAGGTGTGATTCCAAATATTCCTCCCATGGCCTTTGAAGCCATGGAAGCCCCGAAGCTCAATAGAGACTAAGTGACCTGGACAAGGTCACAGATACACAGTGAGAGAGCCAGACCTTCAGCCCAGGTGGATTGTTCCAGAGCCTAGCCTTGCCCCTACTGGCCCTTTGGTCTCACATATGCCCAGGCCTCAGCACAGTTCCTCGAGGAAGGGCCTTATTCCCCAGCACCCAAGCCTGAGGAACTGGAGGGGTCCTGTGGTTTCTTCTCAGTTGCTCCCCAAATTTCTGCTCCAGTCAACCAAGTTGGGATGATGGGGTCAGGGCTTATGCTGAGTAGTTTCTAGACCATCCCTGCTTATTACCAGTTCAATGCAAAGTGGAGGCGTGTGGCCAGGACCATAGCCAAGCTGACTTCTGGGAGGGAGAGGTAGCAGCAAGAATGAGGAATGAAATGGGTGTTTTCCCCCTGGGCCCTTGTTGTCCTGTCTTGGGGCCAGAGGAGGCAGTCCATGGTTCTTAAAGGTTGGTGTGGGCTAACGCAGGCCCTTGAAAGCATTGGGGCATCAGGTGTGGGTGACACTGGCAAGAGCTGACTATTGTTTGTCCCCTCTCCAGTGGTGGTCAGCCTTGTTACCTTTCTTTTTAAACAATTTTTACATTTCTTTATTTTGCATTGATGTGGTGGTGTGGAAGTCAGGGCAGCCTGCAGGGATCAGTTCTTCCCTTCCACCGTGTGGGCTCGGGGGACTGAACCCAGGTCATTCCGTGTTGGTGCAAGTACCTTGACCCACTGAGTTGTCCTGCCAGCCGTAGACCGGGTTCTTACAGGTTACTCAGCCAGCTCAGCCTGGAGAGGCAATGGGACTTGTGTGAGGGGCCATTGGAGAGCTCCAGCTCTGTCCCAGAGCTGACTGCCTTATCTCAGACACTCTCTTCTCTGTCTCTAGACTTGTCCTGGGAAGGAGGGAGAAGATTGTATTCATTTCCTGCTCAGACTGGAGGAGCTGGGAGAGCCAGATCTAGCTGCCTCAGCCCTTTTCTTAGCCTTAAGGAGCCAATTAGCCCTTTCAGCCCCTCCTGTCCACCTTACCACCTGAGCTGCTGAAATGCAGGCCCAGTGGCAGCCAGGGGGTCTGGGGAACAGAACCATGTCCAGCTTCTGCTGCCTGGAAGTGTGGTTGGCAGAGGATTCTAAGATTCCGGCACTGGAGGAGGCTCCTATAGTGACCTAGGTTGTCATGGCTGCCCAGAACTGGGAAGAAAGCTGGGAGTGGGGATGTTCTCCCTTCTGCCTAGCCTCGAGGCAGCTTTTGTTTATCTCCGGGCCTTCAGCCTCAATAGCAGCCCTTGAAGCTGTTCTTCCTGCCTCTGGGAATTCCCAGATTTCCCCAGTCTTCTTGCTTCCTATAGTTTCCAGTGCTCTTTCCTGTATGACTTGGTACAAATTAGCACAATATACAATATGAACATGGGCACAGCAGTTTTAGAGGCCCCTGAGGCTGCCAGGTGGGAGCCATACCTGCTCTGGGCCTTGCCTAGGTTTTTCTAGTGAAACTTAAGTCTGAGCCAGCCTCCACATGCCCCCACACCAGCCCCCCTGCCACCAGATTGGCAAGTACTCTTGAGAGGGTCCGCCTCTCAAGACTAGGCTTCAAACTCTCGGGACCAGATTTCAGAGTGGGAAAGGCAGGGATGATACAGTCCTGGCCATCCATCCTTCCTACTTACTGGCTGTAGGAACCCCCACGGTGACTTCCCTCGACCTGTTTAACTCAGCCTGGAAAGGGGTAGTCCCCGGCTGGGGTCTGCCCGCTTCTGTTAGGGAATCGGGTGATGCTTAGCAGCCTTAACTGGTGCCCAGTGTGGGCACTGCCCTACTTCAGCCCCAGTTGCCAGGGAACCACTGGGTCCCTGGCTAACCTGGATTTCTCTATTGATGTTGCCTTTGTTGCTGCCTGGCGCAGCCACTGCTGAGGAAGGCCTGTGTCCAGCTGTGTTTCCAGGCAACCCTTGCCTCTAGCGGCTTCAGGGAAGGCCACAGGCTGGGAAGCAGAATCTGCCTTCTTACCTGCCCTACCCCAGGTGGGCCCTGATCCCCCCTCCCTCTTCCTCAGTGCCCTCACTTGGCTGGCAGCCTAGCTCACCTGCCCACCTAGAGGCAAATCACTCAGTGCTTTGCTTCCTCTGCCCAACTTCTCAGGGTTCCCATAGGCCCTGGGAAAAGTGCAAGCTCAGCATGACTTGGGCTCTGCTTGCCAGTCTTCCCAGACTCCTCCTCTACACCTCACCCCTACCTTGCTAATCACCGATCATAACAATACAAAAGAGAATCTTCCTGAACTTTACACTTGCTGGTCAGATATGTGCACTTTTTTAAAATGTACACATTGGGAAACTGAGGCACGGTGAAGTGTGGTGAGTACTCATTTAGGGCTTACTCTGTGCCAGTCCTGTGCTGAGAACGGTGAATCCTCATGTTACCCTCCCATGAGCCCTCTGCACGGCTCCACAGCCTCACAGCCAGTGAAGAGCAAAGGGAGCAGGCTGTGTTCAGTGACGTCTCCCGAGGTTAGCTCCTCCACCAACAGTGTGCTCTTTCTGGCCCTCCTTCTCTGGCAGAGCTGGGTACTCTACTGAAGACCTCTCTTCTGCTTCTCACCCCCAGCACAGCACTGGGCATAAAGGACAGCTGTGGTGAGAAAGAGGCTGGGCAAATGGAGCCGTAGCTGAAGGGAGGTGGTGGCTGGGGGAGCCCACAGGAGGAAGTGAGTTTGAACTTCACCCTGGAGGAAGAGTAGGTGTTGGCCAAAAGTTATAGGAGGGGTTTCTGGGCAGAGGAAACCACAGGTAACACACATCTCTGTGACTTGAAAGAAGCTTCAAGTAGCTGAGAAGGAAACTTAAGGTGACTGGTGTTTGTGTCAATCTCCCGTTTGTGCAAGGAGATTTTCCGAGTTGCATTGGGATGCCATTCTAAGGGTTGGAGAGCTGGCTCAGGTCACAAACACATCTGTCAGGACACCTAGGCTGCAGGTAAGGTTGGCTTAGAGGTCGGAAGAAGAGGGCTCAGCTTTGGGAGATCTCTTGGAGTGTACTTGGGGGGCCTTGGCTGGGGCCAGGGGTAAACCCACAGATTCAGTTCCAGGAAAGAGGAAGCTGCCTGAGGCCTGGGCAAGTCTACAGCTTCCTCTTTCTTCGAGGCCTCCAGGCCAGCGGCTCCCTGGAGCAGCTTCCACTGGCAGCCTCTACCGCAGCTTGGATCCCTGTGGTAGTTTTGCTAGTTGGCTTGTACTCAAGGAATTTCTGTTCTAATTGTTTGGGCACTTCTCTGGAGGGCTAGGTTTAAGAAAGGCCCTCCCTCCCCCAGTCTCTGAGCCCATTTGGTGGAGGCTTCGAGTTCCATGCCTGGGTGGGGGGCTGGGCTTTGTGGTGAATAAAGCAGACATGCCTACCCTGACTGCTGTCTGGTTGGGGGACAAGCAGTGAACAAGCAAGCCAACAAATTCTTAATTACCACCCCCATGGGGGTGTGAGGAGGAAATCCCGTGACCCACTTGAGGTCCATTACCTGGGCCAAGCTTCAAGACAGGCTTCCACCACAGAAGATAAACAACCTGATCTGCAGATGAGGAAACTGAGGCTAGGGAAGCCGGGGGCTCAGGTCCCGCAGTGGATTAGTGGCCGAGATGCTCGGGGCTAGGAGACTTGGAGGAGTGGCCTTTGGGTAACTTCCTTCTCAGCTAGAACTACCTCTTCAACCCTGTGTGGTAGGGAGGCCTCTCTCCCTCAGGTACCCTGGAGCTGGAAGGGCCTTGTGGGCTTAACCTTTCACTCTTGGGCTGCAGTGTTCCCATTTCTGGCATCTGACCTCCAGGCAGCTCTCAGGAGGTGTTGGGACTGGGGTATGGCCGACTGCCTGGCCTTCTAGACAAGAGAAGAATGAGCACCCCTAGCCTGGGAGCGTCTTTGAGCTTGTTTCCTGTGGGTCTCTAGGGTAGTGTTTGAATTCTAGAGGACGAGGGCCCAGAGGCTGCTGCAGCAGGTGAGCACGTGTGTGCATGCGCCTGAGCAGGCGGGGGGATTGGGGGAGGCTCAGTCTGGTTGAGAGGGGCCACGCAGGCAGACTGCTGCAGTAAGTGCCAGTTTTGTGGTAATTAGAAGGTGCATAATTAGAAGGCAGGGGCCTGGGCGGCGGCTGTCGGAGGGTATGCCTGAGTGGGCCCGCTCTGGCTTTGAGGCTGGGCCTCTGGACCCTCATGGTCCTCCGGGAAGTCTCCAGATCACTTGCTTTCCGGCCTGTCTGAGATGGGCAGCTGAATAGCCTCTCCTTGTGGCTCAGGTCAGCTAGCGGGTGCAGCTAGGGTCCTGGTGGTCCTGGGCTTCTCTCCTCTTGCTGCCTCTTGCTTTTCACCCCTTGTCTTAGCCCTCTGGACTGCCAGAGGACATGAAGGAAGGGGTTCTGGGGCTGGGAGCATGCTATGGGGGCAACCCAAAGACTTAGGGTTTGTGGTCAGGTCTGTGACAGTGAAGACCTGGAGGAGCCATAGGAGGTGGTCTTGAGGGTCCATGGAGTCCGGGAGGGTTAAAGGACACTGTGGTGCAGAACCTGGAAGGCAGTTTTATGACTGAATTTGAGGAAGGACAGGTCAAGGGATGAGTCAGGAGTGCCACCTGTTGGGTGTTGACTGCCACATGTGGCCTTTTCCTACTCTGGAGCCTGGCCTTCTCTATCTCTGGTTTTCCCCTTAGTTGGCCTGGAGCCCAAGAGGGGCCTGCTGCCAGTGACCTGGAGAGTCCCTGGATGATGTGACAGGAGCTCCCCCCCCTCCCCTGGGTGTAACTCGAACCCCTGGCCCTGGTCTTTGTGGGGCCAGGCCCAGGTCAGGTGGCAGATAGGTTTCCTCTGCTCCACTCTTATTTCCAGCCGGGAAGCCTGGCTACCAGCAGAGAGGGGGCTTTGTGACCTGGAACCTCCTGCAAGCAACAAGTCCTCTGCCGGGCTTGGCAGCCAACAGCCTGTGACCCCCTCATCCAGTGGTGTGGGGGAGGGCTAGGCCCTGGAGCACCCTTGGGTTTCAGAGGTTGTTGATGCCTGATGACCCACCTACCCCAGCCTGTGACCCTAAAGCCAGGCCTCTGGGAAATACACATAAACCTTCTGTTGTCTAATCTGAATCCTTCCTGCCACTCCAACCTTGTTCACTAGCTAGACCTCTCTAGAGGTGCTACCATCTGGGCTTAAGAGCCTCACTCAGCCTGGGGTCACTGGGCTGGGGAGCTGGCATTGACAGTTCTGAAACATCTCCCTGTGGGACCATTGTCTCTTAATCTGTTTGCCATGGTGTCCTCTGTGGACATTGGTGTTCCTAATTCCCTAGCGCAGAGGCATGTCTGGCATATAGGAGTTGCTGGAGAGGCTCCAGCAGGCTGAATGCCTGCTATCGTGACACTCCCTCTTGGGTCTGCCTTGACACATGAGCAGGCAGAGATGCAAGCACATCTGCCCAGGCCTCCCTGGTGGCAGCGTAGACAGCAACAGGTGACAGAGTGAGCGGGAATTACAGCCTATAAGCCAGGCTTCTAGAAGTACTTCCACAACTTGGCCTTTGACCTGGCCTTGAAGGATTAGGGTCTTCCTGTAGCAGACTCTGCAAGTATTAAGGCAGAAGGTGAGAGTGGTCTGGGAGCTGTGAGAAGTTGGTGTAATAGCAGGGCCAGAGGCAGTATAGCCATCTTAACTCCCAGCACAGGCCTTCCCCTGCTTCCTTCCTCTCCGTCCCCTCTGATGCCTCAGGGCACCTGGCTGTTTATGGAAGGGGAAGGAAGCACTTCCTCCTGGGAAACCTGAGCTACAGAGTCCTCAGCTTCTCTCTGCCTTTGCCTATAAGGCTGGCCCTAAGCAGGTCAGTTCCACCTTTTCTCAGACCTGCATTCTGCCACGTGGGGCAAATGCTTGCCCAGAACCCAGCAGCAGTCCTGCTATCGTGAATGGGGCTAGGAGGGAGACAGCAGCTGTCCATCTGGTCTGGCTGTTCTTCTGAGCTTCCTTTTATCTGCCCTAGGTCAATGTCACTCCAGAGCCTGACGATGAAGCAGAGCCTGCTGTGCTGGCCTTTGTCCGGCCTCTTTGTGGTGAGTTGGGGAAGGCCCCAGAGAAGCTAGAATAAGGAATCTGAGTGTACACCCAGCACTCTAGGAGGGGAGGGTACAGACACTGCTCAGGAGCCTCCGGCTCTTTCTGGGAAGAATCCGGGGCCTTCAGTCCTGGTGAGCATTGACTAGCACTCGTTGGCATTTGGTAGTAGTCCTGCAGAGACAGACACAACCTCTTCTACACGTGACATGCACACCAGGGCATACAGCTTTCCCAAGCAATTCCTGCATGGGCTGGAGGGATTTCCTCCATTTGTAGGCATGGCTGAGGACAAGGTACTTGCCTCTGGCAGATGTGGCAGGGACCTGGAAGAAATGGAGTACCTCATGTGCTAGATTTTAGATCTGTATAAGCTGAAGAAAGCCCTGATTTTGGGGCTGAAGTCAGAGCACCCACAGACTTGCAGCCTTAGGCAGCACCTTGGGGTCTGATCTATGGTGGTCTTCCTACTTCCGAGCTTTGGAAGCTCAGGGGGAGCAAGCTGAGGTCGCCACGAGGCAGCCTGTAGCCTTAGCAGGTGCTGGGGCCAGGTCTGATATTCTGCCTGGAGACCCCTACCACTAGTAGCTGGGTCCACGTTGGGGGACAGAGTCTTCCCACAGCAGGAGTCAGGGCAGGCAGTATTCAATTTAGTGGGAAGCACGGGGAGGTCACCAGATGGGGCTAGTAACCCATATCTAGAAGAGCATTCTTTTGGAATGTGGCATGCCCTGTTTAGGTGCAGGCTATGAATGGGGTGGCCTTGGCATAGGAGGAGGTCACAGAGAAGGATGTGGTCTCAGACTCAGCCCAGGGCCCAGAATAGTAAGTAAGCACCAGCTGCAGACTTGGCTCTAGGCTCGATAAACAGAGGGTAGTTAATGACATGCTCAGCCTGGGGGGGCGGGGGGTGCAGCAGGAAGGGAGACAATCTCAGAGGAATTCGGAAGCATTTCCTCCTCATCTGTCTGGGGTGAGGAGGTGTAACTCATCTGAAAGGGCTGTAATTCACAGGCTCGGGGGCTTGAGGTCCCGATCCCAGCTAGACCTTTCCAGTATTTTCCAGAAGCATATGTAATTCTCTCTACCTAGACACTGGCAGTGCAGCAGAACTGGCTGAGGCAGGCCCTAAGAGTGCCCCTGAAGCCTGGCTAGGGGGGCTGTGTCGTCTGCGATTCATGCTCTGTTTAGGAAGGAGGTAGTGAGCAGAGGACCTGCAGGCCCCATGCCTGACACTTCCTTCCTCCGTCACCATGTCCTCTGTTCCATCTGCATTCTTCCAGCTGCTGCCCTGGCCTCTGGCCACTCCAACATCAATAACTCCGCGGCTGTGTCCACCTGGCAAGGAGCCGGACCTGGTGAGCGATGTGCTGTCCTGTCCTGGGAAGACTCCTGGGGGCAGAGGGGAGGCCTAGGCCTGGATGCCCAGGGACCTCTGGCGTGGCTCCTGGCCTTGTAATCTCCTTCCTCTCCCACAGGACCCAGGGCAGGGCACATTATGCAGAACCTGCCCCCCCGGCACCTTCTCAGCCTCATGGGACTCCCACCCATGCCAGCCTCATTACCGCTGCAGCCTTCAGAGGAGGTTGGAGGCCCAGGCTGGCACCACAACTCAAGATACAATGTGTGGAGACTGCCAGCCCGGGTGAGCACAGGGCGAGGGCGGGCTCACGCTGGGTTGCTGGCCCGCTGGCCCCTGAGCAGGCCTCTCCTCCCATCTGTGAAATGGATGGGTGGGACCGTTAGGGCACTTGGTAGGAAGGAATCCAGTTTTCCCTAAGGACCTCAGTGACGTCTTCCCTCCCTGCAGGTGGTTTGGGCCACAGGGAGCTCCTCGTGTTCCGTGTCAGCCATGCTCCAGGGCACCTCCAAATACTGGTGGCTGTGATGGTGAGTAGCAGATGGTGAGACAGGAAAAGCTGTCAGTGAACTTGAGCCTAGGCGTCCCAGAAGCATTCATGGAGGGAACTAGGGGCCTCTTCCAGCCCGGAGGAGGACAGGCAGCCAGAGGTGATGAGCAATATATGGTCAGCCACCTTGCTTTTAAGTCAGCGACAACCTAGCATCAGGCAGCTACCATGAGGATTGGGGGTTCATATCCTGTTTGATCTTGTTCTCCCTAAAGATGCACGTGAGCATGCACATGTGCCTTTACACATACCTGTGAACACATACATATATGTGACTCTTAACACGGAGCCCATCACCTCTATTGACAAGGCACAGTCCTATGTCCCTTTGCCCAGGAGTTGACCATGTGTGTCTGTCATTTACACCATGCACCTTGCCTGAGGGGCAGATGTAGGCTAAGGCCCAAGGAAGCCTCACTGGATAATTGGATGGTTCAGAAAGAAGGGCATGAGCTGGCCCTTGTCTCCCTAGTGTGGAGGGTGAACTGTGAGGGAGTATCAGTTTCCCCCCAGCTTTGTGCTCAGGTCTTTGGACCTGCTGCCACCATTCCTGCTCCCAGCCTCCTATCCAGACCTACCCATGGCTCCCAAGGCAAAGCCAAGGCAGGACATCAAGGCAAGATCACCCCCTTGTCTGTGGTAAAAGTGCGCAGACACCGGACGTCAGGCAGAGAGCCCTTCTGGGACTGAGGAGGGCAGTGCCGGCCTAGCAACTTCTTTGTTTGTTTTTTTCTGTTTCCTTGTTTCCATCCTCTGTGGTGTTCAGAGTCAGGGCGGCGGGCCCGGCGTGGCATTGAAGTGGCAGCAGGTGCCAATAGCAACGGTGACCCTCGGCAGCCTGGGAATGGCACTCGGGCAGGTGGTCCCGAGGAGACGGCTGCCCAATATGCAGTGATCGCCATCGTACCTGTCTTTTGTCTAATGGGGCTTCTGGGCATCCTAGTGTGCAACCTGCTCAAGCGGAAGGGCTACCACTGCACAGCCCACAAGGATGTCGGGCCCAGCCCTGGAGGTGGAGGCAGTGGTAAGACCTGGCTGGGTCCAGGTGGGGGCTAGGGGCTTTGAAGGGGGCTTCCTGGGGTCTGATAGGAGGCCTGCAGAGGGCTACTCTGGAAGGCCTCCTGGAGGTGCTGTCAGCAGCCTCGATGGCAACAGTGCAGACTGCCATGGAGGATGGTGAGGTAGGGCAACAGGCAGAGAGAAAATGGTGAGCTGGCAAGTGGTGTTGGTGAGGTTCCTGCTCTGTGTGAGGCCCTGCTCCACTGTAGGGCTGGGACTCTGTAGGGGCAGCAGGCTACAGTTGTCGGATTCAAAGTGACCTCTTGTCTCTGGTCTAGAGCAGGAGAATGGCCTGCGTGGGGTGGGAGTGTGGAGTCACTATTCTGGCAGGCACCACAGAGGGTTCAGGCTTCAGCTCCACTGTGGTTTGAGACAAGTACTGGAGGCAGAAGGAGAGGGCCTTGGGGCCATTACTTTTTCTGCTTACCAGTGCCTTCGAAGGGTAGAGACCTCATGGGCATATGCACTGCTCTGGGCCCTCAGAAGCCTTTCTGGCCAAGTTAGGAGTGATACAACACTCTCCACGCCAGTTTCCCAGGGCCCCTTCCAGCTCCTAACACTGAATTATGGAGTGAGTGAGTAGGAAGGTAGTGAGTCAAGGCCATTTTACCTAGGTGTGTTTTTGCCAGCTTAGTGACTTTTAACTGCTGGCTGCTGCCTGGGTACACAATTTTGGAAACAAGCTTCTGGCTTAGGACCCATTACAGTGGTCCGTTCTCATTCCCTTGAGGCTTAAGCCCAAAACTGTTAACTAGTTCCATGGTGTTGGGAGTTCTGAGTAGGAAGAGCCTATAGTTCTCCAAGGCCAAGAGAGGCCCAGCGTCTACCTGGAAGAGGCTGGTATGGTATGCAGAGATGGGGTTTTCAGATGGTCCTGAACACTTGGAATCACTGGGTGCGGGATAATAAAGATGGCAGCATCTTTTTTGAGTCTCGGTAGCCCACTGGTGTGGGCCTATGGGTGTTGTCACCTGAACTGCACAGTAGATGCTGCTGTAACTCTGAGCAAGGTCTGTGGCGCCCTCTGCCAGCAGATCCTGGTGTAGCTTGGGAGCGCTGAGTCCCACCTTCCTTAGAATCCCGGATTCCTTTTATTTTCCCAGGGATCAATCCTGCCTATAGAACAGAGGATGCCAATGAGGACACCATTGGAGTCCTGGTGCGCCTGATCACAGAGAAGAAAGGTGAAGAGAGCGTCTTTCCGTTTCACCCCATGCCTGGAAGTGGGGAGTCTCCCAGAGCCTTAGATAATACTTGGGGGAAGGCCTGCCAGCTTTGCCTCCCCAGTCCAAAGCCTCAGTCTAATGGGTGCTCTGACCCTGGGTGCTGCTCGTTTGGCTCTGATCTTGACTGGTGAGGGATGAAAGAAGGGCACCTGTTCAGGCCCTGGGACAGGGATGTGGGAGTAGGCGAGGGTTGTCTGCTGAGGGGTGGGGTGGGGTGCTCTGCTCCTTCAGTTTGGAGTTGGGTACTGACTCCACCTGCCCGCAGAGAATGCAGCGGCCCTGGAGGAGCTGCTGAAAGAGTATCACAGCAAACAACTGGTACAGACGAGCCACAGGCCTGTACCCAGGTGAGGGACGGGGCCCTCAAACATCAACTTACCTCCCAGGGATCTCCACTTGGTCTGTCCCCTTTTACGTCACTGTGTCCCCTTTCTTGATGGAGTCTCCCTGCCCTGGCTTGCCCCAGTGACTATTTCTATTCCTCCTTCTGCAGGCTGCTGCCAGCTTCTCCCAGCATTCCCCACATTTGCCCACATCGCCACCACCTCCACACTGTGCAGGACCTGGCCTCACTCTCAGGCTCCTGCTGCTCCCGTTGTAGCCAGAGGAAGTGGCCAGAGGTGCTGCTGTCTCCCGAGGCAGCAGCTGCCACCCCTCCTCCTCCCGCCCTCCTGCCCAACCCATCCAGGGCTCCCAAGGCTAGTGCCAAGGCAGGACGTCAGGGCGAGATCACCATCCTGTCTGTGGGCAGGTAAGGTGGGCAGGTATAGCTGGGTCAGGGAATAACTTGACAGCCTGGAGATGGGCAGGTCTGTGGGTCAGTTTAGTGCTGATTAGTCTTTCCTGAGCATCTCTGGGTAATGTAAGTGGCCAAAAAGTCACCATTTCGCAGCTATGCTATCTCACACAGAGCTCTTGGGTCCCTGAGACATGGTCTTGGTGTTATCATGCCTGGGACTTAGGTCTGTCCCCATCTAACTAGATGTGGGCTTGCTGGGAGGTGGGAACAAATAGCCTTGTCTCTGGGGGGCTGGAAAGGGCTCTTGCGCAGCATAACAGGCTCAATCTGTGATCTTGGAAGTTGCAGTGTGTCCCTGGTAGGTGTTGCCTTCTCTGCCCTAGGGTCCGCCTCTGATGGGAGATGTCGGTACCGCCCCTCCCACAGGTTCCGCGTGGCTCGCATTCCGGAGCAGCGGGCCAGTTCATTGTTATCTGAGGTGAAGACCATCACGGAGGCTGGGCCTTCAGAGGCTGATCTCCCTGACTCCCCGCAGCCTGGTCTTCCCCCGGAGCAACGGGCACTGCTGGGAAGCGGTGGCAGCCATACTAAGTGGTTGAAGCCGCCAGCAGAGAGCAAGGCTGAGGTGAGAGCTGGGGCAGGGAATTGTGTTTGCACCTGGGAAAACCCTGACAGAAGAAAGGCCCAAGAAGGCAGTGTGGGGAGCTGTGTAGATGCCACTTTTCTGATGCCCAAGCGGCCTTCTGACTCCTCTCCAACCCCTCCACCCTGACCCCTAGGAGAACCGCTACGTGGTCCGGCTAAGTGAAAGCAACCTGGTCATCTGAGGGGCTGTCTAGAATTAGACACCCTGCCCAGCCCTGGGAGGTTCTGAAGGCTTCCTGCAGGAGGGAGAGCTGCAGCTGGGACTGAGGACCAAGACACAAAGGCCAAGTCCTGGAGGTGGGACCGTCCGCCTCATTGAAGAGGCAGCCTGCGGCACAAGCGCGTGAGCAGGAGATCGAGAGCCCGCCCCATCCCTGCAGCCCTGTTACTTTCCTGCGGGGTGCCCTAACCCTGTGCCTGCCCTTGAACACATCATAGGAGCCCTCTGTCCCCTAGGGGTCTGTTTGATGGAGGAGTGGTGTCTGCCTGGTCCCCAGCTTGTGCCTTGGGAACTAGCCACTCTTGCTCATGTCCTGGACCCTGGATGTACCTCCCTGCCTTCTGGCAGGCCCTATAAAGGGAGAGGGTAGCGAAGAGCCCTGTGCTAGGGGCAGAGTACCTGGGTCCCAATCCTGGGCTCATCCTTAGGCTCTGAGTGTGAAGTGGGGGAGAGCTCAGATCCCAGGACCTCCCCAGCTCTTTGCAGATTCTAGGCTGAGTCCTGTTTTGGGGAGCTTGATGTTGCTCCCCTCCCATTAGTAGCTTTATCTGGCCTGTTTTTGCTGCTTCCCGGGCCTTGGCCTTTAAGGCTCCCGTGGGACTGTCTAGTATGGTGATGCCTTCAGAAGGGGCTTCGTGCATGTGCCTGCCCCTACCCTGCTCTTTTTAATGAAACTGATAAATGACTTGACTTGGACAGGGCTCTCTGGTGCAGAGCCTCGGTCCACCCTGCTGCCATCAAGCTCTGGAGCTGTGGGAAAAGGAGGCTGCTGGGCTAGAGTGCCTCTGGCCTGTGGTTTCCACGCCCCTGTGGTACAGTGTCTGCCTGAGTTTTGGGCAGCAGGGGTGACTGCCAATCCAGCCTGTCTTAGTCCCTGATCTGGCTCGGTGCATCGTTATTTATGTGGGGCCGTGCGGGCACGGGCCCGCTGCCCATCCCATTCCTTATTTATTGAAACTTGCTGTCGCCCTGTCCCTATATCTCTAGCCCCACACACTTGAGTAATAAAAGGCGGAAAGTGGTGTCTTGAGGTCCTTCCTTGCCCTGTATCCTCTCTGGAAAACTGTTTGCTTACCTCATGCTTCCAGGGGCCTGGCCAGGGGCGCTACACATTGTCCTTTCCCTCCTCAGCACCTTCCTCATTCTCACCAAAGTCTCCAGAGGCCAGGCTTCCCAAGAGAAAGACAGGCTGAGGCACATGTGCGCTTGAAAGTGTTATAATCATTCCAAAAAAAAATTTTTTTAAATGGGGATAAACTTAAATATTTTAACCCGTTATATCCAGAACATTTTCACTGTGACATAAAATCATTATGAAAATTATGAATGAACTTTTTCCCTTCAGTTTAGTCTTATGTATTTTGCATGTCTTATGTATCTTAACATGGACTAATGTATTTCATGGGCACAAGAGCCATGTTGTGAGTGGCAACTGCTCTAGTGGAAGCTCAGAGTGTGGGAGGGGGGTGTGACCCATAAATTGGGAGTAGCATGTGCAAAGGGCAGACCAATAAGGAGGAAGGGCATTTGGAACACAACTGGGCAGGAGAGTCCAGTCCATTGTTTTAGAAAAAGGCCACAGGGCAGACTCTAGTGCCTGGCAGTAAGAAAGCCGTCAGGTTCTGGTAGCCAAGAATGGGTGTAGAGTTTGGACAAAGTTTGCTGAGAGGCCAGGCAGGCTGTTGTGTGCCCTAGTGGGTAGACAGGGTCTTGGTGAGTTTCTTAAGGGATGCAACGAGAGCTGGTAAATCAAGAGGTACCATCCCATGTTAGTCACCGTGGCTGGTGGGACCTTAAGTTAGGGTTTTTGTGTGTGGTATACTGTTTAACATGGAGGGAGTGACACATGCAAACACTACTGGCTATCCCATGGAGGCTGAAGGACTGGAAACTGATAGAACTTGTGAAGTATGGAAGCCTGGCCTGGAGAGAGGGCCAGCTGGCTGTGCCAGGACTTCAGAAAGCTTAGCTTCTTCGAGGACAGTAGCCTTCTGGGCAGAAGCCAAGGTAGGTGGCTAGCTTAGCAGTGGCAGGAAAGAAAGGAAAAAGAGAAAAGAAAAAAAAGCTACCTCTGACAGGATGAGCAGATGTTTTGAGAACCCACCTATCCCTCCTCTCTACATCCTTTGGGTACAGGGTCCTCTGGGACTGTGAACTGGGAGTAAACAAGGTCTCCCTCTGTGTATCCAAGGAAACAGCCCGATGGCTGCAGTGTGCACTTGGCATCCTTTTACTGTTATCTCAGGCTTTGGCTACTCAAATTTGCCTGTCCGTTCAGCTAGCCAACTCATGTACCCCAACTTATCTAGAATTTGGATAACACAGCCACTTGGGTGGCATGTGAAGATAAGAGTGTCCTGGAGGGTGAGGCAGGAGGTAGGACCTCATCAATTGTCTGGAAAGGCTAGATTAGAGACACATTCGGATACCAGTCAGGGTGGAGATACCACGTTCAGGCTTCCAGGCTGGTAAGAACGCTCCTATCACTATGAGCACTACTCTAACCCGCTCCTGCTTGCTCAAAAAAAACGACTTGTTTCCTCATTTGCTTGTGTGTCAACTCCCCAACATCAGGGCTAAGAAATGCTGTAGATGTATGACATTCTTGGTCTCCACAGCCCCGCCTTTCCTTGGAAACTTTCCTGCAAACCCCTGTAGCCCTCTCAGCGGGTGGAGGTAGGAGTTGGAGGGAAGAGCAGGTATTGAGGTCCCATCTCTAGCACTCTGCCTGTTACCAGACAATAGCCCTGCCATTGTGATCTAGAGATGAGCCTAAGATGATCCATCCTATCCCAGATAAGGTGCCCTCTCCTCCCTTCACCAGGTCCACAATGGATCATAGAATGGAAGGCTGGGAGGGTGTCAAGAGGCAGAGTGAGGCTTAGTGGACCAATTTCCAGTTCCCACTGCAGCATGGGCCAAGGTATGGCCACTGGAACAGCAGGTTGCCTCTTCGTATCCTCACCCCATGGAGGGTTTTAGTGACTCTTGTTGGGGATGGAACTCAGAGCCTTACCCAAGCTAAGCAGGCCCAGTGTCTCTGTGTGCCACTCCTGCCCTTGTAAAGTCTTCAAACATTATTGAACCTAATACAACCGTGTTGAGTAAACATAGGGGCACACACCTAATCACTTTTGGCCAGTTTTTTTCTACAGTTGAGCATTGAATCTTTGGCCTATTAGCTGTGGAACATGAACTGTGAGGGCCAGGACCTGGGAAAGAAAACTAGTTGGATGCCTAAGAAGCCTGTGGTGGTTTGAACAAGAATGATCCCCGTAAGGCTCATTTATTTGAATGCTTAGTCCCCAGTTGGTGCAACTGTTTGAAAATTAGGAGGGGGGCAGGCTTTGAGGTTCCAAAAGCCCATGCTTTGGAAGGGGGGGTGGCACATGCCTTTAATCCCAGCACTTGGGAGGCGGAGGCAGAGGCAGACAGATCTCAACCTGGTCTACAAATCAAGTTCCAAGAGAGCCAGGGCTACACAGAGAAACCCTGTCTCAAAAAGCCATGCCATTTCCAGGTAGCTCCCGTGCACATGCTCTCCGTCTTTCAGGTAAGAATTTGCTGCAGTGGTGATTATGGATTCATCCTCTGAAACTTTAAGTCCCAATAAACTTTTCTGTAAGTTGCCTTGGTTATGGTACCTTCACAATAGAAAAGTAATTAAGACAAAGCCTGAGCAACATTGGCAGTGGTATCACACCGAAGGGAACAGGACATCCAAATGTACAGGAAGAAAAGGAGTCCATAATGACTGGCTTGTATGAGCCCCTGTGAACTTGTAACAAGTCCTGTAATAAGCCACCAGGACCCCCTTGGTTTCCTACCTGACGCTCCCTCACTACTTTGAGGAGAGGAGACTACATCCTTTAAGAAAACATGTCTGAGATGGGCCTGGATTCTAGAACCAGACCAAGTATGAGCTCCAACTTCACTGTTCCAAGGTCCTTAACTGCCCTCTCATGTCGGACAAGTAGCAGAACTTCCCTCACAGCGAGGCATGAGGACCTCAAAGGTCAACAAGCAAGAAGTGACTAGTAAGAACCAGCCATAAGACACTCAAAAAATGGCAGGGTTTTGTTACTGCTTTCCCTTTTTCTTTCTTTTTGATGCTCGGGGTCTCTCCCACACAGGTACCACTGAGCCAGAATAGATGTTCGCTCTTTACTAGCTTCCCTGGATTTTGTCTGGTCCAGGTGCTAAGCCTGCCACTTCACCGCCCCCATCCACTGCGCCCCATCGCAGTCTAGAGAAGACAGAGCTCAGGGTTGCTTGTCTTCCTTTTTGAGACTCATATATAAGTGCATGATTTCATGTGTACGAATGCCTGCATGTAAGTGCAGCCACCACACGAGGGCCCGGTGCCCCCGGAGACCAGAGGTGGCCTGCGCTCCTCTGGAACTGGAGTTATGGATGGTTGTGAACTACTGTGGGTCCTGGGACTCAAACCCTGGCCCTTTGTGAGAGCAGCCTGTGCTCTAACCACTGAGCATCTCCCCAGCCTTTGAGACAGAGCCTTCAAGTTGCAATTCTACCCCACTTCCAGAGTACTGGGGTACCAGGTGTGTACTCAGAACAGGTAAAAAAGCTTAGAATTCCCTGGGGGAGAAGGGCAGGGACTCACTGGCTGGAGGTTGTCTGTGCCTCCCTCACCCAAGAACCACTTTTTGTTGTTAGTTTTTCTTTTGGGAAACTTTTTTTTAATAGTTGAATGTTCTACAGCTTACAGTAAATATCATAGTTACAAACTCTTGGCTTCAACCTTTCAGAGTGATCACTATCTGATCTTCAAAACAAAACAAAACCCAAAGGAATCCAAAACAACAAAACCAGATTTACACTTCATACACACAAGTGTGGCCACAGAGCTTTCTAATCTAACACTCCAGGCTGTGTTTTGGAAACACCTATAAATTATTTGATGAAACTACTTGGAAGACACCGGTCAAAGGTTTATTATTATAATTATTATTATTTTTAATGTTTTTATTTGTTTTTAAAATGTGAGTTCCAATAAAATTTAAAAATTAGATTCCAACCTGTAGGTTAAAATGAATTAAAAAATACAAAATCATACACAACGCTCTCTTCACAGGGATGTTACATGCCATGAGAACAAGCTTCTCTGTCATGTGATATGAAAGGGATGCAGATGCCTTGAAGACAGGAAGGGGACAGGCCCTGGGCCTTCAAAGATCAAAGACAACTCCAAGGTGCAGGAGGCCTAGCCTTGCATCACCCTGTAAAGAGCTTGGTTCACAAGCCAGTAGATGTGGCTGACCTGAGGTCTCTGGGCCAGTCCTATTCTTCATTGAATCTGACTTTCATGCATGAGGAGGATGGCTGGAGCCTGGAGGATGACTGAGATGGGGTCAAGGACAGAGGATGCTAGCCCAAAGCCGATTCCTATGGGCTGCTGCTATCTGCAAAGCTGTCTTACCTGTTCTCGTGGGAAAGAAAATTATCCCTCAGACTGGAATGGATAAAAGAACACACTGCCCACAGCAGGGATACCTAAGGACTACTGATGTAGCAGCCACAGAGAAGCAAGTGCTTCTTTGTCTTCTATGTTCCTCTTTGGCTCTGTGGCAACCAGTTTTAACTCCTATGTTCTTGGCTGGCCTTCTGGCTGGCATCAACAGTATATAAATTAGGAAATACCCACAGGAGAAACTGACGGAGTGGGACCTAAATCTGGCTCAGGCAAGTTTGGCCATGAAATGTTTAAGCTGACCTACTGGGATTTTGAAGGACGAGTCCTGGAACCACATAATGCCAGATTTCATGAGTGTTTTTTCTAGGAGAGGGAACGGGGGTAGGAAAAGGACAAGCCTTGCTGCCAGCCTGGCATATCCACAAAATCTGCCTAGAGGCTCGGGTGTTGTCTGACCAGTGAGTCTGGCTAAGTTTCTTCCACTGACATGCTCCCCTTTGTCCACTCCAATCCAGAGTACCCTTCTCTAGTCCCTCAAGCTTGGGAGGCCACACACTCAGCCGTGATACCGTTAACACAAGATGGAAAGGCAGACCTAGTGAGTCACACATGGTACAAGTGATCCAGCCCAAATGCTATGAAGGCCAGAGCCCATACACAGCAGGGGCAAGATATGTGATATGCAGGGAACTAAGCCTGGCTCAGCCAATCCCTAGTTTGATGTGTCATGTCTGCACAATAAGGATGCCAGAACTTGGTGACCAAGGAGCCGGTCCTATCCGCATGCTTCCATGACTCATTTGTGAAGGCTATTTAGAACAGAGCATCAAGCCTTCTAAAGAAACACCCCTAGGTTTCAAACTTGGAACAATCCGGATGGCCAGAAAGCACTGGGATAGACGGGATGCAAGTTAGTCTCTTTAGGACCTGGTTCTCACTGGTGTATAAGCAAGCCTCTAGTCTAGACATGCTTTCAGCAGTTCAAGTTTATGCCATGTCCTTTTGAAGTACTTTGATGGATCTGGACAGGAGTGTACAGGCTTCCCAGAAGCAAGCCTCTTAGCTGAAAGATGGATGATACTGATTGATACTGTCCTCAATCATTTTCAGTACTGGACAGTGTCACTTTCAATGTTTTGAGTTGGATCTGTTGTGGCAACTTCTCATCTGTGCTACCAGGTGGATCTACCTCTGGGTCCCCAATGCCTATTACAGGTCTCGACCTAAAGCAGAAATTCTCACAGATCTGCTTAGCTGATAGATGGGAGCTCCCCACGTCTCCATAGACTCTTCTTCTGTGTGGGGTAGCAGGCAGCCCTCTCCTTCTTCAAGCAAGTTTACACTCAGGAGGCAGCAGGAAGAGCAAAAGATCAAGAGTTCAAATCTTGGCTCTTTCACTCATGAGCTGTGTGTCCTTTGGCAAGTCTCTTACCCCGTAATAGCATCATGATGCACAGCTCCCCTCCACTCTTTAGAGGTTTTGGCAATCAGTGTCAAAGTACTTTACATACAAAAGGGTCTGGACAGATAGATGTGTGTCCCTGATGAACACTCAGGGAGGAGGGTATGCCCTTTCAGGCATTGCTGGGATAACAAGAAGGAAAAGGTGTTTTATCTCATAGGAAGAAAAGTAGGGTTTTTGTTTTGTTTGTTTCTTTTAAGCATGCCAAGAGACTTTGAGGTTCTCACTCACTGGAAGTAGTCCAGTTTCCAGATTTCCTGGCCCCGGGCAGATGAAGATGATTAAATGGTGACAAGAGAGGCTGGTGAACAGAGCCACCTCTCTCCCAGTTCTGCACTGGGGAGAGGCAGGAGTGTGGACAAGGTATAGTGTACGGTGATACCAGTGTGGGAGCTCAAGATGTCATGTGCACAACCCTTACCCTACGGCGAAGAGATCCTTCCAGCTCTGGTCTCATATACCTTGACCACTGGGCCATCCACAATATTTAGATGATACCTAGAGTTCCCCTGCCAGCTACCTATGACCTTGCCAGAAGCTGTGTTCACCGAACCCGGAGCACACACAACCCTGTGCTCTGGGGCTCAGTCCTTCTGCTCCTTAAGCTTGGCTAGACTTGTGGACCTCTGTCAAACAATAGGGTAAGGTCAGCTGACCTGGGGCTCTCGTGCTCTTCAGACTACAGCATGTCAACACTTAGTTTTCACCTTGGGGCCTTTCTGATCTTGAATCACAGACTAGGGCTAAGGTAGGGTGCAGAGCATAGACGCGTCAGAATGAGTCTGTGTGAATCAGGCTTGAGAACAGGACCGGGAGGGGATTCCTTACCAGAAAAATCCCTGTACTTTTCTGAGCCTTGGATTCTCTATGAGTAGATAACAGGCACCCACACAAACAGTGAGGGGCACAGACAGCTTTTACTTACTGGTGTGGAAAGGACAAATGTTAAAAGGCCATTCCTAGGTCTCTTTTCTCCACCAGGTCATCTGGAGACCACAGGATTTAGGAAGCTGCCAGGACTGCAGCATACAGCTCACTTTGGGCCATTTCATTTCCTTTTAGAATCTATCTCCTCACTTGTCAAGTGGGTGGAATAACTGACCCTGTTGCTTGTTGTCTGGGCCAGTACATTAAAGGTTGTGAAGTGCTTTGACATCCATGAAGCACCTGACACATGCAAATGTACCCTATAATTATTACCACCGTTATTAGTTTGGCATTTTTTTCAAACATGATCGCTAGCAAACTTCACCCACCTCTACAAACCCACAGAGGGCAGGAAAAGTCATTGTAAAAGCAGATTGACACTGGAAAACTGTTTTAAACTGAAACCTTGTCAGCACCCCAGAACAGCTGAGCTTTTTCTTCCTGGTCCTGAAGTTCCTGGAAGACCAGAAAAGTAGGAGCCCTAACTTCTGGCTCTCTGATACAGATGCTGATGAACTCTGACCTCCCAAGAACAATCAGACTGTTTTTGAGGTCGTCCAGGTTAAGGGTTTCCATTTTTTTCTTCCTTTAGTGGAACAAGGGAAATAGGAAGGTGATGTCCAAGTTCACATGAATTTAAAATGAAAAGAGTTCGAGTTTCAAATGTTGCCAGTGATCCAATTTTACACAGTACGATATTCCTGTTCCACCCAGTGAGGCTACCGGCTCTGCTGGCTGGGATCAGGAGGGTGGCTGGCCGATCCATTTCCTGGCAGGGATCCCTCTTCTTTTCCCAGATGTGGTTGTGTCTGCTTGGCCTCATCCTTGTCCTTCTCTTTTGGTGGCTCCCATTCTTCCTCTCTTCTTGGAATAAAGGGCTACTATCCTAAGGGCACAGCCTCTCTTTCAAGCCAGTCCACCTGCTCCTTTTTCTGGAGGTGGAGTCAGGTTCGGGATGAACATTACAGGTGTCTTCACAGGTTTTCCAAATATAATTTCTGTTCCTGCCATCTGCCCTATGCGGCCTCTGCCTAGGCTTCAACCTTCACCTTTGGAGTCCGTGAAGGAAAAGAGCAGAAACAAGCCCAGAGGTCATTCCAGAGCTCACCAGATGTGGGCACTGCTGACTTAATTTTTACAAACCAAGCCGACCCATTCCTAGCAAAATCTCTGTAGGGAAAATGCCAGTAGGTAGGAAGGCTGCATTTAATGCTAATTTACTATGAGATTCAGAGAAGTCCTTTCCACTTCTCTGGGCCTCAGTTTCCTCATCTGTCAAATAGGGGAATGGATGAGATGATGAATGCTAAGGTCCCTTCAGTTCCATGAGTATGAAATGATTATTGCTATTGTTTTTCCTTCACTAATCCTGACCTTCAGAACTGCCAGCGCCCACCTGGAATGTGGTTCCTTCACTTTGGCCGTAAAATGGCACAAGGTAACCAAGAGCCTGGCCTGCCTGCCAGCCCCACAGACAGACACGTGCACCTGGCACTGGGAAGGGCAGAAGGGCAAGGGAAAAATGTCACCGGTTCCCACTCTCATCAAGAGGACGCTCCTTGAGGGTGGGTACCAGAGGCTGAGGGTGGGATTATGCAGACACCTGGCCTTCTGAAGCCTCTGGATGCTGGGATCCCACCACCATGCAACTGTTTGGCAGGTCTGAGATCAAAGCATCTCTGGAGGAAGTGCCAGGTCAGTTAACATCACTGTGCAAATCCAAAGGTCCAGGCCCAGTAATGTGGCCAGAGACCTTCCAAACGAGAGCCGAGCACCCTCCTTCGCTGTCTTTACTCTACTTCCCCAGTGTCTCCCCTCCCTCCACCCTTCCCCAAAGTCTCTGCTCTCCCAGGTAAGAAGCCTGGGGACACGAAGCTGCTGATAACATTGCTACATAACCAGGTGGGTTTGTTCTTGGTCTCTTGTGATGGTTCTCAGAAGATATTTCTTTGTATTTGAACTAATCTTGCCTTAGAAAATGACAATCTAACAGAGATGTGGCCTTTTCAACAGCTCCAAGTTCCTACCCCAGACCTGAGGGCCACATCTGTTAAATTTAGCCTTCAGGTGAACCACCACAATAAACCTCACTCTCCGTTTGCTAACAGGCCGGGATCCCAGGGATAGGATGCTTAGGGAAGGAAAGAAGTGCAGAGAGGACTGGGCCTGGTTAGGTAGGGAGAGGGGCTAGGGCCAGAGGGCAGTGGCTAAGAGGGAGGCACGAGGGGAAGGCTCCTAGGAGATTAGAAAAAGCAGCTTTTACAAAAACCAAAAATAAAAATCAAAACCATTAAAGATGCATAAAGTGACCCTTGCACTTCCGTTGTCTCTTCTTGCAAATAGAGGTGGTGCTGCTAGGGGACTGCTCCAGCACCGGTGTAAGACTCGAGTAGTTGCATACAATGTGACTCCAGATCTGGGAGAGGAAGGGACACCATTAGAGAGTGACATCCCACAGGATGCTTGAGAAATCACTGCCCTCTGTTTCCCTAGCCTGGGATCCCTAAAATGGAGCCTTCCATGCCTTCCCAGGGGAGCAGCAGGCTCTCTGTCCATGGAAATTATGTTGAGCTCTGGAGGACAGTGAGGGAGCTGGGGCCAGGGTCCCTCCTAGGCTTCAATAAGAGCTGGCATATGATATAGCTAAGATTTCATTAGAAGAACCGAGCCTCCAGAAGACCTCATAAGAACACAGAATTCAATAGGAGAGGACAAGAGTTAAAGCCCCAGCTCAATTTTAATTGGCTGAGTGATTTTGATCTGCACATTGATCGAAAAAACAGAGGTAAAGATCAGAGCTACCATGAGCATTGTAACATCTGTAAAGTGATAGATATTATCAAAAGTGACGTAAAGAACCTGGAACAGGTAACAAGTGAAGACTGTTGCCTGCTTCTGTGACACCAAACTCAAGGCAGGCCTTCTGAGGCAGTTCCTGCATGCATCCCGTCCCTTCCCCCTTATCTCTGGCCCTACTCACTTGGATGGGCTGCAGGCTTTACCAGTGCGGGGGCACATAGCTGTACGCAGGGGTTCCTTGGGCCCTGTATGTGGGCATGGAGACAGGGTGCGCTCCAATTGCAGTATGCTGGGGTGTGGTCAGCAGGGTACCTAAACATTGAGAGAGGAGAGGAAACCTGAGGAGGTTGTAACCTGGGTACAGGGATGGAGAGGAGGAAAGCAGTCTTTTGTATGGCTGCTCTTCCTGTCCATGCCCCTATCAACCTGGACGGCCTGGTGAGCACGCCAGTCTTTCTTCCACCTTGCCAGGCTTCTGCTCTTTAGGGTGCTGGAAGACAGAATTATTACTCTTAGAAACTCCACCCCCTTCTCTGCATGCTTCTCTTATCGCACATACCCTGAGTAGCAGCTTAGCTTTCCTGGTTCTATCTTCTATCTACACTCACCTATGTGTTTAAGGCAGCGTCAGGTCTTCCCTAAGGCCCTTAGCCTGACACTAAGGCAAGTACCTAGCAGTTGCTTTTATACTGAGCAGCCATGTACCCTCTCTCTTCCTCCAGATGGCAGCAGTTGGTTCTTTATAACTTGGGTCTCTGTCAGGTAGTCTCAACCCTCTAGTCTTCATGCCCATCATGGAATGCCCATGTTTCTAAGGCTACACTTCCCACCTTTATCCCCAAGGTTCCTTAAGGGCAGGACTTATCACCAGAAAGGGTCTACAGGGACTCCTATTTCTCTCAGCTTATACAATTAATTATGGAAACAGCCGTTAGGCTCCTGCTAATTAACAGAGTGCCTGTGTGCCCCTTCCAGGACCCGCTACCGGAGGTCTACTGTCAACATCTCTCCCCTAACCTAGACTACTCTCCTGATCCAGCCTACAGCTAGAATGTTCAAACCCAACACCATCTCTTCCTACTGAAAGCTATGTTAACTCCCTCACCTGAAAGCATTCACGCCTTTCCACAGTCATGCCCTCAGCAGTGGCCAGCCAACCTTAAACCTTCCCATCCTGTTAGGTACCACCTTGATCTTCTGCTTGCACTTCCCTTCCCACTTTCACCTCTTTGCTTAGCCTCCATCCAACCATTACTCAGGGCCTCAAGCAATATGCCCATTTTGTGTGTAATCTTTCTTTCTTTCTTTTTTTTTTTTTTTTTGTGTAATCTTTCTTATCCCTTCGAATAATTTACTCTAAACTTCTAAAGTTTAGAGTGCCTCTTGTTGGCTTCCTGGAAAGCCACCTGCCCTGGCCCTGGATTTCTCATGCTGGGCTGCAACCAGTTCCATGACTGCTCTCCAGTGTGAGGAACCCTGAAAGACAGAAAGAGATGCACCGGCAGATGCTGCCCTTACCTGCTGACATTGCCATGGTGGTGCCTGCCACCATGCCCATGGCCACACCGTTGGTCCTGGGGGCAGCAACAGGAGCTGGGTAGATGGCAGAGGGAATGCTGTTGGGCTGGACAACCGTGGTATGGTGGATGACATGGGGCTGGGCGGCATACACGGGCTGTGTGTAGTAGGCTCCCTGGGAAAAGAGGCTAAGGTCACGTGGGTTCTTGGAAAGGTCAGGGAACATGAGGAAAGGAGACAGTGGGCGGGGAGCTGCTTTCCCCAGGCTTTAGGCAACTGGGCAAGAGAAGCTCTAGCCTAGAGATATAAGTCTAGGCTGGGGCTCTGCTTTGTCTTACTTTGCAAACTGTGGTCAGTTCAGTACTGTGGCTCAGCTTGGTCTGAAAAATAAGGCCCTCTCCATTCCATCTTTGCTGCACGCCTAGGGTTGCTATAAGAATTACTGAGTAAGAGATTTTCCTCTTTAGCCCTGGTGTTAACATTTAAAAAATTTAAAAATTTGATTCTAAGGTACTACCATAAGCTGCCCCTAATTTAACAGTAAGGAACACAGTTTCTCAGCATGGGGACACTAGAACACTGTCACACAGGTGGAAGAATTACTAATGACATTCACACAATGGTACGAATGTTGTCGGTTTATGTTCGTTCTGTCATCATTGGGTGGCATTTTCCAAGATGTCTCTTCCTAGAGCCCCTTACCAAAAGTGAGGATGGTTACAGTGATCTGAAGTGAGCCCCACTTCTCAGATCACGTGGCTGTTTCCTGGCGCTACATTTCATGGGCCTGCTGAGCCCTGAGTGTGGACACAAGCATATAAGATTAATCCAGAAATTCTCTAATCTTAATAGTAAATTAAAAAGAGCCTTACTGTAACCTAACAGTGAGCATAGGCTAAGATACTATGCCATACTTGGAGAAAAGCTGATTCAAGCCTCCTGTTTTCTCTGTTTACTTATTTATTTTCCAGGCAGGCTAGTCTTGAATTCACTATGTAACAGAGGATGACCTTCAACTTCTTCCTAATACTGGGATTAGACACACATATTGCCATGCCCCAGTTTTGCAGTATACTTTCAAACATAGCAAGTTTTAAAAATGTTTTATATTAATTGTTTAAACGTGTGTACACGTGTGTTCTGCCTGTATATATGTCTCTGTACCATTAGCGTGGAGGCCAGAAGAGGGCATTGTGTTCATTGAAAATAGAGTTATAGATGGCTGTGAGCCGCAATGTGGGGGCTGGGAATCAAACCCAGGTCCTTTGCAAGAACAGTTAAGTGTCCTTAACCACTGAACCATCTCTCCAGCACCAACAGAGCTATTTTTTTTTTTTTTATTCCCCAGACACGGTTTTTCGGTGTAGCCCCGATGTCCTGGGACTTACTCCATAGACTAGGCTGGCCTCAAACTCAGAGATCGGCCTGCCTCTGCCTCCCAAGTACTGAGAGTGCATGTGCCACCACTGCCTAGCAACACTGCTAGATTTAACCTCCAAAAGTCCTTTCCTTATCACGTAGACCTCGCAAGTGTCGCTGCAGAAGAATGGCCGTGCTGGAGCCTCATACAGTTCTTGTATCCTACCAGTTACATTCTCCGACAGAAGAGGTGTGAATGGGGCCAACAGGCACGTGGTTAAAGAACCACTCACCTCAGGTCACAGAGGGCGCCCATCCTTCCTGCCTTGTTCACAGATTTTATCAAGGGAGGTGTGAGGGTTAGACCGCGACAGCACAGCCCGACCCCGCCACTGTGTGATCTTTGACAAGCCTTTCTCCTCTACAGTCTCAGCTTCCCCACTTGCTCAACAAAACACTGTGCTAGATGACTTCTAATGGTCCTCTGGCACTTGGGGCTCTGTTAACCTAAATGACTTCATGTTTCACCCTTTGGGGGTAAAGCAAAGTAGGCAGTCTTGCAGGAATATTACAGTGTCGCTGGCCAGACCCATGAACCCTCTTTTCTCTTCTTCTTCCCACGCCACCCCATCCTGACGGAAGGCTCCTGCAGAAGAGGTCCTCCACGTGTACCTACCTGGGCATACAGATTCTGCTGGGGATAGGCACTTCTGATTGGATACATGGCCGTCTGATAGGGGTTGGGTGATGGGGAGTAGGGGGGCGGAGCAGTATTACTCTGGGTCGGTGGGACCTTGTATGGTGTCCCTGCAGTATATCCTGTACCAAAGCAATAAAAAAGACCTCTAGTTAGTTGGCAGAACAGCATTGCTTGAAAGCAGCAGGTTCCAGTGGCAATTTCTCAAGAATTGGTTGAATCCAACTGGAAACACAGATGAGGACAGACAAGAGAACTATCAGAACCCTGGCCCCAGGCAGCTCCCTCAGTCCTGGTGCCCATGGCTGCAAGCATGATTTGGGCATCTTTTAGTTCTCTGGGTTTCAGGGTCTTATTCAAAAAAGCTAGAACCAAATAGACTCTCTGGGGCCCTTTCAGCTGGCAGACAGGTTCCTGGGGTTCTTAGTTGCTTGTGTGAAAAGACAAGTATACACTTCCTCAACTTAACTTACCTCTTTCTTATTGCTATGTTCTCATCCTGGTTCCTCAGTTAGCATTTCAAGAAATCTTTTGTTGTTGGTTTTATCTTTCTCTGCCTTATTTCCCCCATTCTGTCCTAACCCCTTCATTTTTTAGTCAGGGTCTCATTATGAAGACCAAGCTGGTTTACATGTACATCTTGAGTGACACCCCCCCCATCTACCATTTATAGGCTCCATCATCACAGTCCTCTTCACCAAGTTTGAAGGCAAAAAACAAAACAAAACCAAAACAAAACCAAAAACAAAATACCACTCCATGGGCTGGAGAGATGGCTCAGTGGATAAAAGCACTGGCTGCTCATCCAGAGTTCCTGAGTTCAATTCCCAGCAATCACATGGTGGCTTACAACCGTCTATAACGGGATCTGATGCCCTCTTCTGTCACGCAGGAATACTTGTAAATCGAGTACTCATATGTATAAATAAATGAATATTTAAAAGAAAACAAAACAAAATACCACGGCAACATCCTTATCTTCTAGGATGCTGAAAACTTTGCTCTGTAGGGCTGTCCTTTTACTTCTTTCCTGTGGCTTAGAGAAGGGTCACGTCTCCTCAAACACCTGAAATTGGGGATCAGAGGGACACACACTGACCTAGAGCCCAGGCTTTGTCCTTATCTCAGAAACGAGGATAGAAGTGGGTCTCGGAAGTTAGGCCTGGAACCACTGACTGCGGCTATCACACTGCTGCCTTGGAGTCACCTTGAGTAAGATCTTATGTTTCTAGAATAACTTGACAGAGATCAGCAAGACTGTGTTCTTAAGAATCACTACATGGAATTACCCTATGGAATCTGGTGATCAAGGACCCATTATCTCCTTTACACAGAAAATCTAGAGGTTGAACGAGACAGGTCTTCTTAGGAACCTCTACAGACTCTAAACTCTTCTATGGGGATCTTAGTTTTGGAGCCCCGAGTGGAGAGACATTGCCTTTCCCCCTTCTACCTTTGTTGCATCTGGCTCCTATCCCTGGACTTTTCTGGCCTTTAGCTCTGGCCCATAAGACACTTACCAAGGACCCTGTTAGCTCCATAGAGCTTTTTCTACAAAAAAGGGCAGAAATAAGGATGGTGTAGAGCAGAGCAGGCCTTTGTTGGAAGAGAAGAGATGTGGGCATAGGTCTGGCTTTCCTCCAATCTTGGGTAAACAATGCCAACCTCTAGACCTTATTTTTAGGAGGGGAAAAGAGAAGTCTTTACTAGTAGTGAAAGTGGTGAATTTCTGAGATAGGATATACACAAGACTTTACTTTTCAAATTTATTTTAGCATAGAATGTGTAAAGGGTTTTCTACATTTGAGGCATGCACTCTACCACTGCGCTATATCCCTAGCCCACTTTTTAAATCTTTTTTTAAAATATTCTTATTCTTATTATCTTATAATTATCTGATTATTATTCTTTATTATTTATGCAGCATTCTGCTTGCCTGTGTGCCTGAGCACCAGAAGAGGGCACCAGATTTCACTATAGATGGTTGTGAGCCACCATGTGGTTGCTAGGAATTGAACTCAGAATCTAAGAACAGCCAGTGTCCTTAACCTCTGAGCCATCTCTCCAGCCCCCTCTTTTTAATCTTATTTTGAAATAGGATCTTATTAAATTACCCAGACTCACTTTGAATTCACTTTGTGACTCAGTCTAGCTTCAAACTTTCAATATTCCCACTCCAACCTGCCCTGGAGCTAGGATCCTAGGCTTGTGCCAAACACAAGGCTGGACAACCTGGTCAGCCACAATGTTAGTTACAGAGTCTGTATGACCTTTAGATACTTAAAGTAGCTATTATTTGGTTCTCTACAGGAAAGTTTACTGATCCTTAATTTAAAGGTAAAAAACAAGATGTGAGGGTGCTGGGGATGTAGCTTTGGTGGCAGAACCTTGACAAAACGATGTGTTTGATCTCCCAAAAACCAAAAGCCTCTACAAAGAGATGTGGAGGATCCTGCCAGAATTTAGTGTCTTTTCTATATAGAACACCATGGATCAGAAGCCACCTATCTCCCAATGCACTACCTACAGAGCAATGGTTACAATCAGCATGGGAGCTAACTGAATGAATGACTGGGTCCATATAGATTAGCTATTACTTTCTCTCTCCGTGCATAGAGACAGTGGGAAGTTTCCACTCCTGAGGCTTACAAGCACAGACTGCTCTTAAAAACTAGAAGAGGCAAGAGCTGGGCTGTGACTATGGTCTGTTCAACCTGGAACACAAACTCCAGGGCTCTTAAGATTCTAAAATTTTATAATTCTTTAACAAGCCAGCAATACAGGTAGCTTTCTTTTATGTGACTAGAGAAGATGCTCTTGAATCTCTAGCTTTCCCAGGGAATGTGCACCACCCCATCTAAGCCGCAAAAGCAATCTTATTACAAAGTATCAGGGCTGTCTTCCCTCTGCAGAGAAGCAAAAGGTTCTAGGAAACTGCGGTAGATTTTGTTTTCCACATCTAAGGATAACCTTGTAGGAGAATGTTCCCCCTCTTCATGTTAAGAAACAAGGCATACACACTCAGAATACAAATCAGTATGAAATACCAGCCAAAGAAAGGCTGGCTATAGCCTGCTTTGTATCTCTAGAACTTTGGGATGGGAAGCAGAACTGCAGATTAGGAGATCTCTAAAATGAGAACTTGAGAGATGAGAGATGCTAAACAAAGAGCGACCACACACAGAAGCACGCTGTAAACACAGTGCATCTCAAGATTGCCATCAGGGACAGGAGGCTTACATTCAACCTGCTCTCTCTTTCAGAGAAAAAAAACCTGTAACTTAGAAATGCAGCACATTTTCCAAAATTGTACAGCATATCTGTAATCATATTGCTGGCTCCAGAGTTCAGAGCTGATGCTGCCCGAGACAGAGCTGTTTCTGAGTTAAATGTCTCTACAGTACAGTCTTGGGCATCTGGTGTACTGGCCTTTGTATCTCCATTTCTCTAAAGGCAGAGTCATGAGACAAAGGACTTCTATCACTAGAAATGGCAACTCTGCCTTATAAAGAGGTCTGTTTATGATGCCTGCCTGTTGTCTGTCTCAGGCTCCTAGCTATAGTTTCAGGCTCTATCAAATAGGAGAATGTAAAGAGACTGTGTGCATTAGCAAGATAAAACCTTTGTAGCCCTTTCAACTCTGCTTCACTGTCATAAATCTTTTTCAGTTTTAGAGCCCCCACTACCTACAAAGACATGGATCTTCACATCCAGGATACCTTTTACACTAATTGGTTTATTGATCTTCAGATTTATACATCTAGACAAAGTCTGGACAAAACAAGACTGTATGTCTGAATCTTGCCTTGACCTCTATGTCTCCTTGCTGGTAGTTAAATAAAGCACTGAATAAGTAGAAGGGATACCTAGTTATGGACCAGCTTTAAGTATTGGCTAAATTGGTGTGAACTTGTCAAAGTACACTGAGTGTGTACTGTGGTACTAAAAGCAATTAAATCTGAATGTGTGGAGGAGCCTGCATGAGTCAGTGAGTCAATCCAAAATCCATTTTAAAAAATTACACCCATTCATGTATTACTTGCTAGAAAGAAAGTGATACATTTTGGTCCTATGTAGAAACTTGACAGCCTGTCTAGGAAGGGAGAGCAAGATGTGACTACTGAACATTTCTGTGGGACTTCTGGAAGATTTCATCACAGATGGTAAGGCACTCAAGATTGCCTGGCTATAGGAATGGCTACCTCAGGAAGGAAGGAGGCCCTTATTTTTACAGATATGTGAGCAAAGCCATGAAGGCTAGGTTACTGATTAAGGCAGCCAGAGAGGGAGAATTTTGTGTTAAGGATATAGGTATACAGCTCCAGAGGAAGAGAATCTGGAGTCCAATAGATATCAAGAACTTTAAAGGTGGCCTAATCCAATGCCACCGTTTTACAGTTCAAGACCAAAACATAGCCACAAATTATCCAAAGTTATATAGAATCAAGTCTAGAGTCCTCTATCTCCTACACCAGGCCTCTTTCTGCTGCATGGTAGCAACTTTATTCATCTATATTTGCAAAATATGTACAAATCAATTTACATTATATAATTACATATGTTCATTCATTTCTATGTGAGCACCTGGAAAAACTCCTTATGGCTGTTGTTCCTCTCATTAGTCTTTTTTTTTTTTTTTAGATCTAGTCTCACTGTGTAGCTCAGACTGACCTAAAACTTGCCATGTTGACACTGAAATTGTGATTCTCTTGCTTCAACCTTCTGAGTACTGGGATTACAGATGCTGAACTACAACACCCACCTCATTTGTCTTTTGAAAGGGTAAAACCAACCTCATGAAGAATCATGAACGGAATCCTGGCTTTTTCCAGCTGTGCTGCCATATTAATTACACAGCACTGGGCATAGTACCTTTTTGAAACTCTGCTTTCAAAGTGGAATGAAAATAATTTTGATTGAATGAGGGGCTGATTCTGAAAGTTAGTAGATGTTGACAGGTAAGGATAATGACAACAGAGAGAAAAATGACATTTTGTTGTTGTTTGTTTGTTTTTTAAAGACAAAGGCTTACCATGTAGCTTTGTCAGCCTAGAAATCACTATGTACATCAAACTCACAGGGGCCTGTCTCTGCCTCCTGAGTGCTGGGATTAAAGGTATGGGCCACCATGCATAGCTTTTTAAAAAATATATATATTTATTTGTTCTTATTTTATGTGTATGAATTTGCCAGTGTGTGCATACGTGCCCCACATTTGTACCTAACACACAAAGATGTCAAAAGACGGCACTAGGTCACATGGAACTAGTTCCAGGTGATTGTGAACTGCCATAGAGGTGCTGGGAATTGAACACAGGTCTTCTGGAAAGAGCAGCCAAGTGTTCTTTACTGCTGAGCCATCTCTCCAGCTCCATTACTGGATATTTACACTTGATCTCAACCAAAAGGTTGAGAAGCAATGACACTGGATATTTGAAAGAAAAGAAAACAAATTCAATGAATTTTCTTAGCCTACCTAGTAGGTGACTTTCTACAACATCCTGCTAAAGGCTTGTCCAGGTCCTGCTGGCATAAATTCAGAAACCAGCACTCCTCATATCTAAAGCCAACCATTCCCATGCAGGACAGCTGCCACAGGCACAAGTTTCTCCACTTAGTAATTTCTAAATGATAGTCCTTAATTGAATCATTTGTGGTACTACTCAGCTATAGAGGTGACAATATCAGTTATTCCACTGATCCTCAGGGTGAACATGACCAATCTAGACGGGGCTTCTGTCTACATCATACCATGTCCCCATAGTATAGCTTACAAGAACTAGGGTAGTGTTTCTTACCCAAAGGACAGTTTTCTTCTCCAGAGGAATACCGAGCCGTATCTGGAGACATGTTTGGACTTTGTTACTGACATCTAGCAGGGAGACACTATAGATGCTACTAAACATCCTACCACACACAGGAAAGAATCCATCTGGCTAAGATGCTGATAGTGCTAAGGTCAAGAAACCCAGTGGATGGTAAAAGCCCTCTCTGTTCAAAGATACACAAGGCCTTCAAATGCCCCCTGGTCCTTTCCCCTAAAATGCAGGAACAGTTTCTCATAGTTCTAAGTTCGTGGCCCAGGAGTGTACCTCCCTCACTATGGTGGTATCCTACAGCTGAAGGCATGATTACAGGTGATCAGCTTTCTTGAATGACTAAGGCCAATATTCTTACATGAGCAGGAGAACCTCTTAAAACAGTGTTTATATTTAAAATGTCATTTTAAAAATTCCCTTTCCTTTCTTGCTAACAAACAAATCAGTCCCAACCAAGGGGAACAAGGAAAGGAGAAGACAGGCTGTATTTACTGAAAGCCGCAGAGGATGCTTGGTAAGTTCGGTTCTCGGTTCCGGTGTCCACGGGGAGGTGGAAGGTGCCTTCAGTGCCACAGGAGGATGAGTTCTGTGGCCAGGCCTGTTTCATCAGCAGAGTGGCTTAAAGGAAGACACAAGAATGGCATTAGGCAGAAATAAGAAGTGGGCACCACCAATTACAGACACAAAAGCAAGGGTCTTGCGCTAGACAGAAACATAACCCAAGGAGCCTGCTCAGACACACAGAATGATTCAGCCTTTTTGAGATGGGATAGTGGGTTGGAAGGAGTGCTGAAGTGAGCTTCCAAATGAGTTAAATCCAAGGAAACCTACATTTAAATCCTGACACTCAGGATTTTCCTACCTATGATTAAAACCATGAAGATGCCCATAAATATCATCATCTTCCATATCACCATCTGGTCTAAGACTATGGTATAGTCCTCTACTACTTTCTCATCCACACGAAGCAACTTGAAGGTCTGACAGTGTATTGGGCCAAATTAACTTAAGTCTTTTAAAAAATTCCCTCTGGTCGCGATCTTATCTGAAGGTATGATTAATAAGTTGTGAGTTGCTTCTAAAGAGAAACTAACAAGCAACTACCACTTTACATGAGCCTCACTAGGACAGCAATACCTCTAATGGACTAAGCTGTGCCCATGGCAGCCTAAAGGCCCGGGCACTGTGGCTGTACTATGTAACGGGGCACTCCTTGCCAACTCCTGCTGCATACCAGCCATGGCCAGGTAGACATACTTCTTGCATATGCCTGAATATCTCCTAATAGGTGGTAGCGAATGCTTCAGCTGAGACAGCTCTTCATGAGTTAGATATGACCCTTTGGCCATTATGAGCTAGGGAGGCATATGTTACAGAAATTAGTTTGAGATCTGTAGAAACTTTCCAGGTAGCTCAAAGCTCAGCTTGAGAAATTTCATTAAGTGTTCTAGAAGTGGGGAATGATTCAAAAACTTACCGTCATGGTATCCTGAGGGGAAGGAGAGAGGAAAGAAGAAGGGAAGGAGGAGAAGGAAAAAGAGAAGGAGAGAGAAAGAGAGAGGGAAAGAAAAAACTATCCTTTCAAACACCGGAGATGACACATTTTTGATCCAAATTTCTATTTAAAGTTTAAAAAAAAAGGTTTAATTTTTTTATTTATAGTACCTTTTCCATTCTAATAAGATATTGGGAGTCTTGGACAAAGTGTTTTAAAGTATATTAACAGGAAGCAGGGCTGGGCTGGCAGTAATCAGATGAACCTGAAGTATTTTATTAGCGGGGTAAGGTCAGACAGGGAAACATAAGAAGAAAGAATGCTGATCCTATTGATTCCTAAAGGGTTTGCTACCTCCAGAGAGATTCTACAATACCTTTGCTGCCTGGCTTACAACTAACATTTGCGTTCCTTCTATCACAGAATTATAATGGCTAGAGAAGGTTGTGGATTCTGCTGCTTTTTCTGAACTAGAATCAGAACGCAGCTCCATAGGCTGACACTGCTTGCATTAATGGCCCGCAATATATACAGCAAATGCTGAGAAATGAGAAGGAAATCATGGGCAGGAAAGTGACACTACAGGGAGAATCTGGCAAGAGAACTGGAGACGGCACAATTCCATGTAGAGCCCAGAGCCCTTGCTAGACAGCCAGACACAGGTGTGTATGCTCTGCAGAAGAAGGGAATCTGCTTTAAGTAAACGTGTTGGGTGTCTTTCTCCAGAGGGTGGGATGCTAATATGAAGGGAATTAATAAAGGATCCAATTAGTGTCAAAAAAAAAATCTCATCCCAATGTCTCCAAATTCAGGCACTGACATTCAGTGTGGCTGATGGCCACAACCATCCCCAAACAACTCCCTGCTGTGTCAAATAGGTAGCTCTGAGAAGTCAAACAGAGCAATCCCATGCTCTAAGAGCTCAGTGGGCCTCTGCCAAGGACCAAGATGTCTGAATTTGGCCATAAGAATTTGGAGAATTTAGAGGTCCTTATTTGTTTGTTTGTTTGTTTGTTTTTTCTGAGAGGGGCATACTTATAATTTTCATTAAGTCAAAAGTCTGACAACTGCCTGAAGGACTGTGTGACAGGACTGTGTGACAACTAAAGTTAATCAAAATTACCCATAGAGACCCTAACTGCACTCGCACTGAGAGCAGTGCCACGGTGGACAGGAACACATGTGGGTTACGTCACTGCACACAAGGTACTTACGGTCTACTGGGGATGCAACTCAGCCACACGCCAACCAGGGAGTGAACAAGACAGCATATCATAGTAAAACAGTGTTGCAGATTAATCAGGAAAGAAGCAAGTGCCATTGTGTCGCTGATTGTCTTTCCTAAGTGATCACTTAGGCTAAACTTGACATTTTCCAAAAACAGGGAAGTTTCTTCTGGTTTTATTATACAGAAAACAAACAGCATTTTCTGTTGTACTCAAATAGTTATTTTAAAAATTTAGATAAATGTGAAAACTAAATGAAAATAAGTTTTTAGCAGTTACCTTAACATCCTCACAAACTGTATGACTTTGTAGCTCTGTTCAAATCTACAGTAGTTCTTTCTAACGGTGGTAGCAATGCAGAGCTCAGCTGCCGGATGAAACCAACCCCAACTCAAGGTTTTAGCAGCATGGCAATAGAAAGAGCTCTCTGCCAGGCAGGCCTGTTTTGGGGATGCCAAAAAGGACCTATATCCTAAAAATATTTTATCCTTTGGATAAGTGATAGTTAAATACAGGTATAGCACATAAAAACATTATTCAGCTGTCACTTAAGATTTTAAGTAGTTACTACAGATGTGAAAAAAGGACAGAGGGAAGAAAACCAAAGGCAAACCAAGCTGAGGCCTCTGAGCCCTGTCACAGCAGGCTGCCCACATCTAGCTGCTGAGTTGTTCACTTCCTGGAGATAGGACCTTCACACCCTCTGACACTAGAACAATCTGTTAAGCACATTTACAAAGACAGGCAGCAAGGGACCATCATCCTGAACCATGTACTGAGTCAGGAAATCTGAGATCTAGCCTGGGCTCTGCTACTTACTAGCTGTTAGATCTTGGGCAAGTCACTTACTCGTCTGAGCTTCAGTTTTGTTGTATTGTAAACTGCAGTACTAGTCAAACTCCCTGGTTGTTTCAGTGTTGACATATCATCAATCTTAATGGCTTCTAGTTCTGGTAGCTGTATGCTTCCATCCCTACAGTTGTAGCCAACTCCAATTCAAGCTCTAATCTTCTCTTACCTCAGCCACTTCAATTGCTTAATACTTTGGGTCTGTTCTTTTTAATTGTTGCTTCTAACCTCCAAGCAATAGCCACACTGGTGTCTTAAAACATTCCATGGCTCTCTGTTACCTACGGCTTAGATTCGACTCTACACTTAAGTCTCTCCTGCCCTAACACTGATGATATCTTGTGGTTTGAACTGAAATACCCTATACTGGCTGACAAGTCTATGTACTTGGTCCCTGGCTGGAGGTGATATTTTGGAAGGTTGTGGAACCTTTAGGTGGCCTTGAAGTTTTATAGCTTGGTCCTACTTCTCAACTACTCTCTTCTTCCTGACTTGACAAATCTCTCCTGATTCTCTAATCACCTCAGTCTCCAACCCCGTACTACTGTGCACAAACTGCTCATTCCCAGAATCTAAGAAACTTTACTTGTGTATGGTTTTGCCTATACTACTAGCTCTTTCAGCAGATCTCTCTCCACATGCCACGTGGTGCACATGTCAAGTAATTAACCATGAGCTAAGGGAGACTCAGTCTACTCTGAAGTCTTCCTTTGCCCACTGTCTGGCCATGTCATCCTAGATAACTGACCATCCCAGTTCTTGTAAGTCTTAGAGGCTTCTGTACCTGGTTGAATGTTTCCCCAAGAAAATGTGAGTTCCAAGAGAGTGGGGACCTTATCTTACTGGTTTTTGGATCTTCACAGGGCCAGTGTGGGACCCAGCACAGAACACTCTGTGATGCTCTCTACCCATACTCCTTCACATTAGATGCTCTAAAGCAGTGGTTCTCAACCTTCCCAATGCTGCCTGTAAGGGCGATCCTCATGGTGTGGTGATCCCAACCCTAAAATTATTTCATTGTGACTTCATAACTGTAATTTTGCTGTTGTTATTAATCATAATGTAAATATCTGTGTTTCCAGATGGTCTTGGATGACCCCGTCCTGTTAAAGCTCAACACAGATTGAGAACCTCTATTCTAACTGGAAGAGTGAAGAAGCATGCAGCCTTCTCTAACTTTTTAGAGTGTTATGTTTGAGTTCACACATCCTGCAGCAAGCAAATAACCAGCCGCTCATGAATGCTAAGTGGAACAGTTCTGAAGCTAGCCCTTTTGAAATAATAAAAATTACAAGAGTATGGAATATTAGCATTTAAAAGGACCTTGAAATCATGTGACATGAAAAACTTTATGGCCTGGGGACATTAGCAAGTTGCCCAAGATCACACAGCCCACAGCAGCAGTGAAATAAATTTCACAGATAACCTTCTGAAAGATGTGCCACCCGTAAAAAAATCACTTTCCAACAGCATGACTGAAAAAGTTAAAAAAAATTCAAGGATTTTACAAAAACATCCTGAGCAGCCCAGGTAAGTGTGATAAAAGTGGCAAGTTTCTCCTATGGTCCCTTACTGTCCACGACAAGAAGGACCTAGTCAAGTTACACTGCTGGGACCCTCACAGGTGCCCAGAAGTTCCTGTGGTGCCTTGGGCCTGGAGTCCACACTGCCCAGAGAACTCAACTCAGATCTCTTACCCACTGGCACACTTGGCCCATACCTTTCACCATCCAGAAAATGAGGCCAGAGCTCCAGATCTGGACGAAGACAACAGACTGTATCTAAAGTCAACCAGGTCTTCAGACATGTCAGACTGCTAATGGAAATAGAAAATCTGATTCTGGGGGCCACCTGACTGGTATTTTAGGGTCTAATAGGCATAATCAAAGGGGCTCCTCAGAGCCTGCCATTAAACCAACAGAGGAGCCATACACAGGCCCTACAATTTTCATTCATTTGTTTGAATAAGGCAGCCAGGTTAGGATGTGAGATGCCTTTTAATGCCATGATCCTTCATTACTACCCTATGGGAATGGTTCATGTGTGTCTCCAACCCATGATTTTGCACCATCAGACATGTTCCTGCATGCTATAGGAACTGCTGCTGAGCCACCTGGGGGAGCCCAAGCCTAGGAGATGGGATTTGGGTAGGAAAGGAAAGGGAATCTACTATTGTTACAAGATAACACATTCATAGGCCATAATACAGATGAGGAAAAATAGCTCTCCTACCATAAGCTGAATGCAGGAACTGAAACTCTGTTGGATAGAAATGTTAGTTGAAATTACCACTAAGAATTTGTGCAAAGTTGTACATATTGCAGTTATACAACAGACTTGTTTCGAGATAGCAGTTTCCCCAGGCTGCATAGGAAGCAGTGAGTGCCGAGGTTGGGGCGCGCCTCCCCCTGGAAAGGGTGGCAGACTTGCCATCCAGGAAAGTTCATTAGCCACAGAGACGCACCTCCCTGGACGCTGCAGGGTCTTCCAGAGAAGCGACCAGATACTGCCTAGTACGAACTGGCATGAGTCCTGTTCTTTGTCCATATTAAGACTATTTCAATTCTCCCAAAACTGCAGGCATTTCAGGCATGATAAAGGCTTTCCAATAAGGAAGAAATGAAGGCTCAGGAGAAAATCATGGCCACCAAAGTCCTCTCAGCAAACGAGTCCCAAAAGAGAGACACTTGACCTAGGAGAGTGCTGTGCTGCAGAGGAACACAAGCTATGGGGTCAGGTACATGGGTTTGAATCTCAGGCACATGGCGTTTAAAATTCTGAAAGTTACTTAATCTTCTCTGAGCTAAACTGGAGGCAAGAAACTCCAGCTTACAAGACAAAGGTAAAAAGGTACATTTGTATCTTGCCCCGATATTCTTTTCCTCTACATTTCCCCACGTCTGTAATTTACAAAATGGGAATACCAACTGCATAAATGAGCAGGAGACGAGAACATGCTTCTCACTAGAAGTTTCCTATTTAGCAGTTTTTTTTTTTTCATTTTCAAGTTATATTACCAGAAATATGCTAAACTCTTTGCTCCCTGGATTCTGAAAACAAAGTCTTGACCAGATCTTGCCTCCTTTGAGGTTAAATACTTTTAAATATTATCCCTAAAATTGGTAAGCACTTAGGAAGAAGCCCAGGTGCCCATACAGCTTTTCAGAAACAATGAAAGAATGAAATTTCCCCTTGTATCCTGGACAGATGAATCTAAGGGAGCACAAAGCTGCTAAAAATAGCTCTCTCTGAGCAATTTCTTGGTCTCCTTGAAGTAACTGAAGGAAATTTAAACCTGAGCGCCTGGCTCCTTGCAGACACCTCCTTGCATCACAAATGGCTAACTCCCAACAAGAAGCTGAGAATCACCTGTTCCCTCTGACCTTGAGCTTCCATGACAGGAACTATAACAGTCAGACTTATGAAGGTCAGCATCACACAATATGAAACAGACCTAGCTCTGAGTATGTGAGCATAAGTGTGTGTAACTCAAAAGGGAAAAAGAGATCTCCCTCAAAGTCACACAAACATCTGAAACGGGTAATTTCCATTTGACACCTTTTTTTTCTTTCCTTTCTACCCCTTCCTTCCTGTTGTTTTGTTTTGTGTGTGTGTGTGTTTGTTTCTTTGAGAAAGGGTCTCCCATGTGGTCCTGGATAACCCTGAACTCACTATCTAGCTAAGAATGGCCTTGAACTCTAATCTTCCAACTCCCAAATTCAGGGATAATAGGTATGTGTCACCATGCCTGGCCAGTGTGGGACTTTCTAATATAATGCACCAGCACTATCCTTTACTGTGGATTTTGGTTTCTGAGTAAATTGGTATTGGCTTTAATAATAATTTAGAAATTTAGACTTTTTAAAGCATTGGTCCTTAGGTAGAAGCTTATTATTATTATTTAAAAACTGAAATGTACTCCTCTACCTACAGCAGCAGCTTTCCAGGCTCTCCATGTTTTAACAGTCTCAGACTCCTCTCTGTACTGCCTTCTTCTCCAGCCTGGCTGCTCCTGTCTAACACTTCAGTGTCTGCTCACTGCCTCAGCAATGACAGGCAGTTAAGAGTCCTGGTGAAACAGCAGGATGCCAGAATGCAGTTTTTGCTGCTGAATTTCTCTCAGTTTCTGTTTTCCCAATTGGAAATTGGGTCTCATTATGTAGTCCTACCTGGGCTGGAACTCACTAACTCTACAGACCAGGTTAGCCTTGAACTCATAAAGATCTACTGTCTCTGTCTCCCAAATGCTGGGATTAAAAGCATGTGCCACCATGCCTGGCCTAATAGCAGTATTTTATTCCTTGCCCTTCCAGTTACTTGACAAACTGATCTTTAAACAACTCTAAAATCTCTCATCAGAAGTGCTGACTACTGAGCAGATAGCTCAGTGCTGGGGATTAGAGCCTGAAGCAACTCAATCTTCACCTTCAACCACCTTCAGTAGTAGTCCTGAGCCGCCTGCACTGTCAGGCACTCTGCCTCCACCTGTCACTCAGCTTCTCAAAAAGAAAAAAAAAAAAAAGAAAGAAGAAAGAAAGAAAGAAAGAAAGAAAGAAAGAAAGAAAGAAAGAAAGAAAGAAAGAAAGAAGAAGAAAGAAAGAAAGAAAGAAATTGAACAGGAGTCCTTGCTCCCATCCCAGCAGCCGAGTGCTAGCTCTGTGCTATTCTGCCATCTCTGACTTGTCTTCTACTTGCTCCTTCACAGTGTGTACCAATTACACTGCCCCCTGAAAGGCCCCTTCACCTGCACATCCCTTCTACACTCTGCCTTTGTTTTTCTATTCTTGGTAGCTGCGCTTCTGGAAAGCATACATCATGCTGTACATCGCTCCTCCTTTCTCTGCTTCACTGTACTCTGCTTTCCAGGCTCAGCACCTCCCTGACTACAGCCAGTGAGGTCATTGGGATTCCTGAGTACAAAGACAATGACTCTTCTTTACTCGTGACCTCACCTGAACTTCTGCCACAACCTCCATTTTAGGCTGGTTTACAGATTTTACAGTACTTGGATTGAAATCACTTATGTACTATGACACTTTATAATGTTCTCTTAGTTTTGAAGATAGAACTCATTAATTTGATTATTTTATCAGGTCATCTGTGTAGCTTTTATACTGTTGCTGCCTACTTTTAAAGATTTGGGGCAGGAGAATAATGTACCTTACTTATTAAAGGAAATAGAAAGATCAACATTGAGCTGTCAGTAGTTCACTGTTAATCTAAAAAAACTCTTTCAGGGCAGTAATGGCAGCTTCCTCAAGTGAGCATCACCTACAGTACTTTCTAGAGCAGGGCTTGTATAATTAATTAATACGGCCCAATTAAATACCTGTTATGATGGCCAATTTGGTTGAACTAAGAAACATGTAGAAACCTGGTAAAGCACACCTCATGGTGTATGTGTAAGGATGTTTCTAGAGAAGACTGGGTCAAGAGCTTTGACTTAATGTATCACTTAATCAACTTATGCATTCCAAATTGGAATAGACTATGAGGAAGTGGTAGAATGCCCTGTCTAGATGGAGGAAGCAGGTCATGGTGTGCCCTTCAGGGCTGAATCTTGCCCTGGGTCTTTATATTACCACTCTCTATTTCCTGTCAGCCACGCAGTGAGCAGCTCTCTTCTGCCACATATTTCCAGTGCCATGATGTTCTCCCCAAGCACATGGAACCAAGACAACATGAGATGAACCTTGTGAAATGGTGAACTAAAACATATTTTTCCTCTGAGAGTTGTTTTCTCAGGTGTCTTGGTCACAGCTGAACAAAAGTAACAATGCAGGACGTAGCTGTGATTACTTATGCATAAACATCTCTTTGGGGGATGGTATGGTCTCAGGTGGCTCAGGCTAGCTGTGAATTTGCTATGTGGCAGAGGCTGCATTTCAACTCTTGATTCTCTGCTTCTATCTTCCCAAGTACTAAGGTTGCAGGTGTGTGCCATCATGCCTACCTAGAATAGTTTGAGGCTGTACAAACAAGCCAAAGAAAAATAAATGAGGGGGCTGCCTGTAACCTCACAGCATGTGTGTAATATGAAGGCATTTCCAGGGCTCAAATGTAGGTCTAAAAATACAGCCCAAGTTCTTTTCTGCCTTAAGCACCTCAAAAGAAGAACTGTACGAGGAATACCAGATCGGTGCAGAAAGAAAAACTCAGGAAATCTGCCCAAGGTTCTAGTCTATAAGCTGCTGTCAGTTAAACAGGTACTGTGGTACAGGACAACAGTTTTCCAGGATGTCTTAACTACAGGCAGACTGAATTAAAGAATCCCTGAGGGCTTTTCAATAATATTCACTAAATAAGAAAATGGAGGCAGGAGGCTGTGACATTTAAGGCCTTTTTGAATTTGTTCCTTTTAATTTGTAGTTCAGATTCATCCAGTCCCTCTCAGTCTACGCTTCCACTATTTCCACTATTTCCGGCTCAGCGGTCAGGTTCTACACCCTCAGTGTCCCTTTCCCATGTTCTGCCCCTGTAATGGAGCTTCCCTGTGTGATTCCAGAGCACCTCTCTACTGATAACTGCTTTGTGAAGTCCCCTGCTCTCACCTCCAGGCAGGTTCTGTGTTCTTTTTATAATACTTACTGGACTGTAGTACAATTCCTTTATTAATATGCCAGGATCCAAAATTAACTATAAGCTCCTTCGGGCAAACACAAAAACTTTTACTTTTCCTATCCCAGTATAGAGGACATTCAACAAAGTACTCAGTTAGTGAATGAAGAACTTAAATCACCTGCAATCCTGGGAAAAGCAGTTACATATGAACCTTGGAAAAGTGAGGTGACACGTCCAAGGCCGTGTAACTAGGGAGAAGTCTCACTGGGACTCAGGCCTAGGACTTCCTAACTAGAGGGCATATTACCTCTGATCATGGTGTTAACACAGACTGAGGTTGGGAGTTAGGTCAGTGGTTACAACATCAGTAATGCTCCTGGCCATAAAATAGGAGAAAAATTTTTTTTTCAATATTTCTTTCTTTAGCTTTTTGGAGGGCAGGGATTCTTTCTTACTATGAACTAAAGCTGGCTTCAGACTGTGGCCTCAGCCTTCAAGTGTATGCCATCATGCCTAGCACCTCTTTCAGTGTTTGAAACCCACTTCAATCTCTAGGTTCAAAAAGTGTTATATGTCTTCCATTTCTGCAAAACAAGTAACTTGTCTCAGCCTGAAAACAGGCTCTTCACTGTGGTGGCAAGTCTCTCACTCTATTCCAGATCTACACCCCAGAAGGAGAAAAAGGAAGGAGAAGGAAAGGGAACGGAGGGAGGGAGACAAAGAGAAAATGATTCCCAATGGCAGCCTCAGGCAAAACTGAGTCAAAAATTAATTTGGACATTGCTTGAGAGATGAAGTGGTTCTCAGAGATGGAGGCATGTCTCATATAGTCCAGCATAGGAGAAAGGGGCCACCCTTAAGTCCCAGAGAGAAGGAAGGAGAGTCTACTACACTCCCACCCAGAGGCTGCTCTGTCACCGTTCCCAGACGGGACTCCAAAGAGAATCAAGCCAGAGCTGGCTGACTTCAGGACAGTCAAAGGAGAAGGGACAACTGGTCAATTTGTTTTTACAAATGGAGGCCTACTCCCCGCCTCTTCCCCACTGCTGCTCCCACCTGTTGCTTACCTGGAGCATAACTGGGGCTATTGGTCGGGTACAGGCTGGGATTGTAGGCAGGGGCAGCTGCCGGGTAGGCAGTGGGGTAACCTACAGAGACATAGAAGAAAAACATCAGGTAGGCAGGGAGATGGGGAGACAGTTTCTGCAGAAGCAACCTAGTCACAGGCTTTGCTTCAGTCTCTTCACAGACTGCTTCTGACTGTACACATGAACAGCTTTCAAACTTTCAAGAGAAAAGTCACAAAACAGTGCAAGTCTATTTTTTAAAAGCAATACACAAAATATGTCTATTTCCTTGCTGTAGAAGGGAAGAAACAGTATAGACATTCATATAGTTAAACATGTAAAGTTACTGTCACCTTCTGGCCACAATATTACTTTAACTCTCTGCCCAAGTAACACCTTCAAGCACTAACAGTTTCAGTACCTGTTTTATTTTATGTGCACGTGCGTGTGAAGGCATGTTCTTTTACTCACTGAGCCACCTCACTAGCCCTCAGTTTTCAATATATTAGCTTTTCTAAAAATAAGTTCTATTTAAAAGGATTTTATTTGTGTGCATATGTGCATGCAGGCAGCCATGTACACACACACTTACACCGCTTCACGTGTGGAAACATCCTCACAGAGGTTTGTCTCCTAGGTGGATTCTATTTCCTACCAAGATGACAGTGTTAACTATCACAGGCTCATAGAGAAGGTATCTCTAGAGAACAGTAATGTGTGCCTGGAGTGGAGCACACAGGGGACAGCAGTCTCAAGGGGAGTCACAAAGAGAATGTGCTCTTCATGTAGGTCTTCACAGGCTGCCGTGAGGACTTAAGGTGTTAGTCCGAGTGAAACAAGTAGTACACACAGGGTTTTGAGCAGAACAATAACACAATCCTTTTTTTTTGTTTGTTTGAAACAGGGTCACTCTGACGGTTGTATTGAAAAAAGACAGGCAGCAAAGATGGAGAAGCAGAGTCCAGCTAAGAGCCTATGGCAAACTCCTAGCAATTGTGAAAATGGGGCTCAGACCAGGGCAACAGTGCAGGGTAATCCAGGAAGAGTCCTCACATGTTTTACCACAATACACCCAGTAAAACGACCAAGCTCAACTTGCATTAACAGTGTGTAAGTGTCTACCTAACTACTCTCTGCAGTCTTTAGAGGCTCATTGGCATTCTAACAGTGGAAAGCTGATTTTAAAAGCCAAAGATTAATGCCCTAATTCACTAAAAGCTCCTTTGGGATCTGTAAATATTGGAGCTTTAATAGTGTATCTTTGTTAATATGCTAGCACAGAAATCCTCTGAATTCCAAAGCAGATTCATCACTCCACCCTGATCTATTTTAGAACTGAGGTAGCCAATTTGTTACTTAGTTAGCAGTCTAGAGATGTGCCACTTCTCAAGAAGAAAGTCAAGGGATGTAGTCTGGGACGCTAAGTGATCCACACTCATGACTGATATCTATATTCAGCTTCCTATGAGAGACTGTGTGCCACAGACAACCATTTCCTATTTTGTCATTTCAGATGAGCTTTACTTTAGAGGAAAATTACAGAATCATCCTTCAACATTTCTTTATTTTATTACTTATTCATTTTGTGATAAGGTCTCACTATATAGCTCTGACTATCCTGAAACTCATTATGTAGACCAGGGTGGCCTCAAATTCATAGAGGTCTGCCTAACTCTGCGTCCTGAATGCTGGGATTAAAGACATGCACCACCATGCCCAGCTAAACCCTTCAATGTTGATAGTTAGGGCTACTACTTAGTTTACTTGTAAGGAGGGTGTCCCAGGGGGGCCAAGGACTCAGGGTAGCCTAGGCGGGCCTGAGATTCATGGTGTCCTTGCCTCAGCTTTTTAAGGCTACAGAAGCGACAGATAGATAGATAGATAGATAGATAGATAGATAGATAGATAGATAGATAGATAGATAGGCGAATAAATAAAAAAGTAAAATACTAGAATCTTTTTTTTAAAGTGTGCTCCTTTCCACCATGTGTGTGTTTGCACACACACACAGACACACACACACACGTGTACCTGTGTTCGAACAGAGGTCAGAGGAGGGTGTCAGATCTCTTAGGAGTTAAGAGTTGTAAGGAGTTGTGAGCCATCTGATATGGGTGCTGGAAATGAAACTCAGGACCTCTGGAAGAACAGTGAGTGTTCTTAACCAGTGAACCATCTCTCCAGCCCCTCTTAAATTAAAAAAAAGGTGTGTCTTTGCGTGAAGTGTATGCGCCGCAGTATGCACAGAGGTCCGAAAACAGCGTTAAGGAGTCAGCTCTCTCTCTCTCACCACCATGTAGCCCGCAGGCTACAACTCAGGTGTTAGCCAGGTGGTGGTGCACACCTGTGATCCCAACACTTGGGGAAGCAGAGGTAGGGGGTTCTCTGTGAGTCTGAGGCCAGCCTGGTCTACCAAGTAGGCTGCACACAGAAATGACGATGACGCAAACCTCAGGTGTTCATGCTTGGCTGCAAGCGCTCCACCACTACACCATCTCCCTGGCTCCAGGGCTGGGAGCGCAAGCCTAATGCTAAGCAAGAGAAGCAAGGTGTCCAAATCCAAAAGAGGAGCCAAATGATCGCTGTTTGCAGGAGATATGACTACATATAAGAAAAAAACTATCAAAAAAAAAACTAGATAAAAATGAATTCAGTAAAAATTTCAGGATATAAAATCAATATATAAAAAACTGGTACAGTAGCACTTTTATACATTAGTAAGAGACTTGCTTGGAATGAAATTTAAAAAGCAATCTCATTTACAACATCCATAAAAATAAAAAAGAGAGAAAGAGAGAGAGAGAGAGCTGGCTTCTGCATCTGCTCCTGCCTCCAGGTTCCTACCCTATTTGAGTTCCTGTCCTGACTGTCTTTGATGATGAACAGAGATATGCAAGTGTAAACCAAATAAACCCTTTGTCCCCAAGTTGCTTTGGTCATTATGCTCATCACATAGTAACCCTAAGTCAGACACTTCCTAAAGGACAAGTCTATGCGATGTAAAGCTCTAGATTTGACTGCTACTTAACTTGCCAAAAAATTTTCACATTTCATCTTCAAAACTAGAAAAACAGGGAATTACTTTAGAGACTAAAACTGAGGGTGGGAGTGCTGTTTTGAGACAGGGTCTCTTTATGTCACCCTGGCTGTCCTGGAGCTCTCTGGGTAGACCAGAGTAGCCTCTGCCTCCCAAATACTAGAAGTCAAGTCATGTACCATCACACCTGGCTGGAGAGTCAATTTGTTAAAAGATTCTTCTGGGCTTTTTGTTGTTTGTTGTTGTTTTTGTTTTGTTTTGTTTTAAAGGCTATTTTGTTTCCCACTTACAGACTTTAATACAGGTCATGCTCCTGTTATTGAAATGTGTCATGAAAGCACTGAAATAGAGTTGGAAGAAACCTTGGAGATGAGTCCAATTTGCCACTAGCATAGGAATATAGGAGAACCTCTGCTGGCACCCTTTCTTTTCTTTCTTTTTTTTCTGGGGCAGGAACTTTGAGACAGGGTTTCTCTGTGTAGCAACCATTGGCTGTCCTGGAACTTGCTCCATAGATCATGCTGGCCTCAGACTAACAGAGACCTGCCTTCTGAGTGCTACTGGCACCCTTCCTAAGGGTGCGCTAGGAACCTCTGCAGGCAGTCCAGGCCTACTGGAGAAATTCTTTACTTGAAGAATCTCACTGTGAACATGCTCTCTGTCCCCATCCAATTCTCCCCTCACAGCACATTTGTTCCCTCTGCTCTCAAATAGCCTCCCAGAGATAGGAGGGAATCAGTTTTCTTCCATAATACATCCTAGTACAAATCTATAGCATCCAGTTCTCTCAACCTTGCCTCCTCCTGGCTCTTCACCTCTAATTAGATTTCAAATTCCCTTCCCTTAACAATTAATTTTTTTTCCTGCCTCACTCACTTTTCTGCTGTTGTTTCCCTTCTGATTTGAAAAAGAGTTAAATGAACTGACAGAACAAGACTCTGGTGATGATGGGCAGTAAAGACTTAACGTGACTTGCTCCATCTGTCCTCATCATTGTTAGAGTTAATTTCCACTGTCATTCTGATTCTAAAGTCACCTTGGAAATACATCCGAGTATGTCTAGGATATTTCCAGAGAGGTTTAGGTGAAGAGGAGAGGCCTACCCTACGTGTTGGATGAATAAAAGCAAACTGATGACCTGCGTCCATCTCACTCTGTTTCCTGACTGCATACAATGTCACTGCTACCTGAACTCCTGCTCAACTCTGCCCACTATGATAGACTGTACTCTGGAACTGATAGACACCACCACCCCCAAAAAAAAGAAGCCCTTCCTTCTTAAGTTACTTTTGTCAGGTTGTGTTCAAATAAACAAATACGGGGCTGGAGAGATGGCTCAGTGGTTAAGAGCTCTGACTGCTCTTCCAGAGGTCCTGAGTTCAATTCCCAGCAACCACATGGTGGCTTACAACCATCCATACCTCCTACTGCTGTCTTCTGGCATACAGATAGAACATTCAAAAATAAATAAATAAAAAAAAAATCTGTTAAATATTTAAAAAAATAAATAAATAAACAAATACAACCACGGCCACCACAGCAGTTAGCCTCTGCCAAATGCTTGCTCTGTGCCAAGTATGGTACCAGTAAGCACTTCCCTTCGAGAGTGTCTAATAGTCTAATGGGAAATAATATGGTCCATCTAAAATAATCTAGGCAAAACATATCATCAAATTATGAGGAAATGAAAAGCAGGTTTGGAAGAATTGAGGATAGCTAATTACTGAAAAAGACCTTTGAACTTGAAAAGTAAATGAGAGGAGGTTTTTCCCTGCCTCTGGAGTAAGAGGTATTTTGACTACTTACGCATTTGTGCATCAGGGGCATGCCTGGTGCCCCAGGAGGCCAGAAGAAATTGGATTCTTTGGAACTTGAATTATTACCATTATTAAAATAATATTACTATTAGATGGTTGTGAACTGCCATGTTAGTGCTGGGAGTTGAACCCGGGTACTCTGGAAGAGCACCCCATGTTCTTAACTGCGAGGCCATCTCCCAGCCCAGGATCTTCATTTTATGCAGTATGGAAATGTACATCACTGTTAAAGAAATGAAACAGTTCAATACGGCTAAAGTGTACATTACATAGTGGCAGTATATGAAACGTAGATTGAGGGGAAGAATATAAAAAGAGAGATAAGTGCCCAGTTCGGAAATGGAATTTATTACTAAATAAAAGAAAACATTTGGAGGGTTTTATATGTGTGACTTTCAAGTTTGTACTTTATAAACTGCTCTGGCAGCAGAGCGGAAGTGGGTTTGGCATAGGAAGATGGGATGGGGAAGCACTTGATAGGAAGCTACTGTTGTAGCCCAAAGGAAAAACTCAAAAACCGGAATAAAGAGGGACAGAGACATTAAGAGGCCGAGTGTATACAGTCTGATCCTGATGGTAAAATCTCGCTTTTTAGAGTGCTGAGACGCTATGTAGCAAGATGGGAAACACTCTAGCTGAAGGGTCTGCAGCTTTTTTCCTACATCAACACATGAAATGGTAAAACTGAATGGACTCTGATCTCTTCATTCCAGAAAGATAGCTGAATCTGAGATTCTTCGTAATGGCTGAGAGACCAGGCTGCTGAGAGGGCTAGGCGGGAGAGACTATAGGTCAGACGTAACAGGTGGAGGCCTACAGTGGCTTTGGCCCCGTTCACCAGACCTGGATCAGAGTCAGCAGGGATATGGAATTTAAGGCCCACCCGCCCAGCATCACACAGGCTCTCTAGCAAGCTCTAGAGCAGAAGTTTTCAACCTTGGGGTCATGATCCCTTGAAGGGTCAAATGACCCTTTCACGGAAGTTGGATATCAGATGTCCTGCATATTTGCATTATTAACAGCAGCAAAATTAGAGTTATGAAGTAGCAACAAAAATAGTTTTATGGTTGGGGGGTCAAAACAACACGGGGAGCTGTGTTAAAGGGTCTCAGCATTAAGAAGGTTGAGAACCTCTGCTCTGGAGGAACTGTAAAGGGTGTTAACTCTAAGTGCTCAGTGCAAAGCCACTGCCCTAAGGAAACAGAAAGACAAAAATACCTGTGCTGAGCTGTACTACAACAGTGTTATATGTTCAAGAAAAGCATGTTAACCCATGGAAAGAGCCACTCACTTCCTGATCACTCACTCCACTAAGTCTTAGCTGAGAAGGTTGCTAAAACCAGAGACAGGCTTACATGTCATGTTTTTGATAGAGAGACAATGCCACCACTACCATTAAAATATACAGAGAAGAATAGTCTGCTTAGATAGCCTAAATATAATTGTTCTAGGTAAGCACAGAAGGCCAGATGTGTGCTGTTCCTCGGGGGAGGGGGGATTCTTTAACCAATCTAAAACTATTTCTAGAGCTCGTATCCACTGGAATGAAGAGATCTTAATAGAATGCAGATGGCCTCTTATCTGCCTCCAGCCCAGGGTGTGCTTCCCTTCCTTTTCCCTATATACTAACACACTTGAAAGGTTGTTGGTGAATGGTCTCCAACTTCTGTGCATGTATTTTTTAAACAGATAAAGAACAAGTTAATCTTACAAACTGATGATTTGGTCTATGAATTTCTTTTCCCTCCCAGGTTGACTATTTTACTTCATTATTCTATTTAAAGAGATGCAGCAAAAGCAAAACTATTGTTCATATTTAATAAAATATAGTTTTCCTTATAAAAAATAAGTTAGACTTTCCCTCCCAAGCACATCTTACTTCTCCAATTTCAGAAATAAAACAAGCACACCTATAATGTCAGCAATCAAGAGGCTGAGGTAGGTGGATCACAAGTTCAAGACCAACCTGGGTTACATAGTGAGACTCAAGCCATCCTGAGCTACAGAGCAAGCCTTATCTCAAAAGACAAAATAAAAAAACCAAAATCCTTATATGCCTATCCCAGCACACAAACGGCTAAAGTAGGACAGCTGGGAGCTACACAGTGAGGCCTCTCAACAAATAAAGTCACGTATAAAACAAAACCATTTAAAAAAAAAAAAAGAGCAAGTAGGAAAACAGTACTTCTTGAATAAGACAAAAAGGAAAAATCATAAATGGATGATAAGTCTAAATTATCAAAATATAAAAGTGACACACCCTGGATTCCTTGTGGAGATCAGAGACAACTTGCAAAAATCAGTTTTTTCCTTCCACTATGCGGATCCCAGAAGTATAACTCAGGTCATCAGGCTTAGAAGAAAGAGCCATCTTACTGGGCCATTAGCTTAGTATTTATGGAAACACTGAACTCACTGTGTGTGTGTGTGTGTGTGTGTGTGTGTGTGTGTGTGTGTACTGTGTGTGTACTTTTTACACTCTTTAGTACACTAAACCAAATGCAGAGCTTTGTATGCTTTACTGACAACCTACATGCCCAGCATTTTTTACTTGTTTGTTCAATTTAAGACAGGGCAAACTATGAAGCTTGGATAGCCTGGAACTTGCTGTATAAACCATGCTGGCTTGAATCACAGAGATTCACCTGCCTCAGCCTTCTGAGTGCTCCAATTAAAGATGTCACCAGCCTGGGACCTTTTTAAAAAACTCATTGGTGAAGTCCTAATAAGAAGGACATATGTGGGCTGGAGAGCTGGCTCAGCCGTTAAAGGCTAGGCTCACAACCATAAATATAAGAAGGACATATGTGTAGTATGCACACTAAGACTGGATTTCTAACAAATGGAAACATAAAACAAAAATAGGTCAAAGACCCCTGGAGTATACTACCATTTCAATACATATGATGGAAGGGTGTTTAAGTGACCTAAGAAAGACCCTTTCAGTCCTTATCAAATTCTCAGTCTGCTTCCTCAACTGACAAAACACAACTCAACATAACAACAATAAAAACCTTACACTAGACCCTGGGCAGCACAAGTCTTTAATCCTAGCACTCTTAAGAAAAGTAGGCAGATCTCTGAGTTGGAGGCCAGACAGTCTGGTCTATAGATTAAGTTCCAGGACAGCCACGGTTACACAGAGAAACCTTGTCTTAAAAAACAAAACAAAACAACAACAATAAAAATATCTTACAGCAGCTACTGTTAAATGAAGCACTCCCATATTTTACATGTTAAAAAAAAATTCTAAAGCCCTGAAAAGCTAAGTAACTTGCTCATAAAGTTGACAGGTAAAACTTGAGCCACATCTATCTGATAACCATGACAATGGGTGGCTGTTTAATTTTATTTCTGTGAGTTTTTTCAACATTTACCCCTTAACACTTAAGGAAGCATCCGCTGAATCGATTTTGTATCATGCAAATGATGCTGTGCACTCTGCTGGGTAGACTAAAAGGTACACTGAGGTACAATTAATTCATGGCTTCATCTTAACAGCTGAGTGATTAGCTTAATCTAATCTCTGAATGTTATTGCTTGGTTTATTATGACTTAATCAGCTGAAACTGCAACAGGAAATTCAAGAGTATCATTCAAAGGCAATATGGTGTACAGAAGAAAACACCTCTCTCTGAATATTTCAAGGATAGCAGGCAAATTGCTTAACCATTCTTTATATATAGACTCAGAGATAGGGTCTAACTCTGACTTTGTCACTTGAAACAGATTTCAGCAAAGTTACCCTCATGTTCTGAGCTTCAGCTACTTGATATTTGGGGTTTGTTTTATTTTTGTGGCTAAACCCCTTTTGCATGCTATGCAGTGAGACATGTCCCAGTTCATACTTCTGACATATGAAATAGATTACTTGGCAGAGTTGACATACAATCCTAAGAATAAAAATCAACTAATGTTACTTATTTCACATTCAGTATTTATTATAAAACCTTTATGTAATGATCATTTAATCATCATGATGCAATTGTGAGACAGGCTCTACCATTATTTTTATTGCACAAATGAAAAAAAAAACAGCTAGAAAAGCTAACTTACAGCTTGGACTATACAACAAGTTCAAGACAGAGCAAGATCCTGTCTTAAAAAAAAAAAAGCCAGAGCGAGGGAGTGAGACAGACACTAATTTACCTGCCTAACCACTGTAATTGCCACTAAGGGCTGGCTAACTCATCATTCATTCTCAATTAATTTTGCCTTGTCTGTCCTCACCACTGAGGCTAAATTACTCTTTTCTCAGCTTTTCTAAAGCCCAGGAAAGCCATATAGCTTAGTTATGACCAATAACATATATAAAAAATTCTGCTGGAGAAATTCTGGCAAGGTCTTTGCTTTACTAATGAAAAGGAATGCTATTGATATTTCCCAATACTCTTTAAAAAAAATTTTACTATTATTCTTTTTATATGTATAGGTGTTTTGTTTGCATGTGTGTTAAGTGCATTGCATGTGTTCCTGGTGCCTGTGGAGATCAGAAAAGAGCACTGGAGCCCCAGGAACTGGAGCTACAAACAGTTGTGAGCTACCATGTAAGTGCTGGGTGCTGGGAATCAAACTCAGGTCCTCTGGAAGAGTAGCCAATTCATTTAACCATTGAGCCATCTCTTTAACACCTACTCGTAAGAATAAACAAACAAACAAAAACACCAAACAAGCAACCAAACAAATAGCAACAACAACAACAAAAACTTAATTACACAAAACACACAATGCCTAGAGCTGTCATAGATGTCTCGGATCAAGAAGGAAAAGCTGAAAGTCATGAGAATATTGGTTTTGAAATCACTGGCTTATCTAAAAATCAATTCTGCCTACACTAATATCACCTCTGGATGTTAGTAGGGGTTTGTGTGTTGGGAATGGAACTACCCAGGACCTTATAGAGGCTAGACAAGCCCTCTAGTTTTCAGTCACCTAGACAATATTAATTAATATTAATCAATATTAATCAATATTAATGTTAATCAATATTCCCAGGAAGATCTTGTGGTATTCAACAAACACAATGACCAAATGAGGGAGCTGAGTTCAAACCTAGTCTGCCTTAACTAATGCTATGTAAAAAGACAGGTCACTAGACTTAGTAGAAAGGAGAACTCCAATGAAGCAATGACTATGATAACAGTGGTCACTCAGCTTGCTTGCTCCACCCCCACGTCTTGGGAACTCAGAGCTGTGAGTGGTCTGAATCACTGAAGAGCTACTCAGGAGTGCTCTCTTGAACCACCCCTTAATTGCATTCAGATGTCTCCTCGGAACTTCAATCAGTTCTCCCACCTCAGGGTTCAAGAAGGGAATGTCTGTGCTCTCTATTCACCCCCGCCTGTATCATAATACCCCAAGGAGTTGTCAGGCCTCTTGCCATGCAGATTATAAGTCAACAAAGTTCTCACCACAAACTTACAAAATTTCTAACAGACAGGCTGTTGGAGGGAACATGAAGTATAGTTTGGTAACTTAAAACAAGACCAAGGACTATTGATTTTTCTGTCTTTTCTCCTGCTGGGATCAGTAACAGCAAAACTCCGATTCAGACACTTCAGTTCAAGCACCTTCTTCACCAGCTGAGCAATTTTCAAGTAATCACACTTTTGACTTTATACAGTAAGAATCCTTTAAAACCAATTTTAGTGGGCTGATCATTTAGTTTTCCAAAGATGTACAAGGAAACAAAAATAGAACTGTTAGCTGTCCTGTTGTAAACTCAAGCTTCCATCAATGCCCAGGGTTTGGGCAGCCTGCTCAAAGAGCTTGTAATCTGAGAAAGGGTGGTCACCATCCTGTTGGACACATTGTACACTTTCAAAGCTGCTTTAACTCAGAGAAATTATGATATTATGATGGGAAGATTCCTAGATAAGCTCTCAGAATTGGAAAAGAGAGAAACTATCAAATATTTATGAAACCGCAGCTGTGTGTGTCACAGCCATCTACAGAGCCTGTGATAAGCAGAATTTTCTAGGAACCATCCCCAGAGGTTTCCATTCATCAAGTCTGGGGTGAGTCTCAAGAATGTAAGTTTCTACCAAGCTCCTAGGCTTGGATGACAGAAAACCACTGCTGTAAAGTACAACTCAATCACAGAGCCCAGGTACCTACAATTGGACACATCTAGATGTTGGAAAAATCTCTCCATCTTTAAGAAGAGGTTCAGTAATTATGATACTTAACTCATAAATCCCAACATTTTTTATAGCAAAAACAAAACATATAAGAGTTACCAATAGTAACTGGTTTCTATAGGTTTTTCTTTTTTTTTTTTAGGTTTTTCTTTAAGAACCAGAAAGATTCTGAATATATCAGACACTAAAGTTTTCACTTTAAATATAGATGCTGTAAGGTCTTGGAAAGTAGTTCAGTGGGTAAAGTGCCTTTAAAAGCACGAGGACCTAGCAACCATATAAAAGCTACTGAGTAAGGCAGTGTGCATATATAACCCCAGTGCTGTAGGGACATAGAGGTGGGGATCCCAGGGGCTCAATGGCCAGCCAGTCTAATTGAAACTCTGTCTCCAATGAGAGACCCCCATGACAAAAATATAGAAAGCAATAGAGGAAGACATTCGATGTTGACCTTTGGTTTCCACAAGCATAAACACAGGCATACTAACACACACACACACACACACACACACACACACACACATCCTCCCTATCTTTGTGTCTCTTTGTATCTGTCTGCCTGCCTGCCTGTCTCTCTCTTTCTTTCTCTCTTTCTCTCTCTCTCTCTCTCTCTCTCTCTCTCACACACACACACACACTTTAAGCCAGGTCCGGTGCCTCACAACATCTTCTCTAATGTAATTCTCGCACTAAAGAGGCAGAGGCAGGAGGATTTTGAGGTTAAGGCTAGCGTGGGCCACACAGTGACTCTGTGGACAACCTGTGCAGGGGAAGCCCCGAACTTGCTAACCAGCCAGTCCGGCCAGTTAGTGAACTTCAGGTTTAGTGACACCCTGTCTCAAAAAATAACGTGGAAAGCAATTGAGGAAGACACATACAAACAAAAGATGTTTTCCACAATTTGCCTATGCTCACTATAAATGACCAGAAAAAATGAAGACAAGGATGGAGAGGAGAAGACTATGTGATTGGCTTTGAAGCTGTGGTACTGATTCTTAAGCTAACCCTAGAGTAGCTGGCAAAACTGTGGGCTGTAAGTGCCCTGGATAGCTTTGTCTACCCACCTAGAGTTAACACACTACCTTTCACCTGTTTTTCCCGGCCTTGCCTGGGGCCTGCCTGTGCAAGTACCTAACCTCCAGTACTAGAGCAGACAGAAGCACTAATGTAAATCAGAGCTTTAGAGAAGGGCTTCAAGACAAAATGTCTACTGCAAATGCTGAGGTTGATTTTCAGAGACTTACAGACCTCTGAAAAGGCTTCATTTTTAGCACTTCTATCACTCAGTCATTTATTCATTCAACAACCTAAATTCATTGAGAGCTCAATAGGTAACAACACGGAGTACCCCAATTTAAATACTTGCTGGTTCTGTGACCGGGTTAAGGCTCTCCATGTTTCTTGTACCTATGATTAAAACTTGGATAATACAGCAACTTTGGGAGGAAATATTTCAGCTTATAGCTCAACCACCCAGGGATATGAGGGCAGGAGCTGATACAGAGGCCATGGTAGAGTTCTGCTTACTGGCTTGCTCCTCATTGTTTGCTCAGCCCGCTTTCTTATAGCACCACGGACCACGACTACTAGCCCAGGGGTGGCACTGCCCACAGTGATCTAGACCCTTCTATCTGTGGGGGCATTTTCTCAGAGGTTTCCTCCTCTAAAAGGATTCTAGCTTGTGTCAACTTGATATAAAACTAGCCAGCACATATACATATGTCAATAAGGACTCTTGTCCACTAGATATGAAGATTATGTATCTCAACTGCAAATTTCACCAAGAGACCAGCCAACATGATTTCTTCTGGCTAAAGCAGATTTTGGGGCATCTAAAGAGACAGATAAATGTACAAACAAATATAATTGAACTAATGTGAATGAACTAAAATAGCAAATTCACAGAAACAGAAAGTATACCAGAGGCTGAGTATAGGGAAGATTTTCAAAGAGATACAAAAATGCATATTTAGGATGAAAAAAAAACACTGGAAATAATGAAGGTGGTCATGCAACATTGTGAATATGCTTAATGTCACTGACTCATACACTTAAGAATAGCTAAGATGGACTCAGGAAACAGCTTAATCAATAAAGTGCTTGAGTTTGGCCACTAAAACCCATTCAAAAAAAAGCTGGGTTTGATGGTACAAGCTTGTAATCCCATGGCTGAAAAAGTAGAGACAGGCAGATTCTTGGGGGCTGATGGCCAGCCAGTGTGGTCTACTTTGCAAGTTCCTAGCAGGTGAGAGACTGTCTCAAAAAACAAGGTTGACAGCCCCTGAAATATGAACCCGAAGGATAACCTCTAGCCTATGCACATACACATGTAAGTATAAAGACTCTCTGTCTCTCAAAAATGAGTAAAACAGGAAATTTTGCACTGTATATGTTTTCCCATGATTTTAAGTATACTTATGCTGGGCATGGTGGTGCATGACTATAATTTTAGCATTTAGGCTACAAAGCAAAACTGTTTCTTTAAAAAAAAAAAAAAGGTTTCTGTGGGGGTCTCTGCAAACACCAGGGTTCGTAGAGTAACAATCCACATGAGGCAAGGACATCTGCTTAACAAGACTCAGTAGCCAGTGTTGGTTCAAACTCCTACAGCCGTGGCTTTCAACCTGTGGGTCAAGATCCCGAAGGGATCACAAATCAGACATCCTGCATATCAGACAGCGCCGTTTCTAACAGTAGAAAAATAAGCTGTGAGCGATCAATAAAATAATTTTATAGTTGGGGTCACCGCAGCATAAGACGCTGTATTAAGGGTTGCAATCATAAGGAGGCTGAGAATCACTGCTCCAGAGTCTGACACTGGGCAGTTCATTTTACTCATATTTAAGTACAGTGCAAGGTTTGGAAAGAAGCTTCCTGGTAACAAAGATCACAATAAAGCTGCAGTGAGAATGTAAACAAAGTATGCTGAGAGGCATGTGTGGGAGGAGATAAGCAGAAGGGGGCCAGAAACCAGCCGGTATAGATAAGAAAGGAGTGATACAATAGAATGATGATGTGCTTAAAAAGAAAAAATATAAAAACCCAAAGCTCGGACGGGACGATGAAGCCCTCCCTCTTGAGCACTCTCGCATAGAGCAGCTGAATATGCTGGCGCTCTGAGGGGAACTTCCCATCACTATGCAGTTTTGAACCTCTCAACAAGTTTGCTTATCTGCCTGGCTGAATTTTCATCTTAAGCCTGGAAACACGGAATCCTAGAGGACCGGAGGTGTCCTGAGCCCTTACCTGCGTGCTGTCAAGCTGCAACTGAGACTCCTTTGGATCCAGGAGAGGTACCCTGCTATGAACAAATTATGTACTGGCTCATAGTGATTGATGTGTGTTAGCTGGACTGATATTATTAAAGTGCTTTTGTTAAACCAAAAACAAAGTCTCATAAATCCCGCTCCGGACTAACCGGAGTGTGCTCAGGACAAAAGCTTAAGGCATAACTACATCAACACTCTTGCAAAGTACATGTGCTCTCTTCCATAAGAATGGGCTCTACAGCCTCAGGGCCTAGGGGAGAATCTGCTGTAGCCATTAGTCAACAAGAACAAAGTATATGTGATATCTCCTCTAAGGATGGGTTCTGTTGACTGAGAAGTAATGCTCAAGATAAAGGCCTACGGAGAACAAAGTCTGGGATAAACATAACAGTCTGGAGGATTCAGGTTTGGCCAGACCCTACAATCAGCACAGACGACCAGGCTATTAACTACATCCACTCCAGATGGACAGGCAGAAGGGCAGAAAGCAAGTATCCATCTCTTCCATTGAAGAAATAACCTTGCATATTTAATATTCCTGGTTTCACCAGTGCTTATGTGGACACAGGACCTCTATAGGTTTCTTTATATTTTGCTTAAGGTGACTTTTATAAGCTGAAAGACCCTGGGAATGCTGCTTAGTTGAAACTAAGTAACATGAGTAAGTTACTATGTAAACACATGAAAAATGAGAATAGCATTTACCTGAAAATTTACAACTTTATGAAGCGCCCTGCTACCTTAATGATAGTTACTAATGGTAGTTATTACTGTAATAACTAATTACAGCAATGATTAATGTAAACTAATGATAACGACATCCAAATTTTATGTTTTTATTGAACTTTATTTCTTTTTTAAAGATTTTCTTTTATGTGTCTGAGTATTGTGAATGTCTGTACTGCCTGTGTGCCTGCTTACTGCCAGAAGCCTGAAAAGGGTGCAAGAGCCTCTGGAACTGGAGTTGGGTAGTTGTAAGTTGCCATATGGGCTGGAATATGAACCCAGGTCCTCTGTAAGCACAGATGGGCTCTTACTGCTGAGCCCTCCAACCCTTATTGCATTCTAGTTGTGTATGTATGTGTGTGTGTGTGCATGTGTGCCATAGAGAATGTGTTGTGTGTGTGCCAGCATACATGAGAAGGGAGAAACACAAATAGGAGAGAGCAGAAAGAAGACTAAAAGACCAAGTGTGGTGGTACATGCCTTTAATCCCAGCTCTCAGGAAACAAAGCCAAGCAGATGGGCCAATAAAGTCTACAGAGAGTTCTGCATTATCCAGAGCTACACAATGAGGCCATGTCTTCATTTAAAAAAATTAAAATAAAAAAATAAATTGAAGGCTCTGGTCACCAGAAGAGTTACAAAGAGCTGTCAACTCCTCAGGGCCAAGGATCTCAGAAGCCAGTCCGAGGGATGCAAGACTGGCAGCTGCCAAGGCCTAACTATATGGGGGCTGGAACACCTACAGGGCTACAGTGTACGTGAAGACTCCAACACTAGAGGTGCTAACTGCTTCTGTCTACATCTGGCTGCTGGTTGCAACTGAGGAGCTTTCCCTTGCCTAATCAGGATTTCTATATCCTAGCAACACACACACACACACACACACACACACACACACACACACACACCTGTGTGCATGCACAATCGAGCAAAGTCTATCTAGGACAGTATTTTCTGATTTGAGAAAATCAGGTGGAAGGTGATACAAACTACAGACTGCTAAAAGAAAAGATGGGTTATAAGGGAAAGATGAGGCGATACGCTCAGTGTTAAACATAATTCTGAGCACTGTATGAGACAATCATGGAGGTATTTGAAAGACTGCAAGAATAAAGTAATCTGGAGCTCAGAGGAAGTGTCTGCCACACCTTAAGTCAATCTCTAAATAGCAACTGTGCCTTCAGGCAACAACTTTCAATGGTGAACAGAGAAAACCCTGAAAGGAGACTACAACTCAGGAACAGCAGAAGTAATAGAAAAACAAACAAAATAAACAGAAAATGTATGGTGGTTTCAATAAAAGCAAGGGAAGCTTGCTTTGAGGAGGAGGGAGGAAGGAAGAGGCTGGTTAATTGGCTCAGTAAGTAAAGGCACTTGCCACCAAGCCTGAGTTCAATCCTGGGAAGGGAGGAACCAGTTCCCGCAAGAGCCCTCTGACACACGTGTGTGCTCTGACATGTGCCCCACCACAACAAACATATGTTAAAAAGATATTTTCAAAAAATAAACAGAAAGAAAGGAAAAGAAAAGAACGAGAGAAAGAGAGAAAGAGCTGGGAATATAGCTCAGCTTGTATAGTGTTTGTCCTCAGTTTAACCCACAACAGTGCATGGTGACATATGCCTGTAGTCCCAGTACTTGGAAAGTAGAGGCAAGAGGATTAGAAAGAAATTCAAAGTCATCCTTTGACACAGCAAATTTGAAGCTAGCCTGAGATACATGAAACTATCTTACCCCTACCCCTAAAAAACAAAAAACAAAAACAGAGTAAGGGGGCATTAAGGGTATCAAGTGATACAGAAGCATCAAATTAAAATGAAGTCTAAAAACAGTCCACTAGGTTTAACAATAAGGAGAGTACCCATAACTACAGTAAAAGCAGTTTATTCCATGAGGTTCTTCTTCAGTGAGGTTGAAAAAGTGACCTGAGGAGTCTTTTCTGAACAGAGAAAACCAGCTTCAACATCAAAGACGTGTTGGCAATTTCAGAGATTTGAGTTTGAATTCCTGGTTCACCAGGGACACTAATCACTGTGGGGTCCAAGATACAGCCACATACTCCCGAGCATTTACTTTGTAATTCAAAAAATCTGTGGTCAGTTTAGGTTCTGCTGTACTGTATGACGTTGAAGCTGATCACCGGTTGTTTCAGTTGGAAAACATGAGCTCTCTCTCTAAAGCTGTTTTAAAATTAAATGAGAAAGCCTTGGGTGAAGTTCTGTGTAAAGAACAGAGCATCAGACAGGAAATGGCTCAATCAGTAAAGTGCTTTGCAAGTGTAAGGACCCAAGTTTGTCACCCACATAAAAATCCAAGTATGGCTATATGCTGCTATCCCAGCTCTGGGGAGGTGAAGACAGGATTCCTGGGGTTTGCTAGGAAGCCAGTCTAGCTGAAAATCAGTGAGTTCCATGTTCAGTTAAAAAGCCTGTCTCAAAAAATAAGGTAGAGTGCAGTTGAGGAGGGCAACCAACACTGACATATACCCCTCCTTACACCTGAAGTACAGCAGTCATATCTTAAAAAGCTCTATCAGGTAGTCAGAGACACATAGAGAAAGACAGACAGAGAATTGAGCAGGGACCTGGAAACTGAACAGACTACTTCTTAGCCCTACTACATCAAATCATTTACTGTAGCTGTAGGCTGACAGCTTCACTAATTATCAAGGTGGTATTTTTTTTTTCCAAGACAGGGTTTCTCTGTGTAGCCTTGGCTGTCCTGGACTTGCTTTGTAGACCAGGTTGGCCTCAAATTCACAGAGATCTGCTTGACTCTGCTTCCGTGAGTGTTGGAATTACAGGTGTGGACCACCATACCTGGCTTTTTCAAGGTCTTCTAGTGGTAAACTGATACTTTTTTTTTTTTTTGAGATAGGGTCCCTGTGTAGTCCTGGATGACCTGTTTGGGGGGGGGAGAGGAAAAGGAAGAGAGGAATGGGAAACTTGGAGTGTCAGATTGTGGGTTTTGTTTGTGGGCTATGGTTTTTTCAGTTTTGTTTTGGGGGGGTTGGACTTATAGCTGGAGCTGGCCTTGAACCCCCAATCCTGCCGCCTCCAGAATGCTTATAGATACATGCTGCCACACTCAGCTGAAGTACTTGTAGCATTTGGACATATTATTTGCTACATATTGTTTGAAACCAGAAAATCCACAGAGCACTCTAACTGGTCCCTGGCAGCACAGGAGTGCTGAAATTTTATAGGGAAAGGAAGACAAAACCTTAGTTATTACCTTACGGTAGAGAGACAATAAATACACAGCCCTGAGCAAGATGCCCTAGGTATCATACCCGGTTCTAACACAGATCACCTTCTATAGACCACTGAATCTTTTCATTCATATAATGGTAGGGTAAAGGCTTCATATGTTTTTAAATCTTGCCATTATTTTCTAAATGGGTTTGTGACCCACATAGCAAGTTGATGACTGGCACAGTTACATTTACTACTCTTTGCCTTTTTGTGAAGAAAGCTTTCCAAACCTTTCATTATGTTTTTCTCGTAATAATATATATTGAGATACAAACGTGTAGTAACTTATCATATGTCATGATATGGATTTGGTTTGGTTTTGCTCCTGTGGCACTGAGATCAAGCAGAGCCATGTGCATGCCAGGAAAGCCTCCACTGAGCTAGCCTCCAGCCCTCGCAGAGTTCTAAACACCATCTCTACGTTCCAATCTCTTTTCTCTACAAAGGTGCACTCATTGCTGCGCTTTACAACGACCGTTAGCTAGGGGCTGTACTAGGGGCTTTTATAGACCCATGAACCAACCACCACTTTAGGTCACTATTTCATTTTACAGTTGAGAAAACTTAAAATTCAGAAAGGTTAAAATAATTCTACCAATGTGCCACAGCCTATAGTAGAATATAACTTCATTCTGAAAGTTACGAGTATCAAAATCGAGCTGCTTACAGCAAACCTAACAAAATGGAGCCAGGAGTCTGTGAAGACAGAGTCTATACATACCTATTTCTGCAGTAGGGGAAATCATAAGAAATTCCTGCACATATGCCTGTTACAGGATTTACTACAAAAAGTTCAAGACTGCATTATTCCAAATAAGCCAGTCACACAAGGACTTACCTAGCAATACCTGTCTCATTAATGAGCTCATCAGCCTCTGTAACAGGTCCCTATAACCAATGGTCTTTGTTTCAAAACAGTTTATATGTAGCTCTTTTCTTAAAAATTTCTCCTCTGCCACAGCTTCCCTGAATGTGTTTAAGGTCCTCAATAGCATACATTGAGTATACATTGAGAAAGCCATACACATGAGTAAAAATCCTTTGGTACCTGGGGAGATAGCTCAGTGGGTAAAGAACTCGCCATGCAAGTGTAAGAACCTGAGTCTGACACGCTGTTACCCATGTGTGGTGTTTTGAGAATGTTCCCATAAGCTCATATATTTGAATATCTCATCCTTAGTTGGTTCGGGAGAGATTAGGAGGTGTAGTTTTATTGGAGGAGCTATGTCACTGCGGTAAGCTCTGAGGTTTCAAAAGCCAAGGCACTCCCTGTTAGCACCCCATGTTTCATGGTCATGTCTCAAGATGTGAGCTCTCAGTCACTGCTCCAACACCATGCCTGCCTGTCCTCACGCTTCCCACCATGATGGTCATGGACTCTAACCCTCTGGGATTGTGAGCCCCAAATTAAATAATTCTTCTAGATATTGCCTTGATCATGGTGTTTCATCACAGCAACAGGAAAGTAACTAAGATCTCATGTAAAAGATGGCACAGTTGTGGGTCTCTGGAATCCTAGCACTCCTCCAGTAAGATGGGATATAGGGACAGGAGAATCCCTGGAGCTTACAGGTCAAAGTGCAGTGACAAGGAACAGAGAGATTCTGCTTCAAATAAAGTGTAAGGCAAGGACTGGTGACAGCTGACATAGTCCCCTAACCTCCATATACATGCTGTGGCATGCAAGCAACAACGTACACACAAACATTAAATAAATATAGGTCTGGAGAGATGTTAATAAAGCAGTTAAGAGTGCTTGCTGCTCTTGCAGTAGACTGGAATTTGGTTCCCAGCAGCCATGTTCATATTGCTTTTAACTCTACCTCCAGGGGATCCAATATTCTCTTATCTAACTTCAGCACCTGCACACATGTAGCAGACATAGAGAAAAACACATAAATATACACATAAATAAAAAAAATTAATCCTTTGAAAAAGTAAAAACAAATCCTTTGCTTGGAGCTTCATCTACCTCCATATTTTCGTTTCCTGTTGACACTCTAGACCCGTTCAGAACACACACCAGACCTCTGGGTAACAGTTAGATGCTTACACCATCACAATATTTTAAGAAAAGAAAAGAGAGGAAAAAAAAAACAAAAGAACAGAAAGGGATGGGGAGGCAGCTCAATGGTTAAGAGCACTTCCTGCTTTTGCAGAAGATAAGGGTTCAGTTACCAGTGCCCACACGGCAACTCACAACCTTCTGTAACCCTGGTTCTTGGGCATTAGTAGCAGAAGGGGCTTGGAGGGCCGCAGGCACAGAATGTAGTGCGCACACGCAGTCAAACATTCACACTCAAAAATAAAATACACTTTTTTTTCAAGAAAGGGAAAGAGAAGTATATATAAATCTTAACTGCATTCCAATATTGTAGCAGCCGTTTTCTGATGCTTCTGGGAAAAAAAGTCCTATCAAGAGCACACGGCTAACGGGAGCCCAGAAGACAGGTGTGCAAGTGTTTGCTGCACTGGCTCTCTGTTGTAGGTGGCCTGGGCTGCCAAATTAAAAAGACCACAGGTCGGGTGAGTTTCAAAAGAGACATTTACTCCTCATAGATCTTGAGGCTAGCAGTTCCATGTCAGGATGCCATGGTGAGGTTCTGGAGAGGGTACTTTCTGGCTTGCATGGTTATCTTCTTGTACGTCCTCACATAGCAGAGTGAACTCTCTCTTCTTATATGAGAACTAATTCTACCACAAAGGCCCCATCCTTAGACTTAACCTCTAAAGGCCCCATCTTTTATTACTAACATCCTACTGGAGACTGGGCCGCCAACATACACATGTTGGAGGAACACAAACATTCAGCCCATAACACAGTCTAGAGCTAAACAGTTCAAAGAATATGGTATATTATATTCTCTAGTCACTTTCTCAAGTTGTTCAGTTATGAACCAATGTCTCTAAGGATTTCTCTGTAAAATGTGAGCTCAGGATTAAGCCCACAGTAAAGGACTTCTCAAGAAGAAAGAGAAGAAAGGGGAAGATGTCGTTACTTGACTAGAAGACAGCTAGCTGTCCACCAGCACACAACATACCAGAGTCGCACAATATTCCCAATCTTAAGCTTCAGCGAGAATTTCATTTCCTTCTTCTGTAACTCACCACTGTACTGCTCGTCTTTAAAACTCTACTTTATTTGGGGTGTTTAGGCCTCAACCTCCCTTCCTACACAGGAGAGAGAAGGTTAGTGGACAGAATAGGGCCTCTCTACTTCTCCTGGTTGTTTAGGGGCAATGGATTCTTTTAGGGCTATCCTAATCTTTGTCTACAGCAATCACAGCTGACAGTCTCCTTCCCAATGCTACACATCGAAACATCTCTCTGTCTGCGCTGAACTGCCGCACCGTCCGTCTCTGGTCTCTTCAAACTGCTACTCACCGCTCGCCAGCACTGCATGCCATCTCTTCTCTTTCTCAGCTCTCTTATTTACATTGAGTCCTAGACCACGCCCCTCTCCAGTGACCCATGTGACAACACATGCCGTGAGGCATGAGGTAAGCTGGCAAAAGCCAAAACTGCATGAGATAATTAACTAAAATCCCACACTTGGAATTAAAACAAAAACATATTTACATAACATAACTGAGTTTGCAAAAAAAACCCAAAACTTCCATTACATACCACCTCGGAAATAGGTAACACCACAATGGGCTTTATTTCCTCCACTTTTTTGTTTGCTTGTTCTGAGAGAGGGTTTCTCTCTGTAGCCACGGCTGTCCTGGAGCTCACCATGTAGATCAGGCTGAACTCACAGAGATCTGTCTGCTTGCCTAGGGACTCCTTCCATTCTTGCTCCTGCGAACCTCCCCCCACCCAACTACAGGTCACCAGCAGGCTTCTAGAGCCTCAGAGAAAGGATCTTTAGTAAGGAAAAATCAAAAAGGCAAACTCTTCCTTAACCTATTGTCCTGATGAATTTTGTTTGTTTGTTTTTGGCTTTTTTGTTTTGTTTTGTTGAGTTGGTTTTTTTTTTTTTTGGGGGGGGGGGGGTGTTTTAGAGTTATCTAAGAAGAAGAAAACAAACTGAGAAAATGCCTTCCAAAACTGGCCTGTAGGTAAGCTTGTGGGGCATTTTTCTTAATTAGTGGTTGATGAGGGAGGGCCCGCCTACTTGGGATGCTGCTGCCTCCCCCACCAGGTTGTCCTGTGTTGGGTAGTAAGGCAGGCTGGGCAAGCCACAGGACACAAGACAATAAGCCCTCCATGGCGTCTGCTTCAGTTCCTGCCTTGAATTCCTGACCTGACTTCTGTGCATGACACATACTGACCTGACAGTTTTATCTGAAATAAACCCTTTCCTCTGCATATTGCTCTTGGTCATGCTGTTTTATCACAGCAATAGGAACTCTAAGACACTTATCTTTAGCTGCTATGACAGCAGCTCATCTTTAAGACAGACCAGCTTACTTGTAACAAAAATGAATATGTGCTATAAAGTTTAGTTCAGGACTAGAGAGATGGCTCAGAGGTTAAGAGCACTGGCTGTTATTCCAAAGGTCCTGAGTTCAATTCCCAGCACCCACATGGTGGCTCATAGCCATCTATAATGAGATCTGGTGCCCTCTCCTGTGTGTAAGCACACATGCAGGCAGAATACTGCATAAATAATAATAAATAAACCTTAAGAAGAAATTGAGGTCAAATCTTTCTGTCTGGGGCTGGAGAGATGGCTCAGTGGTTAAGAGCACTGCCTGCTCTTCCAAAGGACCTGAGTTCAATTCCCAGCACCCACATGGCAGTTCACAACAGTCCATTTCCAAGGGATCGGACACATTCATACTGATGCACATAAAATAAAATTAAATAAATTATTTTTTTAAATGCTGATCTCAGAGCCCCACCTCCTAGAGATTAAAAAAAAAAATCTCTCTGTCTCCTTTAGAAGCTGTAATTATCAGTTAAATCACATGGCCTGAGTTAACTTATCACAATTTCTTTATCTGCAAAGATGAGTACTATGAAACCTAAAATCATTAATAGTAAATAATACATGTATTACCTCATATATACTTGCCAAATGACAAATCTTTTTGGTATAGTCATTACTATCATCATAATAAATATTTAATATACCATATTTAGCAACTTATCTCACTTCAATCCTTCATTTCCAGCTATATACAAGAAAAGATAACTTGAAAATCTGTTTCCTGTACAAAACATACAGAAGCTGGACAAAGCATAACAAAAAACATTCTTAGGCAAAGGAGGTATTTAAGAAAGAAAATTAAATTCTTAGGGATCAAAAAAATGAGCCAGGTGTGGTGGCACACACCTTTAATCACAGCACTTGGGAGGCAGAAGCAGATGGAGCTCTGAGTTCCAGGCCAGCCTAGTCTACAAAGTGAGTCCAGGACAGCCAGGACTACAAAGACAAACCCTGTCCAAAGAAAAGAGAAGTCTAAATAATGATATCAGGCTGCTCTGGTAAGCTGTATAGATCCTGGCCATTAAGAAACTGCTTTTTGCCAGGTGGTGATTGCAAACACTTTCATCCCAGCACTTGGGAGGCAGAGGTAGATGGATCTCTGAGTTCAAGGCCAGCTTGGTCTACAGAGGGATTTCCAGGACAGCCAGGACTACACAAAGAAACCCTGTCTTAAAAAACCTAGATAGATAGATAGATAGATAGATAGATAGATAGATAGATAGATAGATAGATAGATAGAAACTGCTTTTTATGGACCCTGAGGTTAGGAGAGAAGATATGGAAGGGCTCTAGCAGGCCTGAGCATGGCAAACATGACAGGTTTTGCCCATCACCTTTCCCTCCCCCCCTTGCTAAAAAACATTAGACTATATTCCTAAAACTAGACCCCAAGGTCTATCCCCTTATTGGGCTACTATTTCCTCCTGAAGTTGACCACCAAGGTTCCACAATAAAATAAATGAAAACAAAAAGTACAACGACAGAACAGGAAAATGAAGTTGGGCAGTGATGGCACACACCTTTAATCCCAGTTCTTGGGAGGCAGAGGCAGAGGCAGATGGATCTCTGTGAGTTGGAGGCCAGTTTGGTCTATAGAAAGAATTCCAGACAGCCAGGGCTACACAGAGAAATCCTCTCTCAAAACAACAACAACAACAACAACAAATAAATAAATAAATAAATAAATAAATAAATGAATGAATGAATAAATGAATAAATGAATAAAATAAAAAATTAAAAAGCAAAAAAATTAGTTTAAAAGGAAAGTCTATGAATTTGAAAGTTTAGAAAAGGTGAACCTATACTGCTTGTGTGTTATTTAAGCTACTTTTGCAGGGTTCTATACTCTGTAGCAAAAAAACTTAAAATTCTAGGATAATAATATTCACTTTTTAGTAGACACACAAAAAAATTCTTCTCTCCTTCTAAAGTATAAATTACCTAATTTAATTCTCACAATCATCCATAGTTATCTCAGTTTCCAAAACAAATTCAATTTAGAGAAATTAAGCAATTGTCTAAAGTCATCCAGGTATTACTGACAGCTGAATTTTGAACTTAGCTGTTTATTCAATTAAAATGCATTATATAAGTTCTACCAAGAGCCTAGAAGAGACAAAATGTGTTCCCTTTTCCAAAATAACATGTTGCTTGATTTTTTTTTAGTGCAAATCAACAAGCGTAACTGTTTCCTTCCTTCTCAAGCTTAGCAATTCCTAAGAATGAAGTTGGCCAGAAAGGCAGCATGCCAAAGCAGCTTAGTTGCCTCTGGCAAAAGAACCTACTTTACTGGGAACACCCAGAACTAGGAAGGGAAAAAGCAACACGTTCCCTGAACTAGGTCTGTCCCATGGGTCTTAGCTACTAGAAATAATTTTATTAAAATTTTACTATGAAGGTTATAAGAATAAGAGAGCTGTTATGATAAACACAACAGGTGAGATTAAAAGTTAGGGATAACTGCTAAATCCTATCAAACTAATCTTCCAATTCAGAGTATTATTTGCATGTATATTATTGAGACCTGTTTTATTAACTTAAAAACATCAACAGCTGAGGATGAGTGTATAGCTCAGGGTAAAATATTTATGTAGTATTTGCAAGGCTCTGGGTTTAATCCTTAGCACAGCAAAAAACACTCCACTGGGGCACACTCCTTTCATCAGGCATGGGAACTCTGTAAGTTCAATGCCACCCTACCCTGGTTTGCACAGAGAGGTCCAGAACAGCCAGAGAGCTACCCAGTGAGATCTTGTCTTTAAACAAACAAACAACCAAACAAACAACAACAAAACCCCCTGTTGGATGTGGTAGAGCACACTTTTAATTCTAGCACTCAGGATGCAGAGGCAGACAGATCTCCGTGAGTTTGAGGCCAGCCTCAAACCCTGTTTCAAAAAAAGAAGAAAAGAAGAGGAGGAGGGGGAAAGAAAGAACAGAAAAGAAAAAGGAAGGATAAGAAAAGAAGCCAACTTCAGACAACAGGCTCTCTGTTCTCTGAGATACCGTCACTAGGAGTCTATATAATGTATATGGCAAAACATGGAAGGAGGAACTTAAAGAGAACTGACATAGTGCACAGCTTCCATTCTGTTAATGGTTCTATACTAGAACAAAACTCTATTCTTCCAACTCCAGTCCTACTACCAAAATTTTTAGCTATTTTTCCTCTTCACCAGTTCTTTTTTTATGGTTGAGGACTGGCTGGCTACACATTCGTTTTTGTCCTGGGGGATTGATTTTGAAGGCTTGTGATGTGTAAAATACAAGCTAGATATCTTAAGATACATTTTTTTCATTCAATTCCATTGCTGCACATCCTACCTACCTTTACTTATAAATAAGTACTTATTTATTTTACTTAATTTAAAGTAAATTATTTACTGGCACTTACTTTATACCAGGTATTATATGCTGCCTGCCTTATAGAGCCCATGCTGGCCTCAAACTTACGGAAATCCTCCTGTCTAAGCCTCCCAAGAGCCAGAACTGTAGGTGTGAGTTACCATGCTTGGCTTCAAGATTAATTATAAATCCAAGAGGTCTCTGTCTTGATTATTTGGGAACTATTTGGGGTAGAGAGACCCTTAGAATCTAATATCCACATTCTCCAACAAACATACATCTAAACAGAAGAAAAGAAACACACAGTAATATAAATTTAAAAATAAGATCAGTCTTCAGAATCAACTGGCTTGGGTTCAATTAACTAATTTTGTTTGACTCTGTGGTGTCCACTATGACTATGGTTTTCTCATCTGTGAAATGGTGATACGAAGCTACACTGCATGAAATTTACTTTACAATGAAACTGAGGGCCCAGATTGGTGGCTCAGTAATTAAAGGCACTTGTTACAAAGCCAGTAACCTGAATCTGATTCCCCAAAACCCACATGGTTATTCTCTGACTTACAGGCATATATCATGCTGAATGTGGCACACACACAAACTGTAAAATCCATTTTTAAAATAAATAGATAAAATAAAAGTGAAATGTAGTACTAATGGTGCCTTTCACAGGCCAGGACCATGACAGGTGTTCAGTAAGTGTTAAGTTTCCTCCATCCCACTTGCTGATAACCTTTAACCAAAAAAGTCCCTTCTGCCAGTGGTGACTGCATATAACATTAATCCCAGCATTTAAGAAGCAGAGGCTGGTAGAACTCTGAGTTCCAGGACAGACAGAGCTACATAGTGAGATTCTGTCACCTCCACTTCCATCACTATGGGGCCTTAGATATATCTTTTTCAGCTTCTCAAGCTTTGCCAGGGCTTTTGGAACACTGTAATAAATTGTAAGTCACTCAGCAAGTTAGATCTATTCATCGAAGAGGGGCAAAAAAGGGTATTGTGAGTAAAACCAAATAAAATTCACTAAGTAAATATAAGAAACTATCAAAGAATAATTGAAAAACAACAATCCATTCTTGTACCACTCACCAGTATAGGCCATGTTCTTAGGGTTGCCATAAGGAGCCCCAGGTTGCACGGGGCTGTAAACGGGGTTCATTGTGGAAGACTGAGGATCCTGCAAGTACAAAGCAAACAGCCTTGATTATTAACTGCTCATTTCCTGTGACATCACTTTCTCTTCTCAAGTCTTCAGTTATACTCAAAGGGAAGCACCACTTTGTTAGGAACAGAAGGACTAAATACAGTGTAACACTTTTCCTACTTTACAGATGGAGAAGTAAAGAGCAGAGAAAGGATGGAACCTGTCTATGGTCAGTTTAGGCCTTTCAGGCTCTCGGTGTAACATGTCTGGTGGTGAGCACCTAGCCTGCTACCAGGAAGAAACAGCAAGGGTCTTGCCCACCCCTTGTGCCTGCAAAAGATAAAAGCTACTAGCAGCTTTAAAGAAAAAAAGCAACTTTTTAAATTTTTTATTTTTTTATATTAATCACAGTTTATTAACTTTGTGTCCCAGCTGGAGCCCCCTTTCTCATTCCCTCCCAACCTCACCCTCCCTCCCTCATCTCCTCCCTGCCCCTATCCAAGTCCACTGATAGGGGAGGTCCTCCTCCCCTTCCCTCTGACCCTAGCCTATCAGGTCTCAACAGGATTGGATGCATTGTCTTCCTCTGTGGCCTGGTAAGGCTGCTCCTCATCAGGGGAAAGTGATCAAAGAGCCAGCCACTAAGTCCATGTCAGAAACAGTCCCTGTTCCCCTTATTAGGGAACCCACTTGGACACTGAGCGGCCATGGGCTACATCTGAGCTGGGGTTCTAGGTTATCTCCATGCATGGTCCCTGGTTGGAGTATCAGTCTCAGAAAAGACCCCTGGGCCCAGATTTCTTGGTTCTATTGCTCTCCTTTTGGAGCTCCTGTCCCTTCCAGGTCTTTCTATCTCCACCTTCTTTCATAAGATTCCCTGCACTCTGCCTCAAGTTTTGCTATGAGCCTCAGCATCTGCTTTAATACCCTGCTAGGTGGAATCTTTCAGAGGCCCTTTGTAGTAGCTCCTGTCATGTTTCTTTCTCTTTTTTTTTAATTCCAGCTGTTTTATTTTATTTATTTATTTATTTATTTATTTATTTATTTTCTGTTTGCCTTTCTGGGTGAGGATTGATCATCTTACCCTAGGTAGTCCTCCTTGCTTAACTTCTTTATGTGTACAGATTTTAATATGTTTATCCTATATTATATGTCTAATATTCACTTATAAGTGAGTACATACCATGTGTGTCTTTCTGCTTCTGGGATACCTCACTCAGGATGATCTTTTCTAGATCCCACCATTTGCCTGCAAATTTCATGATTTCCTTGTTTTTAATTGCTGAGTAGTATTCCATTGTGTAAATGTACCACAATTTCTGTCCATTCCTCCGTTGAGGGATAGCTGGGTTGTTTCCAGGTTCTGGCTATTATGAATAAAGCTGCTATGAACATGGTTGAGCAAATGTCCTTGTTGTGTACTTGAGCATCTTTTGGATTTATGCCCAGGAGTGGTATAGCTGGATCTTGAGGTAACACTATTCCTAATTGTCTGAGGAAGCACCAGATTGATTTCCAAAGTAGTTGTACAAGTTTACATTCCCACCAGCAGTGGAGGAGGGTTCCCCTTTCTCCACAACCTCTCCAGCATGTGTTCATCTTGAGTTTTTTATCTTAGCCATTCTGATGGGTGTAAGGTGAAATCTCAAGGTCATTTTGATTTGCATTTCCCTGATGACTAAGGATTTTAACACTTCAAGTGTTTCTCTGCCATTTGATATTCCTCTATTGAGAATACTCTGTTTAGCTCTATACCCTATGTTTTTAATTGGATTACTTGATTTGTTGCTGTTTAACTTCTTGAGTTCTTTATATATACTAGATATTAGCCCTCTATCAGATTTAGGGTTGGTGAAGATCCTTTCCCAGTCTGTAGGCTGTCATTTTGTTCTGACGACAGTGTCCTTTGTTTTACAGGAGAAAAAGGAAGTTTTATTACATCTGTTTGTGTGCTCATGTATACACGCACATGCTACAGTGCCATATGGACGTCAGAGGACAACTTGCAGAAACTAGGTCTCTTCTTCCATTACGTGGTCCCAGGGATAGAACTCAGGAAGCATCTCTATCTGTTGAGACATTTTGGTGGTCCTCAAAAAGGGGAATCTGATGCCACGGAATATCTTAAGCAAAAAAACAAAGGTAGCCAAGACTTCTTGACAAATTTATTCAAGGGAAAGAAATAAACTTAGAACTTTGTATGCAATAATTATCACCTGCACAAATGCTCTCTTAATTATCTTAATGAAGGGAATTTCCATTCTGATTAAAAGAAAACCTGCCACTAAGCTCTATTAACCAGCCAATTTGTCCCATTTTGTTCAGAGAGCCATATCTTACATATAAGCCAACAACACGTTTGAATACGTGTCTCCAGTATATTACTTACACGCCATAAAAATTAAACATTTCTCTCCTAACTAGGTTTACATGATAGGTGGGCAATTGCTTAGGTCATTAACTTCCATTGCACCTCAGGTTAGAGAACAAGTTAAATGCTGAAGGCAGGCAATGAGCTCTGGCTGGGTGACAGCTGCTCTGTGATAAAGTCTATTCAGGATTCTGGAATGAAAGGTGGAAAACTGATGGGTTCCCAAGGACAGGACGCTAGAACTATCAGACAGGGAAATGGGAAACGGCACTGGTCCATTTCAGAATCTTGAACACTCATAAACCTGCCCAGTGCAAAGCCCTGGCAAACGATGCTAGGATTAACAGGTCTACAAACTGAAGCTACAACTTGCAGATACATATCAAAGAAGGTATGTGTATTTTCAGCTCAATTTAGGGGGAAAAAGCATTTTTATAACCAGAGTTGAGAATTAAACTCTGATGTTAAAGCTCCACGCTAAGTGATGTGCAGATGTAAACAATGATGGTGCGTGAGAATAGTGCTGCTGTGCAGACAACACACATGACTGCTTGAATACTTTCCCTAACCAGGACCTTCTCCTTAACCAGTTCTCTACCTAATATGTCAGTGTTAAGTAAGACTGTTAAGATGCTGTAATGGCGTGAATGCAGTATCCATAAAAAGCATGTAGGAAACTCAATGGCCACTGTAACACGGGAATGTTTAAGACACCATGAAGGTATCTGCTCTCATGAACTGATCAATGCTGTTATACTGGGAGAGGGATCATGATATAAGGAGGAAACTTGTTTCTCGTGCTCTTTCTCCTACCCTATTGTTTTGTTCTTCTGCTCTACCATAGAATGGCACAGCAAGAAATCCCTTGCCAAACACCTGCACCTCATTACTGAACTTCCCAACTCCAGAGCGGTGAGCACATAAATTTCTTCTTGTTATAAATTATCCAGTCTGTGGCATTGTTATAGCAGCATGAAACAGACTAAAACATGTGCTGGGCAGCACAACTGGCCCTATAAACATCTGCCCACTCTCCTACTGAGAACACACCCTGTGCTGACGATTGGACAAAATGTGAAATGTTTTTCATAGTCAAAGAAACTCATCAGCTGTGAAACAGGTCTCCTGCTATTCCAAAATGAAAGCCATAGACGGACACAGGAGACCATGACATGGACATAACAATATCAATTCAACCCCAACCAGTAACTGACAGAAAAGACATCTGCGAGGGTCTTATATTTGGAACATGCGAGGTATGGTGATGCAAAGCTGCAATCTTTACACTGAGGATGCTAAGGCAAGAGGATTGCTGTGAATTTAAGTCTGGGCTGGGAAACACAGTAAGATTCAGTCTCAAAAGTAAACAAACAAAATAAAAATTGGCAGGGTTTCTCTGTGTAGCCTTGGCTATCCTGGAACTCTGTAGACCAGACCAGCCTCAAACTCACAGAGATCCACCAGCCTCTGGCTCCCTGCATGCCAGGGACAAAGGTGTGTGCCACCACCAGGCGGATAGCCACTTCTGAGGAACTGCTGAGAGCAGAGTTCCCAGCTTCCAAGGAACCACCAGCCGGTGTGACAGCACACTCCCGCAACCCCAGTAACGCAAGAAACTGAGGCAAAAAGATCGAGAATTCCAGGGTAGACTGGGTTACATACATAATATGACCCTGTGTTCAAAACAACATAAAAGCCAGCCAGGCCTGTTGGTGCAGGACTATAATCTCAGCTATTTGGGAAGTTCAAGGCCAGCTCTGGCAACTTAATAAAAAGAGACCCAGTCTGAGGGAGGGAGGGAGGGAGGGAGGGAGGGAGGGAGGGAGGGAGGGAGGGAGGGAGGGAGGGAGGGAGGCTGAGGATACAGTTCAGTGGCAGAACACTTGCCCACCTTGCTTGATGCCCAAGGTTTAATCTCTGTACCACAACAAAACAAGACCACCATCAAGAAAAGCAAAAGACAAGTTTACAAAATGAAAGAATATTTTCAAATTATATACTTGCTTTTTGCTTTGAGATAGGATGACATTCACCCCAAATGAGGAGCTCACTACAAACCAAACTGAAGTTGGTAAATCACTGAGTTTAATGGTATTACTTCCAGTAGTACAGGTGAGGGGGACAATGACAGCAGCAGGGAGCGCCAAAGACACTTGTATCACTAAAAAGCCCACCCCATACAGTGACAACTCAGGAAAGCTGTGTGTCCTCGGCCAGCTGGCCTCAAGGAGCCTGTGTGAGATGACTTGAACTTCTGATCCTCCTTCCTCTACAGCCCAAGTGTTAGAATAACAGGTATGATCACCGTATCTGGTTTTCAAATCACAGGTCTAATAAAGGATTTGCACTTAGAATGTGTGAATTTTTTATAAAGCTCAATAGTACAAAAACAATCTAATTTTTAAATGTATTTGTGTGTACAAATGTTTTGGCTGCATGTGTGTATATGAATCACCTGCAGGCCTGGTGCCTGAAGAGGTCAAAGGACATCAGATCTCCTGGAACTGGAGTTAAGGGTGTTGTAAGCCATCACAGGGGTGCTGGGAACGGAACTGGGTCCTATGCAAAAGCAATAAAGTGTGTAACTACTGAGCAATCTCTCCAGCCCAAGACAACCTAATTTTTCAAGTGAGTGGAGAGTCTAGCTCTGCTAAGAAGATTACAAATGGCAAATAAACATGAAAAGATGCAGATCAAAATCACATGGAGAAGTCACATCAAACAGGACGGCTGCACTGAAAGGGAAGGTAGGAGGTGGGTATATAACACAGTTGGTAGAGTGCTAGCATGCAGGGAGCCCTGGGCATCCCAGAAACTGGGTATGTATTGTACGGTAGCAGCTTCCAAACTCAAAGGGAAAAACAGAGAGGTTCATGGGACTAGGGAAGCTGGAACTTGGAAAATTCACAAGAGCTCTTCTAAAGAATTACAGAAGCAGTAAGCTGCTGGGGGAGAATGACTAACTAGGCTGCAGAAAGGTATCTGTCTCTCACAGTTTCCTGACAGTTGTGCAAAAAAGTCCAGGGACACAGCTTTCCTGAGTTGTCACTGTATGGGGTGGGCTTTTTAGTGATACAAGTGTCTTTGACGCTCCCTGCTGCTGTCAGTGACCCTCACTTGTACTACTGGAAGTAATACCAAAAATCACAGTGATTTAACAACTTCAGTTTGGTTTGTAGTGAATGTCATTACTCTCCAGAATAAGTTTGCCCTACAAGGGTTATGTCTTGTAATTCCAGCACTCGGAAGGTCGAGGCAGGAAAACATAAAAAAAGTATTATATTTATTATTATCTTGCCCCCCACAATACCCATATATACATGTTTTTGATGGGTAAACCTAGATTGGTATAAAACATGAGGCAATCCTTCTGCTTTCATCCTCCCAAGTGATGAAATAGATAGTCTTTCTTAAACATAGGATGGATAAGGATATTAATCTCTTGAGAGGCATTGAAAATTATAGGCAAAATCTTTAACATGGTATATAAGAGCTTTTAGCTCTAACTTGAAGCTTAGGAAACTAAAAATTTAAGTTCCCAAGGAGTCCTGATACCCAGTTTAAGCATCACTGCCTTAGGCTTGCTTTTTTTGTTGTTTTTTAAGTTTTGTGTATATGTGCATGATGGTGCTCTCAGAGGCCAGAAGAGGGTGCTGGATTCCTAAAGCTAAAATTACAAGTGGTTGTGAGCTGTTTGACATGGATACTGGGAATTGAACTCTGGTCCTCTGGAAGAGCAGCAAGTACAATTAAACACTGAGCCATCTCTCCAGCTTTCCTTCTTCCATGCAACTTTTCTGATATAAGCTTGATAGCAATACAGTAGTGAGTAAGAACAATAAAAATTCTTGTTTATCTTCTATTTAGGAAGGGAATGGAAGAATTTAAAAAATAAAATCTACTGTGTATCAGACAGCTACAGGTGCTATAGAGAAGCCAAATATCTCTCAAACCCAAGTATTTGAGTTTTAGGGCCTAGGTAGGGAAGATTAGCTTAATATGGGAAGGCTATCCAATTGGCTGGCCAGGAAAAAACAAATACAAAATTGGGGCACATTTTTTTCTGCTGCCTTGGACATCAGAACTCCAGAACTCCAAGATGACTGGCCTTTGTACGCCAAAATTCAAGCCATTACCTTCCTCAAATACCCAGGATATGCAAATGAATGCTTCCTCCATTTTTATACTGAGCTCTCTGCGCCAATGTTATCTTATCAGGAATGCCATCTTCAACCACCACATTTAAAATGGCCTCCCCACAGGCTGTAATTCCTGGTCCTCTCATCCTGTATTACTTTTCCCATTGACACGTATCTCTGTTGATTTTTCTGCACTGTAACAGGATACCCGAGACTGAGTGATTTATACTGAACAGGAATTTCTCTGTTCTTGAGACTAAGGGTGCAAGAGTCTTCGAATGAACAAGCCCTGGTGAGCCGATCTGCAGTACATGAGAGATAATACAGGTACAACAGACTTCTCTCCTGACAAAGCTGGGGCTTATTCCTAGACTTCCAAACAAACATGCTAGACATAATACAAGGAGGTGAAACTTTTGGAACAGCCAAAGTTTCTCCATGAAAATGATCAAAAAGTTGCTGGCAAGACTGCTCAGTGCGTAAAGGCATCTGCCACCAAGTCTGACAACCTGAGTTCAATCCCTGGAAGTCAGACGGTAGAGGAGAGAACCAACTCCCCCCAGCTGTCCTCTGACCTTCACTCTCACACCACAGCTTCCTAAAATACCATTCACTCCTAAAATAAATGTAATTTTAAGAACTTAAAATATCCAGTGATGGCACATGCTTTTAATCCCATCACTCAGGAGGCAGAAGCAGGAGTATCTGAATATGAGGCCAACCTGATCTACAGAGTGAGTTCCAGGATAGCCAGGGCTACAAAGAGAAATTCTGTCTTGGGAAAAATTAAATAATCAAAAGGGGATGAATATATAACTCACTGACACTATTTGCCTAACACATGCAAAGCCATGATTTTAATCCCATCCTGGGGGAAACACTGCAAAACAATCCAGATAGGTAGATCAAGCAGAACTCATCAGGTTCTGCTTGCTGAAATACAACTGAAATGCTCTGTAAGTCTTCTGGGAGAGCTGCTAAATGGAACAGCATTAGCTTAAGACAGAGTCCTTCCTTTCTGCCTTCTTCTCCCTGGACTCTTTCCTGCTGCCTAGAATGAGGACATGATGATTGGAGTGTAACAGCCTTCTTTTCCTTGAAGTGACCTTGAATATAAATGCCTTAAGCCAAGGATAACAGAAGTAGCTTTGATTTCATGGAAAAACCATTTCATCCCTGAACCACATACTTCTGTACTTCTTACACATGAAAAAAATAAAACGCTATACTTAAAATTTTTACATTACATTTTATTTGTGTAGGAGCTAGAGGCACAAGGCACAACACGAATATGAAAGTCAGAGGAAAACTTATAAGAGTCAGTTCTTTCCTTCCACCATGTAGATCCTGACCATCTCACTGGCCCAAAATCCTAAACATCTTAAGTCTCTGTAGCTTTTTTTTTTTTTTTTACATTTATTTATTATTCTTTCATTTGTTTATTCTGGGTGGGCGCACTATGCACGTGGAGGCAAAAGAACACCTTGTGGGAGTCTGGCTCTTTTTTCCTACCGTGTGGGCTCTAAAAATTGAACCCAAGTTATCAGGTTTGACAGCAGGCACCTTTACCCACCAAACCATCTGGCTGGCTCCAAATCCTGTCCTTTTAAACTTTTCTGTTTTATGTAGCTAAACATGATTCTACTTAGTAAGAGGAAGAGAGAGATGTTTAAAAAGAATATGTCATTTGATCTGTGTTTTGATGGATGACAGGAATTCTACATGGAGAATAGGAAAAGGAAAGAGCATTTGTGAAATTACACAAGAGAACAAGACATTCAGAGAATACTGAATACTTCTGAAACGCCCAGAATCTGAAAGAAATGGCAAAGATATTAACATTCATATCCCCACTTCTCAGTTGTGTCCACTCAGGTCTTAGAAGGTCTGAAAACCAGATTCAGCTTAGCTCCATGACATGATTGCAGAGCTCTCTGAACAGCTCTGAACTCACTGCAGCTGCTAGCCTGACTATCTTCTCCCTGCAACACTTTCCACACGGAGAGCAAGGAACTGTAAACTTCATATTTACTACTAAAATCTTAAAAAAGAGCCTGGCATAAAAGCACAATTGCTGGGTAGAGGAATGAATAAAATGAATAAAAAAGACTTTGTATTAAAATGTAATGGCTCAATTTTATCTTGTTTGTTTGTTTAGAGGCAGGGTTTTACTGTATAGCCTGGAACTCAATATGTAGACCAGATGGCGTTAAACTCAAAGATCTGCCTCCCAAGTGCTATGGTTACAGGTGTGTGCCATCACACAAGGCTTCAATTCCATTTTAGACATTAACCTTAAAAAAACCAAAAAACTAAACTGAAGAAAACTCAGTTCCAGTAGATGTTTCCTTAATTCTATCAGTATGATTTACAAAGCCCAGATTTTGGCATGGCTGTTTATTTCTATTGTTTTGCCAAATGTAATCAGACTACACATTAGATTTCTGCATTTTAAAATTTTGTATACAGTCTTTCACTTCAGAAAATGCTTTAATTTAAACATGAAATGGAGAATTCTGAGTTCTACAAATCTGCCAAAACAATCTCAATGTGGGAACAGCTTTTACAGTTAACAGAAAGATCTTTTCATGCCAAAGCTCAACAACTGGCTTTTGTGCCTACCTTCATAAAGGAGATGCTCATCTGCAAAATGTCAAATTCCAACTACCACAGTACTTAGCCCGCTTAAACAGCTAAGAAAATGGCTTGTTAGCTAACCAAAAACACAACAAGGGGCTAGAAAGATGAAAAGAAATGAAAGCATGAAGACCTAAAAAGTCTGATACTAAAAAGTGGGCCATGGCCATGCATGCATCTATAAACCCAACGCTACAGTCATGGGCAGGTGCAGAGACAGGAGGATTACCAGGGCTTGCTGGCCACCAGTCTAGTTCCAGGTTCAGTGAGGAGCCCTGTCTCAGAATAAAGGGGAGAGTAATAGATCAGTACACCTGATGTCTTCCTCTGGTCTCCACACATGCATGGGTATATGTATCTCCCTCTCCTCTCACTTCACCCCCAACCCAGAGGAGTGGGGGAGACAGAAGACAGGCAACTAACTGTTTAACTAGCAAATGATACAAAATGTCTTCTCTAGGTTTATGGCTTTTTAAAAAGAACGACCTAATTTTATAGAAGGCCTCTCTAAATACAGAATTAATTATTCATTAAAACAAAACAGACTGGCAAGATGCCTCAGCAGGTAAAGGCATTGCTGCCAAACCTGACAAGCTGAACTTGACCCAGGAATCCATATGATGTAAGGAGAAAACCAATTCCTGAATGTTGTCCTCTGACCTTTACACAGTGTGCACATTCATATGTTAAGTAAATAAATAAATACAAAAGAGATTAAACGGTACAGAAGCACTTGGGATTTGCTATGTGCTAGTTCTCTTGTTTAAGAAAGTTCATCTTATTGGGGGGACATGTATGTATGTAAGATTTATTATAATTTTATTATAATACAGTTTCTATAATACAACATAGTGCTTGAAACTCACAGATATCATTTTCCTTGGTAGATGGATCAAGAAAACCTTCCATAGTGCAGCAGTTTGAGTTTGTAAGGCAAGTACATGAGTTAACAATGTTTTTGCAGATAACTTTTTTAAAAAGTTTGTTTAAGGCCCCACACAATAGAAAGCTAGGTACTCAAATACATAACATTACGCTGTTTTGCAATTTAGGCATATGTATGTATCAGCTGAATGAACAAAAAAAAAAAAAAAATGAGTGATGGACACATGTGAACCTTGAACCAAGTCTTGTTCTAGTCACTAGGAAACTCAAGAGTTTGCTTCTAATCCTTAGTAAAGAACAAGAACTGGTATTAAATTTACCCTGGCTTCATTTACTATGTCATCTTTGTTTTCCCCTCACTGCTGATCTATTTATTATAGACCCTATTATGATTCTGTTGAGACACAATCTCTTCATGCTGTCCAGCCTGACCTCAAACTCGTGACTCTCCGTCTCTGCCTCCTTGATGACTAAGACTTCAAGCATGCGCTGCTACACCCAACTCACCCTGCTTGTCTGTTTAAAATGGGCTCTAGAGGCACATCTCTGAGCTTTAAGCCTGCTTTGTAGATGGTGTCCTTTCTCGAGAAACCTTGTTCCAAATATCAAAAAACTAAGTATACAAGCAACTAAGTACATAAATAAAATAAACGAGTAATGAGGAGTGAAGGAAAGAAAAAAGCTCTCACTACTTGTTATTTATAATCAGATCTCACTATACAGTCCAGGCCTTAAAACTTCAGGATTCCCCCTTGGCCTCCCCAGTGCTGATGGTGGGAATGTGCTACTACATCTGGCTACCTGAGTAGCTCAGGCAGTTTGTTGTTGTTGGCATGTGTATGCACATATAATGTGCCTGCCTATGTGTCTATGTGTAGGGCACATGTGTTCATGTGTGTGCAAGTGGAGGCCAAAAATTGACAATGGGTGTCTTCTTTGATCATTCTCCATTTTATTTACTGCATAGTGGTCTCTCAATGAACACGGAGTTTGCCAATCCAGTTAGCTTAGGTAGCCACCTTGTCCCAGGATCTCCTATTTCTGCATCCCCAGTGCTGGGATTACAGGTGGCTGCCAGGGTGGCCTAGCTTTGTAACATGGGTTCCAGGACTTATGCTTGCATTAACAAGCATTTTATCCACTAAGCCATCTCTTTAGTCCAGAATAAGCATACTTAAAGTTAATTCCTGCCTGGCGTGGTGGCACACACCTTTAATCCTATCACTTGGAGGCAGAGGCAGGTGGATCTCTGTGAGTTCAAGGCCAGCCCAGTCTACAAAGACGTCCAGGACAGCCAGAGCTATTACACAGAGAAACCTCGAAAAACAAAACAAAATGTCCCTTTAAGAAAATGATACACGGGGGCTGGCGAGATGGCTCAGAGGTTAAGAGCACTGCTTGCTCTTCCAGAGGTCCTGAGTTCAATTCCCAGCAACCACATGGTGGCTCAAACCATCTATAATGAAATCTGGTGCCCTTCTCTGGCATTCAGGTGTACATGCAGGCAGACCATTGTATACATAATGAAATAAAAAATAATTCTTAAAAAAAAAAAAAGAAAATGATACACATATAAAATGTAACCAATAAAGCTGGAGATGTAATCACTCTCTTCACATTGTATCAGTTATGTGTTTGATAGAGGGATGTGAGCAGTACATATGCAACAGTGCACATCTGGAGATGTGGGACATTTGTGAAGTTGGTCCTCTCCTTCCATCTTTACACTAAACTTGGGTCATTCGACTTTTGCAGCAAGCGCTTCACCAGCAAACTCTTCACTTTTTCTAGGATGTTCTACTGATAGTTTAGAGTGAAACTAGACCTCACAAACAAGCCATCAGTAAAGATCTCTTATTTTGCCCCTGAGTGCTAAAAAGAAGAGGAGGTCTCTGCTGGGGGAACTCTTCAGCCTCAAAAAACTGTTCTTCAAAGGCCACAGAGTATGAAGGAGAGTGAAAAAATAGGAAATAGGAGCTCGTACGCTTTTGTCCCCAGGCCTGAAGATGCAAGTGCACCAACCGGAACGGGTGCTCACAGACCAGCACACCCTCTTCGGAGCCTCCACACGTATGGCCATGGAGGGTCAGGCCACATGGGTCTATACATCCTACTGTCCCTGACCTAGCAATACATTTTTTACTTACCTATTCCATAAATTTAAGTGTTGGGGAAAGTGGCTCCCATATTCTTAATAAAATAATGTGAATTAAGCTGATCAAAGTTTAGTAGCACTAAACTACCCAAAACAGGAGGAGGTTTTGCGTGTTTTGTGTTTGTTTATAGACTTTTATGATAAAATATATACAAGTTAGAACTTGGAACATTTTATTTTCTTTAATGCGGTCTTGCTATGTAACCTAGACTGATCTCAAACTCAGGGTCCTCAAACTTACTGTCTTCCTGCCTCACCCTCCTAGAATTATAGAAATGTGCCAACCCACCCAGCCAAAAAACTGTGTTTGGGTTTTTTGTTGTTGTTGTTTTGTAAATACCTATTTGTCAGACTTCTATTTATCTGGTAAAGATGATCATAAATTATAAGGCTGACTATTATTTATTAACTTTCAAGATAAAACCAAATGCTTCCTGCAGGATTTTTTCCTCCTAGTGTCCTTGAGAATTCCAGATTGATTTTGCAAATGCAATAGTACTTGTAAACAGATCATTTAGATGGAACATCCTGCCATTATGAAAATAAATTACATGTTCATTAGGAAGCAAAATGACCCTCAATAAAAAAGACAATGTGGTATCAATGTATGAATAAAGATTATCTAAAAAGTACATTTTCCTTAAAGATAAAAAGTCTGTATCTTCCTGGGTGTAATGTATAATATATCTGTAAACATTTCCTATCAGCATTTGCTAGCATTATTATCCGATGAGAAGGGCCAATGGTAATTAGCCAGCAAGATCAATGTGAATAAAAATGTGAATGAGCAAATCAGGTCAGGAAAAACTCAACCTCTCCGATGGGGATATTATCTGTTGTTCTCCCATGTCCCCCCACGCCATGCCTGGTCTTCCGGACTTTGCTCCAGTGTGGTTCTTTGCATTGCCTGTACCGACTGCTCCCTCATCTCTCTGTCCACTTTGTCTATGATCTTTTCCACTATATCCCCTGAACTCTAACCACTTTTGTCAATGTCCCCTTTACCTCCTTACTCTAAGTGAAATCTGCTGTCTCTCATGACAATATCAAGAGTCAAAGCCAGCATAGGCTACACCATAAGGCCTGTAGGAAGAAAGGAGAGAAGGAAAAGGAGAGGGAGAGCGGGAAGGAAAGAAAAAAAAAGCTAAAATTTAAAAGTAGAGTTACTACTTAAGCCAGTAATCCTATACTTAGAGTATTTTCCAAAATAATTGAAAAGCGGATCTTCTAGAGGTATTTGTTTTGTTTTGAGACAGGTTCTCTATGTAGCCCTGGCTGGCATGTACTTGCATTGTAGACCAAGGTGGCTTCAAACTCACAGAGATCTCCTTGTTTCTACTTCCCAAATGCTCAGATTAAAGGTATGTGTCATTGTGCCAAGCTTGAAGACACTTGGACACCCAAGTTCACTGTAGCAACATTCACAGTAGCCACGAGGTAGTAACAATCTAAATGTCCCCCGATGGAAAGATAAAGAAAATGTAGTACAGGTCAGGCATGGTAATTCACTCCTGTAATCCCAGGACAGAGAAGGCCAAGACAGGAGAACTGTCAGCACAAGGGCAGTCTGGGATATACTGAGTCTACCAGCCTAGCTACACAGAAAGACCCTGTCTCAAAAACCAAAGACACTTCCATATAAAACAAAAACAGATATTTAAAAAGAAACACAAAGGCAGGCAAGACAGCTCAGCTTGCCACAAAAGCCTGATGACCTAAGTTCTACCCCCAGAACCCATGTGGAAGGAGACTATCAACCCCTGAAAGATGCCTCTGACTTTCATGTGTGTAGTATGGCATGCATGAGCCTGTCATTCCCACCCTGTTCCCCTTCTCTTAACAGCATGATCGCCCGAGATTGTGGCCAGTGGCCTGAACTGGAAAGTGTTGGAGGTGTTGGGAGACCTCAGTTGGCAGTGAGCAAGACAAAAAACAGACTTCTTGGAAGGCAGGCTTCATTGAGCAGCTCATTTAAGAGCGGGGGCGGGGACAAAAGCCATGTAAACCTTTGGGGAGTAAGTAGAGGCTTTTGGCTGGGCTAAAGTGTTGGGAACACCTTATCTGCCTGAGGAGGAATTCCAGGAGCTTGTTGGACATTACCGTATAAGGAGAAGGGAAGTTTAACCTGTAGCCTGGCCACCAGGCTATGTGGCCTCCTCAAGGATGGCAGAGGTAGAAGCCCAAAGGCTTCCTGTACCAGGACACCAGCCTAGGACAGGGAGGAGGGAGTCCTGCTCTGGCAGGCCTCAGGACAAGATTTGGGTTCGGACACGCCTTGACCTCACTCTTGCTCCAGGCAGGCTCTCCTAGTCATAAAGCTCCCACCTTCGCCACCCCTGCCCCACATGAGCCCACACTAAAATATATGCAACATTACATACATGATACACATACACACAAATACTTAGTAGTAATAAAATTTAAGGAGGCTGGGAAGACGGCTTAGAGGTTAAGAACATACACTGGTATTACAGAGGCCCCAGTTTGGTTAACAATACCCACACTGAGTTGTTTGCAACCCAACCACTTGTAACTTCAGCTCCAGAAGGGTCCAATGCCTATAGCTTCCATGGGCACTGGCATACACAAGCACAAACCCATACACACAGACATACACAGATGCACATACCAAAAAAAGAAAAAAATAGTAATAATAATCTTAAAAGGTTAGAGCTTTTAAAACATGGTGTGTATACCCTTGTACATGTGCTTTCACATAAAGAAATATTCGGCCTTTAAAAAAAGACTCAGATTAAAGAGATGGCTCAGCAGTTAAAAACATTTGCTACTCTTTCAGAGGACACAGGTTTGCTTTCCCAGCACCCACATGGTTTTACAACCACACAGAACTGCAATTCTGGAAGAGGTCCCAACTCCCTCTTCTGACCTCTGCAGGAACCACGCATGCACGTGGTACACTTGCATACATGTAGATAGAACATTCATACACATAAAACAAACCTTATTAAAGGGGGAAAAAAAACTCTTGGGGCTAGAGAGGTGCCTCAGCAGATAAGCGTACTGTCTGCTCATCCGAAGGTCCTGAGTTCAATTCCCAGATGGTGCCTTACCACCATCTATACTGGAATCTGATGCCCTTTTCCGGCATGTAGGCTTATACATTAAATAAATTCAATCTTGAAAAAAAAACCAAAAAACTCTTATATGATGTAATGTTTATGAGCCCAATACCCTTCTGACTCTTATATCCTGGGATCGTGATCATGTGCCCACATCCTAGAATCAGAATCTTAAAAGGCAACTCTTCCTAATAACTGAACCCACAGGCTTTAAATAATAAAGTTCAAACTTTACTTTGGTACCAAGTACTGTTATGGGATCCTGTTTTTTAGCAATTCCTACCTGCAGTGAAAGACCAAGAGCCTCTTTTCACATAAGCCTCCCTTCCTAACACTGAGCTCTCTTAAATTCAACATGACTGTACAGGCTGGGTTAATAATTCAACAAACAGGCCATTAGCTTATCTGCCCGCTTTCATATTTACTGTTACTCTCAACTCACTAAGTAGCTCTACCCCAAGAACTCTCCAGGTTGAGCACAGAACACAGGTATTTATCAAAGTCAACAAGTCTCAAACACTAGGAAGGGTAAACAGATCATGCATCATAAATAAAGGCCATTGCTTCCAACCAGGCCTTTGAGGAGAAAGGCTCTGCTAGAGGTGCACTGTGGGGCAACTCTGATCAAAAGTTAGTTTCAATCTATTAACCTGTTGTGATTACTGTTGGTACACAGATCTATAGAATAAGGCAAAAGAAAAAAACAAACCCTCCATGTTTAGGTTACTGTTGCTATGATGAAGCGTCACGAACAAAAGCAAGTTGCGGAGGAAAGTGTTTATTTGGCTTACAGTTCCGAATCACTGTTCATCAACAAAGATCTGCCAACTCAAGCAGGGCAGGAGCTGGTGCAGAGACCATGGAGGGGTGCTGCTCACTGGCTACCTTTTCATGGCTTACTACGTATTGAGAATTTTGGTATCTTTAAAAACCCAGTTATGTTATGTGAATATGTTTTTGTTTTAACCCCAGGTGTGGGATATGGGATTGCTTCAGACTGTCCACAGCCACTAACATCAGGAGGGGCGTGATTTTTGCCCAGATGCAGAAAGTTTACATTTGGGATTCTGGGGACCTTGTGAGGGTATAAACGCTAGAGTCCTAAGAGGGCCTGCGGCAGCTGCTGCTCCCTCTATTGCTGCTGATTCCTGCTGCAGCTCTTGCTATTGCTGAATTGCTGGATTGCTGTTTGCCAGTAATTGCTAGTTGGAAATATTCTAAAGATGAAGCCTGGACTTGCCCAAAAAAATCCACAACATCCCTAATCAGCTGGAAGTAAAGAGGTCTATGCTCCCTTTCATAACCTTCTTTCTCACCTACCTAGTGTTGGGGGTTGGGGGGTGGGAAGAGATTGAGGTGGGGAAGAGTGGTAGATACAGAAACACAAAGCCAAAAAGCCAAACTACATTGCTTGGCCTGCTTTCTTGCAGAAGCCAGGACCACCTGCCTAGAGGTGGCCCCACTGGCAATGGGCTGGGCCTTCCCATATCGAAAATCAATTAAGAAGATGCCCCATAGGCCTGCCCTCAGTCCAATCTTTTTGTTTCTTTTACATTTCGACAGCAGGTTCTCTTCCCTCCTCTCCCAGTCCTTCCCCAACAGTCCAATCTTATAGAGGCATTTTCTCAATGAAGGCTCCTCTCTGATGACTCCAGCTTGTGTCAAGGTGGCATAAAACTAAATAGGACACTCCATATCCTCACATATCTTTAAATAAGTCAGTGATTAGAAAGACTTTTAAAAACATTTCCCCTGTATACAGGATGCAGTGACACATGCCTTTAATCCAAGCACTCAGGAGTCAGAGGCAGGCAGATCTCTGTGAATTTGAGACCAATCTGTTCTACTTAGTAAGTTTTGGTTTGCCAGAGCCATATAGTGAGACACTGTCAGAAAAAAAAATAAAAAAAAAAAACCCACCACCACCACCAACAACAAATCCCTGTATCTGTTTTGCTGGTGCTAATAGACACTGCCACTCCACCACAACTTCCTAGTGCTGCCTTGCTGGAAGAGTCATCCCAGTCTTCCAGCCCCAGCTCCCTCAGTCAGAAGCAGCTAGACGAGCTACTCTTTAAAGGTCCCCTTCCATAGCACAATGTTATAACCATGACATTGTACCCTACATGTCTCACAGTAGAGAATGAGTAAGGAGTAACAGCAAACTAGACACTGGAAAAACAAATACATCAAGTGATAGACTTATGAGAAACCTCATATAGATCGAGTTCTCACCACATATACAGACATTTCAGAACTTTGTTCCAACTAACAACAAAACTTGATTCCAAGATTCTTTGGTTGTTTTTTTAACTTTTTTCCAAATCACACTGAAATAGCTGTGCAGGGGTACAGGTCTGTAATGTAGCTTAAGAGGTTGGGGCAGGATTGCGGTGATTTTAAGGACAGCTTTGCTTACATAGAAAGTCCCATGCCACTCTAAGACCCCATGTTTTTAAATATTTATTTATTTTACATATATGAGTGCTCAGTCTTCACACACACCTAAAGAAGGAATCAGATCCCATTACAGATGGTTGTAAGCCACCATGTGATTGCTGGAAATGAACTCAGAACTTCTGGAAGAGGAGCCAGTGCTCTTAACAACTGAGTTATCTCTTTAGTTCCCATCCCATGTTTTGGGGTTTTTTGTTTTTGTTTTGGTTTTTGTTTTGTTTTAAATTGGCCAGAAGGTGCATGTCTTCAATCCCACCAGCACTTGGAAGGCAGGAGCAGGCAGATTTCTAGGAGTTCAAGGAAGGCCTGGTCTACAAAGCAAATTCCAGGACAGTCAGGGCTACATAGAAAAACTCTATCTCAAAACAAAAACAAAACATGTGCTCTCTAGAAAACATAAAATGGAAAAAGAAAGAAAGTACTCAAAAAGCCGTATTTTAATGGAACTGCTTTATATGCAGGTAAGCCGTATGTGCAGCCACTGATCCAACTGTCTTAGTACCTCATAACCAATGTGTATGCAAGTACCAAAAAGGTTTACCTCTGTCCACATACAAATACAGAAGATTTACCTCCGCCCGCATACAGACATAGAAGAACACGGGATAATCCAGCCCAGCACTCTTGTAACTGCAGCTTTAGGAATGAGAGACTTGAGTAGGAAAGAGACTGGTCGATAATCACAAACAAATCAAAGAGCAGAGCTGCGCCCAGACCTCAGGAGCAGGCTGACTGCTTGAGTATTAAGTGTGTACTAAGGAAATCTGTGAAAAATCTTATCATTCGTGAACAAATACCTGGAAATGGCTAAGAACACCCACATTTATGCTACTTTCCCTCACAGACGTATGTTCTGAACACTCAGTCCCAGCTTGTAGTATTATTTTGAAGCCTGTGGAGCTTTCAGGAGGAAGGACCTGCCTAGAGGAAGTATGTCACAACGAACAGATCTTTGACGGTGATCTCCACCTCCAGTTCCAGGCTGCATGCTGTGCTTCCTGTTAGTGCTACGTGAACAGCACTGCCTCGTAATCCTGTTGCCACGGAGCCTCAGGGCTACTACCTCCACCATGTTTTTCTTGCCACACGGACTGATGAGTACAATAAAAGAGTAAATAACATTTTCCTCCCTTAAGCCACTTGGGAAACATTTTGTCACAACAGGAAAAGTAACTAACAGCCACTAACTGTAAGCAGAAGACCCTTCTTAGGTAAGTAAATCCCTCCTTGGGCGACATAGTGATTTTTCAAGCCTATGGGAACTACATAGTGAAACCTTATCTCAGAAACAAGAGCAGAACACAAAAACCCAGGAACAGAGCAGGTCCAAGTTGTAGCCCGGCTGGTTTTTGCCCACTGTCTATGTCACCAGGCTCCTCACTGGTAGCTCTCCGTTTCTGGACCAATTCCTGGTATTGTAGCATATGCCTATAATCTCCTGAATTCATGATTCTCCTGAAAACAGGGATTATACGCTTGTGCCATAATACTGGAATTGGCTTCATTTTTTCCAGCTTGACCAAGGCAATAAAAGGAACAGTAAGATCAGGTCAGATGAATATTTAAAATATGTAATTAATTTCTCTTTTTAATGAAAAAGAGAGCTTGCTTTGTAAAAGTACATTTGTAAGTTTCAAGAAATAGCTGCAGATACTTTGTATAAACATCAGAATAAGGTTTTACTGTCAGTTGGATTCAGGTCCAAATCTCAACTTCTTACCACATGTAACTCTGAACAAGTCATTTAGCATCTCAAGTCTCGGCTTCTTTGTCTATGGTAATGTGATTGAGAATCCCCACTTGTGGCTGGGGAGATGGCTCAATGGGTAAGACACTTGCCATGCAAGTGCGAGGCCCAAACATTTCATACCCTAGTACCCATGCCAATGCCAAATCAGAGTGGCAACTCACCTCTAACTCCAGAGCCAAGGAAGTAGACATAGAGGGCTCCTTGGAACAAGCTGGCTAGGTAGATCGGCCAAACTGGCAAGCTCTGGACTTAAGGTGGAGGGCAGAGGGGGATGGGACACTCTCTCAACATATAAGGTGAAGAGTAATTGAGGAAGATACCAACATCAATCTCTGGTCTTTATAGACACACGACAAACCTGCACATGAACCTATATACACATTAGTGTCCACCATACATGAACAGTTACATAGAAATGCATGAACAACATACACACACAGACACACCTGTTTTACAGGATTAGCCTGAGAATAAATAATAACTATATATTACATATATAAAGTACTAGCTATGGATGAGCACACACTCATCTTTTCAGTATATTTTCATAACCTAAATGTCTATCTCTACCACAAGGCTATGAACAGCTCAAGAACAAGGATAGCATTTTAGTCCATGTTGAGAGTCCTCAAATGGTAGGAGCCCCAGGACACTGGATAAAGTGCCACATGTGCCATGTCCTATGACAGATAGAACAAAATGATCGCACTAACACTGAACACAGTAATGAAGCCATGACAACAGACACTTGTTAGTTACACTTGTCAGGCAAAACTCTGTCTATATATAGTTTTGACTGCAGAGCTCAATCTTTCACCGAGGCTGGCTTTGATTTCAGCCACCCCTCCTGCCTCAGCCTCCAGGGTGCTGCAGTTATAAACATACGCCACCACACTTTAGATCCCTTAACAATTTTTCTCCTCCCACATTACACATTCAACAATCTGCTAAGTATTATCACCTTTCCTTTTTTTTTTTTTCACTTCTATCAAAAAACTATTGTATTTTGTCAACACTGGATTGTATAGATAACATAATTTGTTTATATCTACCCATTAACGCGCCTCTGCGTGTTCCCAGTTAGGGTGGTACACTTTTGACTAACTTTACTACTGACAACTATGTAGGAGATTCTATGTGCGCACCCTGTTTAAAGTCCTCTTGAGTAAGTTCCCAGGGATTAATAGGTTACATGGCAAGTGGATGTTTAGAGGAAAATGTCCAACTCCTTTTCCAAAACGGTTAGCCCATTCTGTACTCCCAAACAGAAGTAATGGGAGAAAGCACTGCATCCTCACTGGCTTTGGTATCAGTGACAATACATACTCTCCCAACCAAGTCATAGTGTACAAAATAAAAAACTTTAACTGAGAGTTTAAGTCTCTCAAGGGCTGGAATTACGGAAGAGTGAGTCATCACGCAGAAATGTGGGAGGATAATTCCAAACTGAGGAACAGAAAGGCTAAATGACAAATTCACCACAAAATCAGGATTCGTTCACAGTCTAAGCGCCTTCTACCTCACAACCGTCACGTTTCCACTGGTTCTGCTTACTATGCAGGGACGTGCTAATTACAGACCCACAACTTTGTAGTAGCAAAAAAAAAAAAAAAAAAAAGGAACCAGAAAAAACGCAGCTTAGTTTCTTCCCATCTCTGTGGTTGTCTCCCTTTCCTTTTTTTTTTTTTTTGTTTTTTGTTTTTTGAGAAAACTGAAACACAGGACGGTTCAGTAACTTTCCCAACTTCACTTAAAAAAAAAAATATATGGAGGGGGCCAAAATAAGTAGTGAGTGCTAGTAAATACAAGGATTCTCTTGGAGATAACTAAACTGCTCAAAAGCACAAGCAAAAGGACTGCAGTTCTAACCCTCAGCACCCACATGGACACCTAAATGTGGTGATGCCTGCCTGCAACCCCAGAACTAGGGCAGCAGAGACAGGAGGACCCCTGAAGCACCAGCAGCCCAGCCAGGGCACCTCACACAGCAAGCTGGAACACCCTCCCCCCACATCAATCATAAATGAAGAAAATAAACCACAGCTTTGCCCAGAGGCCAATTTAGTGGGGGCACTTTCTCAATCAAAATTTCCTCTTCCAAAACGACTTTAGCTGTGTCATACTGCATAAAACCAGCCAGCACAGACACTGAGAATGACATTATGTACTACTCAACCATTAACCCTGTCCTCACAGACTGCATGCAATCAGAAAGTGTGGGTGAGACATACTTATATATCCTGTCATTGCAGCTGATAACAAAATTCATACCGAAGAAATTTGTTCAAGAACTGTTAAGTCAAAAAAAGGCCAGTCCAAAGCAGCAGTGCTTAAGCTAGCCATAACCACAGGACAGCTACAGTAGTGGGAGAAGGAAAGAAAAGCAAACAAACGTTTTAGGGGGAAAACAACAAAGACAAAGGTATTAAAGCAGAAACCAAGAGACAATGAGTGAACATAATGGACAGAGGGGAGAACGGCACGGGGTCCAGAGTACGGATTTCAAAAGTAATACTGTTAGTGTCAACCACAGGTAAGTGAGAGGAGTGCATCAGCAGATTTGCTTCTTAAAATTACAACGCAAACACTATTTAAACCTACCTATCTATAACTTTGGATATAACACAAAAAGGCTCAAGTAATAAATGCAAATACTGACTACTGTGTATCTAGACACCATTGCACATTACACTAAAACAGGGCTGTTTCCAAGGCAAGGCAACATATGGCTCCAGGGCCTGCCTGTAATTAACCTCTTTATAATTTTAGGACACAAAAAGGCAAAATTGACTTTCTCACTGCCTTGTTAATAGTTAATTATTTCACAAATAACACCTGCTTTGACCTAGTTTCTTCAGCAGTCATCTCAAAATTCTGCACTGAAACCATCATCCTTAAAAGCAAAGGATAATCAAGCCCATCACCAAAAGACGCCCTGTTTAAAACAAAACTTAGTCCCTGAATGTAATTCAGAGGTCCTGCCCAACAACTTCACCCTCTGTTATCAGGTACCAAGCCCATAAAAAAGAAGAGATGAAGATACATTGTTCCACATTACCATCAAACATCAGTTTTACATACAAACATAAATAATCAACTGGAAAAACCAACTATTGGTCCAGCATGGTAGTGTAAACCTGTAATATCAGCTCTCAGGAGGCAGAAAGTTCAGAAGAACTTCAGTTCAATACCCAACACCCACACTAGGAAGCACATAAGCACCTGTAACTCCAGTTCCATGGGATTCCATGCCCTCTTCTGTTCTTCATGGGGAGATACACACACACAAACATACCCAAGGCATGCATTCACATAGGCATGTACATGTATGCACACACAAATAAATATATACATGAATGAATGAATGAATGAATGAATGAATGAATATCTTTTAAAAAGAGAAAGAAAAGAAAACCCAGGGCGCTTGTAGCTAATTACCTGTGTACAAGATGCTTTAATAGGAATAACAATGGAAAAAGCACTTAGTACGTAAAGTGCACACCAAAGTTTACTAGGAGCTCAGCTGGGGATGCAGCTCTGCTGGGAGAGCACTTGCCTAGTATGCACAAGACCCTTGGATCCACTACATAAACTGGGAACGGTGCTGCACACCTGTAATTAGTTTTCTGGAGGTAGAGGTAGGCGGATGAGAAGTTCAAAGTCATCTTTAGCTACACAGTGAGTCCTGGGTCAGCTAGGAATAACACATGGCACTCTGTCTCAAAAAAGGAAAAAAGAAAAAGAAAGAAAGGAAGAAAAGTAAGAAGAAAGAAAGAAAAAGAAAAAAAAAAAAAAGAAAGAAAGTCTACTAGGAAGCTTAGCCTGAGGCTTTCACTGTGGACCTGAAACTTGTTGTTGGGTTATGAGGGCAAAGAATAAGTCTCCAACAATAGACAGTAAGATTCTTCACCAAGAATAAAATGTCCATGTATGACAGATGACTAACAAAGCATTTTCAGAAGTGACTTAAACAAACATGTAGGGCAGAGGAAAGTTGGGGACACTAAAATTCAACTAAAAGATCAAGAACATAATTCTCAGGGAGACTGCAACTGAAACTTAGAAAAGCACTAGAAGAAAAAGCAAAACCAACTAACAAACAAGATAAATCAAACAAAGGTTGTATTGGATCAATAGTTTATATTAAAATCTCTGGCTTTCAATCTCAGTTTGACTTCCTTCTCTAATGAGAGCTGTAGAATTTGTTTGTGGCTATGGTGGTTTGACTAATAATGGGCCCCATAGGCTCATATATTTGAATGTTTTAGTGACCAGGAAGTGATACTACTTGAGAGAATTAGAAGGAATTGTTGAATTGTTGAAGGAAGTGTGTCACTGGAGATAGGCTGAGTCTCTCTGTCTGTCTCTCTCTCCCTCCTTCTCCCTGTCTTCCCTCTCCCTGTCCATCTCTATCTCTCTCTCTCTCTCTCTCTCTCTCTCTCTCTGTGTGTGTGTGTGTGTGTGTGTGTGTGTGTGTGTGTGTGTGTGTCTGCCTACAGATCAAGATGTAGTTCTCAACTACTTCTCCAGCACTATGCCTGGCATACCTGCCCCCATGTTCCCCGCCATGATGATAATGGACTAAGCCTCTGAAACTGTAAACAAGCCCCCAGTTAAATGTTTTCTCTTTGAAGAGCAATTTCGATTTCAATAGAAGAGTGACTAAGACAGGAGATGGTATCAGGGACTGAGGCACTGCTGTGACAGGCCTGACCATGCTGTTTGTTGAAGGTTACAGAAGGCTTGGGGGCTTTCAGTGGGGCTTACTGGGTCATCCTAGTAGGAATACAGAAGGCAGTTCTGAGGATAATTTGAACTGTGGGAAAACTGCTCAAGAAGTTTCTGAGGGGGTAAATATTACTAGCAAGTGGCCTAGAGATCATTCTTGTGATATTTTAGCAAAGAATGTGGCTTTTTGCCCTTGTCCTAAAAATCTGTGTGAGGCTAACTTGAAGAGTTTTGGACTAATGGCATTGGCAGAGGAGATTTCAAGAAAGCCTAGTATTGACTGTGTCCTGTGGTTATTAGTCACTTTTATGCAGATCTATAATGATAAGGAGTAAGCTAAACAACATCAACAAAAACACAAACTATACAGTTTGAGAAGAAAAGGAGCACCAGGAAATGTTTGTTGGAGCTAAGTTCAGTGCTCAAGGAGATAAAAATTTTAAAGAAAAGCCTGATGTTAAACGGGATAAAGAGAACAGTGACCTCAGGACAAGACCCCTCAACGCTAAGCTTCCAACTGTGAAAAGGAATTAAAGGAAAGCTTAATCAGTAAGGGAAACCAACAACAGAAAGCTGATATAAATATAACTGAAGGAGGGCCATATTCCAAGCCCCATCAAGCAGCAAAACTTGGCAGCTTCAGCCACATGGTTCTGACTTTAGAGTAAAGAATACAAGAAAGAGGTTGTGAAATCTCCCTCCTCGGCATAAGTTAAGCCACTGAAGCCAGGCATGTGTCAGGGGTATCCCTGTATGGAGACTCAGAGAGGCCATTATGTGAAGCTGTAAAGGTGAAGCCTGGATTGTAGTAGAGAGTCCATAGTGTCAGAGATGGCAGGGTGTGAAACCAGAGAGAGAGAAGTGTATTGCAGTCGACAAAGCTGAAAGGAGTTCTAAGGAGTCCTTTGACATCAGACGTGGAAATGCAGAATCTGGAGTTTACCTTGATGGTTTTGGGTCTTACATTAACCCAGTATTTCCTCACTATACTCCTTTTCCTCTCTTTTGGAATGGTAATATACAGCCTATGCCATTATGTGTTGAAAGTATGTGATCTGCTTTTTCATTTTGATTTACAAGGGTGATAGTGAAGAGATTGCCATGAGTCTCAGAAGAGACATTGGACTTTTAAACAGTGTTAAGACTGAAAAACTGGGGCTGGAGAGATGGCTCAGAGGTTAAGAGCACTGCTCTTCCAGAGGTCCTGAGTTCAATTCCCAGCAACCACATGGTGGCTCACAACCATCTATAATAAGATCTGGTGCCCTCTACTGTCATGCAGATGTACATGCAAATAGAGTACTCATATGTAAAATAAAGAAATAAATCTTTAAAAAAAAAAAAAAAAGACTGAAAAACTATGGAGACTTTCAAGGTTGGACTGAATGCATTTTTGCATTATGATATAGCTATAGTATGGGGGCTAGAAAATAGAATGTGGTAGTTTGTATAAGGATGGTTCATATATTTGAATACTTAGTGACCAGGGAGTGGCAGTAGTTGAAAGGATTAGATCTCCCCCCTACCTACCTACCTACCTACGGATCAGAATGGAGCTCTCAACTACTGCTCCAACACCATGTCTGCCATGCTTTCCACCATATTCCCCTACATGATAATAATGGACTAAGCTGCTGAAACTGCAAGCAAGTCCCCAATTAAATGCTTTCTTTTGTAAGAGTTGCCATGGTCATGATGTCTCTTCATAGCAACAGAACACAGACTTAAGACAGAGGTCAACAACAGATTTTGGGGACAGGTGCTGAAGAATGAACACAGAACCTCACACATACTAAGCACACACTCTCTCACTGAGCTTCGGCTCTAATCCCTAAAAACGGAGTCTTAGATTTAAGAGAGCATGGGTTCATGGCATACAAAAAAGCTATCCCTAATGAATTAAAAGGGTGTATATCTGAATAGAAGGGACAGGGACACATGCTAACATCCTACCAAGATAGCAAATCTGAAAGTAACTTTATGGTGCTTTATTTACTACTCCAGCCTCAGCTGTTCAGGAACTGGGTCATTAGGATTCTTGTTTGCTATGTCAGAGACTTTCCAGTATTCTAAATGCAGAGACTATAAAGGACTGCCTACAAAATATTTCAAAAGCACTGGTAAAAACACAAGTTTTCATTTACATTAACATCACCAGCAAACATTCCAAGGCAGAGTGGAACGCTGACAGGGTACTAATAAGAGCCAGAGCTGGAGCAGAAGTCTCAGCTTCTCCAGTTGTTCATTCTAAAACCTTGGACCTCTTAACTTACTTATCTCCATTAGTGGCAGTAACTTCTTACTTCACATGCTTTTGGGGAAGAAGAAGTTATAATGGTTCTTTTCATATATTTTGTTCTTTTTTGGGGGGAGGGTGTTTGTTTTTGAGGCAGGATTTCCATGTGTGACCCTGGCTATCCTAGAACTTGCTCTGTAGACTACACTAGCCTTAAACTCAGAGATCCACCTGCCTCTGCCTCCCAAGTGCAGGGAGTAAAGGCATATGCCACTACAGTCTGGCTCATAACAGTTCTTTTTATAATTCAACTGTCTGATTAAAGTTAATAACCTCCAAGTAAGGTTAGTGGTGGTGATTCATGTCTGTGATCTCAACACTCAGCAAGCTGAGTCAGGAAGATCACTCAAGGCTAGCCTGGGCAATTCAGTAAATACCAGACCAAGTTGGACAACAGTCTGATTATCTGAGGGAGGAAGGAAGACAGGCAGACAAAAGGAAACAATATCAGCCAGGCCGGTGGCTCACGTCTGTAATACCAGCACTCTGGGAGGTAGAAGCAAGAAGATCTCTGTGAGTTTGAGGCCAGCCTGGTCTACAAAGAAAGTCCAGGAGAGCCAAGGCTACACAAAAAAGAGAAACCCTGTCTCAAAAAAAAAAAAAAAAAAAAGAAAAAAAAGAAAAGAAAAGAAAAAGAAAAAGGAAAAAGAGTGGTGCATACACCTGTAATTCAACCTTGGCACTAAGGAGGTAGAAGCAGGAAGATTAGAAGTTTAAGGTTATCATCTACTACATATGGACTTACTTCAAGGCAAGCCTGGGCTGCATGAAATCCTATCTCAAAATAAAAGTTTGTGGGGTTACAGAGATAGCTCAGTGGTTAAGAATAGCTCAGTGGTTAAGAGCACTGTCTGCTCTTTCAAATGGACCTGAGTTCAATTCCCAGCACCTACACAGCAGCTCACAACTGTGTGTAACTCCAGTTCCAAGGGATCTGACACCTAAATACCAATGCACATAAAATAAAACTAAAAATTCTTTAAAAATTAAATAAAAGTTTGTAAACTATACTGATAGGGGCACTTTCATATTCTGTATTATAAAACACACTTGTACTCCCCACAAGAAGGAAGCATCACATACTTTTATTACTAGTTTAGCTGTATACCTTGTTAATGATTTGTTGTGCAGACACTGGAGAAGCCTAAATTCCACCTGTTTGTGCTCAAGAACTTTGATTGCTAACTTGACAGGACCTAGACTCAGCTAAAAGAGAAATCTCGGGGCATGCCTAAGAGGGAGTTTCTAGACTGCGTTAGCTGAGGTGGGAAGCCCCACTCTAGCTCTGGGCAGCGCCATCCTGTGGGCTGGAGCTCCAGACTGAACAGAAGAGAAAGCCAGCTGGGCACTGGCATTCGCCTCTCTGCCCCTGGCTCAGACAATATGATCAGCGTCTCTTACCCCAGCCCTTGCTGCCATGTCTTCCCTGCCTTGACTGACTGTGCCCTAAAACTGTGAGCCAAAATAGAGCCTTCCTCCCTCCCTCCCTCAAGTTGCCTTTATCACACACTCAGCATCAAAAAAAAAAAAAAACTAACAGTTTAATTTTCCATTTTCCTTACAGAATTCTTAGAAATATCCTACAGTCAAAACATAGAGATCAGGAACATCTTTAAGGTCATCTGATGAAACCAGAATCCAGCCTCCGAGACCTACTGCTGAATAAACTCACCCCTTTACTATTTCTTTCTGAACTCTTGCTAGCTGGTTTAACTCAGCCGTTCTGGCTCAAACTCCTCTCCTAGCTGACCGATACAATCTGACTTCTCTCTTGGCTTCTGACTATTGCTTGCTTATGTCATACTAACTTTGACAGTCTGTTCTAATCGTTTGGCTCCTCCTTTTCTGCCTCATTCTGTCTTCTATGGGGTTGATCTAGAGCTACACTGTGTTCAAGGGTTGGTGGCTTGATCCCCCACCCCCAGTGTCCTTGTTGTCCTACGGGCAGGTTCTCACATGTTCAAGATGACATTATGTGAACCTTAATTCCCAAATTGTCCCTGACTGGGTCAGAAAGTTGCTGGCAGCCTATAGTTGGGCAAAGTGAGAACGAAGGTGGGACTTCCTGGGAGAGAAAAGAACTCTGGGAAGAAGAAAGGGGAAGGAGACACAAAGGGAGACGGACATATGTGATTTGGGGTCTAGAAGGTATAGCTAGCTCTCTGGGGCTAGGTGGATGGGTTAACTTAGATGAGGAAAAGAGGAAAAGAGAGGGTCTCTAAACAAAGGAGTAACAGGCACAGTTGAAGGTGAGGTTACTATACTGAAAACACAAGAGGTAAACACACTGGTCAGGTGTGGTGGCTTAGGCCTCTACTTCCAGCATTCAGGATGCCTTGAACTAACCTAGGGATGCCCTTGAAGTTGCTAATCCTCTTGCTTCCATATCTGGAGTGTTTCAATCACCCAGTGTATGAGGTGCTAGAAATCATGTAAGCACTTACAACCTGAACTAAATCTCAAGTTTGTGCCAGGCAACCACTCTACCATGCCACATCTCCAGGCCCCCACCCAAGTGGCTTATTTTACTGATGGCTATTTGCTTCATCAAGAATTACAGGACAATTCCTGAGCCCCACAAGACAACTGTTTCTGCATGTACTTTTCTGATTCCAAAGACACCTATTATGAATGGCTCTACAATGAAAGCACTAACATGAAAAACCTAATGGGTTATACACAAAAGCATTAGGACATATAACACTAATGCTACAACACAGTTGGTTTTGTTTGTTTGTTTGTTTGTTTGTTTTTTAAGTTCAAAATGCTAGATAAGCCTAAAGAGAAAGGGTTCTTATCCTTGCTGGAATTCAAAGTGGACTCCACAGAAAACAGTGTCTAAGGGATTAAAAGAGTAGAAGGGTAGAAGTTTGTCAGGCAAGGACATATAGCATTAAAAAAAAAAAAAGTACGGAAGTACGGAAGGATTGACAAGCTGAAAAAAAAAAACAGTGTCACTGTGGTACAAGTGACAAGCAAGAGCAGAGAGAAATGAAGCAGAAAGGACAGGCAGTGATCAAATCAAGGAACACCTTATATGGAAGGAATATGAACACTAACCTGAAGGCAACAGGAAGTTAATGAGGACTTTCAGCAGCAAACTGAAATGAGCAGGTTTTATCTTGGAAAAGATCGCCCTAGCAAGGAAATGACTGGCCTGGGAAATGAAGAAGGGGAAGGCTGATGGATACAATCTTTCATAATATATACTATTCTCAAGTCAGTTCTCTTGTTTACAAACCCCTGGTTCTACTCTTAGCTTACTGTAAAGCAGAATGCCGTATCTCTAAGAAACCTGTAGCTCTTAGGACATTCGAATGAGTCCCCTGAGGAGACCAACATCTTGGAGCCTCTGTTTTCAGGTTTCTTTTCCTCTCCTTTGGCCTCCTTAAAGACACAAAGACTGTGGTATGTTGCCATGTCAGAATCTCAGTCTTAGTTCAAAGAAGACATGTATCTGCTCAAGTCCTTATCCTTCCAATTCCCAGTGGCTGTGGTAAATTCCAGCTACTTTTTAGAACTAAATGAAACTAGCAGTCATTTGCATGAATGTCTGATTTCTGCTCATATGCTTCTCAAGGAGATAAAAAGAAAACTAGAGAATAATATTTAATAAGAACTGGCTTAGTACTTGATCTCCTCTTATTTACTCTCACTTGATCCTCACTACAACCTTAGGCAAGATATTTACTGTCTCATTTTCAGATATGAAACTATGGCTCAACCCAGGTGTGATAACAAAATCTGGCAAGTTCAAGGCCAGCCTGGGCTATAAAGCAAGATCCTGTCTCCAAACTTCCCCATACAAAAGCATATACATATATGAACATAAAGGCTCAAAGACAAAGCTAGTATAAGGCAATGCTGAGATTTGAAGCCATGTATCTGGAGGTTCAACACTATTTCACTACCTCAAACAAGTTCCCTGAACCACTATCTATCTTTCTTCATCACTATTGAATGCCCACTTACCAAAACTAGCTGACTGTATTACATAATAAACCATTTACAGATTAGATCAGAAACCAAGAAAAAGAACCAAACAGGAAAATGAAGAATAGGATGAATGTAGTGGCTCACACTTATGATTCCCAACCCTAGAGACTGACACAGGAAGATTAGTACAGTTCAGGATCAGCCTGAGCTACACACAATGAGTTCCATGTCATCTGGGTGGGCAGGAAGGAAGAAAGGAAGGAAGGAAAAAAGGAAGGAAGGGAGGGAGAGAGGGAGGGAGGAAAGGAGAGAGAGAGGGAAAGGAAAGGAAGGCAGGCAGGCATGAAGGCAGGCAGAGGGGGAAAGGAGAAAGAAAGAGTGAAGGAGGGAGGGGGAAAAGGAAGGAAAAGAAAAACATGTGAATGATAGATTGATAAATGCAGGCACTAAAAACAAACAAAAATAATTAGAACAGCAACATCAATTCTTATAAGCTCTTCAGAGCTACAGCCAATTCTACCAAGAACTGAAATAGTCAAAATGCGTGTCAACAGACTTCCATTCCAAAATTGTATCTCTTGATTCAGCCCAGCAGAGAACCTGGTATAAAATACTGCCTTCTAAGGGCACAAATCACAAATAAATTTCAACAAGCATGTACAATATCTCCCTGCAGCTTTTCCATTATTATAAAGCCACCAGGAACTACAGAAAATGTTTGGTTTTCTCTGAACTATCTGCATGCCCTTGCTGGCAAAAAGAAAGTGGTTCAGAAAAGCAAATGGCTTGTTAAAGAGCCTAAACCATAAGGTGAATGGGAAGCAATTTACTGAGCGCAAACACTCAAAACAAACAAACAAACAAACAAAACAAAACAAACAAAAAAACAAGCCAAGCCTCTCTGAGGTGAAAAGATTACAATCATATATTTGCCCACTAAACAGAGCTCCCAAAGGATCTATTAGGAGGGGCGGGGCCAAGAATCAAACTAGCCAGCTTACTATTGGGACTGGCTCACTACCACCACCACCCACTCACACCTCAGGCCTGCTGTAACTGGTGAGGCAGCCCCTAGAGGGCATGAGAACAGGAGAGCTAGCTAAGCCCCTTGTATGGGCAAAGTGAAGAGAACTGGCCCTGGTGATGAGGGTCCAGGAGAGCTGATGGACTGACCAATTCAGCTTCTACCCAGGCACACATCCAGGGCCTTGAGTTGGATCACCGCACCTATGAACTACTGGAGTGAGTGAAGGGACTGGCCCTACAGAACCAAAGCTGCAGAATCTCCATGACACTGGGCAACAACAGGATATCCAAGAGGAGTCACTGTGAGGATTCAGTATTGATAGGGTAACAGAAGCCAGAGGCCTTGAACCAGACCAATGACTCACTGTAATGAAAATTTGCAAGTAAAGCTGTTTACTCAAAAGGGTATACTTGTGACACACTGTAGCTTCTACAAGATGTTTTGTTTGTTGTTTTCTTTTGGGGAGGAGGTTGCAAGGGCAGGTGTATATGACGGGACAGAGAGATGAGTGGGATTGAAGTGTATGATGTGAAATTCATAAAGAATCAATAAATAAAAAGAAAGTCAGACTAGCCCCAAACTGCATTCATTCTTAGATATTACAAGTTCATAGTAATATTCTAGGTTTTTCTGAAAGGACTGTTTTTTTTTTGGGGGGGGGTTGGGTTTTTTTTGTTTGTTTGTTTCTTTGTTTGCTTGCTTGTTTTGTTCTTTGGGTTTGGGGTGGGATTTTGTTTGTTTCTTTGTTTTGTAACAGCTATTCCTGGTAAATATCTGACTATAGGTTGATTTTTGTCATGGAGGAAAAATACTACTGTACTAGTTAGACTCTCAGTATAAGAAGAAGATACAACAAGAAAATAACACAGTAAAAAGACAATGTAAAAGAGCCTAGAACCCACTGAACTGGTGAGTACAAAATAGGTGTTTAATCACTGCTAACCAAACTGAATCAGCATTTGGTTAGTACCTTCTGATTATTAAAAATGACCTAAGCAGCTTTCATGTGATGACAAGCATTAAACATCCGTATCTTACAGATAGGAAAGGTTTTCGGCTGGAGAGATGGCTCAGGAGTTAAGGGTGCTTACTATTCTTTCTGTGCTTATTGCAGAGGACTTCAGCTCAAACACCTGCAATTCCAGCCCCAGAGCACTCAATGCTCTCGTCTGGCCTCCATGAGCTCCAGGCGTGCAAATACACATACACATACAGAAACACGCACACAATTAAAAATAAAATTAAATTGAAAAATAATAAACAATAAACAATTTGCTCTGTCATTTAGTTAAAGGGCAAAAGATTTGCTTGTGGTATCAGAGCAAGTTATCAGCTAAGCAAAAACTAATGATAAAATGCTACCTCATATTTAAATAATGCTTTGAAGTTTTATATTATACAACAAAATATGAGAAGGTAAGTACCAGGCTTAGAATAGGAATACACAAGCTCTAGTTTTGGCTGTACATCTCAAATTGCTCAAACTAAGTCCCTGTCCTTCTCTGGGTCTTAAATTCCATTCCTAAAATGCACACATTGATATATTAAATTTAATATTTAATATATCCTTGGATCCAATCCCTACAGCGGCATGCACCTATAATCCCAGTACTTGGTAAACTTAGGCAGAAAGATAACAATTTTGAGGCCAGCCTGGGCTACATAATGAGTTCCTGTTCTTCAAAAAAAATAAAAATAAGATAAAAAGGAGAGTCACTGCACCATAAGGGAGGCCTATGCAAAGAATCACAGTGAGTTAAGTGTTGGTCTGAACTATGAAATAAGGCTTTCTCAAGGGGAAGTTGGGAGAAGAGAGAGACAGAAACATAGCTTCCTCGAGCTAGGGATATATGTCAGTAACAGAGTGCTTTCCCATTATGTACAAGCTTGCTCTTCAGTACCAATTATAAAAAGCCAGTTGTATTAATGATCTTGAGCACTCCAGAAATCAAGACCCTTCTGGAGATGGAGTTCTTATTGCCAAGGTTCACTTGCTTCCTCAAGCTGTATCTCAGGACAAACAGCTTATCGCCACCTATCCATCAGCCATTTCTAAGTCAGAAGCATGCTTTGAAGCACAGCTTACCACCTGTGCTGGATGCTTCATTATGCATAAAGCTGATACCTTACTTTGCTAGAAGACTGGTACACAAATGCTACCTGGGGATGAATAAATCATTCCAGTTGTGTTGGGTTGCAATTGCTAAGGACAGCATCTGCAGCTATGAAAGCAGATGGTCTTATAAGGATAGAGGACTTGGCTCCTATCTAATTTTCCCTTGGCAAGCAGCTTTGGATCAGCAGGAAGCCTGGCTAGGAAGTGTCTGAGTAGAGCTAGTATCCAATGGTGAGCAAAGATGACAGAAATGCTCATTCAGTGCCTTTCCATAATAAATGAACATATCAGAAGCTGCAATTACCAGGATCCCAAGTTCTCATTTTTATACCTAGTCATCAACTTCTAAATTGTTTTCTTTATTACAACCCTTCCTTTGTTGATTACAACACCTTAAACATAAAGCTCAGGGAGAGCAGCTGGTTCAGCCCTGGCACAAAACAAGGACATAAGATTATCTCATTAAGCCGGGCAGCAATCGTATATGCCTATAATCCCAGCGCTCTGGTAGGCAGAAACAGGCAGATCTCTGTTAGTTTGAGGCTAGCCTGGTCTACAAAGTAAGTCCAGAACAGCCAAGGTTACAAAGAAAAACACTGTCTTGAAAAAAAAAAAAAAAAAGATAGTCTCATTAAGGGCTGGAGCAATGGTGTAGTGGTTAAAAATACCTAATGCTCTTACAGAGACCCAAGGTCAATCCCACTCACAACTACCTGAAATTCCAACTCCAAGGGAATCTGACACTTTTTTTACTTCCTGGAGCACCAGACTCACATGCACAAACTCACACACAGAGACACACAGAGATACATAATTAAAGTAATAAAAATAAGTATTTAAAAATCAAATTGAAAATTGATGCCAATAGAATGAATATTGTCAATAATGATAGGTACAGCATAAATATGGGTTTAATTAATAAAGTTATATACCAGACCCCATTGAATTTTTTCTTTCCCTTATTTTATTCTCAAACAACTTTCATTTTATTGCCTTCATTAATAGATAAATTAAAACTCAAAAAAGTAGGTACTCTCTCCAAATCACACATCAGATCGACTGACAGAAGCCAGACCCAAACCTTCTAAGATTAGCTGGCTCCAAAGCTGCCCCTGTTTGTCTCCTCCTGCTCTACCAATGGTCTTCTTGCTGTTCCTGAAAACCTGGTTAGTTCCTACCTTGAAGTTGTTGTTCTTTGTCCTTGCTCTGCTCTCAAATCCCTTCTACAGTATCTTCTAGGCTTCTTCCTGTCCCCTTCCCAGTGCTGAAAATCAACCAAGGACCTCACACATTAAGGATATAATCCATCATGGAGTCAGACCTCCAACTCCCCCTTTTGTAATTGTTTTGTTTTGTTTTGTTTTGTTTTGTTTGGGGTTTGTTGTTTGTGGAACTTTTAGAAGACAGCGTCTTACACATAGAAAGAAAGTACTCTATCCCTGAGCTAAATCTCCAGCCTCCTCCTACCACATCTACACATGGCTGCCTACTTCAGGTCACTCAGGTCTCTACCAGAACAATGTCCTCAGAGAAGCTGTTCTTGATCATCTTCTAAAAAACACTACTTCCCTAATCTTGCTGTTCTATAATGATATTAACAAATCATTTAGTTTTATTTAGTTTGCTTATTTACTCTCCTCACTAGAATGTGAGCTGTATATCTAGCTTGGAACCTGACTGACAGGTTCTCATAAAATATTCATTGGATAAATGAGTGAATTCCATGTGCATAGAATCACAGGACTCTAGAATATAAGTGAAATGATTTCATTGTTACATATTAGAAAAAGCAAACTTTATAATCAGGCAGTCCTGCACTCAAATCTCCAAGTAACAATGATAACATGACTTTGGAAGTCTTGAAACTTTTTAAATCTCCTCATCTGAAAAATGTACATAAGAAGATAAAGGGCAGCTGGGCAGTGGTTGCACATGCCTTTAGTCCCAGTGCTTGGGAGGCAAAGGCAGACAGATCTCTGCGAGTTCGAGGCCAGCATGATCTACAAAGTGAGTTTCAGGACAGTCAGAGCTAACAGAGAAAAACAAACAACAAAAGAAAAAGCATAAACAAATGCATAAAAATAGTAACAAAATGGGCAAAAAACTCATGAAAATATTCAATACCATTAGTCATCAGGGACATGTAAATCACACCTGATAAAGGGGCTAAACTCAAAATAACAAATGATTCTGATGGTGGAGAAATCAGGGCTGCTGTCAAAACATCTGGCATTTGTCAAAAGGATAAACATACAAGGACTACTCAGCAATAAAAACATGCAACAACACAGATAAATATTGAAAACATTGACACGAAGTGAAAAAGTCTCCCTAAAACAGTACTACAGTGAAGGCTTTGATGTGGTCATTTTTAATTTTTTCCATCATTATAGTAGAATCGTGGTTCACACAAAGCACTTTCACAGAATTACACACTAATCTAACCATAGTAAGTTGATGTCATCTATATTCTTTTTAAAAAGATCTATGTTTAATGATGTGTGTGTACCCACACGCTAGTACATGTGCCTCTGGAGGCCAGAGGCTACACATTTCCTAGAACTGGATTTACAGGTGGTTGTGAACTGCATGATATGGGTGCTGGGAACCATATAAGAACTTGGGTTTTCTGGAAGAGCAATATGCACACTTAACCACTGAGCCACCTCTCCAGCTACAAAAAGTAACCAGAACAAGCAAAACTACTGCAAAAAGTAGAAAGGTGGCTACATACAGCTGCTAGAAATGGTAGAAATAGGAAGTGACAGTTAAGATGTACAATTTATTTTGAAAATAGAATTATTCAAAAATTGACTATAATGGCTATACAATTTTGCAAATATACTGAAAGCTACTAAACTTAACCATTTAAAGGCATGAGCTGTATAGCATGCCAGTGCTCTTAACTGATAAGCCATTTCTCAGCCCAGCTCTTACTACATTTTTAAGGGGCCAGAGAGATGACTCATCAGTTAAAACTAGCTGTTCTTGCAGAAGACTCAGGTTTGGTTTCCAGCATCTACATGATGGTTCACAACCACCTCTAATTAAAGTTCCAGGGGATGTGACCTTTTTTCTGACCTTTGTAGGTAACAAGTCATGCACTGGCTGTACATACAAGCAAACATACCTACCTACCTACACACATGCATATATACACACAAACACAGAGGCAAAGTACTCATATACATAAAACAAAATATTTCAAAAAGATTGATTGAGTCTGGAGACCGGATTGAGGGTTAGGAGCACTGGCTGCTCATCCAGAGAATTCAGATTCAATTCTCAGCACACACATAGTAGTTCACAACTGTCTGTAACTACTGGTTCAGGGAATTTAATGCCCTCTTCTGACCTCCCTGGGGACCAGGCACTCACATGATACAAAGATACATTTAAACAAAACACAGACATAAAATCATAAAATTTTAAATATCTATTTTATTTGTGTGTGATAAGTAAAAAGCATTTTTAAATTTTTATTTTTATGTGTATGAATGTTTAGCCTGCAAGTACATCTGTGCACTATGCAAATACAGCACCTACAGAGGTCAGAAAAAGTTGTCAGGTTCTCTGGTACTGAAGTTATAGACAGTTATAAGCTGTATTATGAGTGCCGGGAATCAAACCAAGGACTTCGGGAAGAGCAGCCACTGCTCTTAACCTCTGAGCCATCTCCCCAACCCCAAAACGTTTTTTCAGAGAGCTATCTGGGTTTGTGAGATGGCTCAGTGAGTAAAGAGACTTCAGGCAAGCCTGACAACCTGAGTTTGATTCCGGGGACCCACATGACGGAAGGAAAAACTGACTCCTCTAAGGTGTTCTCCGACCTTCACACACATACTGCCCCATGAACATGGTCACATGCACACACACACAAATGAAACTTAAAGCAGGATTGGCTATCAGGCTGGGAAGATGACTCCGTGGGTAAGATGCTTACTATGAAGCACTGAGTTCAGATCCCCAGCAGCACGTTTACAAAAGAAAAAAAGCCAGGTGTGCAACTCTGGATGGATACAGACACACACACACACACACACACACACACACACACACACACACACACACAGAGTAGCTACGATGAGGAAATCCATAGGGTAATAGAATTATTCTGTAACTTGACTGGGGTGGTCTTTACTTCCCTCTGCAGGGAGCAGAGGAAGCCCTGAATGAGTGAAGTCCTGAGTGAATGTGTGCTGTTGACACAGCTGTCACGGACCTAAAGGCTTGGTCCTTGAAGGGAAATGGAAAAGGACTAGGTTCAGAAAATGACAAGGCCTTCCTCTGAGCTGAGTGTAAATGGCAGAAAATGTCCACTGTAGCTCTCTCCTAAAGTATTTCTGACCTGAAGAGTGCTCCCCTACAGAGACTGCTCCAATGAGATTAGCTAAATCTGCCTCCTTTTTCCAGCTCATACCATAAACCCTGCCTCCTTGCTTTTCGGTATGTAGTAATCCACCTCCCTGTTTAGCTGTGTGCATATCCCTGCCTCTCTGTTCGACTCTATACAGTAATCAGGGAGCTTCGGGGAGGGCTGCAGTTTCTCCTGCAGAGTCCAGACCACCTGATGGCAGCTTTCTGTTGGTCTATTTCTCTTCTTCATTCCCTTGCCACCCAGTCAGGTTCATCCCTGAATCTATGCTAGAGGTGGCAACCACTCACGTATTATAATTAATAGGATTTCATTAAAGTCAATTTGATTGCTATTAACTTAAAAAATAATATTTAAGGGGCTGGAAGAGATGGTTCAGATGTTAAGAACATTTGTTGCTCTTGCAGAAGACCAAGGTTCAGTTCCCATGGTGGCTAACAGTCAGCTTCAACTCCAGTTTTGGTGGATCTGATGCTGCCTTCTAGCCTCTACAGGTACACATGCAGACAAAACACCACATGTACTTAAAATATAAAATAACTAAAATGGTAAAATTTTTGATAGTATGAAACTTTATAAATAAATTAATGAACTGGCCATGCACAGTAATATGACAGGCAGTGCAATGATAGCGTTAACATTTACTGAATGCTTTCCATGAGCAAGCACCTTATCCTACCCAACTATGACCATAATCTTATCATCTTTTACAAATGCGATGTCTAAACCTAGAAAGGTCAAGTGTCTAGCTCAAGATCCCATAGCTGGTGACAGAAACTGAATTCAATCTCAGGTGCTGGCACTATAAAGCGCAAGTGTTTTACTGTATCATAAGTAGACAGAAGCTGGCCAGGACAACTACCTGGGCCAGTCTAAGCTTGGAACTAGAGTCACATTGAAGAAGACATGCTGCATACTCAATGGAGCAGATTACAAAGGCTGTCTAAACAGTAAGACTATTCTTACAAAAGAAATTTACACCTGTAAGCTAAGCTGCTCCTACAGTATCTGCCTTTGGAACTCAGTCCAAGTCAGTTCACATAAAAAATAAAGCAAACTAAAGACATTACCAAGAAGACGCATGCTGTGCACATGCATGTATATACAACACACAAATGTCCATGCCAGCCCTATCAAGATTCCAGCCTCCATCAGCTCAATTTCAATATTGCTTCCAATACTGATAAATGTAACTGCTACAGTGTCTTTGCTGGTAGATATTTTTAATTTCTAAGGAGTTTTCACATTTACTCTGAGCAAAGGACTACCCCCATCTTCACAGAAACAAACATCAGTCTATCTCCCACCTACAAACAGAAACTACATGAAACAACCTTCTTTATTGTCAGAGCTGTTCTAGAACTGCTCCTCTATTCTCTCTCAAATTCATTCATATTTGGGTGAACACATGCTTTTTTCAAAGCCATAATTATTACAGAGTGACAGAGTAGGAAGGCCACAGACAGCAAGCTACACTCTGAGCAGGAGTTCTCTAGCTGGCGGTAGGAAAAACAAGCATTGACTGCAGAAGAAAGGTGTGCAGGCCATCAGTCAGAGACTAAGGAGTATTAAAATGAATGGTCAGCACCATTTCCAGGGTCTTCATCCCCATAGCATAAGTCAAATGGCCCTGATGTATCAAAAATAAAAAATAGAAAGTTAAAAAAAAAAAGTTTAAAAGCTTACCTCCTAAAAGACAACCATCTGATTATGAGCTCTAAAGCTGCAACTATAACTTACAAATGTCTAGGGCATAGAACCTGACACCAGCAGGCACTTTTTTATTTTGTTTGTTTAAACCAAGTTTTTAAAAAATTGTACTATATTTATTTATTGGGGTGAGACACATGTGATGGTGGAAGGAGAGTCCTCTATGATCGCATGTGTGTATTTATGCACACACAAAAATACGAATGAATTTTTTAATTAAAGTAAAAATCCTGCCCATTATTCATTAATAAAATTCATTATTAGTCACACAAAAAAAGTTTTTTTAGACTGGGTTTTACTACGTAGCTCTGTTTGTCCTGAACTCACTATGTAGAGCCAGGCTGGCCTCAACTCCCAGAGATTCACCTGCCTCTGTCTCCTGAGTGCTGGGATTAAAGACTAGGTTTTTCATCAGTTTTAATGTTGTAATAATGAGAAAATTTACAAATTCCTGTTTCTTCTGAATCAAAGATAAGGTTATATTATGATAAACAATGAAGTTTGAGAAGTGACTTTTTATTATATCCTCATTTGTTTTTTGTGGTAAGATTTGTTTTCATTATTTTTAACTATGTATATGTGTCTGTAAGCATAAACATATGTTTATGCTTACATAAACATATCTTTAGATCCCCTGGATCTAGCATTTCAGGCAGTCGGGGGATTTTCAGACAGGGTCTTGTGCTCCCATGGCCTCAAAATCATTATGTAACTGAGGATAATATCCTTAAACTCCTGACCCTCCTGCCTTCACCTCCTAAGTGCTAGGATTACAGGCATGCCATCACCATGACCAGCTAAGAAATACAACTCTTTAATATGCACATATGAAGCCAGGGGCGGTGGCACCACTTGTAACCCCAGTACTCCCTAAGAGGCAGAGGCAGGTGGATCTCTGTGAGGTGGAGGCCAGCCTGGTCTACAAAGCAAGTCCAGGACAGCCAAGGCTACACAGAGAAACCCTGTCTTGGGGGTTGGGGAGGAAGATGCACTTATGAAGCCAGGCATAGTGGCATATGCCTATAATCACCGCACTTGGGAGGTGGAGGCAGATGGATCTCTGTGAATTTGAGGCCAGCCTTATCTACAGAGCTAGTTCCAAAACAGCCAAACTACACAAAGAAAGCCTGTCTCGAATATCCCCAAACCCATGCACATATGACAGCCATTTATACTCATTCATCTTTTAAGACTCATAAAACTAACATTTTTATTAAAGTTCTCTCAACTCTGAGAAGTGACTATAATTGTCTCTTCCTTTACCCCTGATATATCTGACTGATCCTAGAGAAAAACCAAAGTATTTTTTCTACCACAGGTCCTGTCACATTTTTATTGTCCATGTCAGGGATCAAACCCATGTCCTAAGTAAGAATGTTAACAGCATAGCTAAAACCCAAGTCCTTCTATTACAGTTAACTGTACTTTCTTACTTGTATGTTTTATTCCCCACTGACCTGAGCCTCTGGATATATAGAAACTAGAAGCCACTAGCCATGTGTGCCTATTTAAATTAACTGAAACAAAATAAAATTAATTTTCAGTTCCTGAGGCTTATTTCTGTATTTCATGTACTAAAGAGCTACACATGGCAGGTGACTGTCAATCAGACAACACAAATATAGATATTTTGATTACTACAGAAATTCTACAGTGCTATGTCTAGTCTGTAGTATGTAGTCATTGGGGTACAACACAGAAGTCAGTCTGGCAGGAGCTACACGTAACTGATTTCTGTACCCCAGCATCATCCTGTAGTAAGTCCCTAGTAATACTTTTTAGTAATGACACTAGGAAATACAGTTCACACACCATCAGGATTTACTTTCTTAAACAAGTATCTTTCCCAAGCTAAAATCGGGGTAATAATGAATCATCATTCCAACTTGGGAGGAGACTGCAGGAGCTGCAATTAGAGGTAACCAAACACATGTACTCAGTCTTTCTCCCAAACCAAAGTGCTACTGCTTACTGTGAAATTTGATTAAGCAGGAGCCTCAGCACTGGCACACACCTATGATCCCAGCACTTGGGGAAGCAGAAGCAGGTGTATCTCTGTAAGTTTGAGGCCAGCCTGGTCTACAAAGTGAGTCCAGAACAGCCAAGGCTATGCAAAGAAACCCTGTCTCGAAAAATGAAAAAAAAAATTATTTCTTGTTTTAAGCTTGGCATATAATTAAAGTATAAGTGTTTTGAAAAGGAATGTTTTTACTATTTGAACAAAATCATAGCTCAGAGTAAGAATGGTGGCTCATACTTGTCCCAACATTTGGGAGGTGAGGCAGGATGATTAGAAGTTCAAGACCAGCCTTGGCTACATGAGATCCTGTCTCAAAAAACAAAAGGGTTGAGAGATAATGGGAAGTTGTCACAAATAGACAATGTCATGGCTGAAGGTTTAAAGATGTAATCTAGAGAGTTAATGGTAATTAGTTTAAACTGGATGAACAACACATAAGATAGACCTGGGACCAGTGAGGCAGACAGAGCCCGAATCATACAAGAGATTTGAAAGGTAAGGTAAAGTAAGGGATGTAAACTTTATCCTCCAAATTACAAACGAATTCTCAGAAAAATGTAAATCAGGGAACAAGAGTGAAATTTTTATTTAACAAAGTTCAGGGAAAAGCAATAAAGAAGATGTATCAGGAGAAGTGAGACAATAGGTAGGTAGAACAGCTAGGAAGTTGCTTTAAAAAAAAGTAATGAGACAGGGCCTATCTGATGCAGTTTTAAACACAGCCCATTTTAAATGAGCCTTTCTCTGTGAGTCCATGCTTCTCAAAGCTATGATGCCATCATGTAATTAGAAAATAAAACTAAAAAACCAACTGTCAAAGTCAATTCCATAAACTAAAAAATCTGACTGCATTCCTTTGTTCAACAGCTATTCCAAAGTCCTAACTGAAACAACTCACTCTTCTTTCTTCCATGGCACACAATTTTAGAAAAGCAATTCATCCAGATGAGCACATCTGTGCAGTGCACAACAAGTGTAAACAATTGAACAGGCATTTAATGAAACACTTCCCATTCTTTATTGGGGAAAATTCTAACATGGCAACATCAGGTTGCAAATTGACATTTTTAAATTAAGGGTTTTTTTTAATAATATAAACATGACAATTTTAAATCCCATCTGGCTACATGGTGCAGCTGCCATGAATGAATTTCCAATTAGGCACATGGCTGAAGCACTCAGAACTGCCATGTGCCATCAAGAGCAACAGTATGAATCCAGAAGCCTTATATATCCATGCTAACAGAAGAGGATGTCTTAGTCTGTCCTAGAAAAGAAGGGACATACAGATAAACGAAAAGATGGATCTCATATTTTTAAATACATGGTCTCACTTTCATGTCTCTTCTTTGAAAGGCAGTAGCTGGCCTATCTTGCACAGTTCTTTAGCTTATCAAGTTTGCCCATCTCTATCCTCCCGACCTTATACAAAAAAAAACAAAACACCTAAAAGGTAAAGCAAAGGCCTTTAATTCCAATACTGGGTGTAGCAGCAGCACATGCCTGTAATCTCAGGACTAAAAAGGCTAAAGCAAAAAATCCTGTGAACCAAGGCTCCGTCTCAAAAACAATAAACCAACAAGTAAATAAATAGGGCTAGGCACAGTTCAGTGATCTAACCAGCATCTAACCAACATGCCAGAGGTCACAAGTTTAACTTCCAGCACAGCCAATCAAATCAAGAAAATTCTAACTCGATCTTTCAAATTCACAAATATGTGAAATTTTCTTTATCTTCTTCAAGTTGTATTTCCTCAAGTATAAAATGATAATACCTAACACTGCAAAGTTGTCGTAAGGATGAGAGAAAATGTACATAAAGCAGCTATTGGCTACTACACGGGTTTGATAAATGTTAACTTCTTCAATATTTCCTTTGTATCCAAAGATGGTTTGTACTTAGAAATTATATACCTAAAGTTTAAAGGTTAAAATTTTATTTTAGTCCAGGATGGTGGCCCATCCCTTTAACTCCAGAACTCAGGAGGCAGAGGCAGATCAAGTTCCAGTCAGTCAGGGCTACATAGTGAGACCCTGCCTAAAAATACTTAGAAAAAAAATCTTATTTTAAGGGTGAAATAAACTAATTCAGATTAAGGACTTAGAGCAGTGCCTCATACATAATAGTCAATCATTAACTGTTAACAGTTGTCACTATTATCACAACATACTTCCCATTAAGTCATAAATAAATATATACATATATTTACATATAAATATATATTTTTTTACAGAAACATGTTTGTGTGTATGTATAATGTGTGTGTGTATATATATATATATAGAGAGAGAGAGAGAAGGTTTTGCTCTATAACCCAGGCTGGCAGGCAACTCATTATGTATCTGAAGTTGGCCTCAAACTCATAATCCTCCTCTTCTGCCTTCTAAGTGGAGCCTTAGGATTACAAAATGCATACCCAAACCTACCCTAAATGAAATCTATAGTTGCCTTCTTCCTCCTCAAGTAATATTTATCATGAAATCTTACACACGTACTCAGTTAAGTATCCACTGACCAGGTAAGTAAGAAATGGATGAATGAGTGAATACGTGAGGGTATCACAAGTCATTACAGAGGCTGGAAGTCAAAAGGGTGTGAAGGTATTTTAGTTAGGGTTTCCATTGCTGTGAAGGGATACCATGACCATGGCAACTTTTATAATATAAAAGAAAACATTTGGGTTGGAGAGATGGCTCAGAGGTTAAGAGCACTGTCTGCTCTTCCAAAGGACCCAGGTTCAATTCCCAGGACCCACATGGCAGCTCACAACTGTCTGTGCTGCCAATCCAAGGGATCTGACATCTTCATACTAATGCACATAAAATTAAATTAAATTATTAAAAAAAAAAAAAAGAAACCATTTAACTGGGGCTGGCTTACAGTTTCAGAGATTTAGTCTGTTATCATCATGGTGAGAAGCATGGTGGCGTGAAGGCAGGCACGGTGCTGGAGAAGGAGCTGAGAGTTCTACATCTTGATCCACAGGCAGCAAAAGGAGATGTGTATCACACTGAGCTTAGCTTGAGCATAGGAGACCTCAAAGCCCGCTCCCATAGTGACACAGTTCCTCCAACAAGGCCATACCTCCTAACAGAGGCACTCCCTACCGGCCAAGCATTCAAACACATGAGTCAATAGGGGCCATTCCTATTCAAACCACCACAGTATCACAAACAGGAGCAATGAAATGATTAAAAATATAGGAATGTGAGTGGTCACACCAGATCTGGACTCTGAGACCAGGAAGCTATGTAGAAGAGGAGTTGGAAAGATTGTAAAAGCCTGAGGGGATGGATGACTCCCAAGGAAACAGTGTCTTCCAAACACAGAAGTGATGCATTTTTGAACATACAGGGATTGTGACAGCATACTCAAGGCCTGCACGCATTCAAGCCAGACTAGGTCCCAGCACTGAGAAAGAGAACACAAAATCTCCTATCCCTAGTCAAGAAGCTATCTCCAACTGACAATCACCTGCAAAGGGAAAATTAGTTTTCTCCAATGGAGTTTCACTGGGTATAAACCAAACTTAAGATTACACCACATGTCCAGCAGAAGCTGGCCAACACAAAACAAACTCAATGGTGTTTTATATATTTTTTGCCTCATATTGCTTTGTTTGGGCATTTTTTTGTTTGTATATTATGGTTTCTGATTTTGTGTTTGTATGGGTTTTAATTTGTGTGTGTTTATCTATATATCTGTTTCTTGTGCTTCTTCATTGTTACTGTTGTTTTTTGTAATTCTAATTTACTTTTGTCTCTTTGTTTTCTAGAGAGAGAAAGGAGGTATGGAGTTGGATGAGGTGAGGAGGATTTAGGAGGAGATGGGGAAAGGAAAACTGACCAAAACACATTGTATAAACTTTCAACCACAAAAAGAAAAACAGAAGGTGAAGAAACAAATTAAAAATCATATATGAAAACAGGAAACAGGACAGGAGCCTACCACAGAGGGCCTCTGAAAGACTCTACCCAGCAGGGTATCAAAGCAGATGCTGAGGCTCATAACCAAACTTTGGGCAGAGTTCAGGGAATCTTGTGAAAGAAGGGGGAGATAGTAAAACCTGGAAAGGACAGGAGCTCCATAAGGAGAGCAGCAGAACCAAAATATCTGGGGACAGAGGTCTTTTCTGAGACTGATACTCCAAGCAAGGAACATTCATGGATATAACCTAGAACCCCTGCTCAGATGTAGCCCATGGCAGCTCAGTCTCCAAGTGGGTGTCCTAGTAAGGGGAACAGGGACTGTCTCTGACATGAACTCAGTGGCTGACTCTTTGACTACCTCCCCCTGAGGGGAGAGCAGACTTGCCAGGCCACAGAGAAGGACAATGCAACCAGTCCTGATGAGACCCGATAAGCGAGGGTCAGAGGGCTGGGAAGGAGGACCTCCCTTATCAATGGACTTGGAGAGGGGCATAGGAGGAGATGAGGTTGGGAAGGAATGAGAAAGGGGGCTACAGCCAGGATACAAAGTGAATAAACTATAATTAATATAAAAAATAAACATTTAATTAAAAAAGATTAGTTCAAAATACTCAGGAAAAAAAAAAGGAAGAAGAGTAAAGGGAACTTAGAAATGAAATTAGGCCAGCAATTTATTTTTTGCTATTTTAATTGTGACATAATAAACAGATCATTTGTCTTGCCAAAGAAAAATCATATATGGAACATAAAAAAGCATAAACAATAAAATTATATATATATATTATATATATATGAGTATGTGAGTATGTGAGTGTGTGAGTGTGTGTGTGTGTGTGTGTGTGTGTGTGCACAGAGAGGGGGTGGAATGTGACCAGGACAAGAAATGATAAGTACTTTACTTTGGCTGAAATAATACATAAGATTGATTTAGGATTTGTGGCTAATGACACAGGCAGAGTTCAAATCATAAAAGAGCCTCTTGCAAGGTAAACTTTCAAACACTCCAAAACGAATACTCCTTTGAACATATACAATCTTTGCACAGTAACCATTAAGTAAGAATGTGCTATTTCACAAGTTAGGCCTGTGAGAAAAGTAGGCCTGTTGTTGGCCTGTTGTTCAGATAGTAAACAGAGCCCCAGAAACACTAAAGGTGACAATTTCTCGTGTCTACTAAGAATCACTATCCTATTTGATGTCTCAGATTCCAGATTTCTCTTACTCCAGTTACACTTTGCTCTCTGCCCTTGATCTTATTCCTGTAGTACCCACCCTCTCAGAAGCTTTGGAGAGATCACAGCCCCTCAATAGTTGTGGCTTTCTTTTTGGAGCAGTTAGTTGTGCATGTCATTGGTATAGTCCTAGTGGTGACAATTGGTGGTATATCTTCTGCACGTCCATAATGTACATAGCAAACTTAGTACAGTGCTATTCCTAAGACCGCAGCCCCTTCTTGAATGCTTTCCACAGACTTTGAACTATAAAATGACTGTACCCTCCTTCCCAGGACAGCAGTTCTGACATCCTTATTTTTCAGGCTCCCCGTCATGAAGGGAACATTGGGGCGTGGAGATCACCTACTTTCCTCACTGTTCTCTATATTCTATGTCCTTGAGGGGATAGATGCATGGTGGTTATGTGTTTTCTATTTTCTGTTTCAATCCAAAGAACTGGAGATGTAGCTTAATGGGGATGATGCTTGTCTAATATAGAAAAGGCCCTGAGTCCAAATCCCAGCACTGCAAATATAAGCAGTGACAACTTTTATAAGCCAGTTTCTGATCCTAATGGCAGGCCCGCTGACAAGTAAATGCTTTAAGAATGTATATGTGAGTCTGGGCATGGTGGTCCATGCCTTTAATCCTAGCACTCAGGAAGCAGAAGTAGGAGGAATCTGTGTGAGTTCAAGGCCAGCACGTCAGAACACTGTGTAAATGTTACATTTTAAACAATTAAGTGGTATTCATTGAACACACACACAGAAAATATAGATAAAATCTCTGAAACCTTTTAATTTTGAGTATCCCTAACCTAACTACTTTAAAAATTAAGATACTTTTGCTAAGGCTAGTCTGTTAACTATTTTCTCTAACATAACAATTATAATTACCTAAATTTATCACTAACACAATTAAGTACGTATATGCTTAATTATATAGCAAAGGGAGATATAGTATGGAGTCCATGTTTGTTTCTGTCAGCTTTTCTAACTGTGCAACTCACTTGTTCTAGAGGCTTCTATTGCTGTGATCAATAGCATGACTAAAAACAAGTTGGGCAGGAAAGGGTTTATTTGGCTTATAGTTAACAGCCCATCACTGAGAAGTCCAGGCAGGAACTTAAAGCAGGAACCTCAGAGGAATGCTACTGCTTATTGGCTTGCTTTCCATGAATCCCTCAGCCTTCTTTCTTAAACAACCAGGACCAGACGGATGTTCCATAGCTGGGCCCTCCCACATGAATAATCAAAAAAAAAAAAAAAAAAAAAAAGCCCCATAGGCTTGCCTGCAGGCCAATCTTATGGAGGCACTTTCTCAATCAAGGTGCCTCTTCCCAGATGACGGTCAAGCTGACAAAAACCTAACCAGAACATCACTTTTCTAACCTGCAGTTTCCTCATCTGTAAAATAGAGAACATGATTATAATACCTTTCTTAGAACTACAATAAAAATTCAAACAAAGGAAAGTAGTAGGCCAAACTGTGAAGCACTGTGCAAATGATAGTTCTCCATTCCTTAAAGGGGTGACGTTTCAGAAATTTATAGGAGTCTACTTTTAGAAACAGCAGTCTTCTCAGTGCTGCAAAACAGAGACTACATTTTCTTTTGGACCTGAAACAATCAAAACTGTTTCCTGAGAAGGCTTATAAAAACAATACCACATTAAACATTGGTGATTTGTTTTAAAAGCTGGTATGCAATTAAGAGGATTCCACTGTTTCACCAGGCTCCTGTGGCATCCAATTAAGTAATAACATGATCGAGGAGCTCTTAATTATGGAGGAAAATTTTCCGCAAGCCTGTGACAGGTGTGCAGGACTCAAGCTGAGATCAAAATAGTTGACTACAGTATTAATTCCTCCCTTTCCCTTTTCCAAAGACACTTTACTTTGCATGTAATTAGTTGAAATGTAAACCAGACCAAATGACTACCGTATTTCAAGCTTTATTACCTTTTATCACATTTACTTCCACCAATTGAGTTTTAAAGGATTAACACCAAAACAGATGGCTTCAACCCACAGTAAGTGAGCTTCAGTAATCAGAAATTATAATGGCCAGACTAAATTCACACTTATCACAGAGGTGTGTGCCATGTTTCCCTATATAGTACCTACTATGAACAGAAATTCTCTTTTTTTTTTCTCATTTTCATGTACTTTACAATAACCTTAAAAATAAACCAGCCTCAAGGGGATCCTTTTTTTTTTTTTCTAATTTACCTACCTTTCTCCCAAAGTTCAAAACCAAGTTTTTGTCCCTTAAAGAGATTGTGAAAATAAACCAAACATCCAAAAATTTTTTCAAGGTATTTATATGTATACAATGTCTGTCTGCATGTACACCCACATGCCAGAAGAGGGCACCAGATCTCATTATAGATGGTTGTGAGCCACTATGTGGTTGCCAAAAATTGAACTCAGGACCTCTGGAAGATTTCGCAGCCAGTGTTCTTAACCTCTGAGGTATCTCTCCAGCTCCCAACAATTCTTTATTTTCTAAATTATAAGCAAGTTTTAGTAGTATTTGAGTAAAGAGCCAAAGAAAGTATTTCCCAAAATAGAAATCAGAAAAATAATTTCCCAGTTTGATTAGCCAAAGGTCAAAATCTAACTTTTCAAAGAGATTGACTTCTACAGGTATTGATAACACTATTCATCTAAATATATGACAAGAAGATAGTGATGCCATAATAGTGCCCATTGGTTCAAAAAGCCATCTTCAAGCATGTTCTTGATTACCAAAGAAAAAAGCTCCTGAAAAATCAGATGTCCAAATCTGGCTTTGGAAAAAACTCTTGAGAAATATATTGATAGTTAACACAGGAAGAGTCACTATGATAAGAAAACTCAGGATTAGGATTCAAGTGCAGTCTGTCTCGTTCCACTTACAGTTATTGAGCGGCCACTCTCTATCAGAGGATGGAGTGCAGATGACTAAGGGCATGTTAGTCATAATACAGTGCAAAAGTATCACCAACGGCACGCATCAGCACAGAAGCATGAAGAGAGACAGCAAACCTTACCTGCAAAAGAGACTAACAGCTTTACTGAGGATGTAAAGCCAGATTGAGAGAGGAACAGGGGCCACCTGAACAGACACAAAGACATGAGTCCAAGACCTAACAACAGAAGGGTAAATGGTGACAGCCAGGGACTGCAAGTGACTTGGCGGACTTGGGCTGAGAAGGGCTGATCTTGGCAGCACCAGGGAAGAATGAAAGCTGCTGTCCAGACAAGAGGTGCGGAAGACTGAGCTAGAGCAGCAGCTGTGGGACTGGAGAAAGGCACAGATTTGAAAAACGCTAAGGTGATAATACTTATCCAGCTTAGTGACGGAGGACAGGAAGATAATAAAACCCCAAACTCTTGGCCTAAGTGAGATAACAGTGGTGTCTCACTGAGATAAGAAACAAAAAGAGAGGGTTGGAGAAAAAGACACCGAGTGTAGTTTTAAGACTTTAAACCAGCCATTTCATACTACACATCCAGTTTCTCAGTCGACAAAATGATTGTTACATCTACTTCAAAGGTTCGGGTGAGAATTAAATAATGGAAGGAAGAAGGGTTATGAAATCACTGCCTACTAGCAATGACTCAGTAAGACTGTTAATTGTATCCACTTTTCCTCTCTAAATAGACACTCCCCCACCCTACTCTCTGCCAAGATTTAACTGGGCCCAAGCAACTCTGCCAGAAACTACATTCCCTAGTATGATTTACAACTAGGTATGTCACAGTCCTAAATATAATGAATGAAATGCCAGAGAAACTGAAGAATATACCTTGTGGCTCTTTTGGGCGGAAGAGGTCCTAGAAACGGAACAGGGATCTAATGGATGTGAAACACATATATTCTACCAATAAGCTACACCCTCTCACCTCTCTACTCTCTTAGAGAATCATATGCACCCTCTCTTTCTTTTCCTGTTCCACAGACTAGAAGGTAAAAATGTTAATAAGCTGCCTATGAACATGCAAATAAAAGCAACCGGAAAGAATGGAGGTTCCCCTGAATGATTTCAAGGAGCAGAACCTAGGCTACTTTGGCAATAACAATCCTACTTCTGAGTGTTACATAAAAGTAAATTTCTACACTTTCTTAGCCACTAAATATTTGGGTCTCTGTTGAAGCAGATGACCTGAACTCTTAACATTTAACATCAATGCTTATAAAATCTGCAAAGAGGTCTGGTAAGATGGCTCATGGGGTAAAGGTGCTTGCTGAGCAAGCCTGGTGAACTGAATTAGTCTTCAGAACCCAGGTAACAGTGGGAAGAAAGAACCAACTGCATAAAGTTGTTCCCTGCCCTCCACAGGCATACCGTGGATGCCTAGCCCCCTGAAACACACGCACCATGCACATACAAATGCATACTTACACACACACAATTTACATTTAAAATCAGTAAGAAAAATAACCAAGACATATCTCAGAGCCCTAAAGAACTACTAGCTATTTCATAGTGTCATAAACATTAGGAAGGAGAACATTCATGAGTACATTGAGTGTATATACACACACACACACACAAAATGAAATGAGCTGAATCAATACATGCTAAGCCATAAAGCAGGCTTAAAACTGTAGCCAACTATTCAAGATTCAAAGCTGTGGGGCTGGAGAGATGGCTCAGAAGTTAACAGTGCTTGCTGCTCTTGTAAGAGGACTGGAGTTTGGTTCTAGCACTCACTCCAGATGGCTCACAACCACCCACAACTACAGCTCCAAGGGATCAGACACCCTCTTCTGTCTTCCAAAGGCATTTGTGCTTACGCACGCACACACACACACACACACACACACACACACACACACACACAAAGCTTTTTTTAAAAGATTCAGAGTTCTGAGTTGGGCATGGCAATGCATGCCTTTATTCCAACACTTGGAAGGCAGATCTCTGTGGATTTTAGGACAATCTGATCTACAATGAAAGTCCAAAGCCAGCCAGGTCTACAGAGTGAGGCCCTAGCTCAAAAAAAAAAAGCAAAACACCACCACCATCATCAACTACAACAAAATAAACAAACAAAAACCCTAACTTTTACACTATCTTGAAATAAACAGATTACTTAATAACAAACAAATCTGCAAACAGGAGCAACAAAAACTGCTGCCAATGTTAGGTGAAGGATAACTTACCTGAACATAACAACCACATCAAACTAAAATAGGGGCTTAGAATTTTTCAGATATTGTGAACTATAGCCATATGCAAAAACAGTGCAAAAGCCAGCTGGAATAGCAAGTAGCTACGCTCTGACATGACTGTATTCAGACGTAAAAGTGCCCAGAAGCTAGCTCGGTACAACTGGCTTCTACTCAAGAAGGAGGAAAATGGCTATTCATGGAATTAGCCCTTGATCTGTTTGATTCTGTTGAGATGTTCTAATTTTCGTTTTTTAAATAAAGATATGATATATATTTGCAGGACAGATGACACAAAGCACTTGAGCCTGAGGTTTTAACTATGTGATATCACCTTGGGGCATGAGTTACCTTTGACATCAAAGCGAGCAAATAATTTCCAAAGACAAAATAATGAAGTATAGTAAATATAAGGAAACCTATATTCTAATCCCAGGTTCTTCATTTTTAAACCTTTTTTAAACCAAGGTCATTTATATGACCTTGAACAAATCAATACTTGTCTGGGTTTCTGTTCCTTGTCTGTAGGATATAAGAGCAATGAAACAGATGATAATCTCTTCCAGTTCTGTAAAAGTTTTCATAGGATTAGAAAGCTTCTAAGGCTAAGTATGGTGACACACACCTTTAATCCTAGCTCTTGGAAGACAGAGGCAAGAGGAATTCCACAACTTTGAGGCTATCCTGGTCTACATTTGAATTCTAGGCCAGCCAGGGCCATAATAACTGAGTTTCAAAAAATTAACATAAACTAAAAAATAAAATTTCTATTATTTTAATGCTAGTTTAAAAAAGTAAGCTTGGAGGCTAGAGGAATGGCCGAGCAGTTAAGAGCTCTTGCAGAGAGCCCACGCAAGTTTGGTTCCCACCACACATGCCAGCAAGCTCACAACTGCCTGTAACTCAAGCCCCAAGGGGAGTCAGACTTCCTCCTCTGTGGAGTTGCACTCCCATGCACATAACCCACACATGGATACAGCATAATTAAAAATAACACTTTTTAATTTTTCTTTATTATTATTTATACAATTTATTCACAATTATATCCCGGCTGTAGCCCCTCCCTCATCTTCTCCCATTGTAAAAATAACATTTTTAAAAAGAGAGAGTAAGCAATTATAGATGGTTGTGAGCCACCATGTGGTTGGTGGGAATTGAACTCAGGACCTTTGGAAGAACAGTGAGTGTTCTTAACCTCTGAGCCATCTCTCCAGCCCAACCCTATAGTCTTAAAGAGGTGGGAGAGAACAGGCAGTGGTAAAAGACAAGTAACACAAGAACTCATAAAATATATTATCACTTCAATTTCTTCATTTAAAATACAGTTAAGAAAAACATTGTAAACTAATTTGCCACTGTCTTACTTTCTTTACAGAAAATAAAAGAAAGCTGTCAAGGCAATCAAAAGGAGTCCAGTACAGTTAATTTCACCCAGACATCAGAAAAGAAAAAAGTTTCTTCAAGTGTTACAATGCTTAAATACAAACGTTTCCTTTAAAGTTTATTCTTCTCTCATAGATTACATCCCAACTGCAGTCCCCCCTCTTCTACTTCCAGCACTCCCCTCCCCTCTCCTCCCATCCACTCCTCCTCCGTTTCCTTCAGAAAAGAGCAGGCCTCCCAGAAATATTAACTAAACATAGTATATCAAGTTGCAATAAGATTAGGCACAAACCCTCATATTAAGGCTGGACAAGGCAACCCAGTGGGAGAAAAAGGGTCCCAAAGCAGGCAAAAGAGTAAGGGACAGCCCCTGCTCCCACTGTTAGGAGCCCCACAAGACAATCAAGCTACACAACCATAACATACACGTAGAGAACCTAGGCAGACCCTTGCAGGTTCCCTGACTGCCACCAGTTCAGTCTCTGTGAGGCCTGGTTAGTTAATTCCATGGGCTTTCTTTCTTTCTTTCTTTCTTTCTGTCTTTCTTTCTTTCTTTCTCTTTCTCTTTCTCTTTCTTTCTTTCTTTTATTTATTTGTGGGTTTTCTTTCTTCCTTCCTTTCTTTTCTTTTCTTTTGTTTTTTTCCAGACAGGGTTTCTCTGTATAGCCCTGTCTGACTCAATTTGTAAACCAGGGTGGCCTTCAACTCACCTGCCTCTGCCTCCCTTAGTGCTGGGATTAAAGGTGTGAGCCACCTTGTCCAGGCTTCCATGGGTTTTCTTGTGGTGTCCTTGACCCGTCTGGCTCCTTACAATCCTTCCTCTCCCACTTCTGCAGGATTCCCCAAGCTCCACCTAATATTTGGCTGTGGTTCTCTGTATCTGCTCCCACCAGCTGCTTGCTGAATGAAGCCTCTCTAATGATGATTATGTTAGGCTCCATAAATCCTCCCTTAGAAGATTATAGACAGTTATCTTAAACTGGCTCAAATATTAAATGCCACTATAATTAGGGTTGTTGTAATTCTCAAATATAATCAAATAGTGACCAAGAATGTTTCAGGAGAAAGCAAAGGCTATAAAAGTAAACTAGCAATTTTGGCATTATCACTCTCTAATAATACTAGACTTGGCATCAACGCTTTCATTCATGCATTCCTCCTAACTTTTATAGAAGATACTTGTACCAAATAATAAGAAACAGATCTTGTCTCTCCTTTCAACCCTCAACATTGTCTTCTCTAACCTTTAAACAGCTCTTACAGATAACTAACTGGAAATTCTGTGCCTTGAACTTGAAAAAGAAAGACACATAGGAAAGGCTTTTGTTGTTGTTTTGTTTTTTTATGAATTTTTTTTTAAGTTGGGTTGTGCATCCTGGTCTACAGAGTGAGTTCCAGGGCAGCCATGGCTAAAAATAAATAAATAAATAAGCAGAAATCTTTTAACCACTGAGCTAACTCTCTGGCCCAGAAGGGGGAAAAAAGTTACATGTGAGCATGTTTTGCCTGAATGTGTGTTATACCATGTGTGCCTGGTGTCCTGTCCAAAGAAGCCTGGAGAGGGCATCAGAGCCCCTGAAACTGTAGTTACAGGTAGTCATGAACGCTGAGAATTGAACCCAGGTCTTCTGAAAGAGCAGCTAGTGCTTTTAACTGCTGAGCAGCCATATCTCTAGCCTGACCCAGATTTTTCAAAGGCTGATTCTTATCTTTAGTTAGCCTAAATGAAAGATGCAGTTTCCCATATAAACCGATATTATGGTGTATTTCTGAGAAAAAATAGATGTAAAGCTCTAACCAACAGCTGAAAAGTATGATGGAACAAATATTTATATATATAAAATTTAGAGTAGAAGGCCTGAAATTTTACAAAAATCGCAGGTTTTGTATAATTACCTCTTTTCACTTTTTCTTACCTATAGAATGGATACAAAACAATAAAGTAGAAATACATTTCATGGGCTGGCAAGATGGCTCTGCAGGGCAAGGTGTCTACCATCACCCCTGATGACCTGAGTTCAATATCTGCAATTCATATTGTTGCAGGAAGGAGAACAGAGACTCCTTCAAGTTATCTTCTAACCTTCACATATATTCCATGGCACGTAGATTCACACACACACACACACACACACACACAACAAATTAATTAATTAAATAAATAAATAGTAAGCATGGTGGCATAAGCCTGTAAGCTCAGTACTTGGAAGACAGAGATAAAAAGATTGTGCGTTCAAGACCATTCTGAATTACACAGCAAGTTCCTATCTCAGAAAATGGAGGGTGAGGTGTGGGAGGGAAGGAATATATTCCATACATAACAGCTATCATGTAAGCTTCTTTCTGGCTTTTTTTTTTTTTCAAGATAAGGTCTTGCTATGTAGTACCTGACTAGCTGGTACTCACTACATAGCCCAAGCTGGTCTCTAATTCAGGTCAGTCAGTACTCCTGTCTCAGCACCCCAAGTGCTGTGGTTACAAGTTTATGCCGCCACACCCACATACATATAAATTGCTTCTTAGAAAAACGTAAATTATAGGAGTTAAGTATTTAGGCTCTAAAGTCAGATTGCTGCATACCTTCATTAAATGTAAGACGGAATAAACTACTTTCTCTGAAACTCAGGTCTCAATAAAACGTGAATAATACAGATTAAGACAAATACTTTACCTGGCAGACAGCACAGTGTTAGCCAGCATCACTATAACCATCCTTGGTTTGTTGCTGAATATAATAAATATAAAAAATGAGGAAGAAAAAAATTGGCTCTGTTTGAAAAAACTAGTAAAATGAAAAAATCTTTATTTGGGGAAAAGGGTGGATTTTGTTGTTGTTGTTTTGAAACAGAGTCTTATCTTACTGTGTAGTCCACGTTTGCACGTGTCATCAAACTCACGTGATACTTTAGTCTCAAACCCAAATGCTAGAATCACAGGTGTAAGTAAAATCTTATGTAACATAAAAATTCTTATGAAGAAAGAATTACATAAATAAACAGTTACACATGAAGTTAATAAAACAAAGTAACTGACATTCATTCAAGTGGAGCCTGGCAAAACTCATTTCCTTAATCACTATACTTCCTTTATGCAAGGAGTATAAAGACAACGAGTAAAAGAAAGAAATCTAAATGTGCTGTCTCAAAATCATATAAAATGTAAACATGAAAACTGCCCTGGAATTCAACTGTTATATCCTAATACTCACAACATAATAAAGTCAAATTTAATACAAAAAAAGACACTGCCAGAAAAAAAAAAAAACAACTAATGTACATGTAACAAAATCCAGATTCAAAAGCCCTTCTTCATAGTGAAAAAGCCTTAACCAATATATTAGACACATCAATAACTAAGCAAAATGAAAATCTGGGTTGATATCCCACTAAGGAAAAGTTCTGGGTTGACATCCCACTAAGGAAAAGTTCATCTATTACCAAAATACTGTAAACAGAATCAATTTTCAGGAACAATAACCTGTATATGACTGCATAAAAACTTTCTAATCTGCAAAAACAGATGCCACACTTGCCAACCACCTGCACCTCTTTTTATGTAAATATGCCAACATGTCTCACCTGAGAGCCACCACCCCATTCATGTGTACATAAGCCTAAAAGACTTAAACCTGTGGTTTCAACTTGAGTGTCTGCATTAAACATACGAGCTGCGAACTTTAACCCTCTCTACAACCAACACTCCAAACATTTCCTACTGTTTTCCTAAACTAGGGACCTCTTTCTTCCATGTTCCATGGATCAAGGTTATGCAAGTACCCAAGTTCTACCTTAAAAATCCCCTTTGCCAGCCAGGTGTGGTGACACACACTTTTAATCCCAGCACTCAGGGAGGCAGAAGCATGCAGATTTCTGAGTTCAAGACCAGCCTGGTCTACAAATCAAGTCCAGGACAACTAAGGTTACACTGAGAAACCCTGTCTTGAAATAAACAAACCAACAAATAAATGACTTACCTATGACTTATTTTGCCTAAGTAATATGTATCTCTACTCCACTTCATTCACTTTCACCACAGTTACATTCACACAGTACTTTCTCTACTCAGGATCTCATTCTGACTTTTTAATGATTCCCAAGAACTAAGTAAAATTTATCAAAATGTCTCCTTCACACAGTTCAAATGAATTTTTTAATATTCCTTATAAGAGAGTTGGTAGTGAATTTTCACTAAACACTAATGAAATTATAAGTCATAGAATAATCCTAAATTACGTAGCATTTTCCAATTTAAAAGTCATTTTATACCTGTTATCTCATTTGCTCTTTACAGTGGATGAGAATTCAACTATTATCCCTATCTGAAGTTTCAGAGAAAGTCAGTTGTCCTAAGAAATCCAAAGCAAGTAACAAAGCCAGAATTTCAACTAAATTCATATTACCACAAACCCATTACCCTTTTCACATACCCATTCAGTCTCTTAACCAAAGAAGTAGATGGTAAACCACCTAGAGAAAAATGAACTCTTACTAGTTTAATGGCAAGATAAAGTAATAGCACTAGAGACACCATTTCTTTTTCTTTTTTCTTCCCCCCACCCCCATCCCCGGTTTTTCAAGACACAGTTTCTCTGTGTATCCCTGACTATCCTGGAACTCATTCTGTAGACCAGGCTGTCCTGGAACTCAGAGATCCTCCCCCTCCCCCTCCAGAGCGCTGGGATCAAAGACCAACCGGCCTGTCGAAAACACCTATTTCCTAATGAGAAAACTACCATTCGTATCACTTGGAATTGTGAGTCAAGAAAGATGGAAACCAACATTTCCTGAACCTTGTTATACAAAAAATACGGTTAACAAATCATCACTGTAAAGTGACTATTCTTACTTTGCAAAATGAGCAATATAAGGTTTATTCAAGCATGAGTAGTTTGTTACCCAACAACAGATAAGAGGCTTATCAAAACTTACCTAACAGAGACTGGAGAGATAGAAAGAATACTTTTTGCCGTTCTTCCAGAGGACCCAGGATCAGCTCACACCACTTACAAAAGAACTACTTATAGCTCTAATTCCAGGAGATATGACGTCGTTTCCTGGCCTCCAAAAACACCCGCACACATGTGGCACACATACAAACACTCATGTACACACACACACACACACACACACATAAAATTAAAAACATAAAAACTTCCTACTAAGCAGAATCAAGATGTTTGAAACCAGACTTCTTAACTCACAAGTTTTGAGAGCTCTTTTTTTAAAGAATTCTCAGAAAGGGGCTGGAGAGATGGCTAAACAGTTAAGAGCACTGGCTGCTACTCTAGAGGATCCAGGTTCAGTTCCCAGCACCATATAGCAGCTCACAGCTGTCTTTAACTCCAGTCCTAGGGGATCCGACACTCTCATACAGACATAAAGGCAAAACACCAATTCACATAAAATAAAATAAAGTATTAAAAAAATTATTTAAAAGCATTTGTAGTTCAGTAGGTAAAAGTGCTTACACTATACAAACATGGCCTGAGTTCAGATCCCAAGCACCCATGTAAAATCTATGTGCAATACCCATCTGTAACTACAGAGCTATAGGATACAAAGAAAGGGATCCTGGGGTGGTCCCTAGACCACCACCCCAGCTAGAACACGGGACTCCAGATTCTGTGAAAGACCTTGTCTCAAAAGAGAGCAATAGGTAAGATACCAGTTGACTTCTGATCTCTGTACACACATGCACAAGTACACACACACACTTTATATGCACACAAATTAATAAAAAAAAAAAAAAACAGCATTCTTGATAGAAGCAGTGAAGGTCAATCCCAGCACTCCAGCATTGAGAAAGCAAGATGCAAGCTGAAGGATGGCAAATTTAAGGTTACCCTGGGCTATATAGTAAAACTCTATTGATGATGATGATGATGATGATGATGACGACGACGACAAAGGGCTGGTGAGATGCTCAGCAGGTAAAACGTGCTATCAAGAAAAGTCTGATGACCATGGTGGAAGGGAAGAATCAATGACCAAAAGTTGTCATCTGACCTACACACACAGTTTAGCAAGCATAAGCCTGTACTCACACAGAGCACACACACAATAATAATGGTAAATTAAATCTTAAAAATAAAAAAGAACAACAGATATATACATCTGATGACAGGCTCAGCCAGGCAGTGGTAATCCCACACCTTCATTCCCAGCACTCAGGAAGCAGAGGCAGGCAGATCTCTGAGTTTGAGGGCAGCCTGGTCTACAGAGTGAGTTCCAGGACAGCCAAGGCTACACAGAGAAGCCCTGTCTCAGCAAGACACAAAGAGAGAGAGAGAGAGAGAGCTGGTAATAAGTATTATCTAAGAGTTTATTAGAAACTGGAATGTATTTTCAGGTATGTCTTATACTATAATCTAGCATTAATGTTGAATTTGGTAAACAGCCTGTCATTAAATGGCCAGGACACCTTAATTTAGCTATTTCTGTGAACTAAGTTTCTCTTCTTTTCCTTAAGGTTTTTGCATAGGTAATATGGAAACAATACCTACTACCTCTCAGGTTCTCATTAAAATTTAGAGATAATATATGTAAACCACCCAGGACAATGTCTAGCACATGGCAGCTATAATCATCTCTTGCCCTCTGTGGATTTTATCAGCCAAAATACACAGCTGAAAATTTAAAATTAAAGCACAAACATATGATACTCTTAATACAAAATAGATTGTTTGGTATTATAGAAAATAAATATTTAGGTGACTCAAACTTTTAATTTCCATCAGATATTCTAACTTTGGCGGAGGTAGGAGGTAGGTAGGATTTGATCAGATAATCAAATCAACCTGCCTTGAATCCCTAAGCAAAACCTCTTCCCTCTTCAGAGATCCTCTAGCTACCTAGTAACCACCTGCCAGCCCCAAACTAAAGAAAATTGGCTCTGCTTTGGGCTAATTACCCAACCAGCCTGAACAATCTAGAATAAAGGGAATTGTCAGCTAGAATGTTAGTGAAATTATCCACAACAGGAGACCAGAGAATCCAAATACCACCAGGCAGTTATTTCCATGAGAATAAAATCACAATTTATGAGCCCTGCAAATTATACCATTATTAAAACAAACATCCCATTGAGGCTACAGCTATCAGATAAATGGCTTTATTGTCTCCATTGTTTCATCCACGGCCACAAAGAGGTGCAAAATGAATGAGCAGTTACCAGAAGCAGTAATTTCTAGGAAATTACAATGCAGACCTCCATCTTTAAGCTCCTTTGTGCTGGGGTGTATAGCTCTAGAGGGGAAAAGGGAAATGAAGAATCACCCGCTCTTCACCTGCCACCAAACTCAAAAATCCTACAGCTTCATATGCAGAACTCACCAGTTTTCCCCTGCTTTGTTTTCTCTCTCAGCAGGCCATTCATGGACTTGCCCAGGAGGAAGAATCTGAACTGAGCAAACCACTCTAATTACCAGGAAACCTTTACAATCCTCCAATCCAAATAAACACAGAAGAGACAAGAAAATGGTGGCCCCTGGTTTCCTTGGCTCTCAACAATACAAAGCACCTCAAGTACAAACCCATGGCAGAGGCCTTTCCCATTATTAATAAAGAAAAACAAAGTCCCTTTACACTGTTAGCATCACATACCTTAAACTGTATCTTCAGACTTAAATAAATGACCAGAAACACGCTATGGAATTCTGTGCTGATATACATCATGGAAGGGGCAAAGAAAATGTAACAGCTCACTGAATGTACAAATCTACCAATTTTGGAAAGGAAAGGAATGCAACAAGCCATCTGCTGTATGCCAACCACTGCACACAGTATTCCTAGTTCTTACAACTGTAAGGTAGAACACACATATCCTTACTGAAAGGTAAGGATTTAAGACTCAAAACAAAGTCACTGAGCTTCTGAAACTAAGATCTGAGTTAAAGGTTCTCTGATTTTAACATTATAAACAGTCTTTTTAAGTTTTCGCTTCCTTTTTTTGTTTTGTTTTGTTTTTCAAAACAGGGTTTCTCTGTGTGTAGCCCTGGCTGTCCTGGAACTCACTCTGTAGACCAGGTGAACCTAGCTGAACTCAGAGTCTGCCTTCCTCTGCCTCCCAATGCCAGGATTAAAGGCATGCACCACAACATTCGGCAATGCTTGCTTTCTTTATTCCACCTCTCAGTGGTACTAATAAAATACTTTTTAAAAAGTAACTCTGAGCTACCAAACCTAAATTCTCCCTGAATCTTCCATGAAGTTGTAGCACTACAAAACAGTCATGAAAAATGTAGAGGAACTGATAAACCTATATAAAGTTTACTTTCTAAACAAATTTTAAAAGTGAATGATGATCATAACCTCAGGCTCATAAATTTTATAACTTACTCAGGCAGAATGGAAACTAAATAAAACTCCTGGACTTTAAGCTCATTGCTTATGCAACTTTATCATAATACCAAATTTACATCTAGGCATAAAGACCCAAAAATCTGCTTGGAGTTCTTTGCTTATTTATGAAGAACATCTGTTCATAATTAATAGCATGTGGAACACTGGGCATGGAGGGGGCACCAGAAAGCCCCACAGGGCCTCAAGCTACCTAAATCTAAACTTCCCTGCTCCAAACACACTAGAAGCTGATTCACAAGACAACGTGAACTCTCGAAGAGCTGTAAAGTCCTCAGTGTTCTTTGAACCAGCAAATGAGAACATGAAATGGTAACACTGGCTCCCAAGGGCTAGAGAGTCTCTGGGATGTCGAGTGCCATGCTAGCTCTCAGTGTACACTCTCCCTGATATTTCTCATGGTCTTCTGAGCAGGAATATCATCTCATCTTACAAATAAACTAAGGCTGAGAGAGAAAGTAACTCACTGGTATAATCTCAAGACCACTGACAAATCTGTGGTATTAGAAAACAAATTAGCAGCTGCCTGAGTTGGGGGCAGAACAGAGGGGAATGATTTTAAAGAGACACCAGGAAACTTTTAGGAGGTAATAAGTATGCTCACCATCAGAATTGTAGTGATGGTTTCATAGGCCTAACCAGATGGGAAAACTTAGCAAACGACATTAAATTTATGTCATTTATTGTATACCAGCTTTACCTCAGTGAAGCTGCTTAAAGGAAAACACACTCACACACATACAACATGTGTACATACATATAACCACACTACATTTGCTTTTTTACTAACCACTGATGGTCACCTCATAGCATCACCCCTTAAATGTTGGAGTGTGGGCTACCTCAAACTCTGTTGCCTGACTTTGGATCCATTTCCCGTAGCTGGGCTGCCTTGTCTGGCCTCAGTGGGTAGTACACCAGGGTGGGTTAGCACCGATGGGGGGACCTCTCCTTTTCTGAGGAGATCAGGAGGGGGGAATGAAAAAGGGAGTGTGAGGGTGGAACTGGAAGGAGAGGAGGGAGGGGGGCTGCTATCAGGCTGTAAAATGAGTAAATACATAATGAAAAAATAATAAGCCTGGTGCCCCATGGTGGGAGGCAAAAGCAGGTGGATCTCTGTAAGTTTGAGGCTATCCTGGTCTACAGGACAGCCACGTTACACAGAGAACCCTGTTTCAAAAAGCCAGAAAAAAAGAAAGAAAGAAGCCTGGAAATACATTCGGCAAAAGAATGTCAGTTTAGATTAAATTGAGGCTATGAGACCAACTGTAAGAATGCATACAAATAAAACAAAACTAACAACAAAACTATTCAGTTTAAAGGAATGTTTCTGATAAAGCCACAAAGATTATTAATTTAATAAATCTCAAATCCCAATCTTTAACTACACATCTTTTTTCGTTCTGTGTGAGAAGACACAAATATGAAGTGGTTTTGTTACATAACAAAGTACATGACCTGACTCAAAAGCGCTAAAGCACCATGCAATGGGGCTGCAGGCTGAACTAGCTGCTCTTTTCCTAAGACTCCATTTTCACTTGAGCAAACAATTGGCAGAAAAACCGTAATTATTCAGACTTGGATGTGTGGCAGACACTTTCTCAAAAATGAACAACATCAGACTGTCACTCAAGGAAAACAACTGTCAGTATCTGTTTCCTGTGATGAAATTTGAACTTTCAAGAGAAGATTCGAAAAGATTTGTCTGAGGGGAACAGCAGCAATATTAATAAATGTGGGGCTTTTACATTTACAGTAGAAAACATCAACATTTTTGGAAGTACTCCATCACTCAGTGCCACAAACTGAGTTGTGTAGCCCCTCCCAAATTCATGATGAAGCCCTACACCCCAATAAGATGGTAGTGGGATTGGAAACTGGAGCCTCTAGGAGAGTCAAGTTTAGATTATTTATAATGAGGCTTAGATGAGGTTGAGGGTATACTAATGATGAAATTAGCACCCTTATTAAGAAGAGACACCAAGTCAGGTATGGTAGCGCACACCTGTAATCCCAGCACTCAGGGAGACAGTGGCAGGCAGATCTCTGTGTGTTTGAGGCCAGCCTGGTCTACAAAGTCCAGGACAGCCAAGGCTACACTCATCCCAAAGAACTATTTCTAAAAACGTCTATAACATCCTTTAACCTTCTTTCTCCCCTACCTCTGGTCAATCAATGGAAAGGAGGTAAAAGCATTTAAGAACCCCTAAGCCTACAAGCCAATGTTCAAAGCAGACAATTAAATGTTAATGTAACAATTAAAAAATTTAAAAAACAACAGGCCTTAAGAAACTTCAGTTGGCAGCTGGGCCATGGTGGCACACGCTTTTAATCCCAGCACTCAGAAGCAGGCAGATCTCTGAGTTCAAGCCATCTTGATCTACAAAATAAGTTCAAGGAAAGCCAGGGCTACACAAAGAAATCCTGCCTTGAAAAATTAAAGAGAAAGAAATTACAGTTGTTAAGCTTCTGTGTAATATCAAGAATATTCACAACTATATAATAAATAGATTAAAAAGTATTTCTGGGGCTACTTGCTTGTTTGCTTGCCTGTTTTTGATACATGGTCTTCTGTGTAGCCCAACTCAGCCTCTCAAGTACTGAAGTTACAGCATTCCTTCCTTTTCTAACCCAAATACCTATTTCCGAAGGGATTTTCTTTACCACACAAAGCAATCAATGACAATGGACTGAATTCAGAAGCACACAAGAATCCACACAAATATTTAAAAGATTAGAAAAAATGTTTTTGTTTATTTTTTGAACAGGCTCCAAATTGCTATGGAACCAAGGACAAACTTGAATTCATCTTTCTGCCTCTACTTCCTAAATCCTGAAATTACAGGTGAGAACATAATATACAAAACAGCTTCTTTTCGATTTATGTTTTCTACATAAATATACACCTACTGCTATAGTTTAGATATTTGCGCCCTTCAAAATTCCTGTTTAAACCTAACCCCTTATACAAGGTGGTATTAAAAGGCAAAGACTCCGGGGAGCTGATGAAGTGACGAAGGCTCCATTCTTGTCAACAGAACTTAGATCACTATAAAAGAGGCCCCCTACACGTAACTCTTTTGGCCCTTCAACCTAAAGAGGACATAGCATTGGTCCCTTCCAGAGGACACAAGAAAGAATCATCTTGGAAACAAAGAAAGAGTCCTATCCAGATACCAAATCTGCTGGCATCATGATCTTCGACTTCCTATAGCCTCAAGAATTCTGAGAAATGTCTTACTTATAAACAACACTGAAAGATTGTTACAGGAACAAGACAGACTCAGATACCAATACCTACCTATGCACATTGTCTCCTACAAGAAGTCATTAAAATTGGTCCAGAGTATGGTAAAGCTTATTTTAACACTTTCTTGGGTGATTCTGACCAACAACCAAGCCATTTTCTAAGCAGGTTCAAACTACTGATGGGACAGTTTAAAACCAGGATTCTTTACATACAGTGATTGTGTTAGGGTTTTTTTGTTTTTCAGGGTTGGAGATCCAACAGAAGGCTTCATGCTAGGTGAGGGATCTACCACTGGATGATACCCCTCAGATGCAGACCAAAGGCTTCAGAACAATGTACACTGAGGTTTGGTGAGGTTTGGTGAGGTTTGGTTTGGTTTGGTTTGGTTTGAGACTGGGTTTCACCCTGTAGCTCTCATTTGCCTGGAACTCACAGAAATCTGCCTGCCTCTGCCTTCCTGAATGAATGCTGGATTAAAGACACACACTGCCTTGTCCCTCTAGACCAAGTTTTCAATACTAGCTTTTTTTACTAGCTATATAAACTACCTAATCCCTATAGATCTAAATCACTTTGAGTATTTAAAACATGGGTACAATTCTTTATCTGGTAGAAATGTGAGGATTAAACTATACATGGAAGACAAAAACATCCAGCATATTGCATACAAAAGATGCTCAACATCAAATGTTTTGTCTACCTTTAGCTCCTACTTATCCTAACACCTAAGAAAAATTATAATAATTTAATAATATTTGCATAAGTATAAATAGCACACTTACATATTTTATTTGCAAAAATAAACTATGTACAGATAGGGATTTTAAACATGAAGACACTAAATGCATATAAAATTTAAAAACAGTGCTAAAAAAGAAATATGAACATCAGCAAAATTTGTTAAGCTTGAAGGAAATGATCAAAATACAAATTTAGATCATAATCTCAAGTCAGCCAAAGACTGACTATGAAAAATACATCATCCCAGGTATCCTTCAAAACGTATATATCAAGAAAAAGCAGCCGGGCGATGACAGTGGCAATGGAGGAGACAGCTTTGGTGGCAGCCACATGCCTTTGATCTCTGCACCCAGGAAGCAGAGGCAGGTGGATCTCTGAGTTCCAGGTCAACCTGGCCTACAGAGTGAGTTTCAGAACAGCCAAGACTACACAGAGAAACCTTGTCTCAAAAAACAAAAACATAGGGCTTGGGAAATAGCTCCATGGGTGAAAGTATTTGCAAAGAAAGCAAGAAGATCTGAGTTCAAATGCTATGCATCCACTAAAAGCCAGGCATGGCCACACATGCCTAGCATTGCAGGGTTGGCAGGAGACAGGCAGCCCCCAGAAACTTGTTAGCTAGCCAAATGAATGGATCAGGAGAGGAGGGGATATGCTTCAAGTTCAATGAGACCCTGTCTGAAAAAAAAAAAAAAAGTGGTGAGCAATACAGGAAGAGACCTGATCTCTCACATCCATATGAACATATACCTCCAACACAAATGCCACAAAGTGAAGAAGCCTTTAAAGGGCCGAGAGAGAGAGAGAGAGAGAGAGATTTTGAAAGGACCCAGGCAACTTATTAATCCAATTAAATTCTAATCTCTATGCTAAGGAAAAAACCCACATCTAAGGAAAAGGTATGGGGTATACTCCATAGATCATATTACTGCTTTGCCAACTGTCCTCATTGAGTTCAACCAATCACTCACTTTAAGATTCATTCCAAGGACGAGAAGTCACTACCCTTATAACAGTTACAACTAAGTGAAGGTAAAGGCATAAAGAATTAAACTGGGGCTGGAAAGATGCTCAGTGGTTAAGAGCACTTGTTCTAACAGGACTCAGGCTCAGTTCTCAGCACCCACACAGTGATTCACAACCATCCATAATACCAATCCCAGGTGATCACCTTCTTGTGACCTCTGCAGCCATGTTCAGGCAAACACTCATTATGTATAAAATAAAATAGTTTTTAATAAAAAAATAAAAAGGCCATGGTGAGACACGCCTTTAACACCAGCACTTGAGAGATAGAGGCAAGTGGTTCTCTGTGAGTTACAGGCCAGCCTGTTTGACATAGTGAATTTCAGGACAGCCAGAGCTGCATAACAAAGACCCTATCTCAAAAATTAAACCAAATAAACAAATAAATATTAATTAAAGAATTAAGTTTTCCTAAAGTCAGGCAATCACTGTACCAGAGATAGGCACTAGATGTTCTCCAGGAACAAAGTAGGGGCACTCTATTGTTATGACAACCTTAACTGTTCTCAAAGATTTCTTAAGGAACATCATTTAATCCAAAAGGATGAACAAAAGGAGAGATGTCACAAGCAAAGTTATGAAACAATATAGCTTAGCAACTACAAGGCGCTTGGTAATCAGTACTGAGTGCTAAGTGATAAGCCAGGAGTGTACTCTGTGCTGCTGGACAGGCATAGGTCATAGACACCCATACATGTCATATGAAGGAGTCAAAGGAGAGATTTAAGTGGGAAAGGAACAAGAACATACCCCATAGATCTGTGTCTTGAGTAATCATTGGATGGAGTAGTAATTCCTTTTAATTAGGACAAAAACACAGTAGAGACCATTTTAACTTTTTTTTGAGTTAAGGGAGTATGGAAAGACAAGAGGTCAGAGGTAGACAGGAATATGAGTTGTTTTGGAGCTACTGAATCTGAGGACGTTGGAATGACTACAATGGAGGTGGTAGAGAGAGACGCCAGTGGTATATCTAAGTTTGAAGCTCAGGAAAGGACTCTGAGTTGGAGAAAGAGATTCGACAGCCATTAGCATATGGGCAAGACTGCTCACAAAATCAAGTAAGTCCAGTGAACCAAGAAGCCAACCCTTAAAAAAACAAAAAACAAACAAAAAAAAATTCTCAACCAGGCGTGGTGGAACACCCCTGTAATCCCAGCACTCGGGGAAGCAAAGGCAGGCAGATCTCTGTGAGTTGGAGGCCAGCCTGGTCTACAAATCAAGTCCAGGACAGCCAGGGCTACACAAAGAAAGCCTGTCTTCGAGAAGGGGGAAAAGAAAGAAAAATAATCAACATTAATTAAAAAGTAGAAATAACAAAGATTTCGTTATAAAAGTCAGCTGTTTCCACAATTCTTGAGAGTTGGCACACACCTGTAAAAGCAGAACTCTAGAGGCTAATGCAGAAGGGACAAGGCAAACCTGAGACCAGCTAGCTCCCATCAGGCCTGGTGACCAGAGTTCCATCCCCGAGACCCAAAATGTAGAAGGAAAGATTCCCTCAAAGTTGTACTCTGACTCCCACCATGCCACAAACACAATCAACATCCACACAAGTGACTACACAACAACTAAAAAATCTCTCACTGGCATGATATAACTTTAATCCCAGCACTCAGGAGGCAGAGGCAGGTGGATCTCTCTGTGAGTTGGAGGCCAGCCTGGTCTACATATTGAGTTCCAGGACAGCCAGGGTTACATAATGAGGCCGTATCTCAAAACAAACAAACAAACAAACAAACAAAACATATTCCCCCTGCTAAACAGCAAACCAAGAAGAGCAAAAAAATAAAAAAATAATAATAATAAAAAAAAAAAAAAACAGGAAAAGCTCAACCTGGATAAAAAGCTCAGCAGAGTGCTTGCCTTGCATGTATTAGATACCCGAGGTTCAATCCTCAGCACCAACAAAAAAATAAGTTTTTAAGCTGGGTGTGGTAGCACAGGCCTACAATCCCAACAGTGAAAAGGTAGAAAATACTGAGTAATAAAAGAGCAGTCTCAAGAAACAACTCACAGGTAAAATAAAAATATCAGTAGCAATGAAAGCTACTATGTTAAATGTCAACTATGTGTGTCTACATTCCAGGTACTCTGTCCTTATTTAATTCATGTATCAACCCAACAATGAGTATTAATTCCCTCTTCAATATGTACAAATAGTCCTTCTCACTCTATTACTCCATTGTTATAGAAAACAAAAAGGGAAGTAGCTATATTTGTCTGGATAATGGAAAACAAACAACATATATTTCTCACTTCAATAAATCCTTTTTTCCATGTTTAGCTAACAAGCATATTTAATATGACATCAGATCCTGTAAGTTCACTAGGTAGGAATCCTGTAACCCTTTCTCCATCCCACTATAGCTAACAACTGGATGGATCTCTGAGTTCAAGGCCAGCCTGGTCTACAGAGCTAGTCCCATGACAGACAGGTCTACAGAGAAACATTGTCTCAGAAAAACAGTAAATAAGTAAATATAAATTCTTTCAGTTATTGTAGCACTTGAGCCTAAGTTGATACAAAAGTAAAGTGAAGCTCTAATAAATTATTGATAAATACAGATTACAAATGTATTGAAAAACATTTCTTGGGGAGCTGGAGAGATGGCTCAGTGGTTAAAAACAGCGCCTGCTCTTTCAAAGGACCCGGGTTCAATTCCCAGTGTCCACATGACAGCTCACAACTATCTGTAATGTCAATTCCAAGGGATCTGACACCTTCATACTAATGCACATAAAATAAAAATTAAATTAAAAAAAAAACATTTCTTCACATTCAGGTTGCTAACTTTCTAGTATTTGCAACTGAGGATTTCCTATTTGTAGTACTCTGTATTTATTTCAAATGAGAGATGGTCCCGCACAATTAGATAAGGGCCAATGTACCAGGCAGGCTGCCTAGCTGCAAAATGGAAGAGGTATAAAAATGTAACTAGAAAAGTAGAGTGAGCCGGGAGTGTGGTACCTATCAACTAAGGCAGAAAAACTTCAAGAGTGAGATCAGCCAGAACTACACAGCGAGTTCATGTCAGCCTAAAATGCAGAGACACTCTATCTCAAAATAAATTAATAAATAATAGTTTGCCAAAACATGACAAGAAGCTATAGCAAAAAATCAGAATCTAGGACATCAACAATTCCTGCCAATGACTCCCAAACAGTGCTCTTTCAGAGCTCACAAACACTAATTCCAGTAGCACTGCTTTGTCGTTCCATTTCCAACTATGACTGATCTATATCTGAGTAACGTGAACACCCATGTAGACAAACTTACTTCCTCTAGCTATCTAGACTACCCATATTCTTTCGGTTCTGCATACATATACAACAGAAAGTTTTATGGGCACTGAGCTCAGTGTTCAAGTAGATACTTAACCTGTGGGAAGCTCTTATCTGAAGGGAGGGAAAGAGCAGGAAATTTTAAGGAGATAATGCACACTAATTTTCCCTTTTTACTTTTTGTAATTTCCTACTTATATAGAGTATATTTACTATTATAACAATAGAACAGATAAAGCTTTCTATAGTAAAAAATAAAAATAAGGCAGAAAAGAAAAAAGGGAAAGAAAAGAGTTAACATAAAATTCAGAAAAATTATTACTAATGAGGGAGAAGGAAGATTTAATAAGGCAGGAGACAGGACCTCCCAAAAGGCTGTAAAACTAGCCCATGAGTGGGGGTGTTGTTCAGTGGTACAGGTATTTGTCTAGCATGTTCAAGATCCAAGATTAGATCTGCGTGCAGGTAGGAGGCAAGGATGCTGAAGACAAAGACCTCAGATCCCCTAACGTGAATTCAGAAGGCTGAGACAGGAGGATCATTCTTGAGCTACATAACAAAGTACCATCTTTAAGTAACAAAAGTCTCCTTTTTATAAAGTGAGGTAGTGAGTCTTCAACCTGTTATTCTTTAAATTGTGGATCTGTGCTAAATATACCTTTATACATATAAGCCATTTCATAATGTAAAAAGGCGATACAGTCAGGGCTTTGGGAATCAGAATTCTAGGAAATAATTGACTGCCATTAACTGGCTGTATCCCTTAAACAAAGCATTTTATTACTCTTAACAGCATAGTTTTTATTTGCTAGATCATGAAGCTAGCAGCTAACTTTTTTCTGACATTTAATGAACTGTTTAAAGTTCCTAAACTATAAACATACAAACTGTAGATTTATTGTGGTTTCATAATAATGTAACATAATAACTTCTTTATAAACAAGAATGACATAATATTAAGAACACAGTGCAGGGGAACATTACTATTCACCACTCTAGCTTCTGCCTATCTCTCGATGATAATGAAAACTAATGTTGTTTTCATGTACACTACATAACACATTGTGTTAAATAATTTCTTAGATTATTCTATTTAACTCACAGAACAACCTTAACAAGGTTAACTTTATTATCCTCAGTTTACAGATAAGTTCATTGTGCCCAAGGTCACACACCTCGTAGCAGTGAGGTAAGATCAGAATCCACACTTTAACTACCACATTCATTTTGCCACATTCATTTCTCAACTTAAAGCCATCTATTCTTCCCATGGCACTGAAAACTCCCTGACAACTGCTTGTATTCGTCTCCATCTCCCCTAGCACTGAGCAGGCATTAAATAGTGAGCATACCTTTTATATCTACACAATGCAATTGAAACATGAACTCATTTGTCTCCTTTGGCAGCCTTTGTAAATTATGAACGTTTTGCCATCTTAGCCACAGTTAAACATACAATCTCAGACGTTCAAAGTGTCCACAATGTTGTACAACCATCAGCACCAAATATAAAAGGGTCTTATAGCTTTACTGAAATCCCTTCACTTGCAAATGCTGGAGTTGGGATTTGAAGGCAAAACCCTTGACTCCTACACTCATGGGCTCTTCATCTTACCTGTGCCTCTCTCTACCAATCCTGTTCTCCACCTTTCACCGGTGTCTGCTTCATTACCGCACAGGTAACCATGACTATAGGAAAAATAAATCTACCAAGACAGTTGCCCCAGGTGATTACTTCCCATTTTGAGCTTTCAAAAACCAAAGCTTTAACATGAACAGCCCATCTCCAGAACATGCCTGCAAATCCACAAAAGCAATGCCTGGCCCCCAAGGTAAACTCATGAGGAGAAATGCCCTCACTGGTTAGATTACACTCTCGGTGAATTACAGCTAACTACTCAAGCTTATTTTTTTTAATTAGAATATAGAAAGTATCCTTTAAAAAGAAAATTCCAATTCCAAGGATATGTCTACCCCTCCATGATTCCACCCAATTTTTGAAAAAAGAAAGAAAATTTAAGTCTCTAAATGAATATTTTTATGTGTTCAACTACAAAACTAAAAGAAAATAATTTGTTTTCTAGCTGAACACTAAAACTTTAGCAAAAAAAGAATTTTAAAATTCCCATTGGTATCACTTTTATCTTCTTTCCACTTCTTTTTCCCTAGACTGAGCTCTAATCAACAGCCACTTCAAGTTTAACATATCAAAGTTAATGCAATTAAGCCCAGAAAACTGTTTCCCTAAAGATGTCTCCTCTTTACATTCCTTTTTGCCTTCCATCGTCACATTCTGCCACCACAAGAATAAACTTATCTCTAAGCTTTAAGTCAAATTTCCGATGACCAGATGGAGTTACTACTGTTTTTGCAGTTAATGCAGTGTGTCTATATGGACAGTAACCCCTTACAAATAAAATACAGTTGTATATACTTCATTTATTCACACCTGATAGAATTCTGATCACTTTCTTTAGAAGAAAGTTCAATTTATAGAACAGCCCAATTATTTTAAATCTTATCATGTAATGTCAAAAGAAAATCAAATTAAAAACTCCACCAGTACCAAACTATCTTACCCATGAATATGTATTACATTTCCATATTTCCTGTCTTCTCTGTTTACATAAAGCGGTGGTGCCAAGACTCATCTCAGGATTATTAGCCTGCAATACAATCATGGGCCTAATTGCCTTGCAAACCAGGGCACCAATAAATGGAGTCTTCAAGCAATCAATTTTATTGGGGGGAGGTGGGGCTTACTAACCTCTTTCTGCATACATGAACCTTGCCTGCCTAGAAAATAAATTCAGTCTTCCTATTTTTCAGTATCATTAATCAGTTCTCAAGCAAGAATGCACCCTTAACAACCTCAAGATCATCATAGTCCATTTAAATTCCAAATTCCAGGACTAGCTCTCAGTGTGACAGGGGGAGGAGGGGAAGGAGAAAGCAGAGGTAGTTTCACCTTCTCCCATTTGTTTTCCTTTGCGAATAGGTCTCCCCTCCAACCCCAAACTTTCCCTTTATGACATAGGAATTGCAAGACACCCAACTCTCCTTTAATTCTACCTCAAATGGTTCTCTCAAAACTTTACCCTTGGGCTGCCATTTCCAGACAATAGCAACATAAAACAAACAAAAAGGTCAAACTGATGAGTAAGATATCCTCTAGGAGAATCTTTAATATACCTTCTCCGTCCTCCGTCCCCTGTGAAGACCCTTCTAATGACCTTATTATTCTTGTCTCTCACCAAATCGATGTAAGTGTTCTAACCCCTAAACCTCTGGTGTGCCTTGGAGGACATCTTACTCCCTCCTCTCCTAAATAAACCAACCCACTCCTTCCCAGCACTGCTGCCTACCCCTCTCCATCCTCTCTGTTCCAACCATCCCCGAACGCTGGGTGTCCCATGCCTTAAATGCCCCCTCTGCCACCTCACCAGGTAACCACCTCATCACAGACATCACTTCTGCTAAACTGGCCGAGAGACATTTTCTTTGCGATACCATCCCCTAACCTTGCTCACCACCTGCCAGTATTCTCTCATTGAGTCCAGCTGAGTAGTCTTACATGCCCTCTGCCTCCAACTTCCGCCCAGGGGAGCCACCTTGCTCCCTCCAGAGACTCTAAACTCACCCTAAAGCCTTTTCTACTGTGCCCTCATCCCCAATTTCAACCCCTGTCCTCCTATTTGGGACCCAACTTCCAATTTACTCCCTCTTGTCAGGTTACCATCCGTCTCCTATAGTTGGAAGTCTCATCCCTCCCAGCCCATATTACAACCTCTAGCACCTTGCCCCAAGAAAACCCCAAACAAATCCTACCTCTTCTGTTAAGTATTCACAAATTCCACCATCCCCAGAAGACAACAGCCCACTCCAAGCCTAGGTCTCAACCCATGCCAAACCCCTCACCCCGCAGCTCCTACCATCTCCATCAGCCTTCCCCAGGTCCATCCCAAATCCCACCTTCCAGAATTAGCACTCCCCGGAGTCCCATCCAACGTTTATATCGAATTGAAATCGTCTACTTAGCCCCCACCCCAGCTCTGATCCCAAGCTGTCAACTGCTTGAGGCCAACCCCAAATCATCACCTTCATTCAGTCCCCTCCCCCATTAAAAGACATCCCACTCCAGTCTCACCTTCCACCTCGCCCCAAGACAATCCCGAATTCCACCTCAATTCCCTTCCACGTTCCGTGCTCCCGGTCCCGGGTCTGCTTATCCCTCCTGGGAAGTCGGCCCCCTGCCCCCAGCTCGCCTCCCCTGACCTGCTGTCCCACCCTCACCCCACCCCCAGCCCGCGTTCGGACAAGTCTCCCCCACCAGCCCGCCGTTCCATCGCCACCTCGGTCCCCTCCCCCAGCCGGCTAGGGGGCCCTGCGGCCCCCACCCTCCTTCTCGCCGGCGCCACCAGCCCTGGCTCCGCCGGAGCGGGCCGGGGGGCGGGGGTCTCCTCACCAGCGAGCTGCTGCAGGCGAAAACCGCGGCGGCGGCAGCGGAGGCGGCGGTGCCCTTGTCTGGAGGCTACAGCGGCGACGCTCTCGTTCCCTCGTCCGTGTCCAGCAGGGTGGTGGATGGCGCGCAGGGACGGGAGCCTCCTCCTCCTTCTCCTCAGCTACTCGGCTCTGAACCCTCTGCAGTAGCCGCGGAGAAACCCGACAGTGGGGGAAGGGACGCTCGGCTGCAGGCAAGAGAGGAGGAGGCGGAGGGAGGGGGCGGGGGAACCGCTGAGCAGGGCGGGGGAGGAGGAGTCGGCGCGCCGTCCGGACACGTCCCACAGCCTCAGAGCGCCCGGACTACAACTCCCGGCATGCTCTGCCACGGCCCTGGGCGGCCTGCATCTCCCAACCGCGCGCAGGTCCTGGGGCCGCACCCTCTTGGGTCACAGACAATGGAATGAAGCCGACTTTCCACGGGAGAATTTTGTAAACTCAAAGACCGCTTGAGAGGAAAGTCGGATATTTCCTCAACCTCATCTCCATGAAGCAAAATCTCTACATCTCCAACCTACACAAGCACCCGCTTCCGCCCGAGTGACTACACCTCCCAGCATGCTGCACAAAGCTTCCCATTCTCTCCTTCCGGACCCCTCTCAGACTCGGTACTACAGTTCCCAGGAGTGTGGTCCTTGCGAAATGCTTGGACGTGCAGTTCTCAGTCCTTCCTCCATGTTAAGAAAAAGAAGTGAAAGAGAGGAAAAGGGGGAAGACTGTTCCAACCCACAGAACTCGGGCCTAGATGGGCTACATCACCTGTGTTTCCGTACTATCCTCGACATCTCCGTTATCACTGTCTTGCCAGATTTAATGCAGCAGCTGCTTCACTGGCTCCCCTGCAAATTAGGAGGACGATTCTACAGCTTGGATCCTCACGTTAAAAAGGACATTTGCTTACATTTACATTACTTATATTTGCAAAGATGATCGAAATTTTTAGAAAAGAATGCCCACGGCTTTTATAGAAGGTTCTTGAATATAGGCTGAGTAGGTTGTAGAAATCCATCAATAGGGGGCTGATTCAATAAATGGTGATGCATACATACAACGCAGTGCTAAGCAGCCATTTAAAGTGCTGGTAAATATCTTTAGACATGAAAGGCTTTTCACAATTTACTCTCAGAGGGGCAAATTGATAGCAAAAACAGCATGATTAGACAGGTTCAATTTATTTGAAGTTTGAGGATATAAAAGCATAACGATTTCAGGAAAGAGATTCTCCAAAATGTTATCAGTGATTATCTTTGAGAAAGGATTGTTAGGTTTCAAGTTCCTCTTATTTTTATTGCCTGGGTTGTTTAAGGGAGCGCACGCCGTTTTTTAAAAGCTGAAACACTATTTCCAAAATACACACACATACAATATATATATTATATATACATATATACATATTATATATACATATATGTACACACACACACACACACACACATATATATATATATATAAAATCTCCAAATACAACAACCTCTCTTTCCCACCTAGAAACTTTCCTTCATTCTCTGTTCCCTGAATGGTGTTTCAGGACTGTGTGTCTATCTTTCTGGAAACTAAGTAGACCCACTATTAAAACACTGGTGGTTATGTCCTGAATTAGTTATTTCTCTGGTTGCTGAGACAAAATACCTCACAACAGCAACTTAAGGGAAGAAGGACAGATTTATTTTGACTTACAGTTTCATCTTAGGGAAGATGTACCACAGCAGGTCCAAAAGAAACTTGGGACAAATGGCTATCTGTGGTGCTTATTAGCATACTGAAGAGCATACGAGCCTCCATATTCCTCTTCATGCTCCCTCGATATCACAAAAACTTACGGAATGCTAGCTGGCATCCTGGCTCTTCCCACCCACCCCCTACCCTAAATTTCTTCAGTTCTTGGGCTTCCCTTCCCCCAGCTTCTCATCCTCCTGTAACCCTGCTGTTTCACCCCCTCTTTCTTGCCCCTCTACCTTGGTAGGCTCTTTGTCTTCCTCTCCTGGAACTCTTCCCCCTGGCCCAAGTCCATTCTGCTGGCAGGATTCAGTCTACCACTTTGCCTCTCTGCTCTGGACTCTTCCAAATGTCTCTTCCCTCATATCCACAAGAAAACCTTCCCCTTAACCATACCATGGAGTGATCATTTCATCAGTTTATACAGTCTGGCAGCAGGAGTAGATCACCTGAGATGGAGATGCTTGTTTTAAAAAGCACCTTCTCTGTGTTCGGGCTAAGGGCCCCTCCCGTGGTCCTGGCATCTAGGGTGCATCTTCCCACCTCAGTTAACCCAATCTAGATAATCCCTCAGACATGCCCAGAGATTTGTTTTTCCACAGTAATTCTAACTCTCATCAAATTGACAAGGTTAACCATCACAATTATAGTTTATTAAAGAACATAAAGTGAGCAAGGAACTCTCAATTTCTCATCTCAAATTATTTCTTTTTCTGGGCTTTCTTCCCCTGCTCCGGACAAAGTCTCACATGACCCAAGTTGAACTGGCACTGGCTACGGACCAAAAGCTGGACTTGAAAGCCTGAGGCTCCTTCTCCAGTGCTAGAAAATGCAGGCATGTACCATGCACCCAGCTTTCTCTTTCTACTCTTAAAACCAAAGCTTCCATAGAGCATAGTTTAGAAAAACTGATTGTGTGTGTGTGTGTTTTGCTTTTCAACACAGGATTCTTCTTCTGTGTGGCTGTCCTGGAACTCACTTTGTAAATCAGGCTGGTCTTGAACTCACAGTGATCCATCTGCCTCTGCCTCTGCTGGGATCGAAGGTGTACACTGACTGCCAAGGCCTGGCATTTCCTTATACATTTCCTTATGATCTGTGGGCCAGAGATCATTGTGCACAGGGTAAGTGAAGATAAGAGGATAGAATTATTGTAAAGGATCTACAATACTCTTCCTCACAAAACATTGTCTATGGAATGAATAAAATGTATCTGTATTTAAAAAACAGTTTTTTTTTTGAAGCTAAGTGGTGGTGGCACATGCCTTTAACCCAAGCACTTGGGAGGCAGAAGCAGGCAGGTCTCTGGGTTTGAGGACATCCAGGTTTACAAAGTGAGTTTCAGGCCATTCAGGGATACCCTGTCTGGAAACCCTATCTCTTTTTATTTCTTAGGAAAGGGCTGGGGAGATGGCTCAATAAGTAAAGGCAGTAGCCAGGCAAGCCTGACACCCACATTTAATCCCCAGAACCTACCACATAAAAATCCTGTGTGGTGGTGAGCCCAGCACCCATGCAGCAAGATGGGAGGCAGAGACGGAAAATCGCCGAGAAGCTCATGAGCCATTTAGCCTAGAGCATGAAACACCATAGCAGAGACCAGGGAGACCTTGCCTCAGGAAGGTGGAATGGGAGACTTGACTCCTCAGTCTTTGGGGTGGGGGTGGTTGGTTAGTTGGTTGATTCAGTCATTAGCTTTTTGTTTTTGTTTTTTTCAGTGATGAACATCAAACTTAGGGCCTCATATATGCTACTTCTACTGAGCTACATTACAGCCCTAACTTTTTAAATTGAATTATCTTCAAGATAGACCCTTTTCTCTTATTCCAACTGTAAGTAAACCTTTTCATATGTATTTAGACTGGAAGAGAGAGATTCCTTTCTCTAGTGCCAGGTACTGTGGCATGCACCTGTAACATCAGAACCCAAGAGGCTAAGGAAGAAGAGTTGAGAATTCATTGTCAGTCTTTGCTATGTAGAAAAATGTTATTCCAAAGAAAATATTAAAATAAAATAAAAGCCAGAAGTCGTGGCATGTATCAATGGTTCCAGCAGTTAGTCAGGGAAAACAAAAGAGTCAGAGTTCAGGGTCAGCTTCAACTACATAACAAATTTAAGGCCAGCCTGGACCTGTCTCAAAAGAAAAACATAATCAAATTTTCTTTTTCTTTTTTTTTCCTGTGAGTGTTTTGCCTGCACAAGCTTCGCATGTGCCCTGGTACCCTTAACAGTCAGACGAGGGTGTCAGATCCCCTGAAACAGGAGTAGCAGACAATTGTGACTCCCAGATATGTTCTAGAATTCAAACCCAGGTCCTTTGGAAGAGCAACCAATGTTCTTAACCACTGAACCATTGCTCCAGCCCCAAGACTGTCTTTTCTCTATTTTATAAAAGCAAGAAAGGCCAAACATGTCGGCACACCTTGGATCCTAGCATTCAAGAGGCAGAGGCTAGCAGATCTCTGAGTTCTAGGCCAGCCTAGTCCACAGAGCAAGTTCCAAGAGCTGTCAGAGCTAGACAGAGAAACCCTGCTTCAAAATAAATAAATAAATAAATAAGTGGGTAAGTGGATTCCTCAAACAGCTCTTTTCTCTTTATTGATTTTTACTGATTATAGTTTTAGCCATTATGATATTTCTTTGTTAGTAATTATTTCTGTCAAGGCAACCTTTCCCTTTGTGCAATTTTAGCCACCGCTGGGTTTTATTTTGTGTTGATTATTTCCACTAAAAGGAATTTTCCCAGGGGCCAGCTTTGCAGTGTTCAGTGTTATTGACAAAGACAGGATCATTCAGTCTGCTTTCCCATCCATAGTAAATTATACCACGTGGAGCTTTAGCCACTGTCAGTTTTATTTTTACGTTGATTATTTCTATCATATGGAATTTTTTTCTACAATCCCATGAAAACAAACTCAGAATCAAGATGACTCTGTCCAGACACTATCCTTTGCCTGTCATTATCTGATTAATGTGTTCTTTGCAATAAATTTGTCCTAGTAATATTGATGGGCTTTTTGCACCTATCTCTGAAAACATCTCTGAAAGCCTTGGTGCAAGTGTGACATTTGCTGCTAACACTGCTCTGGCCCTGCACTGACTGTAGCTTGGTGGAAGGGTGTTTACCTACTATGCTCAAGGCCCTGGGTTTGATCAGGAGTCAGGAAGACTAGGGGTTCGAAAGCCAACCTCAGCTATATGGGAGTTTTAGGCCAGCCTGAATTGCGTGAAACATGATGATGATGATGATGATGATGATATACTCTGGAGACATAATAAAATGGAAATTAAAGATTAGATTACGTTTGAAGAATTGATTTTATTAAGTCCCTTCAGCCTATGCTTCCTCAGATATGACTTTTTTTTTTTTTTTTTTTTTTTGAAACAGGGTTTCTCTGTTTGAAACAGCCTTGGCTGTGTTGGAACTCACTCTGCAGATCAGGCTGGCCTCAAACTCACAGAGATCTTCCTGCCTCTGCCCCTTGGATGCTGGATGCTGGGATTAAAGTAATATGCCACCATTTTGCATGGCTTCAGATATGTCTTTTAAAAAATAAATTGTGTGAGTGTGTGTGTGTGAGAGAGAGAGACAGAGACAGAGACAGAGACAGAGAGATACGGAGAGGAAGTATGTGCACAGGAAGTGTGAGTGCCCACAGCGGCCAGAAGAGGGAGCACCAGATTCCCTGGAATTGGAGTTACGGGTCATCGTGAAATACCTCTTGTCAGTACTGAGAACTGAACTCTGGTCTTCTGCAAGAGCAGCAAATGCTTGTAACCACTGAGCCGTCTCTCTGGTTCCTCATGTACCCATTTACCCATTTTATTTTATTTATTTTTTTATTTTAAGTTTTATTTTATATGCATTTTTTGGTGTGAGGTTATCAGATCTCTTGGAATTGGAGTTACAGACAGTTGTGAGCTGCCATGTGGGTGCTGGGAATTGAACCCATGTCCTTTGGAAGAGCAGACAGTATTCTTAACCACTGAGCCATCTCTCCAGCCCCCCTCATATACCCATTTTATAGTAGAGGAAATTGAGACTCAAAGCAATGAAGGGATTGGCTGAGCTGCAATTAAAACCACATCAGGTTTAATCCTCAGCTAGTGGAATTTGGCTGAGGACAACTTCCAAAGTTAACTCATTTCATTTATGTATTTTTTGCAATAGTCTTTTTGGAGAAGAAAACACAATATTTCAGTTTTTTAAAGACGCTAACAGAGAGCAATCACATGGACATAAAAAAATGCAATGGAAGAGCTTCTTGTGACCAAATACAGTCAAAAGCATGAAAATATTTTATAAGTGACCCATAGAAAACTGCCGTTAATGTTGGAGGCTGTTACATGGACCTGCTCTGCCGCTTGCCAGAGTGTGGGCAAGCGGGCAACACACTGACATTCAGTACACGGGCAGCAAACAGCCATTCTCTATTTCATTCCAGCAGTCGCTGGTGAAAGAGTAAAGCTGCGTCCTATCCATCCTCCAGGACCTAACCCGGTACCAGGAAGCCTCCCTCACCTGCTGGCCAGGAGTCTGCTCCGGCCTCCCACAGCTGGCTCCGGCTTCACCATCTACCCTCCTTCCTCAACGGCAAAGACCAAAGGCGTCTGGCTCATCTCTCTGACTTAGCGCTCAAGCTAGCTCAGGGCTTCTTACAAGTTAGGAGCTCAGTAGATGGTGGCTGATTTAACGAACCAATCAATCAATTAACGTAAGTACGTAAACTGTACAGATAATCAATTCAGATGCAAAGAAAATACACATTAATTGAGGTGAAGGGAAAAGGCAAAAGACAAATGGAGCCTCGGAAAGCCGTCAAGCAAGGGACACTCCTACACAGTGACAGCAGCATAAGGAGGTAACCTTGACACGGCGGTCTGTTCTTCCTTCTGCCACTCCCAAGCTGCATGGCTGCTGTCAAGTTGCTTCCCAGCTGCACCTCTTTCCTCACCCATAAAAGTGATCAACCCAGCAGACTCCCCTCACCCAGAACAGACGAAAGGTAACCAAGGTAACAGATGCTGTGCAGAGTATGGATTGCTGGCAGCCGGAGTATTGTCACGGACAAAGGCTGCACTCCGAAGAAGTGGTTGGAGTTGAAGTTCAGCAGAATTCTTCATACAAAGATGCTCAAATATACAAACTTTAAAAAATAAAAATAAAAAGTAGGACCTGGGATGGAGAGATGGCTCAGTGATTAAGAGCACTTGCAGAGGACGTGGGTTCGATTTCCAGCACTCACATGGCAGCTTACAACTGTCTCTAACTCCAGTTTCAAAGGATCCAGCACCCTCTTCTGGCCTCTCTGATTACTAGGCCCACACACACACAGTGAACATTTGTTCAGGCAAAACACTCATACACATAAAACCAAAATAAATTTAGAAGGAAGGAAGGAGGGAAGGATGGAAAAGAAAGAAAGAAAGAAAGAAAGAAAGAAAGAAAGAAAGAAAGAAAGAAAGAAAGAAAGAAAGCTGGCAAGATGGCTCAGCAGGAAAAGGCTGGAGGGAAAGAACTGACTCTTCAAACTTGTCCTCTGACCAACACACACACACACACACACACACACACACACACAATGTATTTAAGTGGACACATGCACATACAAACTAAATAAAAAGTAATAATAAGTATTCCAATCACAACTGTTTAAATTATGTCCCCTCAAAAATAAAAAATAAAAAATTCCCGTGTCTACATCTTGACCCTTATACTTAGGAATGTAACCTTATTTGGAAGTAGGGTCCAGACAGATGGGATTTAATAAGGATTTTGAAATGAGATCATCCTGGATTTAGATGCTCCCCATATCTAATAACTTCGTAAGAAAAGTTCTAGTTTGGGTTTTTTACCCCCAGTCGTAGGCTTAAACCCAGGGCCTCTTACATGTTAGGCCAATGCGCTGCCGCTGGACTCAGGGCAAGCTCGGTGTCCCTGAGACACAGAGGGGACGACAGGCTGGTGTAGGGCTAGAACTCTAGGGCCCAGAGGCTGAACAGGAAGGCGTGAAAAGTCAAGGCCAATCAGAGCTATGTCGGAAAACCCTGTCCTCAAAGGGGGAAGGGGAATAGGGCACGGTGGCACATGCCTGTGATCACTCCGGAGGCTGAGGCAGGCAGCTCTTTCTGCCACACTGATTTACAAAGCAAGTTCTAGGCCAGCCAGAGCCACAGACTGAGACTCTGCATCCGAAAACAAAATAAATAACTGGGAGTTTGGGGTGGGGGTCCTGAGAGATGGCTCAGTGGTTAGACGCACTTTTTGCTCCTCCAGAGAATCTGTGTTGGATTCCCTACATCCACATCGTGACACACAACCGCCTATGACTTCAGTTCCAGATATCAGTCACCCTCTTCTGGCCTCCACGGGTAATAAATCATGCAAGAGGTACACAGACCTAGGCAGCCAATATGCCCATGCATATAAAAAAATTAAATCAATAGAAGAGCATAAAATATTTTTAATTCCTCTAGATAGATCCAAAGAATTGTTTTTGGAAAAATGTTCACTGGTTCCATTATTTAAAGGGAAAATCACCTTTAACTTTTACTGATTTCTAACTAAAATTCTGAATTTCTTCAATTTTGTCTATAGATGATAACAGCATTACCTAGTCCCTGTGGCAGACAGCCATAGAATGATTAGGCCTTTTACACACACCAGAGTCAGTGCAGATCTAAAATAATGTTCAGCACAAGACCCTTCTCACCGTTAGACATCTACTGCCTTGCACTGTCAAGACGTTAACGAGAGCAGTGTGTCCTCTCATGAAGGGCTAGAGTGTGTATCCTTTATTACAAAACACGTCAAGATCACATGGAGAAGGTTAGTGGGTCCTGGGAGTGAAAAGAAGGATGCACACACCAACACCAGGTTCTCAGCACAAAGGAGATTTATTTGCCCCAGAGGGACAGACACAAGGACAGGAGACAGAGGACTAGGGAGAAGGGGAAAGGAAGGAGGAGACAGGAAAGGGATACTAGCCCGAAAGGGCAAAGGATTGCCTCTGGATAGAGAAGAGACAGACATGGCCCAAAGGCAGTTGATAGTTTCTAAAGGGAAAGCAGTAAACCTATTGAGTTAGGAATAATTGTTGGTTAATTTTGATTGATTAATTAGGGGCTTTTTTGATTGCTGGACTGAAATACTTTGATAGCTGGACCTTGGTGGTCAGCTTCCGGAGGAAGAAGTGTCCAATTAAGGGAATGGAGTTTGGGACCTAGCTTTAGGAATGTGATCCAATAGTTTTTAGCAAGAGGGAAAATGGAAAAAGTTAAAAGCCTGTCGGTGCCGCGTTTGCCATGCCTGAGCCTGTGAGGACCCCTGAGGGAGGGTGTGCATAAAGGAAGGTGTCACAGTTGCACTTAGCACACACGTGAAATAGACCGCACCAGAATTCAGGAAGCTGAGACAGGAGAGCCTGGCTCAGGGTATGATGTGGTATGACGGTCCACAGCTGGGTGAGACCACGGATGAGCTTTTCTCTCCCAGCTGCTTATACAACCTGTCTGCTCTGTGAGCGCTGTTAAAAGCCTGTGAAAAGTTTGTGCAGATCCACAAATGAGTGATAGAAACGGAGGAGGCCTCTAACCTGAAAGCTCCCTGTGTCAGCCTCCCAAGTAAAAAAGATGACAGGCATCTGCTGCCAAACTTGCCTGTTCAAAACATACAGTTGTGTAGGGCAGTGATGGTGCTTGTCTGCAATCCCAGAACTTGGGAATCAGAGGCAGAGAGATCTCTGAGTTCAAGGCCAGCCTGCTCTACAGAGTACGTTCCAGGACAGCCTGTCTAAACAAACAAATAAATAAATAAACAAAAGTATACTTTTTAGCAGGGCACAGTGACACATGCCTTTAGGCAAAGGCAGGAAGATCTCTGTTCAAGGCCACCCTGGTCTACACGGGACAGACAGGGATAGAGTGAGACTTTGTCTCACTTTGTAACTGATTTGTGTGGGTGTATTATGTATCTTAGGGTGGCCTCAGATTCTCTATGTAGTCAAGGATGACCTTGAATTTCTGCTTTTTCTGCCTCTAAATTTTGTTTTCTGGGATTGCAGGCATGGGCCACCAAGCTCTGTTTATGTGGAGATGGACCAAACCCAGGGAATCTTACATGCTGGCCAGAACACCAGCAACTGAGCTACATCTCCTGCTTTGTTGTTGTTGTCGTTACTGTTATTTTATGGTTTACAGGGGGACAAGCAGAGGTGAGGGGACAGCTTTGGATACATAGCTCTCTCCTCTCACCTTTCTGTGTGTTTCAGGGATTGGATTTAGTCAGGCTTTACAGCTAGTATTTCTACCCCCTAAGCCATCTCATTGGCCCCTGCTTTTTATTTCAAGGTTTTAATCGCATATGAGTGCTTTGCCTTCATGTATGTCTGTGCCCTGTGCCTATGTGCCTGTGGCCACAGAGGCCAGAAGAGGGCATCAGATCCCCTGAACTGGAATTTCAGACAGTTCTGAGCCACCATGTGGGTGCTGAGAATTACCCCTGGGTCCCCTGAAAAGCAGCCAGTGCTCTTCACCACTGAGCCATTTCTCTGGCCCCTTTGTTTTTGCATGAATGAGAGAATGAATGAATGAATGAATGAATGAACTGAAACAGTGGAGTTACCTAATAGTATTTCCTACGTTGTGGCAGTAGAATTTGTTTTGGTTTGTTTGGTCTTTCAAAACAGGGTTTCTCTGTGTAGCCCTGGCTGTTCTGGAACTCAGTCTGTAGACCAGGCTGCCCTCTGCTTCTGAGTGCTGGGTTTAAAGCATGTGCCACCACCTCTCAGCTAATTTTTGGTTTTAATTCTTACAGTCTCAATTCTTGCCTTGTCCTCTGACTGGTGCCATTTAGAGTCTGATGTTGGTTCTTTCTTTCTTTCTTTCTTTCTTTCTTTCTTTCTTTCTTTCTTTCTTTCTTTCTTTCTTTGACAGGTTCTTTCTGTACAGCTGAAATTGGCCAAAGCCCAGGGTCAGCCAGATAATTCTATTGTTGCTGATAGAAAAAAAAAATGTGTGTGCGTGTATACAGAATGGCCTCAAACTCACTATCCTCCTGCTTCAGCCTCCTGAATGCTGAGACTACAGGTTTAGATTACCATATCCAATAGTAAATTTTTGAATTAGAAACTTGTATTACATTCATTTAAGTGAGGGTGTCATAAGTGCCACAGTTATACATGTGGGTCAGAGGACAACTTGCCAGACTTGACCTCTCCTTACACCTTAATATGGTTCCAGGGCTCAAGGTTAAGCCCCCAGATATGATGGCAAGCACTTTGGCCACTGAACCATCTCACCAGCCCCCATTTTAAAATGACACTTACATATCTATTTCATGTGGGAGTGGCATTCACACATTGTGCACAGGTAGATGTCAGAGGACCACTTCTGAGAGTCAGTCCTCTCCTTGGGCTTTAGGATCAAATTCAGGGAGTCAAGGCCTGGCACCAAGCGCCTTAACCTACTGAGCCATCTTACCTGCCACATATATATTATTAGTTTTAACTTTTTATTTCTTTCTCTCTCCCTCTCTCCCTCTCTCTCTCTCTCTCTCTCTCTCTCTCTCTCTGTGTGTGTGTGTGTGTGTGTGTGTGTGTGTGTGTGTGTGACTCAAGTGTGTGCAGGAAGAACAGCAAGTGTCACCATACACTAAGCCATGTCTTCAGCCTGGCCCAAAACATTTTAACACTTGATCGGTGTTTACTAGCAAATCAAAGGAGATATCACCATCAGCGTATTGCCGTAACTGCATGATGTCAAAGAGTACACGTAGTATTTGGGGACCTGCAGCAACTGTGATGCGCTCTGAAGACATCCGAAACTGTTGAGGGGACTGAGCCACAAGTACCGCAGCTCTGTCCCACTCCCTTCCTCATGCTCCGTGACCTCTATGCAAAATGGAAGCAGATGGTAAGTTCCTGTGAAGGCCAATGAATATAAAAATGCCTCATTGCCATTTGTGGTTGCAGACAGAGACACTGAGCTCTCGTCACATGCTGACTCCCGGGGAAACTCAAGAGTCCACGACAAAAGCCAACAGTATGTGGAAAAGGAAGACAGAGACTGAGGCTCTGTTCACATACCCTGGCTCACTGTGCATGCTGTTTCGCTGTAGTCGTACAGACAGACAAATTCTGAGAAAACAAAGACAACCATAACCCCGCAAATCAGCTCTGTAAGTTCCTAATGGTTTTCAGAGTCTTTCATCTTAGATTAGTTAGTTAACTGGTTAATTCGTCAATTGGTTGGCTAGTTGGTTGGTATGTGTGTGGCATGCTGTACTTTCATCAGGGGGACATGTGTGACATCGTCTCTTCTTTGAAGATGTCACTATCCGTTATGATTCACTCTGTAGAGAACATATTAAATATGCAAATGGTGATATTCTGCTTCGAACTCTTGGATGATTGCCAGCTGTTTGTTTGTTTTGCACTGTGACAGATAAACTAAAGCTGATATGCAGATTCATGTGTAGGGTTTCTCTGTGTGGCCTTGGCTATCCTGGAATTTGCTCTGTAGACCAGGCTAGCCTTGAACTAGCAGAAATCCACCTGCCTCTGCCTCCTGAGCATCAGATTAAATGCCCAGCAGCAGTTTTTAAACTTGCATCTGTTTTAATAGTTGTACAAGTGTGGTTTAAATGGTTGTTCTCTCTCTGTGTCTTTACTTTTATTTGTGTGTTCATACAATGTACGTGCATGCTTGACTGTGCGTATACATGTGCCCTAGCACACGGTCAGATGACAGCCTCAGGTCCTCATCTTCCACCTTGTTTGGTGTACAAAGTCGTCACTTTGGAGTTTTCTGCTGCGAACACCAAGCTAGCTAGCCCAAGAACTCCCAGGATTCTTCTGTGTCTGCCCCCATCCTCTTCCCACAAGAGTTCTGGGCTTATAGAGGCCCACACTATGTGTCTGGCATTTATGTGGGTTCTGGGGATCAAACTTCCATCCTTATGCTTGCTCTGCAACACTAAATCCCAATACTCGGAAGGCAGAGGCAGGTGGAGCTCTGTGAGTTTGAGGCTAGCCTGGTTTACAGAGTGAGTTGCAAGACATCCAGGGCTACACAGAAAAACAAACAAACAAACAATCCCCCCCCAAAAAAACCAAACCAACTCCCCCCCCCAAAAAAAAGATGGAAGAGAGGGCAGGAGGGAAGTAAAAAAAAAAAGAAAATCTATGCTTTTAGACCAGAATCATTCAGCTCTGAGGTTCTCTTCGAAACTTGAAATATATCTGTCGTAGCCTGGATTACTAAAGAAAAATGGATTTATTTCTGCCTTTTACCCAAGTTAGTCTGAGACACTAGTTTCCCTGTAAAGGCTAGGAAACATCTCCGCAGAGAAAAAGCTGCTGCTTTTGAGAACAGTAAGAGAAGAGTCTTCAGAACTAGGGAGGTCTGGAGTTTGCATGTGTCCAGCTTGCGTTCTAAACACGAAGAAGGGTAACAACATGGCAGAGCAGAATACTTCGCGTTCACGCCAGATGGGTGTTCCTCTCCTCGTAAGACGCCCTCCCCTCCCCCCCCCTCCCCCTGCGGCTACCGTTGGGCACAGTGACACACACCTGTAATCCCAGCACTCAGAGAGGCAGAGACAGGTGGATCTCTGTGAGTTCAAGGCCAGCCTGCTCAACAAAACAAGTTCAGGGCAGCCAAGTCTACACAGAGAAAACCTGTCTTGAAAAACAAAACAAAAACAAAAACAGAGAGACAGACAGACAAACCCACTCTGGCTGCTTTGAATAGCCCTGAGGTAAAAGGATCCTAACAAGGTGAATAAAGTAAAGCTCCACACCTGTACTCTCAGCACTTGAGAAATGGAGGATCAGAAGTTCAAGGCGAGCCTGAGCTACTTGAGACCTTGTGTCAAAACAGCAAAAGTGAATAAAGTACTGTGTCATTTCCTGTTCTCCTAACTTGTGTCATAAGAGTGGTGCTCAGTACATGACCAACAGGAGAAAATGAAACTGACAGCTAAATCGTACATGGTGAAATTACTTGCCAGCTAAAAATTGGTGGAAATTAATTAACTCTTGTCAAGATGTAGATCTGTAAACATTGTCTCAGGGAAAGTGGACTCCTAACAGGAGAAAACTGCAACAAAGGATAAATCCAGACGTTGGAAACGTCATCATTATCAAATGTTTGCATTAGATTCTTCTTCTTCTTCTTTCGAGACAAGTTTTCTCTGTGTAGCCTTGGCTGTCCTGAACTTGCTTTGTAGACCAGGCTAGCCTCGAACTCACAGATATTTGCTAGCCTCTGCCTCCCCAAGTTCTGGGATTACAAGCGTGTGTCAGCGCACATGGCTTGTGCCATGGATTTTTAAAATTGCTGATGATGTGCTTAACACCTATCCCCACTGTTCCCTGCTTCCCAGAGCATCAAGTGGCCCAATGGCACCTTCTTTTCATGTTCTTTTATTACTCTGTGGCTCTCCCCTGTGGATATGTTCTTCTTCATTATATTTTTATCATCATTATTTTTCAGGTGAATGTTACCGGAGCTCAGTGTAAGTGAAAGCTGATAACTTGAAAACAGAATTAATGAAATTGTTCAGCTGACCTAATAACATTTGTTCTGGCAAATTAACGACTGGAGGTAGAGAATGATTGACGTGACATAATGTAAAGTCTGGGTCAGTAAACACCACGAGATGTTTTCATTCTTGAGTCAAATGTGGGGGCCGCAAGTAATAAAGGAACCAAGAAAGAAGGGAGCGTGTGCGCTGCTGCTCCATGCAACATCCATCCATCGCTGGGGACAGTGGCTGAGCTGGGAATGGCGATGCACACCTGCAATCCAGCGCTTGGCTTCTGTTTTTTAAAGATTTCTTTATTTTACTTCTTTATGTGTACGAGTGCTCCTTCTGCATGTGCGCCTGCATGCCTGAAGAGGGCATCAGATCCCAGCAGAGATGGTTGTGAGCCACCATGTGGTCGCTGGGCACTGAACTCAGGACCTTTGGAAGAGCAGACAGTGCTCTTAACTGCTGAGCCATCTCTCCAGTTCCTTTTGTTTTGTTTGTGAGACAGGGTTTCTCTGTGTAGCCTTGGCTGTCCTGGACTCACTTTGTGTGCCAGGCTGGCCACTCACAGAGATACACCTGCCTCTACCCCTGAGTGCTGGGATTACAGGCATGCACTACCGAGTCAGGAAGATCATAAGTCTGAGGCCAGCCTGAGCTACAGCCTTATGTCAAAAAGAAGGGTCAGGGATGTATCTCATTCAGTAGAATGGTTCCACAGCCACAGAAAGCCAAGCGTTCAATCCCCATGGCATAAATGAGGTTAGTGTTAGGAACCTGTAACCCCAACATTCTTGAAGAGACTACAGGTGGAATTAAGCCATCCTCAGCTATATACTAGCTTGAGACTAGCCTGAGCTGCATGAGCAGATGTAAAGAGAGAGGGAGGGAAGAAAGGAGGGTGAGGAGAGACAGAATTATAATCATCAAATCACTGTCACTGTTTATTCAATCGTTTTTCATCAATCATAATTTCACTGTGTGTCTATTTGTGATCATCTTGATTATGGCTTAACAAACATTCACTGCACCTCCCTCCGCTGAGAAGGGAGTGGAGCCCATTAAAGTTGGGCTGGGCTCTATGGCTTATTTTGGCCTGTGGAATGTTCCTAGACTCAACAAGAGCAGTGCCCTTAAATGGGCTTGTGTGTTTGACTTGGCTCTCACACCTCGGGGAGCTGCCGTGGAAAGACTATGCCCCAGGGAGACTCTGATCCAAGCTGGGTGAGGACATGTGGAGCTGATCTACATCTAGCCCCAGCCTGAAGCTAGCTCAGCCCACACAGGAGGCAGAGCTGGACCGCAAACTCAGTCTGGATCTGCTGCACAACATGCAACCTGCAGACCAGGAGAGCAGGGGAAATGCTGAGTTTGCAATAGAAATACTAAGGCAATGCAAAAAAAAAAAAAAACCACACAAAACTAACTAAAACAAGAAGCAACAGCAAGCATGCTGGAGGTATAACCAGCAAGTACACAGGGCTTCAAAGCATTGGTGAGGCTCTGTCTTTCAGCCCAGGCATTGTGCTCACACATGCTCATCATAGTCTTTGCATATATCTGTTGTGTGTGGTATTATTTATTAACTTTATCACAGTATTACAAAAAACAAACAAACAAAGGGAGGAAATGTAGGAAAGGGCCAGCAAGATGGCTCAGCAGGTAAAGATACACACCTACCATCAAGCCTAACAAGAGTTCAATCTCTAGGACCCACAAGGTAGAAGGAGAAACCAACAGCTGGAAATTGTCACCTGTCCTCCACACCCATACTGTGACATGTGCATGTAAACACACACCAACCCCTAACACGAGAGAGAGAGAGAGAGAGAGAGAGAGAGAGGAGTGATGGAGGGGGAGTTGAGCCCATAGCCTACAGCCAACTTTTACATGCTAAACAGAAGGTGGTTTTGAAAAGTTAGGGGCAGACTTCAGGACTGGGACAACCTGGAGAAGGACAGTTGGGGTCAGTGGAATGCAAACATGGATAAAACTGGTGCAAGGTTGATGAGACAATAATTGGATCTAAGTAGTAGAATATGAAATGTGAGACTTCATTTTTCTCCTTTTTTTGAGATAGGACCTTGTGTAGTCCAAGCTGATCTTTATCTTATTTATTGTTTTGTTTTTTAAGACAGAGTTTCTCTGTGTAGCTTTGGCTGTCCTGGACTCCATTTGTAGACCAGGCTGGCCTCAAACTCAGCGATCTGCCTGCCTCTGCTTCTCAGAGTGCTGGTGTTAAAGGCATGCACCACCATACCCAGCTGCATTTATTTTGGTTTTTTGAGACAGGTTTTCTCTGTGTAACAGCTCTGGCTGTCCTAGAACTCGCTCTGTAAACCAGGCTGGCCTAGAACTCACAAAGATCCCACTGCCTCTGCCTCCTGAGTGCTGGGATTAAAGGCATGCGCCACTATTTCCCAGCTCAGACTGACCTTGAACTTGCTATGTAGCAGTACGGTGAACTTCAGATCATCGGGCAGCCACCTCTGAATGTTAGACCCCTAGCCTGCTTTTATTTAGTGCTGGCGACTGAACCCAGGGCTTGGTGCAATCTGGGCAAGCAATCTTCCAACTGGACTTTCCTCCCCAGCCTCTTTGTTTTCCCCTTCATCCTTTTCCTGGATTTCCCAAGTACCCCAGAATGAACATGTATGAGTTTTGTAATCAGGGAAACATGGAGGAATATTATGTCAGACAGCCTGTCACTTCTCAGTAGGCATTCTCCCTCTTCTCTGTTGACAGCAATGAATCATAGTTGGTCCAAGCCTGACCTGGCACAGGTCTCCTTCCCCTGCATTTTATTTAATGTCTGCCCCCACCCGGAGGTAGTTCAAATGAAAATGGCATGAGGAGGCTCATATATTTGACTGTTTGGTGTCCGTTGGTGCAACTGTTTGGAAAGGATTGAGAGATGTGACCTTGTTGGAGGAAGCGTGTCTTTTGGCGTGTACTTTGAGGTTCCAAAATTCCGAGAAATTCCCGCTTAGCTCTCTCTGCCTGTGTCTGTGGGTCTAGACGTGAGCTCCCGGCTACTGCTCCTGTACCATGTCTCTGCCTGCGACATGCTCCCCCCAGGATGGCTGTGGACTCAAACCCTCTGGAACTGCCAGTGCCAAACCAAACCCTTCCTTTTGTAAGTTGCCTTGGTCATGGTGCTTTATTGCCACAATAGTAAAGTTAACTAAGACCTTCCCTGACCATAAAGATGAAGGATCTGGTTGGGGATGGGGTGGGTGAGGCAGAGGTTTAAGAGAGGCACTCTTACCCAAGAAAAACAGGACAGAGGGGGCAAGAAAGAAATTTTCCTAGATATTCTTTTCCAAGTTTCATACCATCACGACGTGTTGTGATGACAAGATGTACGCAGCTGTCTTGCAGCCTCTGGGTGGATGTGGCTCAGGGGAGAAATGGGAGAGTAACAAGTTTATCCCGAGTCAATTCAGGACTGTTCTGATAAGTGAGGTGTAAAACTTCTGTGGGTCATTGAGAAGACTCAGTTATCTATCGTCTTAAAGTATCCTAACAACGTGGGATTTTTTTTCTTCGCAGTGTTAGATGGACTGACCCATCTGGAGTGCCCGGAAGGTCTGCCTCATGTCCCCAGCCGGACAGCTTGGCACCTCGAATTAACCATAGCAGGAACCCACTGATCTTTCAGTACTGAATCCCAAGTTCTCCTCCTTTCTCATGGTGGCGGTTGCAGAATCCTTCCCTCCCCCTGCTCACCCTATTTAAAAGTTCCTTTCTCATGGCGGCGGTTGCAGAGCCCCTCCCCCCCTGCTCACCCTATTTAAAAGTTCCTTTCTCTAGCATTCAAGCCAGCAAAACACATTTCCCCCGTTTTAGCATTACTGCAATGGGCCATCTTCTCCTGGGACCCTGGCCACAGTGCAGCAGGGTGGGTAGCAGAGTTTCCAGAATTGTTTCTGCCCTCCTCCTCAGACATTTCTCCTGCCTACAGTCTGTTTTATATCTGCACCTCTGTGCCAGGACTAACAGTTTATGAGACCTTGAGGCAGAGACCCTAGAACAGACATGAACCCAGCGTTCACCGAGTCAGCATCTCCAGGGAGCACCTGATTCTGAAGCCAGTCTCCAGCTGGGAGCTGGGCTGGGCCAGGTCTGCAGGCCCACCAGTGCCATCTGCTGGCTAAATCCCACACAGGCTGTCACAGCTTCCACCTCAAGGAAGATCCTCCACCACCCACAAAAGCAAATTGTTTGTAAGTTGTACCTTTATTTTGTAATCTGGACATCAAAGGCAGAGCTTTACACATACTAAGAAATTGTTCAAGCCCGGCAGTGGTGGTGCACTCCTTTAATCCCAGCATTCTGGGGGGCAAGGGCAGGTGGATCTCTGTGAGTTCAAAGCCAGCCTGATCAATAGAGTGAGTTCCAGGACAGCCAAAGCTACACAGAGAACCCATGTCTCAAAAACAAACAAAGAAGAAAGAAAGGAAGAAAGAAAGAAGGAAGGAAGGAAGGAAGAAAGGAAGGAAGGAAGAAAAGAAAGAAAGAAAGAAATTGTTCTACCACTGAGATACCCTCAGTCCCAGAGAGAATTTGTTGAAAGGTCAATCACAGACACACAACTTCCAGACTGCTGCAGGGGGAGGGGAGGGCAGTGGCCCATACTATCCCTACTCATTGACCAGTACTCAGGAGGTGGAGGCAGGGGTATCCCAACTTCCAGCTTGCCTGGGCTATATAGTGAGTTCAAGACCAGCTTAGGTAACTTAGGAGAGATCCTACCATACAACAAAAGTGAAACCTTTTTCCAGGGTTTTCCACCCCACACAGTATGTATTGTTCCTGTCTTCCTGTGACTGTCCACAGTGATGGGTCTCATCTGTGTGTTCAGGGTGCCAGGAGCCATTCTTCCTGGTCTTCACACAACCTCTCTATGCTCAGGACTTGAGCAGAGAGAAGTGCCGGACTTGAGAGGACATCAACTGTGTGAGAATGATCAAGGTCCTCCAAGGTACGGTGTTCTGAGAGTGCCAAAGCCTGATCTAGGAACTTCACAAGACCCTTCAGTTCCCCTCCTCCCTTCCCATCTTTTTTTTTTTTTTTTTAAGATCTATTTATTATTTCTACAGTATTCTGCTTGCACGTATGCCTGCAGGCCAGATGAGGGCGCCAGGTGATGGTTATGAGTCACCCTGTGGTTGGTGAGGCTTGACCTTTGGAAGAGCAGCCAGGGCTCTTAAACTCTGAGCCATCTCTCCAGCCTCTTAACCCTCTTTAGAAGGAACAGGAACCACCCGCCAGCCGCAGAGGTCCGTGATAGTTGACATACAGGCTTGTGGCTCAGATGATCTCCTGTGGAAGAGTAGCTGTAAAACGTCACAGAATGGAGCCTTGTTACCTGGGTCTACAACATGGCAGATTCGTTGGAAAGTTCTGTTGGGACAGACAGGCACGGGGCTGGATGCAGTAACCAAACACGTCCGCAAGGGTGCAGTAGCGCCTCTCGCCAGCAGCTGGCGCTGGTCTCCAACCACCAAACAGTCCAAGGTGCTTTATCCTGTTAGAGCAGAAGGGACAGATGGTAGTAGGTGGATGAAGGCCGACAACTTGCATTTAAATTACTTTCTTAGGCTGGTGATACCCAGCACCGGATAAAACCAAATGTGCCCGTAATCTCGGGGCACAGTGAGGTGGAGACGGAGGATCAGAAGTTTAAGGTTATCCTCTGCTATGGCCTGCTAAGATCCTGTCTGAGAGAGGGGGAGAAAGAGACGGAAAGGAAGGAAGAAAGGAAGCGAAGGACGGAGGGAGGGAAAACAGAAAACAGGAAGAGGAAAAACAACGTAAGACAAGAGGAGAGAGCTGGGTGCTCTGAGACCTCCTCTCATGCAGGCTCAGAGTCCTGTAGCCCTCTCGGCCTGTTCGATAGTCAAAGCAAGTCACCTGGCCAGGGAGACCAGAGGGTGCGGAGACTATTCTACTCTTGAACCGAGGAGCAGCAAAATCGCCTTGATTGGACAGATGGCTCCGCCGTTAAGTGCACTTGCTGCTCTTCCAAAGGACCCAAAACTGTCTTCTGACCTCCACAGGCATTTGCACACACACACGCTCGAACACACAACTTTTAAAAGTTCTTTTTAGACTGCTAGATAGATGGCTCAGAGGTTAAAAAAGGCCTTGAGTTCAATTCCCAACAACCACATGGTGGCTCATAACCATCTAAAACGAGATCTGGTGCCCTCTGCTGGCTGTAGGCATACAAGCAGGCAGAACGCTGTATAAATAAAAAATAAATCTTTTCAAAAAATTCTTTTCTGAGTCAGGGTCTCACTGTGTAACCCTGACCTGTCTGGAACTCACTATGTAAACCAGGCTGGCCTCAAACACATGGAAATGTGCCTGCCTCTACCTCCTAAATGCTGAGATTAAAGGTATACGGCACCTGCCCAATTTAAAAGAAAAATTTTTTTAAGCTACGCACAGAGGGACAGGGATATTTTTTGTCATCTACCATGCCTCTTGTGACACTTCTTATAGACACGTCCAGGAATAAATTTTTTATATATTTAAGCACACACACCTGGCTCCACATCAAGCCAAAAACCTGGGAGTCCATAATAGGACTAATAAATATTCATGGACCAGATCAGAAGATTAAAGCGCACAGACAGTGACATTATTTTGTGCTAGAACAGGGAAGTCCTTGGCATTGGGAGACTGGAGGGAGCTCGGAACTCTGTCTGGAGCTTTCAGGAGGCCTTTTTTTTTTTTGGGGGGGGGTAGTAGCTCGAGCTGTGTCCAGAGAGATGCGTCTGAACAGATGCACCTGTGGTCAGAATGCCAGGAAACTCAGAAACCAGCTCAGGGATGTTTTAACAAGGGGAACAGACACCACACTTCTTAGGAACACCAACTCTAGGGAATGGCAGTTTGAAAGCCAGGTGTGGTGGCACTTGCCTGTGATCCCAGCACTCAGGGAGGCAGAGGCAGGGGGATCTCTATGAGTTTGAGGCCAGCCTGGTCTACAAAACAAGACCAGGACAGCAAAGGCTACACAAAGAAACCCTGTCTCAAAAAACAAAAAAACAAAACAAAACAAAACAAAACCAAACAAACAAACAAAAAAAAAAACAGAAGAATCCTCCCAAAAAAACAAAAACAAAGAAGAAAATGGCATTTTGATCTGGGATCCACAAACCCGTGTCCTTTATGAGGTCTGTGAAGACAGATATGGTGGTGATCCCACACCCTGTAATCCCACCGCTTTAGAGACTGAGAGAGAGGCTCACGAGTTTGAAACCAAGCTGGGAAACACAACGAGAGCCTATTGCTGAAATAAAACAAGGCTAGAGAGCTAAGATGACTCGGCAGTTAGGAGCACTTGCTGTTCTTCCTGAGGACCTGGGTTCAGTCCCCAGATGACTCACAACTGCCTGTAACTCCAGCTCTGAGGGATCCGACACCTCTGGCCTCCGTGGACACTCGTATTCCCGTGTGCCTACCTGCATGCGGGCACACACACCTACACATAGTTAAGAATAATAAAAACATATTAAGAAAAAGAGGGCTGGAGAGATGGCTCAGCGGTTAAGAGCACTGTCTGCTCTTCCAAAGGACTGGGTTCAATTCCCAGCACCCACATGGCATCTCACAACTGCCTGTACCACCAATTCCAAGGAATCTGACACCTTCACGCTCATACACATAAAATAAAATTAAATAAATTTAAAAGATTATTTAAAAAAAGAAGAAGAAAAAGAGAATGTCCTTAATGAATGAACCTTAACTTCCTTCAGTTATGACTGCAGGGAGTAATAACAGTGAAGATTACTACCGGCAGAGTGGAAATCACAGCTATTTTCTTACTATTATTGGCCAAGAATAAAACCAACCTAGTTAAAGACAAAGAAAATTCCATTTTGGGGACAAATTTAAGCAATTCCTTTTCTTTCTTTTGAGAGAGTATCATGAAGCCCAGGATGGCCTCTAACTCACTATGTAGCCAAGGATGACCTTGAATATCTGAGCTTCCTTCCCCTCTTCCCCAGGTTCTGGGATTACAGGTATATACCTCTACTCCAAGTTTTATTCAGTGCTTGGGGTGCACCCAGGATCTTATGTGTGCCAGGCAAGCACGCTACCAGCTGAGCTATGTGCCTAATCCTCAAGCAATCCTGAGAATGTGCTCAGAGGCTTCATAAAATGGTAGCTGTAATTATAGCTCTAAACCAAAAGTGTTGGGAATTACACTACTTCCTTCCCAGGGATCAGATGAGGGAATACAAGGAAAGATGTATTTTTTGTTTTGTTTTTGTTTTCCAAGGCAGGGTTTCTCTGTGTAGCCCTGGCTGCCTTGGACTCACCCTGTAGACCAGGCGGTCCTCAAACTCAGAGATCTGCCTGCCTCCAGAGTGCTGGGATTAAAGATGTGCGCCATCGCCCCCTGGCTCGAGAAGCATGTTCAAGACGCCAAGGCCTGAAGTAACTGTTCACTGGTTGCTCTTCCAGGGGACCAGGGTTCAATCTCCAGCACCTACATGACTCAGTTTTCTCTCGCTCCAGTTCCAGGGGTCTGATGCCCTCTTCTGGCCTCCTTGGGCCCCCCATGTCCATACTGCACAGGTATAGATGCAGGAAAACATCCATTCACACACACAGGGTCTCACTCTGTATCCCTGGCTGTCCTGGACTCCCTCGGTAGACCAGGCTAGCCTGGAATTCACAGAGATCCACCCACAGATTCTGCCTCTCAAGCCCTAGGATTAAAAGCATGCACCACCATGCCTGGCTTAAATAAACTCTCAAAAAAAAAATGTTTTTCAAAGTAGCATACCTGGGGACACTTCACATAGAAATTAAAATCTAGGACTGGACAGGTGGCTCAGTGGTTAAGAGCACTGGCTGCGCTTTCAGAGGACTAGGGTTCGGTTCCCAGCATCCACATGACAGCTCTAACTCCAGTTCCAGAGGGTCAGTGTCCTCTCTAGCATCCATGACACCTGGAGTCATGCAGGCAAAAACACCCATACACATAAAATAAAAACCTTTAAGGAGCTGGAGAAATGGCTCAGAGGTTAAGAGGCTGCTCTTCCAGAGGTCCTGAGTTCAATTCCCAGCAACCACATGTTGGTTCACAACCATCTATAATGAGATCTGGTGCTCTCTTCTGGTGTGCAGGCAGAACACTGTATATGTAAAAAATCAATCAATCTTTTTTTAAAAAACAGAAAGGAAATTTAAACATCTATTAACTAATTAATTTTGTCACTGGGGGTGGTGTCTGAAGCAGGCCCACACAGCTCCTTCCGGGATGAAGTGCTGCTCTCTGGAGCCTTGCATCAAACACCGTTTCATACTGTCATCAGTGTGTGCTCTCCTCCCAAGACACAGGACCTAGCAATGGGTCAAAAGACAAACACAGGACAGAGGCTGGGCCCATCTCTAGCCTAGAACTGTCAGATAGGGGGGAATAAAGCAGGTACTGAGGCTCAGGGCAAGAGAGAAGAAACATGTTTTGTTTAAATTTGACTTGGCTTTCTATACATAGAACCTGAACCCCTGCCCGGTACTGGCTGTTTCTAAAAGTTCCGCAGGATTAGGTATACTTACACCTGCAAGAATGTTGGGATTGATGCCATTTTATGAGTGTGTGTGTGTGGGGTAAATGTGTCAGAATTCACTTTTAAATTATGCATAGCTCTACTGCAAGCACATAAGGCTGAAGCAAAATCTCAAACATACTCAGTGTTGTTAGCTGCATTTGAGGGCGAGAGGGGTTGCTTGGTGGCTGTGAGGTTTTTAGACCTGCATGATGAGGCCAGGGCACAGGAGTGGAGAAGTCACTGCCCGAGCAGCCCTGTTCTGGGATTGTCTATCTGAGAGCACTGAGACCCTGACGCCTTTCCTCCCCTCACCCTGCTGCCGGTGTCTTAGAAAATGTCTGGGGTAGACCCAGACAGTTCAAGCTGGGCCTCGAACAGGCTGGCTTGTGCAGGACACGAAGGGGCCAGCAAGATGCCTAAGATATGAAGGTGCTTGCTGCCAAGTCTAGAAACCTGTGAACCCCTGGATCCACAGAGTGGACGAGGATCCAATTCCCGCAGCTGCCCTCTGATCCGCACAACTCACCATGCCGCCTCGCTCTGCCCGTACACACAATGAACACAAACACACATACACACAACTAAAAAGTTTCCACAGCTGTGGTGATACAGCTCTTTAATCCTCGCACTCAGGAGGCAGAGGCAGGTGGATGAATTTCTTTGAGTTCCAGGTTAGCCAGAGTGACACAGTGAGACCCTATCTCAAATGAATTTTTAAAAATGTATTGATTTAGAGGCTAAAGAGATGGCTTGGTAGTTGCGTGTACTTGCTGTTCTTGTAAAGACCAGGCATGCACACATAGATATTTTTAAAAGGAAACAAACCTTTTCTTCTTGATGATTTATACAACATTCTGCCTGCGTGTGCGCCTGCACAGCAGAAGAGGGCATCAGATCTCACTATAGATGGTTTATGTGGTTGCTGGGAATTGAACTCAGGACCTTTGGAAGGACATCCAGTGCTCTTAACCTATGAGCCATCTCTCCAGCCCCTTAAATGTATTTTAAAAGATTATTTATCAAGTGATTTTTATAACTGTTTATTGACTGTGAGTTTCACATCGTGCACCCCAGTCCCACTCACCTCCCTGTCCCCTCGTATCCGCCCTCTGCCCTTGCAGTCTGTCCCCCACAATAAAAAACACACAAAACAAAGCCTAGGAGACACCTCACTGTGAAAGCTGTAGTATGTCCCAGCGTGTCCCACAGTACGCCCCTCTGTCCACACGTCTTCACTTGCAAATGCGCATTGCAGTGAGTCGTTGGTCTGGTTCGAAGTCTCTGGCTTCTGTGACGCCATCAGTATTGGGTCTTATCCTGTTGTTGTCCTGTGTCAGGGAGATCCTGCAGCTTTGGGTCTGCTAGCAGAACTGGCCCGTTCAGACGCCCCAACAGTTCACAGATGATGCAGATCTGGGGGTCGGCCAACTCAGGACCCTGGATCTAGACCTGTAGTAGCTGGGCTGGTCGGCCTATCCAAACCACCAGAGGTCTCCAGGACTGCACAGGCTGGGCCATCCAGGGAGGCCATCGGCAGGAGACAGAGTAGCGAATCAGCCCGCCTGTGGCCACACCTCCGGAGCCAGCTCCCCGCGCTATCCAGCGCTGTCCGGGTGAAGCACAGTGCCTCCTCCCCAGAGTGCTGCAGCCAGGACCTGGGCTGGCTCCTCTGCTCTCACACTCTCAGAGCTGGCTCACCTGCCCCCTCCAGCAGGGTCAGCCCCACTGTGCTGCCAGGGCATGATGCAGGGCCTGCCCTCAGGAGTGCTGCAGGACTTCACCCCTGGGCCACTCCACCGCAGACGGGCGGCAGCCCAGCCCTGCATCCCCTCGGGGCTTCAAGGATTTATTTACTGTTATTATCTGACATGTATGAATCTTTTGCTCTTATATATGTATCTACATCACATATGTGCCCGGCACTCAAGTAGGTCTTTCAGAAGAGGGCGTCAGATCTACCAGGGCTAAAGTTACAGAAGATTGTGAGCTGCCACTTGGGTGCTGGGAACTGAACCTGGGTCCTCTGGAAGAGCAGCTCTTGATTCTGAGCAATCTCTCCAGGCCAGACTCTGACCCCGAATTTAGAGTGCATGGTCAGTATGGTGGTGAGCTTAGCCGCCTCTCATTCCCTAAATATATCAGGAAATTTCCTTAGGCCATCCGGAACCCAGGCCTGAGTGAGAAAGCACCATCTTTGGCTCCTTCATTGGCCACAGGCTCACAGCTCCTTTAAAGAAGGCAACAGACTTAACTCCTGCTGAGGCAGCCACTCAGCACTTACTGCTTAGGCCTGGTTCAGCGCCAAAGCCCTGGCTCTTTCAACTCTGCAAAACTCAAAATTACAGGGCTCTCAGCCATCCAGATTACAGGTTGCATCCAAGTTCCTCCCTCAGCAAGGCAAACAGCAGAAAAACTAGCTCCAGCTTGACTCTCTCTCTCTTTTTCCTCTCTCATAGGACTTTGCTAAGAGTAGCAAGTTTAGAAAATAGGACCATTCAGAACTTTTTTTTTCACCATTTCTAAACTCCATCACCACATCGCATAGCTACACTCTGAGTGTGTAGGTGATCCGCCTTCCATGGAGAGGTGGCTAGTGCCAGACGACCGCCCTGGGAGACCACATCTGCCGATGCCCACAACCTCAGGGGTACCTCTCGTTGAGTGTGGGCTCACCCTGCTCTTCGGTTTAATTAAGAAAGTATGGCAGAAGCAATGCTTGCTAGTTCTAGGTCTATGCCTTTAGGATGACTTAGCAATTCCCGATTTTGCGTTCTTGGGATCTAGCTACCACGTAAGCTCCTGTTTAAACAGCACGGTCAGGGAGGACACGTTTTGTCAAGAGGTGCTACACGTTAGCAAAGTCACCCTGGACACTTATCCTCGGGCACCATTTTACTGGAACCAGAAATAGGGTGCCGAGGTTCCGGAGGGGAAGAGAGGATGGGTTGCTGAATGGGAGCAAGCACTCTGCAGCTGATCTTCATGTGGCGTTCGCCCCTCCCCCAACCGCCAGTGGTCAGCTGAGGTCTGAACATGCCAAATGGGAAACTCCAGAAATAAATCATTCATGATGTGCTCAAAAAAAAAAAAAAAAAAAAATGGTGCTGGGGTTAATAGCTCAGCTGATGGATGCTTGTCTAACATTGCCAAGCTCTGTTTCCAGGACTTAATCAAAACAGGAGCGGCGGTGCAGCCCATGATCTGAGCTCTTGGGAGGCAGAGACAAGGAGGACCAAAAGCTTAAGGCTATCTTCAGCTACACCGCATGTTCAGGACCAGCCTGGGCTACGTGAGACCCTGTCTCAAACACAAATGTACAGGCATACATACCAACTAGAAACTAAAAAGTCATATTTTAAATACATTTTTACAACATGGTGGTAATTCTTTTCTTTTTATTAGTTATTGTTTCCAATCTTCCACACTGTGCCTAATTTAACCTTGTCACACGTATGTATAGAAGACAATAAATATAATTAGGGTTGGGCAGTTTCAGGCACATACTGGAGTTCTTAGAACATAACACCCCCACAGAAAACAGGGGTGTTGATGCAAAATACAGGTCTCACCACAAAGAGAAATGAGATAGTTTATTCTGAGCCAAATATGAATTATTATGGCCCAACAGATTCAGGTTGCCTTGAATGACATATTATGCCATGGAAATGGTTCTGTGGGCATTTATAGTCAGCTGAAATGACAGCCAGGAGTCAATTCATTTATCAAATCCCTGGGGACAGTAGGCAGGTGGGCTACAGAGGAGTTCAGCTATTGATGCTTATTTGTTTTGAGACAAGGTGTCAGCGATTAGGCTGGCCTCAAACCCTGTGGTGTTGCCAAGGATGACCCTGAACTAACTGCTCTTCATCAGCCTCTACTTCCCCAGAGCTGGGGTGACAGGTGACCACCCGCAAGCACAGCTCTGCTCTAGGTTCCAGATGCTATCTGATGACTCAACTATCGGGTTTCTACCTAATACTCAAAAGCGATGTTATAGGCTGTGGTGGCGCACACCTTCGATCCCAGCACTTGGGAGGCAGAGGCAGGCGGATCTCTGTGAGTCTGAGGCCAGCCTGGTCTACAGAGAGAATTCCGGGACAGCCAAGGCTACACAGAAAAACCCTGTCTTGGAAAAAAAAACAAACAAAAAAGGGTGGGTGGGTGTAAGATCAGATGTGGAAATGGACAGCAAGTGGCCATTAACAGGACCAAGTAGCCCAAGATCATTTGGATCTCAATCTGCAACATCCCGATTCTCCTCGAGCAGGAGGCTCTGAACCATGAACAACCTTAGAAAATTTCAACACGTATGTAGCCTTTTCAGGAAACTTCAGATCACAGGTACTGCTGTACATCCACACAAGATTTCTTACAAACAAACACTCCCAGGAGTTCTTTCCCAGTTTTCCTTAAGAAATCCATGCCCACTCTGCTAAAAAACAAAACAATCAAAAGCCTTTTGTTTTTAGGTTTATTTCCGTTTTCTTAGCTAACCCTCTTATCAGTTCTAGTAGTTTTTTGTTTTTTTTTTCTATTACCTCTTTTTTTCTTTTAACTTACTTGTTTGTACTCACTTGGTTATTTCTTTACTTGAGGTGGGCAGGGATGGGTCTGGCCAAGTTTACGCCTGTGTGCCTGCACAGGCAGCCTGAGAGGATTGGCTCCGTCCTTCCATCATGTGGATTCCTGGGACTGAGCTCAGGTCAAGAGTCTTGGCAGCAGGGGACCTACTGAGCCACCTCGCTGCCACCAGCAGACATGTTTACTAGACACTGTTCTAACAGTAGCGAGGATGTGAAAGAGCTCCAGGAGCCATAGGCTCCTGACAAAGGTAGTTGCCACCACAGAGGAACCAGCCAAGGCCCAAGACCTCTGATGACAGGGACGCTGCGGAGTGGACTTGGCCTTCTCCTGCCTCAGACAGCCACCCTCGGAGGTCCCAAGATGGCTGGCACTGGATCCAGCATACTTTGAGCCAGAAGCACTAAACGCTGCTCTGAAACTCTGCTCCCTGGCAGCTGGGAGCCCCACAATGCTTGTGGGGAACTCTCTGCACGGGGGTGCTGTCCCAGCAGTGTCCCCACCTTTGCTCAAAAGCAGTGTCAGGAGTTTTGTCTTCAGAACCTTCTGCACTTGTTTCTAACTTCTCAATAACAGCCTCCACAACTTGAAAAAAAAAAAAAATCTCATACTGCTCCTGCTAAATCTGCAGTAACCGAACCCCTGCTCAACAGAAGGGATTGCAAGTATCCAGGCTACGTTCATTCAACTGAGGGGATAGAAAGATGGGCCAACTAGAGAGAGCTTTCTGCTCTTGCAGAAGACAGGTTTGGTTCCCGGCACCCACATCAGGACCCTTGCAACCAACTTCAAGTTCCAAGGGATGCGATGCCCTCTTCTGGCCTCCAAAGGCCACTCACTAAGCTGGATGTGATAGCACTCACCTATAACATCTAGCAGGCAGAGAACTGTAGGTCCCAAGGGCTATCTGGGGCTACACAGTAAATCCCTATTTGAGAACAAAAACAAAAACCCTCACTAGAACACATCAAGTCCCTTATCCCTGGCCCTAGATCTGCCCCCATGTTACTTCTCACAGGCTTCCCTAGAGCAGACACTCCCTCCTTGGTGAGGAAAGAGTACTGACAGGCTAGGCAGTGTTCAGAGTCTCCTAGAGGGGGAGGGGCAGCAGGCCAGAAGTGGGTGAGTCCAGTCCAGAGCAGCCACTGGCTTTTCTGCCACCCACCATTCCAAGGCAGGAAAGGAGCCTCGTGCTTTGCCAAGGAAGCGACCTGCCCAGGCTGCAGAACAGTGCATCTTTGCAATGGCTCAGAAGGCCTGCGGTTCCCTCTTCATTTCTTCTCAAACACACACAACAGAAAGCCCTTTCTCTGTGCCTTGTTCTGGACACTGGACAGACAGAAGCAGAGAGGTCCAGTAACTATGGATGGGTTTTGTTGCCTATGTGGGCAGCAAGAGCAAGGCAAAGAGGCTTTGCAGCCATAGCAGGAGACACTAAGAGAGAAGCATCAGAGAACAAAAGTGTGTTTCTTACTTGTTGTGACAAAAGCCCTGACAAAGGTGACTTAGGGAAGGAAGGACTTGTTCTGGGCTTCATGGTGGAGTAAGCATGGCAGTGAGAGCCTGAGGTGCCTGCAGTCAGGACGTGGGGACAGATGAAGGCTGGTCCTTACTTTGCTTTCCTCTTTTTAGTCGTTCTGAGAGCCCAGGCTGTGGAAAGGTGTGACCCATGGCTAGGGTGGCCTTCCCACCTCTGGTAGTCTAACTCTGTGACAGAGGATGCTTCTAGGTAGCTCTAGAGCCAGTCAAGTTGTCAATCAGTCTTAACATTGAGCGTCCACAGGATGCTGACTCAAAATTCGAAACACTGAAGGCCCTTAAGTCGTTTTGATATGGGAGGATGTAGTGTGCCTTTGAGCTTGATGGAAGATTCCTCGAGTCAGGTAGGCTTTGGCTTAGGAGTTCGGGTGACACACACACACACTGTCACCTAAAACTTCCACGGAATCAGTGGCCTCTAGGTTCTTGTCTTGTGAATTTGAAGTGAAATTCACGGTTGACGGGAGGGTAGAGTTTTAGGATGGATTCATAGGTGGGAGTGAGCGTAAGAAGGTAGGCCTCCTGTATACAGGAGTGGGTCCCAGGAACAAGGTACCGTCGAGGGCCTTGGAGTTCATTAGGCTTTACTAGGAGGCATGGGGGTGGGGGATAAAGTGATCATTTCCACTGGCCCATCCATGAGGTGCCCGGGTCCAGTGTCAGTCACATCCAGGAAGTGATGCTCTTTAGGGAAAGGAGAGATAAGAATAAACCATGTCTCTGGCATGCCTGACCTCTAGCCAGTGAAGAACCAGGCGTTTTGGCTTAAACATTTTTGGGATCTCTGGCCTTCAGCAAGAGCCCAGGCATTTCCAGCTCCTCACCAGGGAAAAACTGTTCACGTTTGGAGTCTTCTACCCTAAAACTGCCTGGTCAGTTTTTGTCTCATTTTCATCAATGTCATTATTAACTCTCCATAAATTTGAATTATTTATGTATTAAATTACCTTAAAAGCCTTTTTTGCAGCTAAACATTAAAAACCAAATAGCCCCAAAAAAAGAGGAAGAAGAGGAGGAGGAGGAGGAGGAAGAAGAAGAAAAGCAGGAGGAGGAGAAAAACGAAGGGAAGGAATGGTGAGATGGCTCAGTAGTTAAGAGCAATGGCTGGTCTTGTGGAGTGCATGGGTTCAGTTCCCAGCAGCTCCACGGGATCTAGTGCCCTCTTTTTTGGCCTCTGAGGGTTCCTGCATGCACATGGCACACATACACTCCTGTAGCTACACAGACAGGTATGTTAAATAAATACATAAATCCTTGAAAATGAACAGAAGAAGCCAGGTGTGGTAGTGCTTGCCTTGCTTAGACAAAAAGGACAAACAACAAAACTTTGGTATAAGTGGTTTGACTTTTGTTCAAATTGGACCTTGAGGAGTCTAATCAGGCCTCAGGTGGGAGATAAATTTTGTGTATCCTGAAAAAAATCTGGATATAATCTATAGGGGCCTGTGGTGGTTTGAATAGCTGTGGTCCCCATAGACACATGTGTGAATGCTTGGCCTATAGGGATCGGTACTATCCGGAGGTGCAGCCTTGTTGGAGGAAGTGTGTCACTGTGGGGCAGGCTTGAGATCTCCTAGGCTCAAGCTCCACGCAGTGTGGAACACAGTCTCCTGCTGCCTTCGGATCAGGATGGCTTCTCCAGCACCGTGTCTGCCTGCACACTGCTATGCTTCCTCCCACGATGACAATGGGCCAAACCTCTAACCTGTGAGCCAGCCCCAATTAAATGTTTCCCTTGACAAGTGTTGCCGTGGTCATGCTGTCTCTTCACAGCAGTGAAACCCTAAGACAGGACCTTTCAGTTGAGACAAACGTTCCCTCTACTTATATTGTATTCTCCAGAAAATATAATCAGCCAATTTGAATTTAGACTTGGTAAGCCTCTCCACTATTCCCTGAACTATGCACAATCTGTGAGCTCTTCATCCACCGCACACATTTGAAAAAGTGAAATGCTTTCCTCCTGTGCCTGTAGTTCTAGGTACCAGGTAATAAAAGTTACTTGCCAGCTTTTCATGTCAGTTGATTAACAAAATAACCCAAAGCTATCTCCTAGCCCAGAACTGGTGGAGCTAGGAATCCTAGCATGATCTCAGATCCCTCACCTATCAGTCCACATTCTTTCCACTTTCTACCCAGCAAGATTAGTCAGGAATGGTGACACACACCACCAATCCCAGCACTCAGGAGACAAGCAGGCAGACCTCTGAGTTCAAGGCTAGCCTGGTCTACAGGGCAAGTTCCAGGACAGTCAGGGATACATGGAGAAACTCTGTCTAAAACAAACAAATAAACAAACAATAAAATAAACCATTGGGGATAGTGAGATGTCTAACCTGGAAAGGTACTTGCCAGATGGCTAACCTGGAAAGGTACTTGCCACCAAGCCTGGTGACCTACCCAGGACCCACAGGATAGGAGAGGACTGATTCCAAAAATGTGTCCTTTGAATAGGTGACATTCAGGTGTCACATCACCTGATGTGACACGTGCACATGCGAGCACACACACACACATGCACACACACACACACAAGCACACATTATATGCATATATATTTACAAACAATTTTAAAGGTTTATTTTATTTTTAATTTTCCTCTGTCTCTCTTTGTGTGTCTGTATGAGTTCCTGTCACATGTGTGAAGGTGCCCAAGAAGGCTGGAGGAAGGTATGTGATTCTTCTGGAACTGGGGTTCCAGGCTGATGTGGGTGTTGGGAACTGCTCTGTGGTCTTCCAGAAGAGCAGCTAGTGCTCCTAACTGCTGAGACATATCTTCCCCAGTTTTCTTTTTCTTTTTTAGACAGCAGGATTTCACCATAGCTAGCTTGGCTAGCCTGAATGGAATTCTTCCTTCCTTCTTTCCTTCTTTTTTTTTTTCTTTTTGATTTTTTGAGACAGGGTTTCTCTGTGTAGCCCCTGAACTCTGTGTCCTGAACTCATTCTGTAGACCACGCTGGCCTCAAGCTCACAGAGATCCGCCTGCCTCTGCCTCCTCGAGTGCAGAATTACAGGCTTGTGTCACTGTGCCTGGCTCTGGTTGTAATTCTTTATGTTGACCAGACTGATGTCAAACTCACAGAGATCTCTCTGCCCCTACATCCTGAGTGCTGACAGTAAAGGCACATGCTGTCACACCTGGTACAATAGCTTTTTACAAGTAAAATAAAAACGAACCAGCAGTGTCTAGCTGTACCCTCGGCACTTGAAAGGTAGAAGGAGTTTGGCCACAGCCTGGGTTTCACAGCAAGACCCCGTCTCAAACATAGAAACTTAAAGGAATGTAGAGCCAGCAGCCCCTTTGAACTGCCTGGGCTCTGCTGGGGCTGCCTACCATTCTGAGCCAAAAAGGTGAAAGGTTTCTTCTTTTCCCTCTGGCCAGAGCCTGAGTGTGCTTTTTTGCTTTATTTGGTGCTTTAGGACTCTTTTCTTCAAAGCTCCTTCCCCTCCCTGCTGTACCTGCCATGTGACTGGCCTCCATGTGAGTGTACCTCAAACGGCATAGGTTTTTCCCCCTTTGTCTCCTTTCTCTTCTTCTCGGCTACAGCTTGTCTGCCCTAGAGTTTTTTCTTTTTGACTTTAATAATATTGCCCTGAACCTTTAAAAAAGAAAAGAGAGGGGCTATGGAGATTGCTCAGCGGCTAAGAGCATGTACTGCTCTTGCAGATGACCTGAGTTCAGCACCTGGCACCTACCTTGGGAGACTCACACCTATAATTCCAGCCCCATGGGGTCCAAAGCTGTGGTTTTCTCTGGCACCTGCACTCAGGTGCACCTCCACATATACATAATTACAAATAAAACCTTAAAAACAGAAATAGGGAGATTGGAAAGATGGCACAGCAGTTAGGAGCACTTGTTACTCTCCCCAAGGACACAAGTTCAATGCCCGGTACCCACATGACAGCTCACAACCATCTATAAGTCCAGTTCCAGCGATACAACACCCTTTTCTGGCTTCCTCAGGCACCAGGCAAGCACATGGTACACAGACATCCATGTAGGCAAAACACACACATATAAAATAAGAATAATTAAATCTAAAAACGAGAAAAAGAAATAGAGCTGGAGAGGTGGCTCTGTAGTTAGGAGCCCTGGCTGCTCTTCCACAGGATCCATGTTCACATGCAGGAAAAGAAAGATCCATACACATAAATAATGACCTTATAATTGAAAATAAAAGAAACACAAAAACTCAACAGTGATCACCAAAGGGTCTACAAATTCCCAGGATTTATATTAAAAAGACATCTCTCTCTCCCAGGGGTGTTACAGGATATTTGATCACATTGTGAACCCTGAGATTGTGAACTGAAAACAATAACAACAACAACAAAAAAAACCTGTTTCTTTTTGTGGTGTGGCTCAGCCCTAGCACACACCTTTTACCCATGATCTAAATAAAGTCAGCTGTAGGTCAAGAGACGGAGCAAACAACCAATCAAAAGGGAGTGAACATAAGTAAACAGAAAGGAGAGATGTTGAGTTGAGGGCATGTAAGACTGTGGAGGAGAAAGGGCTTCTTCCTTCTGGGACATTGGCTGAATAGGAAGGTCAGCTGGGTGTTTTCTCTGTCTCTCTGAGCTAGCAGGCTTTACCTCAACATCTGGCTTTTGAGTTGTTGTTGGTAAAATTGAGCAATTGGGATTTTGTTTTAAAAACAACACTGGAGAAAGTCGGCTGTGCGTGTGTGTGTGAGTGTGTGTGAGAGACAGAGTTTTACTGTATAACCCAGGCTGTCCTGAAATTCTAGAGCCTCTTACCTCAGCTGCCCGACGGGTGCGATTCCAGGCATGTGCCACTATAACCTGTCAGCTCACCTCTCAATCTCTGAAAGCTAGTCACTGGCCAACAGCTCAAGGGCATATGCCAAGCCTGGCTATATTTAAATTCAGTATTGGTGCTAGGTGGTGGTGCACGCTTTTAATCCCAGCACTCAGGGGCCAGAGACAGGTGGATCTCTAAGTTCGAGGCCAGCCTGGTCTACAAAGTGAATTCCAGAAAAGTCAGGCTACACAGAAAACCCCTCTCTTGAAAAAAACAAACAAAAAATTCAGTATTTTTATCTCATTTCTGCATCCTTTACCAGGCTGACGGAGATTCTTTTCAGTGAGCTCTTTGCTGCTGTTGGCAAATCTTCCCTTTTCTTCTGGTTGCTCAATCTGGAGAGCGTAATCTGGGAGATGTTTGCATTATCCCTCCTCCCTCTATGGAAGATGCCTAGCTGACTATCTGGGTGGGGAGGAGGAAGAGCTGCAGAGAAGCCGAGAGCTGGCAGGACCCAGGCCCAGACTCTGACGTCAGCTTGCTTGGCTGTTCCTTCTCTCCCTCTCTCCCTGGCTTCCTTCATTCCTTCCCAATCAGCTTGATGGGGCCTCTTTGCTCCACCCAGATAAAAATCGTGGTAGACAAGGACACACTCTCAAATGTTGGTCTCTGGCAGTTCTGTGTCCCCAATGAGTGCCGGGGTGTAGGTCGGTGGGAGCTGCAGCAGGTGGTACAGTGTCACAGTCCTGGATGTCTGGAATTGGGACACTTAGCCCTGAAGGCGTTACAGCTTTTGTGAGACACCTGAGGCGTCTGAGATCCGTCTGTTCCTAAAGACTTAACAGCTCCCTGGAACTCCTCTCTGACCAGAGCCTTTCACAGTTCTTGCCCGGCTCTCTCACCCGCGCTCTGCTTCTGTCACCCTTCTTCCTGACCTGGCCACCCCCTCGGCTGCTTTTCCTCAGCTGTCAAGCAGCTTTCGTGGCCTGGCTGTCAGTGCCACCCTGCTGCCGCTGCTGTTTCTTCCCGTATGTTACCAGCTGACAGTAGCTAAGAAATTGCCACTTCGGAGAAGCTTTCTATTAGGCCTAATGAGCAACACCAGAGAAGGAAGGTGCCTTTGGGTGACTAAGTGAGCCTGAGCAACTCACTCACACAGCCAGAGACCTCGTGATTGGACCAGTCTCTGCCTGGCCCCTTTAATACCAGTTAGAGCCACGGAGGTTTGCTTTAGGAACAATCGCAGCTTTGCTTCTGAAGAGCAGTTGCAGCAGTCCCTCTGTGGGCCACCAGAGGGCGTGTTTCCGACAGACGGTCGGAGCCGGTTCATCTAGAGTTCACCGAGCCTGGTAATCCAAACCGCTGGAAGCGGCCCTGGCTGAAGCTGCTTTCAGGAGCTGGCGTCATCAGCTGTTATCCTGCGCACTCTTTTCAAGCCCACTGTGGAGACCAGCCTGCGGAGGCGGAAAGCTCGTCCCCTGGCTGCTTGACTCACCGCTCTTTCTTCCTTCCTTCCTCTTCCTTCCTTCCTTCCTTCCTTCCTTCCTTTCTTTCTCTCTCTCTCTCTCTCTCTCTCTCTCTCTCTCTCTCTCTCTCTCTCTCCTTCCTTCCTTCCTTCCTTCCTTCCTTCCTTCCTTCCTTCCTTCCTTCCTTCCTTCCTTCCTTCTTTTTTTTTTTTGCTCAAAGTAGCTGGAGCAAGGGAGAGTCTTCAGAGCTGCTAATGAGGGAGTCAGATCACCCTACCCCCAAACCTTTTGCTTATGTGCAGGAAAGTGGACATCAGGAATACCTAAGTGAGAACGTAACTGCTTACTACTATAAACACTAACAGAGATTATTGCGTATTTTAGCAGTTTAACCTGCCAAGGATCCCAGGGAGAGATAACTCCCTGTCTCCCTTCCTCCCCGTTTCTTTCCACTCTTTCCTCTTTCCCTCCGTTTTTTCTCCCATCTCTCTCTTTTCCTCCTTCCTCCCATCCCAGCCATAGGGAACAGAAAAGTTAGTCAGAGTTGGGTAAGATTGGGACTCTCCAGACACCAGAGAATGAGTTGAAGGCAAAAGCTGAAAACCAGCGTGGTTTGGAAGGTGCGTTTGCTGGGGCTGCTAAGAAGGGATAAGCCACTGGCTAACAGGATCTGTGTGGTAAATCCCCCAGAGATGCACGCACAGCACGGAAGGGCTGAAGGTGTCCCCGGGTCAAGATTAAAGAGACCGGGGAGCCAAGAAGGAAGGCTTAAGGAGCCAGGGTGCACGGCCCGGAGGGAGTGACAGACACAGCCTGCTGGGAGGCAAAATGAAGACTTAACCCCGCCCTCCCTCCACCTCCCGTCCGCTCTACCCTACCCTCCTCCCTACCCTATCTTGAAGACTTGGGTCAACATCACCTCGGAATCACCAGGTGACTTGGTCAGAAACTGAAGGGCAGATATCTGAGTCAGGAAAGCTGGAGAGGGGCCTGGAAAAGAGGGCGCCTTTCCCTAGGGCCGGTGGCCCCTCCCTGCCTTTCCCTTCCACCTTGGTAGCTCTTTCCTGATCGCTTCATCTCGGAGGCTGCTGAACCAGGCCCCACTTCTGGAACCTTCTTGGGAATGCTGCTCTGATCAGCAGGAACCATGAGCCCTGCAACTCCGGTGAGGAGCTCTCTGGGTCAGGAGGAAGTTGTTGGTGGGGGTGGGGTGGCCCTAACCAAATAGAAGATGCTCTGGTCTCTGGGTTTCTCTGTCTGCTCCTGCACAGGTGGGAATCTGGACTGAGCTAGTCAAAGCAGTGACAGAGGAAGGTCAGATCCAGGAGACAGGATCTTCTGACCCACTCATCATTAGGCCTAGCCTCCTGTCTTGTCAATATTTCACCCAGGCAGTCGCCATACCACAAGGTCCAGGCTGTCAATCCAGCCCTTTGTTATATGCTGGCACCCTCTGCAGCTTTGTCACCTGCCAGCCCACAGCTTCTCCCCCAACCCCTCACTCGCCTTCTAAACCTCCTGAAGACCCTGAACTTTCCGCCAGCACTTGTGTGAGGGGCTCAGTCCACACTGGGAAATGTTGCTCCCACATTAAGACCCCTTAGCTTCCTCTGGGAAGCCTTTCTGAACCTCTTGGGCGAAAGGCGACTTCCTGCTGCTTAAGCCACACTCTGCTCTGCTACTCCGTTTGAAGATTTGAGTGTGAGAGGGCGGTGAGGAGTCTGACTTGTAGCCCAGGCTGGCTTTACTCCGTGCTCAAGGCTAACCTGCCCTTCCCAGTCCCGCTGTGACAGCTCTCCAAGTACGGGCTACCACACTGGGTCTTTTATCAACTTGAGTATAATTTCCACTTAATTCTGTTTACAAAGGGTATCGTTTTCTTCAACTTGTGAAGGGCTTGGGCTCTTTACACGGGAGTGGCTTTGGAGGGTGCACGGGTGTTTAGTCCTGTGGGGTTCAGGACGGTATTTCCTTTCCAGCTTGTCAACAACATTGTTCTCTTTCAGAAAGGGTAGAGCTCCACATACAGCTTGGGAAGCACAAAGCTGCTGAATAGAGTAGCTTCCGCAATGTCTCTGAGAGCTGTGGATGTGGCCTCTCTATGTTTTGAATAACAAACTTTTGTTTATATTTAAAGACAGTTTCTCTAGTAGCCCTGGGTGGCTGTCCTGGAACTCTGTAGGCTGGCCTTGAACTCAGAGGTTCACCTGCCTCTGCTGGTGTTGGGATTAAAGGCATGCACTATTATCACCCCACCATTTTTATTTTTTACTTACTTGTTTATTTTTATGTACATGAGTGCTCTGTCTTCGCGAACAACAGAAGAGAGAATCAGATCCCACTGTAGATGGCTGTGAGCCACCATGTGGCTGCTGGGAATTGAACTTAGTACCTCTGGATGAGCAGCCAGTGCTCTTAACTGCTTCGCCATTTCTCCAGCCCCCTGAACAACAAACTTTTAAAAATTAAGATTACATTTACCTCTGTATGTGCATGCGTGTGCGCACCTGCGGAGGTGAGACACAGACTTTTGGGAACTGGTTCTCTCCTTGCCACTTTGTAGGCCCTGGGGACAGAACTCAGGTCATCAGGTTTGGTGGCAGGCATCTTCTCCTGATGAACCGTCTTGATGGTCCAGAAAACCTTTTCCCTTCCTTCCTTCCTTCCTTCCTTCCTTCCTTCCTTCCTTCCTTCCTTCTTTCCTTCCTTCCTTCCTTTCTCTTTCTTTCTTTCTTTCTTTCTTTCTTTCTTCCTTTCTTTTCTTCTTCTTCTTATTAGAAATCTTGCTATATAGTCCAGGCTGGCCTTGAACTTTTAGGCTCTCCGGGCCTTGAGGCATCCTCTAGACCAGCAATTCTTGGAGTCACATATTTACAGTACCATTCACCGCAGTAGCAAAAATACAGCTGTGAAGCAGCAATGAGATCATTTTATGTTTGGGGGTCACCACAACCGAGGAAGTGTCTGGAAAGGTTGAGAGCCGCTGCTCTAGACTGAGACTCCAGAGCAGCTGTGCATACAGGCCACCTTGTTCAGTGGAAATCAGGACTGGAGATGGAGCTGAGAGTCTAACCGTGCTCGGTAAGCCCTCTACCACTGAGCCAAATCTCCAGTCTCCTCCTCTTCTTTCTCCTTCTTTCCTCCATCCCTTCCTCCCTCTCTCCTTCTTTCTTAAATTTTGAGATGTGGTCTAAGCTGCCCAGACTGGCCTTGAACTTATTCTGTATCACAGGCTGGCTTTGAACCTCCTGCCTCTCAGCCTGCCAGGTATCGGAGATTATTGATCTGTACAACCAGGCCCAGCTTCTGCCGAACTTAATGTCTTGTCCTTGGGCATCATTGGGGCAGTTTGTCCAGCAATCATCTATACATGACTACAGCCCTTTGGAGAATGACCTCTCATTCTCTCTCTCTCTTTCTTTCTCTCTCTCTCTTTCTGACTTTCTTCTCAGAATGAGGTCTCAAGCTCTACATTCTTTTTGTTTTCATTTTTTTCCTTTATTTATTTATTTTAGACAGGTCTCATTATGCAGTCTGGGCACTCTCTCTTAGACCAGTCTGGCCTTGATCTTTGATAATCCTCCTGCCTCCAGCCTTTGAGGATTACAAGCCAGGCTTCAAGCTACACATTCTCTTGTCTCTCATTGTTTTATTATTATTATTATTACTTTGGTATGTGTGTGTGTGTGGTGGTGTGTGAGTACGTGTGTGCATGTGGAGGCCACAGGCCCTTCCTCAGGAGCCATCCACCTTGTTTTCTGAGAGACGGTGGTTTAGGATTCAGATGAGGCTGGAAGGCCAGTGAGCCCCAGGGATCCACCTGTCTCTTCCTCCCCAGGATGCATACCAGCCTTTAAAATGTGGGTTCTGGGGATCGGAACTCAGAGTCTTGTGCAAGCGCTTTATTGACTGAGGTCTCTCCTCAACCCTCTGGCCACACGATCTTAAGAGAAAGTCTTTTATGTTAAGGATGGAGTGTCGATCAGTATTTAGCCAGTCCTGGAATACATCTCTAGTACCAAAAGGGGAAAACTAGGTGAACAAACAAATGTCTCAACAGAAAAATAAGTTGGGTATCGTCCCAGCTGCTCAGGCAGATCATTTGAGGGAGCTGTGGAAATACAGGCGGATCCTAAGGAGGAAGGAAGAACATGAAATTACGTGTGTAGCCTTTTACCCCTTCTGGGGTCAGCACAGGATGCCATTGCGGGCTGTTTCTGCCCAGTGTAGGACTGTGGACTACAAATCCCATCATGCCTCAGTTCTTGAATTTCTCCACGCCACGGCCCCTCCCTGGGAGTGAGTTGGATCTGGAGGGCGGGGCCTGGGGGCATCTGTGCCCTGGGCACAGCCTGGGGAGTGAATGCCTCAGGCTCTCTGGGGTACCACAGCGCAGGTGCGACTTGCTGAGCTAACAGCTTCGTCGCGTAGCGGGCGTTTGTGGCAGCCGCATCCGCAACAGGTGTGAGCAGGTGGGTGCAGCAAGGGGAACCTGAGAGGGAGTGTGCACCCGACCCTCTTGTGAGATCTGTGTCAGAGCTTGGACGGGGCCCCTGAGGAGAAACACAAGAGGCCCAGGCTTCCACTCTGGGTGCGCCAGCCCTATTTGCGCAGCAGCAGGTGTGAGCAGGTGGGGGAAGGGCCCGAGGCATCTGGCAGAGGCACCTGCGCATAAATAAGTCGTCCTTAGTAAGAGAAGGCACCTGGACCCCAGTCCAAGCTCCATCACATACAGGGAGGGATGCGACATTTGACCCCTTCCCTCCAGTTCAACCTCCTTTACGGTGCTCTCTGTCTGGGAACCAGAGAGGTCACAGTGGCTGGCAAACTTTGGCTCACCTGGGGGTCTTTAAGGTGGTGGCTTGCCTCTACCTCCACAGTTACGATTCGGAGCTGGCCTGATCCTGCACACTGAGTGGTGTGTTTTTGTTGTTGTTTGGTTTTGTTTGTTTGTTTTGCTTGGTTTTGTATTGTTCTGTTTTTGGAGACAGGGCTTCTCTGTGTGACCCTGGCTGTACTGGAACTCACTCTGTAGACCAGGCCGACCTTGAACTGGGAAATCTGCCTCCAGAGTACTGGGATTAAAGTCACAGGGCATCGCCGCCAGGCCTGGTTTTGGTCTTTTGAGACAGTCTCACTGTGTAGGCCTGCAATTTACTATGTTGACCAGGCTAGCTTACAGTTCCCAGAGCTCTGCCTGCCTCTGCCTCCTGAGTGCTGGGGTTAAACGTTATGCCACTACACCCAGCTGGCATTGGGTCTTTTTAAAGGTCTTGGAGAGGAGCTGAGGTGGTCGGGTGTGGAGCCTGGCTCCAGTGCTTCGTATCAAGGGGGTTTATGTAGTTTGGACCTCTTCATGCCCCAGTTTCCCTGTCTCTAAAATAGGAATGCTGGCAAGGATGGTTGGGAAGCTGAAATGAGATAATGGGTGAAGGCAGAGATGTGTACCAAGCTCCATGGCTCTTATCTGTACTCAGAAGATGGCCCCGTGGGGTCTGAATATGAGAAATTCATTGACTGATACCCTGTACTGCTCCCATTTCCAAATCCCATTTCCTAACATTTATGAGCTCTAAAAATTCCTCACTCCAGCCTCTACCTGCCTCATACCAGCCAGAGGAGCATGGAGCCAGAGACTCGCTAAGGTTCTGGAACCCAGCCTGGCCTGGGCTCTCATCCCCGCCCCCACCCTGTCCTACTGGGTGGCTGCCTGCTGACCCCATGGGGACAGTGTGCCCATTCTCTACAGGGCAGAGTGGTAGGAGGGAGGGAGGAGAGGCCTGGCCTGTTTGTTTACTAACGCAGTCTCGCAGTCTCGCAGGGTTTCAGGCCCTCTGGGGAGGGCAGGGCGGGGGGCTTTTCTCTCAGGAGCCACACTGAATTGTGGCTCCTCTGACAGGTCCCACCCGACTCCACCCTGGAAAGCCCTTTTGAAGAAATGGCCCTGGTGAGGGGCGGCTGGCTATGGAGACAGAGTGAGTGATTCTGGGTCAAGTCCTTGTCTGCCTTTCACCTGATCCCTGGGCTGGGAGGAGGGAAATGGTGCGTCCTGCACATCATGGCAAAGCTTTCTCCCCACATCAGGACCTTCCAGCCTCCTCTTTATTCATGGTCTTCTCATTTGTGACTGTTTAGCAAAACTGAGCTCTTCAGGACCAACCAGATTTCCCCCTTTGATGAGCCCTTTCTGGCTGTTCCTCTAACCCCCTCTGCCACAGTAGCACCAGGCTGGGTCACAGGCTCCTTTTCAGTTCCCACACTAACTTACAAAACAACTGTCTTCCCCTCCAATCTTCCCGCCTCCCTTCCCCATCCCATACTGGCCCTAGACTCTAAACTGCACATTCCCCAGGCTACAGATAAGTTTGATGCTCTGTGCGTTCATAGCACTGCAACCCAGGCAGGACACAGACCAATGCCCAAGCAAAGTGAGATTCGTCTCTGCTCTAGACCCATAGCTCCAAGAAACCCTCTTTATTTTTTTTTGGGGGGGGGTTGTAATGCATTGGGGGGAATACAAAGTTTCATGTAGCCCTGGTTGGACTCAAACTCACTGTGTGGCCAAAGATGACTGTGTACCCCTCCTCCACCACATGAACGCTAGGGTAACAGGCATGTGCCACCATGCCTAGCTCGCTTTCTTTGTTTTCTCTGAGACAGGTCTTGCTCTGTAGTCCAGACTGGCCTTGAAGTCCCTTCATCCTCTGAGTGCTGGAACTACAGGTGTGAGCCTCCACACCTTGGTTTAAAAACCCCTTCTGTTTTGAACCACAGGGGCCACAGCTGCCCCCCGCCCGAACATCATCTATCCAGGGCTGTGAACTGAAGGAGATGTCCTGGAGACATCTTTGGGCTAGGATCCCCCTTCTCTCTTGCTCCTGTCCATTCTCAGTTCATTTGGTTTGACAGATAACAAATATAGGTCCTGCTGGGTTTTAGGACCTTATATGGGGAGGTGCAGATCCCTAATCCTCTAGAAGAGCCAGAGAAGATACAGATGACTGTCACTCAAACCAGATAGAGGCTACGGGTAGACTTGGGCTTGTCTTGGAAGTTCCCAGGAGCTGGTATAAGCGACCGTTCACAGTTCAGCACTTTTAGTGAGCCTCTGCTGTGTGCCAGGCGAGTGAAATATAAAAAAAGAGGCCTTGTCTTCATTTTGGAGAGTAGATAGAGAGAGGTGACAGTAATTGGGAGTAGACCTGAGGGGAGTCTGCGGCCCCATCTGGGGCTCTTGCCCCTGGCAGGCTCAGGGTTCAGCCCCCCTGGTGGGTCGGGATATCGTGCAGGCTCCATTCTCCGCCGCTGGAAGCGGAACTGGTTCGCTCTCTGGTTGGACGGCACTCTCGGCTACTACCGCGATGAGACGGCACAGGACGAGGAGGACCGTGTGCTTATCCACTTCAACGTCCGGGACATAAAGGTCGGCCAAGAGTGTCAGGGTGAGCAGAAACGCTTCTTTGATGGAACTCTGCCCGTGGTCAGTGTCTTCCCTGTACAGTCTGAGAACTGTACCCGGAAGGCTCTGGGTTGCCTTCAGAAAGCTCCCATAAACAACTGCTGCTGGGCCATTGCCAAATACAGGTCGCTGAGTTAAGAACCTGGTCCTTGGTTGTGGTCCTATGCTGCGCTGTGCTCCATAGCGGAGTCCAGATAAGATGCTTGCAGGCACTCGAGAGTGCATGAAGATGAACTAAGCTCCGGGAAGCCGTGTGACTGGCCTAGAGTCACACAGCAGATCTAGTGCTTCAACCAAGACTGAGGCCGCAGCGTAATAGAGTAACTGAGAGATGCGCTAGAAAGTCACAATGTGGAAAGGTCGAAAGGGTTTGAAGGGGACAGCAGCCCCCCAAGAAAGTATGTGGGATCAGAGGTTGGCAATGACCAGCAAACAGGACACCAGGGAGTCAGCCCCTACTGTGTGTGGTTTCCTGGGGTGGGGCCCGCTAGGGCCTGCATCTCTGGACTCCCCATGTTTCGTGTCTACTTCCAGATGTGCAGCCCCCAGAGGGCAGGAGCCGAGATGGCCTGCTGACAGTGAACCTACGGGAGGGTTCCCGCCTACACCTGTGTGCGGAGACTCGGGATGACGCCATGTAAGTGGATTCAGGAGGTGTGTGGAGTGGGGCCCTGGGGTGCAACTAGAAGAGGGGATTAAGACCAGTTAGCAAGGTCATGTCATACAGGCTGAGGAGAGGGACAACAGCGCAACCGCTGGTAACCGGTGAAAACCCAGAGGATTCGGGATGGAGGTGCCCCTGCCTCGGGTGCTGGGTCCCTGGGCACTTAGGATCCAATGTTTCGCAGCTCGTGAAATCCCTCACCCAGGGTGATAGAAAGGGCAAGACACACCCAGTGCCGTCTCACAAGAGATGCCCTGGTGGGTAGGACTCTGAACTGAGGGGTAGGCCTACACCTGCCTCCAGAAAGCAACTGGCAGTGCCCGAGCAGGGCACCCAGGATCAGATGCAGCTCATCCTGGGAAGATGAGGGCATCCTCCTCAGTGCCATCTATTCCCTTACATTCTCTCCCTTCCTGCCCTCAGCCCGAGCAGCTGGGCCTCCGCCCTAGAGGAGAAGGAAAGAGATGGGTGTGTGGGTGTGGGGGCAACCAAGCTCTGGGCAGACAGCATAGAGCTGCCTTGTCTACCCCAGCCAGAAGCCATGGCAACTAACAAAGGCCCAATTGTCCTGTATCCACTGGGCATTCCTGAGGCTCGGGTCATGGCTTTGGGAAGCCGTGCAAGTTGGAACGTGGCAGTGGGCTGCAGGCAGAGCATCACCCAGATATGCAAGGCTCAGAAGGCCCCTGATAGACACCACGATCCCAAACTCAGTTGGGATAGCTGAGGGGAAGAGGCTGGACTGGGAGGGACTAGCTTACCTCAGGGCCCTTCGTGCGGCTAGGGCAGTAGAGAGTTGCTCTTGTCTACCTGAGAGTTGGGAGAGGTGGGACTAGGGGCTGGGCAGGGGAGGGGCATCTGTAAGGTGGGACCCTCATCTGCCACCTTGCAAATCTTCCCTTATGGTGGGTCTTGCTTTGCAGAGCATGGAAAACAGCACTGTTGGAGGCGAATTCCACCCCGGTGAGCCCCCCATGCTCTCCCTTCCCCCCTACCCCACGTGCCATGGAATCATGGGTGACTCAGATTCGGTCTCTGCCTATTAGTTCAGTCTAGAGTGGAAAGGTTCATGTAGACTCAGCCTCCTGGAGTCCCCTGTGGAGACGGGAGGATCAGCAGGTGTTCCCAGGAGTAGGGAGAGAAGCCTCCATGAAGCCTCACAGGAGGGTTGTGTGGGAGCTAGAAAAGAAGGATGCGTGTGGCAGACGTGATGCCACTCAGAACAGTCCTGTGAGGATGGGGTTATTGTTCCCGCTCTGCAGGTGGCAAGACTGAGGCTTGTTCCTCCGCACAACAGATACTGTCAGGTTGTCACTGTGTGCCGGGGGCCGGGGGATTGGAAGTAAACAAGGGCTGCAGGCTCTGCCCTCCTGCACTCAGCCTAGAAGAGGCCAGACGTAACTAATTCAGTATTCCACTCTGATTTCAGTCACTGCTCAGGTAAAGGCATGCAGTGTGTCGCCCTTTCTGGCGGTCCAATCCAGGTGTGAGCTCACTTGAGGCTTAGCCTGAGACCTGACGGAAACAGCTTTTCGAGTAAGAGGGACCAGTATGTGTAAAGGCTGAAAGGAGTTAGGGCGTCAGGGTGGCTGACAGGCAGGGAATGGGGTGAGGGTTGATGGGGGAAGCTGGGAGTTCAGGCCTGGGCCTTGTGCTAAGAATATTGGTTATTTTACTTTTTTACTTTGAGTATCACTTTGAATCCCAGGCTGGCCTCAAATTTGCAGTGATCCTCTTCCCTAGGCTTTCCAAGTGCTAGAACTACAGACATGAACTTCCATGTCTTGCTCTAAGGATCCTTAGAGCTAAGAGCGCTGGTAAGGCCTTGACAGTTTTTAAGCAAAAATCGACTGATCAGATCAGATCTGTCTTATACAGTCTTTGTATTGATTTTTGTGACGTGAGTGTGTATTTGCGGTGTGCGTACAGGTGTGTGGAGGCTGGAGGTCAACCTTGGGTGTTGTCCTCAACAGCTGTTCACCATATTCTGGTGCCAATGCTGCTCACTGGGACCAGCTCAGCTAGACTGCCTGGGACCTGGGGCCACCAGCTCAGCTAGGCTGGCTGTCCAACAAGCCCCAGGGATCCTCCTGTGTTTGCCATCATAGCTCTGGGATTAGGCACATGACGCCATGCCTGCTCCTTACCTGGGTCCTGGGGATGGAAATCGGGTTCTTGTGCTTGCAAGGCAAGCATTTTACTGAGCCATTTCTGCGTCCCAGACTTGTTTTGTTTTGTAGCCCTGTGTAGCCCTACCTGTCCTGGAACTCACTCTGTATGCCAGACTGGCCTCCAGCTCACAGATTCTCCTGCCTCTGCCTCCCATGCTGGAATTAAAGGCAGGCACCCCCACCCGGCTACCAGACTTCTATTTTCAAAAAGCCATCCTGTAGCTAATGTGGCCGTGTGTGCTCATCATCCCAGCACTTGGGAGGCTGGTACAGGACTGCTACAAGCTTAGGGTCAGCCTGGGCCATAGAGCCAGACCCTGTCTCAAAAACAAGCACAGAAAGGCCAGCGGGCTGGTGGGGAGGGAGTACCCAGGGACCATCTAGGAGGTTGGGTAGGTCTCATGGCAACAGGCTGCAGGTGTGGAGCTGGCTGACAGGCTGAGGAGCGCAGGCATTTAGGAAGTGCAGGTGAGAGTGCTTACAGACTAGGGTAGGAGCGGGTTGGAAGAGTTGCCCGAGGTCCAACATGGGCCCCCAGCCGCTGCCAAACTCCAGCGTTGACGCTTGTTGCTTCTGCCTGTGGCACAGCCGGGACCTCTCTCATGGAGAGTGTCGACTGGGAGGTAGCGGGGAAGGCAGTTAGGAACCCTCCTGGGTATATCTGCCTGCTGAGAGCCAGGCACTCTGCTGGGCACCTGGCATGGTTAGGTCATGGTTATGTTATGGTAGTTGGTGGGGAAGCTGAGGCCTAAAGAGTGGAGGTGGCTCCTTCAGTCTCACAAGTCTTCAGCAGAGACTTGGCTAGTGGACTTAGGAAGGAAGCTGCCGTTGGCAGGAGCTAGGTGAGCAGAGGTAGGGAAGAAGGATGTGTAAGCGGACATGCTTGCAAATGTGTGCATCCAAGGGCTGGAGTCTGCCCTTGTTGCAAGGTTTACCATAAAGGGAGTGGCAGTGAAGAGATGACTTCTGAGGTACCAGGGCCGGGTCAAGAAGGGTCTCAAAGTCTAGTTGGAGGAATAGACTTTTTCTGAGGCTATCAGAGCTGTTGAGGGCATTAGCAGGGAGGGCTGAGGTCAGGTACTGGGAGAAGACTTGGGTTTTCAGGTGGAAGGTGGTGACAGGAAGCTAGAGGAAGGAATAAGAATCATCAGGGCAAGGGAACCAGGTCATTCTAACCATTCTCCAAAGCTCCAAAGTTCCCTGAGTCAGTGGCCCTGAGGACAGCAGGAGGAAGGAGGTGAGGGCTGACCGTTCTGCACTGTGACTCTATGAAGCTGTGTTGCTCCCTCTCTGCCTGCTCTATTGACCCCTCACCTCTGCCTGGCCCTCCATGCTTCCTCTCTACCTGTCCACCTGCCTGCCTTACTGACCCCTCCCTCTGCCTGGCCCTCCATGCTTCCTCTCTACCTGTCCACCTGCCTGCCTTACTGACCCCTCCCTCTGCCTGGCCCTCCATGCTCCCCAGATACACATCCCCTGGGCTCTGGCTTCCTAGAGCTGGTGCTTGTATTTGTGTCTGTCTGTTCACATCTGTGTCTGTGGGCCTCTGTGTCCCCAAGCCTATGCAGGAGTGACCTGTGCTTTGTGCCTTCACATGCCCCACTCTGGGAAGAGGCTCCTGGGGATTATATTCCAGACGAGGCTGGAATTGTGGGATAAAGACACTGGGATCCCCATGTGCAGGCAACTGAGGTGGGAGAGCCGGAAGGAGGCCGGCTGGCTGAGTACTCAGGTTCACTGAGTAACTGACTCCCCTTGCGCCCCCTCTCTGACCTTCCCTAGACCATTCACAGCTGGTACAGGGGCCTGGTAACATCCCCTAGTCTCGTAAGGTGTAAAGGGCATCTGACATCTCCCTCCCTCTCCCTTCTTGGGTTTCTGTGGCTGGAGCAGGCCCCAGCTGGAGCCATCATCCCACCCAGGAGCCGTCGGGTTTGCCCTAAAGTCAGGTGCACGACCCTCTCATGGAAACCCTGTCAGGTTGAGAGGCGGATCTGGGTAAGTGCAAGCTCAGCCCTTCCTGCCTCCTTCCTGGCCATCAGGATGAGCCTCTAAAGTCACCTGTCCCATTTCTTCCCCGTCCATGAACACCAACGGTTCCCCTTTCCTCACTGGGCCACAGCTGGCTTTCACGGCCCACGGCGTCTGGCCAGACTTGCTTGTCTCCTCAGTCCTGTGCACATTTGTGCCCTCTGCCGCAGCTGCTCTAGCTTTTGCCTCCTCCTGCTGTCCTGTGCTGCCCAAACCCTTAGCTTCTCCGTTCTGGCCAGCTGATGCTCATCCTTAAAAAACTACCTCAAAAGCTGCCACCTCCTCAGAGAGGACTTCCCAGAGCTTCAGGCACTGTCACTCAGGGCACAGTCCTCTGTCCCTGGTTCTTAGTGCTGCCTTCATTCTGCCTGCTCTAAGAGCCACTTTATTCCTGTCTGCCTAGACCCTCTGAAACCGGAACCTATTGCAAGGCAAGGACCAAGTCTCCTTTGCTCTGCCCAGCAAAGTAAACAGGGCTGGGTGTACAGCATGTGCTCCGTCAGTGCCCAGGGATGGGGAGAGTCTGTGCTTAGCCCTTTCACACAGAACTGGCATAAATAGGTCACTTGATGAGTAAGAAAAGAAAGGAAGGGACTTAGTCTGGACCTGCCCTTGCCTGGGTGTTCCTTAGAATCAGGATGGAGTCGCTGCTTTTCTTACCGCTGCGACCAAATAACTGACTAGAAGCAGCTTAAGGAAGGAAGGACATATGTTGGTTCTGAGTTTGAGGGTACACTCTCCCATGGGGTGGGGAGGCTGCCTGCTCACATTTGGGCAGAGAAAGGAGAATGCCAGTGTCCAGCTGGCTTTTTCATTTCCCTTTTTATTTAGTCTAGAACCCCACCCCATAGGATGGGACTGCCCCACTGTGGGGGGGGGGTGTTCCTCTCCTCCATAGTTAAATCTCTGGAAACAGCATAGGCATGCCGAGTGTGCTCCCAGTCATCCCAAGTCCCGCCAAGCTGACAGTGAAGATCAGCCAGCACACAGGTTCCAAGCCTCAACTCTTTCTCTGTCCCCATTGTCAGCTTAGCTGGGCTTGGTCTGGTGTGGGCAGTCACGGGAGCCTGTGGTCTTATGGTCAATTGCAAACTCTTTTCTTGCTCAATGTTCTGTGTTTTAGAACCGCTTAGGGACTTACATGACAACTGCAATGCTGATATCCTCCAAATGCTGGAGGATTTCCTAAGTCTGGGGTGGGGCCTAGGAACTGCAGTATATTTATATACATATAAACATTTCTGTGGTACTGGGGATTGAACTCGGGAGCCAACACTGCTAGGCAAACACTGCTTTTAACACTGAACTATATATATATCCCCAGCCTGGAATTCCGCATGCTCAAGATTAACTTCTGGAGTTGGGTTTGTGTCCTCTGGCAGAGTACATACTTAGCATGAGTGAGGTGCTGGGGATGGGGTGAAGCTTCTGGTGATTGTAGCATGCAGTACAACTGAGCTCAGAAGTACTTAGTCAAGTGATGTAGTCCTACTGCATTCTCCCAGTAGCAGTGAGTGAGAAACTGATGTTACTCAGTTCACCACAGGGAGGCCCGAGACTTCAAAAGGGATTTGAAAGTCCACAAACCTAAGGGGGAAACAGTTTTAGCGCAGGCCAGGTAGTTCTTTGCATCTTACTGATTGCACAGCACTGTGTCCGCCCACAGCAGGGCCTGGACCATGGGAGAAGCCCTGAGGCTTTGGTTCAGGAGGTCTCTACGGTGACCTACCTGTTGCCAAGTGCTCTGAGTTTTCCTCTGGGCCTCCCAGAGCTGGAGGGTAGGAACAGATGCCCCGGAGACTGGAGGTTGTATTTTCCACCCTCTCCCCAGCCTCACAAAGCTACTAGTTCACTGCAGCTTCAGGGCAGGCTGATGGAGTAATGTTGATTTCCCCAACCCCTCTCCCCTTTAAGAATTCTTTCGTCTTTTCTAGTCTGACTTCTCCCCAACCATTACTTTGAAGAAAAATTTTTTTCCCTCTCAAGATCTCGTGTCCACGTTGCTAAAGCCAGTGGCTTACTCTCTCGGCATTGGCTAACAGTTTGTCAGAAAAGCATATTTAGAAAATGAAATCCCGAGACCTCATGGCCTTGTGAAAGGCCAGTGTGCAGACGGACAGTGCTAGGAGATGGCGATACTGTCAGTGGTACATGCATGCATAAGGCCTTAGGTTCAAACCCCAGCATCACAAGAAAGAAAATGTTGGGTTTGGTGGTATGTGCCTATATTCCTAGCCCTCAGGATATGAAACAGGAGGATTATGAGTTCAAGGCAAGCCTGGGCTAAGTATTAAATGCCTACTCCTCCAAAAGAGCAAAGGTTCCAGAGCCATGCATTCCTGTGACCCAGCACTTGGGAGGTGGAAGATCAGGAGTTCAAGGTCACCTTCATCTACATAATGAGTTCAAGGCCAAGCTAGGCTGCATGAAACTGTCTTAAAAATGGTGTGGAGAGAGCTGGGAAGATGGCTCAGTCAGTAAAGTTTTTGTGAAAGCATGAGGAACTGAGTTCAGTTCCGGGCACCCATGTAGAAACAGCAGTGTTCTCCCATAATTTCAGCGCTGGGGGATAAGAGACAGGAGGGAGTTAGCGGCTCGCTGGCCAGTCAATCAGGGTGAATCAGCAAGTCCCAAGTCCAGCGAGAAACTATCTCAACGATAAACAGAAAGCAATTAAGACACGGTGCACCAACCTCTGACCTCTACATGCACCCTTCCTCCACGTATACACAAGGGGGGGGGGAAGAGAGAGGGCCCCATAAGTGAGGCCTTAACAGGTTTTCTGGGTTCCAATGCATGATGCTGTCATTTATGGACAAGAGCATTTCCACAAAGAACAGGGTGTGAGATGGAGAGACTACACAGCCCATTTGTGTTTGTTAGTAAAGTTGGACACAGATGGACTTCTAAAGAGAGTTGGGCCATTCTGGCATGAAGCCTAGTGAGAGACACAGTGAGAAAAGGGGCTAAGAGAGGGGGAGCCTCAGGAGAAAAGGGATCCTGACCCCCTCCAGGTCTGCAGTCCCATGAGGAAAGTGGTTAGGTTTGGATTGGCAGTTACTGTTAATCACGCATGCATTTACTGGCTCTTGTCCTGCACTATCCCCTGATGGCGACACAGACTGAGGGCCTTGTCCGTAAACAGCACACACTTGGGGAACAGGCCAGAAAGGCTAAGAGAAAAGATGAGAAGGGGTAATCACAGAGAACCCAGAAAGAAATGCTTCTGAGTCCTGGAGTGGGTGACTTTGGGAGGCTGGCAGAGGCCTGCAAGGGAGGGCAGGACTCCCACTCTCTCTGTGCGCCAGCACCGGGTTCTGAGGAGCTAGCAATACCTGCCTTTAAGAATCAGAGGTGGTAACACAGGAGAGCACCTCCCTAGGGACCTGCTATGCAGTAGGTGCTGGATGATAGTTACTTCAGTTGCTACTCTTGCTTTCCTTTTCCCCAGTCCTCCTTTAATTCATGCCTAGAGCTTGGCCGCAGTTCCCTTCCTGTGGTGATCAGTCGGGTTTCTCCAATGAGAGCATTGTACAGTTGTTAGACCTGTAAAGGGATGTTGGGAGCCCTGGGAAACTGAGCAGCGTAGGAGACCAAGGCAGGAGAAAAGGCACCACGGGGAGCTGGATGTAGAGGCTGAGCTTTTAGGAGAGAAGGGCTATGGACTTTATGGGGGAGGCAGTGTTTTTCCCACTAGCTTCCTGGTACTGGTGAGGAGGGAGGCCACAGAGGCAAGAAAGGGTCAGGACTAAATACAGATCAGGAACTCCCTGGGCATTTGACCTGACCTGACTTCCCAGGTACGAGTCTACAGCCCATATCAGGACTACTATGAGGTGGTGCCCCCCAACGCTCACGAGGCCACATATGTCCGCAGTTACTACGGGCCGCCTTATGCAGGTAAGCATCCCTGGCACACCTACCCCTCTGCCCACCAAAATCCTGCGCCAGGCCTTGTCCATGATCCATCAATGAAGACTAAGCTTCACCCTTTGAGGTTACAAGTTTTTTCCAACTCCCACCCTCCACTCTGACTTTCCCACTTCCCCCGTCCACCCCTCTCAGACTGGCCTGCAATGACATTTCTGTGTTGCTGGCGACCTCAGGTGGCTATTGCAGGAATAGCACCCTCCCTATTCCCAAGGTCTTAGTTAATAGTGTCTCCCCTGGTGCTGTGATCCAGGTGCCAAGGGATCCTGGGTTTTCCTGCAACACAGTCCCAGCCCCATGGACACTAAACATTAGTGGCCATATGTATGACCTAGAGGCTTGGTGACCTAAAGTTCCTCTGACCAGGGAGCAGAATGAATTGGACTAGAGTCGCCGTGGCTGACCCTGACCCTCACGGCTTTCTTACAGGTCCTGGAGTAACACACGTGATAGTTCGAGAGGATCCCTGCTATAGCTCGGGCGCCCCTTTGGCTATGGGCATGCTTGCTGGGGCTGCCACAGGTGCTGCTCTTGGCTCACTCATGTGGTCGCCTTGTTGGTTCTGAGCTCTGGGGCTCTGACCTCCGGACATGCACATAGAACACAAGACCCTTTTCTTCCTGGACCACCCTCTGCTATCTACCATCTAAACTCTGTCCCATTTTGACCTTTTTCTCTCCATTAAGCCCTCTACGCCTAGCTCATTCCTCCCATCACTTATCCTCCTTCCCTCTCAGAGGAAGCTAACATTTCAGGCACAGATATGGCCGAAAAATCCTCACACCTATTGCCAGACACCCCCATAAATCACATATGAATATATTTCTTTTAGACACAGCAAACATAACTTCATTTGGCTCCAAGTGTTTGAGAGATGGAGATCAGAAAAGGACAAACAACAAAGCCACCAGTCTGGCAAGGACATGTGGGGGAAAGGGGAAAGGCAGGCAGTTTGGGTGCTGTTGGCAGCAAGCACCAGCAGACATTATCTTCACTTGTCCAAAGAATCAAACACAGTTGGCTTGGCGCTGTGGCAGGGGCTGGATTGTAGTTCTCCAGGCTAAGGAGCTTTTTGATTTCAACTATAATGAATGTTATGCCTGTTGTTAGTACTGGCAGTACACAGACTTACCCAAACAGAGTTTGGCACCTTCTTCCCACTCCTAGCTTCTCCGTGAGAGTTGAACTAGCCCTAGGGTTTCTTGGCTGTGGGACAGTGAGCTCCTTGGGACCTCCAGCCTTGGGAAGTTGCTTCCTTTAGGAAATGCCTTTCTGATCCCAGGAGCTCAGCTCTATAGCTTTGACTGATACCATCTGAGGCTTCTTCTCTTCCTTCACTCTGGGGGAGATGGCATTATTTTGCTCAGGGGCCTGACCCACCTTGGCACCATCCTGAGGAACCGCTCATGTGCCTGCCTGTAGGTGGCAAGCAATCTCTCCATTTGATCCTGTTCCAGACTCTTCCACTATCCTTCCATTCCCAGTTGCCAATAGAAAAGCTAAAATCCCTGGCCCAGTGGCCAGAGTGCCCACTAAAGTTCCCTGTAGACGAGGGCTCTGTTGGCTCAGACACTAATAAAGACACGACTAGCCCCGAAACTGGCTCTGCTTGTTCTGTTCTTCCAGGGGGGATCTGTTTCCTCTGGACATCTCTGTAACCCAGCATCTATACTAGTAGAGTGCATTGTGAGTTTAGGTGAAATTAATAAGATGTGAGCTAAACAAGTTTGAGACAATTCATCATTTTTCTATTTTGCTTTCCTTACCTAACATGTCAGATGAAGTTGGCTACCTCTCAAGATTCTCAAGGAGAAGCTATGTCAGGGTCTCTGTTCAATGCGCTGAGCTGATGGATAATCCAGAGCTGGCACTGCCTGAAGAGACCTCCAATATTAGAAAACTCGTGTTTTCTAATATGCATGAATGTAGGAGCCCAAAGCTCAACAGCCACAATGCCTTTATCAGTTCTTACCTTATATTGACATCTCTCACAGAATCTGGAGCTCACCGGTTTGGCTAAACTGACTGACCCGTAAGCCTTAGGGGCCCTCCCATCTTAAGAGCTGAGAGTAAAGGCTTATGTTGTGGCTCTCAACTTGCTTTTCTTTCTTTCCTTCCTTCCTTCCCTTTCTTCCTTTCTTTCCTTTTCCTCCCCTCCTCTCCCTCCCTCTCTTTTTTTAATTTTTAAATATTTATTTATTTATTTATTATGTATTTGTATACATAATGTTATACAAATATACAATGTTGTGCCTGCATGTACACCTGCATGCCAGAAGAGGGCACCAGATCTCATTATAGATGGTTATAAGCCACCATGTGATTGCTGGGAATTGAACTCAGGACCTCTGGAGGAGCAGTCAGTGCTCTTAACCTCTGAGCCATCTCTCCAGCCCCCCTCTCTTTCTTTCTTAAAGATGGTTTCTCTGTGTAGCCCTCAATTCAGAGATCCATCTGCCTCCCTAGTACTAGGATTAAAGGTGTGTACCACCATGCCTGACCTTGGCACCCAGCTTCTCACCTGGGTGCTATGTCCTCATGTTTATGTGACAAAGACTGAAGATCTCAGCTCCTAAGTGTTTGTTAGGACTGTTTCCACCATAGCTTCCCCAAACTAAACTTGAACTAATTAATTCTTCTCATAGAAACCTAGTGGCTATGGACAAACAGAACCCGTACTAGGCTTCTGAAAGCTATCAAATGGCAGAAACCCTTCCTAAAACTGATTTCAGCCAAAGGGAAAACACAGGCAAAGCCACAGCTAGAAGCCAGATTCAAGGATAATTCAGAATGAGATAACACTCCTACACTGAGGAAGCTGTCATTTGTCTCAAGCATAAGCACTGAGTATGACCATATGATAATAAATTGTGCAGAGGGTACAAATCTTACAACGAAGAGTTCCAGGAACCGGGAGGCCAATCCTCCAAGCCATCTTACTGCAGTATTTCACCTTTGTTTTCATCAGTTCCTCTCTTCTCTTGGCAGGGTAGCGTCCCAGCGCTGCCTCTGAAGACAGCTGCGCCAGTGCACTCTCTAGCCCGTGGCCTTACTCTTACTAGTAATGGGGCAGGGGAATGAGTCAGACGTGGCAGGCCAAAAGTAGGGATTTCCCTTGTAGGTGGCCAGAGGACTTCAGACTTTGGGGTCATAAGAAATTTTGTAACTGTTCAGTTGAATCTGAATGGTTTAAAAGTAAACCCTGAGGTTGCAATAAAACTTATTTAGTTTTGGCTTTTTGAGATAGGGTTTCTCTGTGTAGCTCTGGCTGTCCTTGAACTCAGGATGCACATGCCTCTGCTCCCCTAATCCCCAAACCCCAATGCTGGGATTAAAGGTGAGCACCACCATATTTGGCTAAAGCTTAAATTGAAAATTAGCAATGCCCAAGAAATGGTTAGAGGTTCTGTTTGCAGGTCATGTGCCCCTCCCTCCATATGACAAGTTTTGTTTTGTAACCCACAAGAGCCTTTAACTCAATCCTTCTGGCCCAGACTCTCATATATGCATCACTGTGTCAATTAAAATTACTTTAAAAAAAAAAATAGTCATTCCAGGCATGGTGGTGTACGCCCTTAATCCTAGCACTCAGGAGGCAGAGTCAGGTGGAGCTGAGTTTGACGCCAGTCTGGTCTGCAGAGAGAGTTCCAGGACAGCCAAGGCTACAACAGAGAAACCCTGTCTCAAAAACCAAAACCCAAACCCCACAACAACCCTCCCCACCAAAGTCAACCCCCTCCTAAGTCATTCCTTGCCCAACAGCAGTACAATCTCTTCACCAAGTCCTATCAGAGAATAGATGGTATTCTCTGACATAAACCTAGGCTATAATGCCTGTGTGTAGTAGTCCTGCTGGTGTCACAATCAACAGAACAAGCTTAAACACAAAAAAACACACAGCCAGAGCCATTATAAGCACATGTGTAAGGGTATGGCTGATATAACAGTTTGTAATTTTTTTTTTTGGTAGAAGAATTACATTTTAAAATAACACAAGCAAGAGATACAGACTTTATTATTACCTTCACATGATGCATGTAATTCAATGTGCTCTGCTTTTATGTGACTGAAAACACACTAGATCATATAATTACTACAGGTGAGAGATACTTTATGCTATCATCTAACATAATTTTTGGTTTGTTTGGTTTTCGAGACAGGTTTTTTTTTTTGTGTGTGTGTAGCTCTGGTTGTCCTGGAACTTACTTTGTAGATCAGGCTGGTCTTGAACTCCAACATAATTTTTTAGTTCAGTTGTATTTACATGAAGCATTGTTTGATTTATGATCCACCCCTGACCAAAATATCACATCTGGTACATGACTGTTTCTCCTATTTCTACCCCAGTAAGGGCTGTCTTTCAAGTTGCAGCCCCTTTTGCACACCTTTGAAAAGCCCTCCTGTTCCCCCCACATCTGTTCTTGGTATTCATTTATTTTATTAAGTGTACTTTGTAGCAATAGGAGAGAAGCATATGCACATTGAGAAGCATACTCAGCACACTGGCAGAAATGGGGAACCAAGTCAATACCTGCTTTCTGTTTTATTTATATATATTTGGGGAAAGTTGTGTTTAAAAAAAATCTAGACTGTGAACACACTTTACTGCTTAGCTTAAGAACCCCAAGCCAAATAAAAAGAGAAATACGAAAAGCAGCATACTGGTTTCTTCCAAAAACAATATAAAAAGATTCAAATGCAACAGTGTAGGACGACAACTATACCCCCCTTTTCAAAGATTATAATTTCTTCAAATAAAGAATGTGAACCATCTGCCATATTGAATTGATATTTATTTCAGGACATGCCATGTCAAAATAAAACAAAAGAGTCAATCCTTGCTTTTAACAATAATATGTATTATAAAAGCACTTTACAACTCCATCCCATGTTTGAGTATAAGTTACAGGATATGTGGGCTAATGATTATCTGAAAGTATTTCTCTATTCAGATCCATAATCCAAGTGCTCTCCAAGTATTACAAGGTGACAGTATGTGAGGAGTGGAGGAGGAAGAGGGAGAGGGGGAGTCAGGTTCTCCTAGTTAAGGATTTTGTTGCAATGAGTAGGTGAGGAAATATGAAGTTATTTTTGTTACCTTTTCATCTTTATACTGTGTTAAGTAATGCTTACAACATAAACTCCGCAGGCTTCTTCTGAGCTAGAACTCAGAATTTTTTCCCCTGCAAACAATGTATTTACAAATGTGTTTATTAACTTACACAGCAATCTCACAATAACTAGTAAAGATTAAAAGAGTGCACTCCTAGTATATTTGTTTGCAATGTTTCAAGGGAAATACATATTGCCATGGTGATGAAGCTCTAAACATTCAACAAAACACCTAAAAATTCAGCTTAAAAAAAAAAAAAGCAAAGAAATAAATATCACCGAAGAAAAAAAGATTAATTGTAGCTTAAATACAAAACTAAACTGCTAGCTAACTTATTTATATAGATCTAATAAAAAGCAAAAACAGCTTAAAAGACCCAACATTTAAAAAATGCTAAAAAATAAGGCATAAATCTGCATTATAGTGACTTTTATTTTCAGTCTCTCCTTTTCCTCTTAATGCATGCTTTCTTTGACCTGCCTCTAGGGGCTTGCAAGGAAAGTACTTCCATATTTAAATTTGACCTCAAATGTCTGAAGCAGAGGGGTATTTGCTATTCTGTGAGGGTACTTTTGTTGGTAAACATTAGAGATCATTATTTCCTCTAGATACAGTTTGTCATGTTGTCAAATTATGTTCTGCTGGTTCTTGAAGAAAATAGATTTTTACAATGCCTTGTCTGCATAGCATTTTTGAAAAAGAATCCCAAGTTAAATCTATTGCTTTAAAAGGTGTTGATTTTTTTAAGACAATATTTTGACAACTAAAAAATTTGGGGAGAACTGTTAGAACTTTTATAATTTCACCATGACGGAACAAATATTTAAAAAGGTTTTGAAGTACTTGGCTACTTTTCTCTCCCAGAGTCTAGTAAAGCTCGTGTGAAAGGGTCACCTATTCTGGTCAGAAGTATAATTTATGTTCCTTTACCTATAAGCACTCAGTAAACTCATTAGGACTGTGTCATTCCGAAGACACAAGAGAACCCTTCCTCATTCAAGCACTGCCCATCATGATAACAACAGCTGCGCTCCGACCTCAAAGAAGGTCCTAAGTAATTTATATCAGTGCTCAAGAATAATTTTGGACATTGTGGCTCATGGCCAGGAACTAAAGGTATCTGTAAAACTAAGGATAATTACAAAGGGCTTGGTTGGACTGTTGTTTGCCGTCTCGTTTGTTTGGGGAAGGTAAGAACAGAAGAAGAGGCAAGAAAAGCTGGAGACAGCAAGAAGGTAGGCAAATGCTGCTGTGAACTCAGTGCTCCTTAACAAGCCACACACTGCTGCTGAGAGATTTATCATCTTAAAGTACATTATCATAACATTAGAAAGGAAAAAATGTTAAGAAAATGTATCTAATCCTCAAAGTTATCACGAGTATGCTGGAATTGTTTGGCTTTTAAAAAATATAAATAATGAAGACACTGACTTTTTTGTGCTTGTGAAGCTAATAGATCATCTCCACGAAACAGGCAGCAATGATGAATTGCAATACGTTATTACTGAAGGGAAAAGGTTCAAGCCAATATTCACACTGCAGTCAATGAAAGAGTATGGGACCAAAGCAGTGAGCTTCCGCAGAAGGGCTGAAGATGCCAAGGGAGATTAGCAGGAACAGCCTCCTTCACTGACTGGTTGCTCCTGAGGCTTTTCCAGTTTTATGTCAATCACTGAAACAAAGTTAAGGAGTCTGCAAAAGTATACAAAAGTACAAATCTAACTCTGCTGAATTCTGACACCTCTGGCAAGGCCTTCTATTTCTATTTAAGAACACATTCAGTTGTTATTTTCTAGACATATGCAACAAGATGGGAATCTATTCTAAGAAAATTATTCTATATAAACAAGAAAACAATAGAAAAATGATATTCCTTACTCCTCTGTAGAGAATCTGAGTTCAGTTCCAAGCACTCACACTAGCTGGCTCACAGTTATTTGGAACTCCAGCTCCAGAGCATCTGATGACCTCTTCAATGGCTTTTGTGGGCATGCACACACAATCTTTAAGGGTGGGGATGGAGCAGGACACCCTGTGTAAATTCCCCAACACCACAGGAGAATACCATTGCTGTACATGTCAGTACTCAGAAGGTAAAGAATCACCTTCTGGGCTGGCCTGAAATCAAGACTGTCTCAAGACAAAAAACAAACTAGACAAAACAAACCCCACGCTACCACATACCCACAAAAAAGGAAAAAGGGCAAAAGAGCATGCAACAAAATCAGAATTATATGAAGAAGCCAGGTCCACCTGTATAACCGGGCCTAATTTGCTAGAGAAATCCTGAGTTTCTGTGCCCCCAAGATACTAATTTCTACATTCAAGGTAGTAGCCAACTGTGTTCATCTTGATTGGCAACTTGACCAAATTCATAACATCCAAAAGATAAATTTCTGAGTGTTTGAGAGCAATCCCAGAGCTCTCTGGGGTGCAAAGACCCACACTGGATATATGTGACATCATTTCACAAGCTGGGATCCTGACTAAGTAAGAAGAGCTATTGAATACCAGCATTCACCTCAGCTTCCTGACTGATGCACCCTGACCAGCTGCCTCACGATCCTGAGTGAGTTATTCTTGCCGTATCTTTCCCACCATGATGGACTGTGCCCTTAAACAGAGATGCAGAACAAATCCCGCCACCCTTAGCTGCTTTTGTTAGGTGTTTTGTCCAAGTACCAAGTAACTAATAAGCCACCCAAGTATGGCTGCAAAGAATAGTATTAACAGTAACATTTTGGTTTTTCTTTTTTGAGACAGGGTCTCTCTACACAGATCTAGCTGTCCTGGAATTCACTGTGTAGACCAAACAGACCTCAAACTCAGAGATCTGCTGCTTCTGTTTTCCCAGTGCTGGGTTAAAGACATGTGCCACCACGCTTGGCTAGATAGGAAAAATTTCTTAAGAAACAAAAAGGATACTGTCTTCTCTGCTTCTGTCCTGTGTGCTTTCCATTCCAGGTAAAGCTGCAGCAACACGTCGGAAAAGCTGTGAGAAGAGAAGGTACTAAGGTGATGACCACAGCATGGCAAGTAAAGATGTAGCTTTTAGGTTATTCCTCACTTAGAGCATCAAGAAAGCAAATTAAGACCTTAAGGGAGAATTGATAGTAAGGATTTGTTACTGTCATCTTTCAGCTACTATACAGTAATAAAAAGCCAATTAAAAAAGAACTATAAATATATGTACACCCGACATTAGCACACCAAAACATAGAATGTTAATAGAACTGAAACTATACAGTGACACAATATGTAATAGGACAAGCAAAATGTTGTCTTCACATACCCCAGATCTGCAGGGCCAGATCTGCTCTCAGCCATTTTACCCATCTCAATTTTTAACCCCCAAATTGATCTATTATATAATCCTTATCCCTATGTGCCCTATGTCGCTCCCAACCCTAATCTTACTAAAACTGAAGTTTACTCCATTCTGTGTGGTTTAACCTCAACAGTAACTGAATTCAATTAACTACAACTATGATGAAGGGTGTGACCTCTGCACAGTGGCATAATCCAACAGCTGTCATTCCTGTCTAAGTCTGGGTCCTACTCGGGCAACAACACAGAGCTCACACCAGGCACCCTGAGCTCCTGGAGTGCACACCAACTCCACCACATCCAGCTTCATATGAACACCGCAAGTTACTTCAACTGAAAGAACAGAGACAACAAACCCAAGCAAACAAAACCATACCATACATAAAACCCTAATGCAGTGAAACCTCACAAACCCAGGAAACTTAACTCTACAGTAATGGCATATAGTGAAATTAGATGAAATCCCAGAGAACCAAGAGTAAGACGTACATTCAAGATGCAAACAGCTGAACTTTTGTTTTTACCTGTTTTTGGGTAAGGTGATGGATGATATAACAACAAAATTCAACAACAAAAACTGAAGAAAAATCAATCTGAAATGCTAGAAAAAATATAGTAAAAGTCAAATAAAGAGGCAGGCGTGGTGGCACACACCTTTTATCCCAGCACTCAGAGAGGCAGAGGCAGATGGATTGCTGTGAGTTTGAGGGTCTATAAAGCGAATCCAGGACAGCTAAGGGCACACAAAGAAACCATGTCTTGAAAAACCAAAGAAAAAGAAAAAAAAATTCAAATAAAAAGCTCTAAGCAAAGTCTCAGGTTTCTCTGTGCAGCTCTGGGTATCCTAGAACTCACTATGCAGAACAGGCTGACCTCAAGAGATCTGCTTGCCTCTGCTGGGATTAAAAATGTGCATCAACACTGGCTAGCAAATGCTTTCTTTGGTCATGGTGTCTCTTCACAGCAATGTAACAGTAATACACCAAGACACACACACACACACACACACACACACACGCTCAAACAATGGTTACATAATAGGAGGCTGTGAATTTAGGGGGCAGGGTAGACATGGAAGAGATAGGAGGGAGGAAAAAATGAGGGTATTATATTCTAATAATAAGAAAAATTTCCCAACTTAAGTCCAGTCCCAGTTGGATTCAGTGGCAAATTTTACCAGACCAACAAATGGAACTAATATTAATGCTTCTGAAACTATTCCATAAAATAGAAAAGCATTACCATTCTTTTTGTAAAAATCAAATATGCAAATTTCCCCTGTGATACAGATAGAAAATACTGGTCAACCAAATTCAAGAACATATAAAAAGCTTCATTTGTGATGACTAAGTTGGCTTTATTAAAGAGATGGCTCAATATACATTTAATAACAGTATTATGAAGTATATAAGTGATTTCAAGGACAGAATTACATGGTTATCTCCATAGATTAAAAGAAAGAAAGAGAGGCTGAAGAGATGGCTCAGTAGTTACAAACCATGGCTAACTCTCCAAAGGACCAGGGTTCAATTCCCAGCACCCACATGGCAGCTCACACATGTCTGAAGCTCTAGATACAGGGGATTTGGCACCTTCACAAAGACAATACATGCAAACAAAACAGTAATGTACATAAAAATAAATAAACCTTAAAAAAAAAAAAAAAAAAAAAGAAAGCCTTTGGTAAAACCTAACATCCCTTGGAATAGAAAGAATATGTCTAACATGCATATCCACAGTACATATGACAAACTTTCAGCCAACATTATTTTAAAGAGGTTAAGTTCAAAGCGTTTCTACTAAAATCAGGTAAAAAACAAAGATATCCACTACCTCCACTCTTATTCAATACAGTGTTTGAGTCTTAGCTACATCAATAGGACAAGAGAAGCAAATAAAAAAGACACAAATAGGAAAGAAGTCCATGTGTCTCTATTTGCAGACAATAGCATTCATATAAGATACCTTAAAGCTTCCACAGAAAACTCTTATGAACACCCATGCTCACTGGACGTTCATAATATCACAAAAGTGGACATCCTACAAAAGCCATCTACAGATTCAATATAAATCCAATTTACAAGTCCACCTCCATTCTTCATAGAAATAGAGACGGAGCATGACTTTGGGGGATAATTAACTGCTTTCTGATTAGATGTGAGACCTGTTCATTATATTCTACTCTGGTTGGCCTGGAACTCACTATGTTAACTCTGGCCGGTCTGGAACTCTTAAGAGTGCTGAGATTAAAGGCATATACCACTATGTCCAGTGTGTGTGGGTGTGTTGGGTTGTGGGGGTGTTAATGGCATATTATTATTCACATGAAGTAAAAAAAGACTTAGAAAGTCACAGCAATCCTGAGCAAAATGAACACTGCTGGAGCTGTCACCATACCCGACTTCCAGTTACACCACACAGCCAGAGTCATAAAAACAGCACAACACCAATACAAAAACAGACAATGGAATAGAATACAAGACTCAAGACCTAAGGCAACACAACTATGGCTACCTGATTTTTAACACACCAAAAATGCACATTAAGGAAAAGACAGTATCACCAACAACTGGTGCCTGGAAACTGGGTATCTGTAAATAGATGAAACTACACTCTGCATAAAATAACTCTAAAAGATCAAGCACTTCAACCTAAAACCTGAAATACTGAAAGGGATAGAAGAAAAAGCTATTGGTTAAGTAGGGCCCAAAGGTCTCCCAAACAAGCCTATTGCATCGCTCTTGGTTACTTAATATAAGTAGATGATAAAACTCTATTGCTGAATACATTGTACACTTTGGCTGCAGGACATAGAGATATCAATCTAGAACTGACTGGGAAACTTCTTCCCTACTGCTGGCTAGCTTTCATGTTTGGGAAGGTATCACACTGGCCAAATACACACACACACACACACACACAAATATATATTATATATACACATAGTTTTACTCAGGGCTGGTCCCTGTATGCTATGATTCTGATCTACCAGGCAAAGTATGTTCACTAGTGCAATAGTGGCATGACTGTTTTGGGGTAATCAACTGCTTTCTGATTGGATGTGAGGCCTTCTCCACAGAAGGATATTCATGCCTGGAACTATAAACCCAGGCAAACCTCCCTGGCTTGGGAGATACAGGCCATAAGGGAGAACCTACTATTGTTTTGTTAAATAGTCATATTGTCAAACTGTCCTCTTTAAATATTTATGTTTTTAACCATGGATTCATGCTGCTCTGAGTCCCATTCACAAAAGCTTTTTTTTTTAATAAAAGCAAAAAAGAAAAAAAATATATATATATATTTGGTGTGTGTGTGTAAAAGGATTTATTTTTATTTTATGTGCATTGTTTTTTGCCCACATATATGAGAGTGTCAGATTCCCTGGAACTGGAGTTACAGACAGTTGTGAGGAGCTTTGTGGGTGCTGGGAATTGAACCCAAGTCTTCTGGAAGAGCAGTCAGTGTTCTTAACCACTGAGTTATCTCTCCAGCCCCACAAAATTTTTTTGCAGTGAGCTGTGGCAAATACAGAGAAACTGATCTCTATCTGGCCAAGCTGCTGAGGATAAATGTGTGAATGCTCACTAAACTCACCTCCAACCCCAAGGCTCAGTGAACACCTCAGAAAAAAAAAGGTGAAGGAATTTAAGTGCTGGAAAACAGAAGGAAGGTTGCTGTAAAATGCTGTCTTCTCGATGTGATGTGGCTGTTGCATTCACGAACTAATTGCAGCTGTGGTTATCTATATATACAAGACTTGAACAAGTACAAGCTGGTCAAAATCCCAGGATGGATGAGAGAGGAGCTAACAAGGCCCCTCTCCTAGCTGAGGAAGGAAATGTTCCCAATGATAGTTGTTGGGGATAGATGATTTTTTTCCCCTTTAGGGGGTATAAATACTTTTAGGCTGCCCATGCTCTAGTATGAATGGCCTCATACCTATGCACCTATGGGTAATGCTAATTGGAATTGAGTCATTAAAAAAAAATGTGAAGGGGCTAGAGAGATGGCTCAGTGGTTAAAAGCACTGGCTGCTCTTCCAGAGGTCATGAGTTTAATTCCCAGCAACCACATGGTGGCCCACAACCATCTGTAATGGGATCTGATGACCTCTTCTGGTATACAGAGGTACATGCACACAGAACACCCATATATAAAAAACATTAAAAACAAAACAAAACAAAACAAAAGATAACACAAACAGAAAAACTGAGAAGCTGAGTGGGGTGGTGCACGCCTTTCATCCCAGCACTCGGGAGACAGAGGCAGGGGTATCTCTTGAGTTTGAGGCCAGTCTGGTCTAGGTAGTGAGTTCTAGGACATCCAGAGCTACAAAGAGAAAGAAACACTGTCTCCAAAAATCAAACAAACAGATAAATAAAATTTAAAAAACTGAGAAGAGAACAGGAAGTTGGGAGGTAGATTGTGGAATGGGGTCTCAGGGAAGCTGGATATAATCAAAATACATTGTATACAGGTACAATAACAAAAGTGTGTATTGAAATATCTAACTAGGTGTAATGGTGCATTTTGTAATTTCAACATTTGGGAGGTTGAGGCAGTAGGATCAGTTCAAGGCTACTGTCAACTACATAATGAGGTTAAAGTCAGCCTAAGATACAGGACACTGTCAAAAACAGGCCTGGATAGGACTATTCATCCAATAAATGAATATTATTATGAAAAGCATACCAGATAGAAAGGATGAATAAAGAAAGATATGATCTCAGGCTAGAGAAGACTCAGCAGTTAAGAGTACTTATTGTTCTTGCAAAGGGCTTGGTTTCCAGAACCTACCCTGCAGTTCAAAGCCAGTTCTGGGGATCTAACACTCTCTTCTGGCCTTTATGGGCACCAGGCACACAAGTGGTACCCTTACATACATACATGCATGCAGGCGTAACAGTCATACAGATAAATTTTAGTATGTATTGTGGTGGCTCAAGCGTATAATCTCAGTACCTAGGGGTCTTGCAGAGTAACACCCTATGCCCTACAGTTTCTATTGCTGTCGGAGGATGTTTTTGTGCACTCTATATTCAAATGCTGATTTCTGTACTCAGAGATCTGGTTGTAGTCGTACTTTGGCATTATCATTTTTATAAAGCATTTCCTTTTTTGTTGTTGTTTTCTGTTTTTCAAAGTCAGGGTTTCTCTGTGTAATGTTGGCTGTCCTGGACTTCCTTTGTAGATGAGGCTGGCCTCAAACTCATAGCAATCTGCCTGCCTCAGCCTGCCCGAGTGCTGAGATTGCAGGCTTGCGACATCACATCTGGCCAGAATGTACTTTTATAGCAAGGAAGTATTAGTTTTCCTGTATTTGTCTTGACTATCAAATACTAAAATAAGGAAAATCTATCTTTAAGACAATGAAGCAGGGATGTAGTGAGAGTATGGGAAGCTCAAAACTTTATACTCAGAAATATGGCAATCATAATGAATTTGTTGTCCTGTGTATAATCTGAACAGTTTGGTAAGTATTTTCTCTTTTTACAAAAACTATGCCACAGATATTTTTCTCACTCCCTGAAAATACATTTCTGGTTCATGAATTCTAGTTGCTGTTGCTAACTGAAAGAAAATAATATACTAAAAAATAGCCTAGTCACAATTATTTCACATTTTCATAATTTAGGAACAACCATTCATACTCAAAAAAATACTTAAAAACAAAACAAAACAAAACAAAAACACTTACCTGCTTTACATTGTATCCTGCTTTTGCACTGGTTTCAATAAACATAACATTCAGCTCTTTGGCTTTCCTTTCTCCCTCCTCAATTGACACTTGCCTATAAAAAATTTTAAAGACAAACTTTTATTCTTGAAAAATGAAATCATAAGACCATAAACAAAGCTCTATTGGTGTTGGCTATAAAGAGCCATTAGTCTGAAAACTTAACTGTCTGTAGCACTCAGCAGCTGTACATGTGTCTGTGTCTGTTATACTTATTTCCCCCTCTAGAACTGGGAATTGAACTTAGTCTTACACATGCTAGGCAAGAGATCTAACAAGGAGCATATACAGCTCACTTTATCAAAACGCATGTCCTCTGGAAGAGCAGCTGAGCTATCGAGCTATCTCTCCAGCTCCCCATGTGTTAACGGAGCTTTTAATTGAAAGTCCTTGGGAAGGAGAGGTAGGTGGTTCTCTGAGTTTGAGGCCATGTTGGTCCACAGAATGAGTTCCAGAACAGCTAGAGCTGCACAGAAAAACCCTGTCTCAAAAAAGACCAAAGAATAGATAAAGACAGGGCCTTATGTAGCCCAGGATGACTTTGAACTTCTGATCCTCCTGTCTCAACCTTTCAAGTACTGAAATTATATGCACATAATACAATGGCAATTTTTATGTAGTACCTTTGACAAAACACAGAGCTTTGTGCATGTTCTAAGCCCTCTACAAACTTAGCTGCATCATCAGCCCCCAAACTTTAACAATCTGTGTGTGTGTGTGCCGTGTGTGTGTGTGCAGGTGCTAGTGACTGCACCTGGGTGAATGTGTGCCGAGTCCAGAAAAGGACAAGGTATGCTTCCCTATAGTTCTCTGCCTTAGTCCCTTGAACAGGGTCTCTTACTACTAGGCTGGCAGTCCAAGAGGTTCTCCTGTCTTTGTGACTCCAAAAATGGAGTTACAGCCAAGGCATGGGCCACACCTGGCTTTTTATGCACTAAAAATCTCAACTGAGGTCTTCAGGTTTGCATAGCAAGTCCTCTCTCTTCTCCACTGAACCGTCTCCCTATAAAACTAAGATTTATTTTTCTAATTTGTTTTTATTTGACTGAATTTATTTGATGTTCTTGATCTGAGGCAAAATCTCACATATTCCTGGCTGGTTTAGAATCTGCTAGCCTAAGATGATTGTAAGCTTCTGAACTTCCTGCCTTTCCCTCTCAAACACTGAGATTCCAGGCATACACCATCACACCTGGTTTTAAGCAGGGCTGGGAATGAAATCACAGGGCCTTGTGCATGTTAGGCAAGTACTGTACCCTCACCCCCTATCTTTTGATTAAAAAACAAAACAACAACAACAAAAAACAACCACTTATTAGTTTGTGAATGTGTGGGCACACATGTAGAACTCAGAGGGCAATTTGTGGAAGTCAGTTTTCTCTTTTTATCACACAGATCTCAGGAATCAAACTCAGGTCATACAGCTTCACGGAAAGTGCTTTACCTCCTAGCCATCACTAGCCTGCCCTTCTTTTTACTTTTTAAAACCTAGTGACCGGGCTGCAGGTGGTGGCTTATACCAATAATCCTAAATCTCAGGTCAGAGGCAGGAGGAGCTTGAGTTCAAGGCCAGCCTTTTCTATATGAGTTCTAGTTTAAGTAAGTAAGGCCAGACAGGGTTTGTGTAAGGCCCTGACACAAGTACACACACACACACACAAATTTTAAGATTTCTACCATTGAGCCATATCTCAGCCTCTTACCTGTCTCAAAAAACAAAAAACAAAAAAAAAAAAAAAAAGAAGATTATTTTCAATTACAATACCAATTCAATTTTATTTCTGCCACTGGGCAGAAGTAGGCTTAACATCTCCATAATTCTTTATGACCAGATTAGATTGCAACATTTTAGTTAATAGCACAAGTTCATCACCTAAATTTCAATGAATGAATAAGTAATAAATAGTAATATGCAAAATACCACTTAAAAATGCTGCACGCCATTCACATGGACTCTACAGTGACTGTTAACACACTTTGCACCTTGTGACTAAGGTGCTACAATCAAGCTATTCATACTCTGCTAAGTCCCACCAACATACACAGACCACATCACTAAATTATAATAAAATTATATGACTGTTTATACGAAGACTGTAGGTATGTGTGTCTAATTATTATGAAATTTTTAAATGCAAGTAGTTACTTGGGGTAGTATGCTCTTTAACAAAACATTGCTCCACTTATTAAACCTTAAAATATAAAGTATTTGCTGGTTTCATATGTAACAATTCTGAAAAAAATTGTTCATGGGACCACACAAAAGAAATTTAATTTTTATATTTACATTTCAGATACCCCCCCCCAGAGGTATAAAATGATGTCTCCTTTTCAAAAGCAATTTTTAGTAAACAACATGCTGCTGGTGAACATCAAAACCAAGCATTCAGAGTTACTGCATACCTCTTATCAGCAAGATCTGTTTTATTTCCTACTAGCATGATGATGACATCACTTCCTCTTTCTGTTCTGACATCATCAATCCATTTTGTAGTTTGCTGGAATGAGTTAACATCTGGCATTGAGAATGGACAGAGGGATTAGTGTTACTGAAAATGCCTCCCCCATGAAGGACACTTCCCACAAATACCCTGAAAGAGGGAAGGGGGACAGCACATTAAGACCACATTTTTAATGTGCCTGCAACGTAACTCCATTTTATCTGATTACAACTGTCAGTGATCTAAGAGTCTGAAGAGAAAAATAATTTTCCATGTTCATTTTAGAGAAAAGCTTTTTTCACTATAACCAAACTAATGTAAAGCACTACATAATTATAAAAATAAAAACTTTCTGACGTCTAAGGACAGCTACAACAGATAATATGGTGTTACATTGCCATAATGGGGTTTTTTTTGATCACTTATACTAATACATACCAAACATGACAAAGAAAGCATTTCAAAAGTATGTCAGCCAGGAAGTCCCAACACATCCAGGAAATTCATAAAGGCTTTACAAGCTTTCAACACCACTGTGCTTGCATTGCTTACTCAGTTTGTGATCACTTTAACCTTATTTTCAAATTCCTTTCTTCTACCTCTCCCTGCTTCTCCCTGGAATTACAGTGTGCCACCCAGCCTGGCTCTTGCATTTGTTTTGTATTAGAGTCTATGTGAATCAACCTTAAGTTAATTGGTTTGATGTACCAGGCTCACTTCTAACTGAAGTCATCATTTGAACGTATTGGATTCTAGCTAGAATGCTTTATTTTACTTTATTTTTTTTAGCAGATAAAGTAACAAATTTACTAGTATTTTAACCACATCTGTAGAATTTTAAAAGAAAAATATAAGCTTCATTTGCTTTGGTTAAAGTAAACACAAACACTTTCAAGCTACAAAATTGGTCAATGCATAATAATGAACATTATTATTTTTTTAGACAAGTAGCAACCTAAAGTAAAGCTGCAAGAGAAGAAAGACTGCATAAAGCACATATCCAAAAAAAAAGTTGGAAAAAGAAAAATACAACTTGGAATGTAATCTAATTTTGCCACTGTAAATACCGTTTACTAACTATGACTTATGACTGAGTGAATACACAAAAATGTCTAAAAATATTATGACTAGCTCAAATCAGTCACTTATATATGATATTTTTACAGGAGTCCAGGATGCTGTACAACCTTGGTTTTCCTATAAAATATGGACTAGTTTATGAAATGATGTTAAATATTGCCTTACATGTGTAAGAAAACAATTTACAAAGATAATTTCAACCAAAAAGCAGTCACCAATGCTCCATGGAAAATTTATAGTTACCCAAAAGACAGACATTCAGGTTTTGAAGAAAAGAAAAATACTGTTTCATTTCCCGTTTAAATTTTTCTTGAAGAGAAATGAAAGTATAATTTATTAGCATCAAAGAAAATCAGTCACAGAAGCCACCTATTCAAACAAAAATGACTAACGGAAAAGTATATATTATGCTTCTCTGTTTTCCTCTATGTAAAGAATGACTGCAAGGGGGAAGCAGAGAAAATGTTATCTGGCAGAGACTTTTAAAAGCCTCAACAGAAGCCATGTAGGATCTGGAAAGCTTGGCAACAGGCTTAAATACAGTATATTTTTGAAATCTGAGATAAATTAATGAATAATATTCCTTTAACTATAATTATGGGGTAGTTTATGGATAAGAGGATACCATGAAAGCCTAGAAAAAGATTCAAAACTGGATCCAAAAGACAATTTCTGAAGGTGAAAACCCTAGCACAGAGATAGAGCATACTGGTACAAACAATGGAGGCAAGGATTTCTGACTTGGCTAGTCTGTGATTCAGTCTGCTGTGGTAAAACGTTTCTCAGGCCAGTAAGGAAAACAAGCACAAGACAAAACAGGCATGCAGCTAAACTGGAGGCTGGAAGAAGAGTAGAAATGCGTAGCCACTCACTTGTGATGTCATACACAACAACTGCCACAGTGGAGTCACGAATGTAGCTAGGAATCAAGCTCCTGAACCGCTCTTGGCCTGCTGTGTCCCACAATTGCAATCGCACCTAACAACAGAACCAGTCAAACAAGCAAGGAAGGAAGGTCAGCCATTGCAGTATACCTACTTGTGATATCGTAAACTACTACGGCTGCAGCAGAGTCACGGATGTAACTGGGAATGAGGCTACGGAAACGTTCCTGACCCGCAGTATCCCACAGCTGCAGCCTGATCTGTGGGATGGGAAAAAATAAATAAAAAAAAAAGCCAAAACAAAAACTCCAAAAAATACTACTTAAAAAAGAAAGGATTTTTGTAACATGAGTGGTAGACAACTCATGCAGAGGTTTAAAGCCGAGGAAAGAAAACAACATAAAAGCTCCTTTCTGAAAAGGGAGCAGGGTTACAAACTTGCTTGTTCTGAAAGTACAATCACTGAAAACGATCTGTGAAAGATTTCAGAGAGTCAGAAATAAGGCCTGTAACTTTCAATTTCAGTGTCTTCCAAATGATCATAAGCAGACTCTTGATGTTCAAATACTAAGCATAAAGAGAGAGAAGGAAGGTAAATGTTAGTGAAAACCGCAAGCTACAAGATGACAGAGTAAAGAAAGTCCTGCTTCTCTGCAAGCCTCTCTAGGCTGGAGTGGGTCTCCCTGGGGCTGTGACACCATGTTTTGTCTCTCCTACACATCTGTGCCTAAGAGAGTGTTGATAATGGGGGAGGGGAAGCAAAGAGAGAGAGAAATCTGCAATCTTTTTTTGTTTTGATTTTTGGAGACAGGGTTTCTCTGTATAATGGCCCTGTCTGTCCTGGACTCACTTTGTAGACCACGCTGGCCTGCAACTCACAGAGGTGTGAGCCACCACGCCTGGCTAAATTCTGCAATCTTAAATAACATTTCTTTACTTTTTTCCTGCCACATCCACATTATAAGTTTTCTTACCCACACAAAGCAGTTTCCAAGCTCTCAAGATTTAAAAAAAAAACTGTATTATATATGAAAACATCCAAAAAAATTCACATACTTCAGAAATAAGAAAAATATTAGAGATAATAATTATTTTGGGTGCATTAAGTTATTCACTGTTTAAAGTGATGACAGGAAGCTCTTCAAGGAGTAGTAGGATAAAATATAATTTTTTACAATAACACCCAATAATATGAAAAATTTTAAATCTGATAGAGAAATACACATTTTCCCTATTTAATCACTCTGTTATGCATTCTATTCTGACAAAGAAAGTCTTTAAGTTCACAAATTATAAAGTCTTTCTGAATGACCTGATTAGTGCTCAAAATTTCTTCATGAAAATTTGTTTGTCTTATAAATCTCTTATCCTTTTTCTAAATCAAGGTGGCAAAATAAGACTAAGGACATCAGGATTTTACAAACAAGTTTTGACTTTCTTCCTTTGGATGTTCACTGGAAATAAAAAATCAAAGCGCCAAAACCAACTCTGTAGTAAATTTTTCTCAAGATCAAATTTTGGTAATTCTGCTAAGTACTATTGATGGTGACAATTACTGACTGCTGCTGTGATCCCAGTTTTTCTAGCCTGGAGTGTTACAGAAAACTGCACACTGAAAACATTACTCACTGTTCGATCTTCCAAGTACATTGTTTTTGATAAGAAGTCAATGCCAATTGTTGCCTATAAAACAAAACAAAAGAGTTAGCAAATAATAATAGTTTGGTAGTAGCCAACAGTTTAAGATACAACAGGATTTGACTATGAAAGAAATAATGAATAGACATAACAACACTTTGGCCAAGCAAGAATGAACATGTCCACTATTAACTGCTTCCATGTACTTGCTCTATGTTGGAGACTAATTTTATTTCAGGCCCTTTACGTGATCAACTCTTATCCTCATTCATGAAAGGTAACTCATTTTCATACCGATTTTTCTCATTTTATAGAGAACAAGACAATGGAGACTTTTGTATGCATATTTTACCATTCAAATATCTGAATACAAATCTTTGTCTGAGTATCTTACTGTTCCATAGTCAGAATTGCTTTTATCTGCCCCAACAGCAATTTTATGAAATGAATTTTATGTTGATGTAAACATAACCATGCCTAAACTCCCTACATAATGGTTTGTTCTAGTACCACAGGCAGCCAGAGACCCACAAATATGATTTCCAAAGAGACATATTTTTTCTAATATAGAAGTAGTGTATTAAAGTAAGGAAGCAAACTTTTCTCTTTATCATTCAGCAAAAATTATTTCCTGTGATCCAAACACAGTGTAAAATACTAAGTGCCTGGTTAAATGGTGAAGACTTTTAACAGACAAAAACTGGGGAGTAAGACGGAGTGGACATTAAGTCTAAAACTTAAATAGAATGATAAATTAAAAATAACTAGAACATGGAGGCTGCAGTGACAGCTCAGCAGTTAAGAGCAGTTCTCTTGCAGGAAAGCAGGTTCCCAGCATTCACATAGTGGTACAACAATCCAGTTCTGGGGATCCAATGCCCTTTTCTGATCCCCACAGCACAAAGCATGCACACAGCGCACATACATACATGTAGGCAAAACACGAATATAAAATAAAATGAACAACACTAATTTTCAAAGAAAAAAAGCAGCTGTGTGTTGGCATGTTCCTCCTTGATCCACTAACAGGTAGCGAGAACTAATTAGTCCACTATAACTTTCCTGTCTTGATGGCCTGAATCCTCTGATATAAGCTGAAACAAATCCCCCCAAAAGTCTCAGACTAGATGAATTTTCTATATTAAAAAATATAATATCATTTCTAATTCCTTCCAGATGATAATAAAGATCATTTTTCAATAGATTTTGAAAAAAAGCAAACTAAGGACAAGATCATTTAAATTTTATATTTATGTATCAATTTATACATTATAGAAAGCACTTTTAAGGGTGAAGATGGCTCAATGGTTAAGAGGACTGTCTGCTCTTCCAGAGGTTCTGAGTTCAAGTCCCAGCAACCACATGGTGGCTCACAACCATCTATCCTGGGATCTGAGGCTCTCTTCTGGCAGATAAAGCACTCACATACATAAAATATAAACAACTAAATCTTAAAAAAACTAAAAAAAAAAAAAAAAAAAAATGCACTTTTAAAATCTATGATCTCATAGACATAAATGAACTTTTTAAAACACCTTAAACACTCCTTTTAATATTAAGAGATAAACTTAATAAATTGGCAAAAACAAAATACCTGATAGGTATTGTCAAAACTGTCATACATGAATCTGGTGATCAAGGATGTCTTTCCAACTGTAATGAAAAAGAGAAATTTGCTTAGTGGACATATTAAGTACATTAAGGTTCCAGGTACTGCTCAAAGAATTGCAACTAAACTGAACGGAAAACATAGTCAATATTTTCTGTCAGGACTTTCTTTTTTCTTTCTTTCTTCCCTAGCCCCACCCCACTCCTGAACAGGGTTTCTCTTTGTAGCCTTGGCTGTCCTGTAACTCACATCTATCTGCCTGCCTCTGCCTCCCAGAAGCCTGGGATAAAAGGTGTGCGCCACCACGCCCAGCTGGGACTTTTTCAATAACAAAGATCTCCTCACAGTAAGAGCCCAGGCAAAAAGTATTTAGCTAGAAGCTGAGGAAAATGAAGAGATGAGATGGAACAAAATATCATGTTGATAGTCCAAATTTACAAAAGCAAAAGTAGGTATTACTTGGGCCCAGTGGGAGCAGGAAACAAATAAACAAAAGAAACCTCATAGCAGCTCATGCTCAATTTGTTTAGTGAATCAAATGTAATCCATAGGAGTAAAAAGCACCAAAAGACGAATAGTCCTGACATGGATTATCAGGGCTCTAAGAACTGGAAGACTAGAAAGATGGCTTTGAAGTTGTTCTGAAACTCATCTCAAGCTCAGATCAGTTACAGAGTGGCATATTCTGTTTCACTGGTAAGAAAATTACAAAGATCTACAATTTTAATTTTTGCTATTAGCCCAGGCTGGCCTCAAATTTGTGGCCATTTTCTTGCCTCAGACTCTGCAGCACTGGGATTACAAGCATGTCACTCATTCTCTAGCTATAATTTAGCTTAGCGTTGGCATTTTTAGGAAAAGTGCTACTAGACTGAAAGAGTGAAATACCAAGAATTTCCTTACTAAGAACAAGAACCATATCTAATTACTTTCCTATTCTCCAGTCATTTCACACGGACTCTAATACAAAACAAATGCAAGCAGCCAGGCAGATGTGTTAGTTCAAGGCCAGCCTAGTCTACAATGTGAGTTCTAAACCATCAGGGCTACTTAGTGAGATCCTGTCTCAAAAATCTCAAAACAACAAAGTAAAACAAATATAATACATTCTATAAGTTAGAAAGAAAGCAGGTTAGTAAACTTCTCAAATGCTCCCTAAAATGTCAATATTTTCAGCGAGGATAAAAACCACATCCAGTCATTGGCATTTTAGTATGATTGTTAAGTTAGTTTTGTTTTTCTTTAAAAAATATTTTTTTCAGCTTAAATTATGTGTATATGTACCTGTGCATGTGTACAGGGGATATATGCTTGTAAGTACGGATGCCTACAAAGGTCAGAGGTCATGAATCTCAGCTCTGGAATTACTGGGAGCTGTGAACAGCCTAAAATAAGTGCTGGGAGCCCAACTCAGGTCCTCTACAAGAACTGTTCTGTATTCTTAAGCTCTGAGATATCTTTCCAGCCCTAAGTTTTTATTTCACTACAACTTTTAGAGATGATCTTGGCTTCTTTATTTTGGGGGGTGGGAGTGGAGCAAGGTTCAAGACAGGATCTCACTATGTAGTCCTGGCTGTCCTGGAACTCATTCTGTAGAGTTCTGTATGCCTCGAACTTAGAGATCTGCCTGTCTCTGCCTTCCAAGTGCTGAGATTAAAGGTGTATGTCACCACTGCCCAGCCTGACTTCTATCTATCTTTACCCCTTCATTTATATACCATATGAAAAGCTGAAGGAAAAAAATACCTGCTTTCAAAATAGATGATTAAAATGTAAGAAAAAATTAATTTCTGAAGGTAGAAATAAGTTTTTTTTCAAAATTAAACTTATATAATATCAGAAGGACAAATAACCAAGTTAGTATGGATCACATGGTGAGTTCTAAGCCAGCTTGAGATAAAAAGATAATTTATTTGTGACAAATAAATTAAAATAAGTTATTAATTATTAATTAATTAAAATAATTTATTAATTAAATTAATTAATAATTAATTAAATTTATTAGCTAAATTTAATTAATTAAAATAATTTATTAATTCTAAGCCAGCTTGAGATAAAAAGATAATTTATTTGTGACAAATAAATTAAAAAATAAAAGTAATTCCTTTTTGCTGGGTGGTGGTGACACACACCTTTAATCCCAGCTACACAGAGAAATCCTGTCTCAAAAAAACCAAATATTTAAAATTCCTTAAAAAATGACTGGTATTTTCTGTCCATGTATGGGTGTTTTGCCTGTGATGTTTATGTACCACAATGTTTGCTCCACTCAGAAATTTTAAAAATATTTTTTATATGTATAGTGTTTTGCCTCCATGTATGTCCATTTACTACATGACCACAGAGGTCATGCTCTTTGCAAGCTGCGGATAGTTTAAATCTGAGGACTCTGGAGCGAGAATAAATGCCAAAGCCCAGTTGAGTGTGGGATAGCTCCACGAAAGAACAAGGCTGCTGCTGCTTCCCCCCTGCAGCTCCTGATTGCTGCTGATGCAGTAAGACAAGAAGTTGGGAGATTTCCTGAAAAGGAGGATTGCACTGGCTCCAAGGAACCCAAAGACTCTAACCAGCAGGAAGCAGCAAAGAGAACTGCACCCCCTCTCCCACTAAGCCTTTCTCTCTCCTACACGGTGTTGGGATATTGGAAGGAATTAGGGTGGTGTAGGGAGAACATAAGAAATGTAAATAAAAGTTTTAAAAAAGTATACCAACATTTCTCTATGTAGCCTTGGCTGTCCTGGAACTCCCTCTGCAATCTAAGCTGGCCTAGAACTCAGGGCTCTACTTGCTTCTGCCTTCCGAGCGCTGGCATTAAAGAACTCAGGGCTCTGCTTGCTTCTGCCTTCCGAGCGCTGGCATTAAAGAACTCAGGGCTCTACTTGCTTCTGCCTTCCGAGCGCTGGCATTAAAGAACTCAGGGCTCTGCTTGCTTCTGCCTTCCGAGCGCTGGCATTAAAGAACTCAGGGCTCTGCTTGCTTCTGCCTTCCGAGCGCTGGCATTAAAGATATGCACTACTATACCTGGCCAAATAAGCTTTAACATCATGTGTAAGACTCCAACACTCAATACAACAGAATAATCTCAGAAAAGAAGAACAAAAAGAACCAAAAAAAAACACTAAAGAAATGAAAAGATATATATAGTTGGTAGAAACGATCATTGGGGGCTGGAGAGATGTTTGCCCTTGCAGAGGAGATTCGATTTCCAGCACCTACATGATGACTCCAGTTTTAGGTTATGTTTCTCTCTTCTGGACTCTAAGAGCACCAGGCATCCACTTGGATGCATAGACACACATGCAGCCGAAACACACGAACACATCAAATACATAATTAAAACAAAACAAAACAAGAATCAATGCTAAAATGACTCCCTAAATCATATATAACACGAGCCCAGTCACCACAGCCTCTTGAAAAGATTACCAAATCAATTCTGAAGTTTACTTACAGATACAAATAACAGAATAGTTAGAGCAATCCTGAGAATAGTAAACAACTTCAAAACTGACTTCGATAAACTACCAGAGTCCAGAAAGTATGATTCTGAATACTGGCTCAAAGACAGAAAAATCAATGGAACACAACTGGGTCCAGAAATATATAAAAATCTCTAAGCAACTGAATAAACATCTCCATCTCTCTGAGACCAAAACTCGTATTTCCTCTGACTCACACCCTTCCCAAAAGGGGCAGAGATCAGATGTTTTATATTTCCTTTTATTACAGCATCTCAAGAATACTGTAAGAAAATTCAGGTTTTAAAAAGCACTTGTAGCTTAAACTATTTCCCTGAAATGTAACAACAATGTTCTGCTGGGCATGGTGACACATGCCTTCATTCCCAGTACCCAAGAGCCAGAGGCAGGAGGATCTCTGTGAGTTTGGGAACACACTTGTCTATACAGTGACTTCAAGGATAGCCAGGGCTATGCAGAGAGACTCTGTCTCATTCCCCCACCCCAATTTCCCAATAACAGTATTTTATTCCCAATTTTGCATGCATTAGATGTTTTTAGAAAATTTTATTTTTATTCTCACTCTACAGATGAATGAGGAAAAAAACTTACTATTTTCTGCCAAGTTCTATTTAGGGAAAACCTTTGGTATGTGTGATGGTGCACACCTATAACCCTAGAATTCAGAAAGGAGAGGCAAGAAGATTGTTGCAAATTCAAAGGCACTTTGGTCTTCACAGTAAGTAGGAGAACTATACCATGATCCTGTCCTGTTCCCTTTGGCACACACATTTTCTTTTTTCCTCAATGGAAATTAACAAATGGGCTAGAGAGATAGCTTAGCAGTTATGAGCACTTTTTGTTCTTACAGAAGATCCTGGTTCAGTTCCCAAGCACCCACATTGTGGTTTACAACCATCTCTAACTCCAGTTCTAAGGGATCCAGTGCCCTCTTTTGACCTCTGCAGGCAGCAGACACACGTGATGTACATACATACATGTAGGTAGGACACTCATACACAAGTTTTTTTGTTTTCTTAAGAAAATTAGCAAGAAACTTACAACTGAAAAAAACTAGACAATCCTGAAATGTTCAGAAACAAGGTAGTATACACTTTTGCCCAGGCTGGGCTTGAATTCCTTACCCACTCAGGTAGCTGGGAACACAGGTACTTGCCACAGTACTCAGCTTGGTTTTGTTTTAATGTAATTTTAGGAGAAACTAAATCATGATTCCAAATCATGATTCAATCTAGCTAGCTCTATAGAAAATGGCTGGTTTTTTAAAATAGGGTCTCTCTCTGTAGTCTTGGGTGTCCTGGAACTTGCTATGTAGACCAGGCTGGCTTTCAACTTACAGAGATCTGTCAGCCTCTGCCTCCTCTGGGAGGGTTTGGATTAAAGGTATGTGACACCAAGCCCAGTTGTCTTTGTGTTTTAAAACTTCAGGCTATTTGAGAATTACTGCAGCAGCTTAGTGTGTTTTAGTTGATTTCTGTTGCTGTAGAATTGCAACACTCAAGTGAGACATCCTTTGATATAATACAATGAGATTTGGTTGCAGCCAAGCTTTTCTGCTGTAATCCCAATTTTCTCATCTATTGTTACCACAGAATATGATTTTAACAATTATCACGTCATATTTAATGTAATACACTATAAAATAGTTTAGAACAGACATTAAACAATTATCTTGGAAGATGCATGTATGTGTGCATACAGAGGCAGACTTTAGGTGTTTTCCTCAATCACTTTTTGTTTTGTTTTTTGAGACAGGGTTTTTCTGTGTAGCCTTGACTATCCCCAGAGTCACTTTGTAGACCAGGCTGGTCTCTGCCTCCCAGAATGCTGGGATTACAGGCATGCACCACTGAGCACCGCTCCTCAATCACTTTCTACCTTGTTTTTGTTTGTCTAATTAAGGTTATTTATTGTGCATGTATGTGTGTTCTAGAGCAAGCGAGCAGAAGGAGGAAAAGGAAGGAAGTCAGGAAAAGCAAGGAACAACTTTTCAGGAGCCAGTTCTTTCCTTCCATCTTGTTTTTGAAGCAGGGTTTCTTGTTATTTTTGCTGCTGTATTATTTAGGCCAGTTTCCTACTGATTCTCCTGTCTCCACCTCCCACCTGGCAGTAGGAATGGGGGGCTTTACAGCTTCACACCACCATATCCAACTTTAAGCCGAGCACTTAGAAGGCAGAAGCAGGTAAATCTCTGAGTTCAAGGCCAGCCTGGTCTATGGATTGAGTTCCAAGACAGCCAAGACTACATAGAGAAATCCTGTCTCAAAAACAAAACAAAATTTTTAGATTTTTAAATCATTTTATGTATTTATGTTTGCATGCTTTGTGCCACCAGAGGTCAGAATGAATATTGGATCCTCTGGAACTGAAGTTATAAATGGTTGTGAATCACCATGTAACTGGAAACTAAACCCAGGTTTTCTGCAAGAGTAGCAATGCTCTTTTCTTTTCTCAAAACAGGGTTTCCTCTGTGTTGCCTTGGCTATCCTGGAACTCCCTCTGTAGACCAGGCTGGTCTCCACTTAAGACATCCATTCTGCCTCCTGAGTACTGGAAGTAAAGGTGTGTGCTGCTGCTGCCATCACCACCTGGCTGTAGCAAATGTTCTTAACCACTCAGCTATCTCTCCATCTTGTCCCCCAATCCCTGACCAGTTTTTATGTTTGTGCTGGAAACTGAACTAAAATCTTCATGTTTGAGCACTTTACCAATTGAGCCATCTACTTAGCTCCAGAAAAACACCTGACAAGGTTTAATATGCTTTCATGATAAAGTCCTTAAGAAATTAGGAATGATAGAACATATCACCAAAAAAAAAAAAATAAAGACCATATATGATAAACGTATAGCCAATGTTATATTGAATGAGAAAAATACTATTTCTTCTGAAAATCTGGAATGAGGCAAAAAAAAGGTGCCCACTCTCCCTATTCTTATTCAGTGTAGTGCTCGAATCTTAGCCTGGCCTCTTAGCACAGGCAGAGGCAGAGAGGTCTCTGAGTTCATAGCTAGGCTAGGCTATGTAAGTTCATAGTAGTTCATAGTAAGACTGTCTAAATGGACACTGGGCTGGAGATGGCTCATCCATTAAGAACACGTACTGTTCTTCCATAGCACTTAGTTCAATTCCCAATAACTATGTCAGATGGCTCATAACTGCCTGTAAGTCTCCAGGGAAATCCAATTCCTCTGGCCTCTGTGGGCTCCTGTGTTCATATACATAACCCCCAATTAAAAACAGTAAAATGAATCTTATTAAAAAAACAGCCAACCAGGTGTGGTGACACATGCCTTTAATCCCAGCACACAGGAGGGAGGCTGAGGCAGGCAGATCTTTGTGAGTGTGAGACCAGCCAGGGCTATTACACAGAAACCCTGTCTTCAAAAACCAAAAACCAAACTAATCCACCCTAGTCTTAGCTAGAGAAGTAAGTTAAGAGAATGAGTATATAAAATGGATACTAACAGGAAAGGTAGAAGTCCTTTCACGGATAACCCGATTTTAAAATGCTATGGACTCAATCAAAAAACTCACAGACCTGATACTTTCAGTAAAAGTCTAACATATTAATTGACACACTGATCTGTAGCTTTTCTTCATACCAATAACAAAATTACTAACAAGGAACTGGGTAAAGTATCTTAAATTTTAAAATAAAGAAACAAACTTTTCATCTTTTCTATTTATTTATTGTGTGTGTAGATGATACACACACACACACACACACACACACACACTACATATATTCTGTATAACACTTGCATGCCTGGTACCCAGGTAGGCCAGAAGAGGGTATTGGATCCCCTGTGACCAATGTTACAGATGATTGTGAACTACCATGTGGGTGGGTGCTGGGAATTGAACCCAGGTTCTCTCGAAGAGCAGCCAGTGTTCGTAACTGTTGAACCAGTTTTCACACGACCCCAAATTTTAAGTGCCTAATAATAAACGTAACCAAGGAAGTGAAAGATAATCAATGAAAACATAAGACTGAAGAAAGAAACCGAAGAAACTAGACAATGGAAAGATTTCTATACTCCTAGATTAGCAGAATTAATATTGCGAAAATAGGTAAAATATCAAAAGCAACCTACAGAACTCAATGCAATCCGAATCAAAATTTCAATGACATACTTTACAGAACTAGAAAATACAATCAAACTATTCACACGGGAACACAAAGGACTATGAACAGCCAAAGCAATCCTATGTAGACAAAATAGTGCTAGTTACTATAAGAAAATATCTCAGACTTTTATTTAATTTAAATTTTTTTCTCATTAACTGGTCATTTATTTATTAACATGGACTGTTGGACACAGCAGTTTCTGGCATGCTGAGTGAGGGGAGGGAACTGGCAAGTAGCAGGGTCTTACTAAGAAGCCCTGAATGGGGTTGGCCTTCATGTCCCGCGTCTACTTGGTCTACATGGCCACCCAGTCTCAAACAAATGAGGAATGAGGCTATATACAGGGCTTCCCCGAATCAGAATGAGAGCAGTGAAGCTGATAAAGAACATGGCTATGCCTACAACTGTCTTCCACCCATTGGTGCTCCTGTTCATCTCAGAAGCAGTATAAACTGGATGTGGTACAACTGAACTTTCTTATCCCTGGCCAGGCTGCTCCAGCCAGCATTCTCCTTCAGGGCCTTCCAGCTGACAGCAGCCTGACTCGGGCCACATTAGGCAAGGGGTAGGCATGCCAATCAACATAACTAGAGAGAACACAGTCTTCATTCTTCACACCATTCCCATGTGCTTCAGACACATACCAAGGTAAAAATGGCTCTCTTGCCAATTAAGCTAAGTGCTCTGGTAGCCAACATTCTGCCTCTGCTGCCCTGGCAACCGCCCTCTACACCCCGGCTGCTTGTGAGTAGAAGATCTCAGATCTGGAAGAGCAGCCAGTGTTCTCAACTGATGAGTATATCTTCAGCCCTGGCATTTATATTAAAAATGTCTGCATAGGTATCTAATGCAGGCAGTCCCATAAATGGTATTTGAGAACCATTGCTATTCATAAGAATAAATTCCAAGTAACTGATCAAGTACCTTTAGTTTGGGTAAACACTCCTTCCTATGTAAACAAGCTTCATATAACATTTTATTGTATTTTTCTTCGTATCCCACCTCCTGCCAATATCATATAACACTGAATTAAGTAAACATACGTGATTAAGATACTCTGATAAGAAGAAAGGTTATACTGAGGCAAAGAGGGCCAACTAAAACTAGTAAATAGTGAATACTTAATTTTCAATAACTATTTTATTGAGCATTATGTGTTCAATATTAAAGGGATATTCCTGAATATGTGTAATTACCTCTTTACAAAAGAATTTGCCTATTTGGAAAAATGAAACATTCTCCAGATGCTTTCAACTTCACTCGACTATTTCTACAACTTCAGTCAGGAGCTTCTTTCTCATATAACTTATCTCGTGTTTCAACTTGAGCAAACATTCTTCTCTCAAACTTCTGTTCACTAATTTTGAATTTTTTTTTTCATCCTTTTCCTCTTTTTTTTTCCAAGATGAGGTTTCTCTGTGTAATAGAGCACTGGCTGTGCTGGGACTCTTTCTGTAGATCAACCAGGCTTGCCTCTGCCTGCCTCCAGAGTGCTGGGATTAAAGGCATGTGCCACCATGCCTGGCTAATTTTAATGTTCATCAGAGGTACCTTATCTACAGCTATTATTACGCAGTGTTTCAATAGAAATGTTTTATTGACCTTACTTCTTGCTGTATTTATTAAATGGAATTTAATTTTTTATTTACTCATTTTTATATGTGTATGAATTTTTTGCCTGCAAGGTAGTCAGTGTACAATGTGCATGCAGTGCCCTCAGAGACCAATAGAGGGTGTTTGATCCCTGGGACTGGAATTGCAAATGTGGGCACAAGGAATCAAACTTTGGTCCTTTTCTTTTGGAAGGGCAGCCAGTGCTCTTGACTGCTGAGCCATCTCACAGACCCCTAATTAGGATTCTTTTATAAAAATAAAACTTTCTTTTTTCCTTTACTTAAATATTTATAATACAGACTCAAATATTTTAATTCTGTAGGTTCTGAACTAACACTGCAAATTATTTTGTTGTTAAAAGTATTCCAAAACTCTGGGCCCAGGGGTCTTTGCAAAGACCCATATTCCAACCAAGGACCATACATGAAGATAGCCTAGCCCCCTTGCTCAGATGCAGCTCAGCCTCCAAGTGGGTTCCGTAGTAAGGGGAGCAGTGGCTGGCTCTTTGATCACCTCCCCCTGCAGGGGAGTACAGCCTTACCAGGCCACAGAGGAAGACAATACAGCCAGTCTTGATGAGACCTGACAGGCTAGGGTTAGATGAAGGGGAGGAGGACCTTCCATATCAGTGGACTGGGGAGGGGCATGGTAGAAGGGGGAGGGAGGGTGGAATTAGGAGAGGATGAGGGAGGGGGCTACAGCTGGGATATAAAGTGAATAAATTGTAATAATTTAAAAAAATAAATAAACCAGAATTGAAAAAAGAAAGTATTCCAGCTTTATTTATTGGGAACTTTTAAAAATAGTTCTAGTTTTGTTTTGTGATGCTGAGATCAAACTCATGGCCTTGCTGGTATTCAGCAAATACTGTGACACTGCACTTCAGACACCCTCAACATGCTCCTTTCCTCTTAAGCACCTTCTTACATTTTGCCATCACCAGCAACTCCAGGAAACGTCTTATATTTTCCTTGCTCCAGTCCAAAAACCAATCACTCAGAAAAGCTCTTAGTAATCACTTTAAGGATTAAATTAATTAAAACTAAGGTATCACAACAGGACATGATATGCAGTAAGTAATCAAACATTAGTTAATAGTATTTCACATGAAAACAAATACACTAACACCTGGAAATAAGAACGAAACTAGATTTAATTTAAAAAACAAACAAACAAACAAACAGGTGCAGTGGCACACATCTGTAATTCTAGAACTCAGGGAGGTAGAGGGAGGCAGATCTCTATCAGTTTGTGGCCAGTCTGGTCTACAATGCAAGTCCAGGACTGCCAAGGCTACACAGACAAACCCTGTCTCAAAAACAAAAACTAAACAATAACAAAAAGGATGTAGTTTGACTACTCAAAAAACATTGAGTAGTGAAGCCAGAAGGAGAGATGAAAGCTCAGCAGCTAAGAGCACTGGCTGCTTTTTCAGAAGACCTTGGTTTCCTTAGAAGCATCCACATGGTGGCTCACAGCTGACCTTAGTTTTATTCCCAGCCACCCACATGACAACTCACAACTGTCATAACTGCAGGCCCAGGGGATGCCACACCCTCTTCTGGCCTCCATGTGCACCAGAGACATATGTGGTACATAGACATACATGTAGGCAGAACACTCATACACTTAAAATGATAGTAAGTTTTTTAAAATGTTAGTAGTCTTACAGTAAAGGAAGATAAATATTTACTGTTACAGTTGTCAGGAAGTGCTAGATGGATTTTATATTTGTTGCAAAATAATACTACACATTGTAACTTGCTAAATATGCCATAGTAAAATATGAATAACTTAAACAGAAATTAATTCTCTCAGTTCTGGAGACTAGAAACCTGAGGTTAAATCATTAGCAATCTTGGTTCTTCCTAAAAGCAAACCTGCTCTAATCCTTTTCCAGAGCTTCTGCTGGTTTTCTGCCAATCCTTGGCATTCTTTAGAGTACAGAGTTTTGACATGATCTTGATCCCTTGGTATTCCCCCACCCCAGTACAAATGTGGCTAAATTTCTCCTTTATTAGGCTCTCAACCATACTGAATTAGGATCTTACCATAGCATTATCTCAGCACAAGCTGGCAATGAACTCATGCTTCAGCCTCTGAAATTCGGGAATTACAAGTGTTATATACATCATAAAACTTTAAAGATCGATCTATCTACCTATCTATCTATGTGTATGAGTGTTTAGCCTGAACTGTGCGCATGTCTGATGGCCTCAGAGGCCAAATGAAGGTGTGATATCTCCTGAAACCGGAGTTACAGACAGTTGTGAATCACTGTGTGGGTAATGAGAACAAAGCCCAGATCTTCTGGAAGATCAGCAAATGCTCTTAACTACTGAGCCATCTCTCCAATCTCTCCAGCCCCGATTATACTATAGATCCCCCCACCACCAAGTGTACATATGTGTATTTCTGAGGATGTATTCTTTGATTTTAATAGAAGGGTTAGACCAGAAAGAAAGTTTACTAACTACAGAAGTTACTGACTTTAAAGTTAAATAAAACGTAAAAAATTGGTCATGTGTGTGTGTGTGTGTGTGTGTGTGTAGTGGCACAAGCCTTTAATGCCAGCACTAGGGAAGCAGAGACAAATGGATCTCTGTGAGTTTGAGGCCAGCCTCAGGCCACACAAAAAAACCCGTTCGAACAAACAAACAAAAAAAAGGAAAAATCAATTTCCCAGTCATAGCATTATTATACTAGACAACACAACACAAACACAGAGTAGTTCTCACACCTCAGAGCTCAACTGGACACCACAATCTACAAAAATTATAACTCAAAATAGTAAATAACAAACACATAAAGAGTATCCTCTGTGAACAACCACATGTATACACACATGTCAAGAATATCTCAATGTGGAGCTGGAGAGATAGCTCAGCAGTTAAGAGCACTCATTGCTTGCTCTTCCAGAGGTTCTGAGTTCAATTCCCAGCACCCAAAGGTGGCTCACAACCATCTATAATGTAATCTGATTCCCTCTTCTGGTGTGCATGAAACCAGAGCATCTGCATACATAAAATAAATAAAAATTTTTTAAAACTCTCAATGATGTCTTCAATCTTTTAGGACCCACAAAAGTAAGCTGTTTCAAAATGACCCATTTTAAGCTAGGCATGGTAGTTCATTCCTCTAATTCCAGTACTTGGGGAGGCTGAAGCAGAAATACTATTAGGAGTTAAAAACCATAAAACTGTCTCCAAAACAAAGGGAGAGGGAGGGCAAGATGGCTCAGCATGTTAAGGTGTTTGCTACCAAGTCTAATAACCTGTGTTTGATCACCAGAACCCACACTGTAGAGAAAGTTCTTACAAGTTGTCTTCTGACTGTCACAACAACCATAGCATGTGTGAGTGTGTGCATATACATAAACAATAAGTAGATACAACTTATAAAGAATCAAAACAGACTTTGGGAGATGCAGCATGTGGGTAGGTAGGTAGCTAAAAGAATACTATCTACTGAAGAAACAATAGTTTATGATATTCTCTCTACTTTATATATTTGAAATTTTTCATAATTAAAAAAGAAAAATATATCTGGGCTCTGTGGGTCACGTCTGTAATCCCAGCACTCAGGGAGGCAGAGCTCTGTGAATTCAAGGCCAGCCTGGTCTACAAAGCAAGTTTAGGACAGCCAAGGCTACACAGAGAAACCCTGTCTGGAAAAAACCAAACCCAACAAAACAAAAAAAAGAAAAATATATTGTTTTTGATTTTTAAATTTTTTATGTGCATTGCTGTTTTGCCTGCATATGTCTGCGTGAGGGTGTCATATCCCCTGGAACTGCAGTTACAGTTATAAGCTGCCATGTGGGTGTTAGGAATTGAATCTGGGTCCTCTGGAAGACCAGCCAGTGTTCTTAACCACTGAGCCATCTCTCCAGCCCCAAAGGAAAATATCTGAAGAATGCAAAAACACATGATTAAATCACAAATTAATTAAAAAAACAAAACAAAAAAACAGAATCTCTCATTGTAGACCAAGCTGTCCTCAAGTTTTTGAGTGTTGAAATTACAGGTATGGGCAGGAAGCCTGCCTTTAACTTTTACTTTAAAAAAAATTATTTTATGTGTATTATGTTTTGTCTACATATGTATCTGTGTGGGAAAAATCCAGGAGGATGTTGGATCCCTTCAAACTGAAGTTACAGGTGATTGTGAGCTGCAACTGTAGGTGCTGGAAATAAAACCAGGGTCTTCTGGAAGTACAGCCAGCACTCTTAAACCACTGAGCCATCTCTCTAATCCCTGGCTTTAACTATTCAAATACATCATGCTTACTGCTTAGTGACTGTCTTAGGATTTCTACTGCTGTGAAACACCAGGACTGCAGGCAATTTAGAGAAAAGGGTTTGCCTTACACTTCTACATCACAGCCCATCATAGGAAGAAGGAACGGAAGAAGCAGCCATGGAAGAACACTGCTAATGCTTTGCTCAGCCTGCTTTCTTATACAACCCAGGACCACCTGTCCAGGGGCAGCACCACCCAGAGGGGGCTGTACTTTTCTACATCATTAAAAAATCCCCAAAAGGCTTGTCTACAGCCCTACCCAATGGAGGCATTTTTTTCAATCAGGATTCCCTCCTTTCAGCATGTATCAAGTTGCCAAAAAACTAGCCACCACACTTGTGAAGCCCCAACTCCCCAAAACTCTACTGAAAACTATTCTCTTAAAAAAAAAATCACCAATTGATTCTTCTGATAAACTTAATGGCCCTTTTCATTTTGTTTTCTCAAGACAGACTTTCTCTGTGTAGACATGGCTGTAACTCGCTTTTTAGCCCTGACTGGACTCAAATTCAAGAGATCTGTCTTCCTCTGCCTCGTGAGTGCTGAGCTCAAAGGTTGGCATCAACAAGCCCAACACCAATGGTGTCTTAACTTTTTGTTTTGTTTTTTGAGACAGAGTTTCTTTGTGTTGCCTTGGCTGTCCTAACTCACTTTGTAGAACAGGCTGGCCTCGAATTCACAGAGATCCACCTGCTTCTGCCCCCGAGTGCTAGGATTACAGGCACGGGTCACTGTGCCCAGCTCCAACGGTCTTTTAAAAAGCTGCCATTTTCTTCAATAAGTCATTGACTATAGACAAATTCCAAACACTCAGGATATAAAAATCTTTCTCCTCCTAGGTTAAGTTTCCTCAACCTTGCTTTATTTTTATTTTGGTTTTTCTTTTTATGTGTCTTTCCTATATGAAACTACAAAGACTTCCTGATACTAAGTAAGGTTAAAGTCACTTGATGGATGGATTTGGGGAGTCAGTGATCTCTTTGACCCTCTTCCCAAAGTGCCCACATTGAAGTTTCTATTTTCTGCTATTACTACTTTAAGTATTAAATTTTTGAGTGCTGCTAATTCACTACAAAATAAGCTAAAAGTATAACTATGAACAAGAAATTCATAACCCAGGAATAGCTCACACTTTTACTCCTATTCAGGAGACTAAGGCAGAAATATTGCAAGTTTCAGATCAGCCTGTACTATATAAAGAGAAAGGAGGCTATGTACATAGGAAGACAAAAACACAGAGTCAGAAATCCATTTACTGAGGCTAAGGACATAGCATAGTTAAGCAAGTGTTTCCCTAGCTAGCATATATAAAGTCCTTGGTTCAATGTTCAGCATGGCACAATAGTGAGATGCTATCTCCCCCAGCCTACCTCCCCAAAACAACAAGATAGTTGTGGGCTAAGTAGAGAGCTCCATCAGTTAAGTAGTCATGCAAACAAGCAAAAGGATCTAAGTTTGATCTCAAAAAGAAAGTTCCAAGGGGAGCTATGTAGGCATCTGCTTATAATTTTAGCACTGAAGGAGGAGGCAGGTAGCTTCCTGAGGCTCTGTGGCCTGTCAGCGAGCCCAGCCTAACCAGTGAGTGCCAAGTCAATGAGAGAAACAGGGAGGACAAGACCTGAGTAACAACATCCAATGTTGTTTTCTGACATCCACACACAAGCTCACACATGCACTCACATACATACAAACATATATACACACACATAAAAGGAAAAAGAATTGCTCTCTTGGTCCTTCCTCTCTATAGGGGCGCCCCCTCTTTCTTTCCCCTTCTCTCTCTTTCCCTCTCTCTCTCTTTTCTCCCATCATGTCCTGCTCTCCCATCTCTCTCTCCATAACCACCTAATAAACCTTTTATATATAAGAAAAAAAAAAAAGGAAAAACAATAATGGAATTATACTGTTCAGAAAGGCAGTAATTCTATAGAAATTTGGACAACTAAAGACCTAACATTAGAACCTGCACTGGGGAAAAACAAACAAACAACAAAAAACAAACACATCAAATGGCCTACAAGTTCCATATTATCTGTAGAACAGACAAAAAAAATTTTAGTCAAAAATCACTAATTTTTTGAGGACTTCAGATAAGATATAAAGTAAAAGGGAAATGAATTTACAAAAACCTATGTGGCTGGAGAAATGGCTCTTTGGGGTTTAGAACACTTGCTGCTTTTCCAGAAGGCCCAGTCTGGTTTCTACTACCCACATGGCAGCTCCCACCTGTCTGTAACTCTAGTTCCAGGGGCTCCACCACCTTCTTCTTCTGGCCTTTGAGGGCACCAGGCATGCCCATGGTTTAAAATATACACATGCAAGCAAAATATTCATACAAATAAAAATAAATTAGCAGGGCATGGTAGGGCATCCCTTTAAGCTCAGTACTGAAATGCAGACGTTGGCAGATCTCTGTAAATTTGAGGACAACCCAGCACAGATAGCAAGTTCCACATCAAACAGTGTTTGGAGAGTTCTCATCTCCAAACAAACAAATAGAAACATAATTAAGTAATATAAAGGTGCTTGCTGCTATCCAAACTCACTATGTAGACGAGGCTGGCCTGCCCTACCTGCCTCACCCTCTTTTTTATAATGTGTGTGTGTGTGTGTGTGTGTGTGTATTATGTATAGTGTCCTGCCTGCATGTACACCTGCATGCCAGAAGAGGGCACCAGATCTCATTATAGATGGTTTAAGCCACCATGTGGTTGCTGGGAATTAAACTCAGGACCTTTGGAAGAGCAGCCTCTGAGCTGTCTCTCCAGCCCTGGCCTCACCCTCTTTAGTGCTGGGATTACAGTGTATTTTCATACCTGCCTGTTCCTGCTCTTTCTTAAAGAGAAAATTAGGGGCTAAAAAGTACAGCAAGTATTCTTAATTGTTGAGCCACCTTTTCAGCCCCTATTTCTTTCTTTCCTTCTCTCTCTCTCTTTAGGTGCTTGCTATGTAAGCTATGAACTTCCGAGTTTACTCCACAGCACTAATGGAAAAGGCTGTATAGCTTGTTATCCCAGTGCTGGGAAGGAAAAAAAACAGTGAATCCCTAGAGCTCACTGGCAGGCCAGCCTAGCCTAATTGACAAACCCCAGGTTCCAGTGAGAAACTGTTGAAAAAAATAAGGTGGATGCTTCCTGAGGAATAATACCTGAGGCTGACCTCTGACCTTCACACACACACACACACACACACACACACACACACACGGACTAGAGAGCCCTTGCTGCATTTCCAGAGGACATACGTTCAAGTCCCAGCACCCACATAGCAGCTCACAACTGTCTCTTAACCCTAGTTCCAAGTGGGATCCAATAACCTCTTTTAACCTCAGCAGGCCACGAATACAAGTGGTATGTATACTTATGCATTCACACACAAGCACACTAACACACTCCAGGAAGTAGTCATCTAGGGACTGGGGAAGTGGTTTAAATGGTTTAGTTAGTAAAGCATTGAGTACCTAAGCTGACATTAAAAGAGAAAAAGAAAGAAAAGGTAGGTGCAATGCACACCTGCAATCGCACTGCAGATGCAGACACAGCAAGATTCCTGGAGCTTGCTATCCAGCTAGTAAAGAGAAAGCCGCAAACTTTAGGTTCAGTGGTAAATCTTGCTATAAATTAATAAGGTAGAGCCAGCAAGATGGCTCAGTGAATAAGAGGAGAACCTGGAATTCCTGATCCTCTTGCCTCTACCTGGAGTACTGGGATCATTTGTGGTTGGATTGGTAGTTTTTACAAATTGTTGAGGACACTAAAGAATTCTGTTTATGTAGACTGTATCAGGATTTAGTATGCTAAAATCTAACTATGAAAAACGAAAAGTAATTAATGTATCCAACATAGTAATAAATCTCACTGCATGTTAATATAATTTTTATGAAAAGAACTGTTACAAAAAAAATTTAGTGACAGTGGCAGTGTTTTCTATTATTTGCAAAGCTCCTTAGTGTTTAACTCAATTGAAGGAGGCTGTATTTTAACAGCTGCTTCTTGACATGTTCACATGCCAGGTAGGCTCTTAGAAACTGCACTATGTGTTTATAAGATAAAAGAAGTGAAAAAAACATATGACATCTTAATATTCTGGACCCATGAGATTCATGGACACTCCCCAACCCTGCAGGGTGTCTTGTGAGATCTCTTAGGATCAGTAATCAGTTTGAGAGCTACTGGATTAGATAGTATCAGGCCATTTTGTCCTTGTAGTTTCATTTTGCAAATTAAGAGACTCAAAGAAAATATTTTCTGCATCTTATTTTTAAACCTTTAAAAGTTGATAGCAGCGATCAAGAACACAAAGTTCAAATTTTTTATGTTTGTACTGGTCACTGACCTTTGGCAAATTACTCAACATCTTTTTATATTTCAGCTTCTTTATCTACAGAAATAATGAACAGTACTTATAATGCTATTATGAAGACTAATTAAATGTAAATTTTTCCTGTGAGTCTGGCAAATGGAGTGCTTGGTAAATGCTTAAGTAGTGTACTGAAAAACTAAGTGGTTTAATAGGCTCTATCCGTAAGGAGTTCGCAGAGAAGAAACACACGCCGCCCTGTACCGCAGAGCGGCCGGCACTACACAGCTATGGCATTCAGTATTACTGGTTTCTGACACCCTTCCCCTATCTTGTATGTTATAGTTCAAAAGTTGACAGAAAAAAAGGTGATACGAAGTGAAAAGGGTGTCAGGCGTGCAGGTTCTCTTTGCGATCGTGTTTCCTAACAATCAAGAACAGCTACATTTGCAGGAAAATCCATTGTAAACCACTTAATGACATTCATAAGTCCCTCTAGATTTCTAGACAATAGACTGATAACAACAAGAGTCTCCTGAAGGAGACTTTAGGACTTATGTAGTTTAACGTTCCTTTATCATATACTACTAAAATAAAGAAAAAAAGATTCCCAAGACTCATGCTATTAACTAGATCTGCCAAGTATTGAAACAGCTCATCTTCATTACAGAGCAGGGTATTTTTCATTTGAAGGGCTAAATAAAATCACATGACTACATCATCTGCATTTTTGACATACTTTTTTGTATTATACTAACAGCAAAAAAAATTGTTTTAAATTAAAAAGAAAAAAGTGTAATATGCAGATATGTGAATTTTTTTTTTTAGAGTAATGGTTAAGACTCTAAATTACTAGTTCCTCTATCCAAAATCCAACATCTGGAATATTCCTTGTACATAATCAAATAATGTAAGTATATAAAGTAATTACTGAACTATTAATTGCACAAGGAGAAAACGTAAATTTTAACCATAACAAAAACATATGCTATTAGCTTTGGCTACTATTACATTTAACTATTATTCTGTCACTAAACATTTCTGAGCAACTACCATGAGACTGGTTCTATGTTAGGCAGTAGAGGATTAGTGAACATAAAAAGATGATAATTTTATCTTATGAAACTTCCATTCTGTTCTTCTCGGGAAAACAGACAAAACAAACACATAAAATATTATAAATGTGGTAAATGCTATTAAGGAAACAAAGAAGACTAAGCCAAAGACTAGAGTCTTTAAAAGCTGAATTGGGGAATTCTAACAGACCTACAAATAAATAATTCATAGCAAGTTACATCAATGTAACATAGTCTACAGACCTTTGCTAATGCATAAAAAAAAAAACAAAAAACACACAACCCTACAGACACTGACTGTGAAAACACAAATCAATCTTTCAGTGTCAAAAGTATTGGATGGTATAAACTTAGCAATATGATGACCTCAAAAGATAACTAACCTCATAATTCTAAACAGCAAAAAGCAAGCTAATCCTAAAGTAAGCAAATGAAATCTAAGGAAATATAACTCAATGTAATGTGGCATCCTGAAAGAAGAGCTAAAACAGAACAAGAACATTGTGTTTTAAAACTAAGAAAATTTAAACAAATGATGTACTTTAGTTAATAATAAGAAATCAATAGTGAGTCAATAATTTTAAAAGATGTACCTTGCTAGTGTTAAGGTATTAGCTGGAAACAGAGTGCAGGAAGCACTGGCATCCCCTGTACGACCTTATCAATTTTCTATAACTCTAAAATACTAATACAGAGAAATATACACATACATAGCTATATCTAAAAACGCATTATTTGTTCCCACCCGGGGAGGACTGGGAATGCATGAAAAGGAATAGTTGATAAAATTATCTAAAGAAAGACATTACAGAACCCGAGAGGCTGATTGATGATGCAAGAGGATCTTATACCTTCAAGGCCTGCCTGGACTACACAGTAAGACTGTCTCTCACTCCACACACATACACACGAGTACGAAAAAGCTGCAGTGAAATACATTACTTTGCCAACCTTAAAAAATTAATTTACTATGGCTGATGATATAGCTCTAATATATTTTACAACATAAACACTCAGAAATTCAAAGGCCCTGCATATAGTTAGTTACAAGTTAAAACTTTACTCATGCTAAAAACTTCAACAGAAAGAACAATGGATTTTTGTGCAAACTAAATAGTCCTGTAGCACATGAGGCAACCAACAATCTCCACAGACTGTACAATGAGCACATCCAAACCTATTTATTAATAATGACCAATGAACCTTATTTTACCCATGGCACTGTCCTGAAACTGCCATGTAACACTAACTGGATGAGGACCAACTTCAACTTCATAGGTTTTCATCAAGTTACCCTAAGGAAATGCTTATTTAAAAAAAAAAACATCATCTCTTGCTCTCCCCTCTCTCTCTTGGGGTGCCCCCACCTCCCACTATGTTTCTCTGTCTCCCTCCATTTCCATCCAATAAAGCTCATTGGATTAAAAAAAAAAAAAAAAAAAACTTGTTCATGGAGATCACTGGACAAACTTCTGGGAACTGGCTCTCCCCTTCTACTGTATGAGAGCTGGGGATTGAATTTAGGTTGTCATGTGGTGGTGAGTGCCTGTTTTCCTCACTGACCCATCTTATACTTAAGAAAAAATTATTTCCCAGGTCCTGCTGAAGGCAAAATTGTAACCAGTGTTAACCTGCTATAAAGTTCCAAATTGGTATAAATAGTTCAAGCTAGTAATAAAAGCTAAGGGTATTTTATCAGTTATATACTTTTTACTCAAAATGTTCTTCATAACCTCATCTAAGATGCCTAGTAGGTATTCAGTATTTGATTACTTGGAACCAATCCCCCAGTGTCTGAATTTTAATGGTCAAAAAAAAAAAAAAAAAAAAAAAGTGGAGGGAAAAAGGAAGTAATTCAGATCTCTGAATTACTGTTCAGTTTGTATAATACAGAATAAAACTGTTGGCACAAGTAATCTTCATGACAACATCACAAAATTAGGACCGTGTATTAGGAAGTACAGTGACTGCAGAACCTTGACCAGGTAAATGACATTACAATTTCACTCACATTTCACTCACAAGACCCTATGACATATTAGGTATTAAAAAAAAAAAATCAGTTTGCTCAAATGGCATTTTAACCTAATTTAGAGAGCTAGATGATGGATCTATTACTACCCTATTACCCAAAGGCAATCCTATGAAACAAAGATGTTTTTTAAGCCTTCTCTCGCATCTTAAATACGTAACTGGAAAGTACTCAAGAACAAAATAATAATTAACATTTCACCCTTTAACCCTTGCTAGTATCATCATGAAGATACTCAAATGATGTTTCACGTTGAAACGAGAAAAAAGGTGAGATGAAAAAAATTCGAAGTAAACTGATCATGACATAGCATCTGGCAGAGATCGAAAAGGCATCAACACTGCCAAAAGAATTGTCAACGATGAAATAAGGTTTTCCAACCCGTCTCAGCCCAAGGGACAAAAATCGTCACTGCCAATGCCACCTCTTTTCAAGTCGCCTCCAGTTGAAATATATTAACTCTCTCATTCTAAGTAATTCTTCATTTAGGTGAAAACTGAGCGAGGTTTGATTTTTTTTTTTTTTCCTATGACGACCACTTCCCACCTTCCGGGAGGGAGACCCGTACAACTCAGAGCCAAGCCTCGGGGGAAAACAACGCCCAGATCCCACCCTCCTTCAGCGAGGCTGAGGAGGGGCCGTTTCCCGAGTCGGGGGGCCTCCCGGAGTGGGACTTCACTCCCAGTTCCAAAGGGAACCGGAAAAAAGGGCAAGGAATAAGGGTGGGGCCCCAGAAGGCCGGCCGGGGCGGAGGAGACCACGCAGAGCGGAGGAAGAAAGGGATGGACGGGAGGCTGGGCGGGGTGAGGCCGGGAGGGCCGGAGCGGCCCGGGAGGGCCCGGCTGCGGGCGGCGGGGTGCGGACGGGGCCCGGGGGTCTCCGCCAAACGCCCGACGGGTCCTGGGGAGGAGGAGCCGCCGCGGCGAGCGGCAGCCGGGGGCCCGGGGCGAGGGCAGGGGCGCGGGGCCGCGGCCGGCGGGGGACCGCGCCGGGGGCGGTGCGGGGAAGCGCGGCCGGCGGCCGGGCGCGGGGGAGCGGCGCACTCACCGCTCTGCTCCCCCAGGAACACCAGCTTGAATTTCCTCAGCGGGTTCCCGAAGTCTCCGCCCGCGGACATGATGGAGCCGGAGGAGCCGCCGCCTCAGTCCAGAGACCTCGTCCAGAGCGCTGCAGCTCGGACCGGCTGACGGAGAGGGACGCGCGGGAGGGCAGCCGGCGGGTGCTCTCGGCGCCGCGAGGCCCGGGCAGAGGGCGAGGCCGAAGGGAGAGCGACTCTCGGCCGAGCGACGGCCGCCGCCGCCTCCCCGCAGAGCCGCCTGGCGCCGAGCGAGGCCCGCAGGGCGGTGTCGGAGGCAGCCCGGGGTGCGCTCGGGCTCCGCTACCCAGCGCCGTTCCTTCCCTCAGAACGCGGCGCGGAGACGGAGGGCGAGCGGAGGGAGCGGGGCGAGCGCCGCAGACGCGTCTGGGACCTAGCACGCGCAGCGCTCGGGCTCCCACAGCCGCCGCCGCCGCCGCAGCCCAACCCGCTGAGTGCGCGAGCCTCTGGCGCGGCGCGGGGCGAGTCCGGGCGCGAGCCTGCCGCCGCGCCGGCCTCGGGCGTGCGTGCGCGCGTGCGTGCGCGTGCGCGCCACCGCCTTCCTGGTTTCGCCAGCTCTAGGGGCCGACCGGGTCTCGACGGGCCTCCGGAGCAGCCAGGAGGAGGCGGGACCGAGTTCCGGGTAAGGGAGGCGGGGGTGGGGAAATGGAGCGCTTACGTCACTGGCAAGCCGAGCCAATCAGAGGAAGCGGAGAGCGGGCTGGCGCTGAGCGAGGCGGCGGCGCGGGAGCGCGCGCGAGCTTCGCGCGGGGGGAAGGTGTAGGGTCCCGGCGGCCATGGGAAGTGTGGCGCGACGCGGCAGGACTGGAGGAGGGAGGAGAGGGTGGAGGCGGAGCCGGAATCGAGGTGGAGCGGCCGCAGCGCCGCGTGGGTGGGGTCGGGTCGCGCGGAGGTGTAGCGTGGGCGCTAAGCCCGGAGCCTTGCTTCGCCTTCCCCTGCTCTCACTGTCACCCGCTCGCTCTTCTAGACGTAATTCCTCTCTCGGCATCTTCCTCCGTACGTTCTCCGTTGCTTCTTGGAGTTTCATAACTACCAGGAACAGGTCCTCTCCGTTTTTGCGGGTGAGGAAATTGGAGCCCCGTACAAGAAAATGACTTGCAAATTCCACATTAGCCCTGAAGTGGAATCGGGGTTTTCTTATTCGAACCTCTGCTCCCTCCTTGTTGTCAAGCCGTCTAGTTCCTTGGTGTCTGTTGGCGTGATCCTCTGTTGAGTGGCCTTGTTTTCAGGTGTTCACAACGTCAGATGATGACCATAGTCTACGTGCAAGAAATGGGTTCAGAAGTCATTTAAACCAAACCCCTCGTATTGAAAATAAGAAATAGCTCTCCACATAGGGATAGTTGGAAAAGGTCACACAGCATACCAGAGGTGAGGCTCAACAAGATCACAAATCTGGGGAAGGGGTATTTAAAATATCATTCTTTCCCCTTAAAGCATGATATGCTTGAATGCGCCTCCCTTAAATTAGTCATACGAAGCAATTCCATTTTTCTGCAGATTGTCAATTCGATTCACGATCCAATAATAAAATCGTGACTGCCATAAGAAAACATGAACTAAGCATAATGTGGACAATTACATAACGAATAAAATTAAATGTAAGTTTTCATCTAAATAGGATCCCTGAAAGCAAAAACAAAAAAAAAAACAGACAAAAATAAAAAAGAATTTTAGTTAAAACAGTATTTTGATGCTGACTCATTTATTATAACAAGTAAATCCTATTAACATAAGTTGTTAATAGAGGATTCTGGAGTGGTAACTCCTATATTGGCCTTTGTAAAGCTAGTTATTTTATTCCTCTGCCTCATATCTGTAATCCCAGTACTCAGGAAGCTACACAGAAGGATTGCTGTCAGGTCCAGGCAAGCCTGGGCTACAGAATCAGTTCCAGCTTAGTCCAAGATGCAGAGTGAGCTCAAAACAAAATAAGAGGTGGGGCTATGGTTCAGTAGTAGAGTGATTTTTCTAGCATGAATGAGGCACTAAATCTACCCTTTAAAACCCCTAAAAAACTTCTAGTGCCAGGCATGGTGGTGTGTGCCCATAATCATAGCACTTGGGAGAAAGAGATAAGAGGATCAATCATAAGTTCAAGACCAGCCTTAGCTACATGCCAAAGTTAGGCTTCATGAAACCTTGTATCAAAGGAGGGAAGAGGGAGTTCTAAATAAAGTCTTTTCATATTTGATAAGAACCATTGAATTAGAGAATTTGGCATCTTCGCAATTTCTGCCACTCTCCAACATCCTATGGGACAAGGTCTAAAAAAAGATATTTCTGTTCTGCAATGGAACTCTTTTAAAGACATCAGAACCCACATCTGTGATCCCTGGAAGTAGGAAGTAGAGGCAGGAGATTAAGATCACAATCAGTTACATAGGTGAGTTTGAGGCCAACCTGAACTACATAACAGCTTGTTCAAAATACTTTGAAAAATTTTAAGTAAAAATGTATAAGTAAAAACATCAAAAGTCTTCTCAGGTTAACAAAAAAATGTCTATATATAGTATCTTATACACAGATACCTATGCACAGTAATGACAAGGCCGGACAAGTACCTTTCAAATGCAGAATGACTCAATGGCCAGGAATTAATTAGAAGAGGAAAGAAGTTCTGAAAGTGCCATCTATCAACAACACAACTGTATCTTAGAACCTTCAGTATCAAAATGTACTGGCTGTACATTTTGTACCCAGCAAATGCTGGGGCTAGGGATAGCTCAGGGGTAGAGTGCTTCCTTAGCATGCATAAAGCCTAGGGTTCAACCCTAACACCAAATCAATCAATCAATAATAAAGAATTAAAAAAAAATTCTTTTCCTGCAGTTCCTCTCAACCAAGTATCAGGATCTTTGAATATATATTTAAAGTGAAAAAGTAAACACTAGGTCATAGCATAAATATTTGAGTTTTTAAAAAATATTGTAAACCACATGATGGTTCAGTTCACACGTTTATTCCCAGCACTCTAGTGATAGGAAGTTTCAGACCGGCCTTGACTATGTAGCAAAACTTTGTCTCAAAAACAAAACTAGCCATGTGTGATGGTTTATGCCTGTTACCCGAGCAGGAGGTCAAACCTGGGTTACATAATTAATCTCAAGTGGGCCTGAATTTCAATAGAAGACACTGTCAGAAGAAGAGAAAGACAAGGAAGAAGTCATTGAAGTTGTTATTTTGCTTAATCAAGTAGCTTATTGGGTCAGAGAGGACACCCCCAACAGCACTCAGAATCCTAGCACACAAAGAACAGTTAGCAACAAAAAACTGCTTCTCAAATGCTTTTGCAAACAAAAGTGAAAGTGGCTTTTTCTCTGCTGGGTACCAGGTTTTTCATTGTTTCCTGAAATAGCCTTTGGAATGACATCTGAAGAGTCAACCTACTTTGTACTTCCTCCAGAACTTTATGAATCAATTCCTTCCTGCTGCTCTGTTTCTATAGTCATCTAGACATCTGGGCTATTAGGAAGAGAGGGCTGGTGTAATGTAATTCTGACCTCAAGTTTTATTTAAAAAAAAAAAAAAAAAAGACATCTTCCCTTTCCACCAAGACTACAAGTGAGCATCTTTGCCTCTTCTTTCATCGTGTCTTTTTCCTCCTAGCTTAATTGTTCAAAAGAGGGTTTCTCTCTGTAGCACTGGTTGTCCTGGACTCACTTTGTAGACCAGGCTGGCCTTAAACTCACAGAGATCTACCTGACTCTTAGTGCTGGAATTAAAGGTGTACACCACCACTCCTGGCCCAGTTACCTGACTTTAAGCTCTATAGGATCAGAACCCATGTCTTGTACCCTAACTTTTGAAAAAAAATGTTTGGTCCACAATAGTCATGCAAGAAATATTTGCCAAATAAGATAAATGAGAATTATTTTTTTCACTGTCTTCAAAAAAATGAATAGAATTTTGGACACATGCAAAGTGAATAAAATGTAGTTAATGTAAAAAAATAAAAATTTAATTTAAAAATATTTTGGACATTTGAGAAAGGATATATGTGTGTGTATACACATGTGTCTGTACTATATATATATGTGTATGTGTATATAGACATACACAGACACACATATACACACAGTCTGAAGCAGTCAGAGATGAAAGAGTTGATGATAGAGGTTTTTGAGAAAAAACTTTTTTCTTAATGAAAGTTGCAGTTGAAGAAAGCCTGTTTTTCTGCCTTTGGATGTGACTGTTCAAGAACATAATATAGTTAATACAGCTCGTGTTAACATTTATATGTAACTTTGAATTTAAAACATCACCCCATTGATGACAGCTAACCAGGGAGGCCAGAGGCATCATGAGCCAATGTAGAAACTCTGGAACTGGCCTTTCTCTGGACTTTTTTTTTTTTTAGTAAAACAATAAATGTCCTTATATTTAACAGTGTCTTTGTGGTATATAAGTGCTTTGCATTTCTGTGTTATTATGAGATGAAATTATCATTTTTAGATTCTCAAGGGCCTCACATAGTCTCTTGAATGTCATGCATGTGATGTTGTGTGCATATCTATAACATAGTAGCAGCTGCCAAGATGGAACTGCCTTTTCCTGTTTACTTCTCACTAAAAAAGGTTTATTGCACTTACAGAGGCAAGAAATCAATAGAAAGGGAAAAAATATCCAGATGAAAGGACTGAAATCATATTGCTCATATTTGAAACAAATAATAGCTCTGGCAGAAATTCAAATTCCCTTACCGCCCACTCTACAGATTATTATAATTGTTCCTAAAAATAATAGCGGCTCAATAAACAGCATAAAAATGAAGGATGCCCAATAACTCAAGAAAGCCAATTAAAGGAGTACGATTAATATATAAAGTGTGTTTAAGTTGTCTCATTGCAAAAGGACCATACACAAAAACAGAGTACCCCATAAGAAAACCTTTTGTCAATACTTACAGCATGCATAAGACCCTGGGTTCAACCCCTAGCATCAGAATAAACAGAAGCCCCACGGGAGAACAAAACAACCCCCCCAAAAAAAAACCCTTTTCAGATGTATTGACCTGTAGAGTAAACTTTAACTATGTACCATGAGAGAAGACTAAAAATCATTTAGTGGGAGTTGGAGAGCTGCTCTCAGCAGTTAAGAGCACTGGCTGCTCTTCCAAAGGACCTGGGTTCACTTCCCAGCACCTGTATGGCCGCTCACAATTGTCTGTAACTTCAATTCCAGGGTATCTGATACCCATTTCTGGCCTCCCCAGGCTTGAGGCATGCAAGTGGCGCACAAACATATGTGCAGGCAAAACACCTATATACATAAAACAAAAAGGTTTAAAAATGTTTTAAAAAGATTATTCAGTCAAAGTGGAGAAGAGGGTGATAGAACTTAAATGGAATGGTCTTTCCTGTAATTATAGCTAAATCACAGCTAAGAAGATATTTTTGCTACAGATTGATCTACAGAATCTATTTTTGATAATTCCATTTTGTTCTGTTCATGTGAATCATGGCCCTGTTATGAATAATGTGATTTTTCAAGCCTGAGAAGTGGGGTGTTGCTTCCAGGTTTTGCCATTGCAGGAAAGAACTTGCTCCTCATGATGGGAGGGCCAGAATGTGTAAAACCTGACACATCGCTGGAGCACTCCTCTCCCTGCACTCTCTCCCACAAATAAAATCTTTAAGACATCCAGGAGGCTGAATCACCCCACCTGCTACTAAGAGATGATCACTCTCAGAGTGGAAGAGAACAACTGCTTTCACTGCTGTTTACAGAAAGAACACAGCATCTCAGGAGAGGAAAGTAGGAGCAAACCTGATAACTGAAACACCAGCATATGAACTATAGCTTGCTAAGAAGCCGAGAAAAGCTGTCTTTCTGTGCACATGTATATATTTGAACAACACAAATTAGCTAGAATAAAAATAGTACATAAAAAAATCAAAGGTAGGCTAGGCATAGTAGTGCAGGCCTTTACAAAGGTTTATACATAGTGAGTTTTGAGATGATCTAAGGCTAGATAGTAAGACCCTATCTCAAAAATAAATAAATATGTAGAGATAGATAGATAGATAGATGGATGGATGGATGGATGGATGGATAGATAGATAGATAGATAGATAGATAGATAGATGGATAGATAAGACCTCAAAATCCTTACAGAAATCATAGCTCAAATTATCCAATGAGGTAATAAGCAACAACATCTTGGAGCAAACTCTGAACAAAGTCGCAGTTCTGAGATGGCAAATTGAAGATCTTTCCACCTCATTCCTTTTCTGAAACTATTCCAAATTTTTTTTTTTTTCAAATAATTCAATTGCACACTCAGGCTCTGACATCTCTACCCAAGAATCATAATATTTTACTTGTAGAAACAAAGACTAAGCAGAAGTAACTGACTAAATAGAGTGTAAAAAGTGCTTACTAAAGGGGAAAATGACAAGAAGCAGGCCATTTGGCTAAGAGAGCCCCAGAAAGGATCAGGAATTTGAAACACCAGGTAACACAACAAAGAATTCTCCCTTCAGGCTGAAAAACGCAGTCAAAATAAGATAGTTTCATATCGGTGCGGTGATTCTACTTTCCATCTTTCTGGCTTCATTTGACATAATAGTTGCTATTTCTGTTGTCCAGCTCTGACACCATCGAAGTCAGCGTGTAGGGTAGGTATGATAGTACATACCTGTAATCCCAGCACCCGAAAAGCAGAGGCAGGTGGATCTCTGTGAGGGTGGGGCCAACCTGTCTAAACAGCCAGATCTACACAGGGAGACCCTTTCACGATGATGATGATGATGGAGTGTGAAAAAACAAGAAAAAAGAATTGCTAAGTAAATTTACACACTAAGGTGATTTGCTTAGCCTACAGCATTGTCTGGCTCCTCCCACATGCCCTGGTGGTTTTGTTGTCACTTTTGTTCTGTCAGAAGGCAGAGAGTTTCCATAAGCAGAAAGAAGCCTTCACCTTTTCACATATTCCATAGGCTTCTTTTTGTTTGTTTGTTTTTGAGACAGGGTCTCATTACATAGCCCTGGCTGGCCTAGAACTCGCTATGTAGACGAGGCTGACTCAGAGAGATCCACCTGCCTCTGCTTCTTGAGTTCTGGGATTAAAGCCAAATAGTATCATGCCTGAACTATACAGACTTTATTTGTTTGTTTGTTTTTCAAGACAGGGTTTCTCTGTGTATCCTTGGTTGTTCTGGACTGGCTTTGTAGACCAGGCTGGCCCTAAACTAATGGAGACCCACCTGCCTCTGCCTCCTTAGTGCTGGGATTACAGGCATGCACCACCATGCCCAGCTTTACAGACTTTTGATGATGGAAAAAGAAAACAACATAGCTCCCCTCTCCCCCATACACACATGTAATCCATTCATGAACCTCCTCAGGAGCTTTTCATCTGGAAGAAACAGAACATTTAACTCCAAACAGACAGGTCTGTTTATACCATTTAGTTGTCCTTGGCTAGGACAATTCTAGGATTGGTTAATGACCCTTTAGCCATGTTGATAAGAATCATGCTCTTCTATCTTTCTGTTTTTCTACTTGCCTTCCTCAAAATTCTGACTTTGATATTAGGTACTAGCAAGATGACTGACATAGCTCAATTTGAAACATTTACAGCACTATACAGACCAGAGAAAGAAAAGCCTCTATACATCTAAGTGAAAACACTTCCCAGCTCCCCTAATAGACTCCTTGTTACAGATCATTGGCTAGGTTAGGTCATGTATCCATCCTACAAATGTCACTGCAAGAGAAATGTGTGGAGACTGGAGAAAGATGGGCTGTTGCCACACACTTGTAACTGTGTCATGAGGAAGAGGAAAATGAAAGGCCTCTTGACCAGCACTAGTGTCCACTCCGCTAAATACATCAGCTTGGTTTCCAATATACTGTGCCGTGAAATATAGTCCTTCGTTTATTCATTGTATAAACAGTTTGATCACTGTCCAGTAGCACTCTGGCCCACACTGGAGACAGCAACGAGAAAAGGAAGTGGCCTTTGTTCCTGAGGGTAGAGCAGTCTACTGGTGTGACAAATGTGGGGAAAAAAAGCCAACTAAATTTAAGTTAAAAGGAAATAAAATGAATAATAAAGGTAAAGCCGTTTGATAACTTTGTTGCATCTACTTGTTGTCTACCTCTGTGCACACCGACTAGCTGACCCTCAGGTTTTTAGAGCTTTTCCTATTTCCACCTCCTATCTCACTGTAGGAGCTTTGGGATTATGGAGCAAGTACGCACACACGCACACGAACACACATCATAAGATTTTAAAAATGGCTAAAGGCTTCACTCAGATATACACATGCCTATAATCTCAACATTTGGGTGGTAGAGACAGGAATATCAAGAGTTCCTGGTCAGTCATGGCTGTATTTGGAGTTTGAGTAAGCCTGGACTACATGTAACCCTGTCTCAAAAACACAAAAATAATTAAAATACTAACTATATAATTTATATTCTCAGATTTGCTTTGTCTTGTGATTGGTGCTTAATCAATAGTAATTTGCTATGCTTGTGCTCTTGTTTTGCCTCCTGTTAAGAATTTAATGGAATTTAATGATCCTCAACAACTCTTGAAAAGATAATTAAAGGAACTCTGGGCCCCTTTGCAGCTCACAAGTCAGTTTTGAGGAGCATTATATATTCTGGATTTTCTGGTAGCAGATTCAAGACACACTTTTCAGTCCTTGGCTCAACTGTATTTGATATATCTTTCTAAAATTTTGTCCGTCTGTGGCTTTCTTTTTTTAATTTAAAAAAAATTATTTTACGTGTATTTAGTGTGAAGGTATCAGATCCCTTGAAATTGGCATTACAGACAGTTGTGAGCTGCCATGTGGGTGCTGGAAATTAAACCCAGGTCCTTTGGAAGAGCAGACTGCACTCTTAACCATTGAGCCATCTCTCCAGCCCTGTCTGTGGCTTTCTTGTCACCATTTTTCTCTCCTGACTTTCCCTCTAATCTCTTGGAATTTCTTCCCAATTACTTTTTCTCAAACTGTTCTAAAAATTACTTTATTTTGTTTGTATGAGTGTTTTGTCTGCCTGTGTACCGTGTACATACCCTTTGTCTACAGAGGCCAGAAGCAGACTCGGAGCCTCTGGGACTGAAGTTAGAGTTATTATGGGCCACTATGTGGGTTCTGGGAATCCCACCCAGCCCTCAGGAAGAGAAGTCAATGCTCTTACTGAGCCATCTCTCCAACTCCTCTCTGAGGAGCATTTATTTTATGAGCATCAGCGTGAAGGTATCATATCCCTTGGAGCTGGAGTTACACACAGTTGTGAACTGCCATGTGGGTGCTGGGAATTAAACCCAGGTCCTCTAGAAGAGCAGACAGTGCTCTTAACCACTGCACCATCTCTCCAGGCCCCTCTGTTCCTCAGTGTGGGGTAATAGGCAGGCATGGTAGCCTGCATCTGTAGAGCTAACTTGGGCTGTTGAGGGTGAAAGCCAGGAGTTCAAGGCAATACAGAGACCCTCTTAAAAATTATATTATAATATAATTTATATACATATTTATATATATAATATATATATATCGTTCTATAGGAATCCACCCTGTTTTTCTCAGCCTACACTCTACCCAGGTGATTGCCATTTATCCTTATTACTATAGCTGCCACTGATTCACTGATGACTCTAGACTTTCCATCTTCAGCCTACACTCTGGCACTCATCTCCAGGCTGAGATGGTATAGTAGTAAAAATACTTACTATCAACAGTGCTACATCTTTTGGGCTTTAGCCATCATGAAATGCAAAGAGAAAACTCGTTGAGATAAACCTCGTTCTTTTGGATAAAGGAATTAAGATTCAAGTATATCTTAGTAAGATTTCAAATTGCTAGACAATATCAAGTATATGCACAAGCTCGGCATCTATAGATCATAAAATCTCAAACAATGAGGAAGATGAGAATCAACACCCAACCAATGTTGTTCTCTGACATCTGCACACATGCCACGGCACATGCTCACACTCAGATACACAAATATGCAAGCGTTCACCACACACACACACACACACACACATCAGAAAACTGAAAAAAAAAATTGTCAAAGACCATACAGAGACATTTCTTCAGAGAAGATATGCAAGTGTTCAATAAGTACCTGAACTGATGCTCCCATTGCTACTCATTAGGGAAATGCAAACTAAAATCTTAAGATGGCATTTTAGAATACTAAGGTGGCTTTAAAAACTAAAATAAAGCATTGGCAAGGATGGGGGGGAGTACCTGTATACCACCTCGTTCACAATACTCAAAAGGTAGAAGCAAACTAAGAGTCCGTCGAGAGATGAATGGATAAACAAATATTGGTAGCGTGGTGATGCACGCTTGAAATCCCAGCAGGAGCCTCAGGGGTTCCTGGTCACCTCTGGCCACCCAACAAGTTCTAGGGCAGCTTGAGCTACATGGGATCTGGTCTTAAACACAGGGAAAGAAAAGGAAAAAAAAGAAAGGAACAAATAGAGATGTAACCATAGGAGGAAATACTGCCTGGCCATAAATTGAAAAAAATGTTGACACATTGTATGAATTAATCTTGAGAAAAAACGATGTAAGGTGGACAAACCAGAGATGAGCCTCTTATATAAGAGGACTTTATACTGTAGGTAGATTCCTGGAGGCACAAATGGAAGATTACCAGGAGCTAGAGAACAGGACAGTGGGGAACAGCCTTTGATGGGTACGAAGATTCTGTCAGCAGTGTTGAAAAATTTTATATTGTGGTGATGGGTGCACAGCATTTTGAATGTTATATTTAAAATGGAAGTTTTTACACATAGCTTTCGATGTATCTTTCGAGTGTATGTGTGTGTGTGTCTGTCCACAGTTGTGGGGTGGGGGACGTTAAGAACTGGGGGTCTCAAAGTCGTGTAGTTATAAACACTACACAAGCAAGAGTTCACTTTTGCGCACCTCGCACTAATTGTTATTAATTAACTGTTAGGTTCTCTAGGTTTGAACAATGAATTATTTCGAGTGCCCCATCGCTAAGCGAGCTAAATGTGAGGAGGCATTAGGACCTGGAAGAGGCTTTGGGATGACATCATCTCTAGCAAACTAAAGCCCACTGGCCTCCAGGGGCGGTACCAGTGACATGTGCATTCCGACAAACGTTAGCTCCCTTTAACCGTGGTTTTGGTGGCAAATCCACCTCTTTTCCTTGTGTCCCGAGAGCAGTGACCAAGAAGTAGGGGCAGAGTCCGCGGCAGGTAGAGAAGCCTGCCCCACCCATCCCTGCAGGCCACACTCAGCATGGCCACCCCAAGTCCCAGGCAAGGCTCCCCTCCCTTCCCTGGAGGGGCGGGCCCTCGGAGACAAAAATGAGCTCCAGTGGACCGAGGGAGAGGGGGCGGAGCTAGCCTCGTCTTAGGCTTGCGGGCGGAGCGTGGGTTCGTCCAGCGGAGCCTCGGAGGGGTGCAGCTGCCACGTTGTGTCAGCCTCCAGCGCTGGGTTTTGCCGGTGTTATGCCACCGTCAGCGCTTCCGGGTTGAACTCCAGCTGAGTCGATCCAGTGTGACTAGGGACGGTCCCTCCCCCTCAAACCCAGACAAGTAAAAGCCCTGTCGTCTTGCTCCCTGTCCTTTAAAATGACTCATCTCAGCGTTGCAACTCCCAAATGAATTGGCAACGCCAGGTGTGGCGTGACACGTTTGAACTTCATACATATTTTTTCTTGTAAAGAACATTAAGGCATATTCTAGAAATGCGGGAAAAGAAAAGGCGATGGAAAAAAACAATGCATTATTCCACAAAGCGTAAACAATAATAACCTTTGCTACCCTTCTATTTATTTACCTTTCCTGTTGAAAACAATGGGACAAATTGATTTTAAGTGTTGTTGCATACTGTTTGTCTTTTTAATTGAATACATGGGATGAAGTATTCCTTGGGTGACTGTTGACTGTCACAATTTTTATGTTTCCTAATTAAATACTGAGCAGTGAGCTCATCAGCTAGCAAATGGCTGACTGTTCATAATCTCACCAACCCTCTGTAAAGTTGTTGTACAAGAATTACAAGATTTGAGATCCTTTAGGACTTTATCATTTCAGCAGTTCTAGACTGGAAGGATCTTGAGACACTGAATCGTCGTGTTTTGGGGTGGATGAGCTTTGAAGAAAGAAGGGAATTCTTATCAAATTAGGAATGCCTAACAAGCAAAGCCTTTCAAAACTGAGTATTCTTACAAAAAATGTCACCCCTCCCAGATGTACCCAGTCTCTCCCAAGTCACCCCAGGGAAAGAAGTAACGATTTGAGATCTTCCCAGCTGGGTTTTCTAGGTGTCTGTATGTGGTTTGACTTGCATTACACTTTCTAATTAGGCAGACATCAGGTTTGGAGACTGAGTTTTCTATCTTTTTAATTTGGTGTAGGAGATGGAACCCAGGGCATCATGCATTCAATGCATGCTAATGCTCAGTAAGTGCTCTATTCTTGAATGACATTCAACATTTTTTCTTTTTCCGTTGTTAAGACAGGGTCTTAATGGGTGTCACACTTTTGCACTGAAGGGATCCCTCTTCCTCAGGTTCCCCAGCTTTTGTGACTAGAGGTATGCAACATGGTATGTAGCTAAATGGAGATTTCCACTGGGTTTATTCTCTTATTTGACTGCAGAGAAAAGCTTTTAGTACCTTTTGGTCCCTTCTATGTGGCCCTGTAGATAAAGGAACTGATAGATCAGGATGATTTGTTTTGTTTTGTTCTGTTGAGATAGGGTCTCCTGTAGCCCAGGCTGGCCTCAAGCTCACTATGTACCCATATTATATTTGAATGCCTGAACTTCCTGTCTTAAATTCTTTTTAGAATTTTGATTAGCTTGTGTATAGTGAGTTTCAGTATATTCATATATATATATATATACACACACACAATGCACTTTGCTAAGAGTCACCCTCCATTAGTCAATGGGTTTTTTTGTTTGGTTGGTTAGTTGCTTTTGGTTTTTCATGTTTTGTTTTGTTTCATTTTTTGAGACAGGGTTTCTCTGTATAGTCCTGGTGTCCTGGAACTCATTCTGTACTCCAGGCTGTCTTCAAACTCAGAGACTGGCCTGCCACTGCCTCCTGAGTGGTGGGATTAAAGGCAACACCACCCACTTGCAATAGGTTTTTAATAAATGAAAAATTCCTATGTCATAAAATACCAGGAAGTAGAAAGAAAATTTCATTTAAAGTTGTTTCCAGACTATATTAAGACTATCTTTCCAGCCTCTGATTATTAAAAAAAAAAAAAAAAAGTGGGCTAGAGGTACAGTTCAGTGGTGGAATGCTTGCTTAGCATGTACAAAGTACTGGATCAGATCCCCAGAAACACATGCACACACACAGAATACCTTTATCTTCTAGTCTTAGGGTATCACACAAGTTATATACACTGGAGGCTCTGAGTGGGCTGCTGTAGTATGGCAATGACTTTTATGCTTTTATTTTTCATTATTTATGTGGCTTTTGGTCCTTGGATAGCAATAATACAAAGGATTTCTTTTTATTTGCAAGAAATATTTTCTTTGGCATAGAATTCACTATTAGATCATGTTTGCCCCAAATTCATAGCCATCCACCTGCCTTTGCCTTTCAAATGCTGGGGTTAAAGGCGTGAGCCACCACACCCAGCAAGAAGTATTTCCTTATGTTGTAATGTGTAAGATGCAACCAGTGATTTAGTGAAAGCCAGCCTGAACTGGGTGGGAGGAAGGTAGCTGGAGATAGCCTCTCAGATGCCCTTCATCCCAGTATCCTCTGCTGTGTCCTCACAGGGCAGCTGAGTCATCTGGGAAGATTATTCTCTGAAGTGTTGCTTTACACCCCTTGTCTCTCCTCAGGAGTTTCTATGATCCCACTACTCACCTGAGCTTCCCTCTTGCAGCCTCTTTCATCATTTAGTTCTCTCTCTGGGATGGTGTAATCACCACTCACCCAGCCATGCCCTGAACAAATAGAAAACCACCGGTAAAGGAGAGGCTGGGGGCTAGTGCTGTCTCTTTCTGGCTTTTTCTAGGTAGCCAACACTCTTACATCTCTCAGATTTTATATATACATTTCCTTTTTAAGGATAGTTCCCTTTGTGCCAAAACAGAGAAGTAGAAATGCCTTACTAAAGCTAATCTAGTTTGAAGTCTGAGGTAACTTACTTTATATATCTTCACTAAAGCCATAAATTAGAGCTTTGGGGCACCACTGCAGACTTTTTTTTTTTATAGGTGGCCATAGACTTAATGCTTTAAAGGACGTTTCACTTGCGACGAGATGAAACACCATCTTTTAAAGGGCCTCCCTTTGTTCTCTTGTTCCCTAAGGCGGTCTCTGATGTGGTTGTGCTGGACTAGAGCAGGGTTATTTTAAAAGAGCCTCTTAAAAGAAAGCCAGCTTGTAAAAATAAACCCAGAAAGGCCACCTTTTGGTGTGTTCTGGGAATTGAATCCAGGGCCTTGCATATTCTAGGCAAATGTTATACCACTGAGCTATATCCCCTGTCTCCTCCACATTTTTTTTTGTGTGTGTTTGTATATGACTGAAGATTCTGTGAAAATCTAAAACCTAGAGTTATATCTAAGAACTTAAAATTATTCACATATGTATAATTTCATTCAACATTTATTGAAGCCTTATTATTCTCTGTGGCCTGTGGCAAGTGCTGAAGACGCTATGAAAAATGAAGACTATTCTTCCTCTGAAAGTGCTCACAATCCAAGAGAGAAGATATACAAACGAACAGTGTGCTGTTATAGCAAACTGTGTTAGGGGCCCGGGGAAAGGAATAGAAAGTACAGAAAAGGGACCACACCAATCTTGGGAAATTGCTGTAAGATGATAGCTAGGAAAGACATCATTTGACTTGTGTCTTGAAAGAGGAATGGGAATTTTTCAGGTACATGAATAAAGAATTGTCATCTCGGCAGAGGAAAGTGTGGATGAAAAGGCAGGGAGAAGTGATAGAATGTACTAAGCTTGGAAAACTATAAGGTTTTACTTTGGCTTAAGAACAGCATTTGTGTTGAAAAGTGTGGGAAATGAAGCCGAGTAAGTGTACAGGTTCATGGAAAGTGGCCTATGGTTTGGATTCTCCCCAGAAAGCATTCCTTTTTCCTTATCTGTTTATTCATCTAAATTTTCTGGGTACATATGTGGGTGTGTATGAGTGTACCACTGTGTGTGTGTGTGTGTGTGTGTGTGTGTGTCTGTGTATAGAGGTCAGAGGACAATTTTTCAGATTCTGGCTCTCTTCTTTCACTACATGGATTCTGAGGCTCAAACTCAAGTTGTCAGCTTTGGCACATCTTTTTAGCCCTCTCATCCCCCTCCCCCCCTTTTGAGGCAAGGTCTCATGTGTCCCAAGCTGGCCTGGAACTTGCTATGTATCTGAGTCTGGCCTTGACTGTCTGATTCTCCTGCCTCTATTTCCTGTACTGAGATTATAGGTATGTGCCTGATTTATGTGGGTGCTGGGAACAGAACCCAGGACTTTGTTCATGCTAGGTAAGCACTCTACCAATTAAATTACATCCCTAGCCCAAATCTTAATTTTTAGAGGCCAGACACAAAGTAAGTCAATATCTAAAATAAATGATTAATATGTAGGAATTTCTAAGTCTGGGACTTGGCATCTATATTTAGGACTTTGGATTTGATCCTATAACCTATTATAGGGAATCCACTTGATATTTACATTCACAGTAAATTAGATTTATTCCTAAGTCACATATCAAGTGCTTAGTAGCTAGCTATAAATGTTGGGAATCATTGGATAACTTTGAGCCAATAAATAGCATGATTGCATTTGTGTTCATTAAAAATCACCCTGGTGGCAACATAAGAATAGAATAATGTGAAATAGGGGAAAGAGATTTGTACAATTGGTTTTTCCCCTTTTGTTTTTGTTTTGTTTTTTTGGACACTTAGTCTCATGTAGCTCAGCATGGATTCAGGCTCAATCTGTGGCCAATGATGACTTTGTGCTTTTTCTCTTTTTAAAATCAAAGTTAATTTAAAAGATTTTTTGTTGCAATTATCTAGTGTGTATGTGTGGGTGGGCCTGTGTGTGTACAGCCATGAATGCCCTCGCAAATGCACATGCCTCAGTGCTAACGTGGAGATCAGAGGACAACCTGAAGGACTCCGTATACAAGAGCCATCCCACCAGCCCCGACTGACTTATCTACCACCTGCTTGAAGAGTGACACTTAACACTCATCTCAGAATGTCCTTCATTGCTCATATCCAGCCTACCACTGAGGACTGCCTATTTTACCTATAGCAACTCTCATACTGATACCTCTGTATGTTGCTTAAATCACACCCTACTCTTCCAGCTGGACTCTGTCTCCACTTTCTCCTCCTCCTCCTCCACTATTTCACTCCTTACTGGTCTTAACTAATCAAAGCCTCTCCAACCCTTTGGTCTGTACTTCACAATTTGACTCTCTTCTGTCTCTCTACTTGTTCACCAGTTTTCTCTGTGTACATTTTGTGTACTTGGAAATCTCCTAAAATTCCCAGCTCTCTTTAAACACACACACACACACACAGTGGATAAATGACAGAGGCAGAATTAAGCCTGAATCTCTACTCTACTCCATAAGTGCCACCACTTATGGAGACGTAAACAAGAAATACATTATAAAAATGGGTTATATGAAGAAGAAAGAAGAGAAAAGAGGGAGTTAAAGGTCATCCTCACCTACAGAGAAAGTGCCAGCCTGGAATGCATGAGACCCTTTCTCAAACAAAATGATGACAATAAAACCAGCATCTAAGCAGTTCACCAGACACATACTGCCATAAACCAATACTGGACTAAATTCCAAGGATGCAAAGATTATGATGCAACTTGTCCTTGGGAACTCACAGTCTATAAAAAATCGTAAACACTTAAGATCCTGTCTGATTGTTTCACTTCAGCACGTAGCAAATGATTTGTAAATCTAACTTCTAACCTCAATTTTCAGAGCTGATTTGTATATGAACCACTCAGACATTTAATTGCCTAATAACTAAAAATAGCTTTTTATTAAGTGATTACTATGTTTAATGCATTCCACTCAGCGCTTCATTTAGCCATGAGCCTGTCTCTTTAAATAATCTTGTGTTAGTTGGGGTCCTCCAGAGAAACAGAACTAAAGAGGAATGTGTGTACTGACATATGTATGTCTGTATACATAAGAGCTGGAGACGTGGCTGGGTAGTGGCACACACCTTTAATCCCAGCACTTGGGAGGCAGAGGCAGGTAAATCTCTGAGTTTGAGGCCAGCCTGGTCTTCAGAACCAGTTGCAGGACAGCCAGGGCTACACAGAGAAACCTTGTCTCAAAAAATCCAAAACAAAAAGGGCTGGAGACATGGCTCAGCAGCCAATAACTCCTGTGGTTCTTGCAGAGGACCTGAATTAGGGTCTGAGCCCACAAAGCAGAAGGCTTATAACTCAGAGATTTACCTGCCCCTGTCTCCCAAGTGCCTGTCTTGGTAACTTATTATTGCTCTACAATAATTTATATATGCCACTTAAGGGCAGGTACCATGAAATGTTCATTTTTGTGTTCCAGGATTCTATCAAAGGACTAGCAAAAAGTATCGCTAATGAAAATAGTTAGTAGCTGGGCGTGGTGGCCTAAGCTTGTAATCAAAGCACCTGGAGATAAACACAGATTCAAGGACAGCCTGGTTCATACTGACAGACTCTGTCTCAAAAACAAAACAAGGCTGTTTTTAATTGTGTAAATACATGAATTGGCCCAGAGACGTTATCTCATCCAAGAAGGGGTGTCAGTAGGAAAACATTTCACATAAAGCAGACCGCTTGAAACTTTGCTGTCACTTCGTTGATCTCAGACAAGTCTCTTAGCCTCTTGATTGCTCAATACTTTTGTCTGTAAAATCGAGCAGTTTCTCTTTAGGATACTCGTGAAGAATAAGGTGAGGCATTGATCACAACGCATTGCACATATTGGCTACTCAATAAAAGATAGTTATTTTCAATTATTATGAGCGTATGGAATGCTAGGAAGGTTCACATGGGGTTAATCATCTCCTAAGTCGAGCTACAACTTACAAGTTAAGCTACAGGTTACAAGTCAAGATTTCCACATTCTATATTAGACACTGGAATGACTTAATCAGACAGGATCAGAGTCCTAAAGGAATTCAATCAAATATGAGGAAGAGATAGTAAATAATATATAGTTTCACATATATATTCATAACAAAACTATGTGAAAAGCACTCGGTAACAAAGATGGCAACTAATACTACCTAGAGAAATCACAGAAAGGTGACATCAGTGGAGTGACGGTGGAATTTGGGGAGAGTTCTAGTCCTTGGGTTTTAAAAACTTCCGGAACTAAGAAGCTGCGGGAGTAGAGAGAAGCTCGGTAGGGTTTTGTCGACGGACTTGATTAAGACATTTCCGGCCGCGTTTTCAGAAGCTCAGGAGTCGTGGGTGCTGGGGCGAAGCTTCGGTTTGTGCAGAAGTCGCAGTAGTTAAGAATGAGCGGAACCCTGGGAAAGGTAAAGCGGATTCCACGCAGGCAGGATGCGGTGGAGGCGGAAGGGAAGGAAGAGCTGGAAAGTGGTTGCGAGCAGACATCCGGGCCTAAAACTCTGCGAACGGGCCTTTCCCAGCGGTCCCTGCGGCGCCTCCCTCTCAGTGCTCCCCTCCGCCTAGGGCGGACTCTCGTCTCGCGCCACGCCCCCTCTATTTGTCACCTTTGCTGCCCAGCGCCTGGGAACGGGGGAGCCCGCATGAGGAATTAGGATGCCAAGATATAGTCCCCATAAATTGTCTGACCTTGGGCAGGTCATTTTATTTTTTATATTTAATCAGTTTACGAATCTTTCCTTGTTGAAGTGGTTGGGGTGTGAATGTACCTACTTGGTGATAAGAGGGATATGATAATTTATAAACTACACTTTTGCTTACAAAACCTTATTCTAGAGCCTATCGTAGAACCTGGGAAAGCAACCATTTCGTTGTTCTTGGCTTCCAGAATCGTATTTAAGAGACTAGGGCAGAACCAGATGAACCTTCATTCTTCTTATGAGCCTATGTAGCCCAAACTGCTCTTGAACTCACAATCCTGCATCAGTTTCCCCAGTGCTTGGATCGCAGGCATGCACCGCTGTGCCTAGCTAAACTACCATTCTTAAATCTGGTCCTTATTTTTTTTTTTTTCCCTTAACAAATTTAACAGATCTCATTTGGGCTTTTTCAATTGTGTCATGCTGCTTAGATTGTTGATATTCTCTTTTCATATTGGAATTTTATTTTAGGCATTAATTGTAGGGACTTTATTTCTATAATGTATGTATAAATCAATACGGTCATTGCCATTTATGACATGGGACTACCCTTGGATGTCCTAAATTTGAGTTTTTCACCTCATTCTTTATGAAAGTCCTTTGGTTATCTTTAGCTTCAAAGATAATAGAAAAAAAAAACGACTTCAACATTTCGTTCTATTTTTTGGTTCTGTTTCTCTTTCAAGGACTACTGAAAGGCATGATCAGTGTTCAAGGAATGTAATTCCCAACTATCCCATACTCTGGAAGAGTCCTTGGAAACCTGGCATTAAGGCCATCATATAACAAAGCCAGACATGGGGGGTAGTGCTTTTAATCCTAGAACTTGGAAGGTGGAGAGTCAGGAGTTCAAGGATAGCCTTAGTTACAGGTTGAGGCTAATCTAGGCTACTTGAAACACTATTTCAAAAAATAAAAGAAAAAACAAACCTAAAAATTATAGTAGAGGATTTTGTAAGTAGGAATGAGTGCTTTGTAGAGAATGAAGGATGGTGCTAAGAAGAATGTTGATATTTTGTAGTTGTTTTATTTGCTCTTCACATATTATTAAGCAGTCCTATCAGACACAGAATAGATGTAGAAATTCAAATGTCAGTGGTCATAAAATTTGTGTTCCTACTGACCGACATGAAGATAGATTTTGAGAGTCAATACAGTCATGTTTGAAGAGTGTAGACAAAGGAAGCACTAGAAACAAAAACATTTTTAAAAGATCTATTTATTTATTTATTTATTTTTAGGTATGAGTGCTCTATCTGCATGTATACCTGTGTGCAAGAAGAGGGCACCAGATCTCATTATAGATGGTTGTGAGCCACCATGTGGTTGCTGGGAATTGAACTCAGGACCTCTGGAAAAGCAACCAGTGCTCTTAACCACTGAGTCATCTCTCCAGCCCCCACAAAGCAATTTTTGAGAGAACTTAGAAAGAAAACTTGAAAGCATTGATCATTGTATTCAAATACTTGAGGTGCTAGTATGAAAAATAAGAACTGTGTTTATTTTGTGTTATACCAGAGTGAGGGCTAGGTTCAAACAATGGAAGACACAGGGAGGTTGGTTTGGGTTTTCTAGGTGTGAGACCTTATGAGACCTAAGTAGTTAGGTAGTGTCTGCAAATGTTTTGATTCTGAACCAGGAAGGTATTATTTAAGTAGCAGATGCATTGTCATGGATGGGGTACTGTCAGCCGGTGTGTGCTGGTTATGGATGGGTACTGTCAGCCAGGTGTGTGCTGGTTAGGGATGGGTACTGTCAGCTGGTGTGTGCTGGTTATGGATGGGTACTATCAGCCAGGTGTGTGCTGGTTAGGGATGGGTACTGGTAACTGGTGTGTGCTGGTTAGGGATGGGTACTGTCAGCCATGTGTGTGCTGGTTAGGGATGGGTACTGTTAGCTGGGTGTGTGCTGGTTATGGACAGTAAGGAGAACATAAAGCTTCTGGATTTCTTTTTGTTACCTTCTCCCATTCCCTCCTCTTTTGAATCAGGCTACTTTGTTTTGTTTTATTGAGACAGTGTCTCACTTTTTGCCAAGGCTGACCTTGAACTTCTAAGTTCAAGTGATCCTCATTTCCCCAAGTAGCTCAGTCTACAGGTATTTGTCATTTTACTCAGTTCAATTTGAAATTTCTGATGGATGAATCCGAGCAAGAACTGGTTTTCTCAGGGGTCATCTAGGGGAGATGTGTAGGAACTAGTTTTAAATTCTGTTTAATTTGGTTTTCATTATGCCTCTCCTTCCCTTCCAATCCTCAACCCCAGGTAGGAGAAAGAAGTTTAGAAAGGAAAAGGGAACATAGACCTCTTTAGATTTAGTTCCAGCTGCTCTGTCTTCCGGTTCTTTGGGGAAATATTAATCTCAGGCATCAGGATGTCTAGCTATCCAGCAACAACAAACAGCAAACAACAAGAGGAAGAACAAGCAGCCTTCTTCCTCCTCTGTCTCCTTGAAGCCCCTTCCTCTCTGGTCTCTGGTATTTATACTCTCCCAGAGTCCTCAAAGTACCACCAACTCCAGCTGGCAAAGACCTCATCCTCTCCAAGCTGTACAAGGCTGTTGCCAGCTGAGGATAAACTAAGGCAGTCCCGTATCCCACACTTGGGATTAAAACAGAAACGTGTTTACATACCAAGTTCTTGAAGACACCTAACCCTCCACTGCAGAGGTGGCCCAGGGTTAGGGGTACTTGATGTAGTTCATAACTGCATCTAACTTTAGCTCCAGGGGACCCGAGCTCTCTTCCGGCCTTCATGGCAACTGCAGACATGTGGCACATACATGAATAAAAATAAAATGATACAATAAATCTTAAAAAAAAAAAAAAGAAAACCTTTTGAAAGAACTGGAATCCATGTCCTGGTATTGTTTACCCTGGGGAAGAGTGTAAGAGCTATCATGTAGTAACAGAACTTGCTTTGCATCAAGAGAATATGCTAGAGGAAAGGGCCCTAATTGTGGGGTCACTGAACATTTGTTAGCTGTCAAATTAGACTTTTTTCCTTTTGAGACAGAATATCACTATGTAGCACTGGCTGACCTGGAACTCTTCATATCAGTGGTTCTCAACTTGTGGGTTGCAACACCTGTGGCAAGCCTCTGTCTCCAAAAATATTTACATTACAATCCATAAGAGTAGAAAAATTACAGTTATGAAATAACAATGAAAATAATTTTATGGTTGGGGGCCACCACAGCATGAGGAACTATATTAAAGGATCATAACATTAGGGAGGTTGAGAGCCACTGCTCTACATAGACCTGGCTAGCCTTGAACTCACAGAGACCCACCTGCCTCTGCCTCCTGAGTGCTGGGATTAGAGGCTACTACTGCTCAGCCTCATTAACTTTTGAAGCCAGCCTGGCTTAAGTTTTGACAGGTAATATAGCAGAATGGAAAACCTGGGCATTGGACATGGTTAGACCTGGGTGTTCACTTATTATTAAACCTGTAACTTTAGTCAGCTGATGGAGACCCTATGCTTTTTCTTCCATAAAATAGAGGCAGTTATTATTTTTTAAAATATTCATTTTTTGTATGTATGTGTGAGCATATGCATGCCATGGCACATGTATGGAGGTCAGAGGAAAACTTGTAGTAATCAGTTCTGTCCTAGGGATTGAACTTAGGTTGTCAGGCTCAGTGGCAATGATCTTTGCCTAATGAGTCATCTTGCCAGCCTGAGGCAGGTGTCTTCATGGGGTCTCTATCAGAGGGTTAGAGCAAAGTTAGGAACATGCGGAGTGCTTGGCACCGAAGCAACAGTCAGTGGCACGTTAGTACGAATACACAGCCTATTGTTAAATTTTCGTAACAGCATTTAAGAGGTAAAGGCAGGCAGAACTCTGAGATTTCAAGGCCAGCCTGGTCTACATTGTGAGTTCCAGGACACCCAGTGCTATGTAGAGAAACCCTGTCTCAAAAAACTAAACAATAAAAAACCAAACATAAAACAGCTTTCATTTGCTCACCTCAGACCCTGAACCACTGCATTCACTACTGAACCCAGACTTTCATTTGAAAGTATTCATACACTGTAATGGATTTTTCCCTGTGACTGTCTCTTTGGTAACTACGCACGTCTTTCGTTGGTTGCTGGCTGCAGAGCTCACGGGACAAGTATTTTTGTAACCCACCGCAGCTGTGTCCTCATTCATTGCTTCGCTGGTGTCATTGCCCTCCTCTTCTGTTTGCAGAGCCAGAGTTGTTCATCTGCTGATTATGCTGGGCAAGGAATAGAGGAGGTGGGGGCTGTTTGTGGATTCAGTCTCAAAATAGATCACTTTTGTCTTGATAAATAATGCCAGGCATTGCAGGGAAAAGAAAGCACGTTTCCCAGAGCTGAGTTCACACCACAATTTGAATGTCTTCCAGAAAGTTGTCAACTATTTAAGTCTGACTTTTAGATAATTAAATCCTTAGCTATTGTAGAGACTCAGGGTTCTGAGCAATTAAAATAGAGAGAAAGCAGTCTCATCTAGATCTTTCTTTCCACCCAGTGCTTCCTTTATTTGAAGTGACCCATTTTAAAATGTGTTCTGATCACTCTAATTTCTATTCTGTTTGTCATATGAATGGATCTTTGGCCAGGAGGGAACTTTACTTTATCTGCTGTAACTTTAAGGTATGTGGACAGTAATAGGGGAGCCAACTTGAGCTCTCTAAAAGCTCTTAGTTCCCTATTCTGGCCAGTATTAGGATAAGCATGTTATACACACACTTTATACAGTTAAAACAACCTTAATTAGCTTTATTCATTTTTAATTTTATGTATGAATGTTTTGCTTACATATATGTATGTGCACAACATGTGTGCCTGGCTACTGTCAAGGTCAGAAGAGGGCATCAGATCCCCTGGAACAGGAGAATGTAGGTGGTGGGAATCAAACCTGCTACCTCTGTAAGAACAAGTGCTCTTAACCGCTGAGCCATCTTTTCAGCCTTCTCCATAGTCTTTTATAATAGAATGAGATGTAATTGTACTTTTGAAGATCGTTTATTCGCTTTCCCCTTATTCCCCTTATTCTCTTCACATCCTTTTTCATCTTTATGGCCTCACATTCTTTGAGAGACTCTTCCTAAATGTGGCATTTCCCCAATTTTAAAAACTGTGTTTCTTTATTGTTAGTGTGTATGCACGTGATGTGTGTGAGCACAGGTGTGCACATGCGTTTGGAGGTCAGAGGACAATTTTCAGGAGTTTTAGGAATCAAACTTTTACCCACAGTGCCATTTCACGAGCTCTCCCTCTGATGGTGTACTGTTAAGTACCATTTCTTCATTTGGTAGAGGAGGTATAGAGTGGTGGAGAAATTATGGACTTTAGAGTCGGAAAACTCCCAAATTCTATGCTAGCTTTGGGGAGTTACTATGTGACTTTGGGTAGATTTGATTTCAGTTTTCTACACTATAAAATAGGATGAGTAATGCTTCCCTTGTGTTGTGATTTAGACACAGGATAGGCATTCAACAAAATAAATATGGATGATTAATAGCTGCAAGAATAACCATTCATTTTTTTTATAAATAACTTTTCCCAAACAAAACTTGATTGTGTATATTCTACCCAAGAAGATTGCTCAGCATAGAGGTCATTGGATGATATTAAGCATTTCAGTGAATCTCCTGAAGTAGTAAGTAAACCTTTTGTATATCAGTGCCATTTGAGCCTTTGTCTGAGGATTTTGCACAGATCTTTTGGAAAGTCTTTAACATATGTGCTATTAATGACATATATTTTTACTTCATCATCTAATGCCCATGGTTTCTTTTAGCTGTTTAATGTAGCACATCATTCCATCAACCCTAGAGCAAACCTATACCCCTTAGCTCTGATTCCCACTCCACCCCCACTCTACAACAGTTAATTTACTGCCTTTCTCTATAGACTTGCCTACTCTATGCATTCTTTCTTTTTTGCTTTCTTTTGTATTTCATTGTTTTTTTTTTTTGTTGTTTGTTTGTTTGTTTGAGACAGGATTTCTCATTGTAGCCCTGGCTGTCCTGGAATTGCTCTGTAGACCAGGCTGGCCTCAAATTCATAGATCTGCCTGCTTCTGCCTCCAGAGTGCTGGGATTAAAGGCATGTGCCACTACCACCCAGCTCACTTTGGATATTTCATAGAAAGGAAACCAATTATACAGTATTTAATCCTTTATGACTGGCTTGTTTATTTCACTTAATATAATGCTTTTAAAGTTCATTGTGTTTGTTACATTTTGTTTTTATTCCTTTTAAAATTCAACACAGCATTTGACAGTTAGGAGGCTTTTTAAAAAAGAAACTTTGTGGCCTGGCAAAGTGTACAAAGGCCTAGGTTTGTTTTCTAGCACCATAACAAGAAAGAAAGAAAAAGAAAGAAGGGGTGGGGGAAGGAAGAGAGAAAGGGAGAAAGAAACAAAGACAGAAAGAAGCAAAGAAAGAAGTTACTGTTTTAGAATAGCTTTAGATTTACAAAAAGTGTCAATAGCACAAAGAGTTCACATAAACATTACTATTTTCTATTATTAACATTTTAGGGCCAGTGAGATGGCTCAGCAGGTAAAGATACTTGCTGTCAAGACTGACAACCTAAGTTTGCTCTCTGGGACCTATGTGGTGGAAATAGAAAACCAATTTCCTCTTTTGACCTCCACATGTTCTCTCCCGCATTAAATAAATAAATAAATACGCGGAAAAATTATACTAGTGATGTAATTTTCACATGATTAATAAACAAGTATTGATATACTATTAATGAAAGCCCATACTTTATTCAGGTTTCTTTTGTATTTAACTTAATATTTTTTTCTGTTCCAGGATCCATTTAGATATTACATTCCACTTAGTCATCATATTTCCTTAGGCTAGTCTTGGCTGGGACAGTTTCTCAGATTTTTGATGTTTTTGCATAATAAGCTCTTTATATATACCTGTCAAAAGAATTGAAATTGTTACCCATGATGAGCTCTTATGGGATCTAAGGGCAGACATTTAGGATTTGTTACCTAGTGTATAAAAAGAACTTCTGTATACCACGTTCTTCCTTTGTAAGGCAGTACTCTGATCTTTCAGATGGCTTCTAGCAGGGCAGAATAAGATTAACATTTTGGTTGCCTCCTCTCATTAGTATTGTTTTCTCACATTATGGTAGTATGATTGTTTCTGTGGCTATTGAGAGAGTCAGCGTGCTATGAGAGGCATAGCCTTTGGAGTGAGACAGTCTTCTCCTCCGTCTCTTATTAGCTGTAACTTTTTAAAAAGAAAACCTCTCTGGGCTTTAGTTGCCTTTAGTTGCCAAAGTGTTTGAGAATTTAGGAATATTTAGGAAAGTCCTTTTTAACTATGCTGTGACTGGTAGATGTATATTTGTTGGTTGATGTTAGAAAAAAATATATCAAATTATAAAAGGGAAACAGGATGAAAAATTGTGGGAAGGGTTCTAGTTTTTTGTTTTGTTTTCTTTTAGAGCATTTTCTCTAGTAAACAGAGAAAAGGACCTTGGTTTGTTTGCATGTTAGGTGTTAGCTAGGTAAGAATCCTTTGGTACTTTTTGGGTTGTATACTGTGGGTTTGCCTTATGAGACAAGGTGCTTGGTCCTCACATGACTGTTTTCTTGTAGGTACTGAGCCTGTGGAACGATACTCTATATAAGCAAGCCTTTTCTCTTCTAAGGTAAGGATATTAGTGACAAATACAGCTAACTATAGATTCATAGCTGACATGATGCTGCTTTTTTTATGTCTACTATTTATCTGCAAAGTATCTCAAATTTCAATCCCTGCCTCATTGCCCCTTTACCATTCCAGGAAAAAGGCAGTTCCATTTATCCTGTTGCTCAGAACCTTGACCCTTGATGCTGTTGTTTCCATTCCACATTGTCAACAGAGCCTGTTGGCTCCACTGTTACCTATAGAGTCAAAGCATTTTTCCTTCCAGTGTCAGCTTCATGCTTTCTGTCTTGCTAAACGCTGGGGAACCAGCTCCTCGCCCTCTCTCCATGTGTACCTTTTCCTCCTTCACACTGAAATTGGAGTGATTCTTTCAGAATATATTTAGTTACATTGGTCCTCTGCTCAGAATTCTTAAATGGTAAGCTACCTACATTAATTGTTGTCTTAGCATTACTGTCAATAAGGACTGGCTTACAGTTTGAGTGCACCAGCCATCATGGTGGAGAAGGTGTGGCCTCAGGAGCAGGAGTCTGTACCCACAGTCAGGAGGCAGAGAGATGAGGGCTTCTGCTTGGCTCATTGTGCCTTGTTTCTTTTTATTCAGCGTGGAATCCAAGCCCATGGGGCAGTGCCACCACATTCAAGGCCAATTACACTTCTCTGGGAACACCGTCATAAACATATCAGAGGCGTATCTCCTAGGCAGTCTAAACCCAGACAAGTTGATAATGAAGACTATGATTCCATCCTACCCAAAATAAATTCTGTAATCCTTATCATGGCCTACAACACTTAATAACTGAACTCTAAAGAGAGTAAAATCTGGGGCCGGAGAGATGGCCCATCAGTTAAGAACACTGGCTGCTCTTCTAGAGGATCTGGGTTTAATTTTCAGCACCCACGTGGCAGCTCACAAGTGTCTGTAATTCCAGTTCCAGGGGAACCAACACCCTCACATAGACATATATACAGGCAAAACACCAGTATACAGTAAAAAAAAAAAATTAAAAAAAAATATATATAGAGAGAGAGAGTGAAATCTGTTGCCTTAAGTGATATGGCTTATATAAATCAGAATTAAGTTTCAAACCCAAGGTGTTTTTTCTTTTTTTGTCACATTTATTGAAGCCTTTCTGTCTTTCTTCTTTTTCTCTTCTTTTTCTATTTTAATATATTTTCCCATCATTATTTATCTGCTACTTGATAAATGCCTGCAGTGATACCAAAGTATTTTATATCTTAACTCTAACTTTCACAAAAATATTACAGAACAAATATAGATGCCATCATTTCACAAAATAGGGAGTTGACTCAGTTTAAGATAGATTTTAGTCCTGTGAGATTGCCTATTATACCTGTAATTTAGCGATGAAATACCTGAGTTACAGTGGCATCATACATCTTGCCTAATGTCACAGTTTAGAAATGTTCAGTCAGCATTTCATCACAGATTGTTCCTCAAGCCTGTACCGCAGTTTAGTTTGAAAGCTTCTCAGAATGCAGAAGCTAGAATGCTCCAGTTACCGAGTCAGCTGGACCAGAGCCATCTGATTCTCCTGTTCTCCACTTCCCTGTGCAATAGCTCTCACTGCTGGCCCCATCCCTCTCATATTGCAATGCTTGATGTCTATTCCACCAGTGACTCTCACCCCTTCCCATCTCATCTCTTTTTGGCTGCGGTGGTTTTTAAACACATGCTTGATCATTTCACTCCTGTGCTTAAAATCTTCCTGGAATGTTGCCTTGCCTACACCGGGTAAAAATAAAGAGCGCAGCTTAGGGGGTTCTTTATGGCTTGGCTCTGGAACACCTCTCCAGCCTTAATTTTTCTCCCTGTCCTCTTAGCTCCTACGAAAGTTCCACTCATATGCTGTCGCTTGCTATTTCCCAAACACTTTTTCATACTTCTGCCTGAATTCTTTTCCTGTCATGCTATTTAGTTAAGATCAGTTCCCTTCCTCTCCTGTTCCCTCCTTCTCCTCTTCTTGGTTCTTCTTTGTAGTATTAGGGGGTCCAACCCAAGACTAAAATGCTAGACAACATTGCTATATAGACAAACACTGTATAGCCAGTGGTTGTCTAACATGCTAGGCAACCACTGGCTATACTCCAGCTATAGTCATTTTTTTTTTTTTTTTTTTTTTTTTTAATAAACAGCCTTTGCCTCAAGTTTATTTGTGAAAACAGCACAGGGTATTGAGCATCTGCAAATAGTGTGTAGGTGTGTCATACCAGTCCATCACATTGGCAGATGGAAGCCTTTCCTGGGCCTGGGCTGGAGCTGAAGCCTCGGCCTCTGACTTGGTTTGAACCTTGGGCTTTGGTTGGTGGAGCCTACAATCCTTGGCTATATAGCTTTGAATCCACTTCTCAAACTTGGGGTGAGCAATGAAAGCAAGACATCTGAGGCCCTTCAGCATCTTTGGCTTAACTGCATTGGACTTCACAAGAGCCGTACTGGCCTCTGCACAGGCACTCCTCATTGCCTACGCATCATCTGTCTGCATTTTCAGGCCTTCCATGCTGTGCATCTTGGCAAAGTGCATGTTCTTCAGGAATTTGGGGTTGACTTCCTTAAGAGATTCATATTTTTGAGACTGGGTTTTTTTTATGCCATTTCTGTGTCATTTTTGAGGTTGGTTGTGTATGGTGTGGTTCTTGGACTAGGCCATGTCTGCACATTATCAGTTGCTTCCCAAAGTACCTGAAAGTGGAAGAAAAAAAATTTTTAATTTACATGTATGAGTAGTTTGTCTGCGTGTGTATAGTGTACCATGTGCATCCCTGTTGCCCAGGGAGGCCAGAAAAAGGGCATTGGATCCTCTGCAACTGGACGTACAGACAGTTGGGAGCTGCTGTGTGAGTGCTAGGAACTGAACCTGGGTCCTTTGCAAGACAAGTGCTCTTAACCTCCGAGTCATCTCTCCATCTCCCAGGTTTAGACTCAGTTTAAATCATTCATTTTCCCTATTTATGCCTACTTGCTTGAAGAGAGCGCATTTCCATTTGACTCCTGTACATGTTTCTGTTCTGGATCAGTGCTATCCCACGACTCTCATTTGTTTCTTTATCATCCCATGTAGACCTCATAAGAGATACTGTACTTAGCTTGCATCTTCAGAACCACCTTAGCTGATATATAGTAAGTGCTTAATACTGTTTGTGGAAGGAGAGAGTAAGGACGTATCTACTGTTCATGTATCCTAATATAGAGCATAAAGGCTACAGTAATTTTACAAGTGTGAATATCTAATTATACTCAATGTACTTTCCTCTCTCTTTTTAGATTCAGAATTTTGGGAGAGAATCCCATTTATTCTGCAGGTAAGTGATTATGTCTTGGTACGGTCTCCTTTCTGTACATGACCCTGTAGCTCTCTACAATGATTTTGTCTAGGATGCTGAATGTATCTTTTAGGAAGGAGGCAGAGGATAGATCCTTCCTTATATAGCTAGAACCATGGATAAGAATATGAAGTGGTTAGAGCAAGAGCCCTGTAGTAAGTTTGTATCCCATCTCTACCATCTCTTTCTTTGGTAATTACTTGCTTGCTTGTCTGTTATTTTGAGACAGAGCCTTACTGCTCTCGGTTGGACTTAAAGTTAGAGATCCTCTTCTCAGGCTTCAGGTGCTAAGATTAAAGGCATGCCCCATGCTGGCACTTGTTCCATGACTTTTGACTATTTCTCTGGAGCTTAGTTTCCTCAATTTAAAAAAAAAAATGAAGATAATTTTGGGGCTGAAGAGATGGCTCAGCAGTTAAGAGCGCTGGTGCTCTTCCAAAGGAGCCAGGTTCAATTCCCAGCACCACATGGCAGCTCACAACTGTCTGTAACGCCTGTTCCAGTGGATCCGATTCCCTCATACAGACATACATGCAGGACAAATACCAATACACATTAAATAAAAATACATGAAAAATTTTTAAGATGAGGATAATTCTGCTATAAGTTGTAATGAGGTATTTGAAAATTTAATGAAATAAAACAATATAAGCAGTTATTTATATATCCTGCTTGCTTCCCTGGTTATTATAACATTGCTACTGTCTCAAACCTGTTTTTCAAGTTCACCCTCCACCAGGCTAAGGCTTTCTCAGCCTTTTATCCAAAACAAGTGTCCGTCCAGTTTCATTAACTCCATTTCTTTGAGTCAGTTTCTTGGCTTGCTTGCATTATCTATCATGACAAAATTCAAAGCTGTTTATGGAGGTCTCTGTGACCATATGGGCTGTCAGAGTAATGGTCTGCATGAGGCAAGAAAAAAGTCTGTTAAGTTAAGTTAAACAGGACTCAGTAGCTGGTGTGGGTTCAAACTTCTACTCTCTTGACTTAGGGCAGTTTATTTTAGGCACATTTATGGACACTACAATTTGGGGGAAAAGTTTCCTGGTGTAACAGCAACCCCCCACACACAAGGAGGCATAATTAATCAAAACTCTTCTCAAAGTACATTTCACTTCTTCCATGCTAGGCTGCATGTGTTATCTTAAGGGCCTAGGGAAGGGCTGGGGTGGTCTCGGTCACATAGGCAGCACAGAGGTCTGTTAGCTCCTCTAGTCCTGCTTGTGTGAGCTCCATTTGGCCTGGCCCTTCAGATAGCACAGGGGTTACCTAGGTTACTAGCCACCTCCATTCCCAGCCTTCTGGGCGGGTAACAAGTTCTATATCTTTTCCTTTGAGACAACCCTGCGTGTTTAACATTTCTGGTTTCCCTAGTGCTATCTGTTAGTGCAAAGAGCTTTGTGCTCCCAACAGCTGTGTGACATGTAACTAACAAGAAGCAGAGATAAAGGAGTAAGGAAAGAAAGAAATATGGACTGGCAGGGTGCAATATGGTATGTAAGAGGCTTTAGTAAGGTCGTCATTAGAATGGTCGCATGAGTGGGTAGGCACTGCTTGGTCCTGCATCCAAAGTGTCCCCAAACACCAGCTTCTTTGTATGTATTTTTCTGTGCGTGTGTATGTATTTGTGCCAGGTGTACATTCTGGAAGTTGACGTTAGCTGTTTTCCTCAATTTGTATACGCTTTTGAGATAGTGTCACTCATTTAACCTGGAGTTCAGTGATTTCAGCGAGGTCAGCAAGTTATGTGGACACTAGCCACCTGAACTCAGGTCTTCATGCTCGCAAGACAGACACTCTATTGACAGAGCTGTTGCCCCAACCTGAAAATGTGATTATTGGGTTGGGGCTAGAGAGATGGTTAAGAATGTGTGCTGCTCTTTCAGGGGACCTGAGCTCAGTACTGCAGCTCATGATAGGATCTCTGTGGCTCAACATTACAGAAGACGTTTGAGACTAAATCAAGAAAAAGTTGTCAAGAGGTAAATTTATTAGTTATTTTGAACGATAAAAAATTACAGAAAGTTTAAAAGGTCATACATCAGTCAGGTACACTGGTGTGACTTGACATGCCTGTTATCTCAGTACTGGAGATCCAGAGTTCATCCAGGTCTACATACTTGGCTTTAAAAAAAAAAAAAAAAAGGAAAGAAAGAAAAACTTTAAATGTTTGCAGCACTTTATTGTCATTATTAATATTATTATGCACACTAAGTATAGCTGTATTAAGGAAAAGTGAGAAAGAACTTCCAAGAGGGTCATTGGGACCGTTGGAACTGGAGTTACAGATGGTTGTGAGCTGCCATGTGGGTGCTGGGAATTGGATCTGAGTCCTCTGGAAGAGCAGCCAGCACTCTTAACTGTGGAGTCATCTCTCCAGCCCTATAGAAGCTTTTAATAGACGAATTAGCACTTTTCTATTTCATATGCTTTGTGTGGTTTTCCAGTCAACTGTGCCATGGCTTTTTAAAAGATTTATTTATTTATAAATATGAGTATTCTATTTTCACATATGCCTATATGAGAGAAGAAGGCATTAGATCCCATTATAGATGGTCATAAGCCACCATGTGGTTGCTGGGAATTGAACTCAGGACCTCTGGAAGAGCAGCCAGTGCTCTTAACCACTAATCCATCTCTCCAGCCCCCATGACTTTGTTTTTTGATAACCAGAAGTTTTCCATTTTCACATAGGTAAATTTATTAATCTTTGATTTCTAAGTTTTGTTTCATACTTAGTAAGATTTCCTCTATCCTAAGATTTGTTTGATACAAAGGCTAGCCTCTAACTTGTTATGGAGCCCAGGCTGACCCTAAACTTTAAGAGGTTTTTGTGGGAGTGCTGGCGAGATGGCTCAGAGGTTAAGAACACTAGGTGTTCTTCTAAGGTCCTGAGTTCAATTCCCAGCAACCACATGGTGACTCATAACCATCTATGGTGAGATCTGGTGTTCTCTTCTGGCATGCAGGTGTACATGCAGGGAGAGCAATGGATAAAAAATAAATTAAATAAAAATAAAAGAGAGCCCTTGTGCCTCAGCCTCCTGTGTGCTGGAATTATAGGTGTCCATCATCACACCTGGCAGACAGAATGATGATGAAATATATCTTTCATTTTGGGGCTGGAGATGTAGCTCAATTGGCACAGTGCTTGCTTAGCATACACAAAGCCCTGGATTCAATCCCCAGCATCTTATGAACCAGTCATTGAGGTTCATGCCTGTAATACCACCGCTTCGTAGATGGAGCCAGGAGGATCAAACATTGAAGATCATTCTTTGCTACATAAACTAATTCCAGGACAACTCAGGCTGTGTCAGTTTCAAAATTACATTATAATGATGTTCAGAAGAACAGGGAGCAGTGCTCTGTTTCTACCCCATTTACTTACTCAATATATGGACTGTGGGTACCATTTCAGCTGCCTCCGTCCAAGGAAAGGCCTGCTTATGATCATGGTCTTTCTGTTATTTATTTGGACATAGTAGATCAAAGTAAATGTATAAAAAGAGGGCTAATGAAGGGAGCTCAGAGTGCTCGGACCACAGCATGAGCAAAAGGTAGAAAGAAGCATTGCGGGAAGGACAAAAAAGTATGTTAACAAAACAAAGTGGGCAGCTGCCAGGAACAAATCATTGCAGACCAGTTTAATAGAATATTTGGAAAGCCATTTTTGTTTTGTTTTTTAATATCTATTGAGGGTATATTGTTTGCAGGTGCTAGCATTCTCTGTCCTAGAAGACCTGAGTCTGTTGAGTGGAGAGAATATCCTATAATCAGATTCTTGGCCAGTGCTGTTCCAGTTTCATCCCCTTTCCCTACCTGCATGGCTCTGCTGAAATGCTTGTTCCAATTTCTAAAGAGAAATAATTCAAAAAGTTGTTTATTCTTAGCCTAGAATGACAGCTTTGGTTCTCCTGTTAGTAAACCAGAATTCTGAAGGACAGTTGTGAGCGGCACAGGGGAGAAGTCAGTCAGTATGGGTTCACATCTTACAGCTTTGATAGCTGAATGATTTTTGAATCTGAAACAAGGGAGTTTGTGTCTTTGTCAGTGAAGAGTAGCCTTTCCTCCCAGGAGGCTGGGATGTTACTGAAACAGCAGGACATCCAGTCTAATGACACAAAGGAGAGGGAAAGAAGCAATTGGATTTGCTGGGAATAAGAGGCTTTCAAACTTACACATTTTACAATAAAAACAACTGGCTAATTAAACAGCTTAACCACTGACAATTTGACTCAAACCTTTCATTTAAGGGGGAAATGGTTAATTTAACAGTAGTTTGAACCAGCTTTTTAATTATCAGCAGCTCTAATTATAGGAATTGCCCCAAACTGAATTTAAGAGTGTCTCCTTGCCAAGGAATTCCTGCAGATGAGAGACTGAGGTAACCATTTGCAGCCCTTGCAACTTGGGCTGTATCATCATCTCAAAGACTAGTTTCCTTTCTTCTTTTTGAAGCCACTGATAGAAGATTGCCTGTGTACTTAAGCATGGTGATTGACATCTGAGCTTTTAATTAACACGTAATATTTTATTATACAGTTTAGGCAGGCACAGGAGAGCACTAATTCTAAAGCTGAACACTTGATCTTTGTCTGTTTAGGGGTACAGAAGAATGACACCAAGATGAGGGGGACAGCCCTACAAGGCACCAAAGACATGACAATTACAAGACTTCTGTAGACTGGCCAGTAGATCCTACAGAATAGGAAAGAAGATAAAGTAATTGGACCTGGATTATAAAGTCAAGGTCCTTAAAATGCTTAGCTAAGAAACCTCATCTCTGGGCCATAAAAAGCCACCAAACATTGAAAAATATGGCAAAAACCCTTTTCTGCCTCATTCAGTGCTGACTGTAGTATCAGGCCAATAGTGAATTCTTCCAAAAATTGCATGTGTAAAATGGATAAATGGTTGAATTGATGAGAAAGAATGATGATTAGAAATTTTCTGTAGAAGGACTGTTCTGTGGCTGTAGATGGTGGGGTAGGGGGTGTGAGAGGGTGTAGAAAGACCAGGAACAGCAAGAGCTTTCCTTCTAGTCCCCTAATGCTCCATCTATACTTCTCCCACTCCCTCCACACAGCAACCAAAATGATCTTTTAAAAACATGACAGGGGGCTGGAACAATGACGGGAAGTTAAGAGCATTTGCTGCTTTTGCAGAGAACCTGGGTTCAGCTTCCAGCACCCATATGTTGGCTCACAACATAACCTGTATTAGTTAATTTTTGCATTGCTCCATGCAGACACCCAGCAAGAAGCAACTTAAGGGAGGCAGGGTTTGCTTTGTCCACGGTTGGAGGGGACACGGTCTGTCATGGTGGCGAAAGCAAGGTGGCAGGAACAGGAGGCATCTGGTCACGTTGTTCCACAGTCGGGAAGCAGAGAGAGGAATGTTGGTGCTCCGCCAGCTTTATCTTTTTTTGTGTTGCCTCCAACCCAGTCCATGGAATGGTACCGGCCACATTTACTGTGGGTCTTTCCACCTCTGTAGACCTAACCTAGACAGTCGCTCACAGACATGCTCAGAGGCTTCTCTTCTTAGTAGTTCCAACTCGGTCAAGTTGATAGCTAATACTAACCACCACACTGCCATTTTATTTTTATTTATGAGTAAAGATAACAATGACAACTAAAAGAGACTGGAGAGAAACCCAAAAACATACCTCTGTGTGTGTGTGTGTGTGTGTGTGTGTGTGCGTGTGTGTTGAAAGCAAGATAAGTCTTCCTCCTGAGCCCACTGCAATATGTATGTGTATAGAGCCCCTGCTTTTTCTTGGTTGTGACATGTATACCTGTACCTAGATTGGGGGGAGGGTGTTCACTTAAAATATGTATTGACTATTGTGCTGTAAGCACAAATAGATCACATTGTATCTTTCATTTATTTCTTTGTGTAGCTGGGCTCAGGCTTGAGTTGGGTGCATTGGGCAAGCGGTGAGCCTGCTCACAGTATTCCACAATTCTTAAGAGTTTATAGACTTCAGGGCGGGGGCGGGGGGTGCACACCTTTAATCCCAGCCCTTGGGAGGCAGAGACAGGTAGATGTCTGTGAGTTCAAGGCTAACCTGGTCTACAAAGTGATTTCCAGGACAGCCAGGGCTACACAGAGAAACCTGTCTTAAAAAGCAAAAACAAAAACAAAAAGTTTATAGAAATTCCCAATTCTTTCTTTCTTTCTTTCTTTCTTTCTTTCTTTCTTTCTTTCTTTCTTTCTTTATTTATTTATTTTTTGCTTACTGTTTTTGCCACTTGCTTCCTTCTCTCCATATTCTCCATCAGAAAACCTCAAAAGGACTAGACATGGTGTCTTATACCTGTAATCTCAGCACTTGGATGGCTAAAGTAGGAGGAGTGCTATGGGTTTCAGGCCAGCTTGGAGTATAGAGTGAGTTCCAGCTTGGGCTATAGAGTGAGACCCTGTCTGAAAAAGAACATTTATTAATTTTGTGGGGTTTTTTTTTTGGGGGGGGTTGCTTTTATTTGGTTGGGTTTTTTTGTTTGTTGGTATAATGTTCTTTTAAAATGTATACACTTCACCCTGTTCATTCAAATGCTAATTTCTCTCCCCCACTCTCTGGTTTCAATCCCACATTGCATTGTGATACTTAGTCTAAGCATCACCTGTCTCAACTTTGTGTAAACATGCCAAAATAAAGCAACTGCCACAATGTTAAGCAAGAAAAAGGAAGCAGGAAGAGAGGGAGGAGCCAGAGGACAGGAAGGTGGGAGGCAGAGGAGAGCTGGGAGAGCAGAGGAGATCTTGGAATGACGTGGAGAGATGGACTGGACCTAATATATCGCTAAAAGCAAGTATAATGTGGGAAATCTAAATGTTAGGGAACTATGAGGGCTTGGAGGTTTAGGATGGAGTAACTATTGCCCAGCATTGTGTTCTAGGTTAATTAAATAAATCACAGTCTCTGTGTGGTGATTTGGTTATACAGCTTTTTAGGATTAACAGCAGCTTTAATAAAAGATAAAACAATAGTAAATATTAATCGTCACCTACAACATTTGTGGGTTTTTGTTGTTGTTGTTGTTTTTGGGTGTTTTGTTTTGTTTTTGAGACAGAGTTTCTCTGTGTAGCCCTGGCTATCCTGGAACTTGGTCTGTAGAGCAGGCTGGCCTTGAGTTCAGAGATCAGCCTTCCTCTGCCTCCCAAGTGCTGGGATTAAAGGTGTATGCCACCCCTGCCCCACTAAAAAAGAACATTTATGAATTTGTGGTCTGTGGTGTGTGTGCACTTATGGAGGACAGAAGACAGCTTACAAGAGTCACTCTCTCCTACCCATGGTTGCTGCAGTGGGAACTCAGGTCATCAGGCTTGGCAGCAGTGCCCTTACCTGTTGAACCATCACAGTGTCCCTCAAAACAAACAAACGGCAACAACAAAACTCAGCCAAAACAAGAAAGAAAAATGTCCAAATAATGTTGCTTGTTGAGGAGCAAGATGAAGCGAGAACCTCATTAAAATATATTTGTCCCCCTGACCATCGTTGACTTTTTGTTTGTTTGTTTGAGACAAAGTTTCTCTGTGCAGCCTTGACTGTCCTGGACTCGCTGGCCTTGAACCCACAGAGATCCGCCTCCTTCTGCCTTCCTGAGTGCTGGGATTACAGGCGTGTGCCACTACGCCTGGCTTACCATTCACTTTTTTTAGGAGAGAATTTATTCAGTGAAAGAAGAGTGGTTGGGGCTGAAGATATTTTAGGAGCTAAAAGGAGGGAAACGTGGGGATAACCAAGAACTACCCCATACATATGACCTGTCTGTTTCTGAATTTGTCTTGTGGTCTTTTAGGTGGTGTTCTAAGGAGCGGTCGACACTACAAGACAAAGCCCACGCATGGCATTGGAAGATACAAACACTTGGTGAAAGTACTAGAGGTAAGACGCAAGGCGGGTCCTTTGTGAAAGGATGATGTCAGGGGCGGGTGCAAAGATAGGATGATCATGTGTGCACAGGCGGGGCACAGTAGAGCTGTAAAGGAGAGATTTGGTTCTCTGTCGTCTCCAGTTATTTAGTCTGGAATCATGCAGGCTGGAGGTAGTTCTCCCAGCTTCTGATCTTGCTCATTGGCTAGATTATCAGCAAAACCCCAATTGCTGAGTTTTTAGTATTTATGATATTTTTTAGAGACAAAATCTTCTTAGCAATTAGTTCAGCATAGACTTCGGAGTAGAAGTTATAACATTAGTTATAACATTATAATATTAGTTGAGAGGCTGGAGAGATTTCTCAGCAGTTAAGAGCATGTACTGCTCTTAGCTCTGTAGACCAGGCTGGCCTTGAACTTAGAGATCCACCAGCCTCTGCCTCCCAAGTGCTGGGATTAAAGGTATGTGCCACCACTGCCCATCTGCATGGACTGCTGTTGCAGAATGCCCAAGTTTGCTTCCCAAAACCCCTATCAGGTGGCTCATAGGTAACTCCAGCTCCAGAGGAGTAGCAATGCTTGAGGTCTCTGTGGGTATCTGTAATCAAGTGCATGTAACCACACACATACACACAGGCGCACACACGCGCGCGCACACACACACACAATTAAAATAAAAATTTAAATTAACGTTAGTTGAATGAATGGTATGTGGAAAGTGAGAGATGGATTGATAGCTGGTGTTTAGAGTATTTGCAGCTGTAAATATTTTTGTAGCCCTTGGATCTTTGCAAGTGATAACTGGGAGGCATTACCAGACATCGGGCAGTCATTTCACCTGTTTCTTTGGCCCTGATGCCTGATAGCTCTGTGGATGGTTAAATTTCTCTCCATGTGAGGAGGCTTTGGCTTTGAGTCTTGAGTCTATGGCTTCCTATAGGCAGTACAATTGAGAAGAGTTTACTGGTCTAGTTAGGGAATGTTCAACAGCTTTTGCTTCTTTGGTTTATTTTCCTTCTCCCATACAACTGTCTACCTGCTATTGCTTCTCTCTCCAAGGCACAGTGCAAGCCACTGTATTTGGACCTCAAAGCTGCTAAACTTGCCATCAAAGAATTTTAGAAGAAGAACATTCGCTCTTGAGACCCGTGTCAGGCAGGCTCCTCCCAGGAAACATGCTCAGGTTGGGTCTGGTTGGGTCTGCTGTGTTGAGGCTTTGTGACCCTGGGTAAATTAGCCTCATCTTTCCAGGCCTGGTGGGCCCAGAAACGCTATGCAAAGAGTTGCCAGCTGAGTCCACAGCTTTTACCTGAGTTGTTAGCCCACCGCTATGGGTCAGGCCCAGGGCCCTATGTGTGGCAGATGGGTGTGCTACCACCAAGCGCATCCCTAGCCCTCGGCATTTGTCAGACTCAGTGTTAAGAAACGTTGGCTCTGAATAGCTCAACAGTGTTTTAATTCAGATGTCATGAAGCTTTGAACAGACACCCAGTGTGTAATATGCCTGGTGATGCCTTGCCTATTTAAAATTGGTAAGAAAACAATTGCTTTTCTTTTTTTTTTTTAATGTACATTGGTGTTCTGGTGTATGTGTGTATGTATGTCTGTGTACGGGTGTCAGTTCCCCTGGAACCGGAGTTACACACAGGTATGAGCTCTCATGTAGGTGTGGGAATTGAACCCAATTTTTTTGGAAGAATAGCCAGTGCTCTTTTTTTTTTTTTAACAATTTCTGTTCTATTTTTTTTCTATTTTTCATTTAAAAATTTTTTTTTATTAATTACAGTTTATTCACTTTGTATCCCGGCTGAAGCCCCTCCCTCCTCCTCTCCCAATCCAACCCTCCCTCACTCATCTCCTCCCATTCCCCTCCCCCAATCCACTGATAGTGGAGGTCCTCCTCCCCTTCCATCTGATCCTAGCCTATCAGGTCTCATCAGGACTGGCTGCATTGTCTTCCTCTGTGGCCTGGTAAGGCCACTTCCCCATCAGGGGAGATGATCAAAGAGAAGGCCACTGAGTTCATGTCAGAGACAGTTCCTGTTCCCATTACTAGGGAACCCACTTGGACACTGAGCTGCCTTGGGCTACATCTGACCAGGGGTTCTAGGTAATCTCCATGCACAGTCTGTGGTTGGAATATCAGTCTTAGAAAAGACCCCTGTGCCCAAATTTTTTATTTTTGTTGCTCTTTGTGGAGCTCCCCTCCAGGTCTTTCTATTTTCCCTTTCTTTCCCTGTGCTCTGTACAGATTCCCTGTACTCTGCCCAAAGTTTGGCTATGAGTCTTCAGCATCTACTTTGATATCCTGCTGGGAAGAGTCTTTCAGCAGCCCTCTGTCGTAGGTTTCTGTCCTGTTCCCTGTTTTCTCCCTCTTCCTATGTTCGTCCCAGGGCTCTTAATTGCTAAGCCATCTCTCAAACATGGAAAACAATTTCTTAATGTTTATGTTAGCATGTATTAATTATACATAACAGTATTTTTTGTTTTGTTTTTGTCTTTGAGACAGGATCTCTCTACATAGCCCTAGTTGTCCTAGAACTCACAATGTAGACCAGGCTGGGCTTGAACTCACAGAGATCTTCATGCCTCTGCCTGAGTGCTGGGATTAAAGGTGTGTACCACCAAGCCCAGCCATAAGATTTTTATGCATGTACATAATGTGTTTCAATCACATGCACCCCCTTGTTACCCTCTTATTCCTATTTATTCTACAATTCCTACTTTCTGGGTGTGTGTGTTCCAATGAGTTTCATAAAAGTAGTTGACAGGAGCATGAGTACCTGGGTAGTGTCTATAGTACTGAAGAAAAAGTCTCTCCTGTCTCCATCAACAAACTGTATTTAAGTATGTAGGGTGAGGGGCTTTCCATAACAGGTGTGGACAGGCCTGGTCTTGTGCAGGTGACCACAGCTTCTGGCTTCAGGAATGCAAAAGCCACATCATGCCCAGAAGTCAACATTCTTCCCACTTTCTTCAGGCTCTTACCTTTCCACCTTTTCTTCTGTGATGTCCCCTAAACCTTGGAGGGGTCATCTAGATGTCCCATTATGACTGGGCATTCAGCAGTCATTTATTCTTAGTACTTTGGCTAGGCAGGAGTCTCTGTAGTCACGGTGACCACTGCAAAGAGAAGCTTCTTTGGTCCAGGCTGATGGCAGCACTGATTGATACCCGATGTTAACATTGTTATTCAGAAGGCAAGGTGAGGAGACATTTGTGGTTTGACAGAACAATGGCAGCAGCTTCCTCGCTAGGGGCTATGGACTTTTGCCTAGGTTTACAGGATCAGAAAAATAATTTTTGCAGAAAGATGAATAGGACCTGGTTTATGCCCACAGGGTATAGCTATCAGAGCTAAACTATCGGAGATACTGTGCTCCGAGGACAGTGCTAAGAGGAGATGTAACTGCTTTAAAACACAGAGTGACTTACACTCCTTTGAGTTGTGGCACCTTAGAGTATATTTTGGGGTTTTATTTTAGTACGTTCCCTTTTTAAAAACGTCCTCTTTCTAAAAGCTCCATACAAATTAATAGGAAAAAGAATTAATTTTGTTTGGGTGGAGCTCAGGGTAGCTTTTTTGTTTTTCCTGTTCCTTGGGCTCTTTCCTCTATGGTAATTTTCTGCATCTGCCTCATGCTGACCAGCCCCATAGCTTGATCAAAAAGGAAACTGAGTGCTATCCATCCCTGTCCCTCACTCTGGCTTCAGCTCTCACCTTCTGAGTCCCCTGACTTCCTACATTGTATCTCTTGCTTTTCCTGCACATTTGCCTGTTTCAAGGCCTCTTCTGTGCTGCTCCCCTTTGTCACTTAAAAAACTTTTCAGCCCCCAACTCCCCCCCCCCTTTCTTTTTAGCTTATGATTCTCCTGTTGTAGGCCTGGGGCTGGGATTACAGCCATGCACCACCACCCCGTGGCTGTCTTCAACCTTTAAATGGGGACAGGATGAACATTCCTCTGAGAAACCTTGGATTTCCTGCATGGAGTTATTTGTTCTCCTATGAGCTGTCATAGTTCCTTATCTTCCCCATGTCCTGGGACTGACTGTCTTTTGTTTTTTTTTTTTTAAAAAAAAACAGGACTCTTTATTTATTTATTTTTTATTTATACAGTATTCTGCCTGCTTATGTGCCTGCAGGCCAGAAGAAGACACCAGATCACATAGATGGTTGTAAGCCACCATGTGGTTGCTGGGGATTGAACTCAGGAACTTTGGAAGAACAGTTAGTGCTTTTAACCTCTGAGCCATCTCTCCAGCCCCCGGGACTGTCTGTTTTGATGGCTACCTCTTCTTCTAGATTTCGAGATACCTAAGGGTAGATGACATGTACCTCTTTTCTTTGTTTCCTCAGTGTCCAGCATAAGACCCAGCATCAAGCAGGGACAATAAATATTGATCCAACTGAGCTGAAATGTGGTTATTGGAGCTGCCCCTCAGGGCTTTGTAAAGCAGAGTGGCAGACACCCAACAGCTGCAGGCAGCTAGCTCCTGATGACCCTGGTTGTTGGGAGGGAGTAATGCTCCTAGGATCGGGGCTGTGGGCCCTCTGATAGTATTTGCCCCGCCATGGCTAGTTCCACCGTGGCTAGCACAGTAGCTGGATGGTGGTGATAGCTGCCCTAGGAGCCTGTTCTTCAGGACAGCCCAATGAACGCTCTCATTTATAGTGTACAGAGGCTCCATCCTGCTGGCTTGTCGCTTTTCACCCCTCTGGAGACCTGGCCTAGATAGATAAACTGTGTAGTCTTCTTGAAACCTCAAGGCAAAAAAACAAACAAACACAACAAAAACAGTAAGTAACCAGGTTCCTATTTTTTTCCTTTCCTTTCTCGTTCTCTTAGAGTTTGATGTCCCGAGGAGATGTTAGTCAATTCTCAAGATCAAAGTGCCTTTTTCTACTGATGTTCTCCCTTCCCTCCTTCCAAATGCACTACTCAGTCTTCTGAGGGTTTTTTTTTTTTTTTTCAAGGGCGGGTTGTTTGTTTGTTTTGAGACAGGGTCTGACTGTCTGGTCTGGAACTTACAGAGATCCACCTGTCTCCTCTGCCTCTTGAACGTTGGCGTTAAAGGAGTTTGCCACCATGCCAGCCACCTTCTGACTTTTGAACCTTGGAAAAAAGAGGCATCTGATTCACCTCTTCTTGTCAATGCTACTTGGCTTTCTTGCTTGGCTTCATTTATAACTCTTCATTTGTTTCCCATCCATGAAATCATGTGTCCTTGTCCCTGAGGAGGTAATGAGGGGAGGGATTGAGTGAAGCTTCTTGGGAAGCACAGGTCTCTTAGAGCACAGGCCCAGTCCCTTTCTTGATGATCTTCTGCATACTTTCTCACAGACCCATGTTCTTGCCTGTTTCTGTGCCTTTGCACATAACCTTTCCTCTCCAAGAACTCATACCCTTCCTGTTTTCTCCATGGTTCTCATCCTGCAAGACCCAGCTTGACTCATGACAATGAGGGACCACTTTTCAGTAAGCATCTCTGGACTCAGCACTTACCTTGTAAATTTCATGTTTCTCTAAATGCCTTGCTTCCTTCTGTTGGATTTTAAATGTGTCAGGTTTTTTTTTTTTTTTTGAGTGATTTTTCCTTGACATGTTAAAAGTAATAATAGTGTAGCTGTTCAAAGACCCCATTCTAGCTATTAACTGTTGGTCAAAATTGCAACAAGCAGCACAAATCACCAAGGTCAATTTCTTATGGAGCCAAAACTTTGTTAAATCACGAGACTTGATGGGCTTTTACAGAGCCCAGAGTCTTGTCAGTTCATGTCACAGTATATTCAAAGTTCCTTTATTTCTGTTAGCAACTTTGTTGTTGTTCTACACACTCCAATTTGGGGCCTGTTGTACCAGTGAAGTTTCTTTGTTTGTCACTTTATTATTTAAAATAATAATAATAGTCTGGCTGCTGAGGTGGCTCAGTGGGTATGAGTGCTCGCTGCACAAGCTGACTGATCCCTGGAACCCATGGTGGAGGCAGAGAACTGACTTCTGGAAGTACTTGTCCTCTGATGTGTATGTGAGCCGCACACATACACAAACACAAATAATGAAAAAGTTTCACAGCTGTGTAATTTACTGACTCTCACTCACTCACTTGCTCTTAGCTGTTCTCTAGCTTCCAATCTTGAGGTAGTAGCAGCTCAGCAATCAGAATTGCAAAGAGGAGGGTGTGGGAAGGAGAAGTCGGAGCAGGCTCTGGGGCAAGAGAGTAAGCTGTGACTTTCATAACTCAGCTGATTTCCGTCTTTACAGAATGGCCCTTAGCAATCAAGATGCCTTTTCTCTGGGAAACTTTATGCTGTTTTTACTGTTGACACAAAGGAGGTGTCTCCCATATTGGGCATATACTTATTTTGTTTTAGCATCTCTATATAGAGATCAGTACTCATGGCAACAAGTCTGAGGAGACTGGAGTCATTTCCAGAAAAATCAACAAGTTGGAATTGCTTTATAGTTAACAGTCCTAGCAAACTGGGACAAGATTGCTTTGTCATCCAGTGACTGCAGGTCTAGAGTGGATTGCAGGAGTGGCTTGGAAAGACTTGCCGTACACTAACCATGTTCCCCTTAGGTCTATTCCTAAGGAGAATGCCATTGTTGAATGTCTGCGCGTGCCCGCCCTGTGCTGAGCATTGATCTTCAGGGGAACAGGCTTTGGTCTGCAAAGGCACGGTCAGCTGAGAAAGATCTCCATACCTGACTGAATTCATATGCTGAGCTCCTTCCTGGAGGAACAAGGCATTAAGAGATCAGGAATCCTGTCATGTGCATGTGTGTGTGCATATATATGTACATACAATGCCTATGTGCACATGTACATGTCGAAGTGCCGTCAGCTTCAGATGAATATGTAAATGAAGTGACGTCTCCTGCAAGAGTCAGTGAAGTTAATGAGTGTCAGCACAGTAAAGATCTGTTAAATACCACCTGTTCCTTGGCACTGGGTGTGGAACGGTCATCTGGGAGTATCTAAGTGCTGGGGGTAGTTGTAACACCGAGATACACAGAATGTAAAATGGTTACCTGAGGGTTTTCCAGATTCAGAGAGTGGCTTCTATGAGGACCTGGCCTTTGCTATGAGAGCTCTGGTCTCCAGATCCCTAGGAGTCCTGCCTGCCTCACTGTTCTTTCAAATTACAAGTTTTAATTTTCAACTTACAAATGAGAAGTATGGCAGAACAATGATGCTATGCTTAATTGATTTCTATACGAAAGGGAAAGAAACTTCAATGTTGTCCAAGCTCTTACTGCAGGGAGTCAAATCACTCCCTCAATTTATATAATACATGCTGTGGGCACATGCCTGTAAGCCCAGAATTCAGGGAGGAAGAGGCAGAAGTATTCGAGACAAGCCTGGTCTACAAAGCAAGACCAGGACAGCCAAGGCCACCCAGAGAAACTGTCTCAAAAAAAAAAAAGGAATATATTTAAGGTGCCAGTTGTGGTGCATGTCTTTAATCCCAGTACTCGGGAGGCAGAGGCAGGTGATCTGTGAGTTCAAGGACAGCCTGTTCTACATAGTTAGTTCCAGGACAGCCAGCACTACATAGTGAGACTCTGTTTTAAAACAACAACAAAAACTCTACAAAACAATTTCTTTTGCTATACCAGTAGCTGTGATGACTATATACTGGGCTTTACAAAGATCTTTTTGTTTTTACAGTATTTAAAGCTGGTATGTTTAATTCTCATAATATACTGGCCATTAAAGTTGTAGTGTAAGGAATCAGAGACCTAGAAAGATTGATGACTTACCCAAGTGAATGGTGATTTCTGGAGCTGTATTTGAACTAAAGATGGTCAGGACCTATCTAACATCTGTGCTGTTTCCATTTTATGGAAGCTCATCAACGGCCCCTGTCATTGTTTGCAGCGTCACAATAAATGAGGAAACTGGTTCCTGAGTGTTTGACACTGAGCTATGAATATGCTCACCCAGTCAGCATGCACTCGGTCATTACAGGTGTTTCAGAGAACTATCCCTACATCATTCAGGCCCTCAGCTGTCGGCCTCACTGTTCTCGTTACTACTGGAAGCAGAGTGCTTCCTCAGGGCAGGGTTTTAGCGGAGAGATGGTGGGCGGTGCAGCTCTTCCCTGGTTCTCCTGCTCTAAAGGGTACCCCCTGACATCTGACTGACAGGTGTCACACTTCACAGCATGGAGCCTGGGCCCAGCTTCCCTCCCTAAATAAACAGAAAGTCCTTATTCTGCCGTTCTCTCATATTGAAACCCTAAACCAGTATTTGCTCTCTGAATCAGGGGAGGAGAGATCTCTTCCAACTGTGAGAGAACCTGTGATCCTAATTTTACTCTCCTGTCAGCTCTTTGCCAGTGAGAGTGGGCGAAAACTTTTTTTTGTGGTCCATTTGGAGGATCAGAGTATAATCCTGTGGGTCACACTACCCTGGGCCACTTAGTAAATCCAGCCAGCCACAGCAGTGCGGAAGTTTGTTGGACGGTGACTACTGCTCCTGGCACTTTTTTCCTAGCCTTTCCTTTCTTGCCTGACTGACCTTGTGCTGCTGGAGTAGGCTTCCAAAGCACAGCTCTGTTCGCATATATCCCTTTGGATCTCTAATAATTCCCAGTGGCATTCATTACGGCCTGGACTCAGCAGTAGGAATAGAGAAGGTAGATGGGTAGGAGAATGCAGTAAAATTACATAAACTAGCGGGAAAAGGCGTAGCTCAGGGATAGAGCTTGTGTTTGCCATGCACAAGGCCAGAGTTTAATCCCCTGTAACCTCCAAAACCCACCATCAAAAAACACAAAAGGTTTTCAGGGTCTGGGATTATTTGCAGTTGAACTCTCGCTGGCTGTGCTGTGCCCTGGCTCAGAACCGAAGTATAATAATCTCACAATGGTCTTGATAATGTAGCTCTGTCCAGGCAGATCTAGGCCAGCATGGAAAAGCAGGGGGGACGCCAAGAGGGAGACTGGAATCAGCTTTCTTTGTTCTCTTAAAGCAGAGCCTCTGAAGAGGCCTGGCACACCCCTCGTCTACACAAAGCCTCCTGCAGGCCTCAGAGGAGCTCCTCCCCTCTCTGCGGGAGTCTGCACCCACTCCCTTTCCCTCCAGACGTCAGCCTTCTCCACTGCGGTATTTAACCGTCGTGGTGAAGAATCCTGGCTGGATTTCACCTGCAAAGTGTTGATCTTGGCTTTCCACTCACAGCAAGGCCTGGAACCCTGCTGTGGCCACTTCTGTTGAAAACCTTAGTAATACAGAGGAGCCTGCTCTAGAGAAATATCTGTATTGCAGTTAAACAGTTCCAGATTTTAGTTTCTGAAGTCTGTCTTTTCAGCTATGTAACTCTGAAAAACAAACCTTAATGTTTCTGGCTTCATATTTTTTCTGATACAGAATCAGGATAAAGTTAGGATATGCTTTCTGTATTAATCACTTTCCATTGAACATTTTCTTCCCCACACTGGATGCTCTCGTAGGCTGACCTGGAAAGTGGCGACACTGTCAGGAGCAGTACTATGGCAACTGCTGTGCAGCGGTGACTAAAGATACTAAAGCCTTAGGTTTTCTTTTTGGAAACAGGGTTTTAATATGTAGCCTGGAACTTGTGACCTTCCTGCCAGTTTCCTGGGTGTTAGGGTTACAGGAGTGTACTCCTGTGGTTATCGACCTCCATTCTCTCCTTCAGTGCTAGGAATTCAGCCTGCCCTATCTTGAGTATAAGAACATGCTTTATCACCCAGCTCTACCTCAACCTCCAACATTCCTTTTTCTTTTTCTTTTTCTTTTTTTGAGACAGGGTTTCTCTGTGTAGGCCTAGCTGCTGTCTTGCTTTGTAGACCAGGCTGGCTTCAAACTCATAGTGATCCACCTGCCTCTGCCTCCCTGAGTGCTGGGATTAAAAGTGTGTGCCATCACTGCCCAACTCCCCCAATATTCTTTGAAAGTGATGATTTTTTTTTTTTTTTTTTTTTTACGGGGGTTGGAGAGATGGCTCAGAGTTTAAGAGCACTGACTATTCTTCCAAAGGTCCTGAGTTCAACTCCCAGCAACCACATGGTGGTTCATAACCATCTATAATAAGATATGATGCCCTCTTCTGGCGTGCAGGCAGAATGCTATATAAATAATAAACAAATCTTTTTTAAAAATTATTTTGCCAGCAGCAAGGCTGAGTGAATCTAAGAATCTCCAGTTATTATTGGGAGCAATGTTATACAGACTCAAGCATAGACAACAGCACCCAACAAATACAGAAACATCTTTTTTTTTTTTTTTTTTTTTTTTTCAGTTTTTCAAAACAAGGTTTCTCTGTGTAACCTTGGCTGTCCTGGACTTTGTAGATCAGGCTCACAGCAATCCACCTGCCTTTGCCTCCCTGCGTGCTGGGATTACAGGCATATGTCACTGCTCCTGGCTCAGAAACATCTTTTTACCTATGGATATTTAGTATATGACAGAGATGACAGTATGTTGCTATGGTGCTAGGTCATCTGACCTGATTGTTCACACAAGAAAGGTGACCCTTGGCCCCTGTTCACATCGCACTAAGAGTAGATTGTGGGGCCGACAAGATCACTCTGGGTAAAGGCCTGCTGCCAAGACTCATCTCCCAAATCAACATGGTGGAAAGAGAATCAATTCCTCAGTTCATCTTCTGCCATGTGCCATGGCATGTACATCCATGCATACACAGAGATACACTTACACACACACAATCATTCCAAGCAAACAAACAAAAAGCATTTTGGGTTGAAGACATAGCTAGGCCAACACCGAAAAAGTTGTTTATTTTTTTGCTATTGCATAACGCTATCAATTTGTAAGTTGAGAAACAGGGCTAGAGGTGGTGGGTGAATCTCAAGACAAAGTAACGGTGGAAGGCAGCCAGATAGAGTCCTGTTACAATAACACCAGCTCTATTCGCCTTGTACTGGCTGCTGGTAAGGGAAGCTGCCTATTCCTTCCCATGAGAACTGTCGCATCTCAGAAGGGTGACCTGAGGGGGAAAAGGTAAACAATTGTACTTGAAAGGTTGTTTTTTAAAAATATGAACCCATTATGATTAAATTTCTTCTTTGTTTTTTTAAAGTTTATTTTATTTTTATGTGCATTAGTATGAAGGTGTTAGATCCCTTGGAACTGGAGTTACAAATAATTGTGAGCTGCCATGTGGGTGCTGGGTCCTTTGGAAGAGCAGACAGTGCTCCTAATCACTGAGCCATCTCTCCAGCTCCTTTTTTTATTTTTACTTTTTAACATAAGGTTTCACTGTCTGGCCCTGGCTGGCCTGGAACTCCCCATGTAGACCAAGCTAGCAGAAATCCACTTGACCCTGCCTCCTGAGTGCTAGAATTAGAGGCCTGCCACCATACCCAGGTGTTTACTTTTCTTATACAACACTGACTTATTTTCTTTCTCTTTATTTCCTACTCAGCCCAAAAAGAAGAAAGCAAAAGTACAAGTGAGAGCCATTAATCTGGGGACAGATTATGAATATGGCATTTTAAATATCCACATGACTGCTTATGACATGACTCTGGCAGAAAGTTATGCTCAGTATGTCCACCGCCTCTGCAACCAGCTCTCCATCAAAGTCGAGGAAAGGTAGGAAGGATGCCTTTTGGGGGATGTTCCCGGCCTTGGTGTCATGCTCCATTTCTCTGTCAAGTCAGGTTTTAGGAAACTAGTATACATGGAATGAAAGTTACTCTTTAATTACGTACCTGCCACAGTCAAGGTACAGAATAGCTCACTAACCTCGGAAGCCGCCTCCTCCCTACCGAAGTCTCTGGCAGCCACTGGTAAGTTGTCTAGGCCACTTCTTAAATGTATTCATTAATTGATTGTGTGTGCTGCTCACACACGCCTCGGTGCATATGGCACAACGTGTGTGGAGGCCAAAGATCAGTTTGCAGAATCAGTTCTTGTGTCCCCTTATGTGTGGCTCTGGGATGGAACTCTGTGGTCCTCAGACTCTGTGGCAGGTGCCGTCCCTGCCGAGACTGCTTCTCACTGCCCTTGTTCCTGTTACGCTGGTTTATATGTCTGTACTTACACTAATGCTCCATATTGTGGGATATTACTATAGCTTGATTATGCTTTGTTATTCTTAAAAATTATTTTTCTATAATGGTCTTTTGTTTCTTCCATTAAAATTTTTTATTAACTTGTTGATATCTATAGAGAATCCTGCTGGGATTTTTTATTTTATTTTATTTTTTATGTGTGGGGCCTGTTATGTTTGGGGGAAATTGAAGTCATAATAATTTTTCCATTGATTCAGGCATTTTTGCCTGCCCTCCTTTTCATTCATTCTCTGGATTTTCTGGAAAACTGTAGAAGGGAACTAACATTTAGAGTTTATCCCAGGGCAGCTTTTTTCATATCTTATCTCTGTTTCTGATGGCATGCGTGTCCTGTGGTTTGCCTTAAATAACATTAAGTCACTTGATGGGAAATGGCTTCCGTTTTAAGTCCTTACTCAACTTAATTATGCCAAGGAGACATTCCCAGAGTGGCACTGGTGTGTCCTGAACACTGATCTACACGTCCTGATCTTTGCAACAGAGAGGGATATTGGGCTTGTAATCTTTGGCAAGCGCTGATAACTCACTAGAATTTATGACGTGACTTTGTTTTCAATGTGTTTATTTTTAACTTGCCTTTTCCTTATGACAGCTGATATGAGTTTTCATTAACCCATATCATGACGTAAAATTGGACTTTCTGCAGCATCATTTCCTTTCAATGAACATATTCTGTGAGCTTTGACTAATGGACACAGTAGAATCAATTCCATTGTAATCAAGACATAGACCATTTCTGCCATCCTGAGTTCTCTGCTTCTGTAGTCACTCCTTTCCCACAAGTCCTTGCTAACCTTTAACCTACTTCCTTTCCATGTAGTTTTGCCTTTTTCAGAATGACATATAAATAAAAAATACAGCAATTCCCTTTTGAATACAGCATTGTTCACTTAGAATTATATAGTCAAAATTTACCCATATTTGCCTTCATCAAACACTTTGCTCCTTTTTGTTGTTTAGTAGCATTTCACTTCAGTTTCTCCATTTACTACTTGAAGAGTATTTGTGCTTCAATTTTTGGCAATTATGAATAAAGACACTACAAATAGGTATGGGTTTCTGTAAGAACAAAAGTTTTTATTTCTGAGTGATTTATGGTCAAATGATAAGTGTAGTATATATTTGAATTTATAGAAGACTCTGCAAGCTTTTCTAAAGTGGATGAATACTTACTTCCTCACCAACAGTGTCTGAGTTCCACATAGTTCTACATCTCACATTTCTTCTTTTTTTTTTTAAGATTTAATTTATTATTTATACAGTGTTCTGCCTGCATGTGTGCCAGCATACCAGAAGAGGGCACCAGATCTCTGTTACAAATGGTTATGAGCCACCATGTGGTTGCTGGGAATTGAACTCAGGACCTTGGGAAGAGCAGACAGTGCTCTTAACCACTGAGCCATCTCTCCAATCCTCACATTTCTCTTAAAACCAGTTTTTAAGTGAGCTGACTTACAAATGGGTAAATAACAATTTAGGTAGTTTGTCATTGTGACAAGGTTATAAGTGGTGTTTGGCTTGTATATATACAAAAATGACCATTTCTTCTTTGATATTCATATATTCCCATTTTATAGACTAGCAAACCAAGGATCTGAACACTGAAGTCACAGAACCAGGAAGTTCCCAGGATTTCAAGTTAGTTTTGTCTGGTTTCCGTATTTTCAGTTATAGTAAGTCTTAGGTCCTTAAGCCAAATCTGAACTTTTAAGCGTTCGTAATGTGGAGTGCAGCTGTTAAAAGTACCATTCGAGAGTTGATAAGCTGTGGCTTTTGCTCTCGAAGGCAACAGCACCCTCAGTCTTTCAGGCCTGAACATGGGCTCCAGCTTTCTGATGCCTCCGAGGACTTGATGCTCTGCAGCACTCAGCACACACGTCCGCGGTGTCCCCTGGTGCCCTCTTTATTCTCAGTTCCCTTCCCTGACTGTGTTCCTTGTAGATGGGGATGATGATCTTTGTTCAGCCCTAGCACGAGGTCTGCCACGTGGGAAACATTCAGTCAGTGTTGAAGATTGACAGTTCCTGACTATGACTTTACAATCTAGTTGTGTGGGACACAATTTCTAAAACTTAGGGAAAAGGCTTGTAATTGATAAAAACTGTTGCTGAGCCCTTTCCCCACTTTGTGGCGGGCTCTACTAAACATTCTGACTAGTCACATTATGGTTAGTGTTTGCAGTAATTCTGACTCCAGCTGGATAAGAAGATCGAATACTGCTTTCAGGAAACATACACACACATATGTGTACATGCATGCACACGAAGAAATGGTCTTAGCATGAAAGAGAGTCCATGAAAAAGTGTGCTTCAGACTGGGAGATGGCTCAGTAGGTAAAGTGCTCGCTGTGCAGGCAAGAGGACCCCAGCACACGTGTGGCTGCACACAGCTGTAATCTTCCACTGGGAGTGGACACTGGTGACCTTTGGCCTCCACATCCAGCCACACGGGCAAGTGAACCCCTGTTGTGACCCGCGTAATCGTCTCGCCAGCAAGAACGCACTCGGACAACAGGATCCTTCTGCAGCAAACTTTATTACAGTCAAGTGATGAAAGGAGGAAGACCCCGAGCCCCGAAGTGGCGCTGTTTATATAAGCCCTGCTCGGACCAGAGTGGTGTGAGATGACGTATCATTCCCTGATTGGCTGCTCACCCATGGTGTGAGATGACCTGATTGGCTGCTCACCCATCACCCCATATGACGCCCAGGGCTGGGCAGTGACTTGGCGCGCCTTCGCCTTAGTGCATGCGCAACTCCACGTGTTTACCAGGATGAGAGCCGGATGCCAGCGCCATCTTGTAATGGCGACTTTACTCTGGGCTCTCTACAAACCCCCACACAGCACATGCGCATGTCGTACGTGCACACAAAGTGCACACTTTACTCCTTTCACCAGTTAAGTCTTGGCTAACATAGTAAATAGGTGCTTTCTGTGAGCTGATGGCCGTTGGCTCGGCAATCCCATCTGTGGAGCACTTAGAAGGACAAGCGTGGGTGCAGCCTTTGAGTCAAAGTGGCTGCATTCAGACTCTAGCTCGTCAGTTATTAGTAGGCTAACCCTAAGCATGCTGAACCCATTTGCTTATCAGTGTAAGGAGGATGATAATGTGTCCGTTTCTTCCAGCTCCGAGAATTCAGTAGTATAGTACATGACAGTGTGTGCCATGGACATCAGCTCGTTGCAAACACTCCAGACACCATGGTGTGATCAATACTGATGAACAGTTTTGTTCTACTAGCAGAGGTTACAGATACCTTCTCAGAGTTTGGTGACAAAGAGGCACTAAATGTTATTTCCATAATGCTACTGTCATGCTTCTTAAAGATGTCACTGTAAAATCTAAATTAGGAGCTGGAGAGATGGCTCAGAGGTTAAGAGCACTGTCTGTTCTTCCAAAGGTCCTGGGTTCAGTTCCCAGCAACCACATGGTGGCACATGACCATCTATAATGAGATCTGGTGCCCTCTTCTGGCCTGCAGTCACACAGGCAGAATACTGTATAAATAATAAATAAATAATTCTTTAAAACAAAACAAACAACCAAATTAGGTTGTACTTGGGCGGGTGCATTAAAGTACAAACATTTGTTGAACGTGCTGTCAGCCAGGCACTTTGAAAAAGCTAAATCATTGTTTTGTATATTATTTACTTCATAAAAAGCCCTTGTCTTTGGTGGCCCAAAGCAGCTCTGGATCCAGACTACCAGGGTGGGGTGGAAAGGAAGTGTTTAACTCTCTGCTACATTCTTACTCTGTAATAATAGACAATTTACTTAACCTCCCATGTCTTAGTTTCCTCGTGTATGAAATAGAGTTAATAAAAAGTACCAACTCAAAAAGCCTATACTGAAAATTAAGGGAGGAAATAAACTTAAATCACAAAGAACTGTGTCTCACAAAGAACCTAAGTATGATTCCCAGACTCCACATAAGAATAGCTGAGTGTGCTATCAAATGCTTGTCTTCCCAGTGCTGGGGATGTAGAGGCAGATCTCTGGGGCTCACTGGCCAGCCTGCTTAGTCTACTTGGGGTGTTCTAGGCCAGCAAGAGCACCTGAGGAACAAGCACACAAGGCTGGTTCTCTGATCTCCACGTATGCATGCACACACACTAATAATAATAATAGTAACAATAATAATGTAATTGAAGCTTGTCCCTAATCCTGTATTTGAGCCCATTTTTCTCCTGTCTGGGTCTCGGTTCTTCTGACAGGTACTTGATGTAGGATTTGGTCTCACTTCTCTAGAATGGAAATGTGACCACGTCCTTTCCTGCTTAAAAAGCTTCTTGTCTCCTTGGCACTTCATCGCTTCTCACTGTCTTAGTCTAAAGTCTTCTGTGGCTTGCTGGGTACTGCAGACCCGGGCACTCTTCACTTCTTTTAATTCATCTTTCCCTTCCTCCTCTCTGCTTCAGTGTTTGATTTCTACTTCAAGACCTTTGCTTATGTAAGTTGGCAGAGTTTGAACTATTCTTCTGCCTTCCTCTAACCCCTTGCTTTTTTCCTTTCCTTTCCCTCTTTTCATCCCTCCCTCTCTCTTTTCCTTTCTTCCTCTCTTTATTTTGAGATAGGGTGTCATGTGGCCCAGGCTGGCCTTGAACTCACTTTGTCGCTAAGGATGATCCTTCTACCTCCCTCTCCAGGTACTAAGATTAAGGGTGTGTGCCATTATGGTTTACTTAATTCTGCATTGTGAATTGAACTCAGGTCTTCATGCTTGCTAAACAAGAACTCTATCAATTGAGCTATATCTTCAGCCCAGCCCCTATTTTTTCTTGGGTGTCATCTTAATTATTACTTCTTTAAGAAAGCTTATTAAATTAAATTCCTATGTTATATATTCAGTAATTCAGAAGAAATAAAGGGTACATAAAGTCCCTTTTATAAAATGCCTTTTTTATTATTTTTTTATTTTTGTTTTTCAAGACAGGGTTTCTCTGGGTAGCCTTGGCTGTCCTAGACTCACTTTGTAGAGCAGGCTGGCCTTGAACTCACAGAGATCCGCCTGCCTGGTTACAGGTGTGCACCACACTCCCGGCTCATAACATACATTCCTTATTTTTAGACTTATTTAACTATCACTTTCAAATTATATTCTGTATTATGTTAAATTCTATAAGGCAAGAGCTACTTCTGTTCTCAGTAGTGGTTCAGCCCTAGGACCTGGCCTAGTCTACAGTACATTCTGAGCACGGAATAAATGCCCGTTGATTTGGATTATGTTCCAGCAATCATGGGCGTGCTTCTTAGAAAAGCAGGATGAATTGCACACTGGGTTTTGTGTCTCTCTTGGCTCTTTGCTGCAAATAGCTCAGCATAAAGAGCTATTTGTTTTACCAGTTCACTTCCCTGCATTGATTGAGGTTTTCCAACTGTTGTATCACTAGGCATTCACATTGCCCAGCTTGTCAGAGATGAATTTGTTTTCTTCTGATTTTCATTTAATTTTTCCTCTGGAGTGGGAATGGCGGTATGGGGATAATGACTGTGACCTTGAGGTGGAATTGGGGTAGAAGCGCAGCTCGCCAGCTTTTGTCTGCATGCATCTGAAATGCCAGCTGCCCCTCCTGCAGGAGAGGGGAGGAAGAGGCCTCCCTCCTGATCTGCCTGCTCCCTTGCTAAGCAGTTGCCTGGGGACAGAACTCACCCTTATCGGGAGCAGCTTCCAGGCCTGAAGCTGACCAGCCTGTGTTCCAGGGAGAGTGGAAGTGCCAGTCAGCGTGGCTGCTGTGAGGCCACTCTTTCTTCCCCTTAAAAAAAAAAAATCCACTTGTGCATTTCTGGCTACTTTTGGCTTTGTTTTGGCAGCGCTGAGGATTGAATGTGGGGCCTTATACATGCTCAGCAGGTCCTCCTCCCCAGCTTTCCCAGAGCCTTGTCTGCATCCAAAGAGAGCACTGTCTACTGGGTTGACTCTTCAAATAGAGTTTTTCACTTCCCTTTCTGTTTCTGCTGTTTGATCAGCCTTTATTCATTTTGGGGGTGGGAGGGTTGTAAAATACAGAGAATGCAGATAAGGGAAGAAAAATTACCTGTAGTCTGACTACTTAAAGGCATATTCTACTTGAAATGACCAGTTTTCTCAGTATTTATTTATTTGTTCGTTTAGATGCGGAATCACTGTGTAGCCATAATGGTTCGAAACAACCTAATCATCCTGCCTCTACCTCCCAGTATTTGCTGGTATTACATGAGTGAGTGTGTGTGTGTGTATGTGTGTGTGTGAGTGTGTGTGTGTGTGTGTAGGCCAGATGTCTTCCTCAGTTGGTCTCCACCTTGTTCGTTCGTTCATTCTTTCTTAATCTTTCTTTCTCTCTCTGTCTCTCTCTCCTTCTTTCTGTGTGGTTTTTTCAGACAAGATTTCTCTGTGTAGCCTTGGCTGTTCCAGAACTTGCTCTGTAGATCAGGCTGGCCTCAAACTCAGAAATCGCCAGCCTCTACCTCCCAAGTGTTGGGATTAAAGGCATGCACCACTACTGCCCTAAGTACATTTTTAAAAAGTTATTTTATGTGTATGAATATTTTACCTGTATGCATGTATGTTTGTGCACCACATACATGCCTAGTACCTGCTGAGGCCAGAAGAGGGCATTAGATCCCCTGGAAGTGGAGCTACAGATGGTCATGACCTGCCATGTGGATGCTGGGACTGAAACCTGGGGTTCCCTGAAGAACAGCTAGTGCTTGTAACTGCCAAACCATTTCTCCAGCATCCTAAATACATTTTTTATGTCTTGGTAAACCACTACTTCACCCCATGAAGCCATCTCTGAACCCCTTTTTCTCTGAAATATTTGACAACTCTTTAAAGGCATGGACTTCATTTGTCAGTAGGATGCCTGGGGCAGAAAAGGCCGGTAATAATTTTTATATTATATTTGCTTGTGTGGGTGCACACATGCATGGGCATGGCACAGCTGGAGCCTAGAAGACACTTCGGGAGGCAGTTTCTTGCGGGAGGCGGTGTTCTCCTTTCGCTATGTAGGTCCCAGAGGCTGAACTTAGGTTGTCAGGCGTGGTGTCTGCCACCTTTACCCACAGACCCATCCTGCAGGCTTAAATATTTTTTTAATGAATAAATCAATGAAATCTTACTGAAAATAAGCATTGAAATGTAAAACCCGTGATTAGTGATATAAATGGACAGCTCCCAATGTAGTCAGTCTTTTCTGCAGAATGCCCGAAGGGATAAGGAGCATCGCAGCACTTTCTGCTTCTCAGAGCTTTCACATCATTATTTTGTTTGACCTTCTGTAGAGTCTGTGATTGTGCCCCCACTTTTTAATATTGTGGCTTTATTACCACATTTGCATGGAGAGAGGAATCAGAGATTATGCTGGAAGCAGGAGGTGGCGCTGCTGTTGGGAGCAGCTCCCTGAAGGAGTCCACAGTACTCACGAGTTCATTGACTGTTTATCAGGGCAAAAGAACTGGCACTTGTGGGTGTGGTATGACAGGCAAGGTGCTGTGTAGTCTCAGTCACAGCAGCAAACCTGTGAGCAAGGCTATATACTTCTCACTCCATAGCTGAGGAACAAACACACAGAAAGAGGCTGAATTGACCTGCCGAGAGTCAAGCGGTGGGTAAGGGGCATTTGTCTGGGATCATCGTGTTTCTGTTTCATTTTCTGTCACACTAAGTGTCCTTCTCTAGAAGTCCATCTGTAGAGAGCACACCTTTGCTGCCCCTTGGTGAACTGTGGCATGTGGAAAATTGGGGCTTCTATTGTCATCCTTAGTATGTAATTCTCTTCAGTCTGATGAGCTTTTTGCTGAGAAGAATGCAACCCTGACACCGTATTTCTGCGCAGCCGTTAGTCCATGTTTACCCCCACGTCGGGTCCTCTGTGCTCACAGAGGCTCAGATGGTAATTTCATTTACACATGAAACTCCAAGGGAGAGCGGCTCCCCCGGCACATATTGCTCATAAATGGTAGACTGCAAACACACTGGTCTTCTCCCTGTAGAGCTTGGCCTGCTGAAGCTAATAGAGAGCATGGATTCGGCTGTAGTCACCCAACCTGGGTGACTGCAGCCATTCTGTCCCACTGGAGGGGTCTCTGTGGCATTCTGTGGACAGAGGCAGGGATTCCAAGACCAGCCCCCACAGTGAGAATCTCCTGGGCTGGAATGTTCTTATGCTGACCTTGAAAGAAACTTCCAGAACTGTTGGCTAGAACGCCGTATTTCTCCGGAGAAAGCACGGTGGCCAAGGTTTGCCTCCGAGGTATACCCAAGCGCTGGTCTGGATGCCTTTAGAACTGGTTCTTTTTCAGGAGCAGCAAGTATGTATTATCACCAGCTGTTGTCTCAGTTAAGTGTGAGGAGGGACACAGAAAGGCGCTGAACACGGTGTGTTTCCTGAGAGTTGAGAGGCGTCTGGTGGAGATAGAGTGTCTCCTTCCTTACTCCTGGCTGCAGGGCAGCATCCTCTGGGAGAGAAGACACGGAGTGGTGGTTGCACTCACAGGTGGCCCTGGTTGAGGTGCTGTTGGCTTGAGTGGACAGTCTCAACAGTTAACTCTTCTTCTGCAGCTATGCCATGCCCACCAAAACCATGGAAGTGATGCGGCTCCCCGACCAAGGCAGCAAAATGATCCTAGACTCAGTCCTCACCACCCACGAACGGGTGGTTCAGGTAGGAACTCCGAGGGATCCTCAGGTGCTTTTGCTTCTCTGGTTCCTTCCCTCCATCTTTTTCTCCATCTGTCATACTTTTCTTACTTTTGTCTTCCTTTCTTTAAACCATTGGTTCTCAACTTTCATAATGCTGTGACCCTTTAATACAGTTCCTCATGTTATGGTGACCCCTAACATAGTATTGTTTTCATAATTATTCCATAACTGTAATTTTGCTACTGTTAGGAATCATAATATAAGTATCTGTGTTTTCCCATGGTCTGTGAAAGGGTCATTTGACCCCCAAAATGGATCACGATCCACAGGTTGAGAATGCCTTAAATGATAGTGCACTCCAGAGCTGGGTTCTTGACTCCTCAACTGCTGTGAAATCACATTTATTCCCCAAGCTTTCTTACATACCAATGCCCCTAGGTGTACAGACACACACATAGGTGTACATGTATATAAGTATATGTGTGTATGTAGATGCCTGATCTGTTGCCTGAGCGTCAAACACGGTAGACCCGCTTGTCTAGTGGACTCTGGTGGATGCTCCACAGTGTAGTCCCTGACCTCATTTCAGGGGACAGCTTCCCTCTTTGCCTGTAATGCTTTGAGCCTAATGCTTGAGCCTTCTCTGTCTTCGTGTATTGACCAAATTCCTTACCTTTTGCCAGTTAAAAGTCTTTCAGATCCCTCTTTTTCACTGTGCACTCATACCGATGTGACCATTTACTTTTCCTGCTTTCTTTAGCTCTAATATTGTCTTCCTTTTCTTCTGTGCAGAGATAGGAGGGTAACAACCACACCACAGTAGAGGTGCCCAGAGTTGAGAACCCACTGTCTCGAACCTCGCCCTCTGTGGAGTCATCATGCCATACAGTTCACTCAGAGCACACACTGACAGCGTTTGTATATTCAAACAGTTATGTAACCATTACTAGTCAGTTATAGAACACTTTAATTACCTCAGAAAGAGACCCTGTATCAGCCAGCAGTTGCTCCTCTTTCCAAGCCCTCCCTAGCCCCTTGTAACCACAAATCCACTTTCTCTGTGGATTGATTGTGTTTTACATAAGCAGAATTGTATGATTTGTGACCTTTTAATAAAGCCTGGCATGGTAACACATACCTGTAGTCTGAATAGTTACAAAGCTGAGGCAGGAGGATTGGTGTGAATTTGAGACTTGCCTGAGCTATATAATGAGACCCTATCTCAATAAATTAAAATTTCTACATTAGAAATGCGTTTTTGTGTCTGGCTTCACTTGGTGTGTTTTCAAGGTTGCTCATAGTGAAGCATGATTGGCACCTCATTAATTTTTGTGGCCAAGTAATATTCCATTGTATGGAATTTAGGTACAGTAATATTCCATTGTATGGAATTTTAGTTGTAGTTCCATTCTCTTCCCCTCTTCAATCCACTGAAGAAGCTCATCAGCAAGGTAGTAAACGTGCAGAGGAGGGTCTCCTGAATCTAAATATGCTAATTTAAAAACTACTAAAGTAACTGGAAATGTTTAAGTCTTTTAGCTAGTAACTTACTTATCATGACCCTCAGGTAGGCTCAAGTAGGACTTGTAGCATTCCTCCTATTGCTGTTCTCTGATGTCCTTTCACTCCAGCTGCAGGAACATGTCTGGATCTTCTAATGCTGTTTGTTATACAGGGTCCATGTTACTGACTGCTGCTCCCTCAGCCCTGAAACCTGCCCATGATACTGTCTGATTCTCCCGGTGTAATCCCATTTTCCTTCAAGACTTCACTTTACCCACTCCTAAAGCCTTCTTTGCCCTTCACTGGCCGAGTTAAGTAATTATTTCTCTTGTGGATCCTCACAGTATGCTGTGTGCCTTTCCACCACACATTGACTCACCTCTGGGTTCTCAAGACAAGGCCTGACACCAGCACCTGCCTAGTGTGGTAACCTAAATTGCATCAGAAAATCAGTAGTGGTCTGGTTGTGACATCCATGGCCTACAGGAACGTTGGCCATGACTGTCCCATCAAACATCTTCACAAATAGCAAGAAAAATCCTGTGGGGACTGAGCTCAGAAGTATCAGCCTCTTCCCTACTGGAGCCCAGGGGAGCCTGGGCCCTGCCTGCCAGTCACCTGGTGCTCAGCATCCTCCCTTAAACATCTTTCTTCATTTGCAGATCAGCGGTCTAAGTGCTACATTTGCAGAAATTTTTTTGGAAATACTCCAAAGCAATCTTCCTGAAGGAGTCAGTTTGTCAGTGAGGGAGGTAGGTGCCAGTGTGGAAAGGCCCCTGGTGGCCTACTATGCTCAAACTTAGGGTAGAGGAGTCTGTGCTGCTTGGCTTTTGAAACATCAGGGAAATGTGTGTGTCAGCCTAGCTGCTAACAGGAGAGGTGTGCAGCCTGGTGGTACTGTGATCATTTACTTTGTAGTGTCTGAGGTGCCAGGGATGATGCTATGTGTACCACAGGAGCTGGCCTCCATCCCGGCATCCTTACATTAGGGATTGAGCCCAGGCCTCCAGGTTCTCTCCCATCAGGTAGCTGTAAGGCAGAAACGCGGTTTAAGATTATTAACAGTATAATGCAGCAGAGCATAAGTTCCTTAGGTTCTGTCTTACCTTAGACATTTTTCCAGACTGCCAAGGTGTGATTTTAGCTCCATTGAAAGTGTCTGGTAAACAATGGGAAACCTGCAGAAATCAGCAACATTAGCCCAAATACTAAGTGTCAGGTCTAGTTACCATGACAATCCATCTTAGGATACAGTTCCCATTAGGTCATGTTAACCTGGAGTCATTGCTTCATCCAGCTCCCCTTGTTCTGCCCATGCTTATTTGGTAGTTATTTCAGTTTCACCGAGATCTGTGGATAGGGTGAGAATGTACTGGTAGTTGTAAAAATACTACACATAATCCCAGCACTCAGAAGGCAGAAGCGGGGAGATTGAGGCCAGCCCGGTCGACATGGCAGGTTCTAGGTCAGCCTGGTCTGTATGCCAAGACCATATCTCAGAAAAGCGAACAAGGCTGCCGAGACGGCAGCAAGTAAAGGCACTCGCCGCCAGACCTGACGGCCCGAGGCCGGTTCCCAGGGCCACACTATGGAAGGAGGGAACTGACCCCTAAGTGTCGCCCTCTGACTTCCCACGTGGTGCATGTGCACAAACATGCACACACAGAGATAAACGGAATTTTAAAAAACCCACAGAGACCAAGTTTCTAGACCATATGGCTCAGCGGTAGTGTTTACCTTATATGTGGAAGGCCCTGGGCCCTACCACAATGCAAAACCAAATAAAAACCAAAAATAACCAGAAAACTTCTGTTGTGACACTTATAGCATCCTGACAGTTGTTCACGTGCCTGTCCCGTCTCAGCCCGCTGAGAGGAAGTGTGATTCAGCCGTGATTCCCAGTGCCTGATTCAAGCCTTAGTCGCGCTGAATGCGCACTGAGGAAGGCTGACTGAATGCCCCCCTGCAGAGCCGCCCGTGGGCCGCTTTTGAATGTGCATGTGTCTGGGTAATAAAAGCTCTGTGTGCTGATTGCTGTTTGCTTCCTTTCCCGTGTCCCAGCACACTGAAGAAGACTTCAAGGGAAGGTTCAAAGCTCGGCCAGAACTGGATGAACTGTTGGCCAAGTTGAACTAAACACTGCAAGGCCTTTCCTGTGACTGTCGGCTCAGAGAGCTCTTCCCACGTGATCAGAGTAAAGGAGGAGAACGAATGCTCATGGGGAAGGCCTTCTGCGTCTGTGACATGCTGTGCTGGCCAGTTACCGCTTACCTTAGCAAAACCTAGGGTTTTCACCGAATAAAAGTCCGCTGTTGCCTAATAAAAATTCCGTGTGTTCACTCTCTGAAAAGTCTGCTGTAAACTGATCATTTGTTTGTTTGAGACAAGGTCTCTGTAGCCGTGGCTGTCTTGGAACCTACTTTTAGATGAGAGAGTGGCCTCAAGCTCACAGAGATCCATCTGCCTCCTTCCTCCCAATTCCCACCCCCAAACGCTGGCATTAAAGGTGTGTGCCACTGTGCCCAATATGAACTCATCTTTTAAAGTAATATGGCATGGAGTTTTAAAATGAAGTAGAGATTGCAGCGTAAGTGAACTCTGTACTGGTCTGTTTTCTGTTGCTATAGTGAAGCCCCCGTGGCTGGCTGTTCGTAAAGAAAAACTGGCTGTTCGGCCAGTTGTGATAGTTCACCTGTACTTCCAGTGCTTAGGAGGAAGAGGCAGGAGGGTTAGGAGTTCAGAGTCTTCCGTAGGTACATAGTGAGTTCAAGGCCACTTTGGGTCATCTGAGAGACTATCATACATACATACGTACATACATACATACATACATACATAAAATATACTTGCTAAGCGTGGTGTCATATATCATTCCAGCACTCAGGAGGATCATAAATTCAAAAACTTGATCTTGGTGAGGGCTTAAGCAAACTACTATGAATCAAATCTTACCTTTTTTTTTTTTTTTTTTTTTTTTTCCTTGAGACAGGATTTCTCTGTGTAGCCCTGGCTATCCTGGAACTCACCCTGTTGAGCAGGCTGGCCTCAAACTCACAGAGATCTACTTGCCTCCCAAGTGCTGGTATTAAAGACATGCACCACTGTTATGGTGACCTTAGATGGTTCCTGGGACTCACCTGGTGGAAAGAACCAGCTCCTGAAAGTTGTCTGCTGACCTCTGAATGCCACACAGACATACAGAACAAAAAGTTTACAAAATAAATGTAATAATATAATTTAAATTAGCTATTTAAAAAAAAATTCCAGATAGGGTTTGGGTTTCTTCATGTAGCCTTGGCTGTCCTGGACTTGATTTGTAGATCAGGCTGGCCTTGATTGAACTCACAGAGATCTACCTGCCGAGTGCTGGGATTATGCGCGTGCGCCACCAAGCCTGGGAAATTAGCCATTTTTTAAGGCACATTTCAGTGTCCTATAGTATATTTACAGTACTGTGTAACTGCTGCTTGTCTGGTTCAGTTTGTAGTCAGGAAGACTGTTGGAGCAGAGCTGTTGGCCTCCGACACTGACGCTACGATGGGGAGCTGAGTAGTTACACAAACCCTGACTGTCTAGCCCTCTGTGCATTCTGTCCTATCATTGTTCCTCAAAATGCTCGTCAGAGTCTCTGAGTCGGGGTTTTTGAGCTCTAATCCCTAGACTCTGCTTTCAGGTTTTTCCGTCCTGTAGACGAGGAGTGAAGGTTCTGACTTTGCGTCTTGCTGTCCCTCAGACGCTGGCCAGCTTCTTTGAGAACGTATGGTCTAGGGGACTGGTGTGCTTGCTTCTCTGAGCATCACTGTCTTCGTGGAGAAGAGCTGCCTTCCTGAACCAGACCTTGTGCTAATGCGCAGTAGCTCTCAATGCCTTACCACTGCCCTGGGGCATGGATGCATGTTTGCGGAAGGGTTTTGGCAGTTGCAGGATAGCCAAGGCTGTATGTTGACTCTTACCTCAAAACAGAACAAAACCCAAACACCGAAACCACCGCCGAGGGTGGGCCGGCGAGGTTGCAGGTGACCTTAATTAGAATGGTTTGCTAGGAAGGTGGGGGTGGGGCGGCTGCCAAGCCTGTCAGCCTGAATTTGATCTGACAGTAGAGGAGTGAACTCCCACAGATTGCCCTGTGACCTCCATGTGTGTGCTATGATGTACACTTAACACACATACGCATGTGTGTGTGCACGTGTGTACACACACACATCAATTTAATTTAAAGGCTAAAAATTTAAATAGTGAAGTGATTCTGTCAGGGAAAAGAGCGCACAACTGCTCATTGCTGAGTTCTTCTATAGGGAAAATAAACTAAGTATCTGGCCAGTGAGTGTGAGGTCTGGGGTACATAACTGTGAAGATGAACAGGTGAATAAACGCATGCACGTGTGTGCGCTCTGCTCCCGGAGCACGTGGACGGGACAATGTCACATGTACTCCATTTCAGAACCTGGCGACAGACTTCCTACTTACCGGTATGTGGAAGCAGGACCTGGGATTTCGCTTATTGACAACATACTGCAGCTGGAAAACTTCAGAGCCACCCTGCCAGCCCGTGTGGCCCTCATCAAGGGAAGGCTACGGGCCTAGAGAGCATACTTTGCCCAAGGTCATAAGACAGATCGTTGCTTCCCATCACCGCTGAGGGGTGAGTCAGCTTATCTCCTAAACAGGAGGCAGCTGGCTTCTGTCACTTTGGAGCAATTGTGTCACTGACCTAGTTCATGCTGTACCCTCCCCTGGAGTCAGAAGGCCTCTGTTGCTCTGCTCTGAGAAGAGGAAACGGCTCTTAACATTTGTTCTATCTGGTAAGAGGGCAGGGGATAGACTGACGGCTACATCCTCACAGCTATGAAAAGTCACAAGCTGCACTGGGCCCTGCGGAGTGAGTGCTGGGGGTTCCTTGGGGTCACAGATAATGAAACCAAATGGGACACACATCTAGCTCCAGGTGGAAAACACCCGACACCCCCCCACCCGCCGAACCTTTATAAGGGAAAATCGGTCAGCCTGGTATTGTGCCTGCCTTCTACACTGCTTTTGAGGCCTCTTTTGATTTGCCATTTTTCTTGATAGCTCCTGTAACCTCACTGAACTTCTGTTTTCTGGTCTGTGAAGTGGGATCGTCTCTTTTTTGGGGAATTGTAAGCCAGCAATTCACTCCGGGCTTGCGAGAGCTCAGTGTTAGGTTTCCTTTCTTTGAGGCCAGTGCCTGCTCCAGGTCACAGCTCCTGCTCTGATGCACATTACTAAGACTTTTAGAAGGATCTTTAGGTAGATCAGTAACCTCCAAGGATAAGAGATGGTCACTTTCCCTAGGTAAGGGCTCAGTCCTTTTCCTCTGGTTGAGGGTCCCTTGCTCTTCCACCCGGGATGCCTGTGAAAACCAGCGTGGATTCTGAAATGGTGTTTTAGTCGCAGAGAAAAGGAATGAATGTGTGCATGTGGCCATTCCGGAACAGCAGTGTTGCCGAGGCTACTGGTCTCCCATTTCTCAGGCTAGTGGATCTGAGGAAGATGACTCCCTATATGCATTGGATGTGTCTAAGCCAAACCTGCTGGACCCTATAGGCAGAGGTGGCCGGTGTCTCGTGCTTGTTTCATCTGTGCTTTGATTTCTTTATGATGTTTTTCTCTCCAGATGCCTACATCACTCTGACCTGCAGAACCTGGAATGGTTGGTTCTCTTAGCTACTATGTTCTCCTGGAATAACTCATTCTCAGACATTTCAGCTCATTTCTAGGACTTGCCTTATCAGATAGTGTCCAGATTTAAAAAGAATGGAGTTTTAGAATAACAGCTGCTATGCAAGAGAAGAAGGCTTCCCACTTCCCTGCAGCTTTAAGAGCTGGCTGGGGCAGAGGAAGGAGCCCTTGCTGTCTCTGCAAAAGAGACCTGTACAGTTTCGGTCTGGACTCACTCCAGTTCTCTTTGAGTTTCTAAGGTCAGCAGCCCAAGGATGCAGTCTGGCACTTCACTGAGGGCAGGGAGGAGGATCTTACTCATCCAGTGAAATGCACTATAATGCATTTTCATACCAACCATAAGGCCAAGTCCCCAGACAAGGACCTTGCAGGGAGGAGCTAGGAGTCTTCCCTAGGCCTGTTCAAAAGGGGCCCCAGCCAAGTAGGCTTGTAACCAGAATTTTAGGAAAAAGTCACCCAACTCTTGCAACCCCAGCAGGCTAGCCTTGGCAATCCATCCCAGTGAGACAATTAGAGAGAGTAAGGGCTGTGAAAAGGGCAGAAGAGATTTAGTACACTGGGAAGAGGAACTAGTTTGATTTTGGGAACTGACATGGGCTTTAGGTTTAACTAAAAGCATGGGCAGGAGGTGCACACATTAAGCAGGCCTGTTCACAGTGTGCTTTCCTTGCTCTTTGCCTCAGCTCTAGTTCTGTAAAGTGTCCTGAAAAAGTCTTTGGGGCTGGAGAGGTGGCTCAATAGTTAACAGTCCTTATTGCTCCTGCAGAGGACCTGGGTTTAGTTCCCAGCACCCACACTGTGGCTCAAACATAACTCCACTTCCAGGGGGTCTGTGATGCTCTCTTCTGGTACACACAAACACATACATGCAAGCAAAACACTCATGCATATAAAATAAATACTATTAAAAAAAAGAAGTCCTTGTTGCTTGAACATTTGTTTGAGGGGTTTTTTGGATTGTTTATAACATAGTCTATATTTTCATTTCCTATGATTTTGACCATGTTAGTTTTTTTTTTTTTTTTTAATAATCTCATTTTATAGGCCTGGCCAAGCTGGAACTTACTACATAGTCCAGACTGTCCTAAACTTACGGGTGAATCTCCTGCCTCAGCCTCCCAAATGCTGTGACTGAAGGTAGGTAGGGACCGCCATGCCCAGCCAGTGTTCACTTTCTAGTTGCTTTTTCGTACTGACTTTGATAGACTTTTCATTTGCCCAAGATGGTAATTCTTCCCATGTTACAAGTAACGTGTACTTCCTTTTTAAAGGTCCTACTCAACTGGCTCCCTTTTCATTTTTTGGGATTTTTTTTCCCTTGAGACGGGGTGTTGTTATATAGCTATTGCTGCCCTGGAACTTATATGTAGGCTAGGCAGACCTCAAATCCACAGAGATCTGTCTGCCTCTGCCTGCTGAGTCCTGGGATTAAAGGCACACACCATCCCACAATGCCCATGTTTGGGATGCTTGCTGACACCGCCAGTGAACACCACTCCACTGACGACTCACAGCGCTGGGCTGGAGCAGACCTAAAGGCACGCAGCATCCCACAATGCCCATCTCTGGGATGCTTGCTGACACGCCAGTGAACACCACTCCACTGACGACTCACAGCACTAGGCTGGAGTGGACCAGCAGAGTTGTGGCTCTGTCTATTCACTTGGTCTTCAGCTTGAAATCTGGCTTTACTGTTCCTTAGACTTCTCATGCCTTCTTTCTTTCCCTCTTCCCTAAAATTTCAGCACACAAGGCTCAGATTTTAGGGTCTACCATACCTCAGACTTGGACTGCTCACATACAGATGGCTGAGAAATGTGTTAGTGATGATTTCAAAAAAAGCACACTAGCTTCTATGACAGGGCCACCTCCCAGCCCCCTTCCCATTTCCATGATCTCCAGGAACATGCAGAAATAGTTTTGGTGGTTTCACTGAATAAAAATGAGAGGCAACTGTCGATAATATAAGCAGGACACAACCCCCCAGAAAAGATATTATCAGCTCTGTCAAACTGATGTCGAGTAGGAACTTAAGTTCTATGTTGATGGTGGCTCTGTTTTTCCAAAGGTCAAAGTCTGTATTTTAATGTTAAACATACTTCCAAAATGTCAGGCAAGCTTTGTGTTTGTTAGGCTAGGGGCAGACTCTGAATCTGCTTGTTCAACAGAGCCTGGCATATAGCAGGTACTCGAGGTTGAAAGTGTTTTCCTGACAGGTGTGGTGGCAGATGCCGGTAATCTCAGTACTCAGTGAACTCAGGAGGATCACGAGTTTAAGGTCATCCTTGGCTATATAGTAAGTTTGAGGTCAGTCTGGGTTACACAGATTCTGTCTTTAAAAAGAAAAAAAATAATGTTTCTCTATTGGCTTCCCCCACCCCATTAAACTGAGTAAAACACCCAGAAGAAATGAGGAAAGATAAAGACTCTTATGTCACTCACTATTGGGAACCAAGTTCACTGTTTGTGTTGCTTTGTTTCTGCCTCTCTCACTAGTCTCTAAGCAACAGGAAGGTCATATTACTCTTCAAATTGCACATTACCAACACAATGCCTTAGAAACACTTTGTTGTTAAATTGGTGGTTGAAAATGAAGGCCTAACTGGGCAACGAATTCATCTTGAGACTGTATATTTACTTATAAAGTACTTGTCACATGGACTCAAGAGGTAGGGCGGAGCGGGTGGTCTCTAACCCACTCTTTGTTTTAAATTCAAATATCGGTAGAACAAGAAAGTTGAGAATTTTTGTGATCTGACCATAGAGTAAAGCAGCTCATGGTGGCCATTGTCTGCAAACTCATGGTTTCTGGCTTTAAATCCTTGCCCCAAAGACTGTCCCCAAATTTTATTCCTCCTGTTCCACACTGTACTACTTGGGGTTTCTTTCTCCCAGAGCCTCTCGGGGTGCTGATCTCTTCAGGGCCAGCCTGTGGGATGACGGCTTAGTTCTCACTGTTTAGCACTGGCTTGCTCTTTCCTCCTCTGCAGTTCCTCCCGCCGTCTTGCCTGCTGCGCACTCATGCAATCCCTGAAAGCCTGCACTTGTGGCTGGCACTGACGCCAGTCCTGGTGCTGGGCCATGCACTCTTGCACCGCAAAGTGAGAGGCAGCACAGCCAGATCGGGTGATCAGCTGGTCCAGTGGATCTTCTTCATCATCATCCTTCTTCACCTGCCGGGTCCAGTTATGGCCTTGTGGGACTGAGGTTGACATCTTGGGAGATCTAAGATATCAACAGACAAGGTTAAAGTGCAGGTAATTAATTATATGTCTTCCTGTTCATAACAGTATAATTTAAGCTGTATGGCCTGCTTATATGCCTGTTCCCCTTAGGAGATTAAGCACTTTTAAAAGGTTTATTTAATTTTTATGTATACAAGTGCTTGTCTGTTTTTATGCATAGCAGAAGTGGGAATCAGATTCCATTACAGATGGTTGTGAGCCACCATATATTTGGTTGCTGGGAATTGAACTCAAGACCTCTGGAAGAACAGTCAGTGCTCTTAACCACTGAGCCATCTCTCCAGCCCCAGATACTATGCTCTTTAACATCAGATTCTGGGCCTGATTTACCATAGGTGCCCCTAGCACGTGACCTGACAAGAAAAGGGCCTGCAAAATGGTTTGATAAACTGAGATAAAAGTATCTAAGCTCAATGGAATTGGCTAGTGGGATGCAAATTAATGAAATGCCATCTTTTTGGAGAAGCTATTTCTGATTTCTGATCTACCTCAACAGCAAAACAACAAAAACAAACAAACAGACTTTCTTCTTTCCTTCAGAAGGATAAAGTTGAACACCTGGGATGTTCCAGGAACAAGCAGATTAACACCTGGGAGGAACTTAGAGTCCTGCGGGTCAAGAGCTGAGTCTGTGGGCTATGAGGCGACCCAACAGTCCCCAAACGTGTGTTTGCCCAGACTGCTTCTCCGAAGCCATCTGCTTTAGCACCCCACAGAATGCAGCAAGGGGGAATTTAAGAAAGGCTTCAATAGAGATGACTTTTGCCTTTTCACAAACTTTATTACGAGGGCTGTGAAGAAGCTAGAAGGATCTAAATGGTGCTTTTCTGTCTCATTCATTAACAGGTGGTTACTGAGCGTTGTGGGCCAGCTACAATGTTGAAAGTATACAAGCATGACCAGGCTAGGTCAGGTCCTGCCCTCATGGAGTTTACAGTCCAGGAAAGCGAACAAGTAGTTTACAACAGTATGTACAAACGGGTGGAAACACTGGGGGGCGTAAGCTGTGAAGACTCTCTAGAGGACATGACTTCCAGGCTGAAACTCAAGGGTGAAGAGTTAGCTACACATGGGAAAACTATTTCTGGCTAGAGGCAGACAGACAACATGGGCACACAGGAGAGGAATCAAAAGTTTGGTGACTGGGCTGAAATGTAGTTTGGCAGTAAAGCAAAAGTCCAACGTGGAAGAATCCACCGAATTTGATCCCCAGCACCATAAAGCAATAAAAGACTTCAGTGACTGTAGAAAACAGCAGAGCAGGAAACGAAAACTGACAGAAACAAGCAAAAGGCAAATCAACAAAGCTTTACGGCCCATGTTAGGAGTTTAAGACTGTTATCATGAGGACAAGGTTAAGTCACAAGAGGGATTTAAGCACTCCATCCCTATATAAACCTCATCTGTATGGAAGCACAATAAAAGGGAAAATGGCTTTGAAACAGACACTGAGTGGGAAACTGGCGCATTGGGGTCACACACGCTTTAGGATTCAGTAGGTGGACTGGAAACGGCACTGCAGTCTACGCCCATCGCATGTAGCCCTCGGTATTCCTTGAATGAAATGAGTCGGACCCATGCTTCGAGATTAGGGCAGGCTACAGGGTGACAGCTCGGTCTGGACTGCTAGGGAGGCACGGCAAGGAAGGGGAAGCAGAGAAATGAGGGCGTCCAGGCCCCTCGAAGCACGTCTCCCAGTTTCGGGCGCACTCCCGCGGTCCCCACGGTGCCTCCGCGCGGGGACGCGTGCGCAGTGCTCACCCGCAGGTGCAGAAGCGCGTGGGAGCGCGTCCCGCCCTCGTCACCGTTCCGCAGGCAGAGGAGCCGGCCGCGTCTCTCGGCAGAAAGCGGACCCTCGCGGGAGCGCGCACACGGAAGAACGGAGCCCTCTGCACGTTTTCATTGGTCGGCTCACCGTGTAGAGCCCGCCCTCAGGCCTGCTCTTCCGGGGAAGGGCGGAAGAGGCGGGCAAACGGAGGCGGGGTCACGGGAAGAGACCTGTGATAGTTCCGAGAGCCTGAGTGCGCGCGCTCAGGGGACTCCAGGCCCGAAGAAGGGACCGGGAGGCGAGCAGTCCGTTGTGCCTTTTCATCAGCGAGAGCTTTGCCTGGCACCTGTGTCCGAAGTGGGTTACCGCATGGGTTGCCTAGAAACCTGGAGGGCACGGGGTCCCGAACAGGAATTTCAAACCCGTGTGGACGTGATTTTCCATTTTCAGAACCAAGGAAACATATGCACAGTTCGATCAATGTCAGAACTAGGAGCTATAAGCACTTAATTGGAGCCGTGAAAGGGAGAGGCATTTTCTTTTCTATTTGTGTATTTCTGTGTGCCGCCAAGGCACTCCTGTGGGGGGCAGAGGACAGTTTGCGGAACGGCTCGCAGGACTCCTTTTACCGTGTGGGCCCCGGGACTGAACTCGGATTGTTTGGTGGTAGGCACCCTTACTCCTGAACCATCTTGGGGGGCCCAGACCTCCCTCCCTTTGTCTGCCTCCCCTCCCCACTTTCTCACGTCCACAGTGCGCACCAACTTGCTGGAGCTTCTTTCCCTTGTCATTCTAGGCATCAGGGTGAAAAGCGAGTTATCTCATCTAGCCTTATCCAGACAACTCCCAATTCTCCCCCCGACCCCCGTCATTACTCCCTGTCATTCCTGACCTTGGCGTTCACCAAAAACAAATCAACCTTCCTTAATTCTGTTTCATAACCAGTAAACAAGTTAAAATTATTCTAGCAGCTTTCTCTACAAATAATAAATTACTAAAACTTTTTATTGTTTTTGTTTGTTTTGATAAGAATTTTTCTGTGCAGCTCTAGCTATCCTGGAACGCATTCTATAGACCAGGCTAGCCTCAAACTCAGAGAGCCACGTGCCTCTGGCTCCAGAGTGCTGGGATCAAAGGTGTGCACCTCTGCCAAAGCCGCCATTTTACCTGACTTCCAATATAGTATTGTAGTTGGGGGTTGGGGGTGTGTGTGCGTGTGTTGTGGTTGTTCCTATGGGTCTTCAAGGATACAAATATGACGTTTGTTTATTATTTTTGAGACAGGGTCTCACTACGGAGCCCTGCCAGGCTCGAAATTTGTTAGGTACATCAAGCTGGCCTTGAGTTCACAAAGATCCACATACCTTTGCCTCCAAAGTGCTGGGCTCAAAAGGGTACCACACCTTGGCCAGCAAGTTTTTATTTTTGAGACATTTGTTTGTGCTGTACCGAGAAAGCATCTTTGTTTGGCAGCCTGCTTGTCAAGGAATTGGCCTAGATGGGGTCCCAGAGCCCAGCACTTTAGAAGGATGTACTGTGACTAACAAGAACAAGGCAAGCTGGTATGTCCTGTAAATGACAGCACTGAAAGCGTCCCGGCCATATAGCTCCTTCAGGTATCCACACTGTCTTTATTCTCTCCACTTCATTTGTAGAATAAAGTGGAGAGGTAACACACCACTGTGCCTGGTGTCTGTGGTTACGGGGATCCAACCAGGGCTTCAGGCAAACACTCTACCATCTAGCACTACTCAGGCTTTATACACACACACACACACACACACACACACACACACACACACACATATATATAGTAGAACTTTCTCCATACACATATATATGGAAAGCGAAACTGCAGTTCTGTATAAGAAATTGTTATACAGAAATTGCTGCCATCCTCCGCACGAGGTCTTCACAGTCCTCTCATGTCACGGCAGTGTCTGCCTCCCTGATCACTCATCATCCTCTCATCTGTTGACTGCTCCCTAGGGTTTGCCATCATGCAGCAAAGCTCTGCTGCACGAATACAGCCATCGCCACCCTCACCAAGCTCCCGGATGCTTCTCTGATTTCCCCCTCACCTTCTGTCTGTCATTTTCCTTGCCCATCCTTGGGCTGTGCCATTACCACCCACATCTGCTTCCTTAATCGTGCCTTCTAATTCTGCTTCTGAGGGATTCACCACAAAAGACTCCACGACAGCTCCCAGCCCCTTTGTTATTCTAGTTCCATCACCACCCTTGTCCAGTAGTGAGAAGTCATCTTTGAATTCTGCAGTCTTCTATCCAGGTGAGTCGGTCAGCCGTGCTGTGAAAGCCGCACAGCCACTTGGCACGCTGCACTGGGTTTAGTTTTCCTCTCCTACTCCCAGGTCCTCTTGAGCCTGTATTTACTTTTGCTTTTTTGTTGTTGTTGTTGTTTTTTACAGGGCCTTCTACGACATGCTCCCTGGCCTAGGACACACTATTGAGATCCCGTTGGCTTCAGTCTCAGAGCAACCTATCTGCATCTGCATCCTGAGTACTGCGATTACAGGCACACGCCAGTACACCCAGACCTACATTTACTTTTAAATGCAATTGAACTTCTGTTTATTTACACTGGCTAATGATGCAAGCTATGCCTGTGATTTTTGGATTTTCTCACAGCCGCGTTAAGTTTCAAAATGAGCCAGGGAGATGAGTCAGGAAAAGCACTCTCCACCAAGTCCGATGCCCCATTTCAAGTTCAGGACCCACATGGTGAAAGGAATGAACCAATTTATGAAAGTTGTCTCCCAACATCCACACCAAGTTGTGGCATGTGGACACACACACACACACACTTTTTATTTTCGGTTTTTTAAGACAGGATTTCTCTGTGTAGCCTGCCTGTGATGGAACTTGCTGGCCAGTTCTCAACCAGGCTGGCCTCAAACTCAGAGATCTTCCTGCTTCTGCCTGTGTTGGGACTAAAGGCATGCACCACCACACCCAGAACCACTGCTAACTTTTGCCAGGAACGTGCTGAGTGGGTTCATGCCTTGGGTGTTTCCAGGTGAATGTTTTGTTTCCTGCCTGCCGTGAGCCACTTTGCTGTTAGACATTGCCCTGTGTTCTGTTAAACATATGTTCTTATGCACAAATGTTCAATCCTAGAAGATAAAATGAAGCTGGCCGCTGGCTTTTCTCTCTGTTGGTGTGCTCATGCTTCCCTGCTTGGTACCCATCTGTTTTGCTGGCTTCTGCAGCTTTTCTTAAAGCTATTTCAGCAGCAGCACAAAAGGCATCAGAATGCAGTTTGGTGTTCACCTCCCTCCATAGTTTGCTTATGAATTTAAAGGCTGATTTGCAGGCTGGCGAGCTGGCAGCACGCACTGCTTCTTAAAGTCTGTCACGTAATCAGCCCCGAAGATCTCCTCAAGGCCGGAACGCCAAGCACCGACCACTCACGCAACTGCTGGCATCACTAATTCAGCTAGGAGAGCTTAGCCGCCCCTTCAGTTTGCGGTCTGAGACTTCCCTGGCCCAGAGCAGCCAACCTGCAGATGGCAATGTGGTTTGCGAGGTGGTTTGAGGCCAAACCTTGTTTAACAAGTTTTGCAGGCAGCCAGACAAGGGTCTGCTGGCCAAGAATGTGCGGTGTAGATACTCTTTAAAGGCGGTTTTAATTTCTATTTACTTATTCTTAGTTGTATAGTGTTTTACCTGTATGTATGTCTGTCTACCACAAATGTGCCTGGTGCCCTCAGAGGCTGGAAGAGGGGGTTGGATCCCCTGGGACTGGAGCTATAGACATGTGAGCTGCCATGTAGGGAATTAAATCTATGTTCCTCTAGAAGAGTAGCCAGTGCTCTTAATCACCGAGCCATTTCTCTAGGCCCTGAAAAGATAGTTTAATTGTCTTTGAAAAAGATGACCTGTCATAAGAGAATATTGATTTTTAGGGACAGGAATATTGTGACTTTGAAACTTTTTTCTAATGAAATGTGAGAGCCTGTCTGTTAGAGATAAAGAGGTTCCAGAAAATCTTGATTAGTGAAAACATTGTCATTGTCCTTCAGAATTCCCAGAAATTTTGAAGTACAGCTCCAGAGAAAGCAGGCTGCGGGCCCTGTGTAGCTCCCTGCTACCTCACTGCAGTTTGGTGGCATTCTGCCATTTGTCTCTGTTATTGGTATTGGGATTAGTATTGTGTTGGTTAGAATAAGAGATGTCATGTTGTTTTGTTTTGTTTCAAGACAGGGTTTCTCTGTGTAGCCTTGGCTCTCCTGGACTCACTTTGTAGACCAGGTGGGCCTTGAACTCAAAGAGATCCCACCTGCCTCTGCCTCCCAGAGTGCTGGGATTACAGGCATGTGCCACTGTGCCCAGCTTTAAGAGATGTGATGTTGAAAGAAATCCAGAAGAAGGGTTTTCCGGCCTTGTTTTGGGGTTCAAAAACCATTGTATTACATTTATTTGTCTGTGTATGTGTGTGGGTGCACATGTGGTCAGAGGATAGCTTGAACAGAAGAATAGAAGCTGGTTCTGTTCTTCCTCCTTGTGGGTTCTCGGGACCTTTACCTGTGGAGCCATTTTTGCTGGCCCCAGTCCTGTGTGTGTGTGTGTGTGTGTGTGTCTATGAGTGTGCGTGTGTTTGCCTTTTTGAGGCAGGGTCTCATAGCCAAGCTAACCTTGAACTCATCCTGTTACAGAGGTTTAGCCTTAAACCCACGATCGTTCTGCCTCTACCTCAGTGCTGGGATTACAGGTCTGAGCAACCCCACCCAGTTGGCAGCAAGTTTGCTTTTGGCATTGTGTTTTAGGCACAATGCCCTGAGAGTATTAGTATCTGATTTCCTTCTAGAAATTAAAGCTCATGTCTTCCGGCTGTATCCTGTTGTTGGTCTGTTTTCTCGAGGGACAGAGCACTTTGTAATTAGAAAGATAATGGCATCTCGTTGATAAAAAATTACATTGCGTCCCTTTGCACTAAAAGTTGCCAAGGGAGAGAGATGGCTTTGTGGGCTGGGTAGAGAAGATTAGAGATACTCTGAGAGGAAGAGGACTTCCTGCAGTCCTAATGTTTTCGTTAAGAAGCTGTAATCGCATCTGACTTGTCTCCTTGGTGGCTTTCTACTTTTCCTCTCTGTGTAGACAAGTATTCATATTTCATGTCCAAAAGAAAATGCATCTTCAGAGTTTGGGTGCCATATGCTTTTCACAGGATCCATGCAAAGAGTTTAAGCTATTTTAATTAAGAAAAGGTATAATAGCATGTTTATCTTTCTCTCTTTCCTGTTTGTCTCATGCTATAAACATATTCATAATTAATGAGAATTTTCACTGTGAAGTAACAGAGCTAGCCACTATGTGATGTGTTCAGTAGTGCCAGTACTCAACTCCAGAGTGTCTGTGCAAATTACTCACCAGTAACCTTGATGATAATGTGAAATTTCTTTAAATGTGTTTTTGAAGATGTATTGTTTTATTCCATGTCCCGATGTTTTGCTTTCACGTTTGTATGTACACCTCATGTGCCTGGTGCCCACAGAGGTCAGAAGAGAACATTTGAGCTTCTGGAACTAGAGTTACAGATGGTTGTGAGTCACCATAAGGGTGCTGGGAACTGAACCCAGTCCCTCTGCCACCCTCTGCCGAAACAGCAAGTGCTCTTAACTGGGGAACCATCTCTGCAGCCCCTTTAACTGTCAGAACATAGTGGCATCCTAAAGGACATAGTATGCTGCTGAGCATCTTTTCCTCCCTCATTCCCTAGACAGGTGAACTTCCTCAGAATTCCAAACATCACATTTTGAGGAATAATTTTAGAAAGTTGTGTTATTGAGACCCCTCTCCTTTTTTTTCTTTCTTTCTTTTCTTTCTTTCTTTTTTTTTTTTTTTCTTCTTTTTACCACCGTGGACTTTTTTGAAGCAGAAGCAAGTTGTAGATAAATTGATTATATTGTGTTCCCTGCTTTTTTGTTTCATTGTTGTTGTTGTCCAGGTGTTGCGGGATATTTGATCACAATGGGAACGCCAGATTGTATATTAGAAAAACCTGCTTCTAGTTGTAGTGCGGCTCATCCCTAGGACACACCTCTAATCCAAGAGCTTTCTGCAAACAGGATCAAATAAAGTCAACCATAGGATAAGAGGTGGAGCAAGCAACCAGTTGACCGGGAATGAACGTAGGAAAAAGCCCTAGAGGGTTGAGAGGAAGTCTGGAGGACAGTTGGAGAGACATTGAGTTTGAAGGGTATTTAAGACGGTGTGGGAAAGAGCAGGAAGTAAGCTTCTCTGCCTCTCTGAGCTAGCAGGCTTTCACCCCAGCATCTAGATCCTGGGTCTTTATTGATAAAACCGAAGGTTAGGGATTTTGTTTAAAAACAACACCCAGCCTGGCCTGGAACTTGCTACATAGCTGAAGGTGACCTTGAACTCTTGTACAATTTTTATTCATTTGCAATTTTGTACACAGACACACGTCTACACATGTAACAGACTGATCATGTCCCTTCTCCTTATCCATAGTACTCCCCTCCCCCAAATTCCTTCTTCCAAGTAAGTTTCCCCTCCTACTTAAAAAAAAAAAAAAAGAAAGAAAGAAAGAAGAAAAAGAAACTCACTCTGTAGATCAGGCTGGCCTTGAACTAAGAGCTCTGCCTGCCTCTGCCTCCCAAGTGCTGGGATGTACACCCACCTTAAAAGATTTTTTTGATACAGGGTCTCATGGAACCAAAACCATCTTCAAAATCACAGTGTGGGCAAACCCAGTCTCAAACAACAGCGTACATATGAGGGCTGGTCTGAGCAACCTGAGCGTGGAGAGGAAACGCTCCCGAAAGGGAGAGCGGCCCACTGTAAACACACGGGCTCACCAATCTGTGTTAGGTCTGTTTACCCATTTGGTAGTTGGAGGTCTGTTCGCAAATTGAGTGATTTGCCCGACAGAGTGGGGCTTAGCAAGTGAGCCAGGCTAGCTGTCAGGTTAGAGGTAAACGAGTCCCTCAGCTCCCAGTCTCTGACACTTAGATCTAGCCTGAGAGCCAAGGACTTCAGCTCTACATCTGGAGCTCTGTTCCGGGAGAGGAAGCCAACAGCCCTTAGAATGCTGGCTGGGAGGCAAGTGAGCTAAAGAGACAGTGTGCACAGGCTTTCTTAAAAGCCAGCATGTGGGCAACACACAGAAATAGCTCATGTAAGGCAACAAGTCACGGGAGGTGAGCAGCGTGTTTGCTGGGAATTGCTGCAGGCTTTCCCATCAGGCTTTGTAGTTCTGAATGGGGGACGGATGCTCAGCGGCAGATCTGCTTCACTCAAGACTCTAGCTGCGTGGTGACCTTCAAAGGTCACAAAGGAGCTATGAAAAGGCTTCGCTGACAATTTCCAAGGGTAAATCACTGTAAAGATAGAAACAGAAATTAGTTACCCACAAAGGCATAAATAATTCACTCAGCCAGCCATTTCGATGGCCTGCTCCGTCCCCAAGGACTACAAAGTCCTGTGTGTCAGAACTGCTGGTTTGTTTTTTTAAGAAAAGGTTTCGTGTAGCCCACGCTGGCCTAAAACATGCTATGTAGCTGAAGATGACCTTGACTTCTGATCCTCCAGCCTCCTCCTCCGGAGGGCTAGACTATAGATGCATGCCCCTGTGCCTGGCTTTCTGTGGTTCTGGAGACCGAAGCCAGGTCCTGGTGCATGCTGGGCGGATTACAATGTCAGCACCACTGGTCAGTCTTGTTAGTGATACCTGATACTGTCTTGCGCAGATTTTTTGAAGTTTATTATTTCATATATATGGGTGTCTTGCCTACATGTTCGTCTGGCACCATGTATGTGCCTGATACTCTCAGAGGCCAGATGAAGGCATGGTGGTGAGCGTCCATGTGGGTGCTAGGAAATGAATCTGGGTCTTCTGGAAAAGCAGCCAATGCTCCCAGTTGCTGAGCCATCTCTCCGGCCCTTACAAGATGCTCCACAAATGATTATGGGAAACTTTTCCTCTATAGATCATCTACTTGTGTGCTTTGGAAAAGACAGGAAGGGGATCCACATTAGTTCCTGAGATGACATAAAGGACAGAGCTTCTTGTTTGTTTGTTTGTTTGTTTGAGGAGACAGGGTCTCCGGCAGCCCTGACTGGCCTCAGGCTTTCTATAGCCAAGGATGACCCTGAATTTGTATCTGGGAGTATTGACACAGGATTGTGATGCCAGCAGATATGGAGTTGAGGCAGGGGGATTGGAAGATTGGGACTTCAAGGTCATGTGCGGTTACTTCGTGAGTTTGAGGCCAGCCTGGGACAATCTGAGACCCTATCCCCAAACACAAAAATAAAAGGACAAACCCCACAAAGAGACTTAGAGCTCCTGTTCCTCCTGCATCTACCTCCAAAGCGCTGGACTCACTGACCAGTGCTGGGGTCGCCAGAAACCCAGGAAGGTAGTGTGTTGACTGACGTTCCAGCATTATCACTCCCCACATCCTTTTACAGACAGGGTCTAACTGTGGAGCCCAGGCTAGCCCGTAACTCACTCTGTAGCCCACACTGGCCTCAAACACAGAGACCCACCTGCCTCTGCATCCCTAGTGCTAGGATTAAATCATGCGACCATGCCTGGCATCGTGCCTTCTTAGGCTGTACATTCCTGGAGCAAGAGACTACTGTAAATATTCAGAGACGAGAAATGAAAGGCTTCCAAAATGAAGACTCTATGGGCATGTTGCATTGCTTCATCCGGGTCTTATATGATTTTTTTACAGGCAATGTTTTTCTCTGTGCTGAGCTTTCTCAATTAGACATTCAAGGACAAGCCTTTCTCTTGAAGAACAGCTTTTTGTCCTTTTGGTGACTTATCACTAGGTTTTCTTCCTGTCTCAAAGCTGCTGCATCTTAGTCTCTTTTTCTAACTTTCTGTATGGGTGAGCTGGGGCTGGAGAGATGGCTCAGAGTTAAGAGTGCTTGCTGAGCTCCCAGAAGACGCAAATTCAACTGCTAGCACCTACATCGGGAGGTTTACAATTCAGCTCCAGAGGGCCTGATGCCCTCCTCTGGACTCTGGGCACCGGCATTCACAGGTGCACATACACACATAATTTAGAAATAAAACAAATGTGAAGTATTAATGTGTCTCACTATGAAGTCTCGGGCCCTCAGCTCTAACCCTAGTTTCTCCCTAGGCAATGCCGTCAGTCCTGCAGCTTTAAAGAGTGTGTTTAAGCAGGTGAGCTTCAAAAGTGTGTCTAAAGCACAGACTTCTCACTGGGGCTTGAGACCGCTGAGAGGCTGAATACCTTGACTGTATCTTGTCTAACAGGAAGTGTTGTTCCCCGTCCCCACGACCTGCTTTTCCCCACTTCAGAAAAGGCTCAAAGCCTTAGGTTCCCTCCCATTCCCCATCAGCAATCTGTGGTCTCTCACTTCAAAGTGTAAGTTCCTGCCTCTCCTTTCCCAGCTCACTGGGAACAGCACAAGTCGTGTGAAACCTCAAAGCCTCAGTGACATACCTTCTCCAACAGGGCCACATCTCCTAATGCTGCCAAACAGTTCCACCAAATGGGGACCAAATAGTCAAACATATGACCCTTCTGAAGGCCATTCTCATCCAAACCACCACAACATCTGAAAGATGAGAACTCTTCTTTTCTTCTTTTTAACAAAAGGTAATTGTTACTGATAGTGTGGGGAAAGCAAAGGCCTCCAGCATATTTATGATTGGAATATGCATTTATTACCAGCTAAAATTGGAAAACAGGGTTTTTTTTCATTTGAAGTTATATGTATGTGTGCACGTGTGTGTGTGTGTGTGTGTGTGTGAATACAGGGGCGTGTGCAGCCCAGAGGGGATTCCCTGCAGCTGGAGCAGATGGGCATCACAAGGAGCCAGCAGGTCCCTTAGAACTAGAGTTATAGGCAGTTGTGAGCCACCGTGGGGAAGCTGGGAACAGAACCGGGACCTTCTGCATGAGCAGCAATTGCTCTTAACTGTGAAGACCCTTCCCTAGTCCCCACTTCTTTCTCCCCGCTGAGTCCAATTAGTGCTCAGACGCACACAGGGGTGGGACCACCTGCTGGGGCATGGGCACCCTACAGTAGGGGCCTTTCCAGCTGCCAACAGCTGGGGGAGATACCCATATGTGTGCGTGCAGGGCCAGAGCTCTCTCAGCACCATTCCTGCCTCAAGGTTAGATTTACAGCTATTTTCTTAGCGAAACGCCCTTCTCCTCCTAGTGTAGGAGGCCAAGGCCATAGCTTCAGAAATAATCTGGGAGCAAATGAAGGAAAACATTTGTGTAGGTAGATTCCTGATGTTAAAGCACTTTCAACGATAGGTTTGCAAATAGAGCAGCCACCTAAGTTTGCAGCCGCGGGCTCTGTGTCTTCCGCAGGTGTTTCGGATCAAAGACAACACTTTTTGACTTTGACTTTGCACTTGGCCTTCAAACCCCCCTGGTGACACACCTCCCAGGTGCTAGTTGGCCCTCGGTAGTAAGGCTTGTGGAGCATCTCGGGCCCTCTTTATTATGTGTACGTGGAAAGGAGCGTGCAAATGCAGAGGCAAGGTCAGAGGGCAGCTTGCGACTCCAGTCCAGAGCAGCGGGCTTCCCTTCACCTGCTGACCAGCTCACTCGCCAGCCCATCTTCCTCAGGCCAGTATTCTACGGAAAGAACAAAAGCCCCGAGTTTTGTACTGTCCGAGGAGAGCACATTCTCTTTATCTGTTGTATGTTCTTTCTGTCCTTGGTGATGGATGCTGCCGTAGTCCTCACTAAGACTTGGAATATCCAATGAGCTTAATGGGGCTGGTTATACACCTGTGTGCAAGGTGTATAGCAGAGCACAGGGTGAGTCTCCCCTGGCAGGTTTGAAGGTGCTGGGCTCTCCTGTGGCTACTAGGGTTGCTGACGGGCGGCTTGCTGTGTTAGCACTATGGCGGGATGGAAAGAAACCAGCATGCTCTTAGTCAGAAATGACTGTTACTTCACTGGCTCCAGAAAGTAGGAAGGTGTCCTTATCTCCTCAGCCTCTTGGTTTATCTGCAAAGTAAGGCTACAAAGGAGATAAGGGACAGGACAGCTGTTAAATGTGTTTTTAAAACATCAGCAATTGTTATTCTTGTTTATTCTCCACTGATTGAATGGACAGAGAAAAGTGAAAATGTTCTTGGTTAGACACTGTGCTGGCGACCCCACCAATGTCACCCCACTTAATCTGTGCTGTTATTTCTCGAGTAACAGGTGTGACTACTTCTATTTTTTTCTCATAATTTTCAAAACATGCAATCAGTACAGGTAATTATAAAAATTAAAATAATACCAATTATACAGAATTAAAAGTCTGCTCTCAGAAACTAGGCTTAACAGCCTCATATATGAATTCACTTATGTATATACTTTAAAATCTATCTTGTTTTACGTACGAGGATGTCGTGCCTGCCTGTGCACGCCTGGAACCCGAGGAGGGCACTGGACCCCTTGGAGCTGGAGTTGGGAAAGTTGTCATCAACATCTGGATGCTAGGAATCAAACCTGTGTGCTCCGGAAAAGAAGCCATCGCTCTTACCCACTGAGCCGTCTCTCCAAGCCCAATACTTTCACATATAACTTTTTTTTTTAAAGCTAGGCTCTCATACTCACTAACCTCCTGCCTCAGCCAGGAGATCCTGCCTCAGCTGAGATCCGCCGCCTACTTCTACATGTGTAACTCTTAAGCCCTTTTGAACACTTGCGTCTGTGTATTTATTTATGGAACACTGTAGCTCTGTCTTACTCTGTGTTTTGAACACTATGTCTGTGTATTTATTTATGGAACACTGTAGATTTATCTTACTATGTTTTGCATAACCGGGTTCACCCTATGTCTGGCCTCTGGTCTATCTGTTTTTCACTTACTGTCTTGGAGTTTTCCCCAGGTGAACGCACACAGATACATGTTTTATAAATCCTGCATAGTATTCTATATCTATCCCTGAATGTCGGGGTATAGCCAGCCGTTCTAAGCCAGATGACCTACTCCAAGCTTTACTGAACTAATGGATCATTTCTGTTTTACAAAGGAGGAAGCTGAGACCCAAGGGACCAAGGAAGTCACCATAGTTCATACTGCTCCGTGGTAGCAAAAATGAGATAGTACTATTTCCAAAATGCATGCTGTTTTCACGGTGCTAGTAGTGCTTACCTTTCATTGAGAAATAATAAAATGTTCTTCGGAGGAAAAGGCATATATTGAGAACTTTATGCCCACAGCTCAGAGCTTCAGAGAGACACAGTCTATTGACGCCCCGCTCAGGACCTGACCCTGCACTGAGCCATGCGCAGCACTTACCAACCAGGACAGCCAGGTCCTCTGTTCTTTCCCGTAAGTCACCACTGATGCTAGTCAAAGGTGTGTAAGCACACATTGATGGGGCCACTCTCCTACTCCTGTGGCCAGTAAACTCCTCAGACTCAGGTTTGCCAGGCGGTGCACAACTGTGCTGCCACCACTCTGCAGGTGGAGGCAGGAAGACCAGGCACCCTCAGCTACAGAGTGAACTTGAGGTCAGCTTGGATTAAGACCCCCATCTTAAAAAAAAAAACAACAAAAAACAAAAACAAAAACAAACAAACAAACAAAACCCTTTCCTCCACTCCCTTGGATTAATGAAGGTTAGCAGCCGGGTTCTATTTTTTAAAAAATATTTTATTTATTTATTATGTACACAGTATTCTGCCTGCATGTATGTCTGCACGCCAGAAGTCGCCAGATCTCACTACAGATGGTTGTGAGCCACCATGTGGTTGCTGGGAATTGAACTCAGGACGTTTGGAAGAACAGCCAATTCTCTTAACCTCTGAGCGTCTCTCCAGCCCAGGGGTCTACTTTTTAAATTGTTTTTGTTTTTAGATTTCTTTTTATTTCTCAGTGAGTCTGTATATGTGTATACCATATTATGTGGGTGCCCATACGGGCCAGAAGAGGGCACTGGATCCCCAGGAGCTGTAAGCTCCCAGCAAGCATCTGTAAGCTGCCCGGCAAGCATCTGTAAGCTCCCGGCAAGCATCTGTAAGCTCCTGGCAAGCATCTGTAAGCTCCCGGCAAGGCCTTCGGTAAAATAGCAAGTGCTCTTTATTATTTACTTAAATTTATTTTTAAAATAATTTATTCACTCTAGATCCGATTGTAGCTCCCTTCCTCGTCTCCTCCTGGTCTCACTCTCCCTCCTTCTTCCCCCCATTCCTCTCCCCTAGTTCTCAGAAACGGGAAGCCCTCCTCCCCTACCACCTGCCAAGCCTCATGCATCCTCTTTCTCTGTGGCCTGGCAATGTCCGTCACCAGGGGCAAGTGATCAAAGAGCAGGTAACAGAGTCCATGTCAGAGACAGCCCTTGCTCTACTTACTAGGGCACCCACATCGAGAATGAGCTGCCTATCTGCTTCGGGGGCTGTAGGCAAGAGTCGGGGAATAGAAGGACCCGGAGCAGACAGGGGCTCCATAAGAAGACCAACAGAGCCAAATCTGGGCCCTTGGGGTCCTGCAGAGACTGATGCACCAACCACAGGCCACGTGTGGAGAGGACCTTGACCCCCTGCTTAGCAACTGCTCCTCACCAATGAGCCATCTCTGTCGTCCCTAGGGCTCCACTTTTTGAGGTGAAAGAATACTAGACTTCCTTTGAGCTGAGAATGCTTGTCCAGGTTGCCACACAGGGGCTCAGATTTGCACACGCTCTTCAGTCTGGTGCAACTGTTATCACTTCCAGACCTTTGATTCCTTAGAAAGAGAAGTAACTATTAGTAAAGAGTGTCGGTCCTCGACTAACAGGGAGGAGACACACCATTGATTCTTCTACCTCATTTGTTGGGGCAGGGTCCTCACAGAGCAAGCACGGAATACTGCCCCATCCCCCACCCCACCCCAAGCCATCTCTGTCTGTCTAGCTTCGAGTTTTATTTATTTCCTTCCTTCCTTCCTTCCTTCTTTCCTTCCTTCCTTCCTTCCTTTCTCTGTCTCTCTTTTTTTTTTTTCCTTTTTTTGATAGGGTTTCTCTGTGTAACCCTGGCTGTCCTGAAACTCACTCTGTAGACCAGGCTGGCCTCAAACTCACAGAGATCTGTCTGCCTCTACATGCCGAGTCCCGGGATCCACCGGCTCCATGTTTTCTTTTTAAAAATAAAATAGTGCCAAGCATTTTTTAATGCCTTTTGAACACTGTATAAATAGTAACTTATCACGACAAAAGCAAAATGAATTCACATTTGGCCATACTGGCCTTTGTTTTAATAAACGTACAAAAACTTCTAGGTGCAAAAGGCTATGTAAATCTGAGATTTCGCTGCTAACTTTTAAAGTATCAATTTAAATACCAATTGGAAGTACAGTGGTGGAGCTTTAATCCCAGCACTTGGGAGGCAGAGACAGGTGGATCTCTATGAGTTTGAGGCCAGCCTGGGTTACAGAGCAAGTTCCAGGACAGTCAGAGATATACAGAGAAACCCTGTCTTGAAAACAAAACAAACAAATAAATAAATATCAATTAGAAAAAAAATAAAACAAGATGAGAGTGACATTAGCTTAATCTATACAGCAAGTGACTGAGTTCCTTCCCTAGCGTTAGTCTCCCTCGTGGCCATCACAACACACACACACACACACACACACACACGCCACACACGTTAAAAAAGACTTAATTTGTATTTTTAAAGTATGTGTATGGTACCTGAGTGAGTGCAAGTGCCCACGAAGGCCAGAGGCATGGGATTCCCGTGGAGCTGGTGTTACAGGCGGATGTGAGCTGGCTGGTAGGACTTGAACTTAAGTCCTCCGCGAGAACCGCATGCGCTTTTCACCACTGAGCCGGCTGTCCAGCTCCACACCTCTCTGCTTCCCACAGGTCTCCAGAGCTGATCTCCCGGTTGTGGCAGTTCCTTGATTCTCTGTTGTTTTGGTTTGTTTGTTTGTTTTTCGTTTTTTAATTTTTTTGTTTTTTGTCTATTGTGAAACCGAAGCCGCTCACTCTTTCTCGGCTCTCCAGTGCCCCCTTGTGACTTCCGGTGAGAACTGCCTCTGTGTCTCACTGCATGCCAAAGTCCATAGATACAAGCTTCTCTGCGGAACAAACAAGTCTTTGCGTGTGCGTTTTGTAGTCTGTTCTTGTAAATTATTTCAGTCACACAGAACAATTGAAATGTTGTGCGCACCTGGAATCCCAGCATCGGGACACGGGCAGGGAGTGGAAGCAAGTTTAGAGACAACCTGGGCTCGTAGCAAGTGCCAGTGAGTCCAGAAAAATACGGGATGTGGTTTCGTCAAGAAGGCTCAGTGAGTAAGGGAACTAGCTGCCAAGCGTGATGACATGGGTTGATCCGCAGAGCCTGCGTGACAGAGGGGACCAGTCCCTGTATCATGCTGCGCGCGCGCGCGCGCGCGCACACACACACACACACACACACACACACACACACACACAGCAGAAGGGGGGAGATGGTTCAGTGGTTCAGTGGGTAAAGTGCTTGCTCCACACGCACGAGGTACTAGGTTCCGATCCCCAGCACCATGTGAAAAGCTGAGCATGGCAGTGTGTTGCTGGAAGTTCCTTGCCGGAAGGTAGAGACGGGACGATCTTGGGTCTTGCTGGCCACACAGTCTAGCCAATCTGTGAGCGCCAGGTGCAGTGAGAGAGCCTGCCTCAAAAAGTGAGACGGGAAACAGGAGGCGGGAGACCTAGAACACTGACCTCTGGCCTGCACATGCCCCCACGCAGGAACCCACGTGGCACACAGGCTCACACACCCACAGCAGTGCACACGATTTCCGTACGCTCCTGTCCAGATCGCCCAGCTGTTAACTTTTTATTGTTTCATTTATCATTCTGTATACACAGTTTACCTCGAGGTATTTTTTTTTTTGGCCCATTTTGGCAGAATACATAAACGCTCCAATCCTGTCACTCTAAAATACCTCAATATGCTCCTGCTGAAATGAAGGCCATTCTCCTGCCTCATCACTGTGTAACTATGAGAACAAGGAAACCGTCACCGTCTGTAAGCCACACTCTGTTGCCCTAGCAACAGAATTTTAGCCACGCTTTCCTCTGTGGGCAAGGATCTAGACCAGGAGCACTTGTTACATTTCTTTGTTTTCTGCCTGAGGCAGCTTCCCAGCCTTCCCTTGCCTTTCATGAGCCTGATGTATTCTGAATATAATCCAGTCTGAGATATGCTCTTAGTTTGGGTTTGTCTGGTATTTTCTCGTGATTAGATTTAGGTTACACTTTTGGGCGAGAATAACACAGAAGTGATTCTCATGTCCTTCGAACCATAGGCTGCTGAGTATCCCAAAGCTCAAAATACTTATCTGCACTAAGAGCACAGGAGACTAGCCCAGGGCTGCTAACCACGCCTCTGTATCTCCGCTGGCAGAGTCCTTTACTATGGGGCGGAGGGATGGCTCAGCAGTTAAGAGCACTTACTGCTCTTACAGAAAACCCAGGTTTTGTTCCCAGCACCTTACATGGCGACTCACAACTGCCTGTCTCTCCAGTTCCAGGGAATCCTCTGCCCTCTTCTGACGTTGTGGGCTCCTGGACAAGCGTGGTGCACAGAGGTACTCTCAGGAACATACTCATACACAATAGATAGATATAGATAAAATAGATAAGAGATGAGGATGACAGGCAGGTAGGTAGATAGATGATAGATAGTGGATAGATGAGAAACAGATAGATAGAAAGATAGATGATAGATGAAAGATGGAAACAGAAAACCAGAGCAAGGTATGGGTGGTACGTCTGTAGTCCTAGCACTCAACAGGCAGGACAGCAGGACTGGCGTGAGTGTTAGACCACCATGGCTACAGAGTGTCCTGCAAAGCCAGCCTAGGCAGGAGGATTGCCACAAGCTTGACTCTAGCTTGGCCTACACAGTGAATTACAGGCCAGACAGGGCTGTAGAGCAGCGTCCTGTCTCAAAACACCAACTCTGTGTGTGTGTGTGTGTGTGTGTGTGTGTGTGTGCACGTGCGTACACTTGTGGGGTGGGAGAACCTTAGAGTGGGGAAACCTGGCAGACTGCCTCAGCCTGGTGATCAATGCTCACATCACTGAAGAACACGGCACTCCACTCTATCAGTGTCCTCCTCAAAGGTCAAGTCTAATCACAATTATCAAGTTCGTACACCTGACCTGTTAAGGGTCATCTGGCACAGGGAAAGAGTCGGGCAAGGTGGCACACACTTGTTATTGCAGCAGCTCAGGAGGCAGAGGCAGGCGGATCGCTGTGAGTTCAAGGTCAACCGGTCTACAAGCAAGTTCCTCGGCAGCCAGAGCTACACGGTGCAATCCCACGTCAATAATAAATAAATAGGCCAGGGATACGGCCTCCTGGGTAAAGTGGCTGCTGTGCAAACATGTGAACTGGTCCCCAGCACCCGCATAAAGGCGGGCATGGTGGCATTTGCAACTCAGAGCTGAGGCAGCAGACAAGTGGAGACAGAGGGACCTGTGGAACTGCGTGTCCAGCCAGACTTGCCAAACCGGGAGCTTCAGATTCAGCGAGAGACCTTTTCAGAAATAAAGTGAGGGCTGGAGAGACGGCTCAGCGCTTAAGAGCACTGGCTGCTCTTCCAGAGGACCTGGGCTCAATTCCCAGCACCCACATGGCAGTTCACAACCATCTGTAACTCCAGTTGTGCAGGATCTAACATTCTCTTCTGGCCTCCAAAGACACCGGGCACATACGTGATACTCATACACACATGCAAGCAAAAACATCTCTATACATACACAATCAATCAATCAATATCATAAAACATCATATCATATACATCTCTATATATACACAATCAACCAACCAATACAACATCATAAAGTAAAGTGGTCAATTGAGGAAGACAGCCTCCCCATGCACTCACACCTGCACACATACAGAAACAGGAAGAAAGAGACACAGAAAGAGAAAGGGCATTGATATGGGTCATATCAACACATGCACCATTCTTTTTTTTAAGTTTTTTTTTTAATTAAGATTTTTTTTTTTTAGGGGCTGGAGAGATGGCTCAGTGGTTAAGAGCACTGTCTGCTCTTCCAAAGGACCTGGGTTCAATTCCCAGCACCCACATGGCAGCTCACAACTGTCTATAACCCCAATTCCAAGGGATCTGACACCTTCACAGTAATGCACATAAAATTAAAAAAAAAAAGATTTTATTTTTATGTGTATATGTGTGGATTTCTATTGCAGATGAGTACAGTTGCCCCCGGAAGACAGAAGAGGGCGTCAGATCCCCCGGAGCTGGAGTTGTGAGCTGCCCGGTGGGTGCTGGGAACTGAGCTTAGGTGGGGCTGAGGTCCTGTGCAATTGCAGTACATGCTCTGAACTGCTGTCCAGACCCCGGAAAATATACCAACGTAAGACATTAACAGGGGAATCTGGGTGGAGAACACTCTAATCTTTCTTATTTTCCTGAAAATATAAAATTACCCTACAATTAAAAAAAAAAATCAGCTGGAGGAGGGGCTGGAGAGATGGCTCAGGGGTTAAGAGCACTGGCTGCTTTTCCAGAGGTCCTGAGTTCAATTCCCAGCAATCACATGGTGGCTCACAACCATCTATAATGAAATCTGGTGCCCTCTTCTGGTGTGCAGGCACACATGCAGACAGAACACTGTATACATAATAAATAAATATATATATTTTTTAAATCAGCTGGTTTTGGGCAGTGGTGGCATACACCTTTGGAGGCAGAGGCAGGTGATCTCTGTGAGTCTGAGGTCAGCCTGGTCTACATCAAGTTCCAGGACAGCGAGCACACACACACACACACACACACACACACACACCTGTCTTGAAAAACAAAAGAAAACAAAAAAAATTGAAAAAATTAGTTAAATTAAAATTGTTTTTAGAAAAAAGAAGTTATTTCATAGCCAAAGCTGGCCCCATAAGCTGGCCCCAAGGCTGGCCTCAAACTCAGTGAGTCCTCTTCCCTCAGCCTCCAAAGGGCTGGAGGATCATAGGTGTGAGCCACGAGGACGCTCAGCTTGTTTGGAAAGACAAAACTTACCTAAATAAGTAAATAAACTTTAAAAACAAACAAACAAAAAGACAAGGTCTCACTATGTAACTATATCGTCATAGAACTTGTGATGGTGAATGTTACCTTTAGGAGTTAAATTTACTGTGCTAGGCTTGTGAAAACAGTTGTCTTTAACTTGTATAAGCCATGAGAAAGTTGCTCCTACCTTGAATGTACCCTGTCAGCTGGCTTGAGATGGACCACTTCCTGGTGCAGTTGAGCTATTCTTAAAAAAAAAAAAAAAAAAAAATGCTGATTGTTGCAAAATATTTCACTGCCTCAGCTATTACAAGGTCGCAAGATTAACCAACCTACCGCTAAGTTCTACTTCATGAAACACCTGCTTGGATGGCAGAGACAACTCCTGGACATGTTATAAAATAAAGCTTTGCTCACACCAGAGAGGATATGAGTTAATTTGTAACTTTTTATATTTGCCTTTATCATCCTTTGGCTAATAGTAGCGGGGGCTTTACCTAGAGAATTCTCTGGTTTGGTCCTGGCCAGTCATATATATAATCTCCTGTAACTTATTAAAACTAAAACTGAGTCAGAGACTCAGTGAATCTCTGGGCGATCCCAGACCCGCAACAAATTCACTGTGTACATCAGGCTAGCCTCCAGCCCACGGAGATCCAACTGCCAAGCGCTGAGATTTAAGGTGTTGCAGCGCTACATTCAGCTTTGTTCTGAAGAGTTTAAATTAACGGTAGTTGCTGCACTGAAAAATAAACAAGAAAGTGCTCGGGGACTCCAGTTTCTGAGCTGTATGACCTTTACCGGGGTCACAGAACAGGGTCATTTGTTCAAGATAGAAAGACTACAATTCCCAGAGTGCTCTTCGTGGTCGTCAGGAGCAACCACAGCCGGCAGACTAACAGATGCTGGAGTCAGAGGAGATACTGTGACTGCTAACAGCCATGGGGCTGGATTACTACGCCGTGCTCCAGGTCACTCGCAACTCGGAGGATGCCCAGATCAAGAAGGCGTAAGTGGGCGGGGTCTGAGCCTGGCACCTGCTGAGGCAGCCCCACCCTGATGCCAGCCAAACTGCTTCCCTGCACAGGTTAGGGCAGGAGAGAGGCACCCACCTCCTTCCTCCTGCGCACTCGGTCCTGGCTTGGGCTGCTCAGGACACGCACTGGAAACTGAGACACACCCTTAGTGCGTCAGGAGATTCCCCATGCCCAGTACTCCCGCCTCCTCTTGGGTCACGTCCAAATCCCTAGCTATGAAATGAGAACAAAGTACCATGTGGACCTTATCCTGAGTCTCACGGAGAACACAGGCCTGTGAACTAGAAATGACCTGGACAGGTGGATGTTACGGGTTCCCTTTTGGCCTTCATATGGGTTTTTGTCACCGACTGATCGTCTCAGTTCCTCTGTCAAGTTTCAGGGACTTTGTGAAAGTATAGATACTGAGTCTGGGGTGAGCCTGAGCGACATAGCAAGGTCCTGTTTGGAAAAGAAAAGGGGCGTGTGTGTGTGTGTGCGTGTGTTTGTGTGTTTTTGGGGGGGATCTAGGACAGAGGTCAAGCCATGTTTCTGAAATTTTTGATCTTTCACATTTTTTCTTTGAAAAAAAGTTTTGGACAAATATTTCTGGAGCGCTAGGGTTTCGGGCGGTGCACAGTGCAGGCCATTGGTTACGGACTGTTATAAGAGAAGGTCCCAGTGCTGCCAGAGCTTGTGCTGAGAGGTACGTGGCTGCCGAAGGACAAGGTTTGAAGGAGGATTAAGGCTCTGCGGTGGGATGGAGAGCAGATACTCGCGTCATCAAAGGTTTGAAGAAAAAAGGCGTCTGAGGCAACTCCAAACTTGGGGCACACTCGCTGCTTGTCTTGAACACGCAGGTGCTGTTCTGAGAGCCGTCCTTGTTTTACCCACTCCTCACAGTGGCCCCCAGAGGGAATTTTGCCTTTGGCATCCCAGGCAATTCCATTTGTACGTGACAAACATGACAAACGGAACCAGAAACCAGACACCGTCCCTCCCTCCCTGGGCCAGCTCCTGTGTGGACTGAGGAGGAGGATTAAGTGAGGGTCAGCGTGGGTGGAGAAATAGGATAAACTCATTAACCAAGCAACAACAACTCAGTACTGGGTGTGATGTCACCCACTGCTCAGGGCTTTCGTGGGCCAGTGGGATTTACCAAATGAAAAGTTACCCTGAGAGGAAGCAGGTGTCCAGTGGGACTCGCCAAAGGAATGGTTACCATGGCAAATAGCGAGATTAGCATAGCCTAGTTCTCGAAAGTGTGCAGGAGAGTTTTACGTCAGCTTGACATAAGCTAGAGTCATTCGGGAAGAGAGACCCTTGGTTGAAATGTCTCCACCACACTGGCCTGTGCTCAGGTGCATTTTCTTAACTAGTGACTAATATGGGAAGGCCCAGCCCTTGGTGCGTGGGACCACTCCTGGGCTTCTCACTTCCAAAAAGAAAGTGTGGTGCAGGAGAGAGAGAGACACACACACAGAAAGAGAGAGGGCCCAGCTGGCAAAGCGTTTGCTGTACAGTCAGCAGGACCGAGCTGGACCCCAGAACCACGTGAAAAGGGCGGTGTTTTGCTCGTAACCTGGCTCTGGGAGTGGAGAAAGGTGGTGACCTCCCGGGGCTGCTTGCACCGTCAGCCCAGCCTCCCTGCAGAGTTCTGGAAAGTGAGAGACTATGTCAATAAGCAAGGCAGACAGAGGACAAGGAGAGGTGGTCTTCTGGCCTCCACATGTATGTGCCATGTGTGCACCTACAGAGACACACCAGACGTAAGACACACGTCTTTTAAAGTGGTTAAAATAGGACCAGATGAAATAATGTGTATGAAAATGCCAGGAGTCACTGGCATATGAAACCATGTGAGGTAAGAGTGAGGAAAAGAATTGCACGTTTCTAATGACAGCGAGTGCCTCTTCCACGGTAACGACTTTCAAGGCTTGAGCCTTGCATACGCTAACGCTCCCTCATAGATCCTGGCACTGAAGGACCTGATGTTGTAATACAACTTGTGATCCCAGGACAGTGAGAGACTCTCTCAACAACAAGGTGGAGAGCACCTCAAGTTGACCTCTGGCCTACACACACACACACACACACACACACACACACACACACACACACAGTACTGAGCCTGTATAAAGAAGAAAATCTCCATGCAGATCACTGATCATTGAGTTATCAGCTTCTTAGCATCACTCATTCACTCTTTTATTAGCATATATATATTCATTGTGGCAAATACCAGGTTTTATTATGACATGTGCATGTACCAGTATCAAACACCGTTGATTTGTTTGTTTGCTTTTGAGAAAAGGTCTGTGTAGCCCTGGCTATGAACACTAGACTGGTCTCAAACTCACAGTTATCTGCCTGCCTCTGCCTCCCAGGCACATAATAACACCATACCGGGTATCATTCAGCTCTGAGCCATGGCTTCATCCTCTCTCTCCCATTCAAGACCGCTGATGAGCAAAGAGATGCTATTGCAGAGAGAAAGCAGGTGCTTGGATCTTAGCTCAAGGCACCTAGGTTGTCTGCTGAAGGCAGCAGGGAAATGAGTGAAGAGTTTCAGGAGGAGAGTGAAGTCAGTATTTTAAGAGAGAGAAAAGGAAAGGAGAGGGGAGAAGAAAAAGGAGGGAGTAGGAGGAAGGGATAAAGGGAGAAACCCATTCGTACATTAAATAAGGGAAAATTGGAGAGGGTTCTTGTGGCTATGGGGAGACATGGTTCTGCCACAGTTACAGGAAGGAGAGGCAGGGCAGAATGTTTAAGAGCAGAAACTGCTGAGCTCTGGTGATTGATGGGAGTCAAAGATGATGCTTAGCTTTCTAGCTGTGGCACCTGGGGGAGGAATGCAGGGCCTGTTTGGGCTGGCTCTGGGGTGCCTACAAGGTCTGGGAGAAGACAGTGAAATGCGGGGGTTGGGCACAGAGGTCTGTGACTCGGAGAGGTGGCTGGTAGAAGATGGGCATCGGCTCTGTGAGAGACGAGCTCAGCCTGCCCACTGAAATGAGAAGGTACAGAACTCCAGAAGCCTGACTGACCCAGCAGGGGCTGGGTGGGGTCAAACCGGGACTGAGTGATGGGCTTCTGGGCTGGAGGTCCGTGTCACCCTCCCTGCCACGCCCTGCAGCAGCAGGCTTCCTAGCCCGAAGGCCTCCCCTGCACCTCCTCCTAAAGGAGAGGGAAGCAAGGGGATAGAGGAAGAGATATTATGACATGGGGTGGGGAGGGGTTGGTCCTTACATCACAGCTCCTGTCCTATGGGCTGTCTCCAGGTTCCTCAAATTCCTCCTGCCAGCCGTGGGCACACCCTTCAGGTTTCAGTACAGCTCCCTGCTCGCACTCCTCGAGGTACAGAGGGTCTGCCTGGCCCCCAGCATGTCTATCTAGCTCAGGGACAGGACTCTTTGTGGTGGTCTCCTTCCTGCACCTTGGACCCCTTTATTAAAACTCCACAGATCATCCACCCAATCTCTTCTCTCTTGACAGTATATATCCTCAGAAGCTGTAGGCGTCCCAGGACTGAGTGGTGGGATGGCAGGTCGTAAGGGCAAGAATGAGCACAGAGGTGGAAAAGAGTGCCGGGGCCCGATGTTCCCAAGGGCTCGTCATACAACTGAGAAACCTGTGTCAGTCCTGGCCCTCTGTGATGTAGACACCATGAACTCTGGCTGGCTGGTTCAACCCAGCTGTTCTGGCTCAAACTCCTCTCCCAGCTGACTTGCTCAATCTGGCTTTTCTCTCATCCTCTGAATTGCTCTGCTTGGCCTCAAACTAACTCCAGAAATATTTTCTAATCTCCTGGCTCCTTCTGATTCCCTGGCTCATTCGGTCTTCACCTGTGTCCTCTCTCTCTGCAACCCATTTCTCTATTACTGTCCCTGTAAAACTGCCTTCTGTCCTCTCTCTGCACTGCCCCTTAAGTAGCTTCCCTTTCCTCTCTCTCCTTGTGAGAGTTGGTCATATCCTATTCTGTCAAATCCTCTAACTCATCATCTTTTCTGTCACTCAGGCATCACTTCCATACAGGGGTGCTTCCTTCTACAAACTATCTTTACCTCATTGTTTGGGATTAAAGGCATGTACCACCGTGCCTAATCTTTTCTTTACCTGCTATTTGCTCTATACCAGGCTGGCCTTGAACTCAGATCTGCCTGCCTCTATCTACTGGATTAAAGCCATATTTGTATTCCATCTGGATCACACAGACCTAGAAGGTCTTTGGGTGTGATCTCTTACCAGAGCAGCCATGTTCTGAATTAAAGTTCTTCCACAAATCATTAACTAAGCCCTTCCTATTGGGATGGGCTATTACAAGGTAGGGACCAATTAGAGGAAGCAGGTTTCCAAGCTCGGCCTTTGATGTCTTGTCTCCAGACGTTCCCTTTCTGTGTTCCTCTTTTCTTCCCTTCCCTTTCCCTCCTATTTTCTCCATTTTCTTTTCTTCCTCACTGCTGTTCCTATTTCCTTCTCTGTCCTCTCCTCCTTTTCTCCCTTTCCTCCCCCCACGTCTCTCTCTGTCTATCCTGTCATGATGCTCGGCCTGAAAGCAATGGTGCTAGCCACCTACATATGAAAACCGTTAGCCACAATAAGTATTTCCTCCTTTTGCATTGTTCTTCTCAGGTATTCCGTCACAGTGACAGGCTAACCTGGGATGTTCTGTTTTTCGAGGGTGGGCCATCACTGAATCTGTGCTGGCCTTAGGTCTCAGCTGTGGCAGCTAAGGGGACAAGCAGCCTTGGGACATCTGTCTGGGCTGTGGGCCAACTTTGCTCTCTACCTCAGGTTCTTTTCCAAAAGATCCAAGCAGCACACCCCACAACCACTGACACTTGTGCCAGTCTCCCTGGTTCATAATGAAGCCAGAAAGCAGAGCCAACCCTGAGCCATGTTCCAGCCTCAGAAGCAGGTCAGAGGCAAGAGCTTGCATTCCTCCCTCCTCCAGGTACCGGAAGCTTGCTCTGAAGAACCATCCGATGAAGTCAAGTGAGCCTTCTGCACCAGAGATATTCAAGCAAATAGCAGAAGCCTACGATGTGCTGAGTGACCGTGAGTGATGGTGGGGCTGTCACTCACCCCTCCATTAAGATCATTCCTCCAGTGCCCAGATGGTCAGGTTTTCTGCAGAGAACAGTAGAGCAGAAGCGACCATCCTTCCTGCTCAGCATCTAGACAAACAGCAAGCCAGGCCACCACAAGTCAGGTGGATGGGCTCACCCAGCCAAGGCAGTATGGAAGTGGGTGGGGCGTATTCCCCTGCCTCCAGCCTGGCAGAAAGGAACCTTCTTGTGGCTCAGTGGAGGATGCTGGCTGCCATGGGCAGAGGGCTGAAGTGGAGCAGGCAGTCTTGTTTATTTTTCCCAGACTGTCTCTAGGAACAGCAGAAGCAGAGGGCCACAGAGAGGCTTGGAGCCACCAGGAAATCTCTCCCTTTGGAAATCAGTTCTGTTGGGCGAGGGTGACACCCCATCTACCAAAGAGTAGAGGCCCCGCTGGCTTGTCTAGGGGCTGGTCCTGGTGGCTGGGATTGTGGCTACCGTTCCCAAGAACTGCTAGACTATGGCTTCTCCAGTCCTGACTTTTCAGAACTCTAAAATTTGCAGGTTCAAAATGCTTAGATTCCATGATTTTGAGATTTTAGACTTCTGCTCTCACCTCCTAAACCAAACTCAGGTATGTGTCTGACTCTCAGTCCTCCAAGCCTCTCAAAAGCCCCATGAGGGGGGGTGTTCTCATTGCTTTTCTGAACTATCCCATAAATCTATAGATAGACGAGTGACTCTGAAAACCATACAGAGTGATACTAACCCTCCAGCTTCTAGAGACTTCCGGGCAGCAGGCTATAGGAGATAAGGCTATTCTTGCCCCCTCCCTCTTACCACCTCCCAGCCTCTCCAGCCCTGGAACCCTCCTCAAGGTCACTTGTATCCACAGCTGTGAAGCGAGGAATCTATGATAAGTTTGGCGAGGAAGGCCTGAAGGGTGGGATTCCCCTGGAGTTTGGATCCCAGACGCCATGGACAACAGGCTACATCTTCCATGGCAACCCTGAAAAAGTGTTCCACGAGTTTTTTGGGGGAGACAACCCCTTCAGTGGTAAGATTCTCACCCAGCCCCTTGCCTTCCTGGGAAAGAACCTACCTGTAGAAGCTGCCTTTCTTGGCGGGCAGGTTTGATTGCTTTCATTTGTTTTGGTTGCATCATCTTCATCATCATCTTCATCCTCCTCCTCATTATTATTATTATTCATACATGTATCCCAGACCAGCCTTGGACTCAGTGTTTAGCCAAGGATGACCTTAAATTCCCGGTTTCCCTCTTTTCCCAAGTGCTGGAATTACAGGCATGTGTCACTGCACCCAGTTTTTTTTCTTTCTTTGTTTTTTGTTTTTAATTTAGATTTGTTTATGTGTGTGACAGTTGTGCCTGTGTATATGTGCACGTGTGTGTGCTTGGTGACCAAGGAGGTCAGAAGAAGGCATCAGGTTCCCAGGAACTGGAATTAGGGGTAGCTGCATATCACCGTGTAAGTGCTGAGAACTGAATATGAGTTCTCTGCAAGAGCAGCAACTGCTCTTAACCCCTGAGCCATCTCCGCAGCCTCCCAGGTTTGGTCTCACTCTGTGGGGCAGACAGCTTCACATTCATTTTGTAGTCTAGCTGGCTTTGAACTCATGGCAGCTCTCCTGCCTTAGCCTCCCAAGGGTCAGGATTGCAGGTGTGGGTGACCACATCGAGCTAAACACAGTCCACAGAAGGAAAAAGATTTTATCCAAGGCAGGCTCTTGCTCTGTAGCCCAGGCTGCCCTCACACTCTCCAGCCTCCCAAGTGCTGGGATCATATATGTAAACCACCACATGAAAATTAAAATGGAATCACTGAAAAATAGTCTAACCCTCCATTTCCTTCATCTCCTAGATGCAGCCACTCACCACTAACATCCTCTGCGTCCTTCCAGAAATCTTCTGTCTTTAAAAATCTTCTGTGGTGCTGAGCGATGGCGCTGGCTCCCAGCTCTCAGGTCTTAAGCCAGTGCAAATTCCCAACTGTTGATGATCTTTTCACCATACAGCCTGGCACATTCATTCCATGGCATTGACCAGAAGAGACAGAGTGCATGGCAGCCACCTCTGCCTCCACAGCCTACTGCAAAGGGCCCGACATCCAGAAATATAGCAGAATAACCAAGGACACAGATTCTGTGGCCAAGAGGTCCTGTGCTACAGGCCCCAACTTTATTACTCACTAGCTGTGGAGCTGTGGGCATTTTGTTGGCCAGTAAAGTAAAGAAGACGGTCTCTGGGTACAGAGCCTGACTCGGAGCAGGCTCTCCCAAGGCTTAGCTGTTCCTCACCTTAACGGTACAGGGCAGCAGACGCATCACCACACAGACTCTTAGACCTGCGTTTCAAAGGGTTACAGCACTCCAAGCTGACCTGGAAGGCCTCTCTGCCATCAGGTTAGCAGCAAGGGCATCAGGCAGGCTCCAGGATGGAGAGCAGACAGTGAGGTTGAGGAAAGGAGCTTGGGGCACACTGGTGACCACACTGGTTGCCACAGACTGTAACAGCTTGTAACTCCAGAGAGCTTGAGGCCAGCTTGTCTAGAATAGTCATGGGAGTCAACAGAGAGGGGTCAGTATGGCCTGGGAAAGGGTAGAGGAGACTGGCTGTTCTGACCCATGCTGCCTGGACGAAGTCTTCTCTGAACTACCAGAATCTACCACTTAGAGTGACGCCTCAATGTGTCCAGGAAGCAGGAACTGCCAGCACCACACACTGTTGGAGCCCCAGGAAGCCCTGAGTCCTGGAAAGGGCTGATGCTCACTGGTCTGCAACTAAGAGTGGCTTCTTGAAGCCAAGTAAGGTAGCTCACACCTGTAATCCCAGCATCTAGGAGGCTGGGGCAGGAGGATTGCCCTGAGTTCAAGGCCCAAAACAAAACAAAAAGCTCCTTGGTCTGTGAGTCTGAGAGGTGGGAATGATATGATGAATCTTATTCTTGGGGCACTGAAGAGGTTAGGTTCCAGGGAATACAGGTGTGTGATGTGTATGTGTGTGTGTTTCTGTCTGTCTGATCTGTGTCTTTGGATACCATTTCTGTCACTGATCCTTTTCTCTCCCTTAGAATTTTTTGATGCAGAAGGAAATGAGGTAGATTTGAATTTTGGGGGCCTTCGGGGCCGAGGAGTCCAGAAACAAGACCCTCCAATTGAACGAGACCTCTATTTGTCCCTGGAGGACTTATTCTTTGGCTGCACCAAAAAAATTAAGATCTCCCGAAGGGTGAGTGCTTAGCTTGTTCCTCTTGACAGGCACCATCTACCCCTAAAAACCTCCCTGACACCTCTACACTCCCCCAACAGGAAAACTCAGCAACCTGTTCTGATGGAATCGTGGGATCTTAGATGAAGAGACGCAGCAAGTTTAGATTTTAGAATTCTAGTCTCTCTGAAATTTAAAATGAGTAATAGAAGAGGTCACCCCACTTTCTGGCACAGAAGTCTCTTCTGCAGCTACCTGATGGAGACAGGATCCTCCCTTCCCAGGCCAGCCCATCCCCAGGCCAGCCCATCCCCAGGCCAGCCCATCCTTGTGAAAGTGGAAGAGTGGGAATGGACAGGGTCCTCTGTGAGTTCCATTCCAGGGCACATAAAAGGAACTTTTATTCTCCTGAGGTAACTGTCCTCTCAGAGGCTCACTGCCTCCATCTGCTAAACTAGGCCTCATCCTGGAAGCTTCTAGGCCTAGAATGTTTTTAACGTCTGAGACTTATTACTGAATAAAATCACTCTTTCTATTTTTTTTCTGAACTCTGGCCAGCTGGTTCAACTCAGTTGTTCTGGCTCAAACTCTGTCCAAGCTGACTGATTCTAACTGGCTTCTCTCACTTCTGCCTGAACTGCTCTGCTTGGCCTCAAAATAACTCTAGCAACCTGTTCTAATCTTCTGGCTCCTTTTCATTTTCTGACTCATTCTGTCTTCACCTGTGCCTAACTTGTTCTCTCTTCAACCTGTCTCTGTAAAACTCTCCTGGTAAAACTGCCTCCTCTCTCTCTCTGTGCTGCTCTCACTTAAATCGTTTTTCTTTCTTCTTTATTTTCATGAGAGTCAGGCATATCCTATTCTGTCAAACCTTTCTCCAATTTGTCAGTTTGCAGCCTCTCAATTAGACATGACTTTCAAACATGGTACTTCCTTCTACAAACTAACTTTACTTTCATTTTTGGGATTAAAGGTGTGTGCTAAAGGTATATCTACAGTGCAGCCAGATCACACAGACGGAGGTTTTTTTTGGATGTGATCAGAGCAGCCATGTTGCAGGATTAAAATTCTTCCACAGGGGCGTTATTAGCAGACCACACCCTGAGGAGTGTGTGCCTTGGCCACAGGGTGGGCATGGAGGGGGGGCTGGACGGTCTCTAAGGTGACAGCCTAGAAAGTCCTTGTGATAGGTGTTGACCTCACGTGGCCTGTGGGTCAAACCCTCTTCCTCCCTTTGCCTGGGGGAGATGCCCATTGTAGGCACGCTATCTAAGGTGGCACTGTGGCCTCACAGGGTTGCAGACACAATGGGGGGGCTGCTTTGCATGAGACTCAATATATTGTCTTCTGAGAGACAATGCTGTATGCTTGTGACCAGCCCCCCTTCAACCAGTAACTTTCTAGAAACTGAAGCCTGGGCTCTCTAGTGGTCTTGTATTGGACAGTGAGTGGCTGTGGAGCCTGAGGAAGGGTAGGGCCAGACTTCTGGGGTTTGGAGGGAGGTACCTTCCACTGTGTTCTTGTTGGCGGCCAGGGCTTGTGCTGACTGGTGTCTCAGGTCACAGCTTCATCAATCTGAGGGCATGCCTTGCCTTGGAGAGTCGTCACAAGCTCTCAGATTCAATGGCAGTGGGATGGCAGTAGGAGTGACTCTGGCCCCCCATGGCTGTGGGAACCATCTGAGCACAGACTCCGCAGAGCCCTTCCACTGAGCCAACTCCCACCCCTCCCCCTGTTGCTGTAGGTGCTAAATGAAGACAAGTATTCCTCCACCATCAAGGACAAAATCCTGACAATTGACGTGAGGCCTGGGTGGAGGCAGGGCACACGCATCACCTTTGAGAAGGAAGGGGACCAGGTGAGAGCGAGAGAAGCCGGTTCGGGCCAGTCACCAGGCTCCTGTGGTGGGAGGACTGGGAATGGAAAAGTCTGTGTTTGTTTTGTTTCCCTGTCTCTACAAGCTCTGGTCTATTAGAGTGAGATGGTCCCTAGAGTCCCTCCCCAGGAACAGAGCCTCACAATGCTTCTGTGAATGCAGCTTGAGGATTACTACCATTTTCCACAGTGGGAAAACAGACCCCAAGACGGAAGAAACTTGCTCATGTTAAGAATACAGAAAGCTAAAAGGGTGGCTTGGGGAGATGGCCCAGTTGCACTCAAAGATGGAGACCTGGACTTGCTCCCCAGCACCAGTGGAAGAGCCGGGCACCCTGTGACCCCAGTGCTGGAAAGGCAGAGGATCCTTCAGTTTACTGGCCACACAGTCTAGCTGAAGCAGGTGCTCTAGGTCAGGAGAGACCCTGTCTCAAAAAACATGATGGAGAGCAATTAAGGAAGACACCTAATGTCATCTTCTAGCCCCCCAAAACATACATGAGCTTATGCCCATGCTCACACACACACACACACACACACACACACACACACACACAGAGAGAGAGAGAGAGAGAGAGAGAGAGAGAGAGAAAGATGAGAGATGGCAGGAGCAGCCAGCCTCCCCGCCAGTACTCTTTCTTACCAGTTTTCTTCAGTGCAAGACTGAAGAACTGCGGAGGAGAGAGGCCGTCCGGATGCATTTCATTAATAATGATTTTTAAACTAAAATACTCACCCATGGAAAACATTAAGTCATTGTAGTCCTTATATACTGAGAAGAAACGGAGCAGTAGAGAGCTCAGAGCCAAGAGGCATGAGTTCCCTAGCTCAGACCCGCCCCTTTCTCACCTAGAAAACATCTGCTTCCAACAATCGCCCTTCGGACTGGCTCACTGGCAGTAGCTGCAACTCTGGAGGCTGAGGCAGGGGCTCACTTGAGCCTAGGAGTTCAAGTTCAGCCTGGGTGACAGTGAATTCCAGGCTAGTCTAAGCTATAGAGTGAGACCCTGTCGTAAGCAGCCAAGGCAGGCAGGCCAACAGGTACCCAGCGCCAACATCCCCCACTCTGGGCAGCCTTTTCCCAACCTCCCCACATGGCCCAGGGGCTCCCTTTACCTCGGCCTTGAGCTTACTATTTCTGACTATGTGGCTGGTTCTGACCATCTGATTTTTTCTTGCACTGGGAGCTGCTGCTGCTGCTCTCACTCTGTCTACAGTGGCCAGAAGAGAGGTCGTTCAGGGCGGTCACTGAAACCGAGCGATCACTGCCAAGTCCCCGGCAGGCAGGCAGAGAAGTTGTCTGACCCCAGTTTAGTGTCCAGCTGTCACTCAAGGAGGTCCCTGCCCCATGCCACTGAGTAGATTACTTTGGGCATGCTCAGCAGAGAAGCACTTTGGGAGCCGGGAGTGGTCCTAGGCCACACTGAATGCCCTTTCTAGAAAACTGGCTCTAATTCTCCACTGCACAGATGAAGATCCAGAGACAAACAGAGGCAGAAACTTGGTCAATTCTTATAAGCAATAACCCCGTGTCCCCTTGGCTTTTCCTGCCAGGGCCCCAACATTATCCCGGCCGATATTATCTTCATCGTAAAGGAGAAGCTGCACCCTCGCTTCCGCAGGGAAATCGACAACCTCTTCTTCGTGTACCCCATTCCTTTGGGCAAGGTGAGCGGGTACAGTGCGACGGCAGGGGCCCGGACTAAGCCCCACCTGCAGCAGTTTAGGCTTCGTCTCTTCTCCGCCATCTACCCCTCACAGAGCCCTGTGCCTCCCGCCGCGCTCTCCCAGGTTTGGGCGGTTCTGCACAGTCCCTCCCCGCCCATCTCCTCGTCCTTCCACACAGTCCTGATCCTGCTGCTGTCCTTACCGTCGCAACATAGCCAGCTGGTCCTCTTCAAGGCAGCCCTGTCCACTCATGCTTTGCACTTCGGGACTCAGGGTGAGCCTACCTGCCTGGCTGGGACATCTCCACACCTGTCCACCTCACCCTGGAGGATCTTCAGCTACTACTGTGTGTCAACACACAGAGCCTGTCATTTCTGCCTCTCAAAAGCCTTACACTCTCGTCACCACACTGACCATGCTTCTAACTAGAAGGCAGGGAACAGCGGGGCTCATGCCCGGCTAGATTCCGGAACACCCTTTTGCTTCCCTGGTAGCCAGCTCAGGGCTGGAACCCAACCAGGCTCCCGAACGCCTTGTAAACAGAATGGCGGTGGAGGCGCTCGCATACTCACCTCTCCTCCTCCCCTCCGCAGGCCCTCACCTGCTGCACTGTGGAGGTGAAGACCCTTGACGACCGTCTGCTCAACATTCCCATCAACGACATCGTCCAGTGAGTCTATCTGCCTCGTGCCCAAGTGGTCACAGAAAGGACAAACTGAGACTTGGTGGGGACCGTGCCGGCTGCAGCCACGGAAAGGTTTCCCTCTCAGAGGCTGGGACTCAAGTCCACCCGCCTATCTGCCTGATCGGTGGGCTGTGTTCCCCCTTCAGAAACGATATCTTATGATGCCCCCATAGAGGCCCGAGAACCCCAGTGTTGGTCAATCTCTTGCCTCTATCCCCCCTCCCCAACTCTTCATCAGAACACAGAATAGTAGCCTTCTGAGTCTTGTTCCAAAAAAAATCACTGAGAAGGGAAGGTTTGACTCCCACCCCCAGGCTCTGCTCTGTTTCCCAGGGCGGGAGTCAGCCTGCAGGGCATTTGCTTTGATCAAGGGCTTCCAGGAGTGATATTTAGAACAAGCCAGTCTCTCCTCCCCTCTCTTCCCACACGTTCTGGCTCCTGACACCTGGCCGTCTACTGGGAAGCTGTAATGCGGCCCATCCCTGCAGTTCTGTGAGCTAGGGTAGCGCCCACACATTGGGCGCTGCTCTCTGAATTTCTGCTCCTTTCTTTCATTTTTCCCCGCCTCAGCCCTAAGTACTTCAAGATCGTGCCAGGTGAGGGGATGCCACTGCCCGAGGATCCCGCCAGGAAGGGGGACCTCTTCATCTTCTTTGATATCCAGTTCCCCACCCGCCTCACACCCCAGAAGAAGCAGATGCTCCGCCAGGCGTTGCTGACCTAATTCTAAGGGACCTGGGCAGGAAGAGCGAGAAAGAAGGGCTACCTGGGCCTTGCCCATCTCCCCGCTCAACCCCCACAGCTGAAGATGGGGAGGAACGAGACCTAGGCTGACACAATAAACCTTCCTTTCCTAGCCTCTAGCTATGACCTGAAGTGTGCTAGACCGATGCTTCCTGCAGGACCCAAAAGGCTTCCATCTTGGTAATACAGAGACAGGGCTATGTGACCTCTAGAGTCCTCTGCTCTTGACATTTCACAAGATACATCCTTAGAAGGAGCCTTTTGTGAACTGTGCTGTCCTGAGAAACACAGACAAGAAAAGCAAAGCAGAGGAGGAGAGAGTGCTTGTCCCAGCCCTGCCATGTCCATGGCTCAGCCACCACCAGGGCCTTAGGCCACTGCATACACAAGCTTCAGTTAGTTACAGCAAGGACAGAGTGCCAGAAGAGCTCTGGCTACAGTTCCTTGTCTGTGAAATGGGTCTTAGGCTGCCTCTGGGCCAGTGGTCTGGGAGGCATGGCACTTGGGCTCTGGTTGGGTCTGCTCCTGACTCCTGTGTTGGTTACTAACTGACCTTGTGAGCAGAGCTTACAGCCTGACTACAGGCATGAGGACTGGGGTCACTGGAGTGAAGTCTTGGTGGATTCATATTATAGAGGGTGACAGTATCCTTGCCCCATGACCTGGAGGAGGTCTGGCTTCTGGGTGCAGCCAGGCCTGTGTGGCCCACACCCATGTGTTCCTCTTCCATGCCGAGGAGTTTGCCCTGTCTGGGGTTTAGTTTAGGCTGTGATTAGGTCTAGGCTTATGGTAACAAGCAGCAGGTTCAGTGGCTTCTAAGATGTGAGAGAAACCCAGATTACCCACACTGCTTAGAATCTTGCCATTCTAAGTGGCATATTAACTTAAGGATTTTTCCTTTTGTCCTTTCAAAAAAAAATTTTTTTTCAAGACAGGGTTTCTCTGTAGCCCTGGCTGTCCTGGAACTCTCTTTGTATATTAGGCCGCCTCAAACTTTGAGCTCCACCTGTTCCTGCCTTCTGAGTAGTGGGATTTGGAGCAGGCACTACCACATGTTTTTTTCCTTTTAAATTTTGAAGCAGGTAGCTGAGGCTGGCTTTGAACTCCCGATCCTCCTGCCTCGGCATTCCACGTACTTGCTCTTAGCAAGTATTTTGTTTCTGAGCACATCCAGTCTTGCCCCTGCCGGTCCCAGACCCCCGGTTATCTCACTGCCTGCCGCCATCTTTGAACCACCATCAGGACAGTAACAGAAAGATCTTGAGGGCTCAGAGTGATGGCAATCCCAGTACTCAGAAGGCAGAGGCAAGTGGCTCTCCATGAGTTTGAGGCCATCCTGGTCTACAGAGCAAGTACCAGAACAGCTAGGGGTACAGAGAAACTCTGTCTCAAAAAAACAAAACAAAAAAGACAAAGATTCTGGGGTGGGGCTCCGGGAAGACTCTCAATGTAGCAGTCAAACATGGACCTTGGGTCAGATACGTGGCCAAGTCACTTCACTTCTCTAGGTCCTTTTTTGAAATAAAGTTTGTTTTTTTTTTTGTTTTAAAGAATATGTTTTGCCTGCGCGTGCTGGTGTACCATGGACATGCAGTGCCGGCAGAGGCCAGAAGAGGGCATCGGATGTCCCTGGAACTGGAGTTCTAGATGGTTGTGAGCTGTAGCATGGGTGCTGGGTCTGGAGTAGTGTTCTTGATTACTGAGCCATCTCTCCAACCCCTTTGGATCCATTTCCTTCCTTTTTTAGTTAGTTTGTTTTTGAGACATGGTTTCTCTGTGTAAAAGCCCTGGCCATCCTGGCAATCACTTTGTAGACCAGACTGACCCTGAAGTCAGAGATCTGCCTCCTGAAAGTTGGGATTACAGGAGAGAGCCACCACTGCCTGGCTCCATTTTAACAGTAGCTTTCAACCCCTTGACCGCAGACCTGTGCATCCAGAGGCTCACTGCCTTCCGTGGCAGAGCTGACATGAAGGCATTGTAACCGCCTACTCTGAGGAAAAGCCCCAGCACTCTAGGAAGGACTTCCGGCCTCCTCTCAGGCCTGCTGCTGCTGACCCTCCTGGAGGGCCCTGTGGGAAGCCTGGCCTCTGGCCTTCAGCACAGACCTTTATAAGATCCCTGTCCTCTCGGTAACTGGGCTACTTTGGGAGGCAAAGCAGGGTTTACCACATACACACCCTAAGGATTGCTGAGGCCTTTGCATGCTTCTCAGTGGCGGCAGCCCCTTTCTTAGGGCACTTGATGGCATTCCCGGTCATAACGCCCAGTGGCCTCACATCTATACCACATGCCTGCATACATGTCTGGGGAAGGAACTAGCAGGCACGACCTCACTTGACCCGTTAGCTGTTGCTGGACATGCCGGGACAGTAAACTTCTTTAAAGGACCTTAACACAATGGTCAGAACTTCACTTGTGCCCTTGTGTGGTGAAACAAAATGCCAGCCAACCCTCACTGTGGCTCACCACCTCAGGACAGGGACACTGGCTGGATTTATCAGCAGCTGAGGAGAACTGAGCGCTCTTCTCTGGAAGACAGTCTAACAGTCTAGCCTGTTGCCAAGCACTGGGAACCTTCTCTGACCCAGCCTGCTTAGGAGGAGAGGAGACAGAAGCCCCAGCCACTTTAGGCTGGAAAGACATCCTGTTTGGGCCTGGCCTCACAGCTGCCAGACGCAATTCCCCAGGGATTCTGAGCACTGTATGCCCTTGTCTTGGCTCTCTGCAGAGACAGGCATAAGACATCTGAAACAGGTATAAAATGGCCTTAGAGATCTGACAGGCCCAGCCCTGTTCTGGGCCATCACAGCCCCTGTAAGTCCCGCCCCCCTCTCCTGCCTGAGGACAGCTGGCCGGGAAGAGGACAACCTAAGCCTCGTCTGGTCGCCGGCCTTGGGAGAGGGTCCTCAGAGGTTAAGAATTGTCTGCGAGCCCAGCACTTGGGGAGCTGAGGCAGAGTTGTCATGAGCTCCAGCCCAGTCTGGGCTACAGTGTGAAGCCCTGTCTTGAACTCCCTCCAGGGTGCATGTTCACCAGCAGCCAGGTTCGAGGCATGGTTCGAGGCATGCCTCAGGATGCGATTATAGTTGGAGACAACCTGGCATGCCCTTCACAGGCCTATGACCTGGGGAGGTGGGTTGCTATGTATGAAACACAGTAAAGCAAGCCCGAAAGGATGGAAAGTTCTGGAGCTCTCTGCACCACCCAACAAGCTGATGTGGGGGACAGGGGTACTTTCACTCTGCAGATGGACAAGCCTGGCCAGTGGGCACGGGGAAGGTAGCTCTAGAGCACCAAGGGGATAAGTGACAGCTTACAGGGTCCACAGCAAAGGGCAGGATGGACAAAAGCTCTGCTGTCTCTCCAGCCTAGACTGGGTCCGGAAGAATGAACTGGATAATCCCATCAGCCCCTCTCCAGATGCTAGAGCTGGAAAGTAGGTCACATCCCTAAGGTCACTGCCTGCCAAGGTGCTGAAAAGGCCACTGGATCAAGACCTCTATAAACAGCTATGAGAAATAGAAGACACCAAGATTGAGCTTGCTTTATGGGTGAAGGCTGGCTGAGCTGGGCTGGGGAAGAGGACAAAGATTTGGGCTTAACTGTGAAAAGGACTGAGGGTTCAGGGTCTGGTGTCAGGCCTCCTCACTGTGGGGCCATCAGTACTGAGGCAAAGGGAGATGAGGAGGGAAAGTGGGGGTGAGGGAAATGGAGTGGGAAGAGAGGTGGTGCTGAGCAGGGGATAAAGGAAAAGACAGGGCAGGGAGGGGAAGCTGGGTCCAGGTTAGCAGCTGGACAGGCTCAAAATGGTGCCTCCCGGGATTTGTAGGCAGCCATCAGGGCCCTTTTGAGCTGCTCATAGGTGACAAACATCACTACGTTCCAGGACCCCAAGCGGAGGAAGGAAGGCATGAACCTAAAGAGAGCAAACACAAGTCAGGGAGGCACCTCCACCTCCCGCTTCTACCACTGGGCTCATCCATCCATCCAACCCTTGGATTCTGTCTCAAAGGAGGCTGGGAAGATCTGCTGGAAAGCCCTTGGCTCTGTACCCAAGAGCAAGAGTCCCCAGTCCAGCTCACTACTGCAGTGCTGGGGAGTAAAACCCAGTGCCTGGAGCATGCTAGGTAAGCCCTCTACCACTGAGCCACCCTCCCCCCAGCCCAAATCCCCATTTTAACCTCCAAAAGACAGAGGTGACAGCAACTACGAAATGTTTGACATTTGGCCGCACCTCACTTCTCTCCCTTCTGTAAGGCCTGGATTTGGGGGTGGGGGGTGGATCAGAGGCTCACCCCTTGTAGAAGGCTCGGGGACCCTCCTTCCGGAGCATGGTAAGGGCACAGTGGCCTGCGCTCTGGTACTGGCCCAAGGCAGAGTTCATATATCTCGTCTTGACCACATCAACGGGGGAGGCGATGACCGTGGTGCAGAAGCCGGCCCCGAAGGCGGAAGTGAAGTGGCAAGGGAGGTCATCTGTCATAGAGCAAGCAGCAGGAAAGAGTTTTAAGGGGAGGAGTCTAATGGTTTCAAAGACACAGGGACTGCAGCTGGAATCTCTTAGGGAGACTTTTGGTCAGTTTATCCTGTTTATGATGTGCAAAGCAAGCTCTTCATCCAGCTGTGTTTGAATGGTAAAAAGGCACACGGAGTAAAAAGGCTTTAGGTCTTTAGGCAACTAGACAATCCCCCACTGCCCCACCAGCTCTTACTGACCCTAACACACCTGTCATGAGGTTGGCTTTCAGGAGAGTATCCTTGATGAGGTCATAGGTCACCAGCTCAGCACAGTTGACAATGGCGTTACGGGCAACATTGGGAGAGGTCCCTGTAGGAAGAACTTGTGTGAGCCCAGGACATGGGGGCGGGGGAGGAGATGAGAAAAACCCACACCCAGCACACACACACCTTTCCAGAGGCCCCGGATCCCCTCCTCTCGTGCAATAGTCTTGTAGGCTTCGACAGTGCTCTGGTATCTGCGACCCCCGCCAGCCCGGGCCTGAGCCTGGAATCGGACCTTTACCACATCTGTCGGTTGGGCCACAGCCACAGCCAGGGCACCTGTGGTGCTTCCCGCCAGGAGGCGGCTCCCGATGCCTGCGTCTGTGGGCACACAGGAGGTCAGGGGCGGCAGGCCTTCACTCTTGCACGCCCAACTCTTACCACCACGTCACTGGAGTAGGATCTAGACCATTCTTGCTCTACAAAGTCCTTGAGGGGTACAAGGAGTAACACAAAATGGAGACAGTGCTCGCTCCCAGGAATGTGTTCACTTAAGCTACTCGGCAGCCTTGGGAAATCAGGGTCTCTTCCATCTCTCCACCCCTCCCAGGGGTCTTAGGAGGCCCGAGAGAGTCACCGAGCTACGCAAGCAAACTGAGGTCACTTATCCACTGTGTCCTGCTGCGTACTCACGCTCTGAGCCCTTGGTGTAGAACTGCTTCACAGAGTCGTAGAGGCCAATGCGGACAGAGGCAAAGCTCATCTGGCGCTGCAGGCCAGCGACCAGCCCATTGTAGAGGCTGCGTGGACCCTCGGTGCGCACCATGGTGAGGATGGTACCCAGCACGCCTCGGTACTGGGTGCTGGCTGCGGGGCGCACCAGCCCCTGACTTTCTCCTTGGATCTGAAAGGACCAGATGGGGTGGTTCTAAGAACAGGCAGACGGCTCTGCCCGTCTCCTCCAGGCTCCTCATCACCCCTGAGGAGTCTGACCGGGGGAGGGGGAGATTAGATAGCATCAGGACCTCATTTCATCCTCACCTGCAGCCGGACCTTAGCGGTATCTAGAGGAAAAGTGATGAGATCCGCAATGCAGGCCGCTGTCCCAGCCCCCAGGAACTTCACGGTGGCGGTAGGGGGCACATCTGTGGCCTTGAAACCAACCATGATTCTGATAATCTGCTACCTCCCAGAAGATGGAGAAAAGCTGGAGAAGTGGGGACCTCCAATCAGCAAGACGAGACAGATGAACTCTGCCGGAATCTAAGCCAAAAGGAGAGAAGCCATCAGTGTCACTCCCCGTTCACCATCTGCGGATGCCTGCCCAGCCTTCCCGAATGGCAGCAAGCAGGTCTCAGGGTTCCAGGAAGGAAACCAGGAGAGAGCTCCAAAAGTAGCCAAGTAGGGTCTGGGAAGCAATTCCCGCCACGGAGCTGACATTCTGTGAAGGGCTCGCTTTTATTTAGTGTCGGGAGTGTGGCTCAGGGGCATCCTGAGGCTGCCTCACAGTCACCAACCAGCTTGTGATCTGCTGGTACAGACTGCATAGAGGAGGGCCACATTCCTGTTCCGTGGACATACCGCAAGGCTGACCGGGGCAAGACCAGCAGAGCAGAACAGGACCAGCAGGACCCCACAGGCTCTTGTTCCAGGTTCCTAAGCATATCTGACTGATATGTAATGTCAGTACATAGGTACTGATCTGACTGATATGTAATTACTGAAGGGAAGGCCTCATCCTGTAGGCCCCACACAGCTCAGGCCCTCTGCTGCACCAAGTGCAGGTTTACTGAGGTGTAATATCCGCCCTGGGTAGGGAGGTAGAGGCAGGAGACCTGGCTAGCCTGTTTGTTTTCCTCCAGGGTAGGGAAAGTCTCTGTTATCTGTGGTGGGGTGGGAGGGGCAATTCATAGCCATGTAGAAGAGACACAGGAAACCAAAAGCTCCATTTTGTTCTTTGAGCTGGAACACCACCCTCACCGCCCCAGCGGAAGTGAGCCCAGCACCCAGGGGTGGCGGCTTGACCTGCTTCTTCTTCCCTAATTTCACTTCTCTGATTTCGTTGGAGCAACTGCTCGGAGCCCAGCCTGATTGGCTGCCTGTGTTGCTATGGCTCAGAAGGAAGGCCCTAGCTGGTGGAGGGAGGATGTGGCGGTGTCACCTGTGACCTCAGACAACCATGGCAACAAAACAGCTCAGCCAGGCTAGGACAAACAGGGACATCAGAGCCACTCACCATAACAACGGTTCAAGAGTGCCGCTGGGTAAGGCCCGAGTGGCTCAGTGGGAGTGGGAATCAGTGGCAGACTGGATGGGTGAAGGCGCGCCTAGACTCCCCAGCAGACACCCCCTTCTCCTACGCTGTGCTCCACACTCTGGGTGACTCCCCTGGGAGCGTCCTGTGAGGCAGCTGCCCTCACTGGCTCTCCATTACAGGAGAGAGCTCAGAACCACAGCTCGTGTCCGCAGCCTCCAAGGCTGCACAGTTTGCTCACTTGTTTCAGATAAGGCCCTTCACGGCAGCAGCTCTCTCACACCAACTACAGAGTCCTGAGAGGCTTTGAACAGACCTCTGGGCATCAGTGATAGGATGCATGCCTGCCTGATCTTGAGCTAAGAGGTAGGGTGTTTAATCCAGCCCAGGCATGGTCTACATAAAGGACAGCCAAAGATACGTTGTGAGATCTGACCCAAAATAAAAACAGAACCTATCTTGCGGGACTAGAGGACCATGGTAGGTAATACAAAACTAAGACCCGGTTTCTAATCTCATTTAATCCCATTCACAGGGACTGTCAAAAGCTAGGACTAAAAAAAAAAAAAAAGAACGGAAGTTCAGAACAACAAGATGGCTCCATGCAGTGGATCACCGAGTTTGATCCCTGGGACCCATTGTCTTCTGACCTTCATCTGCATGCCATGGCATCCACGTGCCCTGTCTCTCTCTCTCTCTCTCTCTTTCTCTCTCTCTCTCTCTCTCACACACACACACACACACACACACACACGCACTACAGAACCAAACACCCCATAAGCTTCTGTGCCACCTCTGCTGCTGGCTACCAGAGCAACCTGGAACCAGTTCCTGTCCCTCTTGGGTTAGGTTCTCCCTTTATACACTGAAGGTTCTCCCTTTATACACCAGCATCGTTAAGGACCAGGGATGAAGAAAGAGCTTACTAAACTGTGAAGAGCCACTTGCCAGGGTGGGAGGAGGGTACTTTTTATAGTCCTGTGAATGCAGCCCTAGGCCATAGGCCTGAGAGAAGGGGGTGGGGGAGGCGGGGGCTCCCTTGGCTTGGACTCCTTACCTGGCAGGGTGCTTGAGGTCTCACTCTGAGGCCTCCAGGATCAAGCTTCTCTAAAGGTGTCCCGTTCTTCAAAGCTGCCAGTGGCTATCATGGCCCGATCCCCTTGATTTTCCATAGAAAATGGCTTGGAGACGAAACACTTAAAGATCATACTATGTGCCCTGTGGGTGGGAGGAAAGAAGCCAAGTTTAGAAAGGAAAATTCTCTTTGCAGGACCGCAGGCCTGCAGGGCAGGGTCACCTGCCCTTTTAGACAGTTTTGTGTGGGACCCAAGGGTTCACTCTGGGTAGCCAGGGTCTAGTTAAGCGCATACTTGGACAGGCGGAGGTGGACTCAGGAGTCTTTCCTCCCACACTCTGGCTCACTTCCAAACTTGTTTCTCAGACAGTTATGCAGATAAGGCAGCCAGGCTGTTCTGGGATAGTCGCTTGACTGTTGAGTGGAGCAGTGTGTCTATTTGTGTGGGATCGGGATAAAGCAGGCCCAGGCTCTCTGTGTCCCTACTCCGCTGGATCTGGGAGCGTAACAGTGGCCAGGCACAAACAACCCCAGAAACCAGAACAGGCTTTAGGGCACATGGCCCAGAGCGGCCTGGTGAGTGTCATTCTGGTCTTTGCTAATGTGGAAGTCCCCTGCCCAGGGCAGGCTGGGTGCATGAGGGGAAGGAGCGAACCAACTGGACCCCAGAGGCAAAGAACAAAGCGAAAAGACAGAAAGGATCAAGAGAAGGCCCTAGACTCCGGGGAAGGGGAAAGAAAGAGCAAAGCGATGGAACAGGAGGGAGCAGGTGGGCTTGGCGCAGGGTAGGGGTCGCGCTCACCGGACCGCAGGAGAACACGGGAGTGCAGACGGCTGTGTCCGACAGCGGACGATTGACGGCTGCCCAGAAAGAGCTCGATCCGGAGGCACCACGGGTGGGGCTGACAGTGGCTGCGAACCCGAGGCTGGGGAACTTAAGCCTCGAGGGCGTGGTCGGGGCGTGGCCTGACGGGGCGGAGCCAGAACAGCCCGCTCCCGGGTTAGGGGCGCTTCCAGCTGGGGTGGTGGGGCGTCTAGCGTCACTTTTGCTTCCACGAGGACGGGTAACCGTGTGGACCCCTCGGCCTCCCCAGAGCGTCCTGGCCTCTAGTCCCGGTCCAGCGAGCCACCTGCGGATGGGCGGAGCGCGGGCGCCGGGGACCGGAACCCACCCGGGAGTGGCGCCCGGGCGAGGCTGGCTTCCCGCCTTCTGCGGCCCTCGTCTGGTCCCGGGGGACCCGGGCACCTAACGGCCGGGGTGGGTGGGGCGAGGGCACCCGGCCTCACCTCCTCTGTCCCGACCCCAGCCAGGCTGGCGCCCCTCCCGGGAGAGGGCAGCGCCGAGCCCCGCCTGCCGCACTCCCAGCCCAGGATGACAGAGTCGGCAGGTGGACGGGACCTCAGCTACTCCGCGGCCACGTAGGGGTGAAGGACATGAAAACAATACTCGGGCCCTGTGTCGGGGCTAAAGCGCATTGTGGGAGTAGGAAGCAGGTCTCAATTTGCCTTTGGACCGCGTCCTTGCTTTGGTACTCTCTGTTTCTTCTTTTGTCTTTAATCCGTGTCCTCCCCAGAGACTTGCTTTAAAAGATTAGATTCAGAGCGAGGAACTCCTTTTGCTGGTCTGGGAATTAGGCGCCCAAGAGCAGGAAGCCACAGACCAAGGGCCCAAATATACTGTAATAGAAGCTCAAATAGGTTTGGGCTGCTGTGGAAAGCGCAGTGGGAGGAGGGGGTTGAGTGAATGCTTGTGGAAAGCAATTTCTATGCATTGGGTAGGCGAGAACACGTCATATAACCCTTCCAGAACAAGGAAACCGCAACAGGCCCTCAGACCTCAGCATAACTGACTCCATGATGGAAGTACCATTCGGGCTCTAAAACTCGGCATATTGACTTGCCAGAACGAAAACAAAGACCTAAACTATCAGTGTCCATAGTTCTGGGAATGTCTCTAAATGTACTAACCTTACTTTTTTGCTTCTCTAGTTCCACTCCCGGCTGTTTTTGTTAACTGAAATATGTCAACCTAAAACGTAGGTTTTTGTGGCTGGGTGTGATGGTGCATGCCTTTAATCCCAGCATTTAGGGAAGCAAAAAGAGGCCGTTTGCTATGAGTTCAAGGCTGGTTTGGTCTGCAAAGCAAGTTCAGGACAGCCAAGGCTACAGAGAGAAACCCTGTCTGGGGAAAAAAAACCAAAAAAACAGAACAAACAAAAAAAGCAAGCAAACAAAAGACACTCCCCAAAACCAACCAACCAACCAACCAACAAACAAACAAAAAAGAGGTTTTGTGCTTAAAAGCTCACCAGAGAAAGGGTCCCAAACACCCAGGGTGGCTTTATTAGCCAGCCAGTCTTCGGGAGCCCAGGTAGCTGCTGGCTTGCTAATCAGGACTTTCTATTGGCTTAAATCTGTGTCCAAGAAGTCTTCTCTGGTGAATATCCCACAACAAAACCAAGTCCAGAGAGATTAAGCCACCTGCCTGGTGTCTCACAGTGGTGCACTCTGGCTTAAACTCTGGTCAGCTTGGAACCAGGTGTATCGTTTCCCGGTTCTCCATAAACAGAAGGAATTTTCGGGGAGACACTGAGTGGACCTGAGCTGGGGGGGCTGGATAATTACTGCAGGACCTAGACTCTCACCAGGTGCTTGGTGTTGGCTGAAGCAGAAACGGAACACGAAGGGTAAGGCAGGAAATGATTTCTGTCACTATGGCTGGCATCACCTCTCACCTGGATGGTCGGCTTTTGCTCAGGGTCTGACTCTGGCTGTGGTAAAGAGAGCCAGGGTTCTTGGAGACTTTGTGGTGGAGAGGGAGACCCAGATGGATCCTGCATACCAAGTTGTTGTTCTGGTAGCTAAAACAGAAGAGAATCTAGATTCTAAAGACTCACTGTCCTTCAAATGAGAATATCTTTTTTTTTTTTTTTGGTAAAATTCAAGAGTTTGTCAAAAGCACACAAATTACAGAGAAAACTGAAAGTATCAGGTAATAAAAATCAGCATGAGAAAAAAAAATGAACATTTCCAATGTTTCTGGTAATTCTTGCTGAGTTCTCATCAATTCCTAGAGGCAGAAGTTGAAGTCACAGCAACAAGGGCTAGGTGAATGGTCTTTTGAGTCACATAACTAGAGACCCTTAGATGAGCTGGTTCAGCCTCCCCTTTTAAGACATGGGTAGAGGGCAGAGCTCAGCTGGTAGCATGCTTGCCTAGCTCAGAGCCCTGTGTTTGATTCTGAGAACAAAACAGAAAGCTGAAGAACTCAGGAGAGAAACCCAAGCCCCCACCCCCCATCAATCTTACCCTACCCCAAAAGGCTGTACCCAAACATTTCTGGGATCGTCCTCTCCATCTCAACCCTTGAGAGCCAGGCTTAGTGACAAGATACTTGAAATCTCCGTACTCGGAGGGGCAGAGGCAGGAGGATCAGTAGTTCAAGGTCACTTCTGCTACATGGTAAATTCAGGCCAGCCTAGACTGCATCACACTGTCTAAAAAACTAAACAAAGAACACTCTCCAGCCTCCCACATCCTCCTTCTCCTCCTGCTCCCTGCTCTTCCCCACTCCTCCTCATCCTCTTCATCTGAATGGTCTTCTCTTCTAATAACATAGAAGACAGTTTCTGGCCCCAGGAGCTCCAAAGAAAGATCAGGAGTTTAAGATCACGCGTCCATCAAGTCAAAAGAAAGAGGATCTTCTAAATGAAGGTTTTTGTTTGAAGGCTGCGAGGGACAATAAACCAAGATAATTTCTTTTGCTTTTGTTCAGCTAGCTCCTTTGTACATGCAGATGATCTCAAACTATAGTTGAAATTTAGTTGCCTGCTGAGGTACACTTTTTCTCAGTGAGCTGAGTCTGGGCAGGAAAGGAAGAAGTGACATTGCCAAGCTCTTCCTGTTTTTGTTTGTCTGTTTGTTTTAGGATTTGTAAACTTTTGTGTGCATGAGTGTGTTCCTGCGTATGTGCCTGTACAGCTAGTGTGTGCAGTGCCCAAGGAATACAGAAGGTGTTGGGTCCCTTAGACCTGGAGTTACAGGCAGTTGGGAGCTCCCCGCCAGATGGGTGCTGGGAATCAAACTTTGGTCCTCTGCAAGAGCTGCTAGTGCTCTTAACTGATGAGCCACCTCTCTGGCACCCGCCCCCCCCCCCCCAAGGTGCTTTTGATCAATCCTTATATGCCAGTGGGACAGGCATTGTTAGAGCCAAAGTTAAATTTTAAGTTCTAATTACCATGCCTAAGAGATCACGAAACAAAGCTGCCTCTAACCTGTAAGCCCCTTGCCCAAGGGCAGACGCTGTCTGAAATGCTGGAGGCTATTGTTTGCTTTCACTCCCCCAAACAAACTTGTTTGGCCCAACTACACCGGATGTACTTGACCACGTGTAGGCAGAAGGTGTGTAGGCGGGGGGTATGCCTGATGGGTGCTCGCCCCTCACTGGACCTGGTGGAGATACGATGGCCTTGTAGGCCTCTGCTAAATGCTGTTTTTTTTCTTTTGTTTGTTTTTGTTTTGAGAACCCAGGAATGTCCAGAGCGCATCATCCTGCTCAGTATTTAATTAACACTTGCTTCAAATCTGGCTTGAAGTTATGGTAATGGTCATATTCTTTCCTGGTGGGATTAGCAGTGGGTCACTGACGAGTTCGGGAGGATACTGAGGAGCAAGAGTTCTCTGTGGCTCGTGGAATGAGGTGGGATGAGCCTTGGAGACCAGGTCTTTCTTTTTTCTTCTTGATACAGAGTCTCATGTGTCTCAGGCGGACCTGGAACTAGCTATGGAGCCAAGGTTGGACCGAGAACTCCTCGTCCGTCCACCTTCCTCTGCCTCCTGTGTGCTGGGACCGCAGGCGAGCATCACATGTCTGGTTTATGTGGTGCTGGGGATCATACTCAGGGCTCTGTGTGTAGGCAAGCACACAGGCGAGTTACTCCTCCAGCCTGGAGCTCCCTCTGCCTTTCATTGGAGCCAAGCTGTTGAGGCCTGCTCCTTTTGGGTAGCATAACTATAGCCATTTTTGTTTCAGGCCTCATAGCCACATCATGTCAGTTTATTGCTGATATGGGGGAAAGCTCTCTGTGTAAGGTCAGGTTGACCAAAAACTATGTTTATGCTCAGCATAGTCTGTGGCCTTGCTGCTACTAGAAATCCCCCAATCATAAGTGCACCTGGCCCTAACCCTAAGTTCCACTTGGGACCAATTGAATTAAAGGTCTGCTAGAATGGCTTTGTCTAATTAGCAAAATAACTTGACTCAGAGGTGACTACCCTGTTCTACTGTGCACCCCACCTGCTCCTCCTATGAGCTAAATATGGTTAGTTAATGAGCTAGCTCTGAGAAACACTCAGCGTCACAGTTTGGTTCCCAAGTCCACTCTGTGTCCCTGATCGTAATCAGTCTGGGGGCGGTGTGTTCAATAAACCACCCATATCTAACTGAGCTTGGTGTCTGTATGGTTTGTGCGGCTCCCCCTGGACCCTGGCGCAATCAAGCTCCTAAGAAGCAGCTTAGACACTATATGTCACACCTTGACAGTGTAAGGCGGTCTGAAAGGCGTGAACTCTCTTAGTTACTCTTCTATTGCTGTGATGAAATACCATCGCCAAGGCAACTCACAGACGAAAGGTTTGAGGCTTATGGTTTCCGAGGGATAGAAGTCCATCGTGGTGAGGTGGTCTGGCAGCTGGAGCAGCCTCTGAGAACACACATCTCAAATTGAAAGCAGGAAACAGAGGGGAAAACTGGGAATGCAGGAGTCTTTGGTCTCTCACAGCCAGTCCCTCGTGAGACACTTCTTCCAGCAAGGCCGCATCTTCAGCTTTCCCCAAACAGACATGAACAGCTGAGGACCAAGTATTTAAATGCCTGAGACGTATGGGGCCATCCCATTGGAACCATCATATGCAGTTAAGCTTTTTTTACATTTATTCCTTTATTTGTTGTGCTTGTACATAAGCACATTCACATGTGTGTATATATATAGTCACTCATGGAGGTCGGAGGACAGCTTAGAAAGAGTCCGTTGTCTCCTTCCACCATGTGGGTCCCACAGATTGAACCCACTGAGCCATTTGTTGACAGATTTCAATCTTAAGCTTGGAAGTTGGTCCTGTACTTCAGCCCTCCCTTCTGCAGGAAGAAGGCTGAAGGCTTAACAGGAAGAGCAAGGTCTCTGCAGCCAAAGGCGGAGGGAGAGCAGGAGGAAGTGTAGGTGGGCGGAGCCGGGCCTGCCACAGCCCTGACAGGTAGGACCCAGATATGAGGAAATCCGACAGAAGGAGAAGAGCAGCTGTCCTTATTCTCACCCTCACGGTGGGGATTCTGTCACTGAGCCCTGAGCTGAGCTTTGGACTGACTGACAGGCAGTGCCTCTTCGCCCAACCTTCGAGGCCAGTGGGCAGCTCTGCTGGCTTCAGTCATCCGTGGACCTCACCGTGCAGTCCAGGTTTGCACGGCCTCACCACTACAAACTGCGTTTTCCTCAAACTTCCTCTCTAGACAAAAATCTCTCCTAAACCATTGTCCTCATGTTTACATTTGTAGACAGGCGTTGTTACTTCCATGCCCTGCTTCTCTTCTGGTCCTCCCAACGCCCTGATGAGGTAGATGGGGAGGGACTGTTTTCTCCTGCACATCCTCTGCCCTCCAGGGTCCTTGGGGGGCCCAGCAGGACTCTTCTGTACGGCTTCAATGTTTTCTTTTCCCTTTCTCATTTCTCCCAGAATCCTAATGGAGTCCACTTGGCAGGCTCTTTGCAGAGGGGCAGAGGTCGCTGGGTGACTGAGACGGCTGCAGTCACAGCTTCGTGTTAAAGCTGAAGTGTCCCTCTGTTTTATTTGATTCAAGGACACAGTGGGCTCCCAGTGCTGGCAGCCCTTCCTGTTTACAGTTCATTGTCTAATCCTGCATTTCAAGGGAGTTGGCAAACTTCCCTTTTGTCCAAAGGAATCTGGTTTTCTTTGTTCTCTTTTGCCTAAATGTTAGGCATCCAACTGAGAGTGTTTTAAAAATTAATATAATTTATTTCCCATCAGGTCAGTGCAAAACAAAGCTATTCTAGGACAAAATATGAAAGACCCAAACTTTCCTCTCTTTAGTTCAATTTCTCGAGTCAGCAACAGCTGCAGAAGTCTGGGTGAGCCGGGCCGACTGGACTGGGCAGAGCAGAGGTTTTCCTCTTCTAGGCAGGTTTTTATGGGGAGAGCACCAAGTGGCCGGCTTGTCTAGTTCAAAATGGAGATTCCCGCAATATCTGGACTTTCATCAAGGCCCGCTTCAGCTGCTCATAGGTTACAAACATCATCACATTCCAGGCTCCCAAGCGCAGGAAGGAAGGCACAAATCTGAGGAGGGAAGCAACTACCACATGAGTAGAAGCTGGTTAGGAGGCGCAGCCACACCCAGCACGCCATCCCTGTGCTGTCTGAAGCTGCTGTCACAAGCCTGTTCTGACAACCGCTGTCCCCCTGGCCTCTCTGGTGAGGGGATTGAGGCAGAAGTTGGAAGGAGAAATGGAAAGAAGCTAACTTGTTAAGGCAGGTTACCATGTTAGGAAACTAATTCTCACAGGTCTGTGCGCTCATTCTGCTGGCTGCCAGGTCCTTTGTTAGAAGCTGAGGCCAGCGAGGCTAGGTAACTCAAAACCACAACGTTGGTAAATTCCACTGTAGGATTCAGACATACTGTCTGGCCCAACTCATCCGTATGCTAGGGACCTTGGGCTCATATACATCCGTATTTCCACCTAGGGAAGGCCCAGTGGATGTGGGGAAGGGGGAGAGCTTGGCACCAAATTTAGCTCTCCTCCAGAAAGCACTCATGGTGCCTAGGTGAGAGCGTTCTGCTGTTTGTACTTCTCAGAAGCAGGGAGGAGCTGTGCTCTGGTCGCTCAGCCCAGCCAGTATCCAATTGCTCCCTCTCGGGCCCCTCAATTGCTGTCAGACTCAGACCCATGCCCTGATGATGCCAGGCCCTCTTCTGTCCCTTAAGCACATTGCTTGTCCCCCAGCTTGGGCTGTCCCTTATCTTTTCCAGCCTGTTCTTCAAGCTGCAAGATTCAGCTGGCACTGCAGCCACATGCTGTGACATTTTCTTTGTGGGGAGGGTGTAAGATGGTGCCTCTCTATGCAGCTCTGGCTGTCCTTGAACTCAAGGCAACCCCCCTGCTACTACCCAGTTCAGAGGGTTGTTGCAGCATCGTATTTGAAGTACCCAGCACATGGCTCAGTGAAAAGAGCTGGCTTTCGGGAGGAGAGTGAGGAACCTACTCGATGGAGCGCCTGCTCTGTGTTCGGATCTTCAGGTGATAAAAGATGGATGAGCCGCCAGCCTCAGCTCCCAGGAACTAGTACTAGCATGAAAATAAATTTAATTTTGTAGGAGGTGGAATTACCCTAGAAGTGGGTCAAATGGTGTTGCTGAGGCTCACGGGGAGGAGGGAAAATTTAGATATGACAGCGTGGGAGAGGACTAGTCTGCAAGAGTGGCTAAGATTTGGCTTGTACAGATGGCGAGGGAAAGGCATCCCTGTGAACTAAGGCACTGCTGTGCACAGATGCACACGGATGCACACCTTGGACTGAGATTTCTCCCTGGAACCCATGTAAAGGTTGAAGGAGGGAACCAGCTCTACATGTGCTGTGGCACAGGTACCCAGGCACATTGCATGCACATATGCACCACATGCAATCGTGACTATGACGATAGCGATACTCTTTAAAGGATAGGCCTTGCATGCAAAGGGACAGGCACCCTGCGTGTTGCAGTAGTGAATATGGCCCTTCTGTGGTAGTGAGTATCAGGGCGGCAGTGCGGAGAGGCCTCCCCTGCACCAAACATTTGGAGACAAGTAGTAATTTTACCTAGCCTTGGCCTACTTTTTCTTGATAGGCTTCTGTTGTAGGCACCTTGGATAAGGAAACCCTAAAAGTCGGGTGTGACGGGTATGCCTATAACACAGTGCTCAGCACAGAGGCAGGAGGATCAGAATGCCAGGGTCATTCTTGGCTGCATAATGAGTTCTAGGCCATCCAGGGATTCATGAGACTCAGTAGGACAGAGAGAAAAAGGGGGAGAAAGTGGAAAGGAGGGAAGACAGAGAGAAATAGAACTCGAGTTTTCTGGAGAGAGTGCTGGAGGCAGAAGGTGGCAGCTCACCCTTTGTAGAAGGCTGTGGGTCCCTCCTGGGCCACTGTCTTCAGCATACAGTGTAGAGGGCTGCGGTACCTGCCTGGGGGAGCATTCATGTACCGGGTCTTCACCACATCCACCGGGGAGGCCACCACGGTGGCACAGAAGCCGGCTCCAAAGGCAGAGACAAAGTGACAGGGGAAGTTGTCTGCAGAAGGGGAGAACAAATTCCAGGAACGAAGTTCGTGTGCTTGCTACCCAGAAGTGGACACGGTGGGTCCCCAGTGTAACCTTGACCTCCTGGAGCACAGGCAAGGCTGAGCTCTTGGTTAGTCTTGGCAAGCTAGGACCGAACATCTCTGAGGAAGAAAGCCAAAGCCCAGTGGCTTTTTTTGGTTTGTTTTTGTTGAGGAAATTGAAGTCAGAGTAGGCAAGCGACTGTCACAGATACATCGAGTTTGGTGCTGGCCCTGAAAACCAGGGCTCTGGCCTCTAGCCTAGGCCTCTTTCTTCCTCACACTCAGGACCTGGACACTGCTCCTTTCTCTGTTTTATTTTTATTTTTTTTTTTTTAGGGGGGGAGGAGTCCCTGCTGCCTCTCCCTCTTCCCTTTCCTTTCCTTACCCACTCCTTTCCCTCCCTACTCTCACCAGTGAAGAGGCGAGAGTCCAGCAGCTTCTCCTTGATGATGTCATAGGTCACCATCTCAGCACAGTTGACAATGGCGTTTCTAGTGATATTGGGCCAAGTCCCTGTGAGGAAGACAGCGGGGGACTGATGAATGCAACGCTCCAGCTTGGGTACAGCGTCCTATAGCAGTGGTCTCAGGCAGGGGACCACACCTCAGCAAGCAGGCCCCACTTTTCCTTCTCTGTTATGTTCACAGATGCCTGTTGCTTGGCTGCATTTGGAGCATAATTTGCACTCTCTGCCAAAATTTTACCATGCCTCTCCGAGACTCAGGAGCAGAAAAGGAAGGAGGCTGGGCCCTAGAACAGTGACAGAGGTATGGCAGGGCCCTAGAAGAGTTTCAGTGAGTCAAGGACAGGTTTGGCGTGGGTGGGACACCAGCAAGTGCACTGGCAGCCCTGTGACTGGGCTGTCCTGCCCCTAAACATCACAAAGCCTTTTCTCCTGCAGGGATTTATGGGGATGGTGGTTCAAGCGGAGGAGGGATTCTGGCATTTGCCAAGAGCTAAACACATAGGGAACTCTACAGTCTTCACTCCAGACTCATCCCTCCCTCACCCATCTCACTGCAGCCAGCTTCATAGCTGTGTTCCTCCATCCCCCTAATCCAGCTCTGTCCTCTGAAGGCCCTCCTCCCTTCCATCTCATCACCTTGGACTTTGAGACCAGGTTCTTTTTGGAGCCAGCATGGCCTTTCCACCTCTGGCCTGCCTCTTGGGCCCATGTCTGTAGTATAAGCTGCACCTTGGTCTCCTCAGCTCCTCTGAAGTAAATCCCTGAGGAGTGGATGCCCTGTGTTCATTTCCGTCTCTGTCTCAGGGCAGCCTATGCAAGTGAGGACTGGTAAGTTGGAAAGTATTTGAGGTCCTATGGTAGGTGTGTGGGGCATTGTGTTTGGTCATTCTTACGGTCTTGAGCCATGCTTTGGGGGTTCCTCCTTGCTGGGTTCCTTCTCTCAGCCCTCAGGGAGGAAAAGCTTTGCCCAAAGGTACCAAGTTTACCTTTCCACAGGCCCCGGACTCCTTCTTCCCTGGCGATGGTTCTGTAGGCATCCATAGTCCCTCTGTATTTCCTCTCGCCTCCAGTTCCCAGGCGTATCATGGCTTGAAATCGGACCTTTACCACATCTGTGGGCTGGGCACAGGTCACTGCCATGGCTCCCGTGGTGCAGCCTGCCAGAATCCTGATAGCGACGCTGGAGTCTGGGGCGGGCAGAGAGAACATGGAGTCCCTGACACTGTCAGGATCTCAGCAGTGTCTGCCACCAGCTTCCCATCCCCTACACTGCTTGGTGGGCCACACCATGTCCTTGACCCGCACTCCAGCTGCCGGCTGGGTTCCTGCCCGCCCTTGGGTGTGTCCACGGGCGCTGGCACTCACGGTCCGCTCCCTTGGGTGTGTAGAACTCCTTGACGGAGTCGTAGAGGCCAATTCGGATGGAGGCAAAGCTCATCTGGCGGTGCAGGCCGGCGACCAGCCCACTGTAGGGGCTGCGGGGACCCTCGGTGCGCACCATGGTCAGGATGGTACCCAGCACGCCGCGGTACTGCACGCTCTGCGCCCCGGGGCTCTCCCCCTGGATCTGGGGGACAAGCACAGGCTCGAGGAGCTGCTGAGCAGCGGGGAGGAGGGGCTGTGTGCATAGGTCCCCTGCAGGGTCTTGGAACTAGCATGATTATCACACCAGGGGGAAAACGGCTGAGTGTGTCAGCGTGGTGCAGTTACAAAGTAGCTCTCACTCGAGGCAGCATCTCGGCACACCACAGGGACCCGGTCTTACAGTACATGGTTAGTGGTTTACCCAAGCTCACGCCATTACTTTCTTACCTTTGTTTTCCACTTTATGGTTTACAAAGCAGGGGTAAGCAGTAAAGAGCCCTGCCACACCATGTCAAGGCATTTGGATTGTTTTGGTCCCTAGGGATGGTGGTGGGGACCAAGACAGTGTAGGGAGTGGCCTTTCCCCAGCTCTGTGTGAGGAAGGGCATGTTGGCACATGCGCTGATGCTGGAGAGAAGCAGCCCCTCCTTCCTCGCGGATCACAGCTGCTGGCCAGAGGCACCTACCTGCAGGCGGACCTTGGCGGTGTCCAGAGGGAAGGTGAGGAGGTCAGCAAAGCAGGCCGCAGTGCCAGCCCCCAGGAACTTCACAACTGTTGTAGGAGGCACGTCTGGTGGCTGAAGCCCAACCATGGTCCTGGGAGGGTGGGCCTGCCTTTGGTGCCTGCTCAGGTGCAAGAAGAGAGGGTGCCTGCAAATCCTCTGCTTCAGTTCAGGGAGGAAGCTGCAGGAGAAAGGCCAGGGGAGCAGATGGCACCAGGGCTGCTTGGCTCTGTCCCATTTCCAGGGACCCCACAGCACTCCGAAGGAGCTTTACCGAGTCAAAGCCTGGGTACTGCCACATTTAAGTTGCCTGAGTTTGGCCGGCACACTCAGGTCATTTCCCATTTTTCACACCTACCGATCCCTGTGGCCTCTGCACAGAGGGTTCAGGGGGAAGCAGACAGGGCCGTCGGTATCATCACTGAATGGCTGAGGAAACTGATTCTGGGCAGGTGGCAGGGCTGGTTCTGACTCCACAGGCACCGTGTTCTCCCAGTGTCCTGCTGCTTCCTAACTGATGAAGCTCTCTGAGGCGCCTCATGCCTCTTCCCCAAACAGGAACATTCCTCACGACCCAAGGAGACAGCCATTCATCCTGGACTGAACCATCTCCCCTTAGAGGGATGCCTGCATATATACCGCTCCTGTGGTGGGGGACTGGATTTACGGCCTAGTAGAGGGCAAACCCTCTGTAGGATTTCTTGATTGGTGGTCTGTTGGTGGAACGGGGGTTCAGGTACTAAGTTGCTGAGACCCTGCCTCCCAATTGCTCTGAGGGACATGATCTGACACACAAACACTTCTGCTGTCTAGGGTGGTTATGGCCGCTTTGCCCAGCTTACATCATGAACCCTCTCGCGTCACCAAGGAGACCCTTCTCAGCTGAAGACAGGATCCCAGGAGAGAATTTCAGACCATATGGTGTGAGGGGCTTAATTTAGCCTCAGGTGTAGCGGCTACACCGTCACGGGTGGCCCCCTGTCCTTACAAACGGATTTCTGGGCATCTTCTGTGTTGAGGCCCTCTCTTGGCAGCGCCATTCACTGGTGCACTAACTCAGACACTCTCTTGGTGTGCCGAAGTCCTGCGTCCTTTAATGACCCATTCCTAGGTCAGGGCCAGTCTCATGGAATTGATAACAGTGAGCACCCCTTCCTACAGGGCAGCAGGATGCTGGGCCAGTGGTTAGGAAATCTGGGCTCTGCTCCTGTCTTCTCAGGCTTACCTTCGGTGCATTTACCCTGTCTTCAGCCAATGAAGAATATGTATATGTGTAGATATCTCATATATTTGAGATTCTCCCCCCCCCTTGTGTATGTGTGTGTGTGTGTGTGTATCTCAGTTAATCAATAGGGAACATTTAGGTACCAAAGGGTAGCAGCTAGGGCAGGTGACATCTCAAATCTTCTTTAAGGTCTGGCATATACAACTCTGGTTTCCTCTGTGATGTCGCCTGAACCTACACCTTCAGGAACCAAGGACTTGGCTGTCACGTTCCCTGAAAGATCCTCCCACTGGGAAGAAACTTGGTGTGCTAGCTCATGCCGAGCGAAGTGGCTATGACTGGAGATGTTTCTTGGCCTCCACCCCGGGCACTAGTAAGGCAAGATAGAGATGGGACAGGCTTGCTTGGCTTGTCTTCGAGGGCTTTGATTTCTAGTCAGAAAGATGAACAGATGAGTGTGGCCGGGTCGGTGGGACACGGACCGAGCCTGGAACCTGTGGCTGTTGGGTTCCAGTCTAAAGGCCTGGCTCCTACTCCAGAAGGGTGGCTTTTGAACCCTCCCTCAAGGAAGGGCTGAGGCAAAACTGGAAATCATTCCATGTTTCTTTCTTTTTCCTTTTTCTCTTCTTTTTGGGAGGGTCTCTTGTAGGTCAGGATGGCTTCAAATTCTCTATGTAGCAATGACCACCTTGAACTTCTGATCTTTCTGCCTCTTACTTTCCAAGTACGTCACTATATCCAGTTTATGAGGTGCTGAGGATTAAACCTTGGGCTTTGTGTATGCTGAGCAAGCACACCACAGCTGAGCTACATCCCCAGCCCTGGCTGCATGTTAAGGGCCACTAAGCTCTAGATGGAGTTAGACAGGGACTCAGGAAAGTTGGGTCTAAACAGCAGAGGCAGGAAGTGTTCCCTGTTGGAGACCTACATCTAAGCCTCTCTCTGTCGGAGACTGTTACTCTCCTGGTTTTAGACAGTCCACTGGCTCCTCATTCTACCAAGAGTGAAGTCGTAACACCTTGGGCATGGTCTACAGGGCTCTTTGTAAGGGCTCGGCTCTCCCCACTTTTCTCCCCCCTCACTCACTCACTGAACTCAAATGCTAGCTCAGTATCCCTTTCCTCCATCTCCCAGCACGGATCACCCCTCACCCTCATCTGATGCTGTTCTTTTTCACTCAGATGCACTGTCTCCAAGAACAGGGACCACGCCCACCCAGAGCGCTGTACTTGCCGAGAAAGCAGATGGTGACATTCCTGGAAGATCCCCTCTCACATCTCTCTAACTCCATCTTCACATCATGTCACTAAGCTGAGCCAGGGATTCAGCCAGCACATGCTGTGGAGACCCACTGCACACAGCGCTCTGTGCTTGGCATCCCAGAATGAAAGCCCCTGCGCTGAGCTGCCTGTGGAGGGTCTCCAGAACGCATTAAGGGCTGGCTTAGGTGGTGCCCACAAATAACTGAGTGCAAGCTGGGCTGTGGTTGGTATAGGTGGAGAGGAACTGTCAAGAAGGGATGTGGAGGAAGATCAAACCTTTTGCTTATAGGGAAATGAGGATCAATGAAGGTGAGGTCTGAAAAGGGCTTTTGGTTATTTAGAAAGATGAGAAGGATGGCCCAGGGGAGGCAGAGGCCTGAACCTATGCGGCAGTAGTTCTCAACCTTCCTTTAATACAGTTCTTCATGCTGTGGTGCCTTCCAACCATGAAATTGCTTTTGCTGCTACTTCATAACTAATTTTATTATTAATTGTAATATAAATATCCAATATACAGGATGTCTGATATATAACCCCAAAGTGATTATGACCCACAGGTTAAGAAGCAGGTTGGGTGAAGCCAGGGTTCAGAGCAGAAGGGCCTGGCCACTGGGCTCTGGGGGTCCTGAAGTGGGGGCTTTCCTACCATCTCCCCTGATTCTTAACACCTATCAGGAAAGGCAGCTGAGGCTTGGGGACATTAGCCTGCTCAGTGCACCAGTCCCTGGTGTCTAAGCCTGTGTTCAGTCTATTTTATGTTCAAAACTGCTTGGGAAAAAGCAGGACAGTTTACAGATGAGAAAACAGAGGCTCAAGATGGGAGGAGGTTGGGAGGAGAGATGGCCCAGTGGTTAAGGCCATTGGCTGCTTTTCCAGAGGACCCAAGTTCAATACCCAACACTGACATGGCAGCTCATTATTATCTGCAACTCCAAGATCTTATATACCCACACAGACATACATGTGGGCAAAACACCAGTGCACATAAATTAAAAAAAAATTATTTAAAAAAGATGGAAAACTGGGCAGTGGTGGCACATGCCTTTAATCCCAGCACTTCAGAGGCAGAGGCCAGCCTGGGGGTCTACAGAGCAAGTTTCAGGATAGCCAAGACTACAAGAGAAACCCTGCCTCAGAAAGAAAGAAAGAAGAAAGCAAGAAAGCAAAAAAGCAAGAAAGCAAGAAAGAAAGCAAGAAAGCAAGCAAGCAAGCAAGCAAGCAAGAAAGAAAGAAAGAAAGAAAGAAAGAGGCCAAGGCCAACTGACCCCACTGGTCACAGAACTCCAATCTGGTTGTTGATGGCCAAGCAATCAAGCAATGAAGCTGTCATTGCTACATCAGTTTGATAACTGGCTCCTCTGGGGTTTGCCTTTTGTTGAGCATTCATTCAAAGCAGCTATTGAATGCTTCATAAAACCAAACGTAAGAGTCTGGGGAAGGCTGGATGAGTACCAGGGCCCACAGAGGTACCGAGAGGCTAAGAGCTGTGTAGACGGGTGTAGTCAGGCCTTGGCTCTCCCAGGCTCCTCCTTCAGCCCATCTTTTTGTCTGCCTGAGTTGTAAACTGAGACAAGCTCCAGGAGGGTACAGCTTCTCTGGAGATTGAGACCTGAGGCTTAGGGCGTTTGGAGCCAACTTGGCTGGGGAACAGCAGTGTAGGCCTGTTTGGAGAAACGCCCTCCACTTGCTCAGGGCTCCATTCCCCTTTGCCCTACAGAAGAGCAGCCAGGCCTGGCTCCTTCCCAGCAGAGAGGTACTGGATCCCCTGCCCTGGCCTGGAATGCACTGTGGGAGTAGCCAGGTACTCCTGGTGGCCTCTCTTCCCCCAAGCCTTGGATTTGCCCTGGAGAGCTAGGCTGCTGGGTGACCGGACACCCTGCATCTGAAGCTCACTCAGAGCTGGGGAGGCCCTTGGGGTAAGTTCTTTAGTATCCCTTCTTCAAAGCCTGTCTGGGACCACTCACGGGCTCACAGAAGAATTCTGTGTTCTGCTGTCCTTTGGAGAGGAACTGAGGTTAGACAGGCAGAGGGCCCATGTACGGCCACTGTCAGGGACCAGTGACTTCAGAGTATTTTCTGCCGGAGGGAATGAAACTTCAGGGGGCCTTGGTGCTGAGCCAGGTCCTGCACTTAACAGAGGTTTCTCCCTGCTGAGGCCAGGACTGTGTCTGAGTTTTGCTGCCGTGTCAAGCAGGGCTTCCCTTTCTCCCTACTTTGTCCTTTGTTACTTCTGACCGACCCTCCTGTCTTGTAGCATTGCCCCATTATCTGCAACTGTTTTCTAGCTGTGCCAGAGCCTCCAAAGCAGGGACAGGATCAACCTCCTCTCCTTCTCTATGAAGACTGTAGTAGGGAAGGCCCTAAGACAGACCGAGGGCCAGCTGGCCCAAGAATCATTCCTATCAAGACAAGAAGACAGGAAATGAGGTCAGCGATGATCTCAGGGCCCTTTGGCAGAGGGCTGCAAATGCCAAAGTTACAATCAGTCCGTGGAGACCGTGGAGAGGCTGGGCAGCCGGAGCATGCCCACAGCAGGGATAGATCAGAGGGGAGCGATGGGGTTCTAAGACCAGTGAGGACATTGTTGGAAAAGTGCTCACAAGAGACACTGAGGCCTGACCTTGCTTAAGAGCTTGCGATTGGGTGTACCCAAGTTTAGGAGTACCCCTGAGCCATCCACCAGAGATAGAAAGGTCGGGCAGACTTACTCGAGTGTGTGGACGAGGCAACAATAGCAGGCGGAATAGGAACCTCCCTGAAGTCAGGACTCCCCAACCTCCTCCTGGCTGCACCTCAACTGTTATTTGAGGAACCCTGGTGGGCAGCAGACCTTTGCCACAGGCTGGAGGTGGAAGTTGAGAACAGTCTTCATCCTTGTAGCTCTGCTAAGGTGCCCACAGCATGGGATGCTCTGCCTACTGGGCCTCATTCATGTTTGCTGAGTGTGCCCTGTACTGCCTAACCCAACTCTCTCCAACAAAGCATCTCATTGAGGAAGCCACCAGGCAGAGTGACCACAGGCTCTAGAAATGTCTACCACGCACCTGGACCAGGATCCAGCCCAGAGGTGCCCTCATCATGTCTTCCCCAGGAAGGGCCCCGGGACCCTTGCTAGAGAGAGCTTTTGTGTTCTGTGGGGGATCCTGGGCCAGAGAGGGTCACTTTCCATCTGGCAATAGTGAAATCCCAGCAGAGGAGCCAGCAGGACAAAGGGGAGTCCTGGGGAATAATGCAGATGTGGGAGTCAAGGCCTTCCCCAGGGCTGCAGTTCCTTCAACTTTACCAGGTGGGGGCTGGCTAGACTGAATCACTCTTGGTCTGTCGCGCTATGGTAAGTGATTTCTAGCAGCTCCTGGCTGTGAGCATTCCTGGAAGGGAGAGCAAGCAGAGGGGCAAGGGAGAAGGGACTGCTGAGGGGAGGTGTGGGCTCTTACCTTTGTGTCTAGCCAAGGTTGGGTAGTGCAGGGGCCCCCTAAGGCTCCATTCCAGGGGGGCAGCAGCAGGATCTGATGGCCCTTCCTCACCATTCACTGTCTCTGCTGCCTCTGGCTCAGCACTGGCCTTATGCACCAGCTGACCTGAAACCTAATTCTGAAGAGCTAGTTGACAGTCTGATCACTTGACAAGAGGCGGGCTGCTGAGGGGCAGGGCAGGGAGGGGACCAGTGAGTTCCAGATCTTGACCTAGGGCTCTTTAATATGGCTCTGGGCTTTCAAGAGGAGGGCTACCTTCATGACCAGGAGATACAGGGTGTGTGAGCATGTGCACCTGTCACCGTTGAGAGCCCAAAGGTCAAGGCCTCTTAGGACAGGGGTTCTCCATTGTTGTTCTTCTTACGAACAACAATGATGATAAGCACCATCTCTTGGGGCCCATCAGGTGCCTGATATTTTAGGCACATCATTTCTAGTTCCCATATCCCTAGGAAGCAGGTATTACCAGGGTCCTAAATTTAAGAACAGAGCAGAACAGCTTTGAGATGTACTTCACATAGCATGCGATTTCCCCACTTAGAGCAACTGGAAAACTGTTTAAGCAGCCGCTATAATCTAGTTCAGGCCACCGTGGCTCAAACACAAAGCAAAATGAGCCACCCTTCCCCCTCCGCCCAGCTTCAGGCGACCACCCATCTTTCTGCTCCTTAATTTCCTTGTTCTGGATGTTTTGTTTGAGTAGGACCATACAGAACAAGTGGCGTCCTGAGGCTGGCATCTTTCATTTCTCTCCCAGCCACGTTACATCTTACATGCTGTAGTGTGTATCAATACTTACTCCTTTGCTGTGCAGGGCCCTCATGCATCAATGTTTTACACAGAAAGATGAACCTCAAGGGCAGTGGCTCCCCAAGGTCATCAAGCTGGTACGCTGCAGAGCCTGACCTGCAACCTTTAACACACTTTAGGTCTAGCTGCTGTAACCACTATTCTCCATGACACGTCACCTGGCATGGGCATGCTGGGGCCAGAGTGAAATGGGGCAGGGTGAGCAGAATTCCTTCTGGCAGCTAACGTGCAGGCTAGTCCACCTGCAGGTGCTGAGGTTAAGATGAGGCATAGCTGAGCCTGGCTGGGAGCTGGGTGACATAGAAGGGAGGCGAAGAGAGGGGAGAAGAAGATAGCTAGGGCAGAGAAGGCAGAGTCATTTTGGAACTCGAGCACAGAGCCATGGCAGGGTAGGTACTGGAATAGCTAGAATGTTTATCCTCTTTCTTGGACCAGGCCCTGCCCGGTGATTTGGGGCTGTCTAGAAGGTTGGCTGACACAGACTCTGGGTCACCAGAGACATCTGTTTTCAGGTCTGTGGAGGTCATGGATAAAGAAGTCGGGGTTCACTCTGGCTGTGGTGACAAACATGATGTATAACTTGGTGAGTCACGTCACCTCAGAGCTAGCACCGGGATGAGATACTGGTAAAAACACACCTGTCGGTGTTTCAGACCTTCACCAAGCCTCTGTCATCAGAGGCTTCCTGCGGCCCATGTCCTCCTGTGGCCCTGTCCTCGCCTGACCCCTTCAGGTTATTTACAGGAGCAGCATATGGCAATGATCTTTTTCACCTGAGGCCTGGAACCTGGAGGTTTCTTATTCCCTAAGAGGCATGGAACTCTAGGCGCTTCTATAGAAGACTCTATTCTGGCTGAGTGTGAGACCTGGGGCCAGGCCGGCCTCTGGCTGGGGAGGGGGCAGGTTTGCAGCGTGAAGCTCAAGGAGAAGAAATAAATATGAGAGCAGGCTGGGCTGAGGGTGCACAGCCCATCAAGAGGAGGCTGGAGGGCTCGGCCTTCTGGGTACTGGGGCACTTGCCTCTACTAGTTCATTTCTGGAGTTTGGGAAGAGTGGGTGTGGCTGACATTTCCCAAGCTTCCATTATGTGCCAAATGCCAGCAAACATTTTTACAAACACCTCATTTGATCTTCATAGCAACCATATGAAGTCAGTGCCTAACAGTGTCTGTGCCTTCCAGATGAGGCCAGAGCCACAGACACTGCCAGGCTGGACTGATATGGCCCAGAACATCCCCCAGTTCTCTCTGGAGCTGTCTGTGGTTTGGTCCCTTCTCTGTGCTCTACCCCAGTACGGGCTTCTTTCAGGAATCCTTCCCTGAGTGCAGCAGCCTGGGTCTGCCCTAAATTAGGACACTTACTGGCTGCACCCTGCTTTGGTCAGAGCCTCTTATCGCTGGATATGTGTATCTTGTGTCCTGATGCATAGTCTAGCTACACAGAAGCAATGCATTTGACTTATTTGATCTTGAGTTTACCTGTGGGAGGGGCATCATAGAGTTATTTTGAGGATTCAGTGAAATGACATGCACTTAGGAGTGACAAGCAGGGCCCTCTGGTAGCTCCTTCTAGCCTCATCACCCTGCTGGGGCTGTGCTGTACCTCTGTGCTCCTTCAGAGTCACCTCCATAGGGCTTTGTCTATGGCAGCTGCCCAAGTGGCTGTGTTCTGACAGAGACATCTTCTTGAGTAACACAGGTGACTGTAAGTGATGGGGTCCTAGGCAGACTTTCACTGTGCTGAGAGGTTTCAAGGGTCATCAGAGGAAAAGACAAACCATGAATGAGCAAGCAAAAGCCCAAACCATCGGAAGAGGGACACTGGTGCCACTCTAACGTGGGCCAGTCTGACAAGAACCCAGAAGTCTCATGGGGACCCAGGCCCCTTGTTCCAGATGGCTGAGTAATGGCTGTCAACCTTTCTCTCTGTATTAAGAGTACAAATGAATTCCAACACCTTTTCCAGTGACCAACCCAGATAGTACTTGTACACGAATACAAATGCCATACTTTTATTAAAACAAATGCAAGAACAATGCATTTCAGAGCTGAATAAAAAAACAAGCATTAAGTTAAAAACATGGTTAGGGTTCAGACAATCAAATACAGTTTTAAAGGAGGTGATTCATTCCCCCTGTTCTATTGATTAATTCAATACATCATAAAAATAATTTATATCTATCAAATACCTCATTTCCAAACAAATGAGCTGGACAGGGCCCTGGACTTTTCTCAGCTATGCACACACTTACTGTATGCCCCCTCCAAATTTAAGGCAAAAAGAGCCTGTCCTATTCAATCAGAGGGAAGGCTCTGGTCAGCGGTGGGCTAGGTCAAGAGCACTGGTTCCTCTGCTCAGAGGTCCTCCTTAGGCCCCACAGTCAGAAGCTGGGGTGGGACACTTGGGCACTAGAGTCATTTCCAGCTGTTGCGTCATTACAGAAGGAAGTTAAGGTCCTGGCAGGCGGGGCTAGGTGGTTCGGGACACTTCTCTAGTCTTAGCTGATTAGGTTTCAAGATACCCATGGGACAGGATAATGGTGGTGGTGGTGTCAGGATGCCGAGGGAAACAGACCTGGTACCTTCTGCTGAACAAAGCTGAGGGAGGTTGGCTGGGAGTCGCTTCCCTCAGTCTCTCAGGCTTCATCAGTCTTCTGGGAATACTGGGAAGAAAATATCCGCGCAATCCTGCGAGTCTCTTCCTCAGGAAGGTTGGGAGGGAGGGAGTTAGGTCTGGGACGACCAGGCCTCTGGGCGAGGGCTCCCTTGGTGGCTTCACTCTTGTCCTGGAGAGGAGGAAGTCAGCTAGATTAGCACTGAGGATATAGCATTGCCAGTGGGGATTTCGGTCCCTGGGCTAACATTTCTGCAGAGGTGCCTGGTTTGCAAACCACCTCATAACGCTACAGTTCAGGTGCAATTAGTTCAAGGTCGGGTAGTTCTGAGTGGCAGAGCTGTGGTGGGAGTCCCTCTTATGCAGCACCACAAAGACGTGTGCTCACTCACTTTTTCCTTTTTGGCATACTTTCCTGTGCTGAGGGGGCTTAGACCTATACAGTAGGCTGCCTGGGCATGTGGGTGGAGTAAGGCCTCTAAGGAAGAGATGGAGGCCAGGTAGGGAAGAAACAGCCTGGAAAGGAGTAGAGGCCATCACCATGGGCACTGTCTTCGGCTTCACAGCACACAGCCTGCCCTAAGGGAAGATCTCTTTCCTGACCCTAAATCCATCAGCCTTCCCAGGCCGATGGAGCAATGAGACTCTACCACACCACTCCATTTCCCCAGCTGGTACCCTGTAAGCCTGCCAACAGGAGACAGGTCCAGCTACAGAGGCTCCAGGATGAGTACACTCAGAAATCCCACTGTTCCGTTCTATAGGAAAATACATGTCAAATGGAGGCAGAAATGAACAGAGTAGCTCCTGGCTCTGTAGCTCAGAGTTAAACATGCAAGACACAGTGACTTACCCAAAGAATGAGGGTAGCAGCCAGAATGAGATAAGGAGGATGAGAGCTGGTTATTTCTCTTTGTAGTTTGGGGGCTAGTTTCCCAACCATGAACAAGGGGGCTGGGCAAATAGGATTGTCTTTGCCAGTCTAGAGCTCTAAGCACTGAGGGAAGATGGACAAGTTGAGCAGGCCCTTAGGTAGGCTTTCCTGGTGGCCCAGAATAAGCAGTACCAGGCTGGGCTGCATGACAGAGCCTGAGGGTACAGCTCTGTGTTCTGGGCAGGTCTGGGCAAACGGGAAGGATGCCATCTGTTGGTTTGTAGCTCTTCCTTCCAAAGTAACACCTCAGGCCAGGGGAGGGCTCAGGAGCCAGTGTCTCCATGTTGTCCCTGGCTCCAGACTGGGCTCTCCTGAAGTCATGAGCCAGAGGGCTCGATACATATGACCCCAGGCAGGCCAGGACCTGTGAGAACAGTGAATGGGTAGCTGGGGCATGATGACCTGGTTTACATCAGGTGGAAAGAGACTTCTCTTGCAGCAACTGCCTCATTCATTCCTTCTAGAACTAGTGGTTGCTTGTCTACCATGTATACATCCTTCCAGTTCTCTGCAAGACTTTTAAGCTTCTCTGAGGGATTTGGTGTTTGGAGGCGACACTAGTCCCATTCAATTCTTGGGCTGTAGCTATAGATGGATCTTTAGAGTCACTAGCTGTGGCTTACACTACATTTTATGCATTTTAGAACTGCATAAAACAGATAAAAGAAATGTGAAAGGGAACGAAGAGGCTAAGCCAGATGGGAAACAGGTCTTGACCTTTACTTATGAGCCAGGGTCTCACACCGCCTCTCTGACCACAGGCATTGATTTTTACTCATTTGTCAAATCCTAAAACCAGATCACTTGTTACAAGTTCATTCTCTACTTTAGAGACTTTAGTAGTTCTGCTCAGTTCATGAAATGGCCATCACAGACTTCTGCTGGTGGCTCATCAAGCCTTCTGTAAGCTTAGGACCTATTCCCTCTGATCAACTCATACGCCAACAGGCAGGCATGATTCCTGTCCTCACAGAGCTACTTAAGATAGAAGGGAGGTCAACACATGAACTACACACCAGTCACAGAGATGAGGTTTGGAGTTGGCAGCACAGAGAAAGGAGCCATTAGTAACAATTGAAAAGGTCCAGGTAGGCTTCAACGAGTTCCAGGGTCTAAGACAGGCTGGGTCTCATTGAAGCTGGGGTGGGAGTGAGGCCACCCACAAGGAGGAAGGGCATGCACACAGGCCTACAGCTACTGCTGGGTCCTAGCATCCTTGGAGATGGAGCTAAGGTGGCTGCTTCAGCCAACCTTCCACACCCACACCCAGACCCAGTGACCAAAGAGCCCTTATCTATATGGCCCAGGCCTAGGCTCAGGGCAGAGGGGGTAGAGATACACATGCTCAGTAGTAACTGTTGACTTTAAAAGGGTTTAACAAGCATCTTGATTATTAAGTACTAAAGACTCTATCAGAGTTGCCACTGCAAAACACATAACCCTGAAGGTCTGGGCAGATGGAAGCTGTTCAGGGCAGGGACATCCCCAGATGTATTAGCTAGTCCTCTATATATGCCCATGCTCCTACTTAGGGGAGCTGCAGTAGAGCAAAACCAAGCTTTCATTCTCATCCTAGGCAAGAAGCTAGGCCTCACAGGTCCTGAGCAGAATCAGGGTTTGCTACCTTCTCAAGGTATGCTTACTGCTTGGCTAGGTATGTGCTCCACAGCTGTCCCCATAAGAGATCCTCTGCGTTGGCTCATGGCCGAAGCTCTGTTCTCTTCTAGAGCAGCTCCCTTAAGGGAGAAAAAAACACTGCAGAGATAAAAAAAACTGAAAGGAAGCAGCTGCCCTGCTCAGCCAGCTGCCTGGGCTGCTGCCTCAGAGGCTGTGTGAGGGCTCTACACAGCTGCCACCTTGCTCAACTTTCACCCTCTTGGCTGTCTTCCTCTGGGGCAGTGACAAGGACTTCCCAGACACTAAAGACAGCAGAGAACTTAGCAGCCACAGTAGGAGTAGGGGGAAAGTGAGGACAGGACACTCAGACGGGAGTCCCAGGCCTGAGCAGAAGATGAGCATCTAACCAGCCCAGCTACAAGCACGGTTGGCTGTCCCAGCTCACTCTCCACTTGTGTTAGCACTCCACCCTCAGGGCTCTTCTACCCCCGTGCTCCCTCTCTGCCTCACTGCCTGGTATATTTGTCCTTCTGAGAAGCCATTTCCAACAGGTCCAACCCATAGGACGCCTGCTCACACCATCACTGGCCCTCAGTTTCCACAATGAAGGGCGCAGGAGAGCCAGACAGACTCCTTAGCCCACTAACCAATGCTGACTAGTGGGAGGTCTCCAAAGTCCAGACTCCAGAGAGGAATGGGTTAGAGCAACAGTCCTGGCAGAGTTCCTATTTCCTGCTGCACACCAGCCTGCCTGCAGCTCAGGTCTAGATGGGCACAGCACATGGCAACAGGTCTAGGCCTTCTCTGGGAGGCCCCCATCAACTTTCCACCTGGGTCAGGTGAGGTACCAGCCAGTTCGCAGTTCTGGCTTCTTTTTGACTCCTGTGTATCCTTGGCCAGGTTGCTCATTTCCTTCTAAAAGCTTTAGGTAGCTTTAGCAGAACCTTTCTGTGACCTTCAGGTCTTTTCTTGGACTCGGCAGAGGGGTAGGGACTTGGTGGCTCAAAGAAATGAGGCATCAGGTCAAGTTCTCTTGCTAAGCAAGAGGGGCAAGCCCAGCCTTAAGGCCTGGGCCACAGTCTGAGACACAGGGGCCCTGGTTGCTTTGGACCTGACTCTTTCTGGTATGATCTGGTGACTGTGGGACTGTGCATCTTTCTGGTGCCACACGGTTCAGGAAGAACAATGAAAGCAGGGAAATTTCTTTGGCCCTAGGGAGAACAGGAGCCACAAAGCCTTAGCTTCAGTGACTGCTGTGGCTAGGTGTCATGTGGGCTGTACACTGGTCTGGGCCCAGGCAGCTGCTATGGTTCAGGAATTGCTCACCAACTTCTGGGGCTGTCTTGCACCTTGCTAGTGCCCTCCCTCCCTGGTCCCAAGCTTTGGATCATGGCCCTCTCTCCCAACATTTCTTCCCTACAATTACTCCCCTCTCCTCCATACATGCCAGAAAAGCAGCTTAGAGGTAAGACAATAATGAGAGTGAAACTAAGACAGCTAATACTCATGGTGCTCACTGTACTGTGGCAAGAAGTACTCTAAACTGCATATCTGACTAAGTCACTCCACAAGTCACTCTAGCTGACAGGTTCTATTACACCCACTTTTCAGATAAAGAAAGCACACAGGAGTCAGATAACGTCCCAGGTTACATGGCTATAGTCACTGGCAAAGCTGAACTTTATAAACTTTGGCTGGATTCAGAAGTTATGTTCCTATACAAAAATCAAGTCAGTGCTACCTCTCCAGAGAGCACACTGCCCGCGACCTTAGAAAGCCAGCAGCAGACCCACAGCTAGGACTCTCAGCTCACCTGCTGGGCTGGGGCTCCTCCATCCCTGGCAAATTTGCAATGCTGTGGTTTGGCTGATGGAGGTGGGCAGCTCAAGGCCTCCTGGCCATGGTCTTCTACTTCCTGCCTCCTACAATCACTGTTTATGGAGAATTGTGTCTGGCCCCATGCCTGTGGTTAACCAAGGGCTGTTACATGAAGCAGGCAGAGCCTGGGCTTGATGGGAGATGGGGGGGAGGCACAGAACAAAAGAGGATTCATCTCACGGGAAAGAAGCAGTCTGAAGGCAGAGCAGAGAGGCAAGGCTCAGAGTACAGGTTGCTTCTTGCTCTTTAATTCCTAGCTTGCTGACTGTTTTAGCCCAAGCCCCCTCTCCTAACGCTTCTCCGCCGCCTACTGATGCTACCACCCAGTTTGGTTGATTTCCTAAGGTTTCTTCTCTCCAGGTTGTACAACTCTCAAAGCCTTTCCCTTTCCCTTTGCTGAATTATCCTCAAGCCCTGATAAGGCCCTGTCCTCCATATTTACTTGTTGGCTCCATTTCACAAGTGCTGGTGTAGGAAAATGGCATTTGAGAGGCTGTGAGTGCTCTGGAGGCCAGAGCTTCTCCAGGGATCAGAAGCTCAGGGGAGTGTGGATCTGCGGAGCAGCTGCCTGGTATGCAAAAACCCCGACTTTGCTCCTAGCACTACAAAAATAAAAGGAAGCAGGGCCCACGGCAGAGGACTTTAACTTTATAGGCAGCTCCTCCATCTCCTGTTCCTAAAGAGCTGGCTCTGCTGTGGAGCTGCAAGCTCCCTGTAGAAGGGGCCAGCAAATCTGTCTTTCCCTGGATCTAACTAGAACTTTGGCCATATCAGCCGGAAGACGTTCAGTTCTAGTTTAAAGCTAAGGACTCCTTTCTATTCCTGCCTGTCTATCCTCACACTCAGCTGCTCTGGCTCTCCTACTCACTAATGGGAAGTCACTAAGGGTTCTGAACAGAGAAGTCATGTGATTTATCTTAAAGGTTAACAGAGGCTGTATGGAGAACGGGCTGCCAGGGGCAGGGCAGAAGCAGAGGGTTAGATGGCATCCCCTGCAATGGCAGAGCCATCAACGGTGTGAACAGGTGCTGGCAGCAGGAATGGTGAGTAGTTAGAGTAGGATGTTGTGGTGCTTTGAACAGGTACGGCCCCCACAGATTCGTGTGTAAGATGCTTAATCATAGCGGGTGACACTCTTAGGCTGTGTGGCCTTGTTAGAGGAAGTGTGTCACTGTGGAGCCAGGGCTTTGAGGTCTTAATGCTCAAGCTACGCCCAGTATGAAACACATCCAGTCTTCTCCTGGCTGCCTTTGGATCAAGATATAGAGCTCTCAGCTCCTTCTCCAGCACCAAGTCTGCCTGCATGCTGCCATGCTTCCCGCCATGAGGATAATGAATTAAATGTCTGAAGCTGTAAGCCATCCCCAGTTAAAACGTTTTCCTTTATAAGAGTTGCCTTGGTCATGGTGTCTCTTCACAGCAAGGGAAATCCTAAGACAGAAGTTGGTACCAGGGACTGGGGTATTGCTGTGACAGGCCTGACCATGTTTTTGTTTGGAGGAATGTGGATTTTGGGACTTTGGATTAGGAAAGGAGAAGAATGCTTTAAGTAGAGCTTAATGGGCCATAGTAGCAGAAGCATGGAAGACAGTGGTGGCTGAGGGTGATCTCAACTGCGGGGGCCTGGATCAAGAGGCTTCAGAGGAGAAGAATTGTAGTATGCTGCCTGGAGATCATTCTTGTGATATTTGGGTGAAGAAATGGCTGCTTTTGCCCTTGTCTGAAGAGCTGGCCTGAGGCTAAGGTAAAGAGATTTAGATTAATTACATTGGCAAAGGAAGTCTCAAAAGAGCCTAGCATAGACTCTGTCTTGTGGTTCACTCTTACAAAGAGAGTTTGATCAAATGTAGCAAGCTGAGAAAGGAAAAATACATAATGTATGGTTCAAGGGTAAAAGGGGCACCAGGAAATAAATCGGAGTTAAATGCTGTGTTCAAGGAGATACTCAAACTAAAGATATTAAATGGAATTAAGGGATTCCACCTAGCTAAGTTTCCGTCTTGTGAAAAGGGTGTTCCCCAGAAGCTCTCCACATACTCATAAAAGCAAATCTTTCCCTGGGGGCCGAGAGCACCACCTGCTCTTGCAGAAGACAGGTTCAGTTCCCAGCACCCACACGGTGGCTCACGTCACTTGTGATTCCAGTTGCAAGGGATCAGATGTCCTTTTCTGACCTTCAGGGGCACCAGGCACGCAAGTGGTATACACACATACACATGCAGGCGAAACACTCATAAAAAATATATATATATATCAAAAAGCCTTCCCTTGATTTCTTGAGTCACACCAGCCACCTACTCCTCTGCCCCAAACGCACATCCATCATCTTTACCTCTTAATTACGTAAGACTTTATAACTTCATCACATACCAATGAATCCATGTAGCGTAAGTAAGTGGTGCAGCACAGTGAACAAACCGCAGCCCTGCAATGCTGTCAGTTAAGGGTCAGCATGCTCCTACCTGCCCCTCCGCCTCCACACTGTACAACACTGTAGTTCCAGAAGCCTAGACAGACCTTCAACTCGCTGAACAAGACAGAACATAACATCCTGGAGAGCAGTAACGGAGATGTCTATGTCTCATCAGAAGACAACGGAAGACCAAAGACGGGGATTTTACTTTTTCCCCAGTGTCTCACCAGAGGCTATCCCGAACTTCTGATCCTCCTGTCTCAGCCTCCCAAGTACTGGGCTTATAGGCATGCATCAGCATGTACTGAGGCTTGAACCCAAGGCTTTGCACATGCTAGGTAAGCACTTTGTCATCTGAGGTACACACCAGTGAGCTAGCTCCAAAATGCTAAAAGAAACAGAATCCAGGTTGGAATTTCATAGCCAGTGAAAATCATCACTTTCAAAGTGAAGGCAAAATAAAGCTTTCAGAGAACACCGAACAGAGAGTTCTGGTTACCAGCAGGTCCACAATAGGTGAAGCGTCAAAGGAAGCCTTCTACAGGAGAACGGCCCCAGCACAAACGAGTAAGTGAAGAATGATGTGCATGAGAATAGCAAGTATGTGGGTAAATAGCATTCTTCAACGTGAGGTCATCGTATGTATGTCTGTGTATGTGCATGTGTTTGCAGGTGCACGTGTCCGTGTGTGCCAGAGGTCAATGTAGAGGGTCTTTATTGGCTTCTGTCTTAGTATTTGAGACAGAGCCTTTCAGTGAGTCTGAAACTTGTGTTTTGTTCAGATTGGTTGGCCAGTGAGCTCCTAGGTCCTCCTGTCCCCTCCCTCCAATGTGCACTGCCACACAGCTTTCATGTGGTGCTGGGGATTTGAACTCACACCCTCCTCAGGCTTGTGCAGCAGGCACTTCTTTCATTGAGGCTATTTTTGAGACTTTCAGAAACTCCAAACTGCCCAAATGTAATTCTCACCTAAATATAAAGTAACTGTAAGACACTCAAAGTTCTGACAACCCATGGCAATTATTTCAGTGCTTTAAACATTTTGAAAAATATCTTTCTCTGAACTTTTGGTACCTATATTATTAGTGTCAAACTACATAACTGATGCTAAAGAACAATGGTATTTACTTGGGAATAAGCAGGAAGCACTGCAATGTAGAACAAGTGTGCCATGGAAACCATGGTGTCCAAAGTGGCCTCCCCATAATGGCCACAGACAATGTCATAAATGTCATCATGGGTTCAGCTCAGGCTGGACTCTGACCTGGGAAACAGAAGGATTGCTCGTGGAAATACAAAAGCCTAAAATCAGCGTTCCTCAGAAACTTGTGAAGTAGGTTTTCTGTCAGAAAAACTTTGCTTATGTGTCCCAACAGACAACTATTTCCAGACATTGGGGCATCTAGCTCCCTATTAACACATACCTGTAACACATATCAAAGTCCCCTCACAGCTCCCAGGCTCTTCTAGATAACAGTCCCTCCCACCCCCAATCCCACCCCACCTCCAACTTCTGGGATACTCCAGCTTACATGCTTCCTCCCTGATGCAAACCTCTTTAAGACTGGTAAGGCTTTCCCTGCGTTTTGCTATTTTATTCTGTGTCCCTTGGAAGTTTGAATAAATACTTCCACCCACAGAGTGGTCTTGTTCGGTGGTTTCACTGTACCCTCACCTACAGGAAGCTTCTAAAGGCAATAAAGAAGACATATTCATTTGAAACAATCCTGGCTACAAGGACTAACAGCAAAAGGGAGTCCAAGGAGCAGTAACACGGGTGGCAGCCATCCAAGGCTGAATCGACAGTGCTAGGCAGATAAACTCACAGAAGTGCTTTTGTGAAAGCCTCCAGCTATCAGGCACACATGCACTGGGTTCCCTCCTTTAAACTTTCCAGTTTATCATTAACATGCTGGAGCAAGACATGGCAACTCCACTTTGGTAAGCTCCACACTAGTGCCTTACACACACAGGTGCTCTGACTTTCAGCACCAGCATGCTTCCAGCCTAAAATCCATCTCCTGGGGTTTCCTGGTCTGGGACCTTCCAGTGCTAAAACTGGGCAGACTGGGATGACACTGGTTATCCTGAAGTCCTGCAGAGAGAAGTGGTCCCAAGGGCAGCAAGCAGTACAGTGCTGCTATGGGCAAGCCAAGGAAAGGCGAGAACTGCATGAAGCTCATTTTCCTGAAACTCAGTGTGCCCTTTAAGGGAAGGGAGACTCTCATCTCTTCCTTCTCCCACTCTGTCTGGAAAAGACCAAAGACAGCCTGTCCCTGGGGGAGGATGCACATCACAAAGGTACAGACATGGAAACAGGAACAACATTTTGCCTGGCAGTTTTGCCACAGTGGCTGGCGGAACTCTGCCTGTGGTGCGTGACTCACTGACCCTTCACCCACTTGGCCCAGAGGGCGGCAGGGAGAAAGACTCAAGTGTGCCTACTTAACCCTCATCCTGCTAACCATTCATTATTAGCTCGATGTTACTTAGAACAAAACTGAGACTCAGTGAGGTCAAGCCACAAAGCCTAGCTCCCTCCTTTACTCTCTAGAAGGTCTAGTGTTTTGTTTCATGAATGCTGGGTTCCAAGGTGCTTGGTACTGGACACAGCCCCCAAAGCCTCGTGTAGGTGTCGAGGCCATGTCAACTGTGAGAAGAGGTGCAGAGGACGGAGGTGAGCCAGAGAAGGAGTAAGTGCACAACAGGTCCCTTGAGGATGCAGCATCTGTACCCCTGGAGGGGACTGATGGAGATAGGCAGGACCTCAGGTGGAGCTATCTGACAAATACATGTTTTGTAAACACACTGGGGAGGTTGGAGAGGGGAAAGAAGGCCAGCGAACAGCTCACGCACCTCAAGGTTTCTCCTGAGAATCATTGTACAACTGTCTTGGCCTGTTAGCTGTATAGAACTCTAACATAGGGCTCTCAGGACGGGTCAAAACTGACTCTATCCCCTATCAACCCAGCTTCTGGGGAGTGTGAAGTGTTTACATTGTTAACTGCTAAATGAAGTCAATTTAAAGCAAAGCAGGTAAGTGGAAAAACATTCCCACGGGCTGGGTGTGATGGCACACTGTAACTTCAGCACTCAGGAAGCCCAGGGTCCTGAGCTCAAAGTTAAAGCAAAACCTCAAGAAAAGACAACACACACACACACACACACACACACACACACACACACACACACACACACGTGCATGCAGGCACATTCACACGAAACAAAGCAGCACTGTCAAGATTTTCAGGCAGAAAGTGGAGGGCGGGGTTTGGAAACAAAAAACTGGGATTCATTTGACTCCCCTGAGGGTCTGGAGCACTCCGGCAAGAGGCTCAGCCTTTATTCACCAGTTTCTTCAAGTGTATATACTCTGTACATGCCTTTTAGATGTGGACAGGAGGCTCTGAGCCTCAGTTTCCTCACTGCTATGTTTGGATAGTAAGTGTTCCTCCAAAAAGTCTCATGTATTCAACACTGCAGCCCTGCTAGTGGCACTATTTTGGTAGATTCTGGAAGTTTCAGGAGGTGGAGCTTGGAGAGAGGAGATGAGCCTCTGGTGGTTACAGTCAGTTCACTGGTCCTTCTCTGTTTAGCTGCTCCTTGTCTGCCGTGAGGTGGGTAGCTTCTGCCACATCAATGCAGCCAAGGACTGGGGACTGAAATCTCTGAAGTAAGCCCTTTCTCCTCGAAGTCGCTTCTGCCAGGTAGCCTGCCAGCGTATTTGCTATCCTCCCCAGGGGGCATCCAATGAGGAAAAGCAGTCATGTGGCCCCCAGGGACATGGAAAGGTAGCTTGGGGCAGCTTCACTGGTATGGCTGGACCTTGGACAGCAACTTTTCCTCTCTTTTTTAAAATAAGATGAACTCACACAGCTCAGGCTAGAACTCCTGATACCCCTGATGAAATCAGAGGCCTCTGACACTATACCTAGCTTTGTCTGTTTGTTTAGGATTTGTATTACACAAAGACACATAATTTATCTACATAATCTATACTACATATCTACATAAAATAATATCAGAATATATGATAATTGTTGCTACTTGTAATAAAGACCGGGAGCTACATCCGAGCAAAAAACATGGAGAACTGAGTCTGTACCCATGTTCCGGCATCCTGCTGTTCGTGAGTGATGAATAGTTATGAAGGTGTTTGTAAACAGCAACTAGGCACACTGCTTCTACGACTCTGCTCTCCACGCAGACCTGACTGGGCCGTCATGGTCCCGTGGGGATGCACCTTTTAATTGTGGTGTCCTCTGCTGGTACCCCCTTTGCTTGGCTGGGGCTCCCACCAAGCAAAGTCCCACTCGAGAGACCCATCTGAGAGACGCTTGCTCGTACCGTGTGGCTTTTACTTCCGTGTCAGTCTTAGCTGACAAGGCTCTGCTCAACTTCATGTTGTCTGAGCTCCCTGCCCCGTGTGGGAACCATAGGATATTCTCCAAGCAAGCATGGAGGGTGACCGCTGGAGCAGCTTCTTGAGGGAGTTGGCCTGGGGCAGCTCTGTGTGCGGCATGCTTTTAGGGATGAGATACTGACTGGGTGGGAGAGGAAGAAAGTGGCTCTCTTACCTGGTCAGTTGTGGTTGGTGGTGGCAAAGCTGGAGAGTGAGAGAGCATGCGTAGAGAAGCCTCCAGCTGCTGGGGAGGCAAAAAGAAGTTGGGCACCACAACAGGTTCTGGGCTGCAGCGGTAGCTAAGGAACGAAAACACCTAGAAGTGTACCCTCGGGCCAGACCAACACCGCACTGGCCTCAATCACTCGCTGTGCTTTCTTCATCTTATTCCCCTGCCCATGAATCCTTGGCACAAGCAGTTCCCTCACCGAAGACCTTGCCCTCTCCTGTGTCCTTCCTTCTTCCCTCCCCTCTCTTCTTTAGTCTCAACTGTAATGACAGGTTCACATCCTAACCTCCAGGAAGGCCTTTTCTAACCTTAGCCACATGGTCACCCCCTTCTTTGCTTCTGAAGGCACAGTCTGTAACAAAGGAGAATGGTCAATTATAACAATCCTTTTCCAAATTATTATTTTATGCGTATGGGTGTTTTCTTTGTATGTCTGTCTGCACACCACATGCATGCCAGGTGCTCGAGGAGGCTGGACGAGGGCATCAGAACTAGAACTGGGTCACAGCTGTGAGCCAACATGTGAGTGCTATGAACTGAGCCTGCTCCTCTGGAAGAGCAGTCAGTGCTCTTAACCACTGCGCCACCTCTACAGTCCTTCAATTATCTAGTTTCACAGATTTTCACATCTCCTTCAATAGTCTTCAGATTTCTCAATGGCATTTTTCTTCAGTGACCACAATACCTGCTTAGAACTTGCAGGAGGCCAGAAGGTAGCAAAGGTTGAACACTGGCTGAGGGCCTGCTGGTTAAAAGTGATGTGCAGACATAGGGAGGGTGGAAAGGGGGCTCTAGGGGCAATGCCTTGACCACAGAGGTGACTGATACTCGGAGGACCTGTCTACTGGCTGTTCTCTGAACTGGGGGTGGGGTGGTGGTAGAGGGCATGGCACAGCTGGTTGCTCCAATCAGCTTGTGAAATCTCTAAGGTGTGGGCTACAGCTCAGACTTCTCTGTAACCTTGTAAGCTGCTAATGTCTGTTGAATCACATCACTGATTCCGATTGCCTTAATTCTGAGGGAGATAGAGGGGGCTGTTGTGGTGCTCTGTTTTTTAGAATTTCTGTTTAAGCATGTGAGTATGGCTCTAACTTAAATTCATTACCTAACTTTTCACATAATTGTTTTCGCTTTTATGAAGGCAGAGATGATGTCATTTTCATAGTTCTTTTCCTAGCATAGTGCCTGGGACAGAATAAATGCTCAGGATACATCTCCTGAATGGAAGATGTGCGGCCATGTACACACGCCTTTGGTTTTCCTAGAGAGGTGGGCTGAGCAGAGGCCCCAGCTGTCTCTGGAATGGAGAAGGGCTGGTGCTGCTCTCACTGCTCTCGGCTGATGCGGAGGGTGGGGGGGGGGGGGAAGGAGTGCCATTGCTGGGAGGGCTCAGCTGGACTTCAACACAGATGCTCTCCTGAGCCTGTCACCTCCTGCGGGCTCTGCAGGACCAATGTCCACTTTGAGGTGTTCTCCGGTTTATGAGCGTGTACAAGGCTCTTACGTTTAGAAAGACTGGCGCTGTCCTCTCCCCACCCTCACCGGATCCCCTTCTAGTTGCCGCTCAGCTGGTAATCGGGGTCAAGAGGTTGCATAGAACATGTTTAGAACGGCACCTGACAGCAGAAATCTGCTGCTCTTGTCCCAGAGTGCAGGGACAGGTGCCCACTGTCGCTGTCCTTCCCACTAGTTCCCTTAGCCCCCACTGCAAGGCCCTTCCTAAAGTTCACACTTCCCACCACCAACCCTCACTTCTGACCATGACATGAAACTACAGCCTCTGCTTGCATGCCACCTCCCCACAATGCCTCCCAGCTCCCATGAACCCCGTTGGCAGGCCACCCCCCAGTCGTCCCAGCTCTGTCCCAGGCACTTGTTCAACATGAAAATCTCTTTTTCCAAGAGTGTCTATGTGCTTCCCCATCTAGTAAAGACACTGCCAGCTTGTGACCTGTGACAGAAATGTCAGTCACACTTCAAATTTCCACCTTCATCCCACCCTTCTATCCAATCCTGTCTCCCCTCTCCTCTTCCAACACTCTGCTTTAGGCCAGATGTTCTTCATCTTGTGTTGGTACGTTTCCTGAGTGGTCTCCTCATGCTTGCTTTCTTCTTTATTGACAGTATTTTTCCTAGGCTGGCCTTGCACTCCTGACTGTTCTGCCCAGCCTCTGACTGCTGGCATAGCAGGTGTGCCCTACCACACCCGCTAGCCTCTTTGATGCTCTGAGCAGCCTAAAGCAGCCCTGCTTCTTGCTCCCATGTCTCACTGAAGCACCTGGAGCAACTGCCTGTTTACCTGACTTTCACCAGATAATGGGAGCGGTAAGTAAAGGCTAATTCTGATCTGTCTTTGGAACTCAGCGCAAGGTCTGCTAACACCTGTTTCTGGCAAGCATGGACGGTCCGAGCTGCAGCAGCCTAGGGCCTGGACACATGCGGCAGCACTTTCCCTAACAAGCTGCCGCAACTACACTGATGGCAGCAATGTCAGCAGCTCCCACCAGTGTGAGTCCGGGGAGCAACGTCTGCTGGGACGGCCTGCTGGGGGGGCCTGCTGGGAGGGCCTAGTCCCCAGTCACAGGCCTTTCCAAATCTACAGCCCTAAGAGCTAGGATGGTGATGTGCTCACTGTGTAGGACCTGAGTTTGAATCTCCAGCACCCATATAAAAAGTCAGGTACAAGCGCTGGTGCAGGCCTACAATCCCAGCACTCGGGGAGGCAGAGGCAGGTACGTCTCTGTGAGTTTGAGGCCGGCCTGGTTTACACAATAAGTCCAAGACAGCCAAGGCTACACAGACAAACCCTGTCTTGGGGGGGAAAAAAAAGGAAAGAAAAAAAGAAAAGTCAGGCACAGTGGCACCTGCTTGCAAGCCTCGAGCTGAGGAGGCAGAGACAGGAGGATCCCTGGAGCACAGCAGCAGCAGCTAGTGTTGCTGAATCGGTGAGTTCCAGTTCACTGAGACACCCTGTCTCAAAAAACAAGCTGAACAGCCATGGAGGTTCTGGCCTTCACGTGCACCAGCACACACATGCAGCGAACGTACACCATTATGTGCAACACAAGAACATGCACACACGGATACACCACATGCACAAACACTTACACAAATGTTCCCACTCACCTCTCCTTTGGAAATGTGGTAGTTCACTTTCAGGTCTACTAATGACTTCTACTCTGCACCGGTAGGTGAGGGTGAGCATGGGGAAAAAAAGACATTGACCTGAGGAGCCTGCAGGTCTGGTGGAGTACGGATCATTTCCTCCATTTAATGAGAACAGGCTCAGAAAAGATAAAGCTGAATCCAGTACAAAGATGTGGGGCCTGGAGGGCCAAAGGCAGGCGCTCTACCCTCAAGGATGAGAAGCTCTCTATCAGTCAAGCAGCCTACTTCACTGGCCAGTGGCGCTCAGCTGGTTATGTGCATACATGAAAGCTGCAGATGGTGCTAAGTGGTTTACTTTCCTCACAACATGTCACTGTTTCAAAGTAGAGAGGTACCACATCTTCCCATTAGTAATGATGTTCTGGGAGCCTGGGCAAGTCTACCTCAATGATCCCAACCCCTGTTTAAACAATAAAATAAAATAAAATAAAATAAAATAAAATAAAATAAAATAAAATAAAATAAAATAAAAAAGACAGTTTCTCTGTGTAACCCTGGCTGTCCTGGAACTCTATAGACCAGGCTGGCCTTGAACTCAGAGTTATTTGCCTGCCTCTGCAAATCCTGGGGCCTGGAGAAGTTAAATCTTGGGGCCTGGAGAGATGCTTCCATGGTTAAGAGCACTGGCCGCTCTTCTAGGGGACCTGGGCTCTATTCCCAGAGCCTACATGGTGGCTCACAACTTTCTGCAAACTCTAGTTCTGGGAGATCCCGGTACCCTCTTCTGGCCTCCATGGGAACTGCATGTACATGGTGCACAAACATTCATGTGGACAAACTATTCATACACAAAAAATAGTAAAAAATGAGGCTTTAAAAAGTCATTGAGCCTGTTTCCTCACATTCAGAGTAGATGGCATATATCTAAAGACATGCAGTGACAAATTTAAAAAAGAAGTTCCTAGCATACAGAAAATGTAAATCAATGGTAATTCTCTCTCTCTACATGACCATCTTCCTTTTTGTGACATCACGGATAGAACTCAAGGCTAGGCAAGTGTTCTACCAAGGAACCAGAGCCCTAGCTCCAGCCTCCGCTTTTATTTCAACTGAGGTCCTGAGTCTTGCCTTCAGGTAGGGAATTGTGTGTAAATCGAAGAAGTCCGAGAGGAAAGTTTATTATGATTGTGTTAACACCCATGCCCTGTTCAATGTTTCTACCTGAGGGGGCTGGTGTCGATGGCTGATTTTCTTTCTTCTTTTCTTTTTGACAAGGTCTTGCTATGCAGCCTATACTATCAAGAACTTAAAGAGTTCTCCTACCTAGCCCCACCAGTGCTGGGATTACAGCTTGGACCACCAAGCCTGGCTTCAGTGGAAGACTTAAAACACTAGCTGTGCAGGTGAGCCTTGCGAAGGAAGGGCCCTCCCAAGCCTCACACCCTCCAGTTCCACAAGGGCCACTGGACACACGTACTGTTAGCCTAATACCAGCATCCAAAATGCCCCAGGAAGGATGGCCTGAGAACCCACTTGTGGAAAAAAACAAAGGATACAGGAGCTTCGGCCTTGTGGATACCTCTGATCCCGTTGGTACCTGCTTCTGCCTCTCAGCAGGGGAGTCTGTGGGTGGCTCCTTGTGGTTTCCCCTTTTGCTTTGGGAGGACAGGTGTAGAGGCAGCTTCTCAAAGCTCTCAGAAGAGTCACTGAGCTCACTGGAGAAAGCTTCACTCTCAGCCAGCATCTTCGGCATGGGTGTCTTGTCCTGATTCATCTGTGGTGAGCTCAGTCCAACAGAGTCATTACTCTCCTGGGCTCCTGAGAATGTTAGGCCTGGGACAAGCTGAGGCTTGGTTGAGGCAGGCTCTTCAATCTTGGTCGTATAGGCTCTACCCTCATAATCGACACTTTGTCCAGGGGAGCCCTGTCCAGATTGGGGGTTGACTGCCTTTTGAGGGCTACCTCTGACCTTTGGGTCATCTCTGGGAAAAGGTCCTGGAGGACTGGAGGGGCCTTCCCTTTGCACCTCATTGGGTCGAGGGCTGAGGACCTCACTCATGTCTGACATGAAGCTGGACCAGGGGCTAGTTTTGTCTGTCACTGTGGTGATTTCATTTAGGGTCCTGGGCTCAATAATGTCTTCTTCATAGTCTTCATCACTGTAGTCTGGGCCCACCTCAGTGTCATCACTGCTCTGCAGCCTTGTGCTGGGCACTGTATGCTCCAGCGATTCACAGAGCACCCGAAGCACCCCTCCTCCCTTTGAAGTCTCTTCGAGAACACGGGAAGGCAGGGAATTTGTGCTCGCCTTTACAGTTCCTGCCAATGGCTCCTCAGGAGTGGTGCTTCCTTCTCGCAAGACCTCGGTGTCCTGAGCATCTGGGAGGGTGATGACCGCTCTGCTTCTACTCCTGGCTTGGTGAGAAGTCGAAGCTGCTTGTGAATCTCTGGTGATGGTCTGCAGATCTGAATAGCAACAGACATCACTTACTATAAGGCAGGGCTGCAGACCACTCAGATTCCTGCTCTTGCCTCTCGCCTCACAAGTATCCTTGTGATGAGACTTTAAACAAACCTCACAATAGTTAATTTACCCAGGAGTCAGGGAAACTGTGTTCACAGCAGCACAATTTCTAGTACTTTATTCTAATATTAGAGGGCTGCAATCTAATCTATCTGTAGTTGTGGAGAACCTGTGGAAGTGCTCATGCTCAGATCTCTCGGAAGCTGGGTCCTGACGGGCATGCTCATGCTTCCATTTACTTCAGTAAGCACCTATATTAAAACCAAAACGAGAATCCACTCATTTACCTATTCAATGACAGTTATTAAAACTATCTATTTTACTTGGAAAATAAAAGCAAGAAAATCTTATTAACGTACAACAAAAGGAAAGAATGGAGGCAGCAGGGCATTGGAAAGAGCACGTGCTTCGAGTCCAGTTTCTAGTTTGTGGTCACCAGCAAGCTGGAGACTGAGCGAAATGGGCACACCCTGCATGGTGCGTGTGCAGGCACTTAAGGGAAAGGAACCAGCCACTCAAGTTGTCTTTGGGTGAAATGAGGGTGGATGAATTAAAAAACAAGCTGGCATAACGTTTTTCGGTTTTAGCTATTCTGCAAGCTCAGGAAGAGGGTCACTTTAGAAGTTTGGAACCAGCCTGGGCGGCAGAGCAAGATCTCATCTCAAAAAAACAACAGCAAAGCATAGAAAATGGCACACGTTTGGTTCTTTTGGAGAAAAAGGCAGAAACTAGTGGCATATTTGACTTGTAGGCTAGAGGAGGTTAGCTAAGAGGTATTTGTTTAGTCCAGTCAGAACATTCAGGCCTCAGAGGTGAGTGAGCCTATGGTGGGTGTACCTGGAGACAAGCAGGCGCCAGGCACACTTACTTGCCTCTGGTCTTCTGGTCTCAATCACTGTCTTAGAGAACAGTGTTCTCTCTTTATAAACCAGTTTATCTTCCAATGCCCTTGCTTATCACATCTCCTCCAGGAAGCCTGCCCGGATGCACCAACTGGAAAGCTCCACTGCGTGGCCATGTTCCATGAGGAAGCACATGAGAACACAATACAGTGTAAAGTTGCTCGTGAGTGTCTCTGGGCAAGGCCCACATGCCTGGTTCATGTTGTCTCCAGGGGCCAGCAAAGGCTCACCACACAGATGCAGCATGAATGAACCTCACTGTGACTCACTCATACCCACTAGTCTAGGGGCCTCTCCAGAGAAGTGTCCTGAGGCATGATGAACACAGGGTGGACTTCTGTAGAACTGTTTCTCTGATGTCATCGGCTCTCGTTAAAGCCATCCTGTCTGTGTGAAAATCAGTTCTTATTTCCTTGCTAAGAACTCCTTTTCTTCCTCCCCTTTGGCACCAGGATGGAACCTACGGGCTTGCGCATATTTGGCCACTGGGTTGCTTCCTCAATTTTCTTTTTGGGTAAGCATCAGACTCCCCAGCTTGACTTCAAAGCCAGTGTTAATCCTTCCTTTCTCTTTTATTATATCCCTACAAGGGAATCCCCCTATTTGTAGCCACTTGTATCCTGATAAAGCCCTTCCCCCCCAACATTTTTATTGATTACTTGGGCATTTCACATCATGCACTCCAATCACACTCACTTCCAAGTCACCCCAGGCCCAACCTCCTACCTTTGTGACCACAACCTCTCCCCCCAAACATACACATACATCTAATTTGTATTGCCCATATACTCATTGGAGCATGGTCAAACTCCCAGTGGCCTTCCCCACCCAGCCCCCACCAAAAGCCATCAGCTGGGGAGAGCTACACTCCAAGCATCCCTGTCAGTTTTTAAGTTCTCTTGGATGAAAGCCTCTTTTGTTTCATCTTAATGCTTTCTTTCTTGGGAGACGTTTCTTTGGCTGACTACCGAATATAAGTTCATGATGTCAAAGACAACTTTTTGGTCTGGCCGAGATGGTGATGAATAAGTAGTGGAGAGTGGAAGCCTACTTAGGGTAGATGGAAGAGTGTCTTTCAGGCCATACAAACTTTTACCCTCCGGTACCTCCCAACACCAATGTGGAGGCAAAGTGAGACTTGCTCTCCATCCAGAGTCTTCTACAGTGCTTCTGAAGTGTGCAGACTTTGTTCTGGATATGTGGGCACTGTGAATGTGAGGTCAGCCTAAGATACTGCCTTAAAGCAAGCCAGCCAACCAACCAACCAACCAACCAACCAACCAACCCAACCAAAAAAACCCGTGCACATGTCTGGACTCTGGGATTAGAATTTTAAACCTGTTTGCAGCCAAGTTTTTCCTTAAAGATAGTGGTGCAAACAAGTTCTAGAACAGGAACCATCATCTAATCCATGCTTAGGGGAAGGAAAGCTCAAGAAAGCTCATGCCCAGTGTCAACAGCAAGTCCCTGCTAGAAACCAGGAACCTGGCTCCTGCCCTTCAGCCCAGCACTCTTTCCACTGCCCCACTCTGCTATACACACCACTGTCCTTTCCTTTAAAAGGAAGATGGCAAAGAAAGAAAAAAGGTGTGAAAAATATCATTTGTATTTGTCATGGAGGCCCAGTTGAGGGTAGACAGTCAGGTGGCCTTTGACCTGTCATCTAGTGACCAAAGCTGACTAGCAAAAACAACTCTGAGCCATACCTGAAATTAAGGAGCTGACTTGCAATACCAGGTTACTGGATTTCTCCAGGATGCACTGGCTCTCAGGGTCTTGGCTGCTAGTTCCTGGCTCCACGGAGTCCCTCTGGCTCTCCTGGCTCTGCGAGACAGCAGAATTGTGGGAGCTGAAGGGTAGGAAAGGCTTGCTGAGCTTCTGGTTGAAGTACTTCTGGATCTCATCTAGCTCACTCAGATTCTTCCTGGGGAAGTGGGTGGGGTGACAAAGAGGTCATTCATAGGATCTTCACATGAATCTTAAGGTAGGACTCTTATACTCCTTACTTGGCTTAGTGCTATATAGAACCTACATCCTCTTTAACCAATCATTTACCCTTCACCCTCCTGTTGCCAGAGTCAAGTATGTCCTCTCTATCTGACTTGTTCCTCTCTGATACCTAGCAAAAATGCAACCTTCTCATAAGGAACCATTCTTTTTGTTAGGCTGTTTTATGCTTTTGAGATAAGGTTTTAGTATGTAGCCCAGGCTGGCCTGGGACTTGCTATGGTCTTGTGCCAGCTGAGAGGATAAGCAAGAGTCATCACACCTGGCAAAAATGCCATCACTCTCAGCCATCCTGGCAGGTCTCACTTCTTACTCCATGACTCTCAGGTGTTCCTGAACTTCATCTAACCAGCCTTCCCTGATCCTCCAGACTGGCTCCAGGACTCCAGCTCAGTTTGTCCTGTGTTTCTCAATCATGCATATATTGTTTTGTATCTACTGCCCTCATGCCCTCACTGTGCCTGATCAATTTCTATTTAAGATTTATTTACTTGTTATGTATACAATGTTGTCTGCATGTACTACTACAGGCAAGAAGAGGGTACTGGATCTCATTATAGATGGTTTGAGCAACCATGTGGGTGCTGGGAATTGAACTCAGGACCTCTGGAAGAGCAGCCAGTGCTTTTAACCTCTGAGCCATCTTTCCAGCTCCAGTGATTAATTGCTAACATCTACCATACCCACCCAGCATAGTTCTTGGCACAAAAAATGACTACCGAATGAGTAAGGTAATATGAATGAGTCATTTAAAAAATACCCCGTTTTCATTATCACTCTCCAATAAGGGATCACACCAACCTTCATTTGTGCAGGATTTTGTTTATTCAACAACCATTTAAATCAGTAATTCTTACTTTACAAATAAAGACTTGAGTTCAGAGAGTTTAAGTGATTTTCTAGGATAAGAAGTAATATATGGCTATGCAGATTCTGGGACTCCAAGTCTTAGGCTAGAGCCCTAGATGGACGCTTCCCAACCTGGTCCACTTCTCGCACCTCTTCAGATTGTGAAACATGAGATTAAGCTGCTCTCTACTGTCTCCTCTTTTCATCCATCCTGTAAGGTTGCTACTCGTGGTTTTTACTTCCAAAGTCTATTGTCTAAAAGCACAGGGCCTCCTGTCTCCTAAATTCCTTCATGCTCAGCTTTAGTACACAATGCCTTCAGTCATTTATTCATTTATTTATTTATTTATTTATTTATTCATTCACTCATTCATTCATTTATTTATTTCATTATTTGGCATTTCATTCATTTTCTCTAGTTAGGCCACGAGTTATCTGGGATCAGATACTTGAGGAAACATGTCCACTGCCTTGAATATGCCTGGAAGATTCCCATAATTTAGACTGAGTCAAATCCAAATGAAGGGAGGATGAAGCTCATCCTTGTTCTATCACAAGAGGATTCAGTCCATCAGTGGTGGAAGTGTCCACCAAATCATTTAGGTGTCCATATCCTGAACAGACGAACGCCTGCAGCAGAAAAGTGCAAGTGAAAGTACACTTGGCACAGCTTTAGAAAATCTGCAAACCTCGTAGTTCTACTAGAGGTTCTGGCACAGCATCAGGACACATACACTTGCTGACACCATGTTGTACTTTCTCACTCGTGACACAGATCTATCAATACATGGGCTACATGGCTAGACTATTCAAGGCCCTTCACGAGCTACCTTGATCTTTCCTGCTCCCTGCATTTAGATTTTAATTGCATGTGTGTGTGTGGACTGAGGGCAATTCTAGGGAGCTGTTTCTCTCTTGGCTGTGTGAGATCCTGGGATTGAACTCAGAATGTGAGGACTGTGTGCCAATGCCATCTTGCTGGTTTACTTCTTGTATCTTTAAGCTCAACTTGTTTTGAGCTGTACAATCTGTGGTTCCCCAATCTTGATATACTCTATGCCTTTGGGGTTTGGAGATAGTCTTTCTGCACAGAATAGTCTTCACTTCACTTCTGTTGCTTTTAACTCTTTCCATGCCTACCTTTCTGGGCTACTCAGTCATCTGTCTGCTCTTGGACAGGAAACCACAGCTGCCACTACCCTGTTTTGTAGTTATCTGGCCATGGCTATCTCCTGCACTGGGGCTGTCAGGACTAGAGGCCAAACTTACTTAACTCTGAAATCAAGTTATTTCCATGGTACCCAATTTCTTCCTTAATACTCTTAGGCTGATCTTGCTGATCTACAATGTTTCAGCTCTCACAGGGATTCTTTGCTAACTAGACCAACAAAATGATGGGAAAGTGTGGACAGCATAGATATTAGAGTAAGGACGTGGTTGTGAAGATAAAAGCCATGGACAGGGAGAAGCTTTGTAGATGTGAGGGTGGCTATCAGTACGTTCTGCTGAAGAAGCTAAGGTTCTTGGAGCTACCAGAGTCTTCGGAAAGAATACAGGTTTCTAACTGACAGATTCATCTGTGAGAAAGGTGCAACTCGGCGCTAGCATGCATAAGACTACTCCACATAACCTTCCAGAGAAGAGGCAGTTAATGGAAATGCCACAGTCCATGTCGCCATTGCTCATTCACCTGTGCCACACACAATGGCTCCTTGTGCCCTTTCTCACTGCAGGTCCTCACCTGAGAGACGTGAGAATGGAGGTGTGGGAGGACGAAGGCACTGCAGTCAGTTTTTCATCACTTGCCAAGACTGCTTCCCCGTGTTGCAGGGATTCGTGAAATCGGCGGATGTTCTGCACGTGTTCTTCATGGCGGGCCGCCTGGCTTCTTATGGCACCACTTCTGTCAGGGGAAATCGGGAGTGAAGTCAATTCCTAACCAAGGAGAGAACTCTTACTGTGACAACTGAGTCATTCATAGAAATCACCTTGTAGACCTGTGCCCCCATGCAACCCGTTCTGGCTTGCTCAGCTCCTGCTTGGGTCACGCAGGTTTCCTGTATAAACTTGGTTTCAGTCTTACCGTCCCACTTCTACCTACTGTCCACATACAGCCTAAGTGATTTTTCTAAATACAGATTTGTAACAACATTTCAGAAAGAGCTTTGGTTATGATGGCAGCGGTACTAGGATTTAAAAGGGATTAATCTATTCACTGTTACCATTCCTTTCTAGCACTCCCTCTTTTAAAATCTATGGAACAAACCTTTAATTCCTGAGCATGGCACTCAAGAATGTGACTGCAACAATCTTCTTTCTCTTTTAATAAGGCATCCTTATTGGGATGTAATTCATACAGCATCAGTTAACCCAACTAAAATACACAATCCAGTGATTTTAGTATATTCAGGATTATCTACTTCTTTTCAAAAAATCAGTTTTAGAACATCTTATTACCCCTAAAAACAAACTCTATACCCATTAACAATCATTTCCATTTCTCTTTGAAACCCCGGAGCTGAGGCAACTACCTACCTATTTATCTTGTCTTTATTATCTACCTATTTATATTTCATATAAATGGAATCACATTATACTTTTAAGTCTCTGTCATACTATATATCAATTTGTTCTTTCTCTTGCCTTCTTTTTCTTTCTTCCTTCCTTTCTTTTTTGAGACAGGTTTATTTCTGTGTAGCCTTGGCTGTCCTGGACTCACTTTGTAGACCAGCCTGGCCTAGAACTCACTGAGATCCACCTGCCTCTGCTTCTCTGAGTGCTGGGACTGCAGGCGTGTGCCACCATTCCCAGCTTTTTCATTTCATTTTTTTTTTTTAATTAAAATTTTCATTTATATTCCGACATTTAAAAAGTATTATTTATTTACTTTATTTTTGTGTGTGCATGTGTGTGCATGTGTGTGTGTGTGTGTGTGGAGCCCTTACAGCTGGAGTCACAGGTGTCTGTGAGCCGCCTGCTGTGGCTGCTGGGAACAGAGCTCTGAAGAGCAGCAGACACTTTGACTGCTAACACATTTCTCCAGCCCCTGTACTTAAACTTTTAAAGGATTGCCAAGGAGCTGGCAACTATAAGCATTTTTTCATTTGCTCAGTGGCCACTTGCATTTACATACACAAGATATACATACATCTTTGGAAAACTGTCTATCCAGTTACTTTGTTTGAAAACTGTGTTTTTTAAGCCCCTCTGCCAGAGCTGGGCAATCAAACCCAGAGAGACAAGTGCTTCTAACAGAAGCTATCACATGGGATCTTTGCTTCATACTATTGCCAGAATTCTCTTTATAGTTTAGTTACAAGTCACTAGGAGATTTAGGTTTTGATTATAATCTTCTACGGGCTTTCTTTTTAATTTCTATTTTTAGATTTTCCTCAAAAATTATTTTTATTATGTGTGTGTGTATGTGTATATACAAAAGTATGCATGTGTGTGATCCCTGTAGAAGCCAAAGGATGACACTGTATCCCTTGGACCTGGAGTTACAAGTGGCCATGAGCCCAATATGTGGGTGCTGGGAATTGAACTTGGGCCCTCAAGAACTGCTTTTAAACTGCCGAGCCATCTTTCCAGCCCCCACCCCCCTTTTATTTTTCTGTGATATCACTTACGGCATTCAAGTTTTTACTTCTGATGAATCAGTTTTCTTTTGTTGCTTGTGCTTTTGTTGTCATATTTAGGAAATCAACAATTCAGAAAAATTTACTCTGATTATGTTTTCTTTGAAGAGTTTCTTATTTTGCTAGCTCCCATTTGGAGCTGTTTTGTGTATGGTACTAGGAGGAGCTTGAATTCAGCCTGCACTGGGATATGAAGCTGTTGCAGTACTGCTTAGAAGCCTGTTCTGTCCTCAATGAACTGTCTTGGTGCAACTGTCAAAATTCAGTTTGACATACTTCACCTTTGGATTATTATTTTTATTTCACTGATCTGTATTTCTAGTCTGTGCTACATTTTGCTTACTGTGGTTTTGTGGAATTGGGAACTTTGTTCTTTGAAAACATTATTTGGTCTATTCTGCATTATGTGAATTTGCACAGGAATGTAGAATGAACAGATGGCTAGATCAGAATAAGGACATGCTATAGAGCCTTTCCGAAGTAACTGGGACATTTTTATGTGGATCAAAAGCAAATCACTAAATTCTACGCTTTTACTAGGCACTTAGAAATAAGCCACTAGGGAGGAGGGCTGGGAAGAAGCTCCTCAGCTCCGTTTCATTGATTGACTATGGTCAAAGCAATGCTTGGAGGCTACAACATTGGACATAGAAATTGAGATACAGAACTTCTAGACGGAGTTTAGCTTCACATGGTGACCAAGGGAAAACTACCAAGCACTATACAGATCTTAGAGGGGTAGGCAGTGTGGAAGTGTCTGTGTCAGAATATGAGTCTACCTAACAGTGGCCACTGCAGGAGCAGCTGCCTCAAGGAAGATTCTTCTGTTTTAGGCAGGGTTTCACTGTGTAGCCGGCCTATCCTGGAGCTCCCTATGTAGACTAGGCTGGCTTGGACTCACAAAGATCTACCGATAGATGTTGGCTGCAGATGCCACAGTAGAGAAAGAAGCTCACCAAGATGCTAAGCATTTCCCGAAGGAGCAGAGGGGTTCAGCCTCTTTGTGAAAGACTGACACTTGGCTAGCTCAGCTGGTAGATGATGAGAGTCTTAATCTCAGGGTCGTGGGTTCATGACTCATATTGGGAGCCATATATTGATTGATGTTGTCAAGCCACAGCAGAGAGAAGCTCACCAAGATGGTGAGGAAGCAGAGGGGTTCAGTCTCTGTGAAAGACTGACACCCAGCTAGTTCACTCATTTTATTCAATTATTCAAGGTTAATTGGGGGCTAGGAAAGGTTCCAACTACTAAAGTAATCTTGCCCTTGCTGACCTCAAGAGCAGACAACTGCACGAATCTCAGTCCTCTTTGACCATGGCTAGTGTCTTGGACCAAGGTCTGTGCAGCTGCAAGCTTTCACATAGCACTAAGTACAGATTCTCTAAAGAGACATTTCTTCAACGTCCAGTCTCAAAACAGTTTCTCAGCCTCTAGTGATTAATGCAAACACAGCAAAGGCCTTGCTGAAACATTTCACCCAAAGCCAGACACAAATGCTTTACTATACATTTCACCACAGAGATCTGCTGCCTCTGCTTCTTGTGTGCTAAGATTAAAAGCATGCTGCCTGTAAGAGGACTTTTTTTTTTTTTTTTGTCTGTTTGCTGAGGTGTGAGAAAGATGTGGGAAAAACTCTGGCAGAGGGCTCCAAGGCCTTGATGGGAGTGGGCAGAAAGAACAATCTCAACTTGGCCCTGTTCTCTAAACAGGATGGGCAGACTTTCGCTCGGAAGTGTGCACATACTGTTCATGCCTAGCTTAGGGAACAGAAATGAGCCAAACGTGTGTGTAGCTTTGGATTTCTTCAATTTATTTTTATTTTTCAGACAGGTTCTCACCTTGCCTAAGTTGCCTCTGAACTCACAGTGTAGGAGGATGGCCGTGAACTTCTGATCCTCCTGCCTCCATATTCCAAGTGCTAGGACCACAGCTCTGCACCACGATGGCTGGTTATGTGGTGCTAAGGACTGGACTCAGGCCCTGCACATGCGCTCTACCAACTGAACCAAGTGTTCTAAATAAAACCTGACACAAAACTCTTTTTTCTTTGTGGTGTGTGTGTAAATGATGGAATTTTCATAAAATGTTAAAGGTATCTAAGGACCAGGGTGCCCCTTCTTTCAACAGCAGTGAATACGCTCCAGTGTATATCTTCCAAAGCTGTTTTCAGAGATGTTGAAAATCAGTGTTTCTGTGCATTAATTCTTCCCCGTCTCCCAGTCCACCTCGTTTCTTCCCATCAACAATTACCTTGCAGGAGAGGAGAAATCAACCTCCCTTGGAGAAGTGTGAGCAAGTTGGTCTTGGATGTGCCTTGCAGTGGGCCCAGGGAGCGCATCACATATAGTAGAGGCAGGAAAGGAAAAGGGGTTGAACAATGGTATCTGGAGCAGCAATGAGAAAAATGGGATACTGGTTACTGCTACTCCCCTTGGAACAAAGCTGTACATAATTGAAGATTTGCTTGGTATAGTTTGCTCTATGTTCAACAGTTACAAACAACATACACTGCCTCATTTAAACTTAATGACCCTATGAAGTAGGTACTGTTATTATTATTATTATTATTATTTTACAGGCCATGCCCTCAGACTGCCTTTTAGTTGCTTTTCTCGTATTTGTTATTATTCGTTCAGACACTAGGCTAGACATGATTTCATATTTATACATAAGGATAACTGGGCAGTTATTCCACACCCCCTGAAACAGGATTTCTCTGTGTAACATCCCTGGCTGTCCTGGAACTCACACTGTAGACCAGGCTGTCCTTCAACTCAGAGATCTGCCTGCCTCTGCTGGGATTAAAGGCTTGCAATACCACACCTGGCAGGCTTTGGCATTCTTATCTTGTGATTACCAGAACTGATCTGATGGCTTCTTACAAAGGGACCACTGAACTCTTGGGTCACCACCTTATGTGGTCACTGGTTCAATACTGATCCCATGCTGTGCCACGAAAATGTGAGAGATGGATAAGATCTATTATAGCAATAGAGTTCCCCTCTCTGGATAGAAAACTCCCTGTTCCTTTATCCCCACCCCAAGGCAGGAGGTTGCTATGTATATGAAATGTGGGCTGTAAGCTGGAAGAAGCAGCATGAAGACTCTTCGTGCAGTAGAACCTTTAATTAGGCATGGCCGAGGAAACCTACCAGGGATCCTGGAGTCTCCATCCCTCGTCTTGCTTGTCTTTCTTCTTTTAAGTGCATCAGACTCTCCAAAGGGGAAATAGCAACTTTTATTTGCCCTTGGCACTCTCCACTGAAGTCTGTAATATTGTACCAGCCACAGATAAACTGAAAGCCAGACAGTAGTGGGGAGAGATCCACCGAGGCAAAGCCAATCACCCTCTCCTCATCTGTGGGAAGAGAAGACAAGAGCTGGGTAGTGTGGCCGGTCTGCCCATCTGTGAGGTTAGAAGCTACACACAAAGAAGCTGCTGCAAATGACTAGAACCACGGAACAAGACTGGCAATGATGCTGAAAGGCTGGGAGCCAGGGTTTGTCGTGAAGTCCTTTTCTGTGCTGTGGTTATCCCCAAACCCATTTTCTTTTCTGAGACAAGGTTTCATGTATCCCAGGCTGGTCTTGAACTTGCTATGTAATCAAGGCTGACCTTGAATTTATGATCTTTCTGCTTCTATCTTTTGAGTGCTTGCTAGGGACACAGGCATGTGCTGGAATACAGCTGTGTCACAGCATGCTGTTTTTATGTGCACTGGGAATTGAGACCAGGACACATGCTCAGCAAGCATTTTACAAACTGAGTTATATCTCAGGCCTCCATTGTGGGGCATCAGAGAAGGGGTGGCACAGCTGTACCTTGTATTCATAATATAAACAATTAGAAAAAATTCTTCCAAGCTTATATACTACTTTCATAGACTTCATGCCTCTACAAATTTTCTCAGGAGTCTGTGTGTGTGTGTGCGCATGCATACACACATAGATATGAAGGGTATTCTTGAAATTATGCAATTTCAAGAATGTTCATTTTCTTATTTATAGTTACCTGTATTTTCCAAATTTTCTAAGCTATAGTTATTTAAGAAAGACACAGGGTATATACTCACTTATAAGTGGAAATTAGATATATAATATAGGATAATCATTCTAAAATCTGTACACCTAAAGATATGTCCATGTGCTGAGAGACAGGGAGAAGAATCTGAGCTGTCTGGTTCAGGCATTTCCCTTACCTCCGTTTATAACACGGGCTTACAGGCACCACTAAGGGTCCCGACTACATTTTATTCTCCGTACCCAGGAGCCCTAGCACAATGGCAGCATAATGAAAGTGGCCCCAGTTCTGAGCAGCATTCATATACCACGTAGTTTACAGATATTATTTCTAATCTTCACACAACCCCCAATGGAAAGTATTATATCCTAACTATACAAGATGAGGAGGAGGTATAATGGTCTACTTCAGGGCCCTCAGCTGGCAAACGGCAGAGTGAAGAGGGCAACCCAGAGTTCATTCTTTTTCTCCTTCCATTGAACCCATAGTAGCTAAGTAAAAATAGGAAGGACTGTGATATCAGCACTCTCTCTTAGGGAAGCTTTTAACTCAAGGAGGGATAAGCTGCCAGACTCTGGCCTCTATACCACTAGTCTTGCTTGGAAAGACAGAACTGACGGAAGGCACATCATACATAGTGGAGGGAAATGACTTGTATGTGTCCTCCACATTATAGCTAAAAACAGATACAACTGCAAAGGCTCAAATGTAAGTAGATTCCTGTATTAAGCAGGTAGTAAAAAAAAAAAAAAAAAAAAAAAAAAAATCCTAAGTATTTAAAATTACAATAGGGGCCTGAAGAGATGGCTCAGTGGTTAAGAACACTAAATGCTCTTTCAGACGACCAGAGTTCAAATCCCAGTACCCATGTGGCAGTTCACAACTGTCTGAAACTCCAAGATCTGACACCCTCACACAGATATACGTGCAGGCGAAACACCAATGCACATAACAAAAAAAGTATATTAAAACTCCACAAGAGAATAACCAAGTGTTCTGTATGATTCTCCTCTCCAGGCGCCTGTGTTCCCAGGGCTGTGCTTAGCTGGAAAAGGAGAGCACATTCTAGAGCTCCTACCTCCTTTATGCCACACTTTGAAGACCAGGGTCTGATGAGGGTCCAGGATCAGCTCTTTTGATAACCTGTCAGGGAAAACCACCAACCACCGTGAGTCAACTATAGGAACCTTCTACAGCATAGAGCTTAGATCTGTGACAGCACCCTATCAGATTAGAGATATTTTCATTAGACATTCTCAAGCAGAAACTCAAGAAATGTTACAAGCAAAAAAAAAAAAAAAAAAAAAAAAAAGAAAAAAAAAAAAAGGAAGAAGGAGATGGATGCCTTAGAATCCAGAGTAAGAGTAGATTCATTTAGTGGGTGTGGTGAGCACATTTGATTGATTGATTGGTTGTGCAATTTGGCTAAAACAAAAACCTTGAAGCCAATGAAAGGCAAACATTTATTATACTTAAAAAGCTTGTTTAATAAACCTGAGTATGGATGATAATTTCCTTTTGTCAAATGGCATGGAAAGAAAAATAAAACCTTATTCAATGGCAAATTACACTCCCAAGTGTTTGTGTGTGTGTGTGTGTGTATGAGCTTTCGATAGTCTTAATATGTATCCCTGACTGGCCTGAAACTTGCTCTGTAGACCAGGTTTGGCCTCAAATGCCAGCCTGCCTCTGCTTCCTGAGTGCTGGGATTAAAGGCTTATTATATCATGAGGACTGGCACCTTTATATTTTAAAAGACAGTATTCATGCATGTACTTTATATAATTATATCAACCTTCTGGGCTTTATGTCTATGTTATTAAAATTGGTTAAGCAATTTTCAAAAAAACCTCATCTAAATTAATTTTTAAAAAGATTAAAAAAAACCAACAACATTGCAATAAATCTTCTAGCCACCAGTTGCTATGAATTCATAAACATTAGGACTAAACACTGCATAAAGATGCACTTTGCAGTTCTGCTCAAACATTATCTATTATATTTCTGGCTTTGAGTTTGTCTCTTGGGACAAAGAGCTGATTCTAAACATCAGAAAATACAAACCTCGACTGCTGTAGGAAATTCCAGATGGGCGAGTCCGTGTTTTCAACCACATGGGTATACACAGGAGACAGCTCAGTAGCTGTCGCAAAGGATACACAGCAGCTGGGCAGGGATACTTTCCGCTCTGTCAAGGGGCTCCCTGAAAAAACAGTGGGGGTGACTGCATTTTAAGGGAAGCTCTTAAATTATCTACTTGGGATTACTTTTTATCTGAAGAAATTTGTGTGACTTGAGTGGGCAGGTACAGAAATTTAAAACAGGCACAGAAATCAACATTTACTCACAGAAAATTATAAAAAATTTCATTTAAAAATAACTATTTAAAATACACATAAACTTATTGTTCATAAAAGATATAAGCAATCTATATACCAGGGAGATGAATGTGCTTGTTAAATTTTTACATAAAGAATTAAATCTTGGTTAATATCTGATATTGCAGGATAAGGTTGATCCATAGTTCGACTTTGTAATAGTCAATGCTGAGAATGCCACTTTGCATATAAAATGGCAGAAGCAAGTTTAGGCCCATTTCAGAAAAGTGTTGGAAATTCCATCCATCCATCCATCCATCCATCCATCCATCCATCCATCATCTATCTATCAAATTCATTCAGCAATTAAGAAAAAAAGTCCTCCAAGCAGCCTTGCGGGGCCACGGAGGAGAACAATGCAGCCAGTCCTGATGCGATCTGATAGGGTAGGGTCAGATGGAAGGGGAGGAGGACCTCCCCTATCAGTAGACTTGGAGAGGGGCATGGGAAGAGATGAGGGAGGGAGGGTGAGATGGGGAAGGAATGAGGGAGGGGGCTACAGCTAGGATACAAAGTGAATAAACTCTAATTAATAAAAAATTAGTTAAAAAAAGCCAAACATTCTACTACAATCTAGAGATAAAATGCTGAAGAATGGTGACGATAACATATTAAAAGTCTTTATTTTTCACAACTAAACTGCTGGGTGTTGTAGCTCATGACTTTAAATCTCAGCCTTGGGAGACAGAGAAACAAGTGGGTTTCTTTGAGTTCAGGGCCAGCCAGGGCTACATGGTGAAACCCTATCTCAAAATAACAAAGGAGAAAACTTTGTTTAAACACTGTAACTCCTATATATAATAGTCTAAAATCAGTTGAAGGTGTTTCAGGCTGTGACTGTTGGCCTTGAGTCACTGCATATGCAATGTACAATATGCATGGTCCGAATTCAGTACCAAGGCTGCCATGAAGTCAAGTATTATAAGCTGACAGAGACACCCCAAGTTTGTTAATGCCTGACTGTGAATTCATGTCTGGTCTCCGTGTAACCAGACACCTTTCGGTGCTGTAGAAGGCTCTGTGAGCCCCACACTTAGCTGTGCAACCCATACACGCTGTGAGCCCCAGGTTAAGGGGCTTCTGGGCATAGAGCACTGGAAGGGGCCTCGCTCGCGTGGGTGAGCAGGGCCATGTCTAGCTCTTGCCTTCCGCCCTTGCTTGAGCTCCTCTTTTGATTTGGCGTTTTCATGCCTTCTTTCCTTTTTCTTCCCTTCCTACTGTGCGGTCAGGCCCACCTCACTTCATGGCCCCTCTGCCTCAGCCCTTAGCACTGGGATTATGGGCACATGCCACCAAGCCTGTGACCTTTGTGTGTGTGACCAGTGACCTTTCCACTACTGCCATTTCACTCTGGCTCCCTGAGCTCATGTTTCTTCTCTGGACACATGCTCTCAAATCACTTCCCATAATAAAATTCTAATTCTAGATGTACACAAATATTCTCTGATCTGTTTTATGCCACTGCTGCCATCCTGAGTTTTACTTTTGAAGCTACTATTTGTAGAAGTCTTGAAATGAAACTACTATTTTGACCTTAGAGAAATTTTGGAGCTTTAGCCAAACAGCGATAAAGACATCAGCTGGGTAGCTCAGGTCTGTCAGGTTCCCTGACTTTCCCATTGTAGGCAGGAACTCATCTGGGGCTTATTTATGTTTCTGGAGAGAGTCAGGCTCTGTAACATTTTTTAAGGCAGTTCAGAAGAAACTCAGTATACCTCCAGTAGCATCGACACACACATTGAGACCAGCTGAAGACTGAAGTGAACCAGCTTTGTAACATTCAACCTCTTCAATCCATTTCCAGCATTTCAGGTATGAAAAGTATTTTGTGCATTTCAGTGAGATTAATTCATATTTGGATAACAGTTTATAAACTGTTTTATTATACACTAAACTCATGCTGATGACAGCTCTGAAAAATCACTAAGATAAGTGACTCTTCCAGTGTCACAAATAAGGCAAGGCAGGGTGGTCAGGGAAGCCAAGCGGCTGGCTTATCACACTTTTGGTACACTAGCAAACAGAAGAACCAGACATGAATGGCTGACTCCTTCTCCAGGGTTTCCCACTGTAATAGTTCAAATTCCCTCTATTTAGTTAAGAGCTTACATTCTTAATATGAGCCAGTGAAACCCTTTCAAAGGCCAGTTTTGTATGTTAAAAATAATTAGTCCAGGGATGGAGAGATGGCTCAGCAGGCATAAAAGCTAGCTCCACAAGCCTGATGACCAGAGTTGTACTGCAAATATTCTCAGTACTCCTCCAGTGAGATGTCCATGCAAAGTTCATGGACCAGCCAACCTGGAGCACACCACAGAGCAGCCTGGAGCACTCTGGAGCACACCACAGAGCAGCCTGGAGCACTTTGGAGCACACCACAGAGCAGCAACCAGAACAAGGAGACACCCTGCCTCACTGACCTGCCTCAGCAGAGTGGGAGGTGAGAATTGCTCCCCGAAGTCCTCTGACCTATATAGGTGCATGCACTGTGCACACATGCATGGACACAATATACACAACACAAAAGAAATAAAAAAAGTTAGTCTGGCTCTTTGAAGTCAGCATTAACTGACATTTCTGTGCTAAAGGTGCACAACTTGAGTCAGATTTGATTCTTGATCCAAGGAGACAAACAGACAATAACATCTACTCCCCAGCTGTAGCTCACATCATTTCAAAGCACTTTATCTTTGTTTTCTAACTCATTTCTAACACAGGGCTGGAGATGCCTGTCTTGTGTGAGATTATTAAAGCTAACTTTCCCTACCTTTCACACAGGCTCTTACTGCGTTGATCATGCTGGCTCTGAACTCCTGAAACCAAGCAACCCTCTTGCCTCTGCCTCCCAAGTGGCTATGACTGAAGGCATGTGCCATTGTACTGGTCTCAAAGAAGTAGCTTTGAGAGATTTTTGTAACAAATGTACTTATATCTCCAGGGGGGACCATGGAAAATTTCCAACTGCTCCATGTTTAAGCTTTAGGGTTGTCTGTAAACCATCAGCATGATGCTTTGTACAAACACAACACAACACAACAACATTCATCCCACTCCAAGGTTTCGGAACCTCAGAGCGAGAGTGCTGTTGGAGGCAGGAGCAAGTCCAACGTGACACTGAAGCACATATAGGACTTGCACAGTACGCCTCCTCAGCCCCATGCTCTTAGAAGACGGCAGTGGAAGAGCGTCTCTGTGATGGAACCTGCATGGTCATCACGTTTAGTAGTTGAGAAAACGAGAAGTGGGTTTGCTGAAAGTCACAAAGCAGTTGTGACCCAGCTGGGCCAGACAAGGCCCTCCAATTCCCATTCTGGAGCCCTATCTTGCCACCATGGAGAGGGCACATGTCAAAGACAGGCTGCAGGTCTGCACGCCTCCCATCTGGCTGATGCACACAGGTTCATGGGTGAGAGGACTACATGTGAGCAACACCACAAGAGGAGCTCTCTGAGGACAAATGAAATCTCTTGGTCAGCTGTCTACCCTGATATGTCATGACCTGACTATTACAAGAGGCCAAGTAACAAGTGATTTACAAGTTGTTAACTCAGCCAGAAATATGAGAGGCCATGCTCAGAGCAGGAGATTATATTTGCCTAGCTGCATCATGAGAGTCAAGATGCTGGGACACAGAAACACATAACAAACTCCTTGACCCAAGGACTAGAACCAGAGACAGTATTTAGTGCACAACACTATGACTCATGAAAGTGTGGTGCTGGTGCCGGACAGCTGTGGGTGCACAGAGGCGGGTGTATTGCTAATAGGTGTGACAAGGTAGGAGTCAGAGTGTTGGCATCACTCTAGCCTACTCTTGTAAGGAGAGGGAGCAAGTCTGACAAATGAGAGAAAAAAAGAAGTCATTTTCAGCAGAAAAAAACAGGGTAAGGCCTGACAGTCTTGAGACTTAACAGTCCTGTACAAACAAGTTGTTGACTGTAAGTGAACACACTGAGAAAGGAAGTTGGACAGGCAGACAAGGACAGGTGGGCAGGATTTGGTGTGCTGTTATCAGGTTTGCATGTGCATAAAACCAATCAAGTACTTGAACTGATGGAGAAACATGGTCAGACTTTTGGCCACCCAAGACAGTCTCAGTAGTAGAATGAGAGAGACTTTGGAGCAGAGCACTGGAAGCAACAACCTGGGCAGAGCTGTCAGGGTTTGAGACTGAGCCTCTCCCAAAGGCTCATGTGCCTGGCCTGCCCACAGTGCGTGGTACTATTTTTGGATGTTGGGCCCAGCTGGAGGAAGTGTGTGTGGGGGGGTGGGCTATAGGTGTTCTATCTAAGCTCCTCTTTCCCATTTTCTGCCAAAAACTGAAGAAAAGCCCATGCCACATGCTCTGCTCACCATGGCCAAGGAGCCATGACTGAACTTTTAAAACTATGAGAAGTCTTTCCTCTTTTAGCTGTTTGTCAGGGACTTGATCACAGGGGATAAAACACATGACTGTTTACTCTGCTTGCCGCTCTATCCCTGGCACTACGACAGCGCTTACTACACAGCAAACCCTTGTAAAGGAATGTTAATTCAGAACATGTCGTTGTTCTGGCAAAAAAAATCACATCCAAAGAACTTCAAGATCTGTGTGACCTGGCTGGAACATAAACATGCCTTAATCCAGGAAACACAGACAAGCAGGTCTGAGTGCCAAGGCCAGAGAATGAGAAGGAGCCAGAAGAATAGAAAGGATTGCTGAAGTTAGTTTGAGGCCAAGCAGAACAATTCTGGGGCCGAGAGAGAAGCCAGACTGAATCAGTCAGCTTGGAGATGAGTTTAAGCCCGAACAGCTGAGCTGAACCAGCCAGCCCAGAGCTCAGTAAGAACAAGTAAGAGTGAGCTTATTCAGCAGTGAGTCTCAGAGGCTGAAAACATTTTAGGCCTGGGTTAGATTGCGCGGAGGACAGAAGCTCCCAGGCCTAGGCCGAGGTCAGCTGATGGAGGCTGTAAGCCTCTGAGATGACAACTGAGGCAGGAAAATAAGTTTAATTCAACAAACCCCACTGTCCATCTTGCTGCTAAATGAACGAATACACAGTGAATAATACAAGTCCTTTACTCTTGAGAGAGGCTGTTCAGAAGAGAAGGAAAACATGGGAAAAATGTCAGTACCATTTGCCCAACGCTGTGACAATCAGAAATGTGCTGAGAGAACAGACAGGAGGAAGCCTTATATCAGGCAGCCTTCTGGTATACCGTAATGCTATATCTAAGCCTTGGGAGTGGAGCTGGAGTGAGCAGCATAAAAGGTGAGAGCAAAGTGCAAATCTTAGTGTGGATGCAAGGCTGAGCAAGGTAAGGGAGGAGGTAGTTTTCTGGAGACTCCTTCACAGTTTGGTGAAGTGTTTGGGCCTCTTCATTTAATAGTGTTTCTTTAAAAACTTGTAATGCAAAACCCATAAAGAAATCCAACTATTCTGGGAGCTACCAAAACTTAGAACTTCGTGATATGAAAGTATACATTTTATTGATAAGAACTATCTGACAAGTGCTCTAAGTTTAAAGAACTGGTAAGAATAAAATGATATTGAGATACTAAATGACACAGAGATGCTGATTTCTAGGGCTGTCAACAATGCAGGCACTGTTCTTAATAGATCTTTTTTTCCCTCTCCACTATCACAACAGTATTCCTTATGACTCTCCTGGGGCATGCAGACCAGTGCCAAGAAGCCCCAGTCCTGGGTATATACTGAGGACCTAAGTGGGTGGAATGGAGGAGGAGGAGGAGAGCTGTGAGGAACTTAAAAATAGAACCATTTATTTGATGTGGAGACTGGATGGTGGACAAGGAAAGAGAAGCACTGAGGTTGACACCTGGCATTCGGGTCAGAATTTAGGATCTGCAGTGTTTATACAATTGACAAAGTCGGCTTTAACATCAGAGAGGCTTTCATGTTACACTTCACCCTTTAGGCTTAGAAAATATAACTGTTGACTAAGATAATTAACCATCCTTGTAGGCCTTGGCGTAACCTTAAAGCTCTGTGAAGACAGAGAGTGCCCTGAGGAACTGGATGCCTAGGGAAAGTGTGCAGTGCATACCTTTCAAGCTCAAGTGCATCGCTCTTTCTACCAGGATACTGACTGCAAAAGTCCCGTCCAACTCAGGAGGGCCCTCCTGGGCGAGGCATGCTTTTGCTGCAGGGCTGGTGCAGTAGCCCTGGGTGGAGGCAGGAGACTTCTGGAGGACACAGGGTGGAGACAGCTGGAGCTCATTGTCCTTTCTGGGGAGCTGCTCAGACTCACTGTGGCTGCTGCAGTCCATGGAATCCTGCTCACGAGTGGGCTCAGTGTGTGCAGAGAGAGGGGAAAGAACCACATGAATGCGCAAAGCAGCTCCAGAGAGGTCAGAAGCATTTCTTCCAAACAGAGGATACACACCTGCAAGAGAATGGAGGCAAATATGCCCGGGTGAGAGAAAATAACTCAGAGGGTGCTTATGGGCCTCTCTGCTGTGACAGGACCACAGGTCTCAATACGCCTATTTGCAAAATGAATCTGAAGTTGGTATATAGAAACATTTTGTCCTTGTCCCTACTATGTCCAATAACATCCAATAGTACCAAATGGTGACATTTCTGATTTGAAGCCAGAACCAAATGCTTTGCAGGCCAGGCAGTATAGCTAGAGGACAGAATTCACACACCAGGGAAAACTAGGTAAAGGCAAGAGGAACCCATCTTCTCTTCTGCATGCTTACAGGTTCCCACTCAGATGTCTCCCCACTGGGAAGCTAGCCATTGCTCGTATCAGCCTCTTTTACCATCTGAGTATGACCTGGCAACATCCCCAAGGATGCATTGGGGGAAAGCGGGAGGTGACAGCAAGCGGAGTCCTTTCTGCACCAGAATTTCAATAGGCCAATGAGCCTGTTGGGGTCATTCTCCAATACTCAGTGGATCTGAACTTCACTGACTTGCTGGATCTTGAAATGAGATTGTGCCTATAGTAGAAGGCATCAGTAGCTTTTTTCGGAATCTCAAGGTTTGCTTTACTAGATTTAACCTATTTGAGGAAAACGATGTTACCTGTCATAGCTGGCAATAAGACAGATTTTTTTTTTTGTCTCTTTATAGCTCTTTTTCTTCTTGACACAAAGATCTCATGGCTCTCAAAAGTAGAAAATGAGTCACTATAGAGAGATGATGCCCACATGCAACTCAGTGGGTCCCTACCCTCAGAAAGTTTGAACAGGTTGCCTGGCTGAGTGGATGTGGACTGACACATTGAACAAACACATCAAACATCTAAGGCTTTTGTACAAGTGGATATAAGCCTTAGACTACTGGGATATGATAGACACTCAATCTGAAAAGCTCAATAGCCTCTTTGGAAACACTTAGTAAAAAGGAGGCATTTGTGATGGAATTCTGACCCTTGACCTCTATTCTGTGTCCCATTTTCTATTTCCTTCAGCAGTGAAGTTAAAAGCCTATCTTAGAAAAAAAAAAAGTTAGTTCAAAAGAGCCTGGCTCACTTCAAAGACTTTCTCCAGTTTCTATAAAGTGACCTGAACTGGCCTAGATAAAATAAGGCACGTAGCATTTGATGAGATACTTCCTAGGGACAGACTTATATCTGCTGGGTGCAAAAAGAACTAATGAATTTGGATAATCATCCAAACTCACTCATTTCTTCTTTTTTAGATCGGGCTACCTGCCCAACAAAAGGGTTAGGGCCATATACCTATAATTGTAGCACTTGAAAAGCTGAAGCAGAAAGATTGTGAGTTCAAGGCCAGTTTGAGATATATCACAAACTCTTTGCCAATCTAGAGTGTATCATGAGACCTTGTTTCAAAAACACCAAGCAAGCAAGCAAAAACAAAATTAAAACCCAAAACAAAACCACATTCCAACAAAAAAGCAAGAAAAACAAAACAGAACAGAAGAAAGACAGGGTCATGACCTTATTTCTTTAACTGCAATTACAAGAGGCTTACAAGAAGCCCTGGGTTTGACGCTCATATGGTGGGCCACACTTATAATCCCAGCATTCTAGCAGTAGAGGCAGGAAGATCTGGAGTTCAAGGTCACCCTTGGTACATAGTGAATTTGAAGCAACCTTGGGCTATGTGATACACGACTCAAAAAAACACCAAAAAAAATTTAGTTGTCTACCTTCAATTTATGCCACAGTCACTAGACTCACTTTTTTTAGAATGCAGAGCTCTGACTTCTCATTCCAGAACCCATTATAATAACTTGTCCTAGCTCTTGGAAGACAACAAACACTTCTGCCTTGACGGGACTAGTTATCTTGGGCATTGTTGTTTATCAGTGCTCTGTGAACCTGTGCGCAGGGTACTTGGAGCATCTGCAATACAGTTAGCTGCTTCATGCCTCTCTGCCTTTACATTCACTCCTCCTCTTTGTCCGCTGGGTTTGGAAGTGCACACCTTTAATCCCAGGACTCTGGAGGCAGAGGCAGGTAGACCTTCGAGTTTGAGGCCAGACTGGTCTACAAAGTGAGTTCCACAAGAGCCAGGGCTATGCAGACAGACCCTATCTCAAACAAAAACAAGAAACAAAACACCTTTCTTTTCCCCTTTCCATTGTTTTCTCCTAAATCCTTTGCACTATCACTTGGGTTGAGATTCTGTCCTTTAATCAAACCTTAAGGACCAGGAGCCCTCGTAGTCCCACTGTACCACTGACAGTAGATTTTTGGTTCTTACACTTCACGTTCATTGTTCACAGTTGTATTCTATCGGATTAGAATATAGACACAATTAGGCTAGCATCTAATTCTTACTCATATTTGAATTCCCAGGGCCAAGTACATGCATCAAGCACCAGATGAATGTTTAAAATTAATGTATGCAGTGCACTGTTTGTAAAATTTAACTTTTTCCTTCTGCCCTTGAGTCAGTTTAGTTCCATGCAGCTTTTCCACACAGCTCTAAGAGGTGCTCCCCAGAAAAGATGAATATCCTGAGAACTATCCAGAGAAAAGAGTATCTTTGGCTGGCGGGTATTCTTCTCAACGTAGCACATAAACTATGTGCTACAGGCAGTCACTGAAATGTACTCAACCTCATTCTATACATGCTAACTGTTGCTTACAATAATTTAGATATCACATTACAAGTACAAATCTGATGACTTCAGGTCCAGAGAAGATGCTCAAACAATGAGTCAAACCTGGAACTTCACTCACCACTGACAGTTAGAGTCCTTGGTGATCTTCCCCCAAGTCTGGACAGGTCTACATAGGCTGAGCCAATCCAGCTGTCAGTATTGTGTGGCCTCTCTAAACTATCATTGCCATATGCTCGCCACACTTGGACCTCTAACTTTTTCTCCCTGAAGTACCAAAGCAGTGACTGGTTCCGAGTGACTTCTGCTCTTTTGGATGCCTTGAAAGTAACCAGGACCTGGTTTTTGTTTGCAGACTCCTTGGGTTTCCTGAGAGGGGTCCAAAAGGCTTCTTGACTGTACAGCTTGTAGCGAAGGTAGCAATATGTATTCTTATGAATGTTCTTATGGCCAGCAAGCAGCACACAGTGTAGAGGAAGCCAGAGTCTTGGGGTGGAGATGGTGACAGTGACTGGCACCTCTTCTTCCATCTTGACAAGATCCTTCAGGCTATTCTCAGAGCTCCAGCCCAGCAGCTCAGCGGCTTCCAATACCCGCTCTCTATCTCCAGGATGAGTGAAGGAAACAGCAATCTCCAGACCTCCTACGATCTTCTGCATGACCTCCAGGTGCTGAGGCAGGCCTTCATCTTCTGGTAAAATGACAGGGTACCATCCTGTGATTCCTTATGGGAATAAGAAAAGATTTCTAATCACTGCCTTCAAAGAGAAAAACACACACACTCTTTATATCTCAATTTCCCATTCCCCTGGCCCAATGCTGTAGAAACACACACTGTAGGGATCTTTCTCTGACCACTGAAAGGCAATGAGATTAGATAGGAAGAATAAGGCTAGGAATTGAAAGATCTGAGTTCTTCCTTTGGGCTACACTCCAAACTAGTGGTTTATTCTGGATAAGTCATTATATAAGTCATAATTCTCATTTCTATATGGCACACATGGGAAAATTCACACTGATCTTATTTACTTTAGCTGTTATAATTGCTAAATGAAACAATTGTTGAAGAAGTGCTTTAAAGAGAAGTGTTATAGAAACATGAAATGTTACCATTACTGTGTATTGCGAGTGCACAGAAAGGGAATGGAACAAGTCAAGTATTCTGGGGTCCCGTTCCAGGCTGCATCTGTCTGTCCAGGCCTTTATGTGGTCATCTTTATTCCATTTGTAGTGGAGGACAGGAGAGTGGAAATAATGGGTAGATGCTGATGAGATTTCAAATTCTGCTACTCAATAGCTATGAGGTTTTGGCAAATAACTTCTTTGAGCTCAGCTTCTCATCTGCCAGATGAAAATAGGGCCTCTGTACGCTGAGGCTTATCGTGGGGCTCAAGCAAAGCTGAGGAAGCACATTACAACACGCCATGTATGCAGAGGCACTGCCACTGTCTTCTCATCACATCGCCGTCTTCCCTAAAGTACGGGGAGTATGGCCGCTGTGACTGGAACTCTTCAAACGCCTCAGAGAACTGTGAGGCACCTGCTGAGTTCACAGCATGTCTTAGGGGCAGGCTTCCTTGTGTCTTTTGTATATTTTGCATGGGAGTGAGACAAGATCAGCTCATGGAGAGCAGATTAGCATGCGATTACTCAGGATCCTTACCAGAACTCTTGACCAGCAGATCTTTGGTTGGAACCTTTACTACTCCAAGCAGATAATCCTTGCATGTCTGGATGCTGATTATATCACTGACTGTTAAATGAAGCAAAAATGAGTCGTTACTGAAGCCTGTTTACAGCATACTCCTAGAACACTTCACTTCTACCCATGAGTCAGGGCCGAACTGATGCATTAGGGATTATATTGCTTACACCTCAGAGTCCAAACGTCCTTCAGACTTTTTAACCAAATTTTCCTTTTCACGCACATGGGAAAGGAGCACAGAACTCACAATGAGCATGCATCCATTCTTCATTTAGATTCCGCCATTAACATTTGAACACAGTTGCCGTTTCCCTTTATACTCTTTCATACACATTTCATGTGCTCATTTTTGCTATGTCCTTTAGAAGTTGTAAAGATTATGACTCCTGTTTCTCAACTTTTCAAGCTATCTCCTGGAAGGAATTTGCCATCCAAAACAGAGCCCCATTTGAGTCTGAGGGTGATGAGCCATTTGGTGCTTACCTGATTTGGTATTTTCATGATAGATAGCAAAAATAATTTCTGCAAACTCTAATAGCTCTGCCAGAAAACAGGCTTCTCCACTACAGTGCTGAGTCACTACGCTGCATGGAAACTCAATGTGATGGGAGAACTCAGGGCAGAAAGAACAGGCCACAGGGCGGGTTCGGCGCTGTTCCCCCTTGGGCAGGAAGGAGAGATGAGTGGTGACAGAAGCATTGACTCCGACGGTGGCACTGAACTGTAGAGCGGGTTCCTGCTCAGCCAAAGCCCTGTGGGAACAAGACAGAAAATGAGAAGAGACCACAGCTTTATGAGAACTCAGCTTGCACGCCCAGGAAATAGTTCTTCTACTGTCCCAAGATCCCAGAATGCTCATCAACTTTCCTATCTAGGCTTCCGGCAGTGTCACAACATGTTTTCTTTCTCTTTCCTGAGACAGGGTTTCTCTGTGTAGCCTTGGCTGTCCTGGACTCTCTCTGTAAACCAGACTGGCCTTGAGCTCACAGCGATCCACCTGCCTCTGCCTCCCTGCGTGCTGTGATGGCACGTGCCACTGCACTAGCTCACAATGTACTTTTTTAGTAACTTAGGTATGACAGCATATTTGCATGGACTGGTCCTAAAGAGGAGTAGACACTGACATTAAAACTTGTTCTCATATGTATTAGTTTCCCTATTCTGTAACACATTTCATAATGTATTTAGCATATTAATATAGAAGTACCTGAAGATAATTTATACATAAAAAGCACACTCCAACTTGAAAATAAGCTAACTTTTAAGTTAAAATGCTTAGTTAAAACTGGGAGACTACTGCTACCTACAACGGGAAACTCCAAAGTTTTAATGTAGGGAGTAAAGATCGCCCTCCCTGAAGGGCTGGACACAAGGTTACCCTGTCATCGTGATAAAGTGAGACAAAAACTAAACTTTTTTTTTTTTTTTTTTTACAATTTTTAGAACACACCACAGCAAGATCACCCTGTGAACCTAACACTCCTGCTTAGAGACTAGGGTAGCCTCTGTAGCGTAACAAGCTCAACTTTAACTCTAGTCTTGCCTTCCCTCCTTCTGGATAAAACTTACTGAAAAAGCAATGCAGTAAAGTCATGGCCCTTTTTGCCCTTTCCCAGAAGAGCGACTCCCAGCTGGATGCTCCAAGCCCTGGGTGGCACCTTCTTACTAAGTCATTCTCTGCTTCCCTCTGGTGTTTACTTCCTACCGTCGCAAGGAGCAGCAAACCCAATTTGTTCAATGAAATTGAGTCCTGTAATCTTGGTGCAGTGCCCTTAGTGTCGTTCGTTATTGGCAGATTAGTATTACCAATTTTATTGCTTGGATATTTGGGGTCAAAAAGGCTCAGCAATTATGAGCACTTGCTGCTTTTATTGAGAGAACCCTGGTTCTGTTCCTGGCATTCACACTGAGTGACCCACAACTGCCTATAAGAAGTTCAGATAACTTCTTTTGAATTCCAATGGTGCATTCTTTTGAATGCACATGGTGGGTGCACACAGGCGCGCGCGCACACACACACAGAGTGATCAAATAAAAATTTACAATACAGCACATTTTTAGCACATTTTCGTTTATTTTTGTGTACACTTACGGAGGTCAGAGTATAACTTGTATGAGTTGGTTCTCTCCTTCCATATGGTGTATCCCAGGGACTGAATTCAGATCAAGGCTTGGCAACAAATGCTTTAACCCACTGAGCCATTCTGCTGCCCCCAAAAGTATTTTAACAAACACTAGGATGCCACTGGATACTTACTGAAAGTCTACTTGGAGAGTTTAGTAAGGAGTGGTTTACTAGGCTGAACCTTTATCAGCTGTCAGCATCAGACCTCACATGGGCAGTAACCAGTAAAGTTCAAGGTGAACAATCTGACTCAGTCACAAAAAGAGAAGAGTTGGTGAGAACTTATCTTCTTCCTGAAGTCATTTTTGAAGTGAGCTACTTCTATTACTGCCCATTGCTGCTAGAGCTCATCCATGTGGCGTGTGGGGTGCAGAGGATTTCAGCAAGTGCCTAACTAGAAGAACTGACAGTCTAGTGTGGGAAATGTATGCCCAATAGAGACAGAGCAGCACGTGTTACTACCCAGGCGCTAACGGTAAGGGAGGGCTGTAGAGATGCTACAAAATCACAAGGAAACTAAGAGTTTAAACAGCTAAGAGGAAGAATGTTTAAGGCCAAGAGAAACAACAGCAAAGACCTGAAGGAGACAGCCACACAGTTCCCCTACAGAGAGAGACTGGGTAAAATAAACAGCAAGACAATGGACCTGAGCGGGGAAACGGGTATAGTGTGTTGAGAAGCAACAGTGGGCCAGTGATTGGAGTGGAAGAAGCAGAGATTACAAAGATAACAGAAACCTTACAAACTCTGCAAAGACTGTGGCTTTCTTTTAGTAGACACATGGTCAGGGTTGGAGTTGGTTTTAACAGGTCATCAGTCATTACATTGAGAACAGATAGAAGGGCTACAAGATGGAAAAACAGGAGGTGATACTCAGAGATGGACATATGTGATCACAAGTTTATAAAGGACATGCAGCAAGCGCACAGCGTGGTTTCAGTGTGCAGAGCATAACCATGGCAGAAGGGGGCTAAAGAGGGGAGAACACAAAGTTGCTGCAACGTGAAAAAGCAGATTCAGTGACAGTGCCAAGAGTCTGCAATTTCAGTGATGAAATTCTGAAAGGCTTTAACAGAAAGTCATGGTTAGTGAAATGGAGCATTTTCACAAGTCAGTCACCCACGGGGGAGTACCATGCTGTAGACCGCAGCACAGGGAGGTCTCAGCCAACCACCCACACGGGAGCATGATGCGGTGCTGGCTGCAGCACAGGAAGGTTTTAAAAGCACTTTTCTAAGTTGGACTTACTTGGCTGCTGCCTGCAGACCACTCTGATAATCTGGACTGAGATGGAGACAGCTCGGGCAGCAAGAACTCCCTCTGTTGTTCTAGGACTGCGCAGGTACCTCACACCCACATCCAGCAAACCTGATGAATGAGAAGAGGAAGAAAAAGACTACCAGGTTAGTGGGAATGCGCTCTGTTCCCCAAAAGCATCAGCTCCTAGCCGGGGCAGCAGGAGAAGGATGACTGCAATCACGGTGAGTGACAGAAAAGATCTGTCCACGGTCCGGGTCATGTGCATTGCATATCATGTAAACCACATGTCGTCTTTTCTAAAAGTCTTCCATACTGCAGCCTCATTCAAAGAGAGCTTTAAGGGAGAACTCAAGAAGCCCAATCACAGGGGCTCAGAAGGAACAACTCAATCTTAATTAAGGCAAGATAAAACCTTTGGTTTGGCAGATACTCTTTTGACAAGTATCACAGTAATTTGGCTTAGAAAGCTAATTTTGATAATCTTGCAGGATGGATTGCCTTTCTGGAAACCATCAGCTTGTAATTCTATTTAAAGTGCTAACTAAATTCTTGTTACGCTCTTTCGAGCTCTATCGCTATCTATCTATCTATCTATCTATCTATCTATCTATCTATCTATCTACCTACCTACCTACCTACCTACCTACCTACCTACCTGGGGTAAGGAGAGGTTAAGTGTGGAAGTCAGAGGACAACTTGTGGGAGTTGGTTTTCTCCTTCCACCAAACAGTTCCTGGGGACTGACTCAGGCTATCAGACTTAGCAGCAGATGCTGAACCACCTTGCTAGCCTTAATTTAACTTTCTCTTGGGGCTGGAGAGATGGTTCAGCATTTGTTGCCCTTGCAGAGGACCCATGTTCAGTTCTTAGACCCATGTGGAGGCTCACAACTGCCTGTAATTCTAGTTTCAGATGCTCTGATGGCCTCTGCTGACTTCTGAGGGCAGTGCACGCATATGGCACAGATGCATATGGATAGGCAAAATCTGAATACTCGTAAATATAATCTTAACTCCCACAGATGTTCCCTGGAGATGCTCTCTCCTCACACGTGTGCACACACACCAACAAAGGCTTTTAAACCTTCTCCCTTACAGTCAATTTCCAATCCAAGCTAATTCTATCCCAACAACTCCACTATGCTCACGTTGGCTTAGAATAATTTCCTAGTGCACCTAAAAAGTACTTAGCATTTATACTATGAAGGCTTTTTAAATGCTTAAGATTTCAAGGTAAAATGAGACAAGCAGCATTTATACAGTCCACATAGTTTCCTAAAATTACGTCAAAATTGCAATATATATTCTACACTCATCTTTCTAAGAGAGGGTGAGACTCATAGTTCTCATCAGAGACTCAAAAAGGTAAAAATCCCTAAAGTGAAGACTCATTAATTCAGAAGAAATAGGATATTTCTATACACTGACTTTGAAAAGGAAAATCATAGCAAGTCTGCAGTCACCTGATGACTGGTTCTTCAACTCTTTGCTGCTCTCAAGTCTGGGGGTTAACGGGAGGCTGAAGTTCTGCATTCCCATATCTTCACGGTGCTGCATGGTTACCATGGCACAGATCCTTGATAATGGCAAGGTTCCTTTGGCAACCATCTGGTCCCTTACGTTAGGATAATAGTATCTGAAAACCACAAAAGCACACGATGCCAGCTGGAATAATTAGGTGGATGAATAGCACAGTCTGCCCTAGTGATCAGTTTTAGTAGCTGGTTATCCTTGGAGGTCAGCTGTTTTAGATTGGTGGTACACGGCGGGGGCTGGACTGGCTGGATACACTGCCAGTGCAGGATGCCTTATGACTATGCACTTCCTTCCGAGCCGGGTGACTGGGCTGCCTATACTGTACCTGCACCAGATTTCAAATTGGACTCCACCTCCAGGCACCAGTCCCTGGGAGAAGGCACTTAGCAGCAGCCTTTGCACTGGAACTTCGGCTGGCAACAAGAGAGTGTGATGGTGCTCGCTATTAAAGATGGGATCTGGAACACACAGTGTGGTTGAAGTTCTAAAGGGCTTCAGAGTAATTCCTTTGGGAAAGAAAAGAAGTTGAGAATATCTAACAGATCAGTGAATGCATTATATTTACAGCACATTGACATATATATATATATAGCATTCAACTACTTCTGTGAGAGCACAGATGAGGATGTGGATACCTTGAAGGTATGAAAGTCAGTCCCAGATCTGCTACAACCTGCATCTTCCAACTAACATTTCTCTGTGGCTATGGTCCAGTACATACCATGATAAACTTGATCAGATCCCTTTTCTGGTAGATAGTAGAGGACATTTTCTATGTCCTCTCAAATAGTTATTAGTCCTTTACACAATCATACCAGTTTCTGTGAGTAGGAGTTTTCAAAAAGGGTTTGATTTGCATTCTTTAAAAGACTGATTATAGCTCAGTGTTTGGCTATAATTTGTTTCCCAAAACCTCAAGTGCTGGAGACGCAGCCTCTAGTGCAGCTATGCTGTGAGGTGGTGGAACTTTAGGCCTAGGCTCTGGAGGGAAGTGGTCAGGCCACTGATGGTGGCCTCTCTCAGAAGGATTACTGCTAGTCTTTGGGACTAAATTGGTCTTTCCAAGAGTAAATTGGTACAAAGTGATGCAACCCCAAGGGTTTGGGCCTTCTAGCACACAGCTTTCTGATTTGGCTTATTCATCATTGTGACACAGGCAAGGGGGGCCACAGTAAAGGCCAAAGCAATGGGGAACACGCCGCCTCTAAAACTGACTAAAATAACCTCTTTTATTTTCTATTTTGTTCTATCACCAAAACAGACTAATATAGTATTTTTCTAAGGGCTTTTTAGTTATTTGTATATCTCTAGATAAATTTCTATTCAGCTCTTAGCCAAGTTTTGTTTTGTTAAACCCAGGGACTTATCTATGCTGGCTCTGTGATCAACTGATGAGCTCTGACACGAGACTGTTCGGAGACAGTCTCACACCAAGTTGTCCAGACTGTCCATGAATGTGATCTTACAGTCTAAGTTTCCCAAGAAAAAATTTTTTGAGAGCTCATGTAGCCTAGGCTATCTTCAAACTTGCTATGCAGCCAAGGATGACACTGATCTTTTGAATCCCATCTTCTACCTCCCAAATGCTGGGATTCTGTGTGAGCATCACCATGTCTGACTTATGTGGTGCTGAGGATCAAACCCAGACCTCTGTGCATGCGAGGCAAGCTCTCTACCAATTGGGCTACGTCCTGAGCCCTGGTTTATTAAAAACCGTTTTAAGAGTTTGTAATATATTCTGCATATAAGTCTCTTCTTGGAACTCTAAAATATTGGTAACACCTGGTAGCCAGACATGCAGAATGATGAGTATTCCTTCCTACTGGATGAGATCAACAAGGCAAGACCCGCCTTCTTGAGTTAGTTCTTGGAGAGATCAGAAGACAGAGATGAAAAGGGCAGGGCAATATAGTGAAAGAAACTATGGCTCTGGGTCTACTAGGTCTTTTTTTTCTTAAGATGGGGGCTCTCATAAGGTATGTCAAGCCGGCCGTGGGTTCTCAGTCCTCCTGACTCTGCCTCCCAAGTGTTGGGATTACACATGTGTAGCACCATGGTTATCAGGGTTGGAATCCTAAACTCGGCACTTGTTAATGAGGTAGATCCAGGCACGTCACCTAATGTTCCTGAAGTTTGTTTTCTCTTTAGCAGAAAAACAGAATAAAATCTACCCAGAAAAGTAGCTTGTAAGGTTTATGATTATGATCTACATGAGGTAGTTATGTATGCAGACATTATTAGTTCCTCAGAAACAACGGTCCCACATCTTCAACCCCCTCATGTATTCAGAATGACTTTGTAAAGCATGACTGCCACAAAATATCTCTCTCTCTCTCTCTCACACATTCGCAAGCAAATAAGCATGTAAATAAGAACTAACATGTAAATAACTGGTAGGTTTAGGGAAAAAGTAAACAGAAATTCTTTGTATTACATAAGCGTTCTTTAAATCTGAATTGTATCAAAATTAAAAAATTATATGAATCCGGGCTGGAGAGATGGCTCAGCAGTTAAGAACACTGGCTGTTCTTTCAGAGGTTTCGAGTTCAATTCCCAGCAACCACATGGTGGCGTTCAACCATCTGTAATGAAATCTGATTCCCTCTTCTGCTGTGCATTAAAACAGTGTTCATGCACATAAATTAAATAAATATGGATCCATGTTTTGCTACTTGTTTCCACAATGGAAATGCTGAAGCAATGGTCATAAGATACCTGGAAGACACTGCATGAGAAACCTGCCCACACCTTCCAAAACCAGAGATTAGGGAAACTCTGGCATATTCTCTAACTCAACACAAACAGCAAAGTACAGCAAGAAAAGGTATAGTGTATGAACGTATTACCCCATGTTGTTAATGCACATGAAAACATACTATGAATACTATGACACTGTCAAAAAAGTAATTAGTTAAAAAGCAAAACGAAAACTTATCTCTTATGTCACTATCTAGGTAATATTGGGAACAACTAACAAAAAAAAAAAAAATCCACCCAGAAAAAACAAAATTCCTAAGAATGTCCAATAAAAGAACCAAACACAAATGGAAAGATGTGGTCTTCCGGCCTACCATTTTCAAGGAAGTCAGGTCCTTGGAGCACACTGGGTTGGAAGTCTTGGAATGGGAAATGGTACTGGACGTAACAGTCTGCTTCTCCCCACACTGTTGCCTGAAGGGGCACGAGCCCTTTAACCATCACCACATGGAACTCAAAGCGGTGCTCCATCAATTGGTTTCCCTGGTTTTCTGGCTATGAAAAGAAACAGATTCTGGTGAGCTTTAAAGGTGAACCTGTTTAGAATACCCCCACTTGTCTATGAAAAGACCTAATAGAAATCTACACACAACTTTTCACAACTGCTCAGTGTAATGACAACAAGCAGGACTTTCCCTAGGCTGCAAGACTGAGTCAATGCTGGGAAGTCTGTAAGTATGATTCAGTGCATGAATGGAACAAAGAAAGATGACTTCAGCTGCAACAAATGCTGAAAAGGTGATAAAATTCAACATCTGTTGTTCCTAAGAACACAGATGTGCTCACAGACACAGAACAGGACATCACTTCCTTCGTAGGGAAAAGAACACGTGTGTGAAACAAGCGGGTATTAAGGATTACTTCTCAATAAGCTGGGGTGACACTGAGCCTCGGAGAGGCACTGAACACATGGCTGCTGCAGGCATGACCTCATTCCCGCTCCCGTGTGCTCACTCTTTACCACAAGCCATGCACTGAATCCGCACTTCCCTAGTCTCGGCTGCTTAACGAAAGGAATGGCGACTGCAGCCCAGGTCAGAAGCTGCCTGACCCTGCAGCCCATGTTCTACACAGCCTCAGCAGACACTAGCAACCAGTTAACATAAGTGTCAAAGGAAGAATTTAGGGTTCAAGTAAGAGCAGGACTATAGGTTTTAAATAACATCCTAATTACAAATCCAATAAATCAACAGGAGACTGCATTATTTGTTTTGAAATGCAAAAGCATATGTAACTAATACTGGTTCAAAAGTTCCCTTTGCGAAACAGAAAAATTACAATTTGATCAATGGAGGAAAAAAGTGGCAAAGTGGAGCCCCCTTAAGAGTCGTGACAGACAGAGCCTTAATTTGGCCATATGTTCTTAGAGCAACTTAACAATTTGGTCCTGCAGATGCCGACCTGGATGAAAGACAGTGTAAGAGGGAAACAGTTATGTGTTTAGATATCAGGCAGCTCTCCCAAGGATTTCCTACACGAACATCGCTTAAGAATCACGCGCTAACTTTCATTATGAATTTAATGGATTTCTGAGTCTATGCTGCAGCCTGAGAGCCACACACCTGGGATTACAGGTTCTTCTTCATCTCTGCTTTTTATGTAATTTTCAGTCAGCAGAAATCCCAATTTATGACTCCAGGCAATTAACATGACTTCAATTTTGTTTTATTACTTATAAAAAATGACAAAACCCACTGTATGCAGCTGTTATGAAATTAAATACTGAAATATGGGCCAATATGCTTTCTCAATTGCACAGCAATGTATAAAGTTCTTGGTTCCTGGTAAAAACAAGGCACTTCACTGTCACTTTACCACATGGATTCATCAACAAACAAGGTAAGGTTTTATAGCCATGTGTCTGGGTGCACTCTCTCTGCCTCTCCTAAGACAATTTAGTAGACTGGAGGATTAATACTTGGTTGTCTAGGCAGATTTTCTTTTCTTGTGGTCCATAAAAACCAGTCTTTCATACACTAGGTAGGTTGTTGAAGATCTGTTTGTATCTTATGTGTATGGGTGTCTAAGGGTGTGTGCACTCCACATGTGTGCAGGGTGGTGGGTCATCTGGAAGCAGAGTTATGGGACTTGTGAGCTGATGTACATTTTGGGAACTGAACCTGAGGCTTCTGCAAGAGCAGCAAGTGCTCTTAATCACTGAGCCATCTCTCTAGCTCCAAAAGGCTTGTGTGAGTGTATGTGTGTGTGTACATGTGTGACCTGAGACAAACTCTCATGTAGCCCAGGTTGGCTTAAACTTACTATATAGCCAAGAATATGAGTGTTTAAGTCCCGTTTCTACCTTCCAGGTGCTGGGACTACGGATGTGAGCTGCCGCACGTGGTTCTGTGCAGTCCTGGTGAGAGAGCACTCCACGAACTGCTGTACACGTGGCATACTAGGGTAGGTCTTTATCAATGAATTACATCCCTAATCCTAGGCTTTGTTTATAAATTCAAAGAGCCAACAGGGAGATAAAGACCATTTAAGCTATAAGAGAAGAATACCAACAACTCCGATTTAAAACAAGTGTTTGTGGGGCTGGAGAGCTAGCTTAGTGGGCCTGTGGTTGTAATCCAAGTGCTCAAGAGGCAGAGACAGGTGGACCCTGTTCACTGGCTAGTCAGCCTGATTGTTGGGTACCAGGGCCACTGAAAAAGTCTGTCTTAAAAAAACCAAGGTTGAGAGGCGGGAGTGATGGCTCAGTAGTTAAAAGCATTGGATGCTCTTCTAGAGGTCAGGGTTTGATTCCTAGCACCCACACAACAGCTCACAATGTCTGTAACTCCAGCTCAAGAGGTCTGATGACTTCTTTGGACCTTTTCTGGCACCAGGTAAACACATGATGCACAGATTACATGCAAGCAAAACAGCCATATATATCAAATGAAAAAATTATTAGAAAATTAGAGAGCAAAAAACACCCAGTGCTGATTTCTGGCCTCTACCTGAACAAACATGTGCACGTACCTACATACATATACAACACACACACACACACACACACACACACACACACGGTAGAAGGCTACTAAAGATGACATTTGAGTTTAAGTACTGAATGCTGTACGCATGTGCACACACACACACAGATAATGTACACATGTATACACATACTTTCCCTCACATAAAATAAAGCAAGTGTTATCGTGCAAGTTATATGTTTACTAGAGCCTTTTCACTGGGTAATAATTTCACTAAATGTGTAAGGGAAAATGAGATAGTTTGCTGTGAACCATAGTGTTGGATCATTACCATGGCAACAGATGCTACAGGTGGCTGGTCCAGGAAATGGGCTGGCCTAGGGCTGAAGGGAGGGAATGTTCCTTCTTCATTCTTTAATCTTTGTAGCGTCATTATCTGATCTGAAGAACCCATGGCTAAAAAGACTCGAAGACTCCCATTTTGTTGGCCTGAGAACACATCAATCACAGGCATATAGCTGTCGACAGCAACAACTGGGTACTTGGCATCAAGCAGCAGGCGAGAAATCTTGGGGTCTCTAGGGAGTAAGACATTGTGAATGAACAAATAACAATCATCAGTCATGTCAGAATCCTTAAATGGCTCATTTTCTCAGCTTGTTAGAAATGGACTAACAACCAGAAAAGTAAATTAATAAATTAAAAATAAAAATAAATGATTCTGTCAGTTACCAAACTAAATTACAAGGCAGGTAAATTCAATCAGCAGTAACTACAGGGCTGGTAATGTGTCCAGTATCTCTGTGCCATGGTGGCACCACGTCCAGTGTCTGCAGTGGAGCAGTACTTTAGAGGGGGCTTGCTGAACTGCCCTCACAACAGGGCTGTTAGCACTGATCTGAGAAAGCCCATGTAAAATGCCAGCCTCAGTCCTCGGTACACAGTAAACCCTCATAAACTGGTAGCTACTGCTGTTTTGTACTTGATCAACCAATAATGGAATCTAATGGGCTAAGAAGGGAAGTGATGGAAGGGTAACAGGTCAGAGGAATTTCACAAGTGAAAAAGGGGTGGCGTGTGTATGTGTGAGCTGTGTACATAGCGGTGGCGGAAGCGAGCTGAAAGGCTAGAACAGATAATGACGACCATGTCAACCAGCAGTACCTCCTCAGCCTGGTTAGGTTCAATGTTCCCATCATAAGTACTTACCTATTCCATGCCTCTCTCACTAGATCCTCATAACTGCTGCACAAATGAGTCGGGGACTCAGCATCACACTCATTTTAGAGATTAGGAAAAGAAGCAAGAGACACTGAATCCTCAAAGTTTTTTGAGAATTCGACTTTCTTCATTTGTAATAAAACCAGGATCATTATGCTACCTCCTGAGAGTGCAGTGAAGCTCCAGTGAGATAATGTACATGAAAGTGCTGTTGGTAAAATGTATGTTTACAATAGATCTGCGCTGCTCACTGCTAAAACAATTAAAAACTTGGACTCTGAATCAAACAGAGGCATGTAGGCAAACAGAGGCATAAGGTTATTGTGTAATTCAAATGCTGATTTCTCTACCCACCATTTCTGGTTGTAGTCCTTGTTCTGAGAATCTCCTCTCAGTGTTGTGTAAACACTGCTCCCTAATTGTCCCCTGATATGCCAATAAAGCAGCTTACAGCAAATCACTGAGCAGGGGAGAGAGGAGTGCTGGACTTCCTTCCCTCCAGGGGAGGAGAAGGTAGAAGAGGAAGTAGGGGATTCAGGCCATTGGGAGCGGTTCAGGAGACGTCAAGAGAGAGCAGCTGGGCAAGAAAAGGCAGGAAGTACAAATATGTCTGGGATGTGTGCCGTGAGGACACAATACTACTTTAAGAGGGTTAAGAATGGAGCTAAAACTGCTTAGTATTGTGCTGTAAAGCTTGATAAACAAATAATATAATAGAGTACAAAATTTTTGGGTGATAGCCGGGACAAGAGAGATACTGAGAAATAAACACAATTTTATAAAAATAACTCTTACAAAATCTGTATGAATAAAAATAACCGAGTTAATCAGTGTTTTACCAGTTATTAAAGAGATGCACATATAATTAGCAAGTCTCAACCTGTTACATAAATCTTGAGGACAGCTGCTATATTGCCATTTTATGATGGGGAAGCCTACCATTAGCCTGGAAGGCTACCTTTGGCAGAAGAGCTTTTGAGTAGAGTGGACGCGAGGGCCAGGTGATCCAGTTCCAACCCTTGTTCCACTATTTACTAGGTATGCAGCAAGTAATGTAACTCCTTTGAATCTCATTCTCCTACACCTGCAGCAGAGGTTGCTATGAAGTTAAATGCTGTAAAGTCCTAAGGCTCTTAGTAAACACCTGAGACTCAGGAAGTAGGGTCTGTATGGCTACTTTGCCACAGAAGAGCAGGAAGTGGCTGTAACTGAGAAAGGCCCTTCGAGGGATTCTATTCATGCTTGCATACTCAAAGAATTCAACTTCAGTCTATATAAAGTTAAAGATGCAAAATAAAGAATACTCCAAAAGGTCCTATTTACTTGAATGACATGTAAAACTGATGAAGGGGGAGTTTCACCAGCCCGAGCAGCTTGTCCTGTCCTGGGCTCCGCACCTTGTTCCAAGTTTCAATTATCATCACATTGTTCTTAAGTCTTTCCAGGTATTTGGAAGACAGAGAGACAGGAATCATCTGGGGAGAACAATCAGGAAAAAATTTCTACAGCTAAAACAATTTATACCTTTCTTCAATAAGTATTTACTGAAAGCCTTCTACATCCACACACAGTACTATGCTGAAGATATTAAAATAAAATGCAGTCTGTATCCTCATAGAAACACAGTCTGCTCTAAGAGACTACTACACGAAAGACAGACACAAACCAGAATGGGTTCCTTCTGATGACAGCGTTCATTCATGCAGGGACATAGAGAAGGTTGTTAGGCATGTAAAATATGGTGCCTACCAAACTTACCCACCCTTTCCTAAGGCAAGGTGATCTACTTTTAAATCCTATTGCAAGATGTGTGTGCTTTAAAAATACTTTTATTGTCTTCAATTAAGGGTATATGAGTACTATCTGTGTGTGTGCACATATATGCGGGTACCCATGGAGAGCAGAGGCCTGGGAGTTACAGGCCACTGTGAGCTGCTGGATGTGGGTGTTAGGAACCAAACTCAGGTCTTCCGCAAGAGTACTGCATACTCTTAACAAGAGCCCCCTCTCCACCCTGCAGAAAACGTTGTTGGCAACAAGGATGACTTTTGTCTGGAAAAAAATGAACCTTTTATCAAAGGGCTGCCAATCCAGTGGCTGGAGAGCATTTAATAAAATAAATCTGTTTAACTTGCGTGTTATAGCAAATAGCAACGCCAGCTCTTCGTTTGGATTTTCCACGTAAATTTATTCTAGAATGAGCTAGCTGGCAGGTAAACCAGGGACCTAGAGCCAAGAAGAGTCCATCAAATTAATAATTGTGGCAAGAGGACCCCAAGCGATAGGATGTCCTTGAATTCTTTCATTTGCACATCCTTATTGAATAGCTGGTACACGCTAAAGTGCTTTAGAGGTGCTAATGTCCAGCAGACGATCAGAGAGCTGATCCTTGAGGGAGGTGTCTGATTTATGTAGAGGACAAATGTGAAAGTTCCCTTCACTGAGCTGAAGATGTGGGCACACATGTACCCATGGGAGAAGATTAGAGGGGTGCAGCAAGAGCAGTGAGTGGGGCTAACAGTTAAAGCTACAGATACGGGAGAGTGTGCTGGCCCCCATTTTCCTGATGGAGGGTGCCTGCCAGATATACCCACCCTTCCTAAGGAAAATGAGCTAGGTTTTTCCCTGGCCTGAAGACTGAAATTGATCAACTGCTGAGTCAGGAAGAAAAGCAGAGTGGTTTGCTAGGGATGCAGCTCAGTGGTATAGTGCTTGCCTACCACACGTGAGGTCTCAGGTTCAATCATCACTGTCGTTAAAAAAAAACCATCACTAAATTCTACAGAAAAATGAAATCAAGGGATGGATATTAAAATAGGGAGAAATGAGAATATATATAACTTAAAAAAAAAGAGTTTGGAGATAAGAGAAAGGCGGGGAGTTTAACTGGCAAAGTTTTAAAAGAAACCGAAAGGAATAGAACCTAGAACTTGGGCAAACAGAAGAGTGGTAAACAAAGAGAGACAACAGAAAGAAATAGAGTCTTAAACTTCAGGCAGTATCTTCACATCAATATGGCATATCAGATAGCTACCAAAGTTTCTTTCTGTATGAAGACTCAGCACTCAAAGACAGGATCATGAGTTAGGAGACATTTGTCTCTTCCCCCTATAAACCAGTAATGGACACAAGACAGTTACCTGAGAAAAATTAAAGACAGGCTGTGTTGTGCCCCACGAGATGACAGATCTGGTGACTTCTTCTGTGCTGAAGAGCTTGCAATTTAAATAAACATTGCATGGTGGGTGTTTCTCTGATTCTCCAGACACAAAATCTTTCCCATCTGGCACCATCAACAGTACATGCAAGAGTAAAGCATTTTCTTTTGCTGACCCATTTGTCTGGGGTACTACATTATGAGGTGGCACAGCCATGAATGCTGAAGAACTGGGGGCAATAGGGCTTGCTGACTCTGTGTGGGAAAACACTAAATTCTGTGTTTTCTTTGCAGTTTCCTCATGAATGTGATTTAAGTTCTGTGGATTTTTGGTACAGGCGGTATCCTGGCTTGTTTCTGGCAGTATCACATCTGGACTTGTAAAAGCAGGAAGTGGAGCATGTTGGGTGCTGCTACTTAACTTAGCACTGCTGCCAGTGAAACCCTTGCCGCCTAGAACAAGCTCTGTGGTGACCTGGAAGACACAAGAGGAGAAGCGTCCCTAAGAAGCAGCGTCCGTAAGAAGGTCTTGCAGACCTGGAATCAGAAGTTTTGTAGCTGGAGCAAATTGAAGAATGAATTCATCCACCCTCAAACACTAACAGACATATATATGTCAGCTTTCCAGACCGACAAAAGCTAGGCAGATTATTAGTATATGAAGACCTGGAAAAATCATCAAAAGAAATCAAAAGAAATGCTAAGAAAAGGATGAGACATGTATAATGTCACAGACTCTGACTGAAGAGGCTCCTACTGGCTAAATCAGAATTAGTAACAGCAACAGATTATATAACCTGTTGAATAATGTAAGTGTGGGTCTGCTGGATGAGCTTTGAGTCTGATGTCTCTGGAGAGCCATTTATTTGTGCTCACTCTGTGATGACAGACTCCCTTTTCTTAGTGGGGTTCTAAAAGTCTTCCCCAGATCTGGAATTCTGAGAATTCCAAACATCTGGATATTGCTAGAAAGATCCCACCTGGCTAAGGATCTTAGTCCAGCAGTGACCTTCAAATGTCCTTGGAGATTTTCCCTTTACCCATAGGATAATAAAGTACTGTATTTTCCTTCTTGTGATAGGATCATGCTACTGCTAATGCACCGTACCACTACATGCAATGACTTACTTCAGAGTGCATATGAGACCTTGTTTTCCACAGCCAAGCTCTTTTACTTTGCCAAGTTTCAACCTTTAGTACTTCTCAGCTCCTACCATGAAGCGCGCTTCTCAACCGTCCTAATGCTGTAACCCTTTAATACAGCTCATGTTATGGTGACTCCCTTGCTACTTCATAAGTGTAATTTTGCTGTTATGAACTGCAATGTAAATATCTAATATGCAGCCCCTGTGAAAAGGTCATGCAACTCCAAAGGGGTCATGACCCACAGGTTGAGAACCACTGGTATAGAGCAAGGCCAGAAACCAGCTCCAGCCCATCAATCCAATTTATTGTCCTTAGACTTCATAGTCAAGAACGGACCAAGCAGGCGTGAAAGAAAATTTGCGTAAGGATTAGTTCTAGGCCAACCTGGGCTACACAGGGAGATGCTGTCTCAAAATACAAGTTGGGTTTGGGGATGAGTGGCACGAACCATCATGGCACATCAGTGATTCATGTCCAATTTTTCAACATCATCACATGATGTCATCTATAAAATTTGTGATTGAGAACCCTGAAGTTGAGTTATAAAAACATCGCAAAAAACGTAAACAAAAACAGCCCCTCAGGTTTTGTGTTGGGTCACATTCAGTTATCCTTAGCTCCATGTACTCACCGGGCTATGGATTAGAGATGTCTGTATTGGATTTGTCTGACTTTCTATTTGTAGGGACAGGGGAGGCAGAAGGAAGAATAATACAGTGAGCTTTGTACTTGATTCTCTAGGTGATTAGGAGCAAGGAGAATGTTTCAGGGCATGAGTATGGAAATTTCAAAAACTCACCAGAGTTGGGAAAGGTGGCCAGTTTTCAGGAGGCTGAGGCAGTAGGATTGCAGGTTTGAAAGGAAGCTTATTCTACATAATGAGTTCTAGTCCACCTTGGGCTAATTCTGGCTCCAACACCAAACCAAAAAACTTAATGGGATACCAAACCAAGCTGTATTGAAGCCACATATTCAAATCCTGCCACAGACATCCGGGTGCTGACCACTGGGACAGGACCCTACCTCGGGATCCACCCGGGGCCCCTGCTGCTTTTCTTTGTTCCTGCCAACTCTGCTCTAAGTCATCACCTCTTTTCTTCCACTTCCCCTTCACTCCCTGTAAAGTACCTTCCACATAGAAATATTTTAACATGAAAGTAACATGTCACTCCAGTGCTTTGGTGATTTTTTCTTGGCTAAAATTGAAACACTGCTTTGACATAAAAAGATCCGACTTTCACCCTCACCTGCCATACCACTCTATTTTCTACCATTCACTCTTGCTTGCTATCCTGTGGTAATCATTAGTCTCACTTTAGGACTTTTACATGAGCTCTTTTCTTCAAGTATCCCCTTAAATCCCAGCTCCTTAGAGAGGGCTTGTCTGAACATCTTCTATTTCCTCCAGATACTAGTGTGTGTATTTGTTTCCTTCAAGGCACTCTGCCGTTCTTCAACTGTGGCGACCTTGCTCTTCTTGTTCACATCTGTATTCTCAGTGCCAGGCAACAACTCATGCTCAGGAAATACTTGTGGCTTTCTGGATGTATACCCACGTACCTTTAGGGGACCAAGTGAAGATGGACCATTTTCTTGTTGTACCGGAAGCTGGCTACTGAAAGAAAGCAGCTCCGACTGAATGATAGCTCGCAAAGGGAGAGATGCAGATCCAATGAGTTCTGGCTGATGGAATAAGGAAAGAAAAAGTGTGAGGAGGAGCCATGAGGGTTTTCTGAAGTGAAAGCCTGTGATGGCTTGAGAGAGAACAGTGCTTTATGAAGTACAAAGCTCTATTATGATGCGACTGACAATGCTTCCATATCCTGCCAGCTTTTCCTCTCCCTTCCGCATTTTACCATCTTCCTGTAGGAGAGTATGGAGGACTTCATAAGCAACAGAAAGTTACCTTTCTCTAATTAAAACTTAGTTCTTACATACTGATTTCTTCAGTAACATTCCTTAACTAATGTTTTAAGACTAAGACAGTCACACTTGATATACCTGATGTTATTGAGGCTATGAAGGAGCAAAAGGCTATCATAGGAACAAGCTGAAATATAAACTAACATACCTTTACAGAGGAAAATTGGCAGTTATTATGAGGAGCTTTGTATTTTTGACAGTAGTAATTCATTTGTGGAATGTATACTAGAGAAAATATATAAAAGCTATACAAAAACTGCATGTTAAAATAATAATTTTAGGAAGAAGTCTAAAAAGATCTTGACACCTCTCTCTCCACTAACCTTCTATGTCCTACCTGGTGTTGGGTGTTGGAAGGAATTGGGGTGGAGAAGGGTGGTAGATATAAGAACCCAAATAAAGTAGATAAAAATATGACAGCATAAGATGATTTTGTACTGTTTATACTCTGGGGTGTGGGGACCACAACAAAGGAAAAGGTGAACTCACCCCATTCACACCAACGCTGGGATTAGACCATCTGCACTGCTCTTTCATTGAATGAACTGCCCACCTCATCTCCATGAGGTCACTTGCAAATGAACTTTATAAACTTTAACTATTTGAACCTATAATTTTATTATTTTGGGTGTGGGCTGGACACTTCAGGTGTTTTGCCCACAAGCAGAAAAGAGAACTTCAAATTAAGGCCTATATAAAACAACCCATCTGATACTGCCACTGCCCTACAGTAATGGGCAGTCAGAAGCTGGGCTTTGCCAGCTGTAGTTGGCACACGCCTGCAATCTTAGCACTTAGAAGGCTGAGGGCAAGAGGGCTACAAGTTCAAGACTAGCCTGAGTTACATAAGTGAGACTCTGTCTCAAAAAAAAACCAAACAAAAACCAAAAACCCCAAACCAGAACTTGCATGATGCCCCCTCCGCCCCTGCTTTTGCTACAGTGGGAATCTCAGACGAGTCACTGAACTGTGTTAAGTCTCAGTTTCTTCTTCTATACAATGAAGGTGATAACGGACATAATTCACAGAGCTGCTGTGATTAGATGGTGTTACTTGAGCCCAGAAATCTCATTTTATTTAGGAAAATGTCTGGTATGAATGGTAAGGCTCAAATGACTTACCTTTTTCTGTGGGGTTTTCTTTGCATAAATCTGGAAGGTGAGGTTAGACTCCCACCAGTGTTGTATCATTGGGCCACCAAACTCTATTGGACATACAAATCGCTGCTGGAATTTCACCACTGTGAAGGAGAACAGGCACATGGCACACAACCTGAACAGAGCTATCATTAATTTATGCTTTGACTCCACCCACCATTTTCAAGTTCTTTCAGGAATTCAGTCAGTGTGACTTCATGAAATTAAAGGCTGTAGAAGAGACAAGCCTGGGTACAGTAGCAGAAGATAAGCAGGGTAGTACTGTTCAGCTTTGTTTCATCAAACATGTGAACACAGACACAGAAGACTTCTCCATGTACGTCACTGTGGCCAAGGCAATGCCATTTTTTAAATGTTTGTTTATTTTGAGATCAACAAACCCTTTCCTCCTCTTAGTCACTGTGTTTCATCATACAGCAGTGGTAACTCTAAGAGATTACTATAAATAATACCATCTACAGCTAGGCATGGTGGTCCAATCCTGCAATTCCAGCACTTGGGAAGTCAAGGCAGGATGACTGCAAATTTGAGGTTAGCCTAGTCTATATAGTGAGATCATTTCGAAAAGCAAAACCAGGCCAGGGATAGCACACACATGTAGTTGCAGCACTCTGGTCAGAGGCAGGGACAGCAGAAACCAACTTCTTACCTCCATCCGTGATCTTACTGGAGGCAAGGCGAACCACCTCGGTGATTAAAACTGTCTTTCCCGGTCCACGTTTGGAAAAGCCCACAGGGAAGTGATACTCCACAAAGAAAGTGCTGGAAAAAAAGTCGATTAAATCAAACAGGGCTGCAGGTAAGGGCACTTGTTGCTCTTGCAGAGGACCCAAGTTAGGTTCCCAGCACCCTCATGGAGGTTCACAACTGTCTTTAAGGCTAGTTCCAGGGAACCTGATGCTCTCTTCTGTTCTCTTTGGGTACCAGGCAAACATGTGGTGCACATACAGGGAAAACACCCATACACATAAAAAGAAAAAGATCTAAAAACAAATTAAACCAAAGGTAGATGTATTTTCTGCCTCTTTGTCTTTGAAGTTCCCATTTTCAGGATCAAATTGCCTGCGAGGTCACTTAGAGACCACGTTTGTTTTTCAAAGCTTTCATCATTTGCCGTGTGGGATGGAGCTCGTTTCTGCAAGCACCTGCAGCACGTTCAGTATCAAATACCTCCCTGGCTGAGGTGCAAAGCTACAACCATCTCAGGTGTTCACCGCTCTTGCTGTAACTAAGATGGCTTCCACTCAAGTTTTCTTCATTCCAAACTTACCCTCATGCTGGGAACTTCAAGTCACTTTTATGGATTGAAAAATGTACATGAGAACAAGTCATAAATACTTATAGTTAAGACTCTTTCTACTATCAGCCACATTTTCTCTGAATGCCACATTTAGCTTTCTTATTTAGGTATACCGTTTTTTTGCTGCTGCTGGTTTTGGTGGTTTGCTGGGAAAGCTTTTCTTGCTTGGTGTCATTTGGGGACTATCTGGAGGAACTCCCATGGTTTCAATGATGATTCTGACCGAATGTATTCTACCCAGGAGAGCCAGTCTATCCACACTTAGTGATATCGCCGGGGTATGTTCTGGAATTCTTGAGGGCACTTGCTGGTCAACCAGATCCCTGCAAGTTCACAGACAGGTAGGCAGCAGTTAGAGGCCCAGCTGCGAACCATCCAGTTGCACGGGAGGAAAGAGGATGAACAGCGAGGATTTATTTTCAAAGTGAAGTAGGAACAGCTGCATGTTTTACTTTGAGACAAAGTCTCACTATGTACCCCAGGCTGGTCTGAAATCCCTGATCCTCTACTTCAACTTCCATGCTGGGCTAGAAAACAGCTTTCATGAACAGAATCTGGTCCTCATCTGAAAGTATGTAAAAATATTCTTTACCTGTAAGATTTATATCCATACAGTGTAAAAATGGGTGATACAGAATTAGATTTTTCTAGAAGGGAAGTCTAACTTATTCTAGTTTACCCATTATCCTAATCTTGCTATCATGTCACTGTATGTATTCCTTTTCATACTTTTTGTGAAAAAACTGAAATCTTTCAATGACTTGACCTAACTTAATCACTTGGGTAGTCTTGGCAAATCCAGGCCATTTCCCTTGAGACAACGGCTCTGCTTTGCTTTAGCTACGTCAACATTCACAGAGGCTCACCTGCTTTCCTTGACAGCTGCCCTCTTCTTCATCTTGTGCTCCCTAGAACTGCCAGAGGCTTTTGACCGCTTTATTGTTTTAGAAGGTTCCATGTCATCATCTTCACTGAGGAAATCACTGGGGCTGACATCAGATTTCTAAGGGAAGATAAACAGAAGTCATGGCACTGAAAAACACTTGCTTTAGGGAAAGCAGTTACAGTTGTTTGTCCAGAAGCATGTAGCAATTTCTTTTTGCAAACACCATTCTCTTAAAAAAATAACTGATAGCAGGGACATATTCTGTATAGTTCCTGGTTACACAAAAGTAATTTGCAGTTCACAAGGATAAGCTCTAGGTCCATTCGGAGTAAACAAGAGAAAGACACAGATATTCTCAGGGAGGCCTCTGCACCGACTGCCCGCTGTGTTTGGCACTAGCTGCACCTGTAGAGCTAAGTATCTGGCTCGTTCTTGCCAGGTGCTCCATCTTGTTTTCACAACTGGGAAACGCCAGGTAGCTTGTTTGTGATTCCTAGTTATAAGGGGCAAATCCACAATCTGATCTCCATGAGTTTTGTAGTCTATCTTTCTACCACAGTAGAAATGGGGAAGAATGGTTGTTACAATGCCACCTAACTGGGTACAAAGATTTTTCTCCCCTCACCCACTATCCATGTTCTTAATTATTCATTCTGCTTTTAATTGTGCTTAAAAAATTAATGGCTATATTACACAAATTACCTTCGTGAAAGAAATCAGTTGAAAACTCCCCTTTAATTTTGTTTTTGATAAAAGGCTCCTAATGTAACTGACTAATTAGCCTCTTGCATCATAAAATGAAAAACAGAGAAGGGGCATTACGATTATTTGGCTTCATATTAAAAGGGTACACGGTATGCGAACACTGTGTTCAGGAAAGCCAGATGCTCAAGCCTGTCATCTACAGCTTCTACCTTTCAGCATTTTGGAGTGTAGGTGTTGAACCAAGGAGCACAAATTAACTTGAAGTTTAAAGCAGAAAGCTTTTTGCTCAGAAGTCTTCCTTTAATAGTAGCTTTTCAAAACAAGTACAGATGTGTGGCATGGTGACACATGCTTTTAATTCCAGCAGTCGAGAGGCAGAGGCAGCCAGATCTCTGTGAGTTCAAGGTCAGCCTGGTCTTTATGGGGAGTAGGACAGCAAAGGCTATATAAGCCCTGGCTATAGAGCCCTGGCTCTAACAAAACAACAGTAAAAATGGCTTTATATAAGACGATCAAAACCTAAGTAGGTTCATAGTTTTAAATTAATTAGGGCAAATATAAATTGGGTTGTTAAAAAAGCCTGGAATACCGGGAACCAAAACCACACAGCATTTCTAAGCTGTGACTATTACTCAATATTAGCACATGAAATATTAAGTCCTTGCTCTTCCTGATGCCATGAGATGAGACAGCCAAATCAGGTCCTTACCAGAACTGTCAGTGCTGTTTAGACTTTTAGCCTCCTACACTATGAGCTACATAAACCTCTATTCTTTATAAAGTTAGCCTACCTCAGGCATTCTGCTATAATAACAAAAAATGGACTTATACAAGGAGCATGACAGCAACCTCCAGGATGACTTCTAGAGAGCAATTAGGCTCATTAAGTGTATTGGTGTCTGGAAGATGCTAACCCAGCAACAGGTCATGCAGCATGACATAAAAAAGAAGACCGGAATAAAGCAGAATTGCCTGAGAAGAATTCCCTATCTTACAAGCCAACGGAGGGTTTTGTCACCTGTGAGTAGAGATGTTTATGGACTTTTCTGCAGAGACACCAAGTGGGTCCAGGGCAAGCCTGTACTAGTCCTTTCTTAGAAGCACTCCCAGGAAGCCCGAGCGAGATACTGGGACACAGGCTCTGGGCTTGTCAATCTGTTATCTGATTCTGGCCCTGAATCCTTGGGATAAGATTACTAGATATCCTCAGGACAAAATGCTTGTGCCCCTAGGCCTGTCTCTTTTGTGATAATACTTTCTTCCTTAGCTATCATTATTATTAAATAAGCTATATGTAAAAGTAAGAGCTTCCTGCAAGTATCATGACTGTCTACTAAATGCCATGTTTTCCAATTTGTAGGGCTTCAGGTTCAATGACTTACAGGTGCTGTGTAGAACAAGTTCTCCAGGAGACTCTGGTCGTACTGAGGGTCATTCAGATCACTGCTGCAATAGACATCACTCCCAGGAGATGGGGAATCTGGAGGAGAGCCTAATCCACTCCAGAAATGACCTTGGGATAATTCAGCACTGGAAACAAGAAAAACAAAGCCAAAGGACTTCAGCACAAGATTCAAGCAGAACTACTCTCGCTGGTAAAGTTTCCTAACATTCTAAATAGGAAAGAACATATGCTAAGGACTCACTCTAAATTGAGCACTGGGTGACATTTTCCAACTCTATTTCCCCTCTCTTAGGATGACGTCAACTAGCACTCAAAACCACTATTGACATGCATTGTGCTCTCACTCAGCCATCTACCGGCCATCTATTATGTGCTATGGTTGCCATAGAGATGGCTAATCTAGGTCCAGCTGTGTTCTTGTGGTGTCTGTGCTTTGACAGGGAGGGAAAAAAATGGTAACTATCATTTTGCAAAGTAAATGTTTTTGTGAAAAAAAAAAAAAAAAAAAAAAAGGCTAATTCTCACACACATACACACACACACACAAACCTTCTTTAAATAAACACATGTATTTTGGAATAATGACATGATTAATTTTATATTGAATATAAAAATAACATTACAAGGAATTTATAAAATAAGGAGGTAAATATATAAATAACTATAAACTCATATTTTAAGGAATAATTTCTTTTTAATGTTTCTCTTATAGTAACTAATACTTCACTTTATTGAACTTAATATTTTAATGAACATCTATTAATAATGAAGCAGTAATATTATTACTGTGTGCTAATTACTGACTTATTTACTATTCCTCTGCTTCTTTTTCAAGCTAGCTACCATTCTTTTTCTTCAATTTCTTTTAAAAAATGTGCACAATCATTACTTTCAAATGTGACAATATTTACAAGGACAGCTCATAAGAGTGGGTTCTGTCCTGCCAAGTGGGCTCCAGGGATAGAACAAAAAATGGTTCGGCTTGGTGAGAAGTGCCTTTTTCTGCTGAGCTATCTTGCTAGCCTCTTGGAACTCCAGAACTACTCTTTTTGGAAAGTATTCTTGGCATTCTTCTCTTTTTAAAAATTTTAATTTTATGTCCATCAATGTTTGCATGCATGTCTGTATTTGGATCTAGCGCATGCCTCTGCAGGTCAGAAGAGGGCATCAGAGCCTCTGGAAGCTGCCTTACAGCTGGCTGTGACCTACCATGTGAGTGCTGGGAAGCAACCCAGGCTGCAACAGTAGCAAGAGTTTTTAACAGCTTAGCCACCTCTCCAGACCCTCTTTATTAAGGAAACGCTGTACACAAATTTATAATCTCTACTGTTCAGTATGTAGTCCTCCATAATGTTTTTTCCCTTTTGCAATTATTTCTTTGAATTAACATACATGCTTATGATTTATTATAGTCATGATTTCTGCTTATGTTTCTTAGCCATAAGATAAGCCCACTATTAGCATGACTGCTTTATTTTTCTTAAACATATTTCTGTAATTTCAATTATCTAGATGTTGAATCTTTTGAAAATGTTCCCAATTTTAAACTTTACTTTGATATTTTCCAGTTTCATTCTTTTTGTTAAAAGTGTCTGGGATTTTTTTCTTCTCTTTCTCTTCTAAAATGTTCTACTGCCTCTTGTTTTCTGTGAACAAGTTGGAAGCATTCCTCATGTCTTCAAATCCAGGCCCTGAAATGCTGAAGAGAAGCTCAATACTCAGGCTGGGAGCATTGATCATTTTGTTAAGTAAATTTCAGGTTGTGGTATCTCAACCTCTTTTATCTTGACCAGAATGAATTCCTGTCTGGGAGGTAATGTGGCTGTCAGGGTGCTTAGCAGTCAAGAAGGAAAAGTGGGCTTGAGGCTAGAGGGATGGATCATTATCCCATGTACTTCTTTAATCTTAGTTTCCGTCAGTGTGGTGCTCACCTCTACCCTGAGCTGTGCTGGACACCCATCAATCTAGGGTGTCTACAGATAATAAGAGTCGATCCAGTCTTTGACAGCAGGAAATGTCAATCCTCTTACTTCTAGGGGGAAGCAGGAGACTTACAATAATACTCAACATGTATCAAGAGATTACTCAATGGCAAACAATATCCTATATGGTGTGTGTACAGGAATTAACTCACTGAATTCAGATGCCATGCCATGCCATGGTTGCTGCAGAGACTGAAGGAGACAGCTACCTCTTACATCATGGCTCATCACTGTGGGTGGTCAGTCAAGCTTATGCAGTCAGACTTGAGGCACAGCTTTTGCCTTGCTGGGTGAGTTAGCCTCGTCTTTCTGTTTTCTAACTTCTAAATTTTTTTTTTACGGACATTTCACGCTTTCATCTCTTTTCAGTTCTTTTGATTTTACACCTCTTCTAGTCTTTGACCACCATCATACTAAGGTTTAAAAGTGGACATGGAAGTATATCCATTCTTACTTTCATTCTGCTGTTCACTCCCCAGCTAAGAAATGGAGCTAAGAAATGCCCTATTTTTATCCTTTCTCCTGAGCTAGAGCTCTGTATGTGAAGGAGCTTACTGAACCACTGCACTTGAATGTTCCTCAGGCAACTTGGGTTTATAAACTTACAAGCTCAAGCCCGAAACATCTTCAAACTGTTGCTTTACGTCCAAAAGGGTTTATAATTACCATTATGACACAAAGGACAAAAATCCTAGGAGTTTTGCTTTTCTCTCTGCCTTTTGCTACAACTGATATCACAGAATCCTGAGATTTTAACTCTAATTTCTTCTCTTCCCACCTCCACTGGGAAGGAAATGCTCTTCCATCTCTTATTCCATTAATTTTTCAGTGTTACCAATTTGATTTTTCTACTCTTCCATTGAGAATATTTTGGTATCTTCCCCACTTTTAGTTTGAAGTCCAAGTTCTTTACCATAATGGTCAAAGCCCTTTGTCAACACAGGTGATGTATATCTTGCCACTTCCCTATAAGCTTAAATTTTAACCAAGTTACACAAAGTGGAAAAGCCGGGCACTGTAGTGCCTGTAATCCCGAGGAGGTAAAGGTAGGAGGGTCAGGGGTCAATATCATTCTCAGTCACATAGCATGTTGAAGGCTACCCTAAGCTACATGAGACCCTCTCTTCATGCTTTTAATCTCAGCACTTGGGAGGCTGAGGCAGGTAGATCTTTGTTAAGTTTGAGGCCAGCTTGGTTTACAGAGCGAGTTCCGGGACAGCCAAGCTTACACAAAGAAACACTGTTTTGAAAAACCAAAAACCAAAATCGTCTAATCAACCAAACAACCTCCCAAAATAACAAAAAAAACCAAACCAACCAACCAAAATAAAAAATAACAAGTCTTAAACAAGTGTGCATTCTTATGTTTGTCATGTATGTATAACATATTGCTTTACCTCTCCAGGACAGTAATGTTTACAGTAGCTACTCAAGACATGATACATGATGAGCTTGGTTTCAGTGCACATGTTAACAATATTCGCAATAATGGCCACCAATAATCAAACTTCTATATGCTAACACTGTGCTAACTCCTAGTTTGCAAGCTCTTTTGGTGCTTCTGTAGTTAACTTAATTAAAATTCATGTTCTCTTTATCACACCACACTAACATGGACAATGAGAAGAGTGGGGAGAAAAGAACAGAAAGATGGAATGAGGCCATTTTGTACTTAATGCCCAAAGAAAATGGTATACACTGGCTTTTTATTTAATAGGCAAACAGTCTAGTTTAAGGACCAGGAGAGGACTTAGTCCAAGGAAGTATTGTTAAAAATGTACTCAATGAATTGGAAAAAGTTTTAAATGAAAGAAAGCAAGAGAAGAGCACTCACCTGCCTAGCAGCAGCTGTATAGCTCTGCTGTCAGCTCCTGAGTCATCCTTACAAAGCGTATTCTTAGTCGTAGGGAGGAGGTGGTCCTCACTGTGGTCTTTAGGTTGATTCTTAGATGAGTTCCTGGTTGCAAGGTGTGGAAAAACACTGTCATGAGTGGCCAACAGATGGGGAAAAATTTAAAAGCTACCCACGCTCAGAAGAGTAGAAGGCACTAGTCTGCCTTAGAAAATTTAACATTTTTAGATTTTATCTGCCTTAAATGTATCTAAAACTTTATACTTTTCAATGTTCTTCCCAATATCAGAACCCCATTTCATCCCTGAAGGAGGGAAAAAAAATCTTCATTTTATATAAAGCATTCCACCTTAGAGAGTGAAGAACTTATCCGTTTACGTGTTTAGCAAACGCCAAAGCTAGGTGTTAGGTTCTGAGTATTTTCTACTGTAGGCTCACCACATTAAGAATTACTTGCTGTTTGAAAAAAGAAAATTATTTGCTGGTAGCTGTGTGTGGTGGTGCACGTCTTTAATCCCGGCACTCTGAGAGACAGAGACAGGCAAATCTCTGAGTTTGAGGCCAGCCTGGCCTATAAAGCAAGTCCAGGATAGTCAAGGCTACACAGAGAAACCCAGTGTCAGAAAAAAGAAAAAAACAAAACACCCCCTCCCCCACAAAAAATAATTATATGCTGAACATTTCTGAGATTATCACATTTCGTAACAACAAAAAGAAGGTAAGTCAACAGCTCAGAAAACGAGCTGCAGGGGTGTGTTCATGCCCTAACTTACATTGCTGATGATCTGAAAACATCCTCCGTCACAGGAGGAGGAACTTTGTCCAGCAGCATACTAGTATCTGGGCTCGAGTTCATTGCAGAAATCAACATGGCATTCCGCAGTTTATTGCCTTGTTCCAGGAGAGCTGAAGGCAGTCAAAACAGAAGATGAAAGCATCAGAAAGGGTTTCAATAGTCAGTACTTGTTCTCCTGTGGGTGTCTGCAGTGGTTTCTGTGTCTGTTCCCCTATTAGACTGGGAATTCCTTGAGGATGTTTGCTTAACAACAGTGTTTGCTTGGCTTCTGCCTTGTGTTTAGAGATGTTACATCAAGGAGTGAACGCTCCTTGCTTTCTCTCCCAGAGAGACCGATCTTACGATGGGAGTCATTACGTCTCCCAGTTCTCCCAACTGCTGACTGCAAACAACGAGGTTAATGGTGCCTATGGTTCATTTTTATAACCAGACACCTTATTCTTTCTTTTTTTTTATGAGAGTTGGCCTTACCATGTGCCCGGAATCACTCACACTATTTCACCTGTATCAACTCAGTAAATCCTTTCAACATTCCTGAGATGGTAAGTAACCTGCCCAAGCCACACATGATACCTGTACTATGAGTACCCCTTGTTGATGGTTTCGCTTTCCGCAATTTCAGGCAAGAACATTAAACGGAGACTCTGTATTCCAAGTTCTAATTTGTGTGCTATTCTGAGTAGTGTGATGAAATCTTAATCCATTCTACTGTGTCCTGGACACGAATCATCCCTTTATCTAAGGCTGGCACACTGCATAATCTACCCACTTCTGAATGTCACAATTCTATTTCATTTCTTAGACACGCCACTGTGAGAGTTCAAGTTGTTCCACTAGGTAGCCCTTTACCCTAATAAGGGCCCCAGCACACAAGAACAGTGGTTCTGACAACCGTAATGTACCATATAATCATAATTATGTTATTATTAGCTATCATTGTTAAGATCTTACTGTTCCTTATACAGTTTCTGATTTTCCTCCCAATTCTCTTTATTTTTTGCTTTCTCATTCTTGAATTGAGCTTATTTTTCTTCTGTTAGAATAAAAATTTCTCTTGGAATGCCAACATTTCAAGAGTAATTTATTCAGTTGTGGATAGCTGGATGTCAGTTATTACTTAGATACTTTTCAGGGCAGCTTGTAAAAAGGAAATAAACATTGAAGAAGACAAGGGAGAGGAACCAGCTCAAGTTCTTCACACAATGGCCTCCAACTGGCTTCACTGCTGAAAAAGTCATTCTCTGAAACATGGTGTCAAATCTCCAGGCATGACAAGAAGAACACCTGAGTCCTCAAGAATCTGGACACAACAACTTCCTCTTTCCCACACTGAGAGGCACTCAGGTACGTTCAGAGCAATGTTTCTTGCACTTGTTACCCAGGCGCAAAGGGCACCAACCTGCTTTTTAACTTATGGGTCATGACCACTTTGGTGGTTGAATGACACTTTCAAAGGGGTCGCAAAGACTATAAAAAAACATATTTACATTACGAGTCATAACAGAAGTGAAATTAGTGTTATGAAGTAGCAAGGAAAAAAATGTTATGGTTGGAGTCAGTGTAACATGAGGAACTGTATTACAGGGTCACAGCATTAAGAAGGTTCAAAAATGGTGTTAAAGGATTACATACAGCTTCTGGTTTTCCTCCCAACTCCCCTTGAGTCATTCTTAAGCCCAGTATTCTCAGGTACAATGTGTAGTTGGTGTTTCAGAAATCCTAGCTGGCTGACTGACTCCGCTCCGCACCCTCCTTGCTGGTGTAATGTAGTACAGCAAAACTGGGAGGATCACTACGTTTATGTAGTTACTGTATTTCTCAGTGAACTTAACTCTAGACCTACTGAAGTTTAGTCTCCCAAAATCTTATGGCTGGAAGGGACTTTTAAAGATCATATCTATGCCAGTTGTGCTGGCACAGGTCTATAATCTAAGCATGTAGGAGGCGGATCAAGTATTCAAGATCATGGTTAGCTACACAGTAAGTCTAAGGCCAGGCTGGGCTATGAGGCCCTATTAAAAAATCATATCCAAGTATATATTTGATCACCGAATCAAATATGCACGAGGACTATCAGAAGGCCATCCTGTCCATTCCTGGCTATTTATAGTTGCAGTGAATTCACAACCTGCTGAATCAGCCTTCTGCTATTACTACACTGGACTATCAAATTAAGCCACACTGTCTTTGTCTTTTCATCTTTTTTTTTTTTTTTCAAGGCAAAGTAAGCTGTGTAGCATTGGCTGTTCTGTAACTCACTCTATAGACCAGGCTGGCCTCAAACTCTGGGCTTCACCTCCCTCTCTTCTTGGGTGCTGGGATTAGAGGTATGCACCACCAGAGACCAGCTTTATTTCATCTTCAAATATACTTATCCTAAGAACTCTTTGTAGAGGAGCACACCGGTAACCCATAGGCTGTGCCCGGCATATGTTACCTGGCTTGAACAGTTGTGCAGCGGTCTTAAAACATGCAGGTAGGCCTATTTAGACGCTAGCCTATAGTAAGAAGCCGCAGAGGGCCTGAGGCTTACAGTCCAAGGCTGTAATGCACTGACACTCAGGAGAGATTGCAACTTTTGGCAGGACAAGAGCTCATTAACTATTAGTTCACGTCTTCATTTCAGAATGAGGTTAGCAGCACCAGTGAGATAGCCCAGTGGGAAATGGGGAAATGGTACTTGCTCTGCTACCACAATCTGAGTTTGATTCCCAGAACCAGCATGGTTGGAGGACAGAACCAACTCTTACAAGTTATTTTCTGACCTTTACAGGCATAGCATATGTGTGCCTGCACTCAAAAACACAAGTAAATAAATGTAAAAGAGGGTAAGCATCTCTACCACACGTGGCTTTACTGACAAAATTCTGAAGCTAAAGCATTTGGCAAGGAGCAACTACGTGACTTAGTGATGCTCAAGGAGTAGAAACTTTTCTTCAGCCTAAATTTCTCTTGGAGGGTCTTTAACCAATGAGTCTCCTTAGAGTGAACACGCATCCTTTCCTTTTCCTCCTTGTAATGCTTGTGGGGCCTCACACATGCTGGGCAAACATCCTACACTGAGCTATGCTTCTAGCCCTCTTCAGATCGTCTGTCTTTCTTAAGGAAGCCTGACTTGGCCAATTTATGCAGCGCTTTCCCTTATGCATCCTTTCCCGTCATCTTCCTGCTTAACTATCTGCCGTCATTGCCACCAACTAACATATTTATGTGTGTGTATGTAATTTACGTATGCATGTATGTATTTATGTAGTTTGTCTTCTCATCTAGAACAGCAAATCCCTATGACACGCTCTTTTTAGAGAAAATCTTGAGCTGCTACATCCCTGACATAGAGAGGAGCACCAGACATTTTGTAGGTACGAGGCAGATACCTGCTTAAGGAATGAACAAATGCCCTCCTCAGAGTCTGGTACACAAGTCACTACCAAAGAATCCAGGGAGAAGCCGATTAGATGCTGAGTGTGGAGAACAGTCTCTTCCTTGTAAGTGGCCTCTTTAAATTAAAAGACTAAAATGGCTTATAATCTTACAGTGTGTATGTACATATATATGATGTATTTATTATTATTGTGTGGTGTATGTTGTGTGAGTGCAGGCCCATGTGTGCAATGGTGTGCATGCAGAGGTCACAGGACAATCCTCAGTAGTTAGTTCTCTCCTCCCACCTTTACATGGGCTCCAGGGAGGGAACTTGGGTCTCCAAGCTTTCATGGCAAGTGCTAGGCCACTGAGCCCTAGCCCTACAGTATATGTTTTAAAAACAGAGACTCTTAAGACCTTTCAGATGAAAGATATGAACAATATAGCTCAGTGGTAGAGTACGTATGCAGAAGGCCACGGGCCTGATTCCCATCACCACAAACATATAAGACCAACACGTCCCTAATCATATAAAGTATGTATCTAAGTAGCTACTTATAGGATATTTTTACGAATGGTACAACTATCTATTAGTGGGAGTGGAAACCCATTCCTGTCTTGCTCTTGATTTCACAGAAATAACAAAGTTAACTACATACACTCCCAGACCTGAGGTAATACAATGCTGTTTCCATTTGCTTTTGAATGTGAAATACTTTTCGAACGTGAAATGCTTTCAATAGGCTTGCTCATGTGCTTGAAAACTTGGTCACTAGCTGGTGGCACTTTTTGGAAGGCTGTGGAACTTGGCAATGGAACCTAGCTGGACAAAGTGGACCAGCAAGGGCAGGCCTTGAACTTTTTTAGCCATGGTCCCACTTTCTGTCCTCTCTCCGCCTCCTGATGCATGGCCCAATGTGATCAGCTGGCTCATGCTTTTACTGACATGCCTTCCCTACCAGGATGGACTATCTTCCTGCGTAAACCATAATAAAATAAACCTCCTTGTCATTTGATCGCAGCGCTGATGAGAAAAGAAAAGTATACATAAGTAACATGTCTCTCTTCTCTGTTGTGCTCTGTCGTACGGCAAATGCCACAGCAGAATTTAACCCCCAGCCTTAGGGCTCACCTGCAGCACTGACTGTCCCCATGAAGAATAACTGTTTTTAGAATGTGGAATGAATTGGTACCACCATAGCTGCCTTAAATTATTTAGGGACAGGTAAGGACTAATACATTTCTGTAAGAAAAGCTTTACCCTCATATCCAAACTTGCCATGTAAGGATCTAATTTACAGGTTCTCAGGTATACATGGATGAGTAACATATCCCCAGAGGACATCAAGGGAAATAAAGTAAAGCACAGAAAGACAAAATATCCTATCTTCTCATATATCCATGGGAGCTTGAAAGTTCATCTGTAAGCGCAGTACACGAGAGGGCAGGGCCAGTGGGTAGAGGCATGGGTGGTAAGGAACAGTATCTAGTGCCCACAGCACCATAGGATAATTGCACTTGACAACTGAATGTTGCGAAATAGCTGGTAAAGGATATTTTGTGTTTTTAAAATGTGCGTGTGTGTGTGCACGCGCACACGTGTGTGGGGAAAGAGGTGGGTACATGTCACCTGTATGTGTGTGGAGGTCAGAGGGCAAGTTGCAGGAGTCAATTCTCTCACCATGTGGGTGGCAGTTCAACAAGGCTCAGTGGAAGAAGCTGAGTCTTGCTAGCTCTATAAAGGTCATTTTGAACATTCCTAACACAAATGATAAATGTCTGAGATAATAACTGTTCCCTGATACGATCATTACCCACTGTATAAACATACTGAAACATCATATTATACGCCACAAACACATTCCATTGCCACTTACTAATTTAAAGTAAAAACATCTACGCAGTAGTCACTTAGCAGGTTGGTAGAGTTGCCTTTACATGAGTCCCTGGATGACAGCAAGTCTCACACTTTTATTTGGCTGTTTAGTTCATAAGGAAGTCTTGCTTCCCTTTGTGGGATGACTAACAAGCAGAGCAAACCCAATAAACGCAGCATAGTCTTAGGTCACAGACAGACACATACCTGAGAGCAGGTCCTTTGTTGGGGGTCTGTTTGAAGACAGGATGCATGAGTCACTGTGACTCTTGGCAGCTGCACTAAATTGTGGCTGAAATGCAGAACTGTTCAGGAGGGACAGCTGCTTCTGTGGGGCTTTGCCTCTCGGAGTTACAGTCTCTGCACTTGGCCCTGAATTAGGGTTATGCTGTGGTCCACACAAAGAACTCTTTACCTCATCAGAGGTCTCTGCAAAGTACAAGTGGTCCTTTCCCCTGTTAGGAAGAAAGAATGCCAGCAGCTTACGCCCTGTCCTGGGACTACTCCACCTTGACAGAGCTCAGAGGATCAATGAGGGCACTTGTAGCTGGGGCCTTGGAACAGGTGGCTTTTTTTTTTTTTTTTTTTACAATATGAGTCTGTATATCTGCTTTTAATCTCCTCAATTAAAGAAATTATGGATTTTTAACCACAGTTATGCGTTGTACCCTAAGTGACACAAAACAGACACCAGCACCCAGGGGAAAAGGAATGTGTGTGTGTCAACACAGAGTATGATATAATGTGAATGCTTCACAAGGAATTATTAAGACAAAAATCTGTTTCTCATACTCTATTCTATTTTACAAAATAATATCCTTCCTCCTTTCCTCTCACAGACAAGTATTAGAGTATCGGTAAACTTTTTAGTCGTATGTGTACATTGGTTTCTCTACTAGACTGTGAACAGTCCTTAAAGACAGGACTTGTAGGGGTTTTGTGACTGCTGAAATTGGTTTTGGTCCGAGGCACACTAAACATGCATTCTACCTCTGAGCTACACCTTCAGCCCCAGGAGGTGTGTCTTGTTCATTTCTGTGCCAGCACCAGGATGGCAGTGGGTATTTAAGAGTTCTCTGCTGAATGAGTGACTGTGTTTCTGTCTTCAACACAAAAATCCTAGTGAGAACAGTGAGAGTTGGCAGACGCACAGACTTGGACATGTGATTTTTACCTTGGTGTGGTTGACCTACTGATGCTGCCTGCTAACTCCTTTCCATCAATTTTGATGGTAGGTACCCCACAAGACCTTGACAGAATCATAGACTGGGTGTTGCTGGATTCAGTATTCCCTTTGAGTTCTCGCTCAGATAAAAGCACATTTTCTGTCACGTCAGTAGTAGGAAGAGGCTTGTAACTGTTGTAAGTTTCTGACAGAGGCTCCAGGGCAAGTGAGACCTGAAAGAACATGAAACATGAAATTTTCTTCAGCCTCCAGTCACTAACTGTAAGAGTTCCCTGCTGACAAAAGTTAATGCTCACCCATTCCTCACAAGATTAGATCTAGCTTTCTGCCTACCTCAAAAATCTCTCTCACTATGCTCCCAGGACTCCTCCACCCCGGGACAGATGAATCACCCAGGGTTTCCTCTAAGCGCCCTATAGTCACTGCTTTGTGCCTTTGTTTACTCCATCCTTTTTTTCTTTAAGTCTAGATAAAGATGTCAAGGTCATTGCCTTCTTCATGTTTCTCCTCACTCTGTATCTACCCACCCATACAGCCACTATTCACTGACTATTTTCCCACGGGCCAAGAAAGTGCCATGTTTCTCATTCAGACACACTCCGGTGACGACACAACTCTCAGGAGCTTATATCATCTTAACTATGGGGGCGGGGGGAGCAGAACCCAGATGCGGTGGTGCATACCTATAACGCCAGCACTAAGGGTGCAGAGGCAGGAGAATTATGATTTCTATGCCAGACTAGGCTATCTAGTGAGACCCTTTATATATATAAAAAGCCAAGGTTTAGAGAACGTATTTGCATCTTTGGCTTATCACCCTAACAGATTATGAATCCCTTGAAGGCATGAACAAGTCTTTAGTTTTCTATAGACTAATTAGCACAGTACCATCTGCGCGGCAGTGATGTCTAATATGTCTCAGATTCTGATAAAGGAATGACATGGCTTCTGCTCGAATTATTACTGTCTACCGCTTGGCACAAGAAGTGCCTACTGTCATACTGGACATAAAGATGAAAAACACTAAGAGGAGAAACTAAGTTTTTGCTGGTTGAGATAAGTTCTTGCTTGTAGTCCAGCTTTGTTGGGGCAAGGCTGGAAGATCCTTAGTCTAGGACTTGGGGGCCTAGGCAACATAGCAAGACCAGGCCTCAAAAGGCAAAGCTCCCTGATAATGTCATTCTTGTGAATACAAGTACACTATAAAACATTCTTTGGCACCAGTGAGATGATCCGGTAGATAAAGGCACTTGCTGAGCAATCTTGGAGACCAGAGTTCAATCCTTGGAACCCATGTAGAGGTAGAAAGAGAAAACTGACTCAACAGCTCTCAACAGTTTTCTTCTGATCTACACATACACGCTGTGGTACACACACACACAAAGACACACGCACGCACACACGAGCGCGCACAAAAAACATGCAGAGACTCTTTTTTTCCCCAATCTCTTTCTTTTAAAAATTAAAAAAAAAAGTTCTCCAGTCCTCTGAAAAGCCCAACTGAGAAAACAAAATTAAAGAATATGCTTCGGGGGGAAAAAAAACAACAGTATTGAAAAGTTTAGGTTTAATGACAGAAAGAAGAGAAGCTGTTTAAGCAGCCACAGACAATCCAATAATGATGAATGACCTAACACAAAAAAGGAAAAAAATTAGTTTTTCAGGTATCTTTGAAAAGGTCAATATTCTGTGTTGAGAAACTGCCAATCCATAAACTCAGAAAACCAAACCTAGACCTTACTGAGAATTCTCACCATGATCCAAGAAATGTAAAACCTTCAAATCTATTCACCATCAAGACTTTCCTACAAAGACAAACACCAGGAACTCAGTGAGATGAACACTGTGTGCAGTGACCATTGGGGTAGCATCACCTTCAATCCTGGCTGCCCAAATGACAATGTCAGCCTGTTCCCGTATCGTTTATCACTTGGCAAAGATTGCCACTGCATCTTAAAAGCATAGAAGGTACTGGGAATAAAAGTATCCTGCCCTTTCCTTGGACTTGCTGGTTGGCCACTGAGGCTTGCTTTTCTCTAACCAGTAACAACCAACTCCTAAGCCTGTTGTGACCTTGGATGGTGGAGAAAGACTCAGAGAAAGACCTTGCATTTTGCTCAGGCATCAATCAATCAAACTCAGGGCTGGCCTAAGTCATCTGTTAACATCTGTTGATACCAGCTCTATGCTAACTGCCTGGGGCAGAGGGATGACTAAAACACTCCACCCCAGAAGATCATGAACCTTACGGAGGAATTTAAATAAAAAGAAAATCACACGTAACTGCCCAGGTAAGACTGTACTAGGTGATGCTGGAACACTAGGAGGAGAGCGGAGCTTAGGGAAGAGTGAGGAAGGAATGCGGGGGTGGCTTCTAGGAGCAGAACACAAGACTCAGCCATGAGTAAACCAGAGGAAGCTGGCAGGTGGGGGTGGGGGCACTGAGGTAAACAACATTGCAGACTAAGGGAAAGCATCTAACTCTGGATGCATAAAACAGATTAACTAACTTGTTACCCCAGGTTTGATTCCTAAGCCCTCTGGCTTCTCACAGTGTTTCTAATACAATCTCGCATTCATCTTTCTTTTCACTCCTGCCCATCTCACTCGGCCCCTCCCCAATTATGTTTGCACTGTGCTGGTTTTTCTGCCAGTATCGCTGGTGAGTCAGCATCTGTCTCTGTCTGCTTGCCTGTCTCTCGCGCTGGGAGCTGAATCTGGGTCTCATGCACTCTAAGCGCATGTTATATTCCCAACCAGATTTTCTTTGTTATACAAATTAGTTTACTTTTAAAAATATTTTATTTTATGTGCATTGGTGTTTTGCCTGCATGTATGTCTGTGTGAGATCCCCTGGAACTGGTGTTACATACAGTTGTGAACTGCCATGTGGGTTCTGGGAATTGAACGTGGGTCCTCTGAGAGCAAGTAGTGCTCTTAACCACTGAGCCATCTCTCCAGCCACAGCTATTTTACTTTTTAAACTGGAGATTTCTCCCTTAAAATGTCTTTTATGTCCCCCAAGTTTTTTCCCAGGGAAACAATGTTCACCCGTCAGGATAAGGGAACTAACAGTATTTTGTTGTTGGTCACTCTCTACCATCTAAATATAGCACCGTCTTCTGAAGCCCACACCATCCACACACACTACAACTATGCCATATGTCTCCCATGCAGAACAGAGCAATGGTAAGGATGACTCAGGGTCTCTTTGATACTAAGATGCCTACAGTTTTCTATTGATATCTGCGGCATTTAATGTCCAATTTTCAGAATTATGCTAGACAATACAGCATTTAAAAAGCGATTAAGCAGCTGGGTGTGGTGAAGCACCCCTGTAATCCCAGCACTGAGGGAGGCAGAGGCAGGCAGATTCTGTGAGTCTGAGGCCAACCTGGTCTACAAAGCATGTACAGGATAGCCAAGGCTACACATAGAAAACCTGTATCGAAAAAAAGGGGGGGGGGGGCGGATTAAGCAGTGTCTTAAAAATTATATTTCATTAGGTGTACAGATTTTAGTATGCTTATCCTATTTTATAGCTCTAGTATCCACTTATAAGTGAGTATATACCATGTGTGTCTTTCTGCTTCTGGGACACCTCACTCAGGATGATCTTTTCTAGATCCCACCATTTACCTGAAAATTTCATGATTTCCTGTGTTTAATTGCTGAGTAGTATTCCATTGTGTAAATGTATCACAGTTTCTGTATCCATTCCTCAACTGAGGGACATCTGGGTTGTTTCCAGTTTCTGGCTATTATGAATAAAGCTGCTACAAACAAGGTTGAACAAATGTCCGTTCTGTGTACTTGAGCATACTTTGTATATATGCCTCAGAGTGGTATAGCTGGATCTTGAGGAATCACTATTCCTAATTGTCTGAGAAAGCGCCAGATTGATTTCCAAAGTGGTTGCACAAGTTTACATTCTCACCAGCAATGGAGGAGGGTTCCCCTTTCTCCACATCCTCTCCAGCATGTGTTGTCACTTGAGTTTTTGATCTTAGTCATTCTGATGGGTGTAAGGTGAAATCTCAGGGTCGTTTTGATTTGCATCTCCCTGATGGCTAAGGACATTGAGCATTTCTTTAAGTGTTTCTCTGCCATTTTATATTCCTCTACAGAGAATTCTCTGTTTAGCTCTATACCCCATTTTTTAAATTTGATTGCTTGATTTGTTGCTTTTTAACTTCATTAGTACAAGAAGAGGTTCCGGGGTAAGATGATCAATCCTCACTTAGAAAGGCAAATGGGATAGACATTGGAAGTAGGGGAAAACTAGAAAACAGGACAGGAGCCTACCATAGAGGGCCTCTGAAAGACTCTACCTAGCAATTTATCAAAGCAGATGCTGAGACTCATAACCAAACCTTGGGCAGAGTGCAGGGAATCATATGAAAGAAGGGGTAGTTAGTAAGACCTGAAGAGAATGGGGTGCCACAAGGACCAAATATATCTGGGTACAGGGGTGTTTTCTGAAACTGACTTTCCAACCAAGGACTATGCACGGATATAACCTAGAACCCCTGCTCAGACATAGCTCACGGTAGCTCAGCATCCAGGGGAACAGGGACTGTCTCTGACATGAACTCAGTGGCGGGCTCTTCGACCTCCCCCCCCCCCCCGACCTCCCTGAGGGAGGAGTAGCCTTACCAGGCCACAGAGGAGGACACTGCAGCCAGTCCTGATGAGACCTGATAGACTAGGTTCAGATGGAAGGGGAGGAGGCTCTCCCCTACCAGTGGATTTAGAGAGGGGCAGGGAGGAGATAAGGGAGGAAGGGTGGGATTGGGAGGGAATGAGGAAGGGGGCTACACTGGGATACAAAGTAAATAACCTGTGATTAATATAAAAAAATTTAAAAAAAGGTGCCCTAGAAAAAAAATATTTCTTATACAAATTTGTATCTCTGGCTTCTCTTGAAAAATTAGAAGATCCAGCAATGCTGAGTCCTCATTCTTACCCAGCAAAAATGACCTAGAATAGACCAGTGACTTGGTCAGGATATGTATCCAGCTGCAAAGTTCCTAGCACATCCCAATGGGAGGCAAAGTGATAACTACTTTCTGTTGCTACATCTGAGTCTGCTACTGTTGTTGTTGTTATTATTATTAATTTCCTGTAGTAAAACAACACTTTTATAGCTGTATTCTTATGACTTTTCCATATATGTATACATACATGTAACCGCCACAATCAAGAAAAGAAACAGGTCCATCATCCCAAATAACTCATGCTATCCTTTTGTAGTTATGCCCCCTTACTGTGAACCTCTACCATGCACTCATGGTGGCTTTCATGAGTATTTCTCCTACAAATACTACTCTCTAGTGTATAAGCTTTGGAGATTCTCATAAAAAAGATTTTATGCCTTTCCGATCCGCCATCTGCGGTGGAGCCCCCGCCAAGATGCAGATTTTTGTGAAGACCCTTAAGGGGAAGACCATCACGCTCGAGGTTGAACCCTCGGACACTATAGAAAATGTAAAGGCCAAGATCCAGGATAAGATCCAGAAGGAATGCCTCCTGATCAGCAGAGACTGATCTCTGCTGGAAAGCAGCTGGAAGATGGCCGTACTTTGTCTGACTACAACATTCAGAAGGAGTCCTCCCTTCATCTTGTGTTGAGACTCCGTGGTGGTGCTAAGAAAAGGAAGAAGTCTTACACCATTCCCAAGAAGAATAAGCATAAGAGGAAGAAGGTTAAGTTGGCTGTTCTGAAATACTATAAGGTGAATGAAAATGGTAAAATCAGTTGGGTTCATTGAGAGTGTCCTTCTGATGAATGTGGTGCTGGAGTTTTCACGGCTAGCCACTTTGACAGACATTACTGTGGCAAGTGTTGTCTGACTTACTGCTTCAACAAACCAGAAGATAAGTAGTTGTGTATGAGTTAATAAAAAGGAACTGAAAAAAAAGATTTTATGCTTTGTATTGGCTAGAACACCACAGATAATGTCTTATTGCACTGGTGACTGTAAATACTAAAGCAGCTCTGCACTCCCGGGGTAAGCTCTTGGGGATAGGGCTGCTCTTCCTGTACAGTGCTGGCCCCAGTTTACTGCTATTTTCTTGGGGATTTTGAGGTTGAGATTCTTGAGAACACTGTTCTGTAGTTTTCTTCTCTTTTCCTTTTCTGATTTTAGCATCAGAGTGTTACATGCCTCGGGAACAGTGCTTTTCCTCTTTGACTTTTCTGGAAGAGTTAAGATTGATGGTATTTTTTTCTTCCCTTCCCTGACTGGAAGAATTTGCTAAGAAGGTGATCTGGGCCTAGAGATTTCTTTTTTGGCAGGTCTGAAACTACAAATTCAATTTTTACAAGTATTCCCAGATCTACTCAGGCTATCTCTTCTTCAGAAAGTTCTTGTAGGTCACAGTTTGGGAAGAGCTGGGTCACTTCATTAAGTTGTCAAACTTCACCGTGTAGGGTTGCTTGTGGCATTCCTTTAATGTCTGTGAGTTCTATAATCTGCTGTCTTTCTTACAGCAAAGTGATGGTTTTCATAATAACATTAAAAATCTGTGTGCCTTGTGTGTTTGTGTGTGTGAGTGCAGGCATGGGTATGCCACGGTGCTGTGCTGAAGTCAGAGGACAGTCTTGGGTGTCTTCCACCTTGTTTGAGACAGAGTCTCTTGCTCCCCAGTGCAAAGACAGGCTAGCTGGCCCATGAGTTTTTAGGAATTCTCCTGTTTTTGCCTCCAGTCCTGCAGAACACTGTACAGACGCGCACTACCAAGTCCAGCTTTACATGGGTTCTTTGGATGTGAACTCAGTCCTCACACTTGCACAGCATGCGCTTTACCTAATAAGCCACCCCATGACCTTCATAATAGCATTTGAATTAAAAAATATAGTTTATGACTGTGTCCCCCCCATGGTCTCCTACTCACCTTCTTCCTTCCACTAGACCCCTTCTCCTTCTAAAACAGCCCTGATTCTATTTTTATACCATATATGAGTGTATATGTAAAGAAAATAGAGTAATTCTGTGTCCATGAAGTGAGAAAAAGGTTTAGGAAATTTAAAATAAATGGGAACAGGCATGTTTCATTGTGGAAGAGAATATATTTCTAATGGGTAATACAAGAACAAAATTGTGATTATAAAATATCCGTAATGGATAAGGATATAATAATATCCATTATGCCAATACCATCATGAAATAGACTTGTTGGTATGATGTTCTTGTGGAATGTATACAATTTATCCTTGTTCATTCAAAAGCTGATTTCTCTACCCCACTATCTGTTTTCATCCAGACATGTTTATTCTTTTTTTTTTTTAAAGCTTTATTCTTTATACTGTATTCTGCTTGCATGTGTGACTGCAGGCCAGAAGAGGGCACCAGATCTCATTATAGATGGTTGTAAGCCACCATGTGGTTGCAAGTCAGGACCTTTGGAAGAACAGCCAGTGATCTTAACTTCGGAGCCATCTCTGTAGCCCCCAGACATGTTTATTCTAAGCATCTCCTGTCTCAAGTTTGTGTAAACATGTCACCATTTGTTTTCTGTATTATCAATAAAACAACCAGCTGAGCAATGGAGAGAATAGAGTGGGACACCATGGTCCAGAGGGGAGGAGAAGGAAGCCAGCGGGGAGAAGTTGAAGAGGAGAGATCAGCTGGAGAGGACTTGGAACCACTAGGAGAGATGAACTGGACCTAATATATGACTAAAAGCAAGTATAATGTGGGAAATCTGAATGGGAGGAAACTATGCAGGCTTGGAGGTTTAGGATGGAGTAACTATTGCCTAGCATTGTGCTCTAGGTTAATTAAATAAATCCTAGTCTCTGTGTGGCAGTTTGGGTATACAGCTGGTTTAGGAATAACCGCTGTTTAAAACTTTAGTAACCAAACAACATAGACTACAGCCATTCTGAACAAAAGATGTATGATGAAAATGGAATTAGCAGAGAAATACTGAAATTTAAGATTTTAAAAAACTGAAAGTAAAGACAGTTCTATGACATGAAGTCACATAGATAAGCTAGAAAGAACCAAAGCCTATTAAGGATAGTACATTTTTTATTTTTTATTTATTTTTGTTGTTGTTGTTTGGCTTTTTAAGACAAGGTTTCTCTGTGTATCCCTGGCCATCCTAGAACTCACTTTGTAGACCAGTCTAGCTGCAAACTCATAGAAATCCACCTGCCTCTGCCTCCCGAGTGCTGGGTTGGTAAATTATTTTTTAAAGGACCCTCACCAAATGTAGCTGGATTTGAGTGTAGTGAATACTATTTGTAGATGTAGGTCTAATGAAATGCACATTGTACAGGATGGTACTGGTAGTGTTGCATATGCTCATGGTAAAAAATGCATCCCCATCAAATTCTCCTCAGAATCTTACTGGCTCAATTATTTTATTTCCCATCTTCTATTGATTTTTCTTTTTTAACACATGAGGTGCCCTATATATACTCTTACAAGAGGCTTGACCAACTTATTTTGTAGAGGGCCAGAATAAATATTTTAGGCTTTATTACATATTTTTCTCTTACATTTAAAAATATAAGAAGCCTTTCTAGCTCAAATGCTAGGTGGGAACTGCCAGGCATTACGTGAGCCCTTTCCTGTCATAGCTGAACTCCTTGACCCTGTTACTGCGCTTAGCGCCTCTTGACTGTGTGTGCTGTCCTGCTACTCTATGGCTAGCCCAACGCAGAGTGTTTCTGTAGTTTGATCTCGTTTAATGCCGGCAACAATGCTTTAGAGCTGTTGACAAATGGGATACTGAAGCTCAGCAATGATGTCTTAGTTAAGGTCTCTATTGCTGTCAGGGCAACTCTTATAAAGGAAACCATTTAGTTGGGGCTCACAGTGTCAGAGGTTCAGTCCATTGTCACCATGGTGGCACATGTTGGCGTGCAGGCAGGCACGGTGCTGGAGAAAGAGTTCAGAGTTCTACCTCTTGATCCACGGACAGCAGGAGGAGACTGCGCCACACTGGCCAGACCTGAGCTTCTAAGACCTCAACGCCCACCCCCAGTGACACCTGGCCTCCAAAGAGACCACACCAATTCCAACAAGGCTACACCTCCTAACAGTGCCACTTCCTATGGACCAAGCATTCATATACATGAGTCATCGGGACCATTCCTATTCAAACCACCAGAAATGACTATCTAGGAAATATGAACATTATTTCGGTAACCAAGTTCTCTTTGTCTACATCTGTTGCTTGCTATTGAGAATATGTGTACATGTATGTCCAGGCACAACTGCCTGTGACAGCAATGTGGAGAATGAGCTAGGGATGTCTTCCTCAATCACTCTTTTAAAAACTATTTTTCTTTGAGACAAAGCCAATTATTGAATCTGGTGCTCTCCAGTTCAGCTAGACTGGCTGAAACCTTTCTGTCTTTCCATCCCAGTACTGGGGTTACAGGTTTACACAGCCATGTCCGGCTTTTTACATGTGTTCTGGGGATCTACACTCAAGTCCTCATGTTTGCACAAGCATGTTACTGAGCTATGGCTCTCCTGCTGTATATCTGCTATTACACCATGTGCCTGTGAATGCAGGTATCTGTGGAGGTCTGAGGTGTTGGATCCCCTGGAACTAGAGTTATAGGCAGTTGGGAGCTGTTCAACATGGGTGCTGGGAACTGAACTCTGGGCCTTTGGAAAAGCATCGCGTACTTTTAATCAGTAAGGCATATTTCCAGCCTGGGAAAAAGGGGAATTTTAATTGCTGCTTCCACTCACTGTAATTGCTCCTTATTTCCAAATTTCTTATCTTTCAGAATCTGACTTCTGTCTCAATCTCTATTTAAAAAAAAAAAAAAAACCACTCAACAAGCCAATGACCGTTAAATTTAAAAATACAAATCTTATTACATAAATTACATTTAAATATGATAAAAAAATAGGACAGCTACTTTGGAAAACTCTGGTAGTTCCTCAGAAAGTTAAACAGAGTGCCATATCACCCACCAATTCTACTCCTACGTATGTGCCCAAGGGAACTGAAAGCACATGTTCACAAAAGAACTTAAACAGAGATGCTCACAAAAGCTAAAAAGTCCAAATACTGGTTAAAAGAAAAACACACGAACAAAACTAGGTCTATCTATACAACTGAATGTTTCACCCACAAGAAGTAATATATACTAAGCCTTAAAAATTTTATGCTAAGTGAAAGAAGCCAATTTCAAAAGAGTACACAATATTCTATATATTTGAAGCATCAGGAACAGGCTAATATAAGACAGAATGTAGATTGATACACTGGGGGCTGGGGTTGGGGATCACGAAAGAGTGCGTGATAATGGGTACAGTATTGGTTTTAGAATGAAAAAATGTCCTGGAATTAGAAAGTAGTAAAGCCTGAATAATCTGATGAACATGCAAAAAACAAACAAAACCCTGAAGTGTACACCTTAAAAGGATGAATTTCATATTTTTCAGATTATATCTTGATCATGAAAAAATAAAAGCACAAAAGGCCATAGAAAATCCTATATGCCTACTGCTATTATCATTTGGTTCCCCCCGCAGGTATCAATCTTATGCACACACGTAGTAGCATCTCATTTTTCTTTTGTCATCATCAGACTACAATTATAATTCTGTTGAAGAAACTGTTTTCATTTTTCTAATACTAAACGACATTGCCATAATTAATCGGAGGGATGCAGAACTTTCTCTTCTTTTTACAGTACTTCTGCAAGATGGCTAAATGAAGCTGACTGCTTTTATGGCTCTTGAAACATAAAGTTTACCATCATGCATTCCTGAGGCAAAATCCAACACTGAGAAACATACGGATATACAAGACTCACTTCACTGTACAGCCATCAGTGGAAGGTACTGCTCCTTCTCAATAGAAGTGTCACAAATTCGGTGAGATAGCCCAAGCTCTTCTGCTGCTCAGTAAGAAACAGTGACGTGGCACTTCTGTGGAATACTCTCATATCTGTCAATGTTAAGTTTCCCCTACTCTTTTTTGGTTTCTTTTCCTAACTATTTCATTTCCTGTATTGACTTTAGGACAAATTTGGCAAGGTCTAAAACCAACTGAATGTTTTAAATGTTCATTTGCATTTATTTCACGCTGACTTTCTTCCCATGCCCTAAGTTTTAGTTTCTTCAGTGTCTTCTGGAATACCTTTTTTCTCTGTGCACCCTCCTCTTTCGGCTTTGGAAGAATTTGTTCCTTTTCAGTGAGGATCATCTCACCATGGCAGGAGCTCATGAGTGGGTTAATGAGCATCTTAGGAGCTCTGTAAGTTCAATGGAGCATCTTAGGAGCTCTGTAAGTTCAATGGAGCATCTTAGGAGCTCTGTAAGTTCAATGGAGCATCTTAGGAGCTCTGTAAGTTCAATGGAGCATCTTAGGAGCTCTGTAAGTTCAATGGAGCATCTTAGGAGCTTCGTTCACTTGGATGTACAATGACTAGAGAACCCACATCTCAACTCAAGTTCATCATCACTGCCTCCACTCTTAAGCATGTGTAGCATTCTGGGCCACTGTTTGGCCTGGGCACACCTACAGATTCCACCATTGTACTGTTGGGAAGCATTACATGGGCCCCCCCCCCTTTTTAAAAAAAAAAAACAAAAACAAAACCAAAACCACATGGCTTCTTTAAAGTGACATGTTTCAGACTCTTGGTGGCTTTTGGACATGAAAACTTTTGAAGGCCTGGGCAGTTTCCCTGGCGTTCTTAGAGTGAACAGGAAGATCTGAATCTATTGATTTGTATGATTTTGTAGGGGTTTTCTGGGTCAACAGAGTAGCGAACCATCTTCACAGGTCACCTCAGGCCACTGAAGTGTGAGGGCTCCTGAGAGAATTCACTCTGAAGCTCTCCCAAGGAATCCCCTCAGAAAGGAATCCTTCTCTATTCTTCCCAGCATCCCGCATCCCTACAGCATAGTGTGTCTCATTCCGTGTTCTAGAAAAACACGTCAGAGAGCTGTTCCTTATCTCTGTAATAGTGGCACATTAAAGTGTATCAAAATACAAGCTGGATCAGTGAATGACAACATCAAAGATAGCACTCACATAGTCAAACAAGACACACCTTGGCACTGTATTAGGAACCGAGAGAAAACGAAGAAAGCATAGTCTCATCTTTTAGGGAGTCTAGCCTCTAAACGTGGATCCCACCAATAGACAGTTCTGGATACTGCACTAGAACAATGGCACCATTAATACTCTGATGAATTCAATACACTTCAGAGGAGAACAGATAGTGAGAAAGCCCCCTGGATGTTCGATGTAGAGAGGGGGAAACAAAGGTAGGTGAAGAATGAGTAAGGCACAAGGTAGCACTTGCAGGAGACATGGGGCTCATGGACCTACCCATTCTTGAAGACTCAGCTTCTGCCCCCAGACTGTGTTCTCTGCAGCTGTCACTGCTTGGTAAGACATGAAATATCCCCCATCAGCTCCTGAATTTGAATACTTGTTCCCCAGCTGGTGGAGCTGTTTTGGAATGTTGTGGAACCTTTAGGGGGTGGGACCTAGCTCAAAGAAGCAAAAAGTAAGAACATTTTTACCTGAAGTTCCCCAAGTTTCCTAGATGCTGGTGAAACAATGGTAAAAAATCCATTGATTTGATGGGTTGGAGACAGCTGAGCAAGTCCGTTGATCTGAACTCTGCCAACTGGAAGATGATCAAGCTTGGTGATTACTTCCAATACCAGCACAGCCATATCTAACGGAAAAAAAATTACAACATATTCAGATAGTTTCCACTATTTTGTGTTTTGGAAGTAAGCCAAAGGATATACAATGAAAAACTTTAAATTGGCCAAAACCAGGCAATTACCATACCATATAAGGAAGAAGGAATGAGCCCAACGCCAAAAGAGCAAGAGTTTTAGAAAAGAATGAGAAGTACTGTATATTAAAGGGGGCTATATTGATTATTTAGCAGGCTAATTACATTGTAAGAAAAACAACTTTCATGGGCTAGGAAAGATGGTTTTGTGAGTAAACTGCTTGTCCCGAAAGCTCAAGCATCTGAGTCCAGTCCCCAGAGCCCATGTAAAAAGTCAAGCACGGTGGTCTTCACTTGCAATCCCAGCACCAAGAAAGCGGAGACAGGTAGAGACTTGGAGTTTGCAGGCCAGTCAACTTGGCAAGTGCCACCACAGTGAAACACACACACACACACACACACACACACACGATCTTTTTTCTTTTTTTTTTTTTTACAACTGTCATTTATTATTATTTTTTATACAGCATTCTGCCTGTGCACCAGAAGAGAGCACCAGATCTCACTACAGATGGTTGTGAGCCACCATGTGGTTGCTGGGTATTGAACTCAGGACCTTTGGAAGAACAAGCAGTGTTCTTAACCTCCGAGTCATCTCTCCAGCTCCAAAAGATATCTTTAAGATTAAGTACTAGTAAATGTATTCATCCAGGTGTGGCGGCACAAGCCTTTAATCCCAGCACTGGTCTATACAGTAAATTCCAGGCCAGTTAAAGCCACATAGTGACTCTGCCTCATTCAAAAAACAAATAAATAAAAACAAAAAGTACTAGTAAATGTATTTCCCAAGAACTAAAGCATTAGTTCTAAAACACTGAAATATAAAAACACAACAAATCTTAGTTACTTCATTCTCATTCCTGCTCTTGCATGATCTCAGGGGTTGTCTTGACCTCCCAGTAGCTAATGGCTTGTTCCTAAGTAATATTTGGAGTACTGAGGTACTAAAAACACTAGAAATCATGACAAACAGAAATAGAACCCCTAACTACATTCAACAACTTATTCCCTTTATGATCTTAATTCATAGAAAAAGAATAAAAGTACAAAAATGGAATCTAAAAATCATGTCAAAACAGTACACATTTTGAATATTTTCTTACCAATTTGAGAAATGGTTTATTATTACTATTTGTCCAAAATTCAAATGAAAAGTATATAGGACTTATAATGAGAAGATCCATGTGGGCTCTTCTTGGCTCTAATATTCATAAGCTGCTTTGGTGGAACTCACAACCGTCTATAAAATAGGCATCTTAACATCTGTGTGGGGGAACTAAGCGAGGACACTGCATACAGATTACTCAGGACAGTGTCTTCCCACATAGCAGCCACTGAATGACTATTATATGACTTTAAACAAATTACTTAACATACCACAGTCCTTTTCTGGTGGTTATATCAAAAAATTATATAAACTGATGAAAAAGCACTCTGTAGGCTGCAAATGATATACACACGTAGATTAAGAGAAATGGACCGACATTTATTGGTTTCTTACTAATAACTAGATTCTTTCATGCCTCATTATTCTCTTTATAATTTATTTTTTAAATTACATTTATTTATTTTCGTGTTGTATGTTTGAGTATATCACAGCACACAGGTAAAGGCCAGAGGACATCTTGCGAGACTTAGTTCTCTCCTCCTACCACGTGAAGCCTGGGGATCAAGCTCAGGCATCAGGCTTGGTGGCAGGTGCCTTTACCACCAAGCCACTTCATTGGCACTTTTTTTTTTTTTTTTTCCAGAGCAGAGGATCAAACCCAGGACCTTGTGCCAAGTATTCTATCACTGAGCTAAATCCCCAATGCCTGGCACTTTCTTCACAGTTCTCTGACACAGGGGTTTCTAATTCTAGGTTGGGGGTTAAAAAAGATCAGAGAGGTCACATAATGTTCAGTAACTTTTAAAGTCATCAAAATGGGCTAAAACTCAGTTGTATTCAGTTCTAAAATTGACTGTATATGTTACTTTACTATACATTGCTAAAGAAGAAAATGCTTCATTTTTAATAGATTTATGAACTCTATCTTTCATTTTTGCTGTGGTATCATCCAGTATTGTTTGCATGCCCACTGTCACTCATTCCAACTGAATCCTCTCTGATAAAGTCTTGAAGATGAAATGGTCACAGCCCACTGAAATATGTCTCTGAATGTTTATGGCCACTATTCCTGGTAAAAGAGTAAAGGGTAAAAGAAGAAAAGACATAAAATAAACAACGAGGCATTATTAAGCCTTCTGTTCTTAGAAAATTATGTGTATGCAAGTTTGCCAGCATGTATGTCTGGGCACCACTTTTGTGTCTGGTGCTCCCTCAAGGCCACAAGCAGGCCTTGGGTCCCTGGGTTGGAGGTATGGCCTGTTGACAGCCACCATACGGGTTCTGGGAACCAAGGCTGACAGTACTTTTAACTTCTGAGTTGTCTTTCCACCTGTAAGCTCTCTTCCTAAAGTCAAGGCTAGTGGTAGGATGACCGTGGGTTAATCACTTAATTCTTTAAACGTCAAGCCCGCCACTTGGAAAATGAGTCTAATACCCACAGCAAATGGCTAGGGCCTCGCAACATGAAGTCCAGGACTTCCCAGTAGCACCATCTTAATCATTCAACTGTATTTTCACTTTCCTTTGACAAAAAGGCTTTCAAAGCACTACAATGTTTAGCAACTTTTCAGAGACAGGATTAAAGGAGTGAACCATCACCTCACCTACGTCAAGGATCATTTTCCCAAGATGACAGACTTGAAAGTATTTCGCAAACTATGAAACACGCCATCACTCCCTGTGTTTTTTGTTTTATTTGAACTCAATTGTTTGACTGTTCTTTCTACCCTGGATACTTTGTTTCATGATAATCTATGAATTACCCCTTAATTTACCTTTTGCGTTTTAAGTGTGATATGCAAGAAAAGGGTACAGAAAAGAACAACAGTAAGGCAAACGCCCACAAAGGATAAGAAATAGTCATACTTGCTCCAAGTTTTCACTTTTAGTATATATTTGTATGATGGAATTATAGACTTCTTGGCTCTTCATTTTCTTTTCTTTTCTTTTTTTTTTCATTTCTTGGAGGGTACACTGCCATAGTGCTCAAGTGGCTGTCAGAGGTACTCCTCCTCTACTAGGTGGGACCTTCAGCTCCAACTCTAGTGGCAAGTGCCTTTGCCCACTGGCCCATATTGGCCCTCTATTTTCTAGAAACATATCATGGTTATCTTGACAGCTAGGTCATCTCTTATATCTCCCTATCTGTATCCTATTCAAATACTATCTTTCCTATAATTTCCTTCCTAACTAGAAATTAAATTTGGGCATTGGCATAGCATATTGTGTTAGGCTCCTTCAAATTATTGATGGGAAAATTAAAATTTAGAAAGATGAAATGGCTTGTTTAAGGTAAAGTAGCAAGGGTAAAAGCAGAAGTAGGAATATGGTTTCCTAATAGTTCGCAAGATTCCTCTTTATTGACAACCTAGTATAGTCATAATTCTCTAGGTATGGAATAAGATATTTACTCACATACTATCTGGCATTATTCATTAACACTTAGTGTCAGTTCTTTTTTCAACTAATCTTTACATGACTTCTTGGGAAGGACAATAATGTAAGACTTTATCCCTCAGTGCTTCAAATAATATCTGTGTAGACCGTACACCTAAAATGGTGCAGGTCAAGTCCCATAATTCCTAATAAGGACAGTACTATTCTCCCCATAATAGGAAACAGAGACTCTATGATCTTAAAAACCATTCTAGCCTGGTAGTGGTGGCGTGTGCCTTAAATCCCAGCAACTGAGAGGCAGAGGCAGGTAAATCTCTGAGTTACAGGTCTGCCTGGCCTACAGAGTGAGTTCCAGGACAGTCAAGGGTCACATAGAGAAACCCTGTCTCGAAAAACCAAACCAAACTGAAAAAATGAAGCAAAACAAACAAACAAGAGATAAACCTCCTAACATCATACAGATCACAGAGCAATCAGGTCTGAATCTAGAGTCCAAATTTAACTGTTTAGACTTCAAATCTGTGTTCTTTTGACGCAACCAGGTTGCTTCTTCATGAAAATACCCAGATCAAAAGGTAGCTATTAGATTTCACTTTATAGATGAGGAAATAGGTCAAAAAATGTAAAGTTACTTTCCCCAAACCCTACAGTTCCTAGCACCAGCTTAAATGTTCAGATTATCATCTGAACAGTTATCTCACTGGATGTACAAATAAACGTATGACTTCCGATTCCTGTGTTAAAAGACACCTTTTTTCTTACTCAAGAAAACAAAACAAAACACACCTGTTAGGTATGAGGTAAACTGCTTCGGACCACAGCGGATAGCGTAACGAGTAGTTGTCCTCACAGCTTTTGGCTCAGTCTGCAGTGCATCCCTGGGACAAAAGAGGGTTCCAGCTGATGTTTCTCCCCACCATCTCACTCGGACAAGTACACAAGTGGGAGGCTTTGCGACCTTCCATACAACTTTATTAACAGTAAGTCTGAGAAAGCAGCGTAACTGCCCTTCAACCAGAGGTGGCAGGCTTGTAGATGGTGAAATGTCACTCAAACCTACAGAGGAATACAACAAAACTGAGTTAAAATCTAGACTAATTATGGAAAACAGAAATCACTTTTTTTTTAATGACAACTTTACTAAGTAGTCCTGGCTTGTTTGGAACTCACTTATGTAGAAGAGGCTGGCCTCAAACTCAGAGATCCACCTGCCTCTGCCTCCTGAGAGCTAGGATAAAGGTGTATACTACCCCACCCTAATATGTTCTTTGAATGAAAAATAAACAAAACTACTTAGTGTCTACAGAGAAGGCTTTAACTAACTGTTCTAATACCTAGAAGTAACTAGAAAAACAGGCCATAGAATAACCTACCTGGTCAGTTAAGTGAGCTGGATAACTAAGAATATTTAGGTTGCATTCAGGTCATTCTAAGTAAAGAACTGTTTGTGTAAGGTATGATAATCCAAACTTTAATTTAAAGATACTATTTGAAAAACACAAACGTAATTATTCAAGTGGGCAGATTTGTGAACTCAGTAGTTGGAAGTTTTATTAAATACTGTTACAAATCCACAGTTAAGATACAGTAATTTTATCTAACACTTAAAACTGCCATTAAACATAAAACAGTAGTTCCCTTTACACACAATTTAGTGTGTATCAACACAACTTCATGTTTCAGCAAAGACCATCTTAAGTTGTCTTTGCTGCCAAGATTATGCAGTGAAGGGCAGAGACTAACATCTTTAGATTGGCTGCTATCATTCAGTTCTGGGTTCATAATATTTATTACCTTTGAATCTAACTAGACTTAAGAAAGATAATGAATCAAAATGTAAGTGAAACAATCAATTACAACCTTGGTTTTCAATCAGTACTCTTTCTAAAAGATTTAGAAGAGACTTAAAAAATATTTGAGGGGTTTAAGCAGGATGATCTTAAGTTCAAGGCCAGCCTGGGGTCCATGGGGGAGATCTTGTCTCAACAAACAAATGAAACCATTTATGTATCTTTCTATTTCTCTGACTTTTTTCCCTTGGGAAATGATCATGTTTCATAAGAAGAAAATATACTGAAATCTATCCTATCAGGAATCAACATAAATAGTTATGTCAACTAAAACAAACAATTTGTGCCCTGTAGAGTGGAGAAAAGATCCACCATAAAGCTCAGGGATATAACTCGTTGAAACATGAAAGCATATGCATATCCATGCATATAGTAAGTGCACCTGGATATGCACATGCAATAAGCAAGGACATCCACTGCACTCACACTCTGACTCTCTTCTTCTCAACCAGTGCCTGAATGGTAACACGGGGAACCCTAGCACGGAACATCTTTCTTCCCGGAGCCTCCATCTTTCTTAGCAGAAAAGGCATCGTCTTAAAATCGCCTTATCCATCTTTGGATAGCTTGGATTAGATTCTTTCCCACACTGGTGTCAGTTCTGCCCCTAGCCCAACGGTCTAACGTACCACCGCTGTTCTCAACAGCACTATCATCACTAAAGAGAGAACTCTAACTTAAAAAGCCAGAGTCACCCAATGTGACAAGGTGAGGATAGCCCCATATTTAGTTTTCAGTTTTTATGCTCTGCTGTCACTGAAGCTAACAATCCCTACTCTTCTAGTCAGCTTGGGTTACTGATTTCAACAAGTCCACTACCACACACCCTTTCATCATCTCAGGCGCTTAGTTCTCCCCTCTGTACCTATTAATGCTCACTCTGCCTCATTTATCGACCCACAGGAGCTATTTATTTTCCATTCTTAAAAAAAAAAAAAATCCTCTTTGAACTTATGGTTCCCTGGTTATTCTCTCTTCCGTCCTGTTTTGTCTTGTTTTGTTTAACCGGAACGGGTGGAGGTCTCCTTAGAATTCCTTCACCCTTTATGTTTCCCTCAACCTCAGACACATAAAGTTACCTCTCTTCTTGCGCCCACGGCCGCCCACAGACACTTGGCCTTTCCGTTGTTTCATGCCGAACCCGGGCCCTTCGTCACCAACTCGGTGCAGGTGCCAGCTCCTAAGCTGTACGATCCCGCCATCCCTTCCCAAGGCGCCCGCGTTCCCCGGCAACGGGCGCCGCTGGGAAGCCTGGGACGCAGGAAGAAGCAACTAACTCTTCCTCTAACAGTTCCGGGAAAGCGGTACCAATAGAAGGCTCCAATATGCTTTCCTGCGATTGGACTACAACACCCAGGATGCTTTGCTTTATTACCTTTGAGGGGTTGGACCAGGGCATCTGCAGGTGCGCAAGCGCAAAGCAATACACCATTTGAGGACTCCATTGTCCAGCATGCATTGCCTTCAGGAGGACTCCTTTTTCTGGCGAGGGTTGTCGAGTTCTCTGACAGGAGTGTGAAGGATCCGCAGACTCCGTTACCCAGTTTCCTTTGTGCGAAGGCTGTTGCGCACTTCCGGTGGAAGCGCTAAGGCGAGGGGGCGGGGCTTACTGAGCCAGTGGGCGGTAGGCGGCGCTGCTGGAGGCTGGGTGCTGTCCAAAGGCGACTGGGCGTCGTTAGAGGAGTGAGCTGTGACCGGTTGTACCGCACGTATCGTGGGACTGAGCTTCGGCCACAGTTGTCGGCGTGCGGCCTCCCCTTGATGTCGGCCCTCGAAAAGAGCATGCACCTCGGCCGCCTACCCCCTCGCCCTCCTCTACCCGGCAGCGGAGGCAGTCAGAGTGGAGCAAAGATGCGGATGGGGTACGTGACTTGTGCCTCCCTCCCAGGAGGCCAGGCCCAGGCTGGTGGAGAATGGTGTCTTGGCCGTTCAGAGTGCCTCGGGAAGGGACGCTGTGAATGGGAGGAAATGCTGGTGTTGGCCTGGAGACGTCTAGATAGGGTAGAAGGTAGATTCGGGGACTAGGTGAGGCGCTAAGGGAATAGAAATTGGAGGACGGATAACGTTGGAGAGAGGGGGGGATAAGGACAAGGTTGAGAAAGATGAAAGGATGATTTAAGGGACGACGAGAAGCAACTCTAGAAGTGATGAAATTGGGAGAATGAAACTGTGAAATGAGGAATCTGCCATAGTTAAGGCGACTAGGGAATGATTGAGAGAAAAGTTGAGGGGAATTGGTGGGTCACGTAACTTGGCCAGGAGTAAGAAGGCTTTCACCTGAGGGGTACAGAAAACATCTGAGGCGCAGAGACTAGAGAAATTTCCAGAACTGTAGAAGTCGGGTTCAGAGAATGAGGGGTGAGCTACAAAGATTGGGGAGTGGGCCTAAGGAAAGACTTAGAACGTAGCTAGGAGGCTAGGGAGATTGGTGAGGTGTGATGAGAAAGACACACCGAGTTTGGAACAGTAACCACTTATCTCCAGAGACCGAGAAATAACTGGTAATGGGGATTTGTTAAATGGAAGCACCAGAGAGGTAAAATCTGGGAAGCTTAAAGAAAAAGATTTGTGCATTTTCCCCCCAAGCAAATGGGACCAGATTTAGAACTCGTGAAGCGCAGGGAGTAGCCCCTTCACAATGGGGGAGACCAGTTTGCCAGAAAAGCAGGAGGGATGGCGGGTGTGTCTTGATTTTTTTTTTAATATTTATTCATTTTTGTGGTGTTAAGAATGGAAACCAGCACCAGACAAATGCCACATCACAGAGCTACACTCCCAATTTAACAAATAGTTAATGAAAGAAACTTTGGAAATTAGGTCCTTGACAGGCTTGTGCAAGTTACAGTATACTTGCCGGCTGGAGAAAGCATCATAGTCGAACATACTAGAAAGAGTTGCTGGAAAGCAGAGTGAATTGGATAGTCATTGGGCTATTTAGAGGATTACTGATTGTAAAAAGAAAAGAGGTATATTTTGTATTTGGGATTGGAGAGATAAACTGGTAGATTTTCTTGAGGAAAGGACTACCAAAGAGATACATTCAGTTCCAAAGAAGTAGTATGTTCACAGACTGATCAAAAGGTAACAAAGATAGATTTAATACTGTGAAGGCTGAGTATAGGAATGGAGAGAAAGAGAATCCTGCAAATTAAAATGGGCGGTGGGCTTGGAGGGGTAGTGGAAATGGTTGGAAAAATCAGAATCCAGGAGATCTATGATCTGTAGTAAAAGAAAAAAAATTGAAGATAGATTGATGGATGCATAATAGTAGGGGAAATGAAAGGCTTGTTATAAGATAAAATTTGGTTGTGAAAAGACATGAAGATTGACTTTTAAAATATAGAGAATTTGGAAGCTGACCTATACCATTATTTTGGAAAATTAGCCTGAAATATAAAATGAGTGTAATAATTTTGATCTGCATTTAAATTTTTTAAAATTTATTACAATTTATTCACTTTGTATCCAGGCTGTAGCCCCTCCCTCGCGCCCCCTGCCCCCATCCCACTGGCCCTCTTCTCCTCCCATGTCCCATCCCAGTCCATTGATAGGGGAGGTTCTCCTCCTTTGCATCTTGATATGTTTTCAGTCATTTCGTTTTTTTAGACATGGTCTCCCTATATAGCGTGATCTTGAACTCATGATTATCTGCCACACCTAGCTTAGGAGTGGCGTTTTTTTTTTTTTTTTCTAACTACAATTTGATCTGTACACTGGTACTCATCTGTACAAATACATTTAAGTGCTAGTTTTTAAAAACAATTCTACATGCTTCTGGTAAGTTTAAATAGACCTCAACTCCTCGCTTTATCAAATAAGTTTTCTGAAAATGAATTGGGGGACAATGCCAAGAGAAAATCTGTTCATTAAAAGATTTTATAGTTGCTGGTACTTTATCCTTTTTAAATAGATGCTTTGGTTTTATTGATTTAGCGCATTGCTTATTCTGGAAAAGATAATGCTTTAGAAAGATGCTGTTTCTTTCCTTTTTTGTATGATACAGCATCTTGTAACCCGGGTTGGCCTGGAATTGGTTCTCCCGCCTCAGCTATCTGTGTACTAAGAGTACAGGTTTATGCCACCAAACCCAGCAGAAAAATGCTCTGTCAGTGTTATGAAGAGGAGAAGATTTTGATGAATTGTATATGATCCTCAAGTGTCTTATTTTCCTTTCTGCTTTTTCTGCTTTCTTATTTCTACATAAGCTTTCTAAGGAGTCTCATGCTAATAGTAAATGAGATTGTTCCTTTTAGAATCATAAAGCTGAAAGAGAACTTGGAGACTGTCCTATTTTAGCACTGTGTCTTTTGGTTGAAGAACCTGAGAGACCTAGAAATTTGTATTTTGCTCTGTAAGGCAGACTCAAAGGCAGAGGAAATATTTTTGTAAATGTGAAAACCAAGACTTAAATATTCCTGCTACTGAGTAAGGCACACTTAAAAGTTAATTGGTAGAGCTCTAACTTTAGAGAGTACAATTGGGTGTCTAGACAGAGACCTATTGATTTGATTCATGGTTACGACCCTACTTATACTTAATTTGTATATTCTGTCTCTAGATTATCTTTTCTTAGTATGGTTTGATGAATCTCATTTCTGTCCATTTCTAAGCATCTTTTTTTTTTTCTCTCTCTCTCTCTCTCTCGCTCTCTACTTGCTGCTTACTTATCACTTTCTCTCTGCCTTGGTTTGATAGACACAGGGTCTTACTGTGTAGCTCAAGCTGGCCTGGAACCCACTGTGTAGACCAGGCTGATCTTGAACTTACAGGATCCTTCTGCATTTGCCTCCTGAGTACTGGAATTGTGTGCACTGACCATCACCCAAAACTAATTTTTGTTTGTTTTGTTTTTGTTTTTTGGGGGTTATTTTTGCAACAGGGTCTCAGGCTGTCTCAAATTCTAGGTAATCTTTTTTCAGCCTCTTAGTGCTGGGATTAGAAGTGTTTGCCAGGCTACCCTGATTTCTTGCCTCATTTTCACCAAACTTTATGTACATTTGTTTATTCCAAGTTTATGAATTTTTTTGAGTACATTGGGTTTTTCAAATTGTATTTAGAAATTCCAATATATCTATAGATAATATAGTAATACTTATTTTTTAAATGTTTTGCATTGCCACTGCAGTTCAGTTATGCTATTTGGTTTAACCTACCTACACTTCTACGAAATAGATCCCTCTATTTATGGGTAAAGAGTTTTGTATTAGATCAAAAGTCACCCAACTGGTATGTGTTAGAACTAGAATTCACTCCAGCTTTAGCCTTTGGGAGCTATTTCCTTTTCAAGTACACCAGTGCTGTTTTTGGATAAGGCCTGAAATCCTGGTGGCATAATTCCTTAATAGATACTTCAGATAAGGTATTGGCTACTATCTCCAGCACATGCTACCAATATATTTTGAACATTGACTAAGAGAATATGGAGAAATTTTCAGCCATTTTAAATCCCATCAGAATCTGATTTCGCTTCCTATCAAGTCTTTTTCTCTTCTGCCATTACCAAACCATGTAGCTCTGGTCAGTTTTTCCTGCTCTGGCTGGAAAACCATCATAGTATCGTAGAAGGGATGTTTTGGCACCAGATACACTTGAGTATAAATCCAGTTTTCAGGGTTAACAGAAGGAGCATTTCTGAGCCATCTTTAACATAGCAATACTATTATTGCAGAATTTAAAGTCATGCTGGGTACATAACAGAACCTACTTGTTTTCTTCCCTAATGCAAGATTTGAGTTAGACAATTTTTAATGGTTTGATTCAAATTGTATACAGTTTTCCAGTTTGCAACATCTACTTTTGGAGGGTGTCCTTATCACTAGTAAGGGGCACTCCAACCCTTCTAGAACTCCCAGCCAGCCATCTGGTTGCTTTTTTCTGTTCTCTTTAAAGTACTGCTAATGAGGGAGTCTTAAAAGCAGCAGTGCCTTGATTTAAGTGGCTGGCTCCAATTAAACTTCAGTATTAGCCTCTCCTGCAAAATTCCTTATCTAGAGAGTTTGTGACAAGTGCCTGGGAAAGCGCCTGTCAAGTTCATAAGCCTCATCAGTAACTCTAAGCAGATCTTCAAGTCTATTAGGCCTATGTATGTTTAAGACATTTGCTTAAAATTTGCAACTTATATTTCTTTTTCTTTTTTTCTTTCAGAATTAAAGTTTTTTCCCTCTTCTCCTTGCCTTGGTTGATTGTATGGTTTTGTTTATTTGGTTATCTAGTAGGAACCACACCATTGTCGCTGCCTTGGCTCCTTGTACATAAAACACCTATTTCACATAACAATTGTTGGTCTATCTCTTCCTAGGAGCTTCTTTAGGATAGAATTTTTTCTGGAGTTTTAAAAAATTAATTTTGTATTAATGTGTTGCATTTATGTGTGTGCACACATGTGGGAGGTCAGAGAGCAACTCACAGGAATCCCGACTTTCCCTTCCTACCTCGTGGGTCCTGAGGTTTAACTCAGGTCATTAGGTGAGCAGAAGGCACTTTATCACCAGCCCTCTCTGACCCTTTGCTAAGTGCTGACCATTGATGGAAACCTATTTCTACCTCTATTCTAAAAATCCCATTTCTCCACTGGTGCCTTGAAGATGGCATAACCAGAGCTGTATTTCCTTTCTTATAAAAATGTGTTAAACTTTATAGAGTAGTAGAATTTGTACTTTATTGCACCAGAGTGTAGGCACAATAGGAGTGTTTATAAGACCTAAAGCTAGATCATGCTTGTTACTGGTTTCTTTATTGTAAGGATCCATTCCTGATTATCTTTTCCTCTTTAATTCTCTTAACCTGAAAGCAAATCCATTCATACAGGAAAGTAATATTTATTAGGAGTAATTTCCACACTAGCTTTATTTTTGTAGGATTATTTTTTTTTCTGCTCTTGCCATGTTCATCTCTTTGACTGAAAACTGTTTTGTAAGGAGGCGTCACCTACACACTGCTGACTGCCAAGTTTAGGGACTAGATCAAATAGTACACTTTTAAATGGAAGCATCAAAAACTCTTCATAGTTATGTTTCAGGCAGTGGCATTAAATTTTTATTTTTTTAGTTGATAGTGAGTACTGAACTCAGTTTGTATGCATGCCAATTTTGTTCCTTTCCACTGAGCTACACTGAGGCTTTTTGTATGTGCTAACTACTACATTTATTTTGCCTGCCTCCTTTTTTCTTCACTTGATGAAGTCCGACTCTCACGAAGCTCTTTGAGGCTACTCCAACCCATGTTTTTTCTCTCCCTCTCCCCTGAGCATCCATAACATGTTTTGTCATTTTCATTCACTTGTTAATTTTTGTCTAGTTGATTTTCCTTTCTCATTGTTACTACGTCAAACTTGTATGTGATAAACTAATGCAAATTGATTGCTTCCCCTTATAAAATATTCAAACTCTTGGAGTGCAAAGGGTTTTGTTTATTTGCTCCTTTGTAGTAGTTTTTAAAAATTATAAATTTGATTTGGTGAATGCATAACCTTCTTTTCAGATGAGTCCCAAGGCTTTGCCTGACCTGAGCAACCTTCTGCTCCGTTCCTCCTTTCTTCTGTCTTTGTGGTACCTCTCATTTGTACAGCACTTTTATATCAGCAGTTTTTCTGTGAAGGGGCTCATAGAATGTCTGTTGCAGCACTTGAGGTCTGCTGTTGTAGGGCGAAGGAAGCCAGGCAGTGAATGGACTTGTGCTCCAATAATACTTTATTTGTAAACACTGAGGTTTGAATGTCACCTACATTTTTGTTCTCATTACTTTTAAACAACTGTTTGAATTGGAATCCAAAGCAGCTTCCTACTTTAAACATAATTTCCATGTCATTATGGAGTGTCTGTCTCTCCCTATGCTTTCAGATACCACTCCCAACTCACGGGCCATACAGAAACAGAAGGATTGCCTTGGACTTGTCCACAGAGACATGGTTTTCAATTCTATTTCGATACTGTTGTTTCAGTACTACTGTTTTGTAGAAGAAAAAAAGATTGGTTTTAAAAAGAAAAGTAGGATTCTCTTCTTGGCTTCACTAATTAGCAATAACTACAGTAATTTTGACTTTTCTTAAAATGTATAAGACTAGTCCTACTCAGTTTTGAGGAGAAAATAGGATCCTCTATATACAGACTCATTGTTTTGGGTGTAACACAATTCAATTTAATAAAAATTTGTTTATTATATACTAATGCTTTCCCTCCTGAGCCTCCCCGTGCTGGAATCACAGGTATGCATCATCACATCTGCTTCAGTGATCACAGGTTAAAATCTCATTCCTATTAAGTTTCTGGCCCCTCCTTTCCACTTAAAGTTAGACTGGACAGTGCTTACCTGTTGGGGAAATGCTGCATTTTCATCATTTCTGAGCGTTACTCAGCAAATTTGAGTTCCAGTTACTTAACCACTGTGAAGCAAGTAAATAAAATACTAAGGGAGTTTGTACTTAAATAAATAAATCAATCACAATTTTGTTGTTAGAAGAATAAAGAAAATATGTGTAAACAAAGCATCATCAGACATCAAATGAACCTTTTTTAAAAAAGGCCTTTCAATTAAATTGTGACATAATACTTCATCCGATAGAGTTCATCTTTTTAATATAAAAAATTCCCATTATTTTATAAGAGCTCTATTGGAGTGATCACATTTCACTCTGAGTGCATGCAGAAAGGGAAAGGGGAACAAAATAAAACACAGTGCTCCTGACACGTTTTCATATTTAATCTTCACTCTTGTGAATCACTCTGACCAATATAGTTCTCTGTGCCTCACAGGAACATTGGCCATGGAACAGTTCTTAAAACCAGACAGCAGCCCACACACCAGCACTATGCTTATGTAAAACTATCTTACCTTTGACATATGCTGCTGACCTCATTTGACTGCACATCTAGGTCTCAAACCATTCACTTCTCAGTGGTTAGAGGAACACTTTACATCAGTCTCCAAGGTTTTCTCCCAAGCTGTCAACACCTATGTTGAAGTTTCTGATTCTGGTTTTACTGTTCACTCTCATGCAGGCAGTCACAACGAGTTAGGACTGTTCCTTGGAAACCTGCATTGTTGAAACATTGCTTCCTTAAATACGAAAACAATGTACCAGAATTGATATATAGTAAAGTCTCTGTTAGACTGCTTTACACTATAGTGATTCTAGCTGCTTCAGTTTCTCTCAAAATGGTACAAGGCTAGCCTCACTCCGTGTAAGAAGGCTATGCCAGTAGTGTGTTAGGCAGTGAGGCCACGTAAGTACCTTTAGTTCATTGGAAAGATATGTCTTATCCTTTTAAATTTTTTAGGCTTTTTTTTCTTTATTAATTACACTTTATTCACTTTGTATCCCCCCTGTGGTTCTTTCCCTCCTCCCATCCCAATCCTTTTCTTCCTCCACCCTCTGCATGCATGCCCCTCCCCAAGTCCACTGATAGGGGAGGACTTCTTTTCCTTCCTTCTGATCCTAGTCAATTAGGTCTCATCAGGAGTGGCTGCCTTGTCCTCTTCTGTGGCCTGGTAATGCTGCTTCCCCCTCAGGGGGAGGTAATTAAAGAGCAGGCCAATCAGTTCATGTCAGAGGCAGTCCCTGTTCCTATCACAATGGAACCCACTTGGATACTGAACTGCCATGGGCTACATCTGTGCAAGGGTCTTAGGTTATCTCCATGAATAGTCCTTGGTTGGAATAGCAGTCTCAGGAAAGACCCCTGTGCTCAGATTTTTTGGTTCTGTTGCTCTCCTTGTGGATCCTTTTAAATTTTTAGTAAAAGAAGTTAGTGACTATGTTGTCCTCATGTTGGTTGAGTAGTGGAACAAAATATGGCCTTTTCCCTAAAGTGGAAGGAATCCTTGATTATCAAAGATATAAAATTACAGCTCTTCTTACTGTGTGGCAGCACTTTCTTATCTATGCATTTTAAGCAAAGTAGATTTTTATGTTGTCTGACTCAGTGGGTTAGAGTTTCTTGTAGATTAAGTATCTTATGTGAAATGGTTTTCAGTGAAATGCAGTTTCACTTAACTTGCTTGAAGCCACATTATTTGAGTACTCCTGCTGAATATCCCTTGTCTTGTCTGAATGCAAGACCTTACACAAACCACTGTTATTTCCAGTTTGGGAGTCTACAATGAGGATATCTGGATAATTTAATGTTCTCACTACCAACAAGATTAAGAATAAGACTTAGGATTTCACATGTACAGTAAGTATATCAGTATTTATGATGGAGTTCTTTTATTTTTTAATTTTTTTTTGTTTTTAGAAAGACTTGTTATATCTGCATATATACCTACACACCAGAAGAGGGCACCAGACAACATTAAAGATGGTTGTGAGCCATCATGGGATTGCTGAGAATTGAACTCAGGACCTTTGGAAGAGCAGTCAGTGCTCTTAACCTCTGAGCTACCTCTCCAGCCCTGATGGAGTTCTTTTAAAGCACACACACATATTCTCTCCCTGGGAGTAGCACTAGATACTGGGGAGACACATGCACATGCACACACACACACACACACACACACACACACACACACACAGAGAGAGAGAGAGAGAGAGAGAGAAAGACATTTTTAATTTTTTCTTTTTGTTTCATACCCCTGCTTTGTCCCATCATCATCATTTCAGTTACAAACCTTTACTCTTCCCCTGCCTATTGTTATGCTTCCTTCCCAACAGCAGGGCAAGGTTCCTTTCCCACCTTCCTTAGGACTCCTGGGGCTTATTACCAGCTTTGATTTCAAGAATAGAGAGGACCTAGTAGTATTTGGAGGACAGTGTGGAGAACTGATAAGAAAGTGAGTTGAGAGTTCTAGCTCATCTGCTCTCTGTGGTTTTAGACAAGGTGTTTAACTTCTCTTTGTTGTAGTTTTATTGGTTTTAAAACTCAGAAAGTCATAGAAATTAATGTGTTTCTTTGTTGTCCCTTCAACCTATCAAAACCTCCTCAATGTTGTTAAGTAATTTGAAAAAAAGGGAGGCAGGACAGTGTGCACTTGTAACCGCAGCGCTGAGGTGGAGCCAGGGGGATGGCAGGAGAACATTGAGCAGGCAGCCTGGCCAAAGCAGTGAGTTCCAGACGCAGTGAGAGACCAACCTGAGGAATAAGGTGCAGGCTGGAGAGCCGGCTCAGCTGCTAAGAGCACTTGCTGTTCTTGAGAAGGACCCAGATTTGATTCCTCCCATCTACATAGTGACTCAACTGTCTCTAGCTCCAGTCCTGGTGGTCCAACACCTTCTGACTCTTCAGGCTCTGGGCGGGCATGAGGTACATAGGCATACATAGGGGGCAAAAACTTGCACACATAAAGTAATAAAATAAATCTTAAAGAAAAAAGAGTGACTGAAGACACTCAGCATCACTCGTGGTTTCTACAAATATGCATATACATATATAAACATGTACACAAACATCAGACACACCCATACACACAGATACTTAGAATAACTAAAGAAATGTAATACTTGTCCATTGAAATCTATATAAGAGCTCTAAGAAATAAAAGGAGAAACACCTGTATCCACAGATATGAAACACCTAGTATTAAGAGGCAATACTTTCCAAATTATTCATAGTCAAAGAAATGACTGTGAAGACTGTAACCCAGACTACTCGTCCCAAAATTCACATGGAAATGGAAGGAACCCACCCAGAAGACTCAAAACAATTTTCATAAAGCACAAAGCTGGAAGCTTCCTAATTTAAACTTAGTACAAACCACAACATTGAAAATATGGTGTGATACTAGCACACGGTCAGACAAATATGTGTCACTGAGTACATCAACAGGGTAAAATGGAAAGCCTATAAAGAATCTATTCACTATGGTCAAAAGAAATTTTTTTTTAAGATGTCAAAATGATGCATTAGGAAAAAGACCCTCCCCCCCAGAAAAAAAAGCAACGTTGGGATAATCTATTATCCATTTGTAAAAGAACCAAGTTGGACCCATTCTCTTTATCACATATGAAAATTAACTCAAAATAGAGTAGGCTTACATGTAAAAGCTAAAACTCCTGCAGTTACAGCAAAAGAAAGAATGAACAAAAACAAACAAAAACCCAGTAAGAGCAGAATACTTCCGATTCCTTAGGGGTCTCTGAGTCCTCAACTCTATGGGGTTTCGGTACATATGAGTTTATATTTTCATTTGCTTACAGTCGTCAGTATTTCTCTGCTAAATAGCTTAATATTCAGTTTGTTTTCTGTCTTCCTAAGTTTTGTGGGTATCTGATCTTCCTTGACTTTTGATTTTATTCAATCACTCTTCACCTTCTTCTTTAAGATTTATTTTATTACTTTATGTGTGCAAGTTTTTGCCCCCTATGTATGCCTATGTACCTCATGCCCGCCCAGAGCCTGAAGAGTCAGAAGGTGTTGGACCACCAGGACTGGAGCTAGAGACAGTTGAGTCACTGTGTAGATGGGAGGAATCAAATCTGGGTCCTTCTCAAGAACAGCGAGTGCTCTTAGCAGCTGAGCCGGCACCTTATTCCTCAGGTTGGTCTCTCACTGCGTCTGGAACTTGCTGCTTTGGCCAGGCTGCCTGCTCAGTGTTCTGCCATCCCCCTGGCTCCACCTCAGCTCTGCGGGTACAAGTACACACTGTCCTGCCTGGCCTGCCCTTGGGTACTGGGACACAGACTTAGGTCTTCCTGTCTCCATGGCAAGCACTTCACCACCTGACCCATCTCCCTAGCCACCCTAAGGATTGTCTAATTTTTTAAAAATTGAAAAAAAGGTATATTTATTATTGTTATTGCAGGTGGGATTTGCATGCCATTGTGTGCGTGTGATATCCAGAGGACAATTTTGTGGAGCCAGTTTTCTCCTTCCACCATAGAGTTCTGGAGATTGAACCCTGGTCAGATTTTTTAAATAAATTCTTTCACCCACTGAGCCATGTCATCTATACCTCCCCCAACTCTTAGTATTCTTAACAGTGATACTTTGTTAGGATTGTTCTGTTAATTTTATTTTTAGGTTTTTTAATTTTTAGGTAACTATATAGAAATATAACTTATTTATGTTGATCTTTTTTCAACCAAACTAAAGTTGATCTTACCAAATGAACTATTCCACCATTTGACTTTTACATTTATTTTTACATTTTTTATTTTTACAATTTTTACATTTATTTTATGTGTGTGTACATGTGTATTAGAGATATCTAAAAGAACAGAACTGATAGAATAATATATATTTTTATATATTATATGTATCTATATGTATTACATGTAACATGTATATATTGCATGTATCTATGTCTACATGTATATTACATATATACATACATGTATGTATATTACACGTGTGTGCATATTATATATATTACATTAGACTGTTGTAATATAAGGGTGCCACTATTGCACCCTTAGGGATGGATATCTTGCCATTCTGCTCATTGTTGTGGTTCCTAAGTGTCACAGATGGGCACAACTCCTGGTTCCTTTCCTCCCTTGGAAGATTGCAAGGCACCATATAGTACTCTGTAAGCTGGTCCTCAGGGGAGGAGACTTTCAGGTCAGATCCAGCTCTGTTTCTTGGGGTCCTATGTCCAAAGTGCATGGTGTCTTCAACAGTGGGGACTTAATGCCAACCTCGGGGATGCAGCCAAGGGAAGCAGCAATAGCTTACATTGTTTTGGGAGTCTCTGGGACTTCCCTGACGAATGACTCAAGGAGACTTTTCAGATCAAAGTATTAGTTTTTATTAGATAGTCTATAGTACTTGTGGGGAGCATTGTCAGCCCAGATGGGAAATTTTACTCAAATTGTATATGTATACACATAGATTTGAATTTAGTATATATACTTTAGGTAAATAATAGGAATTGATTCATTATGGCGTTTTGAGACATGCTTACTGTTATTTTACCCCTCCTCCATTTTTTCCATTTCTCCCTTCAAATCATTTATATTTTGCTATTTCTAGTGTCTAGTTTCCTTTACTAGTCTGTGTTGTATGCCCACATCTGAAGAATTGGAGCCAGGAGCCTCAGATGAGAAAGAACATGCCACATTTGTCTTTCTGCGTCTTGTTACCTCAATCAGTGTAATATTTTCTAGTTTTATCCACTTACCTGTAAATTTCATTATTTTATTTTTCTTTGTGGCTGAACAGTACTCCATAATGCATGTATATCACATTTTCAGTGTCCATTTGCAGTTGAAGGGCAATGTTTCCATTTCCTAGTTGTGGTGAATAGAGCAGCAATGATGACATTTGGTTCTTGGGGCATCTGCCAAGAAAGCATATGGTCGGATTATATGGTAGATTTATTTTTTCTCTCTTTAAGGGTTCTCCATACTTATTTTCAGAGTGCCTGTAGCAACTTATAATCCTGCCTATAGTCAATGAAAGTTTCCTTTTCCCCAGACCCTCTTTTCATCATTTATTGTCAGTTTTGTTGATCTTTGATCTTTGCCATTCTGACTAGGAATTGATGAAAGCTCAGGGTTGTTTTGATTTGCATTTCCCTAGTTGCTAAGGATGATAAGCACTTTTTGACATATTTCCTAGCCACTGTGATTTCTAATCTTATGATTGTCAACTTGACTAAATCAGAAATCAACTAAAACCCAAGCTGCAGGCTTGGGAGGAATTTTCTTAACTAAATCTTTTGGGGTGGGAAGACCCACCTGTGTCTGGGTGACATGTTCCAGTGGCAGCTTATATAAAAGAACATGGAAGAAGGAAGCTTGGCTTTTTTCCTGCTTGCCCTTACTATCCCTGGCAAGTTCATCTACTCTGCTCCTGAGATATTCCTCCGCTAGCAGTGAAGGACCTACTTGTGGTCTAGTGTAGCCTGGAGTATGGCTGGTATCGCGCTCTAGGAATCCTCTGGGACTGAGGTCAGATTGGGAGACAGCTGTTGGATCCTTGGACTTTCTCTTGGGAGGCCGCCATTGTTGGGCTGCCCAAACCACAGCCGCTGAGCCACTGTAATAAATCTCTCATTCTGTGCCTTGAGAGAACGCTGACTAATAGAACCACTGCAAAAGGAACTTTTATTCCCCTGTTTCAATTGTCTCAGAGGATTATTGCCTCCATCTGCTAACCTAGGCCTAGTCCTGGAAGCTTCTAGCCACCATACATACAATCTTACCTGGGCGTAGAATGTTTTCAGCCTCTGAGACTTACAGCTGAATAAGCGTACTCTTTCTTGTTCTTTCTGAACTCATAGCTGGCTGGTTTAATTCAGCTGTTCTGGCTCAGACTCCTCTTCTAGTTAATTTATTCAATCTGGCTTTTCTCTCAGTCCCTGAATTGCTCTGCTTGGCCTCAAACTAACTCCAACAATCTGCTTTCTCTTGGCTCCTTCTGATTCTCTGGCTCATTCAGTCTTCACCTGTGTTCTCCCTCTGCACCCTGTCTGTCTATTACTGTCCCAGTAAAACTGCCTTCTGTCCCTCTCTCTGCACTGCCCCTTAAGTAGCTTCCCTTTCCTCTCTCTCCTTGTGAGAGTTGGTCATATCCTATTCTGTCAAATCCTTCTCTGACTCGTCACCTTTTCTGCCACTCAGTTAGGCATCACTTCCATACAGGGGTGCTTCCTTCTACAAACTATCTTTACCTCATTGTTTGGGATTAAAGGCATGGACCACCGTGCCTATGCTTTTCTTTACCTGCTATTTGCTCTATACCAGGCTGGCCTTGAACTCAGATCTTCCTGCCTCTGTCTCCTGGATTAAAGGAGTGTTTGTATTCCAGCCGGATCACACATACCTAGAGGGTCTTTGGGTGTGATCTCTTGCCAGAGCAGCCATGTTCTGAATTAAAGTTCCTCTACAAACAACTTTTATTTATTCTTTTGAGAATTCTCTGTTTAGATCTGTAGTCCATTTTTTGAGTTGATCTTTTGTTTTATGAGCTCTTTATATAATCTGGATACTAATCCTCTGTTAGATGTATAGATGATAAAGATTCTCATTCTGTCGGCTTCCTCTTGATTGTCTCTTTAGTTATTCAGAAGCTTTTTGCTTTTATGAGGTTCTGCTTGCCAGCTGTTGACCTTAATTCTTGGGCAAATTCCTGTTCAGAAAGTCTTTTCCTACATCTATATCAGGGTACTGCCTATGTTTCTTCTGGCAGTTTCAATGTTTCAGGTTTGCATTTGGAGTTAATTTTTATGCAAGGTGATAGATACAGATCTAATTTCATTTTTCTACATGTGGACATCCATTTTCCCAGAACCATTTGCTAAAGATGCTGTCTTTTCTCCAGTGTTTGTTTTTGACATCTTTGTCAAATCTTAGATGGCTGTAGTTACATGTATTCATGTTTAGGTTTCATTGGTTTATATGTTTGTTTATGTGCCAATACCATATTCCTTTTATTGCTATAGCTCTGTAATATATCTTGAGGTCTGGATTGGTAATATACCCAACATTGTTTTGTTTTGCTTAGGATTGTTTTGGCTAACTGGAGTCTTTTGTGTTCCAAATGAATTTTAGGATACTTTTTTTTCCCCTCCTTTTCTATATTTCTGTGTCAGGGCTCAGCTGGGTGAGTCTGCCTCATCCTTACCTCTATCTACCATCCCAATCCCCAGATCTGTGTACCCAATGTCCTGGCCTAGTTCTGCCTTTTTGCTGCAGACAATTTCCTATCTCCTGCCAACCTCCAAGCTCTGAAACATATCCCTCGTGCCCACTTCTCCTACCACCTGACTGCATCCCTCCTGCTCCATCTACAGCCCAGCACCAAGTCTACCAGATCCCCCTCTGCTTACTCTCCCCAGTTCTGGATCTAGACAGTGTCCACGATCTAGAACTCAGGCCTGGTCTGCCCAGTTCCACCCTCTTCACCCCTAGACTCCAGGCCAGCCCAGCTCAAAGATCCTGTGCTCTGTCCCAGCCTGCTGTGTCTACATCAGACACAAAAGTCACAGAAAAAGTCTGCGCGCGCACACACACACACACACACACACACACACACACACACCCAGAGAGAGAGAGAGAGGAAAAACAAAAAGAGAAAGATCAAGATAGTATTTCTACCTTAAAACCTGCCAGGCCTATAGAAATGTTCTCCGATGACAATTATCTAGATGAACTCCAGACACAGAATTTAAAAAATAAGCATAGGCATCAGGAAAGAATTTAAGGAGTTTAAAGAAGACACAAAGAAACAGATCAGTGTGTTTAAAGATAATAGATACCTGAGTGATGCCCAAGAAAGCACAAACATAAGGCTGAATGAAATGATGACAACAATCCAAGATTTGAAAACAGACTTCAATAAAGAGAAATGTTGAAGAAAACTCCAGCTGAGATGAAGATGAAAAGGTGGTGGAGCAGGTGAATATGATCAACAAATGTCATATACATATATGGAAATCTTATATCACAACCCATTATCTTGTACAGTTATCAGAAGCTGCTTAAAACACATACTAAAAAATTTTATTCATATGACTCCAAAGTCATACTTAACTGTGTATTCAGAAAAGCCTAACTGGTGCACATTCCTCACAAGGAGCCGTTTCCCCTAATTTTTGTTCCAACTTGAAGCTTAACAGATATGTTTATGTGTTTTCCTATATCCTTACATAAAAACAGTGTACTTACTGTTCTGCTTTTTAAAATCTAACATGTTCTGATCACTCCTTTGCAGTACATGAAGGCTTTTACATTCTGTCTTTATCGCCATAGCATTCTCTTGTGCTTAAGCAGCAGATTGTTTAGCTTGATGTAGTTGACAGGCACTGGGTTCTTCTAGTCCTTTTCTGTGTCACTTGATGATAGTGTTTGAACAAGCATATGACATGTCCTTCAGTGCCGTCCTTAACTTTCTGCAGTTTTAGTGTGCTCTTGTATTGATTGGACTTCATGAATCTGCAGCTGAAGACTACAGCTGTCACCTGTGTCCCAGGAATCCATCATGTCCCATTCTTGCTGTTGGGAACTCCAATTTGACATGAGGCTTGGATATTATTCTCTTTGTAGTTCTTTGCTTGTTTTCTAGTCTTTGTTTCTACACTGTTTTCTAGATGTAGCCAAATGAACAACAATTGTTGTTCATGTCTGTGGGTTCTTTACTAATTTCAGTTACAAGTGCTTCTAATATTTAGGGAAACAGTCCCTTATTGTCCTCTTAGAGTGCAGCATGATCATACCTACAGCATTTCCATTATATTAGGTGTTACAGATCATCTAGAAATGATTGAAAATAGAGTACTAAGCCATTTTATGTAAGTGATTTAGCATTTGAGGATTTGGGTGTCTTTATGGGGTTCCTGAAACCAATCACCCATTGACACTGATGAATGACTCTGATAGTCTATTTTTTGCATTAGCCATGTATTCAACAATCTTGTAATTATTGAAATGGAATGTAAACTAAAATAATTTGATTTTAGAACCATGCTACATTTCATGAAATTTAACTCTATCCTTCTGAAAGTCGAAGTTGTGTGGAAACTGTTGATATGTGTTCAGTAACCCCAGCACCTGTGGGAAGACTGTTCTGGCCCCAGTTGAATCGACATGGCCTGTCGATCAGGTAGTGTCAGAGTTTGTTTCTAGACTGAGTTGCTCCTTGTCCTTACTTGTGTACTACAGGCCTGATTTCTGTAGTTGTGTGTGTCTCGTTTGCTTTTGTGGGAACACTTCCTAAGTTTAAGTAAGGGGTTGTGTTTATTAGCCTCCAAGCCTTTTAATGGTAGTAATGTTGGGTATATACTGAGACATCAAGCTAAGCGCTATCTTCACGTGGGATCCTTTCATTGTATAAACAGACGTTAATTATTGATGTGTCGGGGTCTGTGAATACATGGGGAATGTGCTTCCTCTCAGAAGAGCATTGGTGCCAAGTTAGGTGGATTAACTGGAGAACTATAGCAAATATAGAACTAAAATATTTTTAGAAAATGTATAAATAGAGCAAGCTAGCCTGAGAATAATGAGGAGAGAGAGAGCTGCTTTCATCTTCAGACCAGCCTGTATAAAGTTGACACGACAGCCCCATCAGATGTGGAGAAGCTCAGCCTGTAGAAATTAAGTATTGTGTTTAAAGTCACACAGACAGCACAGAATTGGGTTATAGAAACAAACTTAGTAGGTAGCAAATGAAAAATTATTGCAGGTTTAGCAACTGCCTTTAAAAGGCATATTATCTTACATTTTTCTTTTTCTCTTTTCTCTAGAAATAGGTTGTTGGGGGTCAAAGTTCAGCTCTACAGCTCTTACTACAGTTGCAAATGGGTCTCCTGGAGCAGTAGAATTACATGCGCCCAGGACCTGTGTGAATGATTTTCATGGCATGCCCATAGCCCTTGTCAGATCTGTACCTGGTCTGTGATCACAGCAATGGCTCTGTGAATTAGGCAAAAGCCAGATTTGCTTTGTGTCTCACAGTATTGCTTTGTCCCTGTTTGCTAAGAGGGTAGCAGGAAATAGAACTTTTATATTCATTTGTTAGGTTTCAAATAAATTTTATTTTGACATAAAATAATTTGGTATGCACTAACCTATCAAACTAGTTTTTATTTTAAAATAAGGCTTAATAATTCAACTTTAGAATTGATTCTGATTCTGTCTGACATTCCTTATATTATAAACACTCCTGAGTTTTGTTGGCTACCTTTTCAAAGGTCAATTCTTTCTTTTTAATTACATTGCCAGTCAAGACTGCTGTCCTTACAAGGTAGTTATAAACATATTTTCCTTCAGAATTAATTTTATCTTGTACTTTTATCATATTAATTTTTTAGAAGATAGTTTTACCTGTGCATCTTATTCTACACTATCCAATGCCTCTTTGACCTTTGGAGTCCCACATAGACAACCATCCACACACCACCACCGCCGAGAACATGCCTACGTTCTCAACTTCCTCCTAGCGAGCATTCTTTCCTTCTCCCAGTATGCACTTTGAATTGCATTGGCTTCTTTTAGCTTTCCAAAACTGTGGTAGCTGTTCCCACTCTTCCCAGTGAGCTGCTTTGTCGTTCCCCCCCCCCCCCCCCCGTGTCTCCCGCTGCCACTCTGTGGGGGGCCCATCCCTGGTCGTCTTGCTCCCTCCTCTCCAGTCTGCCCTTCAGTCCTGGAAGAGTGGCTTTTCTTTGAAACCTCTCTTTATTTCACAAGCCGGAGTGACCCCTTCTTTTTTTATTTGCATCTTTAGCTGTACCTTCTGAATTTTAACTCTTTGTATGTTCTATTAGATACTTATGTATTCCATTCTTTCCTTTCTTCCTGCCTTACTTTTTATGTTTTGTTTTGGTTTGGTTTTTGGAGAGAGGCTTTCTCTGTGTAGCCCTGGTTGTCCTGGACACACTTTGTAGACTAGGCTGGCCTCGAATTCCCAGAGATCTGCCTGCATCTGCCTTCCTGGGCGCTGGGATCACAGGTGTGCACCACTATGCCTGGCAAATTCTGTACTTTGTTAAGGACGGAGGCATAGCTTCTGATTTTACAACTATTCCAGTATTTCCCCATATCTAACTTCAGATCCAACTTTATAAATATAGATGTTGGCAAATTTTTATTGAATGAATACCATTTTATTTTAAAGTATAATTTAATCATATTATGCTCTTGAAAACTTTTAATTGCTCCAGAATTCTTAAATTTATGAAAAGAAAAACCCTCAGTAATCCATTTTAAAAATTACAACTGAAAAGGCCTATATGGCCTGTAATGGTCTTAAAGTGGCCATACATAAAAACAAGAATCTAAAACTGTGTGCATGCACACACATGTGGAAGTCAGGGGTTGGTGTCAGCTGTTTTCCTTAACTTCTGCAACCTTATTCTTTGAGACTGTGTCTCCTTACTGACCTGGAGCTCACTGTTTCCGTTAGATTGGTCGGCCAGCGGGTACTTATGATCCACCTGTCACTGCCCCGTGGTTGTGAGGATCTCAGACATGCAGCACCGCTCTAGCCTTTACGTGAATACAGGCCTCATGCTTGTCCAGCAACAGTTTCCTGCTGCACCATCACCCCAGACCTAAAACTAGTTTTAAAAAGAATCCAAATTACATCTCTCAACTGTGAGGTATTCTGGTCTAACTAGAATACAGATTCAAAGAAGTTCCTTGATACCTATTTCATGTCTAATTTGTTTGCTAAATCAACGTACGTCATGGAGCATATAAACAATTGTGTGTTCAAGAGCAGATTCCAGAGATGTGCTAGGAAATCTCCTTGTGTAAGAGCAGCTTTTAACAGTCTAGAACCACTGACTCCTTGATCAGGTTGGCTCATGTAGTTGGAATAAATTGAAACCTGGTTTGTGTTTGACTTTTTTTAAATAGAAGAAATTAAGAGTCCTAGGAGTACCTTTTATTTTTTCAAAGTAAATTTTTAACTGATACCTGGCCAACTCAGAAAATTTTTGTGGCATTGACACAACTGGCCATATTTAGACTCTGAAGATGAAGCCTCTAATAGCGTGCAAAAAGGCCTTACTACTTTTTATAAGTGTAAATGAAGTAGAAAGGAGAAAATAAAAAAACTGAAAGAATATAGCATTAAGTAGCTTGAAGAGGGTTGGAGAGATTAAAAAACTGGATTTCAATTCTGGCACAGCTACTTTCAAGCCATGAGAACTTGGTCAGTTTACATATCTATTTTTTGAGCTGTGATGTGGGATAAAAATAACTACGTTTTGTAAGAATTAAATAGAATCATTGCAGTAAATTATTTGGCTTTGTGGCTCAGTGTTGTGCACAGTACATGTTGGGTGCTTTTACTGCAGTGGTAATGTTTTTACTACTTTGGTACAGGCATCACAGCTTACATTGGAGCTGTAGAAGCTGTTACCTGTGATGTGTTTGGTACATTGTGTTGTGGTTGTGAAATTAGCATATGCATCTTTGTGCTTGTGAGTGACTAAGGCAATTAGATGTTCTGCTTCTAGGATTCCCATGGGAATTTCTGTATAATCCCAAATAAAACAAACTGGTCATGGCTAAAATTACAACTTCAGCAGAGGCAAATTTTCTATTAGAAGATAGACCTATCCATTTGCCCTGCATCTACTAACTGCTGGATCTATAAGGAGCTTTTGACAATTGGAAACTGCTGGGAGAAGGAGAGTCTGTTTTATTTAAGAATGTGACCTTTGCTGATTTGACCCTATGCTAGTGGAAGACCACCCATCAAAGAGTAGATGAGCAACACCAACTGCACTCATGGGTTCAAGAAAAGGGAGGGTACATACAAGTTGGGTGAGTTAGGAAGAGGAGAGATATAGGAGGGCTGTGTGGGAGGGATGAATATCTTCAAAATATAGTTTAATAAAAAAGTTATTATTTTATTTAGTCAGTACAACCCAAGACAGAGCTTGGTTAATTTGACCAGTTTTACACATGTGGTAGAATGTATATCATGTTTGTCTTTTATTTTATGATGTATCTTGGTATTTGCTGTTATTTTTGAGACAGGCCCAGGTAGCTCAGGCTAGCCTCTAATTCCCTATGTAGCAAGAATAACCTGAATTCCTCCTGTCCCTCTTGCCTTCACTCTCAAGTGCTGGGATTACAAGCTTGCACTATCACACGTGGCTTTTGGAGATATTATTTATCCAAGTATAAACAATCTTATTATTAAGTAGTCCTTTTTAGAATTATTATTTCTCTGTGTGCCACAAATTCATCTCCTGATGATGGATATTTAGATTCTCTATTTTATGATCAGTCATTGACTAGATAAGTCGTTTCACTGATGTTCAAACAGCTCTTCAGAAACATCCCTAGAAGCTGTAGGCTGCTCTCATGTTTGCCTCTGTGAAGGTTGTCTTTTGGCTGATTGGCGAGTGAAAAGGAACATGACAAAGTCTGAGATTAGAGATGTGATAAAAATAATAGTGACTAACAGTAATTAGAATAGGAGTGAATTAAGAGGAATGAGCCAGTATTACTAGGGTCAGTGAAAAAAGTAGATTTTCTTCATGTGTATAGATAATCAGTTTGTCCATAATTAAAATACATTGATGACTTGATTGTATAAAATCTCTTTTGTTTTGTTTTCTGTGATAGGGTCTTGCCTTATAGCTCTGGCTATTCTGAAACTTGCTCAGTAGCCCAGGCTGGCCTCAAACTCACAGAGATACACCTGTCTCAGCCTCTCAAGTGCTGGGATTAAAGGCATGAGCCACCACACCTTGGCAATTGTATAAAATCTAAATGTTTACTCTTAAATCTGTTTGGACTTATTTAAATACTGTATATAGTACTTTGTGAACTTTTTTAACTTTATGAGAAAACACTCTTGCTATTTTTATTTCAGATTTACAATTAGTATCTTTTGACCAAGATTTTACCTTCTTATGCATAATAATCATTTTATTTGAAACAGCTCTTTCTCTTTTCTTCCTCTCCTTAGCCCTGGACGGAAGCGGGACTTTTCCCCTGTCCCGTGGAGTCAGTACTTTGAGTCAATGGAAGATGTGGAAGTGGAGAATGAAACTGGCAAGGATATATCCTCTCAAAGAGGCTGCCTCAGCATAAGGGCAAGGTGCTAGGTCAGACTTGGGTAGCTCCTAAATGTCCTTTGTTCCACTGTTTCTGTTTCTCTCCCCCCCCCCCCCAGTCCCTTACATGGCATGGAATATTACCTGTAAGCCTTTTGCAGTCTTTCTTGGTTGCAAGCTGAAGAGACTTAGTTCCAGAAACCAAGTACTGAGTCCTCTTCAGGGAAAAGAAATACTTATTTTTCAGTGAAAAGAAGACATACTGATAGCAGGCTTCAACACAGTATTGATTATCTCAGAAACATCTAAAGTTTCTTTGGAAGTCTGCAGTTTTCATGTAGGTTGTTATTGCCTGTTTGTCTTTTTAAAAAATAAGTATTGTTGAAATTACTAAAACCTTAAATCTATTATCTTTAACTGTTCATACACTTTTCGAGTTTACAAGAGTGGTTCCGAGGGTCCAGTCCTGCTGCTTCTTCATGGAGGAGGCCATTCTGCCCTTTCCTGGGCAGTGTTCACGGTAAGTTGGTGATATCAGAAGCCAGTGTATTGCAGTGATTACTTCCTCCTGGGTAGACTTCACTAGTTCACTCTTCCTTCCATGCTCATTAATTGCTTGGGAAGGTTAGAATAGAGTTAACTGCAAAGCTTTAGCATTGTGTGCTCAGGGTCCCCTGCTGTTTAAGCCAGAAGTTCTTCTAAAATTTTGTATGTATATGCACTGTAGTAAGGGTATAGAATTTGTATTTTGTGGAAAGTGGGGGATCTTTATCCCAGTAATTTAAATATTAGATGAATAGACATTTTGTTCCAGATGTTTTCAATTATGTCTCTCACTTTGTCTTCTTCAGAGCCCCCGTAGTACCTTACATACGGAGAAGCTTCAGAAATATTTCTTATTTTTGAATATTTTCATTATTTGGCAACTCCGTACATGTATGCAATGTATTGTGATTGTATCCAACCTAAATCCTTTCTCCTACATCTTCCAACACTCTCAAAACTTCTACCTTCCTCTCTTTGTATTTTTTTAAGGTAACGAACGCATTGAGTCCAGTTAGTGCAGCTTGTATGTGCGTGGCTGTGGGATCATCTACAGGAACGCAGGCAACCTAGTAGTGGCCACATTCCAAAAGAAAAACAACTCTCCTCCCCTAGCAGCCAATCTGTTGCCAGTAGCGCTTTAGCGAGAGGTAGATCTTCATGAACCCCCCTCATCCATGCTGGAATATTAACTGTCTTCTTTTTAAAGTAATGATTTGGTTTACTTTACTTTTTAAAAAATTGTATGTGTGAATGCACACTTGCACCTCTGGACTCTTAGGAAATAACACGTGGCTTGGTGGTGCTCTGATCCACAGCACAGGGCATGGGCTGATATGCACACTGCTGTCTCTAAATCTTTGACGTGGGGATAAGGTAGCCCACATGCAAGGAGATCCTTCCAAGAAAGATACCAGCAACACCTTTGTATAAGGTGAAGTGGTCTCTTCTTGTGTGTCAAGAAGAAGTATACGTTTCCTCCGTTTACCACTGAAGGACAAAAACTGGGGGCAGTGGGAGTCCAGCGCCAGATACCTAGAACCAAATGGTCATGCCTCACAGCCCTAAGTGTTTCACTTTGTCCTGGAGGCAGGGATAATTGGGATTCAGCATTAGATCCTCAGCACTGAAGGACTTGGCTTTTGGTTGCGTTTCTGTCTCTTGCTGTAGGCCATGCTTATGACTGGCCGGCCAGCACTAAGCGCTCTCATGTCTCTAACCAGTGCTGCCAAGGAGAAGTCTAATGGGAACACTGGTTTTTAGTAGATAGGCTAAAAACATATGTGAAATTGTTTTTAAGAGTGTTTTGTTTGAATTATTGTATCTAAAATATCATCTCAACATGTAATCAATATAAAAATTGACATGGATCAGCCCTTTTTTGTTGTTGCCAATAACACAGTACCACATATAAGATGGTTTATAAAAAAGGTTTGTTTCGGCTCATAATTATTTTTTCAGGGAGGTTCATTTTTATTGAAAAAATTTTATATAGTATATTTTGATCATGTTTTTCACTTCTCCTAGTTCCTCTCAGTTCCTCCCCACCTCCCAAACAATCCAATTTTATGCTTTTTCTTTCTCTCTTTCAAAAAAAAAACAACAAACCCTTACAAAAAGGAAAAAAAAAATCAAAACAGGCAAAAAGACCAGTAAGACAAACAAACAAACAAAACAAAATGAAACAAAAAGTCTATAGAAATACAATTGAGTTTGTTTTGTGTTGGCCGACTCTTCCTGGGCATGGGGCCTGCTCTGCAGTGTGATTCATTACCCATTGAGATTCCACTGGAGAAAGTGATTTTTCCCTTTGTCAGAGGTATCAGCTGCAGATAGCTTCTTGGTTAGGATAGGGACCCCACGTGTACTTCCCCTTCTCAGTGCTGGGACCCTATCTGTCCTGAACCTGTGCAGTCCTGTGCATGTTGCCATAGTTTTTATGAATTCATATGTGCATCAGTTCTGTGGTGTCTGGAAGATACTGTTTCCTTAGAGTCATCCATCACCTCTGGCTCTTACAGTCTTTCCACATAGATCCCCGAGCCTTACAGGGAGGACTTTGATAAAGATATCCCATTTAGGACTGAGTGTGTCAAAGTCTTTCACTCTTTTCACAATGTGTGGTCCCTGTTTAAATTCCCATCTACTGAAAAAAAGCAGCTTCTCTGACGTGGGCTGAGTGAGAGACTGAGCTATAGGTATAGCAGTATGTCATTAGGAGTCATCTTATTGCTATGTTTCTGTTCTTATTTTTGTTGTTGATTTGCTTTTAATTTTTTTATCACAATTTTTTCATTATATATCCCAATTGAATTCCCATCTCTCAACTCCCCTAGTCCCACCTTCCCTCCATTCTTCCCCTTATCCCCTTCCCCTAGTCCACTGACAGGGGGACTTCTTCATTATTGCCATCTGCCCATAGCTTGTTAAGTCTCATTAGAACTGCCTGGGTCCTCTTCCTCCGTGGCCTGGGCTGCATCATCAGGGGTGAGTGATCAGAGAGTATTCAACTGAGTTTATGATAGAGGCAGCCCCTGCTCCCCTTACTCAGAGATCCACATGGAGACTGAGCTGCTAATCAGCCACATCTGAGCAGGCTCTAGGTCTTCTTCATGCATGGTCCTCCATTGGTGCATCAGTCTCTGCAGGACCCCCTGGGCTCAGATCTTTTTGTTTTGTTGGTCTCCCTGTGGGGCTCCTGTCCCCTGTTATGTCCCTCTATTCCCACCCCTCTCTTCCTCCATAAGTCTCCCTGTGCTCTGCCCAAAGTTTGGCCCTGAGTCTCAGCATCTGCTTCGATCCCCTGTTGGGTAGATCCTTTCAGAGGACTCTCTATAGTAGACCTCCTTCCTGTTTTCTGTCTTCCACCGCTTCTGGTGTCTGTCCTGTTTGCCATTCTGAATGAGATTTAACTATGTTCATAGCAGCTTTATTTGTAAAAGCCAGAATCTGCAAACAACCTAGATGTCCCTCAATGGAGGAATGGATACAGAAATTGTGATACATCTACACAATGGAATACTACTCGGCTATTATAAACAAGGAAATCATGAAATTTGCAGGCAAAAGGATGGAACTAGAAGAGATCATCCTGAGTGAGGTAACCCAGGAACAGAAAGACAGCTAATAAGTGGATATTAGCTATATGATATAGGACGGCCATCTACAGACCTAAAGAAGCTAAACACTAAGCAGGACCCTAGGGAGGATGCTTAAATACTGTTTTGTTTTGTTTTGTTTTTTGTTTGTTTGTTTGTTTGTTTGTTTAACAGAGTCTCAGATGTTCAATTTTACCACTAAAGACTCAGGAGCCAGATGTTGGGGTGAAAGCCTGCCAGCTCAGAGAGGCAGAGAAAGCACCCAATTGAGCTTCCTCTTCAGTTGATGTCCCCAAAGGAAAAGCAAAAAAGGAAGTTCTCCCACTCCATGTTGTCTCAAAACTCCCTCAAAATCATTGTCCCTCCATTCTACTTCCTGTGCATCTCTATCCGTTCTCCAGACTTTCTCTTACTCTCTGTGGGTTTTTCCCCCCCTATGTTCATTTCCTGTCACCTGGTTGCTTGCTTCACCTCTTGATCTAGGATTAACTTTATTTAATCAAGCTGAAAGCTTTTGCATTAAAGGTGTATGCCAGGACTGAGCAACCCAGAACTAGAAACAGATTTTTCCAGTAAAGAACATAATCTCAGAGTTGACAGTGTGATTAAATATCCTGCAACATGTTCCTTTTTCAGAATAATAGTAAGTTTTTCATTAGGCCCGTGGTCTTTCTAGTCTAAAGTTTGTGGCCACGTTAGCAGTGTCATATGTGGGTTCCATCTCATGGATTAGGCCTTAGATTCAATCAGAAAGTGGTTGGTTTCTCCTGTAACATTTCTGCTACTATGTTCCCCATTGTTCCAGGAGAAAAGAACATAGCAGGGTATTGTGGTTTTGTTTAAGTAGAACATATATCATTAATTCAAGCATAACATTCAACAAGTATTGAATAAGTAAGAGGCTATTCAAGTTCTCAAGCAGGTAGAGCCTGAGAACCTGAGCTTAACTTCACATTATGATCAAAATGGAGACTTAAAGACAAAATGGTTTCTGTTATGCTAAAAATGAAAGTAGATGTTAATAGAGGAGCTACATTTTTAAGCAGGTTACAACACTATAATGAAAGTATTTCCCCACAGGTTTGTTCTCCATCAGATCCTTTTATGTCATCTGTCCATGCCTCCTAAGGCTTGGGGCCAGTGAACCCCAGGGACCAACCACAAGAGGAAAATAAGCAGGCTCCTCTCCCTAGACATTTGCCTTATGCTAGATAGCCTGCTCAGTGCCTCGCTGCACGGTCCCATTTAATTTTTCTGTGATCCTTTAGGTTCAGGCAGGCGAGGATATTGAAATTTAGAGAAATTGCATAGCTGTGACAGCAACAAAATACAAACACACCTCTGAGTCCAGACAAAAGCTTACAATGTCAGAAGATTGTACATGTTTATGGGGATAGTTGTTTCTCATCTTCGATACTTGTCAGGTAACGAATACTGTGCCATAGGTTTTCAGCCTGCTTCTAAAGGCTGAAATGATCTAAAGTAATCTATAGGATATCAGAGGGATCCTGATTCCCCAGACTAGGTTGGAGACTAGGTCTTGCTATACAGCTCAGGTTGGCTTGAATTCTTGACCCTGCTGCTTCAGCCTCCCACTGCTGTAATTGCAAGCATGTGCCAGCATGCTTTGCTCTGCATCAGTCTCTTCCAATCTCATCTCTAATTCTCTATACGTTAGACTGCCCACAGAGTTCCAAAATGTAATAGAGATAAGTTTTGCCCCTCCTCTGCTTCACTTAAATCATAATTTCAGGTGGACTTAGACTGTAGTCATCAACACTCCTTAGGTACTCGTGTAGGGCAGCCAAGGTTGAGGACTGCTTTGGCTCTGCCATTTATTTGTAAAATAAATGTAAAATCTCCTCACATGTAAAATGATGAAAATTGTGTCTGCAGCTTTCTAAGGAATAAATTAGGGAATGCATTTGAAGCACTTAGATTGGTGAGTGGTACCTTGGAATATTTGGTAAATATTAGCTGCTATTGATAATAATAGTTAAGATTTGTTGATAACACAAATCCCACTGAGGAAACAGTTGGGTGTGTCTGGTTCTTAACTTGCTGCTTTTCGCTTACTTCAAAAATAACAGAACTGGTGCAGTTTGAAACAATACCAGGAGTCAGTAACAGACACGCTGCCGCCCTTTATCTATAGAGCATGTGGTATTCTGTGAGTTAACTTTGCACTCATTTATTTTTCTCTTCTGTTTTTAACCACACAAAAATGTAAATAGCATGAGTCCAGGGTCATCGTCCGTATTGTTCACTGCTATAGTCCCACACTCATTTGTGGCAGTTTTTAGATGTCATTTAGAAAGATTTAAGTAAGTAAACAATAGCTGCTTTTAATATTCTTGTCATTGTTTTCTGAATGGCACATAATGATTATAAACCACTGACAGTTACTGACCTCAGATCGGTCTTTTGTTTCTTTGTAATAACTTTTTAAAATGTGGAACAAATGATTTAGCAGATTTGACAAAATTTTGTCCCATAACTTTATATTCAAACTATAAATTTGTTGGCCTAGAAGGTTGTGTTACCACCACAGTGAAATTAGTAACTCCTGTAAGTTAACAAATATCTTCTAGGAACAAACCACAAGATGGTAGGACTCCAGGTCTCTGTTGCCTTTAAAGAGATGGTCACGGGCTGGAGAGATGGCTCAGAGGTTAGGAGCACTGACTGCTCTTCCAGAGGTCCTGAGTTCAATTCCCAGCAACCACATGGTGGCTCACAACCATCTATAATGAGAACTAGTGCCCTCTTCTGGTGTGCAGGTGTACATGCAGACAGAACATTCTATACATAATTAATAAAATCTTAAAAAAAAAAACTTAAAAAAAAAAAGAGATGGTCACTAGGAGTATTAGAAATAGAAAGGTTGGGTTAATTTTTTTTTTTATTTTTATTTTTAAGTGTAACTCAAGAATCTGGCTTGTTTTCTGATAACATGTTTACGTTACATTACATCGGTGATTTATGATGATGCTAATTCTGGTTTTACTACTAACTTGTTACACAACCACAGACAAATGATTCCCTTTCTCTTGGTCTCAGTTTTCTCATTCTCAAAATGTGAGGGTTAGACTAGATGGTTAAAAGAAAGAGGTGACATTCACTAACTGATATATGACTGTCAGAAAATCCGATTCACTGAGGAAGAAGCATTATTTCAGGTTTCTTTAAACCTCTAAGATTGTATTTCATGATACTAGTATTTTCCATCATTTTTATGTAACAGTAGCATGGCTGTGCCTATCTTAAGTGAATCTCAGTAGATTTCATGACTCGCTCTGATTTGATTTCATGATTCAAATGTCATGTTCAGAGGTTAAGAGCACAGGCTGCTCTTCCAGAGGTGCTAAGTTCACTTCCCAGCAACCACATATATCTATAATGCTATCTGGTGCCCCACAACCATCTATAATGATATCTGGTGTCCTCTTCTGGCGTGCAGTTGTACATGCAGACAGACATTGTATTCATAATAAATAAGTAATTTTTTTTAAAATGCCATGTTCATGTAACTCCTGAGCCAAAATAGTATTTTTCAACTGATTCATGATCCTTATCTAGGGGATTCTGGTCCTAAAAGAAAGAAAAGTCATCCAAGTAGTATGGATGAAAGCCATAGGCCAGCATATGGAAGTACTTACATTGGGTGAGGAAAGGCTTGGAAGAGTGACTTTAAGGAGGATTTAGACAAAGTTTATATTTAAGTTGGAGACAGACCACATGTATACTGAAACAAACAAAAATAGGATCATTGTTCTTTTATTATGCATAAAAGAAAACCTTTGTGATAAGACAAGTTTCCTTGTAGTTCTCTTGGGTACCTTGAATTAGGATTATAGTTCATTTAACAAAGCTGTTAGTAACTGGGCCAACTCCATACCTTGCTGCTTTGTTCTTTTCCTTCCAGGCAGCAATCATCAGCAGAGTGCAGTGCAGGATTGTGGCTCTAGATCTGCGAAGTCATGGTGAGTAGAGCTCCTTATGGCTTCTGACCCCATGCAGTCACCCAGCCCCTTTAAGAAACCCAGACTTAGCAATGTTGGCACAAATGAGCCTACTGTACTTTATTTGGGTATTTTGGGAGAAATCCTAGCTTGTAGGTAGACTGTTATAATTATCTATTGTCTCCAGAATAGCTAGCCATAAAGATTTGTCTGAAATATAGAACATCCTTGCTAAATCTGTCCTTAAAATGGATAAAGTCCCTATTTTATTACTTCTGATTTTATGATTCCTATCACTGAAAATTTTATTTTCAATATTTTTTAGGAGAAACTAAAGTGAAGAATTCTGAAGACCTGTCAGCAGAAACAATGGCAAAGTAAGGAAGCAAACCCTGATAGATTGCCTGAGACTTGTCACCATCTTAAACAGTAGTATAGTTTTATCATGCTGCTGGTAAAATTGTTGGACAGTTGTTAACATGCAAATTTCACTTCTGTTCTCTCTTTGTATATCTTTACTATTTCATCTCAAAGGCCACCTTCATCTTTCTTGCTATATCATTCTGGTGGTCATCACATAAAACACTTGAAAATTGTTTAGTTTGTACAGGCTTTTGAGAATTTTCCTTCTGTTGGTAGAACGAAATGGATCGTGGCTATCTTTTATGGACTCGTGCTTAGAAAAGGATTTGAGTACAAGTAAGCTGGGGTGTATGCTTAGGTAGCCAGCACACATACAGTGTCTAGTATAACAGGGAGGTCAGGGCAGGCTATGGGGGATAGTTAGTTAGAGCCTGGGTCTCTTAAGTCATGTATTGCATGAGCCAAAGTCTTCAGTGTGTTCACTCAACAGGGCCGTATGAGAACTAGCAAAAAAGATGCAGGTGTGTTGGACCTACCCCAGACCTGATGAATCAATATTTTTAGCAGTGAAATCTAGACATATAATATACTTTAAAATATTCTTTTTACTTATGAGTATGGATGCCTTGCCACATACTTGCTTGGTGCCTGCAGTGGTCAGAAGAGAGTGCCAGATGCCCTAGAACTGAGGTTACAGACAGTTGTGAGCTACCATGTAGGTGCTGGGAAGAACCTGTGACTTCTGGAAGAGAAGCCAGTACTCTTAACTGCTGAACTATCTCTCTAGCCCTGGTATTTATATTCTTAAAACACTCTTCAGAAGCATATGATGTGGTCAGTTCCATAATGGTATTTAAGAACCATGGTCTTTAATAAGAATAAATTCTCAGTGATTGATCAATTACCTTTAGATTGTATAAACACACCTTTTATAAGCTTAGATATGATGCTGATGACATGCATTTTATGTATATTCATATACATATGTATATTTTATATGTGTGTGTGTATATATATATATTCCTTCACACCAGAAAAGGGCATTAGATCCCATTGTAAATGGTTATAAACCACCATGTGATCTCTGGGAATTGAACTTGGGACCTCTGGAAAAGCAGCCAGTGCTATTGTTTGTTTGTTTGTGTTTTCAAGACACGGTTTCTCTGTGTAACCCTGACTGTCCTGAAACTCACTCTGTAGACTAGGCCGGCCTTGAATTCAGAGATCCATCTCTCTCTGTCTCCTTGGTGCTGGGATTAAAGGGGTGTGCCACAACTGGCTGGCTGCAGCCAGTGCCCTTAACCACTGAGCTATCTATCCAGACCCAGTTGTTAAACATTTCAGATGCTGTCTACCTTCAGACATTAGCAACTTTCATAGAGAATGTCTAACCCTAGTTAATGCATATTTTAAGATGTGGCATTTAATGTCTTCCGGAACATTCTTATTTTATTCATTTTATTTTTATCAAATAAATTGATAAATTTTGTTAGAATTGAGAATTATTGTGGAGTTTATGCATTGGTATTTGTTCTAAATTTTAACCTTTTTTTTTTTTTTAAGATTTGTCCCCAAATAATAGGCTCATTCTATATGGCTTTAGATTAATTAATTGAGCCTCTAGTCAGTCTGTGTGCAAATATATATATATATATATGTATTTATATAAGATTATATATATATATATATAATCTTTACATAGGAATGAGCATGCAGATTTTTTTTCCTGCTCTGTCATATTGATACATATAGGTTTTTACTTTTTTGTTTTACTTTTCCAAAACTTTATAAATCTCCTACATTACTTATTCCAGAGACTACTCCTTATCTACGTTATCCTCGTTCTTGAAATGGTATTCACTCCAATAGAGTCACTCTAGATCTGTAGAGCCCAAGGAAACGGAGCTTTAAATATACTTAAATGTGGTAGTGGAAAGCTTCAGCCTGAAAAAAAAAACTTTGGTGGATATTTAATGATATTTTGCTAGACCCATTGAACTTAATTGACTTGGATAATTTTAGAGTTGGTATATATGTCTGAGTTTCTTGTAAAATAGTAGTAAGGACCCCTTTAGACAAGGTTGCTGAAGAATTACATTAGATGACACAGAAAGCTCATCATGCATGACAGGTACTTGCCTTCCATTGCTGCGTCATCGAAACTGCAGACTTGATGATGCACAAAGAACAGTGGTGTATTTAGGCTCACAGTTCTAGAGGCTGGGAAGTCTAGAGCCTGATACTAGTCTTGGATTATAGGATGGAGAGAATTTCACATGGTGAGACATCTCTTAGCCAAAGAAAGTGCTCTTTATAAAAGGCGACTCACTCATTAATCTGTAAAGGAGTTAATCCACTCATGAGGCCAGCCTCCTTATGACCCAGTAACTTTCATAAGTCCTACCTTTTACTACTATTATCTAAAACAAAAGCCAGTAAGATGAAGACTGGACATCCTTCTAGTTCTGAGTGTAATGCTTAACTTTTATCAATGCTTGTTCTTCCAGTAGAGACACTTCAAACTTGCAAATAATCATACTTCATAAAATATGAATTTGAGAGAAACAGTGATCATAAAAAACACTGAAGAAATTTTAGTTTTTCCTTCCACTGATATCACTTTACCTTTCACAGGGTGTCTTGTCTTTAGAAGCAATGCTGCTATGAAGGAAGCTTGGATTTTTTTTTTTTTTTTTTTTAACTTTTCAATTATCTTTTCAGCTGTCTTTTGACTCTTTTAAACAGCACTTTACCTTTTGGATAACAGTTTCACTTTCACTTCTCACTCATTTCTCAAAGTAGCTCCTGCAAATTGTCCTCTGACATCCACATGTGCCATGAACACACACACACACATAAATATAAAATAAACTGAAGCTGATAGTCATCTTATTACCCCAAACTTCATTGCATTATAAATGGGAAAACAGAGGATTAGAGTAAATTGTTTCTCCAGAATGCCAACCTTAGGTTAAACATAGTTAAATGTTTATATGACTATATTGAATGTGTAGGATGAAAAAAGGAGGATATAAAAATCAGAAATGTAGGATTCTTAGTTCTTAATCTGCCATTTCTCTGGCGAGGTAGATGTGTGGCTCTCTGCAGACACTAGGGTACATAGGTGTGTTTGTAGGGTGGCCCTGTCAATCTTTCCCATCTCCCACGATTGGTTACAGCTCAAAAGAAGGAACTAAGAAAGAGCTTTTTTTGGTGTCTTCCTTTAGCACTCTCATATTTCTCCCTCTTTGCAGAGATGTTGGCAATGTGGTTGAAGCCATGTACGGAGACCTCCCTCCTCCAGTCATGCTGATCGGGCACAGCATGGGCGGTGCCATTGCAGTGCACACGGCATCAGCTAACCTAGTGCCAAGCCTCTTAGGCCTTTGTATGATTGATGTTGTGGAAGGTAAGTTTTCTTTGTACTAACCATACCAGATTCAGTAATTGTAGGAGATATCCCTGGTACATTATTACCTTGGCCTTTATTTATTCTTAATTTCACACTTCTTAAAGTATGCCCCTATGTCTTTGTTTCTTTTTTTCTTTATAATTATTTTTTTATATTAATTACAGTTTATTTACTTTGTATCCCAGCTGTAGCCCCTTCCCTCCCTCGTCTCGTCCCTCCCCCTTTCTAAGTCCACTGATAGGAGAGGTCCTCCTCCCCTTCCATCTGACTCTAGCTTATCAGGTCTCACCATGACTGGCTACAATGTACTCCTCTGTGGCCCAGCAAGGCTGTTCCTCCCACGGTAGGTGGGGGGTTCAAAGAGCTAGTTCATGTCAGAGACAGTCCCTGTTCTCTTTACTAGGGAGCCTACTTGGATACTGAGCTGCCGTGGGCTATGTCCGAGCAGGGGTTCTAGGTTATATTCATACATGGTCCTTGGTTGGAGAATCAGTCTCATAAAAGACCCCTGTGCCCAGATATACTTGGTCCTTGTGGAACTCCTGTCCTCTCCAGGTCTTACTAACTTTCCCTTCTTTCGTATGATTCCCTGCACTCTGCCCAAAGTTTGGTTATGAGTCCCAGCATCTGCTTTGATACACTGCTAGGTAGAGTCTTTCAGAGGCCCTCTGTGGTAGGCTCCTATGTCTTTGTATCTTTATAAAATTATACAGTCATTTTTTATGTTGCCAGAAACTGCTCATCAACACCCTTTTATGGCTGTATAGTATTTCTAATTATATGTATGTCTGTTAGTATTATTTAGCCATTCGACAAAGAAACTGCTTTTTATTTTCTGATTTGCCCTGAGAGTCTCACTGCTGCTTGTACGGGTTAGCTGCCTTTGTTAGTGTGTGCTGCAGAAGGAGTGAGTACCAATAGTCAGAATTACTGAGAGCCATAGTGGAAGGTCGCTTGTGTTAATCTTCAGAATCTTCTTAAACTGCATCTTTATTTTTACCCAAGCATCACTGAATCTTGCTGTTACCAGGCGCAAATACATAGAGTTGACTTGGTTTTTGCCACTGTGACAAAATATTTGAGATAAGCAATTTAAGGAAGAAAGATTTATTCTGGCCCATAGAGATTTTGGTTCATGGCTCGCTGGCCCATTGTTTTTCGGATGTGGTGAATCAGAACATCATGCAGAGGAGACGGGGACAAACTGGCCTGCTCCCTCTTCCTGCTTCCTCTCAGGAGGCTTTGCCTGCAAACAGCCCCTCACTGTGCATTCAAGAATGGGTCAGTCTACTGATGAAGTTAATGTCCTCATTACATAGCCACCTCTTGATAACCAGAGCAGGTCAAGCCTTCAACACATGAACTTTTGAGGGGGGATTCTTCTTGAGTAAGCAATGCTATTCCATCATTGTGAATATGAGGAGTAATATATGAGTATTGCTTACCTGATGATACGGGCAAAGGCAAGGGTTTGTAAAACTCCAATAGCATAGGAAGTAATCAAAGTATCTACTGGAATTCCACAGAGCTAAGAAGCTTCCAGTCTTCTTTATCAAAATATTCATCAATCGAGCAAACCCAGCAATTCAGCAATTCAGCAATCCAGCAGTAGCAAGCCCAGCAGAGGGACCAGCTGCTACCACAGACCCTCTCAGCATCTCCCACTTACACCCTCTCTCAAGAATCCCTAGAATTAAACTATCTGCAGCTGTTAAAGAATCACACTCCTGCTAGAACATGAGACTCATTGTAGTTAGCTGCTGTGGATAATCTGAAGCAGCTCTATACCCCATACCTGGGATTAAAACAAAAACATTCATATAGCGTAACTGGGTTTTAAAAGAAACCAAAATTCTCACTACAGGGGTTCCTCAAAAATTGGAAGTAGAACTGCCATATAATACAGTTCTACCCTTTTTGGATATATACCTGAAGGACTCTGAAGTTGGAATATCAGAGACATTAGAATCCATGTTTATAGCTGCTTTGTTCTCAATAGCTAGGAAATGGAACTAGCCTCGTCCAGGATAGATGAATAGATTTTTTTTAAATGTGGTACATATGTGCAATAAAATTTTATGCAGCCATAAGAAAAATGAAATTGTGACTTTGCGGGAAAATTGAAGCAACTGTCAGTCATTGTTAAGCAAAATAAGACTCAGGGAAATATTGCATGTTTTCTCATATGTGGAAGTAAATTCAAAATTTTGTATGTGTGGGGGAGAGAATTTATAAAGGAGATCAGGAGAGAGGAGAAAGATATCTTAAGGGGGGTAAGAGAGGGAAATGGAGTATACATAACAGGACAGCAAAAGATGGGGGAAGAAAGAGGACCAGCTGGAGTGGGGCATAAAAGGAGTAGTCAGGGAGTGATCCAGAGTGATCAAAAACACAGTATGACATAGACATGATGAAACCAGTATTTTGTGTGTTAACTTAAGAAGGAAAAATAAATATTTCATAGAATTTGCAAAGCAAGGAAACAAAAGGTTTATTGATGTGGTTAAAATTTTTTTTGTTAAATATCAGGTACAGCCATGGATGCACTTAATAGCATGCAGAATTTCTTGCGCGGTCGTCCTAAAACCTTCAAGTCTCTGGAGAACGCTATTGAATGGAGGTAACTCACAAATCTAAGCTGTCTTAATTTTAAATGTTATGTTATAGCCTGCCCCCCTTCTTCCTTTCTTTCTCTCGTTTTTAGTCGGCTCAAGTACTGAGATAAACAGGTAACTTTCTAAGTCCTATCATGGAATGTATGGAAATCATTTTAAAGCAGAGGATTTTTAAATGCTTCATAATTGCCTCAGTCTCCTGCAAAGTGTCCTTCCTAATACAGCATCTCCCGGGAGATTAGTAACCCCGTCCACCTGTGTCCAGCTGGTTTGCCCTGAAGATGAAAACTTAGACCAGGTGGTCTCCAAGGCCTCCTCCTCCTCAGAAGCCTCATGGTTCTGGGGTCACTTTCTGTGTTTCATATGAAACGATGACAAAACAGCGGGTGGGGTTCTGCTGTCTAGAATTAGCAGTCTATATGAGATTTAATTCATGGTAAAGGATGGAGGTTCACAGATGAGTGGAGCACTGTGCTCTCTGCAGAAGACGACCTTCCAATCAAAGTTCCTGCACTCACTGGGCCATCTCTTAAGCCTCAATTTACTTTATAGCAAACCACCTCTTTTTTTTTTTTAAGATTTATTTTTTCATTTATGTATATATGTTTCACACAGATACACAATTGCCAATGAAGAATTGTGTGTGGGTACCCACAGTGGCCAAAAGGAGGGAATCCGACCCTCTGGAGGTGGACTTAAACATGGTTGTGAGCTATCTGACATGGGGACTAGGACCATCGGTATGCTGGTCCCTTGGAAGAGCAACAAGCATTGTTTAACCCCTGAGACAGCCAGCCAGCCCAGCAAAATCCTTTTACAATAAAAATCTTAATCTGTTTCTGAAGGAAGAGCCTAACCTGATCTAAAGGCCTAACCTTAAAGGCCCCATCTCTCTACTGTTGCAGTGAGAATCCAGTTCCTAGGGAATGAGCTTTGGGCACTCATTCCCCAGAGCAGCACAGAAGGCCCTGAGAGCTGTCATCTGCCTGCCAGCCCTGCCTGTCATAGGCTTGCTGGGTTCCTTGCACTCTTCTCTGAGAAATCTTCCTTGTGTTGACTTTCCCTCGGTGTCTCACAGTGAGCAGTAGGTTCACAGTGCTCTGCTGTGCTCTTCTTTGTGGTCAGATTCTCACGGTCAGTCCTTGCTGTAGTAGCACCTTGGGCGGACTGTTTCGGCCTCCTCAGTGAAGTAAAGCAGTTCCTCTGACTCTTGCTCTGTTGTATCAGTGTTGTCTGTGTGTCCTCATGCTGTGCTTCTCGTGCAGACTGACACACAGCACCCTCTGAAGTGCTGCAGGTTCCTTACTACAGCTGTACTAGCCAGGGTGAGAGTGGTGGTTGTCTGCACAGGAGCACATGGCGACTGCAGCTTCTGGTTAGACCCCACAGAACCTCCAGAATTACTCTCTCCTTCATGCTGTTGTGCTGAGATGAATTTGGAGTAACTTCTCTCCTTTCTCTTTTTTCTTTTTTAGTGTGAAGAGTGGCCAGATCCGAAACCTAGAGTCTGCTCGTGTCTCAATGGTCGGTCAAGTCAAACAGTAGGTCTATCTCTTTGCCTGGTTAGAGGATGAAAGATAGGAAAAACTAGGTTAGAAATTAGATTGCTCCTTTGTTCCTACCCTTATTCTGCCATGCTGGGAAATGCCTTTGTAAAAATCTGTCACTCACCCTTCAATTACAAAAAAATATTTTCAAAACATTTTTAGACACTGAGTGTAACTTGATCATATTCTTTTTTTCCCTGACAACTCCCAGAGGCTGGAAGCCTACCTCTCTACACACCCAACTTTGGTGTTCGTTCTTCTTTCTCAAACAAGAAAAACAACAAAAAACTAAACCCAAAACAAACTAAAAAAGAAAAGACAAAAAAATACCAAAACAAAAGAAAAAATGCACAGAGAAACATGGAGTCTGTGGGGAAACTACTGCTATTGTCTGCACAACTGGACAGTGTGCAGAGAATGAGAGTTGTCCCTTCAATTTCTCTGTCCCTCCTCCCTCCCTTTCTTATTCTCTGTTCTGCCTTGTCAAGCTGTGTTCTCAAAGGCAAAATAAATTGTCTCTATTGTACAGAGCAAACTCTGCCTCTAGCTGCCTTCAGGCCTTAAACTCACATTAACACCTGCCAGTAAGCTTTTAGAAAACCAAAACAAAACAAAAAACCATTTTATTGCTTCTTTGTGAATTTCACATCATGCACTCCAATCCCACTCATCTCCCCGTCCCCTTGTACCCGCCCTCCACCCTTGCAAACCCCCCACCACCAAGCAAAGCAGCAAATCTTGTGGAAGCTGTAGTGTGTCACAGTGTGTGCCCAGTGTCCCCTTTTGCCCAAACAGCTCTTCTTGCAAATGTTCATTGCAATGACTTGGTCTGGTGAGAGGCTTCTGGCTTCTGCTTCTCTATCCATACTGGAACCTCACTGGGACTCCTCTCAGGTATCCTTTTACTGCCTTGTGTCATGGAGATCCTGTAGTTTTGTATCTGTAAGACTGGCCCCTTCATACACTACAGCAGTTCATTGGGGTAGATGCTGGGCTGGGCCAATTCAATTCCAGGATCTGCACTGAGAGGTATCTGAGCTAGTCAGCCCTTGGGCTCTCCTGTTCTCAGATCCCCAGGGTCAGCTCTCCCACGATGCCCAAGTGAGAGCAATTCAGCACAGCCCTCAGACAACAACATGTTCCCCTGGGCAGCAGCCCAGACCAGCGACGCGTTCCTGGCCTGTGGTGTTAACAGACCCCTGCTGCTGCAGGGGTATGGACCCAGACATGGCCCCCCTGTGGCAGCACAGGCCAGGACCCCACCGTGGTCCCAGGCGGCATCATCAGCTACTCACATCAGACAGTTCCTCACTGTCCTCGAATTTCCAGACTCTCTTCATTGTGCACACATCCTCCTGTTTATCTTTCTCTTCCATTTCTCCACCACTGACTTGCTCCTCTTGGTGGCACCTGGGTTTTCTGAGTGTCAGACATCATCACAGGAGTGTTACCCCCTGCTTGTGTATTATGGCGCTGGGCAGCGGTCATCTCGGGCATGGTCTGCTAGGCTGGCTTCCTGTCTGAGCCCCCTGCTGAAACCCTTCTTGCCGACAAGTCTCCGTTCTTCTGCCGAATCTTGTTTCTGTCATCTCTGTTTGCTTGTTTTTGTTTTTTGAGACACGGTTTCTCTGTAGCTCTAGCTGTCCTAGAACCTGCTCTGTAGATCTGGCCTCAGACTCACAGAAATCTACCTGCCTCTGCCTCCCAAGTGCTGGGATTAAAGGCATGTACCACTACCGCCTGGCAGGAAGTAACATTTTTAAGAAAAATGCAACAGTAGTTGTTTGGGTTTGATGTTAAACCTGCAGGGTTCTGCTGCCCATGGTCATTATAATTGGCAGCTTCTCATCAGCCAGCTGTTACATAGGACTTTTTTCCTATGCTCTTTGGGCCTTGTTCTTAACTCTTCAGGACTACTTCATAGAATTTCTATGAGGGTTATATAAACATACCAATAAAACCACTGTCATTATCCAGAGGATAGCCACTCCTTTTTTGGCTCCTTATTTGTATAAGAACTGAAAACTGGCCACTAGCATATAGTGACACATTTGTCATGACCACCCTCAGCCCTAAAAACACACATCCTGCTCCTAGGAACAGTTTTAGCTGTAACTTTTTGTAGTTGTTGTTTTGTTTTGTTTTTTGGGACAGGGTTTCTTTGTGTAGCCTTGGCTGTCCTAGACTCTTATTTGTAGACCAGGCTGGCCTTGAACTCACAGAGATCCACCTGCCTCTGCCTCCTGAGTGCTGGGATTACAGGTGTGCGCCACCACACCAAGCTAAGCTCTAACTTTTGATTATAAAAGACCATAAGAATATCTAAGATGATTTGGTAAGACATTCATGAAAGTATTTTTTTTTAATCTAGATGTGAAGGAATTACGAGTCCAGAAAGTTCCAAATCCATAGTAGAAGGAATCATAGAGGAAGAAGAAGAAGAGGAAGAAGGAAGTGAGTCAGTAAACAAGAGGAAAAAGGAAGATGACATGGAAGTGAGTGAAAGTCTCACCTTGGAAAGATGGAGGGAGGAGGGAGCAGAGATGACTTCGTTATTTTTGTCACATTAGAAACACCACGGTAAGAGATCATTAGATGGAAGGCAGTGACGTGGCGCTCACCCGCTGGAACATGCAATACACCGTATGCGTCTCCTCAGACTTTCCCACCAGGCTCCGTCTCGCTTCCGGAGCTTCACTCCTTGGTTTTTCTTAGGGGAAAAGAAATCTCATTTCCTCCCTGTATCCTATGACTGTCCAGTTCTTCCCACCTTTCAAAGCTTTGGCGTTAGTGTCTGTCAGTCCATCTGCTGTGGCCTTACAGTAACAATGGAACATTTTTTGAAGTTGTGCATATTAAGTCCTATAATTGAGCCACATTGAAAGATGCTGTGGGTGCCTGACTGTCAGTGCTGTCTCCTGTTGTCTTCTAATTATATGGAAATAATTTCCCAAGCAAACAAGTTATGTTTAGTTCACATCTGTGTAGGTGGTGAGTTTGGTGCGACAGTTTGTTTGAGGCCAGGGATGGGAAGTAAGTAAGTACTGCGTTAGAGTGTGGGTTACTGACTTTAGGGCATAACGTAAGCATCTTCTTAATGGCAGGCAACATTGGTGCTGGCACACATGCCCTTGCCTTTGGGGATACTACTGTTACCAAGAGTAGTACATATTTTTAAAGTATTTTTATTTAATTATGATCGTACTGCCATGCTTAAGGTCACTGATAAGAATATTTTGTATTTCTTTAGAATTTATAAACATGTAAATAATGCCTGATCTGTTTGGGCCTCAAAATACCTTGTAAGGTGAAGGGAGATTTTTCTCTCAATATACAACTTAGGCAGCGGGATCACAAATTCAAGGCCTGCCTAGATCTCAAAATGAGTTTGGAGCTGGGTGACTAGTGATACCTGTCCTAAAAAGTACAAAAACAAGGAAAGCAAAAAGGGCCAGCCATGAAGCTCAGTGGGAGACACTCAAGCTGCAGAGGCCCTAGTCACTGCCAGTACTGTTTTCTCTCCACCCTACCTCAAAGAAGAGGCCTGCCCAAGGAAATCCAGCCAGTAGCAGATTTGGAACTGCGGCAGTGACTCACTTTTACCTTCACGTGCTGTGAGTGGAGGCATTTCACAGAGCCTGTCACTAGTTGTCACTAGTTGTTACTGAGCTCCTGCTTGCCGAGACCGAGAGGTACAGGTATGGTCTCTGTACAGTCACACACAAAAATTAGAGCAGGGCTTTTAGAGACTCCTGATTTTTAGTGCCTGTTCTTTGTTCTTAGTAATGTTTTAAAATAAGCACCATTGTATGAATTTATAAACTCCAGAAGTGCCTTTGAGGGACATGCCGAAAACATTAAACATTGAGTATCCATAAGCAGTCATTTCCCATTTTTCCTCAGCTCTCCTAGCTGAGACAATCACTCATCCACTCTTGGTCTTTGATTTGCTTAAGCTGAACATTACGTATAAATGGATTATGTGCTGTGTGTCTCTGTGACTGGCTTCTTTTCCTGTGGGACAGACTTCTCAAGTTTCATCCATGTTGTTGCATGCATCAGTGCTTTCCTTACTTATATGTCTGAAAAAATATCTTGTTGTATTGGTATGCCACATTTTAATATGGTCATCAGTTGATGAATATGTAGAGTTTTCTATAGTTTTTCCATTATGAATATACTGCTGTGAACATTCATCTCAACTTTATGTGTGCGCATGGGATTATTTTCCCAATTCCTGAACAGGGAATTGCCAGAGAAGTGGGAACTGTGTGAATTCTGGGAAAAAGTGACACTTTTCCTTCCATTAGAGGGAATGAGGCTTCTAGTTTCTCATAGAGTTACCATGTTGCTGTCTCTCTCTGCAGCCATCCTTATGGCTGTGAAATAGCACCTCATTGTGGGAGGTTTGGGCTATTTTGTTGTTGTTGTTTTGTTTTAAAATAAAAGTATTACTGTTTAGTCCAAGCCGACCTCAAACTAGCAGCTCCCCTGTCTCAACTCCAGAGTGCTTGGATGACAAGCAGATACCACATGAAGCTTGAATTTCCATATTACCTGCTGCTACATCTTTTCACCGCTTATTGCCTAGCTGTGTCTAATTCTCTTGCATGACTGTGTATCTGTTTTTCTCAGCACTGTTAAAAAAAATATATATATATATACCATTAAATATATATATATATATACCATTTAGACAGCATAGGGATTCCACTGACTCTGTGGTCACTTTGGGTGATGTGGACATCCTAGTCACCCACTGGTCTTTAGCATGTTGTGATATCTTATGTGCACATCTAGATTTTCATGTTGCAGTTGATACAGTGTCCTATCACTTATTTCAGTTACACTCTTTAACCTGTTTCCATGACGCAGGAAGTATGGGACTCACTTATTACTTCACCTAATGTTTCATAGCACACTTTGTGCCCATTCACCATCCGGTAGTCAAAAGAAGACACATGTGACATTTTTCGTATCTGTCACACTGCCTTTTTAGAATGACCATTACTATCATCGTCATGAAAAAAAAATCCAAAGATGAGAAGAAAGTACTCTACTTGTTCTCTCCCATAGAGAACAGACACACACAGACACACACACACAGACACACACACACACACAGTCACATTTTTTCTGATAGTAACCCTAACTTGAATGACAGTTTCTGCTGTTTCTTTAACTTAGGGTTTTTTTTTAAGGGGGGTTGTTTTACTACAGTGTGGTCTTTGTGTTCTTTTGCTGATGTGCCCTTTCTACTCACTGGAAGAAAAGTTCCATTTTGGCTTAATAATCAGCTGCCTTTGTGACCTTAAGAAAGTTTCCTAAATTCACCCAAAGTAATAGAAATTGTCGGGTATATTGGACTATGTTTGTAGTACCATTTGGGAGGTAGAGGCAAGAAGCTCATGGAAGCCAAAAGAAAGCAAATAGAAGTGAAAAAGAAAACTTGCAGCAAAAGTTACAGCAGCCTGCAACACTGTTAAAAGGTTAAATGTACACTGAGCTGTCTGGGCTCAAAAGTGTCAATTCCCCTTCCACTCCACAGACCTGGTGTCTGTGCCGCTCCTCCAGGGCCTGCCCTCAGACTCACTTTGCTTTTATTCCTACAGACCAAGAAGGACCATCCATACACCTGGAGAATTGAACTGGCAAAAACAGAAAAGTACTGGGATGGCTGGTTCCGGGGCTTATCCAATCTCTTTCTTAGTTGTCCTATTCCTAAACTGCTGCTCTTGGCTGGTAAGTGTGACTGTGTGCATGTGTGCATGCGTCCTTTCATGTGTCCTGGTGTGTGTGCATGCGTTCGTGTGTGTGTGTGTGTGTGTGTTACTGCATGTGTGCATATGTTTCCTTAGCTGGAATTAACAATTACCATAGATTGTGTGGCTTAAAGAACTGAAACCTGCATTGTCTTCCTCTGTGGCCTGCTAAGGCTGCTTCAACCTCAGGAGGAGATGATCAAAGAGCCAGCCACGGAGTTCATGTCAGAGACAGCCCCCATTTTCCCTACTAGGGTACCCTCTTGGAGGCAGAGCTGCCATGGGCTACATCTGTGCAGGGGTTTTAGGTTATCTCCATGCGTGGTCCTTGGTTGGAGCATCAGTCTTAGAACACAGGAAGACAATGCAGCTGGTCCTGATGAGACCTGATAGGCTAGGGTCAGATGGAAGAGAGGGAGGACCTCCCCTATTAGTGGACTGGGAGGAGGGGCATGGGAGGAGAAGAGGGAGGGAGGGCAGGACTGGGAGGGAATGAGGGAGGAGGCTACAGCTGGGACACAGTCAATAAATTGTAATAAATAAAAAAATCAACTAAAAAATAATTTTCACCCATGGCAGCTCAGCTTTCAAGTGAATTCCCTAGTAATGGGAACAGGAACTGTCTCTGACATGAACTCAGTGGCTGGCTCTTTGATCACCTGCCCCTGATGGGGGAGCAGCTTTGCCAGACAGCAGAGGAAGACAATGCAGAGAGTCCTGATGAGACATGATAGGCTAGGGTTAGAGGGAAGGGGAGGAGAACATGGAAGGAGACTTGCGGAGGAACATGGGAGGAGATGAGGAAGGGAGAGTAGGATTGGGAGGGGATAAGGAGGGGGGCTACAGTGGGGATACAAAGTGAATAAACTGTAATTTATAAATAAAAATTTTTTAAAATTCGAAAAAAAAAAAAAAAACCCAACCTGAAACCTATTTTCTTATAGTCTTGGGGTCTAAAAGTGTAAGAAAGATCAGAGTTGAATTAAATTCTCAGTTTTCTCTCGGTTCACAGACCTTCTGTCTGTGTTATCACATGGCTAAGAGAAAGCAAGACAGGTTTTTGGTGTCTTTTACAAGGACAACAATCTTATTACCACACACACCCTTATGACCTCATTTTATCCTTTTGTAGACCCCATCTTCAAATACACCGGTGCTTAGGGCTTCACCATGAATTGTGGGGTCAGTCCAGTCCATAGAGGTGTGTGCATTCTGTCATCTGGATGTGGCCTCATGAGCACTGTTAATATTAACCGAATGGGAAGTAACTTCTAACATGGAGAAACAACCTTAGGCTCCCCGCTGCAGCCTAAACCTTGTGGGGCACAAACACCGTCCAGTATGGCCTGGTGTTGCCCTGGCTGAAGCCAGTTCCTACAGCTCTGACTGCTCTGAGGGTCTAGACATGAGGATTTTGTTTTCATGGAAACATCTTTAAATGAGCTTGACTGGTGGCTTAGCAGTTAGAATGTTATTATTTCAGAGAATCCCTGTTTGGTTCCCACTATCCATATGGTGGCTCACAACCATCTGTAACTCCAGTTCTAGGAGACCCAGTGCTCTTTCCCAACCCCTACAGGTGCTGGGCACAGAAACGGCACACGGATATACATACAGGCAAAATACTCATGTACATAAAAAAAAAATCTAAAAAAAATGAGTATGATTACCCAGAAATCTCAACCTGAAGGTTTTCATGTGGTGAGAATATGGGAGTCAGGAATCGGGTGAGTCTGGATTGACAGAGCAGTGATGTTCGTAGCTCTGTAGCAGTGTTTGCTCAGCACTCGGTGAACTCTATTTCACAAGGCCTTTCTAGGGAGCTACTCACAGACTCTCCTGTTCTGTTCTAGGTGTTGATAGATTGGATAAAGATCTGACCATAGGCCAGATGCAGGGTAAGTCACCCAGAAATTGCTCTCTTTTCTGATGGTGGGGAAATGGGCAGTCAGAGGAAAATTAGTATTCTGAGATAGTGATAGTGAGCATTGAAATGACCTTCTATTAGGCAGCCTCCTCTTCCAGCCACCAGGTGACTGTGGGCAATTATCTTCCCTTTTCTGAAAAGTTCTTTTTTCATTTTTGAATGAAAATGAGAGTTATTACATTAGCTCTGTTTCCGTGATAGGATTAAAATGAAGTAATGCATGTGAAAGTTATTAAGGATTACATGGGTGTCTAACATTGGGAACAGACATAATTTTCTCAGTGTTTTCAGGAAAAATAATACAGGGACCAAAGGGTATAAATTCTGTCAGACGACATCAGGGTGAGGAGGGGGGAAGAGAGCTCCAGCAGGGTCTTTGCTGCTTTCCTAGTGATCCGTGTCAGCTGGAACGCTGGCCATGTGTAAAGGGAGAGCACTGATGCCTCAAAGATCACGAGGAGCAGTGGGGATGAGCACCACACACAAGTGCAAGTGTGAGGCCACGCGGCAGCGCATGCAGCAGGACCCATTTTTCTCTGTGTTAGAATCATGTGCACTAATGATATAAAAGATCTGCAGGAGAGCAGCCTCGTGCAGAAGGGCCAGTAATAGGCTTGGTGAATGGCATGGCCTCAGTTCCTTCACTGATGACACAGCCTTGGACCAGGCATTGCCCTAATCATCGCCAGCTGCATAACCTGTGTGACTAGAATCGGCTGTAACAGCGGGTAGAACAGTACCCGGGAAACGTGCATGAAAGAACCACTTCTGCAGCTCACACAAGAGCCACAAAGACTTCTCCAACTTTCTTACACTTTAAATGGAAAAACTGGGTCTCAGAGAGTTAAATGCCCTCTCCCTCTGCCCCCCAGTACCTAGCATTTAACTAGAGTATTTTGATGCCTGACAAGCACCTGCCGCTCATGCTATAGCCCAGTCCAGCCCAGCTCTAGTCACTCCTTGTTCTTTCAGTGCTGGTTACCAAAGCCTTAGACCAACACACTGGGAAAGCTACATGCCGAGTTGCTGCTCACTTTAATAACTGTCATATTAGGGTTTGCAGTATGACTCAGTGGTAGTGTTTGAGCAGCATGCTTGGGGCCCTCGTTTCAATCCCAAATACCCACGCTCCCCTAAATTATTATAAGTTGTGAGTTTGGAGTGTACGTAAGGCAGTGTGAGAAAGCACATCTTCCAGTGCCTGGCACACTGTTAAACACTCATCTGCTGTCTTTCATAACAATCCATTTCACCATTAGCTTATAGAGCTCCACATGTGGCCCTGCTTTTCCAGTCCGGCCCCATCGCTAGCCACTCAAGTCAGCACCATGTCAGGCTTCTTTATTTCCAAGTGTAACTGCCATTTCGAGCCTTCTCCCCTCCAGGTGTGCTATTCTTCCTGTGCAGAGCCTGTCTGGACACCTGCTGGCTCAGGGAGCCCGTGGCCACACTTTCCAGCCTGTGTGCCCGTTTCTATCTTTGGGGCTATATCTACGTTAGTGTGTGTTTACTCGCCCACTGAACCTGTGAGCACAGGAGCTGAGTTTTCTGCCCAAAGTAAAGTTACCCCAAGTAGAAGGGAGAGTACAGAGGGAAAAAGTGAAAAGTGAGGGGAGCATGAACAAGGGGACGGTTACACTCATCGGACTTGGTAGCTGTGTCCAGAGTGTCCTGGGGGAAGGTCCTCCTGGGCTACCCAGTGGCCTGTGAGGTACAGAGATGATGATGGGAGGACTTTTGTCTAAAGTTTCCCGCCTGTCTCTTCTCCAGGGAAGTTCCAGATGCAGGTCTTACCTCAGTGTGGCCATGCAGTCCATGAGGATGCCCCTGACAAGGTGAGTCTGTGCCTGGACTTGAGGACAGCTGGGAGGAACGTGGGTGCCACAGAAAGTAGGACAAGCCTGTGTCCCCGGGCTTATCTGCCACTGCTGCTCAATCTTTGCACTCTGCCAGCTCCCCAAGCTCCATCCTGGTGAGGCCTGTGGTCTTGGCTTTGCGTGTTTGTACCGAGCATCTGCTGGTCCCCTCTGTTTCACCCCAGGACCCTGTGGCTAAGATCTTTGTTATCCCTAAAGCCAAACTGTACCCTAAATTCCAGTTACACTCATAGATTAATAGGGCTTCTCCTGTAAGACAAAGGTGCTTGTAAATCTTCCAGGAGTAAAAGGTCCTTGTTCCTCCTCGCTTCTCTGGAGCCATCTCTTGCCGGAGTCCCCTGGTCCAGGCCCTTTGCTCTTCAGCTACCTGCACAGTAGTGCTCACGAGGACAGCCGTGAGCCTAGCACTTACCTTCAGGGGGCCTGGAATGCCTCTTCTTTTCCAGGTAGCTGAAGCTGTTGCCACTTTCCTGATCCGGCACAGGTTTGCAGAGCCCATTGGAGGATTTCAGTGGTAAGTATACACAAGCTATGAGTCTAGCCAGGTGGCTCCCTTCAAAACTCAAGAATCTGGGGTGGGGGAAGGGGGAAGCTAGGAATAACTCTCCTCCAGCCCTGCCTGGTCTGGGTCACCGAACTGGTGTATATTTTCTTGGTTGTATGTGGGCTCTAGTCCAGTGGGGTCTTACTGAGCTGTGATCGAATCATGCCTCACTCATCTCGTGCAATGAGGTGTCTGTTCTCTAAGGATGCTGTGATGAGAACCAGCCTTTGCCAGAAATTTATGTCCTGCCTCCTGCTGAGCAGAGCTTGACAGGCCATGAAGGGAATTCCAATCTTGCACTGCTGACATGTTGGGGAGGTGATTCCTTGTTGGGGCCAGGGGTTACCCTATGCATCATAGTAGCAGCCTGGCATCTGCCCACTATCTTGTAGGAGCACCCCCTAAACCTAATTCTGCCAGCCACAAATGTTTTCAGATGGCACCGTGTATCAAAGGAGGCAGAAGTGAAGAGTGGCTTGTCTAGAGGGAGAGTGAGCGAGCAAGCCCTCATCCTGCAAAGCTATTCGTGTTATTACTAGGAAGACTAGTTGGGCTATGTGTTGAGGAAGGAGAGACGTGCGGACCCACATTAGGTGGGCCTGGCCCACCTCAGACATCTGTCCTGCACTGGAGGAGGCCCTTGCTTTTCAGCCCATGTGTCACAGGAGGCGTCACTCCTGTTAGCCTCCTCTCAGACTTTGATAAGGCTTTGGGGGAACTTGTGCCCCACCACAGAAAGTTTGAAGAAGAAATGTCTTCTGCCTTAGACAACTCCTTTGCCGGGCAGTGGGAGATGAAAATGCAGGAGTGGTGGGCATCAGACATGATGGGGACCTGGTACAGTGAAATCATGACAGTGATGGTTTATGCTGCCCATCCCTCTGTTAACTGACCATCCATGGACACTACTGATCATTGGGGGCTTCTAACCATTTGGCATCTTGGTTGAATGAGCCATCCGCTGAGGCAGCACCCTTGTCTAGCCCTGTGTGGGGCTGTAAGGAGATGGGACATTGGTGGTCATTGGGGAGTACTCCCTAGAGGAAGGAGTAACTGGATAAAGCCTGCAGTGGCTCCCTTTGTAATGGTTCCCTCTTTCTACTCTTGTCAGTGTGTTTCCTGGCTGTTAGTGACCTGCCGTCTACTCCTCCCTCTACATCGAGCTCTGTTGTAAATACGTCGCACCAGAGGCCACTGTGATGCCGCTGTCTCCTCCTCACCACCCCACCCAGCCGTGTGACACCGGCTCCCTGTAGAGGGGCATCCCAGATGTACAAACCCTTTCCTGTATACCTGTCAAAAGCATTGTTCTCTAGGGCCCTTCTCCAACAGTGGCCTGTGCAGTCTGGGGTCCCCAGCTCTTCCCCTCCACTCCTCTGCTCCCTGCCTTGCCTAGGGTAAAGCCTCCAGAGCTGCTCCCTGGCCCTGTTCCTGGCATCCAGCAGTGTACCTGGGTCCACATGTCTCCCCAGGCTCAGGGATCTCCATTCCTTGAGGATGTTCTTGGCATGGTCCTGCCCTACCTCATGGGATGGGCAATGCACACACTGGCCCTTATTTTTCCCTTTAAATAAAACACCAGTCAGGTACCTTTATCCCAGTCTTAATTACTCCAAGTCTGGAAGATCCGGAGTGAGCAGGATTCCAGCCTTAGGTTCAGGGAGAGGTAGTGGATAGCAAGAAACCAGCCTGAAAGCCAGGTCCAGCCAGTCCAAGCACATGGCTTCCCTTCTGGGTGAGCCCACTGTCCCACTCCCCCGTCAGGGCACCTGCCCTGGGCTAAGGCCAGGCTGTTTCAGGGGCCTCGTGAGCCCTCATCTGCCACAGAACAGCCCAGGTTAAACACAGCCCATGCACAAAGCCACGGGCTAAATCCTGTGGAATTGTTTTTAATGGTCAAATTTAACCATTTCCATAGTTGGTCCCTGGAGGTGGGCCAAGTGTCCGATTGCCTCTTCTAGACCCACAGCTTCTCACCCCACCTGTGGATTCCATGTTACTGTGTAGAAACATCACAGACTAGCATCCCCAGTCTCTGCCCTCGTCCAGCTGCCTCAGCACAGCACTTCGGCCTCCCCCTGCTGCCCAGGCACGCCATTTCCACGGGCAGGGAGGGGCAGCCCCTTGACGCCCATCTTTCTGTGACTGTCTTAGGTGATGTGTAGCCCTCTTTGTTTTTCACCCAACAACTTCCTACACCTGTCTGCTGCATGGTCCAGAGTCTGGGACCGACTGTGTTTCTTTGTTATTTATGATCTTGTTTAAAGAAAATAAATATCTCCCAACCTTTATTCATCTGAGGAGCTCTCCTGATTTTGCTGATCTTTTTAGGAACAGTTCATTAGATGTACTTGCGCCAAACTCCAGAAGCCCCTTTCTCCATAGTCTGTCAGTGTCTGTAGCCACTGGCCAGTAGCCCGTCCTCCTGTAAGCACATCATCAACCCTATGAAGCACTGGGAAGGATGGGCAGACACAGTGGGGTGCTAGGAAGAGTCATCAGGGAGAGAGGGACACGTCTTTGTCCACAGCCTATCAGTATCTTCCCCAAATCTGATCCTGAGATAAGCAGAGCCTGTCTTGACTACAGCCCGGGAACCTGGAGTCCAGTCCCATTTCCTCAGCTGGCCAAGAAGAAGACAGTTCACCTCTCTGCCTTCCATTACTCATGTTTTCTATGCCGGCATCCAGGGTTTATCCACAACCCAGGTTCCTAAGTTCTAGACTCGTGTGCCCATCTGTTCCATAGGTCTATCCCAGGGGACTTCCTTGAAAGTTGCTCTTGAGTGCATGGTTCCTGCTTAGTATGTGTCTGTTGTCCAGACCACAACTTCATTCTCATATCCAGTTTGCTGCCATGCCCTGCACCACCTTTATGGCCCTCTTTTCCATCCCAGCTACTTGCTAACCTGGACCTCATCATCTCTCACCTAAATTACTACCTTACCCTTGTTTCCTGCTGTCAACCCCTGCTCCAGGACCACTCTCTACACACCTGCTCCAAGGGCCTCAGTTTCCTCATCTGCACACTGTAGTGATCACCTGCACCACAGATGTGGAGGACCATACATGACAGAGGAGATCCGCTGACAAAGCTCCTTGACTGGCACAAGGCAGACTCTTGGTCCCTGAGCCACTGGTGCTGGCCTCACCTGGAGTTTGATGAGGTTTTGTCCTTTTCCATTCTCGTTGAGTCAGAAGTGATCTGCATTTTTCAAGTACACCCATGCTGGAGAAGCTGGAGATTAAATGTTCACTATGATCACACAAACACAGGCAGAGAAGGGCCCTCCTGTGTGACCTGAGTTCTGCAACCCCTCTTTCGATACTGCCTTTGGCCTGCCTGCCGTGCTGCCTGCAGGGGGCAGCACGGTCACTAGGCAAAGCCATGGTTCCAATTTTGAGCATCATCAAATTTACTTGACACTGAATCCTCAGAAGAACTATCGGATAGTTGCTGTTATATTCATTTTACAGGTGTGGAGACATTTAAATATTCATGTGGCTCAGAAATGACAATGTTAGAGATCAAACCCAAGTAGTTTTTACAGCACACTGCCCACCTCCTTAGAAATGCAAAGGACCCCTGGCAGAAGTCATTTGGGAGTGGGGCTATGCAGCAGTTATTTAATTCTACAAAGTCCTCCTTGGGAAGTAATGAGTTTATTGGGCTAACTTACAGAACATGAGTGAAGACTTACTGACAGGAGGGTGAGCAGGTGAGGTTTCAATGACTCTCCCTACCTCTTCCCGTGTGTGTGTGTGTGTGTGTGTGTGTGTGTGTGTGTGTGTGTTAGAAGGCATCAGTCAACAAGCCCAGCTGTGGTGATCATTTGCAAGCGAGCTGAGCTGAAGATGGCAGCTGTTTTGCTCAGAGGAACATCAGCACTGAAGAGCAAGAGGAGGGTGACAAAAGAAAGGAGACCTTTGTGCCTGGTGGGTGGAGGCTGAGAATGAATGAAGTGTTAATTGGGCTTCACTGGGGACTGTGCTTCGGGAATGATGTGTTGTGTGTGACCATCAAATGTGGGCATCCTCTCCAATATAAGGCAAGGTGACTGAAGTTCAGAGACAGATGTGCAATGCTTGCCCACAGACACAACTCGGGTGGGCATCTGTGCCCTCAGTTCCAAGTCTTCTTGCTACCTACCACGTCCTAACAGAGAAAGGATCTTCTTCCACTTCTGATGTCTAAGGAGTACCTACTGTGCACTGCCCATTAAAAACACCCAGCACAACCTATAAGCAGGCAAGAAGAAGATCCTAGCACCTTTGAGGGACTGTTGCAGAATCAGAAACAACATTTGAGTCAAACCAAAGGCTGTTCTGTCACTAAAGAAAGACAAATTGGCAGGGGAACTGACTCAGGAGCTGGCTCACCGGGCAGAGTGCTGCCACACACATGAAGTTACCTTCAGAAGCCCAGCAACCATGTAAGAAACAGTCACAAGACAAATTAGGTGGGGTTTTGTTGTTTTATTTTTTTTTTCTCCCAAATGAAAGTGACTTTAGTAACCTGGGCTCCAGGCTAAGGTGTTCTACCAGTAAGAGACAGCTGTAGGCTAAAATAATGCTAAGGATGACTAAGAGAGTCATAAGGAATTAACCACTTACAAAAGAAACAAATAAATAAGCAACAAAACCCCTGTATTTCCAAGCTGGCTACTTTTACATCAGCCTGACTCAAGCTAGAGTTCTCCGAAAGGAGGGACTCAGTTGAGAAAATGCTGTATAACATCCTCCATAACCTCTGGCTGTAGGACAGTTTCTTAGTGATTGATGGGCAGGGCCCAGCCCATTGTGGGTGGTCCTGGGTTCTATGAGAAAGCAGGCTGAGCAAGCTGTTGCACCCCTCCATGACCTCTGCATCAGCTTCTGCCTCCAGGCTCCTCCCCTGCTTCAGCACCCGTCCTGACTTTCTTTGATGAGAAACTGTGATGTTGCTTTAGTTGTGGTGTTTTACCACAGAAATAGTAACCCAACCAATACAAATACACCTAAACCTAAGTCTTTATAAAACATACATAGATAGTTTAAATGATCTCTTCTGGGCTGACATTCCCTCCAAGAGCCTGAGGCTACCTACCTAGCAAAAACCCCAACACCAGGCCTTTGGTTTCCCCTCCCTCCTACAGGCTTGCAAGGTAAGTCCCTATTGCTGAAGACACCATGCACTTCAGAACCAAGGCCCAGCGAACCCTGAGCTGGAAATGACCTGAATTCCCCCTCCCTGACTAGCTTTCATGGCACCAGAAGGTATCAAGCTTCCAAAGGAGGAGGGCAACCAACAGCTATGATGCCCATGAACCACAGTCACCAGCGCGGCACTATAACCCTAAGGGTGCATCAGTGACGCAGATACCTTGGTAACCAAAAGCTCAAGTGGACCTAAGGCTCACTCAACAAGATGAACGTCATGTCCAGAACGGAATGTAGCCAACTTCCCAGGGCTAGGAAAGTCGTGGATCTCGGAGGAGAACCCCAACCACATTCAAACATTTGTCCTCATACCCACGGCTAAGTGTGGTTCTCTCCCCTCGTCATCGAGACTTGACTTTTCAATGGAGACCACTACAGAAAACTAATGCGATCAAAGTGCAGAGTTGTGGAGCCGGGTCCCAAGGGCCGTGTCTACAATATAACTCTTGCACAAAAGGGATCAAGGAGCATTACAGGAAGAAGGGACAAAAAAGATTGTAAGAGCTCGAGGGTCAGAGAGTTTGCTGTGAGACTATGTCTCCCAGTAACGTCAGAACCTACACCACTATGGCTGCCTCAACATGAGCTGAACGAGAATGACACAGGCTAAAGTAGATGGGAGGGGAAGACCACGAGGCCTCGGCCCTACTCAAAACACAGGCAACTAAGGAATGCTGAGAATGGGAGAGAGTCCCTTCCCCAGGGAAGAGCACATTACCAAATGGTCGGCCCTGAAAACACATGAGTACTATTAGACTGAACAGGTTATATTTAGAAATATATATGTATATACATATATGCATATGCAACAATTAGTGAAAAAAATGGGCCATAATTGAGAGCAAGGATGGTTTGGAAGAAGGGAAAGGAAAAAGTGATGTAATTACATGATAATCTCAAAAGGAAAACAAAAAGGCATCTGTGATCCAGGGAAGGAGGCGCCACATTAAGCAGGGTCACAGTGATGTGAAAGGGAATTAATTGGGTCAGGTGTTTTGGAGATGGACCAAACAAGACGAGCTAACTGCTTCAGAAAGAGACGTCGGGAAGGTGCTGTGTTGAGTTGAGCGGCATCCTGACAACTGGAGGTTCAGAGGTAAGCACTCAGAACACCAAGAGGGAAGACTGGAGAGACGGCCGCGTGGCTGAGAGCGCTTACTGCTCGTGCACAGAACCTAGCTTCAGTTCCTAGCGTTCATATCAGGGTGCTTGTAACTGCCCGTAACTCCAGCTCCGGGGCATTTGATACCCTTTTGTGGCTTCTGCAGTCACCCACATGCATGTGCACATAAACAAACAAATGATATTTTAAAATAATAAATACATAAAAAATAAAAATTTAAAAACAAAGCATTAAGAGCCTAAGATAGCCAGGCAGCGGTGGGACACGCCTTTAATCCCAGCACTCGGGAGGCAGAGGCTGGCAGATCTGTGAGTTTGAGGCCAGCCTGGTTTACAGAGTGAGTTCCAGAACAACCAGGGCTACCCTGTCTCAAAAAAAAATAAAGTCTAAGATGGCAGCAGAGGAGGCCCAGGGCACCACCTTCCTTGTAGGCACACATATTTGTGGTATTGTCCAGTCATCAACTGCATCATCAACCAGAATCTAATACACTATAGCCTGGGTCCAGGGCTCAGCAAGTTACGCCAGCTCCTGAGGCACCCTTATTCCTCAAGCTGGCTTCCTCTCTCCACACTTCGCTGGAAGACCTCAGTGTGTAGCTAGGCAGAACCTCGAAGCCTGAGACTAGCCAATTAGCTGGTGTGTGCCAAGCTGGGTTACCTGAGCCGTTAACTGAGTGGGGGTGAGGAAGGGTTTTCTTCGTGGCCAGTGGAGAGGCTACCTTCTGAGAACGGAGGAGCCTAAGTGGAGAATAACATGCCATTTAAAACCTGGGAGCCCCACCCCCCATCTCTGAGGAGCAGGACGGCACGCAGGTTGGCAGTGACTCCTGCAGGTGAGAGGGCAGCTCTGACCCGGACGTGATTTGCCCAAGGCTGCACAGCAGCATGTCCTGGATCTGACTGCAACTCTCAGCCCAGCATACACCAGCCTGAGCCACACCAGAGAGATGGACAGGGATAAATGTGCAGAAGACAGGCCTTGTGGTTTGGATGAGAATGAACCCCATAGGCTTTATGTTTGAATACTTGGTCTCCAATTGGTGGAACTGTTTGGGAAGGATTGGGTGGTGTGACCTTGTTGAAGGAGGTGTGTCGCTGAGAGCTGACAAGGTTTCAAAAGATTTGTGCCATTCCAAGTTTCTCTGTTTGCCTCATGACTGAGTCTTAAGATGTGAGGCCCAGCTACTGCTGCAGCGTCATACCTGTCTTCTGCCGTGCTCCCTCATAATGGTCATTAGCACACACTCTGAAACCATAACCCCAAATACACTTTCTCCTGTAGGTTGCCTTGGTCGTGGTGTTTTAACATAGCAATAGAAAAGTAAGACAGGCTTAGTGACAGTCACATTCGCTGCTCTGTGCAGCCTCTTTCTCACCAGGCAGGTGCCCAGGGTCGTCAGAATCACACAGAAAGCAATTTACCTGCTGAGCCATCACCGGCCCACTTTAGAACCATCCGAGTAAGCTCACTGTATGCGCCATGGCTATGATTCGGTCAGGCTAAACCAGTAACGGTGAGAAGCCCGAGCTTAGAGAAGTGGGGTGGTCTCACTGTAGATGGCCGTTTTCTCTCAGGCCCATTCTTGTGGAACCAGAGGAGATAGGGTGCATAGGTGACAGTCATTTCCTGAATCTTGTCACACTCAGCATATATACAGGGCACATTCAAGGGAGCCGGATAGCAGACCACCAGAGTCCTCACCAGAAGTGAGAGAGCTCGGGAGGCTGGGTATGGGGAGTTCAGGCAGCAGAAGGTTGGGGGAGGAAGCAGACAGATGTGAAAACAGAGTCTAACTGCCCAGTCCTTTCACTGGTGCTTCTTTGGAGCCAGGCACACCCAGGTCCCCAAGGAGGAACCCAAACCAAGCAACCTCAATATTCTGTCAGCACAAGCACTTAGGCACTCCATCCCAAGAAGACACTCCTCCATCTCGGCCTTCTGCAGGAAGGACCATCAGGCTTTGCCTATAAAATTTCTGCTTCTGCCTGCCTATTTCAAACCAGCCCCTCTGGGGATTCTGAGAGGCCAGGCAAGCACTCGGGCAAGAGTGGAGATGTGGCTCTGACAGAGGCATCAACAGAGAACAGGGAGGCCGGGAAAGCAAGTGGCCCAGATTAGCAAAGGAATGAAGTCTGCTCAGCAAACGGGCATTAGCAAGGAAATGCGGTGGATACAGCAGAGAGGCTGGAAGGAGGTGGTCAGGGAAAGGGACCTTGCGTGAAATGAGAAAAGCTCCTGTGAGGATTTGGAGGGACAGGAGATGGTAGGCTCTGAGGAACAATGTCAGCAAGTCCAGAACAGGGCTATGGAAGTGGGGCCTGGGGCCTGGGGCCTGGCCTACAGGAGCACAAATCAATGGCACTACTTTGGTTTTTCTGGATCAACATCATGGAAGAACGTTCTCTGTTAGATGAGGAGATTTAAAAACATTTTAATGGCAATAAAAACCATCATTTAAAAAAAAAACACAATTGCTTTCCACTTTAAGAAAAAGTCATCACATGATCTACCCACTGGTGATGGGACTGAGCCCTGTGAGTCAGGCTCTTCTGCTGGAGCAGCAGCAGGTGTCAGCTGATACACTGTTTGCAAATTTGTGTGTGTGGTGGTGGTGGAGTATGTGTATGTATGAGTGTATGTGTGTGCTTGTGTGTGCATGTTTGTGTGTGATTGTATGTATGTATATGCTCATGTGTGTATATGTGTTATGTATGTAGGTATATAATACATGTATATATAATACATGTGGGTATTGTGTATGTGTGTGTATGCACAGCTGTATGTGTTTATATATATATGTGTGTGTGTGTGTGTGTGTGTGTGTGTGTGTAGAGTATGTGTGTGTTCAGTGCTAGTGAACAGAACCCAGGCATTTACACATGCTAAACAAGTGTTCTATACTGAGCTCATCCATTTTATCCTCACCGATGTCTGAAACCTGTTAGGCCTCTTTTGTATTATCCATTCTGCTCTCAGTCTCACAGCTGGAGTAGAAACAAATGCAAATTCTGGAGGGTTCCTGGAAAAGGCTTTTCCTCAGCTCCCACTTATAAGGTAGCAGCCTTCCTTCAGGAGGCTGTGCTCCCCTCTACCCATGGCTCTGGCTTCTCTGACAAGCTGCCATCTGCCAGCGCTTCATTCTTCAGGGTTGGTGCTGCAGGGTCTTCGGAATTCCTGTCCATACTCATGTATCCACTTGTTGGCCACTGAAGGAGAGCAGGGAGGGAGACGGCCTCAGCAGGGAGGTGTTCACAGGGCATGGGAGCACGGCCTAAAAGCCTTCTGTTTCTCTGCTTAGCCTAGGCCTGGCCAAGCTGCGCAGTTCTGCTCCTTCTGGCTTAGCAAGCATACCGACCTCCAGAAATCCCCCAGCAGATCTTGGACTGATTTTCAGATGCATGGCACTTGGCTCAGTCGCCATTCCAGAAGCCCCACAGCAGTGCCAACATGACAGCCACTTCCCACTTGCCTTTCTAGCTTCAGAGAGAGGTGCTCCTGCACACGTGTGCCCAGTGAACATGGCCATCCACCACGAGCAGGCCCACCCACCTCTGCTGTCCTGCTGCTTCCTAAGCACTCCCTGGGGGCACAAATGGTAGCAGCAGGTTTGATGGTGCTTGCCTTGATGCAGAGGGGGGAAGGACCTCTACCGTCTGACTCCTCTCCTCTGTGCTCAGAGGTGAAGCCTCACCCTGGCCAGGCCAGTAACCCTTTGCCAACACTTACTGTGGCTCTGCTCTTCCTAGGTCCCAGTTTGCTGGGGGGCCCTCATTGCTAATCCATTCGTATCACTGGTGCCGGGTGGTCTCATGAAACCTTCAGAAGGGAGGCTCTGCCTGTCTCCACCCACTCCCATTCACTTTTCTATGCCCCTCACTCCCTTCTCTCACCCACAAAGACAGCCTTACCCCACTTATCTCCCACCAGGACAGGACAGCCAGCATGAAGTGTGTCGCTGTCTCCCTCTCCACTCCTGTGCAGGTTCCACCAAAACAGTGCTGCGTTCTGAAAACAAGAGGGCCCCGCCCCCGGGGGGCAGAAGCGGGGGAGTCAGCCCAGAATCCCAGACTTTTGCTACATGTGCAAATAAGGGCACAGAATTTGGGCCACTAGATAAGGAAACTCTTTTACCCCCATGCAGTTTGGAGCAAGCAGGCATTGAAAGACCAGAGGGTGAAAGCATCATCACCTCATGGCCTGCTCTGCCCCAGGCCTGGCATGTGGAGACAAACCACACCCAGCTCTGCTCTTGGGGAGCTCAAAAGAGACAGATGTGAAAGACAGCAGATTAGGACAATGTGGTAAGTGCTGGAAGCCAGGTAGGCATAGGCTCATAGGGTCACTGCAGACAAACACCCTACACGACCCACAGGGTAAAAAAGGATCAGACACACAGCTGGAAGCAAGTACACCACAGTCCTCCTGCATTAGGGCCTTGATATCATGCAACCAAGAAGCAAAGTCAGGCCTCAGGCCCCTGAGTTCTGACCCCATAGCCTATGTTCTCCTCCATGCACTGTATCCTTATCCACTCCCCAAGACTCCCTTCAACCATGATGGCCTTTAGACTTGTAGAGCCTTTGGCAAGAAGACACATTAGACAGCCAGCCCAAGCCCTGGGCACTATCAGCTGCTTACTGGGTGCCCAGGGTGCAGCGGGCACTGTCTCTGTGCTGCAGACTTGGCCTCTCCTACCTTATTTCCTTCCCGGGTTACTAAGGGCAAGTTTGATTCCTCTGAACCCTGGAGGATAGAGTCACTCATGAAACGAGCCTCTCAGCACTGGCTCTCTGGAGGGCCACAGCTGTCACTGCAGTGTATTGTCACGACTGTCAGTGTCTGAGCTCTAGGGACCGGATTCTAGGCCTTGCTCTGAGTCTCGGTGCCTTAGCTCTCTGGGGACTAGTTACTATAGAGAAGCTGAAGGAAACTCAGAGTTCTCACCTCTGAGGAACCCGCAGTGACAAGGAAGACTGCCGTGCCATCGTCTACTTGGAAGTAAAACGAGACATGGAAATAAAATGACATCACAAGAACATGCTGTAGTGACAGACAGGAGTGGGAGGCTGTCTTTGGGATTCAAGAAAGATCGCTTTTTATCCATCTCCCCAAGCAACAGCCTGCAGAAAGATGGGTGAGTTCTACACCATTACAAGCATCACAAACCCCATCTTCTAGGGCCAGGACCCACTCACCTTAACCACAGGCACGCTGAAGTTGCCATAGATGAAGGCCGTGGCTCCTCCAGCCTCTACTGAGCTCAGCTAGCATGCAAGAGGAAGAAGACAGAGTTAAGATAACTGCTGACAGTCCTTCACCATCATGTGCTCATGAACTTAGAGGTGATTTCTGCACAGACTGTATGCTGGGGTCCGCTGTCTCAGTCATGGGAGAAATTGTGGGGCTTCTCACCACAAGATGAGAGTTTGGAATTGCTCCTCGTTCTTTTGCTTCTGGCTACCATCTTGATGGAGGGCTATAACAAGTAGATTCGAAAGTTTTAAAAATATTTGTTTAGTTTTTAAAAATTACGTGTAGGGGTTGGAGAGCTAGATCAGTGTGGGTAAGAGCACTTGTTCTTGATGGGGATCAGGTTTGGTTCCCAGCACCCATATGGCAGCTCAAATCACCTGTAACTCCACTTCCAGAGGATCCAAAATCCTCTCCTGGCCTCCTTGGGCACCAAGCATGCGACACACAAATATACATGCAGGCAAAACATTTATACAAATAAAATAATTAGTATATGCCTGTGTATGTGTTCACATGTGTGCAGATGCCCTTGGAGCTTGGAAAAGCTAGAGCCATGGGCAGTTGTAGGATGCCTGATGTAGGTGTAGGAACAGAACTCTGGTTCTATGCAAGAGCAGGCCCCACACTGAAGCGCTGAGCCACCTCGACCACTGCACAAATATTTTTGATTAAATCTATTTCTCTCTAAGTATCGAAGTCAGGAAAGTTGGCATCATAGGAACTGTTTATTTGCCCCACTGTGGTCCTCAGATCACTCAGATTCCTTCCTGGTTACCTATACTGAATGTGCTGACTAGTTCTATGTCAATTGGACACAAGCTAAAGTCACAAGAGGGGAGGAAACTTTGCTTAAGAAGATGCCTCCATAAGCTAGGGCTGTGGGCAAGCTTGCAGGGCATTTTCTTAAGTAGTGATTGATGAGGGAAGGCCCAGTTCATGGTGAATGGGGCCATCCCTGGGCTGCTGGTCCTGGGTGCTATCAGAAAGGCTGAGAAAGCCAAGGGAGCAATCCAGTGAAACTGCACCCATCACGGCCTCTGCATCAGCTCCTGCCTCCCGGTTTCTGCTCTGGGTTCTGCGTCTGTCTTCCTTGGATGAACTGTGAAGAGTAAGCCAAATAAACCCCTTTCTCCACGTTGTTTTGGTCCTGGTGTATCACCACAGCAATAATAACCCTAAGACACTGAGGAATAATTTGGTGTTATATTCCACGCCCCACGCCTGGGGGGTGGACCTGCATGTGCGTGCCCCCATGGCTAAAACAACCTCAGTTCTCAGACACTGTCTACCTTGTCTTTTGAGACAAGGTCTCTCTCTGACCTGGAACTTGCCCAGGGGGCTAGGCTAGCTGGCCCCTGAGTCCCATTGACATACCTGTCTCTGTCTCTCCAGCACTAGTCTCCAAGCCTAGATTTTGATATGGGTCCTGGAGATCAAACAAGGTCCTCATATTTTGCAAACATGAGGCAAACATTTTACTGACTGAAGATTCTTAGCTCTGGATGTATTTTCTTAGTATACATTTTCCTTTGTACTTTCAGAGAAATAACATAAACACTTGTAATATATGAAAGTATTAAGGACTAACATCCTGCCATCTCACCGTCTAGGAGCACACACATACGGTCACGGTTTGCGCAGATTAGCAGGTGGTATTTACGGCAGCGTTATACTAAGCCTGCACAAATGTATTGTCCCCTTGGTCCTGACGAGAATCCTGTGAGTTAAGATGGCCGTTATTATTCACAATTTACAGATGAGGAAACCAAGTCTCGGAGAGATAAAGGACCAAAGGTCACTTAACTCTTCCCAGTCAGAGCCAGGATTTGAGCTGCGCCAATGCTGTCTGGCCCCAATGTCCCTCAAAAGCATTTTGCTACACTTACAAACATGTAAGTTATTTCTGAATACGACTGTAAACAATGCTGCACTCAACACCTTGATGGGTGAAGTTATTTTTGCATTTTGATTTGCGTTCATGAGAAAAAATGTCAACCTCGCAGTTACTAGGTTAAAGCATTGATGTAAATACATTGTTTCTGATATTACATTTGCTCTGGCCGCAGGACACAGGAGAGCTGGTCCTACCCCGCCTAGGACACAGTAAGGCTCACGCTCTTTAATCCTATGGCAGTCAACCCCACTACCATCACCTGTGCTACACAGCAAGCACCAGGAATCCAGGTGCCAGGACTTAGAGAAAACACAGCTGGCTTGCCAGTTCAGAACCTGGAAATGGCAGCCATGTTTGGAGTGTTCCTTGCCTCCCCTGTTCCTCTGCCCACGTTCAGGACCAATGAGTATACCGATTTGCTCCTGTGTTTGGGGGAAAGGAGAGGAATGTTCATTGATCAATGATCAACCAGATATGATCGGTTCATATCTGGACCGATCTTATGTCTAGACTGAGCAGAAAAGTCACTAACTGGTTGGCTTTCACCTAAATCTTCTTCCTGCATTTCTTAAAGATTATTCCCTCCATACTTTATTGCTTGTGCTTCCCATAAACCTCAACAACTGTCTTGAGAAATATCTGCTGTCATATTGATATGGAGACGCAAGCACTGAACACAACTGGGCCCATCTTGGGTCCCTATGACTCTGATTGGCCTTGGACGTTTCTTCCCGTATTGCTTGGTGGGGTACAGGGACAGCCACAGAGTTCTATGACACTTTCTAGAGGACATTCTCTTACCACAGGAAGTGTGTAACTGGCCCACTGGGGGACAAGTTGGAATACTTGACATAGATGATTTTTGAACGCCAGCATCTGACTGGCTTTCTGGCTGTGCTGTGGAGACTAGATCCAGCCCTCTGGACAGAGGGCATGCCAAGAGACTGTCTGTTCTTCCACAGAGCCTAAAGCGAGGCCTTCATTTTGGGGTGCTATTGGAGCCCCAGCAGTCGGCAGGCTTACCCTTCCAGGAAGTCTCACCTACACTTGCTCCTAGCCAAACGACCCAGATCAGAAGCATCAACTAATCTCCTCCAGTAAATGATTGCTTCTAAAAGTCCCCGCTAAGAGACAGAGGATTGGAATTGCAGCAGGTTTGTGGAGAAGAAAGTGAACCTCATAGTCTGAAGGATAATGACAGTGTTGATAAGGGCTGGGACTGCATCCTGTGAGACCAGGCTAGGGATTTAGAGGGGAGGCCAATTGATCACTTTACTGTGTTATTTAAGGGTGTGGACTCTAGGGGAGAGAGAGGAGGTTTTACACTTACTGACTTTATATCTCTTCACTCTCTCCTCTCAGAGTCTAAATTGCTCCTTTCTCTTCTCTTTCTCCTCCCAAGTCCACAGGCTCATGGACTGGTCTATGCTTTTCAGTACCAACCAGGCTTTAAGATGGGAGGCAACCTTATCTTCTTCCTGTGTTGTTCAAGTCTGTGATCTCCTAGCTTTCCCCATCCTGACCCAAAGCCCAGGCAAGGTCATATTTAGACCTTCACACGCAAGCGCTGAGGATAGAAGTCTGTCTGGTATCCCATTATGTCTATGCCTAACCAAAGGGGAGAAATGCTGCCCTGAAGTGTACAAAATTCCTAGAGATTTTTGTGTTCAGTACCAGATAAAACCGATCTATGAAACCACTTTGAAAGCCCACATGATAGAATAGTTTAACTGGCCACTGAGAAAGAAGCCCTGGCTTTCCCAGCGTGAGACTCACATAGATCATCAACGTTGCAACTCGGTTCCCGGACTTCATCGTGTACAGGGGGCTGCTGGGCGACTGAGACAGAAATGGAACAGACTTAAGTGGAGCTGGGTGCTGTGGTGCACACCTGTAATCTCAGCACTCTGGGATGCTGAGGTAAACAGACCTCTGTGAGTTCCAGGCCAGCCTGGTCTACAAAGTGAGTCCAGGACAGCCACACAGGCTACACAGAGAAACCCTGTCTCGAAAACAAACAAACAAGTTAATTTGAGTAAATGACACTAGAGTGCAGGTGTCAGGGACAGCATAAAACTGCAAACGACATCAAGTAGACTGTGTGTTCATCTTTGCTGGGAAGTACTCAGTATGCTGTTTATCTGGACATTAATTTCTTTGGATATACATATGAGTGAATTCTATGCAAATCAAACAAATGATTGTCAAGTAGAAAATCAGGCAAGGGGTTCTGCACTTTAGGTTCTCTGTAAAACAAAGAAAATATATATTATAAAAGATGATTATAGAAATATCAAATCATAAGATTGGTGGTCAAAATTGCCCAAGGAACAACCAGAAATACAAGTTACACACCACAAAATTCACTCACTGTAAACACTGTTTGCTGAATTTTAGCAAATTTTATCAGTTGTCCATAATCTAGTTTTATAAATTTCTATCTGCTAATAAAGGTTTATAGTCAATTATGTCCCCACACACCTGGCTATCTACTCTTCTGTCTCTATGTTTTGACTTTTCTAGAAAGTTATGTAAACAGATTCATAAAATATACAGTCTTTTCTGCCCAGCTTCCTTCTTTAACTTGTGTTCTCTCTTTTTCTTTTCCTCCCTCCTTCGGCCCCTCCCTCCCTCCATTCCCCTCTCTCTGCGTATGTATGATGTGTACATGTATGCCGTGTGTGTCCCTGAGCATAGGCATGCACATGCCAGAGCACACATGTGGAGGTCAGAGGACAATCTTGGGTGTAGGTCGTCCCTCCCCACCCTGTTTGAGACAAGGTCTCTTCGCTGTATGCCTGCTGCATGTGCCGGGCTAGCTGAGCAAAGTCTTCCAGGGGTTCCCCGTCTCCACCTCCCATTTTGCCCTAAACTGGGATTACAGGTGTGTTCTTCTGTGCCTGGTTGCTTTTTAATGTGTACTCTAGGGATTCAGACACACGTCCTCATGCTTGCATGGCAAATACTTTTCTGGGTAAGTAAGTACCCAGGAAGTGAGTATTACAAGTACTGAGTCATCTCCCCAGCCACTTGACCACTACTTTTAAAGTTCTTGGAATCTTGATAAAGTTGGATCGATAGATCAATTGTAGAGAGGTGGTTTGTTTGTTTGTTTGTTTGTTTCATGGGGTTGCAATTCTTTTCCTATGCTTATCGGTCACTTATATACCTAATGTGTTTTGCTCAAATTAAATTATCAACGTATTATTTGTATTCATAGGTTTTATTGTGATATTTCTATGATTTGATCTTGTCTGCTCTGTTGGAGAGATCCTTTTAATCTCCCCAGTCTCTTAATCTTTTAATTAAAAATTTTATCCAAAACTATTCTGAAGGGAAACAGAGGAGGAATGATCTGAGGGAGAGAGGAGTGGAGGGAGAGACTAGGAGGAATGGAGGGGGAGAAGCTGCAGTCAGTATGGAACGTATGAGAGAAGAATAAAGATGAAAAATAATAAATAAATAAATAAATAAATAAATAAATAAATAAATAAATTGCTTCCGGCAGTCAGGTGTGGTGGCACACCTTTCATCCCAGCACTCAGGGAGGCAGAGGTAGGCAGATCTCTGTGAGTTCGAAGCCAGCCTGGTCTAACAAGTGTGTCCAGGCCAGCCAAGGGTACACAGATAAACCCTGTCTGGAAAAGCTAATAAGTAAGTAAGTAGGTAAATAAGTGCTATTGGCAATATAGGTTAGCAGCTGAGGTCACAAAGAAAGGAGAAAGATTTGAAGACAATCCTCACCGGAAAGTCCCCGAGGATAGTAGGAGATAGGATTTTATTACAGGCCATATTCTCCCACTTGAAAATTCCGGTGAAGAAGAACAGTGACAGGTAAGGAAATAAATCCAGTAACCAGCGGAACCAAGGCTGTCAGATAATCTGGAGACAAAAGCCTGTGTTCACGGACTTTAACAGTACTTTCTGAGAGCCCTACCAGACCTGTGCCTCTGAGAAAGAAGGCACTGGCTCCCTACCCCAGAAAACTGCCATTGACCCCACTGTTACCGTCGCATGGTCAAAGTGAGGCTCATAGTGCCCTCCGATCCCGTAGTTCACCACCTGGAGGTGTTCTGCGGAGGGGGGCTGGATGTCAAGGCCTGTGAGAGCAGCAATGCGCTGGTTCAGGGCTACCAGCATGGGGTCAGCAGTGTCCTTCAGCCAGGCACTGAAACACAGCAAGGATTGCAACGTCAGGATCTGACGATGGAGCTGACCACATGGTGTCTGTGAGTGAATGTCAGACAGACATGTGGATGAAAGAATGAATAACAAATGAATCAAGTCTGTTACCAGAGAGAGGGAGGGAAGGAGCCATGAATGCCTAGTCACCCAGTCATCCTCAGGCCAGCCCAGTCTGCTCGGCCTACAGTCTCATTTGCATGGCTAACAGTCTTTGAGGCTATGCTGAGCCTTGCTGAGCCTTGCTGAGCCTTGCTGAGCTGGGTGAAAGCTCACAGAACCCAGGACCATGACTCAGAGAGGAAGATGACAAACCCCATCCTTAAAATCGCTGTGCTATTAAGACATCTCCATGAGGAGCAGCCAGGACTTAAAGTGATGACTTTTGGGTGTGGTGGTGCATCCAACACTCAGGAAGCTGAGGTGGGAAGGTGGCTTGAGTCCAGGCATTCAAAAGCAGCCTGAGAAACACAGCAAGACCGGATGCCCCTACCAAAGGAACGGAAGGAAGAATGGAAGTGGAAGAAAGGACAGTAGTTTCTTCAACATGTCTCCCTCTCTGCATGATGCTGTCAGGTATGTGACCTTTCTAAGGGCCAGTGCACTCCTCTATAAGAGGGGTGACGGTTATATCTACCTCCACGATTTTAGAAGACAGAGAGAAACACGTGTGGAGAATTGTGTAGGGTATGTTACTGACTGCCATGGTACCCAGGGGCGTCTCAACTCTCTGGTCCAGCTCTGCGCAAACCAGGACAGGTCCAAGCCCGGTTCAGACTCTGTCTGAATGTCTTGTTGAGGTTCTGATGAAGCAGAGAATTTGGAGCCAGAACTGAAACCCCTGGACAAACGAGGCTGTGTTCTCTAAGCAGCGGCAGCAGCGCCCTGATGGATTATTTTGTTCCATATCATTATGCGGAGAAATTAAACTACAAGCTCTTGGATTTGCAAAAGTCACGCAGGACAAAATTAGCCACTGCTTTTAAAGAAAAAAAAAAAAAAAGCACAAAAAAAAGCACAGAGGCTAGAGAGATGGCTCAGTGGTTAATAGCACTCGCTCTTGCAGAAGACCTGGGTTCAGTTCCCAGCACCTACAGGGCTTACAACCGTCTGTAACTCCAGTTGTGGGAAGCACATGCCTTCTTATGCCTTCCTTGGCAAAGCATGCACATGGTACATACACTCCAAGAGAACAGCTTTTAACGTAAAATGTCCCTGATAATGGTTTGGGTGGAAAATGTTTCCCACAGGTGCGTGTGTTTGAACACTTGGTCTCCAGATGCTGCTGCTGCTGCTGTTGTGTGAGGCTGTAGAACCTGGGTGTGGGTCTTGGGGTTCACAGCCTGGTCCTGCCTGCTTCCAATCCAGGCCCTGTCTCTGCTCCCCCGAGATGTAGGAAGGGGAAGAGGTTGCACTGCCCTTTCCTACCACCAGGGAACCACCGCCATCACGCCTTCCACTGCAATGGACTAGACCCGCTCTAACCAACCACCAAAACCGACCTTTCTCCCCTTCAGTTGCTTCTGGTTAGGTTTTGGCTCACAGTAGGAAGTAGGGCGGACAGTCCTAAATGTACCAGTCCAAACCAAGGACGCTCAAATAATCCTGGACTAAAGCTCATCTGTCACGTCCCCTCCCAGAGGACAAGGACACTTGCCTAGAGGTCTAGCCTTTCTCTAGGAAGCTGATGCCACATTCTCACGTGGCTGTGAAGGGCATTCCTCTTCTCACTCTCTCCCCAGTCCTGTACTCACGGTGTAAAGAAATGGTTGGGGGTAGGTAGGGCCGGAGGGTAGGCCTGGCTGCACACACTGGAGCCTTGTACAGGAGTGAGGAGGTGGAAAGGGGGTCTGTACAGTCAAACTAGAGACGTGTGTAGGAACGCATTCTCCGAGCAGCATCCTGCTTCAAGGTGGAGTAGTTTTTGCCAAGCTTTTTCCTAGTGACGTCTCAGTTAATCTCCAGACAATACTACAATTGGATGGAGGCATGGCGTGACAGCGTGGAAACTTCCCTCACAATAGATTTCAACAACATGAACTACTGTCCCTCTAGAGGTCCCAGAAAGGTTGTTACTGACCCAGCTGTACCTTCAGTCCCAAGAGGGGCTGCCTGCAAGGCCCTTTCCTACCTTTTGCTGATGCGGTATTCCACTTGTAACTGCTTTTCCCCCGAAGCCACCACTGATCTCTGGAGCTGGTAGAAAGCACAAGAGAAAGACCAGGTGGTTCTAATGCAAAGGGATGGCTCATCATGCCACAGATGTGCCTTTCTCTAAACCGACAGTTCCTTGCTCATTAAAAATGTATTTTATGGGTGGCACAAACATGTCTCTTGCATTTAAAGAGCCAGAACAATTGTGTCACTACAGAATCCCTTTTGTGTGGGCAAGACTGAGCTGGGGAAGAGCATAGCAATTTCTCATCTCGGTTTGTATCCTGGTGTCAGGCCTGGGGCTTGAGCTAGGATAAGCACTTCATGCTTGTCAAATTAAATGGACACCTCTAACAGCAAGGTCCTTCTGGGGCAGCCTGTTCCTTCTGAAGAACCCTAGCCAAAGCTCTTCCTTACAGATGGTCACTGCTATGCCGCAACTGCCCAGCTCATGAACAAACAAACAAACCAACAAACCCCAAACCCCACAGACTTGAAGGTACTGATTTAACCGTTTCTATTTTGCCCTGAACACTTTTGTACGTAGCATCTATAGCCTGTTTTGAATGTATGTCCTTATTGAAAACTCACTGTTCCAGGGACAGAGAGATGAGCACTTGAGACTGTGTCTGCCTCTGTCTAGTATCTGAGTGAGCCTCTGTAGGGCAAGGAGTTGGCCCGGCAGGGAGCAGATGCTCAGAAATGGTTAAAGGGACAACTTAATTAACGAAGCCAGCTCCGCTAGCTCCCACATTCTCCCCTACTACCTAGAGCATTCTCTATCTCTGAGAAGTGAGAGAAGAGGTGAAACAATAAACCCTACAACCAAAACCCTCCCCTCAGGAGCCACATGCAGCTGAAACCCTTCCCCTCACGAGCCACATGCAGCTGAAACCCTTTCTTCATGAACTCTTTATAGCTAAGCCTCTCCCTTCCTCTAATGCAGCAGTCTTCCCAGCTGCTAACCCAGACAGCCGATCCCAGGAAAGCCCGCTCCTTTCCCCTGGATGCATTTCCTTGTCTGTAGGCACGTCACACCATGCACCCCTGACAGCTCTTCCCGGCCTGGTGTTCTGCTCTACTGGATGTACTGGTGACCAGTGGGACTCTGTCATTTCTAAAACCAGAGGAGGAGAGTTTCAAAGAGAAGTGCCCTCTTTTGTTATTCTAGAGCAAAAAACTCAATGGGTTTTTTGTTTGTTTGTTTGTTTTTCAAAAAATTCTACCCCACCCCTTTTAGGGAATTACTTTGTACCTAGTTTCTTTCATAGTTTTGTCAGTGTCTACAAACAAGTCATTCATTTTTTAGAGCAAGTATTTATTGAATTTTTGATGTTAAGCGCTGTGAGGGACATTAAATCTATGTAAGTATGTATGTACGTGTGTATGTATATTAAACCAGAAAACATCCCTGTCCATAGATTGATGGTGTTGTAACGGACAAGCTGCTATGAATATACAGAGATAGGCTTCTTGCCCCTTCTTATGAGGAACGGGAAGCCTTCCCAAAATGCTTATATTCATGCTACAATCATACAGTTTGAAAGAAGCCAAGAGTACAGTATTCCAGACATTCCAGACAGAAAGAAGAGATGGAGAGAGAGAGGGAGGGAGGAAAGGAGAGAGAGAGACAGAGGCCTATTTATAGAAAAGACAGGCAGCTGGATTGTCAAGGGCAAAGAAGGAGTCAGCAACAGCCAGGCTACATTGCTGTGTCAACACTCAAGAGTTTAAGAGATTTAGAAAGCCAGTTCTAGCAGTTCTGACCTTCAAAGATTAGGCAGGCACAGTGGAACTTGCCTATAAGCCCAGCACTCAAGAGGCTGAGAGGGGAGGATCCTCTGAACTCAGGAGTTCGAGGCCAGTTTGGGCAACACAGCAAAATCTTTCCCAAAGTGTAACTATAAGGGGCTGGAGAGATGGCTCAGTAGACAAAAGGCTTGTTGTGTAAGCAGAAGCACCTGAGTTTGATCTCCAGCATTCACGTAAAAGGCCAGGTGTGGAGGTGAGTCTATGATCCCAGTGGTTAGGGAGGTGGATCCTTGCAGCTCATTGGCTAGCCAGGTTAAAAGCTGGATTGATGAGCTCCTGGCTCAAAGAGAGACCCTGTCTTTAAAAAAAATAAGGTGGGGGAGGTTAATGAGGAAAACCTTCAAATTTAATCTGGAGTTATACAAATGAGTATACACGCATGAACAAATATAAACGCCACATGCATGGGACAAAATCATAAGAGCAGCAGTGCGCATAATAAGGGTTGAGGAGACACAATGTTTAGTGATACCAACCAATACATACATGGCAGAATTAACAGAAAAATGAAGTGCTATGCAGCTGGTAACAGAAGCTTTGAGTTCAGAGAAGGGGTGGTTTAGTGCATGTGGCCCCATAAAAGTACCCTGAAAGGCACAGTCACCCAGAGAACGAATGAAAGCAGGCCAGAATTGCAGCCAGTGCTGGGGGCCCTCGGAGGTACATGGTTTCTACTGAGATCTTGAGGAGAAAAGGCAGGAGTGGATGGGGAGGAGGCTTCAGGAGAGAATAGTGAGGCAGAGGAGGAGGAGGAAGGGGAGGAAGAAGAGGAAGAGAGATAAGTCAGGTACCATGGAGGCTCAGGGGGACCATCCTCCCACAAGCCCTCAGCTTATTCTTGGAATAGTCACAGGCCAGACAGTCATCAACAACTCCAAAGAGAGGTTGCTCAGAAAGGGAGAGTGGCAAGGTCCGTGCATGCTCAATACATGACCTTGCTGTGAAGGGGTCAGTGAGCATCTCTTGATGGGTCACCTGTCCCAACACCGTGGCCACAGAGCTGTTCTAAGAAAAAGGCTGCTGCTAGCTTGATGTCATGACAATGCACTGTTGTTATCCCCGGCCAAGTTAACAAACAAACAAACAAACAAACAAACAAACAAACAAAAATCAGAACAGACTTAGCCTGGCCTGGAGGACCTTCCACGTGAATGGATGATTGCTGGTCTCACTCCAATCTACTTCTGCTCTCAGAGTTTTCCTTAAAAACTGGAGCCACTCATGGCCCCATCTGTCACCTTGTCCTTCTCCACAGCCTGTGCGGTAAAGCCCAAACTCTCTAACGTGACCTTTGCTGGTGGTGTCTCATAGTCTGACCCTATCAGTGGTCATCTCCTGTCCTGTCTCTTGTGCGCTTCAGCCACCAGGCTTCTCTAGTCTCTGAACACATTACCCGCCAGGCCCTTGCAATGTGTGGCTTTGTCTTCCCAGAATACCCTGACCATTACTCTCAGTGAGAGAAACCTGCTCCTTCCTCTCCCCCCCAGGGCTTCCTCCCCCTGACCTTCCCCTCAGGTAACCTCACACAGTGCTTTCGATCACAGCACTGTCTTTGCTTTATGCCAGTGGTTCTCAGCCTTCCTAATGCTGCAATCCTTTTAATACAGTTCCTCATGATGTGGTGACCCCCAACTATAAAGTTATTTTTACTGCTACTTCATAACTGTCATTTGCTACTGTTAGGAAGTGTAATGTAAACATCAGATATGCAGCATAATTGATATGTGACCCCTGTGAAAGAATTGTTTGACCCCCAAAGGGGTTGAGACTCACTGGTTGGCAATCACTGCCTTATGCAGAGGAAAAGTTCCTCATCTCTTTGTTGATGGATGACTAAATGTCTCACTGGGTGGACAGCACACTTAAGGACATGGTGTCCATTTGGAAATAAATAATTCTGCCCCAAATAACTGTGCCTTCAAAGAAAATACAACAGGATTGTAGAGGTGAGATGAACTATCCTTTCCAGAAACCGGATTAAACAGGTTTTTTTGTTTGTTTGTTTTGTTTTTTTTTTCTTTCTTTTTGAGACAGTGTCTCACTATGTAGCCCTGGCTGTCCTGGAACTCACGATGCAGACAAGGCTGGCTTTGAACTCACAGAGATCCTCCTGCCTCTGTGCTTTTACCAGTTTGTTGGTGGAAGTGATATTTGCATTTCCAAATACAAGCTTTAAAAGCCAGCTCACATTTGCCATTTCTGTCTTATTCCCTCTTCCACGAGACTGGTAAAGTCCCCAAAGGAGGCTTTTCAGCTCCTGAACTAAGAAAACGCCAGGCTGGGTTTCAGACTGGAGCTGTGGCCGAGCTGCAGCCAGCCCAATGCCAACATGTAATGTGGCAAACTGTTGCGGTCTCCGAGGGTAAGGGGCCAGTTAGCCAGTGTAACTTCGCCTGAACTTACTAAGAGAGAAAAGAACAAGAGAGAGAATCAGCACTCTACACTCAGTCCTGGCTCTAGTTATGTGTTTCCCTTAAACCAGTTCCCCTTTCTGGTCTCAGTTCCCTCTTTCACAGAATCATGAAACTAAATCAGATAAGCCATATCTACTCTGTCTGAAAATGCGTACTAGTATGCCACTCCTTGTTGCTGTCAAGTTCTTTTCTTCTATTAGTTATAAGGAAAAGCTGACATTTGGGGAAATCTCCTTTTTATTTTCTGAGATCACTCTGATGTACAACAACAGGCCCAGGTCTCAAGCACAGTATTGGCTGGATTTTAACAACTGTTGATAGCTATGTATTCCACATCCCTAAGAAGATATTGCCAGCACAATCTGAGCATCTAACTCCCCTGGCGCCTCATCTCAATCTTTTCCCACCAGAGCTGAGTACAGCCATGCTTTTCCCCACCGCTGACTGGTCTTACGGAATGGTTGGCATTTTCAGCTCCTGGATTAAGAAAATGTCTTGCTGTGCCAGCCATCTGTTCTCCAGGCATGTGGGGGAACAAGGGGGAACTGGGGATGCTCACCCACGGCTCTGCAAGCTCTCGGATCTTCCGAGCTTCAGCGTCACTGACAAAGTCATGGTAAAGAGCTACAAAGGGTCGCAGGTGGATGACTTCCTTGCGGACAGGCTGGAGCAGCAGGTAGGGGCTGGAATTGGTCTCGTAGGAGCAGTAGAGGCTGGGGACTTGGTAGTGTGTGGGCTGAAAGGAAAGACAGAGTCTATGTAAGGAAAGATGGATCAAGGCTCCTGGGAGCCATGGCATCAAGAACTGGTACTAGAAGATGGAACCTCTCAGGCGTTGTATTGTCATTAAGGCATCAGTTTTCCCCTCAAGTTGCCCCAACCCCAGTCAGTTCCCCCCTTCCTCTCTCCCCGAGGAAGCCCACCTGGGAGCCCAGGGTCTGGCATAGGCCCTCGTAGGTGTCCCTGGTCTGCAGGTGGGGTACGTTGGGCCTCTGAATGACAGTCTCAGCCACTGCCTGGTGAGCATTCACTGCCAAGAGCCTTTCATATTTCAACACATTCCTGGCCATCCTCTTATTGTCTGGGCCTGGGGGAAACCCAAACAGGAAATACCACACATGAGCAAATACTGGCCCCAGGAAGAACCTTCAAGATTTCCTGCAGCTGGGATGTGCTGGCACATGCCTTTGACCCCAGCTTCCAGGAGGCAGAGGCAGGAGGACCTCTCTGAGTTCCAGGCCAGCCAGGGCTACACTGTGAGACCTGGTTTCATGGAAACAACAACAAACAACAAAACATCCAAACAAAACCAAAACCTTCCTGAAGCTATACACAGGACTGACACTTGGACACTTTAGTAACATCTCATGTGGATGTTCTTCCTCCTGAAAGAGCATCTGGTCTGAAAGAAATGACTGGCCTGGACTGGCAGGACCTGAGGAATGGCTGCTAATATTCTTAGACAGGGGATTGTGATGGTCAGTTTTTTTTTTTTTTTTTAAAGAAGCTTAATCATTCGTCCATCCACTCAGTTACCAGTCCACTTAGAAGATGTTCAAACACGGCTTATGCTCGATAATGGGCTGAGCTGAGCTCCCGGAGCATAGAGCCTGGAACTACTGGGAAGAGAGTGTGACAAGTAAGAACAGCAGAAGAGAGCTCAGTCATCACCTCCAGTACAGGTACCATCTGTTCTTCCTGTGTGTGTGTGTGTGTGTGTGTGTGTGTAGCAGGGGCTGAGCCCATGCATGCATTTTTGGGATGTTGGGTGCCTTTCCTCAGTTGCTGTCCACCTTACTCCCTTGACACATGGTCATTCACTGAACCTGGAGTTACTCATTCAGTTAGGCTGTCTAACCTGCAGGCCCAGAAAGCCACCTGTTTCCCTTCCCTTCCCTTTCTAAGCCCAGCTCTGGATCTTATGCTCTTACCCTCGGGGTAATCTCCCCAGCTCCCTGTTCTCTGAACTGGAAGCATATTCATTCTCAGCTCCACTGGGTCCTCTGGAACAGTGGTTCTCAACCTTCTTAATGCTTCGACCGTTTAATACAGTTCCTCACACTGGAGCCACAGGTTGAGAACCCCTGCTCTGGGTGATCCTTCAGAATTCCTACTAGGGGGTTGGAGAGGCGGCTCAGTGGTTAGGAGTGCTTCCCACTCTTTCAGAAGACTACAGTTCAGAGCTCAGCACTCATTAGACAGCTCACAATCACCTCTAACTCCAGTTCCAGAGCATCTGATGCCCTCTCCTGGACTCCTCCAGCACCCGCACTCACACACGCACATCCCCATACACAGATTCCACCATGTATACTTAATTAAAATCCCACTGGCCTCCACAGAGCAGAGCAGTATGGGTCAAAAGGGAGCTAGACTTTGTCCTAGGTACAGTGCCTTGGAGATCCAGGAGACTTGTGTGTTCCTGTTTCTACCCTCTTCGACTGCAAGGTGCCCCATGGACTGGTAGCCACCTGTGACCTCTGTGGATGAGTCTCAGAAGGAAATGCTGAGTTGTTCTAATGCTGCCAGAGAATCTGAGACCCCCGTGCTTTTCACCATCACTAGCACCACTCCTAGCAAAGGAGGAGGGGGAGGGCATACATGATAAATCCTTTCTAATAAAAGGAGAAATGAAGCTTTACAGAATGCAAATGATGGACCCAAACACCAGCAGAAACATTGCAAAGCCAGAAATGAATTCGGATCTTCAGTAGCCACACCCTATTTACCACCAATGGTAGCACACAACTTGGGTCACTAAGAGATGGAGATTTTAATGGATCGAGCACAAAGAAATAAAAGAATGTAGACTTTAAAGTTTATGTTTTTTATTTTTTGTGTGTATGTGTGTATGCATGTTCTTGCGCATTTGTGAAAGCATGTGGAAGGGTGGATGTGCAGGCTTGAGGTTGTCGTCAAGAGTCACCCTCCATTGCTCTTCCCCCTTATTTACGGAGGCAGGCTCTCTCAGTTGAACCCAGAGCTGCCGATTATGACTAGTTTTGCTAGTGACCTTGTTTTGGAGACCTCTTGTATTGGCCTTTACCTTTGAAGGCTGGAATTACAGGTGGGCCCCTGCATACACCTGGCATTTTATGTGTGTTTCTGTTGATCTGAACTCTGGTCCTCATGCTTACGAGATAAGTGCTTTCATAGGAGCCATCACCCCAGCCCTTTAAGTCTCTTTACACTACTAATTACTCATGCATTTCCAGACCACCATGGCCCCACCATGGTCAAAGTATGAGAAAGGAATAATGTTAGAGGCTGTTCTCAGCGTCCACAGTGGGTTGGTTCGGGGCTCTCTTCAGATAACACAATCCACAGACCCTCAGGTCAGTTTATAAAATGGTGTAGGGCCTGCAGACAGCTTATGCACACCCACAACATGCTTTGAGTGGGCTCTGCTTCACTTATAGCCCTGAGCACAATGTAATGCTACATACACAAGTGAGGAAACAGTTGTTACACTGCGCTTCTTAGGGGAGAATGACGAAAAGTTCTTTTACCAACACAGCTGGTTTCCTTTCCTTTTCTTTTTTTTAATACAAACTTGGTTGAATCCATGGATACAGAACCCAGAGATCGATATGGAGGGCCAAACACTCTTGGTAGATCCATTTAAAAGTTATGAATAATTGCAGTTTAAAAAGTACTCCCTAGGGGCTGGAGAGATGATGCAGTGGTTAAAAACACTGGCTGCTTTTACATGTGGGCTCAGTTACTTGCGCCTACATGGTGGCTCACAACCATCTGTAACTCCAGTTCCAGGGGATCCGACACCCTCTTCTGTCTCCATGGTCACTGGGCATGTGCACAGTGAGCAGACAGACATGCATGCAGGCAAAACATCCATACACATAAAATACAATGGAAAAAAGAAGTTCTCAAATACTTGGTGACTATTAGTGATTTTGCATCTTACTTTAGTAGCTAAATATTTAAATGAAACTTTAATAAGCCATCTACCACCAAACTAGGCAAAAATCTCAGAGCTGAGCTATGCAGCATCTCCTCCTTTGGCTGTTGACATAAGGCATTCCCTGAAGAGGCCGGAGCTGGACATGGGCAGGATGCCTGCATCGCCAAGTGGGCTCTGGTTCTAAGAAAGAACTGATAGCTCTCAGTAAACAGTCGAAGAAGTGAATGGCCCTCTGAGTCACTCCCTTCTCGAACACACAGTGTGCATTGATTTTCTTCATTCCCAGGTTTCCTTCCAAAACCTGGGTCTTCAAACTGCCTCTGCAGAAACTGGCTCTGAGCCTGCACTTGTTCTCATTGAAAGAACAAGTTGGGAAGAGGCAGGTTGACATTTTCTAAGTATTTTTCCAACTAACTCATGAATCTCCCCTTTTCAATGATCTGTGTATAAATAAAGTGAAATTAGAATAATAAAAAAAAGGACAGCTGGGGCCTGGGAAGGTGGCTCACAGAGCGCTTGCTGTCAATGCAAGGGAACCTGAGTTCAAATCCCCAGCACCCACAACTCAGATGGACGTGGCCCCCTGCGCTTGAAATCCCAGATTTTGGGGGTGAAGACAGGCAGACTGAGGGATCTCAAGGAACTTGCTAGCCTGGCAGTTTAGACAAAGCAGCTAGCTTCAAGTTCAGTGAAAGACTTTGTCTTTAATAATAAGGTGGAGAGACTGGTGAGCTGGCTCAGTGGTTAAGAGCCCTGATTGCTCTTCTAGAGGACCTGGGTTCAATTCCAGCACCACCACAGCAGCTCACAGCTGTCTGTAACTCCAGTTCCAGAGAATGAGATGTCTTCTTCTGATTTCCCCTGGCACGAGGCACACAGGTGGTACACGAACATACAGGAAGACAAAATAGTCATACACATATACTCATAAAGTCAAATTAAGAAAAAAATCCATCAATAAAAGAAGACACCCCGTACTCTTCTCTAGTCATAGCCATTTGCGCACTCTCTCTCTCTCTCTAACACACACACACACACACACACACACACACACACACACACACATATACATGCACAATCTATACACAAACTATATTTCACTTGCAAGAACTAAAGGCCAGGGGCCAAAGTGAGATGGGTTAACTTATGTCTTGGCATCACTTACTGTAGAGAAGGAACTCTCGGGAAAGGTTCAGGGCACGTGAAACATTTCCTGCCTTGTTAAAAAAAGAAAGAAAATGTCAATCAAAATAAGAGTATTTTCTCCTACCAAATCACTTAATAGTTTTTAAAAAAACCACAGTAGATAATAAGGTTCTTTGGAAAAAAAGCAGTGGGCTGGAAATGCAGAGGATTGTTTTTGTTTTCAGCCCTTCTATAAATCAAGTCTCCTTGTTAACAAATACATTATTATTACCCTGACCAGCAAACAGACAGAAAGAGAGAAATCGGGACAAGTTTGATTAGGCTTGGTGCATAGCTCAGTGGTGAAGTGCTCGCCCGGTACGTGGCCTGAATGTAATCCACAGTGCCACCAAAAGAAAAAAAGGAACACGAGGAGGAGGTGAGATTGAGAGAGAAAGTCTACTGAAGGTATAGTTTTTTCTTATTCTTCACACTTAGTAATTCCTACAGACTAGACAATTAGTGGAAGGAAGCAAAAGAAAAACTAAGATGAGCATTGCCTGAGTGTGGGAATTAGCTGTTCGCAGCTGTTCAGCCCTGGCCTCATCATGGTTGAAAGACCTAGGTCCAAGGGAGCCTTCAGGCTCCTCTGGGTGCAACAGAATGATGACTAGCTGACCAGGATGTACAAAAATGGAATTCCTCGAATTGTTAGCGTACTAACGTTTCATTTTCGTGACAAAAGCAATTAATGATCACAGTGTAAAATATATGGGGTACGATTTTAAAGACCACTCCATTGAAACCTAGCTGCTCAAGCTCTTCTGACTGTACAGAGTTTTTATGGAGTTACAATAAAATTTCTCATATGACTATTGTCTCCTTCTAATTTTGCATTATCCTTGCATGGTTTTCATAGCAATTGCTTTAACGGCTGCACTTTGTTCCACCCAGAAACATTACAGAGGACCAACGCTCCACTGCTACTGGAAATACAGATTGTTTTTCATTATTTATTATTGTGAATCATTCTGTTCTATATTTAACAGAGAAGTGGTTAAATAGCCCAAGAGCATTCTGTGCTTGCCAGATACTAACTTAAAAGTCGTAGCTTTGTAAACAAGCACCTCTTTTACCTTTACAAGTAAGGAAATAAAGTCAGTGACTCAAGTTTCCACAGAATTTCAACTTGGCTTGTGTGACTCCACAGTCTATGGCTTAATGACTGATTTAATTCTTACTAATTTTTAATTAAAAATATTTTATATGGTAATCAAAGGTTTATAGTGGAAAGACACCTATCAGATTTACTGGGAAGAAGTGGGAGGTACAATTCATTTATAAGATGAAGTCTTCTGTGCTTTGTTGCTTTTGCAAATTTGAAGTAGGATGAAATGTTCTGTGAGAGTCCACAGGCCAAGGTGGGGAGTGAGGAGAGGTACGAATGACTTCACAACATAGGTGACACTTAAGTGAGCCTCTCAGGTGAACAGAATTTCATCAGACAAATTGGGTGTAACATGGAGAGGAGAAGAGAAGGGAGGAGAAGCCTGTCACCAGATTTGCAGGGAAATAAGACAAATCACTGGGCACTGTATTTGTAATCCGCCTTGGGGGTGAACTGCTTTAGTCTGCTTTCTCTGAGTCTTTTCATGCTGGTTCTGTTTTCTTCCACTACTAAAACTCAACCGCTTCTCGCCCTTTGCTCACAGTTAGTCATTTCGATACGTAGCATCTGCCCAGGAGCGGTAGGAGGAGCACACAGGTGTATAGGTAGGACCCAGTACCAAGAAGGGCCATGGACAGAGCAGACTACTAACTGCTCTGAAGATGAATCTGTTTTCTCAGCAACTTGTGGGTTTGATCACCCACATGTTCCTTCACTATTCTCAGAAAAACAGAAGGAAAATGCATGCCTGGGGCTGGGGTATAGCTCTGTGGTAGAGCACTTGCCTGCCACACCCTGGGTTCAGTTCCCAAAACCTGCCAAAAAATAATTGCAGGGAACGGCCTGGTTTATTATTGAAGGTTATTAACTTTGGAAACTCCACAGAACCTGCCCAGTGATGGTTTTTTTTCCAGCCTTTTCTTGAAGACTATATAATTGGTGAGAAATGAGGTTAGTCATACAGGAAGATGGAAGCTATTATATTTTGGGCGAGGGATGTCTAAGTGTGACGCAGCAGGCAGCAGATGAGCAGTAACTGGGAAAGACTGCAGGGAGCCTTCAGGCTGCTACAGTGGAATGAAGATGTCACCTCGGTAGCCACCGATGGCCACACTACAGCTGGGTTCGGAGTCATGTGGGAGAGGATAGTCAAACATCACAGCAGTGCTCTGATGTTATCAGGGCTGACCTGTGAGTTACTGGGAGTAGGGTGAGTGCTCTCCATTGACCGAAGTCCATCAAATACCTATGTGGCTGCTGCAACAGCAGGTAGGAGAGAGACTGTGCTAGGAGAGGAGAAGACTGTCAAGTGGTCCATGCGTTGCTTAGCATGCCAGACTTAGATTCAGATGTGTGTCCTAGGGCCACCTCAGCGAGCTTCCTGGAAGGTTAAGAATATTTTTTGGGAGCTTGATCTCCTTACATTCAGTCTATGATGATAATAAAATAACAACCTTCCATTTTCCCCCGCCTCCAGGAAGATTAAACAGATGATGTCGAACAGTGTGCTGACTGACAAAAATGAGCTTCACCACTCCTCTACCTGGAAGCAGGCGAAGGCCAAATGATCCAGGGCGTCTTCCAGACTGGCCTCATCCTCTGTCTTCCACTCTCCGTAAGATCTTCGGAAGAGACTGACAGCTTCCTCCAGCCATGGAATGGCATGGTAGTAATCCCCCATGTCATAGGCTACCTACCGGAAACACAAGCCACAGCTGCAGCGTTAGCCCACAGACAGAAAAAAAGGAAACTATCTGATTATTCAGAGTAGGAGGCATTTGGACTCCAGAGGCTAGCTACTCTCAAATTCATTTTAATTCAGTTCACTACTATCTAACAATAGTATGAGTCATTGTACTTACGGAGAAAAGACAGGGTTCTGCATTTGAGGAATTTATGATCTAGGAGACAAGAGAGATGAACTCGAGTCTATACAGCATGGGGCAGAATGGCGCCGGGCACTATGGAGCATGGAGAAGGGAAGAGACTTGGGGTCTCAGCAGGCTTACTGAGCGGCACCCTAGACAGACCCTTCTCGAAGGAGGAGGATTTCAGTGAGCAGAGGTTGTGATGGAGTGCCTTTTAAGATGAGAGAATGGCAGAATGAACATTCTGCTCACATGAGTCGCTGGGGCCTAGCATGAAGAAAACAGAGAGGGGAGCATGAAGAGGGGGCACTGGCCTACTGCAGCCTTGAGTGTGTTCTTAGGAGGATACGGCAGGTAGCTCTGTGAGGACAGAACACAAGTAACTGATTCAATACTTTCGATTATTATGCATGTGGTGCTTCTTGTCCTTACAGTACTGAATCAACGAGGGCCTGTGAACAAACCATCGCTACAGCACAACGCATTCAAAACCGTAATGACTGGAGACAGCGGGAATGCTGCGGTGGCTGAGCAGGTCAGTGCTGATTAAATGCTGAAATGCCGGGCAGCATGGTAGCCTGTACCAGACATAGCTCCTGTCTCCTCCCAGCTTACAGTTAAGTAGAATACCAGACCTTCGGGGACACTTTCCTGGAAGTCAGTATTGAAGCAGCATGGAACTATAAAGCCACTGGGCTGGAACAAATCTTACAAAATGACCTCACTGAGGTGTAACTGCCAGTCAGGGCGAGACCTAGAGATGTTGCTAGTCTGCAGCCGGAATAACAGAGCAGCTCCCGTAGCAGCTCTGCTGTCAGCCCGTGGTGCTGTCGCTGGCCCTCTACACGTTTCTTAACTGTTAAAAAGGTTGAACTGAGTGATGATGATGACCTAAACTTTTCCTGTAAAGTTAACTGTGTGTTGTGTATATGTATACGTGTGTGGTATATATGTATATGTATATATATTTATATATTTATATTTATTTATTTATATGACTGTATGTGGTGTGTGTATTAATATGTGTGGTACATATATGGGTATGTATGGTGTTTGTACGTGTACAGGCTGTGTATGTAGTATGTGTGGTGTACATGTATGTATGTTTGGTGTGTGAGTTTGTATGTGTGTGGTATCTATATGTAGAAGATGGTGTGTGTAATATATATGTGTGTTTTGCGCAGTGTGTGTATGTACTTGGTATGTGTGTGGTGTGTGTGGTGTGTACGTGTGTGGTATGTGCATGGAGTGCGTATGTAGTACGTGTGTGTGGTGTATGTGTAGTGTGTGGTGTGTATGCATGTGGAGAGGCAGTGTATATGTGTGGTATGTATACATGTGTTGTATGTGTATGTATGTGATGTTGGAGATTGAGCTCAAAGTTTCATACATGCTAGGGCGCTGCTCTCAAGTCCGAATTATTTATCTGCTATTTTCATGGGGAATTTCAAGACTTAGCAATATGGTAGATTGACATGACTGGGATTCTTTCAAACACAAATATTTAGATATGTTAAATAAAAAACACAAAGTACAAGGTTATATGTTTTCAAAGAAAAACATTAAATTCCAGATGGTAGAAACAAAAATTTCTCTGAAAACTTCCACAGTGAGCACATTAGCAGATGCTTAAGCTGTGGAGGGTGTGGGAGGCTGAGGCCAACCCGGGCTGCCGAGTGAGACAGAAAGAAAAGCAAGCGATGAAGACAAGCAGCCTCAGGACACAATTACAATGCTAAGAGCAGCCCTTCCTCAGAGTTGCTCAGACGGGAAGCAGTCTGGGTGTGTATCAACAGGAGTCTAAGCTGTCGAATAGTCACATAATAGAACAATATGAACGAACTACTGGGCTAGAGATGGCTCAGCAGTTAGTGCACGAGCTGCTCCTGTTGAGGACCTGAGTTCAATCCCATTACTCGTATGGAGGTCCACGACTGTCTATCACGCCAGTTCTAGGGGATCTGATGTCCTCTTCTGACTTCACACACACACAGGAGCAAAACACTCATACACATAACATAAGAAAATGTTTTTTAAAATGAATTATTAATACATACAACAGCATGAATGCATTCTATAGTATAAACTTCAGAGTGAAGAAACCAGCCCCCTGCGAGGCAGAGGACACTGGTGACCTGGGTGGCAGTAAGGTAGTAAGAGTAAGAAGGAAAACCTTGTAATTAAATATAGCCAAATTTGAAAATGTATTTCACTTCATTTATAGGTATAATTGCTTTTTAATATATAAGATAAATAGACAGACAGACAGACAGATAAATCGATCTGCTTTTCATATTGTTTCATGTACTGCCCTTACATTTGAAATGTGTTGTCTTTCAAATAAGTACAGAAATAAATAAAGGTTTCCAACAAGATTGTCAGGAATTTGGCTTACTAAATTTTCAGTATATGGCTTATAGTTTTCAATACATGGCCAAGAGGCTTCATTAACAACCTTTTACTTCTGCTGTGCTCCCAGGCACTCGAACTAGCCATGTGCATTACAGGACTCTCATTCTGCTCAAGACTGCAGAGAGAGAAGCAAGAAGCATAGAGGCTTGCTTTGCATACATCTGGGAGACTGATTCCCCAGTCTTGGAACTAGGAGCCATGAAGCCCACTGTAGATCTGCTAACGAACACTGGGTGGGCAGGGTAAGGAAAAAACTACTCCTTCCTGCAATAAGTATCTTCAAAAGGAAAAATAGGAACAATAATTTACTGTATGCCTTTTGAAGGTAAGGGTAGGCCAAGAGTATATATTACAAAAACCTCAATATGAGTAAAAATCATCTAAATATACCCATTGGAGGTTCCTGAGGTCTAGTGGTTGTTTTGCACTAACTTAACTCCATGTTTCTAAGTACTTAGAGAACATTGCAAAGGATCCCAGAGCCGCTCAGGAGGCTCCTTCTGTGATCTGGAACCCCTTCACATCACCATCTGGAACCCCTTTTAACCCTTTCCTTTGTTTCCCTCTCACTGGTTCATATACTGGCAGGGTATATAGTGTTTAATTCTTGGCCTAGTTTGTGTCTACCAGCCTGGCATATTTAGTTAAATCATTTTGTATGTAAAGGATGTAGCTCAGTTGGTTAAGTAGTTAGTTAGCACGCAGGAGACCCTAGGTTTGCTTCCCAGCACTGCGGAAACTGGGTATGGTATAATCCCAGCACTGTAGAGGTAGAGGCAGGCAAAACCTGTCAAGTTTCACACCAGCCTGGGATATACACAATACCCTGGGTGGGGGATGGGAGGAGAAACGCTATTCACTCTCGAGTGTCCTAAGTATAAGATGACTTCATTTTCCCATGGCAGGAGCATAGGGTTTAGAGCTAAAAGATGGGGTTCAAATTTGGTTCTGATGCTTTGTGTTATGCAGTCCTAGTGATCTACCCTATCTGAACCTTGGTTTCCCCCTCTGAGAACAGGGACAATATCAGCTGTCAATGTTTACCACAAGCATAGGGGACGCATAGTGTTGAGACACCGTTCACCCATAAGAAATGAGCCCTGAGCAGTCGCTCCTCTTTGCACGTCACCTTGCCGACTTGGAAGCAGTCGTCCGCCGTGAGGGAGAAGAGCTGCCTGGGGCTGTACAGGTCAGTGGTGGAGGAGCCGGTGACCCTCTGGAAGACGCCTTGGGCCAGGCCCTTCACGTTGAGCATGTATACATCCTGCAGCCGCATCAGGGCCCTTGCTGCTCCCTCAAGGTCCTCGAAGACAGGAAGGTCTTGCTCTACCTTCTCATAACCATCCTTCAGAGCTGTAAAAGTAGTAAGACTGTGACCCAGCCTCCAAACACAGGCGATGGGCATTTACCTGTTCAAAGTGGCCCCGGCAGCTGGCTCAGTTCCTGACATGCAGTGGATTCCTTTTGTTAAAGGTGTGTGTGTGTGTGTGTGTGTGTGCCCGCCCACAGGTGACCTCAAGAGTAGCACATGGGATACCCTGGAGCTGGAGTTAAAGGAAGTTGTGAACTGCTGGGATGTGGGCACTGGGATCTGAGCTGGGTCCTCCTGGAAGAGAGCAGCAAGTGCTCTTAACCACTGAGGCATCTCTCCATTCCAACAGAGTGGATTCTTAACATGACGTTAATGTTAAGGGTAAATGTTAATGAATGTTCTGGGTAAAGGACATTCAAAATACTTGCAGGAATAGGTAAGAAGAAGTAAGATGCACAACTTTGTCATATTGTCCTACCCTACATATATATGTCTCTAGAAGTCTTGCCCTTTAGCAAAAGGCAACTCTTTTTCTTAACTGCCCCAAACTAACAAACTTCCTCTAGTGCAAGGTAAGATAAATTAGGAAAGTGATTTGTTACAGATCACATTACATTATTCTCATTTTCAAGTTTAAAAACCTGAAATAGAAACTACTAGCAGGCCATGGCTTTCTGCAGATAATCGAATACATAAAACCACACATTTAAATGGGTGGATATACACTTCTTCACCTGACTGTAGTGGAAATCAAGTGAGGTAACAGATGTGAAGGCATTTTGTAATCTAAAATCATAAACCTATTAGCAAGGAAACCAACTCTATAGACTCAAAAGGGGCTTAGGAGTTCAAGTAATTCCTACCTATTGCTAATCCTAATTGTAACTCACTGGAATCTCCCTCCTTACCAGTGAATCAGGAGCTAGATGCTTCTCCCATATTTCACAGCCCTCCTCATTACCTCGGATGTTCTCAGTGGCCTCCAGACTGTGCACCACATTCCTCCAGTCAGACTGCAGACGCTTGATGAGTGTGAAGGCAAGTAGAGGGTTCACTACAGGGCTTTTCACATCCTTGTGCAAAGAAAGAACCTTGTCATAGAATCTGAAAGAAATGAGAAAGAGTTATCTCACCCCTAGACACAACTGCTCTAGCCCAGGAAGGCTGGCATGATGTGAACGGCTAGATTAAGAGCTGGGTACTGTGGGACCTGCCTATGGACCTTACCTCTTTAAGCAGGGGGTAGTGATGTGGAAATTAAAGTGCTGAACTGCTTGAAATTCATGTGAATAGCCCAGCTTAAAAGAAAAAGTAGGGAAGCATAAAGAGCATGAAAACTCTAACTAACATGTCAAAGGGGGTCCATTCATTTATTCCCCGAGTGAGTCAGCGTGTCTGGCACCATGCTAGAGGTTAGAGATACAAAGGTAATCATCCTCCAGCTCACAGGGTTCACAACACTAAGTTCTTCTCAGAAGCATTCTGGAACAAACGGCAGTCACTGTTTGCTAAGAGAGCGCTGAACACACAATGCTATAGTAACTAGAAGAGGTGGCACCTGATCTGCTTCCCGAAAGATCTGTTTATATATTTTGATGACTGGTACCTACTGTATCCTTAACATGTACTGGGCATTCTACCGAGTACTTTGACTATATCACCCCCTTAGAGTTGTTACACAATTGGGAAAGATCTACACTAACCCTACATCTAACAGAGGGCTATTATCCATATAAAGAACTCAAGAAATTAAACACCAACAAACCAAATAATCCAATTTTTAAAAACTGGGTACAGGGCTAAACAGAGAATTCTCAACAGAGGAATCTTGAATGGCCAAAAAAGCACTTAAAGAAATACTCAACATCCTAGTCATCAGGGAAATGCAAATAAAAATGACTCTGAAAGTCTAAGATCAAAACACATCAAAAAGACTAAAATAAAAAACTCAAGTGACAGCATATGCTGGAGAGGTTGTGGAGAAAGGGGAACATCCCTCCATTGCTGGTGGGAGTGCAAACTTGTACAACCACTTTGGAAATCAATCTGGTGCTTTCTCAGAAAATTGGGACTAGATCTACCTCAAGACCCAGCTTAAGACTCCTGGGCATAAACCCAAAAGATGCTCCACCATACAACAAGGACATTTGCTCAGCTATGTTCATAGCAGCTTTATTTGTAATAGCCAGAAACCGGAAACAACCCAGATGTCCATCAACTGAAGAATGGATAAAGAAAATGTGGTACATTTACACAATGAAATATTACTCAGCTATTAAAAATAAAGAAATCATGAAATTTGCAGGTAAATGGATGGAATGAGAAAATATCATTCTGACCGAGAAAGACATCCATGGCATATATTCACTTATAAGTGTATTTTAACCATATAGTACAGGATAACCATACAATTCACAGATCCAAAGAGGCCAAGGAGGGCCTAAAAGAAGATGCTTGAATCTCACTCAAAAAAGGAAATAGAATAGATACTGGAAAGACATCCACCAGAAGTGGATGAAGAGAGGGAAAGGATAGGAGAGGGAGTGGAGAGGGAAATGAGGGTGGGGATCAGATGTGGGTGGGAAGAGTGGGAATGAGGGTAGGGTGGGGGATGGGAGGCCTGGGAGGCCAGAGGGCTTGGAGAGAGAAGAGAAATCAAGGGCAGGGCCATCTCTGAGACAAGCTGGAGACCTTTGACAGGGTAGGCTCCTGGAGAATATGGGGGTGACTCTAGCTAAGACTCCTAGTAGTGGGGGTCATGGAGACTGGAGGGGCCACTTTCTAGCCAGACAGGATTTCTATTGGAGGGAGGGGAACACCAACAGGGAACACCAACACATTCACAAAAAACCTTAACCCAAAATTTACCCTGCCTCCAAGAGGTGCAGGGATAAAGATACAGCAGTGATTGAGGAAAGGGTTGACCAATGCCTGGCCCAACCGGAGACCCACCCCATGGGAGAGAGCCAACCCCTGACACTATTAACTATACTCTGCTATGCTTGCAAATGGGAGCCTAGCAAAACTGTGCTCTGAGAGGTCCCACCAAGCTCAAGTTGAAACAGATGCTGAGACCCACAGCCAAACATTAGGCAGAGCTTGGGGAGTCTTGTGGAAGAGCTGGGAGAAGGATAGAAGAACCTGGAGGGGACAAGAACTCCACAAGAAGACCAACTGAGTCAACTCACCTGGGGCCAAGGAGGCATACAGAGACTGAAGCACCAACCAAGGACCATGCATGGACTGGACCAAGGCCCCCTGACACAAATGTAACCAATGGGCAGCTTAGTCTTAATGTGAATTCTCTAGTAAGGAGAGCAGGAGCCATCTCTGACATGGACTCTGTTGCCTGCTTTTCAATCACTGGGGCTGCCTTGCCCAGTCTCAGTAGAAGAGACTCTTCTTGAAGGGACTTGATGTGCTAGGGTAGGCTGGTAGAGGCAGGGGGCTCCCCTTTTCTGAGAAGTAGAGGAGGGGGACAGGGAGAAAAGGAAGGGAGAGTGAGACTGGGAGGAGAGAAGGGAGGAGGCTATGATCAGTACGTAGAGTTAAAAAAAAAAGTTGTTGCACACAACAACCCTTAATGTAGAATTTAAAAATAGATTTATTTTATTTATTTTATGTATATGGGTATATGAATATGTATATGTATTTGGGTATGGGTATATGTATATGGGTATGGGTATGGGTCTATGTATATGTATATGTATATGGGTATATGTATATGGGTGTTTGTATATGGATGTGTTATGTATATGGGTGCTTGTGTGTCTATCTACCACATATGTGCAGTGCTGGCGGAGGCCAGAAAAGGGCCCTGGATTCTTCAGAACTGGAGTTACCCATGGTTGTGGGCCATGTGGGTGTTGGGAACCAAACCTGGAGCCTCTGGAAGCAGCTAGTGCTGTCAATCATGGAGGCATCACTTCAGCCCATTCATTGTAGATTTTATTTTGTCCTGTTTGCAGTGGAGGAAACCAAAATGAGGCTAAACTAGTTAGTATACAGCAAAGCCAGCACTGAAACCAAGCCATTCAGAAGCTTGGCTTATGGGTTAATTTTGCCATGGTTCCCATGGAAATGAACAAAGAAGGGGAGGGAGGAAGAGTGGGTTTTGAGTTAACAGGAACCAATGTGTACAAAGATGCAAAAGCTTGACATATTATTCAATTAATATAGAATCATTACTTTCTAGATGTCCAACTCCATGCTGGGCACCGAGATACAAAGGAAAGATGGGGCCCACTGCACATTAAGTTCATGGACCAAGGGGGATGGCAATGGGGCACACCTTTAATCCCAGCACTCAGGAGGCAGAGGCAGGAGGATCTCTGAGTTCAAGGCCAGCCTGGTCTACAGAGTAAGTTCCAGGAGAGCCAGGGCTACACAGAGAAACCCTGTCTTGAAAAACAACAACAACAAAACGTTCATGGGCCAAAAGGACCTTGTTATCATCACTTTCTACCTGTCTTAGTTATTTTCTATTCTTGTGATAAAACACCACGACCCAGGCAACTTATTAAAGAAAGTATTTAATTGGGCTTATGGTTTCAGAAGGTTAGAGTCCATGATGGTGGAGCCAAGGCATGGCACAAGAACAGCTGAGAGTTTACGTCTTGATCCACAAGCATGGGGCAGAAGCACACTGGGGATAGTGAGAGATTTCTGAAACCTCAAAGCCTATCCCCAAGGACTCACGTCCTCAAACAAAGGCCACTCCTTTCCAAATATCTCCACTATCAGAGGACAGAGTATTCACATCTATGAACCTATGAGGGATATTCTCATTCAGATCACCATAGTATCTAAGTTCAATACTCTTCTGTGTATATATGTGTGATCCTAAGGATTTAAACCTAGAATTCTGTGTATGAGCCAAACACTTTACCCATGTGTTTCATCATTAGCTTTCTCTTAATTTTGAGACAGGGCCTCCCTAATTTGCCCAGGATGACGGTGAACTCACTTGGTAGCCCATGCAGGCCTTGAACTTGTGATCCGCTTGACTTAGCCTCCCAAGTTACAGGCCTGTGACAACGCATGTCTCTATGAAATAGTGAATGAACTGTATTCTTCTAGAATCTAGAAGCCAAACCTTGAATAAGACAGTGAGATTGGTCCTAGTGACTTACAGTTCAGTGTATGAGCAAGACACAATTATGTTGCAGGCGCAGCACTAGGCTGAATAACAAGACCCTGAAGAGAACAGGGGGTGCTTACTTTGGCCAGGGCAAGTGAGAGTGGAATTGCTAGGACCTGTTTATATGAATGAATTTGTGAGAGGGTGGAGAAAGAAGATTCAGAAATGGAAGCAACTCAAGCAGAAAGACCAAGGAGGAAGTCTCCTCAGCGTGTCAACACGAGGCAAGAAGAATTTAAGCCGTCACAGTGACCCTAGGGAAGAGAACGGGAGGGATTCCAGGGAGCAGTCTAGGCATCAGTTCAGTACGGTAACCACAGCAGGAGCAGACAGTGAGCCGGCGCACTCACTCCGTTCTCCCAGCGGGGTGGCTCTGGCAGGAAAGGCTGGACGTGGTGGGACCTGGGGGGATCATCTTACTGATTAACTTCTTCCTGGGTGTTCCACAATCTTCACTCAGGCAAAGCATGTTGCTTCCTTTCCTGCTATACTGTGGTGACTCCACGTCTAACACAATGATGGAATTTACATAACTGAAATGTATTGATCCTGTTGACCAGGGAAGGTTACAGATGCCTCTTAGCCGCTAAGACAACGGTTCTCAAACTGTGCGTCACGGTCACTTTGGGGGTTGAATGACCCTTTCACAGGGGTCACCTAAGACCATCAGAAAACACAGATATCTACATTATGGTTCATAACAGTAGTAAAATTATGAAGTAGCAACAAAAATAATTCTATGGTTGGGAGAGGTCGCCACAACATGAGGAAGGTTGAGAACCACTACTCTAGGCACTTAGATATTTATGGATATCTCCTTATCCAAAAAACAATCTCAAAATCAACATAACAACAAATGGAAGTAGAATATATGGATGTGTACAAGAGCTCATGAGACACTGAGTCTTTGGGGGGAAGTTAGGGACTGTGTAGATGGAATGGTGAGAAGAAATGATGAGAAGAATGGAGGGAGTGACATGGTAGGGTCGGGGAATTTCCGTACCTAGATGCGGTGTGATCTGAGGATTTCCGAAGAGTAAAGCTCTCAACTGAAAAGGAAGCCGGAAATCGACAACGACTGGCTCCCAGGCTTCCAGGAAGTCAAATGCTCAACGTAAGCTAAGAAAGAAGAATCTGAGCCCAGCTGACCCAAGCTGGACACAAAAGCCTGGCAAGTCTCATGGTATCTCCAACCCCAAAGACAGGCTGCTTGTAAGCTGTTCCTCTGGGGTTTCGAATCCGAACCAGCCTCCAGGGTGGAGGGATCACTTTACTGCCCATCAGTTCCTCCTTCGGCTCCATATGGAACCGCTTAGTGAGCTGCTAGACAGAAAAAAAAAAAAAAAAATGTACAAGCATGGGCCCAAGCCAAGCCCAGCTTAAAAAGTAAAGTGTCCAGGAACAATTGAGGCTGAGCTCAGAGTGATTTTGCAGGACAGTTGGACAGGGAGGAGCTGGGAGGAGCCCTGAGACTAATTCGGCCCCAGCCACCAACCAACCCTCTACTCTGTGAGGTGAAAAAGCTGGTCTACTCCAGAAAACTCTTTGGGTCTCTTCATTTTCCACTCTACTTCTTTCTGACACTTTCCACAACAGAATAAATAGACTCCTTCCTTACTAGCGCAAGGACAAATGTTTAGTAGGCAGCCAAGAAAACAGAGGCACAAAGAGAAAGGGGTGAGGCGCAGGGGTGAATATTACTCCAAGTTAATCATCACACCAAAAGCACTGTCTATACCCTTGCCTTCCTTGCACCGCACTTCGCATTCTGATTTGTTTTAGACCGGGGGGGTTTGTTCTTTACTGCAGCACAACAAGCAATACAGTGGTCAAATATAACTTTTTTTTCCCTTTCACACAGGAAAGAAGTGGGGGGAATCTATAGACTGATATCTGAGGCTGGCTAGGAATGCAAAATTTGGCTGCATGCCCAGCCTCTGAACAAATAGCTCCTTTCCAGAGACTGAGTTATGGGACGCTAAAGGCAAACCTCAGGCTTTCCTAAATGGCTTTTTGCTTTAACAAATGCTGCTGAGACTGGAAAATCAGATCCTTTCCTTCAAGAATCTGCACATAAAATTTGCAACCCAATCCCTGCAATAAGCTTCCTCGGTAGGTCCCTCAACCGCAATACATGAGCCATGTCAATGCAATGTTTCTCCTTTGACACTGAGAAATGGGCTTTGTCATCATTCTTCTGAGACATTCTGAATGCGTCATTCTGAGCCCAGAAATAATTCCAGTCTTTCACTCTTTGTGGCAACAAAATAGACTAGAGATGTGCACACGCGCCTGCAGTCTGTGCACTCTGCTAGCACGTGTTGATGGGGACTCTAACTAGCACACATCCTATCCACTAGCAGGTAGTGATAGCTTCCGCAGCCAAAGCCACTTCCTTTCCCGAGTCAGAAATTCAAAGAATATAAACCAAGGGCCTTGGAAATAACATTTCAACTTATATAAAACCACCAGGTTAAGACTATAGAAAAATGAGCCGAAACTGCCCAAATTCTCACTTTAAAAGCAAACATTCCACTTGGGCTTTTAAGCATGACTTGGGAACAGGATTGTAGCCTCCACCACATCAGATTGAGCTTGATGAGATTAAATGTTCATAGTCATCTGAGAAAAAATAATTAGGATTTTTAAAAAATTCCTTTTTTAATCCGCCAGCATCCCAGCTAGTGCTTGCTGCTGACAGGGTCAGTAGTTTCATCCGTAAGCGCTGGCAGTCTGGTCTTGTTTTGTCTCACTCACAGATGTCTTCCTGCCTTACCTCCCCAGTGCTGGGATCATATTTGATCAGCCAGTCTTACATAGACATAAAGTGATAACTTTTTTTTTCAGCAGTTTACTACATGCTAAGCACACTGATAAATTAATTGGGACTCATTCACTTCAAGAACACTATGGGAGTAAGTGTTACCTTTAAAAAAAAAAAAGTCATTGTACTGATTAGGAAACTAAAGCTCAAAAATGTTACAAGGTCAGAGTCAAGAATTCAGACGGAGGTCTGCTGAGCTCCTGAATCTAGAGCTACAGGGTACTCTGACTACTGACAAAAGCCAAAGTACTTGTGGGGCTGTTTGGGTCCTGACATCTCAGGTAATGCGAGCAGGGGGGACATCGAACGTGATGGAATGGACACTGGAAATTAATCAAAACAACTATGTCCTAGCCATAGGTCTGCCATCTTTATTAAAACTGAGTAATCTACTAGGTCTTAGTTTTCTTACACACCGAATGATTTCTCACTTGCTAAGGGTGGAATGCCAATCTATTTCAAGGCAGTGTGTGAGAAATGAGGTTTCTGTGATTCTTCCACTGGTGACAAAGCCGGGACAAGATCTCCCTCACACTCCCAAACTGATCCTTCCACTCATACTCACAGTGTCCCCACACCCCTTTCCCCTGCTTACCCTCCTCCTCCTCCTCCTCCTCTTCTTTGTAGTGTAGACAGGTCTCTTAGCTTCTCCTAAACGTGTCTCATGTTTATGGAATCTTTTTCTTAGTGTAAGGATGACCTGGATTTTGTTGTTGTTGTTGTTAACAAACCAATTTGGATAATGCAAGCCGCACAAACGCTTACTGGCATATAAGTCCTCAGTTACCACCAATGGCCATTTGAAGAGCAGACTGCAGGATTAAGCCAACTCTTACGAAACTGACTGTCCTTAATGACCATTTCTTATAAACATTTGAGTGAGTGGAGCAGGGAGGGTTCTGGTGCTGGCATGGGGATTAATTTGAAATTTAAAGTTAAAGCTAGAAATCAAACAATCTGCTTGTGCTCTGTCTAGACAGACTGTAAGACCGAATGGATTTATGTGGAAGCAACTGCTTCTTATATCCCTTCGGCTTCTCAGTGCCCGAAGCAAAGAAGGCGCAAAGCATGTGGTATCACAATCAAGCATTCCTTTTTCATCCTGAACACTGATTAGTGCCACATTTTCTAACAATTTACCTCCCAGTGTTTAGCAAGACTTTGCTGCTGTTGGCTGTGCGTTTATGCACATTATCTTCAGCATTGCCTAGCATGAAACGGCTTTTCACTATGTTTTCTTGGAGTCAGACATTTTCACCCACATACAACCTCTCAGCTACTGCTTACACTCAGCGAGCTTTTTCACCTGTGGGAACGAAATGAGAGCTGTAAGGGTCATCGCACTGCTCCGTGTCTGCGGAAACTTGACGAGGAGCCCCGGGGTCACTCACAGCTCGTTACAGCATTCCTGAGATCCAGCTAGATTCTAGAACCACCAGGGGACCAACTTGGACGAGACAGACAGGCAGAGGCAGAAGGTGTGAGGGAGCGCCCTCCCACAGTGGGACACAGAAGCCCCTGCCCCGCACCCCGCTCCGAGCGCCTCAGGGTCCCCGCAGCGGGGCAGCTGGTCTGGCCTGGGGCCGGGGCCTCCGCTCGTCCCCGCCGGCGCCCGCGGGGGGCTCGCAGCCCTCACCTGGTCAGGTCGCGCAGCCGCGCCTCTTCGCCGCGCAGGTAGCGCCTCAGGGTCGCCAGCAGCCGGCGCTCGGGCGCCAGGGCGCGCGCCACGCTGGTGAGCGCCGAGAACGTGTCCCCGCGCTCGGCGGCCGCCGCGGGGCCCCCGGCCCCGAGCGCCAGCAGCGCCAGCAGCGCCGCCAGCCGCGCCCCGGGGCCCATCGCGGGCTCGCGCGTCCCTCCGCGCTCCCGCCGGCGCCGCCCCGGCCGCCGCCCCGCCCGCGGCCTCGCCCTCCGCCGCCCCCTCAACCCCACAGCACCTCCGTGCCCGCCGGCCGCCAGCGCCGCGCTGATCCCAGCGTGCCTGGAGCACTTGGGGAAACTGAGGCAGAGCGGGTGAGCAGTGGATTCACTAGTAACGGCCGCGCCGCGCCATCAGCGAAAACTACAAACACCCTCGGGATCGTCAGGGGACACTCCACAGGGTGACAGATAACAGCATGTGGACAGAAGAGCGGGTGGCAGGGCGGAGGGGAAACGCTTCATAGATCGGGTCCCTACATGGTCACACAAAAGCATGATCTTTCTGTTCCACGAGGCTGCTTGTTTCTTTCACCCGTTACTCATTTGCCAGACAACGTTCGTTCATTTACGCATGCATTTAAGTGTTCAGGAACATCTGTGCAGATGTAGCCTGTTGCTCGTAAAGGCAGATGGAAATATAAACCTCTACAAAACCTCATGGGTAATCATAGGCTGTGCAATGGGTGAGGACACTGAAGAGGGACCCCACCCGGCGTGAAATGATCGAGGGAGGGCTTCAGAGAGCTAATGTGTGTAGTTCCCACAGGATTGTGACTTTAGGCCATACTAGATTATCCTGGTGGGCTCGGTGCAATTGCCAACCTTCTTTTAAAAAGGCAAAGAAAGATGCAGGTCGATGACAGCAAAATCACATAGATTTGATGATGCTCAGTTGCTGACTTTGAAAATGGATAAATGCAGTGGGGAGAGGTTGCTTACGCCTGTGATCCCAGCACTCCGGGAGGAGGTGGAGGCAGGCAGATCTCTGTGAGTTCAAGGCCAGGCTGGTCTACAAATCGAGTCCAGGACAGCCGAGGCTACACAGAGAATCCCCATCGAGGGGAGGGGGGAGAGGGAGAGAGAGAGAAGGGATCAATGGTTTGTGAGTAGCAGACTGTGAGAAGTTTCTAGAAAGCTGAGAAAGCTAGAGGATAGGTCTTTCCTAATCCGCAGAAGGAACAAATAGCTGGTGACACTTTAATTTTAGCTCTGTGACACTAACTTGTTATGGTTTGAATTTGAAATGTGCCCCCACAGGTTCCTTCTCTTTAATACTTGGTGGAAAGCAAGCTATGGGGCTTTGGGGCAGTGGGGCTTCCATAGTCCACCAGGGCAGTCTTCAGGGTATAGCCAGGCTTCACTTCTGGCCTGAAACACCAGGTTCCTGTCTGCTGTGACGTGATCACCAGGCACTTATTCTAGCCACCACGGTGGAACAGCTTCTGCCACACCTTCCTTTTTAGGCTGGACCCCATGAGCCAAAACAGAGCTTTTCTCCCTTACGTTGCATCTGTCAGGTATTTGGTTGCAGTGATGAAAACGTACCTAATGCTTCACTTCAGACTTCTGAATTCTTTTTGTCTTTTTTTTTTTTTTTTTCCAGAGCTGAGGACCAAACCCAGGGCCTCTACCGCTGAGCTAAATCCCCAACCCCGACTTCTGAGTTCTGAGTCGGTAGGTAAACAGCTTTGAGTTTGTAAGTCGTTGAGGAAACTGGGGATGGTGAGATGCTCGGCAGCTAAGAGTGCGTGCTGCTCTTGCTGAAGCCCTGAGTTGGGTTTCCAGCATCCACCATGGAAGGGGGCTCACATGTAACTGCAGCTCCAGGGGAACCAGCCAACTAAGATGATTGTGTGCTTTTTGTTTCTTATTTGCTTAATGTGGTGTGTTATATAATTGATTGTTGTATTGTAGAGTCAGATTTTTCCAAAACCCTACTTTATTTAGGGTTCTTAAACGCTTCTACCTCCCTTCCAACCCACTGACCAGAGGTAGGGAGAAAAGAAGGTTATGAGAAAAAGGGGGTTGCGGACCTTTTTAGACATAGTTCCTTGGGGCAATTCCAGCAGTCCAGTCAAATAACAAAACACCAAACAGTGACACAAATCAACAGCAGTGGCACATTTCAGCAGAAACAGCAAAAATCCGCCAAATCAGAATGAGTCAGCAAAAGCAGCAAAGGGGAGAAATGCTCTGGAGCATTTCTCTCTGAGAAGTGAAGTGTTGAAAACGAAGACCAGTGAACCAATGTGGACAGTTGCAAAGTATAGCAATCTGAAAGCGTTGTCTCCCTGTCCATGGGCTATTTATCCATTCAGAGTCCACGGAGGCTGTTTAAAAGCCACACCCCTGGGAGGTTTCACCTTCCCCCCATCAGAATGGCTAAGATCAAAAACCCAAGTGACAGCCGATGCTGGAGAAGATTAGTGCTTCCTCAAGATACAGCTATACCACTGCTAGGTATATACCCAAAATTTGCTCAAGTACACAACAAGAATATTTGTTCAACCTTGTTTGTAGCAGCTCTATTTGTAATAGCCAGAAGCTGGAAACAACTCAGATGTCCCTCAACAGAGGAATGGATACAAAAACTGTGGTACATTTACACAGTGGAATACTACTCAGCAATTAAACACAAGGAAATCATGAAATTTGCAGGCAAATGGTGGGATCTAGAAAAGATCATCTTGAGTGAGGTAACCCAGAAACAGAAAGACACACATGGTATATACTCACTCATAAGTGGTTATTAGACATTTAATATAGGATAAACATACTAAAATCTATACTCCTAAAGAAGCTAAACAACAAGACCCTAGGGAAGATGCTCAATCCTCATTCAGAAGGACAAACATGGTGGACATCAGAAGCTGGAGAAGACAGGGAACAGGACAGGAGCCTACCAGACAGGGCCTCTGAAAGACTCTACAGATCCAGGTATTGAAGCAGATGCTGAGACTCATGTAGCCCATAGATTCAGTCTCCTAGTGGGATTCCTATTTAGGGGAACAGGGATTTTCTCTGACATGAACTCAGTGGCGGGCAGTGCAGCCTTGACAGGCCACAGAGGAAGACAGTATAGTCCTGGTGAGACCTGATTGGCTAGGGTCAAATAGAAAGGGAGGAGGACCTCTATCAGTGGACTAGGGGAGAGGCATAGGGGGAGAAAAGGGAGGGAGGGTAAGATTGGGAGGAGATGAAGGAGAGGCCACAGCCAGGATACAAATTGAATAAATTGTTATAAATGATAAAAAGAAAAGAAAAAAAACCACACCCCTTGCAAAAGGCAGCTTCCAGCAAAACATTAGAACTCTCTCATTGTATGTTAAACCAACCTTGCCTGGCTTAAGGTAAATCCTCTTTGGTCAGGATACAGTCTTGTTGACATGTTGCTGGATTTTGTTCCATAATATTTTGTTGTAGGTTTTTATGCCTGTGTTATTAGAGAAGTTGGCCATAGTTTTCTCACATTATTTTTGTCTGGTCTTCATGTCAGTGTGAACTAGTTTCAGAGAATACACTGGGAAGTGTTCCCTCCTTTCCTACATTTTAGAAGAGTTTGGAAAGGACAGAAAATTGTTCTGCTTTGAATATCTGGAAGAATTCACTGTTAAAGTCAGTTAATTTTAAGCTTTCTTTTGGGAACTTTTCTGACTCTCGATTCAATCCCCATAGCAATTGTTTTAAAGCAAGGTGGAGACAATTAATTCTATTAATTTTCTTCCATCTAAGACTTTCATTTCTGAAGTTTGTCTTCACTGGCTATAAAATGTCATGTTAACGCTCCCCCTTTTTTTTTTTTTTTTTTGGCACTTTAGATTTTTCTGTCCTCTGTGGAAAATACACAGCTATTTCAATCATTGTTCTTTTCAAGTAATGAATCATTTTCTCTAGCTAGTTTCAAAATTACATGCTTCGTCATGTTTTCTTTTCCTTTTCAGCAGTTTAATGGATAGGCATAGATTTCTTTGAGTTTATCCTGTTTAGAGGTCACTAAATTTGCTTGCTTCTGTAACTTGTGCCTTTTATCAAATGTGGGACTAGTCCTACATTTTTTTCCTGAAGTTTCTTGACATAAATATGGTATTTCCTACCAGGTTTCTGAGGCTCAGATAATTTTTTTTTTTTTAGAAAACTAGCTTTCTATTCATTCACATCACATAATTTCTATGAGTCTGCATTTAAACTCACTGGTGCCTCTGTCATCTTTACTCTGCTATCAATCCTAACGTCCATTTGGTTCCTCCTCATGTCATGATCCTTCTCACCTTTTCCTTCATTTCAAGAATGCTCACTCTTAGAGCATATTTTCTAAGTTATTTTCAATAACTAGCATTTTTGTTTTGTCTTCATCAACATTTATCAGTTGCCCTTTTGTTTTTGTTATTACCTTTTTATGCTGATTGAGTTTTTATTTACTCTTTGTATGCTAAGTAATCCTGGATTAAACACCAAACAATTGGAATTTTTATGAGCTGTGATCATACTGATTTAGAGGAATGGTTCTCAACCTGTAGGTCAGGACCACTTTGGGGGTCTCACACCATATGTCTCGCATATTAGATATTTTTACATTACAACTCATAACAGTAGCAAAATTACAGTTATGAAGTAGCGATGAAATAATGTTATGGTTGGGAGGTCACTATAACACGAGAAACTTTATTAAAGGGTCACAGCATGAGGAACGTTGAGAACCACTGATTTAGAGGGCTTTTTTTTTCTTGGTGTTCTCCATGACCTCTGGCTTTTTCTCCCATTTATTTATTTGTTCGTTTGTTTAATCTCTTTATAGCTGATCCCATCCCCCTTCCTCCTCTCCTTCCAGGCCCACTCTCTTTTTCCCAGAGAATGGCCCCCAAGGGGTATCAACCCACCCTGCCACCTCAAGTCACAGAAGGACTTAAGTGCATCCTCTTCCAGTGGGGTCTGATAAGACAGCCCAGCTAGGGGAAAGGGATCCAGAGGCAGGCAACAGTAAGAGACAGCCTCTGCTCCCATTGTTAGGGGACCCACAAGTTGACCATGCCTCACATCTGTTACATATGTGTAGAGGGTCTAGGTCCAATACATGCATGCTCTTTGGTTGGTGGCTCAGTCTCTGTGAGCCTCAATGAGCCCAGGTTAGTTGACTCTGTAGGTCTTCTTGTCTTGTCCTTGACTCCGTTTGGCTCCCTCAATCCTTCTTCCACTCTTCCATAGAAGTCCCTGAGTTCAGCCTATTTGCTGTGGGTCTCTGCATCTGTTTCCATCAGCTGCTGGATGAAGCCTCTCAGAAGACAGTTATGCCAGGCTCCTGTCTGCGAGCACAGCAGAGTATCGTTAATAGCGTCAGGCGATGGCTCTCTCTCTCTTGGGGTGGGTCTCAGGTTGGGCCAGTCATTGGTTTGCCATTCCCTCAATCTCTGCTTCATCTTTACCCCTACACTTTTTGTAGGCAAGACAAATTTTGGGTCAAAGGTTTTATGGGTGGGTTGGTGTCCCTCTCCCCCCACTGGAGGTCCCACCTGGCTACAGGAGGTGGCCACTTTAGGTTCCTTAATCCCCGTTGTAAGATGTCTCAGCTAGGGTCACCACCATAGACTCCCAGAAGCCTCCCCTGTCCCGACAATTGGAATATTATGTCTGGCTCTTCTTTACTTTCTGTCTGGCATGCCATCGATACAGGTGGACTCAGGTCTGATGTGCTGATTGGCCTCTCTGGCTGTAACACCATTGCTACCCCAGTTGCAATGACATTCAGATGCATCCAAGTTGTGAACATAATTGGCTAGTTTGGGATATGGACAGTGGTGCATTGTACCCCGTGTCTCAGTACTCAAGACTATGCCATGCTCTTAAGCATCAACTCTGTAGCGATACAGCTTAATACTGGGCCCAGGAATTACAGAATTTCACTAACGAGTCTTTCCCCCACTGAGGCCTGACACTTGGCCAGTCTTTTGAGCTCTCCATTTGGGTTCTCTGGACAGAAACCTGGGCCTTCAGTTAACCTACCCTGCCATTTATTTCCTAGGACTGGATACAAGTATTAGAAGTCCAGAGTCCTCAAACCCCCCTGCTTTGTGTGTTTTGTCCAGGTTTTAATAGCTGCATGCAGTGGACAAGGAGGGTAAGACAGGCCCTTCATCTCATCTACAAGAACTTCCTATAGCATAGGAATTTGCTTAATTTTTTTATTGGGGAAGATTTTTTTCTGAAGTCCCTCTGAGTCACAACATAAGCCCCAGATCAATTACAGCCAAAGCAAACTAAAACTTAACTAAGTTATGGGGCAAATGCAAATCATTTTGTGGTGTTGGAATAGGTGTTTTCTGCTGGGCATGATGGCACACACCTGTAATTACAGCAATCGGGAGGTGGGGCCAGAGGATCAATTCAAAGCAGTCTTGGCTACATAGACACAACTACATTCTTAAGACAATACTACATTCCTGTTTGGTATTTAGCAAGCTGTGAGGTTTCCTGTTTGGACTTTATTTTGTGAACCTGTGTTATTAGGCCATCCCTATATTTGAAGGTCAAAAATGAAAAGTGTTTTCAGCTTTGAGGAAATGTTACATAGTTAGGCTTTTTAGGAAAAGAGAGAGAGAGAGAGAGGAATTACAAAAGAAATAAAATGGCCAAAGAAGGATCAAGATTTCAAATAAGCCTGAAGGCAGGAAAAGAGAGCCGTATCTTCAAAAACAGTCAATCCCTGAGCTCATCTTGCCCTCCCTGCTCACCCCCTTCCCTGTGCTGCTTTTCAGTCTTGTCATTTCTGGCTCCTTTCCTGACTCGTCCCTGACTCATGAGTAATTTCTGACCACCTCCTTTTCATGCTTTGTGCATCTCCGCAGGGACATTCTGTCTGCAGGCTAACTTAAGGTCCCCATATTTTCCATGAGAAACACACCCTATGTTTTTCATTAGAAGACTTTATCGAAATCATAATTTATTTGTGTGGGAAATAGCTGTCTGCTGCCACTAGGTCAGAAGTTTCAGGCATGCAGGGCTGTGCCTAGTGGAGTGCCTGGCAATAATCAGCATGCATTCAAAAGCAAAGAATACAGTACGAAAGCATCAGAACAATCCATCCACCTCTCTCTTCATTCAAGACTTACGACCCCAGCCTTCTGCCAAACCTTTTATAATGCTTATCTCCATTTATTTTTACAATGAATCCACATTGTATTTATTAGTTAAGTGTCTGCAGCAACAACAACGAAATACCTGACAACAGCAACTTGAGCTTACAGTTTCAGGGACTATGTACAGCTCATCATGGCCAGTCTACCACACCTCCTCTGAGGCCACCATCATCCACTGCTTGGGCTCAGCTCACTTTCTTTTTACTTAGCCCACAACCATAGCCTCTGGACTGGTACTGCCCGGAGTTAAGATGGATCTCGCTGCCTCATTTCATCTAATCTAGACAATTCCTTACAGATCTGTGAGTTTTGTTTCCATGGTGACCCTAAACTAACCATCACAGGTGGCTCAGCCATTAAGAGCACTTGAAGCTCTTGCAGAGGACCTAAGTTTGACTTCCTACACCTACGAAACAGCTAACAACCAATGTGCAAGCTCAGTTCCAGAGGGTCCAATGCCCCTTTCTGGCCTCTGTGGGTACCAGGCACTCATGTAGTGCACATACATACACGTGAGCAAAGCATGCATACACATAAAACAAAAAAATAGACCTAAAAAAATTCAAGCATCGTGAAATATGTATTGCACTTTGCAGTTCAGAACACTGCGAGATACAGGAAAATAAAGCCAGAGCATGGACAGTCTTTAAGGCTTAGTTGCATGTTCCATGGTATCATTTTATTTTTTTTTTTGTGTGTGTGTGGGTATTTTGAACACATGTATGTCTACACATAGGTACCTGGTGCCCAGAAGAGGGCAAAAATCCTCTGGAAGTGGAGGTAGATTGCAATCTGCTATATGGGTGAGGAATTGAACCCAGATCCTCTGAAAGAGCGCTGGTGCCACATGTAGGCTCCAGAAACGTTATTATTTTAATGTGTCTGGGGGTTTTGCCTGTAAGTACATATACGTACTACATGCATACCCAGTGCCCATAAGGGCCAGAAGAGGCTTCAGAGCCCCTGGAACTGGACTTAGAGGTAATTGTAAGCTGCTATGACAGCTGGAAGAGCAGCCGATGCTCTTAACGGATAAACCATGTCTCCACCCCTCATTTCCTTAGGTTGCTCTTATCAATTCCTGGGTTAGCCTTTCTCTATATTCAGGAGTTTCTGGGAGCTGACTCCAACTCACTTCTCTATTAAAAGAGGGAACAATAACCTCTACTCTGGCTCCCAGAGGCCAATATGGAGGAAAGTCAGCCGCCCTCTGAAAGCTCTTCCGATGATTCCAAGTTGAACTGTACAGGAGGAAGGAGTACTGTCACGGGTAACCTAGTCTTGTGGATTTCAGCTGGCTCAGACACGGCTTTATCCAGGACCTGAACAGCCAGTTTACTAAAACAAAACAACAACCAATACCTCAAGTCACATTTCCTTTCAAAGCAGATGGGTCTTCCCAAAGAAATCTTTTATGAGAGCAGAGACGTTCTCACACTGCCCCCTAGTGGGACCTAGAAGCCAGTACGCGCCCACCATCCTTGGTAAGCATTTGTTATTATTGCTTTAGCCAAAAAGATTGATTTCTTTTTGTACAGTCAGGCTTCAAAGCCCATGAGTTCTACACCTTCAGCTTTAACCGAGTATTGGAAACACTGAAGAAAATGGTGATTGTACTGGACATGCAAAGATGTCTTTCTTTGGACATGAGGTCTCATTTTACAGCCCATAGTGCCCTGAAGTCATGGCGATCCTCCTACTTCATCCTCAGAAATGCTGGTACAAGCATGAGCTACCATGCCAGGGACAACAGATTTTAAAACACATGTAAAATAGTTCAATACAAATCATAATACTCAAAGAAAATACTCTATCTTTTTAATATAAATGTATAAATGTAAAAATCTGGGACTGAACAATGCTCACCACCTAAATTGTAAAGATATCCATGTTCCTCTTTCCTCCCCAACAACATGCACTTAATTGTGTGACTTGATTTTGTGTCTACACTATTAAGAGGGTGAGGCTAGGGCTGAAGAGATGGCTCAATGCTTAAGGGCACTTAATTGCTCTTGCAGAGGACCTGGGTTCAGTTCTTGGCACCCAAATGGCAGCTTGCAACCATTTTTAACTCCAGTTCCAGGGGCTCTAATGTCATCTTCTGGCTTCTGTAGGCACTATATGAATATGGCACACGTATGCACACAAGCTCACGCAAATACATGAAAATAAATAAATCTAAAAAAAAAAAAAAACTTAAGAAAAGGTGCGGTTCCATTTTGTAAGCAAATAAATCTACAGTGGCCCCAAGTAAGTTGGTGGTTGCTGGAGGACACATGTAAGAGCGGTGGGGACAGAGGGAGATGCTTCCAGGGACGCACTGCCGTGGCAGGTGTGTTCACTCTCTTGATGGGGAGGGCGGTTTCATTGTCCCACATATATGCTAAACTATATCAGATCACGGGGTTGGAGAAATGGCTCAGAAGTACGGTGCCTGCGGCATAAGCTTGAAGATCATGGTCTGGAGTCCAGGATCCACGTAAGCCGGGTACAAGGAGGATAGAGAGAGGAGGGCAGAGACAGGTGAACCTCGGAAGCCCACTGGCCAGCCAGCCCAACTAAATAGATGATCTTTCAGTCCAGCTAGAGACCCTCTCTCAAAAAAGAAAGATAAAAAAGATGGAGAGGGAACAAGACACAAGACACCCAATGCCAATCTTTGGTGCACACACATGCAATGATCAGCCATGTCCACCCATGCACATGACACACTAATACATGTACTACATACACACACAACCCACAAAATGTACCAAATTGTGTGATATATGAAATTTACATACTGTCAATTATAGCATGTTAAAGCACTAAAATAAGAAGCAGAGTCTATTTCCCTTGCCCTTGGATCTGGGAAGCCCTTATGACTTTTCTTGGCCAATACTTTGCAACAGAAAACAATTCCGAGCACAGGCCTCTAGAGGCTCTGCCTATTTGTGTGCCTAAGAACCTGCCCAGATGCACATGTGAATAGGCCTAAGTTAGTGTGATGCACTATCAGACCACATGGGGCAGAGTGAAGGCATCCTAAATTAATGGGAATTAAACTACCAAAATGACCTGACTGATAAAAGAACTAGCCAGAACCTGAAGAGCCACCCACCTGATCTTGGTTAAAATTGTCTATCCATACAACTGTAAGAAATGGTTGTTTTCCTCTCATTGGGTTGCCTTATACAGCCTTAATATGAGGTGAGGTTAAAAAAAATTTGTTTCATCAGGATTGGCTACACTGTCTTCCTCTGTGGCCTGGAAAGGCTGCACCTCCCTCAGGGGGAGGTGATCAAAGAGCCAGCCACTGAGTTCATGTCAGGGACAGTCCCTGTTCCCCTTACTAGGGAACTCACCTAGACACTGAGCTTCCATGGGCTACATCTGTGCAGGGGTTCTAGGTTACCTCCATGCATGGTCCTTGATTGGAGTATCAGTCTCAGGAAAGATCCCTGTTTTTTTGTTTTTGTTTCTTTGTCTTTTGCTCTCCTTGTGGGGCTCCTGTACCTTCCAGGTCTTTCTATTACCCCCTTCTTTCATAAGATTCTCTGCACTCTGCCTAAAGTTTGGGAGGACCACCTCCCTCATCTGTGGACTGGGGGAGGGGTACAGGTGGAGAAGAGGAAAGGAGGGGATGAGGGGATGAGGGAGGGGGCTACAGTTGGGATACACAGTAAATAAACTAATTAATAAAAAAAATAAAAATTAAAAAATGGTTGTTTTAAGCCTCCAACATTTTCAGTTGTTTTGTTATGAGTTGACTGAGAAAGTCAGGCATGGTGGTGCACTCCTCTAATCCCAGCACACCAGAGGAAGACACAGGTGAACCTCTGTGAGTTTGAGGCAGAGAAGAAAAAGAAGACGAAGAAGAAGAGGAGGAGGAGGAGGAGGAGGAGGAGGAGGAGGAGGAAGAAGAAGAAAATTAGAAGAAAGAAGAAGGAAGAAGAAGAAAGAAGAAAAAGGAAAAAGGAAGAAGGAAGAAGGAAGAAGAGGAAGAAGGAAGGAAAGAAGGGAGGAGGAGGAGGAGGAGGAAGAAGAAGAAGAGGAGGAAGAAGAAGAAGAGGAAGAAGAGGAAGAAGAAGAAGAAGAAGAAGAAGAAGAAGAAGAAGAAGAAGAAGAAGAAGAAGAAGAAGAAGACGACGACGACGACGACGACAGCAAACTAGACTGGAGAAAGTGCCTGTTTGCAAAAAGAATTCAGAGAGAGTGGCCAGCAAGGCAGGACTTACTAAAATACAAAAGTTGGGCTGGAGAGATGGCTGAGGTTAAGAGTGCTTGTTGTGCAAGCACAAGGCCCTGAATTTGGGCCCACAGCACACATGTAAAAAGCTGCCGTTGAGTGTAACTGCAGCACTGGAGTTGGGGAGAGAGGAGGCTCATGGGGGCTTGTTGGGTTCTAGTGTAGTAGGCAAAGGAGCTCTAGGTTCGGCGAGACTGTCTAAAGTGAATAAGGTACAGTGATAGGAGGCATCCAATGGCTTCCTCTAACCTTCCTACACATGTTCACAGGCACACACACTCACAAACACACAAAACAAACAGAAATGCCAAAATTCAGTGTAGAGAGGAAGGGGGAGGACTCTCCCAGCTTCAGCAGTTTCCCTTTTCTGCCCTTCTGCAACATTTTATTCTTAGTTTATTGGTACATTTCTGTTATAACAGGTTGTCTTCTGAAGCATGTGTTATAGACTTACAAACTTCTTATTCACTGTCCTGCTCATAGGTTAATTATGAGCAGGACACACACACAGTTTAAAGGGATTTGAGCACCAGTCCCAGTTGCCTCTATGATCTCTGCACATTCACTTGCCTCAGTGTTTTTCTATATACAAGCGGAGAGGGATGCCCCTTCTGGCTGGAAGATTCATTGAGGAAAATTTGAGTAGCCGTTTTCAGGTCCCTGGTGTAGTGCTTTACTTTTCCTGTTCGTAAGAAAGTGCCCTGACAAGAGCAACTTAAGGGTTTAGACTGGCGTACAGTTCAAGGGGACATATGACAGAGCGGTGGGGAACAGATGGTGGCACGACGGTCCTCGCAGTCAGCTGAACTCAAGTGGCCTGCTGTCACGGACGCTTTCCTTCAGCAAGGCTCTACCTCATAAGTGTCCTGTAACCTTCTCAAACAGAGGCACTAGCTAAGGAGCAAGTGTTTAAACACACATGTCTGTGGGGGATATTTCATATTTAAACTGAAACAGGGAGGAAACTGCAGAGTAGGAAGATGCCTTGATTCCACCACTGTGTACTCAAGTGGGTCCCTAAATATGGAGAGAAATGTTAGGACATCTCCTCCCCATGGGGAAATCAGTTTCCCTTGTAGGCGCAAGCTATTATTTTAATATGAGTTCTCGACCCCCTGAGAATTCCAGATGAGCCAATAGAGAAATAATCTACAGAATGCTGAGCCAAAATATGAATTCAAATGGCAAGCAAACTCTAGGGTAAGTTATGGCCACATTCTCAGAACATCAGTGTACACAACAAACTTTATGAACTATACTATATCTGAGACAATAAAAATTACATAGACATGCATGACTATGAAGAGACCTGTTTATTACTGAGAACATTTCATTTGGTTAAAATCACAGAAATCCACACACGAATACATAAAAGTGCAAATTCTCACAAGCTAACAGTATACCCTGTTATTTTTACAGGGAAAGATGGGATTATTGACAGAAACTGTTAAAACAAGGGCACAATTCTGAGACACTATTAGAAAATCTATTCTTAATCCTGTGTTTTATCTGTTATATTCAATAATGTACACCAAGAGCTTACTGTAACCTATAAAAAGGTCTCACCGTATACAGATGCAGACTCTTCCCACTTTTTTTTTTTTTTGCCTGAGTGACTCCAATAACACACATGATGAATTCTAATATTGGACAAAATGCATCGACCAATATCAAATCAGATGTGACTCACTGGAGAGGTGAGGCTTACCAGGTTCAAAATGGCATCCAAACCACTTAAGATACATTCTTAGCCTTCCTGGCCAAAACCTTGTTTTGTGAGCAAAATGTTATTTATCTTATAGTTTTCATGTAGAAAGATGCTTTGCACTCCCCAAAGAAACTCTGAGTGTGTTGCATTAGGTTTATGTTGGCTTGACACAAGCTAGTCATTTTAGAAGAGGAAACCTCAATTGAGAAGGTGCCCTCATCGGACTGGAAGGTGGCATCTTCTTGATGACTGATGTGGGAGGGCCCATTTCACTGCGTGGTGCCACCCCTTGGCTGGTGGTCCTGGATGCTATCAGAAAGCAGACAGGCCACGGAGAGCAAGCCAGTAAGCAGCACCCCTCCGTGGCCTCTGCTTCAGTTCCAGCCTCTAGGTTCTTGCCATGAGTTCTTTCCCTGGCTCCCCTAGTGATGGACTTACAAGCTCTAAGATGAAACAGAAATAAGAACCCTTTTCTTCCCAAGTTGTTTTTGGTCATGGCGTTTACCACAATATATAAACTCTAAGACACTGAATATTTAAGGGTGTGCATGCTTAGTAAACACTGCTTACTGGATATTTCAGTAATATTTTAAAAACTGAATTAGGATGTTTTGTTCTCTTTTAAACTTTTTCCTTTATTGCTATTACCACCAGTTAAATACTGCAAAACTGATTTGGATTAAGGAGATCAGATATTAAGGAGAGTAGCTATTAAAAACAATAAACAGAAACCAGCTCTCAGGCAGCTGACAGGCATGTGAAGGAGTGTCAGTGAGTTAAAATAAATTGGTTTATACACCAGGCACTATTACAAAGTTCAAGGGTAATATAGCTGTTGCAGTTCAATTAATCTGGCAGTAATACTTTGAAAGTATAGGTTAGAAAGGCAAAGAATATCCTGGAATGTGTATTTCTTATAATAAGGTCATTGTGTGTCCTTCCAGGAAAAAGCAGCGATTTCAGGTGTGGGGCCTGGGGCTGGGAATTGAGGGTAACATGATAAACTTGTGTTCCTTCCTGGTACTTTTGGTGTTTTGTTTGTAAATGGTGCTGGGGATATTGTACCTAGGACCTTTGGCATGTCAGGCAGGCACTCTGCCACTGAGCTACATCCCTAGGCCCCTGTGTTTCTCTCTCAGAGATTGAAGTTCATCTTTATATTTTACTGTAGAAAACTGAGAATTCACTTGTGACTTAGGGGCTCTCATGGACTCCCACGTCAGTGGTAGATTTCTTTGGGATTCACTTTCAAGGCCTAGTTACCCATCCTTTTCATGCTCCTCTGCTTTAGGGTTCTGCTGATGAGAAATTTAGGAAGCAAACTCTGGTCACTCTGTTCCTGTCTTGGCCTCTTAATTAAATTTATAAGCTGTCTTTTAAAAAAATATTTTATTTATTTATTATTTATACAGTATTCTGCCTACATGTATGCCTGCAGGCCAGAAGAGGGCACCAAATCTCATTATAGATAGCTATGAGCCACCATGGTTGCTGGGAGTTGAACTCAGGACCTTTGGCTGTATAGCCAATGCTCTTAACCTCTGATTCATCTCTCCAGCCCCTATAAGTTCTCTTTTTAAAGTAGATAGCCTTCAACTAACAGAAGACTGGTTGTTGGGTGTACCAATACCATGAATAGTTAAAAACACTAATTTTGTTTCTGACTGGTGCTTAGTCAATGCTTTGTAAAGAGGCAGACAACGTGCCATTCTCTTCTATTATAGCCTTTTCTTTTTCTAAATCTCTCCATGTAGCCTAAGTAGACCTTGAACTCATAGCAATTCTCCTGCCTTAACCTCTCCAGGGCTGAGAGTATACATATGAGCAACCACAACCAGCTCTCTATTCATACTTCAGCTTATGGTAAAATGCTGTGAGGGACATATAGGATAAAAATATTTCCTTGAATTTTTATGCTATCATTGCCCCAAGGCACAGGCAACCTCTAATAAATGCTAGATCCACTTTGGTCAGTATAACTGTTTCCTCATCAGTTTCTAGAACGAATTTAGATAACAAGTTCATTGTAAAAGCCCACAGTGATACTATCTAGTAGTGTCTACACAACCAGAAAAGGGCTTTGAAAGATATTAAAGTAACTTTATACAGTACATCTCGAATGTTCTGATAATAATGAAAACAAGTCTATAAACAAACAATTCACAACTAAGTATAAAGCCATCTGAATGAACACAGTGAAGATTCTTAACAGTGAGGTAACAGGGTAGTAACATTTCACAGTAACAGAAGGTGGAGGGTTGCTTGGGAAGAGGGAGGTAGAGCAAGAAAAATACGAAATTAAATGTATCCAAGTGGAATCTGTACTCTTCAAGCTTTACAAATACCAGTGGAAAGTCTGAAAACAGCAGTAAAAGCAGCATTCATTGAAGTCTCCAGGAGACTCCCATTTATGTTTCTGCTGCATCAATTCCAGAAGCATCTTGATGAAGAAATGCAGTGTGCGTGTGGGGAGGGCCTATTTGCTATATGCAGATATCACAAAGTATCTAATCTCTTGGACTCTCTCTTTGGTTACTACATCCGAATACCGATACTTTATATTTGCAATACATCTCAAATGTCCTTTAAAGCTGTGTGTTCTCCCAGATGAGTACAAGTATGTTCAAGTCTCAAAGTTTTCAAATTAAAAAGAACACCCATCACTGCACTCATGCACCTACCATTCAAAATACATACAAGTTCCCTGTGAGCCAGACTCTAGACATGAAGTGAAACACAAACGTTACCGCAGGTGCTCTCTGTAAGTTTTGTTTCAGCCTGATTCTTAAAAATATGTTTGATGGACTCTTCAAATTGCCATTTGGTATATACCTTAAATTTTGAATATCATTCCATCAAAAATAAGATTTCAAATAGGTTGTGTGATCATTTCCCCATAAATTCTTACCTCTTGAACATTTCCCATTGTCTCTTCATTCATTTCTGACACTTACATGCGTGTATAGAATGTATTATGATCACAGTTGCCCATTATCCTTCTCTGAACCCTCTCCTACCCTTGCTGACTCACTTTTCAACTAGTCCCCGTGTAACCACCATGTCTTCTTGTTCTGAGAGGTCTTGCCTATTCCTTTTATATCCTCAGCCCCTGTGGCATCTTCACGAGAGATCAGGGTGCCATTGGTGCTTCTCAGTTTGATACCTTCAGTAAAAACCCCGACAAACACTTATGACTTAGTAAATGATCTCAAAGCCCTCTGTTTCGGAGTTCAGTGATCCCAATCCCTTGAGCTTTTCCTTAGAGGTTATATTTTTTAGTCCTTGATTTTATTTCTTTCAGTTTCGCTCTTTTTCTTCTCTGGTTCTCATGTGATTCTGAAACCACATCTCAGCAGGAAATGAATCCACAGGAAGAATGTTTTTAACTCATCTCCTAGACCTGGGCTTCTTTTCAGTGGTCACTACTGTAGGAGAGTGGTAGGCTCGCTGGCTCACTCGCCCCTAACAAACACTAGTGCCCAGCCTTGCATACACCTTACCCAACCGTTACAGAGCCTCGCTTGTGCTTCACAGGCATTTCTCAACGTCACTGTTACCGGTCTTTATACACTGCTTGTCAGTCTCTACTGTTCCTTACACTTTATGCTTTGGCTTTGCTCTAATAACCCTCTCTCTCTCCCCCTCTCCCCCGCCCCTTGCATTGCCAGGGATCAACTGTAAGCTTTGCTTTATCTGCATGCTAGATAAGTGCTTTGCCACTGGGCTATGTACTAGCCTAACTCTTTCCCTCAGAGCTCCAGAAAATACCTGTTTTGATTTATGTGCTCAAAAAGAATATATTCATTCCCTTTCTACTGCTGAGAAAAGGGAAGAGACAAATAATGTCGTTTACCCCAAGGCTGATACTCACAAGCTGGCACCCCTTTTTGGGGCTGCTACTAAATTTATTTTGTTAGGCACCTAGGCACCCATTGTGTCAAGTTTATCAAGCAAAAATAAGACAAAAATCAGTCTCTTCAACCTATGTACTCTGGGAACCTTTATATATAGTTGAAATTTAACTTTTCAAGATAAGAGCTCAAATGGTAGTAACTTCAACGATGACTTATCTCTTGCACATGCTAAAGCATTCAAAAATGTTCTCTTCATAAGCAAATGGCAATCACGATGTGGCTTTTTTTGGGGGGTTATAAGTAGGCTGTCGCATCACTTCCGTTTCATTTTGTTTTTGGGCCACTGGGACACAGACACTGAAACCGAATATGCATTGTCTTCCGTATACGGCTTTGATTGTGCCACTTCGTTGAATACATGCCATTTCCTAAATGTGCACTCCTCAAAGCCAATGAAATGTTTTATACAGTTAAAAATAAAACAGAAATCCTATACACCACTTCTCTAGTGCAAAGCCTTTAAAGTAAACTCATACAGAAAAATGGCACTGTACATTAACTATCATCTACAGCCATGATACAGGACCCTGCTCTGAGACAGCGGAGAAGGAACACAGCAATAGTGGCAACAATATAAAAACTGTGTTTGGATTATGTGAGCTCAACCAAAATTAGCTGAAAGCGCCAATAAACCAAACCATGATTTAATTAACATTCTAATCAGTTTAGGCTTTATATTATTAGTTTTAGGAGATAAATTATCTAACATCAGTGCTGTCTTCTATAGGCAACTTTTCCTAAATGCTGATACCCCATGGCCTCGCAACTGTTATCCTAACTATACTGTGTGTTCTCTAAACTAGGTAGAGGAATATACCATTTGAAAAGCTTAGACAATATTTCTCTATGAGGGCTTTTCAGAAGGCTAGAGAATCAACCATAAATGACTTTCCTGAAAACTATTTTCATATTGAAAAAATGAATATTTATGGTATTTATGATCAGAAATTCCAAAGTCAGCAACACATTAAATAAATTCTTAGTTTTAAACATCAGTTTCAGTGTTTCAAACTTCTTACCCAAGCACCAACCAAGCTTAGCCTTGTATAGCTTCTGAGGTAAAATGAGGCTGGGTATTGAATCAAGGTGGTATAGCTTTGGAAAATACTTAAATCTTGATGTTTCATTTCTTAATAAAGTTAGCATTACTTTATCAGATAAAATAAATATAATTGTAAAAATGTAAATTCAAAAAGACTGTCAAATAAATTTCATACTCATTCCACAGTACAGATTATTTTCTCTTAAAGTTTATAATACCTGAATCCTAGCATGAAGACTCAATTACAGTTACATCAAGCCAGATTTTATTAAGATCTTTTACTACAACCATTTTTAGAGCTGACAACTCTGTTTTCTATAGAGAAAGCACCTACACAGTTTAGACGATTTTCCTTAACTATCTGAAAATGGACTGATGAAATTATATTCAATACAGGAATATCATTTCAGTTCATGCTAGACCCTGAGAATGGACTGAAAAACTGGACAAGAACAAAGCCACTAGGAGTGCTGCCACTATTGTTTTATGTTCAGTAAACATCAGTCTTAAATACATACAGTAAATATACACACCATGGGCACCCAAAACGAGGTGCAAACACCACAGACTGTAACATCTGTCCTAAATCAGAAAATCTAAATAACCTAGAAACTTTTTTTTTTTTTTTTTGAGACAGAGTCTTACTATGCAGCCCAAGCTGGCTATAAACTAACTAATGATTCTCCTGTCTCAGCTTCCTGAGGGCTGTAAATACAGGAAGGTGCCACCAAGCTGGGTTTCTAATTTGAAAAACCAATACCTACAACATAACGACGACACTTTTCCACATGGTCAGGAACAGTACCCCCGGCCACATATACAACTTTAAGAAGTAATTTCCTAATTTCCTTAACTAACCCTACAGTTATATAATGTTTAACTTCTTTTAAACCATGCTATACACAATGACAAGATATGTAACTAAGCTTAGCCACAGTTCAATAGGAAAACTCACTTTTGGATTGTTTGTAATATGGGAGAAATGGCGTGCCACTGGAACACTTTCAATGTAATGACTGTCATTTAAGATCATGAAAATATTTGACACATATCCCTCCAAACATTTTCATTTCAAAGGTATATAATCTATTTAGCTGAACACAGGAAAGAAAAGGGAAAAGATAACTTGGCAGATGAGAAAATTTCAACACAAGGTTCACTGTATCGAGTTCTTGGATGTTTCATTCCATATGCCAAGGCGAAGTAGTAACGTACTGATATGCCCTACACAGAACGCCAGATCAGTCCATTCTTACTGGGCTCAAGAAAATTCTCTATCAGAGCATCAATGAGCTTCTTTAATTCTTCTTCCAGTAAGGTAGTGTCACTGAGGGGAAAAAGAAAAAGAGCTTTAACATTCTTAATTTCACAGCTTTACCATCTATTTCAATTATTTCCACTTTTAAGAAAGGCATGTATTTGATGGGATAACTAAAACTTGACAAGCAAAATAGACACTCACCTAGTTAAAATAAAACAAGACTCTCAAAAAATTTACATACAAGCCAGGCAGTGGTGGCACATGCCTTTAATCCCAGCAGTCAGGCAGGAGGCAGAGACAGGAGGCCTTCTGAGTTGGAGGCCAGCCTGATCTACAGAGTGAGTTCCAGGACAGCCAAGGCTACACAGAGAAACCGTGTCTCAGAATCCTCCCTTCCCAAAATCATATACAAAACAACCATAAGCTAAAATAGAACTACATTACTAAGTGTCTTCTGACCCATGAGAAAGTATGAGTTAATTATGGCCAATGAATTCTCCTGGGTTAGGCTTTTTTTTTAACTTTTAAAGAAAATACTTTATTACATCATGAAAAAGGTATTCAACAACTAGATCCATACTTGTTTGAATCTTAAAAAAAAAAAACAACCAACCAAAAACTGAGAGTTTATCCGTTAGACTGCATGTGGCACCCTGATCCACATGGGACAGAAAGAAGCTAGCTAGGGCTTCTACGTATTGCAGTCTGAAAAAATAAAAATAAAAACATCACAAAAGAGGAATGGGGAGAAGATCACATGGTACTGGGAACTATCTCACACTGTTAAAAAAAAAATCTACCAAGAAACATTTTAAAAAGAAAACCCTTTGTTTCTACAGTAGCTTTAGTCTGTAGTTCCTGGAATGACTGTATTCCATTGAAGACATCTTAGTAACAGGAAGCTTCGTTCGAGCAATCCCATGTGCAAATATTAAATAAAATATTTAAATAGAAAAATAAAATAATGCATCTCTTGCTATCACCCCCAGCAATCAGGACCATATTTTGGAGTACTGTTTTGTCCAGAAAACTATGAAGCTGTGAGTTTGGCCTGAAGCTCCATCTCTGTCGCCCATTTGAGAGACATCCACTAGAAGCTGGAATCCGCTAAAATCCTGGTTGAGGTCAGGTGGAGTTGGGGGAAGAGTGTGGAAAAGACCGCTCTGAGGGTTTGGACTCCGTTCAGATTTGCAAGCGTCCTCTGGGTGGGTACATGAGAGAGGTATCTGTAAAGTTGCTGGCCGCTATTTGCTGCACATCTGTGCTCTGTCCCACACCAACTGGCTGGCAGAGAGAGAAAGGCCCATCTTTCAAAGCAGTCACAGTGGCATGGCAGATCACTGATGGGCGAGTCAAAACGGATCCTGGAGAGGAAGGTTTGGGAGAGACTGGCCTCCCTAGGGTTGGGCTGGGTCCAGCCGAGCAATGAACGGGCTCTCTTCTAGAGCTGGCATGAAGTTTTTAATACCACCCATTGCAGCTTCCATAGAGCTAGCTTCTGAAATCTTGGCCCCACGGTGGGAAACTGTGAACTGATTTGGATCTTTGCCATCCTTTCTCAGCATGTCAGGGAGGAGCCTGTGGCAGGCGTTGATGAACCAGTTACAGACCTGTAGTGTGGACAGGTGTGTCTGCTGCGAGAGCAGTGCTTTCTCATGTTCCGAGGGGTACGCGCTGTATCTGTGCTCATACAGCCAGTCCTGCAGGATCTGGACCTACTCCTTGGGGAGGTTGCCTCTCCTCCCTCTCTTGCCTGAGGCTGCTGAAGAGCAAAGGTTCAGGGGAATGTCCATGCGGTCTTCATCCTCAGTTTCACTGCGGATGCTGCAACAACGCCCTTCTTGCTCTTCATTCTGGAACTCGTCTCCCAGCGAGAGATGAAGCTGAGATTTCTAGGGGCCAGCAGCCAGAGTGGCTGGAGGCAGGTGATGGCCCTCCTTCACTGGTGCTCCAGTAACTTACCAGTTGGGCAATTTAATAGCTCAGAAGGCCAATACCGGGTATTATGAAATGGCTTCTTGAGGTACTAAAGGACATTCAGTACAGGTGACACGGAACAATACTACATATCTTACATGTATCAGAAAAGAGTCCCAGCACTCACTGGATAGGCAGAGACAGGTAATTTCTGTAAGTTTGAGGCCAGCTATTTCCGGGCCAGCCAGGGCTATCTAGTGTGAGCCTGTCTCAATTTTAGTACATAGGAACAGAGAAATACAAAGTAACACACCCTAGTGTGTTCTGGAGACAAAGAAAAAAAAAAATCCTCCCCTAAAATTCACTTGTCAATGAAGGACATGTCAAAAGAAATACTTTTAAATAATCTTAAATAGACTAACAATCTGTGACAAACTGCACTCATATTTTTAGAAAATAAACTGGATTATGCAAAACCATGGCAGATACGGAAAACAAGATTTACTATATCATTTCTTTATATTAAATTTCAGGGTCTTCCCAAGAACAGATAGTCACTATAATTTTGAAATTTGATTTCCAGTGATACAGCTTCTTTGGAAAAAGAGTTTAGCAGTTTCTCAAAAGGCAAAAACATAGTTATCTTAGGGCCCAGCAATCCTATTCTCACATATATATATCCAAGAAAAACAAAAGTGTATGCCATACAAACTCATTCACAAATACCCATAATTGTACCATTCTTGATAGCTTAAAAAGTAATAATCGAAATGATAGCTGACGAGTGGACTTAAAAACATGGCATACAGTGGAATATTTGGGGACCAAGGATGCTTTCGGCCACTGAGGGCCACATACTGTATTTCATTTATATAAAATGTCCTGTTGTGGCTTGAATCTGAAATGCCCCTCACAGACTCAGGTGTTATGCACGCCCTGTCTTCGGATATTGGTGCTATCTGGGGTAGAAGGACCCGAAGGAACTGGGTCATTGGGGCTAAGCTTTCAAAGTTTTACCTGATCCCTTCCTCCTCTACATGTGACATCATGTTCATCCTTGCCTTGGGTCCAAAGCAATGGATCCTGACAACTGTGAACCAAAACTTCAAAACCTTAAAAAAATATGACCCCCCAAAAATTCTCCCTTCTTTTCAAGTGCCGAAAACAAGAAAAAGTGTAGCCCATGTCCAGCATATGTGGATCTATAGGAACAGATAGTGGATTAGTGATTGCTTAGAGCTCTGAAGGACTTCTAAAGGGTATGGAAGCCTCTTTTTGGAGTTATAAAAATGTTCTGGTTGTGTATAATATAGCTCTCATATATATGCAAAAGAATCAGTTCTCACCTCTGGCCAGGTGATGCACACATCTCTGCATAATACTTTATCTTTGGTTCTGTCCCACTTGTTCGAAGAGTAGCAACACAGCCATTTTGAAAAGTGAATGTAATCATTTGGCTGTTTTTACTCACAGGCAGTACCTACGCAAAATGAAACAGTTTACATTTGCATTTTCATTTTTAAGAACTATAAAATACATTGCATTTACATGAAGTATCTAAGGTGTCTAATTCATAAAAACAAAGTAGACTGGTGGTTGCCAAGATCTGTTTGATGAGTTCAGAATTTCAGTTTATCAAGGTTGAAAGTTTTGGAAATCCGTTGTATAATAATAATATAAATACACTTAACATTACAGAACTGTATGTTGTAAAATTGCTAAGATTATAAAAAGGGGCATGAAGTCCTGAGGGAGACAGGTTGATGGATCCCGGAGAGTTGGAGAGAGGTAGTGGGGATGGATAAGATCAAAAGACATTGTACATATGTATGGAATTTTCAAAGAATAAAAAAAAAAAATATTTAAAATGGAAAGGATACAAACATGAGTTAAATACATTATTAAAATATTGACACATCTGAACATTACAAACAAAAATTTAAGCTACCACTTGCCATCATAATCATAATAAAATGAATGATAAGAACTTATCACACTTAAGTTTCTATTAAGCACCTACCACACAGGTAAGAGTCGAGAGGCATACAGGAAATGGCCTGCCACATGCAATGCGACAATGACATAAATAGATGTCAACAAAGGTACTATTATATAATCCAAGGAAGGTAACTGATTACGGGATCTGCAAGTCCTAAAGAGGATGCAACATTTGCCTTAAGTCTTAAGCATTCTACGTAAGCGCCCATCACCATCACCCCTTGCCTTGAGTCTTAAGAAATGGTGAAGTGTGGGCTTACCTACAGCAGAAAGGAAACGAGGGAAACTAAGGAAACAAATTGACCCAAAATACAGAAAAACCTTCAACATTTGTGTTTAAGAAATCATCAGTGATTTGTTTAGAGGTATAGGGAGTCAGGCTGGAAACATGTTAAAATTAGAAAGATGGAGGGCTCTGAAATTTGAAGCTTTTAGACTTAATTCGCCCACATCATTTATCACCACTGTACATTTCCTCTCTCACTGCCTCTTCTTCCTTGGTCCCTCTTCTCCAAGCCCACTTTGCTTTGTGCCAGTAGTACAGATGATTACTTGGGGAGCATGAGTGTCAAAATCAGAGACTAGTTGCTGCATTTGAAACTACTCTGGCAGGAAACAGTGGGTCCTACCCTCAAAAACCTAGAGGCCACTCTTTTGCTACAGTATGAATTATGACAACTAGTTTAAAATAACTTTCCTTTTAATAAGAGTTGCTTCCCAGGAGCTTCAACTTCCAGATGAACACACAGAATGCCGGGAAGGTGGTTACCTGGATAGTGCTTAGAAAAGCCATTCTCAACCTGTGGGTTGTGACCCCTTGGGATGGCATATAAGATGCTTATATTACAATTCTTAACAGTAGCAAAATTATAGCTATGAAATAGCAACAAAATAATTTTATGGTTGGGGGGGTCACTCCAACATGAGGAACTGTATGAAAGGGTCGCAGCATTAGGAAGACTGAGAACTACAAGCTTAGATGGTCCTGTCAGGCCTTCACCTCTAGAATCTCACCTGTGCCTCTCTTCTATCTGGATCTTATGTGATCTTATGCTTGGATCTTATCTTGTTTAGCTTAAGATTTTTGGTTTACTTGAGTCATTATGTTATTTTCATTGTTTGAAAAAAGAAAAGGTACTTACTGATTTCTTATTAGGCTGGCTGCTGTCATACCCAGTGGTTATATCCCGCACATGCAAGATAGCAAATGCCCCACAAAACTTTGGATATTCCTTTGGAGACTCAAAATTGCGAATCCTTTCAAATATAGTTTTGATGGTAGGTGGATCATAACACAAGAAGTAGGAAGTTTTTGACATGTGATAACCGTATCTGCAACGAGATTGAAAGATGACATCAGATGCTAGGTAACTTGGGACATATACATATTAAAGATAAGCCAACACAGTATTTTATGGAAAGTGATACTGATAATTTTAATAGTAAAGAAATCTGTTCCTCAAAAACAAACTAAGAAAAGGACCCCAAACCAAAAAACCGGGAAAAAAAAGCAAGTGAGGCAGATCTGTCGTGTGAGGCTCCCGTGAGAACTCACTTCTCATAAACTTTGGTCAGTTGCTCCGTCAGTGTTACCTTCCTGGTTTCCAGGAAAGAGGCCATTTCAGCAACAACAACAGCTGCACTCACTCCATCTTTATCCAACACAGAGGTTCCACACAGAAAGCCTGAGGGTTACATAGTGTCATTAGAAAAGGAGAAAACTTCAGCCTATAATTTCTACAGTTTTGCATTTCTTTGCTGACCAGTGAACTGAAGAGCATAGTATCAAGCCAGGTGTGGTAATGTATGACTATATCTTGTCACTCAAGGGGCTGAACTGGGAGTTCAAGGCCAGCCTACGCTGTAATAACCAAAATCTCAAAATAAAAACATTAACCACAAAATACAATGACAACAATAACAACAAAATCCAACTCTGCAAGATTCTAGTAATAGAATGCATGCATGGACATTTCAGTTCTTCTCTGATGGAAAATGCACGTAATCAAAGTTTTTAGCAATGCAACATAAGCACCACACATGGTTAAACTGCATGTACCTTTCCATAACACTGTGGCCATTATAAAGCCTTTACCTAGTCCTTCTTTGTAATCAGATTTGAGGGCTTTTCATCTGATGAGCTACTGTGCACTCGAAAGACATATATACTGCTAGGCATGAGTCTACAATTTTGCAACTCAAAATTACAGCCAGAAGGAAAATGTCTCCTCTCTACAGAATTATCATCTTTTAAAATGCTTTCAACCAAAACAAAAGTTTATTAGTATTTGCTACATACCAATAGACTCTTCAAATGCAAAAAGAACTTCCTTTCCATGCCCTAGGAGGTCTTTTATCCTACTTCCAATCCATTTAAAGCCTGGTAAAGTTTCCTGAAATGTAGAGGAAGACACTCCAGTTAAGTGCCTCTGATGAGCACTTATCTCTAAATGCAATAACCCCGCATAGTGAGCTTCTGTCATGGTCCTTGGTGCAATAAGGTTCATTTAGTGGTAGATATATAGTTACTAGCTACCATAACCACACACACACAGGCCCAATTAATGACCCACTAGCAGAGCAACAGGTGATTTATATCAAATATAACACGTTTTAAGGGATGATGAATACAGATGCAAAATGACAGGTGTGCATATACATATGCTACGATTATCTACTGCCGATTAAGTATTGTTATGGGCGCTTTACATCATCCCTCCTAATGCTCAATCATTGTTGCCATAGCAGAAGCTCAGAAGTGCTGTTCCCAAGACTGCACATAAAGGATGGAGGCAGAGTTTAATTATATTGCTTTCCTAAAACTGTCCTTTAAGCGCATTATAACCTTAATGTGAGCACTCATGAAGGATGCGATTTAGTCTTCTTGGGTAATCAAGCCTTTTTTAGTGACGCAATGTAAGCACACCACATGCTTGAGCTGCATGTACCGTTCCACATCACTGTGGTGTACACAAAGCCTTTACCGAGCCCCTTTTGTAGTTAGATATGAGGGCTTTTCATCTGATGAGCGACTGTCTAACTGCAAGACATGCCCTGCTTTAATGCCAACAGAGGGCACAGCACACACACTCATTCTAGAGCTCATCACTAATCCGTTTCCTAACTTACTCTTTTACTTCCTCTCAAAAAAAGGAAAAGAAATAGAAATGGAAAAGCCAACAGTATCCTCAGTAAAAACAAATTTATAATACTGTTCTTTAGAATCAAGTTTCATATTATATATACTGCTATAAGCAAGGAAAATGTTAACATTGTAATTCAGGATCTTAGGCTTGAATAAAATTTCAGTATCTTCTAATTTTGTATTTGTGTTTCACAAGCAAAATATTCTTTTTTTCTTTTTTGCTGTACACGATGGGTATGTATACACAGGCATTGAACGAGGGCCTCCCACAGTCCACATGTGGACTTGAAAGGACAACCTTGGGACTTGGTCCTCATCTTTCAACCTTGTTTCAAACAGGGTCTCGTTGTTTGCCATTGCATTCACTGGGGCAGCTGGCCCAGAGCTTAGAGGGATTCTCTCATCCCTGAACCCCATTTTGTCAAAGGAGGACTAGAATCACATGTATGAAATATTGCATTCAACTCCCCATGGGTTCTGGGCATTCAAATTCAGGCACCCAAGACTGCAAGGCAAACGTTACCCACTAAACCAGCTCTCCAGCCCAGAATCGTCTTTTACTTGTCTAAATAGAATTAAAACCCAAAGCTTGAAGATGACAAAGATGACAGAAGAAAGACGACTTAACTGACATTAGTCCAAGTGGCTGCAATAAAGCTCACTAACCACCTGTCATTAGTCCACATAGCTGTAAAAAGGGTCACCAACTGCCCGAGGCTTACAAGATTCAATGATCCAGCCTGAGAGTCACTACTCATTTTCTGGCTATAGAGTCACTGGGCCGTAGTTTGCAATTCAGAGTTACACATAAGTTAACAAGTCATAATTCTGTGTTTTGATCAGCAGAAGCAAAGACTCAATGAGTCTGTATTTTCTTAAGTTTGTGTTACTGATAAGCCAGATTTTCCCAGTCTAAAATGATGCATGTTCCCACACAACATTCCCAGACATTATTTCATGGAATAAGGAGTACTATTGTAAGGTCTTGAAGAACAGTTCATCTTAGTCAGAAATTCACATACTAGATGACTTTAAAGGGCTTAGGTGTTTTGATATCAAAAATATCAAACAAATGTGAACAGTTAGAAAACTGAGAAAGTTATCAATGAGATTAACGAAAGTCATTTTGGTGCAGAGATGTCTTTATAGAAATGTTTAGAAAAGTAGCATCAAGACTTCTAATGAAGTCCGCTTCTTTCTTACTTCAAAATGAAATCCTTCTTTAAGCGCAATTGCCTTTAAAATTTTAGAAGAGACAGTGGTGGCTAGCATGTAAACATTCTTCACATCAGCATTTGACTTGTTCTGCTTCCAGCAATCAAACATCCACCACCCAAACAAAGCCGCCAACTCATTCCCCGTGAAAACTTTCCAGTGACCGCTGTGGAAAGAATGAAAAGTCAAAGTCAGGATCGTTGTAGCTTCCCATGAAGACCTTCAAATCACCTTCCTTTAGATGGAAAACCCTCAAAGCTATTACATGGAACTTTTGACAAAACATTTATCCCTTCTTTTTGGTGTACAGTATACACACATATACCTGTGTGCACATGTATGTCCGTATGTGTGGCCAGAAGTGAACTTCCTATATTACTCTGGAGACCAGAAGAGGGTGTTGGATCGCTGGAACTGGAGTACAGACAGCTGTGAGCCACCTGAGTGAGTGCTGAGAATCAAACCCAGAATTTCAGGAAGTATGTGCTCTTAATCACTAGCTCCCCACCTTGTTTTTTTGAGACAGGGTCTCTCACTGAACGTGGACATCAACGATTCAGCGAGGCTGGCTAGCCAGTGAGTTCCACGAGCCTCCTTCTATGTCCCACCAGTGCTGTGAGTTCCTATGTGCAGCTGCCCTGCTGTGTCCTAAACACACAGCTGTGCTGTGGTCACTTACTGCCTCTGCTCTTAGAGTTTTTACACACTCCCCCTTCTGTGACAACCCTTAATTCTTGCGGTGAGGAGGTGATGTCCCATTTAGGACGTACTTCTCCTGAAGTTCTGCGACTGCCAGCCGGTCTGCATCAGGATCTGTGGCTAGCACTATCCGGGCATTTTCTTTCTCTGCCAGTCTCAGGGACAGCTCCTAAAACAGTGATACAATAAGGTTAGATTGTACTAAAGAACCTAAATCCAACGTTCTTGTTCCTAAATGTAGGCACTAAGTCAGTGATATGAATTTCAGAAAGCATGCAGCCTGGAGAAACAGAGCTAAGGCCACTTTCAAACAAAACTCCTATGGCTCAAATACAATTTAAAAGGTGTACATTACGGTGCTTGCTGCAGGGCACGAGGGAAACATGTAAACCATCTCTGACATGTCACTCATTCCCAACTACTCTGATGACTGATCAGTAAAGAATAATTTAAATATTCAAAACAATACCAGCACAGATTCTCCTTCCTCAGGGTTTGGGCATTTAACAGTAGAAAAGTCTGGGTCTGGATCTTTCTGTTCTGGAACTGGAATTGGAGGCTTAAAACCAAATGCTTGAAAAGCCAACTGCACGTAGTCATGTCCAACTCCATGAAAGGAGGTATGTACAAATTTCAAGGTGGTCTTTGAATTTAAGTCCCTGTAAAGGAAAATCACACCTATCTTTACTTATCACTTACTAACCACTTCCTATAATAAGCAAAATTTATAAAATAAATAACAAATATTTCATAACAGCTTTCAAAATGCCCATAAAGAGAACATCCAATATCCATATGTATTTGGCACTTGGCTTCAACATTTCTCAATTCTCTCAGCCTGACTTTACTTCTTCAACATCACATTATTTTGTCCAAAATACTTCAGTATTTAAAAACACATTTATACCTCCATTATCTATCACATCTAAAAAAACTGAACATTAATTTTTAAATGTTGTCTAATATCCTTTTTCCAAGGGTCTAAAAAAATATCATCTGGTTGCTATGTCCCTCAAGTACCTTTTAATTTAAAAATGTTCTTTCCTTAAGTCTCCAATCCCTGTTCTCCCCCAAAAAAATGTCCCATATCTTGGTATGCAAATTCTGCATCCTTTTCATAATTCGTTTTACTTTCCATTCCTCTCCCACTCCCTCCCTTCCTCTCTTTCAGTCTGAAACCAGATCTTTTAAATGTGTCCAGATGGCTTAGTATATAGCTGAGGATGACCATGAACTTCTGGTCCTCTTATCTCCAAGCTCTGGAATTACATGTGGTATATCACCATGCCTAGTTTGTGCATTTCTAGGGATTCAACCCAGGGAGGGCCTGTCCCATACTAGACATTCACTCTACTAGCTATATCTCAGTCCTTGTTTATATTAGTATATTTCTCTGATCCGTTTCTACTGCGAATGGATCACTGACTCTAGAGGCCATAGTAGATTCTATTCCAATTTCTTTGGCAAGAATAGATGTGTATTTTCCACTGAATCATAAGAGGAAGCCATAATGCTAATTTCACAGTTAATATTCATCAGGGTCCTGTCATCCTCATTCATCCATCTGCAATTTCCTAAGCTTTGGCTGCTAAGGTTCACTATCAAGATCACAAAATTGTGATGTTTCAATTCTGTTTTTCTTTCTGCATTTAATAGCTGACTTTTAGGGAGTTAGATCAACAGTAGAGTGCCAGTCTAGTATGTATAAAGCCCTGAGTTCAATACCTAGCACAGAAAAAAAAAAGTAGATTTTTTTCTTTGAAAAATGTTCCTCTTTCAGTCAACTCTTTAACTCTGAAATGGAATTTACACACGAAAAACAAAAATTATGAGAATAATTTTAAAAGCAAAGATTCACAATCCATTAAAGCATGGAATGAGTGATTTTCAGTCTAGAAATACACAAAAGTAACCAATACTGTACTTTCTTAGTATAACTAATGACCACTGGTTTTCTTTTTGTATGTCAGATAATTATAGTGATTCTTCATTTGTATAGCTTTCTTGTCCTTGGGAAGTGACAGGCCCCTCATATTAATTTTTCTGTTTTTAATATGACCTAGTACTTCCTAGTATGTTAGTGGGAAGAGAGGGAGGGGGGAGGAAAGACAAAAAGAGGGAGGGAGATACGAAGGGAAGGAGGGAAAGAAGGAGGGAGAAGAACAGGGAGGGAGGATGGGAAGGGAGCCAGGTCTGGATATATGTTAATCTTATTCTAAGGTTATCCTACAGTCTCACTTGGATACCTGTGAAAACAGATCTTTTTCAGATCTTCCATGTATTTCTTGCAAATGTCCTGCAGAGGATCTTTCTTCAGTGGGCTGGTGTCCACTAAATTATCATTCCAAGAACCATTCCAGGGTTCCACACACTCTTCTATACATTTCAGAATTTCTTTATCATGTGGAGATGTGATTTGAGCACCAGTCTCCCAATAAACCTATATGACACATAAATATAGCCATATTTAGTTAAAATGCTTGTTTGGCCCTTTCTTAGCTATAGTAGAAATATCTGGCTTTTTGAAGAATATCAAATTAAGCAAGTAAAAATGTCAGCATTAGACTAATTTACTAATACTAAAATACACTGATAATAATGATTCAGACTCGTCAAAAGACAATCACGTATTATTTCCCATCTTTGAATCTACCTTAGTAACAAGTCAATATAAGGCAGCAGTACAACCACCTTGTAACATATGCATACACTATGTCTAACTATATGCTTAGATTTATAACTGTATTAAAGATAACATAAATCACGAAATGGGGCTGGAGAGAGGGCTCAGCAGGTAAGAGCACTGGCTGCTCTTGCAGAGGACCTGGGTCTGGTTCCCAACACCCACATGACAGCTCAGAACTATCTAGCTCCAGCTGCAGTCCGCTGCACTGAGGGTACTGCATACAGGCAAAACATTCATACATTTAAAATAAATCTTTAAAAACAAAAAACCGTGAAGGAACCACAAAGATCTACACTATTAAATTCAGCATTATATGTTATAGGAAACAGAAGAAACCATTTCCATTGTAAATTAAAGTATGTATCAGAATATATCAAAGTATGTATGAGAAAAGATAATGTTAATTATTTATATACAGTTCAATCAGTTTTCAAAAATTTATCAAGCACTGTAATAAATAAGGCATTAGGAACAATCATGAACCCCCAAAAGCAAACAAAAAGGTAATTCTAAGACTTTACAGGGTTTCAAAGCTGGAGGGGACTTTGCTTAGAAAATATATATTCTAATTCTATCACAGACACAGCATGGAACCCTGCTATTACACCCTAAATTAAAAAAAAAAAAAAAAAGCAAGATAAATTTGAGAGCATATACTATGTCACAAGCAATGTGACATATTTAACTTAAAATTCTTTATCAACAACAGAAACAACAGGAAGTATAGAAACTCGTAAAAATTTATTAACTCACTTCTGAATTTAAAATGGGTCAAGACAAAAATCAAGAAGAAAATTTAACCTGTTAGAATTAAATAAAAATGAGAAAACAATCTTCCTAAACCTACGGAACACAAAAAGGCAGTTCTAAGAGGCAAATTAATGGCACGAAGTGACTACCTTAAAAACAAAAAACTGAGCGACCTCATATTAGCAACTTAGCAATACACTAAAGGCTCCAGAGCAAGAAGAAATAACATCCAAAGAGTAGATCCCCCCACCAACAGATTTACAGATGGTTGTGAGCCATTACGTGGTTCCTCTCCTAAGAGTTGAACCAGGGTCCTCTGGAAGAACAGCAGTGCTCTTAACCCTCAACTATTTCTCTAGCCCCTCCCAAGCTTAATTTTTGAAACAAGTCTTGCTGAAATTGGATGGAGCTCCTTGTCTCAGATGGACTGGCTGGCCAACAAGCTCCAGGTTCTCTGCCAATGCCCTATGGCGCTGAGGTTACAGATGCTTACTGCCACACCCAGCTCCTCCGTGAATGCCGAGGAACCAAGCTCAGGTCCCATGCTTTCAGAGCAAGCATCCTCCCCTCCCCCTCCCCAGCCATTTCCCCAGCCTCTATTCTACATGCTCTAATAGATATGTATCCCTAAGGTCTGTAACTTCAAGCCCATATTTCTTCCTTGAGTTACAGATCTCCATACCCAGCTGCTCACATCTGCTTCCCTGATTAACTCACAATACCTGATACTTACATGTTCCACACTGAATTAACTATGCTTCTTCCCTGCCTCCAGGAATGGGGCAGGCCCCAGTTTTTTGTTTTTGTTTGGTTTTTCAAGATAGGATTTCTGTGTAGCCTTTGGCTATCCTGGAACTCATTCTGTAGACCAGACTGGCCTTGAACTCAGAGCTCCACCTGCCTCTGCCTCCTGAGTGCTGGGACTAAAGGCTGCGTCACCATCGCCCAGCAGGCCTCAAATCCTAAATTAGTATGAGATATTATTCCCACTTAAAATAGAACTCAGTATGTCTGGAGTCCTCCCAAACAATAAGAAAAATGTAAGAATATGGATTCATATGCCCAGAAGCCTGAAACACAGGCTCAGAACTGTGACGTGTACCTTCTGTGTGCACCTCTCAAGCTACTTTTCACCTTTGCCACTCTATTTTTGACATTTCATCAGAGAGACTAGCAAGTGGATCCGTTGGCCACTGAGAAGACAGCAGATCAGAGAGAGAGGAGAGTGAGGTCAAGGTATTAACTCCCTGACGCTTCCCATTCATTCTCCATATCCTTGATATAAAACATGACTTGATTTCTGAAATTATAGAGAGGGTATATTTGGGATGGGATGGAGAAGTCAAGGAAAACAGAAGTTAAAACCCCAATGAAGAGATTATCATAATGTGCATACCCAGGAACCAGTAAACACAACTGGAGGTACATATTCTGTGAGAACCAAGCCTCAAAGTTTTTATCTGTTTTCAATGTCTGGCTTTGTTCCTCAGTGTAGAAAATATACTTAGCACATATTATTCAAATAAAAGTTATAAAATAGGCAAAGGTGAGGGTCCAAGGCTTACTTTGTATCCATTGTCCTCTTTGCGGTTGTGAGATGCAGTAATCATCACTCCTGCGACTGCTTTGAGCTCCTGGACTGCATATGGCTGAAAATATTGCAAATATATTAAAGCATTGTTCTTCCACTGTGCTTGCTAGATGCTCATGCATTTTACATGAACAGTGCCTGGCTAAGTAATGCACAAGGACACTTGGATATCAATAATTTAGATCTCACCAGCTCTAGGTTTGATGGGTAAGGTCCTTCCTAACATATACAGTTCAACAACCGATTATCACCTTGAATGACCTTTCCTCTTAATATTCTTTTGCTTACTGGTATAAAAATGTCTTATTCTTTGTTATATAATAATATTTAGTAAATAGTATATGTCAGACACTTTACTGAAGATATGAATAGTAAATACAACCATAACTAGAGATGGAAATACATTGAGCAACCATCTAATTCATCATATTTTACATGAATTTTATCTGACATTACAGTCATTAGGTAGAAGAGTCAAAGCCTTCAGCTTTCTAATTTGAAGATCTTTACATGTACTCTGTGGCCTCCATGTCACATAAGGGTCAACTCATCTTTCTTTCTCTCTGTAGAAACTATTGTTTCTCTTCCTTGGATGCGTCCCTTCTGCTTCCACCATCACACTGACCACTTTCCAGACCACAGAGGGAGGTGGGAGGAGAGGGGAAGGAGTGGGTAGATGTTCCAGGTCTGATCACACTAGTCTATTCCCTTGAAACCCACACCTCATCAGAGGTCTGGCTATACTTAGTCAAGGAAGACAGCCTTTGATTTGAAGCCATGGTGTGAAAAGGGTGTGAATTTACAACTAGAAATCTATCTTCCTCATTAACTGCAGCAAATCGACATGTGATAAGATAGGGAAGCCAACACACTGACACTAATATTAGTTGGAACTAGCACCCCAACGGCACCATCTTTTCTGTTTTCTGACTCTTTCCTGTGTCTACACGTGCTCTTGCTGCCCCACCCTTGTTCCTGGAGTAGAGCACATAGACAGAGACAGCATCATGTTAGGGAGACAAAAGATCTAACACTGAGCTACAATCCCAGCTCCTTTCTAGTTTCTATTACTTATTGGTGCTAATTTTTATTTAGTCACGTACTTTTGAAAAAAGTAATTCCTTTCATTCTCTGAGTTGCTAAATTTCCAAAAACTCAATAGAATAATCTAGACATTATTTATTCCTTAAATATTTAATGAAACTTACATATAAAAATCATCCAGAGTTGTCATTTTAAATTAGAGAATATTTTTAAAAATATCAGTTAAGGGGCTGGAGAGATGGCTCAGAGGTTAAGAGCACTGGCATTTCTTCTAAAGGTCCTGAGTTCAATTCTCAGAACTACAGGGTGGCTCTTTAACCACCTATGATGAGATCCCATGCCCTCTTCTGGCATGTAGGCCCACATGCAGGCAGAATATTGTATAAATAATAATAAATTAAAACAGACCAAAACAAACATCCACAACCAAAAGAACAAAAAAAAAATCAATTAAATTTATTGACTAATTAGAGATTTTATTTAGGTTTATTATTTCTTATCAGTTTTGATGTATCAACTGTGAGTCTATGCATCTGAGTTCGCACATTTATGTGCGTTAGTTAGAGATGCTAGGACTGCCTTCATCTGTACTGTATTTATGATACACTCCTTTTTGTCTTGGGTCTTCAGCACTCTTTCCATGGTTTTAGTGATGAACCTTAAATTACATTTGCTTAGTGTGGGACACATGTGTGGGGACAGAGGACAACTTGTAGGCACTGGATCTCTGCCTCATGAGGGCCCGGGGCTGAACACAGTTTGCCAGGCTTGGCATCTGGAGGCATCTCTCCAGCCCAGGTTTGTCTTTTGATACTATTTAAAGTTTGTACTTATTTTTTCTCATACTTTTATGATTTCAGTCTTTTTAATCTGCTTTAGTATAAACATACTATTAGAGCTCAAGCTCGGTATTTTAAAATATTTTCTTTAACTAATAAATTCATTAAACTTACAAATTTCCCTTGACGTAGAGCTTATTTCTACATCATAAGTTTTGCTGTTTTTTTTATTACTGTTCTGTTTTCAAGATAGACAGTCTTTGTTTTGCATGACATTCCTGTTTCCACTACATTTTGATCAAGTAGCACCAAGTTTCCTAAACACGTGCAAATTTGGGACCACAAACATCACTTTTAACTGTAACACAGTAACTAGGACATGATCTACTAACTTCACTGAGTACAGACGTGGTTGGTGGCTCTTTAGTACAAATCACATTGTGTATATAATAGATCATCAGGTCAGTGACCAATCACATCAGTCTTTTAAAAATCTGTCAGGGACTGGTCACTGTCTGTTTTTCAGCTCTCAGATGGACATGCATCCAAAACCCATCTCAACCTATTAATAGTGTGTTCAAATCTATGTGTCATTTTTGTCCTGATAAATTAATTTCTGAAAGAAGATCACTAAAACATCACAGAGATGTGAACCTAACTGACTTAAGAAATCCCTGGAAGGAAGGGGAAGCTAAGCTGGGTGAGCACTGTCACAACATACTTACGACGAAAGGTGTAGGCACGTATCTTGAAAAAAGGTAAACAGGAACATCTTTAGCCAGCAACACTGCAGCAGTGAGTTTAGCGAGCCTGAAAAGAGAGCTTGCACTCAGCCCTTCTCATAATTCTAACACGGCAACCTTCTGTAGAATAAATGTTTCACGACAGAATTATTCTCAATTTTGAAACAAGATCTTCCACGGTAGCCAAAGCTGGCTGGAACCTACTATTACCTGGGTTTGCCTCAAACTCACAATCCTGCTTTAGCCCCTTAAGTGCCACCATGCCCAGCTTACCATCACTAAATATTTGAGCTTGTTGCTCCAACTTGAAACTGTTATGTAAGAGGTTAGGGTTGGAGGGAAGGGGCTACAAGGATGTAGAGTGAAATAAATAAGTAAGTAAGTAAATAGATAGATAGATAGATAGATAGATAGATAGATAGATAGATAATTTAAACTAATTATTTGACCTTGATGCACCAACTTGAAATTGTTAAGAATTTTTTGTTTGCTGTTTTTGTTTGCCCCTCCCCTGAAGAGCTAGTGATATAACTTAGTGGCAGCATACTGGTTCCTACATTCATTCCCAGACACACATACACAAAACAAACAAACAAGCAAGCAAGCAAAAACCCTAACCCTCCAAATACAAGTAAGAAAACTAAAAGGTGTTTAACATTACAGTTATTTATTTCTCATTCATCTTTTGGTGGTGATAGCTGTTTTAAACAAAGAAATAAAATTTGTAAAAGGCAGTAAGATTGGAGGAAAGTGAAACAAATTAACTCGACAAAAAAAGTATCATGATTATCAATTTATGAAGAGATCCTAGAAAAGGATTATAAAAACAGAAGCTTCACAATTACCCCTACTCAGTGACTGTATCCCCTCAATGTAGACACTAACATTATTCTGTGAACTTCCAGTATTTAAGATTTTATACTTTTATAAAATCTAAAGCTTATCTCCGAGGTGTTTTAATTTCTATTTCAGCTAAAAATTGTTCTCAAGCTTCAGAAAAACATACATTAGCAATAGCATGAGCTCATGTTTCTCTATGAAGGCATCTTGTTTCAGAACTCTTACCACTAGAAAAAATGTTAAATGTTTTCCAATGTAATCTTTACAGTAATTAACACTTTACCTCTGGCTGCTGCAGCTGCTAGTTACTTGACCCCGAGTGTCATAGCCAACAACAAAACCTCTCTGTTTGAAGTCTGAAAAACATCTCTCCAGGTATTTGTACATCCCCTGAAGCAAAGAGACAGAAGATTAGTTCCTGAACAAGCTTCCACCTTAAGTGCCCGCCTCCCTTTCAGCACTGAGGATGAATGGGCTAGGCAAGTGCATTACCACTGAGCTGCATGCCAGCCTCACTGTCTCCATTTTACAACCTAAAAGTCTCCTGTTTTTATGTTCAGCGTGCTGCTTATTGACTCTGACCTGGCTTCAGCCTTTATGGCCATGCTTACTAGTATGGGAGCAATACTGCTTGACCCACAATTGTGAGAGGACAATTATTTCTCAGATTTGCAAACACATTTAGTACTACAGAAATACCAACTTAATAGCCAGTACAGTACATAAAACATGAGGAAGAGAGAACAAACGGTAGGGGAATGAAAGTCAGGTAAGGGGAAAGGGTGGGGCATGTCTGTAAGTGTATTCAGAAGAAACCAGGAAAATTTTCACCACCTCCTTATGTGGTCCTGACCAGCCTAGAACTTGCTATGTAGACCAGCCTGTCCTCAAACTACAGAGTTCATCAGCTTCAGTCTCCCTCTTTAGAGATGGGACTAAAGTCCATGAAAAGGACTGTTTTTGTAGGGTATATAAATGATTTCCAACATAAATCTTCGGCGAAACAAATGATCAAAATTGGGTCTGCCCTTTTTGTTTATAACAATACCTTCCTGAACAAAAGAGTTAATTTTTTGAAAGGGTACTACCTAACTTATAAAGTAAAATAATAGAATGAGAAAAGTACATATATATAATATTTTGTAATACTTGCCTGTGTTGACTGTATTACTGTAAGGTCATTAATATAGCAAAATCCTGCCCCCATGGCAGATCGAAGGCCTGCAGTCCCAAAAGTCATCCGGCAACAAAGACGATCACGCAATTCCTTGTTCATCCCATTCCGCAAGAGATTTTCAATCTGCTCTTTTGTTTTGGGATTCTGTTTTTTTTTTTAAAAAAAAAAAAGCAGATCTAATTGGGAACACAAAGTTCGAATACTAAGCCTGTCCAAATGTAAACTCTTAAGCCTGGTTCATTTGATTCCAAAGATACTTATTAAAATTAGTATATACTACAAAAATACAGTACTATTTATGCATATACATAAATATATATATATATTCACTAAAAATGGCATGTATTATTTATTTAAAAATCCTTCTACTTACTGCGTCATCAAAAGAGCCAGGCCCTACTGAGGGGAATTTACATATATCTTTTTTTCTATAATCTTAAATTTAAGAGCTATGAATAAAATGTTCCTTTTAGTCAATTAAGTTAGAGTCTGTATTACATTTTAAAATATAGAGGCAAACTATTGGATAAATGCTATCAAAACACACCTCCCAATTAATTACCTACTTAGCTAACTCTTCAAATCAAGATAAGCCAGGTATGGTAGCACATGCCTATAACCCACCAATGGATATAGTTCTAATTGATAATGCCAAACAATAAATCATCTTTAGCTTGGTTCTGAGAGAATTCTATAAGGCCAAGTACTAATGCAGGGAATGGAGGATAATGGTGACAAGATAGCTTGATAGGTAGAGTACATGCTGCTTTTCCTACTCATTCCTCTCTATCTCCTTCCCAGACCTCAACCAAGATCACATATACTTAGTTACTTTGTGTCTCTACAGAGAGAGCGGACTGACAGGAGGGTCTCAGGGCAGCCTCTCCACACTGCAAGCTTGATGGCCAGACTGGGCTACACAAGACCTTGTTTAAAAAACTGAAAATAAATGACCAAACAAAGTTACAAAAAAAATCCCACCCTACTGTTCTTTAAAAAAATCACATTCCACTAATGTATAGCACCAGCTGACCATAAGATTCTGGGCATCAAGTGTGTCGTGTTAGCTTTTCATTAAAATGCAAACTTGTCTGGAAAGAAAGGGCATGCCAACATTCATATTTAGAGTTTTAGCATGTACTGGGCCCTGGATTCAACCCCCAATATAAAGAAAGAAATAGGCAAGCAAATAAAAAGATCAATAGATTCCAAATTAAAATAAAGTTATGAGAAAGCCTAAATGGAACTTTCTGGTACTTTTTATGGGAGAACCAAATATTAAAAAAACAAAGTCAAATATAACTTCTCTCTTCAAAGTTTCTATGAGTTGAATCTGCATTAGTCACATTTTCTACATCAATAGCTTATATAATGCTAATGAGTGCTAGGCATTACAAACCAAGGTACCTGCAAGGTGTTCAATGTTAAGAGAGCTTTGTACTTGTACATAAAAACATTATCAAATCATAATTTAAACCAGTTTCTGATTATAGTAGAAATGAAAGTAACTAGAGTTTGTGAGCAAGCTAATAAGACATAGGAAATCTACTAACCGAATTTTCTTTCTTTTTGAGACCGAGTGTCATGTAGCTCAGGCTGGGCTTGAACTCACTATGTAGCCAAGGGTAGCCTTGGACTCTTGATTCTCCTGCCTCTGTCTCTCAGGCATGTTCCACCATACCTGGCTCTAAGATTTTAATCTGTTTAAAATCTTAGAGCCAGGGTGTGTATGTGTAAAACCTAGATTCAAGTACTTCCTGTTTTATAAATGGCATACACTAACATCTACACAGCCTGTATAAAAATATCAATAGCTATTAGGAGAAAAACCTAAACAAAAGAATATTTAAGCTACCAACAAACTATCCCAAAGTCAAAGTCAAAGTAATTTTTTAATTTTTATTTCAGATTTGAAAGATATAAAATGATCTGGAGACCGTTAACATTCTGGGATTACAGCAAAACCTGACTGGCCTTTTTTTAATGTACAGAGGGTAAGAACTGATTTAGAGTTACAGAGACTGTAAACTGGGATGGTCTTTTCAGAGTAACTGCAGCACTGCATCAAATTTTAGATTGCATATGCTCTGGACCGACAAGATTTTTGTGCTGAAGCAACATTTTCACTTTACACAATTATCGACACTAGAATCTTCACTGCTGCATTCTTGTTGGTAGCATCATTGTGACTATTACATACATGAACAAAATATGATTTACAGAAGAAGCCAGGAGCAACCAGCTAGCATTTAAGCAGGGTTTGAACACATTTGGTTGAACATTTAGTCTAGCTCTAAGTACAGAACATTTGTATTGAGCAAGTTATAAAATGTAAAAAAACAAACAAACAAACTGAGCTCCGGGTACAAAGCGAAACAACATCCTTTTTGTTACACCTACACAAATGTACAAATGATCCAACAATAATAATGGGCTGACTGAATATACCTCTAATGTTAATGGCACAAAAGTCAGTGTAGGACCTAAAACATCTCCTCTGTGTTGCAAATCTCGGAGCCAGTATTAACTTAATTCCTGTTTCTTAAAAAGCTGGAAGTTTGAGAAAAATAAAAATGGATAAAGAATCATGATGCATCAAACACAGTAAACCTTTAAGGAAAAAAGTTAAATGATTGTGGTGACAGGCATTTGAGGTCTATTTTAAATTCACATGTAGACAGAATTACATGGTGTTACAAACTTAGAAAGAAACAAAATAGCTTTTACTTTTCAGATAATAAAATTGAAATTGTAATTTTTTAATTTTTATTTTTTGGTTTTTCAAGACAGGGTTTCTCAGTAGACTTGGCTGTCCAGGCTGGCCTTGAACTCAAAGATCTATCTGCCTGACTTTGCCTCCCAAATGCGGGGATTAAAGGTGTGTGCCACCACCATCTGGCTTGAAATTGTATTTTGTTGCTAAAAATCTTTAAATAACTATGATGTCAATAAACTGTAACAAGGACCCAAAGTAACATAGGTAAATCATTTTAAAATGTAATTTCCTTGATTATCTCAGATATAATAAATGAAAAGGCAAAACGAGCATAGGAGTGTACACCTGTAATCCCAGCACTCAGGGAGGCAGAAGCAGGCAGGTCACTGTGAGTTCAAGGTCAGCCTGGTCTACAAAGTGAGTCCAGGACAGCCAAAGCTACACAGAGAAGCCCTGTCCCAGAAAAAAAAAAAAAAAAAAAGGCAGGCAGAAGCATATATAAAGTATTTTAATTAGCATAAAAGGAGCTAAGGAGCTTACATGTATACCATGTGGACATATTCCATGTTAAAAAAAAAAAAAGGCTAAAAATACGTATTTCCCCTGAAGGGAATACCAGAAGTGGAAATTGAGATGAAAAGTTGACATTTATGTTTTATAGCCCTAGCCCTAGTGCTGTCTAGATATTTCATAGAACCTATCTTTTCTTATAAATACTAGCTTTGTATTTGTGAATTTGTATTTGTGAATTTATGTGAATATTTTTCATCTCATAAGCTGCTTTTATTGCATCACTTCCTGAGAAGTCTATTTCTATGCATCCCAGATTGGGAGAGAACTGGTAGACCAGAAAACTGATCGCTGCACCCACCTCCAGCTTCATGACTGTAACTTGGATTATTTACAGGAACAAGGGCAACTTCTAGCAGCTACACTGCTAAGACTCCCTCCTGGAAACTGTTAAACATATATATATCCTCAGGGAGTGGAGAGGCTGTTTGGTTGGTTGGTTGGTTTGCAATCAGGTCTCCTTGTGTAGCTCTGACTGGCCTGAAACTCACTCTGTAGACCAGGTTGGCCTTGAACTCACAGAGATCCACCTGCCTCTGCCTCCCAAGTGCTGGGATTAAAGGCTTGTTACCACCATGCCTGGGTTGACTGTTGCATCTTTATAAGGCTAAAATGAAGAAAAGGAAATGACTACTTATATAATACTTGTAGAACCTTTGGGTACAAATGCAAATATGAAGGAAGTGATCGTTTGTAGTTATTAATTTTTAATGTTTTTATTAGCATATCTTAATTTATACAATGCATATCATTATGCAGTACATAATTATTTCAATCATATTCTCCCCCTCCTCCACATTATTGGCTTTCTTCTACTCTCACTGATCCTTTAGTCCTGTCTTCTACTTTTATGTCTGTACTTACACTTTTAATTTATCTTTGGTGACTCAATGAGTTTCATTAGGGCCCCTCATAGGTACATGAATGAGGGTTTGTTTACTGGCGAATAGGCACCTTCTCAGTGGCTAAACCACTGAAGAAAATGGCTTTCCCAAGATAGTTTAAATACATAAAAGTGTTTATTTTCACATTCAACTTCTTATAGACTTTCATAGGTCTGAAGAAAGCTACACACTGGACTAAGTCACACAACTCTGTCTGCCAACAAATTATGGTCTTTATATTCACTCATATGAAAAACCATCTGAACTTGTCTAAGCTTTTCTGAACCTATTATGCCCATAATTAGGGCCTTTTGCATTGTTTATGTGTAATAAATATAAATGCATATAAAAGTACTTTAAATAAAAGTAACCCAAGTTTGTCAATGGGTTCACCTGTAAATCTTTTTCCAGAGCCGTGATGGATAATACTGCAAATTTGACTGAGCTTAGAATCATTATGGAAACACATCTCTGGGTGCATCTATGAAAGTGCTTCCAGGAGGTTTACTTGAGGAAAAACCTATCATGAATGTAGACTGCAGAATTCCGTGGGCTGAAGTCCTAAAAAGGAGAAAGAAGCTGAGCACCAGCTCTCTCTCTTTCTCTCTCTCTTTGTTACTATGGATACAACACAATCAGACATCTCCTTCACCTGCTGCCATGCCTTCTCTGCCATGAGGAGTGGCAGGTATTTGGTCATAACAATGAGAAAAGTAATTAATATACTGCCTATTTTATAATCCCTACGTAACATGAATCTACTTAGGAACACTGAAGTATTAGACCTAACAGCTTGAGAATAACCTAAACCATGCACTGTATCATTTAGAAGATTAGAAAAGAGTTAGAGAACATAGTATCCATTAACAATTCTAATTCCTGATATTGTTATTCATTACAGGGAACCTATGCACAAAACTCTATAATTCAGTATGTCTAAAATTACAAAACATTAAATGCTAGTCTTAAATATCTCTGTCAGAGATTCATGCTTGAACAACAAATACTAGCTTAATAAAATAAGAGAGAATCTTTTAAGTTTATGTCTAAAGAAAAGTTGAAATAGAAACTGCAATCTGAAAACCTGAAGGGTGAACACGGCTGACATTTACTTCTGAGGGTCAGCCAGGTTGGAGATCCATTTCCAGAGCCCTGAAGAAGAGCAGGGAATCCAGTCAGATGACTGCTTATTAGCTTCAAAACATAGTCATGTTTTTTTCCCCAATTGAAGCAAGCTTTATTAAACACTGGCTAGGAAGATGGACACTGGCCAGGTCCATATGCAGAATTCCCAGAGAAATGGCCCAAAATATAATCATGTAATGGGAGTGTTTACCCATGTAAAGAATCTGTGTATAATTCTAAATTTAATTTCCTCATCTTAAAAAAAATTGCTCAAATTAGCATTACTAAATTGGCCTAGATAAAAAGCTTAGATGGCTATGCTCATCATATAAAACAAAATTTAATTTAAAAATCATTTATTGAGAAAAATAAAATCCAGGAAATGAAAATGTTAACTAGACTAACACTGGAAAGTAAGTTTTAAAATACAATTTTATTATCACTTAAGTATAATATTGGATACATAAAGACTAATGTGAAAAGTTAAAAATGTCAGTTACTGTATTTTAAAACCTGCCTGGGAATGTAGCTCACTGGAGACGGCTTGCTTAGCGCACATGTCCCAGGTTTGATCTACAGCAGTATTAAAAAAACAAGAATGGGGCTAGAGAGATAGCTCAGTGGTTAAGAGCACTGGCTCCTCTTTCAGAGGACCCAGGTTCAATTTCCAGTACCCACAATCATCTGTAAGTCTAGTTCCAGGGGATATGATATCTTCTTCTGGCCTTCACGGACACTAGGCTTGCTCAAGGTATACAGACATACATGTAGGCAAAATAACCATATATATAAAATACTAAAATAATTAAAACTAAGTGAAAATACTTATTTACCAAGCATATTCTATGTACCACACATAGGCGATACCATTGGTAGAAAGAGGACCTTACAAACCTTCTTATGCAGCAAGGTAGAAAGACACATAAAGGACAGTTTCTGTAGGGAGAATGCACAGGTTCTGGGCAATCTTTCAGTATTTGGTCTAAGTTTTCAAGCTAGGGTAAGCTAAGGAAAGGGAACTGAAGGAAGCAATGTCTGGCCTGAGAAGTGAGAAGTACGGTTTGAATGCTGAAGGAGGTGGGGGAATAGAGAGTAGAAACATAATGATTCCAGTATTAGAATTACTGAGTTTGAAGTGAGAGCCACACTCAGAACACCAACCACTTTCTCTCTACTAGACTAGCTCTTCACAGTAACTCAGAAAATACAATTAAATCAAGCCACCATTTTTTCCGATTTTAATTTTTAGATGAAAATAGTTTCTTGATTTAATTTTAAAAGTTTTAAAGACACGTGCCGGGGAGGAAGAATGAATTTACTATGGCTGGATAATCAACCATTCCAACTTAAAGGACTAAATCAATAATCACTTATCACGGTCACAGTTCCTGTAGGCAGGAAGTATCTGAGGCCTCTGCTGAAAGACCCAAAGATCTGGCGGCTGGAATCAACTCTAGGCTTGCCTGTCATGTATCTGGCAGTGAAGGCTGTTGGCTAGGACAGGCTGCCAGATGGAACATCTGCAGAAGGCACTCCTTGTAGCCTGGACTTCCTCACAATGCTGGGTTCTAAGGGCAAGTGTCCTGAAAGCAAGCAGGCCAGGGAGTAGCTGTGCTACCGTTCCTGGCCTAGCCCTGGAAGGCAAGAAATTTTACCTCCACTGCTCCTGTTATGTCTTGAGGCTGTCACAAAGACTCACCAAGTTCTGGGAAAGGGAACACAGATCCTGACTTCCAATTAAGGAGTGTCAAAGTCATCAGGAACACAAAGAATGTGAGATAAAGTAAGTAAATGATGCCAGATTTTTTTTTTTTTAAAGATTCGACTTACACAAAGGGACTATATAAAACCCCAAACTTAAAAATCTGAAATACTGCTTATTCCAAGAATTTGGGGTAAAGGGTACATAGCCAGTAGCTCAAATACTAAAGAATCTTGATCCAGTTGTTCTATTTCTAGAAATTTATCCCCAAAGAGAATTATAACTGATCAGGGATGCATGTTGGGTGTCCTCAGTGGCATGGCTGGTCTTGTTCATGGCCAGCTGAGTCTCTATGTGACTGTCTCAAAAACAAAAACAAACACACCAAAGACTTAGTTCTAAGGATGCTCACTAAAATAATGTTAATAATATTAACTAAAATGTAAGTAAACTACATACTCTACAGAAAATTGGTTAAATAAAAAAGTATCACATAAGGGGCTAGGGACATACCTTAGTTGGTAAAATGCTTTCCTCCCAAGCTCCAGGCGCTCAGTGTGATCCCAGGCATCAATGTAAAGAGCTGATCTTGGTGTCATTTACTTTTAATCCAAGCTGATCTTGGTGTCATGCACTTTTAATCCAAGCTAATCTTGGTGTCATGCACTTTTAATCTTAATGATGGGAGGGAGACAGGAGGGGACCTGGGGCTCAGTGGCCAACCAACCTAGCCTAACAGGGAAGCTCCAAGCCAGTAATGGATAACGTTACTGAAGCAGACATCCAAGGTCTTGTCTCGCCACCAAATTCACATTGTACCCACAACATCCAAAAATACACATGTACCTATAAATATGAACAAGCCTATATTTGCACATATATAAATAAAAAGTATAATGGCACATTCAAAAATCATATCCAAAATCTTATTAAATTTTAATGATATATGAGATGCTCAAGACATCTTTAGGAGAGGAATGTTCATAAGCCATACATGTAATTACTCCAGATTTAAAAAATAGATATACATATATGCATAAAAATACAACTAAAATGTAACTGTTCTTATTGAGGGTAATGTAATTAGGTATAATTCCAGTGAAAGCTTAGAGAACATATTAATACCAAAGTTAATCCATAGACTGGTATTATTCATCAGTTTAAGAAATTTCCCAACAACAATCTCTTCAAATACTGCTACTGCTCTACTCTCTCTTTCCTCTCCTTAGGTGAGTTCAATCAAATGGATCTGAGAACTTTTCATTATATTATCTGAGGCCTCAAACACACTTTCTCTTTAATCTGCCTATTATCATTTTATCACTATGTGCTTCATCCTAAACCTGTCCTGCTGTCCTATCTTGTAGGTTACTAATTCTCTCTTTAACTCTTAAAGAGAGTTACTAATTGTGTTCACTGAATTCTTAGTTTTGGTATTATTTTCTATATTATTTCAGAATCAGAACTTATATTTAAAAAAATACAAGCATTTGCATTATTTTCATCTCTTGCCTAATTTTTAATTTTCTCTTTTTGACCTCTTAGGTTTGGCAACCACAGTTATTATTTTAAAGTCTGTATATCATAACTTAACATAAAGCACCTTTACAAGTCATTTGTACATTTGTTTCTGTGAATAATTGTTTATGTTGACCTGTTTCTTTATGAGTCTGGTTAACTGACTCTACACTGGATATTATATTTGCAATGTTATTAATAGGAACACATTGAGGCCTGCAATGAAGGTATTTCCTGCTGAAGCCAAGCACTGTAGCTGCAACCCAAGCACATGAGAAACAGAGGCAGAATGATCAACAATTCAAGGTCAGTTTTGGCTACAGAATAAGTTTAAGGCTACCCTGGGCTACTTGAGGTCCTTTCTTAAAACAACAGGAACAAAGATGAAAGTACTTCCCCTTATATAATTTTTTTTTCTTTTCTTGGACATCTGAAATCAACAGCAATCTAAGTTCATTTTAGCCCAATTTTCAGGCCACTCAAATGACTCAGATCTGAGATTTAGTCTGTGTTAGTGCTGACACTAAATTCATGAGTAGTCATTTGGCAGTCCTTTGGACTATCATACCCAAGTAGCAGTACTAAACCCTAAAATAAAATTTTGCCTGTTTAAAAACCTTTTAAAGTCCAGTGCTAGGAATGGGTTACATCTTTTAGAGTTGTTGGCCACTGAAGTTCCATATATCCCCAAACATATAGGCCACAGTCACTGCTTGTTTAAGCCCTCATCCTTGATTTTATTTATAGACTTTATTGCTGAAAACATATTTGAGTTATAAAACATGGAGAAATAAAGCTGGTATTGACACGGAAGCTTCATCCCTACCAGCTAATTTTCAAAGCAATAGAAAGTGCTATGAACACTACGGGAGGAGAAAAGTGATCATCAGTCACACCCACCTGTGAATACTGTGAGGCCTATAATAATGATGACTGGCATGGCAAGACATGCCACTGCAGCAATAGTGGCAAGAGCGCCACAAGAGCAATCAACCCCTTTCTGACTGGATGTAAGTCCCAGTCCACAGAATGAAAACTACACCTCGCACCAATATTTGGCTAATAGCTCATGGGTAGGCCTAAGGGAGAACCTACTATACTATTATTCCGCTACATGAACATAGTAGTAAGTCAACTTCTGATGGCTTACCATTATACCTAATCCATGCAACTGCCAACTCCCACCTAAGAAATTTCTATTAGTAGTAGAGAGTGATTAACAGAGACCTACAACTAGCCAAAGTACAGAGAGGAAGAAACTGCAGAAGATAGCCCTAAATAAAACCTTACCTCCTTCTCCCAAGGCTTAAGGATTGCTGAAGAAGAGAGGGCAGAGCAAGTGTGAGAATTCAAGGCAGTGGATGACTACAAGAAAAATGTTGCCTCTGGATGCAGCAGTGAAGCTGCACAAATGAACTCACAGCAGTTGCAACAACATGAAAAGAAAAAAAAAATAAATAGAAAGTATGAAAGTCCAAGCCAGACCAAATCCCAGCATGGAGATGGGAGGTGGGCATCTCCTGGCTTTGGAGCTCCTGGCAGTTGTTAGCTGCTGGGAGGCAGAGAGTCTTCTTTAAAAGTGTAGCTCTGGTAAGTGGACCACTCTCCAGTGGAAGACCATATATCCAAGAATATTTGGGCAATACAAATTGGTCTTGATGTGTTTCAAAAAATAAAAAATAAAGGACACAAAGTCAAAAAGTTGGAAGAGTAGTGAAGTGGGTGGATCTGGGAAGAGTTAGGCATGGAGGAGTGACTATGATCAAAATACACTGTATAAAACCTAAAAAACTAATAAAAATTTTAAAAATAAGAGGTAATTGGGTAAGCCTAAATAAAAGCTGTATATTAAATGATGTGTTCAGTATCACTGAATTAGGGTTGTTGCTGGTAGGGTTTTTTTTGGGGGGGGGAAATGTGTGTGCCAATACTAGGGATTAAACCAAATTTCCTACTATTAAGCTCTACCTTCCCCTCCTTAAAACCTTTTATTTTAAGAAGAATCCCACTAAATTGCCCCAGCTAGCCTTGAACTTGAGCTTCTCCTGTCTTAGCCTCCTATGTACCTGAGAGCACAGGTTCCACCAGGCCTAGCATCAAAATAGCTTTGTTTTTTGGTTTTAAATCATAAATATTTTTAACATATTCAATGAAAAATGGTGATTTTCCAAGTAAAATACTACATTATTGGTAATGTCAGAATAATGTTTTCCATGAAAAAAGCTATATGAATGAATTTAAGAGATAATTTTAGAGGAAAATGTGGAATAATCAAAACGGGCTTCTTTCTTTTCTTGTTTGAGGCAGAGTTTCACTGTGCTCCTCAGGCTATACCAAAGCCTTCTTAGTTCAAATGATCCTCTTGCTTCTGGCCATGCTTCCTGAAGCTTATTTCTTCATAAAAAAAAAAGAAAAACTCAGTAGAAAAGTTAATAAAATCTATGAAGACAGTTTGTAGAAGAGCAAGTAAAGATTTAAGTATATGAAAATACACTCAGCCTCATTTTTAAGAAAAAAATGAAAATTCAATCAAAAATATAGTTTTTGTTTTTTATGCTAGCATAGAAAATATTTCACACTGAAGTGTGGGGAAAAGCATTTGGGAAAGAAAGATTCCATCTCCCCAGTGCTAGGATTACCGGCTTAGGCTACCACACTTGGCTGCTTCTGCATTGTTTCAAAACCGGCAATTCATATTGCTAACAAAGTAGCAATACGAGTAGACACACGCCAGATTGATTTAATAAGGAAATAAAGACTTCTAAGGAAAAAGAACCTGAGAAAGCAGCTCTGTGAGTGCATGCCTGCAATCCCAGCACTCAGGGAGGCAGATGCAGGCAGATCTCTGTGAGTCCCAGGCCAGCCTGGTAACAAAGTGAGTCCAGACAGCCAAGGCTACACAAGGAAACCTGTCTTGAAAGAAAAAAAAAAAAAAAAAAGGATCCAAGAAAGCAAGGACTATTATGAAGGGTGATTTGGCAAAATTTTATGTCAAAACTTTAAATGCATGAAATCTAACTCAATAATCCAATTTCTGAGAACTGATACCATAGAGACACTTAGATGCGTCTGAAGACGGTGCATTAGCAACACCACAGGGATGATAATAACAAAATAAGGAGAAAAGAAAGAAAAACATAACATCAGTTAAGACTCCATAATTAATCTGGTCCACCAATTCACTAAAATCCTATACAGCTCTCAAGTGATTGGAGCCCTTCTACAAATACACCAATGGAAAGTATTTTAAATGGGAAAAAGCAAAGGGAAAAACACCAATAGGGTACAGGTTAAGTATATATGAAAATATATCAATTACTGCCTAATGTTTCTGCTTTAAAAAAAAATAGCTGGTTATAGGAAGCCAACAGTGACAGACAGTAAGTATATCTATACATATATGACCTATTTTAAGTAATAGTTTTACAGAATGGAAAGCTAGGCGTGGTAGCACACATTTATAATCTCAGCACTGAGAGGCTGAGGCAAGATGATGCCTAGTTCAAGAGCAGCCTGGGTTATACAGCAAATCCAAGGGCACCCTGAGCTATGTGGAAAAATCCTATCTCTAAAAAACTATGTAGAATGAAAAATGCTCTAAGTACAGAAATGTGGTTAAACAGAAAAAAAAAAATCAAGTGTACTATGCTAACAAGCAAAAAAAAAAAAAATAAGATAGACATGCTGACAAACACTAAATGGGAAAACAGAAATATATTTTAAGAATATCAGATTATAATTCAAATTATTTACATTAAATTAGTGACATATTTACATATATCAAAGATTTGGCTATTCACTGGGACCAAATACTATCTATTACCTTCCTCTCCTAAACCTTCAATCTATGTAAAGGATAAAGATTAAGATCACAGTTTATTGCTAGGCATAGTGACTTGCGCTTTCAACCCTAGCACTCCAAAAGCAGAGGCAGCCAGATCTCTTTAAGTTTGAGGTCAACCAGAGCTATACAGTGAGACCGTGTCTCAAAAGCAAAAAAACAGCAAGATCACACTTTGCATTAGCCTTCTAAAGAGGTTCTTTGGAATGAAGTCCAGAGGCACCTCCAGGTCATCTGTGTCTAGTCATGTGTTTTCTGGACAGGTCTGTACTGCCGACATTTGAAAAGCATTTAGTATTATGTGGAGGAATTTTAATCCAGCATCATGCAAATAATCACATCCAAAGACCTTCTAGGCCTATGTGATCCAGCTATACTGCAGACACACTTTGGATTACAGACACACTCTTAGTACATACTTCTAATTCCTAACAATGAAAATAACCTTAGTTTATAGAAGGAAGCAGCTACATTTAAGAGTGACATCTAACTGAGGGGCAGACAAACTGCCAAATCAGAGAAAGATCTGACAAAATGAGTCATAGATAGGATATGCCCAACTCTCACGAGAAGATGACAGGAAAGAGAGCTTACTTGTGCAGTACAGGGAGAGAGAGGAGTTTTGTTTTGTTTGTTTTTTACAGGGACAGGTTACAGAGAGAACAACCTAGGCAATGGTAAAGACAGAACAAACCAGAGAATGAAAAGGAACCAGAAGATTAAAACATATTACCAGAATTAGTTTGAAGCCAGGCAGAGCAATTCAGTTAGAAGCCGAGAGAAGCCAGTCAGCTTGGAGAGGCATTTGGGCCAGAATAGCTGAGTTGAACCAGCCAGTGAAAGTTCAGAAAGAGCTGGAAAGGTTTAGGAATAGCTCTCATCTCATTCCCTCATCTGAGGAAATAAAAACATTTACAGTACTGGATAGTGTTCTAGGGACTACACTACAATAACTGTTTCCTTTTTAAATTTTTAAAAAATGCTGGTGGGGGTACAGGTACAGGTTGAATCTGGAAGATGAACATAGCCGTCTGTCATATAGCAATGAAAGCCCTCCGATATCCAAATGAGTACTACTAACCTAGATCATACTGAAATAGAACTTCCTTTTGTAGAAGCACTAAGACCTCACTGCAAAAAAAGCAAAGTACTCACTAAGTTCTATCATGAAAGTGTAGATTACAGAAATGAAACTGTAGGGGTCAGTGTGACCAGTTTTAAAATTTCTATACTCAGGTAGGATACTCATTGGATATCTTAGATCTTTAATTCATTTAAAAAATGTACAGTTTGAACATTCACTTAAATATTAAACACAAGGTATAAAAATCTGGAAGGAATCATGTGTTTACTGAGATTCTTAATTAAATAATGGGTTTTATGACAGCATTATGAAGTTTAGCTATCTGCTTGTTCCAACTCATGTAAATATGTGTAAAAATTACAGTATGAGCTAATGACCTTAAGGACAAAATAAAATCATTCATTATGTAAAAATTTTGTGTTTTATTTTTCTTCAGATGCTAAATACGTGGTATTGTAACAGGCACTTAGAAGCTGCTTTTGCCATGAAGAACTGGGCAGTAACCAGCAGAACCACACCCTGACCAGACTGCTTTAATTATCCATATTTTTCCTTATGCGTAATTCTTCCCATACTCAAACCTAAAGCTATTAGTACCTTGATTTTATCTGTTCCTCTTGTGTGGTGGTGTGAATGAGAATGCCCCTCCCAACCATTATACCCTCATCTATTTGAATATCTGGTCCCAGCTGGTACAAAGGATTGGAAGATGTGGCCTTGTAGTAGTAGGGGACAGGTTTTGAGGTTTCAAAACCTGCACCATTCCTAGTGTCTCTTACTCTACTTATGTCTCAAGGTGCAGTAAGCTCTCATCTACTGCTCCAGCGCCATGCCTGCCTGTACCAGTTACTACTATTAAGATCATTGAGTCTAACCTGTAATCCCAAATTAAACACTTCCTTTATAAGTTACTTGGGCCGTGGTGTTTACCACAGCAATAGAAAAGACAACATGAGTTGATTACACCTGTTTTCCACATCAGTTCTCTCTTTAATTGGTGAACTAGAACACAGTGGTCTAGCCTATTGGAACCGCCAGAGCCAGGGCTTTTGCCTTACAATGCCAATTTACAGTGTCTTTTTCAATCACAGCCGATTTTCCACTTCTCTAGCCATAAACTGAATTTTCATGACTTTAATTCTGCCACTATCGCTTCAGCATCAGATCAGGTCTCAAAGGTTAAAGCGTTTAGTCCATAGTACTGTCCCCACTTTGTAATGCCCATGCAAGTTCTGGGCTATTCATACTTCTAAACAAAGGATTACAGAACCATAGAAGAAAGTTCTCATTGCCCAGCTCCTCATGTTCAAAACTTTTCTAGAATGCTTCACAAAACTCAAGAGGCTACTTTACCAGCTTATCATGAGAAAACAACTCAGGAACAACCGAATGGAAGAAAGAGATGAGGCAAAGACGTTGGGGAGGAGGATGAGGCACCTGTTCTCTAGTTGGTAGTCCTCCCAGTATTCAAGAGTTGTCACAGAGCTCAATTTCTAGTTCCCTTACCTTCCTTCACCAGAGTCAGTGGTTAGTGACAGGCAGAAAGGTTCACTGGTCATTCTGGTGACCAGTCTACTCTAAAGCTGTCCAGGGGCTCCACCTAATCATAAACTGAGATATGATCAAAGGAGGCTGTTATGGATAACAAAGGACACTTCAATAACTCAGGAAATTCCTAAGGTTTTAGGAACGCTGCTAAGAGACAGGGACAAAAACTGATTTATTTCTTATAATGTAATACCAGATCACAATAAATCTGAAGTCAATGAAATATAAACTTGTATGTTTTTGTATATGTACATATATTACATACGTATATATCTTAGACTACAAAGAATAGAAGAGAACTTCTTGGTCTACAATGGATGTCTATAATTAAAAATAGAAAAGAGAAGGCAAAAAGAAAAAAGCCCCATTTAAGATATAAGCAAGAAAAAACCCACAAAACTATAATTTAAAAAAAACATATTTTTAAGATGAAATGATTTATCATACATACAAATCCAGAAATTTTGGAATTAGCGTTGGGCTTCTAAATATATGATCAATAAAAGCTAATCACATTTCTGTATTTCAGCAAAAAGAATTTTAAATAGCATTTTAAAAAAATCATGTAGCAGGGGCTGGAGAGATGGCTCAGAGGTTAAGAGCATTGGCTGTATATCCAAAGGTCCTGAGTTCAACTCCCAGCTACCACCTATAACCATCTGTAATGATCTGGTGCCCTCTTCTGCCTTGTAGGCATACATGCAGGCAGAATACTGTATAAATAAAATACTTAATTTAAAATATTTAATAAAATATTAAAAAAAATCATGTAGCATGTAAGGCCAAGTCCAGCTACGTATCTGATTAGCTCGGCCTCAAACTTCCTACATAGCTGAGGATGACCTTCAGTTCCTGATCCTCATGCTCTCATCTCCCAAGTGCGGGGATTGCAGACATGGAGCACTATGACCAGGTTGAGTTGTTCTACAAACTTCAAGGCTGCTCAGGGAGACTCCTGTCCTGCCACCGACATCTGGGGGAGACTCCCAACCAGAAGCCTCAACTAGACTTCACTCTAATAGCAGCAACCACTGATATTGCATGGCAACTACCGTAACTGAGTCTTTTTCTTTAGGAGACTTCCTTTCAGCCATGATGGCATCAGATAAGTTTCTACAGTCATTCTACAAAAGCTTACCCATAGTTGCCCCACCTCCTCCCAGATGTCCTAAATTTGGTCTGAAAGCACCCCATGGCAGGTAATGCATGTACATGTGTATGTGGCTGTATAAGCAACACTCCTCTCCTCTCCTCTGAGCAACCCAAAACATCTCTTTTGTACACTCACCCGCTGTAAGCTCTGACCCTAATAAAGCCTCACTGACTAGCACTGCCTGCTTGTGATCTGCATCACAGGCTGAGCAGACAACTCCTCAGCTCTCAGTCCCAGACATACCTAAGAACAACACTAGAAGGTGCCTGAACAGATGCAGAGAGAACAGAGAGTTAAGACTATGACTACAGAAGTGCTAAGAAAGCAAGAGATGGTAAAGAGTGAAGACAGAAGGTTAAAGACAGTGATGAGCCAAGCTTGGAGAAGAACTGCAAGACCCAAACACTAGAAAAGCTGTACATTTACTAGCTCTGGATGCCAAGGAACTAAGCACTAGGGCATTGAGAATGCCAATGCACTAAGTTCAAGGTTATGGCACCAACTGCTGGGTTCTCAGCTAATAACTCTTAAGAGTCTAGAGCTATAATCCTGAGAGCAAATATCCAAGAGTAGCAACACTCATCTCAGAGATGCTGACATTAAGGGAATTATACTTTGCCTATTCATGATTTCCATTTGAAGCAAAAGAACCTCCAGCTGACTAACAACAATATAGTCTATAGTTAATAACTAAAAGCAAAGATAACAGCACCAAGATATTCAAATGTTAGCGTTAGCATACAAGGACTTTAATGCAGCTTATATTATCACTCAATGACATAAGGAGACGAGGAGCCATCTCAGAAGAGAAGCAGACAATACAAAAAAGAACTCAGTGTTGATTTTCCAAGTTTTAGTTCACCCAAGGGTTGCTGGAGGTAGTTACTCTCATTTTTAAAATTCTCTTTTTAACCTATATGAAAACTGAGGCTCAGAGTAGAGCCAGTACTTGAATCCAAAACAGGCTTGAATTGCTGTGCCCTTTAGGCTTTTTAGGATCCAATCTCCTTTCTCTAACCTTGACCTAGCTGGAATTACACTTGATTTAGTATTGATTCTTGACTGAATAATCTAGCTGTGGTATGTAATTATGAAGAAGAAGATTGAGTTGTGGCAGTAGTCTAGAGACTTAGAAAAGTGACTATCAAACTTTTATGTTAAGAGCTCACAGAACTTTTCAGTAAAATTAAGAAACCGTGAGATTAAACAAATTTATTTCTCTGTTTTTTAAAGTAAGATAGAAAATGCTAAACAGTTTCCATCTTGTTGAACAATCAGATCTTGTTTAAAAAAAATCAGATATTTATGCAAATTACATTTTAAATTCCTCTGATTCTATTCTCTGCTCTTCTTTAGTACATACCTAGGAAAAGTAGGATTTTCTCTGCATTTCTTTAAATTTTTGTTGTTGCTGTTTTAACTTAAATGTAATCCAGTTCCTTTTATAAAAATCAATTTAAAGCCGGGTGAATTCCAGCCCTGGGGGAGGCAGAAGTGAGCAGATCACAGTGACTTTGAGGCCAGCCCTGTCTCTAAAGCAAGTCCAGGACAGCCAAGGTTGCACAGAGAAACCCTATCTTAAAAACCAAAAAACAAACAAAACCATTTTAAAGTATTTCAATGCCAGAAAACAAATCAGAAGAAAATATTAAATTTCTAATGTAAAAGGTTAATATGTCATTTTTGAAAATATGGGTGCAATTATCTGAACTTTAAATTGCATACAAGATTTTCATAAGTTATAATTTCACAAAACACAAGTCAATAATAAAATACGGTAAATAATAGCCTTATCATGTGTTGGAGTGATGTTTTTGTGCACTGTGTAGAGGCTGTTCAAATGCTGATTTCTAGACCAGCAGAGCTGAGTACAGACCAGACTTCGGTATTTTTAAGCATCACCTGTTTCAATATTTTATAAACATTGTTCTCCCTCACCCTCGATTGGTTGAATAAAGAGATGAATGGCCTATAGCAAAGGCCGGAGAGAATAGGCAGGACTTCCAGAAAGACAGGAACTCTGGGAAAGACAGAGGGGCAAAAAGATTTGCCTATGAGACAGGAAGTTAGATGTCTGAAAATGAGTGGTGGTAAAGAACCACATGGCAGAACATAGATTAAACCCAGGTTAAAAGAGCTGGTTGAGAAAAAGAATAAGCTATGGCCTAAAGCTATTATAAATATATATAAGCCTCTGTGTCATTATTCAGAGCTGGAGCAGACATAGAAAAGCCCTTACGGTTTTATCATGCTAAGTAGTTAGCTCACACAAGAATTGTAAAGTTACAACTGTAATTTGTATAAAAATTTGATTCATATTTATACATAATACGTGATCTAATCTTATTTCTGCAAATATCAAAGAACTTTTATAAACTGTAAACAAAAATGTTTAAATAAGAGTGATAATAGTGTACAACAACAGATAAACATGGCTCACTGTTGGCTTTTGATTCTGGGGACTGAATGTGCATGCTAAAACTAACGGGCTCTACACTGAGCTATACTCCCAGCTCTCAATCTGCTTTTGTAATTTGCATGCCATGGAGGGGGGGAACATGCTATAAATCCACTGATAGTACAGGGATTTTCTAAGTATTGACTCCTTAACATTGTTATATTTTTCAAATGTTTTATAAAGACAAAGTGAGAACACCACCAAGCATTTTCTACCACTAATTCATACAGAATAAGGTAAAACACTATCTCTCTGGATTTGTCCATGTTTCCTCAACACTGGTTTTAGAACTTTTCTGTATACTTTTTTTTAAAAGTTGAGCTTACTGAGATTACTCTACATTTACATAATTAACAGTGAATTCTGTCCTTTTAAGGGTTCAATTTAATCAATTTGAACAAGTATATAAAGTTACACTACCATATAATACCGTATTCATCACAAAATACACAACTACCATAGATCTCACATTAAGTCTTTGGTAGAACAAAGTTAAAAAAAAATAAATCAGATATATATACCAATGTATTTATATCTTTATGCAGAGGTCCTTTTTTAATAGGTGTAAATTTGTGCCATTCTTTTCACTTCAGAGTGTTAAATTAAGTCACTATCCTATTGATGGCTGTTAAAAGTATAGAACTTGAATGTCCTCCAAAGGTCTGTGTGTCTCCAGACTTGAAAGTACAGAACTTGAATGTCCTCCAATATGGTACTTTTGAGAGGTTGTACAAATGTTAAGAGGTGGAGCCTAGTGAAAGGTCTTTGGGTCACTGAATTGGAGAGGGATGCTGACCCCTCCTTATTTTGCTTATTATTCCTGAGGCGAGCAGTTTTGCTCCATCTGATGGCTTGCCACAGGCCCAGAGAAGCAGGCCAACTAACTGTAAACTAGATTTCTAAAACTGTGAGCCCAAATAATTTTTTTTCTTTATAAAATGAACATTTTTATAATTTGTTATAGTGCTGTAAAACTGACTAGCACAATGGGCATTCAAAGTTTAAAAAAAAATTTTTTTTTTTTTGGCTACATAAAAATGAAACATTTCCTTGGGCATGGTTGGTAGTACATGCCTGTAACCCCAGCACTTGGGGAGGCAGAGGCAGGCAGATTGCTGTGATTTCAAGGCCAGCCTGGTCTACAAATCGAGTCCAGGACAGCCAAGGCTACACAGAAAAACCCTTTCTCAAAAACAAAAACATTCTCGAAAAACAAAAAAAGAAACATTTCAAAGAGAAAAATGACACAGGAAAATTCTGCAGCAGAAAAAAAAAAACAACAAACACTTATATCAACAAGATTTTTCTAACAAGATAAGCTCTGGTTAGCTGAAAACTAAAACGCTTTTGTATCTGAGAAAATAATTTTTCATTTACAATATTAGGGTCTTTGTACTCTATGGGGCATTAAAATATTGCCATTTCATACTTTGGTAAGATTCAGAACTGTGGTGTCTAATCTTGTCAGCTTGATGGGGTTTGGGATCACCTAGGTAACACACCTTTAGCTTGTGTTGGTAAGGGCATTTCCTGAGAGATTTAACTAAGGTGGAAAGACCCTTTACTGTACGCAAGGTTCCATGGGCTGGAGTCCAAGACTAAATGCAAAGAAGAGTCAAGTTAGGCACTAGCATTTACCTCTGTTTCCTGGCTACATCATAATGTGCCAGTTTCCTCCTCAGAAAACCGTCAGAAGAAGCCCTTCTTTCCTTGAGTTCCTTTTGTCACATACCTTGCCACAACAATGAAAAAATAACTAATACAATGTTTATTCAACAATGTAGTTGAAAAGATCCTATGCAAGATTGGTGACAATAGCTATTCTGAATCTTTTGCACCAGAATAAATCACTTTCTGTTAACTTCCAACACCAGAGGGCAGCAGCCTCAGTACTAATTAACAATTTCAATAATCATTAGGAAGGCAGAAAGCATCATGAAACAAAGTATATAGGCACAAACCCCAAAGCATTGTTTAACCTCTTGTTGTGTAAGTTTCCCTATGATTGAAACACTGCACCCTCTGGGGGAGAGCCTTAAGCAGGTGAGTACAAAATTACAAAACAGTCCCTCACACTGAGCAGATTCTCTAAGCCCCTCATTGCTAGAGTAAGCAATGAGGTAAAGATGACTCTGAGACCACCTGTGCCTTGAAGGCGCTCCAGGCCCAGCTGCCTGGAAACGCTTAGACCAGGGAGAGCTGCCTGCAGGTCCTGCAGTGTTCCCGGTTCTCAGCTCTGTGAGCTGTTACCCACGCTGGAGTAGACATGGATGATGCATGTCTTTCCACTCATTTCTGCTCCTGTAAGTAACCACAATAAAACTCACTGGTTCACCAGGCTGGACTTTGGTGGCACCTGTATTTTCTGTCTGTCTTGGGATTCCTATCTGGGGTGAGCAGACTTGTGTGTTTCATCTCCCCAGGAAGTTTGGTCACACAACACCTTTACACTTTGCTGTACAGTCAAAATAAAACGTTATCTACAACATGGATGATAATTAGGACATTAACTGATATAAGCTAGTCACAAAGGCAAATACTGTATGATTCCACTCACATAAGCTACCTAAAGAAGTCAAATTACAGAAACAGAAAGAATGGTGGTTTTCAGGGGAAAGAGGAAGGAAGAAAAAGTTATTTAATGGGGATAGAATTTCAGCCTAGCAAGTTGAAAAATTCTGAAGGTCTGTTCTACAACAATGCGAATATTTTTGTGATCACTAATCAACTATATATTCCCTTAGAAATGACCAAGATGGTAACTTGTATGCATTTTCCACCACAATTAAGAAATTAAATGCTGTGTTCTATCTTCTGGTTGATCATCAAAAGAGAAAATAATGTAACTACCAGGTGAAGGTGCTCTAAATACTGTTTACTCTAAGGACATCTCTGTGCCATCTGAAAAGATGAGTTCAAATAGTTTCTTAAGCTTTATCAACTAATTAGTCAAAATCAGGTCATGTTTTAATTTGCTTCATTTTTGGTCAATAATTTACTTATTTCATTTTTTTTTCTAGCTTAGGGTGGCATGCCTGCTAGGCAAGTACTATACTGAGCTACACCCTCAGTCCTGTTTCTTTCCTTTCTGTTTTTGTTGACCCACCCACTCTTGACTATTTCCCTTCCTTCTGTTCTTCATAGGTGACTGCTTTTCTGATGTTGATAGAAATGACATGCCATCTTTACCATATCTACTTATGACACAGACATTAGAGGGAGGATAACTTTCTTTCATTTCCAAGAGCTTATTATTGTTTCCTGTTACTTTTTCATGCTATCTCTTCTTGTCTGATGATGAAATAATTCTGTTTCTAATTTATAATTTTGGGGGATTTATGCTCCCTATTGTATCTGTTTTTATGTATGTACCTAATGCTTTATCTTATTCAGACAAATTGTCTTCTTCATATAGACTGATACTTAGTTTCTAATATCCACAGATTTTTTTTTCTGGTACTTTGGCATAAGCTTCCTCTGTTTTATAAACACAGTATGTTTTTTGCCAACATCTTAACTAGAATGGTGAGTTGGGACTTCTATATCTGCAAGTTACTGTTCTGAGGATTTTATTTACAGATTAAATTATTTTTCAAAATAATAACTAAGGAACTAATAATATAACTATCAAATTTTAGAAAGTGCTGTAGTTTAAATATGGCCTGTACCCCCAAAGCTTCCCAATCAACAAGTTGGTCCTCAGTGTGAGGTACTGAGGTAGTAGCATCTTTCAAGATTTTGGTCCTAGTGGGAGGTAGTGGGGTTACCACCAGAGGCACTTCCCTAGCGATTTTGTGGATGAGTTCTAACAAGAATAAGCTGTAATTTACAAAAGAGAGGAGAGGAGGTAATAGGAGAAGAAGAAAATTTAAAAAGCAAGGCTCACCCTTCCCTGCTCTTTGGCTTCCTGCCTCACTGTGTAATTAATCCCTTTTACATATGCTTCTGCCATGACTCCATCAGGCATGAGGCTCTAACTAGAGGCCAAACAAAAGTGGCTAGCAGATCTTATACAAACTGAGTTAAGTAAACCTCCTTTCTTCATCCATTACCCAGACTCAGGTATTACTCTAGCACTGTAAGACTGACTAATAAAGGAGGCGTAGGGAATTAATTCACAGCCTTTTGTTAAATGTCTGAACTCACTGGTTTAGATTGATACCTTTTCTTTCCTTTTCCAGGCTCTTTATAAACCCAATCCATCTTCAACTTCATGTTCTACTCTTTCTTAATACAGATCTACATTGTAAGACCAGAATGTTTTACTTACTATTTCTTAAATTGCCATGGCAAATTCCTGCCTACACATTGTTGCTAACATATAGGACCTTCACTGTTCTATTACAGTTGGAAAGAGTAGCTCTGCCCTGTGTCCTAGGGCCCCTCCCTGTCTACCCACCCATGCTTTACCAGTGCTTAATAGCTTAGATATACAATTGCTTCTAGGGAGTTAAAATTCACATTGGAACAAAATCAATTGACAGTTGTGACATTGAACAACCTGGCTTTTACGTCAGGACTGCTTGTCTGTAACTTGACAACTCACGAAACCCCTGAATGAAAGAAACAGGAAGGAGGTATAAGCCTTACCCTAGAGCAGAGGAGAGCATACTGGTGGTGGCAGTCTCTGTGCAAAGCCGACTGAAGGAACTCCTCAATCCCTGGACTTTGGGGTTATAGTAGTAGCAAAGCCACACACAAGAGATGGATTAATTTGCCTGTTACAAGCTGATGCTGTTAAATGTTATGTTTGACCCCATGTAATTTAGCTTCATGATCATCAAAACTCTGGATTATTTGGCTTTCCCTACAGTGTACCTACCAAATGACTGAATTAGAAACAAATCTACAACCACTTTGGAAGTCAATCTGGCGCTTTCTCAGATAATTGGGAATAGCACTACCTCAAGAACCAGCTAAACCACTTCTGGGCATATACCCAAAAAATGGCCCACCATTCAATAGAGACATTTGCTCAACTATGTTCATAGGAGCTCTATTTGTAAAAACCAGAATCTGGAAACAACCTAGATGTTCCTCAATGGAGGAATGGATAAGGATTAAAATGGAGGTATGGATAAGCTATTAAAAACAAGGAAATTATGAAATTTATAGGCAAAAGGATGGGACTAGAAGAAATCATCCTAAGTGAGGTAAACCAGAAACAGAAAGATAGGCATGGTATACACTCACTTATATGTGGATATTAGCTGAATAATATAGTATAGCCATCTACAGACCTAAAGAAGATAAACACTGACCCTAACGAGGATGTTTAAATCTCATTCAAAATGGCAAACAGGATAGACACCAGAAGCAGTGGAAGAGAGGAAACAGAAAGAGAGTCTACTAGAGAGGATCCTCTGAAAGGATCCACCCAAAAGGGGATTGAAGCAGATGCTGAGACTCATGAAACTAGGCAGAGCACAGGGAGTCTTATGGAAGAAGAGAGGGGTGGGAATAGAGGGACACGAAGAGGACCAACAAAGCTAAAGGATCTGAGCCCAGGGAGCCCTGCAGAGACCGATGCACCAACGGAGGACCCTACATGGAGAGGACCTAGACCCCCTGCTCACATGTGGCCGATTGGCTGTTCAGTCTCCATGTGGATCTCTGAGTGAGGGGAGCAGGGAATGCCCTTATCATGAACTTGGTTGACTGCTCTTTGATCACTCACCCCTAGTAATGAGGCCTTCCCAGGCCACAGATGAAGAGGATCCAGGCAGTCCTGATGAGACTTAACAAGCTATGGGCAGATGGCAATAGTGGAGAACGGTGGACTAGGGGGAAGGGATGGAGGGGAAGAAGGAGGGAGGGTGGGACTGAGGGTAGCTAGAGAGGGGGTTTCAATCAAGATATATAATGAATAAATTGTGATTAAAAAATTTAAAAAAGAAACAAATCTATTTGGCTATTGCACCTATATCATAAACTGTAAGTTAATAAAACAGTATTCTTAAATCAGTCATTGGTTTCTATGACCTTGAGTTGACTAGGGAAACTAACATATCAAACAAAAGCCTGGATGCAAATAGGAGGTCAGATCAAAGTCTGGTAAATCTGCCTACAGAAAGCTGCCCTAGTGGAGCTACACAAGAGTGCCCTAGCCCCAGGGTATATGATTAAAAAACACAAATAGATGAAAAATAAAAACAAAAAACAACTCTCACACTGTTCAGGCTGGCTTGGAACTCAGTATGTAGCCCAGGCTATCCTCAAACTCTTAACTGCTCCTAATGTGTCAGCCTCCCAACTGCTGAGATTATAGGCAAGAGTCGCTATGCTGGGACTATCTTCTTGCACTATTTTCTTTTTAGCACTGCTGAAGGCCACTAAAGATATACAAAAGCTCTTCTACAATATGGTCTTCACATACCTTTTAGAAGATTTCTCTCTATGTACCCTAAGCTTCAGCAGACACAAATGTGTTAACGACACATTCAATTTTCCATCTTTCTGACTCTCAGTCTTCCTTCTCCATCTTAGCAAATCTTAATGTTAATGAACTGAGAAAGTTCAACCCAAATAACATTTTTTTCATGAAGACTTTTCAATGTACACCAAGCCACCAAAGGTAAAATTAGTAATTGTTGCCGACTATGGCATACAGCAAAGTACCCTGAGACCAGTTTATAACTTATCACATGCCTCATCAATCTTCAAGAATCAGCAGCATTATCAGGGTTCTTTAATTGGTATTAATCAGGTGTTCAGCTCAGACTCTCTTCATTAAAAGACTACATGTATGCTGGCCAGGCAGTGGTGGTGCACACTTTTAATCTCAGCAATCAGGAGGCAGAGGCAGGTGGATCTCTGAGTTGGAGACCAACCTAGTCTACATAGTGAGTTCCAGGACAGCCAAGAATACACAGAAAAACCCTGTTGGGGAGGGATATATGAACTGTCAATGTATAGTAATGAAATACTTAAATTTTAAACTGTACTCTAAATTCTAGTGACCTAGGACTTAGCCTAACTTAGTAAGTATCAATCTACAGTAGATAAACCTTTGTTTCTCAAATAAAAGCATTATCTCCCATTAAGAGAGCAATAATATATAAATAATAAAATTATTTTTTTCTTCTGTTAAGGAACTATTATTGTTCCCTGTATTTTATTTGGGAGCCTTTGTTTTATCCTCTTTTATGTTCATGGAGGTCTACATATATTTCATCTCTTTCTCTCCTGGAGGTTTTCCCTGTTCTTTTTATGTGCATTTCCATGTTCTCATAAAGTCTTCTTTGACCATCCCACTCCACACATCACTCTCACTTTTGAACTCCCATAAGAACTGAATGCCTGCAACTTCCTTTATTGCTACTGTAACTGTTGCAGCATTATTTTTATATGCATTAACAGTTCTTATATATTTCAGTATATCTCATAACACAGACATAATACATATTAATTGTCTGGACATAACACAGACAATTAATACATATTAATTCATTCAACCAGGACATTTATTAGGAAAAACATAGTCAAAGCTGATACTGAAAGAGTCTCATTATTTTTAGTGTGGTCCACAGATCAGTAACACTTGTGTCAATCAGCTGGAAGCTCACTAAAGCTGCTAGCAGGTCAGGCCCCACCCTAGCTGTCTGGTCAGAAACTGCCTTTTTAAGATTCCCAGATGATCTGTTAGCACGTTCATGTTTGAGAAACACTGGTTCAGACTCTAGAAGAATGATTAGAACATTTACAATATATATGAGCCAGTAAGACCAAATACTTTACTGTAATTGCTTATTTGTTGGGCTTCCTTATCTACTAACTGAAGGCTTTCTAAGGGCAAGAACTCTATCTTTCTGCCCACCAGTATTTCCTGGCCAGCCTAGAACACTCAGTATTTGGGAGTTTTCCCCCTTCTTAAATGCACAAAGACTGGGAAAAAATGAAATTAAAATGCTTTAGAAAACGATTTCGGTAGTTCTTTTGTAAAACATTAATCTCACATACTGCCATACCAACCTCTTAATTCAGTACTAAACAGTTTTAAATGTGCTGCCTTCTCTGTTTTAGCTTGTGGATCATATGTGCTTCACAAAACAATTATCATCTTGTCCTCTGCCAGATCCTCCAAGGGCCTCTTCTATGAGTGAAAAGGATATATGTTAATTCTAGCTTTTACCAATCCACCCTGTCTGCCTGCACAAGGAGAGAGAAAACAGAAAAAATGGCATGGCAAGGCAGCAGCAATTCTGAATTTCATAAGAAATTCTTAAATACCCAATCAGAATCTGCCTTTTAAGATTCCCAGGTGATCTGTTGGAACGTTATGGTTTGAGAAGTGAAGACGCTGGAAGGATAATTAGAATATTCAAGATGCATATGATCACGATTCTTTGGGCAGGATACTCCCATAAAATAACTGCCAGCAGAGGTAAGAAATAAGAGGTGACTCTTGTCATTTTCAATAGCAAAAGGTGATACCAGAAAATAGAGTGAAATAGATCAGCGAATACCTAACCAGCCCAGCGATTACCTAGCGACAGAGGGTGGAAACACACCAGACCAACACCAAAGCAGATAGTGGTTAGTAACGTCCAAGAAACGTTCCAGAAGCCACTTTGAGGTTATGCAGAGAAGGAAGTGAAGGAAGAAAGGAGAAAGGAAACGGATGCAGAATATGCGGAGTCTAGCTTACAGTGATGAAGATGATGAGGATGAAGTATTTTTGAGAATGGGAGATGATACACACTGTACGGGAGGGAGTAACAGCGGAGAGAGAGGGGCTGCAGCTTGACCTACGGCAAAGGAAAGCTACTGCAGATGCCCCTGCCCTGCCCCGCCCGCCTGAGGGAGGCAGCCCCCGCATAGGTGAGAGGCATCGTCCAATTCCACCGGCCCTGCTGTGGGAGCCATCTCCCCTGCAGCCTGCAGAGCTCTGGGTGGGTACAGGGAAGGCGGACTGCGAGAGGGGGAGCAGGGAGAGACGGATGCCGGGGTGACTAGGTACCCACCTTGTCCCAACGCAGCCACTGCCCGACGGCCGTGTCTAGCTGCGGGTCCCCGGTGAGGTAGGGGCCGTGGGGCAGATTAGAGTTCAGGTCATCTTCTGCGTTCTCAGCCATGGCAGACGCGCGGGTCTGCGGGCCCGAGGGGCGGGCGAAGACACCGAGGCGGGGGGCTCTGGGTGCGCTCACCAGGGTCCAGACGACCCCGCCCTGCCGACGGGCATCGGAGGCGAGCCGCGAGGCGGTCGGTGAGCGCCAGCCCCTGCCACAGCTTCAGCAGACCCGAGAGGGAGGGCGGAGACGGCCGCCCGCCTCCCGGCAGCGCCGCTCCGGATCTCCGCTCGCAGGGACTGAGGCGGGCGTGAGGCGAGAGAACAACAACAGTCCCAGATGTCTGGGTCGCCGCCTTCGCCCGCGCCGCCTCAGGCCCCGCCCCCGCGCCTCCCGCCCCGCCCCCGCCCGCCCTGGCCGTTCCGAGTGCCCGAGGCATGCGGCGCGAGCCCGGGGGCGCGCGCCCGGCGCCTCCGCAGCGGCGCTCGCCGGCCGCCGGGGCAGCGGCGCGCAGCCGGCTTTATTTTTCTAACGCTGTTCCCCCGCTGTCTTCCCTGGTCACCCGCCCCACACTCGCACGTGCGTCTCCACCGGGTGTCCCTCCTCGCCTCAAGCAGCCCGCCTCTCCACTCACTGGGAGAGTCGCTGGCGCGCGCAGACCCCGCCCTCTTCGCCTCCGGGCGCCGGCTGCCTGGGAGCCTAAGGTGGCGCGCGTGGAGCCTCACGGGAGTTGTAGTTTCCCCCCCTTTGCCAGCGCTCTGTACACCCGTTGCCTTCCCCTTTCCTCAGAGGGGAAAAGCACTACCCCAAGGAGGTTTCCTGACGCCTTCCCTTTGCTTCTTAGTTATGCTACGCAGGGATAGTCTCCTGCACTAAGGTAAATAGGAAATGTAGTAAGGAACAACTTGTATCTATTTGGTGCTTGACAGTTTTACGAGTCGTTTTCTGTCCTTTCATCCATCCTGCGAGGTAGGCGGTACTTACATTCCATTCCCACTTCACACCGAGGGAACTGAGAGGCGAACCGAATTTTCTAAGCAGCAGTGTTCCTGAGAAATGAATGGGGATTCCAACCTGTCAAATCACCTCAGCCGGCAGTTGTTTTTGCTGGGCGACAACAGCAGCACAGAGGTAGGGAGAACATAATGTCTGAGAAATAGATAAGAATGTTGTCAGAGGATGGGTCAGCATTTAACCCTACTTTTAAAATGTACAAACATCATAAAATACATAAACCAATAAAAAGTAGGAATACAGAGGAAAAAAGAAATGGACTCCCCCATATGGAAATAATTTCTTCCCAGCTTTCTTCTATAACATGTGCACCTTTCAGGTCACATAACTTGAGGCCCAAGAAATACCGAGGTGTTACCCGTGGACCACTCGCTTTCTTTGTTTTTATTTTGAGACAGGCTTTCCCTCTGTAGCTCTGGCTACCCTTGAACTTGATACATACCAGGCTGAAATTGCACTTACAGAGATCACTTGCCTCTGTCTGAGATTAAAATTATGCACCACCTGGCTCTTAGGATGTCGGTGATTGGACCAAGTATGTTACAACTCTCTCTCTCATCAGCTTTTTGCTTTTGTATTTATAGCATGACAGTACAGTGATTTAAGAGATGCTTTTAGAGTATTTTGAATCTCGCAGATAAAAGACATATTCCGTTCATTCTTTAAAGTGTCATTTGCCATAATAAAATCCAAACTGATGGCATAAAAAACATGTACTGCCAATTTCTGAAAAGTAATATGCCATTGTTGTGAGTTGCAGTTTTTGCCTTAAAATTTGAGTGTTTTTTTTTTTAAGGGCTTAGGGGTTTATTTTAACCTCATGAGACTGAAGAGCAACCATGTATCCAGGAAAGAAATTAATCATCCATTATAATCAGAATTATTATCTACAACAAACATTCATTATGTTTCTTAACACTGTGTGTTAAGAATTACGCTAGTTGGGCTCAAAAGATGGCTCAGCTGTTGCAGGCTAGCCTCATAATCAACAAGACAAGACTGATGCTAGGAGCTGATGCTACAAGAATGTAAACAATTACTTGCCTCAAGAAATAAAAGCTGCTTCTTTTTTTTTTTTTTTTAAGAGCGATGTGCAGCTGTTAAAGCTAGGCTCACAACCAAAGTGCCCAGAAGTCAAATCTGGAGAGACAGGATATGTGCAAGAATGTTTAGTACATGATAAAAAGCTTGCTGCAAGCAGAGGGAATGAATTTGTCTGAAGGGATCAATAAAAGCATCAAGCAGGAGGGATCTGCACTGGGATTTCAAGAACAGAAAATAAACAAGTTGAGAAAAAAAAGTAGAGGGCATTTCAAACCCACTGATCAGTGATGCTCAAGTTCCACCAGGAGATTGTTTAAAATATATTTTATACTAGTGAACATGATTCCCAGAGAGTCTGAATTTGGATAAGGCCTCGATACTTCCATAAAAATATCTATTGATTGTGACCTAGATGGCCATAGTCAAAACACACATTAGGACCAATGTTTTGGCATTCTCTGGGAGCATATTAAGAAATGCAAATTTTCATTACTTAATAAATTAATACCCTTTTCAACCAGCCTCTCCTTACTTTTATCAGCAAAATCCTAACAGATATTAACTGGTTACCTGAGTCTTACCCAGCAGGTAAGACTAGGGCTTTATTGCTTAGACATTGAAAGGTAACCAAGGAGACCCTCAACTCATCAAATCTAAGAACATTGTTTAAGTATATCCAGAAGGGGGAATCGAGAAAAACTCAGAAGCTTTTTCTTCCTGTTGGGATTTATCCAAAGCATTCTGTGTTTTTACTGCATTTTCATTCGGTAAGTTTTCAACCCTGTGATCATGAAAGTAGTTCTTGGTTCTCAGAATAGAAATGCAAAAATTCTGAGAAATTACTTGTGAGGCAATTTTATCATTGGGTGAACATCACAGGCTGGCTATAATATCACTCTGTGAGGAAAATAGTATGGGGCCACTGTTATATAGACAGTCCTCCTTTAACACGAATGTGACATTGTACAAAACTGTAAAATAGAATCAATATGTATGCATTTTATTATGTTGTATGCATGTCAATTATATATGTAAGTATGGTTGTGTCATTGTTTCAGTCAGCTTTCCACTACTGTGACAAAATACCTAATATAAATCAACTTAACAAAAAGAAAGGTTAATTCAGGCCTACAACTTCATAGACTTCAGTCTATGATCATTTGGCTCTGTTGTTTTTAGACACATGGAAACACAGTATGTTGCAAGGAGTACAAAGTAGAGCAAAGCTGCTTACCTCATGGTGGCCAGGGAATGAGAGTTAGGAAAAGGATTAAGGCTCTCAATATGCTCTTCAAGGACATGTCCCAGTGGCTGGCCTTTGGAAGCCCCCAAAAAATTGGTTCTGCTATTGGTGAAGGAATGTACCACCTACAGGATAGATGAGAGCAAACAGGGGGAAAAAGTTTCTTTCTTTCATTTTTTTTTTTTTTTTATCTGGGCTGGCCATATTTAGGCTGGGTCTCCCTTCTTCAGATAATCTAATCAAGAAAATTTCTCACAGAAGTGCTCCCTGGCTTATGCTTTATTTGACGCCAGATGCAGTCAAGTTGACAACCAGTATTAGCTATCACCACCATCCCTACTAAAACCCTGTCAGTCCTGGAGGAGGGACTACTAAATGCAGCTCAGGGACAAGGCATCAAGACATTGAATCCTTTTAAAGCGTAAAATATGTGCTTGTTATTGTGGGTACATGCATGATGTGTGTGTGGTGCCACAGCATATGTGCAAGTTCAGCATACAAGTGTGGGGGTCAGTCCTCTCCTTCCACCGTGTGGGTGCTTGGACTGACTGGAACTCAGGGCATCAGGCTGGGTTAAGTACCTTCAATAAAGGGTGTGTGTAAAGGAAGAATTATGTAAACCTTTCAGGCCTCCTCTGATGCAAGGAGATTTAACAACAAATAAAAGGGGGTCCGTGTGTAAGGGAGAATGGCTGCAGACACAGCAGGCTGCAGTGAATCGAAGTGAGGAGCCCAGAGTGCGAATCATAAGGAGGCACTTGCTCTCATGTTTGTGGAAGTGTAAAGCTGGTGCCCGTGTGTGAGTGCCTCCTTCCACTCTCAGTATCTATAGTTAGATAGGATTCACATACCGTAGAATATACTCACTTAAAATATATAATTAAATTATTTTTAAAATTCATTTACAAAAACATATACATGCATAAGAATTTTAGAACATCCCGTAATCCCAGCACTCAGAGAGGCAGAGGCAGGTGGATCACTGTGAGTTCGAGGCCAGCCTGGTCTACAAAGAGAGTCCAGCACAGCCAAGGCCACAGAGAGAAACCCTGTCTCCAAAACCCCAAAAAACAAATATATATATTCTTGTGATGTATTTGCCAGTGTTCAAAGCAATACTGTTCTCATAAAATGATTGAAAAGATGTGTCCTCTTGATTTTTGAAAGAATTTGCAAAGAGTTGATATTAATCCTTACTCGGATGGAAAATGTGACATCATGCCTCTGTGACTCCTTAGGACATGCCACCTTCATGATGCCCTCACATAGTCACCAATCCAGAAACTCTACCTTTAGGTTTTTGATTTTAGTTAAGATATCTTTGTTTCTAAAGTTACTTTAGACTCTTACAAATTTGGAATTATAGTTTGCCTGCCTTCCTAGTCTTTGCAGAGATTTTCAGACTTTAAAAATATATATCTATAGTTAGTATTGTTGCTTGTCATCTAAAATACCTGTGCTCTAGATTTTCCTTATCTATAGTTTTCCCTAGATCTTTAATCATAGAATTTAGTTTGTATGTGTGTTAAGTTTTGTTTTTTATATATGTGTATGTTGGACATTCTATTTTAAAAATCAGTTGCAGGAATAAATTTAGACTTTCAGTGAATGTTCTCAGCCCTCAGGAGGATTTGCCATGTTCCTGGGAGTTCAGCCATGTTGAGGCTTAGAATACTCTAGCATTTTCGTGAGTTTCTAAAAACTGTTATTCCACGCACCTTATTTCTCCTCTAGGTTCTCCTCAATGTTGGCATGTTAGGGTGGGGTCCCAACATTTTTGAAGAGTCTTTTCCTGTTAGACTATCAGCTTTTTAAAGAAAACCATGTGTTTTCTTGCCTGTCTTATTTGCTTGCTAGAGTTCCCCCCCCCATAATGTAGACAGCAAAGTCTTTATTTAGATCATTTTATTTGTAGATGAAATTTCAAACCGTTTTCTGAAAACACATAAAAACCTGGCAGGTTAATAAAAGACTGAGTGTGTGCTCTTAGGCTTACAATGCAAAACATAATTTATGTTTCCGAGAGTCCAATCGCACATCTTAACACAATGCAGTCAGTGCTACATCTGTCTTCTTGGTAGACGTCTGTCCCTTAGGCAGGGCTGGAAAACAAGCCCTCTGCGGAGAGAGTTCTGGTGTGCAAATTGCCAGCAGCCACCCTGGTGCTCCAGGCTTCAGATTGTCAGTTCACTAACAGTCTCTTGCCTGCTCACTAGAGTTTTAAAATTAAAGTCACCGTTTTCAGAACTGGCAAATGCTTTCAGGCCAAAAGCCACATTTTATTCAGTTTCTTCTCTGGTCTAACAGTTTCCCTTCACTTTTGGTGTGGTCTTTTCATACTGGCGTGTCATTTCTCCTTTATAACTTTAAAGAAGGTTAAAAATTATGTTTCCATTTATTATTAGCAACATGCTTAGCACAAATAATCTCATTGGGAAGGGTTACTATATTTTTATAATTATCTAATGGCTGTAAATATTATGTCAAGTTGATTTGTGTTTTTTATGATTCTCATTTTGTAGTATTCTTCACTCATCTCCATTTTTCTCTTATAATAAGTGAAAACAGTGGATACTTTTGTGCATAAGACTGTTTTTGTTTTCCTGCATTATTCCACTTACCTAAATTATCGAGGGCTCAATTACAGGGCACTATACTATAAACATTTCGTAAACTTGATTTCAAAGAACTGAACTATTTTCTTGGGAATTAAATTTTATGGTTTTAATCTTGTTTTATTAGTTCTTTGAGAATTTTAAAGAATTTATTTTGATAATATTTATTTTGATCATATTTACCCCTCCCCCACCTACTCCCAGCTCTATCTACCTCCTTCCCTACCCACCTAGCTTTGTATATGTATACACACAGATACACACACACACATATCCATCAAGTCCAGTTTGTGCTGCTTACATATTCCCGGATATATGGCCTTCCACTGAATCTTTTTAGTACTGTCACAAGAGTAATAATATTTTAAACCAAGTAGAATTGATTAGTCTTGGCTACCTGACTAAGTAGTTTTTAGGCAGAAGATGAACTTTGCTGGCTTTTAAAATGTTAACTCTTAAGCCCAGTACTCTGGGAGGCAGAGGCAGGCAGATCTCTGTGAATTTGATGCCAGCCAGGTCTACTAAGAGAGTCCAGGACAGCCAAGGCTACACAGAGAAACCCTGTCTTTGTAAGGGCCGGGAGCATCAAGATATCTGTAAGCTACACTGATCAAAAGAGTATGTAGTGCCAGCATTAGGATAGATTAATATATCAATGAAACAAACTCATGGTCTTTGATTCTCAACAAAATCACCAGAGCAAGCCAATGAAAAATGGGGAATATCTTTACCACAAACTGCCACTGTATATCTATCGGGGTTTGGGAGTCTACCTCAGTCCTTTACCTCACGTCATATATAAAAATTAATTTTAGATAGATTTATATAGATAGATCTAGAGGCTGAAGTCTTCGAGAAGAAAACAAAGAATATTGTTACAATTTGGGAATAGGTAAAGTTTCTTAGCATAAAGAGTGCATTGAGGAGGGAAATGTAAAACTAATCAATTATAGGCTGGGTATGGTGTCACATGCCTTTAATCCCAAAATTCAGGCGGCAAAGGCAGGTAGAACTCTATGAGTTCGAGGCCAATCTGGTCTACATAGCAAGTTCTAGACCAGCCAAAACTACATAGAGAGACCCTGTGTAAAACAAACAAACAAACAAACAAACAAACAACAAAGATGCTCAATTATGTCATTAAAATTAGCAAATCAGCATTAAGGGAATTATTTAGCCAATGTTGGCTTCTAGAGCATTTCTCTAGTACATGTGAGGCCCTAGGTTTAGTTCTCAGCATGGATAAAGAGAGGGAAAGAAGGGGGCTTACAGAGATGGAGGTATCAACTATGGAACATGCATGATCTGGACCTAGGTCCTATGCACACATGTGGCCAATGGGCGGCTTGGTCTTTACATGGGACACCTGGGGAGTGGAGGAGTGGGGCTGTTTCAGCATGGACTCTATTGCCTGCTTTTGGATCACTTCCCCCTGGCAGCACTGCCTTTCCTGGCCTCAGGGGATGGGATATGCTCAGTTCTGATGTAACTTGGTGGGCTAGGGAGGGTCGATGGGGGGTGGCTCCCCTTTTCTGGGGGGAAAAGGAGAGGGGAAGGAGAGGTAGGGGCCTGGAAGGAGATAAAAAAAATTCAGATATAAGAACAGATGCCTTCAGTACTGATTTAATTCATCTTCCTAAACTTCACACACATTTCTTTTCTTTTTTAACCATCTGTCAATCACCTTTCTCAGTTCTTCCTCCCCCCCAAAAAAAACCCCAATTTATTTATTCATGTACTTTTTACTGTCTAATTTTGTGTTATGCAATCTTTTAGACATTAGAAACACAGTGATAAACAAACCAAAGTGTCCCCTCTTATTATGGGGATTATTTGCCCCCGATGAGTGGCATTTGCCAGCTTTGTATTATGACAGTTCTAAATACCACCAGTAAATAAAGTTTTCTGGTTAGTGAGAGAAAATGCTCAAGAAATCTGCTGCATTTGAAAGCTCAAAAATCCATTCTGTTAGTCTGTGTCTTTTTATTGAAGAATTGAGTCCATTGATGTTGAGGGAGATTAATGACCAGTGGCTGTTAGATCCTTTGATATTGATGTTGGCCATGGTAGTGTATGTGTATGTGTGTTTGGCTACTTTTGTTTTGTTGTAGTGAGGTTATTTATTTCCTATGATTTCTTGAAAGTAGTTAGTTTTCTTGGGTTGTATTTTTCCTTCTAGTATCTTCTGTGACGCTGGATTTGTGTGTAGGTATTGTTGAAATTTGTTTTTGTCGTTAAATATCTTGTTTTCTCCATCTATGAGGACTGAGAATTTTGCGGGGTATAGTAGCCTGGGCTGACATCTGTGTTCTCTTAGGGTCTGCATGATATCCATCCAGGCCCTTCTGGCTTTCATAGTTTCTGTTGAGAAGTCAGGTGTGATTCTGATGGGTTTGCCATTATATGTTACTTGGCCTTTTTCCCTTGCAGCTTTTAGTATTTTTTCTTTGTTCTGTATACTTACTGTTTTGATTATTATGTGACAGGAGGATTTTCTTTTCTGGTCTGAACTTCCTTGAGAAACGGCTCCTCTTTCACTTTCCATTTTATGTGAGTTCTGCAGCATGAGTCACACTCCATCACCATAGGGGTAATAAGCATATGTAGATGGTAAGGGAAGTCATAAGTAAGCATGTTTCCTTTTATCTTTTGGCTCTCGCTGGCACGTTGTTCTCATCCTCACAGTCAAAAGATGACTGTCGCTTTTGGCATTATGTAGACATTGTAGGCAAGAAAGTGAAGAGCAAAAAATTCTTATCGGTCACATGTGCTTGCCAACCTACTTTGAGCTGTTTTCCCATGAATCCTTGAGTCCTCAGGGGAATGGGCCAGCCTCCTAGCTGACTGATTCCCAGGGAACTCAACTGGCCGAGACTCTCAGGTCAGGTTGCTTAGTTGATCCTTGTCTATTTTAGTTATCAGTTTTATTCTGGTGTTAATTATCTATCATTTTTGTTTGTAACAAACTAGATGGAAAGCCAATAATAATCTGTATTAATTCCTCAGCCATATATGAGAAACATTTTAAGCTGTCTTGGCAACAAATAATGAACCATACCCCAATGGCTTGTAACCATAAGAGTACAGAATATTTCCAGAAATAAGAAGTTTTGCATTGAGCCCACTCCAGGATTAGCTTAGTCAATGGCTTAGCACTTTTTGTCACCTCTATCCCCATAAAAATAAGTAGCTATGCCATTTCAGGCATCATTTCTGAGCCCAGACATTTCCAAGGGCAGAAAAGAATGATTCGTGGTTTTTATTAGTCTGAGAAACTTTTTCCAGAAGTCCTTAGCAAATGTATACATCTCCATAAAGACTCCATGGCAAGGTGCATGAGGCTGCATGAGTGCCTTAGATAAACACAATTCCCTCCTGGCTAGACGGCTAGGGAGAGCTGTGGGCAGGAAGACGGAACCTGTGCAAATATGGAGTTGTGGCAGCAAGACAAAAGGAACAGTTGATATATGCAAACACTGCGGCAGGATCTGTTAAGGACGGGAATAACAAAACAAAGGAGAGAAAGGCAGAGAGTCGCATACCACAGGCAGAGTTGAAGACAGAAGGCCGTATCTCCCTAAGCTCTTGAATGCTCAGCAGCATCAAAACACCCCAGAGAGGCTGGGCAGGGCAAACTGTCTGCAATCCTGGCTATTTTCAGCCTGTGGCAGGAAGATTGCAAGTTCAATGCCAGCGTGGGCAACATGATGAGATATAGCCTCAAAATAAAAAGGGGCCATGGATGTGGCTCAGTGGTAGGATATTTTGCTAACATGAGCAAGATGGTGGATTCAGTCTCCATTATTGCAAAAGAAAAGGGAAGGGAAGGCATCAAAACACCATATACCACTCCCACAGGGAACTCAAGAGGAAATAAGCACATGAAAAGGATAATAGATGCTTACTTCTTATGGTTGAGTACATACAACCTTACATCAGAGGAAATCATAATTTGGCCTCATGAAGTACCTACTCAAATTATTGTTATAAACTTTGTCCCAATAGCCCATTCCTTCTATGCTATGTGCCCACCGAATACTTGGGGAGATTATTTCAATGTTTGATCTCAGTCAGGGCAGAGTAAGCCAAGACAGTTCTGCAGACTACCTGCTTTTACTTAAAGTATTCTCTGAGGTCTAAAAACGTGATATTGTTTGTCTAGAGCATTTGATATTTTCTTTAAAAGCTTCCTGAGTAATTTTGGAAATTTCTTTTATGAAATATTTAAAAACCTGAAGCAATAAAAACAAATGACCAAAAAAAATTGGCAATAAGCCTTTTAAAACAGGTTGAGCCAGTTTCCCACCCCCTCCCCTTGTAAACTAAAGTATTAAATAGTTAAAACCAACCACAAAGATTGTGGCTTATTTATTACATGTATTCAAGATGAAAGGGGATATAGTCTCAGCAAGTCGGCTGGGGATAGCTCAGATTCTGCAGCTAGCCTTGCTATGTTAGTTTTTCCCCTTTGTACATGTCTTTTGGTTACCATGGGAACTAGAGGCCTTAGGGAGAAGGGATTGTTTTGAATACTGGACTGAGCAGGAGCAAGGTTTGGGTGCAGGTGCAGAAACATGGAGTGGTCTTCAGCAATGAGACAGTGAGCTACAGTGTGTGTGGATGCATCTGTGTTAAGCACTTCACATTATTTTGTAGAAAAGTAGAAAAGGCCACCATGTGCTAAGTAATATACCATGACATGGACGGCCTAATGCTTGGTAGAGCAGGTAAGGTCCGTGTAGCCACAGTGTTCTATTTTCCCCACACCACTGTTTGGGTGTTTTCAGTCCTCTGAATATGAATGGTGGGACTCAGCGCTTCCTTCATTGAACCCTGCTCCCTCTTAACAGAGTGTCTTGAATGCAGGAACATTTCTGCTTCAGCATTTGCCCTCCTGGAAGTGACCTTGCAGACTCCAACTTGCAGAGTAGTCGTGGGATATTAAGCTAGCTTGACTCCTACAGCCTAAGAGACAGGCAAACACTGCTAAGCTGAGGCTGACTTAGATGAGGGCTGTGGTGGGCCTAGAGAGATGGCTCAGCGGCTCAGTGGTTAAGAGCACTGGCTACTCTTCCAGATGACCCGGGTTCAATTCCTAGCCCCCACAATCCAGGGAGATCTGGCACTCTCAGACAGACAAACATACAGACAAAACACCCACTTACCAGTGTGTTCTGTTCAGTTCTGCCTTGGGCACAGCCACCTGCTGGGATCCAGCTGCCACCCTGGCACATGTGGAATTTTAGAGATGATTCTAGTTTGTACCCATCACAGAGGAAGAACCAGCCTTTGTTCTATGTTTTGAAAAATATTTTAAGCTTTCTAAGAGGAGTGTTTATTTGTGGAGGTGGAAAGCAGCATGCCACAGCATGCGTGTGGAGGTCAAAGGACAACTTTTGTGCGTCGGTTCTCAGCATGCACCATGTGAGTCCCAGGGATGGAACTCAGGTTGTCAGCTTGGCAACAAACACCATTACTCACTGAGCCACCTTGCAACCTGCAGTTTTCAAAATATGTTTTTGTTACATTTTATTGGTTGTGGTACTGAATTAAATGGAGGAATAGCAACATATCTGCTCCCTGAAAAAGGAACTGGAAATTTTTCCTCCTGAAAGCTGATGATGACTCACTGAAGCTCAAGAACTGTTTTCTAATGATTCACTGACTTGGATTATGTCACTTATTTATTATAAATCTGCCCTTTTGTCTTGTTTTCTTTTCTTTCCCTGATCTCATATTGGCAGAAAGGGAATGTGGTGACGCAGAACCCTTGAAAAGTGCATTCGTTCCGTGGCCCCAGCAGCGTGTAATTTGAGCATTGTGATACTTGACTTTTATTCTTTTCTACTTACTCTCGGTTTTTTTCATTTGACTGTTCTGTAAGCTCTCTTTATAAAGCTTGAATTGCAAGGATACACAAAAGAAGCTGTTTGGTTTTTTTTTTTTTTTTTTTTTGACATGCTAAGGGAAGGATGTTGTGTTCCAACTTATAATAGTAGCCTTGGAAATAAGTATTGTATTTCAAAAAGACTGAATGCATTCCACTTACAAGCAGCTTCAAATAATTTAGGGCATCAAAAACCCAATGAGTAATTTTTTATTAATAATAAAATTTACATCTCAGTTATAGCTCCTTCCTCTCCTCCCAGTCCCACCCTCCCTCCTGCATCCCCTCTCCACTATTCTTAAGAATAGGGGAGCAGCCCCACCCAGACACCCTAGCTCATCTATTCACATGAGGACTGAGTTCCTCTTCCTCCTCTGTGGCCTGGTAGGGAAGTCCCATCAAGCAGAAGTGACCAAAAAGCAGGCAACATACCAATGAGTAATTTTTGACTCTATGGTATTTTTTATTTAGTTAATAATTAGATATACTTATATTGTGTTGATAGCTTTACCTATTAATACTTTGCTTTTATTTAGTTAAACAAAAGTGGGTGTGCATATTGGACTGTCTTCGTGGCATTTTATTGTTTCTCTTTACTATATTATGGCTTATTTAAGAATTATTTCATATTTGCTGAATTAGTAATGACTCACTTTTGTTGCGGCTAATATGCAAATATTTAAGTCTTGAGTTGTCTGTTAAGTCTGGGTCAGGTGTTGCCCGCTTCTCTCTCCCATAGCCTGTCTGTTTTATTTTGCAGAAACACTGGTTACATAATCTACATTTCTCTTTAACAGAAACTCACTTATTGACCAAACATCTGTTATGTCCAAGGTAAAGCTGTACAATATACATTGTAAGACATTCAAAAACGTAACATACTATATGATGTTTTATAACTTTGTACCATATGGAGGAGGTGGGAAGTAGAAAGGGGAGGGGAATAGACCCTGGAAATAATGGACAAGATATTGTAAGACACTTAAGAGAAAGAGATTTCTATAGACACAGATGTATCTTAGGGAAAGTTCCTCCTTTCCCCCATGTTATTGTCCCTTCATCCAAGGCTTTATCCTGCCATGTATCCCTGTTGCTCCCAAATGATTGTGAGCTTCATAATTACCTGTAAAGATTGTTGTCAGTTAGTTCAACTCTCCTCCCACCTCAGATCTTGACCAGTACAATTTGTTATCCAATGTTTGTTAACGGGGCTAGAGATCTAGCTCATCTGGTTAAAAGCATGTATGGCTCTTGGAAAGGATCCGAATTCAGTCTCCAACCAGGCAATTCACAACCACCATAACTTCAGCTCCAGGGGGATCAGATGCCCCTGGCCTCTGTGGGCACCTGCACTCATGTGCGTAGACCCCGCCCCCCGCCCCGCTCCTTCACCATCTGCTGCCGCCCCCCCCAACTGCTGCCTAGACGCACACTTGAATGAACCAGAGCAAGGGGGTCAAACTACGATCCAGTCACTTGAGAAGTAAAGGCAGGAGGACCATGACGTCGAGACCAGCCTTGGCAAAGGCTGGCAAAGGCAAACACCCTTGCTTCAAGGTGTTCTTTCTGGAGGCTGCCCTTAGTTGCACCGTGTGTTGTGTTTTGCTGCCATGTTTTTAGTTTAGGCAAGGAGAAGAGTACTGTGACTGTTTTGTTTCTGTCTGTTCGGCTGCAGGCATCCAACGACCACTCCCTGGTTAGGTCAAGCCCTGAAGTACCCAAGCAGAAGCTTCACTGACCGTACATAGTAATGAACACGGTCTGCAAAAATAGCTTGCAAATGTCAGTGAATGAACACATGGCTACAATTTTCCACAATTAGCCGCAAAAAAAATCTCCAGAAAAGGGAGAATTGCATCCAAAGGCTTTTCACTGTAATATTCAAGTACTCTGTTTTCATTTAAAAAGCAGTAAAATAGGGGGCTGGAGAGATGGTTCAATGGTTAAGAGCACCGAATGCTCTTCCAGAAGGTCCAAGTTCAGTTCCCAGCACCCACATTGTCATAGGTCACAACTGTAACTCCAAGATCTGACACTCTCACACAGACATACGTGCAGGCAAAACAACATTGCACACAAAATAAATAAATAAATATTTTAAAAAAGAAGCTGTACTCCACCACAACAGAGCCAAAAAACCTGGGCCCAGGGGGGCCTGCAGAGACTGATACTCCAACCAAAGACCATGCATGGAGAGGACTTAGACCTCCTGTTCAGTGGAAGCCATAGGCTGCTCAGTTTCCAAGTGGGTAAGGGGCACAGGGTCTTGTCTCTGATATGAACTCAGTGGTTGGTTCTCTGATCACCTCCCCCTGGGGGGTACAGCCTTGCCAGGCCACAGAGGAATATGATACAGCCAGCCTTGATGAGACCTGATAGGCTAGGGTCAAATATAAGGGTAGGAGGTCCTCCCCTATCAGGGGACTAGGGAAAGGGCATAGGGGAGAAGAGGGAGGGTGGGTGGGACTGGGAGGAGAGGAAGGAGGGGCTGCAATAGGGATACAAAGTGAGTAAATTGTAATAAATAAATAAAGTGGAAAAAAGAAGCAATAAAATATATAACCTAACATTTTTATTACAACAAACATTAATTACAACAAATTACAAGGCACTTATAATTTAATTTAAAAAACCAAATATGTACATTGTAACATAGCTCCCATTGACTTCTTATGCTTTTTGGTAGCCCAAAGGGTCAGTGGAAAACTAGGTAACATTCAAATAGTCAGTGTGTTCTTTGATGACACCTATGTGTCATACATGGTAAACCTCCATGCACTGGACACTTTGCAGTTCAATCCTATAGGCGATTTGTTGAGAGTAAGAAGTTGCTTACATGCGTATAGAGTTGATCTAAGAAGTGATCCCCTGCTCTAATAGGGCCAGGGCCCTTTCTTGAGTGGACACTTCACTTGTTCTGGGAAAGAAATGTCCTCGTTCTGCAGAGCTTGCTGGCCTTAGTGGACAGGATGCCTTCCACCTGCCCCTCCTCCAGCCCACGCTGTGCGTGGAAGGTTGTCCTGTGTGGGGTTTCTCCACAGGCTTCCTTCAATTTGGGCGCCCCGTGGTGGTGCGGCCGTGGAGAATGCCGGCAATTACAGGAGTGAGGTGCACGCAGAGGCTGGATTGCTGTCTCATCATCCCTTGTCTGCTAACCCTCTGTATGCAGCCTTGTCCATCAGCAGTTTGGGCTCCCGCTCATCCTTGCTCCCTCCAGGCTCATAAATGGCCGTGTCTCCCCAGCAGGCTCCTTCTCGCTTCAGGACACAGGTCTTTGTGGTATTTTTACCCTTAAATAAAGTTTGTCTCTTTATTAGACCCTCCTCATGCTATCCAGTCTGAAAGGCTTCTCTTTCCTAGTGAGACCCACGTCAATATGAATGGCAGGTGATCAAATTCCTGCAGATAATAAAAAAGGGTTGAAGAGAATGGAAAGAATGCAAGATGGAAAGAGTAAACAAGTCTGTTATCGTGGAGACCCCGATGCCAGTCCCACGGTCCTGGTTTCTACAACCTTTCTTTTCCACTTCCTGGAGTTATTATTAGATTACGGCATCATTTTATTACTGTGAACTGAATACTCTGTGGCATTCAGGCAAGTAAGAGGAGGCCCATTAATGTTTGAGTGGAATTTTCTGGGACTTGATGGAAGGCTGCACTAGAGTCATTTCATACCTTATGAAACTGTATAAGATAGGCTATGACTAGCTGCAGAGATGGTAAATGGGGTTTTGGATGGCATTGTCAGAGATTATTGAACTGTGCAGAACTCGTCCCCAGGCTACCTTCCTTCCACCCCCACTGGAAGTCTGAAGACAAAGAAGCCTGTGGAGCTCCAGAGACAGGCTGACTGCAGAGTACCTTCAGACAGTGCCATCAAAGCCCTCACTATAAGGGTGTTTTCTATCAAGGTATAAATAAGCAGCTGTACATTTAATGGGAAACAAATATTTATTTCCAGATACTCAGTTAGGGTGTTCTTTCCCAACACCCTTGGCAAAACTTCCTTTGCTTTTCATTGGCATAGATCAAATCACATGCTTTCTTGAGCAAGTAACCAAGGCAAGGAAGTAGAATTATGCTAATTGGTGTAAGTCTGAGCTCTAAGTTCTGGGGCTCTGGGTAGGGGTGAAGTCACTGTCTCAGAAGCACCTGAGCTCCACAGCAGGGATGTAGCTTGGAGGATGATAAGGAAAATCAGGAGAACTACCAACAGGAAACGGAACGGATGTTAGGAAGATGACCGTGTCTCTCATAGTTTACCGGCTACATAAGCCAGTAGATAATTTCCAGCTTAAACTAGTTATGTAATTTTCCCTTCTCTTCTAGGAGTATCATGGGACTAATCAGAGCTCTGCACTGATTATCTGTGTGACCCTGGACATGTCCATAATTCTGATTTCTGAAAACTATTCTTCTGAAACTGACACAATTACCATTTAGCTTTTGAAAAATCAGTGCTAATACTATCTGTCTACCTGGCAAGAGGAGAGACAAGAAAACATTTTGTAAACTATAAAGCGTAACATAAATGAAAATGCTCCTTTTTGTTTTGTGTGTATATGTGTGCATGTGTGTGCACACGTGTGCATGTGTGTTCATGTGTGTTTGGGTATTCATGTGTATATATCTACCTATGGAGCTGTTCACCTCAGTTTTTGAGTCAGCGTGTCCTATTGGCCTGGAGCTCACCAAGTAAGCTAGACTGGCTGACCAGGCAGTAAACCCCGGCGATCTGTCTAGGTGTGCCTCCCCCAGCACTGAGAGTACACACATGATCTTTTGTTGAGGATCTAGGGAAGAAACTTACATCCTCATCCTTGGCCACTAGGCACCTTGCTGAGTGGACCATCTCCCCAGCCCCCAGTTGCTCTTTCTAGAGCCCTTGTTTTAGTGTGCTAAGAATATTTTAAGTGTTCAATACACTATTACTACCTATAGGCAAAGCAGCATTGTTCCGACCATACTCTGGAGACCGTGTTGCTCCTTTTAGTGAACAAATTAAACACTCCCAGCTGGTTTGAAAATACTAGATTGTTAACAACCTCCCTAAGGTGTTAGCCCTTTTGCTTTTCTTAAGGGATTTCCCTTGAGCTGCTAAAAGCCAGAGTTACAGTGGCTTGAAGCTTTTTTCCACTCCCCTGGCAAAGAACCAAAAGCACAATAATTCTAATAAAGTTAGTTGAAAACACTTGGTAAGTACTTTTGGTGAGCACTTTTTGGTTCTAGACACACTAGACCACTAGTGTGAAATATCACAGGGATATTGGACTTCTGTGCAACTAGAGGTTGCAGCATTTATTGTGCTATCTTTAAAGCATTGTACATACACCTACCAATGTGAAGGACTTCTGTCAGTTGGCTTTAAGAAGGATAAAGGTCTTGAAGAAAATGCTAATAGTGTTAGTAAAGTTGGCAACATAAGATTTGTAATAGACTGTGGAGAGTTTAAGACATGTTTGAATTTTGATGTCAGCTAGAGAGGAATACACCACTTTGAGAAAATGCTAAGCTGGTTTAATTTAAGAAAAATAAGCCTGCAGTAATCAGGATAAAGTGGAAGCATGGACAATGATGCCTCCTCCCTGTGGCTGGACACAGCTGCAGATTACAATAAATAATCCTAGTGTAAGGCTGTGGTGATTCTCTCTGGAACATTCTCCAAATACTTCTCCCTTAGCCCTGTGGTATTCTGCAGCTGATCAGGCAGGGAAGGAAGGGACCTAGCCTACATATTTTCATAAAAAATATTACACACACACACACACACACACACACACACACACACACACACTTTTTGACCTACTATCCTAGGTTAACATGCTTTGAGTACCCAGTGGCTCCCATTAATCTTATGTAATGCCTTATCACATAGAACCAAAACAGTTCAGGGGTAACTATATCTTTCATCTCCAGCTTCATAACCAGTAAATAAACTTGGGTTCTGCAATTATAAAGTAAAAGCACTTCTTGCAAAGAACCCAGATTCATATTCTAGCACCCATATGGTAGCTCACAACCATCCTTGAATCTAGTTCCGGGGAATCTGATCCCCTCTTCTGACCTCCAATGGCACTAGGTATACATATAGTACATGCATTTATATATACAAAACATTTATATACATTTATATACATTCAACAAAATACACAAATAAAATTTTAAAACATGAGAGATGTGATAATATTTAAATCTCTTTTAGATTTTTTTTTTTTTTTGAGACAGAGTCTCATTGTATAGTCAAAACTAGCCTGGCACTCAATATATGGATCAGGCTAGCCTTGAACTTACTGAGATCTGCCTGCCTCTGCCTCCCAAATTCTGGGATTATAGGTATACACCACCATATATGGCTCCTTGAATTCTTAATAAAATTACATTACTAAATCCATGAAATGGAAATGACCCAAGATATGTCTGGAAAACAGTAGGTTAGCCCAAGCAAGGTAAAGGTTTTTTTTCTAGAAAAAGAAATTGTCAAAAGAAGAGTCATATAGCATAGAAAAGGGTAGTTTTAAACCCTAGCCCAAGCATTCAATAGCTCTGTGACTTTGGGCAAGTCACAGGGCCTCATGTACTTTGTTATTGCCATCTGCTAAGTGATAATAAAAAAAAATAGATTCTTTTAAGTTGGGCAGTGGTGTCACACATCTTTAATCCCAGCACTTGGGAGCAGAGGCAGATGGATCTCTGAGTTTGAGGTCAGCCCTGTCTAGAGAGTAAGTTCCAGGACAGCCAGGACTATATAGAGAACCCCTGTCTGGAGAGGAAAAAAAGAAGAACCTTCTACAAAGACTGGTTAGAAATGATGTAATACAAGTAAAACAGCATAGAGGCTGACAATTACTCAAGACACGGGCTCCACATAGATTGGGCAGGAACAGGTTAGAGTTCTAGCCTATCATAGAGGAGGCAACATCCCAAGGCAGCATTCATTTCTTCCAATGATGTTTACTTGTGGCAGAAGCACAAATCTTATGAATATTTAACAGTGTGGGAAACCTTTGTGGATAGACAGTTATCACAGGCCTCCAGTGACTTGGCCTGACTAGGGTGGTGAGGGAATAAAGAAAAGACAGACAGGTAGACACACAGGCACACCGAGGAACTAGGATCAGCTGCTGGAGAAGCTGAAGCATTCTGAAAGTGCAGGTGTTTATTATCTGAAGTAGAACAGGGAGCAGGGTTATTGCACACAGCTAAACAAGGAGGCAGGTTATTATGTTCAGACAAACAAGGAGTCAGGATGATTGTGTACAGCTGGCTCAAAGATTAACTGGCTTAGCTAATCTGGATGGGCGGTGTCTCCTCAGAGGAGCAGTCTTCAGATCATAAACATGGTGGTGGTCAAGGGCAGAAAGCAATGGTGGACATTTTCTGCACATGTGCACTATCAATATCCATCCATGGGCTAAAGGAAGGCTTTGCCGGGTCCCTTGGAGTCACACCCCGGGGTGTGGGGGGGGGCTTTGCCACTCCTTCCTGGGCCTGAGGCTTTGGGTCCTTAACAGGGCAGTGTCCATGTCTATGAGTACACATTCATTGAGTCCTCATTCATGGCTTTCCTCTCTCCCCGCACTACACTGTTCTTTCTCATCTTTGTGTCAGAGCGGAGAAGGCTTACCTTATAGTGCTCTTTGGATAAAAAAGTCTTTAGCACTTAGATTAGATGCTTGCCAATAAAGTAGTTCACGTTTTTATTGCTATTTGAGTACCACTGTGATCTACAACTGTAAATAATTAAAGGCCAGGGAGTCAAAAACCTTGTCTTTTATTCAACAAATAGTTATGAAACATTTGTCATGTGCTGGGCCCTTTGCTTGGCCCTGGAGGAAATAGGGATAAGAGGAAATAGAAATTTCAGTTGTGTAAAGAAAAGAGACAACGCAAATTGGTAGGAACTGTAAAGCATAGAAAATCTTTGGCTGAGGGGAGTATAGGGCACTGTAGGCTTATTTATAGGAAGTATTCTTGACCCAAACCCTGTTGCAGAGTAATGGTGATAGTTAACTCTGCAGAAGTAGGACGGGGCCTCTGGTATTGGAATTTCATTCCTGCCGTCAGAACATAAGACAAAGGCTAGTGGAGGAGAGGCCCAAGGTGAATGAATAGTAACATTGTGAAATGACCCAGAAAGACAAAGGAAAGGGAAGGTGTGAGGTTAAGAGATGGCTCATCCCCCAGTTCACTAAAGTGCAGAAGAACAAAGGGAAGGGTGGTGGGGAAGTCAAGCTCTCTGTAACCTAATATCTGATCTCGGCTTAGCCACAAGCTCCTTCTTATGTGATTTGGAATAAGAATTTCCCTCTCAGAGACTTTGGTCTCTCCAACTGTAAGCTGTGTAGGTTGAACTGTTTGGAATAAAAAGGCAAGAAAGGGATGCTATGGCTTGGAAATCAAAGCAGCCAGACACACAGCGTCGAATAGCCTAGGCTGGCAGTTCAGCAACATTGGTGCTTGAGCCACAGACTGAACAAAACTCAGGGGAATGCAGTGTCTGATGTTGATCAGAGGAACTCACTAGCTACCAACTCCAGAATGGAGGCTACCTTTTCTAGATGTGCTTCAAACCTTAGTGAAGGCTTGTGGAGGACAGCATGGTGTGCTATCACGCGATTTCCTGTCTGCCGTCTGCTCTTCTGTCACAGGGAGCTCTGGGAAGACATACCGGAAAAAGGATCTTGTAGGAACAGGGCCCAAACCACAGAGAGTTGATTGTCCATGGTGCTATTTCAGTAACTGGATGGAGGATGGTCTTGAACACTGCCGTGAACATTAACCCTGTAGGCAGAGTGCCTCCCCTTTCTGCCTCCAGCAGTACCCACCTTCATTTATAACACCGATTCTCCTCTGCCTGCACACACAGGCACATACTAACCTTGTCATCTCCTCAGCCTGGGCAAGAGGATGAACACTTCAAACCAGGGGGAGGAAGAGCAGTCTTTGTCAATTGTAAATAAGGGTCCAGTCTCTCTGATAATAAAACTTGAAGATGAAGCCAGAAGCTACTAGCAGTCATGTCCCTTTCCGTGCTGAAGAAGCCAGCCTGCAACTGTAGGCTGAGACTCGGAAAAGAGAGGCAGGTGTGTTGGGAGGAGGACAGACGTGTGGGGATGAGGCAAGAATACGAACACAATTGTTGAGAGTGGTATACACCCAGAACCCCAGGACTGGGAAAGCAGATGCAGGAGGAGCAGGAGTTCAAGCCATCCTTGTTTGAGGCCAACCTGAGCTATAGAAGGCTCTCGTCTCAAAACAAACAACAACAAAAATTCTACCTCGTGAAACTGTTGTATCTCCAGGCACAACTTCTGCCTTGCTGATGTGAAAAATCAGTTCGTCTTTCATATTTTGAAGTTTCTGTCTCTAGAACACCCCCAAAAGTGTTGCCTGGCCCAGAAGTCTTTTATTTTCTGCTGGGAGTAATTTATCAGGTGGTCTCTCTGTGCTGCTTCTCACAGGACCTTCTGGGGTAGACAAGGCAGGGTTATTTCTGTTTTATATCCAGAATACTGGAGGCAAGGTGACTCAGTACATGGCATACTCTCCTTGTGAGCTTGAGGAATGGGTTCCGTCCCTGGAGCCAATAGAGAGGAGCAAAAGAACTGACTCTGGAAAGTTGTCTTCTAACTTCCATCAGGTGCCACGGCTTGTGTATACCCACTCTACCCCAAAGAAAATAAACAAACATAAAAAAAAAAAAAACAAAGCAAGCAAACAAAAACCTTAAAAATACTAGGACCCAAAGTGGGTAAAGCAAGATCTGGAACACAGGCTGTAGCTATGGCTGTTCTCAGGGTAGAGAGCTTGCTCATTTAGTCAACAAATACCATTTCGTGCCTGTGCTAGGGTGATGCCATTTTAGGTACTGTCGAATGGGATTGTTTTCCCAAAGCTGACAATCTAGCATGTGTAATAGTAGACAGGCAATTTATAGGAAGTGGTAGGAGAAAAAGTCCTTCTGAAGCAAACTTGGGCAGGAGCACTAAAGTAATGGGAAAGGATTTTCAGCAGGGATACTGCCTCTCAAAATCCTTGAGGTCCAACTGTCTAAATTCTCTGTATGTGTGTGTGTGTGTTTAACTTTTTATTGGTTCTTTGTGAATTTTACATTATGTACCTCAATCCCACTCATCTCTTCGTCCCTTCATATCTGCCCTCCTCTCCCCCCAAAAATAAACCAAACCAAACCAACAACAACAAAAGCCCCAAAATATGTCATTGTGGAAGCTACAGTGTTGGGGCAAGCCACCTCAAAGCTGAAGTTGGTTAGCCCACCAAGTCTCCCATACCCTTACCACCAGGGTGAGCTCTCCCGCATTGCTCCCTCCTCGCTCACCAAGTGCCCCAGCTGGCAAGGACAGCTGGCAGAGACATCTCACCTTTGTCTTCACCACCAGGGCCAGCTCTACCACTGGGCTGCCCAGGTGAGGTGCTGCGGCCACTGAGGGGCAGGGACAACCCTGCACACATTGTTCCACTTCTCGTTCTCTTCCAAGTCTCCACTACACACTTTTGAAACGTAGTGGCTCCTGCTGCTGGTGGGCCTCTCCTGGATTGTTTTCTAAATGTCTGAATTTGGGGCTGGAGTTAAGAATGCTGGTCTAGGGTTGGTTCCCAGCACCCACATGATGGCACACAATCATTGTAACTCCAGTTCCCCAGGTGTGCAGTGACCTCTTCTGGCTTCTGTGGGCACTGTGCTGAGTGCACATGGCGCACAGACATACATGTGGCAAAACACACACGTAAAATAAAACAAAAAATTGTAAAGGTGAAAATCTGTCGTATCTACTGGGTGTGCAGCCTGTAGCCAGCATAACTGTGTGCTTGTTCACTCCGCCTTCCAGAGGAAACGACATTTAGATGGAGATCCAAGAGCCACTGGGAGTCAGCAGGCGCTACCTGTAGGCCCCCGAGGTGTCTAAGAGTTAGGTGAGCTGCCCACCATGCCATTATTGATTGATCAGGGCTCAGCCCTCCCGAGGCTGCTCTGGCGGCCTCCACTGACACCACAATCCCTTCTCTGCAGTCTGGTCTCCCACAGAGCCCAGATCCCTCTCTTCCTGCTAGTCTTTTACTCTCTTTGAGGTTTGTCTATCAAGGACTAGATCAAGAGTTTGTGTTTTCAACTGTAGCCCTCAATGTTTAATTCAAAACAGGAGAAAACCTGATCCACTCTGGGAGGGCCTGGCTTGGAAGGCTGAGTATCTGAAACCTGAGGATCAAATGGCCTTTTCATGATTGCCTACTAATTATTTTATGCTCTTGACTGAAGTCTTTTGTTTTGTAATTTTTTTTTCCTAAGTGGGGAGAAATAAGGGAAAATAAACCCTTCTTGTTTTTTAAATTCTAAAATATTACCCCAGGGTAGGGGGGCGGTGACCTGTGAATTTCCACTCAAGGTATTCTTATCTGGGTGAGGATAAACAGCAGATGAAGATTTGAAGGGGGGGTATAAATGGTTTGGTTTTCTGAGGGAAAACTGGAGCCTGATTTGGTAAAGATGAGAACATCTTCTTTAAGGAGCCTTCATCACATTGCAGGCACACAGGCTTATGAATATCAGACTTCTTAGAACCGACTGTCAAGTGGAATTATTCTCCCCTACCATCTGCACCTCTGCATAAAGATAGGACAGAGTCGTGTTTCAATGTCTGTGCCTTGATCACAAAATTAGATTCTCTTGAGAGATATTACTATCCCTCATCCGTAGACCCAACACCTATAACAATTTCCTGTTAGGTTAGGTACCCTGTTAGATGGTGATTCGATGCCAAGTGTGTTATCTTGTGATGGACATTATACTGTGTATGACTTAACAGACTATTCTTTTCATTCTCTCTCTCTCTCTTTCTCTCCCAGAAACTGTTGAGTATTACTCTGTGGGTGGCGCATGGTAGCATATATCTGTAATCCCACCACTTTAGAGGCAGAAAGATCAGGAGTTCAAGGCCAGTCTGGGCTACAAGAGACTCTGTCTCAAAGAAAACAAACAAACAAACAAACAAACAAACACCTAGGCTTCTCAATGGAAGACTTGTAAAGGGTGTTTGCTGTAGTGCTGAGATTATAACCATGAGGCAGAGACAGCCCTGTGGAGGGACTGAGTGACATAAGGCAGCTGGGAATAAGAAGTGGGGCTTACCAGATGCCCCTCAGCTGAGGAATGGATACAGAAATTGTGGTACAACTACACAATGGAATATTACTCAGCAATAAAAAGCAAGGAAATCATGAAATTTGCAGGTAAATGGTAGAAACTGGAAAAGATCATCCTGAGTGAAGTATCCCAGAAGCAAAAAGACACACAGGATATATATATACACTCATAAGTGGATACTAGACATATAATATAGGATAAACATACTAAAATATGTACACCTAAAGAAGCTAATCAAGAAGGAGGACTCTGGCTAAGATGTTCAATCCCCATCCAGAAAGGCAAAGAGGATGGACATTGGAGGAGGGAGAAAACAGGGAACAGGACAGGAGCCTACCACATAGGGCCTCTGAAATGCTCTTCCCTGCTGGGTATCGAGGCAGATGCTGAGACTCATAGCCAAACTTTGGGCAGAGTTCAGGGAATCTTATGAAAGAAGTGGGAGATAGAAAGACCTGGAGGGGACAGGAGCTCCACAAGGAGAGCAACAGAACAAAAAAAAATTGAGCACAGGGGTCTTTCCTGAGACTCATACTCCAACCAAGTACCATGCATGAAGATAACCTAGAACCCGTGCACAGATGTAGCCCATGGCAGTTCAGTGTCCAAGTGGGTTCATAGTAATAGGAACAGGGACTATCTCTGACATGAACTCAGTGGCTGGCTCTTGATCACCTCCCCCTGAGGGGGAGCAGCCTTACCAGGTCACAGAGGAAGACAAAGCAGCCAGTCCTGATGAGACCTGATAGGCTAGGATCAGAGGGAAGGGGGGGAGGACCTCCCCTATCAGTGGACTGGGGGAGGGGCACAGGTGGGGAAAAGAGAGGGAGGGTGGGCCTGGAAGAGGAGGAGGGAGGGAGCTACAGAGGGGATACAAAGTGAATAAAGTGTAATTAATAAAATAAAAATAATTTTAAAAAAGAAGTGGGGCTTAGAGATGATGCAGAGTTCTTTCTGCCATAGGTGGTTTATTTTTTGCCAGATGATTACTGCTAAAGTTTGGGTATGAATCTGGAAAAACCACCCTCTTTCCTCTTCTAGTCACAACCACTCCCCCACCCCTTCCAGTTCCTTCTTCCCTCCATTCTCCCTCTCGAAATTTGAATCTGATCCAGGAGCCGCAACAGGTGTTGGAGCTGCCTCTCAGCAAATCCTGAATCTTGGCTGGCAGGGCCCGCGGGGAGGAGCATGGGTTTGCACCACTCAATTGGCTGTCAGAGAGATTTCTAGATTTCTCCGGTGTCCCCAGGGGCAGTTCTAGTAAAAGACTCCTCCTTTGGCTCACCCAGAGGTTGCTTAAAGTCTTTGGAGGTCGGCTTCCAAGCTGAGGGGTGTATTATCCAAACTAACTTTGGGCTTCCTAAGGATTCTTTTGTTGTTTTACTAAGCCTGACGTAGTCTTAATAATCTACGTGGACATCAAGGCAGGCACCTCATAATCTGAAGCCCATAATCAAATGAGCGTCACTTCTTCCAGTGGAAAAGGGGGGTGGGGCAGACTGCTGTACATTCCACAAGCAGTTGTAATAAATATGCACAAGGAGCCTGAGTTCAGTTATGTCCACTTTTGGGAGTCAGGTCGTATAGACGTGTGCAATGTGGCAGTCGCCCACATGGCAACTCGCAACTCCTCTCCAGTTGCCGAGGGGAGTGTAGTTAGCTGCTGGCCTCCGGTTGCAGCACCTTCTGGCCTCTGCCGCAGTGTTAGCCCAGCCCTGCCCTATCCTCCTTAGCGGACTAGCACCGCACACATGCGCAGTGTGGGGCTCCTCAACCCGGCAGTCTCCGATCTCCGTCAGCACGGCTAATGCTCTCTTAGAGCTGAACTGAAGACTCAGGCTCCTCCACCCACTTTTCCTTCCCCCACCTTTTCAAATGGAGGTCGAGGCTGCGATACAATCTGAAGCTCTCCCACCTACTCAGGACACCTTATCCCTGGATCTCCTTCACAGATTTTTTTTTTTTTTCTGCTCCAGAGATTTCTCGCCTTTCCCACTCCATCTGGGCGTCTGCTTCCTGCAGGATCCAAATAAACACTCCAATGCAGCAGGCCCGATTCACACAATCGGTGGGGGCTTTCCTCCGCTGGGTGGCGGGACACATTCTAAGGGAAGTGAGGACCTAAGCAATGTGAGTCAAATGACAGACTCCCCAGGATAAAAGAACGAGTCCAAATTCAGCATTAAGCTTAGCATGCCAGTTTGGCTTTTTTTTTGTTTCATCATGGCTCTACAGCCATGTCACCGATGACTCACGTTTAGTAGCTTGTGGAGGGAATTGCAGCCGAGTAAGGCGTCATCAAATGACACAAGAGCTGCTTTACTGAAAACTGTGTGCCAAGAAGGCATACAAGTGGGCATGATGGGCCAGAGAGATGGGCTTAAGAGCACAGGCTGCTCTTCCAGAGCACCAGAGTTCAATTCCCCAGGACCAGGGTTCAATTGCACCCACACGCAACTCCAGTTCCAGGGGATCTAACGCCCTCACACAGACACAGATACAGGCAAAACATCAATGTACATGAAAGAAAAATGAGTAAATATATTTTTTTAAATAGCGGGCTTGAGAGATGGCCCAGCAGTTAAGAGCATGTGCTACTCTTTGCAGAGGACTAGAGTTTGGTTTCCAGCATGCTTGTCACCTGAAATTCCAGTTCCAAGGGGATGTGATGCCTCTGGCCTGTGAAGGTACACACACACACACACACACACACACACACACATACATGCACATATACACATATATCACACACATGCAGGCATGCACTTGTGTTCACACACAAACCAAAGCCACAGCAAGATGTTTTGAACTACAGACCATGGGAGCCACAAAGATTATCCAATCTGCTGTTTTCCAAACTATGTTCCACAGAGGTTTTCATGAGCCTGGGGCAGAAGGTTGCATGTAAAACCTAAATGTATGATAACTCAAAGAAGGGAGAGGATGATTGAATTTGATTCAGAGGGCAAAGGGTGAGCAGATGAATTAATGTTGGTCACATGGCCGGTAAGTGGAGGAACTAAGATGAACATTTTTCTTTTTTTCTGGCTGTGTAACTTTAATTTGGACTTTAGGTATTACTTGTGTACTGTGTTGGCTGTGAGCAATCCAGAATGGAAAGAATTTGGGGCTGGAGGGTTGTCATGATGCATATTTGTTTTTGTATTCTTACTCCTGGGAGAATGGCATATTAGATTTGCCTTTTGGTTGCAACTGGGTGACTCTAAACAAATATGCTTTTCCCAGAATCTGGTTTTCATTATTTTTATATCCTCCAGCTTACAAGTCAGCTGGGACAAGGATACCAAGAGAACTGCCCAATGGAAGGAATCTATTTACTTCTAACTCATAATGCGAGCGACCTCAGCACACAGATCAAAGCCATGGAAACTTCTACTGCCCTTAAGCAGTCTACAGAGCAGTATTTCTGAGAGATGTTTAAAAGATATTTAGTATGCTCCTTTAAAAAGTCCATATCAGATACTTTGGGGCAGTTTTCTATATTACATCTGCCTTTGGGGTTCATGTTGCAGAGAAAAAAATCTCTGAGAATCTCTCAAAATGTTGTTTATTTCACCTACCCGATGTTTGAAAACTTGCTTGTTGATAGAAACAAAGAACATCTATTTTCATCATCCATAACACACTTGGGGAATGCCAGGAACAAAGCAGGTCTCGGCTGAGATCTTCACTCTGCCAAAATTTGTAGTTTTGCTTTTCTTTGAACTTCAATTCCCTCATCCGCAAAATAAGAGAATTAGAATCAATGATCTAGACGGAAAAGGATTATAATTTATACATACCTTTGCCATGCGAGATAAGGCTATGCCGTCAGGACTCCATACTTGTGAGAGCCCTGTACTTTATCTACTCCTTCGTTTACCTGTTATCTGTGTGGGGCGCTGCACATGCACGTGCTGGCGCACTTGCCTGGCATCCGCTTGTAAATGTCAGAGGTCAACATCGGCTGTCTTCCTCCCTTGGTCTCTACCTTACTGCTACCCCCTCTTTGGCCACTGAGCCCCTGGGATCTGCCTGTCTTTGACCTCAGAGCTACATGTGCACACCACCTCACACAGCTCTTACATGGGTATCGGGGACCTGAACTCAGGTTCTTATGATTAGGTAGCAAGCGCTTTACCCTTTGAACCATCCATCCAGCACTTACTTATTCTTTTTGAGACAAGGTCTTGCTCTGTAACCCAGGCTGGCCTCGACCTCTCTCCTGCTGCTGCCACTCGGAATGCTGGTATTATAGATGCACACCAGTACACCCAATTCCCTACAGTTGGCTTCGTACTGTGCTGTTGCCATGGCCTTAATGATTTTCAAAAAGGGGTCCCACATTTTTATTTTATAATGGCCATGAAAATGACATAGTTTGTCTATGTGCCATTATATCTAATATTTATATCAGCTTAACAAAAATGTATGTTTATATTTGTGGTCTATGGATGTGGAAGTTGAGAATCTGCCTGATTAAATGTATTGCTCAAGGTCACATAAGAAGTGATTAGCAGAGCCTGGATTCTAGTCTAGTCCTTCCCTCTCTACAGCCTTTGTTCTTCCACTGTGCCAGCTGCATACATTCCACAGTTCTAAGAATCTTTTGTTCTGTAAACTACTAGATCTGCCTCACTGTTGGACAAAATAGTTTTGTTGATCTCAGATCTCATTTACTGTCGGAGTACATGATGGTTGAGTGAATTAATGAGTAATAGACTAAACGTCACAGAGTGACAGGTGTGGAGGTTAGACGTAGAATCCCGCACACATCACTCTTCAATTACTATCATGTGACCTTGGTCAGCCCAATTAACTTCTTTGAGTCGTGGTGTTTCCTCATAGGCATGGTGTAAAGAGTAAACAAAACAGTGGATTGCCCAATTCATTTTAATCCTTTAATAGACCATTTCTGTGCTTTACTGATGTAACCAAACTAGATTTGCTATTATGATAGTAGCAAATGGTACTATCTATGGTAGTAGAACTTCAACTACCATAAATTATTTGATTTGTTAGTAACCAGGACAAGAACCTTACATTTCTTTTACTTAAACAAACAAACTAACTAACTAACTAACAAGCGATTGGTTCCAGCCAGGGAAGCAGATTAGCTAACTATAGATCTTCACCTCTCTCTCCACTCCTACAAATCCAGTACCCTAGACCCATCCTCATCTTAGCATCAGACTATCTTCTGAGGCCTCTCCTCACTCTGCCGCCATTCTGTGGACAAAGCAGATCCTAGTGAAATACCCTGCCTTCCTCCCTCTGTGGACTCCCTCAGAAATAACCCCAGCTCATCCCCATTCCTAAGTGTCAGCTCTCAATACCCAGGAACAAGTTTTACCTAGAACCCACAGTGGTCATACCTATCAGGATCCCAGAAAAATTTCCTACTAGGCAACACACAGCCACCACACACTCCTAAGAACCAGAAAGAACATCAGGGACAAAACACCCACCCAACAAAGACAAAACCAGACACCAGCATGTAGATTTGAAATCTCCACAAACCCAGATGCCTAGACACCAGTGTAAAAATGACAGTCAGTCACAGCCAGGACAATATGTCTTCATTAGAGCCCAGCAACCCTATCACAGCAGACCCTGAGGATTCAACATAGCTGAAACACAAGAAAAAGACTTTGCGATTATGATATATGTCATAAAAGAGGAAATTAAAAATCTCTTAAAGAAATCTATGAAAACACAAACAGTAGAAGAAAATGGTAAAACAGTTTAAGATCTGAAAATGGAAAAAGATTTAGTAAAGAAGACCCAGGAAAAACTGAGGGAAATCTGGAAATGAGCAATATAGGAACGCAAACAGGAACCACAAAGTTAAGTTTCACCAACAAAATACAAGAGATGGAAGAACGACTCTTGGGCCCTAAAGACACAGTAGAAGAAATGAACACCTCAGTCAAAGAAAATGTTAAATCTAATAAAATTCTGGCATAAAACATCCAGGAAATCTGGGACACTGTGAAAGACAAAAGCTAAGGAATATAGGAAAGAAAAACCCCAGGTCAAGGACACAGAAAGTATTTTCAACAAAATTATAGAAAAAAATTTCCCTAACCTAAAGAAGGAGATGTATATCAAGGTACAAGAACTTCACAAAACACCAAATAGATTGGACCAGAAAAGAAAGCTCCCTCACTACATGATAAACTGCAAGAAAAAGACCAAGTAACATAGAATGGCAAACTTATTAGAATAAATAATACAAGATTTCTGAATGGATACTCTAAAAGCCATGTACTACAAACTCTAAGACTACAGATGCTAGCCCAGAATACTATGCCCAGAAAAACTTTCAATCACAATAGATGGAGAAAATAAGACATTATATGACTAAAAATATTAAGCAATATCTACCCATAAATCCAGCCCTGTGGGAGGTGCTAGAAAGAAAAATCCAACCTAAAGATATTAATTATACCCAAGAAAACACAAGGAATAAATAATTCCAGACTAGGAAATCAAAAGAGAGGAAACACACACACACACACACACCAAAACAAGAAAATAACGGGACTCAACAAACACTGCTCATTGATATCTCTCAACATCAATGGCCTCAATAACCCCCCCCCCCCCCCAGACAGAACAAATCCAAAAACAGGATCCATTTTTCTCCTGCACTGGAGAAGCATACCTGAACATCAAAGATAGATAACACCTCAGGGAAAGGATGAAACAAGACATTCCAAGCAAATGGCTCTACGAAGCAAGTTGGTGTAGCCATTTTAATATCTGACAAAACTGACTTCAAACTACAACTAATCAGAGAAGGTAGGGAAGGACTACATACCCACCAAAGGAACAATCCACCAAGATGACAATTGCAATTCTTAACACCTATGCAGTAAACACAAGAGTACATAAGTTTGTAAAAGAGACACCATTACAGTAACCCTCACACACTGATAGTGGATGACTCCAATGCCCCACTCTCACCAACAGACAGGTCATCCAGGCAAAAACTAAACAGAAATGATAGAGATACCTGACATTATAAACAGAGCAGACCTAACAGATATTTACAGAACATTTCACTCAAACTCAAAAGAACATACCTTCGTCTTGGCACCTCTTGGAACATTCTCCAAAACTGACCACATACTCAGGCACAAAGCAAATCTCAACTGATACAAGAAAATTGTAATAACATCTTGCATCCTATCTGACCACTACAGATTAAAGATGGATACCAACAGCAATAGAAAGCTTACAAACTCACGGAAACTGAAAAATTCGCCATGAGTCAAGGCAGAAAGAAAGAAATTGAAGACTTTCTAGATCTCAATGAAAATGAATACACAACATACTAAAATGTATGGGACACAGTGAAGGCAGCTCTAAGAAGCAAATTCATAGCACTAAGTGCTTACATTAAAAAAATTGGAGAGATCTCATAATAGTAACTTACCAGAACACCTGAAAACTCTAGAACAACAAGAAAAAATCACACCCAAAAGGAGTAGACAGCAAAAAATGATCAAACTCGGGAATGAAATCAATAAAATAGAAACAAACGAACAAAAAAAAAAATAAAAAGAATCAATGAAACAACAAGTTGGTTCTTTGAGAAAATCAGTAAGATCGACAAGCCCTTATCCAAATTAACTGGAAGACAGAGAGAGAATATCCAAATTAACAAAGTTAGAAACAAAAAGGGGAGCATAAGAGCAGACACTGAGGAAATTCAGAGAATCTTAAGGATATACCTTTAAAAACCTGTGCTCAAACAAATTGGAAAATCTAAAAGAAAACGATAATTTTCTCAATACAAACTTCTTACCAAAGTTAAATCAAGGTCAAGTAAGAAATTTAAACAGACCTATAACTTCTAGTGAAATAGAAGCAGTTATTAAAAGTCTCACAACAGAAAAAGGCCCAAGGCTAGATGGTTTTGGCACAGAATTCTACTAGATTTTCAAAGAAGAGTTAATGCCAATATTCTTCATATTTTACAAAACAGAAACAGAAGGAACATTACCCAATTCATTTTATGAGAACACAGTTACCTAAACTACATAAAGACACAACAAAGAAAGTTACATGTAACCATACAGTTTTTCTATGCCTGCCCTTACTCTGAATAATGACATCTATTATAGGCTTTAGGCATTACAGCTAGGAAGATACTCAGCCATTCTAACCGGACAGTACTGGCCTGGCTTACGTCCCACCATTTGGCCCATGACCCATCATCTTAATTTTGTTCTGACACCTGCTTCTTCATCTGTATCCCAATGGCAACTCCTTTCTCTGGTCCCCACTTGAGACCCTCTCACTGGGCTCAGAAGTCCCACCTTCCTATCCTGCCCAGCTATTGGCCTTTTATTTAACCAATCAGAAAGTGACAGAGAACAATGTTTACAAAATACTGAGGCAGAAGATGCTTCATAATAATGACAATACCACCAACCACTACAGAACAATTTTCCTTATGAACATAGATGCAAAAAAACTCAATAAAATACCTGATAACTAAATTTAAAAACACATAAAAATGATCATCCACCATGATCATACAGGCTTCAGCCCAGAGATGCAAGGATGGTTCAACATATGTAAATCATAAATGTAATCCATCAAATAAACATACCAAAAGACAAAAACTACATTATCATTTCAATAGATACAGAAAAGGACTTTAACAAAATTCAACACCCCTTCACAACAAAAGTCCTGTAGAGATTAGGAATACAATGGATATACCTCAACATAATAAAGGCAGTTTACAGCAAGCAGATAGCCAACATAAACTTAAATGGAGAGAAACTCAAAGAAATTCCACTAAAATCAGGAATAAGACAAGGCTGCTTATTTTCCCCATATCTATTCAGTATAGTATTTTAAGTCTTAGCTATGGAGGAGATAAAGGGAATGTAAATGGAAAGAGAGAAATCAAAGTATCTTTAGTCACAGATGAGAGATGATAAGATAGCATATATAAGTGACTCTAAAAATTCTTCTGGGAAACTCTTACAGCTGACAAACACTTTTCAGAAAAGTAGCTAGATAGAAAAAAAATTAACTCACAAAAATCAGTAGCCATCTTATATACAAATGACAAACAAACTGAAAAAGAAATCAGGGAAACAACACCTTTCACAATCTGCTCAAATAATACAAAATATCTTGTGGTAACTCTAACCAGACAAGCAAATACTTATATGATAAAAACTTCAAGACATTGAAACAGATATCAGAAAATGGAAAGATCTCCCATGCTCGTGGATCAGTAGGATTAATAGAGTAAAATGGCCATTGTGCTAAAAGCAATCTTCAGAGTCAATGCAATCCCCATCAAAATTCCAACACAATTCTTCACAGATCTTGAAAGGACAATTTTCAGCTTCATATGGAAAGACAAAAACTCAGCATAGCAAAAACAAACTGGAAGAATAAAAGAACTGCTGTAGATATCACCATTCTTGATTTCAGGTTGCACTAGAAACCTAGTAATAAAAACTATACACGGTGTTGTCATAAGAGCAGGCACATTGATAAATGGAACTGAATTGATGACCCAGACATAAATCCTCACACCTGACACTTGATAGAGAAGCCATAAATACACACTGGAAAAAAGATAGTATCTTCAACAAATGGTACTGGTCAAACTGGACAGCTGCACCTGGAAAATACAAATATAATTATACTTATCACCCTGCACAAAACTCAACTCCAAATGGATCAAAGACTTCACAATAAGACCGGATGCACTGAACCTGATAGAAGAGGAAATGGGGAATAATCTTGAACTCATTGGCACAGGAAAAATCTTCTGAACACAACACCATAGGCACTAAGATGAACAATTAATAAATGGGGCCTCATAACACTGAGAAGCTTCTGGATGGCAAAGTACACCTACAAAGTGGCCACCTACAGAATGGGAAAAGATTTTCACCAACTCTATATCTAATAGAGGGCTAATATTCAAACTATATAAAGAACTCAAGAAACTAGATACCAAGAAAACAGCCCAATTTGAAAGCAGGGAGCAGGTTAAACAGAATTGTCAAAGGAGAAAACTCACACGGCTGAAAAATACTTAAAGAAATGTTCAATGTCCTTAGCCATTAGGCAAGTGTAAATCAAAACTACTTTGAGATAGAGTAAGAGGAGCATTCCTCCATTGCTGGTGGGAGTGCAAACTTGTCCAGCCGCTATGGAAATCAACGTGGCAGTTCCTCAGGAAGATGGGAATCAAGCCATCTCAAGATCCAGCTGTACACTCTTGGGTATATCACCCAAAGGGTGCTTCAGCCTACCACAGAGACATTTGCTCAACCATGTTCATTGCTGCTCTATTCACAATAGTCAGAAACTGGAAACAACCTAGATGTCCTTCAACAGAAGAATGGATAAGAAAAATGTGGTGCATTTACACATTTAAAAAATATCATAAAATTTGCAGGTAAATGGATGGTACTAAGAAAAATTGTCCTAAGTGGGTTAACTCTAGCCCAGAAAGACAAATATGGTATGTCTTCACTTATATGTTGATGTTAGCTGTTAAGTCAATGATAACCAAGCCACAATCTGTACAACCACAGAGGTTAGGTACAGACTAAGAGACTAGTGGAAATAGACAGATTCCCTGAGGAAAAAGAAATAGAATAGATAGCTAAGGATGGGTGGGTGGTGGTGGTTCAGAATGGAAGAACCACATGGAGAGGGGGATAAGAGAGGAGGACAGGGAGAAAATACCAGGAGAGGCTACTAAAATTAAGGCCTTCTGAGGGGTAGTAGAAGCTTCCTAAAGTATATACATCTATTAAGGGTATTTAAATGAAATCACTAAAAACAGGGGGACAGAGCCGTAACTGGCCATTTCTTGTCATCATACAAAGCTTCCAGTATGAGGATTGGCTTACAAACAACCCAGACTCTTGCCAGTACTATTTAGGTTGTTCTCTACAAACTGACAGCAAGGCCCCATTGCCGAAGTCAACACCCACACAACACTGAGCATGGAGAAGTAGGGCTCATGCCTACATAGAACCTTTACCCCTATGTTTTAGCATCTTTGGTATAGGAAGGTAGTCTACCAAAAAGAGAAATGTAAATGTCAGCCCAGCCACAAACCCATTGATCTACAATGGTGTCTTGCCTGTAAGATATGCTAGGGCAATGGTGGCACAAAGCTTGTGGGAGTTACCAACCCATAGTTGATCTGGCTTAAGGCCACATCGTGAGATGGAACTCATACCAACACTGCTTGGGTGACCAAGAACCTGAGGCTAGCCCAGGGACCTAGGGGTAGACCAAATACTACTGTTCTAAAAACAAACAAAGCAAAAAACCAACAAAAACATAGCAATAAAATGACTCCTTAATGATATTCTGATATAATCATAGATCAGTCAGTACCTTTTTCAGCTATCATCAGAGAAGATTCCTTCTGCAGCAGGCAGAAACAAATACAGAGACCCACAGCAAGACATAACGCAAAGAGTGAGAGACCTTGGAGCACTGGAAGCCCCGGAAAACCTGCATGACTGTCTTCAGTCCACTGAAGCTACATTAAAGATATTCATTGTCCAAGCAGGTTTAGACTAGTCAGAAGCATCCAACCTCCAGCTGCTCATTCGGTTTGGCGTCCATTCCTCTGGTGACCTTGCCCGAGAGACTGGGAGGGCACTGGGAAAAGGCAAAACACAGGCTCCCAATTACCCACCCATCTTTCAAGTTTTGTAGAATCCATCTCTCTTCTCTGTAATTCTTTGAGCATTCCTCCCCTAAAAAACCAAACTCTATTCCTTTAGAAATGTATACAGTATACACAATGGAATACTATGAAGCAATTAAAAACAAGGAAATCATGATTTTTGCAGGCAAATGGTGGGAACTAGAAAAGATCATCTTGCATGAGGTATCACAGAAGCAGGAAGACACACATGGTATATACTCACTTATAAGTGGATATTAGACATATAATATAGGATAAACATACTGAAATTTGTACACCTAAAGAAGCTAAGCAAGAAGGAGGACTCTGGGTAAAATGATCAATCCTCATTCAGAAAGGCAAACAGGATGGACATCAGAAGTGGGAGAAAACAGAAAATAGGACAGGAGCTGACCACAGAGGGCCTCTGAAAGACTCTAACCCCGCAGGGTATTGAAGCAGATGCTGAGACTCATAGCTAAACTTTTTTTCCCTGCACTCTTGCAGGGAATCTTAAGAAAGAAGGGGGACGTGAAAGACCTGGAGGGGACAGGAGCTCCACAAGGAGACCAACAGAACCAAAAAATCTGGGCCCAAGGGTCTTTGCAAAGACTGATACTCCAACCAAGGACCATGCGTGGAGATAACCTAGATGTAGCCTGTAGCAGCTCAGCCTCCAGGTGGGTTCCCTAGTAATGGGAGCAGGGGCTGTTTCTAATATGAACTCAGTGGCCTTCTCTTTGATCATCTCCTTCTGAGGGGGGAGCAGCCTTACCAGGCCACAGGAAGACAATGCAGCCACTCCTGATGAGACCTGATAGGCTAGGGTCAGATGGAAGGGGAGGAGGACCTCCCCTCTTAGTGGACTTGGAGAGGGACATGGGAGGAGAAGAGGGAGGAAGTGTAGGATTGGGAGGGGATGAGAGAGGGAGCTACAGCTGGGATACGAAGTGAATAAATTGTAATAAAGAAAAAAAAGAAATTTAAAAAGAAAGAAAAAAAGAAAAAGAAATGTATACAGGAAAAAAAAAAAGACCTCCAAGTATGTCCCCCTGAAGTCAGGAAAACCCTCCAACCTTCAAAGACTACGTGTTTTTCCAAAAAGGGAGTATTCCTTTCCTTCCTTCCTTTCTTTTTTTCTTTCTCTCTCTCTTTTAACTCCACAACAGAGAATTGATTGCTTGGCTCAAATATACCATTTTCTTAAAGTCCTCATCTTCTGCGACGTTCCCATGACTCCTATGGTTTCCATGACGGTTCCCTGTGCCACTGCCTTTCACAACTGAGTCTGTTAAGTCAGACCCGCATGCAACGGGGGAGAGGGGGGGAACAGAGAGGGGCGGGGAAAGAGGGAGGACTCCACAGATTACATTGCCAATTATCTTAATTTTTTTAGGTGATAATCATAGCTCCTGTTTGTCCTATCTTTAGTACCCCTTGGCGACAATGACTATGGCAGGTAGAAAAACAAAACAGACTTGTGTTATTTTGTTTAGAGGTCAGCGAATATATGTAATGGTACAGAGCTCATGGTGTTAGGGTGTTGAGACAAGTTAGGACACTTGTATCCCTAGAATATGTAAAAAAAAAAAAAAAAAAAAAAAAAAAAAGATGTAAATAATGAGCCAACATTTTTCTCCTATCATCATGCTCAGTGTCTGTCGAATCTGGGGCAAAATTCTGTGCCGTGAAGGAACTGTGGCACTGTAGTGCTGCGCCATCTAGTGGTCAGTTCTTTCTAGTCAATGGCTGCAAGGCTGTTAGCACTGCTACTAGTCTTTGGGTTGGTTTGTTTGTTTGTTTTGTTGTATTTTAGTTTGCTAGGATCAGTAAGAGCCTCCTTTGCTGTTATTATCCCACTCCTCCGATCTAATGGACACTGACTTTGGAATAGGCTCAGTGTTAATGCAGTTCTTGAGGAGAAGTTGGCTTCTTGGAAACGAGTTGTGTAGAGAAGGTTTTGTGGGCGGGAGCACTCTGGAAAGATGAGGGGTATAGAAGTTAGGAAGCTAGAGTGGGCAGAGGACAAAAGCCAATTCATGGCATGGTTTCAGTGGAAGCTTTGGGCTGACCCTGGAGTTCTGGAGCCGAGATGGACACTCAGAGTTACCTCAAACTGAAGTCAGACCATCTTATCTATCAGTTCACCATCAGCTGTCAGCAGTCCCCAGGAAGAGGGGTCCTTTGGCTCGTGGCAGTGTGAGGCAAAGGATACAGCTGTTCATCAATCCTAGCTTTCTTCCCCCTTTGTTTCTCTCTGCTGACTCATTTACTCCCAGGAGCTGACCCTTCTTCACAGGTTAACCCCTGCTACAAATGGGTTCTCTGATTTCATCAGGCTGATTATGCCTAGGATTCTCAGTAGCACTTAGAAGAATCTTTTTTTCTGTACAGGGTTGGCTCTGAAAGCCTTGCTTTGTCTTTGTCGCCTGTGCTTACACTGATACCTTAATATCACCATCCCAATGAGAACAGAGACCAGACTCAGTGGTGCCATGGCGAGGGGGTAAGATCAAAAGTTTCACAGTCATATTCCAGGACACATTTGTTTATGCTCCTAAGGGTTTCATAATTGCCCTCTTCCTTCTGGCAACATTGCAAGTGTTTTGACCTTGACCAGTTGTGTTGGGAGAGAGGAGGGACAGACTCCTTTCTGTCCACCAAGCTATGTTCCCTCATTCAACAGTAGTAGACATTGGCTGGGGCATGAGTAGCAGGTAGGTCTCTGCACCAGCTTCCCCTGCAGCCTGTGGTGGGCTAAGCCCTTCAAAAGAGATGTGTGTGGCTTTTGCCATGTGCTTAGGAGTAAACCTCTGGCCCTGGACTTCTAATTTCTAGTTCCTCTCACTAAGCATAAAAGCTTCAACCTAAGGACTTTGAGTAACACAAGTTAAAGCTGGCTGGAATTGTTGTCCAGGGTCACTAACAGAGAACAGCAGCACTGTGAGCCCACTTCGTCACCCCAACCTCCATGGACTGTACTCTATTGCACTTCCCAACCAAGTCTTACTAATTCTTTAAGCCACACTTCCAGAAACATCCTTTTTCCTTCTTTTGGGTATGTGCACATACATGTTTGTACATGTGCAGGTGTGTGTGTGTGTGTGTGTGTGTATGTATGTAGGGGCCAGAGGACAACCTCAACTACTGTTTCTCGGATGCCATCCATCTTGTTTTATGAGATAGAATCTCTTGTTGCCCTGGTACTCTCAAGGAAGCTAGACTGGCTGGCCAGAGAATCCCAGGGATCTACTGTCTCCACCTCCCCAGTGCTGATCGCAAATATGTGTCACCGTGCCCAGCCTCTTCTAAAAGGAAGCATTTCACTGACTAAATTATCCACCAGCTCTCTCTCTCTCTTTTTTTTTTTTTTTCAAGACAGGGTTTCTCTGTGTAACCCTGGCTGTTATGTGACTTGCTCTGTAAACCAGGCTGGCCTGGATATAAGAAATCTGAGTGCTGGGATTAAAGGTTCATGCCATCACCACTAGGCTCCTTTTTTCTCTTTTGGACCTTCACTTTAGTATCTGTCCCTCCTGCTTCCTGGTACTTAACTTGTGTGTTTATTACTTGCTTCTATTTTGTGTCGTTATGTTTTTGTTCATTATTGCTTGTGTCCTTCCCTTCACCCCTGATTCTGAGAACCCCTGTTCCTATAGCCAAGGCCATCCTTGAACTCACTATGTAGCTGAAGATGGCCTTGAATCATCCTCCTACCTCACTTCCCAAGTGCTAGGATTGCAAGCATGTAGCAGTTTTCCAATTTCCATCTTGTCTCTTAAACTTGAAGGCTCTGTCAAGATGGAACATTCTGCTCCCATTTCCCAGCAAGCACAGCTGTGGTGAATGCTGACAAAGCCCCATGTAAAACCCTTCTTCAGCTTCAGGGAGTGCTGCTTTCATCAGCTTGGCGCTGCATCTTCCCCAGAGACTGGCCCTCAAGCAAGTGTGAGCATGCCAGGACGGGGCAGGGCTCCAGCGCTTAACTTGTACTCGCAGAGACTACTCTAATCTCCAACATGGTAGAGAAAGGAGAGCCACAAAAAGTGGAACCAATCGATGGCAAACTTCAGAACTTTGCCCAGGAACTATCCTGTTGCTGATTCAACCAAGAGCCCATCCCAGTTAGTTCACTTCCACTGCGCTCTCCTGCAGCAGCTCATGGCGGCCTGCCTTCTCCACAGAACTGTCCTCCACTCACCAGATCTCCCTCGCCTCCTCCTCTAGTCTTCCCATCTGAGCAGTGTGACTGCAAAAGTTCAAGAGTCTTTGTTTTGCCAGATAGTTTATGTCGCAGTCACAACGACAGTTCCCTGCGTATCACAGTGCCCTGTGTATCAGACCATGGCTAGACATGGCCCGAGACACACTTTGTTAGGCTCCTTTTTCCTCCCTGTCGTCTTCATTCTCTCCCTTGTGCTTTTTCCTGCCAAGCTTTCCTCACCAGTAAACACCTGTATTGGGTTCTCTTTCACTGGCGTAAACCCTTTGCTCTCAAATTTACTTTTTTATTTAGTTCTGGGGAATTTCAGATCTGACCTGTGCATGCCACAGGCATGATTGAATGGTTTGTTCTGAAGGCACTAGGTCAAACACCAGTGAGCCCTTTTGAAATAATTATAGGAAATACCTGTTACATTATATCATTGTGAGGATATTAAAATCTGAGTTACAGACCTGTAAATTCATGGGCCAGTGCCTGCTGTGTAGCAAATTCACTTGGGTATTGTTTTACTTACTTATGGATGGCGATCATGCCGTGCTGATGCTTACTGTAAAGTGTGCACACAATAAGTATCTGTTGGGTAAACGAAATTTTGCTTTGAGAATCAAGACCATGTTCTGAGATTTGGCCAGCAGAGGGCAGAACAAATGTAGACCATGATCTGATGGACTGGGTGAGGTCTCACCGTCATGAGACAGCTCCCTCACAGTTCTCTGGGGTCAATCTGGCAGAAGACTGAGAGGAATGCCTACACCAGAGCATACTAGAATGTTAAATTTACCCATTAAAATTCTAGAATACTGGGGAGGGGTGATTGATTTGTTTCTTGGGTTTTGTTTGTTTGCTTTGTTTTGTTTGTTGATTTTTGAGACAGGGTTTCTCTGTGTAACAGAGCCTTGGCTGTCCTGGACTCACTTTGTAAACCAGGCTGGCCTCGAACTCACAGAGATCCACCTGCCTCTGCCTCTCCAGTGCTGGGATGAAAGGTATGCACCACCATGCCTGGCTAGGATTTTGTTTGGTCCAATCCTCAGTAGCGAGGCACACTGCATGCCTAATTTGTGAATTCAGACATAGTTCCTGGTCCTGAGATCCCTGGAGTTGCCTCCTGCAGACCCTGTGTGAACCCCGAGCTGTGCAGACACAGCTCTGAAGTGCAGCTGTGCTGTACCTCTGTTAACCTCCCCTGTGCTTATATTGATAAGTGTTGGGTTTCTGTAACTTGCAAATGGAATGTGAATTACTTTAACTCTCCTGCTAGTGTAAGTGTGCTGAGCCTCCTCCACAGACAGGGACACTGGAGTCAGAGAGCAGCCACACTGGGACAGTTTTGTTCCTTCTCCCCAGCTCCCAAAAACAGTGTGTCTGAAGGTCTCTGCCTCAAGCCCTCCTTGTCTTATGTTCTCCACTCAATCTGCCTGTTTATTCAGCAGTTCAAAGCTCGGTCCATTCTACCACTCTCTGAATCCTGCGATCAAGTCAATCTCATTTCTCTCAAAAACTCTCAATCTTTTAGCACCACTTATTGCTGTACATGACCACAGTCCGCCTTTTGCTTGGATGTTTAGGTAGACAGCCTCTAAAATCCCATTGGCTGTAGGCTGTCATACGTTCTTAAAGAAGTCACATCTTTCCACCTCAAGGGGAGATAAAGAATTGCTCAGAACATGGTCTCAAAACACTTTTGCAAGATCCAACATAACTGCTTGTGGAAGAACGTGCTCTTTTGAGCCTTCAAGAAACACAGAAGTGTTTATTTTATCATTTTTAAGGACTTTTTTATTTCACGTGTATGAATGTTTGCCTTTATGTATGTCTGTGCACTATATGCATGCCTGATGCCCACAGAGGCCAGAAGAAGACATTGGATCCCTTAGAACAGGAGTTAGACGGTTATGAGCCATCACATGAGAGCTGCGAGCCAAACCTGGGTTGTCTGTAAGAGCAGCTTTTAACCAAGAAGCGTTTGGTTTTACTGTTTCAAGGGAGAAGCAGCTTTCCTGCCCTTTATAATGCAAGTATCACACACACTGCTGAAGTGGAAAGGGAAGATCACTGGAGTCCTGTGCCATTGAGATAACTGCTACCAGAAGCCCCTTGAGAGGCTGCTGAACACAGAAATGCACGTTTCATTGAGGCCTTCTAGGAATTGATAAGCCTTTCAGCTTGCAAGTCTAAATATTTCATGATACTAAAGAGAAAAAAGAAGGGCCAGAAAGAGAGGTAACCAGCTGTCTTAGCTAGGGGTTTTTAGTGTTGTGATAAACATCATAATCACATTATTATGAAAGGGTTTATTTCATCTTATATCTCTCAGACCACAATCCATCACCGAGGAAAATCAGGGCAGGAATCTGGAGGCAGAAACTGAAACAGAATCTATGGGGAAAGCCACAAACTGGCTTCCTCCTCCTGGATTATTCATCTTGCTTTCCTATATACCCCAGGACCACTACCCAAGGATTGACCTATTCACAGTGGGCTGGGCCCTTCAACACCAACCATCACTCAAGAAAATAACCTACAGGCCAGTCTGAGGGGGGCATTTTCTTAGCTGAGGTTCCCTTTTCTCAGATGACTCTACATTGCGTCAAGCTGACAAAAACAAACAAGCAAAAAACCACTAACCAGCACAACCAGCTAAAACTATACACCACTTTAAAAAGTGAGATGCCGGCTAGTTCTCCCATTGAACCAAGTCTTTTACGCACTGTATCTGTGATCATGGTCATCTCCTAGGTATAATAATAATATCCTAGAAGCAAATTTCAAGCTGGTGTTAGAGGATCTCTCATAGAATTTAGAGTAGAAGAAGCTACATCCGAGGGTGTGAAGTCCCTGGAATTGGAGCTGTGACTGGGAAGGGCACAATGACATGGCTCATGAAGCTCATGACCATGTCCCTGATGAGTGTAGCTCAGGACCCTGTACTTTACAGTCTGTCTTAAGATCCCAGAAGTGCCTGAACAATACATTAACACAGTGGCATGTCTTTGATAACGTTTGTAAAGTAAGATATTTCTCTGCAGCCCCCACCAACTCCCTACCAAGATAGGGCTTGCTCAAGCCTATCTTGAACTCCTAAGCTCAAATGATCCTCCCCACTCAGTTTCTTGAGTGCTAGGATTACAGGCATGCATTATTATGCTTGGCCACAAGTTCTTCCAGTCTGCATCTTACCCTGTGTGGTGTTGAATGGTCCTAGACAAAAGGACCATTGAGTTCCTGGATTCTAGTCATGGCTTTTGTTCTGCTTTCTTGGTAGGTGAGGCAAACCCCACAAATGGTAAGTGCATTTAAACAAAACATGACTTAATACAAATAAGTAGCATCGCTCTTTTGCAAGGTTTGTTGAAGATCATATGTTAAAATATTGTGTGTCCAGAGCATCTTCCGGATCCATTTTCCTTCACCACAGCTTCTTCTACTCCCCAGCTGTCCATATTTCCATATATTTGTTCATGGGCTCCCAGTTTATAATGCCCATCTTTTGTCGAGAAAAATGTCTTATCCACAAGGCCAAGCCTGACAAGGCCCTCTTCTCTGGTCCCAGTGATGACTTCTCTTCCTTGTTGTTCTTATGTAGATAGAGACACTGAGGCTTGATAGGGTCCAGATGAGTTCTGGAGGCCCAAGAGGACAATCATCAGGCATCATAATCTTCCATCATCCTTGGGCACCTCACATCAGATCATAGACACACGGTTCTTAATGTACACATGATAGGGGTCACTACGTTTGTCCACTTTGCGTGAGCGGGTATATCCCAAAATGAGACTGCCCACAGTGACAGCAAATAGGAACATAACAAAAAGAATATACATGTAGGAGTTGTCATTACGACCAGGAAGGCTGGCCCGACGCTCCTCGGTTTGATTGTCCAGCCCCGGTCCTTGTCCTGATCCTGGTGCTGGCCCAGGCCGGCAGAGCAAGTGACTGTGAAGGGTGGTATTCAGAGCCTTCAGCACAGCGTGGAGGCTCTTGTACCAGTATTCAGTCCCATTTGAAGTCTCCATAGCAACAGAAACTGAGGTATGGGGAAAACTGGAGTGTGATCTGATGGTGAGAGAAAAAAGGGAAGGCTGGCTCTGTTATCCACAGCTTGAATGAATGACTCCCCTATTTGCTATCTAGGCTAGAACCCTGATAGCATGGTCTCTTCTCCATGCGTCTTGTCTGTCTTCTCCACTAGGCCTCAGGCTCAGTGACAGGAAGTGCTAAGCTTCTTTCCTCCCAGCTATAATACACATTTAAGGAGGCATCCCACAGTGCACGTGGAATAGTCTTTTCTGGCCATCAAAAGCCATATTACTGTCTCTTTTTCTTGGATTATATAAATTCACTAGACTTTAGGCTACAAGAACTTTAAAGGTTATTTAATCTAACTCCTTCCATTTTTTCAAAGGAAAACTGAGGCTCCAAACAAATAAGTAGTTTGTTCATGATCAGGGAGTAGTAAATAGTGTTTATATTTAGGATTCCTTAATAGGCTAAACACCTCTAATTCAATGGCTGATTCCAGAGCTCTCTTTCACCTAGGTAGAACTGTCAACAAACATTATTACCTTTAAATATCAAACATGATTATCACCTATCAGTTCTCTCCCCCAGGAAAGATAGTTCTAACAATGATAAATACTTATGATGGCTTAAAGCAGAATTCGGGGAACAGAATCTAAATGATAGAGCAGCACCCTACTGCCATCCAGGACCGGCCTACTTTCCATGAAAGGCCTTTGAGGCACTCTCCATTCCAGTACTTGTGGTCTTGTCTGATCAAGGAGAAAAAAGCACACACACTTCCTGAATTAAGATGTAAGAAGTGAGAAATCTGAGTTTTCCTTCACATGGGCCAGTGGCAAGCAGGAACACCACAGTGAAATTAATGAGTCACTCAGCCAATCAGTATCTGGACCAGGGTCTGTGCTCTGGCCTTGAGGAGGCTCAGACCCAGTCCCCACACTCAAGGCTTCACTGACAGCCTAATATGATGCTATGTGACATATGATGCTAGGTGACAACACAGAAGCTATGTAAAAGAGTACTTAGAGTGATTAACACTGATCAGGGCTTAGAAACCATGCATTGGGGTGGAGTTATTTGCACTGTTCTAAGAGGTAGAAAAGGCAAGCATGGGAAAGAGATGAGCAAAGGTAGATCAACAGGCAGTACATAAAATGTCTAGAAGAAAGCCAGGCACGGAGGCACATACCCTTAATCCCAGCACTTGGGGAGGCAGAGGCAGGTGTATCACTGTGAGTTCGAGGCTATCCTGGTCTACAAAGTCCAGGACAGCCAAGGCTATAAAGAGAAATTCTGTCTTGAAAAAAAACAAAAACAAAAGCAAACAAATTGTCTAGAAGAATGGAAAATAACATGAAGATGTTGGAATATAAGATGGACAGAAGGAAAAGACAGGATATGGGACAGAAGAAACCAACGGGGCCAAATCCTAGGGGACTATGAGTGCCATGCTGTGTTGTAACCTGATCCTGTAGTTGGATTTAAAGATACCACGACATTTTAAGAGGATGAAATGGGCAGATCGTTGTCACCTGCAGCTGCTGTGTGACCTGGCGGGGGACAGAGCTGAGACAGGACAATGACAAGGGTCTTGAGATGTATAGGAACAGGATGCTGAGTCCTGGACCAGAGCAGAAGGCATGGCAAAGTGGGAGCAGGGATCAGTGTGAGCCGCAGGAGGGATTTGGGGAGGGGAATGACTAACCTGAGTGTGAAGGAGGAAAGGCTCCAGATAAATGTACAGACAGACACAGACCAACAGCATGGAGCTCAACAAGCCCACTCGGAGGGAAGTTAGCTTCTGGGAAGGGCGTGGCTTCCCTACCTGTCAAGATCATCAGTGGGAGTTGTCAAACAACGAGCATGCAGTGTCTGCTGCAGGATGCAAGGTTCTAGATAGAGATTTGTGCCACAGCAATGTGAAGATGGGAAACAGGCTTAACTCTGTACTCCTGGTTAAGAGGGCAGACTTGGGGCTATGCATTAACTCAACAAAGAGGGCTATCATCCCTGCCCTGCTTCCCAAGCTTGCTGTAAGAATGCACTCCTACTACATTGAAGAGGATTCATGGGCTTTTCATTTTGAGAAGCAAATACATACACTCAGTTTTTAAAGCTCGAAGCATCCCTCTGATGGATGGAGATGAACTCTCCCTGCTCCCACACAGTTTTCCAAGGTTTCCTTCCCTGGAAAGGGGTTCTCCCTGGCATGGCACAGGGTGGGTAACATGACACTTACCAAATGGTACGGAGACTCTGCTGGCCCTGAGACATCCTTGAGAATCTCCTTGTGGACGACCCACGGCTCCTCAGCTCCTTGGACTCTTCCGGGTGCATCCAGACACAGCCAGAGTCTTGGTGTTGATAGAAAATCCCAGAGCTAGAAATCGGGGAGGAGGCAGAAGAGGAGGAAGAGAAGGAAATCAGACACACAAACCTCAGAACCAAGGGTAGCTCACCAAAGGCCACTTCCTAAGGGTTGTGCAAGCTTTTTGTGGGTTTTGACCCCACCCCTATCCCTCTTCCCTTCCTGCAACAGCGGGCTCAGGCCAGCCTAGAGTTGCTGCTACAGGAACTATGCAGTAGCCAAGGGACATCTGACTGCTGCCTGTCCGTTCCAAGCTCACAAGATCTTTATCTGGTCACTTTGTGACAATGGCACAACCTAAAATCATTCTCCTCCCCAAGGGACCTTAGTGGGAGCCTTTTAGAATCCCAAAGTGCCGTTTCACAGAAACAAATGACACATTACTAATCACATTTGTTTGGACGTATGGTATATTGATGTGTGTCAGCGGGCCGTCGAAATGGCTCCGTGAGTAAAGGTACTTGCTGCCAAACCTGATGAGATGATTTTGATCCTGCAGTCTACACGGTGGAAAGAGAAAACCAACTCCTGAAAACTGTCCTCTGACCTCCACATGCACCTCCCCTATAAATGTAATAAAATAATTAAAATGAATATGTACTAAAATTAACTCTCTGTAACATGGCTTTGTCGTGAAAATTAAAGAGCATTATGCAAGGCTTGTCTGTAAATGCTACAGATAGTGGTGATGGTTTGTGTAGTGCAGGAGCTGGATGGGCCTTTGGAGGTGACCAAGGCTAAATGTCCTCATTTTACGCTAAAGGAAATGGAAGCTCAGGCAGCTAGCTGTCTTGGTCTAGCTGCTACTTGTGTGACTTTGGACATGTGATTTCCTTTTTTTGGGGGAAGGGAGCCCAACTCTATTTGCATCTGTAAAATGAAGGGGTTGTGGTCAACTCAAACATCCCGTGATGGTGTGAATCACAAAGCCATGCTGCGAGATCTTGGGAGACTGGATTGGCTGGTGGAGGCAACCTTTGGGAGCCCTCTCAGCCTTCAAAGCCCAAGACAGAGAAGAGTACGGTGTGTTCCTAGCAGGCTAAGATATTTCTGAATCTAGGATTGACTTACACCTGACGTTCCAGCTTAGGTGAGCAGAGGGCCAAAGGGGTTCACTTGTTCCCTCTTCATCCTAGCTCTGACATGTGAGGGTGGTCTGTCCTGGGGAAAGAGACAGTGTGGGATGGATGGAGTGGGAGTAGGAGGCAAGTGAAGGACAAGTGGGTTTCATGAGTGGAGTCACACAAACTCTCACCCATCAGGCCTTCCTGTCAGGGCCTCTCTGGATGTTTGGATTTCTGACTCAAGGAACAAAGAGGCTGTGTTGTACATCCTAGGTGCTGGGTTTGGGCAGGGATAAGGCACCAAGTGCTGGGCATCCTGTTGGGGTAAGGAGAAGCAGAAGACAGAAAGGACAGACTGGTTCTCTGTGACCTGCCTCTGGGTCTCAAGTGGGCATGACAGAAACACTGGACATTTTGCTTATCTTCCTTGAGTTCCTTGGCTTCAATCTCCTGGAAAGCCATTGATTATCAAGTTTCCAGGATAAAAGAGGCAGAGCTCCTGTCATAGAGAGGCCTTTCCTTGAAATAGGCAATGGGCTAGCTTAGAAGTAAAACTAACAGCTATTGAGAAAATTGGAAAAAAATAAAACAAAAGTAATGATTGTCAAACTCCTCTAGATGTGATCCTGCCACTAGTTCTACCTCCCTATGGCTCTTCCAGTGCCCACGACCATGACAATGAGCTCAGGCCATGAATTCAGCAAACAGTCCTTGCACTCCTGTGTCTCTTGCCTTTGCTTGTACTCTTCTTAAGAAGGAATTCTTTTACATTTCCATCTGCTCAGCAAACTCATAATTCAAGACCCTGCTCTATGTCACCTGTTTAGATTCTTTCCCAAGACACCCCTCCCCCACTCAATAACTAGCTTCTCCTCTTGTCTGTTACCAGGACGAGTTCAAAATGGCCTCATTAGAAAACTGTGCTCTTCAGAAACTGTGGGTGAGCGTACATGTGGGCCCAGGGTGTCCATGTACATATGCTTGGAGGCTTCAGGGCAGGACCTGGGCCTCATCCATTTCTTTATTCTTTGGGACTGTTTACATAGCAAGCACTGAAGAATAAAAAAAACAAGTGAACCAATACCTCTTCTAATAAAGAGTACTCTGCCTGCTTAACTCGTCTCCCAACAGATTGGTGGAAACATCTCTCAGTGTTTCAACAGAAAGCCAAAGTAGGAGCAACTCCAAGTTAGACCAAGACGCGCTGCCTTAAAGAAAGGGAAGGCCCCTTGATCAGGTGACATGGGACACTTCCCGAATCTGATCTGAACCCATTTACCTAAAGGCAAACATTTTTGCTCCCTCCCCCCCCAAACACCCGTAAATGGTTTTGCAACACTCTTCCCTGTGTACCTACTTAAGGTGTGGCCATCCACACCCACAGACTGCACACAGTCCAAGTCTCAGCCTGTGATCTCGCCTTTCACGATCCCAGTCCTGGCTGTGTGTCTGGCTATGTGACCTTGACTGCTTCGTTTATTTCCTCTGAACCGAATCTGTAAGATGGAGGTAATTACCCATGCCCGGCTTACCGCGTGAGAACTGGAAGGGACAAACGTAAGAAGCGTAGGAACAGCAAACTAAGAAAACATTACTGGGAAGCCAGTCCACATTGTTCCCCTAGCTGTCTCAGTTCACCCCTTACTACCAGGAACGGTCATCCTACCTGCCGGCCCCTGCATGGCCCTTCCACAGAAACCAGAAGGGGCCCCTACTACTCTTCGTGGACCTCAGAAATGTTGACCTCCTTCGTTGTTCCCCACCCTTTCTGACGAGCCCTGTCCCCCTGCCATTTAGAAGTGCCGTTCTGAGTGTGCCTGTGGAGGCTGTAGGCTCTTGGTCTTGGCTGGCCCCCCTCCTCTTAGAAGGTTCTTCAAGCACCCCGTCGGTACAGATAGAAACGTGCCTTGAAAAGTGTGAACTGAAGAAAGCTGCTTGTTGGTTTTCATCTTAAGGAGTCAACAGGCTTTAAAGGCAGTTTTTAATGTCACCAGGGTAGCACTCCCTCCATTTGGAATTGACAAAGTGGCTGAGTGCCAGAAAGAATGAATTTATTCGATATTTGCAGGTGAAGCAGAGGCCTGGGCTAGGAGTGAGGGAGCGCTCTAATTCAATTTGACCCCTAGCAAGACCCTAGAAAAGTCATGAGGGGCGGGAGCGGGGGGAGGCGGGGGGCTCAGTTTTCTCACATGCAAATGAATGAGGAGATGAGGAGTAGGAAGCAGGGGTTAGGTCATTGCTCCTTGGGCTCTCACACACTGGCTAAGAGACCTCCGGGACCTTCCCCTTTGCCCTAATGTGGATCATGGGGGGCAACTGGAGCAGGACACTCATTTTTACGGGGGGGGGGGGGAAGCACGAGGCAGGAGCCACGGTTGACGGGCACAGGTTTACACTACCTGAAAACTACAACCCAAGACTCCTGACTTCCCACCTAGACCTGCCACTAGTAGCAGAAGATGCCTTTAGGAGTCCCAGGCTCTCCCAGGTCACAGAGGGCTGGCCAGTGGAGTGCGGCGTGGCGGTTCTGCAGAGCCCGCAGCTTTGGAGCAGCGAGACTGACTCCGGAAAGTTATTTCCCTAAGCGTCCCTTCTCTGTGGGCGCGGAGGAGTTTTGCTGCCTCAAGGGAAGCCTAGGAGCACGCCTGCCAACCTCCCACGATTTCCCGCGCACGGCTAAGTTCCCTGCTCCCTTGAGCTGCCTGGGAATACCTGCTCGTTTTCCTGGGGAAGATCCGCTCGGTGTCTTAGCAGCACCCCACGTCAGGTCCTCCGTCTCAAGGAGAACACATCCTGGACACTCGCCAAGGAGGCGAAAACCCCTGCACTTCTTGCCCGGACTGTAGTTGGCTTTTCCACGCCTGTGGGTGCGCCTTACCTGCCTCTGCGATCTGTCTCTGGTGAGCGCTGAGCGCAAGGATGCTCAGCCGCGCTCTGTGCCTTCACAGCTCTGCGCTGCTACTGGCTCTTGGCTCCCTTTGCCTTCTCAGGGTGCCCCTCCTCCAGCCCCGCCCTGCCCTCGTACGCCAGCTTCAGCTCTGGCTGGCTTGGGGCGCCTACACCCAGCTCCTTGGCCTCACCCGGTTGTGGGGAACCGCCTGCTTCCTGGACCCGAGGCCGAATTTTTCTCGTTTGTGTCACTATGTCTCAGCCAACCTAGCAAAAAGCTGATTCCCCAGAAACCCAGAAAGCCCTGGGCGTTTATGGAGTCCAGTGTGGCACCTGTGTGGCTGTGTGGCACCGGGCAGCTCCTCTCTGAAGCCTCGACTTCCTCACAGTGGGTACCACCATTCCTGGACGCGTTCTTCACAGGCTGAGGGCAGGGTCAGAAGTGTTCTCAGAACCCGAAATACTAAAACTGGAATAGCCAAAGAAAACATCTGATTCTAACACAAACCCTGTTTTCCAGCTTGCAGACACCCAAACTGGGGAGGTTTGGGATTTGTCTACACTCACCAAGCAAGTTGGTGCAGAGCTCAGGCTCAGAATCCACTGCAACCCCAGCAGGTGCCTCCTCCCTCAGTAGTCTCTCACATGCCTGATCAGCTTGAGGCCAGCCACTTAACTGGTGTCCGGCCCAGAATACTGGTCTTCCAAGCCACTGGGTCCTGATTCAAATGGTTTCTGTTACATGGAAGAGAGGAAGACAAGGGAAGCTGAGAAATGGGGGCCAGGAGGCCATCAACAGAAGATGTCAGAAACAGGAACCAGCCTCTCAGGGACTCTGTGGGGACCACTTATCCAAGCTCTTTTTACCAGCAGGGTCCACACAATGATCACATTCAGATGGGCTCCCTCACACCATTGCAAATATCTGCTTCGGTATTTCTGAGGCCTGTAATTTAACTCACAGAACTTTAGGATATGATTATCTAAGGAAAACGAGACCTGCACCTGGTAGGCGCTCTGTGCTTCACTGCTGATCTCCTCCAGAACACGTCTTTGCTGTGTTGTTTCTGTATCAGACATTTCTACCCAGCCATTCCTCCCTAAACTGCAAACCACCGCTTGGAGAAGTTATCCTGGCCACCTAGGTATGTGCTGTTCCCAGTCTACACAACAAGGAGGCGCTTGCTTCAAAAAGGAGATAATGGGCTCCTCCCTGGAGGTTCTGATTCAGAAGATTTGGAGCGGGGCCCAGAAATCAGCATTTTTAAAAACAAGACTCCAGGAGAAGGCAGTGCATGCCTTTAATCCCAGCACTGGGCAGGCAGAGGCAGGCTGATTTCTGTGAGAGCCAGGGCTACCCAGAGAAACCCTGTCAAAAGAAGAAGAAAAGAAAACAAGACTCCCAGTCTCCCAATGATGCTTAAGACTAGCCTTGAGGGTACCCAGCATACAAGTAGTACACAGGTATACATGCAGGCAAAACACCCAGGCGCGTGCGCGCACACACACGCGCACACACACACACACACACACACACACACACACCAAAAACAAGAGGTGGAAAGATGATTCTGCAGCTAAGAACATCGAAGAGCACCACCTGCTAGGTTTCCAGTATCTCACAACCATCTGTAACTCCAGTTCTAGGGCATCTAATGCCATGTCCTGAGCTCCACTGGTACCAGGCACACACGTGGTACAATAGGTATAGAGCTGTGCAAATAATTATAAACATAAAATAAAATTAATAAATCTGAAAAAAAAAAAAGAATTTAAGACTAGCCTTGTGCTGGGTAATGGTGACCCAGTCAGGAGGCAGAGGCAGGCAGATCTCTGAGTTCAAGGCCAGCCTGGTCTACAGAGGGACTTCCAGGACAGCCAGGGCTACACAGAGAAACCCTGTCTTGAAAAACAGAACAGGACCAGCCTGGGGTAAACAGTTCAGTCAAGGTCCTCCCCTTCTGCCCAGTTTGGACATAGGACTTGCATTCGTGACATAGGACTGTTTATTCGTTACTGAGAGCAACTAACTGTCCCCATCAGCAGGGGTGTTATTTGGATTGTTAGTGTTCTGAGGTCAAAGACTATCTGTTCCAACAACGCTGAGAATCAGTGATTCTGGTTTATACCGTCTTAGAGCGCCAGAGTCATTTAGTCATAAACCCTAAGGTGGAAGGACTCATAGGTCTCTGGTCAGTCCTCTCACCTAGTGAATTCTCTGTATTTCATGTTGACATGAGGCTTTGAAGCGTCACCAATGACAGGGAGGAAACTCGCTGTCCCAAAAGCAAGGAAGTGGCTCCAACTGTCAGGTTATCTTCATGTCTCGAACTGCCTCTTTCTGCCCTTTGGTCTTGGCACCCACTGGAAACATGAAAGCCTAGCCCTTCCTCCAGAGAAGACAGCTGACCAAGGAGCTGTTGAAAAACGGTAAGAGCTGCCTCATTTCCCCCCGCTGTGCTTTGCCGGTTTCCTGTGAGGCTAGCTGGAATCGTGTGCACCAGGCATTTGGAAATGTGTGCAGTGAAGGCATTGTTCCTTGGATCGGAAAGGGTAGGAGGCAGCAATTTCTATCCCCGAGGAGCCTGGGAGAGGAAGTCCTTCAACCACAGAGGCAAGGTCTTCACTTTAGGATGGGGAGCGTGAAGGAGAGGAGTGGAGCTGGAGACCAGGAAGCACTGGATGGGGGAAAAGCCTCATCTAGAGATGTACCACCTCCAAGTCTTAGCTTAAATGCCACCTTCTTGAGGAGGCCTTTCTTAACCACCCTGTTTCCAAATTCAAATCCCTTCCTTCTCTGACTCCCTTAACATCCTTACCCTTCTCTGTTTTGCTTGGCAATAGCACCTTCTATCACGTGGGTTCCAGGCATTGAACTCAGGTCCTCAGATTTGGTGACCTTGCCTAGTGACCTTGCCCATTTTACTGGCTCTCTTGGTTTTGTTTTCTAATCTGTTGCTAGTGTTCTGGCTACATCTCTAGCTGAGCCTCCATCTCCCCACTGGCTCTCCCTGACCATTCATTCCTACAATCACCCCTTTCTCTTTCCCATCAGGCCTAAGGGTGGCAATGATGTCCAAGTGTTTCAAGTCCCGGGATACTTTAACCCTCATTACAGTAGCTCCCTCCCTCCACCATCTCTGACTGCTTTTAAGGCCCATTTTAGTGATTCTACAGTACTTCTATTTAGCACTTTCCATCCTGGGTAGGATTTATTTGTCTACTTTATTTGTCAACTCCAACCCTGGAAAGAACTCTCTGAGGGTACCAAGTCATTCCCAGATCCAACTCTAGCACGGTAAGACAAGTTTGTTGAGCAAATGAATGAATGAATGATGGTTATGAACATGGAAATCACTTGGCATTGTGTTCTCAAGAAAAAAATCTCCAAGAAAAGATAGAAAGAACCTAAGAAAGCCTAGAGGGACAGCAGGGTGCTTTTTAACCTTTAGGCTAAATCTTCTGAGCATCAGATTCCCACTCATCTCTAAATGACACACAGAACCCGGAGCTCTGGCTCCCCATCAGTCTCGGTCTCTCAGCAAAGGCACCATTATCCATTCAGCCATTTTTTCTTCATGGACCCCAATCCAACTTCCAGTTTATCTGTGTTCTGACTTGGGGTCTGCCTTCCCCCATTAGACTATAGACTCTGAGAACAGAAACCAGATATGTATTTCTGCCATAGTGTTCCCAGAGTGGCTAGTATGTGGGAAAGACAGCTAGAGAGGTAAGGTGAGCATGGATAGGGCCTGTTAACAGTTTAGAGGCCTGGTGCTTTGCAGGGGAAAGGCAGAATGAGTCAGAGGAGATTTACCGACTGCATCAAGTTATTGATACCTATTCCTCATGAGTCCAGACTTGAGTTAACCCATGGGCCTTCTTCTAACTGCAGTAAACCCTCAGTGTCTGTGGAGGAGTGGTTCCAGGAACGCTATGAACACTGAAAACCAAGAATTCTCAAGTCTTCTGTAATGGTGTAGCATTTGTATATAGTCTGTGCACATCCTCCTACATACTTTGAATTATCTCTAGGTCATTTACAATACAATACAATACAATACAAATGTAGAGTGCTTATACTGTATTATTTAGGAAATAATGGCAAAAAGAGTTTGTGTATCATCAGGACATACTTGAGGTGTAACTCAGCTGGTTGGGTGCTTATATAGCAGGCGCAAAGTCCCGGGTTCGGTCCTCAGCAGCACATAAACTGGGCATGGCAGTTCTTACCTACAATCCCGGAACCGGAAAGCTAGGTGCAGGAGGGCCAGAAGTTCAAGTCATACTTGCCTATATAGCAAATTCAAGGTCAGACTGGAATATATGAGATCTTGCCTCAAAAGAAAGAAGGAAAGAAAGAAAGAAAGAAAGAAAGAGAAATTACTGTCATGTGTGGTGATACACTCCTGTAATCTCAGCACTCTGGAAGGCAGAGGCAGGTGAATCTCTGTGAATTTGAGACCAGCATGGTCTATAGCCAAGGCTACACAGAAAAATCCTGTCTCAAAAAGAGGGGACTATCTAAAAAAAATTAGGACAAAGGCCCTCCCCACCACCTCGAATATTTTCAATCCATGATTCTAACCAACAAGAGGCAGAACCTATAGGTAGAGGTCATGAAACTTTTTCTGAGATTCCGTTCCTCTTCCAAAACAGGGTCAATAATACAATTTTGGGGATTTTTAAATTCTGTGTGCAAAATATCTCAGCTATCCTAGGCCCTGATGTTTTCTGGGCTAGGAAGGGGTGAGCAGTTAATGAAATAATCTGAATGCCAACAACTTGACATTTGCTCAGCATTTCACAGGGTTCTGTTCATTCTCTGACTATGGAATTGGGCCATGTGTCACAAGAGCCCCAGCAGAAAGCAGGTGGCACCCTGACCCTGGGCAGTTGAAGAAAGTGCACTGAGGGCTTAGGAAACCAACGAGCAGGGCAGTACACCTGTTGGCAGCAGCAGGAAGGGAAACCAGCAAGAGAATGAAAGATGGGGGCTTCCAGGAATCTGGTGAGGGACAACAGCGAGGGGCACTATGGAGTGATGCCATTTGCTAACAGCTACAACCAGTCACGCTGGAATAAATACTTTAAGCTTCCAGATCACTACCTGCCAAACAGGAATCTTGGTCTTGCCAACTTCATAGGGTTATGAGAAGTAAATGAAGACATTGCTGACAGAGCACCCCAAAGTCTATTGTCTTAGTTAGGATTATTGTTGCTGTGATGAAACACCGTGACCAAAGCAACAGGAGAAAGAAAAGGTTTATTTGGTTTATGTGTCCACACCACTGTTCATCACTGAAAGAAGTCAGGACAGGAACTCCAACAGGGCAAGAATCTGGAGGCAGGAGCTCATGCAGAGGCCATGGAGGATTTCTGCTTACTGGCTTGCTTCCCATGGCTTGCTCAGCCTGCTTTCTTATAGAACTCAGTATCACCGGCCCAGGGGTAGGACCACTCACAATGGGCTGGGCCCTCCCCCACCAATCACTAACTACAGCATATTTTATGGAGAGATTTTTTTCTCAAACGAGTCTCCCTCCTCTCTGGTGACTCTAGCTTGTGTCAAATTGACATAAAACTAGCCAGCATAATTATGAAGGAATTATTATGGGCTTTCCCACCAGATCTGCAGCTTCTAGGAGGAGGGGCAGTGCCTTAGAGTTTTTCAATATTTGTAAACCCACATGAGGCAACTAAATCCCAAAGCACTGGTCCTGACTTAGGTTTTCCCACTAGACAGATGTGTCAGAAGTGAATTTGGGTCCCCCCGTCCTCAAAAAAAGGTCCCTCATACAAGGAGCTGATCACAGTAGGTCATACATGAAGAGATGCATTAGGAAAGGGAGTGTGTGTTCAGTATAAGGTTATATAAGATGTACCCTTAGCAGGACAGAGAGAAGACCATTCTAAGATAAGCAGAGCTAATAGTAAAAGGAGGATCCAGTCCTGGTGCCATTATCTAAGACCCTTATAGTTATGCCTGACACCTAACCCAGACTTAATTTTTTTATTAAGACAGAGGCTCACTGTTTGTCTTTCCTTTCCTTTCCTTTCCTTTCCTTTCCTTTCCTTTCCTTTCCTTTCCTTTCCTTTCTTTTCCTATTCCTTCCTTCATTTCCTCCCTCCTTCCTTACCTTCTCCCTTTCCCTATCTATCTATCTATCTATCTATCTATCTATCTATCTATCTAGAGGGTCTCAATTCAGGTTTCACCACACTTGACCATAGTTTCACTATTTAACCCTGGCTGGTCTGGAACTCACTTTGTAGACCAGGCAACCTTGTAGCAATGCTCCTGCCCCTGCTTCTTGATGCTGAGATCATAACACACAGGGCTTAAAATATTCCCTTAGATTGGAGCTACTATGAGCAGAGAGTTTGTTTGCAGTTTACAAAGCAGAACTCTAGTCCATTTCATTTCACCTTGAGGCCTTTCTCAGCCCCTTCCCCCTTTTAAGATTTATCACTTCATCTATATTCTGGCAGTTTCTGTTCACACAACTTGTAGCCCACTTAACAATTGAATGCTCATTTTGTTTACAGATGTGTCTCTGCTACAAAGGGCTGGAACTGACCCATTTCTGCATCCTCACAGTAGAGGAGAGGCTGAGATCCTTTATACCAGACTATGCCAGACACCTTATCTTCAAATGCAGATTAAGGACATGTTGGCCAATGAAAGCCTGATGAGGGGTGTTGTGAGGTCTAGAAACCATCTTACGTGAAAACGGAAGAATCGGGAGCACTTTGCTTGAAGAGAACACTTCTGAGAATCCACTTCTGATTTTGCAGACTGTTTCCGGCATCTCCTCTGTGCAAGGCCTGGGCTAGGGATGAAGAAGACAGGGGTGCATGGCTGCCACCCCAGCAGCAGAGCTCACAGTTCAGATGGTGTTGGACACACAAATAAGGAACTCTGCCACGGTGTGCTCACAGAAGGCGTGAAGGCATACCCCAGGAAGGCCTCTGAGAAGATGTTACAGAGGAAGTAATTATGACAGTGTTGGTAACAGATTTCAGTTTGGGGTGAAAAGTAACTTTCTTTTTTAAGAGATTTATTGCTTTTTAAATTTATGTGTTAGGCTGGGCACAGTGGCTCACAGCTTTCATCCCAGCACTCAGGAGACAGAGGCAGCTCAGTTTTGTGAGTTGGAGGCCAGCCTGGTCTTACATAGCAAGCTCCAGCCTGACCAAGGCTACATAATGTGACTCTATCTCAAAAAAACAAGAACAAGAATAATAATATAAATGTATGTATATGCGTGTGTGAGCCTGCTTGGGTGCATGCGTACCATGTACATGCAGGAAACCTTAGAGCCAGAACTGGGCATCAGATCACCTGGAGCTAGAGTTACAGGTAGTTGTGAACCGTTATGTGGTTGCTGGGAACCAAACCTGGATCCTTTGAAAGAGCAGTGATGGCTCTTAAGCCATCTCCCTAGCTCCAAAAACTAACTTTCTAACAATCAGACAATGCAATAATGAGTTGGGCCTTAGTCCTAGTCACTCAAAAGACTCAGAAAAATCCAAGTTCAAAGTCAGCTTCAGCTACAAGATGAGTTGAAAGCCAGAGTGAGCTATTTAGTGAGAAGCTTAAAAGAAGAAGAAGAAGACGAAGAAGAAGAAAATGAGAGGCCAGACATCAATGTGTTGGCCTATAATCCAGCACCCGGGATATGGAGGCAGGCGGATCAATAAGACTTACATAAACTACATAAGACCTTGTTGGCATCCTTTTTATCTATTTTATTTTATTGGGTTTTTTTATATCTCTGCCTCATCCACCTCAGTCTCTTCCAACATCCCAACACCAGATAGGAGAGAAAGAAGGTTAGTGGGGAAAGGGGCGTAGTTTTCTTCAGCTACTTCCTGCTGGTTAGGGTTGTCGGGTTCTGTAGGGGCAAGTCCAATCTCTTCATTTCAGGATATCTCCAACTTCTCAGCAAACTGCAACAGCAACCAGAGCAGCAGGGGGGAGCAGCAGCCCTCTTCTTTCTTGGAGCCCTCCCTCCCCCATTCCCACCCTCACCCCACAGCCCCTCCTGGCTATAACATTCATCCCCTCTCAGAGTCCCCAGAATTAAACTCTCTGCAGCTGGCAAAAATTATGCCCCTCTCTGAGCCTGCATGAGGCAAATAGTCTGCTGCTGTGGACAGTCTGAAGCAGCCCCGTACCCCACACCTGGGATTAAAGCAAAAACACGTTTATATAACATAACTGAGTTATTAAAGACACCAAAACGTTCACTACCAGACCCTGCCTCTAAAACAACGAGGCAAAATGAGAGGTGGAAGGGGGCAGAGCTGTGGTAGAGTGCTTGTGCACCATGCCTAAGCCCTTGCGCAATTCCAGTGCTCACAGAAATGGGCAAAAGGCCAGCTTGGAGGACGTGCTCTGCAGCTGGAGGTATGTGAGTGAGGCTGGGACGCTGCTTCACAGACTTACCAGTGCTGTGCAGCAGCAAAAGAACAAACGTGAAGGCTCATCACACAAGATGTTAAGCCACCGCTTCCTGCAATGCGCTAGCAATAAGATACAAAACAAAAACAGAAGACAGAGGCACGGCGGCACAGACCTTTAATCAGCACTCACAAGGCAGAGGCAGGCAGAGCTACATAGTAAGACTGCTCAAATAAACAAACAAGCCACCACAATCAAACAGATCACAAACAGAAAAGTTTCTAGTTCAAAGAATTTGAAAGATTAAACGATATGGCTTTCGCAGTTCTAGTGCAGTGGTTCTCAACCTATGGGTTGTGACCCCTATAGGGGTCAAATGATCCTGTCACAGGCGGTCACATATCAGTCATCCTGTATATTAGATATTTTCCTTATGATTCGTACCAGTAGCAAAATTGCAGTTAAGAAGTAGCAACGAAAGACAAAATCTTATGGTTGAGGGCCACCACAACATGAGGAAACTGTATTAAGGGGTCACAGCATTAGGAAGGTTGAGAACCACTATTTTTTTGTTTTTGTTGTTCTTTAGAGACAGGTTCTCGTTTAACCCAGGATAGCCTTGAACCTGGTGTGTATTGGGGGATGATCTTGAATTTGTGATCCTCCTGCCTTCACCTCTTAATGGCCAGGATTATAAGCACACCCCACCAAACTTGGCTTTCTGCGGTGGTGGGTAGAGATCATGGAACTGCATGCATGCCAGGCAAGCATGTTACCAGCTGAGCAATACCCCAGCCACACGGTCTTGGTTTGTTTTTGTTTTTGTTTTAACTTTTATTAATTACAGTTTTTGTTTTAACTTTTATTAGTTTATTCACTTTGTATCCCTCCATAAGCCCCTTTCTCCTCCCCTTGGTTTTTTTTTTTTAATACTTATTTATACACTATTCTGCCTGCATGCCAGAAGAGGACACCAGACCTCATTATAGATGGTTGTGAGCCACCATGTGGTTGCTGGGAATTGAACTCAGGACCTCTGGAAGAGCAGCCAGTGCTCTTAACCTCTGAGCCATCCCTCCAGCCCCCACAGTCTTGCTTTTAAAAGCAAAAGATTAGTAATGACCTTAATGTCTCCTTTAGGAACTAGCTAAATAAACAATGGTACAACAAATCATTCAATGGAATACCAAATGCTTCTTTAAAAGAACGAAATGCTCTTTACGTACTGATCTGAAGCAGAGGACTAGACACGGCCTGCTACTATGTGAGAAAGGCTGTGCACACATAGATGTGTTCATTTACACATACATGCACATATATACATACACCTAATATGTAAGACATACAGGAAACATTCCCTGGAAGCTTCCAGGGAGGGAGCCATGTCTAAAGGGATGAGGGCCTGGAACAAGACCTACACTCGACATGCCGTACCCCTAAAATTCTTATTCTGTATACACACATTATTAAAACGCAGATGAAGGTCATGCCTGGTGGTGGACTCCTATAATCCAAGCACTTGGGAGGTGAAGGCAGGAGAATCAGGAGGCCAAGTTCAGCTGCCGCTGCAGAGCAAAGTTGGACAAACAAAAAATAACAAAAGTTTTTACTAAAACAAAATTAAATCACTCAAATATATAATTCTCTGCCAAGTGTGGTTGTACACTTTCATGATCCCAATGCTTAGGGGGCTAGGACAGGAGAATTGCATTGACTTTAACCAGCCTGGGCTACATATTGAGATCTTTTCAAAAAACAGCAAAACAAGCAACAAAAAATATATATAATTATAAAGACCATATAACAATGTAGAACACCTTTCAGTTCAGAAGCTTTATTTAAGAGAGGCTTTTTGTACGGACCAAGATGCACCTGGTCATGCTCCCAGGGCTGGTTCGTCTGGTTTCCTGGCCATCCTCACTGAAGGAACAAGATCCCGGATCTCTGACTGCAGACAGTCACGTCCGTAACCCTCAGCACTGGCCCACCAGAGCCTGCACAATCTGCTTACGTGTGAGGAAAAGCTTCTGAACAAACAAGAGGGGCTTTTATCCAGGGGGAAGCCAGGGTGCTAGAGATCTTCCTCTTGCTCAGCTTCCTTCCTGGAGGAAGGTCCGCAGTGGGAAACCGGAGGTGAGACCTGTCTCGGCAGGAAGGGGTCAGGCATCTGCCCCAGGGGCCTGATGCCACAGGTCCAGTCTCTGCTACACTCTGGTTTAAACTCAGGGAGGGTATTCTCCTCCCTGGCTCGGCCCACCTGTTGTTGGAGGCCCCTCTCCTTCACGACACCACCCCAGTCCCTTCAGAGACCAGCCCTCCACCCCTGACCAACTCACTGAAATCTCTTGTCCCTCAGAGACATTTTTAAAAGAACTGCTTATTTTACTTTATGTGCATGAGTGCTTTGCCTGCCTGCCTGCATGCTTGTTTATGTTCGAGTAGTGCCCAAGGAGCTCAGGAGAGGGTGTTGGGTCCCCTAAGCTGGAGTTAATGATGATTGTGACCTACCACGTAGGTGCTGGGAACTGAACCCAGGTTCTCCACAAGAGCAACGGGGGCTCTTACCTGCTGAACCGTCTCTCTGGCCCCATCCCGCCTTTATGTTTTCTATTCCCAAAGTAGTCCTGTCTTGACAGGCTGCTGGGCAAATGAAGAAGCATTGTCTCTTTCTACGCCCTGTACTATTTCAGTGCTCAGCTGGAAAATGAGATGCCACCCCTATTCATAACTCATTTACCAGAACAAATTACCTGCCTCTGCCCTACTGGGAGGGTGTCAGGAAGTAAATTCCTATCCAGTGTCCAGACAGCATGAAGCCAAAAATACGGGTGATCATTAACAACTATCAAACACTTCCTGCAATTTATTCTGTACCAAGCTCTGAGCTAGGGACCAAGGATAAGTAAATCATGGCCCTCTTATTAAAAAATAGTTGTTTATTTGTTTATTTACTTAGACAAGTTCTTAGTATGTAAACCACCTAGACCTTGGACTCACAAAGCTGCCTGCATGTGTGCGTGTGTGTGTGTGTGTAAAATAGGCTTTTGTATTTGACTAAAATAAGTATTCCTGTTTACGAAGTACAGTTTACAATGTATCCTATAAAATATTCTAATGTATATGTACTCTGTATATACTGATCAGATCAGGGTGAAACATTAATTACCTTAAATATTATTTCTCTATACTAAGAATATCCAAAATCCTCTTTCCTAGCCATTTGAAACATACACTTGGGCTGGAGAAATGGCTCAGCAGTTAAGAGCACTGTCTGCTCTTCCAAAGGTCCTGAGTTCAATTCCCAGCAACATATGTGGCTTACAAACATTTATAATGAGATCTGATGCCCTCTTCTGGCATGCAGGCAGAACACTATATATATAATAAATAAATCTTAAAAAAAAAAAAAAAACAAAAAAACAACTATCCTGTACAACCACTGTGCCCGGTTTTATGTGTTCTGGGATCTGAACTCAGGTCCTCCCATTTCTACAACAAACACTTTATCTACTGAGCCGTCTCCTAGACCACGATGGGAGAATTTTTCAACAGTTCACTTCCACTCAGTATTCATGACTGGTCTCCTGTGTGCTAAGTCCAGCATGCCAGGGGTATGAGGGAAAGCAGAGTCACAGCTCTACTCTTAAGAACCCTGAATCTATGAGGGGAAGTTATAGGACCTGAGGATAGTTTCCTTACGAAAACCAATGGAGGCTGGGTGGTGGTGCACACCACCTTTGATCCCAGAACTTGGGAGGCAGAGCCAGATGGATCTCTGAGTTCAAGGTCAGCCTAACCTACATAGTGAGTTCCAGGACAGTTAGAGCTATACAGACAAACCCTGTCTTTTTTTTTTTTTTTTTTTTAAGATTTATTATGTATAGTGTTTTGCCTGCATGCCAGAAGAGAGAACCGATGGTTGTGAGCCACCATGTGGTTGCTGGGAATTGAACTCGGGACTTGTAGAAGAGCAGACAGTGCTCTTAACCTCTGAGCCATCTCTCCAGCCTGAGAAATCCTGTCCAGAGAAAGAGGGAGAACCAATGGAAAACAGAATGTAGCAATCATGAGACCAGTTATTGAGCACTGGATCTATGCCAATATTCTCTCATTTCTTTACCTGTCATTAAGCCACATGATTCCTCTCATACCTAGGCAGATGCCTTCATACTGTGAAAGTGTGGCTCTGGAAGGTCAACTCAGTCAGCCATCATGCAGCTATTCTCTATGTGCCAGAACAGTACAGGCTCCCTGAGAGGATCAGGAGTTCAAGGACATCTTGGCTACATAGCAAGTTCTAGGTCAGCCTGGGCTGCATGAGACCACTGTCAAAAATCAAGTAAACAAGGCAAGGCATGGTTTCATGCATACTTATATAATCTCTACACTCAGGAGGTAGACCAGCCTGAACTATGTAAGAGCCTGTCTCAAAAAATAAAATAAAATAAAATGGAGGAGAGTATTAGTCAAATGAAGCTTCTCGAAGAACACAAAGCATGCATCAAATTTTTGAAGACAGTATAAGATACTGTTAAATTGTCTCACAAAGATTTTATTAATGAATTGAGGCAAATGTATTAAACCACCTTTTAAAAAAATAAAAAACCCTTTTTAATGAGGCTCCCTAGGAAATGTCAGACTGCGGTGCAGCTCTTACTGCATTCCTAGTGAACAGCACTGACGCCTAGAGAGGAAATGGCTTTCATATCGCCAAGTGTGGCGTCGGGGTCTCAGTCAAAGCTCTGTCTGCTTTTCACAAGTTATGGGGACCAGTCCAAGATGGCTCCCAAAAAGCTTCATCTTCTACAGCTAATGGGGTGTTCCTTCCACTTTAAACAGGGTTCATTTGTGAGACTACAGAAAGCACTGTGTGGCTTCCAGAGCCAGCTCATAAAAGCCCCGGGAGCTACTAACTTGCCTCCTTCTGGCATCCCTGTGCCCTTGAGAAGAGTCTGCAGGTAAGCAGCTGAGACTTCTCTTCAACCACTAGAAGCAACCAAGCAAGCACACCGGAGTGAACCCTCTGGAAACTGACCTCCAGTGACAGTTAAGCCCTCTAATGACGACTGACACCTTTACCACAAGCTCTGGTAAGGCTCCAATCAACCTAGGTACATTTCTTCCAAATTCCTGATCCACAAAAAATGAGCTAATGTGTTCCTCAGTTGTCCTGAATCACAAAGTTTGTTTCACAGTGAGAGCTGACATTCCTAGCCCCAGGGATCTCATGTAGAAAAATTTCCCTCTATAGCATCTGTATGCAAGAAGGAACTACCCTTGTCTTTTCCATGGTCTACAGCCCATCTCTGTTGACCCCAAGCAAGAACAGGTAAATTATCAAACTTGAGGGATTCAACCCAGAAAGGCAAAAATGTCATTTTATTCTTTGAAGACTTTCTCCCTTACTGAAGAAAGACCCAGGTCTTTTGAGAATGAGGTAACTTTATCACTTCATCTGGGCCACACAGAGATTTCGTTCCCACAGAACCAAAACGTGGCAAGTAATTACGAAATGGCAGTTTATAACACTGGAGTGTCTCCAAGCTGAGAACAGGTGTTAATGGCCACCCAGACGCCTTCTGTAGAATGTGACCTTTCATAGTGTTTCCTATCGATCCCTGAGGTAGCTGGGAAGATACAGGAAGCAGTAGCTCAGAGCTCTCCTCCGTCATGGTCGGTAAATCACAGAGTAGTTCCAGAATCCAGTTCTGGGGACTCAAGTCAGACTAGGATCTTTCTATCAAAGGACCATTGTCCCTGGGTAAGGTGAATGGGTGCCCTTCAGCTGGGGCTGTCCTCAGAGATTAACTCGCACTTGAAAGTCTCCCTGAAGGCCACAAGGAAAGATGGCATGACTTCATCCACAGTGACGAGTCTCTGAAGCTCTTCACTCAGAGAAGTGACTCCTGTCCCAACCAGTCCACAGGGCACAATGTGCTCAAACCACGTGAGGTCTGTAGAACAGTTCAGAGCCAGGCCGTGGGATGTGATGTGTCTTCCACATCGGACTCCTGCAAGACAAGGCAAAATATCTTAAAAGAGCTCTACTGGACCCCCGCTCCCCACTGCCCCCATGGGGCCTAGGATCCCTCTAGTGATGAAAGGTAAATGGGCCTGGGCTAGATCCCTTGGGTCTGGATGGGTCAGATGGGTCATGAGGCTAAGACTACTGGTGGGGGTGGGGGTGAGGGAGGGGCTGTGGTTACACATCAGCCACTCTTATTTTCGAGATTCCTGTCCTCCCTTTGTGAGTCACAGGAAGTAACCCGGCAATTCATGCCCGGTGTCTCTCCATTCATGAGTGCGGAAGCAGAGGACTCTTCTGCCCCGGAATATTAAATACCCGACAGGCAGGTCAGCGGCATTCCGAGCCCAGAGCTCCTAGGGGCTGACCCTGCCCGGCTCAGCCCCGGCTTGCTCACCGATCGCGCAGATCTTGCGCTCGCCTAGCCAGACGCCGGTGTAGGGCGGCGGCCGCGCGCGGGCGCCCCGCAGGCCCCGGAGCTCGCACAGGCGCACGGCGCACGCCTCCAGCGCCGCCACGTGGGTGCGCAGGCGCAGGCCCAGGCGCCGCAGGTCAAGCACCGGGTGGCAGAGCAGCTGGCCCGGGCCGTGGAAAGTGGCCAGGCCGCCGCGGCCGGTGGAGCGCACCTCGGCGCCCAAGGCCCTCAGCCGCGTAGTCTCCTCGGGCGTCAGGCCGCCGCGGAGCCCGCCCGTGTACACCGGTCCCGCTGGCTCGCACACCAACAGCGCGCCCGCCTCGGCCCCCGACAGGGTCCCGGAGCGAGGGTCGGCCTGTAGCCGCCCCAGCCAGTGCTCCTGCCGCGCCAGCAGCTCGGGGTAGTGCACCCGCCCGAGCCACACCAGCCGGACCGCGGGCGGCGGCATCGCGCGGCGTGCAGCGTGCGCGGGCCCCGCCCTCGGCCGGGTCTCGGGGCGGGGACTCGGGGCCACGCCCCTGAGCTGCAGCTCCACGGTGGAGATCCAGTTCCTGCCTACCCGTGTGACCTGGAATCCAGCAGGACTGGCCTTATTCGCCCGTTCGTTCCGATAGTCATTCCTTAGTATGTGCTGCGTTCTTCAGGCCGAAGTCCTAGGTGCGTGAAGATCCAGCTCTGGGAGCTTAGGTGTTCACAGCTGACAAGCTAGTATTAAAGCTTTATAGTGGATGGAAAGAACAGAATTCAGCAATACCTTTAGTTCCTCGAAAACTGAAAGGGCTACTAGTGTGCAAAGAGATTTATTGTGGGTTGGTGTGGGAGGAGCAGGTACTTCAAGATATATAAGGCACGACAGAAACAGGATTAGACAGTGGCTGCAGTTGAGCAGAGAAACAGCTGCATTGACTCCTTCCTTACCTATTCCCCAGGAATGCTCTGAGTATGGCCTGAGTAGGATTGTTCCGGGTTAAAATAAACGGGTAGAAATGCAGATCCTGCATTGAAGGATCACGGCTACCGACTTGGAAGGCACCGTTACCTTTGTAGAGGTTACTTTGGTCGTGGAGGGCTGAGCTGTGAGGGGAACTGAGGTATGAGTCAAGGACAACCCATTCCTAGACGCTGAGGGAAAAACAGGACGGGGACTGGTGGCCAGAACGAAAGGTTAATTTGTGAAAGAAGCCAGTTGGCCCAAAACCCTTCCCCACCTGAGCTTCACACAAGAGAGCATAAGCCAGGAAAACAAAACAACAACCCAGAACTACAATTGGGAAGGTGTCATATAAAACTCCTATGAAGGGTCCTGAGCCTCACTCCCCAAAACTTTACTTAGCTCAGGAGCCCACTCCCAAGAATGGTCCTTTCTTGATGTTACCTGGGAAACTGGGGTTCCTTCTTTTGGATTCTTAGTTTTTCTTTTCTTTTTAATAACTAGTCTCTGTTCCTAAACACATCGCGTGTCTCTGGCACAGTCCTCTGACCTGGAACATAGAGACTCAGATCTGCCCTGCCCACTAAGCATCTCCCCCACCTTTTTAAATTTCCTATTCAGATATTGGCCTAATGCCTAAGCCTGCTTCTCTGTAAGGTGGGCCTTCTCACTCTTTCTCTGTTGCCTCCCACCTCTGTCACGCTGCTTCTTGCTCACCTCCTCCATAGCAAAAGGCATGGCTTTCTCCATTTTCTCCCTGCCCACTCTGGTGGAGGCCAGGTTTTCAACTTGCTTGTCTGATTGTTTTTCTCCCAGGTTCTAATACAATTTGACTCAATTTGTTTTAAAATTATTTTATTAAGGAGAACAACTCAACTCAGTTTGTTTTGTAATTATTTTATTGAGGAGACTAAGAATCCAAAAAAAGGATTCCCAATTTCCCTGGTAACACCAAGAAAGGACCTAGACCACAGCATGTGCTGTGGCATTGAGCTAATATGCTGCTCAGAAGGGTGGGAGGGCTGTTGTTAACGGTTTTTCCTGGGCTCTTGAAAAGCTTGTGGCCTCCACATGGCTACAATATCTTTGTGAGCAGTGAGACTAATACCAGAAAGAGACAGAGTCAAAGTAATCTCCCCACACAAGTGTGTAGTTAGAGTCCATATGAATGTGTGCGGCTAAGGGTGGAGTCTCACAAGCATGAATATGAATCCTCATGTAGTTGGGAAATAGTCCTGGTATAGCTATCCTGACAGGAATGAAAATACACTATAGAGACACTTGGGCCCTCCCTTTGACTATCAGACCACCAAAAGAATAGATCCCAAAAAATCATATTTCTCAAGGAGTCATTCTCATGCTGGAAGAAGGAAAAGCTGATGAGGGAGTTTGTCTCCCTGCAAGAAATCCCACACAGTCTGAGCTTTGTCAGACCACCTTGCAGGAGAGATTAGCTAAACAGTGAGGGGTCAGTGCCGTGTGGGACATACCTTGCCCAGGATTGCCCTCTGTTGAAACCAAAACCTCATGTCAGGACCTGAGAGGCGGACTTGGTGGAGAGGGGCTGGTAGAGAAAGGTCACTGGACTTCTCTGTTCTGCTCTCCTATGTGTCAACATTACTTTTCACTTTCACTTGTCTGTTTAATCGGCCTATTGAGGATGGGTGGCCAAGCCTAGCTTTTTAGTGCCATCGGGTCTCAGGCTTTGAGTGTTTTTGTTGTTGGGTTTTGGTTTTTTGTTTGTTTGTTTGTTTGTCTGTCTGTTTGTTTGTTTGAGACAGGGTGTCATTACATGCTCTGGCTGTCCTGGAACTCACTATGTAGACCAGGCTGGCCTGGAGCTCACAGAAATCCTCCTGCCTTTACCTCACAAGTGCTGGGATAGACGTAGACTCTTTGTAGCTCCAGTAACACTGGGTGTGGGTGGGGCAGGAAGTAGAAGGAGGAAGGATGGGATAACAACCAGAATGAGGCTCAATGCCCAGAACTAACGAGGTGGACAGACTGGCATGGGCACACATACATAACAGTAGGTTTCAGAGCAGATGACAAAAGTTATGAGTCATCAGTGTGGGGATGTGGTTTAAAAAATAAACACAACATTTAGATAGCCCAAGGGTCGGGGAGAAGAGGAGGACCTGGGAAATAGGATTACATAAGGACCCGTTCTGGAGCTCCTAAATCTTATTAATAATTATGTGTAGGGTGCAATGCTTTGGTCCCTGTAGAAGATGAACTCAGTGTTCCTGCCCTAATGCTTGCCCTGGTGTGAAGCAGAATAAGCAGGAAAGCCAGGGATCTGGGTTCATCTTCTGTCTTGCACTGTGTATTTGTGCTCCTTTGGAGTAGGTAATGCAGAGTTTGATTCTTGGATCCTTTTCTCCCCTAACATCTGGCACCAATAGGACCTTAGAAAACATTTACAGAATGAAAGACCAACCAGTTAAATAGTTTGCGTGCATGTCATTGAACTGAGACCCTTCACTAGGGGTCATGGCAGCCTCCAAGCCCCTAAATGAGCCCAAATTTTCATGACTGAAGGCTATCATCACTATAAAGTGTTTGCTCATGGCATACCAAATCAAATCTACACCCACCAGGCTCAGCTCGGAGTCTGCCTCTTCCATCATGCCTTCCATTCTATTTCCCTCAACGCTTTGTCTGAATCTTTGTTGACTCTAATCTACCTAGGTTATCCTGAGTTGGAGTCATTACTGCCCCTTGCCAGTCCCGTGATCCTAGAGCAGAGCAATAGCTAGCACTTAAATAGTATTTGTCATGTGTTGGACACTCCAGAAACGTAAAAATTATCAATGCATTTACTATCTGCTGTGGGGCTTTGGCAGATTAGGGTGAAGTCTGACATCTCCAGATGATAGCCATTTATTTGTGCTCAGTCTATGATGGTGGACTCCTTTTTCTCAGCAAAGCTCTAAAACCAACCAATTTGGGTGACCCCAGGGCTTTTAAGAAGCATCACATATCCCTCAGGGCAGACTACAGGCCAGACCCTTTCCTGAGAAGAAAACTGCTCCAACAGCCATCTGGGAATTCCTAGAAATGTACCATCCTGCTAAGGAGATCTTAGTCTTAAGCAGTGACCTTCAACTGTACCTGCAGATTTCCCCCTCACCCCTAGGATAATTAAGTACTGTATTTTCCTTCTTGTGATAGGACCATGCTACTGCATGGAAAATAAGGCACTGTACCATTACATGCAAATCAAGTATCCCTGAACCCTGACCCCATCGAATCAAACACATTCACCCTCGAAATCCCTCCTGCTGCCCAAGGGTTATATATCCCTGATTTCAAATAAATGTGTGGACTGGCCACCTGATATCATCAGCCTTCCACCACGACCGTTCTGAGATTTGTCATTTATGTCTCACCGAGCCTGCTCTCCAGCCTATTGGGCCTGGGCCCTGTAGGGCCTGGGCCTCCACTTCAAGCCCACCAGGCATGGGCTTTTGCTTGCACCTCTGCTGTAGTTATCATAGCAGCTTAATCAGGAACTGGAACGCTTTGGTATAGGCTTTGGAACTCCCAAGTTTCCACTGCCACTGGCGTTCTCATTCTAAAAGAGCTAAACTGTAACACTCTGGAAAACCTTTCCACACCCCAGCCTAGTGCTCTAGGGCCTCTCCCTAAAGCACTCTAGCTGCTCCTGAGAGAACCAGAACCCCTGTTCTCCATCTGGAAGCCAAGTTCCAGGCCCCCACCAAACAGAGAACAACAGTGTCATGAGAACACTATGTCGGAAATACAGATGGACGTGTTTATGTCTTTCCACATGTCAGAAGTTATTTAATAACAACAAATTCACAAGCTACATTGGTTTTGTTGTCTGCTATTTGTATTTCCAGTTTCCCTTCATAGCTGGCCAAGGCAAACAAGGGTTCTTTTATTTTCATCTTAACTACTAGTCTTAGCTCTCAAATCCCACATTACACACCACACAGTGAATCTATGTGTACATACATATACAGGTAGGTCACTGAATGGTTACAAAGGGTTAAGGCAGCCATGGTGGAGTTCTGGAGGTTCCAAAGAGGCCAGATACAAAGAGAGTCACTGAGGGTGGTTAGGTAAGGTACTCACGAACCCAGATGAAGGCACTGGTCACTGGTAGCCGAGTCAAGACAACCCTCAGGGTCAGGTTGAGCCATCCAGGCAAGGTGTGGGACTGTGAAGGTCATAGAGGTGACAGGAAGGAGCGGGTCAAGCAGATGGATGGAAGGATGGGCAGTCACGGATGGACTGACAGTCAGGGGGGAGTAAGCCAAGCTGAAGTTCAAGGAGTTGGGAGCTCTCTCTCTGTCTGTGGTCTTTTGGCAGATACATCAGGTGGCCAGAGAACAGTGGTGGAGTCTTCCCGTTTGTGGGGTCCAGGCAAAGGCGTTGAACCCTCCTCAATTTGCTGTGTTTAACACATCCTTGGGTCTGCTTTTCCTGATATGGTTGTAATACACCATATATTCCAATAGCTCCAATTTATAAGTTTATAGGACAGCACCCCTTCTTTTCACTTCTAGATGTAGATTATTTATCTGTCTGTGGCGTGTGAGTGGTGCCAGACAGATGGTTTATTTAAATGCCATCCTAACTCTATTTGCAATCAAAGTGGAGTCAAATGCTGCTTGTAAAATGGAGCCTCTCGGGGCAAAAGACAGGCTGAAGAATGTTTGTTTTACACAGTATAGATAATGGAGTAGGGCACCGTCTGATGCGCACAATATTTTAATAACCCATAAAGTGGATGCTAGCATGGTCCTCATTTAACAGTTGAGGAAACTGAGGTTTCTTGAATCTGACTTACTTGCTTACTGTTGACCCCCAGAAGGTAACAAGGGGAATATTCAAATCTAGGTGGCCAGGTGCCAGAGCCCATGGCCTTAATCCTCTCTAATTAATCTTTAAATATCCTGTCACACACACACACACACACCTTGTTTTGCACATAATAGGCAGAAAATGTTTGCTGGGTAAATGAATAAATAAGTAACTATAGGAAGCTGAGTGCCTAAAGGGAATGGAGTTGCTCTGAGTTTTTCGTGACTATTGCGCCTCAGCTTATGCTGGTACATACATCCAGCATACTGAAATACTGCCCTACCCCACACCTTGCCATCCCATAATAGGTGACAGAATCCAAAATATGATTTTTCTAGATATGGTGGCCACACCTGTAATCTTAGCATTTGGAAAACTTGGTAGGAAAATCAGGAACTAATATCAATTGGGAATACACAATTAGTTTGATGCTAGCGACATGAAACCTTGCCTCAAAAAACAAAAACAAAAACAAACAAACAAACAAAAAACACCTACAAAATAAAATAAACGAAAGACTCCTTGTCTTCAAGAAGTGTCCAATCTTTGGGCAGAGATAGACCCATCCACAGACAATAACAGTGCAATGCACAGGAGAGGGAGTCATAAACTTTGCCCAAAAGGTCAGGAAACATGTCTTCATCAACAGGACAGAGTCAGGATCCCTTCAGATCCTGGCCTACAGTGTGAGGCAAACAGCCTGCTGTCCTCCCTGCTGGCTGCATCCCTACCATCCGGCCCCAGAGTCATCTATGGTCTGAGTCCTAGTGTTCTTGCTGGCTGCCACACCCCTAAACTGAACCCACCCCTGCCCCATGCGTTGTGTCCATTGATCCTGACCCTTCACAACTCCCTGAGGCACACAGTGAGGTGCCTGGGACCATATTCTCGTGATCTTCAACAGTTGGCCCCAGTCTCAGGATCTAAGTAGGCACGGGTCTGATTAAGCAAGGACTAATGCTAGAATGACCTTGTATGGATCCCCCAGCTCTTGCTGAGCCTCTGCTGCTCTGTCCTTACAGAAGATCTAAATTGGTTTGTAGTAATGGTCCATCTCCCAATCAAACCATCCACCATGTCTATCATTTAAAACTGATGGCTGTTTGAAGTACAGGAAGAGAACTCAGAAGATCCCCTTTTAGCCTCTCCCTCTCCATGCCAGCCTTCAAGTCACTTTTTTAAATTTAAGATTGCTTGACTGAGCATGATTTCGATTCAGTTTATATTAAGTGTATGAAGGTTTTGCTTGAGAGTACATATGTATGCCACCGCATGCCTCCTGCCTGCAGAGGGCAGGGCATTGAGTGCCCTGGAACTGGAGTTACAGATGGTTGTAAGCTATCAATCACATGGGTGCGGGAACTCCAGTTCTCTGCAAGGTCGCTTAACTGGTGAGCCAACTATCTAGCCTCACTGCATTATTTTTTTAAAAAGATTTATTTTTATTATGTTTAATTATGTGTGTCTCAACCTTCCTAACGCTGTAACCCTTAAGTACAGTTCCTCGTGTTGTGACCCCAACTATTTCATAATTGTAATTTTTCTACTATTATGAATCATAATGCAAATATCTGTGTTTTCTTAGGGGACCCCTGTGAAAGGGCTCATTTGCCCCAGAAGGGTCGAGACCGACACGTTGAGAAACTATTTGCCTTGGAAGCACTGTGAGTCAGACCCTCCCGGAGCTGGACTTACAGGCAGGTGTGAGCCGCCGGATGAGGGTGTTAGGGACAGAACTCAGGGCCACCGAAGAGCAGCACATGCTCTTAACCACTCGATTTTTCTTTTTTCAATCACTGGCTTTTGACAGTGGTTTAAACATAGATTCCCTCCCTCCAACTTGCTCTCACCTACTTCCTTCCCTTCTTCACAGGAGAGCTTTCAAAACCCCATGGCTGTCTGTAATAAACACTCAACCACTGAGCCACCACTCCAGCCCTAGAAGGCATTGCTTTGTTGAAATAAATTTTTTTCTGAGTACAGACTGCTTTGGCCAAAGTATTTGGAAGTTTACACAACTCAGAATTGTGTACAGCAAGAGGCTCCCATCATGCTTCTCTGGCCAGATTCCTGGAAAAAAAAAAAATCTTCCCTCAGACCGCACAGCAACAGCTGTTTGAGTTTCACTTGGCATAGAAGCATCACACAGACCGTGTCCACTTCCTGATGCTATCCTCGTGAATGAGGCTCTATCTGACACCAAAATGCTCACAATCAGTGAAGCAGATGCTCAAAGAATAATTAATGTAATGGTCTCTGTCTCTGGCTAAACCTGAAGTTTATCAATCTGTTGGCAGTCAGAAACGAAAAGATCACTAAGCGAGGGTGGTGATGGAGGGAAAGTGGGAGAGAGATGTGAGACAACGCTCACAGACAGGTTTCTCTGAGGAGGCTGAGGGCCGATGGCTGAGAAATATGCCAGGCAGAGGGAAGGGCCTGGGTGAGGGGTTGGGGGCACCGACTGAAGAAATAAAGAAGAGGTGGTTAGTGCTGCCGTGATAGGAGACCAGACCGTGGGAAGCCCCCAGGGTGACTTAAAGGTTGTTGGTCTCTACCCTCAGATCATCATTTACATCAAGTCACTCCACTGCCTTACCTAAAACCGGTCTGTCCTCACCAAGGGACCTTTGGTCATAGTGTTTTATCCCAACAGCAGAAACCCTAAGACAAAGTGATAGTGATTTAAATGGTGAAACAAACAAAAAAAAAAAATTATGTCTGTTTTAAATTTTCATAAAATGTATTACAATGAATACATATTTTCATGTAGACCATAGTTTGTTACGATGTAGTTCCATAAGTGACACTTGACTGTAGGGCTCCATTCCCCTCTTCTTTCCCTCTAGATTTCTCTCACACTTGGTTCCAGGGCCATGGTCAAGAAGCAGGGTGAGGGAGAGCTGGCAAGGTGTTGGAGCGGAAGTGATTAAACGTTAAACGAGGGTCTGGTGGTTGTGAGGTCAAAGCCAGGATGGCCCAGCGGAACGCTCAGGCATGAGGAGGCGAGCTGCCTCCCGGTCTGGAAGGAAGAAGGATGTCCGGGGTCAGGGATGACGATGCCAGTGGTGTTTTCAGCCATGGGAGAGAATGAGGTGTCTATATTAAGGAGGTAAGGTGGGTGGGGGTTTCAGGATGTCCATGTTGCAAAAATAAATGTGTCTGGAAAGATATATGTAAGTAAGTAAAGGGTTTGGGTTTGGGGGTGTCTTTTTTTTGTCCTCCCCTCCCCCATTCCACCTTTCTGTTCCACTTTACCACGGAAAAAAAAGGCAGCATTATAAGCTAAGAAGGGAAACAAAGAGATTTTAGGTTCCAGCTGCTCTGGGGAAATTACAAGTGAGGGCTGACGCTATCTTTGTTTCTTTTTCAGCATGAAAAATACCTTACTTCATGTGGGCACCCCGCCACCATTGGGAGAACCGTGAGAATCCAGTTGTTCTCAAAACAGTGCAACCGGGAGGTGAGGTCACAGGGAACATTGCTTTTCCCTATGGCAGCCCAGACAAAAAACATTGAAATGAATAAGTAACCAACAGACAATGCCCTGGAAGAAACAGAAGTGGCTGTCACACAGCTTCTGGGTTTACGAAATTCTCTCTGACCTGGGTGCCCTGAGGCAAGTGATTTTTCCTGTTTGCCCCTCTGGTCCTTCAAGAGCTTTCATGCCCTTGGGGGAGCTTTTATTGCTCATGCAGAGCAAGTCTATGAGATGCCTTTTCTCAGGCCTTTGTAGAGACCAAACTGGGAGTTAGAGAAATGAAAAAAAAAAAAAAAAAAGCTAAACTGGATGGCGGAGCTGATTATTCCAGAGCTGGCAGGGAATCTGGAGGGTCATCTAGCTCCCTCACCCTTTCACTCCTTCACTCATCCATTTGTATTCATTCCTGCGCCCACCCCTGCCTTGGGAGGTGAGGACCTGGCAAATGAACAGTCTCAGTGCCTGTCTTCATGGAGCTTGCGGTATGGAGGAGGCTACTGGGGTGGGGATGCAGACAGGAAGTGGTCTGGGGGCTGAGTGTGTTACGTAGAGGAGTGCAGAGGAGGTTCAGGCCCACGCCACTTGTGGAAGCCAAAAATGGTTTCCAGAAAAATCTGCTCAAAGGGTAAGGAGAGGTTTGCCAGCAGATAATGGGGAGACAGCAGCACAGCATGAGCAGTTGCTTCCGTGTGACCCTCACTCCAAGCCCACCGCACCGGCCCCGCTTTATAGCTTTTCAGGTAAAGACAGCCTGGGGTTCTGGAAATGATTAGACTGGAGTTTCCTAAAGGCTATACAGAAACTCCTGTAGGGTCCTGAACGTATCCATGAAACCTTGTTAATGTTCTGTTCCATTTCGATAATAATGTCAACAAATGAATGCTAGCATGCTACAGGAAAACGCTCACCTGCCCTGGCACTTTTATGTTACCTTTGTGTTTGTGAGCATTTTGCTGCCAGACAGGGGTCACTGGGATAGCATCAGGAAGTGGACATGCTCTGTAAGATGCTTCTATGCCAAGTGAAACTCAGCTGCTGATTTGTGGTTAGAGGGAAGATTTTCAGGAATTTGGCCAGAGAAGCATGACGGGAGCTATGAGTGTGTAAACTTCCAAATACTTCGGCCAAAGCCGTCCATACTCAGAAAATTTCCTTTCAACAAAACAAAGCCTTCTTGGGCTGGAGTGATGGCTCAGTGGCAAAGGTACCGTTCTAGCTGAGGACCCAAGTTCAGCTTCCGGCATACATACTGGACAGCCGGGAACCACTTGTTGCTCCAGCTCCAGGGTATCTGGCGCTGTCATCTGGCCTCCAGGGGGACTGCACTCATGTGCACAAAACCAAAACTTTCCCTCCTGTGTCTGTCTTCTTAAAAATGTCAATAAAATCTTTTCAAAATGATGCCTCTTAGGCCAGTGTGGTGGCGCACATCTTTAGATCTAATGCTCAGGGAGGCAGAGGCAGTCAATTCAAGGCCAGCCTGGTCTACAAAGCAAGTTCAGGACAGCCAAGGCTACACAAAGAAACCCTGTCTCAAAAACAAAACAAAACAACAAAAACCCAATTCCTTTTGATGCACAGCACAGAAACTGTTTATTTACGTGTTATAAGTCAGTAATTTTATTTACTGCTTGCCTTGCTGTGTATATCACAGAGAGCTTAGACTGTGCTGAATGAGCATAGGCAGGCAGCCTAGCTGTGAGAATATCCTTAGTATGGTGGAGTATAGCCTCCTGGAATACAAAAACTTAGCTAGCTTTGCAACACTCGGGGTCATTTTACCCAGGGCACACCCATTTGGAGTGGCGATGGCTGGTCAGCTATCTAAGGAACGATCAAGTGTTCCCTGGCTGTGAGTTCCCGCCCGGTGAAGTCACCCACACCTTCTGCTGGCCTGGGGTCCCCGGGGCCTCCTTAGGCATTTGTTACATTGAACAGAACTGAGTAGAGACTTGGACTCTGTCTAGCTCTTGTCTTGAGTCTTTGCTGTTTGATTTGACAAGTCACTTCCATTCTCTGGGCCACATACTCAACAAAATGGGGTGAGGACAAGTTTGAAACAGGTGTTGGAAGAAGTCCTACCAACCTTTAGTATTCTAAAGTTTTAAAGCTGTCATCACAGTGACAGCATGAGCCTGTGGCGAGAAGACAGCTCTGACAGCAGGGCTCTCCTGAGAGGGCCCTGTATGACACGCTCGCGAATTATAACAAGAACGGGGAAACGCATAGTGAAAACAAAACCTGCAACACACATGATGCTGTTTGTCTAGAAAATACCCTAGTCTGCTTTCTTATGTGAAAGGTGAGTCTCCTTCCCTGACTTTTTGTATAGTTAATTGTATCATATTTGATTTTATTGCTTTTATTAGCTTATGACCTATAGCACTTTATTTTGCTCTTTAGTGATGTTTAGAGGGTTTTTTTTCCTTTTTTGCAATTTTTATGTTTCTATTTTTCTTTTGGCCACATAGCATACAGTTATAATAATTGTTTTAATGTATTACTCTGTTCATTTTAATATCTGTATCCATTTCGGATCAAGTTCCACTCAGTTATCCTTAAGACAACTCATAAATTGTATTCTCCTGCCTCTTGCGTGTCGGTGCTGATCTGCCCTCAGCCACTGGGATTTCTTTCTCTTTGGGGGGCTTTGTTTGTTTGTTGAGACAGGGTCTCACTCTGCAGTGATCCTCCTGCCTCAACCTTCAAGTGCTGGGATTACAAGTGTGAGACACCATACGCAGACACACAAGTAAAATTGAAAATAATAAACTGAGCCAGGTGGTGATGGCCTTTAAACCCAGTACACAAAAGGGAAAGGCAGGCAGGTCTCTGTGAGTTTGAGGCTAGCCTGGTCTATAGAGTGAGTTCCAGGACAGTCAGGAATATACAGAGAAACCCTGTCTCGAAAAACTAATAATGATAATAGCAGTAATAATAATAGATGATTGAGCTGAATCACATCAACTGGTTGACAGTGGGGACTGTATCACTGGTGACAGTTGATGAAACAAAGGCAATGCCTCTTACAAGGTGGAGACCCAGTTATTAATACTCTCATTGTGATGGGTTTGGGTATAATCGCTGTGGAGGAGAATATATCAGCTTAGGCAATGAATTTAGTATTTCAGAAGTTGTAACAGTCCATTTTCATAGCCCTGACTCTGAAAGTATCAAAAGCTGAGCATTATATAAAGAAAAGATGTTTATTTGGCTTCTGGTTATAAAGGCCCAGCAATGGTATTGCCATCTGCTTGGCTCTGGTAATGACCTCCTTGGCTACATCGTTATACCACCATGTTGGGCATCATGGCAGGAATGCATTTGAGAGGGAGCTATGTCGTGGAGAAAGCCAGAAAGTGTGGGAAAGCCAGCCTTTTCTAATAACCCATCTCTCAAAAACTAACTGGGATCCGTGATGGCTAACCTTGATTGTTAACTTCATGGGATTTAAAGTCACCATGGAAACATGCCTGTGCCTATGTCTGTGAGGTTGTTTCCAGAAAGGTTTGACTGGGGAGGGGAGATCTGCACTGAATGTGAGGGGTGCATGGACTGGAGGTGGAACTAAAAAAAGGAGAAAGCTAGGGGACACCAGCATCCATCTCCCTCTGCTTCTTGATTTTACACTCAGTGTGACCCGTTTCTTCATGCTCCTGTCATCATGACTGCCCAGCCATCAGGGACCAGACCCTTAGACTGTGAGCCTACACAAACCCTTCCTTCCTTTCGTGGCTTTTGTCAGGCATTTTGCCACAGCAGTGAGAAAAGTAACTAACAGAGATTCTCAGGCTGGAGAGATGACTCAGCAGGTAAGAGCACTGGCTGCTCTTCCAGAGGTCCTGAGTCCAATGGGAATTACATTAATTCCTTCTGAGTGCAGTACCCCTAGTGACCTAATTACAGTGCCCAAGACACAGCCTCTTACAGGCTCTGCCATCTCCCACACTGCCACACTGGGACCAGGCTTCCAGCACATAACACTAAAGGCTTATTTAAACTGTAGCAGAAATCTAAGAGAAACAGTAGCCCTTTCTATCATGAAAATTGAATGGTAGTAATGCAATTGAGTTTTGCTAGGCACATGCAGAATTTATAAGATATTAGTGAAAAATTACAGTCAGTTAATAAGTAATGAAAAATTGCGAAAAGGCTCCCATCACTTACTGTAGAGAACCAGAGAAAATCTAAGACCTGAGCTGGGAAATTAGATACAGCAATCAATCTCCAGGGAGGGGAGACTTGATGGCCAAGCAAGGATGGTCAGATTCCAAGGTTGTAGGACTCTGGTGCTAGGATGGGAGTAGGGGATTTTTTGAACCAGGGGATTTTTTGAACCCTTAGATTCCTCTAAAGTCTCTGAGAATAGTTGTCCTCTCCTTGTTAGAGCTAAACCCCTTTTCCCTCAACTTTCTTGAAAGCAATGCAGAGAACCGAAGATCCTCAAAGTATCCTTCTATCAGGAACTGCTCCCTTTCTTCACTTGGCTGCAAAGCCTGTGATTAGGGTTATGTCATAACATAGCTGCTACCAATAAAGGAGGGAAGGGTCCATTCAGCTAAGGGGCCCCAGGACTCAGGTATCATGTATTAGCAGGAGTAGGATTCTAGTTCTGTAGGGCTGGATTCTGAGGAGTCTTCATCAACGGGGCCGGAACATGAAGCTGGGTTTATTCATTTAGTTGATAAGCAAATAGGAAGCATCTAGAAGTATCGCAGTGACATCACACATCAGATGAAGGGACAATGTCAGGCACATCAGTGCATATCCTGATGGGAAAAGATTGAAAGAGTTCTAGAGGCCCTCATGCTAGGCTGAATTCCAGTGATGGAATAATGACACAGAGACTTATATTTATTTACAGTAGCTCAGGCCATCGCTTGCTACCTCGCAACTTGCTCATTTAACTTAATTAACCCATTTATTCCAGCCACGTTTGCCATGTAGCCCATTACCTCTCCTGAGTCCCATTATGTCTGACTTCTTCCATGTCTGGCTGGCAAACCTTGTGCCTCTCAATTCTTCCCACAGTTCCTGTCTCTGTTGGATGCCCTACCTTTTCTCTCCTACCTCAGCTATTCAGCTCTTTATTAAACCAATCAGAAGGTGTTAGAGAAGGATGTTTACAAAATATGATGCAGGTGTTGAGCAATTAGAATAAGAATACCAAAGTCCAGACAGTACTCAGCTCTCTGCTGGCACAGAAATCAACATTTGGGTAATACAATGACAACCTCCGTGCACAAGGAGGTTGTCCCAACGAGGTAGATTCAATTCTACTGAGTACGACTGTCTATCGGCACAACTCCCAGTGTCCTAGAGGTGGCTGCTTAGCTGGTGTGCTGTTTGGTAAGAGAAGTCGGCCGTGGGCTTGGGTGTTTGAAGCCTTGTTCCCCAGCTGGTGGTGCTGTTTGGGGAGGTCTGGGTGACGCTTGTTGGAAGACGTGTCTCCCTGCGCGCTGGCTTTGTGAGTTCATAGCCTCACCTTCCAGTCTGCTCTGTTGGCTGTGTTTTGTAGAGGAGGGTGTGATCAGCCAGCTTGCTGCTCCTCCCATCATACCTCCCTGCCTTGATGGACACTAGAACCATAGGCCAAAGCAAACTCTTCCACAAGTTCCTTTCAGTTGAGGTGTTTTTACCACAGCAACAGAAGAGTAGCTAACACAATTTGGTTACTCTCTCTTCCCTTTTGTCAGTCCTCTATCATCCCTTGAACTAAGTCCCTAATTTACACTCTCTGTTAAAGTGACCTGTGTGAATTCTGTTTTCCCGAATGACCTAGCTGCTGCAAAATAATAACCCTGTCCAGGTTCCCCCCAGTTCATCCCGACCTTGACAAGGTCCAGTGAGTACTGTTTCTTTGAGTGCCCACTAACTACTCGGCTCTTAAATGTGACCTCATATGATTGTTTTTGGTCTTGTTTTGTAGTTCAGGATGTCCTCGAACTCATGATTCTGCTTCTGATGGAATTACAGGCATGTGCTACATGCCTCGCTCACAAATTTCTTTTATTTTCTTTATTCCAGTACTGGAATTCAAGCTCAGTGCCTGGTGCATGCTAGGGAAGCATGAGGAAGATTTGATTTGCCATTTGAATAGATACAGGGTAAAATAGTCCATAGTGTAAAGGCTACTTAAAATGCTTCCTTGCTATTGGATGCCCAGGTCATTTCCAATTCTGTCATTATAAGCATGTTCTTATAAATACCCTTGTACCTTTATTTTTAGGTAATAATACTTTTGTTCTAGTACACAATCTTAAAGAAGATATGCCTGGCCCAATAGTATAAGCATTTTAAAATTTAATGGAATCTTCTGGGATACTTTCTGGACAGTAATAGTATAATGCTATGTCTTCACCAACAGTCGGGAGTGATGTTCTTCACTCAGTAACAGTGGGACTCAGAACATGCTGCCCCCAGATAGAGCACTTGCATTTGAAAAGACAGCAGGAACAGAATGGTCCCTCCCGCGTTCTTCTCTGAATCAGGTCATGACCTCTAGGAGAGAGGTGCTGACCTCACCCTACAGCAGGTCTTGTGGCCCTCATTTGGAAGGAGCTCTCTCTGCAGCGTCTGAGGGAAGAGAGCGCAAATGGCCACAGAGGAGAGTCTGAACAAATGGGTCCTGCTACAATCCAGCACATTTCTGTGGCTGATACTCTCACACACTAATATTTCTCTGAGGATAGTGCTTCTTCATCAGCATCGCAAACACACAGATTTGCCTATGGGGGTGTTGGGTATTACTTCCTAAGGAAGCCTCTACTACAGCAGTTCTCAGTCTGTGCACTGAGTTTCCTTTGGTGGTTGGATGACCCTTTCACGGGGGTCACATGTTAGGTACCTTGCATATCAGATATCTACATTCCAATTCATAACAATAACAAAATTACAGTTATAAAGTAGCAATGAAATAATTTTATGGTTTGGGGTTACCACAACATGAACTGTATTAAAGGATCGTGGCATTAGGATGGTTGAGAACCACTGCTCTGATATTACATAAAATCATGTGTCTGCTTTATCTCTTATTAACCTGGGATTACAGGTGTGAGCATCCATGCTTGGTGAAGGTCCCTCTCTTAAACTGTAGGTCAATTTCCTTCATATAGGTCCACACTAGTCCCTAGAAAACACCCATTGTTGCCTCATAGCCCTGGCAGAACAGTTTGCTCTTGGCACAACTTTCACCTCTTGCCCCCCAAATTCCACTGAGTCTCCCATCTTTAAATTCCTCAAGCACATGCTCAGCTCAACATCTTGCATCTTATGGTTCCCAGTGTCCTCAGCTGTCAAGCTCTCTGGGGTTTTATGGCAGTTTTCTGATTCTATGAGCTTAGAGAAGAAATACTCCTCTTCCTACGCATGGACCATCCTTCTGTAGAAAGAATACTGTTGTAGGAGTACTTGTGATGGTTAAGATTAGAACCTTAGCACAACCGCACCTAGGGGATACAACGCCTGTGAGGGATTACCTAGATTGGAGTAACTGAGGTGGGTAGACTCATCTGTGGGCAGCACCATTCCGTAGGCTGGAGCCTAGACTGAGTGAAAATGGAAAAGCAAGCTGAAAGCTGGCATTCACCTCTCTCTGTTTCTGACTGTGGGGTTAGCGTGACCAGTTGCTTCATGCTGCCACCATGCTTTTCCTACCAAGAGGGACTGTCACCTCTGACCGTGAACCAAAATGAACCCTTCCTTCTTTCCTCCAGTGATTTTTGTCAGGTACTTCATTACAGCAATGAAAGCAGTAATGAATGCAGTGCTCAGGTGGATTCTGAGGCTAATTCACTGCGAGCCCTTCAGAAACTTTTCACTCTGGCTCTCTCCTCTCAGCGAAGCGCAGGCGTGGTCACCACCCACTCACTTAGAGGCTTACCGAGCTCCTGTTATGTGCCAGGGTCTATTGTAGGTTCTAGGGCTCATTAGAAGATAACCTGGTACCCTCTGATACTTCCCCTCATCCAGTTCCCATTCAGCCTCAAAGTGGGCGGGCGACTGAGGAGTCCTGGCCTCTGAAATCTGAGGCTCCAGTGCTTAGCCTCCTCTTGCAGGGATCTTTGGTGGGACCTGGGGGACATTTCCCTGAGGGCCGCATTGCTATCTGTTACTGCCCACCAACCAGGTCTGTCTGGCCTTACCGACGACAAAGGAAAGGTTTATTTGTAGAGGCCAGGAAGTCCCCATGACCCCTCTCCAACCACCTCCGAGACAGGAAGCCCTAGGAGGAAAAAACAAAAGATGAAACACTGGCTGACTTCCCACCTCCAAGCACGCAGGCACACTCGATCCTGAGCATCCTTCCAGCCAGTGGATACGGACCTTCCTTAGAAGCTTCCTTGCCACTGAGCCCCAGGCCTCAGTTCCTTTCCTGGGGATCCAGAAGGACTCAAGTGACGTAAAAGAGTTAAATGAAAAGATGACCGAGTCTCTGAGAAAGGATGTGTGATATCCTTATCCTCACTGTCCTTGGCGTCTGGGAGGGAAGGAAGATGAATGAATGGACTAGGGAAAATATTAAGTGTTAGGGACACAAGTGACTCAACTGCCCTGACCTTCGTCTAGACACAGGAGGGCCACAGTAGGTTCAGGAAGGGACTGGGAATGAAAGAGATTTCCAAGCCTCTCTTTTGTTTATTGGATTCCTTCGGGACCCTTACCCACAGCACCCACTTCCATCCATCACCCTTCTCCCAGAAGCCCAGTTAACTTTCCTGAAAGTGTCAGCAGAATACAAGCAATATGCTGAGTAGAAAGTAAAGGACAAACCAAACTAAGCAACAAACAACAACAAATCCAAGAAAATAAGATTTGGGGACACGAGTTGGTGGGGGAATGCTTTCTAAGTGTACATAAGGCACTTGATAAATCCCTAAAACCGCATGCGTTAACCGCTGTCTCTGTATGTATGTCTCCCTATCTGCTAGGGAAGCATGTGACCTACTTATGTGACTCCTTTATTTGTCAGAAGAGAAAACTAAAGCCTAGAGAGGAAGGATGAGCTTTAGATCACACACTTTCCAAAGAACTGAGCTGGGGACAACAGACTAACCTCCAGGCTCCACTTTCTCAACATAGCATGAGAGCAAAGAGTAAATTACTGGTGTGTGTGTGTGTGTGTCTGTGTCTGTGCGCGCGCGCGCACCTGTGTCTTAAGTGGGGGAGTCAGGTGTATGAATCCAGAAACTAACTAGCCTCTGTCTCTCTGTCTCTCTGTCTCTCTCTTTCTCTGCTATTGTCCTTCCACACAGGACTCACTCATTAGCATCTGAGAAGTCCATGGTGGGTGATTTTCCCCACCCACCTCCAACGAAGTCACTATTGCAGTTCTGTTGCTCAAGACCCAAAGCCACCTGCTTTGGGGATCAGGCAGTTGGAACTAGAAAGGCAAAACCGTTCCTTGATGCTTAGAGAAAACAAAGGACAAAGGCAACATATAAACAGGATCAAGCAGGAGAGGTTTAAACCACCCCACAGAAACAAGACAGTGTCTAAGGAGTGAAAACGCAGAGTGGACGGAGCAGGCACCGTGCCCTGAGGGACTTGCCCTTCAGTGGCTGAGACTTTCCCTGGGCAGCCTCCCAGCAAAGCTCCCCAGACCAAGCTGAATGCAAGGCTAAGGGAACAGGGCTTTCACATACTCCTCCCCCTCCATCCTTACAGGTATTTTGTTTTGTTTGTTTAAGTCTTGATTGATCCAGAAATCATGACTGTCACTCAATGTGATTTGGGGCACTTTGTAAGATCCCTCTATGGTTTTGCTTTTGTAAGGCGTGACAGACTTTGCCCTAGTCCAAGGAGACTGCCCAGGTGTGAGACTCAGCGCTGGCACTGATACAGTCCTGGGCAACTTCGGAAGACTGGCGGTGGCCTAAGTTTGTTTTCTATTGCTCAAACAAAGTACCAAAATCATGAGAAATAAATATTTACTATTTAATCTACCCATTCGGTGTTGCTTTGTTACAGCAGCTCAGACCAACAAAGATTCAGCAAAGGGGCTAAGACACAAATGTAAATCCTTTGGTTCCTGAGCTTAAAGCCTGGCATGTCATAGCTCAGTCTTACTTTTTATTACTTCAGTTGTGTGTGTGTGTTATTTGTACATGTTAAAGGGGGTGCATCCAGGTGTAGGTGCACATTTGTGGAGCCAGAGGTCCTCACCCTGCTTTTACGTGGATGCTAGATGTAAGCCCAGGGCCACGTGCATTGCAAGCATGTTACTAACTGAGCCATGTGTACTCTGAATTAGTTGTATTGGTATAGGTTTTTGTATAATGGTACAATCTTAAAGTTATAGTTGGTTACAGCATACTGTTTATAAGTTTCAATAATTGTTTGAGGTATTGTACCTGTGCAGCTCATTTTAAAATGTAATGTGATGTTCTAGTCCTTGAAAGCTACTGTTATAAACTGTTTAGGATAATTAAGAAATGCATGTTAATGGTCAGACAGTTAAACTTCTGGTCTTGTTAGGTACTAATTTAGTTAATTAAAGAAATAAGCTTTATTTAGTCTCCTGTAGATGTTTTCAAAATTAATCAGATTAAATAATGAGAAACATGCGATGCTTGCCTACTCAGGTATGCTATAGGTAGATAGTTGGTCTTCCAAAACCTCAGAGATCTACAGAATATGGCGTTTAAAGATTTTTTAATAATCAAAGTTTTTTCTGACAGAGAGATTTTGTAAATATTTTTCTCGTTCACCTTCTGATTGGTTGAATAAAAAGCAAAGGCAGGAGAGGATAGGCAGGACTTTTGGAGATGTAGGAACTCTGGGAAAGAATCTGAAATGGAGAATCCGCCTATGAGGCACAGAGGAAGTCGAATGCATGAAACTGAGTAGAGGTATAGAGCCACGTGGTGGAACACAGATTGATATAAACTGGACAATTTAAGTTGTAAGAGCTAGTTGGGAACAAAGGTAAACTAAGGCCAAAAGACATTAAATATGTGGCTGTCATTGTTCAGAGCTGGGGTGGGCATAGAAAGTCTGTCTGGTTTTAGTGGAAGGTGTGGCTTCTTTCTAAGAACTCTTTCTCACTTTACCCATGTAGTTTTCCCCAGTACTTGACTCTTTCAGGCCTAGCAAAGCACAGCCCCGTTTTTTTAAGACTCTCTTCAAGATCATCCCCATAAAAACTTTCTAACTCCAAGCAAGCTGACAGGGTGTTCCTTTGTGCTTTTTGTCCTTCTGGCTCAGTCATCAGTGCTGCTTTGACATCCGTGTGCTCGGTAAGTCAGGGGTGTCTGCAGAGGAGAGGGCTTCAAGAGTGTCTTCTGTTTCTGAGTCCATGGGGCTTTGCAGTGGGCCTGGAGCATGTAGCTACATAGTCAGTTCCTGTAGTGACTGTAGGCACCGCTGGGTGAGTATCTGAACAAAAAGTTAAATGTTGACCTTACAACTGGAGTTTTCTAGATGTGCATGCCAGGGTTCAGCCCTGTTGTGGTTGTTGCCTGGGTTGGCTTGCTCATTTGGTTAGGGCCTGACCTCCAGATGCCTTTCTCATAAGAACAAAAATTCTTGGGAGGAGCTATGCCTGCAAAGGCTGGTGGACTGATTAAGACTCCATCATGTGGGGAAGCTGGAATGTTGATGGTTCAGAGCCTAAGGACACTTTATCTTGAGCTGCGTTCAGCTTCCTAAAGAGCCTTCCTCGCCCGCTTCCCCCTTATCATTTTGGCATACTCGTGGTTTGGTGGGAAGTAAGCAAGGAATTGTATTTCACATTTTGGGAGAACCTGACTCTGACAGGTGAGTTAGGAGGCTTTTCTAAGATCCTGTTAGTAATGGTGACTGCTCAGCAGAAGCTCCAAATTCCTTTTCTAGAGAATTATTGGGAGCAATGACATCACTATGGCTGGAAGAGGAGGGAACTGCAAATATGAAGGAGGCTGGAGTGTGGCTCAGAGACTGAGCCCTTAGCCTTTGTGAAACTGGAGCTTCACTCCTGGCACTGCAAACAAACAAACAAACAAACAAACAAACAAACAAAAACAAGAGGAGATTAAGATAAAAACCATGATGCAAGAGTGGGGTTCTTTGTAACAGTGGGAGAGGAGTGTCAGCAATTTCTATGTTGGGGTACAGTGACCAGCAGGTTAGGGGTGGCTAGGCCTCTATTCTGGACACTGGACTGGGGCAGAAGGCAGTGATTGGCCTACTGAGCTGCCTCTGTAGGACCTGGGCTGGCATCGCACCCACTTTGGCATCTTCTGTTCGTACTTTTGTTGCTGTTGTTAGGCGGGGTCTCACGGTGTTGCCTAGACCGGCTGCAAACTTGAGAATATTCTCCTGCCTCTGCCTCTCAAACGTGGGATATGGGTGTGCACCACAGCCACTCGCCACCATGTTTGTGTGTGCCAGTTTTTAGAACCACAACTTTACATGCTACATAATTTGTCTGTTTAAAGTGTACATTTCAACAATTTTATTCAGTCACAGAGGTGTGAAACTTTTACCATAGTCAGTTTGCAGACAGTACAGTCATCTTAGAAACCCCACTATACCCTCAAAATAGCACTTGCCACACTCCTCTCTGTCTCCTTAGCCACGGTGGCCACTGACCTCAAGCTCTTATATTTGCTTTCTTGCCTTGTTCTGGACTTTCATATGGATGGAATTGTGTGGTACAAAGTCACTGTGGTTGGCTAATATCATTTAACTTGTTTACAAGGTCCATCTATGCTGTAACACGTATCTGATTTCATTTCCTTTTTCAGTTAAACAATATTTCATTGTGTACCATATATTGTTCATCAGGTGAGAGCCATTTGGGTTGTTGCTACATGTTTCCCATGATGAAAAACTGCCACTCGCGCACAAGTTTCTGTGTAGACATTTTGTTTTCTTGCCACTCAGAACTCATTTTTAAATGCATTTTGTGTGTACTCTATGAGTATGGGTTTTTTTTATCTGCATGCATGTATGTGTATCACTTGTGTGTCTGATGCCCATGAGGCCTGTAGAGGGCATCAGATCCCCTGGAAATGAATGATGATTATGAGCCACCATGTTAGGAATTGAACCCTGGTCTTCTGGAAGAGCAGCCAGTACTTCTAACCTCTGAGACGTCTCTATAGCCCCTAAAATACTATTTTAGTACAAAATCCACCATTCTCTCAATATAGGCAATTTATCCAATTAAAGCTTGTTTCATAGAGTATTTTTCTAATTGACTGACAGAGCCCTTTCTTTCTTGAGAAAGGAGGACACTTTGTTTCTTCTACCAAGCAAGTTCCTAAAGAAAAGGTATGCTATCTACTTCTGTATTGCCACCGCGTGATCATTGGTGCTCAGTATATAGGTGGATACATAATTCAGTCATTTGATAAGTGTTCACAGAACTCCTGAGAGTGATAGCTGCTCACAGAGACTATACACATCTACAGAATAACAAGTTCACGCATGGTGAGGGGAAGGCAAGGGCAGGGAAGTTTCAAGCCTTTTAGGACTTTTTAGTTAATTAAGGAAACAAGCCCTGTTGAGAAAAACTGATCAGAGAACAAGGCAATAAAGGACAAAGTTGCTGAGGCTGGAGGGATGGCACAAGAGTTGAAGACATGTTGCTCTAAGAACTAAGATTTGGCAACAGATCTGATGTCCCCTTCTGGCCTTTGAGGGAATTGCATGCATGTGATACACAAACATACATGCAGGCAAACACCCATACACATGAAGCAAAATAACTAACTAACTAACTAAATTTGGGTTTTTGTTTTGTTTTGTTTGCTTTAACATTTTCTTTCAGAGAGAAGACATAATACATCATCCTGAGTGAGGTAACCCAGACCCAGAAGGACACGCGTGGCATGTAGTTACCTAGAAGTGGATGTTAGCCGTAATGTACAGGAGAACCATGCTGCAATCCACAGACCCAAAGAAGATGAAAAGGGCCCAAGGAAAGAACCGTGAAACTCGGAAGAAGAAACAAAATAGAAATCTGAGTTAGATGGAGGGAGGGAGCTGTGTGGGAGAAGGAGTAGGCAGGGTAACAGGGGCAGGGATCAGATGTGGGGAGAGAGGAGGGAGAGAAAATAGAGAGAATGGAAATAAGCAGGGGGAAGCCATCTCTGGGACAGGGGAGAAGAAGAAAGAAAGAAAATAAGTTCCTATCATTTAAGTCACCTCATGTGTGGTACTTCATTTCTGCAGCCCAAGCAAGTAAATCTAGCTCCTTGCCTGTTAGTGCACACAGCAGCTAGCTTAGTGAGCTGTCCATCACTGTGACAACACACCTGTGGGTAAAGAGGAGGGCAGGTTTAACATGGCTCACCATCTTAGTTCCAGTTCACAGCTGCTTAGCCCTATTGCATTGCCCCCCATGGTGACCAAGCAGCAGAGAGAGAAACGGGCTGGGGGTACGGTATAGCCTTTAAGAGCCCTCTCCCAGCAACCTGCTTTCTGTGGTTATACCCCACCCCAGCCTCTCCACAGCCCATTAAGAGCTGAGTCCATGCATGGATCAATTTAACCATGAGGTCCAAGAGCAAGGGTTGGGAGAGTTGTTTCTGAACCTCTCTTCTTGGCATGTGGATGGCACCTCCCCGTGTGATATCCACATGTGATAGCTCTTTTCTTTGATATCTACCTGTGATATCTCTCTTCTATGATATCCACATGTGATATCTCTCTTCTATGATATCCCCATGTGATATCTCTCTTCTAGGACTTGCGTCATATTAGATTAAGCCCCGCCCATCAATAACTTCATTTATAACTGAGATGATCTCCAAATACAGACATGTGCTGAGGAACTCAGGGTCTAGGTTTCAACATATCAATTTTGGTAGCTCAGGGGTGAATGGAGTACATGATTAAATACAGCAACCACACATATGGACACACACACACCCACACCTACATGTCATGTGGTATAGGAAATTTCTAGAAAAGGCAAAACTTTAGAGACAGAAAAGAAATGAGTGGTTGCCTGGCTCTGGGGGTTGGGAGCGGGGATTGACTGAACAAGGGAATGAGGCCACAAGGGAATTGGAATGTGTGTGTGTGTGTGTGTGTGTGTGTGTGTGTGTGTGTGATAGATAGAAATCCTCTAAAATTTGATTTTGATGTTTGCACAACTGTATATATTTTCTGAAACCTGTCCAATTGATACTAAAATGGATGGATTCCCCCTCCCACACTTCTCACCCCCAATCAAAATAAAGCAGTGAGCTCCCTGAAGTATCTTCATGGGGAGGTGGCCAACGTCTGTTTGCTATGAGAACTGAGGCTGTGAACTGGGGGATGGAACTACAGAGATCTGGACTGACTGTGGGGAGGCTGAAGTGACCTTTGCTCAGGGCTGGACCAAAGACGGAGAGCCACCTGGCACCTGCCCTTGAGACAGGTGATCTGTGGGAAATGTGGCCCCTGTGGACTGCCAAGCAGGAGGCTGGCTTTCCAGGGGAAGAAATGCCTCATTAAAGTGCCCAGAAGATGCATGGTCCCTTTCTCTGGCTTAGCGGGGTTCCGAGAGGCAGAAATTGTTGGCAGAGGCAGATGATAATATCTGGGAATGGATCGGAGAACAATGGAGTGGTAAGCAGTCAGAAACTCAACACTCCAGGCGGGGACGATTCCTCACTGGCCGCCTATTTCTCACTAACTAGTCACGTCTGGTGGCTTGCTTGTAGCCACAGCAATTGTAGGCCCAGACGGTCAGAGATGAACCAGACAAATGCAGGACTCAGGGACAGAGATGTGCAAGGTGTAGATACTTTAAATAATTAGCGTGGGGAGGGGGGAGACACACACACACACACATTGAGAGAGAGAGAGAAAGAGAGAGAGAGAGAATATCTCCTGAGGAGTGATTAGTACAATCTATGATCATATGCTCTTTGGGGACATAACCAAAGTCTATGGCAGTCGGACAATGCTGAGGAGGAAGATGGAGAGAGGGCAAGACCTAGAGGACACAGAATCTTCTCTTCTCTGCTAAGAAACTGAGACTTTATCCTCAGGGGCATTAGGAACCACTGAAGGACAAGCAGGGAGCATTGGGTCATTCTGAAACTGGTACTGAAGATGGACCAGGATAGGGCAGGACAGGTGGGGACACAGATGAAGCTGGAGAGGACAGTGAGCATGAATTTTCTTCTTAAAAAACAAACAGCTTGTTTTCTCTTTCTTCCAATGAACAAGACAAGAGCCTACCACAGAGGGCCTCTGAATCTATACAGCAGAGTATTAAAGCAGATGTTGAGGCACATAGCCAAACTTTGGGCAGAGTGCAGGGAATCCTATGAAAGAAGGGGGAGATAGAAAGACCTGGAAGGATCTGGAGCTCCACAAGGAGAACAACAGAACCAAGAAATCTGAGACCAGGGGTCTTTTCTGAGACTGATACTCCAACCAAGGACCATTCATGGAGGTAACCTAGAACCCCTGCACAGATGTAGCCCATGGCAACTCAGTGTCCAAGAGGGTATCCTAGTAAGGGGAACAGGGGCTATCTCTGACAGGAACTCAGTGGTTGGTTCTTTGATTACCTCCCCCTGAGGGGGGAACAGCATTGCCAGGCCACAGAGGAAGATAATGCAGACAGTATTGATGAGACCTGATAGACTAGGGTCAGATGGAAGGGGAGGAGCACCTCCTCTATCAGTGGACTGAGGGTGGGTGCTACAGCAGGGATACAAAGTGAATAAATTGTAATAAATGAAAAATATATTTAAAAAAAGCTAAAAAAGAAAACAACTTGAAAGAAAAAGACTGGTGATAAAAAGATGAAACGCAGCAGGTGCAAAGATATTCAAGGCCATGATGGAAGTGCCCTCAGGGCAGTGGAAAGGGAAGCCAGGAGGGTCAGTGTAGGGAAGTCTTGTCTCTGATTTTATTTCTTGTACCTCAGAAACTTAGAAGAAACTACAGAAATGTAAGGCTTCAATTAGCCCGAAGTATACAGTATACTTTTTTCTTTAAAAAAAAAATTAATTACATGTTTTTGTGTGTGTCTGTGTGTGGGATTGTGCATGTGAGTGCAGATACCCATGAAGGCCAGAAGAGGACACGGGATCCTCTGGAGCTGGAATTGCAGGGGTTTCTGAGCCATCCAATGTGGGTGTTATGAAGCAAACCAGGGTCCTCTGCAAGAGCAGTCCATCTCCAGCCCCACAGTCTGCGTCTCCAAGTTGCTTCATGTAAAGGCTCTGTGTGTGGGAGACTTCTGGTACCACCATCTGGGGCCTCCAGCTGCAGTGGGCCTTGTAGCCAGGTTAGGACCTGGACTGGGTCCCAACTGTTGTACCTTTTGGCCATCTATCTCCCTGCATATCTGGTCACCGGGACCTTGAAGTAAGCTGGATTTCCCCAGTTAGCTTATCAATAATGGTTACTCTGATAACAGACTATAAAAGAATTTCAGTGGTGGAAGGAAAAGGAAACAACGCCTTCCACAAACAATATTCTATAGTTCAACAAAAGGGATTGTAGAGCAGAACAATATGCAATTCAGCTTCATCCTTCCATCCATTCAGTTATCTACTAACAAATATTTGCTAAGGGCCTACCCCGTGCCATCTATGGCCAAGTAGGGGGCTGGGGTTCGGAATAAAAAGGTCTTTTGAGGATATCTCATTCCATGGGAACCAGGCCTTTACTGACTGCCACACTCTTGCAGATTCTGGCCTTTAGTTCCTGCATCTAGAGTCTCTGACTGAGACCCCTCCGTCAGGCATGGGGATAGATGAAGTTACTTAAAACAGTATGAGGCTTTGTTGTTGTTGTTTGATTGTGTGTATGTGTGCATGTGATTTCCTTGTAACTAGATCATGCAGGTTTTCATAGACTTTGTAGATTAAAATGTCATGTTGTCAAATAGTTGGGTGCCTCAACCTCATGTGAAGGTGCCCACAGAATGCTCATCATGACTGTCTTCTTTTTTTCTGTTAAGATTTATTTATTATGTATACCATGTTCTGCCTGCATGTGCGCCTGCACCCCAGAAGAGGGCACCAGATCTCACTGTAGATGGTTGTGAGCCACCCTGTGGTTGCTGAAAATTAAACTCAGGACCTTTGGAAGAACTGCCATTGCTCTTAATCCCCTGAGCCATCTATCCAGCCCATGACTGTCTTTTTGTTGTTTGTTTTTTGAGACAGACTTTCTCTGTGTAGCCTTGGCTGTCCTGGACTCACTTTGTAGACCAGGCTGACCTTGAACTCACAGAAACCCACCTGCCTCTGCCTCCCAAAGTGCTGGGATTACAGGCATGTGCCACGGGGCTGTTATGACCATAAATTGTGTCAAGTTGACACAGGAAACCAGCCAGTACAAAGGCATTTTCTAACATATACAGCTGTTGAATTTCCTCTAGGGGAGGAGCAGATTTGCTAGTAGCCGCAGGGCCCTCCACAGCCCCGCCCAGCTCTTCCTTTCCACCTGGCTAAGTGGTCTCCATCCTGTCTCCAGGTCTTTCCACTCTTCCTTATCTCTCACTTCACAGAGCCCCAGCTACTGAGCCCAAGCCCAGCACATTCCTCTTAGACCCTCTCCAGTGACATGGGGAGGGTAACACAAACCCCCTTCTCCTTTTGTTACCACGTGAGCGGATCCCCCCCAACCCCGCCCCGGGCTCCTTCTCCCTTTCAGTTCCCTTTTTAGGATTCTTCTTCACTGTTCCTTAACTGCTGGTCTTCTCTGAGGTCCTGTCTTCCGCTTCCTGGGAAATCTAATCCTACTCATTGCCCTTTACCCTGCATGACTGTCAGGTTGCTAATCCAAGCCTGTATCTAAGTACAGGCATGTTCTACAGCCTACTACTGGAAAGCTCCAATTGGGATTCCTGCTCATTTTCCCTTAATGTGGTCTTCCCAAAGCCTTCTCCAAGCCCTCCAGTGAAAGGAGCAAGGGAAAAACAATATTCAAAGCAGATGGAAGATGGGATGGGAGCCACTGGCTGTTTTTTCTCCATAAATGTCTAAGTTATTAAAATAGGCATTTGAGGGCTGGAGAGATGGCTCAGAGAACTTATTTCGGTCCCCAGAAGCCATTGCCTGTAACTCCAGCTTCAGGGAATCCAGTGCCCTCTTCTGGCCTCTGTGGGTACCTGCACACATGTACACTCACACACATATACAAACAATTAAAAACAAAATAAGGACTGGGTGTAATGGCACACACCTTTAATCCCTGCACTGGGAGGCAGAACCAGATAGAGCTCTGAGTTCAAGGGCAGCCTAATCTACAGAGGGAGTTCCAGTCCAGCCGAAGCTACATAGTGAGACATTGTCTCAAAACCAACAAACAAACAGTAACAAAAAAGAATAGTTCTAGAATAAGAATAGCCACGAAGACTCCAGTCTCAGATACGGATGGTTTATTAGAACGCCTTTTCCAAGCTGATCAATCCGGGGAAAGATTCGGGAGCCTACCTGTGACATCTACAAATTCTCACAGGAGGGTTTTTAAAGAAAGAACCAAATACAAAATACATGAGGAGGCAGTACAAAGCAACATTACGTTTTTGGCTAACTAGACAAAGTATTGTCAGCTGACCTTTAAGCCGATTGGTCCTAAGTGAGGTAAGTGAGGTAGAGCTTAGGGTCTTCCAAAGTGTAGCCAGCCAGGTGTGTAGATAAGGGTGCAACCAGAGTGTATCCAAGTGAATAGATAATAAAGCATGAGTTATAGCACTATTGAATCATAGTAAAATATAAGGTCAGCTCGACCCTCTGGAAGGGTCTGCTAGTGCCTGCTATGAACAATCGCTTCCAGAAGCAGAGTTGGAAAGTTTAAAATTTTGAACTTAATTTTACCTTAGAAACAAAATGGAAGCTGAATACAAAGATGGCTGCAGCTTTGTCTCAAAAAGCAGGCTGCAACAGAATACAATAGAATATTTTTTAAAAACAGACACATGGATTTCTGGGGACCAAAGAAGCAGATGGGTGTGAGTGAAATCAGAGGCATGATGGGTGGTGCAGATGTGAAAGAACCAGAAACTATGGGTCCTCTTGATTCACACACTTAGGTTTGGTAACAGAGTGTTTTTCTTTTTACATTGATATGCTGATATGGTCTTTTAAAACAAGTACTTGGAAGCTTATTTCATTGTCCCTTGGGCTCCTGTCCCGAAGCTGATTTGTCCTGGCCTTGGCGGCTTTACATGCCAGCGCCAAGGTTTTATACGTGTTGAAAAGAACTCTGTTGTTATTGTTGTTGTTTTAAGTTTCGTTGTGCTTTAATTTTATGTGTATGGCTACCTTGCCTGCATGTCTGTGTGCCACTTGTGTGCAGTGCCCACAGAGGTCAGGAGAGGGCATCAGATCACCTGGAATTAGAAACAGTTGTTAGCTACCATGTAGGTGCTAACAATCCAACCCAGGCCCTCTGGAAGAGCAGGCAGTGCTCTTAACTGCTGATCCTTCTCTCCAACCCCTAGAAGAACCCTTTTGGAAAGAGGAAATGCAGGCTTCTTATGCATTGTTAATGTGGCATAATAAAGACAATATTCTGAGTTTCTTTCTTACATATTTTGCCTATAGTGAAAAGATAGTCTTTTCACTATACCCAAGTATAGACACTTGGGTGTCTCAGATACCCAAGTTCAAAACGGTCTCCACATTTCTTATTTTTAAGCTAGTATAGCCACTTCCTCTGGGTTTCCATGGTACCATGCGATGTTCTAAAATTGCATCCAGTTGTAACTCCAGACTGTAAACTCCATGTTGTGTCCCTATTAGTTATATAAGGCTTGGTATACAGGCAATAGGTGCTGAATGCATTGAAATCTAGAGATGTTTTGTGTCAGTTAGGCCTGTGTTCCAGGGTGGGGTTCCTGAATCCATCCTCCAGGCCTCTGCTTCCTATCAAAGGCCTGCCCCTTCCTTGTAACTGGGTCTGGGGATCCTGACTGCACATAGTAGAATGCTTGTCACCCTGTCCAATACTGAGGCCTGACTTCATTCCCACTCACAGCTCTGATGAATGCAGGAATGAAAAGGAGGAGAAAGGAGGGTCAGCCTTCTGTATCTGATGTCAATCTTCTGCTGAGTCCTGATCCTATGGCTCCCACTGCTGGTGTAACCCCACACTAACAGGCTTAAGTTTTGTCTGGCCGCCTTTAGCTCTTAGGCTGACTGATTGCTTGCCCTGGTTTCTAGACTACTGCTGAATTCCCATCATGACACACTGATGTTAATCTTTATCCTTAAGACAGATGGAGTAAAATTGTTTTCTTTTAAAGTTGTGCCATGGAAAGGGTAGGCAGAAATGGCAGCTCTGTTGCTTTGTGAAGAGTTGCTTTTTATGTCTCAAATATAGAAAACACTTCAGATATCTGGAATAAGACAACAAATTGATTTTACATTGCTTACTTTTACTTTACTTTTTTTCTGTTATCTCTGATTATAAAAATTATATAGATATGAAAAAAGTCAAACCGTTAGATGAAAGAAAAAAAAAAACAAGGAAAAGAACAAAAGGCAGCCCAATGTTACCACTAAAATCAGTATGGTATTGATAAGGTGGGCTTTAGGCATACGTGGGATAGAAGCACATTTCCCTCACTTGCAAACTACTTAACTGTGAACAATTTCTATAAAATTGAGGTGAAGATTTAAGTTATGTGACATCTATTCAAGCATATGAGTATATAGGTAATACTTACATCCTGGAGTATTGAAGAGATTGTATGAGAATGTTTAAAAACAAAGTCTAATGTGGCACTCGCCCATTCAATAAATGGTAAGTCATAGTGGACACATCTCAGCTATCCTTGTTTCTCAACGCTATTTTCCTCTCAGGTCTCCTTGCCTTCACTGTAACTGAACTGAAGCCAAAAGACATTTATTGAGAGTCTAGTATATGTGGGTGTTATGGAATTATGACGACAGTAATTTTGAAATCTTAATTATTGTGTGCATGTGTGAAGGCCTGGGTGAATCACGGCGTGTGGAGATCAGAGGGCAACTCCATGGAACCAGTTCTTTCCTTCCATCTTTATGTGGCTTCCTGGGCCTGAACTCAAGTCATCAGGCTTGTGCTGCAAGCCCTATGCCTGCTGAGCCATCTCTCTGGCCCCAAGATCATATTTAAAATAGTCTTTGTTTAAGCAAGGCTTGTCTCCAAGTCCATATAGAGTGTTTCCTAATCACTCTTCCCATTAACAGCGTAAAGCCGATTGCAAATGGGGCCTCATTTTTTTGTATGTGTGTATGAACGGGCATGTGTGAAGGGATAGTAAAATCTAGCAAGGCTACTTGAGGAATAGGGCCACTACTAGGGATGCCCACCACATATAAGGTCCTCGATAAATAATTGTTATCTGAGGAATATACATGAGCCAAAAGACTTTCTTCACCTGGACTTTGTGGAGGGGAAAATCCCAAGGGATACTCTTCTCTGCTTTATTTTTGGCCCTAAAACCTTTCAGTGAATTTGTAGACAAAACGTTAATATCCCTGACATGGTCCTAGGTTCATTTACTAGCATTTCCTAGCTACGGTTCTCTATGAGTCCCACACAATCCATTTGCTAGGTTTCTATGAGGCTAAATAAAGCATCACTTTAAAAGCATTTGCTCAATATGTTTGTTATGTGATGGCATAGTTGCTAACTATTTTTAGTGTGACTGTGGCGACACAGTTTGCAGACCTTGTGTGTATTATCTCATTTATGACTCCAGTCAAATAGAATGATTTGACTTCTCATCTGCTCTTTCAGCATCTCCCAAGAAACTCCTGGTCGACCCAAAGATCAGGTCTCTATTTAGTCACTCTCCACGCTTCCTATCTTCTGTCCACTTCCTCATCTAATCAGCAACGTTCCCTCCTCCTGATTCTAAAAGAAAATCTAAATCCTGAAGTCTTTTCAGTTTTCCCTCTTCCTACCACATTGTTTTGCTTGTTTGTTTGTGTTTTGACACAAGTTCTCACTGTGTAGCTCTGGCTAGGCTGGAGCTTGCTAGGTAGACCAGGCTGGTCTCTAGCCCACAGAGATCCACCTGCCTCTGCTGGCGTCAGGCACACACACCACCGTTCTAGAGACCACTCCGCCTCACTTCCATGTCTGGAGAATGTAAGCTTCATGTGTCCTCTTGATCACAGCTCCACTCCCAACACCTCGGCACCTCAGCATGCGGCCCTTTGTAAGCTTTTGCAAATTATGTCCTATATGAATTCATACTGCAGCAAACCTTTGAAGTTCTTAATCCCACCTTACAGATGAATAAACAGACTCTTAAATAACTTACCTAAAACAGGTAGCAGAATCAGGATTCAAACCCAGTCAGTTTACCTCTACAGTTTCTTATCCACTACGATACAGGATTGAACTACAGTGTCTAGAGGCTAGTATTAAGGATTGACTGTGTGCGTGCGTGCATGCATGCGTGCATGTGTGTTTTCTTGGTGTGTGGCCCCAATTCACAGCTTAGTAGACACAGCAGGAACTGCCTCCTCCCAAGTCTCTTCTCTCCACTGGCCTCTTCTCCTGACATTTTAGTAGCTCGAACAATCTGAGACGGTCTTCCTTGCCCTCCCCTTCTGGAAAGCCTTCACCACTCTCTTGTTTTTGAGAGATTCTACCAGGCAGGCCTTTATCCATCTCTTCTGTCACTATTGCCCACTGCTGTGCCCCAGCATCAAGAAACACAAGAGAACATCCATTTAAATTTCTTGTTGAACAAAATATCAAATGGCAAGGATGGGGCATCCCATTTTGCTTCAGTGTTGATGCAGAAACCATAGTTCTTTAAGGAAATAGTTTATTCTGGAGCAATGCAGAGTGACCATGGCCTGGGAACCCATATTTAGGCTACCCCAAATTCCATGTTCCAATGTGGAAGCAGTTTCACGAAGTTTTCATAGTCCCAAAGAACAGTGAAAGTCACAAATCAAGGCAAGTTTAAAAAACATCCACAGAGGGAGGTACATCCACATTGGGAAAGTTTTCCTAAAGGCTCAATATGCTGTCTGACCACACCCTTAGCTTCTGGGTTGGTGGAATCTATCTGCTAAGTTAATAGACTGCAAAAAGTTTCTGCCCATTAAGTCACAAGGTGTTAATACCATACAGAAGCGGGTAAGGAAGGCTCCAGAGCGCTAGAACTAGCCTGAGATAACTAGTCCCTGGACCCGCAGCATTCCAATCTCTCCACAGCGCCACCAAGCCGGCTCTTACTAGGGATAGAGCGGAGAATGGAGAGCTCCAAGACCGGAAAGCTGCGAGGTGCACGCAGATAACCGGGCTCTCACGCCTCACTTCCGCTCTCGAGCCAGCTTTCGCGTACGTCAGCCCTGGCTGGCCTCTTAATGGTTTGGCCCTCCTCCGCCGCCGTAGCGCGTCTCCTCGGTTGCCGTGGGAGACGACCCGTGACCCGAGAGTGAGCGAAGCCGTTTCCCGCCGGCGGGAGCTGCGGCCGCGGCTGGGGCTGAGCGCAGGACTGGAAGCCGCAACGCCATGGCGGAGCAGCTGTATCTAGAAAACATAGACGAGTTCGTCACGGACCAGAACAAGATCGTGAGGATCTAGGACGTGGGGGAGGCGGGTGCGGGCGCGCGGGGCGGGTGTGCGGGGTCCTGGGCCTGCCAGGGCGGCCGGGGGGGTCTCGACCCCGGGGCTGTGGCTTCATGGGGACCGGCCGGGGACGGGGTGCAGGTCAACACGGAGCGCCCCGGGGTGGCGGACAGGACCTGCGGGCCGAGCCTCCTGCGCGCGCCGAAGCTCGCCGGCCTTGGGCGGGCGTGCGGGCGCCGGGGCGCGGAGCCAGGGAAGCAGGTGGGGTCGTGAGGCCTCCTCCCGCTTGCCCTGTCGGGGGCGGTGGGCCCCTCGAGTCCCGAATGTGCAGTTGAGACAGGACGGCCTGATCTGGTGGTTTATTCTCCAGAGGTGATTTCCTCTTCCTGTATATTTAAATATTGAAAGCAAGTTGACCCGCCCCTCTGTGCTGGTGTGAAGACCAAGAGAAAACTGAACGAGAAGAGACTGCCATTGTGAGCCCTTGGACATAGTTTGTTTGGGACTGGGTGGTTACAGTCACCCCATACCTCCCTCCAGGCTGCTGCTTCAAGGGATACCTGGAGGTGGGATTTGAAGCAAAGAAGCAAACTGACCTGTTTATTAGTAAGGGACATTGGTAAGGGGTAGATCTTGAATCCTAGGTCTGGCTCTTTCTCCCATGCCACCCCGCCTCTGCCCAGTCTTTATTGGTCTTCGTATTGGAATGTATCGTTTAGAATTGGAAGAAACAGAATGGACAAACCGGCTCAAGGAAGGATGGAGGCTTGATAACCCCCGATACCACATTTTACTCATTTTTCTGGCCCCCACGCCACCTGTTCCTCTTAACGTTCGTACAGCTGCTAGTTTCCCGAGGAGTTGTAGGTTTGAAGATAATTTTTAGTTGGCTTCTCAAAGACGAGTGTCAGAAGGCATAAAATAAAACAAGGGATGTGAGTGAAATAGTCTTTGCTTATATTTGGCTTGGCGTTGTAGATTCTTAAAACAGGTTTTTTCTGTTACATTTAGTGTGTGTGTGAGAGAGAGAATGAGAGAATGGATGTCAGAGGACCAGTTCTCCCATTCCACCATATGAATCCAGGGGATCAAACTTAGGTTCTTAGGGGTATGGTAGCAAGCCTTTTTACCTGCAGAGCCATGCCTCTGACCCACCTTTGTAGATTCATTTGCACCAACCAATCTGTGAAGCATCTGAGTACTTGTAAGATAATCTTGTCACTAGATGGCTCTTCTAAGTGATAGCGAGTGTAGTTTACAGGACATAATCATCCAGGAATAAGAATCTTTGAGCAGGCTCTTGGCACTTATCTGTACCCTGGAAGCGTCTAATAAACCCTTAAACTTTTTTTTTTCTTTCAGGTGACTTACAAGTGGCTAAGCTATACATTAGGGGTTCATGTTAACCAGGCCAAGCAGTAAGTCCAGTTTTCTGTTAATTTTAATGATGTTGGGATGTTTCTTTTGTTACTTATTTTTCCAGCATAATATTTTGATTTGTGAATTTCACATTGTGCAACCTGATCACACTCACTTCCCAGTTATCCCAGGTCTACTCCCTACACTTGTGACTCTCCCTGCCCCCGGAAAAAGAAAACAAAAATCACAAGTCCAGGCTGTGTTTTTGTGTTTGTTGCCCATCTACTCCCTGGAGCATAGTCAAACTCCCAGCCAGCCCCTTAAAGAAAACTTTCACTTCATTTTTAATTCTTACAGGACTGTCGGGTTAGAAATGACTTTTTACCTCTGGGTTAATAGAAAAGAATATTACTTTCACTACTTTTTAATTGTGTTTGTGTGTTCATGTATGTTCATGTGGATGCACATAGGCACAGAACACACGGGAAGGTCAAAGGACAAGCTGGTTTCATCCCTCCCTTTTGAACTTTTTGGAGCTAGATCACTTGTTATTCTCTGTTGTGTCCACCAGACTGGTTGACCCGCAAGCTTCTGAGGACTCTTCTGCCTGTCTCCCTGTCATCACAGGAGGGCTGGAATTACAGAAATAGGCTACTTTCTCTAGCTTTGCTTGGGTTCTAGGGATCTGAACACAGGTCCTCGTGCTTGCATGGCAGGACTTGACCCTCTTCACCATTTCTCCAGCCCAGTTTTTCTCTTTTTAGGTCAGTGGACTTGTATACAAATGTGTTGTGATAATTTAACTGGATTTATTTGCAGCCTTGTCTTCGGTTAACATCGCTTGTGTAGTGCTTTGAATGAGGATGATCCCCCGTAAAACATCGATTTTTGTGGTGGTTTGAATGAGGATGATCCCCTGTAGGCTCATATATTTGAACTTTTGGTCTCCAGGTGGCAGCACTGTTTGGGGAGGCTCAGGAGGTGCAGTCGTGCTGGAGGAAGTACGTCACTGGAGGCAGGCTTTGAGTGGTCTCAACCCACCTCATTCCCATATTCTCTGTTTTGTGCTTATGCTTGCATTAGAAGATGGGCGCGGGCTGGAGAGATGGTGCAGTGGTTAAGAGCATTGACTGCTCTTCTGGAGGTCCTGAGTTCAACTCCCAGCAACCATGTATAAGGAATCTGATTCCCTCTTCTGGCATGCATGAAAAAAACCCAGACCATTCATATATATAAAATAAAGAAATGAATAAATTAAAAAAAAAAAAAAAGAAGATGGGCGCTCTCAGCTTCCTGCTCAACCTCCCTTGCCTGGCACGCTTTTTCCATGATGGGCTCTTATCCCTCTGGAACAGTATACCCAAAAAAGCTTTATTCCATACGTTGCTTTTGTCATGGTCTTTGATCACAGCAACAGAAAAGTAACTTTTATTAAATGGACTGAACAGTCTTGCTTCTAGCTTTATGTGCTTGTTGTCTTTAGAGCTTCATGTTTTCACATGTGTTTGTTACGCTAATTTTGGCCCATGTTTTCATAATGTTTCTGTTGTGATAAAACACTGACTGACACCAGTGTGGAGAGGAAAGAGTGTATTTGTCTTATGAGGCAAGAACCTAGAGGCGGGAACTGAAGCAGAGACCACGAGGGGGCACAGCATAGCTACCTACCTTCCTTACCATTCAGAACCATCTGCCCAGGAATGATACTGCCCACTGTGGGCTGGGCCCTCCTACATCAACTAACAATTAATAGAATGCCTTACAGACATGCCCATAGGCCCATCCAATGGAGGCAATTCCCCAGTTCAGGTTTCCTATTCCTGAGTGTGTCACATTGCCAACTGAGGGGTATGATACAGGTCAACATGTGTTTGACATTAACTGTCTTATAGTTTAGGGTTTAAGAGCTGGAGCCAATGAGATGGCTCAAGTAAGCCAAGGTGCTTGCTGTTGAGCCTGATGACCCAAGTTCAGCTCTGGGGACTTAGCAGAAAGAGAACAGACCCTCGCAGGTGGCCTTCTTCTGGTCTTAAGCTGTTGCATGTATGTACACAAACACACATCCTACGTACTGAAAAAGGATAGAGTATTTAAGTGAAAGTAAAGAGAGTGCTTAGGAAGCCGGGTGTTGTCTTTGCATTCTGCCCCCCTTTTTTTTTTTCTTCAGTAAAACATCTAATTTTAGGCCAAAAGAGAAAAGACGGCTTTTAAATTAATGGTAGAATGTTTTGCTCTGTTGTCTAAATCTCAGGAATTGCTTAGTCATTTGCGGATGCATGTTGGGTTACATGTCTTCCTTGTTTGTCCTGCCCCTGGGTGGCGGGAGCCTTCTTTGAGCAAGAACAACATGGCACATGTCTTAGAAAGCCCCTGATCTCTAGAGCAGACTGACTTGGCTTTATTTGAGTTAACATTATATGGGTGTAGGAGACTGATTTTAGCTGTGTAGTTTAGGCTTTTAAGACCTGAAACTATTAGCCCAGAAGTAAATTTAGACCTGTTGTTTTGTTTTGTGTTTGTGTTTTTTCGAGACAGAGTTTCTCTGTGTATCCTTGGCTGTTCTGGACTCAACCAGGTTGGCCTTGAACTCACAGAGGTCTGTCTGCCTCTGCCTCCCTGAGCGTTGGCATTACAGGCGTCGCCCAGCTAGACGTATTTTTACCAAGATTGCCCCAAATCAGCCTTGGCCCAAACCTGTGAGCTGCAGTAACTTTGGGAATGGACACATACAAGAGTATTCATTGTCTGTTTGTAAACGGGGCCTCACTGTTAGCTCTAATTGGCCTGGAATTCTGTATGCAGACTAGGTTGGCCTCGTGTTGGAGATCTGCCTGCCTCTGCCTTCCCAGTGCTGGGATTAAAGGTGTTGAGTACCACAACTGGCTGTGCTTTATTCATCTCAATGGTGGTTATTTGAATATGAAGTGAAGCAACTTCTATGCTTAGAACTGATAAGGAGACAAGACTGCATCTGGCTGCCATGTTCCAGAATATCTTGGACATGCTACTGGCCTGTTTGCTCTTCAGTTAGTGTTATCCTAACTAGCATAAATAGTCAGGAGTCTGCCACACCATCCACCCTCTGACAAATCATTGCAGTGGAGGAGACATGAAAGCACAAGGCGGAAGAATCCACACAACTGGCGTTTGGGCCACACTTTGCATTTGCGTGACTTGTGGTCTGTGGGAAAGGCAGCCGTACAAACTAAGTGGCAGGTATCATGGGATAGCTCTGTTAGCACTCGGGGTGGAGGTCCTCTTCTGGGCTGTTCATGTTGCAGAAGGCTTGGAGTAGGAGGTAGTAACTGAGCTTTGGTCTCAGTGATGAATTAGGTGAATGAGACCTGCATAGCCCTCGTTGGCCCAGAATTCTCTATGAAAGCCAGGGTGGCCGCAAACAGAGGCCTCTGCCTCCCTAGGATTAAGAATAGGTGGGCAGATCTCTAGGATTTAAGTTCCTACCAATTTCAGGTTTACGCTCTAGGAAAGAGAGTGTGAACTTTTGGCTGGTCCAAATGGGCAGGCGCTTTGACTCCTTTGTTCACTGCTTAGAACACAAGTGGCTGCGCAGTAAAGTTTTAATGTATTTTTGAATCTGTTGACTTTTTTTTACTGATGTGTGTTCACTGTGACAACCTCAGATAATGACGGTGAGAAGAGGGTACAGTTGATGCTTGGAATTAAGTAGTCTAGTAAGGTTTGGAGGGGATAGCATCAAGAATAGTTGAAAGGGAGAGCTCCTGAGACTTGGCAACTCACTGAATAAGAAGCAAAGAGTAATAACTCCTAGACTTCTGGCTAAGGTGGCTTGGACAAATGATGATGCCATCAGGGAAAATGAAGCCACGGTTGAGTAAAATAGCCACAGGAGATTGACCATATCCCATGTCCCAGGAAACTTCTCAGACTCGGGCAAACTGGAGTGGATGGTTGTACTAAACCAAAGTAGGAAGATGGCTGAAGACAACACCCGCAGCTGAGGAAAGGAGAGCACTGAAACTGCAGGAAACAACTGGGGCACTTGTAGCAGCAGAGACTCTGGGTAGGGCTCCTGGAAGCTGAGAGGGGCCATCTGGAGAAGTGATCAGCGGAGAGGTTGAGGTTTTCTTCTCTTTTGATATTAATTAATTCAACTTACATCTCAATTTACACAAGGCCGGCCTTTCTTTTCTTCTTCTCCTCCCAGTCCCACCCTCCCTCCTGTATCTCCTCTCCCCTATTCTGAGTCTCCCTACCCAGAAACCAAAGCTCATCTATTCAATGAGGACTGAGTTTGTCTTCCTGGCCTGGTAGGGCAGTCCCATTAGGGGGAAGTGATCAAAAAGAGGTTGAGGTTTTCTTTGGCCTTTTTTTTTGGGGGGGGGGGCAAGCATTTTTACATAGCTTTGGGTGAACTGTAGCTTGATGAGTAGACCAGGCTGGCCTTGAACTTGCAGAGATCCACCTGTTTCTCCCTCTAGGGTTAAAGGCATGTACCACCATACCTAGCTCTCAGAATTTCTGACTTACTGGCTATTATCAACTGAAGTATGATGTGTAGAAGCTTGCTAAATTTCTTGAAATAAAGATGTCCATCTTTTCATTGTTTTAAACTCTAGGTTATCAGTGGTAGGTAGTATTTTGGGTGGTTAGGACAAAAGTGAGTAAGGATTTTACTGTAAGCAACATATCTGCATTTAGTGTGTGGCTGTATCTGGTTAATGGATGTTTTGGATGTTGGATGGTGTAAGCACCTGCTATCTTCTATGGTCTTGAAACCTCTGATTCTCAGTAATTCAGTAGTATCAAAGGTGGATATAGATTTGTCATGATGTATGTGAAAGCTTGAAATGTTTAAAGTAGTGATCTTAGAATGACTGAAAACCTCAAATATCCATTCCCTAAAAGTACATATAGGACAGTTTGAGAATAGAGGCTTGTAGACAGTGTACGAATTCAGGTTACAAGAATTATTCATGTAGTAATGACACTTTTGCTTTATGCCTCAAGACAGGAAACCTAGAAAACTTTCTGCTGGATGCCGTATCTGATAACTCATTTTTGTATCTGCGACTTAATCATTGCCACTGTTTGTCAATGGGTTCTGCCCCTCCTGGCATATTATCTCAGTTACTTCCTGGGTCACTGAGCCAACTCAAACAAGTTGGCTCTAATCCTGTGCTTCATCTAAAGTTTGTTTGTTGTTGTTGTTGTTTTGTTTGTTTGGTTTTTTTTGTTGTTGTTTTTTTTTTTTTTCCAGAAATCTGCTAAGTAAAATTGTGCTATTTAGAAAACTGCCAGATTTCGTATATATGATTTCTAAGTCAAGAATCAGGAGTTGAGGTGAAGATGCATACTAATGAGTCCCTTCTGTCTTGTTTGGAACAGGATGCTCTATGAATATGTTGAAAAGAAGCGGAAAGAAAATTCGGGAGCTCAGCTGAATGTTACCTACTTGGTGTCTGGCAGTCTTACACAGAACGGACATTCTGTAAGTTCTCTTGTACCGAGCCTCGTGTGTGAGACATAAACAGCGTTAAAAAGAACAGGAGAAAGAGCAGAATTGAGTGCTCTGGAGCTTGAAAGTACCTCTTGAGAACAGGGAGCATTTTGAAATTTTAAACTAACTCTGACACTCAGGAAAGTTTAGGTAATATCTTAGCTGTGATGAAGAGACTATCATTATTAATTACTTAGGAAATGAGACATTAGAGAGTGGCTTTTCCTTGAACCTCTTTTTTTTCTCCTGAATATATATTAAGGACACTGGTACTTGATTTTTCATTCTGTTCAAATTTCAAGCCACAAATTCAGGAGTTTAAAAAAAAAAAAAAAGGAGAAAAGAAAAATTAGCTAGCTGGACGTGATGGCACACGCCTCTAATCCCAGCACTTGGGGAGGCAGAAATAGACGATCTCTGAGTTTGAGGCCGGCCTGGTCTACAAAGTGAGTCTAGGTCAGCCAAGACTATACAGAGAAACCCTGTCTCGGAAAACAAAACAAAAAGAAGGAAGGAAGGAAGGAAGGAAGGAAAGAAGGAAGGAAGGAAGGAAGGAAAGAAAGAAGGTAATTGGAAAGAAGGAAAAAGATAGTTTAGCTGACCTGACCTTACTTTTAATTTGAGCACTTTTACTAGGTTTTAAAGGTCACTTAGTGTGGCCCCTGGGGCGTAGGCATGAGACCTAGGTGCTGGTACAGTCCAGAGGCCTGGGCTGGGGTATGTTTAGGCCCCTGATCTTTTTCTTTTCTAGTGCTGTCTGCATTTAGAGTGCCAACATAGGGGACTGTTGCTTTTTCATCTCAACCACAAAGCAGTCTCAGGACTGTTGACCTCCTCTTGACTTCCAAGTCCTCTTCAGGGGTCGGTCCAGGTGTCACTTTGTTGTTTTAGGCCTTACAGAGCACCAGAAACTTTGTTGTCTTGTACCTCTTGCTCCAGACTGAGTCCTGGGACCATTCATAATCCTCACACTGGCTTCCTGTCCAATGCATGACTGTCCTTGAGCCTCTCTGAAGATACTTGTGTCTCACTGCCATCAGTCCCAGGACCAGGGTCCTTTCTTGGAGATCCACTGAAGTCCTAAGTTTACAACCTTAACTTCATTTACCGTAGTACTGACTGGGTTTGTTTTTTAACAAGAGTGCCAAGCACATGAAATTTAAAGCTCTTAGGTGGATTTGGTAACATCTGAGGAGAAACAAAACTTTGGGATCAGATCCCTGCATTCTCAGCCAGGATTTTCTTTTCATGTCGGCATGCTATTTGAAATTCTCAACTGTAGTCAGCCGTAGGTCTCAACTTTCCTAATGCTGCGACCCTTTAATTCAATTCTTCATGCTGTGGTGACCCCTAACCATAAAATTCTTTCGTTGCTATTTCCTAACTGTAATTTTGCTACTGTTATGAATCATAACATCTGATATGTAGGATTTTTTATATGCAACCCTCAAAGAGGTCTCTACTCACAAGTTGAGAACCACTGTTTAGTGGGTTCTTGTTAATTACAAGGGCTTGTCATTACAAGTTCTCCTTAGCTTTTTATGTAGTGATTTTTAGTTGAGAATGATTTTTTGTAATAAATTATTTATTTTTTTAATTTTATGTGCATTGGCGTGAGGGTGTCAGACAACCTGGAACTAACTGCTTACAGACAGTTGTGAGCTGCCATGTGGCTGCTGGGAGTTGAACCCAGGTCCCTTGGAAGAGCAGACAGTGCTCTTAACCACTGAGCTATCTCTCCAGCCCTGAGAATGATTTTTTAAATTACCTAATTTATTATTAATTTACCAGAGGTTTCAAAATAGTCAAGTTTTAAGTTGGAATCTTGCTGTGAAGAGTTTTTTAAAAAGGACGGTTCTCACCGTGTATCCTGGCTGATAGACTAGGCTGATCGTATTCAGCCATCCTCCTGCCTCTGTCTAGTGCTGGGTAACGGGTATAAATCACCACACCTGGCCTCCATAAGAACGCTGATTGGCGCCTTGTGTGGCCACACATGCTTATAATTCTAGCATGTGGGAGGCTGATGCAGGAGAGTCAAGATTCTGATGCCAGCCTGGTCACGACCTCTCTCCAAAACACAAAATAAAATTCTAAAAGGTGACCGGGTTTGTGAGGCTGCACTTGCTGGGACCTTCACCCTGACAGGCGCTCGCTGCAGTTGTCAGCGCCCACCTGATCAGCACTGGTGTAGCACAGCACGGTGGCATGTCCACCGCTGCGCCTGTGCGTTTCAGTAGCCCCAAGCACAGGAGCACCTAGCCATACTGCACTGCCTGGCTGTCTAGATCATTTCCTTAGGGATGAGTTCGTTACTGACCTGAAGCTGCACTAGAAATCTGCAGTGTTTTAATGCTTAGTTCCTAATGCCTTTGGGTGCAGCGGGGTAAGCCTTGCAATTTTTAATGGGCAGTTTTGCAGAATGTTCAGTTCATGTGATCATGCAGGTGTGTGTAAGTACGTGTGTATGTGTGCAAACACGCATGCGTATGGGTGTGGGTGTTCATACACTTGTGCAGGCCAGAGGCTGTATTGTTAGTGTTCCTCAGCAGCTCTCCACGGTGATTTTTGAGCCAGGGTGTCTCACTGGAACCTGAAGTGTGCTGATTTGGCTGGCTGTCCAGCGGCCTCCAGGATCCTGCTCTCTTCGTGTCTCCAGCACTACTAGAATTTTAAGTGGTGCTACCATGCCCATTTTTTTACATGGATGCTGGGAATTAAACTCAGATCTTTACACTTGCATGGCAAGCATTTTAGCAACTGAGCTATTTCTCTGCTTAATTTTTCAAAGGGAAAACATAAAAAACCCATGAGTTTTCATAATTCATATTTATGACTACATTTTGAAAAACTTCTTTTGAAGTATTAGAAGTATTAGGGAGATAGCTCATTGGTAGAGCACTTGCCTAACATAAACACCCAAACATTTACTTTGATGTAAAACATGGCTAGCATCACACAGTAATTGGCAGTACTTGAGAAGCTGAGACAGGAGGATTACTGAGTTTGAGGCCAGTCTGAGCATAGTGTAAGTTTCTGTCTCCTAAAAACCAACCAGCCAAACAAAAAGCTAGCTTGATTTTTATATTGCACTTCTATAGTATGAATTTTGGTGGTTCCTAACATTGACATAGATACATGTTGCTTTAGCCAAATATGAGATTTAGAGGAGAAAATGAATGTTTTTACTAACAATTACTGAAAATTGTTCAAGAGGTTTTTTTGAAGGATTTTTTTTTTCTGTAGGCTATATACTGTTTAAATCACCCAATCCCTCATTGTGCAATTTATCAATTCAAGATCTATTTAAACTCAGTTTTCCCCCCTGTTCTGTGTAGCTGACTATTGGATTGGTTTGTTTTCTGTTTTTGTTGTTCTTGTATATGCTTTTAACAGAAGCAATTACATTTGTATTACCCTTTCTTAGATAAATGTTCTCGTATTTTACGCCTGTGTTGAACTCAGTTTTTAAGACCCTTTTCACTCGGTAATAGAAACGTTCCCCCTGTAGCCACACACGGGCTACGTTCACAGATGTTGGTTGAGTCGCCCTTACTGATGTCTTGGCTGTCACTGCTGGGCTGCAGTGGGCAGCTTCGTGGATATGGCTTCTGTGTTTTTGCTAGTATTTTCCTGGAAGCAGCATTGCTGGCTAAGGCCTAAGTGGGGCTTGGCAGATACTTCTCTCATTTTTACCAACAGTCAATGAAGATCTCGGCTCCATACAGCACCTGTAGTCATGGGTCAGGACCATTGCTGTTTTTTGGCTGTGAACTGTTTGCTCATACTTCTGTGTCTTTCTCTAAAAGCTCTCATTTTCCATAGTTCACCTTTGTCTTTATATTGTGAAGCTACAGCATTCTTTGTGATGCAAGTTTTAATTGTTTTTTTTTTTTATCATTTGTTTTTGTACTTTGTTTAATTTTTTTGTTGTTGTTGTTTCTATTTAAAAGGCTTTTTTTTTTCCTTTTAAAATTATTTCAGTTTTTCTTGGATAACTTATCCTAAAACTTAGGATAGTTTTAGGTTATGGAGAATTCACAAATTTTCTTCTGTTCATAGATAGATACTTTTATTTATATTTAAATCTCTTAATTCACCAGAACTTATGCAAGCATATGGTGTGAAACAGATGTAATTTTTTATTAATTTATTCTCTCATATATCACATCCCACCTGCAGCCCCCCCCCCACCTTACCCCTTCCTATCCACTCATTCTCTGTTTCTCTTCAGAAAAGAGCAGGCCTTCCAGGAATGTCAACCAAACATGGCATATCAAGTTGCAGGAAAATTAGGCACCTCCCTCATTAAGGTTGGGTGATGCAACCCAGTAGGAAGAAAGGGTCCCCAAAGCAGGCAACAGTGTCAGCCCCAGATCCCTCTGCTAAGGGTCCCACAAAAACACCAAACTACACAACTGTAACATATATTCAGAGGGCCTGCGTTAGACCCATGAAGGCTGATTGTCTGTTCAGTCCCAGTGAGCCCTATGAGTCCAGGTGTGTTGATTATGTAAGTTTTCTGTGGTGTCCTTGACCCCTCTGGATCCTAACAATCCTCCTTCCCCTCTTCTGAAGGATTACTCAGGCTTTGCCTGATGTTTAGTTGTGGGTCTCTGCATCTGTTTCCATCAGTTGCTGGATGAAGCCTTTCTGATGACAGTTGAGTTAGGCACCAATCTATAAGTATAAAAGAATAGACAAAAAAAAAAAAAAAGAATAGACAGATCTAACTCTTGTTTATATATTAATTATCATTAAGTCATTTACTAAAAATTGTTTTTACACTATTTTGAGATGCAGTTTTGTTTAATAAAAGTATTAGGGCTGGCTTCTCATTTACCTTAGTTTCTCTTTTCAAGAAGCTATAAAATATGAAAATTAAAAATAATTCAAACAGCTTGGTGTGGTGGTACACGTCTTTAATTCCAGTAGGGGGGTAGGTAGAAGAGTTTGAGGCCATCCTGCTCTACAAGTGAGTCTAGGCGAGTCAAGGCTACACAGAGAAACCCTGTCTTGAAAAACAAAAAAAATCAGACTGCTGTCTACTCTAGTGTATTTTCAGGGCACCCAGTGTTTTTCTAATTTCATGGCTGAGGAGTTCTGTAACCGTTGATGAAATGTTGTTCCTTGCAGTGCCACAAGGTTGCAGTAGTGAGAGAAGATAAACTGGAAGGTAAGTAAGCTTTCTGCTTTTCCTCTTACAGCATTGATTGGGTAGTTTGTATAGTGTGTTTGGCTGTTTAACCAGAGTTTTATATTCCTTTTATAATGGTTTCTGAAACATTAAAATCTTAAATCTGCCTAACTTGCCATTTTTAAGGTTAATAGTATCTGACATTTATAAAGTACAGGTATAACAGGATTTCAAGATTCATGGAAGACACACAAAAATTGTCATGAATTCCAGATGACATGTGTGTGTTGTAACCCCATGTGGAATTGAATAGCCAAATCTAGAGCTTGCAAAAAAGATTACCAAACTCATAGCAACCAAGACTTAATTCACAATCAGACTTGCTGGATCTGTGGGCTTGTGGCAGGGCTCACCTGTGAGCTTCGTGGACCTCACGAGAGCCTTAGTGTGACCACACAGTGAGTGCTCTCTTACTGCATGCCGTCCTGCAGTGCAGCGCCAGTAAACACACCCCGAAACGCCTTGGCCTGGGCTTGAGGCTGAGTATGACATATGCTGTGTTGGATGTTCTCAGTTGTAGTCTTTTTACTCTAGATGCAAACTTTTGTGCACTTATAGAAACATAGTGAAATAATAATGAAAACCACAGAATATTTTTCTGCATTGTTCCTTGTGTAAGTATTAGATTAGTATGGTTGGGGATTGTGTTTATCTTGGAATATTTGATTTTAAAAATTGCTATTTGAGTTGCTACTAGTTTTATTTAAAAAGAAAAATCAGTGTATTTCAGCTTGGATTAGAACTGAGTTTCTAACAATCTGAAATGGCCTAAATATACTTCTTCTATTTTTTACTATGTATTTCTGCAAAGTAGTGGCACTGTCAGCATTGATGATTATAAAAAGCAAAGTATTGATCAGCTAAAAAAAAAAACATTGACATGTTCTGCATTCTCCAGTATTAAATATTCAGCCAGGATTTCAACTATTTGTATAAAAATAAACATGCACACTTGTTTCATTAGTGTATTAAATTTGTTTTCAATCTTTAATAATAAAATTATATGTATGCCAAAGGGTTGTTTTAAAATAAAATTCTCTATGACTTACTGTCAGTAAATATTTAAATTGTGTACCTATTTTTTATATATAAGGTTGCATAAAAATTTCTCTAGCAAAAAAGAAAATGTTAAGAAACTCTGTCATATGTGGTAGTTATTATGTCCCAAGCTCCCTGCTAGGCACTGGGGACAAGCAACAAGTTAGGCATAATGCCTTCCCGTTTAGACCCACAGTTTGCTCCTGTGTTGATAGTCTTGATTTTGCTCTGTAAACTCGGCTCTTTCTCTAAACCGACATTGGAACTTAGGACTAAATCTTATCAGTAGAGCTAAATCTTCTCAGGTAGAGATTACTTAATTATCTTTAACTGACTGAAAACAAAGCATCATAATCATCATCAGTCATTAATTAGTGTTTGCTGAGTGTCCCTGGATGAGTAATACCCTCACAGGTGCTGTACTTAGAACTGACTCAGCGCCGTCATGTCCGCATTGTAGACAGAGGCTTGATGTTATACTTACCATGGGGCTGTTTGGCCTGGTGCAGTTTTGGACCACCATAGATTGCAAATGGTTTTAGTGCAGAAGAGTTTGTTGTTAAAGTCCCCACAAGCTCTAAAGTTGTGTATTAACAGACGCTTTTCCTGTTGACTTGTAGCAGTGAAATCCAAGCTAGCTGTGACTGCCAGCATCCATGTGTACAGCATCCAGAAAGCTATGCTAAAGGACAGTGGGCCTCTGTTCAACACCGACTATGACATCCTTAAAAGCAATTTGCAGAACTGCAGCAAGTAAGCTCCTTAATGTTCTTGTGGGTTTCTTTACGAATTGATTTTGTAAGGTGTTTACACAGTGGCTGCCTCTTACGAGTGAATGCCAAGTCTAGTAAAACCCCATTTATCTTGCAGTAAGACACATGCCTAGTTTTATTAGTACATCATAAGGTGAAAAATAGCAGCCACAACCCATATTGAAAACTCCAGTGGACTCCCCATAAATCTATCTCTCATATATTTATCCTGTCATCACTCTCAGAAATGTTTGTTGTGTCCCCTCACTACTCTTTTGCCCCAGTCTCTGCTTGTCTAAGTCTTACCCATCTTTTAGGAGCTAGTTCAAATGTGGCCTTCAAAAAACTGTTCCTAAATTTGATGTCCCCATTCCCTCCAGCCAAAAGTAACTTAGCCCCAAAGTTCCATAGCCAAGATCAGATCTTGTAAATCTTTTGTGTTCTTCTGGGCACTGGGGGATGACTGACTCTAAGGTGTGCAGTTTAGAAACTGATAATCATACGTTTTAGTTGTGTTATGCTACTACTAGCTCAATGACTTTGAACAAATAATATTCTCTAGTTTTGGTTTCTTCATCTTTGAATCAGTTGTGATAATTCCTACTTTGTGAGGTTCTACTGGAGGCTCAAGTCAGTTCTTTAAAATCACATTTGAGTATCTACCACCTTGATTAATAACAATTTAAATTCAGGAGATGGAGAGATGCTCAGTGCTTTAGAGTACTTATTACTTCTGTAGAGGACCCAGGTTCAAGTCCCAGTACCCAAATGGTGGCTCACAACCATCTATAACCCCAGGTGCAGGAGATATAAAACCTTTTGGCCTCCTGGGGTCTAGGTGAGCATATGGTGCACAGACGTATATGATGGCAAAGCACATATAAAATTAGATAGCTAAATTAAAAGATAGTTGGAGTTTGTTTGGCATATATCTGATGAATACCATTGAATTACTACATACTTTTGAGAATATCACCCAGGACCTGTTCCTGAGGTTGGTGGCCTATGGGAAATAGCAGTTACAGTACAGTGCTATTAAGAGGAATGGTGTAAAAGTGTTTTGGAGACAGGCATTTGTTCCTAGCTTCTGGATGGGTGAAGTGAAGGGAAAAAACAGGTGGCTTTCCAGGTTAAGACATGTTGGTTGAGACTCAAAGATCCAGTAGAAATTGCCAGTGTTAGAGTAAACATGGAGCTGAGAGAACCATGATTTTGCATAATCAGGATTGTGTGTGGCTAGAGCATATGTGAGACATAATTAGAAGAGTGGAGTCAGGTTCCTCTTTGAATACTTCCATTGAGCTTAGATTTTACTCTGAGAAGAGCTGTTGGGTTTTGGATGTGTGGAATTGATAGGCAGTCTCAAGTAAGGATGTCCTTTGCAGTAGGTAAGTCTCAAGGTAAACAAAATGGTTTGGATTCAGCTCTTAGGTAAGCTACTAGGCCAGGACGCAGATAGCCATGAAGAGAGAATGTATAGAATGAAAGGACTAAAAATGTAACTCGCGGTTAAAATTTTTACCAGCGGTATGGCTTTGTACAAATAATTTAGACTCATTGTGATTCAACTTCCTTATGGTAAAGTAGAGTACAATAGTACCAACCTCACAGAGTAGGGAATTAAGTAAATTAAGATCTGTAGAGCTCTTCTCACAGCTTTGTTCAGCACATAGTAAGTGCTCTTTGGTGGTAGCTTTTTATTTCAATGAATGGATGGAAAAAGAGGGGTCCAAGAGGAAGCACTCAGTGAAGTGGAAAATTATGAAAATCTATGGGGTCCCACAAGCTGAGGGCAGAGTTTGAGAAAGGGAGACTGTGGAAGAAAGGACTGACTTGAAGAAGCAAGTCAGATAGAAATGGAAGGAGTCCATTGGATCTAGCTATGGCTTCAAAGGAAAGGAGGACAAGAGCTACAAAGAAACTTTGAAATCTTGTGTGTGTGGGGGGGGTTAATGTGGTTCAGTGATAGAGCTTTTCTCGGCTCCAAGTTCTGCCCTCGTCACTGCAGAATAAAGCCCAAGCACAGAAATAATCACAAGACTGCTGCTGAGGCAGGCGGAGCACAACATTCCAGGCTGCCTTGCTGCTTGGCACCAGACTATCCAGGCCACACAAGTGAAGAACTTAAGCTGTGTTATTGGCAAAGAGCAGTGTTGAAGATAATATAAGGGATGGGATAAGTGATAGACACAGATTCTTGGAGGAATTGAAACAGAATTGTCAACTGTATTTCCTTTAAACACCATCTGGTTAGGATTCCAGTCAGTTAATGTAGCTATTCCAAAATGGTCCCTGGTATACAGTAACTAATATTGACTGTGTTAATAATGGGCATTAGGGTAGTTTTTCTTTTTTGTCTATTCTAAAACTTTGAGTATAATGAGCATTTGAATATTTATTAAGTACATAGCCAGAGACTAATTTACAAGTTTTCTGTCTTAGGAAAGGATTTCAAGGAAAAAAAAAATAGCACTTTTTTTTTTTTTTTTTGAGACAGAGCTTTCCTGTGTAGCATTCCTGGCTGTCTTAGACTCACTTTCTAGACCAGGCTGGCCTTGAACTCACAGAGATCTGCCTCCCTCTGTCTCTCAAATGCTGGGAATAAAGGCATGAGCAACCATATCTAGCCACACTTTGCTAATTTTATGTAAAACATTTAATTTTATTTAAAAAATAATCTGTATTAAAATCTTGAGGCATGTTAAGATGATTCATCATATCCAATATCAGATAAAACTGGTTCTGTTAAAGTTCAGCAAGTAAACAAGCAAGGGTAAAAGTTGCTTGGAAGTTTAGCTGTGATTCTCAACCTTCCTAATGCTGTGACTCTTTAATACAGTTCCTCGTGATATGGGGTCCCCTCCAACCATAAGATTATTTCATTGCTATTTTATAACTAATTTTATTGCTATTGCTATGAATTTAATGTAAATTTCATATGCAGGATATCTGATATTTGATCCCTGTGAAAGAGTCGTTTGATCCCCAGAGGAGTTGCAATCCATAGGATGAGAAGCGCTAGTTTAAAGCAAAATCTTTGTGTGCAGGAAAATCCCACGGCAGATAAGAACGTAGTTAATAAAGGACTGCAGTGAACTCTACTAATCACGGCCTTTGTTGAATTCGAGCATTAGCCAGGCATGATGGTGCATCCTTTGACCATAGCACTTGGGAGGTGGCGGCAACAGCATTGTCAGTTATATGGGAATTTGAGGGTAGCCTGTACTACAGGAAACCCCCAGGCATGATTTCTCTTCTCGTTGCTGACAGAAACAACTTAAAACAGAAAGGATTTGTTGTGGTTTATCATTCAGTGGCACAGTCCATCGTGGTGAGGAGGTCAACTTGCAGGAACTTGAAGCAGCTGGTTCATCACACTCCCAGTCAAGAAGCATAGAGCAATGAAAGCTTGTTCAGCTCTCATTCTCCTTTTTTGTTTAGTGCAGGCTCCCATTCCAGGGAGCCACTTAGAGTGAGCAGGTCTTCTACCTCACCGAGTCAGATCAAGATGTTCCCTCGAAGCTGCGCCCAGAGGCTGGACTCTCAGGCGATGCTAGATCTCAGCAAGTTGACAGTTAAGATTAACTATGTTCTCTTTTTGTTGGTTGGTTGGATTTTTCCAGACAGGGTTTCCTGGAACTTGCTTTGTAGACCAGGCTGGCCTCAAACTCAGAGCCTGCCTCTGCCTTTTGAGTGCTGGGATTAAAAGTGTGGACCACTGCCACCCTAGCCATCTCATCTTATCTGAGGGTTGGGGTGGGAGATCAAGTAGGAGAAGAGAAGAGAAGTTTGTGCTTGTTCCTAAGAAATGAGCCTCCCAAGATCTGATACTGTGTTTTAGGAAGTGTTACGAAAGCAAGGAAGGTGAGATTCAGTGTTGAGCAGTCTTTTCTCTTAGAACTGCTCCAGCCTAACTTGGACTTTTCCTGGTTGCCAGTTGCTAGTCCTGATCCTAAGGTGTGGAATGCAGACCAAGTAAAGAGTTGTCTTAAAGCCAACTTTAGATGCTGACAATGAAATAAAACATTGCCTTTTCCATTGTATATGGGAGCACTGCAAGGCCTGAGAGGAAGACCAGGGGGTAAAAGCAAATGATTTCTGTCTGTTCTCTTTAACTAAAAGGTGTTCTGAGTGGATTGTAATGACTCAGTGGAAGATTTGTGTTACTCTGAAGCTGCTTAGTCTAAAGTTTTTATTTCTGAAATGAAATACTTTTGGGACCATTTGCAGCTCTTCCAATTTGTTTTTGGATAGCTCCTATCTCCACAGAGTTTCTGTGTCTTCCCATTTTCCGTTCCAGTTGAGGAGATACACTGAAGAAGAAAGGGAAAACAGAAGCCTCCCCTCTTCAGTCATTCCTCCCCATCCTTGCCATGCACCAAGTCTTATGCTGAGTGTCCGTAATACAAAGAATGAAGAGGGCCTCCAGCGAGCTTTCACCTGCCCATAAGCAAAACACTGTGAAGTAAAATGTCTTCTTTATTAGGAAAAGCTGGGGAACTCTGCTCTGTGTCTAACCTCTGGGAAGGTTGAACAGGTTCCCATTCACGTCGTGGACTATGGCATCACAGAGTCACGTGGAACAGGCACATTGGCACTAATTGGAGAGCAGGAGGCGGATGTTCCCAGCAATATGCTGTGCAGACCGTTCACCACAGCCTTCAGCATGTAGCCTCCTGATATAAGTTGCTATTTTTAGAAATGAAGAACAAATGGATGCAAAGGAGCATGAGTTATGGGAACCATTGGCTCTGTCCCTGCTTTTTACTTTAAAGCATGGTACACTCTGGCTAGGAGAGTTGCCAAGAAACTGATTACCAATGTATAGCTGTTGATAGTTACTGTTCCTGGAACTTGGTCAAAGGACCATGTGGTTTCCCAAGGACGCTGGGATTATTACTGTTTGCTGGAAAGTAAGAGGTGAATAAAAACAAGTGTAGATGTTGGGTGGTGGCGGTGCATACCTTTAATCGCAGCACTCCAGAGGCAGAGGCTGGCCCACTTCTGTGAGTTCAAGGCTAATCTGGTCTACGTAGTGAATTCTAGGACAGCCAAGGCTATGTAGAGACCCTGTCTAAAACCAAACCAACCAAAAAGAACAAACCCCCCAAAAAAACAAGTGTGTTCAATATGATGTGGCAGAAAATGATTGATTCAGTTCTAACTTCATAATTAGGTAAAAACATTGTAGGCTAAAGTTCCCTCTCCGCACTGCATTAACCATTTTTCTATGATCCAGTCTAGTTTTAAAATTCCCTAATTTTTTCAATATTAATGTGAAAAGCTACATAGCAAGCACAGAGTTTGACAATGAGGGTTTATAGCGACATTAATCTTCTGCCCATTTTGTCCTTAGGTTCAGTGCCATACAGTGTGCAGCTGCAGTCCCCAGAGCTCCTGCCGAGTCCTCAGCTTCCAGAAAGTCGGAGCACTCAAATCTTCAGGCAGCAAGTGAGGCACCAGCCGGTGAGCTGACCACCAATGGCCATGGCCCACCCGCCTCCAAACAGGCGTCCCAGCAGCCCAAAGGGATTATGGGAATGTTGGTCTCTAAAGCTGCTACTAAAACCCAAGACACCAACAAGGAAACCAAAACAGAGAGCAAAGAAGTAACAAATGTAAGTTCTTTACAGTAGGCCTTTTTTTATATAACAGAATTGGAATCCAGGAAGGCCTACACAGCTTCCATGCTCGTTTATTTGTATAAGGGTCCCGCAGTCAGTTAGGAGTTTTCTACTTTAGTTTGAACATGAAGAATTATTTGAGGTCTTGCTATCAGGTCCAGGCTGGCCTCAAACTCAGGCTCCTCTTCCAACTCTGCCTCTCCAGTGTTGGGAAGAAGCCTGAGCTACTGTGCCTGATGTAGTTTGGACCGTATTTTAGTTAATGTTTAATATCTCTTCTGATAGTCCTTTTTTCACCCATAATACTCCTCCCCAATATTGGACTCTGTATAAAATGCTGAGACCTGGCTTGTACAGGAATAAGATTTTTGTGACAGCCATTGAAATAATGTACATGAAAATCACCCTGAAAGACTGCGTTTGAGGAATTCTGTATTAGTAGTGTGACGTTTGAGAACATCTAGCTGGGGTTTTGCCATATGTATCTTCCTTCCTGGAATATTTGACATTTGTGTTCTGTTTTATGCTTTTTTTTTTTTCTTGTCCTCGTTATCCATTCGTTTCTCTTTGCTTTTTATTGTTTAGTAATCTGAACTAATTTAAGGGCGTTAAGAAAAATAACTATATCTTGGTTTGGTGGTACATGCCTGTTATCTCAGCATTTAGGAAGTTGAGGCTGCACAAAGAGACTCAAAAAGAAAATAAAAGAAAAATATAAAGACACTGCCTTAAAAATTCAGAAAAGTACAGTTACTGTTGTTACTACTAATTCTTCCTGTCATCATTATTTTCTGCTTTGGCAAAGTGGAGGGAAGGCAGAAAACAGACAGAATTGAATTCCTTCTGTGCACTGACAGTCTGATCTTTGTGTAAAGCCTCTCATCCGTTCTGTGGGAGTCTTAAATGTGTATGCTAAACTAGAGCCTAGACTTGTAATGCGCCTGCGGGTCATACTACTATTATATGATAGGTCCAGGATTCGGATCCACTTCTGATCATTAAAAATGCTTTACCCTCTTTCCCATTGTTTATCATACCACTTCTGATTCAATTCTTTTAAGACAAATAGTTTTTAAATGTGCTCAAGGAAAACTCAGATGTATTCATAAATAATTTGTAAAAACAAAGCAAACTTTGGGAATTAGCAACAGATACTGTTTGGTGGTATGGTTCCTTTCTATGTTCTTGTAGCTAACATCTGCACATTTGCACATATATAGAGCTGGTGCTGTTAATACAGCGTTGGTACTGTCAAGGCGGAACGCTTTGTTTTGTGACAGTTCCTCACCTGGCCCATGCTGGCTTTGATCTTGCTGTGTAGCTGAGGATGACCTTGAACTCTGATTCTCCAAGTTCCACCTTCCTTGTTATGGAATTACAGTCTTGTATCATCATGCCTGGCTTTTAATATGCTCTGTTGCTAGAGATTGATTGAGGCCATGGTACTTCAAGAGCAACCTAAACGTCAGACAAAATTAAAAACTCTGTTTTCTTTTTTATGATTTTAGGCATCTTCATCTGGAGGCAAAGCACCAGGAAAAGGGAATGTGATGAGCAACTTTTTTGGAAAAGCTGCTTTGAGTAAGCGTGTTCTTAATTTCTTTGAACGCAGATGAATGTTACTGTAGTGACATGTGCCCAGGGTGGAGGCCTCTAGTCTGATGTTTGCACGTCCAGGCATTCCTGGTTCATGACAAATTCACAGAGAACTGATCGATGTATTGGTGAAAATAACTCTTAGAGGGTAGTTTATATTATTTCTGCTTTCAGTTCCTGCATTAGGAAAAAAAATAAAGTAATCCCTTCCTGGAGCATTTGAAAATGGGTAATTAAAATGAGAGAGTAGCTGCCCAATAGCAGAGATGCTGGCGTCATTGTGCTTGGCATAACCCTTATTACTACTGTCTCTCCAGGGACCACAAAAATAAAGACTTTTACTTTCTTAAATTAGTTTTTAAGCTCAAAGCACTGAATTAAATGTAAATGTGAATATAGGCAGTAATAACCAGGCTTTTTTTTTTTTTTTTTGAGAAAGGAAAGATCTCTGTTATTTAAAGATCTCTTAATGGAAAGAGCCAATAGTTACATATTTCTATACGTCATATATCAAGTGTTCGTCTCCTGGGCGTGTGTGTGACAGATGGCAATAAGAATGTAGGAACCGCAGGGTAACACACACATTCTAGCAGCACTGGTTCTACAGAGATCTGTGGCCTTGTGTTGCATGCCTGTCCAAGCAAAATCACTCTGAATTCTGTTCTTCTGTGATGGCCAGATTAGTACTTGGAGAGTGGTGGGTGTTTTCCTTGTTGTGGAGGCTCTCAGAAAAGGATGTTTTTTGTGTTGTGAACATATAGAAGTTATCCAGAAACATGCTTTGGCGGTGGTGCTGGAACAAGTGTACGGGAGGTTCCTCCTCCTGTGCACACGTCGAGTCTGGCTGGTGCTGGGACACTGTATTCAGTCTGAGACCATTTCTTAACAGTTTTGATGCTTTTGTTGTTATTGTGGAAGTGTTTGTAACCTTAAGCTCCACTGAAGAATTTTAATTATTTAAAACTGTTTTTGCTTATTTGTGTGTGTTTGTCTGTGGAGATATGTTCACATGAGTACAGTTGACCATGAAGCCAGAAGAAGGTACAGGAGCCCCTGAAGGTTGAAGCATTGAATCTGCCATTGCACTAGTGAAGTCTATCCTTTATGTTTCCACACAAACCCTCAAAAATATGAATAGATTGCATTTAACGTTCTGATCCATTATCTCTACTACCAAAGACTATACATTCTTTTAAAAACTATTGTACTAACCTGCATGTATCAACTGAGACTAAGGTAGTTTTCCACATGGTAGATGGGTTAAGCAGTTACAGAACAGGTAACCCAAAATGCTTATTGAAGGACCGCCTGCTGTATATAGGTTTCCAGTTGTATATTGTGACTTTGCCTATAAAAAGCCATCAGTGGATATGCACGAGGCTAGAGTATGCGTTACTGTATTTTCGGCTGGCTGGGTCCTTTCTGACCAGCATGGCAGCTTAGGTGTGTTGTGTTTCAGCTTAATATAGAGACCTCCTGGGTTAGGAGTTGAGCTAACTAAGGCCCATATCCAACTCTTACTTTTCCTCTCAGTGATACCTTGGGTAACTTGATTAACGTTTGCACTTGATAGTAGTTTTATAAATATTATTCCAACTCTCACAGAGAAAGATGACTTTTGGACTTGCCCAGAGGGAAGGATTTTAGTAAATTCAGCTTTACCATTGATGGTGGTATTGAGATAGGAGTATCTAGGTATTAAAAGGTAGGATACAGGACTTAAAGAGATGGCGCAATGATTTAAAAAAAAAAAAAAAAGCACTGCTTGCTCTTCTAAAGACCTGGGTTCAATTCCCAGTATTCAAGAGGCAGCTCACAACAATCTATAACTGTGCCAGGGATCTAATGCCTTCTGCCTTCCACAGGCACCAGGCATACGTGTGGCACACAGGCATACATGCAGACAAAATATCCATACAAACAAAATATATATAATTTAAGGTAGAATATAAGATGTTGCTACGAATGCAGCTGTCACCCATTGTTAAGCTGTACTCTTGAACATGACAACCTGCACCTTTGTTTTCATGAGATATTTTACAGAGTTGAACTTAGGGGCTAACAAGCCTGACAACCCAAGTTTGATCCCTGCTGTCTGCATGATAGCAGGAGAGAACCTTCACATATATACCATGGCATACACAAACCCATTATACATGCAATAAATAAATAGATGTAATCTTTTTTTTTTTTTTTTAATTAAAAACCCAAAAGCTGAATTTGGTATTTTTAAGGCTTGTGTTCGGTATCATATAGAGCTGTGACATAATGAGTGATTAGAGGAAAGCAGAAATAAAGACTATGTATGTTTTCTTTATCAGCTGTGCGCCCTTTTAGGACAGGGGTGGTTTTTTTATCCCTTGCTCCTAATGTTACCTGTCACATAGTGGACTGACAAAGAATGATGGATTAATATTGTATGATGGGTTATGTATGTCTGCTATACTTTGCTGTAGATAAACTGAAAATCAGTTTGGATTCAGAACAAGCAGTGAAAGAAGAGAAGATGGTGGAGCAGCCTCCAGTGTCTGTCACTGAACCAAAGCTGGCAGCTCCCACAGCTCTGAAGAAGTCCAGCAGAAAGGCAGAGCCTGTGAAGATGCAACAGAAGGAAAAAAAATGGTAGGAAAATTTTGTTCCTTGGAGGAAGGGCAGTCTTGTAGAGGTGAGGTGGTCTGTTGGGCTTTCTCAGCAGGCAGTTCTCAGCCCAGCATTAAGTCCTGCTTACTGCCTTAGGGATGTGGCTGTGCAGCTAGAAGGAAGAGAAAAGCCCCACAGCTCATCCAGTGAGGCAGGACTGGAGGCAGCTGGTTTGAGTGAGGTAGGAGCCAAGGCTACATTTTGTCCCCATGGAAGCAAATGGATCACCTTTGCCCCCAGACTTAGTTTAAATGTGTAGACACTGTGTAAGTGTGCCTCTGTGTGTGTGTTTCACATCAAATTACCCAGTGAGAAGTTACTGTTTCCAGTCCAGTTTAAGAGAAGAACGTCTTTGTTTTCTTTTTATATCAATGAGTTTATTTTTCAAGTGGTAAAATGTAATTAGAAAAGAAAATAAAAAGCACACAAGCTGTTAAAAATGGATCCAGGAGTTTGAGACACTACCTCATAGCTGGTAGGAATTAGTCTGTTGAAAGAAATTTTAAAGGACACTGTCAGCACTGATAGGCCCACAAAGAACCAACTTTTGTGGTAAAGTTGGAGCAACAAAATGGTGACATTTCAGAGGGGGAAGGCTCTGTCCAGCGGGCCTTACCTCCCGGGAACACATGATATACATGGATTAAAATATCCCCAACCGCGATCCCAGCGCTCCCTGCTGGAGGCTGTACCGGGCACGCACTGAGCACTTCACACCAATAGCAGGTTAAGTGTAGGGATTTAATAGGTGGCCTTTACAAGGCTGCAAATGCTTTTTTCCGCTCCGGGTCTGCCGAGAGGCTGTCACTCGCTGGTTTTAAATTTTAACATGCTTTGTCTACCTTTTCTGAGGTGGCTCATATACTCTTCCTGCTAAAATGGTGGATTGTACTGGTTGACATGAAAATGTTAAGCCGGCCTTGCATTCTTTGGATTAGCTCCCGGGCTGTACTTACTGTTCTTATACACTGCTAGGTCAGTTGATATTACCCTGGAGGGAGGGGGTTGTTCTATATTTTTGAGGACTGCAGGTAAGCTGTTTTCTTTCCTGGTAATTGGCTAGTTTTAGTATCAAACTTGTGGTAACTTCGTAAGTTAAGAAGAGTTTCCCATTTTCCAAACGAGTTTGTGAATTTTATTATTATTATTATTATTATTATTTTACATTTATTTATTGTGGGGTGGGGGTGTATGTTTATGCACAGAGGACATACTTGGGGGAGTCATTTTTCTGTTTCCACCATGTAGGGCCCTGGGATAGAACTTGGTTCAGTAGATTTGTCGCCAAGCACCTTGATCTGTTGAGCCATCTCTAGCCCTATGTAGATATTTCTAATACATTTAATATATGATAAAATCTATTTGTGAATCTGGGCCGGATTTCTTTTATAGGATTTTTATTTTTGTGTGTGAGAGATTTTTTAAGTAGTGTTATTCAAATTTCCTAGTTCTTTTTTGGATCCGTTTTGATTAAGTTGTGCTTTTAAAGGAATTTATTTCCTCTAAGTGCTTGAGCTTATTAGAGTTGTTCATAATCTAGCCTTGTGTTGGAGTATTTATAGACTGTATAGTTATGACTGTAGATTTCTTTATTCTCTAATTACCACTTAGAAATAACATGTTTTTCCCCCTTTTATAAAAGGCTTATTAATCTTTTCTCTTTACTATAACAACTTTAGACTTTGTTAATTTTTTTCTATTTCATTGCTTTCTGCTCAGATGTTTATTTCCTTTGGCTTATTCTATGTTTATTTTATTCTTTTCCTAGCTAAAGTAGGAAAAAATGTTGATGTTCAAAATTAAATATGACATAGGTTCTCAATAACAAAGACGATGGTTTACATGTATTTGACTCTTAACACACAATATGCCCCTAAATTATTTATTGATGAAATGAACGCTGTAATGGAGAAAGCAGACCGAAAAGCTAAATAATGTCAAGCCAGAGTCTGGGTTTTTACTACATCATTAGAATGACTTTACGGTCTTGCCTAGGCCTTTGCTCACCTTGTCCTCTCACTTTAGAATAGTTGTCTTCCCTTCCCACCTGTCGAATGTCTACTCCGCTTTTAACCGTCGTGTCCCACAGTGTTACTTGTTCATTAAATTTTATCACGTTGTGTAATAGCTAGTGCAGTTGGCCAGAGCATGTTTATCTTTGACGCAGATTTCCCTATGTGGCCCAGGCTGGCCTCAGCCTTAGAATCTCTCAGCTGAAGTTATAGGCATGTGCCTGCCAGAGCTTCTTGAGAACAGCATTTCTTTCCTGGTTTTTGCATTATGATTGTTTAGCTGCTTATTTAATGTGTGTTAAAAGACTAAAAGGCCAGTTGGAGGTGTGGGGGAAGGCATCTAGAGGACGCTAGATAAACTGGCCGATAGAAATTGGGGAAATATTTCATTCTGGATAGAAATTGGGGAAATACTTTATTCTGGCCACCCTGTAAAGTGATGTAGTTGTGGATATAACAGTATATATCTCCAAAGAATCAATCTTCCCACTGGGCACGGTGTTATACCACTTGGGAGGCAGAGGCAAGAGGATCTCTGTGAGTTCAAGGCCAGTCTGGTCTACATAGGGAATTCCAGGACAGACAGCACTACATAGAAACCCTGTGTCAGCTGGGAAGTGTAATACACGCCTTTAATCTCAGCACTCAGGAGGCAGAGGCGGGTCATCTCAGGGTTAGAAGCCAGCCTGGTCTACAAGCAAGTTCCAGGACAGCCAGGGCAACACAGAAACTCTGTCTTGGAAAAACCAACCAACCTAGAAACAAACCAACCCCCCTGTCAAACAAACAGAAAAGGATTTAGTCTTTCCTTGTTTGTTATTTTCTGCCTCTGGAATCACGACTGTGAGCGCTAAAAGACGCTGCATAGGAACATGTACATACTTCAATATACAAATACTTCTTGTTCTGTTTTGTCCTTAATTTATTCCTGGATGGCAACAGGGGGAAGCGAGTAGACTTATCTGATGAGGAAGCAAAGGAAACGGAAAACCTGAAGAAAAAGCGAAGAAGAATCAAGCTTCCTCAGTCCGATAGCAGTGAAGATGAAGGTAGACATTGCTATTAATTTTTGTTAGGGGGATCATTTCGTGGTTCATGCGCAAGGACCTAAAAATGTCACTTACTATGGGCTAATGAGAGCAGTACTCCTAGCAATGATAGGATATTTCTCGTTGAAATCTACTTCAGTCCTTTGATCAGAATAGTGATCGTTTGGTAACTTGTGAAAAATAAACGAAACAGAGAAAGTGTGCATACTGTTGCACATGCTGAGACTTTTTTTCCCCCCTCTTTAAGGCTGGTATTTCTTTGGCTGTTCATATGCTGCATATTCTAGAAAAACTAATCAGTAAAACAGTAAAGCTGAAAGACCATAGTGCTGCTCTTGAAAGGGGGTGCCACTGTGGTCCTTCCAGGGTCAGGTATGGGCAGTGCCGTCAGGCAGCAAACAGAGCACACAGGAGTCTCTTACAGGAAAATGACGACGCTTTTAAAACAAGTACCAGGTACTTCCAGTTTTTAAAGTGCATGTGTAGTGTAGGTGTTCGCTTACAAGTTTGTCATGCGGTGCTCAGAAGAGGGCATTAGATTCCCTGGAACTGGAGTTACAGGTGGTGGTGAGCCGCCAGGTGGGTGCTGGCAGTCAGACTCGGGTCTTCTGGAAGAGCAGCCAGTGCTCTTATCACTGAGCCATCTCTGAAGCCTCTCTATTAAGTACTCTTAGGAACCAAGGTCTTACCAAATCATGTAAAGTATATGGAAAGAAGCTAAAGGGAAAGTGCTTGGGTGGCTTGCGCTATCAGGAGAGTGTGCTGAGAGAATGGGGCTACAGCTGGAGCTATCAGAGGCAGTTTCCAAGAGTTAAGGTATAATGTATCTGTCATTTTACACAATTGGAAGAGACCCAGCATCTTAGAAACTCGTGGACAGTATAAATAAATTGATTACAGAGCGTTAGAGAAGAATGACTAATGCAGAAGGGGCCTGCTGAGCTGTCAAAAGCCAAAACTAAAGATGCAAGAGTCTTTCTAAGGAACAGCCACGGGAGCACCTGAAAGAGCAGTAGAGGCTCCACCTAAAGGGCTCTGACTATGCAAATGAATGTAGAGCTAGAAATGCAGAAGGGTGAGCGGACCTAGAAACTGGTGCCGAGAGCCTGGGTCTGTCTGTTAGACCCATTTTCTCTGGGTGTGGAGACTCCCTAGTCATGGGTAGGTGTTAAGGATCACAGCCTCTGATATTCTGTGAGGGAAGCAGCCCCTTTCAGAATGTGTGGATTTTAATGTCTCTTTAAAGCAAGCCAGGCCAGAGCATGGCATCCCAGAGGGGAGTTGTTATGTATTGTCAATTTGTACCATTTATGACAATAAATGAAAGAGATTACTGAAAAGAAAATTCTAGAGCATATGGATGAAATAAAGTTCACCAGGAAACACCTTTCCAGTTAGGAATTGAAATACATGAAACTATGTGGGTACATGGGAAAATAATTAGGAGGTAAACTTAGGAAAATGTGATAACTAGAGCGGTCTCCCGTTTACCAACTGCAGAAGCAAACTGGGGAGAAGATTCCGGAAATACTTTGAAGCCGAGAGCTTAATGTTCATTGAAAAGAGAAAACTTAGGGGTTTGGGAAATAGGTCTATCAGCAAGCGTCTGCCTCACAAGCATGAAGATCTTACCTGTCACCTGCGTCAAAGGCACACACTTAGAGCCATGCTGTCTGGGCAGTCAGTTTAGCCTAGTGAGCAAGACAAGGCCTGCAAGTCCTGAAGGACAGCGTCTGTGCCTGAGCCTCCACACGCATGCAAGCATGCACACCTGCACATACATGAATGTGCACCGACTCCTCCCACTCACAGAGCTAACACTGATCGTCTAGTGTTATTGAAAGTGCCAGCTCTGAACTGAGTTCGTAGCCCAGAGAATAATAATACCCATGGGCCATCAGAAATGGGTCTGTGGTTGCTTAGTTGGGAAAGGAGTGTAAAGAAATATGATCGAAGTGAGCAGCATGTGACAACAGGTGACAGATCAGAGCCCCTCAAGTTCTTTTCTCTGGCAGAGATCAGTTTTGGCATCTGGCTGAACCATTTTCTTCTGAAATTTCTGTCTAAAATCTAGCAGGATTTTACGTTGAATCTTTATGCAGTCTTTAACTTTTGCTTGTCTTCCATTGATTATACTGCCTCGACCTGTGTCTCAGGCTCCTCATTAGTAGGTGTGCTGCAAGCATGGGGCATGGCACGGGCTCTAGTCTGAGAGACCTGGCTTTGAGCCTTCCTGCTTTCTAGCTGACGGCAGGCAGAGACTTAGCTTCCGTGTTTACTCCCTCAACGCGGCAACATCACCACAAGCTATAGCTCTTTGTGGCCATGAAGACAACACATCAGAAACATCAGAAACGCCAAGACTGCGCCCGACACACAGTCGCTTTGACACACATTGTGCTCTCCCCACTCCCTCTGGCTGGCCCGGAGTGTTCAGTGTGTTCAGCCGTGACAGACACCTTTGTAAGAACCTCCTCAGCAAAGGCTGTCCTGAGGGTCCCCTGGAAGTGTGGTGAGCACTCTAGTAGTTCTGCATGTTTAAAAGAAATAACATGAATACGTGTGTTGCTAGGAAGAAATAGTTTTTATGGCTGTGTTAGGTACTTGTTAACAGTTTCAGTCCTTGCAGGTTGTTTGTGGAGACTATTAAGCACATGACACACATCGTTCTTTTAGGTAAGGATGGGTATTATAAAAATATATATCGGGTCTTAGGAACCGGTGATTGCTTTCCAGGAATTGGAATGACCAGTTTCTGCCAGAAGACTCTTGACAAACAAGTGGCTACGTTGCTGGTTCGCTGGAATTAGTCTTCCCACAGCTCTCATTCTGTTCCAGCAAAAGCTGCTTTCCTGAGCTGCTGCTTTGCCACTTGAATGTTTCTCATCGACTACAGATCGAGCTCAGATACACTCGTGCACAAAGCATCCTTTGTATTTACGTCAGGAAGAGTGTGTTGAGTCAGAATGCTTGGCTTAATGGGAAAGACTGAATGTGGGCAAGTTTTTAAAAAATTTCTTTGAACCTCAGTTATATGAGACAAGTAGTGATTTGTGAGTTATTACGAGAATGAGTGGTTAATGTTTATAGAGTAGAAAATGTTGGTTGTTTATCCTTCCTTAAAATATTTCAGTTTAAACACAGTCTACATATACACAGTTTTAAAGTCAGATAAAACAAAGTTTATAATGATAATCCTACCATCTGAATCACTGAGCTGACTTTTGTTGTCAGCGTGCTCCCATCTGCCTTCCATCTCTCAGGATGTGTTGAAATCTTTTTATTCCTCTGTTCTCTTCTCTTCCATGGAGATTATGCCATTTTATTATTGTATGATTCTTTGGGAGACGGGCAAGTGGAAAGGAGGAAGGGGAAAGTATCTTCGATCTTTCTTCTCTTGACCTGGATATTCCTCACCCCGAATTTTATTCAGGAAGTGCTTGTTCTCCTTGACTTAAAGCAAACACAGTTACTGTTGCTGTGTGTTCAGTGCCAGGACAACTGTGGCATCCCTGCCTCTTTGGACTGTGAGTCTGAGGTGAGACATAGGTAAACAGTTGCCTGCAGGTGCCATTGGAATTGTTTCCTTGGGTAAGCCGTGTTGTTGGAGAACTGAAAGTAGAGCACAAATACCCACGTTCATCACTTAAGTATTCAAAATTCCTTTTCTGGTAGACTTTCCTTCCTTGCTACGTAGACTTTCCTCCAGCCGCTGTGGCCCAGCTTTCTAATTAGCCATTACTTCAGAACACTGAGTTCTTGGTTCTGGGCTATGACACTTCTCTTGCTTAGGCTCCCATCATGTACTGGCTTCATGGAGCGAGCTTCATAGCTAGACTGAAACGCACTGCTTTCCTTTTGTAGTGAGCTTGTGGAGTTAGGGGCCCATTTCATACTTGAAGTGTCTCATTGCTTTATTCTGGCTCTTACTCTTTTTCACCTCTTTAGGTCTTTTCGGCCACGAAGCCCCCATTGTCATAATTTTAATCACTGACTTAATCAGGAGAAATTCAGATCCAAGATTTGTGCAAAGAATTTGAACATAGCCAGAAGATTCAGGGAACAAGTGAAGCCAAGCATCCACTCACGCCACAGCCAGCAGCTTCCTTGTGATTAAGCAGCAGGTTGGGGATAGGGGTTTAGCACAGTGGGAGGGTGCTTCCCTAGTAAGTTCAAGGCCTTGGTTTGAAACCTCAGCTTGGGGTGGGGGAAAAAAAAAGTAACAAGCAGTAGGTTTGCTGCAGCTCCTCCCATCCTCTGATGACCTTCTTGTGGACCTCTTTACCGAAAACACTGGACTCCCTCCCGTGGCACTCCATTGTCAGATAACCATTTCCACAGCCTTACTTTCTGCCCATTCTGTGTGTGGCAAACCAAGGCTTCTCAGTGGCGAACTCACTAGAAATAGTCCCATAGAAACTACTAATCAGGTTAGGTCGTTGGATATTTCATGGAGATCAGTTTCAAAGGTGATTGTTCCCCAAAGCCATGCCCTTACCGCCAGCTGGATAATCCAGGTCTAATAGTCATCCTCTAATCACAGCTGCAGATACGCTGCTGTGAGCCCTGAGTAGAGCAGGCTGCCTCCACTTCCTCCTCCTCATGAATGGCAAGAGCACGGATGCTTGGCTTAGGAAGGCTGTGAACTCACATTGATGGGTTTAAAACCTGTTGCTATGAGTTGTATGAGCCTTTGTCAAGTAAAGGAATCTCCCGGAACCTCTGTTTATTCAGCTATGTTATAGGAGTAAAATCTGACTCCTGACGTGATCAGTATCTGTCAACCAACTTCATGCTCTGATCTTACTGTAATAAAACACTTAGCTAAGATAATCTCTAAGGTATTGCCAACTTTATAAACTCTTTATTCTCCACTTGTAATTATGTAAAATCAGTGTGTACTGTAAAGTTACGTCTGTTAACTTCAGATTCCTTGCTTTTCGTGAATTACTGCTTACAAAATATGCCCTTTGATAACCGGAAGTTTCAAGGCAGATGCGGTGGAGAAGACATTGTGCTGGTTAGAGCTTGTTCTCTTCATGAAGTTTGTTCATTTTCCCAGTCTTTCCAGACTCTCCTGAGATGTATGAAGCACACTCACCATCTCCACCTCCTGCATCTCCACCTCCTGATCCTGTGCCAAAAACTGAGCCTGCTCCTCTTAAGGTAAAGCCACCAGAGTGTTCTGTCCTGTGTGTCTTTTCTCTCTCAGGAACCTACTATGCTGAGCCATGTGTGATTTTTCTCTGTTTCTCCAGTGCTAGTAGTTAGCTCTTGTATCATGGTGCTCTTATCCAGGTTGGCCAGGTTGACACAACTCTCTTCTCACCTGAGGTGACCCATTGCTACAGGGCATGGCCTTAGGAAAGCTGCAGAGGTGGCTCAGAGTTAGCTTGGGGCAGCTTTTTGGTGTTCTGTTCACCATCAGGGCTGCTGTGCTACACAGCCGTAGTTAGAATTGGGCAAAAGGAGGCTCTGCCTGCACCAGGGCAAATTATGAAGGATAAAAGGAAACAAGACTCAGATTTATTCTTTAGGGAAAGGACTTGATGAGAAAAACCACAGCAAACAGCGACGTGCAGTTCTGAATGCTCTTTAGCTGTGGCTTGTCTGTGTTAGCATGGGTGGTGAAATGTAGAGATGAATGTTGATAAGCCTCCTTTTCTTTGTAACCATTAGTTTTCTTTAATTCATTCTGTTAAGACTTCTGTAAATCTTGTACTATTATATCATGGCCAGAGGAATGGGATGAAAGAGACAGTGGAGATAAAAGGAAACTGACAGTAGCAATACGTGCTTCTGGTGTAACTAGTTGGGTATAATGTTCAAATGCCAAGGCTGAACAAAGCAAGTAAGCACTGCATGGCTCATACTGAGAACCCCTGAGAACATCTCAGCCCCGGCTTCCTGGAAAACCCTTAGAGAAGCTGACTGCAGTGGAAGGCTTTCCCTGTCTCTCTCTGCCACAGAATTCTTAACCTGTTTGTCTTTTTTACCAAGAGCACAGCTCTTTCCTAAGCACGCTGCTTTTCTTTCTGTACACAGGACGACCCCAGGCATGTGCATTATGTAAGCATTACGCCTGTGCCACGGGGCTGTACTCCTTAAAGTGTGGAGTTCCTCTTTCCACTTTTTATCATAGTGGCGTGTTAGGGGGTGGTTTTAGAGATTCAGAATCTCTTATTTTTTTTCTATAGCTTTCCAGGTCAACTTAATATTGTTATTTTCTGATCTTTTAGCGTTCAAGTGGAGAAAACAAAAGAAAACGAAAGCGTGTCCTGAAATCTAAAACCTTTTTGGATGAAGAAGGCTGCATGGGTAAGACAAATGTGTGCCATCAGGGGCACCGGAGTCCGCTGGGGAGTGGTCTGTCCAGATGTGGATGCTCATGGGACTTAGCCCGTGGCCGCTGCTGCTTCTGGTCGGTGGCCCGCAGCTGGGGCACAGAGCACGAAGAACACTGCGGTGGAGTCAACAACTGGGCGTTTGTGTGGGCCCTACAGCATGAAATGAAGCTCTGGGGGGGGGGTCAAAGTCATGTCATCTCAGCTGGGGATCTTTTTGATCTGTGGAGTGGAAGGGAAATACCTCTTGCCTCCTGGTGGGGTCTTTGTGAAGATTCAGATGAGGTATCAACACTGTCTGAAACACTGAGAAACACGTTTTAAAAGACTGTAGTGAAAGGAAAGCTTCCCCAGTGTTTAGTCTCTGGAGAGAGTCAAGCCTCTGGTGTCCAGTCCCATTCATTCTTAGGAGAGTATGATTTGATCTCCTGCTTCCTGTGTGTTCCTCTTTGTGCCAGGTCAGCCTCTTGCCACGGTTGAACAGTCTTCGGTGGGGCTTTTGGGATACAGCACTTGCAGCCTGTTGGCATGCTCAGATTCCAACACCATGCTCTCCTGTCTGGAAATAGTATGGATTTGGGCTTATAAACTTGTGGTCAGTGGAATATAGATAATTCTTTCTCCTTTCTCATGGCCCCGGCCACAAAGTAGATCTCCTAGAGAAGGTTTTAATGCCTTTTGTTGTTCTTTTTTCAGACAGGGCTTCTCTGTGTATCCTGGCTGTGCTGGAACTCACTCTGTAGACCAGCCTGGCCTTGAACTCAGATCATCTGTCTCTGCCTTCTAAGGGCTGAGATTAAAGGCCTGTGCTGCTGCCACCACCAAGTGGCCCTATCTTTTTTTGATGTTCCTTTACTTGTTCAAATTTCTGTCTTTAAAAGATTGATTGGCTCTGCAGAATCAGCTCTTCCTCGGCTGGGTGCTTATTAAAGATCATGGAGACACTGTGATGGTTACATGCCCTATCCTACTACCCCCACTTCCTGTTCTGCTGATGCATTCGTCACTGTGACCATCATGCATAATTGGGGAGGAACATTCTTTGCATGTGGCAGTACTCTCTTGATGCTACTTTTCTTGAGAATCTGTGCATTCTGAACCTTGGTATGTTTTTTTATGATTTTTTTATTTTTTTTTTATTTTTTTTTTTGCTTTTAGTATTTTAATATAATTAGAATGTGTTAGCTATTGCACACACACACACATATATATATAATTGAATTAAAAAGACAAAAACATCAGTGCCAGTTTTTTTTTTCTTCTTACTCTAAAAGAAGAAAGTGAAGGATATTTTTATGAGAGCTCATTAGGAATCTATGGCTAATCATTTATTTCTTTGTTTTGAGCCCTCAGGTTTTGAGCAGGTGTAGAACCTGGGCTTGTTTGTGAGTCTTTCTCCATACGGGACTGTTAACAGGCTTAGCGGCAGCGATGAGAGCTGCTCACATAGCACCTTCGTTTGTAAGGTTTTTAGTTTAAGGGCAGCAGAATGAACCTTGGCTCTGGTTACTGACAAAGGCTGTGTTTTCCTCACTCTGCTTCGACTGCCAGATGTACCGGCACAGGGGCTTGCCCTGCCCTTGCTAGATTTTTTTCCCTGTGGGTTTGTAGTATGGACTGGCATTGGGCTTTGAACTAGGTTGAGGTGAATTTCTGATCAAGGAATGTGTTTCTGAGAGCTAAGAAGCCGAATGGAATGTTGTCCATACAGAGCAGGCTTCTTGGAATGGCAGCTAAGGAAAGTGGCACATTTAGCTAACATAGAGGTGCTGTGTTTTGAAGTTCAGATCTCCTTTGTCCTGTAGTTTGAAGTAGCTACAACTTTGACTCTAGAAATGCCCCTTTAAGATTTTTACACCAACTGTGCTGTTCAAGGCATTTGGTTGGTACAGCCTGGCTGGTGTTTAACTTTCCAAACAGTGTACCACACGACGTCAGCCACAACACAGCCAGTGGTTTCACCAAGAAGTAATGAAATAACAATCCTGAAATATGATAGTGTAGTCATGTTGCCATTTGAATAGAGAATATGGCTTACGAAGTAACAGGGGCTTACTACCAACTAGAAGTCATTTCCTTTCTACAGAGGGCTCTTCAGATCTTGCTAACATATAAGTCAATAACAGCTCGTAATTTTGTCTCGTGAATTGAGTTGTATAATACATTTGGCATAGGGCATGTTGGGGATAGAGGGTGTTCTGAGATTGTGCTTGCTAAATTACAGCTATTCCATGGGAATGCCTCACTAGTCTTTTCAAAAAGATTACAGATTTCTCTAATTTTACTAGCTATGTAAAGTACCTGAAAGTCTGGCTAAAATTGGAATTCTTCTGCATTCCTCGTCTTTCTCTTCTCCTTTCTTCCTTTGTAGGCATGGTCTCACCATGTAGCTTAGCTGGTCTCATCAGGGCTTTTTGCCAGTCACCAGGTGCACAGATGTCAGGTGTTTGCAGTCACCTGCCTGAGATGCTGCATTTCTAACCAGAGCGCCGAAGAGCCCAAATCCTATAGCCCAAGTTACAGTTTTAAAGCTTGTGTCATCAAAGTGGGTCTCAGTTCTTGGAAGTAAAAACAAATCCTAAGACCTCCATGTGGAGATAATTGGTGGGTTTGCAGCCGAGCAGGGATTAGGTGATGTGGCTGAAGGATGTTCTTCAGAGGCCACTTAACGTCCAGCAGAGCAAACGGCAGGGAAAGAACACTGAAAAGTATTTACCAAACACTGCTGGGGTCATCCATATATGCTGAGGGTCAGTGTGCTCTGCATTTTAATGGAGAGAGGGATATTGATTCATCAAGTGTCACCCAGACCAACAGTGTTTGTGTCATATGGGAATGTGTTTAAAAAAAAGTTCTCAGGCTCCCAGGTAATTAGTGCATTTCACATCAAGACAGCTGAGGCCTAGGGCACAGATAGTTGGATCGCCCTGCCTGTGCCTCTGAAACAGTTTAACCAGGGTGTTTTGATTAGAAAGAATTATCAATGAATAAGAGTGTGAAACCATTGACTTTAATACTTTGAGCCCGCTCATTCATGAGGCTACTTTTTCAGGGAAGAGATGTTTCCTTTCACTGTCTCTCTATCGCTTGCTGTGTTCAGAAAGGCTAAGAAAGAACGTGGTTGCTTCTGCTTTGGAAGCACTGTGTGTGACCTGTGGCTGTGGAAAGCAGGTGAGAACGCGGTCGTGAACCACTCTGCCTGCTCCCAAGGGCATACCTGTTGGCATAGTTCTTTTCCAGGTTTCCTTTGGGAAGAGTTCAGGGACTTTTATTTTAGTTTTTATGTGAATACTGCATGCATGTGTGTGCATCACATGGTGCCTGGTACTGGGGGAGATCAGAAGAGAGACGTTTGGCCCCCTAGAGTTGGCAGTAAGGGCAGTTTCAAGCTGCCCTATGTGACGGGAACTGCACTCAGGTCCTCTGCAAGAAGAGCAGATGGTCTTGGCTCCTGAGCTAACTCTCCAGCTCATTTTAGTGGCAGAGAAAAAAACCGTTGGCTGCTAGGAAGTAAGAAAACTGGTAACTTTGCTTCTTATTTTATCATTGTCTGTCCTTAAACTTTCAAATGTATCATCTAGTATGGTTCATTTGGAACCGTTTTCGTCGTGATATAGGCTGCAGTAAATCTTGGGTTCATTAGCAGTCATTCCGTTTCAAACACTGAGCAGTTGGGTAACAGACTGTGGCCTCAAGTGGGGGCAGTGGTTGGCAGCAGGATGGAGCGCTCTAGAAGTGTCCATGGTAGGAGAGTGGCTAGGTAGAGCTGGAAATGTGCAAGTGTGTGGCTCACAGAAATGGGACTCGGGAAGCCAGTTAGAGCATGAAGTTAGGAGTAGGGGTTTGTGCTACAGACAGTTCATATGTAAAGCCCAGGAAGTTAGCCAGTGTAGACGAGGAACTGAGTAACAGATGTGGACAATTAGATGATAAAGGCTCGTCCGGATATGTGGGACTCAGCTGAGAAGGGGAGGTCGCCTCAGCCCCGCCTAGGGGTCATGTGACTCCAGGGTATTTTTCTGGCTGAGGCTAGATATGCTCTCCCAGTAAGAAAAAGGCTGGGCCTGATGAGCAGGACAACTTACCCTTTGGTAAATGATTCAAACTACCCCATGTTCTTCTTTTTTCCTGTTCCAGTGACTGAAAAAGTCTACGAGAGTGAATCCTGCTCAGACAGTGAAGAGGAGCTTAAGATGAAGTCAGCCTCAGTGCACAGACCCCCTGCTGCCTCTGTGAAAAAGGAGCCCAAAGAACGGAAGGGCCCCAAGAAAGGGGCTGCTGCTCTGGGCAAAGCCAACAGACAAGTGTCTATTACTGGCTTCTTCCAGAAGAAGTAAAAGCTGCCGCTGGCAGAGCTTGGGGTGGTCAGGGAGAAGACCAAGAAGAATAGACTGTCACTTACTGTGTAAGTTTGCCGGCTCCTTGCCTCACCTGCATCGTGACGCTGCTCTGCTGTCATGTGACCCTTGTACTGTTTCTGTTTTATTCCAACAAAAGGAAGTCACCTGGAAGCGGGAGGCAAAAGAATATTTTTTAAGACTGTTACATTGAAATGAGTTTATAAAGCACAATCTTTGACCTGCCTAGGATAATTCATTCAAGAATTACCTGCCAGGCCCCACTCACCCTGTCCCATGTTCCTTTTCTGGTCCTCTGTATGTGTGACCTTGTGACAATGTTTTTATTTTAGGAGCTCTGCTGTATGTATTCACCACTTCTCCACTTTCCTCTCCCTACTGCCCCACTTCTTTCCCCTGACCCCACAAACCTATTTTCTGTAAATCTTTTTAATCTTGGTCAGATGAAAAGCTAAAACTAAAAACTTCCTGTAATCCCCTGTCTTCATTGTTTAGGGACACTTGGCTCCAGGCCAGGCCAGTGCATATTGGCCACTCCTTTCACAGAAGCTCTCTGGAGCTTTGCTCACACTCATGATTTGGGCAGAGTACAGACAGAAATTTACTAATGTACCTATTCTTACCAGAAATGACCTAGAGTCAATGGTGGGCACTGACAGAGCTGTTGTATTGCTAACACCATACTTAATACCTAGAGAGTGGAGTCTGTATAGTGGGATGAAAGATTAAAAAGAGAAATAAAGGCTTGCCATGCACCAGATAGAATTTCTGCCTCTCAAGGAAATAGAGTCCAGAAATGACAGTCTCCCATTCCAGGAAGGAATGGAGAACTTAAGGCACAGATTTCTACACAGATGTTGCTCCTCTGTGTTTTCAAGTCCTGCATTTGCTCAGAGGGACAGGCTCCCCAGGAAGAGTTTGGGGGCGGGGACCTGGCTGGTTATAGATCTAGACCATAATTAAAACATTTGCTTTTGTACTTTTGTCTGTTCTGATAATAACTTTTAAGCACCTTCCATTAGGCAGGAGGTGAGACCCGTCCAGGTTGTGTGGCAATGGCTTTGGACACTGAGCTGTGGGGAAGGGAAACAGACAGGACTGTGATTCACCCGTGGAAGGTGAGGGGTGTCTGACCCGACCCATTCACTGACTTGTGTCATAGAGATGGAACCAGCTGCCTGCTGTTGAAGGTTAGGGTTGGGATTGACCTTGGGATTTACACAGCTTCTTTAGCAGCCAAGCATGGGCTTGATTAAGGCCAGCAGCTTGGGAGATGAGCCCTGGCCTTGCGTAGAGGGCTAGAGGGCAGAGGCCCTGCACATTGGGCGGAGTAAAGTCTGGCGTATTCCAGAACTTTTTTTTTTTTTTTTTTTTTTAAGTGGAAAAGAGTGGAATGCCTGGACTTAAGCTTGACAAGAAACTCTGGAGAAGAATCCCTTATTTTAAGTGGTTATTTTTGTCATTGCCTCTAGTCATTTTTCTAAACGGGAATGGAAAAGTACAAGGCAGCAATCCAGTCTTTAAAAAATCTGATTCTGGTGGGATTTCTAATAAAACCAAATTTGAATGGGAGCTCTGGTGCAAGCAGGAGTTGCAAATCTCTGATCCCTGTACCCAACATGGCACCTGAGCTCTGAGCTGTCTGCAAGGCTGAGCAGGCTTTCTCTCCACGCTGTATAATCCTCAACCAGGGCACCATGAGTTAAATAAATCCGAGAAGCTGTTTTGAAACAGTGCTTCAAACCGAATGTCTGATGGGTCTGTTATTTGACAGCCTGGCGGCAGGATGTGCAGTTATCTAAATGCTGACCAGGAACAGGCTGGGTTTCAGTTTATGTTGTTAAAAGTGCAGAGCCATAGTCTGAAATGGACAAGTTATTTGCTGTCTTCATCATCTTTTCAGTCCTGTGGGAAATCTTACTTTTAGCCAACCTTATTTTTCAGTTCATTAGGAAGAAAATCTAGTCCTGATCTTTCATTCTGTATTGGTTTGGCTTCGTCCCTTGCTGGCTGGGTGATGTTGGGCAAATTTCTGTCTCGGTTTCCTTAACAAAGTTGAGCTAAAATGAGCCACTCTGTGTGCCAGGCTGAACTTGTATCTGTAGCCTGAATGTGGTCCACAGTGGCAGGCCCTCGGCGCGGCTGCTCTCCTGATGGTAAATGCAGGCAGCTACCAGCTCTTTGAAATGCTCCCTAGCACACAACCCAGATGCTGTCCTCTCAGAGGCCTCCTGGCAGTACATCTGATCTAAAGGGGAAGATGGTTATCCTGTTTTATGACAGGTTTTAGAGAGTGGAATATTCTTTTTACTGAAAGAAAGGTTTATAGATGGTGGTATTTACTATTAATTAAAAACATTTATTGTGTTTAACACGTGCCAGACCTCTGACTGCAACACAAGAGGATACAATAGAAATTGTAGAATTTGTTTCTTGTCCTCAGGATCCAGTGGACATGAGACATAAAATGGAATTTCAGGGCTGAGAGTGCAGTGATAGAGAAGTAAGGGTCTCCCAGCGCTCTAAGAAGGTGGGTCTCAAAGCAAGCTCTGGGAGGAGAACCATAGCTCTTTGAAGGCCATGTATTATTATACCAAGAAAGGAGAATGGGAAGGATTTCCCAGGCAGAAGAGCATGGCTTTGGGTGTGGAGGAGTAGGTTGTAGAATTAAGATGGTTTCTTACATGTATGGGTGTTTTGCCTGTATGTGTGTATGTGTGTATATACGTGCATCATGTGTGTTCCTGGTGACCAGAAGAAGGATCCCTGAGCCATCATGTGGATACTGGAAATAGAACCCAAGCCCTCTGTAAGGGCAGCAAGTGCTTTTAAACCACTGAGCTATGTCTCCAGTTCCCAGACTATAGAATTTTAAAACGAGAAAATACATTGAGATGTGAGGTTGGGGTCCTGCTGAGTAGTTTGGATTTCGCCCATAGATAATGGAGTCCAACTGAAGAATGTTGAGAGGGATTTATTAAAGTTCCATTAGAAGTCAGTTCTTGTGATGAGTGACAGTTGGCGTGTCCTGTGCTGCTGCATGCTGTGAGAGTCCATCTCTCTGTAAGTGCCCGTTGTGTCTGAGGTCCAGCAGTGGGAAAACGCTAATGAGATTAAAGAAATTGTCATAGCTAAAGCTGCTTTATTCTGGCAGCTGGTATAAACAATCACATTGTTCCCCAGACTCTCCGGCTTGCATTTTGTAGCAGAATCAGTTTTTTAAGAAGTGATTTCAAAAGCTGATTGTTCCTTAACATTCTTAATGACAGGAGCCTCTACTAAGCTTAACGCATAGGAGAGTGGGATGGGGCAGGACAAGTTCTCTCTTAGCTTTCTCCTTTAAGAAGATGGTGCTAGTTACACAGGGAGCACAGAGCCTTATAAGGAAATGAATTGTTTCTTGAGGACAGGGTAGAACGGGCGCCTAAAAACGGATCTGCCAGAAATGCACTCAGTGTCAGACTCGTTTTGGTAAACTTGTCTCTCCTTTCATTGGTTCCGGGATCTCAGAATGCTGTATAATGCAGCTTTTACCACCATGAAACCTTCAGGGGCTGCGAGAAGGCAGCATTGCTTTCTGAGTTATTACCCTGGCGGCTCTGTAAATTAGCCCATGCTGTCACCATGCCCTCTCTGAAGGGCACATTGTACCCAAATAACTGCATTTAGGATCTGCTCTTGCCACTCCCTACTGAATGACACTTCTCCCCTCTTCTGCCTCTGTCCAGTTTGTGTGTGTGTGTGTGTGTGTTTTTAAGTGTGGGCCACCCACAGATGACCACCCAGGCTCCTTAGCAAGAAGCTTGGTAAGGCTTCTGGTCTAATTTTCCATTGGATCAGAACCCACCGTAGCTCCAGAATTGCCCTTCCATTTCAAGCCTAAGTTGCCACACTCCCCTCCTCCTCTATTTTTCTCCCTCACTCTTGCCAGGCTCCTCATTCCTTGAGGCCTCCCCTTGGCTCTTACCACTTTCTTTTTTAAGGCTCAGAGTACTCTGTGGCTAGCCCTTCTTCAGCTTTTCCTTTGGTCTCTTGGGCTTTCTCAAGGTTCTTCCATGTTTCTTGCCTTTTCCTGGACTGCGCTTGAAGGTTGGAGAAAACACCTTGTCTGATGTCTGCTTTGGATCTTTCAAATGCAGAGCCCCAAGCAATTTGAACGGTAGTCACCTTGGTCCCAGACAAGAGACTGACTGGCATTAGTAAGAAACAGGAAGTTACCGGTTTGGAGTCCAGTCACATACACATTAACTAGTTCATAGCAATGACAATGCTTACGTGCATGGTAGGACAAGAATTTACTGAGCAGAGAACCTGCATGAGCACAGCGGGCAGTTTCCTAGTCTCCTGCAAAAGCAGCAAAAGGTTTAGGAAACTGCCAGAGAAGGGTTACCAATTGAGTGGGTTCAGCTGTCGGAAAGTCATTCACCATTTATATACTGGTCCATGTAAGAAAAGCATGAGTAGGGGCTCTTTAACATTTCCTGTCCCCACCGAGACTGGAGAGTTACAAACAAGTTTTAAGCAGATAACCAGGATTATTTTGAGGCAGTTTGTACAGTGGTTCTCCATAAGTTCAACTTGATTCTGTAGAGTCCCAACGGCTCTGGCACCCTGGATAACAGGGTGCCCTGACGGAAACACTCTGTTCTGTTAGCACTGGCGGACTGTAGGCCAGGTTCTACGCTCTGGCTTGAGCTTCTTTATTTAAAATGCACAGCCTTGCTGCAAACCATTAGTGAGATAATGTGTAGTCGGCACCTTCTAGTTTGATGCATGGAACTAGGAAGAAAAGAGCTCAGTTTTGAGCACCTACTCTGCCTAGCACTGTTGCATGTATTGTGTATGTTAACTAACTCTTGTTCCTAACAACCTTGAGATGAGCACTTTTTGAGACACTGTCTCCTGGGTCCCAGGCTAGCCTCAAACTCACTGTGTAGCCAACGACGACCTGAAACTCCTGATCCTCTCCACTTGTATAGGCATAGACGAAGCCAGTTTGGGTGGTACTGGGATGGAATCCAGGGCTTTGTACATACTAGACAAGCCCTCTGCTGAGCTATTTCTCTAGCCCACAGGCGCTTTTACTCCCATTTCACATGAGGAAACTGAGGCAGTTTGCCCAAAATGACAGAATTGGGCAACAGTCGAGGCAGGGTACCTTGTGCTTGTGGCATCTGGACTCCATTGCCTGTCTTCACCCTCAAGCAGTGTCACATATCAGCTGATGCTCTTTGTTTGGTGTCTGTTTTGGTATGTGCAGGTGTTTTGTTTGCAGTTATATCTGTGCACCTTCTGTGTGCCTGGTATCTATAGAGGTCAGAAGAGGGCATCAGATCCTTTGGAACTGGAGTTACAGGTGGTTGTGAGGTACCATGTAGGTACTGGGAATTGAACCTGGTCCTCTGGAAGAACAGCCAGCGCTTTTAACTGCTGAGCCATCTTGCCAGCAAACTGGAGATGCTCGTTTTTATAAGCAAAAGGACATGGGCTTGTTCAGATCCCATACACTCCCATTTGAAGCCTGTCTCAATGTTTATCAGCCACTCATCTTAGTCCTGTCTGCGGGCTCCTCGCCAAGTGCTCTGAGTCTATAAACAAACAGCCAATTATGTTTCATATACCATACTTACAGAGTTAAATAAGCAGACTAATAAACGCTAAGAAGAATTTAGAAGAAGTTTAGACAAAAATAAAGTTTTCCAGTCATTTTAGGTCACCAGGAAACCCTGTAAATTAAGCTCTCTGAGAAATCCATCTATTTGGTTTCAATTGAAGTTCAAGAATACTATTTGCCTTGAAAAGTTCATCCAATTCTTGGTCTTGCTTTTGACACAACCTTTGTAAGAATAACAAAGGGGGGGAGGCGTTTTTGCCTTCTAGTTTGATGCATGGAACTAGGAGGGAAAGAGCTCAGTTTTGAGCACCTGCTCTGCCCAGCACTGCTGCACGCGTTGTTTCTGTTAACTAACTCTTGTTCCTAACCTTGAGAAGAGTACTTTCTGAGTAAAGTAAGCCGTGCTTTGAGCGCGCTGGTAGAAAGTGGCCCAGAGACAGTTGTTGCCCGTGCAAATAGGTGAGGTCGTAGCGACAGCCTCCATGTAGAGGGAGAGAGCCCTGGGGCTGGGGCTCAGTGGATAGAGCCCTTGTCATGCAAGTGTGTGGACCCATTCAGACCCAACTCCCAAGAATCCCAAATGGGCAGATTGGCCTGTTTGAATCCTGGAAGAGAGGATTCCCTGGGGCAAGTTGGCTAGCTGGACTAGCCTAGAGCCCCACTTCAGTAACAAAGTCGAAGATACTGGAAGATGGCACTGACATCACAAGCACTTGCATGTCCACATACATGCAAAACAACGGAACCCTTGATTTTTAGGTGCTTTCTTCAGCTTAAGAGTTAGGTGCAGATGCTACAAACAGCATGACCCCAGTAGAGCGCTGTTCAGTCTGTCTGGTGGGGTATTCAGAAAGCAAGTAAACTAGGCCGTAGTGCCTGTTTGTAACGTTCCCTGTCTCTCACCTAAGGCAGAGACCGGTGCCAGTCAGCCAGCCAGTGACCTCTGGGTGCAGTCAGAAGACCCTGATTCAGGAAGTTAAGTGGAGAGTGATGGAGGGAGACACCTGGATTCTTAGGGCCTCCATGTGTATGCTCTCCTGTGTTTACTCACACCCGAGTACATGCAAACATGCCTGCATGTGCCCACATACCACACACTCTTGAGTGATTGCAAATAAGTAGAAAAAAAGTGAGACATTTCTTTTTCATAATTTCAAGTGAACAGCTAGGAAACCCAGAGTCTTTGCATGTCTGTGCTTGGCAAACCTTTGTGGATGCTGACTCCACACAGGGAACAAGTTACACCTTTAAAGTTGTTAACGTGGGTGAGGGGGGTGGTAGAGGATCCCCACCCTTTCTGCCATAATCTCCCCGTTCCATCTCCCTACCTGGATGACTGCACCAGTGGGCTGGAGACGGGGCCTTTTCTTTGGCTGATATTCTGGCCAGCCTGGAAGAAGGGCCAGAGGTGCACCCTGAGATTCCTGACTTGAAGCCTGGACCTTCTCTAACATGTCTGCCGGGCCAGCGGGGATCGGGGAGATCTGTGCAGGAGGAAGCGCTGAAGTTGACATCTTGAACAAATCAGACTGCCAGGTGGGAGAGAGAGAAGCACACTGCAGGCAGAGGGAGCAGGAGAGAGCATAGTGCTTACTGTGACTGCGGAGGCAAACAGTGGGTTATGAAGCCAGATATTCGGGGTCTTCGCTAAATAGTTTAGACTTTGCACTATGCAAAGAATTTTAATGTGTCAGATTTGTGCATTAGAAAAATCATCCTTAATGGCCTGAAGAGAGCGATGAGCTACAGCATGAAGCCAGAGCCAAACTGCAACTGCATCTTGAGAGAACAAGCAGAGGAAAAGAATTTGAAGTTGGATTTTGTTCCGTTTTCAACAGATGACTCCCTTGATCCCGCTGGAAACTCGGGACAGGAGAACATTAGGAGTGACTTCAGTGTGGAGAGATTAGCTCTGTTGGGTCACCTCCTGCTTGGAAATCCTTTGGCTCTTGCCTGAGCCATGGTCCGGGTTAAAGCATGGAGATGGGATTGGTTCCACAGTTCCTCTCAGGACTCGTGGAGGCCCTTCTCTGACGCACATGCAGACACTCTGATTTAGACCTGGGATGACAGCAGCTCTCTGGAATCCTTTGGGCCAAAGTGACCCATACTCTCAGACTGGTCAACTAAGCCCAGCCCAAGTCGTGTTTACCATATACCTACTGGATGGCCAGGTGCTTCTGAGCACTTGGTAACAGTTTTATGGAGTGTGGTCAGCCCAGTTGCGTGGACTAAGACATCCAGCGGCTGCCTAGGTCGGACGTGCAGGGCTGGGAGTTGAGGAGCAGGCCATCCATGCTTGGCGTCAGTTCTCCCCAGTGGTGGGAAGCCCAGTAAGCAGGTCTGCAGGTCAGAGCTGGGTGTTTGTGTTGACTAGGCACTCAAGTCCCCGGACTTAGGACATGTGACAGAAGGCTTCTTAGGCAGTAAGTGCTGTCTTTGCCATGAACCCCAAAGTTCACCCCTAAAACGTGGGAACTGTGTATAGCTCCCACATCCTAACTTGGCATGTGGCCAAGTTCATTGCATGAGTTATGTGGATACCCAGCCCCCACACTAGAAGCAGCAGAGCATCTAGACATGGACACTTTATGGTTTTATTAAAAAAAAAAAAAAAAAGATCCTTAGCCTTCAGAGTTGCACTGATTGGATGGAGCTCAATGTCCATTTACCATCAATGTGAATTGTTTTGAAACAGTCTCTTGTATCTCAGACTAGTCACTAAATAGTCAAGGTGACCCTGAACTTGGAACCTCCAGCCTCTACCTCCCAAGTGCTATGCGTATGCGCACCACTGCCTGTTTATGTGGTGCCTGGGGTTCATGGCATGCTACGGAAGCATGCTACAGCCGGAGCCGCGTTCCCAGCCTCAGTGTGACTTCAGAGACAGTTTCTGAGTCTTCAGTGCTCACCTACTTTGCTAAGCTAATAGCTCCTTAAAGGTTACTGTGAGGACTAGAGATAATAAATGTTCCCATTTATTATCAGTCGGTCAGCAAATGCTATTAGTATTTTTAGAGCAATGCTTTGGCCATTAATCTTACCACTGTAAGAAAAATGAGTTGTCATACTTCATTAATTTTTTTTCCAATTCAGTTTTATTCGAATGTCCACTTATGTTACAAAACAACACATCAGCCTCAAAGCTGACATCATAACAAAATGAGCGAGTACTGGTGGGCCAGTGTTGGAGTGGGTGTCCTTGGGATAGTGCTCAGCTGTTGATCCCATCGCTCCCCCTGATCCATTGGCACCCCTGCCTTCTGGGTGTGCCATTCTGTGTGTGTGTAGAAAACTATTGCTTCAGCCACAACCCCGCCTGGACAGTGCAGAGGGAAGCCAGTGGTCTCGGTACACATTATTTCCCCAAGCGCAGACATCAGAGGATGCCATGACTGACAAAAAAGTAAACAGATGCCCAGCAGTGGTGGGGCCTCCCCAGTGATACATGGGGTGCTCAGGCACTAGTCACGTCTGCGGTTCAAGTCCATCTGTTTTCCCTAGTGGCTCCAAAGTACTGTCCTCTGTGGTTTTCATCATTCTCCAGGACAGCCAGCTCCAGCCCTCCTCAGTCCCCTGGTTCAATAGCTGGCTTATTCAAACACACTTCTCTCTTTGGGCACCAGATGTGAAGTTTCAAGGCAGCAGAGGCCAGTCTAGCCAGTGCCTGGACACCTGCTTTAGCAGGCAAGCCAGTCAGCTGCTGCTTCTGATGATATTGGCCATCTTTCAGGACAGCATGGGGTGTAAACTCCACCAAGCGCACACACAGGCAGCTGAGGGAGCCTCATAAATTATGGCTTGCTTTATTTACTTCGGGCAGACAGCGGTGTAGTGAAAAGAGCCTGGCCCTCAGAAGCCAAAAGCAAGGTTTGAGTGCTTGCTCACTGGTTACAGGTTTATTCATTTATCTATTTATTTATTTATTATTTGAGTTTGGGAGGCACACTGTCTTTAAAGCACTTGCCACTAGCCCAGCTGTTAGCATTTGTTGGGGTATCTACTTATGGGTTGTGTGTACCACAATATGAGTTTTTCAGGAAGTCAGGGACTGTCTTGTCCATCATTCTGTCTCTGGAGCTGGAACAGTGCTTGGAACATAGCAGGTGCTTAGAGAATAACGGACAAATGAATGGATGAATGACTGAATGAGTTCCAAAATTGCTTCTTTGAATCATTGGCTTGTGATTCTAGAAGAGTCATTCATCTTTGTGTCCATTTTTGTCAACTCTAAAATGAAGGCTATAAGTCTCTCTCTGGTACACTAAGTTTATTCAAAAGGAGCTGGCGATGTGGCTCAGGTGGTAGGGTGCTTGCCTAGCGTGCACAAAGCCCCAGCTGTGGTCCTCAGCACCACATACAATGGCATTTTGGCACATTTCTATAATTCCAGAACCTGCAAAGTGGAGGCAAGAGGATCATAAGTCCAAGGTCATCCTCATCTACATAGCAAGTCCAAGACCAGCCTGTGCTACCTCAAAAGAAAAAGAATATTCAAGAAGTTACCCATGTCTGTGTCTTTGTGCTGAGCATTCTAGCCAGCCTCAAAAACATCAGAAAAAAGGAACAGGACTTGCCTGCATGAGGTTTTGAGAGAAGCAACCAAAGGTGTATATTCATAAAGAAATATTAAGTGGCCTATTCGGGTATGGGGGGGATGGCTCAGTTAGCGCACTGCTTGCTGGATAAGCGAGAGGATGTGAGTCTGATTCCCCTTTCCACCCTCCAGTTGGTAAATACTGGGCCTAAATGCCTTTCACTAGGAAAACGATGTCTCAAGCAGATCTGGTCAGCAGATTCTTCCTGAGCACAGTGCTCATGTTTTAAGAAGTCCGAGGCCAGCCTTAGTGTGGTGATTTGAATAAGAATGACCTCCATAGCCTCCTTTGTTGGAATGTTTGGCCATAGGGAATGGCACCATTAGGAGGTGTGGCCTTAGAGTAGGTGTGCCCTTGTTGGAGGAAGTGTGTCACTGTGACGTGAGCTTTGAGGTCTCCTATGCTCAAGCTATGCTCAGTGTGATAAGCTGTGGAAATTTCAGTTCCTTCTCCAGCACCCTGCCTGCCTGCAGACTGCCATGCTTCCCACTATGATAATAATGGACTAAACTTCTGAAACAGTAAGCCTTTATAAGAGGTTTTTTTTTTTTTTCTTTATAAGAGGTGCCATGGTCATGGTGTAGCCTCACAGCAGTAAAAACTAAGACCCTTAGTTCCACAAGACCCTGTCTCATGTAAACAAAACAAAATATAGTGCAATTCGGTAAAAGAATGGAGAGATAGATCAATGGAACAGCAGAGAACAGAAACTAGATCCATATCAGTCAGCCAGTGACTGACAGGCATAGGCAGGAGGGTAGAGAGAAGACCATGTTTTTATCTAATGATGCTGCAACTGGATGTCCATGTACAAAAAGAGAAACCAATATACAGATCTTATAAACATCAAAGAAATCAACCCAGACCTAAATATAAGGCTCTAAGAAGCTAAAAGAGAAGACCATGACCTTGGATTTGGTGATGACGTTTTAACTATAACACCCAAGGCAAGATTTGTGTGGGAACCAGTAAGCTGTAGTTCATTAAAATGAGAGTGTGTGTTCTGGAGGGCATGTTGTTAGAAGACAAACCACAGAATGAGAGAAACATTTGCAAAGACATCTGATAAAAGACCATTATTCAAAATATACGGAATGCTTTTAATTCAGTAAGGAAACAACTTTTTTCATGTGTGCATCCATGTTCGTGTGTGTGCAAATATATGTGTGTGTACATGGATATCCAGTTGTGAAAATTAGATTGAGGGATTTTGCTCTCCCCCCACTATTCTTCTTTCTTTCCTATCCAGTGATAGGGGGTGAAGCTGGGGGTGGGGGAGAATAAAGGGTGAGAAAAAGTAGAACCTACAAAGTAGCTAAGTCTAGCTCTGTGTGAGCTCTGGGTTTGATTGGGAGATCCTGACTCAGCAGAGAATTTGGAGAGTGATAGAGGAAGTCTCCCATGTCATCCGCAGGCCTATACATAGTGCATTCCCACATAGACACATTCATCCACACACCTGCAAGTGTGCATACATTCAGGCGTGCATAACACATGCACATGCAAGAAAGACAGCAAAAAAGATAAGAATTTAAAAATAAGAGAGCAGAGCATGGTGGTAGACACCTTTAATCCCAGTGATCAGGGAGGCAGAGACAGGTGAATTGCTATGAGTTTGAGGCCAGTCTGGTCTACAAAGAGACCAAGGCTACACAGAGAAACATCTCTAAAAAACAAAACAGAAAACAAAGACATGGCACATCACTGCAGACTTCACAAATTTAGTTGGTTGAGTTACCAACAAACAGCAGCAAGACAACCATGCAGAAATTCATTGCATAGGTGCTAGAATGAATTATCTAAAGCATCCAGTTTTTAACAATAAAGAAGCTAAGAAGAGGTGAAACATGGGGAATGGGGGAACAATACAGTGATATATTAAGACTTAAGAGATTGTCATCCTACTAAGCATTTGTAGACTGAGGCTCTCAGTGACCACAAAAAACTATTCATTTGCACAAGAAAAATACACTGTATTTTTATAAGATTTAACAACTATACTTGAGAAAAAAAGAAAAAAAAAGCAACTTTCTAAAAACTAAGAACAAGAGAATGAACAGTCAGTCTGTCAACTGGAATCTCTGAAAACCTGGATCTCGGCTGGAGAGATGGTTCAGCAGTTTAAGAGCATTGGCTGCTCTTCCAGAGGACCCAGGTTCAGTTCTCAGCATCCACATGGCAGCTCACAACTGTCTATAACTCCAGCTCCAGAGGGATCAATCCGTTTACACAGTCATGCATGCAAACAAAACACCAATGCACATAAAATTTAAAAAAATTTAAATCCCCCTGAATCTCATATATTGTGTTATGGTGAAATACTGAACACATTCCTGCCATGTTTGGAAACGAGGTAATGGTTTTGCCACCATCAGTTCACTGGGTGTTATGTTGCTGGGGCTTGTCATTTGTTGCCAAGTGACAAGGAAAGTCACTAAAGGCAGTCATATACTAGGTTGGAAGAAGTGAAACTGCATTTTCAAAGAATACAGCTATGTACAGAGGCATATTTACTAACCTAGCACAGTTTATATGCTAGCAGTGAGCAGCTGCAAAATAATAAAATAATTGACATTTACAGCAGCTTCAAAGTCTAAAATATTTAGAGACAACTTCAATTAAATATTTAAGACATTTACACTGAATGCTACCAAATATTGATGGAAGAGCTGAAGTACATGAATGAACGGTGTTCTGCCATGGTCAAGGATTGAGAGAATGCTGGTTATTAACGTAGTGCTTCTCATGAAGTGGATGGACAGATTTTTTTAAATACCAGTCAATTGGCAACAGGCATTTGTTTTGTAGAAGCTGACGGTTGGGGGCCGAGACGGCTTAGTGGTTCAAGCACTTGCCACAGAAGCCCGAGGTCTAAACTGCAGATTCCCAGAACCCATGTGCATCCCGAGTGGGCACGGTGGCTCTCCTGTAAGTGCAGCCTCAGGAGGCAGACATGAGTCTCCAGAGCTTGGTAGCTAGACTGGCCATATCTGTAAGCTCTGGGGTTGATGGAGAGAGCCTGCCTCACTGGATAAGGCAGAAGAGTGATAGCAGATGATTCCACACATCAGTCTCACCCTCCACATCCACACATGTGCATACTCACCTTACACACATGCAAACATGCATTCACATGCACACCATGCGTGTACACACAAAGAAAAAGGCTGTTGGCTCTGAAAATTTCATGGAAACAAAAGTGATCTAAATGTCTTAAGCTAGGACAGTGAAGAGCTTTCATCACTTCATCTCTAAACTTACAACAATGACAGAGAAATGAAGAGAACATGCTACTGGAATTATCTGGAAAATTTAGATTGACAGGACTGAATTGTTAGTCTAGAACAAAGCAGCCTATTGATTTCCAAAGGCCAGGGCAGTTCAATTCAGAGACACCAACTCAGCTAACAAGGCTAAAATGAGCTTTGGGGCCATTTTCTAGAAGAAATGCCTCACTGGTGGTTCTCAACCTGTGGCTAATGACCCCTTTGGAGGTTAAATGACCCTTACACAGGGGTAGCCTGAGACCATCAGAAAATAGATATTTACATTGCGATCCATCACAGTAGCAAAATTACAGTTATGAAATAACAAGAATAATTTTATGGTTGAGGGCACACAACATAAAGAACTGTGTTAAAGTGTCCCAGCATTAGGAGGGCTGAGAACCACTGTCTCAGGTGATGGGCATGACCTTGGGAGGGCTTAGGTTTCTCAGATATGGCCTAGACAGTGAGAAGCATAAAAGAAAAACCAAAATGGAATTCACCCAAACCCAGAGCTCAGCCCAGCAGAGACACCATTCAAGAAGTCAGTAGGAGCTATCCTGGATGCCTTGCACACTCTTCTGTATCTCTGTTTGACACGTGAGTTTGTGTGTGTGTGGTGCTGGTACGGGAACCTAAGGTTTTGCGCATATCAGGCAACAGTTCTGCCACCGAGCTACAGCCCCAGGCTTTTCTAATCGTGTTGAGACAGTCTTTCTGAGCTGTCTTCCAGCCTGGAACTTGCTTTGTTGCCCAGGCAGAACTTGAAGTCCAGAGGTCCCCCTGCCTCAGCCTCCCAAATGCTGGCACTGCCAGACCTAGTTTGAGAACGATTTGTGTCTTGAACCTAACAGCTTCTATGGTTCAGCATTAAGAAAGCTCAACTAGGGGCTGGAGAGATGGATCTGCAGTTGAGAGCACTGTCTGCTCATCCAGAGGTCCCAAGTTCAATTCCCAGCAACCACATGGTGGCTCACAACCATCTGTGATGAGATAATGGAAACCTCTTCTAGTGTGCAAGTATACATGCAGATAGTATATTAAATAAATAAATGAATAAATTAAGTAAATCTATCTTTAAATATAAGCACAACTGAAAACAACTTAAAAAACTGACAAAAGATATGAATAGCCACTATGTAAAGACACATTAGTGGTCAATAGTTACATGAAACTAATAATTGTTCAGCAAATGTAACAGAACATGATAAAGGGGTATCACACACAGCTGGTGGGCTGGGTGATGTGGGAAGACTGATGAGCAGTTGATGTTTGACAAGGGGAGAAATAATTGTCCTTTCAGCAACTGATTTCAGACCCACATGCAAAGGAATGTGACTGAACCCCTTCCTTACATTATGTGAGAACCGAGTAGGGCTGGGATAGTTGTTAATGGGTCCAGAGTTTCAGTTTTGCAAGATGGAAAGTTCTAGAAAGTGCAACAATGAAATCCTCAACACTATTAATCTGCTCCCTAAAAATAGCTATGATAGGGGCTGGAGAGATGGCTCAGTGGTTAAGAGCACTGGCTGCTCTTGAGGAAGTGGGTTCAGTTCCCAGCACCCACATAGTGGCTCACAACCATTTGTAACTCCCGCTACAGGGGATCTGGTGCCTTCTTCTGGCCTTCTTGAATATCTACCCTCCCCCACCACATACACATAAATAAACAAATCTTTAACATTTTTGAAAAATATATTAAAATTTTAAGCTAGTAATGGGTCCTAACACCAAAACACAAAGGCTAAAACTTATAAAATTCTTAGAAGAAAATGGGTCAATCATCTTGACCTTGAGATAGGCAAAGCCTCCTTAGACACATGGAAAGTAAATGGGCTAAAGAAAAGATAAATGGAAGTTTCAAGAGACATCCTCAAAAAACCAGAAAAGATAACTGGGGAAGTAATTGTAAATCACTCTTAGATAGGGGAATTGTATTTAGAATATATAAATAATACAAAGGCAAATGATCTAACTGAAAAACTGTCAGAGAAAATGCACAAATAATTCTTCCAAAGAACACAAATTTTCAGTGGGCATCTAAAAAAAACAAAACAAAACAAAACTGTTCAGTGTTGTTAGTCAGTAGAGAAATGTAGACTAAGATTACACCTGTTCCTCTACCCTGCTAAAATGGCTACAAAAAGGAGAGAAACCGATTTTAATGAGGCTGCACACCACAGAACTTTGCATCTGCTTTGGAAAATTGACAGTTCCTTACAATTTTGAACAGATATAGTCCAGGAATTCCACATCTAAGTGTATAATCCCCGCTCTCCCAAAACGCACATCCACACAAAAACTCAATCATAGCCAAAAATGGGAATAACAGATGTCCATCAAAACGATGAGGGACTAAGTAAAATACAGTGTGCTGATGGAATATCATTCATCTCTGGAAAGCAATGCAGCTGGACTACAAGAGACAGATGGAGCTCTGACTACATCAAATGAAAAAAAATCGAGAACAAAGATCCTATACTATGCAGCAGGGGATGCAAAGTGGACCAGAAACAGATGTGCACACAGTTATCTGCTGATGAATAAATCAACTGTGAGGTAAAATCCCCAGAAACTACCAATTGGATTTAAAAGGAGGGTAAGTTAGTGATTAAAAGACTATTGGGAGCTGGGCATGGTAGCCCACACCTGTAATCCCAGCCCTCTGGGAGGCAGAGGCAGGCAGATAGCTGTGAGTTCAAGGCCAGCCTGCTCTACAGAGTGAGTCCAAGACAGTCTACACAGAGAAACCCTGTTTCAAAAACAAAGACTGTTGGGTTTTCTAAATTGAGGTGTAGGGGGCAGACAGGAATATGAATGAGTTCTGAAACATTTAGGAAGGAGGGTAGCGTCAAGTGTCAGAAGACATGGCATGGGCAAATGCGAAGAGTAGGGAGACACTGCAGGGGAGATTGCGAGGAGTCAAGGCGTTTCGGGGGTGAGGGACGGGCTGGAAGGCGTGGTGCATGAGGAGGGTGGGAAGGCAGTGCAGGGGTGGTGAGAGGACTTGGGGGCATTGCAGGTGTGAGTAAGAAGGATATAGATGTTTGCTTTTCTGTGGTTTTCTGAGGCTGGACCGTTAGTCCTGTTCACTAAGCACGGTGGCCCAGAAAGTGGAGATGTCCAGCTGTTAGTGTGGGGGAGGGGAGGGTCTGCAGCCCCCAGGCCTCTGAGGGAAGCGCAGATCTGCCATACCTTAGCTAAGAGGCAGAGGTTTCGGGTGAAGTGATGGGTGAACTCACCCAAGGGAATCCAGAGATGCGGATTCCAGGGTGGGCAGCTGACGCTCCTGCTTCCTGGTGCTCTTTGTTTTTTGTTTTGTTTTGTTTTTGAGACAGTGGCTCTTGCTGTTGCTATGATAAAACACAGGCTGAACCAACTCAGGGGATTGTATTTTGCTTATAGTTCCTGGTCACAGCGCGTCATGGAAGGAAGAGAGACTTGAAGAGAGAAGGGTTTAGCTGGCTTACAGGTTAGTCCATTGACGGAAGTCAAGGTAGGAACTGAAAGAGAACTCAGCTTGCGGGCTTGCTTGCCCTGCTCACTCAGCTTGCCTTCCTCTACGACCCAGGACACCTGCGCAGGTGACTTCACTCACAGCGGCCTCTCTCTCATCAGTCAGTACTCTTCTCACAGACTTGTCTACAAGCCAGTCTGATGGAGGCGATCTCAATTGAGATTCCTCTTCCCCGGTGACTCTAGCTTCCGTTGACAAAGACTAACCAGCCCAGCCTCACACTGCCTATGTAGATAACCTTGAACTCCCCACCCTCCTGCCTCGACCTCCCCTTGTGCTAGGGTTTCCGGTCTCAGGACACCATACCAGACTCCCTCTGCCCTTCTTGTTTTGTGCCTCGGTTTCCTCATCTGCAAGCAGAAGACAACACCATCAGTCCTCGTACCTCCCAAAGTTGTTGTGGAACCAAAGAGGAGCATGCATGAGAAAGTGCTGTGAGCAGAAAAGGCCTCATTCTGTGTGAGGGATTAGTGTTGGGGTGGTAGAGAACGGAGACCATGGGACACATGGTTCTGTAAGCACAGGTGTTCCTGTTTCTATAAATAAATAAGAGAAAGGAGAGACAGACAGACAGACAGACAGACAGAGAACCCAGCATCAGCAGCAAGTGCTGCCAGGTGCACAGCACACGTTTTCCAACTCTGAGAAGCAAATAGCAGAAAGGGGCTGAGGAGGCCTGCCTTCACCAACCGACTCTGAAGTCACAGTTCAGGGAATGGCTGCAGGCGCTAGCCCAGGGCAGCCAGCCTTGTCCTGGTCAGGCAGGACCTGGGAAGGACAAGGCCAGCAGAAGTCATCCACATGGCCAGAGACCTCGTCCCCAGGACACAGTTGGTCCCAGACAGCTCGTAAGGGTGCTGCCCATCTGCCCAAATAATGTTCAGAAGTGTCACCTGTGAGTTAGGCACAGAGCTGCAAAGCTTTGCCCCCAAACAGGCAGGCCAAGTTTCTAAATGGCCCCTCCCAGGTGGCTGTCTCATTAGTGCTCAGGATCTCCTTGGGCCTGCCAGAACTATGGGCCATGGTCCAGTGCAAGAAACTTAAGTTCTTTCCAGGCTGACAGACTTATCTCCCCAAATCTGTGGCTGCTGATGAGCCCCTGAAATCTGTGTGTAACCTGGGCACGGTTCTTGAAACATAACTGTAAGATGGCCACACTCCCAAATCTTCCCAGCGAGGGCCAAAGGGGTCTCTTCATCTCCAGGTTGAGGATCAAGAGGCTCTGAAAGTTGCTAATGGTCAGAGGACAGGAGCAAGGAGCTTCCTGAGGCCTTGTGATAGGACTGGGCGCAGAGGCCTGGACTGTTCACACTCTGATGCACCCTGATGGTGGGGAAGTCATTGACGTTTTAAGTAGATGGGGGTCAAATGAATATTCTAGCAACACCCTCCCAGCTTAAAAGGACCAGAGGCCAGGTGTCCAGAATGGAGGGATGTAAAGGTATCATGAGAATCTGCCTTTTCCATCATGTACCAGACTTTCTAGAGAGGGCCCAAGGCAGGCCAACCTGAGCATGTTTGTAGAGTGCCAGCATCAGACTCTGTCTCCTGCCCTTAGGCTTCTCATGCAGCAACAAGGAGATGAGACACAATTCTTACACAGGGGATGGGTCAAAACCAACCACAGAACCTTCGAAATGGCAAGTGCCTGGGTACCGCCCTGAGCTGACTAAAGTATGCACTCGTTCCACAAATACTTATTAAACGCAAACCACATGCGAAGCCTGGAGAAGCCCATGGGGCTTGCACTTCAAGTCTCCATCTGTACCCAGAGCCACTCTCCTCCCTGTGATGCCAAGGCCCGTGTTGTGGGCTGCATTGCCAAAGTACAGATTTTGAAGTCTTAGCCCCCAGCACCTCAGAATTTGATCATATCTTTGTGTGGCCTTGGATGTCCTGAAACTAGCTCTGTAGACCAGGTAGCTGGCCCCTATCTCACAGAGATCTGCCTGCCTCCCAGGTGCTGGGATTAAAGGCCGGTGCCGCCACTGCCTGGGGGAGATGTAGTCTTTAAAGAGAGATTGAGGGGCTGGAGGGATGGCTCAGGGGGATGAGCAGTTGTTGCGCAAGTAGGTGGGCCTGTGTTCAGAGCCTGGTATCAACAGAAAGCCATGGCTATGTCTGTGTCTGTGAGCCCAGCACTGTGGGGGATGGAGACAGGGTGGTTGCAGTAGTTTGCTGATGCCAGCCTAGCTCCAGGTGCACGGAGAGGCCCCTTCTCAAAGAAATAAGGCAGAGAGTGATGGAAAGGACACTGCATGCTCTCCTCTGGCACTAACATGCACAGGCACACACACCACACTCATAAACACATTCTCTCTCTCTCTCTCTCTCTCTCTCTCTCTCTCTCTCTCTCTCTTTCTTTCTGACAGAGTCTCACTATGCACCCCTGGCTGGTCTAAGCTCACAGAGACCAGCCTATCTCTGCCCCCTGAGTGCTAGGATTAAAGGCTTGTACTCTCAACTCACACATTAAAGGGGGGAGGTTATTAAGAATAACAAGGCCATTATGATGGCCCTGGGGTGGTTAGAGTGAGGATGTCCTCACAGGCCAGGTGTTTGAGCACTTGGTCTCCTGTGGGTGGTGCTGACTGGGGAGATGATGGGACCTTGAAGGAGGAAGTGCTTTGCTGGAAGTGGGCTTTGAGGGTTTATAACCTCACCCCATGTTCTGTCCTCTCATTCTGTCTCCTGTGTGTGGATGAAGATGTTCAGCCAGCTTCCTGCTCCTGCCTCCATGCCCTGCCTTCCCCATCATGGTGGACTATAAAGGCATTGTGCCTGTGAGTCGCTGTTTAAGAGCCGGCATCAGGGCCTGTGTGGCCAGGGGCTGAGATGCCAAAAATGTAGAGGTAGCTGCAGATTGCCCCTGATGGGGGCCAGTTCGCTTCACATGGGTCCCAGGGCATGGCCATCCAACAAGATATGCAGGTGCGGCAAGGCTAAAATCCTGTTTTCAGTCCTGGCGCCCGCAGCGAGCCGTATCTGGGGAAATGAAGAAAGCCTCAAGGTTCCTGTCTCCCACAGGAGGCTCCTCCAGGGACAGCACCAAGACCTATGCTGTTGAGACTGACCCCGTGTGGGCAAGCACCTGGTCTGGGGTCCCACAGTGTGACAGGTGGCATCCAAGCTGCAGTCTAACTCCCTGCTGTTCCCAGATGCTTGCTTCTCCCTCCTGGCATCTCCTGCCACCCACTCTGCTTTCCTGCCCTCTCCTCCCCACATCTCTGGTTCTAAGTCCAAGAGCATGAGCCTATAATGATGAAAGCCAGCTCTCAAGGTCACCCTGGCCTCTACTCAGTAGCTGTAATTTGGCGTGGCCTCAACCCCTCCCTCCCACCACCAGGAGACCTAGGCAGCTGCCAGGCCTTTTACACATGTCTGGGGGAACACAATGAGACACCAGAAGGGCTCGTTTCTGTTACAGACTGTCTCCTGGCCCAGCCCTGGTCTGGAGGACACACAGGCTCACACTGAACACTGGTGTCCACATCATGCTTCTGCCAATCATCCCACACTCTCTAATCAATGGCACCCAACTGCCTGAACCTCTGTCCTTCCTCATCTCTGGAGAACCGCTGCTTGTTTTCATGGCTTGGCTTGCTCTGCCTTACTATCATCCCGTCGTTTGCCTTGTCAACCTAACTTCTCCTCATCCTTCAGTGCCCAGCTCTGGTGTCACCTTGCCCAACAAGTCTTCCCTGACAGACTCCCCAGTCAACGGACCCAGGATGTCTATTTACACCCGTAATTACCTTTATGCTCCCCATGTACATGAGAAGTACTGCTCACACGTCTATCTGAAGTCGAATCCAGAATGGGAGCTTCTCAAGAGCTGGTGGGCTGACTCATCCATGGCCTACCTCCCCAGACAGAGCTCTGCACTGAGTGAGTTAGCAAGTGTTCCCTGAGAGTTGGGATCTCCCAGTGCACGAGCACGCGTGCACACACACACACAATGTAGAAACCAAAAAGCCCAGGCACCGCTGGTGCTGAACATCTTCTGTCTGTTCCCTTCTCTCTTCACTGTCTTACAAATAAGAAAATGGGTTCCTGTGAGTGGAGTGCCCAGCCAGAGGGCAGGGCATCGATTTTCAAGCAGATGCTTCCCAGGGGGCACACCTGTCCTCTCTTACACAGTGCATCGCTGGGCTTGGGGACTAGGAGGAAGGGAGGAGGCACTTCAGAGAAGTGGGGGCTGGAGGGTGAGTCAAGGCCGGTGGGCAGGGTCCTTCCAGCCTGTGAGTCTAAGGCAGGATGAGAGCCCAGCATCTCTCATCCTGCCGTGGCTGGTTTCCAGAGAAAACTCAGATCATGCTCACACCAGAAAGAGTTAATTCATTCTAAGAAGTTTGGTATGTCTTCCCATACCTGATCAATGTAGAACATTTAGAAAAATCCCAAAGATGAAAGGAAACTAATAAAACTCAAGCAATTTTCTTTACATGGTGTGTGTGTGTGTGTGTGTAGGCAGAGGCTGGCCTCAGGTAACTTAGCTTGGGCGTTGTTTCTCAGGGAGCATCCATCCTGGGATGGCAAACGTGCACCCTCATGCCTAGCCTTTCCCATGGGTGTCAGGACTGAACTCAGGCTCATGCTTACAAGGCAACTACTTCAGTGGCTGCGCCATCTTCCCAGGCCCTTTCCCAGGGTAAAATAGGCTACTTCAACATGTGACGACACATGAGGACACTGTGATGAACACTCGTTTATCCCCCTGCTTAAGAAACAGGATGTTATGTGTGAACACATGGTTTTTCGTGTTGAAGATGGTGATGGGAAAGTGATTCAAAGTCAGTAGAAACCGTACCTAGACTTTTGAGCCCTGGCCTTTCCCCAGCCCCATACGGTGCCATATAAACCTCCTTCTCAGTTCCGGGAACTGCTGCTCCCAGGCAACCACGCTCTCAGACGGGGAACACCACTCACATCCTTCTGTGGACTCCAGGTGTTGCCAGCGGTGTTCGCTTGTTATGTCTTGCGTTTCCCATCCATCGTGTGTTCAAAATGCCCATCTGGGGCTGTACCGAGACGGCCAGTCCTTCAGGATAAAATAGGCTCTGTGTTAGATGGCACAGAGTAACTGCATGGGCCACTGTTCAGGCTCCGGGCATGGGAAGGCAGAGGTGACTTTTCTGATGCTCTGAAATCAGGATGGGTTTATTGCGGCATCACTCCACGGCGAGCCAAGGAGCATCTGTGCCCTCCGGCGTGCCTGTTACTCAGGGAACGCGCTCTCTGCCTGCCCAGAGGTCCCTTCAGGGACCCCTGCGCCTACTGCTTCGGCTTGGTTGATATCACTTTGACTAGACAAGTTTGCACCACGCAAGTTCAGGGGGATGTCAGAGGGTCCCCAGCACCACACAGTAGGTGGTTCCAAAAGTTTTCCTGGAGAGAAGAGCTCGTGAGCTGGAGAGATGATTCCGTGGTTAAGAGCACTCGCGAGTCTCGCAGAGGACCCAGGCGTGGTTCCCAACACACACATGGTGGCTCACAGCCATCCCTAACTCCAGTTCCCAGGGGACACGATGCTCTCTTCTGACTTCTGGTACCAGACACACACATGACACACGCCCATGCACTGAGGCAGGGCATCCATACACGTAACATAAACCAAATGTTCAAAAGAATTAAAGAAAGAAATTGTCCTTCACGCATGAGGTTTCCAGTGGCCCAGTGATGTCACCCATCTGGGTAGTCTCTTCCCTGTGACCTAGGTTGGCATGACCCCTCTGCTGGTCCCTTCCTACTGTCTGGCCTCTGTGCTCTCTGCCTGCTGTCTTTGCCTGTTCTCTTTTCTCCCATCCCACCCTCATCACATTTTCTTGCCCCATCAGCCGCCATCTCCTGTCTGTGCCCAGCTGCTCGGCTGGGCAACTCTGCTTCCTGAGGAAGGCCGATGGGTCACAGTGCTCTCCCTGCTCCTCTCCTGATGCCCGAAAAGCCTCCAGTTCTGCTCTCTGTAAACTCACCCAAGTCTCAATAGAAGTCTGCTTCGAAGGGGACTAGCCCTCATTACTCCCTTCTCCCAGGGGAACAAAGCCAGGGCTGAGGAGACCCCTGGCCTACAGTCCCAGAGCTTTGGACATCATTATCATCCAGAGAACACCTGCCCAGGGTCAGACCCAAAATCTGCTTCAACAGAATCTGGTGGGGGGTGGGGGATGTCACGGCTGCTTTCTAGCACGGGCAGACTACAGCTGGTGGGAGAAGACTCGTGACTCCCTCATTTGTGGGAAGGGTTGGGGCTAGGGAAGCCCCATAGCTCATCCAATGCCCAGAGACACACAGCCTGCAGCCATCAGTCGAGTGACTGGCACTGCCACTCTGACCCAGGAGGCACCGGACTATCTGTTTTGTGCTTACAAGCTCCTTTTTCTTGGTTTCTGAGGTACCTGCCTATCCTTCCTCAATACCTCGTCCTTTCTATGCTGCCTCATCAGGACTGGGAAGGACAGGAACAAAGGCATCTGGGTGGAAGGTGTTGGTCCGCTTCAGTACGACGAGGTAGGACTCCAGCCAGGCCAATGGCTTGAGGTTCTTCTTGCTTAGTCTCTGTCTTCATTAGGGTAACCATTACTGTAATGAAACAGCGTAACCAAAAGCGAGTTGGGGCGGAAAGGATTTATTTGGCTTACATGTCCTGAATCACGGCACATCGGGGAAGGATGTGGGACCTGAACCTCACACATGGAGGAGCACTGCTTGCTAGCTTGCACCTGGCCTCATGTTCAGCTATCTTTCTTATACTGCCGAGGCCCACCTGCCCCAGGTTGGTGCTGGCCCACTGTGGGCTGGGCCCTCCTACAGCAAGAAAACTTACCCACAGACATGTTCACAGGCCAATCTGATGGAGGCTGTCCCTCAGTTGATGGTCCTTATTCCCGAGTGTGTCAAGTTGGCAATGAGGACTAGACATCACACGTGGGCAATCTCTCCGAGCCTCAGTATCTTCTCTTCCTTCACAGAATTGGATAGCAGTAGCATTTAAAGTGCAGATGAACAAGATCATGTGGGAGGGGTGCCTACTGCCGAGCCCAACACGCACATTTAGCCATAACAAATGGCGGCAGGGTGGTCATGTGACACCTGTAGATGACCTGGGCTCTTCCTGGGCTCCATGGCTGAGACCCTGAGTGCCACCTCACTGAACCTCCAGCTGTGCTTGGCTTCATAAAAGGTCAAAGGTGAGGGGAATTCACAATCTAACAGAGCTCTGAACTAAATGAGCAATGAAGAGTTCACAGTCTGGAAAGGTAGCTCTGTGGTCAGAGGTGCCGGCGGGAACACAGGACCGGGTGTTGGGGCCACTGTGGCCACACCACATCATGTCCTTCCTAGGCCACAAGCTCAGTGCTCAGCTCTGCCCAGCACCCAGCAAGAGCTGATGCAGGGCTGGCTTTGAAAGAGGCCGTTGGCACAGCAGCATCCCTCAGTGTCTGCAGCAGCCTCACCTTCGGCAGGGACCAGGCTCGGCCTCAGACCATCTCCATTCCCTAGCACAGAACGTGCTCTTGGTCAGCCTTCCTGAGGCTTTCTTGAGCCTCGTCCTGCTCCCCTGTGGTCTGAGGACTAAGGATACCCCCAACAGATGGGGCTGACCTGTGAAACCAATCATGTATCAGGCTTTTTACTCAACATTGAAACATTATGTTAAGACCCCTGAAGAACAGGGACTTACAAGATACAGACCCCACAAGGCGTGCCCTTAAGGTTCTACAATGAGCAATCACTGCTGGGGAATGAGCAATCACTGCTGAGGAGAAGAAACGCAGAGCAGCAGAGCTGTCTACGGGCTGTCTGCAGCTGCCTTTGAATCACCCATCCCCCCGTAGTCACCCCCATACACTCACTGCTGCACCAAAGCTGGCCTTGATTGGAATCATTTCTTTGGTCTGTCTTTGGTGCTCTACCTGGGTGAGCAGACATTTCTTCATGTCTCCCCAGGAAAAGTCACACAACACAGCCACGCTGAACAGGAATGGCACGGTCAAGGTGACCCAGAGAGTGTTGGTGACTGTGTGAGCCTGCTCCTCCCCAGACTGTGAGCTCCTGGAGGCTTGTGTGGGAGTCTCACCATCTTGCCTACCCCAAATGATGATGGGACTCAAGAGGGGCTTTTCTGCGTCCAGAGGCTGAGCAACCAGATCCCCTTCTAAGCCTGAACAAGGGCAGGGGTTGCCATTTGGTGTTTCCACACTGGTGAGCTCATCTGCCATGAGTCACTTGTAACTGGATGCCCGGTCCCTGTGCACTGTCCAATTTGTGACCTCATTTTATTCTCTCAACCCCTGACCCTTGCCAGTTTCATGTCTTGTGGAAAGACATGGAAGAACGGGGATTGATCTCCCCAATTTCTAGGTGGAAGAGCTGAGTTTAGGAGAGGGTACATGACTTACCTAAGACACCCTAAAGTTCACAGTGATTGGGACTCCTTCCTCTCAGTTCAGGTTTCAGGGAAGTTGAGTGGTGAGTGTGTGTGGTTCAAACTCCAGAGAAGAAAGCCACAGAGGCACCAGGGAGCCATGGGAGCCATAGGAGAGGCAGGATGGATGGATACCAGGGACAGGAGTCAGCTAACAGTGGGACAACTGGTTCCCCCAGGGTACGCTGTCAGAGCACTGGCAGACCATAATGTGTGACAGAGGGGTAGACTTGAGGTAAGGATTGCTTTAGGGTGTTCTGGAAAATTGTCGGCAGCACATGGGAGGTATGCATGGGGTGACATACCTCCTTGAACATGGAAGATACTCAGTAGATATAAGATAGGCCACCTTGTAGGTGCTAGTTTTCAAACTCTATTTGGGGTTCCTAAAGCCTCTGCCTCCCTTCCAACTCCCCAACCCTAGATCGGAGAGAAAGAAAGTTAGAAGGTAAAGGGGACGTTGACTTCTTCAGACTTAGTTCCGGCTGGTAAGGGTCATCATGGGGGCAATACCAATCTCAGCTGTCAAGATATCTAGCAGTCTAGCAACAGCAAATGACAAATGGCAGCAGCAGAATGAACAAGCAGCCTCTTTTTCCTCCACCTGTCTCCTTGAAGCCCTCGCCCTTCCTCTCTCTGGGCTCTTGCATTTATACCCTCTCTGAGTCCTCAAAATTAAACTTGCAGCTGTGGAAAAACTAAAAGCAACTCCACATCCCACACTTTGGATTAAAACAAAAACACATTTACGTAACATAACTGAGTTTTTAAAGACACCAGAACTTTCCACTATACCACCTGGAATGAACACCTTGAAGAGAATTCAGCTTGTGAAAAGAGAGTGAGAAGTACTCTGATCTTTATCAGAGACAGTGGCTAGTGACCCAAAGCTGTTGAGGACTCAGTATGGAGATACTTGAGGGAGGGTCACATGTTTTGTATCTACTGGCCTACTCAAGAACCTTTAATAAGCAGAGAAGATTACAGCCCGGCTTTGCTCTGCATGCTAGTGGGTGGCGAAAGTGTTTGATTTGATAGGTTATGGGAGATATGGAAACTGATGCTATCTAATGTAGAGCTAATGCTATCTAATCCAGAGGAGGATGAGGACCTCCCTACTGTCCAGGAAATGCCATCAAGCCCTACCCAGAGCAACAATTGCAGGAGGGGGGGGAGGGCTGACAATTCCGATCACAGGGACTCCAGAGACCTGTAGCTCTATTCTGTGAGGGCATCCAAAAGAGGAGACTCCAAGAAGCAAATGACTAATTTCTACCAACGAAGAACAAGTTATTTAGCTTTTCTGATCCCTGTTGCCCTTCACTGTAACCTGGGTATATAAAAACCTGCTTTTCTTATCTCTTTGATATCATGACTGATAGAACAGTTAAGGAAGGAGGGCTTTACTTTAGCTCACAGTTTGAGGGTACAGCCCATTATGCAGGAAGTCATGGGGTCAGCAGGGTGAGGTGGTTGGTTTTACTGTGGCTGTAGCCAGGAAGCACACATAGACAAATGCTCAGAGCTCAGCTTACTTTTCTTCTTTCCTTTCAGTCAAGGACCCCAGCCCATGGGATGATGTCCCTCACCTTCAGGGTGGGTCTTCTCACCTAGACTTTTCTGGACATCCTCTCACAAACAGACTCAGAGATCTAGTTCTTTTAGCAATCCTAAACCCAGACAAGTTGACAGTGAAGGCTAAGCACCATGCTAGGAAACCCAACACTGGCTCTAGTTATAAAAAAGCCCCAGGGCACACAGAGAGACGCATGTACTCATCTGAGTCATTCTTGCCATTAGACTGCAATGGAACTTACTGGAAAGCAGGAGCCTGCCTGTCTAGTCCATCGCCACGAGCCCAGGGTCTGGCACACAGTAGGTACTCAGAAAACAGCTGGTGGAGAAGGGGCATTTTGAGACTTGTTATTCATGATGGTCACTACATCTGCCAGCAGAGAGGGTAGCCAATGGGGCGGGTTGGAAACTGCATCAGGCCGGCAGACCTGGGTTCTATGTCATCCCTGCCACTGGCTTGAAGGATCTGGCAAGTTACACCAGCAGTTGGGCCTTAGTTTTCTTTCTTGTTCAGTTAAAGAGTTGGACAAGATAAGCTCTCTGGTTCCTTTATGACTCTGAGGTTGGGGTGGATCCAGATGATAACGGAATCAGGCTCCCAGCCCTGCCCTCCTTATTGGTTTTCTCCTGGGTGTTTTCTCCTCGGAGGGGACCAGGTTCCTTTGTAGAGGTGAAGGGATTCTGGCCAGATGGAGCGAGCGGGGTGAGGATGGCTCCGGCAAGCCTTGTCCTTCCCTCCCTTCCTCTGCTTTGCTGAAGACCGTTAGACTACATTCCTAAAGCTAGCCCCCAAGGTCTATTCCCATATTTGGCCACTTCCTCCTCCTGAAGCTGACTATCAAGGTCCAGCTAGCAAAGTATTGTTGAAGCCCAGCAATCAAAAGCCCCTCTTCGGCTCACCTAACTAACATATTCAATTAAATTAAACACCTCATCCTAACCCAGGGGTTTCCCTTTTACTTTTCCAATGGGCCATGTCTGTCTCCTCTCTATCCAGAGGCAGTCCTTTGTCCCACTTCCCCCTCCCCCATCTCTTGTCTTTGTCCCTTATCCCTATCCTCTGTCCCTCTGGGGCAAATCTATCTCCTTTGTGCGGAGAACTCGGTCTTGGGGGTCCTGAGCTGATACTTTTGTTTTCCTTTCTTTTTCTTCTGGATGCTGTTTTGAGCCTTTTCAGACTCCCCAGCCTATCTTTAGCACTCCTTGTAGGCAGTGTCTCCTCCTACTCTCCTGCGGATGAGATGCCCACCCTCTTGGCGCTTTGGGACAAGCCTCATTTTCACGAGTCTTTACCCTGGTACTACCTCCAGAGCTGCAGTGGCCCCTCCACCATGGGTCGGGGAGGGCAGAGTGACATGTTTGCTGACAGACTGGTGGCCAGTGCTGAGGGGAGCACGCCAGCAGCCGCAAAGGTGCAGTCTGTGCCAGGTGGGCCTTGCCAGCCTGAGCTATTTTTAGAAGCCATGCTTGCAAATTTTGTGTTAATAGTGTCTCTGTCGAAGCTCAGGCTCGCAGGGCTTAGGGAGGGAGAGCACCTCAAGAAGTCCTCTCTCTGGCTGCCTCCTCCTCTTCTTGTCCTCCTCCTCACAGGTGGCTGGGATCAGCCCTCCATGGGCTTCCATCTGCAGCCGGTGGGGGTAGGGAGGTGGGAGGGAGATGCAAAGGCTTACTGTTCAAGTTGCTAGAGGACCAGTCTGAGAGGCAGCAGGGACCAGACATGAAACGCCTCTGTGGTTGTCTATTCAAATGGTTAGGAATTATCAGTTACTCTGTTCCTGGTTTCCCCAATGAGCCTGGGCAGGGCTAGCAGTCTCCTGTTATTCTGGAAGATGCCCATCCTATCCCAAAGGCCCCAGCCAGGCCTCGACTGAGCCCCGTGGCAGCCAGGCTGAGCCCAGCTTAGGCTCAGCAGAGAAAACCCTTTCCGGGCCAGCTTATAGGGGAAGGTGACCGTGGTAAGGAGGGTGGTCTGGCAAGCCCTTCCAGCCCCACCCTAGGGACTTCTTGTCTGACATGGAGGACAAAGACATTGAGCATGTCAATACCCTAGGATGACTATTCCAAAGGGAAGGTGTGTGTGTGTGTGTGTGTGTGTGTGTGTGTATGGGGGGGGGGTGTCTGGGGCTCTGAGCTGAGGGCTGACGGGTAAGTAGAAGCCAGGTGGAAAGGGGTAGTGGAGAGCCACAGGGCAAGGCGGGGGATGAGAGGAGAGCCAGGCTCCATCCTTGAGTGAGTGACCACGGCAGCCAGGACATCCCTCCACCCACCACACAAACCTGCACCCTGAAGGCGCACCCATACTCCTCCTCACCAGAGCAGTTGCATTGGTGCGCAGCCAGGAGCCCCGGAGACCGGGCTGGGAGGAGTCTGAGGGCTCCGGGGAATTCTGTCCAGTCCTCTGCTGGGACACCCACCCTGGGGAGCTCACTCAGATGGGCAGCTTGATGGGAGGTGAGCAGGAAACGCCTCCTTGCTGAAACCCACCTTCCTGTTGCCAGCTGGCCCTTCCCAGCTCTCCCTCTTCGAAGAGGCGGCTTCCGGCTTCCGGTGGCTCTGAGAGTCTGGGTTCCAGCCCTGGCTCTTTAGAACCCTTTGACCGTGGGCGAGGCGCTCACGCTCTCTGGACTTATCTGTAGAGTGGGAAGAGCTTTAGGCTGGGGCCTGGGACTCAGTAAGCTTCACAGTTAACACTGTGATCTTATCACCGTTACCCGGCAATAGAGGGGGAAACTGAGGCCAGGAGCGCAGAAGCTCCTGCTCAGGGCTGGGGCTTGCCGGGGAGCAGGCAGGGAGGACGGCGTGGCCTCAGGGGCCCTCGCCAGGCTCCGCTGGGCCGCTGCGCTTTACGAGCAAAAACAAACACGTCCCACAAGCCGGGCCTGTGCCGCCGGGTCAAAGCCGGCTTTGTGCCCGCCCCGCCGCCCCCGCGGCCCAGGCGATTTTAATTAGCGTCTGGGTCCACGCCGGAGTCGCGAATCAAAGCCCGCGTTCTTCAGCGCCCGCGCCCCGACCCCCGCCCCCGGTCCCGGCTCTGCGCACCCTGCTGGCAGCCGCGGGGCAGTGGAGGCGTTTCGAGTTCGAGTCTTGCGAGGACCCTTAGTTTTCCCCGTTACTCACAGCACTCACTACAGCCAGCCAGCCTTGAAGTGCGGCTTCAAATGCTTGTGTAGGAAGATAGAGGGTTGACAGGTGAGCTGGTAAAAGCACAGCAGATCTTTAGGGGAGAGGCAGCATCTTGGGAGGATGAGGAGGTGCTTGGGGTACCGGGAGGGCAGCGAGGCAGTGGGAAAAGTGCAGAAGTGCTTGGCGACCAGGAGTGGGAGGTGCGTGGGCAGCACGGACCCCGAGTAAGAAGGTCAGGTCTGAGCTTTGGGGAGTCCCTCTATGCTGCCCGGTTATGGAGGACCAGAGGGTTGCCTGTGAGTTTTGAAGAGCTCTGAGAAGGGGCAGGACAGCCAGCATAGAAGGAAATCTGGCTCTTGGGTCAGGGTGGATCATGGGCAGGGTTCTCCAGTGAGGTTCCGATGCTTGTGCTCCTAAGCGCTTCTTTAGGTCATGTTTAAAATACCAGTTTAGGAACTGGGGATTTGACCCCATAGGTAAGATGCCGGCCAAGCAAGCGTAAGGACCGGCATTCTTACCCTCAGACTCAACACTAAACTTCCATAGCAACATCTGTAACCCCAACAGAGCCGGTCCCGGCCCTGGGGCTTCTTGGCCAGCCAGTCAGATCAAACTGGTGAGTTCCAGGCTCTGTGAGTGACTTTGTGTTTTATTTAGGGTTTCTATTGCCGCGATAAAGACCATGACCAAAAGCAACTTGGAGAGGAAAGGCATTATTTGGCTTACAGGCCTCGCTCACAGCCCTTTACTGAGAGAAGCCAGTGTAGGAACTCAAGCAGGGAAGGAAGCTAGAGGCAGGAACCGAAGCAGGGACCATGGAGAGGTGCTGCTTCCTGGCTTGTTCGCCATGGCTTACTCAGCTGCTGCTTCTTCCTTTTTTTTTTTTTTTTTTTTTTTCCATACAGTCCAGCACTAACTGCCCAGGCCAACCTGGTGGAGGCATTTTCTCAGTTAAGGTTCTCCCCAGATGAATGTAGCTTGTGCAAAGTTGACAAAAATAAGACAGAACAAAACACTTAAACCTTCCTGGAGACACCCCCACGGAGACACCCCCACAGACACACCCCAAAGGTGTGCACCATTAATGCCCTGGGTCCATTGATCTTCCTTTCAGCGTTTACGTGGTGTAGTGTGTGCACAGAGGTCGGAAACGACCTTTAGGAACCAGTTTCTCTGCTTCTATCGCATCTGTGACGCAGGGATCAAACTCAGGAGGTCAGCCTTGGTAGCAAGCTCCTTTATCCGATCAGCCATCTGGCCAGCCCCCTTAACTCAAGCAATCAAAGTTAACAATGCACCTGAAGCTGGAGGCTTCAGGCTGGAAGGACAGAATTCCTGGCATGTGGTAACTGCCTTCTGATGGGATCCCTAGTCTCAGAGGCTGAGCTGGGGCATCAGGTAGAAGTGACGTATTAGGAGGTGTTTCCAAGATGAACCAGTAACTGTGGAGTAGAGGGGAGGGGATGTGGGGAGGAAGGGAAGGATGGAGGATGATTCAAGCCAGGTCCCACAGAGGGGAGCTGGGCTCAGTCTTACAGAGGCGATCTGGAGATGGTGCTGGTGGCTCCTCAGCTGCTGATGGGAGCAAAAGAGCTGGAGTGTTGGTACCACACATCCTCAGCCACCGACTAAGGATCACTGTTGGCGTGATGGGGGTGTGCTTTCTCAGGTTTTCCAAACCTGGAACCGGTGCCTGTGACAGTGACAGGGGGTGGGAGGCAGTGGCGACCGGCTACAGCACATCTACCGTGGTGGGAGCTGCAAGGCCGTCTGTCTTCTTAAACGTTGAGGGAGGGAGGTGGTCCCTGTGTCTGATTGGCAGGGCTTTTGTTGATGCTACCTTCCATTTAGATAGGGCTCTTAAGTCCGTCCACTTCTGTCTCCATGACCGTGTTCGGCCTAGATGGCCAACCTGTCACGGAGAGCTGTGGGAAGTTACCTGTTGTGAGCTCCCTCTCGGAAGCAGCACCTGCCCCGGACCTCATACTGACCCTTTCTCTGTTGTACCCATAGCACCAGGGCCCCTGGAATGAAAGGGGTGGGCACCCTTCTCCCCTCAAAGACTACACTCGGAAACCGGAAGCCTGGAATGCTCTGTCTAGAGAGTGGAGTCTGCGTGCAGACAGTGTTTGATCTTCACCTATTCTCAGAGGGACCATTTGCTACAGAAGGGGACAGCTGGGATTGGGTGGAATCGGGACAAGTTTCACTTACCTCCTTTGCTGCTTGACAAATGACTGTCACACACACACACACCCCCCCCTCAACACACAGACACTACTGCTTTCTAATGCTTCTGAAGTCTGTTAGGTGCTGGGGCCAACCAATACAAATGCTTTGTGTATGCCCCACCATGCCTGGGCCCTCTGGTCACGTTCTTGAGCTATTGTCTCTGGTGGTTGAGCTGATGTCCAGCTGGACCTGGTGTTGGGAGCATCTAGGAATGCCTCTCCAAATGGCTTGGCTTTCTCACGGCATGACAGCCTGCCAGTGTCATTGGTGGCTCAGAGCTCTGAAAGCAAGACTCTTGGTGACAAGGCAGCATCCGTATGGCCTTTTCTGGCCAGAGGTCACCTGCCTGAATTCTGCTTCGTTCTGTCAGCACAGATGAATTATCCCAGGTTTGAAGGAGAGCATATGGGCTGTGCGGCCTGGTGTGGGGAGAAGGCACATAGAAGGTATGTTCTAAAGCCATCACAGGAGGCAGCTGGGTGCTCCCATCCGTGAGCAGAGCCAGAATAAGAAGAACTACGCATCTAGGCATGGTGACTCATATATGCAGCCTCAGCACTTGGGAGGAGGATTGTGAGTTCAAGGCGAGCCTGGGTAGTCCCAACACCCCCCACCACCACCACCAAGACACACACAAAACAAAGCAGGAGGGAGGGGGAGAAAAGGGAATAAGGGAATAAGACTTGGTTCTTTCCTGTGCTGTCAAGGAATTCATAGAATCCAGAAAATTTTGTATTCCAAGTTGGCCTTCAGGGTCATTCAAAAGATATATTGTTAAAGATGGAAGGTAGGACATGTGGGATGATTTGTTAGTTTGACTCTCAAGTTCTAATATTTAAGAAACACAGACTCTGTTTGCATTCTCCCCTGAGCCCCATTAATGTGAAGTCCTGGTGGTGACTGTGGCAGTGGCCTCGGGTAACAATGGTAGCTGTGATTCAAGGACTCAGGCATTTATTGGGCAACTGTGTTATGTGCCTTCAAGTCCCTCTCTTACTTTTACTGTCATTGTCATGTTTCCCCCTTTGATAGTGCATGTTGAATGCCTCCTGTGATGCCCACTGTCTGATGGTAGATCTTTGCTATCTATCTATAGAAGGATAGGTTTATTATAGAAGGACAGTCCATTCCTGGCCAACAGGAAGGACCAGGGAGGGCTCCTTCCTTACTGTTCTGTTGCTGTGAAGAGACCATGACCAAGGCAACACTCATAAAAGAAATCATTCAACTGTGGGTTTTCTTACAGTTTCAGGGGGTTAGTCCATTATCATCATGGCAGGAAGTAATGACAGACGAGCAGGCGAAAGGCAGAGAGAGAGGGAGCGAAGGAGGGAAGAAGGAGGGAGGGAGAGAGAGAATGGCATGGGCTTTTGAAACTTCAAAGCCCATTTCTAGTGACACATCTCTTCAAACAAGGCCACACCTCCCAATTCTTCCCAAACAGTTCCGCTAACTGGGAACCAAGCACTCAAGTATGTGAGCCCATGGAGGCCATTCTCATCCAAACTACCGCATTCCACTCCCTGGCCCCCACAGACTTGTAGCTTGGGGGGGCTGCTGGGAGAACAAGCAAGGAGATTATGTTGAAGAGGTAGCAGAAGACATCAAGAAGGGTCAAGACAGAGAGCTTGGGTGTTACCTGAGGGCAGTGGGAAGCTCTGGAAAGGCAGCTTCAATGAGGGAGGGGCTGGTGGAACGACGGCTTGGAAAGGCCGCCTGGGCTCATAGGTAGAACTTTCTAGTAGAGGTGAGATGGGATGGGAAAGGTTGGTGGTGGAGAGCTGGGAGCAGGTTTTAACAACCCAAACCTTCTGTTCACAGCTTTTGAGTGGATTCATTGCCCTTTGACCTTAGGCATGTTTGTGTGATCCACACCAGAGCAGGGTAAAGTGAGTCTTGAGAGTAAAATCAGATACCATTACACCAGCCCAGGGCAGAGATCCAGATCCATGGTTTAATTCTAGAAAGCTTTCCTGTGCAGAGAAGTGCATTTGCACAGAGACCCACACTGTCCCCACCCCAGCCAGCCTCAGCCACACGACATAGCTGTTCCCACTCTTCTCCCACACGTGACTCTGAGGAGAAGTCAAGCAGGGGTGCCTTCCAGGGACGGGTAAGGAAAGATGGGCTCCTGAGCCAGTCCTAGAGAGAGATGCCATTGTGTCCTGTGTGGCCCCAGGCCTTCCCTCACCCCCGAGGCAGCTTCAAACCACAGACCACCTTTTGATTCTCAGAAATACTGTAGTTTCCCAGAGCCCAGCATCCCTGGAGGGCTGAGGTGGTGTTTGGGAGGAAGAGCAGGAGGAATCGGGCCCCAAGAAACCTGGAGGCATCATAGTAAATGACCCAGCTCTGGGGCCAGAAGGCTACCTCAGGAGGCCAAGCAGAACACAGGCTCTAATCTCTGGTCTGGAGAGCCCTCCAGTGCTGTGGAGTCCACGAGACCACTGAGTCTTAGACCCCTGTTGGAATCCACATTCCTCCTTTTACTCTCCTCATCTTCATCATTCATTCCCCAGGTCTCCACTTCCTCATCTGTGTGGCATGAATAGACCCACATCACCGGGGTCTTCTGGGAAGCAGAGAAAATGTTGAATTTAAACGTTCTAGAATGGTGGGATGGGTCTCACTGACCTCCAGACAGCAGCTGATCCCTAGGATTCCCTGTTGGGGCCTAAGAGAGCCCCCAAGACTGCCATTTCCTCTTTCCCAGCAGCCTCATGTGAGAGGAATCACTGTAACGTTGTGGGCCCATGGCTAAGAAAAAAAGGAATCTGAGATCATCTTTGAATATCTACCTCTACCTCCTTATTTCTTTTCTTTTCTTTTCTTTTCTTTTCTTTTCTTTTCTTTTCTTTTCTTTTCTTTTCTTTTCTTTTCTTTTCTTTTCTTTTCTTTTTTCTTCTCCCTTCCCTCTCCATGGCATCTTCTAATTACCGAGACTGGCTGGATTCCCTCCCACCCGAAAGTGTCTTCCATCTCACATGCACAGCTGGCCACTTTCCCACTTTTTTTTTTTAATTGCCAAATTTATTAGAAGTCTGTTTTTTCATTTCCCAGATGCTGCCTCAGATTCCCCAAACCCAGCCTCTGCCTTTCAACCAACACTAATGGCTGCTGTGGCCCCAAGATTGTCCTTGTCTTCACAGAGGCCTCTTTCAGGCCTCACTTATTTGACTTCTTGGTGGTGAGCCTCCTGCCTTCCCTCTGGTCTCCCTAGCATGATGCTCCAGGCCTTTGCCTCAGTCTCCCTTCTCTTTTCATTCTACAGTCTTTCCCAGGCATTGGTCCCTCTCCTCCTGGCTTTGGTCATCATCTGCAAGCCAACAGCTCCCACCTTCTTCTGGTAACCCATAATCTACCGAGAGTGCTCTGGCTATCTCCTCAGGTGCCAGGTGTGTGCAAATGCACCTCTATGTGTGTATGTTCTAGAAACCCTCTAGGGAGACCCTCCCTCTCCCTCAGCTTTACAGCCAGCTACTCCATCCCATGGCCTTCCCATGGCCTCTCTCACGCACATTCCCCCAAGCAGTTCCTCCCTGGCTTCAGCCTAGCTCTGCCAGGCCGCTCTTCGGCAGTAGGTAGAGGCAGCTCTCTAAATCACAGGTCTCCTGGGGTGAAGCCGGGGTTTCTCAGCTGGAAGGCAGCCTCCCTTCCATCTGCTCAGTGCCCAGCACTGTCCAGCACTGGTGAGTGACTGTGACTCTTTGTCATTTGCTTTTCTCATCTGAAGTTTTTGCTTCTACACCATTATCCACCCTCTTCTCTCTCTCTCTCTCCACCCACTACTTTTCTATCTCTTCCCCAACCTCTAGAGCCTGTGTAAGTGTCCTCAGTTGTGGTTAGAGGCTGTGGCCCTTGAAATCCTGCCTTCACCTTCTTCATCACTCAGATGTCATGATTCTATCACCTTATGCTCATTGCTGCCCTCCTTCTCCAGATGTGGGAAGGGCACTATCAGTTCCTTATTTGGTGTTATTGTCTAGCAGAAAGTTTACCCCAGAGTGGCTGAAAATATGTGTGAAATCATGGAGCAGCTTGGTGTTGTTCAAAATGAGTGTTTGCTCAAATAGAATGGGCTGGATTGAAGTAAGGAGGGCTTGATATATGAAATGTCCCCCACCTCCGATGGGGAAGCAGGCTTGGGGTACACATCATAGGCTTAAGACACACCTATTAAAGAAACAGGAAGGGAGCTTGTCCTACCAGATCAGGAAAAATACCCTGGGGACCCACTCCTGCCCTGAAACCCAGGACTGCAGAGCCTGACTATAATCATGTGATGGGAAGAGTGCTGAGGAGACTAGGGGGGAGGTGGGGGAGTGTAGCCAGTATTCAATACTTTGGGGGTTCTTTTTTCTTTCTTCCACGCTTCTCCACCCTTCTCCACCCTTATTAATCCCCTAACACTAGATAGGAGAGAAAAAAGGGTAGCGGGGAAAGGGGGTGAAGTTATCGTTAGACTACTCCTGATGATTAGGAGCGTTGAGTTCTTGGGGCAAGTTTCTGCTTTGTTGTCAGGATATCTAATTTCTTCTCCTTCTTCTTCTTCCTCTTCCTCCTCCTTCTCTTCTTCTTCATTTCTTTGCACATGACTACTTGACAACCAGCAGCCAACAGCATCCCGCCACCAATAGCAACACCACCTTTCAGGGGCCCTAGCATTTCTGTATCCTCCAGAAACTATCTGCAGCTTGCAAAAGCATGAGACAAATCATAGTCACCTGCTGTGAAGCAGCTTCCTATCCCCACACCTGGGATTAAAACAAAAACATTCCCATAACATAGCTGTGTGTGTGTGTGTGTGTGTGTGTGTATGTGTGTGTGTGTGTTTAAAAAAACCAAAATTACAAAAATTTCACTACAGGGGGTCATTGGGAAAGCATTGCTGAAGAGACATTTCATAGAGCTGGAGGGTCAGAGGCCACCCTATAAATGGCTGTGCCTCTAGGTTCCGTAATTGCTCAGAACCCACCGCCAGAGTTGCCAAGCTAGCCAAAGTAATGACTCTCCACTTTAAGGGACAGGAAGTGGCTCTGAGTTGACAGGGAGGCCACAGACATGTGTTTCTAACTGAGCCCGTCCCCTAACCCAAGAGCTGGCAAAGGGAGGGAGCTTTAGGAGGGCAATTCCCCATGAAAGTGGCATTGGTGGCCACTTAGATCCCCAGACAGTATAGTGGAGACAACAGGGTGGCCCTCTAGGTGGCCGCTCAGATCCAACCAGCAGGCCTCTGTCCACCATTTCCTCACTGCTTCTAATCTGTCCTGGATGAAGAGCTGGGGGCTGGGGCTGTGGATGGCTGGCTATTCGGAGAGTTTCACCAGGCTGGCAGACGACCCAAGTTCAGGTCCTGCCTTGCTACTCATTACTGTGAGGTTCTGGGAAATCCTGTCTTACTCAAGCCTCCAGAGGCCTCTCCAGAGTAGGGGTAAATCCTACATTGTTTGACGTAAGGGAAGTCACGGGCCATAAAGCATGTTTGACAGTGAAAGCCCTTACACACGTGGGCAGGATAAAGGGTTGATTTGTCTTTCGCTGTAAGGGTTAGGCGTTCTCAGACAGCAGGCCAACTTGGCAATCGGACTAGTCTTGGATCCCTTGGAGGTAAGGCTGATCATGTGGCAGCAAAAAACGGGGGAAGGGGGACAAGCCTGGAGCCAGAGCCCCGGCTTCCAGCCCTAGCCAGCTTCCAACCCCCTGTGTGCCTGCTCCAGCTCCTCTCTAAACTCCGATTCCCCGAGGTAGGGACAGCTGGCTGTAGGAAGGCCCCAGGCTCCAGCGAAAGCACATTGAGGTTGTGATCCCTGCCTCTTGGCTAACTAAGGTAGTTCCTCTTCTTGGGCTCAGTGCCATGAAGCTCTTGGAGGGGTGGAGGTGCAACCAATAAAAAACAGCCTTTCTGGGGCTTAGGGGTCAGGGTATTGGGAGACAAGGCCTGGGCAAGGAGGCTGCAAGGGCTATCCATGGCTCTGATGAAAAGCTGCTGTGAGGTCCAGGGCCCCTCTGTGCACTTTCTGAATCTGCTTCTACCCATATAAATTCCGGACAAAGGCATGCACCTAGAAGGGTCCCCGGTCATGGGACGTGAAGTCAACAGGCAGGGATGGGGGTAAATGCAACTTCTTTATTACTACATAATAACAAACACAGTAAAGCTCATATCTGTAACAGTTTAGGTCCTTGTTATAATGTCTTGGTTACTTTGTCTGGGCTGGCTGTGACTTTCAGCTCTGGAGTCTGGGATAGAAAGACAGTCCAGTAACCTGCATGGATGGGGGTGGGAGAGACAGGAGTGTGTTTGGCCGTGCATCTCACAAGCGTGTGAACGACAATAGCAGCAGCTCGGCCTTTTAATGCTTGAGGCAGGTGAGGCTGTATGGGCCAGGGTTTGGGACCCACTGGAGGAGAGGTAAGGTCCCGTCTTTTAGCCTTCAGACACCCTGCATTTAGGGGCTGGGTTTCCTGACTTCTGTGGGTAATGTTTCATTTGGCACCTGACCTGCCACCCCACCCCAGACCCATCCAGGTCCAGCATAATGCAGAGCAAATTAGGGTGTCAAGGAAAGAGGTTAGAAGGGTCTTATTGAGAACAGGCAGTCTGGAGCAGCGGTTCCCAGCCTTCCTAAGGCTGAGACCCTTTAATACAGTTCCTCATGTGTGCTGACCCCAACCATAAAATCATTTTGTTGCTGCTTCATAACTGTGAGATTGCCACTGCTCTGAATTGTAAATATCTGATATGTGACCTCCAAAGGAGTCGAGAAGCACAGGTTGAGAGCCACTGGTCTAGAGGCATGGGGTGCCCCAGGGCCTGGGGCTCAGACCTGACACTACGGGGCCAAGATGAGGCCAGCTGCGCAGTCTCACCTTCTCTCTCTCACTTAGGGATTGAGAAATCTCTGGCCCAGGCACCCGCTGGATTCCTGTGCTGGGAACTGACGTCCGCATGGCTGACAGCCCCCTCCCCCCTCCCCCTGACACCAGCAGCCTGGGAACTCCCGAGGTCCTGCTTTGTCTCTGCTCCCCTGCCTGGCCCTAGTCCAAGGTCTCACCTTCATGGGTGCCGGTGAGCAGCCGGAAGTTCTGGGCCTCTTTCTGGAAATCTTGCTTCCTGACTCTCTTGATCTGAACCAAATGGAAGATTCCTGTGGAAAGACACAGCATGAGCCGTAGGATGGGGTGACAACTCACCCACCACCTCCCTCTGTGCCCCCAATCTGATGAGACACCAAAGTAATGTGGACTAAATCTGCAGGGTTCCAGTCTGTTCTCCTACCCCGTTGTCCCTCCTCAGGCACTACCATAGGGTCCTAGCCCCTCTTAAACCACAATCCCAATGGTGACACTTGAAATGTGCTAGATTCTCTGACCACCTGTCACCCCCACAGTACGTAAAACCTGTTCCTTTAGCCTCCTTTCTCTGCTGCTCCTTCGCTAGTGCAGTCCTCACGCCCCTTGGTGCAGGGAGGGAGGGAGGGAGGAATAAAAGAGGAAAAATAAAGAAGAGAAGGCTGACCCTTGTAGACCAGCCAAGCTCTTCTGTAGCACACAGCATATGATCAAAGTCCAGAGCTGTGTTGATTCAGACATCAAAGGACATGGAGCTATTGTGTCTTGAGTGTGGCCCAGTCCTAGCTAGTACTTGAGGTCTCAGGAGGAAACCAGTCCTCCTGCTGTTGCTTTCTGCACCTACTGAGGACAGCAAGCGAGTGGCCCATCCTCTAAGTGGGAAGGCTTCCCTGATCCACCCTGAAGGTGATTATAGCTCCTCTCTACGGGACCTAGCACACCCAGGTTCTGTTTACCATTTTACCCAATTTTTCTTTTCAAATGTGTTTATGTGTGTGGGTGTGTGTTCACACATATGTGTGTGAATATGGAAGGCAAAGAAAGGACAGACAATCTTGGGTACCATCCTCACTAATGTTGCCCTCTTCCTTTGAGACAGGGTCTTCCATTGGCTCACCCGGTAGGCTAGTCTGGCTGGGGTCCTCCTGTCTCTACTTCCTGAACACCGTGATAACAAGCGTGTGTCACCGCACCCATCATCTTTACATGCCTTCTGAGCTTCTCATGCTTTCGAGGCGAGCACTTTTTCAACCAAGCCATCTTCCCAGACCAGTCACCCCCATCCCTGGGGTGCCGTCATTACGCCTTTTCCTACCTCTCTCCCAGATGTGGACCCCTTGAGATCTCAACTCTCTGGGTTCTAAGCATGAAACATGTATGACAAATGACTCCCTGAGTAGAAGGATGAATGGGTGTACGTATGTATATGTATGTATGTGTGTGTGTATGTATCAATGAACAAGTGGATAGATGGATAGATGGTTGGATGGACAAATGAGTGTGGAGGTAGATGAATAAATGTGTGTGGGGCAGCTGGGAGGATGGATAGATGGGTGTGTTGACGAATGGATGGATAGGCAGAAAGATGGGTGTAAGGCTGGATGAACAGGTAAGTGTAGGAGTGGCTGGCTGGCTGGGTAAATGAGTAGATAAATGTATTCGTATGTAATCTAGTGAACCCCCAGGACAAATGAGGTATTAATTGAATTCTCTGCTATTTTCACTTTATGGGAAGCTATCCATGGCACTGAGGCCCTAAGTACACGGTCTGTGAGGTGGCACTGGCTGTTACCTACCCCTGGCCTCTGGCCAGAGATGCAACCAGGGAAGCCTGGCTGGGCCAGAACTGCCATGGGGAAAACCAGAAACCAGACCTGTATCTAAGGATCAGAGTGAGGCCCCATGGAGAGGAACAGAAAACATGGATACTGGGAATAAGTTTCAGGAACTAGGAAAAAGCCAGCACTGTCCTTGGAGCCCAGCTTAGATGCCAAGAACCAGCATATAGCTCCGAAGGCACCAGGGCTACAGCAGAGTGGCAAGGACTATTTTCTATAAGATGAGGACAGGTGTTCCTGCAGAGGCTGGCCACTGTGTGCTCCCTGGTACATGGAAAATATGGGAGAAGGGGCAACGGGTGTGAGGAAGCCCCTCCCCCATGGCCTACAAGGCATCCTGGAGAGGAGATGCTCTTTGGCTTGGGGTCTTGAATGTGTCTCTTGCTCTTCTGAAAGGCTCTGAGCACATCTGGGCCCCATGGGCCCCTAGGCAGAGCTGGCCTTGGTAAGTGAGTTTCAGGCAATAGGCCAGTCCAGCTCACAGGGAAGCCAAACTTCTCTGGACCGAGATGTTCTGGGCTGAGAGGGAGGCACCTGCACAGGGGTAGAGCAGGGGTCAGGGGCCATCAGGAGACAAATGGAAACTCCAGAGTCACACGGGCTCTTAAGCCAGAGCCCACTATGCTCCGGGCTGGTCCCAGATGGAATGGCCTTGCTGGGGCAGGTCCAGTGGTCACTGCTCATTCGTTTCCACCCCTCTGAGGGAGAAATCTGCAATCAGCAGCCCTGAGGATGAGCCCAGGGCGTGTGTCAGTCTGGGGCAGGGAGGGAATCAGAATGTTTAGGTGATGGGGAGCACTGCCGGGGCAGGACAGTGCGGCCTGGCGTGGTGGAGCTGGAGAGACCTCCTCATTTCTTTCATGCTGGATCTATGATGATGACGTGGAAAACAAATCCGCCCCCCCCATTCTCTCTGTGTCATCCTGGCCCTTCTTGCTCTTTCTCAGGCACCTCCCTAAGCCTTCCAGCAAGTCATATTACCTCTGCCAGACTGAGCCTGCACTTCCTTCCTTTGACAGGTCTGTGTAGCCCAATCTGGTCACAGATTCTCTGTGTACTGGAAAATGACCTTGAAACCCACTTCTGGGATTACAGGTGTGTGCTACTATACTGGGTTTACACTGTGCTGGGGATTGAACCCTGGTCCTTCTGGGTGAGCACGTCAGTGACTAAGCTGTGCCCCAGCCTTGCAGACTTCATTTTCTCACGCATAAAATGGGGCCTGAGAGCACATACCACCAGGCTTCTTGGGAGGATCATTTTGCACACGGCGTCTGCTGTGTACAGAGCACAGAGCCGCTGCAGAGGCCCTGTGGCTTCTCCAAGGCCCCCCTGCTTGCCCCACTTGTAAAGGTCCACCCTCTAGGAAGCCTTTTCTGACCAGGTCAGCTCCCCACAAGCACCTGTTACACACTAGTCATCAAGCCATGTGTTTCCAAGGACGGGGGCGGGGAAGGGCTTACTGCTTCATGCTACCCCAGCGCCTGCTGGGGGGTAGAGTGTGGGTGGTCCTAGAGCTGTAGCCAGCAGCAGCCTGGGAAAGAGTGTGATCGGAAGGTTCGGAACACTGGGGAGAGTCCCTGCTCCTGCCTCTCCCACTCTGTGAGCTCTGCACCTCCCCCTAGCCAGAGGAAAGCTTTGAGGATGAGCAAGCGACCCCTTGTACTAGACAGAAGCCCACCTCTCCACCATGCAGCCAGCCAGTGGTAGGAGAATACAGATGTTCTTGCCACATCCCAGAGGTTGGGGGTTATCCTAAAGACCCTTTCCCCAGTTCCTAGAGGAGAACACTGAGGTCCAGAGAGGGTAAGTGATTGCCCAAGGTCACACAGGTAAGAATGAGAAGAGCCAGGATTTGAAGTAGCAGGGGTGAAATTTGAACCCAGGTCTGCCTGGCTCCATAGCCTATGTCTGTGGCCTCACCTCTGCAGTCACTCAAGGCAAAGCTGCTCACTCTGGCAGGGCAGCCCACCAAAGTCAGGAGCCAGCAGTCCCACCACACCCTGAATCTTCCTTTCTCAGGTTCTGGATCGTGGCTCAATGCTTCAACCTCAGCAGTAGAGTCTGATTTTAAGGTCAGCTCCTCAAAGGGTGCAGTAATGCTCCATGACCAGGAGAGGGAGCATCCAGGGGCCCTGGCGAGCTTATCAGAGCTAATAGGAATCACAAAGGAATGGGAATGGGGGTAGAATCAGGGGTTCTTACCCCTGGAAGAATGCCGAGGCATCCGACCAGCAAAGCCCCCTTAAGGCCCTTAAGGCCCCTATGGGGTTCTGAGGACAGGCAGGTAGCGGAGGAACATGAGGCTGGGAGACGGAGCTGGGCACTCACCTTTCACCAGCTTCCAGATGTAGATCTCTACCTGGTCCGATGCTTCGTGCTCCAGGACAAAGCGGTGCAGGCTGTCTGGGCTTGGAGGCACCAACGTGTACACAGAGACCTGGCCAGGCACCTTGGGACACCTGGTGGAAATGACCTCGCTGTGGTCAGCGTCTGCTTCATCCTCTGAGAGAGAGAGAGAGAGAGGGAGAAGTTTGTGATGTGTTCAGTCAACATCGGCTAGTCTCAGAAGGTCCAGTGTTCTAATATTTTATCACTGCATAGAGTGCGGAAGGTCATTTGATTTTGTGTCTATGTCAAGAGCTTCTGAGGCCAGCGCTGCCGTGCTGAGTGGTTCCATGTAGTCTGGGGTTCTCTATGCCCGTGCGTCCAGCAGTCTGGACACCTGCAAACCCCACATCTGTGGCTAAGTGTAAGCACCGTGGGGGTCCCCTCGCCGCCCGGCGCCTGTGGGTGGCGCTTCCCCTGCGCTCAGCCCCCTCTTACCTGGGCAGATCTTGCAGCACTTCCCGGCCACCTTCTTGGGTTGACTGCAGGGATACTGGGTGGGGCAGGTCACCCGATGGCAGTCCTGGTGGCCATCCACACACGTGCACAGGATGCAGGGCATGGGCCCGAAGGAGAGCACTGTGGGGTTCCACACCTGCCCGTGGGAGTATGTCTTCCCATTGTGGGTGCAAGCTGGAACGTGAGCGTGGGGGGGGGGGCGGGGAGACGGTCAGAGCCTTGCGTCTGGCCGAGCCTTTAGCTCACAGTGTAGAGCAGGCCCGGAGTGAGCGCCAGCTGCACCGCTCGCGTGGTGCAGGCCGGGAGTAAAGCCTGTACCAACCCTGACGTCCCTCCTACTACTCAAGGTCCGCTAAGGATGGCGAGCCCTCCCCTGCTGAAGTCCTGGTGGGGCAAGGAGGGTGCTGGCCTGGCAGTAGGAGGACCAAGGACAACTGTGGGTGCCTGGTGCTGTGAACAGGGCCGCTTCCCTGCCTTCGCGTCTCGTCCCCAGCCCAGGATTTGGGATTCTGTAGCCCCGAGGCTCTTCCCTCTCTACCAGTCTGGAATCCTGCTGTGAGCCCCTGTTCTCCCCTTCTGCAGCCAGGGCCCCTTCCCCATCCCCTCTGTCACCCTGCAGACCAGCTCTGCCTCCCCTTCATTGGACAGTCTTGTCCTCAGCCCTGTCTCATGCTAACTTGCTCACCTGTCTCCCCAAGTAGTCTCGGAGCTCATTGGGTGGAGACTGAGACAGACTCTGTTCTGTCTCCTCCACTTCTCGATAAAGACATGATAGATGCTCAATAAAGTATTATTACTTGGAGGCAGAGACGGGAAGAGCTGAAGCTCAAGGCCAGCCTGAGCTACATGGTGAGACGAAGCAGGACTGGTTATTTCCCTAATTCAGCACTTGCGCACCTCGGCAGCCTCATCTGTTAAATGGCACTAATGATCTTCAAGGGTGCACTCGGCCAGACTGAGGCCGGTGAACCAGAGTAGGGGGTTCAGGAGGTAGGCCCCACCCCAGCAGCAGACAGAGGAGGGTCCTGTCCCCACCTTTTTTATGTTTCTCCTTCAGGATAATCTTGATAGTAGTGCTGCCTGTTCCCATTGGTCGGAAGTATCGGGTGAGGAAGCTCAGCGGGGAGCTGACACTGGTAGGGGCTGGGGTGCCGGGGCCTCTCCTCTTCCTGTCCTCCGAGCATGGATCCTGGGAATGTCTCTGCAAAGAGCAGGCAGGATGCAGAGTGGGACAGGCCGCAGCACAGGTCACAAACAGAGGCCTGCTTGCTAGTGGAGACCCGAGGACTTCCCAGAGTGGGGGAGAGAAGAAAGAGAGAGAGAGAGAGAGAGAGAGAGAGAGAGAGAGAGAGAGAGGAGAGAGGGGGAGAGAGAAAGATACAGAAAGAGAGAGAGAGAACACTGACAAGGATTTGGCAAGCCAGCCTCCACCAAGTCCTTTTCAGAGCTTGGGGCTGCAGTGGGTAGGCAGAGCAACATGGGATCGGATGCAGAGAAAATTTTATTGCTTAGGAAAAGTCAGCTGATGAGACAACAAATGGGCCTCTGAAGATCCCAGAAGGTTTCAGAATTCCACAGTGCAGGGAAAAAACAAAAACAAAACAAAAACAAAAACAAAAGCAGGGTCCACCTAGAAACGCAGTTTTAAAAAGAGCTCCCTTTCCATAATCACTGGAGTCCAAGCTCCCCGCTCCCAGGTCCGACTCTCCATCCCTCTGCCCCTCCCCACCAATCTAGGAGGGATGAGGCAGCCTGGTGTGGATGGGGAGGGCAGCCTATGGGGCAGGTGCTCTGCAGCTCGGTTTGGGAACCGGGAACCTGGTAGCTCCAGGCCACAGCAGGGAACGCCAGGCCTGAGGGCCAGAGAGAAGAGCCTGTTCTTTTCCCCAGCGTTCAGGAGCCACTTACACCCTTCCTTCTGCATTCCTCCTGCAGTCTTTCCCCCTCCACACCGTCTTTAAGGCTTTCACGGCCCAGAGACAGAGTGTGCAGAATAGAAACACCCCAGGCCCCAGCACAGGCTCTGGCACACAGGAAGTGCCCGGGAACCTGCATACGGGTCGGATGGAACTGAGTCAAGAAGGACCTGAAGGACACAACCCCCAGCTGTACAAGCTACTCAGTTACTCAGAAAGGAGCCGTTCAGGGTCTGTCCAGCCTTGGGTCTCACACAGTGCTTTCTGGGGATAGGCGGGAAGGAGATTTATGGACCCTCCTGAGAAATCAGCCTGGTAAAGGCAGATGCCCTGGCTGAGGAAGAAAGGTCAGGAGTCCAGCTTTGGGTGTCCTAGGCTTCCAGAGGCCAGGGTGGAAAAAGAGAAGGATTTTTCACACTGTAACATGGCACAGAGGAGCGATAGGGGGCCTGAGTCGGGGTGTGGCTCATTCTCCCATTTCTTTCCCCTCAGGCCACAGAGAACTGGGAAGGCTAGGCCATCTGAATTCTAGACAAGATCCACAGGAGCCAAGATGATCGTGGGGGTGGGGGTGGGGGCAAAAAGGCAGATCCCTGGCAAAGAACCTGTATCCCAGAAATGAGGTACAGAGGCATGGCTTGCCATTCCTCAAGGGCGTGGTCTGCCCATACACACAGGCTCTGGATAGAACAGTGTCAGAAATTTCCCAGAGGGAAATGAGGGCCTTTGGGGCCTACCCTGTCCTATGGGGCAGCCTGTTCCCTTCTGGCCCATCAGCCATAACGGGAATCATGGTGACAGGGAGAGGGAGAGAGGGAGAAAGAGAGAGGCTGGAATATGGAGGTACCAGTGCAGCTGAGCCAGAGTCAAGTTCTCAGGCCTTGGAGCTACCAAGCAGAGGGACAGAGGACCAGGAAGAGATAAGACAGTGCGTGCTGGAGAGGCACGCAGACTTTTGGCCTAGGCTGGCCTCTCTCCCCACCATGTCTGTGTGCACACTCACCTCTCCATGCTGCAACTGTGCCATGTCCTCTTCCGTGGACCTCTCACTTGTCCTGTCTGAGAAAAGGAAACTGGTCAGCCTTGCGGCCATGGCCCTGAGGCCTCTGCCTATATCTTTGTCCCTTCCAAAAGCTGATGCCACATCTGTAGCCCCAGCCTATGGACTACCTTAGAGGGGCTTACACTGTGTTATACAGCCTGTCTTTGTCTTTATTGAATTATCAAAATCTCTACCACTAGGCTGCCTCTTCGGCTCCCAAAACTGACCTTCTGGTCACTCCTGGGCCTGAACTGCTCGGTTTACTCAGAGGATCTTATTCAGTCTACTTAAAAGTCACTGCACTGGGATATCGGTCATCCCTTCATGGATGGTTCTAAGATCCCAGAATCCCATGCATGTGACCAGGGTTTTTACTGCATACTTCTAGGGCTCTACTCTTCAGTCCTCTGCCTCCAGAGGAATCGTGAGGCCTCTTCTAGCTGTTATTCCCAAGGAACCAGCCCACAGAGAGGGCCCTGCAGCTTCCTGAAGCTCAGCGCTGTTCTCTTTTCCCAAGTCCTCGCCTCACTCCAGCGTCTGGCTTGTCTTGATGCCCGTGCTTCAGAGACCCGGGAGAACAGACTTAGGCTGCCTGTGAGAGCTGCGAGGCCAGCCTCTCCGCTCCCCTCCAAGCTGGTGTCTAGAGAGTAAGGAGAGCTAAAAAGAAGTACGTCTTCCCAAACCCCAATAGCTGAGGCTCCCCAGTCCACACGGGAAGTCCAATTGTATACCTCTGCTCAGGCTCAGCCTGTGCTTTAGCAGCACATGAGACAGCCTCAGTTTACCCAGAGAATCTACCCAGGGAATCCAACCCTGTGCCCTATGCTGGCATGAGGAGGACAGGATTGACAAGGTCTCAGCCCATGCCCATCTCCTCCTGGGTGATGCTTGATCTTTTAGCCTTGTTGTTGTGGGATAGTACCGTCTCTAAAAGCTCTGCAGCAGCACCCATTCTGCTCCCACTACCTAGTCACCCTCAGCTTCACCCTCACAGTACCTCCAATCCACGGCCCCTGCCAAGCCCCTCCCCTCACTGCCTGCTGCTCCCAGAGCTGCCTGTCACCCATACTGCAGGAGTCAGGAGCGTTAGCGAGGGTTATTGATGCAAGCCCTGGACAATGGGAGGTGACAGTTTGGGGGCTAAACTTTTCTGTCCTCTTCCCTCACCCTCACACTGCTTCCTGGGATTGCAGAAGTGGCACAGCACAACACTGCCCGTGGGTCCTGCTTCCGGGGACATCCGTGCCAAGCTACTCCCTCCCTGTGGGAAGAAGTATCTACTACACACTGGCTGTCCCCAGGCTCTCCCGGCAGTCCATGAAGGGGGCGCTGTGAGACCCGGCAGATTTCGGGAAGACTCACAGCTGTAGTCAATGCTGTGACAAAACACCAAACTCTCACTAAGAACGGTTTGGGAGAGGAAAGGATTTATCTTACAAGTTTATAGTCTGCCACTGAGGGAAGTCAATTCAGGAACTCAAGTGGGAACTTGAAGCAGAAACCATGGAAGACTATTGCTTGCAAGCTTGCTTGACTTAGGTGGGCCAGGACCACCTGCCTAGGGGATGGCGCTGCTCATAGTGGGCATCCTAAGACAATTCCCCATAGACACACCCACAAGTCTGTCTGATCTAGGCAATTCCTCAGTGAAGGCTTTCCTTTCAAATGACACTAGGCTGAGTCAAGGTGACAGAGTTCACCATGACACTCACCTTTGCAGGTCTGACAGCAGGAATCAGGCAGAGGGAGTGGGGTGGGGCAGCTGGGTTCAGGGCAGGTCATGAGACCACAGTAAGTATGGCCCTCCTGATGAAAGAACATACCAGATTGGAATGAGATCTGTTGAAGATTAGCCTTGGGGGCCCAGGAGAGCCTCTTTTCCTGGGAGCAAATAGCCTTGAGGTCTCCTTTGAGGTAGAGGATGAAGGGAGTGGTATGTGGTTCCTGAGCAAGGCAAGTCAGCCCCAAAAGAACCTCACCTCCCCTGGCTTTCACAGAAACTTGTGAGGTGTGCTTCAAGATGAGGGGAGTGCTGGGGATGAGTGGGGAACTGTGCTATCCAATCACAGAGACAGTCAGGGTATAGAAGGGGCCAGGGCCCAGGCTCCAGGTTTTCCTACTGACATCAGTATCTTTCTCTGGGGCCTACATCAGGGACCCAGCATAACAGAGGACTCCACGGGTAACTCCTAGGCTTTTTTATTGCTCTTCTGAAAAGCACTGGCCTCCAATTTCAAGGCCCACTCTGAAAGGTGAGACTGTGGGATGCAGGGCCCTCAGGGAGGCAGGCCGTTGGCGTCTTTGGAGAGGACTTCTTTCCTGAGTTTCACCTGCTGCGAAAGGCAGCATGCACAACCAGCTTTGAGTGTGGCTGTGACAGGTGGCTCTGAGGCCCCACAGTCCTACAGGAAATGAGGCGGTTTTGAGTCCTCCCCATGAGTCTGAGATGTAAGGATCCCATGTCCAGAGAGGAGGTCAGAACACAAGCCAGACCCATGCATGGTGATGAGATGAAGGAAAGGAGAGGCATGCGGTTAGAAAGGCTGGGCAAAGGAGCCATTACAACATCCTCTCCATCCACCACTGTCACCTCTGCATCTCCCCAAAGCCTTGTCCCAGTGCAGGCAGCCCCTTTCATGGGAAGCAGCATTCTACTGGGAAAAGAACATGGACCTTGGGGGTCATGGAGGTCTGGGTTTGGATTTTGGCTCTGAAGCCATCGGCAAGCTACTTAACCGCCCTGAGTTCTGTCTGCTTCCCTGAACAGGATGGGGGTCTTCCCCCTAGACAGCTCCATGAACATAAGCTGGCAGTGCAATGTTCTAGACTATGGCAAGAGGCACATGCTCTGCCCAGCAGCCACTCACTAGCCTGACAGGTAACCATTTCCAGATGCTGGTTGGCTCTTCCCTCTGCCACATGGAAACTTTAAGATTCGCAGCCTGGACGGATGGAAATGGAAGAGGAAGCAGGTTAGAGAGAGAAGGCTTGCCTATGTCACACTGGGAACTAAGTGTTTCCCTCCAAATCGAAACATTTCCTCCTGTAAGGAGGATGGAGGCTCATAAGACTCCGGAAACCAGGGAAATTTACAAGGCTTAGGACGCTCAGAAAGTTCTAGGGCTCCCAAAGGCTTCTCTCCAAAGTTATATGAGCAGCAACAGCAGCTGGGAAAGGGCCCTTGAGTGAAGCCGCCTGAATTGGGTGCATTGGCGATGCGTCGTCACACACGTTAGGGAGGGAGTTTTAGTGATGCCTTGCCTTCGGGCCACCCACGCTCCCGTAAGTGACCCAGCATGTCGCCGATGCACTGAGTTTAGACTTGAGTGGAATAGTTTCTTTGGCTAATTGTTGGTACCCTATCTGTAGAGGAGAGATGTTTGTTCAAGTCTCTCCAGGAAATCTCGCAGCGCCGGGGCAGATATGGAGTTCAAGCACAGCTCACTGACACCTCATCTAGAAAGAGGCTGAAGACTCCCTCAAGAAGTCAGGAACTAAGACCAGAGAGGCTTGGCAACAGGGAGTAAAGAGATAGGAAAGCTACTACCGAGGGTAAGAGTGACAGCCGAGAGCCCGCGTGACAGGAAGAGAGCCACAGGGAGACTCCCCAGGCAAGAAGATGGAGACTTCCTAAGTCATGCCTGCTTGACCTTCCTCTGCCCCCCAGTCACAGGTCTGTTAACCCTGCTGTCCCTAGGTCTTACTCCAACTGTGGGGATGGGGAGTCTATGATCCCATCTGCTACTGTCAGGCCCTGTCTGTGTCCTGGGACGGATAACTGGTATTCATTCACTCATTCTGCAGCAACCACCGGCATCCTCTGCATGCCAGGCCCTGGGTGTGGAGCCAGAGAAGACAGAGAAACGAGGAGTGCTGTGTCCCGTGGAGGAAGTGAAAATGGGCTACTCTTATTATTTGGGGACCAGATGTGGAAACAGAGCAACATGTCATCTCACTAAGCTAGGGGCAGGACACGGTGGACCCCAGGAGTTCCCTTGCTCCCACCCTCTCTGATTCTCACTTAATGGCCCACCCCACCCCTTCGTAGGATAGACCCTGGCTTGGGCCACAGAGACTGTAGAGGGTCTTACAATACAGCTACAGAGGACACACTGGTTGGGCTGGCGGGCGGGGACCAACTCCTGGGCGCTGAAGATCTCTCCGTGTTGGTACGTGGTCTCATTGAGCAGGCAGGACTTTAGGGGAGCTCGGAGCCCAGAGGGGACATGGGGATCTGTGGGCAGGAGTAGGAGGAAGAAGAAAAGGAAATCTCCATGGATTTAAGATTTTTGCCAGAAGTAGAAAGGCCAATTTTCTGAAGATAGTGTTCTCTCTCTCTCCTCCTTTCCTCCTTTTCTCCCTCTCCCCTCCTTTCCCTTTCTCCCTTCCTCCCTTTTTCTCCTTCCTCGCTCCCTCCTTAGCCTTTAAACTCAGGTCTGGGCTATTACCTTCCTAGACATTTCCCTTATCAGCTAGCCAAGGGGTCCCGTTGATACCTACATCTGGCCACACGCCCCTGCCCTCCGCCCCTGAGTGTTCTTGGAGCACTCTGTGTCACGCTTGGCTCTGCCACCTAGAGGTTCACAATCCGAGAGGCAGAGAAATGAGCCACAGCAGAGACACCATGGGCTCGTACAGGGGACAGTCAGTCCCAAGTCAGTCACCTTCACTTTCCCTCACTTCTGGATAGCCACAGGGACTGGACCCAAATGTGCAGTCAGAAGGCCAAGCCAGTGCCTATATCCCACAGCCACTTTTTATTCTTTCTTTCTTTTTTTAACTTTAAATTTTTGTATTGCATTTACTCATTTTGGGGGAAGGGGTGCAGGCTGTGGCATGTGGGTGGAGGTCAGGGGCAATCTTCTGAGTCAGTTTTCTCCTCTTACCACGTGGGTCCCAGGGATTGGGCCCAGGTTTTCATCATGATGGAAAGTCCCCCTATCTGCTGAGTTGTCTTATCCACCCAATTTCTACTCCGTCTGCCTTCTGCTATGTGTATTGATTTGGGGGCCCTAGCCCACTTGGGGGTCCACGGACCCTTTGTTTGTTCCCATGTATCTGATGGACAGGAGTACTCTTTTCCTTCTGGAGGCTTCGCTCAGCCGGGGGCTTAGAGCAGGAGTGCACCGTCGGGGGGAGCTCAGTGCCAGGGGAGGAAGAAGCTACTTACCCACACACCTGGGACAGCACTGCTGTGGCTCCATTACGGGCTGTGCGCAGTGGAGCGGGGGGCATCGCAGGCGGTAACAGTTCACGTGGCCGTTCTGAAAGAGATGCAGGGGCAGGACTTAGTCCAAAGAACCGCTGCCCTCTGGAACTTCCACCCCGGCTGCAGAAGCCCACTTTGTCTTAAGCCTGTGTGTAATAGGATTAAGAGTAAACTCAAATGAGCTCAGTCCCTACCCTTCCCACAGGTCTCACTTAGCCTACTCATCAGCACCCTTCGCCAATGGGGAGGACAGACCTGTCCCAGGTTTGCTCAGATCTGTGGCCCCTGAGTGAGGATGAGAAATAGAAGTAAAAGCCTTGAGCTATCTGGGCACTGATCTTGGTGCTCTGCCAGGGCTATTTTTAACTCTACCAGTTTTTTCTTACAGTCCTGACCCTGAGCTGTGTGTTCAAAGGAGGGCTGTAATACAAGAGTACAGTGACCAGGACAGGACTGAAAATCTGGTATGGAAAATCCTTGGGTCTTTGTAAGCCTACTCCCCAAGTCTACAAGAGGTCTGTGGAACCCTGCACAGAGCCTCTGGGGTTGGCACCAGAGAAGAAAGGAGCTGAAGTTCCTTCACATCTTCAAGTTTAGCAGGTGAGAGAGAATCAGAGAAACACACAGCAAGAGATGGTCAGAGGCAGAGACAGGGGCCACATCCCCTTTCAGAGGCTTCCCAGCGTGCCAGGCCATCTCTCAGCCTCTGCATGCCTTGCTCTTGCTGCTGTGACAGACTCTGTATTGTATGAACCTTTACAACTGTCTCCCCGTTCAGCCATCAACTCCAAAGCAATGGTCGGCAAAGGGCTTGACTCCAAGCAAGCAACCACTAAAATCTGAAAGTGTGGGTGAGTGATGGGAGAAGAGAGAGCTGGGGCTCAGACACAGAGGCTCTCAAATGAATGGAGCCAGCATTGATTGAACCCTAAGGGTAATCAAGGTAGCCCCAGCCTTCAGGCCCCGTAGTTGCCTTTTCTTGCCCTCCACCCAGCAGAGGTTAAAGACAGGAGTTCTTCCAGAAGCAGCCTCTTGCACTAAGGGAGACCGTAGATGCCCGTGTCCCAGAGATTACCCAGGACTGACTGATGCTGAGGGGAGTTCTCAGAGCCACAGAAATGGTGTGTGCTTCAACAGTGATCTCCTAGAGATCCCATACCTGAGGAGCTTAATCAATCTAAAGAGGGTAAACTGAGGCCCTCAGAGAAGCAAGGTGGAGTTTGAGGGATGTGTGGTCTAAAGGTCTTGACCCTTTCTCTTGGCTCTTGTTGAAGTGGATCAAGTGGGGGCAACTTGGGGGGTAGTGACAGGGCAGGGGCAAGGCATGTGGCGGGGCTCTTTGCGGCCAGAGGGAACTTCACTGTAAGGTCAAATCCATCATTTTTGGAGTGGCTATGAAAATATAGATGACCTCACTTCCTGTCTCGGGCATACATGCTGGGAGCAAAGACTGTTCCAGAGGCTAGCTGAGGTCACACAAGCATAACCAGGGCCCATGCCCTCGTGGGATGCTGAGGCAGTGTTGGTGCTCATGCTGAGCACAGGCACAAGACCAGGGGCGAGTGACAGTCTCAGGAGCCTGCGTCCTAGTGGCTGGAGATGGGCCATAGGACAGTAAGAAGCAGGTCAGGCTAACCTCAGGTTATGTTTATGGCCATGACCAAATCAAGGGATATGATCAGAAGGCCACATTTGGAGACTGTAAGGGAATCCTCCTAAGGAGGTGACGGTCACATTATGACCTTAGAGAAGACTACTTCAATGGAGGGATTACAGAGAATGTTCCAGATGTCAGGCGGTATGGCTGCGGTGAGGGTATGGAGTTGGAAGATAAGGAGGCTGTTGGATCAGGCAGACCTGCCAGTGGGCTGCGCTAAAAGAATGCTTGCCTAGCACTCGTGAAGCCCTGGGTTCGATCCCAAGCGCTGCACAAAGTAGGCCCAGTGGCACATGCCCGTGACCCCAGCACTGTTGGTAGAGGCAGAAGGGTCAGAAGCTCAAGCTTATCCGCAGATACATTTGCGGTTAGACTAGGCTACATGAGACACTTCCCCGCCCAAAGCTATTGGATGATTTTAAAAGCCATAGTTTTAAAACACCATAGTTCTGTGTTGAGGGAAGGTCATTGTGGCTGCTTTGTGGAGGATGGATTTTGAGGGGAACAGCAGAGGGGCCTGTTGTTGGGCTCATACACTGGTCCAGGTGAGGGAGGAAGGTGGCTTCACGTGAAGAAGGGCAATGGTGGGGAGAAATGAGGCGTTCAGGCTGCACTGCGGAAATGTGGGCGACAGCGCTCTGGGCTGAGGGAAAGAAGCTACATGTGTGAACTCTGAGGATGGAGACATGAGTAAGCTCCAATGGATCACAAAGCTTGGCCTTTGTCAACTGGATCATGTGACACGTCTGGACTTTTCTGTTATGGTTTCCTTTCTGTTTTCTGGCTGTATTTCATAAAGTTCTTTTTTTTTAATGGCTTATTGGCCTCAGATGTGCTAAGGATAATAATAATAATAAAAAAAGAGGCAACTGGAGCCATGGGGGTATTGTTTCCCTGTTTGTGCTTGAGTTCTCCTGAAGCTAACACGGTGGGAACGGGGGAGGGGAAGATCCAGGAAGGAGTAGGCCCAGTGTGGAAGCAGCAAGAAGGGCTGTGCCACTAGCTCCCCACTCAGGTCTCCTCAGGGTCTCTTCTCTGCCCCTGGAGGTTCTCCCTTATCCATGGAGGCCCTCAGAGTTTCTGCCTCCTCTCTCTCTTGGTCTGTGAGGAAAAGAGGGTGCTGAGGGCTTGAGAGCCAGAAGCCCCCAGCATCACCCAGAAAATGAGTTCAAGACATCCCCTCTGGCCCACTCCTGTTCTTCTATCCTCATACTTCTCTGGAGAATTCTGGATCTTTGTGGAGAACTGCATGGGTCTCCTTTATCCTACTCAACTGACTGTGCAAGGCCCAGGGGGGTGCTGGGTTAGTGATATGGTTTGGATGTTGAATGACCCCCAGAGCTGTTAAAGGTCCCAGGGTGAAGCTGTGGAGGTTCTCTGGACCTCCAGGAGAGGGATCTGTGGGCAGGCTGTGGGTCTCTGGGGGTTGTGCCCTTGAAGAGGACTGTGGGAACAAAGTAAGCAATAAGGCTGATTGACCTTGGGCTAGATCTAGCCTCTAAAACTGTGCAATAGAATAAACCTTTCCTGTTTATATGTTTATTTTCTCAATCGTTTTGTTGTGGTAAAGGAAAGCTGATGGGTGAGGGGGTTAGGGGGAGATGGAATGGAAACAAAGACACAGTCTCTGCCCTACTTGGTTCAGCCTTTGGCTAAATGTCAGACTCATTCTTGGGGCCTCATCTGGAAGATGCGCATAACTGCGAACAGTAATCAGGAGAGAGACACAGGTGTCCATGCAAGAAGAGCTGCTCCAGACAGAGGTCATTTACTGCTTCGGGCAAAGCCTTAGAGAATAAATATTTGGATCAGCTGAGTTGGAGGAGTGTCTATTGAGGAAGGATTAGGAGGAAGGCTGGAGGGAATTCCTTGGAAAGGAGTGAGTAAGGAGTCACAGGCGCTCCTCCTCGGCTGGGTGGAGACTGCAGGGCTGGCACCACCACAAACCAGACTGGGTGCCAGCTCCTCAGCCCATCCATCCGCAGTGCTGCCTCTGACTGCATCCTGTTAGGATGAGAATTCCTGGGTGCCGGCCTTAAGTCAGGCTGTCCTCCCATCCTTCGGCCTCCCAGATATCCTGCCATAGGTGGCCCCGCGGCCTGAGAAACCTACCTCGGAGCAGGTGCAGCGCACACAGTAGATCGTGCCCTGTGGTTCCAAGTAGGGGTGCCAGCTCTGGCCGGGGGTGTAGATCTTCTCACCGAAAAGGCAGACTTTGCCTGGGCCTGACAAGCCAATGAGTGATGTTAGTCTCAGAAGGTTCCAACCCCGACCCCCTGCCTCATCCCCACTCCCAGAATGTCTGAGTATGAATCTCAGCTGACCCACATGCTTGCTGTGAGGCACGCGGCTGCCCCTCTCGCAGCCTTGGCAGTTTACAGGGCTAGAAGGGGACCAATGAAATGCTTTACAGAGAGCACTGTGCTATAAATTGCAGTTCTTATGCATAGATAGATAACGTGAGGTCCAGAACGGACAAATTACATGCTAAGGCTACACAGACGTTAGCACACCAAGCAGGGTAAAAGCCTGGGTCTCCATACAGACACACGCACAGGCACACGCATGTGGCACCTGACTTTCATGTAGCATTAAAGGTGACCTTTGTGGGCCGAGAAGACGGTTAAGGGGGCAAAGAGCTTGCTACACATACGTGGCAAATGTGGGAACTGGCGGTCGGTCAGATGCTCAGCACCGTGTGGAATGTCCCAAAGGTGCGGTCGCCTACCTGGAATTGTAGTGGCGGGAGGCAGAAGCAGAGGGTCCCTGGAGAAAGCTGGCTGGCTAGCCTCGCTGAAGCTCTCTAGACTAGCCAAATCATCAAGTCCATCAGGGGTTTGAGTGACAGACCCTGACTCAATACAGAATGTGGGGATGGAGCCAGGAAGACACCCGATGTCAACCTCTGGCCTCCACATCCATACACACACACACACACACACACACACACACACACACACAGAGAGAGAGAGAGACCAAAATCACCTTTGTTATGTCTCTGAGTCCTGACTGTCACCTTAACTGACTTTTAGTTGTCTGTGCATCCACTGCTACTAGGTACATGGGTTGTTTCTCTGAATGATTGAAACACTAGCTTGTGTTTGAGGAGGGTTAGATGCCTTTCTACCCCTGGTCACCCACTCACAAGCCATCCATCCCCTTTCATTTCTAACCAACCACTGTCACCCTCACTTCTCTCCCTCCCTCAGGGCTGGCCCAGGGGCAGGCTTTCCATTTCAACATGACTACCTGGGCTCACTGTGCCTCTTGCCCTGTCTCTGTCATTCCTCCTCCATACAGTCATCTGGGCATCTTTAGCCCCCTAACAGATGTTGCATTCCTATAGGAAGACTCATCTCTTGTGCTCTTCAGGAGCCAGAGCCAGAGCCACGTGCCTCCGTACGGAGCCACAGAGAAGGGGACCTGCAGTTCTCCTCTGTCCGAGTGTTTACATAGTTACTTAGTGGGAGCTGGTGAAGGCTTGGTGGACTGCTTGGTTGAGCATACTCCAAACCCTGGGTTTATCCTCAGCATCTCACAATCAGGCATCGCAGCACAGAACGCTAGTACTCTGACGGTGGGGCGGGGAGGGGGGGAGAGAAGAAGTTCAGGGTCATCCTCAGCTACATAGAAGTTTGAGGACAACCCGGTGTGAAAAGAAGAATTAATGATATCCTAAACATCGGGTGAGAATTAATTGCTGTAATTCTTGCAAGCCACTCCGGGAGCCAGTTGATGCTATATATTTTTTTAATTTTTATTTTTATCTATTCATTTTACATCCTGGTAGTAGCCCCCTCCCTCCTCTCCTCCTGGTCTCTCCCTCCCTGTTTCCCCTTTCCCACTCCCCTACCCTCAAAGAAGGAAAGCCTCCACTCTCCACCCACCCCAGCATATCGAGTTGCATCAGCATCCTCTTCCCCTGTGGCCTGTCAAGGCAGCCCCGCCAGGGGGAAGTGCTCAAAGAGCCTGCAACAGAGTTCATGTCAGAGTCATTTCCCTTACTAGGGCACCCATACGAGGGCCAAGCTGCCCATTGGCTAGAGCTGTGTAGGGGGCCTAGGTCCAGTCCATGCATGCTCCTTGGCTGGTGCTTCCAGCTGATGCTATTAATTGAACACTATATGATGAACACAGCAAGAAAGCACAAAGCCACCTTCTGAACATGGCTGAATGCCGTGGAGATGAAGACAGTCTGAAACATGGGCTAGGTAGTTTTCATTCTGCAGTGCCTTGTGCCATCATGATTACAAGAAAACTATACTGGAAAGCACAGGATTGCCTAATGTTCTCCAGTCAGTGATCTGAACCCAGGGCCCCGGGGTCCAAAGAAGACCCCATCACTCATGCTCCAGGTCTATGGTCTCTGCTTCTTTGTCTCTCTGCTCCACTAGCCACCATACTCCATTTGTTGGCTTTTCCTCCTGATGGCTTCTACAATGTAGGAGTTGCCTTTGGGGCCTCTCTCCTAACTTCTAGTGGTGCATCTTGGAAACGGGCTCAGAATCACGTTTTCTTTGGCTTTCAGGGCCAGCCTTTAGCTGAGCAGAGCTTGTATGGGAACTCACACAAAAACTGGGCTGGGCTGAAGAGGGCCCCTTACACATACCTCCATGATGCTAGAGGTCCTAGGCCATTCCTATACCTTAGGGAGTTGCTTTGAAAGAGGAAAAAAAATAATCTTCCTTTGACTCCTCACAGGACTGCTGCTCCCTCTTGGCCTCTCAGGATAAAGCTTTGAGGCCATTGTTATGATGCCATAGTCTAGGATGAAGTGGGCCATGGAGGACCTGAGGGACACACAGCTTAGCTTTCTCCTTACCTGCTTCCCACCACCCCACCATGAAGGGTGGTGCCACACAGCAGGTCCTATCCCCCAAGAGCCAGCAAAGCCTGGCTGGCCTGGCTTGCCCATATCAAATGAGCTGTGTTTATCTCTCAGCCTACCCGGGCAAAGGGTGCACCACGGGCCCAGCTGGGGTGCAGGCTAGAGCCAGCCCAAGTCTCCAAGGAGTGAATAATGTCTTTCTTCCTCGGCCCCCTCCCCCCACAGGGAGGAGGAGTGATTGCAACGCCGTGACCACCTCAGGTCTCAGTTGCTGAAGAAACCATGTCCTACCTTGCTTGGGGCAGTCCTCAGCCTTGGGCTTCTGTGCCAGTTGGCATGCCTTCCCTTCCCTGCCTGCTCAGGGTGTGAGGATAGGAGCCACTCAGTCAGGGCTCCACCCTGCCACCAACATGCCTGGCAGAAGCTGGGTCTGTGGGGGGCCTGGCAGGAGGCCTTTGGTGGCCACAGACTCCACCCTACCATGCCCTCTAAGGTGCCTGGAGCGCTCTCTCCCTCCAGGGAGGTGTGTGCCCAAGGCCATGTGAAAACCAGGAGGGGAGGAGGCTGCCAAGCACAGCCATCCTGGTTCCAGTGACCCTGGCATGAGCACCAGCTCCCGTACAAGGCTGCTGGAAAGAGTGCTTACTCCTGAAGCTGCAAACACAGGAGGTGATGTTCAGAGACGTCTTGCCTTCTCTGAGCCTCAATTTCCCTATCAGAAAGAAAATCAGGGGTAGGCTCTGCTTCCAGGTTTTCTGCACAGTCTATGAATCCATGATTTCAAGTCCTAAGGCTCTTCTAGGATTCAAGATCAGAAAGTTGCATATTTGTAAAAGCCTTCATTTCATTACATCATGAAACTCCTAATCGGCTCATTTGATGTGGTCATGAGATGGGTTGAGTATCCCACAGTTCTCTGAGGTTCTGATGGCTACATCCATCCCAGGCTCTCGGACCCTCCGAGGTGGGTTAGGATGAAGTTCTGGGAGCCACTGGGGTCAACCCTTAGTGCCACTGAGAAGGAGGCAGTATACTCTCCTTATCTCACTCCCTTTGTCCTCCATAGCTTTCTGCCTCCTCTCCTGGCCATAACTCTGCCTTCTCTCACTCAGCACCATTTCTCATCCCACCCACCTATGCCCAGAGTGCTCTCTCTCCATCTAGAAATAAGCATGTTTTATTTTTAGGACCTTCTGTAGTCCCAGTGGCTAGGGCTTAAATCGTAGACTTAGCTTTTATTTGAATCCCAAGATGAGTAAAGCTGCTCAAATATCCCATGACCAACTCCACATCTGTTCAGTGGGACTTGTAATACGCTATGTCTTGGGGTTATTCTAGAATTAAGTCGGATCCTTATACACACCGTGTCTGTGTCTGACACAGATTGCAATGTATGTTCATTTAAGTAGTGCACAAGACCAGACTGACAAAAAGCAGATCAGCGTGCTGGCTCGACACTTCCTTAAGAGTCTGTTTCTCACGGCATTTATTTCCAGCGTCCACAGCGCAGTCTCCAGCCTCTCCCAGCCGTGAGGATCGTAACCACACAGAGGTCATATCTTCATGTTCTTGTTCATGAAGCTCCTGGACCCTCCTGGACCCTTTTCGCTTCATTCATAAGCCAGTCCTGTCTCCCTTAATATCACCAGTACCTATCCGGCCCTAGCTTGGGATGTAGAGCTGAAAGTGGCTCAGAAGGTTGGGCAGAGACTGGGAAGGCAGGAGTCAGGTGAGAGCCCTGGCTGGGAAAGCAGGGATGGAGGCTCATGGTGGTGCCTTGGAGTCAAAAGGGCAAAGGCCAGCTGGGAAACTGGGGTTGCAGGCATGATCAAGCCTGCCTTTTAGGACTGTCATTGTGGGCCACAGGAGTTGAAAGCTGATTGGAGGGCCACTGGGCAAGGGATCAGGGAAGAGCTATGGCTTTCACCCTGGTGAGATAGTACCACAGCAAATCGAGGGCTGGACCTAAAGGGAAGGAACACTGATGAGCAAAGGTACAGATTGAAGCATGTTTGTAGGTTCCATGGGCAGTCTATAAGGCAGAATGGTTGGGGTATGGACAGAGAGGGCAGAGGAGCGATTAAGGAGGGGATGGAGGTTTGGGTGCACATGATGCCAGGGTGGCCCAGAACCACCTGTGAGCCAGGATACAAACACAGTAGCCTGTGCCGTTGGCAACGTGGAAGTTAGCAGAGTGACAGCAAGTGTCCCCAGTGGCTGCAGCTCCTGGGCAGGGGCCAGAGAAAATGACCTTTCAGTGACGGCCGGGCACTTGGCATCATGTGCAGTGAGCGTCATTATCATTAGTTACAGGAGAGAGCTTCCTGCCATTCACTGATTTGCCGCAATTTATCTCAAGCCTTACACCCAGCCATGGGCCTGGAGCCTGACTCCTGAAGAAGACAAACAGATGTGGAGCACAGTATAATAGATGCTCTAAGTGTGTGTGAGAGAGAGAGAGAGAAAGAGAGAGAGAGGACTGAGATACCAGGCAGGATCTTGGAAGTGTTAGTTAACAAGGAGCAGGAGGAGAGTAGCTTGCCAGGAATCTGGAGCCACCTGCAAAGGCACAGAGGCTGGAGTGACTATGGCTAGGCGGAGAGGGCCCTGAGAGGGGTCAGAGGGAGCACCCACCTCCGTAGGCCCTTGCTTGGCTCCTTACCTACTTTGACAGACTAGATGCATTTGGACTTAGTCCATCTAGTCTCAATTCAGGGCCGCAATATTTGCCAGACAGACTCCATATGGTCCCAAGCCAGCGCCCCGCCCCCCACTGTTCCTGAACTCCCAGATACATTTTCAGCCATGTTGTTTGTGATGACCCTGTTTTCAGGCTCACCCCCTCTTGCTGAGCCTCTCACTCGCCACACATCCAGTCTTCTCACTGCTGTTTCCTCTACCTGGAACAGCCAGGGATGGACCAGTCCCTCCTCACTCTTCCAAAGACAGTTTACATGTCACCGCTTTCACAGGGCCGCCCCAACCCTGCAGGACCCTGGCTTCACCCTCGCCACTGAGTTAAGCTTGGCCTGAATCCTTATCACCATGAACTGGAGACACTTGTTGAGCGGACTTGTCTTCTATGGCAGACTGTGTGAGAGGAGTGAGCGGATGCCGAAGCTCCGCCTGGTGCGGAGCCTGCGCAGAGTTAGCACTTGATGCATGAATGGACGGATGGGTGGGTGGATGAAATTAGCAGAAAGAATGCAGAAAGAGTGCAGCTATGGCCGAAGAACCAATCAGGGCCTTTAATCCTGGAAACCTCTCTCCTTAACAACAACAACAAAACAACATTATTGCATGGAAAGAGAACAAGGCCCTTTCGACAGGTATATCTTGCCACATAACACGAATTAACCTTTGACCTCCCCTTCCAGCTCTTGGCCACTGACTCCCAAACCACCTGCCAAACCAAAGAACACTGTGTACGCAAAGGCCAGGATCCCGGGGCAGCTGAAGGCACCGATGACTCCCTGATCTTTATGAGGAAGTCAACATTCTTCACGTGTCCCCTCCCAGTGCACCCCACAGTCTGACCCAAAACATTCATGCAGTGATAAAGGTCAGATGGGAAGGGGCAAGTCAAAGGCCGGAAAGGTAGTATGCCTAAAGACTTCCGTTGGCAATCAGAAAAGACAGCCAGAAAGCAGCTTCAGGGGAGGCTGGAGGGGGCCACAGAAACACACCAGGAGTTTCGGGGAGAGGAGAGCAAAGTCCGGAATTGTAGCAAGAACTCGGAAAATCTGAGTGAGCCTCGCTGCCCAGGAATGCGTGCGTTCGGATCCCACTTCTACTCATACAGCCGTACTTTACTTACACAGACAAACTCACTCCCCTCTAAGACATAAGCTTTGCCCAGGGCTTTGGCGCTCCTTGAGGGAGGCCTTTAAATGTTACGAGAAATACCTCAGTGCCCAGGCTGTGCAAACTAGTAATCGGAATACAGTTCTTTGAACACAGCATAGGAGGACTCCGGAGGACAGAATCACTGAGCCAGGGAGGGCTTCTTTGTTACTTATCAAAGAGCTGTCTCTGCACATTATTTTGCTCGAGTATATACACTTAGATTCATAGGATCCTAGAAAGTGAGGGACTCAGGTTATGTCCAAGTCCCTTATTCTAGGGAAAGTGAGCCCCAGCAAGGGAGGGGTCAGGACTTGCCAGAGATCCCCAATCTGCGCCAGCACAGACTGCGGTCATTCTGTAGCTCTGAGAGAATGCTTACAGAGACGCCCACCCGAGTGACAGGACCGAGAGAAATGGCTTCTGCTTGCAAGCAGATGGACTGAGTCACCGTGAACAACGCTGTAGAAGAATGGGCAACAGGCTTGGGTCCTGCCCAGAGCGGGGCCTGCTCTTTGGGGCTGCACCCTCCCGGGGACATCACCCTCGTATCAGTCCTCCTCTTCAGGACTTCAAGATATTCTAGGTCCTTTCTCTGAGCCGGCGCCATGGCCGGCGGCTGAGGGAACTTGAGAGGCCAGCCCTGGAACAGGTGCAACAGCTGGAGCAACTGCGCAGCTGTCCTGGGGCTTGCAGCCTGGAGCCGCTGAGTGAGGCAGAGACCTCTAGTGGTGAGCGCTGGGAGGTGCAGAACCTCGTGGCGGCCCAAGGCTTGCGCTTCAGGCCCCCTTTACCTGTTGCCCACCCGGTGGTGCACATCTGGACAAATGCATAGAGATGTGTCTTGGCAGGGAAGGATTCCATGCTGGTAAGTATCCCATACATGTATTTCCCTAGACCACCAGCCAGGCACCTTTCCACAGGGGCGGCTCCTCTATTCCTCTCACAGGGAAGAACTTACACTCTCCCAACTCCCACTCTCCAAGTCACGTGGACTCAGGACGAAGACAATGACATCTGGACCTTAGAGGCAGGCGGTCAATGCTACCACGGTCCTCAAACACCGCCCATGCAAGGGCGAGCATTTCATCTTACAGGCGGCAAACAGAGGCCTGAGGGGACATTTGGAACCAGGGAAAGAGCAAGTGCTGCTCCCCTGATGTTGTGGTGGAGGGCTTGCCTTTAAAACCTCATCATCCTGCTGGAACTACCGTTTTGTCCAGGCCTGCTGCTGGGGTCCGAGATTCCATCACCTGGGAACCAAAGCTCCGGGTCCCAGAAGATACAAACCCTTGAGAGCCCATGTCTTACTTGTAATGGACTCGCTCCTGAAAGTAGCATTGGATAAAAGGAGAGAAGAGAAACAGTGCAGAGAGAAGCAAGTATTAGAGAAGGCAATGGAGTCAAGTCAAAAGAACAGGGCCACTGCTGGGTCACAGAGACCACAGATGACCAGGGCTGGGTCTGCGTGGGACTGGGGTTAGCACCAGTCAAGAACCAGTCAGAGCCCTCCTGCGGGACAGCTCCAGCCTCAGGTGGAGTTTGGGGTCAGTCAGTGGTGAGGGTTAGCACTTAGGGCTTGGTATGGCTTAACTGGGGCTCAGTATATATCTTCGGGTAGAAGCCCAAAGGAGACTAAATCACCTTTGCTGAGCACCTTAGACTTCAGCTAAGGAGCATGCCCAAACCCCTGCTCACCGCCCGCAGACTTGCTTCAGGGCGTGGCTGCCTTGGACCTGAGAACGCCCATCTGTTGGCACCATCTGTAAAAGCACCTTGGACATCACCGGGAGACTTCTCACGAACCACACGTGCGAGGCCACCTCTTATGCTAGGACAAGGCTTTTCATATGAGACCTTAAACTAGGACACTGGCAGGCAACTTGCAGTATTCACAGACCTACAGCTCCAGTCAACATTAGGCTCAGAGATGGGGGATGTGTCCCAGTTCACACAACCAATAAATGACAGATCTGGATGTAGGATCTGGGTTCCTTTCTTTGTGGCCTTGTACTAGTCCCATTCCCCACCCCTGCCCCCGACTTCAGATTAACTGTAAATGTAGGTAATTTGATGGGTAGAGACAGGAGGGAAAGCTCTTCTAGCCCTGACAACACCAGGATCTTAATTCCCCTCCCCAAATGCCAGGTCACCTCAGTGACAGTCACTTTCTTGAGTGTGTGGAGCTCTGTAGTCACGAGGCTATGGGGGACATAGCCTCTGCAGAACCTGGCGACAGAGACGGGGAGGCTGGGGAGGGAGCAGGCCACCAGGAAGTTTTCTGGAAGAGGTGACTGTGAGGCTCTGAAGGGCGGGTGCTCATAGGGGGCAGAGGGGGCTTTTAGCACCTCTGTGCCATCCTCAGAGTGGGTCACCCAGGGCAATGATATTGGGAAGGAAGCTGCAGGGCCAAGGCCAGACTCAGAGGTCCTCTGAGACTAAATCTCTTTCTGTGGACAGCAGGCAGGCTAGGAGGAAACCCTCGGGTTCAAGGAAGGACAGGGGACTTTTACTGAGTACTTGGCACTTCGCTAGGCACTTGAAAGCATCATTTCCCCAAGCCCTCCAGACCCTGGCTAGTAGCTCTTTTTGACAGATGAAGAAACAAGCTCACAGAAGAGACACAGGTGTAAGGCAGAGTCAAGACTGGAACCCGACTCTGACCTCTCTCTGTTGCCCGCTCACAAGGATGTCTGTGACTCTCATGCCACTGGCGGGCTAGGGAATGGCAGACAGACACACAACCATTCCCTCACCAGAAGGCACAGGACAGAATCCAGCCTCACCAGTTCCACCAAGCCAGGAGCCAGACAGAAGCAGAGCTGGCAGGTGGAGCTGAGCTGTGGAAATGGAAGGTTCCCAGCTAGGAGGTTGGCACCCCGGTCTTCAAGCTAGGCTCTCAAAGTACTGTCCCTCATCGGCCTTCCTTCCTTCTTTCCTTCTTTCCTTCTTCCCTTCTTTCCTTCTTTCCTTCTTTCCTTCTTTCCTTCTTTCCTTCTTTCCTTCCTTCCTTCCTTCCTTCCTTCCTTCCTTCCTTCTTTCCTTCCTTTCTTCCTTTCTTTCTTTTTGGTTTTCCAAGACAAGGTTTCTCTGAGTGACCCTGACTGTTCTGGAGCTTACTCTGTAGACCAGGCTGGCCTTGAACTCACAGAGATCCGCCTGCCTCTGCCTCCCTGAGTGCTGGGATTAAAGGTATGTGCCATCACACCCAGTGGCTTCTGTTTCCTTATCAGGGGAGTTCAGAAGGGGTTAACAGCATAAGGGGCCGTGGGCCTACAAAACCCACTGTTTGGAGGGGGAACTCCGGAGCTGGGCGGCTGATACGCTTTGGTGAAAGCACATCCAACGCCCCTACGCAAGTTGCTCTGCCTGCCCCCTGTCATTTAATACTCGTAACGGTTTTAGGAGTCTCATATTTTATAGATTAGAAAAGAGACAGTGAGGTGCCCCCTGTGTCTGAACCATCAGCTCGGTGTTCAGTGGGGCTGGGAAGATGACCACCCTCATCTATTTCACCCTGATGCTTTCCAGAGTCTCAAAGCCCACATCAGAGCTGTAAGGTGGGATTTGGAATTAGAGTCGTGGCTTTGGTTTCTGAGTCAGGCAACTTTCTTCTCTTTGCCCTGACTACATTCCTCATCTGTTAAATGTAAATGCTGGCACCTTTCTAGAGTGTTGTATCAAAAGAGATCGAGGACCCGAAAGGTCACCCTACTTTGTACATCTTCCTGCCAAAGGGCTCTTCCACACAGCAACCTTTCTGTTTTCATCACACTCTTCCCGGTGGCGCGCACCACCACCGGCTGCTGGGAACAAGGTCCCTTTTCGCTAGGCACAGTGCCCTGCTCCAGCAGCCCCCCAGCGTGGAATCTCGCCAAGCCCTTCTCTCCCCGAAGACTCGCCAGCCACACTGGTCATCCATCCCTCCATGCAGGTGCCGCCTGGATGAGCACACAAGTTAGGCTCCCCAGGTCCTCAAACTCCGGGTCCCAGCGGTCCGCATCCCTCCCCCGCAAGCCCAGACTTTGCCCGCTTTCTACTTACGAGCTCGGGCTTGAGAGTCCAAGGGGAACCAGAACATCACGAGTCCCAGCAAAGAGGAGAGGATCCTCACCCCGGGAACCATCCTTCCTTCCACAAACGTCAGACAACCCGGGGTGAGCCCGGGTAAAAGCGAGGCGAGAGGGACGCGAGGAAGTCCCCAGGACCAAGTAGGACCGCTGTCTGAGGAGTTGGAGATGAAGAGGAGCCAAAGACAGAAGGAGATCTCGAAGGTGGGATTGAGAGGTCCGTAGGGAAGGGACCAGAAGAATGGGGAGAGAGATGGACTGATGGGGAAATAAATGAAGGAGGGGAAAACGAGGGCGGACGGCGAGAAGGTGCTAGCTGGAGGAGCGGGGTCTCTGGGACGCGTGCGGCTCTCCCGGGCGCGGGGTCCGGGCGAGGCTGGCTGGCGGCGGCTCGGGGCCGGCGGGGCGGCGGGACCCTCGGCGGCGGCGCGGGGGAGGCTGAGCGTGGCCGCTGTGCACGCCTCGGGCGCCAGACGCCGCGCTCGGGCGCATTTGTACTTTGCCGCGGGAAGCCTGCAGCCTCGGGCCGGCCCAGCGCTGGCGCCTCCTCCGAGGCCCCGCGAGCTCGTGGATTGGCCACCCGAGAAACAAGCCCCTCTCCCCCCTCCCCTCTCGCGCAGGGCTGGGAACCTCCGCTCCAGGCGAGGCGCCGAGTGGAGACGAGGGGGCTGGGGAGGGGGAAGGGGCCGCGAGCGCCCCGGGTTTTAACCCCTGTCTCCCCGCGGTGCCCAGCCGGCAGGAGGACCCAGCCCAGTGAGAGTTGAAGCGGAACTGAGTGGGGCTGGTGTTGCAGTGGGCTTCAGGTCATAGCAGGGGTCTGGGAAAGCTCAGGATTGCGTGCTTGGTGGGGAGTTGCAGAGACATCATTTTCAGTGCGGTTTGTGGGCTTGGACACACCACCTAGGATGGAGACTTTCTCTTTCGCAAATCTTTTAGTACTCTTTAGGAGTGCTAAAATGATGATTTCAGCGACATTTAAGATCCTCCTGCAAATGTTGCAAAGGATCAGATAAGATTAGGAACATCAAAGCGCTCCAGCTCCGGAGGAAAGCCGTTTCGGGTACCTGGATTTCCCAGGCAGTGGTCCCAAGCTGCAGCCCTGGTTGAGAGCTGGCTTTCCTCTGGAGTCACTGGGCCTGCCACTTACGAAGCAGCCAAGCACCAACTCTGCCTGTGCAGGCGAGGCCCACCACTCTGCGTGTACAGGACAGCAGTTGCCAGAACCGCAGCAGCCCAGGCTGTTCCAGACCTCATGCGGAATGAGCTCCTGAAGGAACGGAGTGTCCTGTCTCTGCTAGCCTGTGCTCTGACCGCTTTAGGTTGCAAGAGGCGGGCTGAGTGGGTTCATGCCGCTTCACAGAGGGTCTCCAGCATCTCAGCTCTCCTCTCCATCCTTATCCCCAGAGCCCAGGCCATCTCCGGCCTTACACGGACTTCCCCACAGCCTGTCCTCAGGTCTCCTTGCCCTAGCCTGGGCCCCTCTGATGGATTTCCCTCGCATTTTCCCACAAGAGTTGTGCGGATCGTTGCGACTAAGAACCGGGATGCCATCACCTCCTTCCCTGAGCCCATTCCAGGCACTCGCAGGATTAAGGCGTAAAGCTTTCAACATCAGCTTCAGGACTTCAAGATCAGTTTCCAGTCTTGCTAATTTTCACCACCAACTGGCTTCAGTGATCCTCCTGCCTCATCCCCCTGGTGACTAGGAAAGTAGGTCTGTACCGTTGTGCTGGAACTTGCGACCCTGGGCTGCGTGTTTGTTTTTGCAGTGTGTCTTCTGTGTGCTCACACTTGTGTCCGATATACGCCCCTGTGTGTTGGCCTCTCGCCCTTGCACTTGCATGCTCTGGCCAGACGAGGGCAGTGGTTGTCTTCTTAGATTGTGTCTCCCCTTATGTGAGCCGGTATCTACCGGGAATGAACCGGGCGCCAGTGCCAGTAGCCAGCTAGCCAGCCAGCCAGCCCCAGGGATCCTTCTATCGCCTCCCACAACAGGGTTGAACAGCCACACACAGCTTTTTTATGCAAATGTAGGGGATTTGAACTCAGGTTTTCATATTTGCCCAACAAGTGCTCTTACCCACTAAGTCATGCCTTTAGCTCCCCATGACTTTAACTCTCCATCTTCTTGCTTCTTCCTCTAAGCGCTGTGGTTATAGGCTGCACTACCACGCTCATCTGGAGGGCCTGGACAGGGCGTCCTGCACGCTAGGTCACTGCTCTCACTTAGCTCTACTACCTCTGGGACTTGATTGAGTTTCCCAGAGAAAGATTTCTTTTTCTCTTTTCCTTCCTTCCTTCCTTCCTTCCTTCCTTCCTTCCTTCCTTCCTTCTTTCTTTTTGCCGAGTTGGGGATCAAACCTAGGACCTTCTACATGCTAGGCAAGGGCTCTAGTGAATTCCCCATCTTTGTGAGGAGTGTAAATATTTATTTGCATTTTCACTCTGTACTGCGAGAAAAATGCCCTTTTCAATGCTATATCTGTTTTGGGTATTATGCAAACATTTAACACACAATGACACTGAATAAACATGGCTGAGTGTATGAGCAAGAACATGCATGATTTCAAAAGACATTTCCCCCTCACCTGGATGTATGAAGCACCCGTTGGCCTCAGCCTTAAACACTAAGAAACACAAGTGTTCAGTGCTGGAGTTCTTGCCAAGTGTGTGTAAAGCCTTGGGTTTGACCTCAGTGACCTAAGTCTGCCTTAAAAGGTCCCCCAGTCCTCAAAATTCCCAATGCTTTAACAGTCTCCAATAGCGTAACTGTGAGCTCCAATGAACAGCAAAAACAAATAACGTACCTCCAACATATTGTGGTACCAATGAGAGATCCTCATTCCAAAGGAGAGAAGAAAAAAAAAAGGTCAAAGCAAATGAACAATCACAGCAAAACATCTTCAAATCTGAGAGAGAGAGAGAGAAAAAAAAAAAGAAATCTTGCAGCTCCAAAGACCAAAGAATCTTTTGGGCTCCAAAGGGCAAAATCCTTCGAGGAATATTCTATTCTATAATGTTCCATGACTTTAACATGATAATGTAGACTTACAACACTTAATCACTAACAGTGTCTAAAATGATGTTGTGTTACATGTTAAAGAAGCAGAAGAAAGAAAAAACACAATAATCAACTTAATGTGTTTACAAATAATTCTTAACAGACAGGACAACAACATTCCTGTCAATTACAATTCTCACGGCTGTAGCTGGTCACGTGGCCTTAGCAGGTATTTATAAACATGCCTGCTGCTATTCACTCTGTACTTCCCTGCTCATAGCAAGCTCTTCAGTGGGTGCAAACCTGGAGAAGGGAGATCATACTTTCATTACATACAGGCAAGAAAAACCCGTAACCAGAATAAGTTATCTGTTCCAGTAAGGTCAAAGTACTATCCCTTCCAAAATGGGAGTGGTCCACTGTAGCCAACCTGCCACCAGGTTACTGGCCGATCGCCCCAGAGAATGGTACCATGTCAGGGCTCTGACTGGTTTCTACTGCTGGCTAATTTGGTATTCAGAAGCAGCCATAGTCAAGTCAGCCTTAGCAAGTGAACATCCAAGCTGTTGAGCCCAGGCATGAGGCCATCTCTGCCAGCATGGCTATCTGTTCACGCACCCACTGGGCACTGATAGGAAGGGCTAGGAAAAGAAACTGTAAGGAGACAGTGTCCACATGGCGAGTCATCCTACCCACTTGACTATTAACCTCTTCCTCTTCTGAAGTTTATTTTGAAAAGCATTTACATGGGACATAATCATCTTCACATTCTTCTACCATCAGGAGAGATCAATCCATGTGCTCTTTCCCTAAATGTCTTTCTCACCAACTTCCCAAACATAGTCCTTCTAAGTCCCTGACCATCTAGCCAAGCCATTGGCTACAGCCCAGGGGTCAGCAAAAAAATCATATACATGTCCATTTCTCTTTCCAAGCCGGCACGCAGATATGTTTGTTCCCTGCCGAGTTCTGCCATCATGGAGACTTTTCACTGTTCTGGAAAGGATCTGCGATTTGACAGCCGCCCCTTCTGAGTGACACCTGCGCGGCATGCAGAACCACCAGTAACTGAGTGTGTGGTACACGCCTTTGATCCCAGCACTTCAGTGGCAGAGGCAGGCGGATTTCTCTGTGATGTCAAGGCCAACCTGGTGTATATAGTGAGTTCCAGCCAGCGTTCCTGGTCCATACAGTGAGTTCTACCAGGGTTACACAGTAACCCTGACTGGGAAGAAAGAAAGAACCATCAATAAACCAGATCTTAGTCCTTTCTTCTTCAGTCAGCTGATCATGGGGTACACCCCCTAGGGCCATAGGTGGGTGCTTGGGGACAACAAAATGTTGTGATAGGAGTGGGAACCATAGACATTTAGGAAACTTCATGTCACTTTTTTGTGCCTTCAGAAACCTCACAAGCCAGGCCTCCATTTTTCTGTGTTTCTCTCGAGTTCCCACATTAAGGTCATTAAGCTGTGAGCACTCAATTATTTTTTCAGCCCAAAGCCCCAAGATCCTTCCACAGTCCTCCCCCAAACAACATGGTCAGTTCCATCACAGCAATACTCTGTGTAAAATTCCTTCCCAGGAATAGAGACTGTCTCATTCCTCTCCCCAGGGTCCCAATGACAAACCAAGGTATGACTGCACCAAAGTTCACCAATGGTAGGGTGTTATGGGCAGAACACAGACGACCATAAAGTAGTCACAAAAGTAAGTACCCAGCAGGAATGATGGCTTCCCCATGGCTGCATAACTGGAGACCCCCTCCTCATCCTTCCCCTAGCTGTAGCCTCTAGCTTTCCTCAAAAGACCACGTGGAATTAGGGCAGACTTGCATAAAACTGGTTAGGAGAGGTGGGCGGGTACTCTGATGACGTTCCTCTGACCCTGCCCATTCCTATGAAGTTCACCCACAATGTTTTTGGCAGAACGCCTGGAGATGGTGGTGGTTTGGCTCAGAGGATAGTCCTGAAGCACCTCAAATCTGCTCTCCTCCTTTACCCCTTATGTGTTTTCCCCTGCCATCTTCTTCCAGAAGGGTCCCTGAGCCTGGAAGAGGGTGACATAAATTTCTGACCAGTTTCTAACTCTAGTGAGGTACCAAGCCCTCATTTCCTCTATGGTGGTTTGAATGAGAATGTCCCCCATAGGCTCAAATGTTTGACTACTCAAGCCCCAGTTGGTGGAACTATTTGGGAAGGATTAGAAGGTGTGGCCTTTGGGGAGTGTGTCACTGGGAGCAAGCTTGGGGGTTTCAAAAGATCTGAACCATTGCCTGGGTTCCTTCTCTGCCTTCCGCTTGTGGATCAAGATGCTGATCTCTCAGCTATTATCCCAGCTGCCTGCCACCACGCCTTTCCTCCACCATCACACTCTAACCCTCTTGAAACCGTAAGCCCAATTAAATGCTTTTTAAATAGGTTACCATGGTCCTAGTGTTTTGTCATAGCAATAGAAAAGCAACCAAGGCACTCTATCATCATTCCTCCATCTCCATGGAATACGGCTGTTGGTGAGTCTGATGGGTGGTGAGTCTACTACAAAACACAAGTGAAGAAAAGGACAAAAAGAAAAAGAGAAATAGGAAAATGTCCAGGCAGATGGCAGTAATAACTTTGTAAACACTAATGTGGGGGAGCATCTTGGCTTTTGCCTCCTCCACCAAGCACTAGCAGCTGCTTCTCTGCTGGAGTCCATGACTTCCCTGGGCACAGGTTTTGCTCTCCCCTGCTGTTCCTGGGACTTGGTGGCTTCCATGGGTAAGAGAGGCTCTGGGTGGGGGCTGTGGCTGTAACTCTAGCTTTGTTTTTCCATCCACCGCAGGGATGGCCCTGACTGGGCAAACTATCTCCACCTGTAGTATATCTTTCTGCAGGAGAGAAAGATACCCCGCTTGGTCTACAGGGATGATGGCCCATCCAGGGACATGCTCATCTGTAACTCTTTATCATGGATGCCTTCTGTGAACTGATCCTCGGGCGCCAATGCCTTCCAGAAGCTCATAGCGCAGAATGTGGCTGTCAGCTTCTTCCTTAGGAGCTCAGGCTTCATTTAATCTCACCACATTTGCCTCCAGGTAACCCAGACAGACCTTTTCCTCTGCCTCTACCTTTTTCTTCTGACATCTAGGTTGTTCCACCACCTTAAAGACACCATTTACATGTTGGCCAATGCCATGTAGATCCATCAACGGTTTTACTATTTCATGAAGATCCTGCCCCACCAAAGGGCTCCACAAACCCACTGATGCTCCACCCCAGGCTTGAGGCACTCACGGTACCCAGATCTACCTTAAAACTTTGGTGAACAAAGTCCCAGTGAGCTCGGCATCATCCATTGATTTCCTCATACCTGGCTTCCTCCGTTGTGCCTGCCCCTCCTCTATGATTCTCCCGCACCTGACATCCATGGTGACTTCCTTTGATGATGACCAAATATCCCCAGTGGCTTGAATGGGCCACTCCCTCAGGGACTGATGCTCCGTGTCCCCACCCTGAGTCTCAAGGAGAGATGCATGCCTGTCTCCACGCCCCACACACCCCACAGTCTCACCAGCCAGGCTGTGGGCATCTGCAGGGTTTGTTGCTAAACTCTGTATTATCTGGAGTTCCTTAAAGCCTCACCATTCCAACCCCCCATCCTAGGTAGGAAAGAGCAGGTTAGTGGGTGAAAGGGCATAGACTCCTTTTCTTCTCCCAGATATTTAGGGTCAGTGGGTTCTTCTGGGGCTATGCTCATCTCTGTCAGCAGCAAACACAGCCAGCAGCCTCCTCCAAGCTGCTGCACACAAAGCATCTCTCTCCCTTTCTCTAAGCTGTCTCTGATCTCTCCAAACTTCCACACACCACCCCTTCTCTTTCCGGGCTCTCATGTTTATATCCCTCACCCTAGACCACACCCCTCTCTGTGCTGCAATGGCAGGCCATTATCAGCTGTCAAAGATCATGCCTTGCAGGAGGCAGTTATCAGTTGTGGACAAACTAAAGCCCAAACTAAAATCCCAGATTTGGGATTAAAACAAAAACATGTTTATATAATATAACTGAGTTTCTAAAGAAACCAAAACTTCCACTACAGGAGCCTTTCATTGCTTCTTTCTTTAAACTATAGCGCTGAGTATTCTTTTTTTTTTTTTCTATTACCATGGTCTCTTCCACTGGACTAGTATTATGACCTCAGATTGCATTCTGGACCATGGATGTTCTCTTTCTGTATCAAAGGTCAGACTCAAGGGGCATTACTCTCTTCCTTTTTGCTACTTAACTCCTCCCATGGATTCCAGATTTTGGGGTTCCAGGAAGGCTTTTTAATAAGATTATATTTGGGTTTTCTTTACTCTCTGGCCTCCCATCTGTAAGCATTGTCACTGCCCCCTCAAAGACCACCATGGCAAAACTCCCTCTGCAACCACTCTCAGACGGTGGAACTTCAGCTGCCTGGCCCAGAAACAAACTCTTCCCCAACTCACCCTTGATTTCTTATATCCTGCCAGCTAAGCCAAGTGTTGCTGAAATTCCCTACCAGTGTTACTGAAATGCCCCCTCCTAAGGTCCCAGGGACCAACCAAAGGGACCAACTTTGATTTCACCAAAGTTCACCCAAGGGAACCAATACATTTATTAGCCTTATTTGCAGAACAATGATGTGCAGTTATGGGCAAGAGCATAGGTGACCTTCAAGTAGCCACACTGGAAAGTCTACACCCAGCATGGATAATGGCTTCTTCATTGCTTCTTAAATGGTGCCCCTTCCTTATCTTTCCACAGAGTCTCTTGCCTCTTCCAAAAGAACATGCGTTAGAGCAGACTTACATTCAACTGGTTGGGAGGTGTGACTGGATACTCAGGCGTGGGACCCATGCCTCTCCCTGCCCCTTCCTGTGGTTTTTTGCTTGTTTGTTGTTGTTTGGTTGGTTGAGTTTTTAAGGCAGGGTCTCTCTGCATAGCCCTGGGTATCTCAAAACTCACTATGTAGGCCAGGTGGACTTCCAGAGATCTGCCTGTCCCTACCTCCTGAGTGCTGAGATTAAAGGTGTGCAATCACTATGTCCAGCTCTGACCCCTCTTTCTATGAGGCCACTGAAGATGGCGGTAGTTTGGCTCAGAGGTAATGTGCAATAGGCGCTTGTACAGCACAGCACTAATTTCTGCTCTGCTTTGCTTCCTGCTGCTATGATAATCACCATGACCAAAAGCAACACGGGGAGGAAAAAGTTTATTAGCCCTTCACGGTCATCAAGGGAAGTCCAGGCAAGACTCTAGGCAGAAACCTGGAAGCAGGAACTGAAGCACAGCAATGGAGGGACACTGCTTACTGGCTCATTCCCCTGAGGCTTGCTCACCTGCTTCCTCATACACCCCAGAACAATCTCTCTGGGAGTGCACGGCCCAATGTGTGCCCTCCCGTATCAAACACTGATCAAGAAAATGTCCCTACCAGTCTGCCTACAGGCCAAGCTAATGGACGCAGTTCCTCAGCTGAGGTTCCCTCTTCGAGGATGACTCTAGTTCATGTCAGATTCGCAAAAGCCAGCCAGTACTCACATTGTTTTCTCTGCTTGGATGACATTCATGAACTCACTCTGTTTGACTAGTAAGACTGCACATTTAGCCAAGCAATAGTGTTCACACGCTTAATCCCAGCACGTGGGAGGCAGATGGGATTTCTGAGAGTTTGAGGCCAGGCTGGTCTACAGAGTGAATTCCTGGACAGCCAGTGCTAAATAAGAGAGAGACGAGTCTCAAAAAACAAACAATTACATATTTATCAAATTTAAAGTCATACCCCCTTCTTTCATGCAACATTTCTTGAATGCCTGCTCTGTGCAGGCAACATACAAGGTGCTGGGGACACAGTGGAGAGCAAAAGTGACATCGGTGCTTAGCGTTTGGGTCCTCTTTCAGGCACTTTTGATGGTCTTTGAGTTAGCTTCTTTCTCCTGCATTTGTCTGTTTCCACCATTATATGGCCCACCACACTGTCACCCACAGGGGTCTTGCCACCTTCTTTACGGCGAGTTCCTTTAGGACACAAACCAGTATTTGACTCATTCTTCCCTAGATCTCAGTGTGTAGCATCACCCACAGTAGCAGCCAAATGGAAGTTTGTTGGGTAACGTCTCGTTACTTCAAATGGTGCATTAGGAACCAGCTTCATTATTTGGAGAGTCTCACCAGCTGGTTTAGGCTGACCTTGAAATCACTGTGCAGCCCAGACAGGCCTTGAACTTGTAATCCTCCTCACTTTCTCAAGGACTTTAGATCCAGAACTCATCTTGGAGACAGGCTGACATGAACTTAGAGACGTGCTTGTCTCTGCCTCCTGAATGTTGGGTTTAATGACATTTAATTTGAAAATTACTGTTTTTAAGCATACTTGCTAACTTAGGTTTCATTAAAAAAAAAAAAAACTTGTTCAATGAATTTGGGGTTGGGATTAGGAGAGAGTTTCCAATAATTGCTAGAAAACCCTGAGCAAACCTCTGTGTTTTGTACTACTTATTTATTCAAAGCAGCATTTCCAGCATTAATGATTCCAGCATTAACTGATCAATTCTAGAAAACTTGGAAAATGCTTTGTACTGTATAAGATCAAATATTCAGATAAGAGCTAATTGTTTATCTAAGAACAAATAAGCACACATTCATCTCATTAGCATGCCAATGTATTTTTGTGTCTAACAAATGGTAAAGGTATCCGTATGCCAGGCAGTTGTTTTATATGAATTTGTGATTTATTATGAATAAAATTTTTATTTGCATACCTATTTTATATACCTACATGGCCTGTAACAGTAAGAACTTTTCCGTTGAATGCGGATCCAGATGGACAGAGTTTAAGAGGCCTTCCTTGCTCTAATCATGTGTTATTTACGGCCAAAAGGTGTCCTCCAGGCCTACAGATTGTTTGAGCATGTAAAACTAGCACTGCACTGTAGATCACAGGGATCAGGGGCAAGAAAAAGATGCTTGACCTAGTCCGCTTATTTTTGTTAGCTTGCTTCTAAAAGGTCTCACCACGAGGGGGTTGACATGAGAGGACTACACGGTGGAGACTTCGTCAGGGAACCCTCAGCTTGGGAGACGTGGTTCCAGTTTTGTTTTCTTCCATTCCCATTGTATTTTTCTCAAGGTATGTCCCCCCAAATAAGTGGAGAACTGTGGCGTTGAGAAGAAAGAGATCTCAAAAACAGAGTCACTGTGTGCAAGACTGATAGGGAGGAGAGAAATGATTGCAACTTGCTCTCAGGGACTGGAAAAAATTAGAAAAGAAAAAAAAAAGGTAGAAGGTTGGAATCTGCCAGTGTTCTTCACCCTCCTCTGCTTTTTCACTTTATCATCTTCTTCACCTTTATCCTCATCCCATTCTTATTTTCCAGTCCTCTTTCTTCTTTCTCATCATCACCACCCCCATCATCCATATCAGGAGCCAAGGGGTCTGGCCAGTCATCACCTTTGATGGCCTCTCTTGGTTCATCTGCACCTCTGCAGACCGGCCAGTCAACCAGATAGAGAAGCCCCCTGGGTCCTTATGCTGCCTTTTCCTGCTGGCCTCATCCTGTGTTGGATTTGAGTGTTTTGTCAAATGCTTTCCAGACTTTCATTTGATTTTGGTGGACTTTGAAGATGGCTCATGGCTCTCATTCAGATGAAATTCTTTGGAGAGAACCTTATCTTCAAAGTAAGAATTTTTGTGAAAATAAAAATCTATTCTGCATCCTCATTTATGTCTTCAAATTCTGTCACTTCAAGTCTGGTCAGATAATACGGCACCTCTCATCTTCCTCCCTGAGCAGTGTAGACACTTGTGAATGGCTGACAAATGTTACCCCAAAATTTGGGATTTTGGTGATCAATTCTGACCTATTCTGAGGGGAAAAAAAAAACAACAAGAAAACATTGGTGGAGATTATCTCCTGTAGTTCAGGGCAGCCTTGAACTCCTTGCAGAACTGAGGATGACCTTGAGCTTCTAATCCTTACCCTTCCTTCTGCAGCCACCATGCCTGATTTATGTAGCACTGAAGATGGACTTTAGGGCATCATGCATGCTAGGCAGGCACTCTATTAACCAAGCCACATCCCCAGCCCTTATAACCTATATTTTAAACATAATTTATGTGATTATAAGTTCATATAATTTAATTTTATTAAACAACTGTGTTTAATAACCAGCTTGTCAAGTGTCTAGCTATTTTACTGTTGGCTCTCTTTGGCTGGATCTAAGAATAGTCTGCCTGTCTGTGAATTAATAGCCACAGACGGAACCAACCGAAGATCTAAGTTATTAAAAGTGACTTGACTGAACACATGCAGGCTTTTTGTTGTCCTTGTTTCTAAACACGGTGGTACAACAATTATTTATAAAGCATTTGCACTGTAGTGGTTGTAAGTAATCTAGCGGTGATTTAAATATGGAAACAGGATATGTGTTGGTTGTTTGCAGATGCCATGTCATTTTATGTAAGGGAACTGAGCAGCCATAGATTTTTTTTTTTTCAGCATCCTGGAATCAACCACTGATACTGCCTCTACTTAATTATTTTCCTAAGGGAGGGGAAGAAATTGACACTTCAAAGTCAGAACCAATTCACAAATGATGGAAGGAAATTCGGAAAATTCTTACGCAGAGGGCTTGTGGCCATTAATGGGTACAGTGAACAATGCCCACCTACCACCGACCCTCAGCCCATTTACTCATCTATGTGACACGTTTTTAAACCCAGCCTAAGATCGCTATACAAAAAGATGTATTTGTTTTTATTGTGTGTGTATGAGTGTTTTGCCTGCACATCTGTGTGTCACTGCACTCATGCCTGGTGGCTGAGGATGTCAGATCAACTGGAACTGGAGTTGCTGACACCTGTGTGTGACAGTGGGTGCTGGGAACTGAACCTGGGTCCTTCAAGAGCAGCCGGTGCCCTCAACCGCTGAGCCATCTCTCCAGGCTCAAAATGCCAGTCTTAACTAAGTTTGTAGTCTGGGGTGCATAACCTTCGAGTCTTTTTCCCAAGCATTAACATGAAGATTTAGTCTCTTCATGTGTTTGTCCTCTTGCCACAATTGTCACATGGATCAAACGAGGCCTCAAAGGTCAACACAGCAGCTTCAGAGACATGCCACCCAGATGCCAGTTCCCTCCTTTCCCCCAGCCTCAGTCCGTGTCTCCTGGGCCTTCCACTGATTGACAGCTTGCCCAGGGAGACTTTCCTATGACGAACTCTCCCCCTCCCCCCACTTACCAAGCAGCCCCCTTCCCTCGGTCATTCCTCTGGCAGCACAGGCGTGGCCCCACCACTCTGCATGTACCAGTGACAGCAGTTGCCAGAGCCTTGCCCTTCTCACCAGGGTGAGCATGCTGACCCAGCAGCCCAGCAGCCCAGGCTGTTGTTCCAGACCTCATGCTGAATGAGCTCCTGAACTAATAGGACCCTAAGACCAAAACCAGCTCTGTGCACACCAGAGCACCCAGGCTCTGAAATGAAAGGGCAGAGTGGGTAAATAGAGCCACCCTTGCTTGGGACCTCACTTCCTGGTTTCCCTTGTACAGCTGCCAGAGTCTCAGATCAGGAGAGGAGTAAGAAAGGAGAAGAGATGGCGGGCCACACTCCACTCCAGTAGAGGATCTGAGTTCCAGGTTCAAACAGTGACTGGCAGGGTTGAGGCTGTTCCTTGTTTCTTATGTAGTCAACTCCTCACCCAAGTGAGCAATGGGAGGAACCAGATACCAAGAACCAGCCTTCCCAGGAGCTCTCGGGAACAGAGCAGTGACAATCTGCCTACCCTTCAGGCTTAACGTCTCCACTCCAATTCTGAAGAAATGTTGCCCCTTTGCCCAGAGTGCACAGTGTTTTAGTAAGGGAAGACTTTTTTTTCCCTCTCTTCCTTTTTTCGAAAACTGTGTGCTCTTCACGTAGATAGAGGTATTAGATGTCAGCTCACTGGCACCTCCTGAGCCCTGCTCATTCTATTTCCCAGAAGGGTCTCCCCCATCTCAGCTCTCCTCTCCATCCTTATCCCCAGAGCTCAGGCCATCTTCAGTCCTTACTCGGACTGCCCCACAGCTGTCCTCTGGTCTCTAGACTGGGCCCCTCAGAGATGTTTTTGTCTCATTTTTCTGTATGAACTGTGCTGACCACTTGATTACGAACTGGATGCTATCACCTCCCTACTTGAACCCACAGTGGGCATCCCGTCACTCATGGCATGTCGCTCACGGTGTAAAACGTTCAGCGTTGGGTTCAACGGCGCAATTCCTGTTGCTGCCACCCACCCCACACGCTTACCCATCATGCTCCTCCACAGAGTGCCCACGCGTTTTCTGACCTCTGTATCTTCGTATACATGTTTTCCATCTGCTTTTAAATCTTGGCTCTTGAGCAAGCACTTTCTGACTGAGTTTCATACCCACCCTTGTTTTGCCAATTTGTCCCAGCTAGCTTCAGTGATCTCCCTCCTTCAGCCTTCTAGAATTAGAGGTGTGCACCCTTATGCTGGAATTTGCTATGACCTGAGCTTCTGTTTTCCTTTTAGGAGACTTGTGTGTACTCCTGTGTGTGCGCTCATGCATGGGTGTGTGTGTTGCTGTGTGTTTGCATGTGTGGTGTTTATATAACTGGTATTCTGGCACACATGGCTCCAGACATCGCTGTTGAGTCAGAGGCGTCACTAGGTATACTGCCTTATCATATAGATATGCTCTGCTCCCACCTGCCACAGCACAAGTGGTTATGGGTATGTGCAACCACACCCAGCTTTTTAAAACTTAGGAAACAAACTTCATTTTATGTGTGTAGGTATTTTGCCTGGATGTGTGTCTGTGCATCAGGCATGCACTGCTGTCAGAGGTCAGAAGGGGGCACTGGCTCTCCCAGGACTGGAGTTACAGACAGTTGTGAGCCCACCATGTGGGTGCTGGGAATCAACCCATGTTTGTCTTTTGCAGTAACAAAAGTGTTTGTAACCACTGAGCCATCTTTCTAGACCCCACAGCCAGCTTTTAATGTAGGTGTCAGAGATTTGAACTCATGTCTTCAAGCTTGCACAGTAAGTGCTCTTACCCACAAAGCCATCTCTCCAGTTCATCATGATCTTAAACTTTCAATGCAAGGATTACAGTGATTCAAGCCTTTTGGGAACTGGACACAGAGCAGCCAGCGTGCTAGATAGTACCCTGAGCTATATCCCCACCCTTCTTTACCATCTATCTATCTATCTATCTATCTATCTATCTATCTATCCATCCATCCATCCATCCATCCATCCATCTACCTACCTACCTACCTACCTACCTACCTACCTACCTATCTATGCCTTTTCCGATTCCCCACCCACCAAATATAATTGGCAGCGCTGTGGCTCAAACCTCGGGTCTGGTACATCTAAGTGAGGACTCTAGTGAATTTCCCATCTTTGTGAGGGGTGTAAATATTTGTGTATTTTCCCTGTAATGTGATATGGAGATGCCTTTCTATTTCTGTCTCATGGCACTTATCCAAACCTCTTTTACACAAAGGATTCAAATAAATATGGCACGAGTGAGGACATGAGTGATTTCATCAGACTTCACTCTTTGTCCAGTGCTTGAAGCACCCTTTGGCCTCAGCCTTAATCAATAAGAAACACAAGAGTTCAGGGCTAGGGTGTTCTCCAAGCACCTGAAAGCCTGGGGGTTGACCCCAGCACTCACTACAAAGTCAGCAACAGAAAGAAACAATTGAATCCAGTATGGCTATCCCCGTCAGTCATGGGATGTCCCTCCCAATGTGAAATCCAGGTACTTCAGCAGGAAGAATATGGAAGATGGTTGTCTCTGTATCACTTAACTTCCTCTTCTAAAAGAAAATCAGAGAGGCTAGGGTGATGGAGGAGTCGGTTACCTGTGCAAATGTGAGGACCTGAGTTCAGATCTCAGCACCTACATAAAAACCAGGCAAAGCCTGAAAAAACAAACAAGCAAGCAAACAAGCCAGGCATGGCAGCAGGCTGTGTGACTCCAGCTCTGAGCGGCAGACTGGGATGGGTCCCTAGATCTCACTGGCTGCCCTGCTTAGCCCTCGAGTGAGCTCCAGTTTCAGCAGGAGATGCTAGCTCACAAAGTATGGCACTCAATGCCGGCCTCTGACTTCCGTGTGCACACGTGGGCAATTCAGGTTCCTGGTGTGGCTTCACACGAGCAGTCGAGAGAGGAAGCAGGACAGGTACCATCACCGAGTATTTCTCCCACAGAGTTATGGTAAATGTTGATAACTTCCAGTGCTTTGATGCAAAATTAGGAAGTAATGTGTTTAAGTATTTATCATCCCTGTTCTATTTTTAAAAATTATTTTAACTTCTGATTATTTGTTTGTTCTTCTGAGGCAGGATTCCCTTATAGCCCAGGCTGGCCTTGAACTCCTGTGAAGCTGAGGATGGTCTTGACTTCCTAACCTTCCTGATTCTACTTCCTGAGTGCTGGGATTACAGGAGTGAACCAACAACCCTTTGAAATTATGTAATGCTGATTATGGAACCCCAGGCTTCATGCACCCTCAGCAAGCCTTCTACTGAGCCACAGCCCCAGTCTTTACAATCTCTACTTTAGTTTATTTCATTGTAAGCTTATGCCACTCTTTTGGTAATAAGTATTTAAAGACCAGTTAGAAAATATCTACAAACACAACCCTCGCTCTAGTATAGTCAGCTCTTCATAGCTACAGCTTTAGCATCTGAAGTTCAACCGACTCATGTGTAAGGTACTCAGGAAAAGAACTCTAATGAGCATGTGCAGGTTTTCTGTTGTCACCATTCCTAGACACTAATGTGTAGAATTATTTCGCAGTATTTACATTGCTGTGGTGAAAGTAGTCTAGAGGTGAGTTAGAGCACACAGGCAGGAGGATGCGTGTCCGCTCTATGCAAATACATTGTATATAAGGAACTTGAGCGTCTGGCTAGCCAGCTTGCTCTCAGGAGTCCCCGTCTTTGCGTCCTACGGTGGTGTTGTGGGAGAGCTACACATCCGCCAGCTTTGATGTGGATTTGAACTATAGTCCTCACGCTTGCTCTGCACATGCTTTTCCCATTGAGCCGTTACCCCAGCCCTGGCATCTTTTATTCACCGTCATTCTTTCTGAAGAAATATTTTAATAAAATTTTTTTTTATAATTTAACAATGTGTTTTGATCATATTTACCCCAACTCCCCCTCTTAATTCCTCCCAGGTCCGCCCTACCTCTGTTCCCCTCCCAAGTTTACTTTCTCTTTTTAGATTTAAAAATTCGTCTGTTCCAGTTTGTGCTGTCTAAGTATGTGCCTCTGAGGATGGAGCCGTCCCTACAGTAGGGGTCACCTCTCAGAAGCCTTACAACACTGGCTCTCCCTCCCTTGATGCCATCAGCTGTTTATAGCTCCTCAGTTGGGCTCATGAACTCTTTCCCCACTCCAAGCCTTCGACTCCGACGACCTTGTGCAAGCAACTACGCGGCCACGTTCACGAGTGCAGTGGGCCCGTCCTGTTCAGAAGACAGCGTTTGGCTCTGGCCCTCCCTAACCTCAGGCTCCTACAATCTTTCCACCTCACCCCCTTTCCATGGTGGTCCCTGAGCACTGGGGAGGGAAATGACGACATGCATGTCCCACTTCCGGCTGAACACGCTCTGTCTCTCCCATGATCTTGAACGCTTCAGGATGAGCGGAACCTTAAGTGTGTGTGTGTGTGTGTGTGTGTGTGTGTGTGTGTGTGTGTGTGTAGGCTGGGAGTGGGGTAGCATAACCTTGGAGGCTTATTGTTTTCTTAATAAAACAAAGGATGAATCCTAGGCCTCTTTCAGGTTGCCCATGCTCGGATCGATGGCTCTCCGTCCATGCATGCACGTGCAGACGGCACTGATTAGACTTAGCAGGCCAGTGATTCTCAGCCTTCCTAATGCTGCGGCCCTTTCATACAGCTCCTCATGTTGTGATGACCTCCAAACGGGGTTTGACCAGAAGCCTCTGATTATTTCAAAAGCCAGCAGGGCTCTGAGCGACTGGCTCCCTGGAAACTGTGTGGAAGAGGCTGTGCAGTCTCTGTTCGCCCCCTGGTGGTCACACAGTGACATCGCAGTTTTGTGAGGTTAGGAGACCAGCTGGATGTTCCCAGGGATTGGACAGCTGAGACTAGCAACCAAATTGCGAACAAAGAACCTTCATCCACTGACCATTTTAGAGCAGACAAGCCAGTTTCGTCACTTGTCACTATGCTTTATGTTCTTGGCCTTTAGCTGGACCCATCTTGCCTTATTTTCTTCCCAAACTAGAGACATTTTCTTCAGAGGCAAATTCTTCATTCTCTTCAGTATTACTATCTACGTGTTCATTTATGCTAAAGTATGGTTTTACTGTCTCTCACACTTGTCTTTGAATAGGACCATGGCCACTTTCTCTGAGGATTTGGTTTAGGCAAAGTGAAGCTATTAAGATTTTTTTTTAATTGAGGTTGCTAGGAGGTGAGTTCATTGAGAATGAAACATTTCTGACCTATAATATGACACATACTATAATATGACACATAAAGGTATGTCTCTAATTGTCTTACTTTGAAAGGGGGTTGGGTAGAGTTATTTGCTCATTTTCTCTTATACTTTCTACCATAAACACAATATACATTTAAAGCCCTTCCCCCTTATAAACAATAACTATATCTAATATATAATTTTTCACTCATCAAAGAAGTTTTGTAAAGCACAAATCAAGTGTGGTGTGGTATGTAATTCCAGCACTCTGAAGCTAGAGACAGGGGGATTGGTGTGAGTTCCAGGACAGTCTGTGCTACAGTCTGAGACTTTCTCTCAAAAATGGGGAGTGGCAGGGGAAGGAAATTAATTGCTTAGAATTACTAGCCAGAGTCTAGGGGAAGGAGAGTAGGGAGGATTCAGAGAGTCAGGACGGGAGAAAGACTGTGGCAAAGGGGGAACTGGAAGGAGGTGAGTGGGACCAGCTGCTTGTGTAATTAAGTGGATTTACAGTACCTAAGTAGGAAATCCAGAGATAACTATTTTGTTGTTTATTTTTGTTGTTGTTTTGAGACAGGGTTTCTCTATGTGGCCCTTGATGTCCTGTAACTCACTCTTTAGACCAGGCTGGCCTTGAATTTAGAGATCCAGCTGCCTCTGCCTCCTAAGTGTTGGGACTAAAGGCGTGTGCCACCCCTGCCCGGCCAGAGATAACTTTTCACTAGCAACGTCCTTGTTTGTTAATGGATTTTTTTTTCTTATGTGTTGTGCTTTGAAACTCACTGAATGCTAATGGTATCAACAACTGAATGTTATTCTATGATTTTATAACATCTAGGATGTGTCAAATCTTGTATCTAAGGCTGCCCATGTCATCAGTCTCCCACCTTCCTTTCTGTGGCTCAATTCTCAGTATGCGGCAGTGCTGAATGCCAACTGAGCTTTCTCTCAGCTCCAGATGGGTGGGGAGAAGGACGTTTTTACTCCACATTCATAATTTTAGGTTTGAGAGTTATTCCTATAAAATTCACATGCAATGCTCCTTAGTCCAAATTTTAAGTCTTTTGATTGCTCCCAAAGATCTTAAGCGTTTTCCTCTATAAAACAGAAACAAGAGTGTGTGGGCTGACGGGCTTTAATGAGATAGCCCCTTGCTGCTTAATATGGTCCCTGCCTCATAGTGGTTGCTCTGTAAATTCTAGTTTTATTTTTTAACCACTTTTTTTCTTCACTTAAGTAAAATTTATGTGTTTGTCAGCACGTCTATCTGTGCACTACATGTGTGCCTGGTGCTTTCAGAGTTCGGAAGAAGGCGTTGCTCTCTGACACTGTGATTGCAGGCATTCTGTGAGCTCCCCATGTGGGTGCTGGCAATCAAACCTGGGTCCTCGGGAAGAACAGCTAGTACCCCTGAGCCATATCTCCAGCTCCGTTAAGACAACCTTTTATTTTTACATTTTTGGGGTAGGGAGAGATAGAGAGGAGAAAAGAGAGGGAAGGAGGGAGGGAGTGAGAGAAGGAGGGAGAGAGGGAGGGAGGGAGGTGTGGTCCCACCATCAAGGCAGCATCAATCAAAGCAGCCACTGCATCGGCCAGTGGCCCGTTGCTGCCACCCCCACCACAGCAGCAACGAGTCGGAGTGGCCCACTTCATCAGCTCCCTCCACAGCAGCCACAGCAGCCACAGCAGCCACAGCAGCCACTGGTTCCCGGCTGCGGCAGCTGCTGGGACCGCCCCCCCCCCAGCCACGGCTGCCAGCTTCTGCTGCTCCCCCGAGGCGGAAAGGATTAGATGGGCCTGAGGTACCCCGCTGTCTTCCACCCCTCCACCCTCCAGGACCTGCGTTCAGCCCTGGAGCAGCAGACCTCTAAAGCTTTCCGTGGCGCTCTGGCAGATCCTCCTCGCTGCCCTGGGGCTGTGGAGACAGGAGGGGACAAAACGGTGGCTCCAGCCCGCAACTCAGCAGGAGCTGTCCATGGTGACTTTTCCTGCCTCAGCCTACTGCTATGATGGGAGCCTACTGCTTTCCTTCCTCGGAATGCTTACTGCCGCCACGGAAGCTGTCCACGAAGACGACAACCTTTCCAGTTTCAGCCCACTGCCTTCACAGATGTACTCACGACGGCAGAAGCTCCTCTTCAGTCTCTGTCGGCTATTCATGCTGCAGGGAAAGGCTTCCCTTCCTTGGACTCTTTGTAAACTCTGTATACAAACCCCTTTTGGCAGAAAAGTGGCCAGACCCCTGCCTGAGGCAGGGCAGCTGCCTAGCTCCTCCTCACCCCCACCTCTGTAACTGTTGTCTCCAACCCCTCAGTAGGACTCATCTCAGATTATGCTAATTTGAGGTGAAAATTCTGGACAAAACCCCACCAATCCTTGAGCAGAAAAACTACCAATCCCTGAACTTCCCATTAAAATCCCCCTAGCAAGAGAACTGACCAATCTCTGAACAGAAAAGCTCACCAATCCTTTAGCTCCCCAAGATCAGGACATAAAATCCCACCAATCCTTACCCTGGAAATCCCTGCCTTAGAAGCTTCTTCCTCCTATGAGATCCTATATAAAGGCTGTGTCTGCCCAGTTCCCTGCTGCCTTCTCCCTGGAGCAGAGGCAGCTACTCCTGTGCTCATCCCTACAATAAATCTTCTTTTAAGAGATTTACTGGCTGGTGTGTCTTTCTTATTAGAAGAAGCAATGAAGAAGAGAAGAAAGAAGCAGCAAAGCTCAGGCTCCTAAGCAACTCAGCTCTTCAGGGGTTGTGGTAACCCTCTCCTGGAAACTGCAATGTCTCTGGTGAGGAGGCCACCTCTCAGACCTCAGTGGTTCCCGGCCTCCCGTGCCTCAGGTACCCGTGGGACCCTGCCCCATCCTAGAGCTGTGTTGTTCCTGGGCATCTCAGAATATCCTTGGGACGCTGTTCGGAGCTGTGAGTTTCCTGGACACCCTTCCATCTGAGTACCAGGAAGGCCAACAACTACAGGAGAGAGGAAGGGAGGGAGAGAGAGGGGAGAGAGAGAGAGAGAGAGAGAGAGAGAGAGAGAGAGAGAATGACAGGCTCCACTATGGGGATCAAATAACTTGGAATCAGTTCTTTCCTTCCATCACCTGGGTCTTCAGGGTTGAGCTCAGTTCCTCAGGCTTGCTGGCCCTATTTCACCCCTCCCCCATTTTCTAGGTTCATCTCCAGCTCTGAGATTGAAATGCTTAGTCTGACCTTCCCCCATCCCCTGACCATACACAGAGGCTGAGCTTTGCCATCCTTGTGCTTTAGCTGTTTCTTCTGCTGCTCTCCTCCTGTTTCCCGGGTGAACTCACTTTCAAAGCATCACTCAAAGGTTTCCTATGTGAGAACTTTCCTAAGACTCCACCTGGCTCTGAAAAACCCACCTGCCATCAATGGACCAATTAAAGAGACAGAGTAACAGTGAAAAGCAGGAAAAAAAAATATATTTTCAATGTGGCCATGGTGGGAAGAGGAACAAAGAGGCCCAATGGACCACACGCCCCTCCTCTGGCCAAATGTATTTTCTGGGTCTTGGCATGAAGCTTAGATTTAAATACAGTGCAAGAGGAATGCAGAGCGGAGCTGTCCTGGTCTGTGGTCCTGCCCTTCTTCATCGTCCAGGCAGCAGTGTCTCCTTCAAGGTGGTCTGATAAGCTGTTGGTACTGTGTGTCTCTCTGAGAGACAAGTCTCCTCTGACCTGGCACCAGTTTCCAGTCTTTACCTTCTCTCAGTACAAGATTTCCAGAGAAATCCCGATTCTGTGGGGTCTATTATTTCAATAGTTTGATATCTAAAGGGAGGGGCACAATCGTCTCTTTAGAAAAAACTTCATTCCTGTCAGGATGGTTACACTATTTGGGCTTGCTTTGTTCTAGACCAGTGGCCTGACCTTGTTGCACCACATCACGATCTGTGAGGCGTCCTTCACAACCAGACGACACTTCAAAACAACAGCCAGAATTGCAGCACGAGTGACAGGGACTGAGAATGGTTTATGGAAAAACTGAATCAGCTGAAAAGATGCAATGAGGTCAGGCAGCTGGTACCACAGTGACACCGTCCTTGCCTCAGGAATATCCAGCATGGCCGCCATCATCGTGGTCAGGACATCATCCCTCCCTTAGTTCTCACCCAAGAGTCCTTGCTGTTGGCTACCCGTTGTCTTTGTTGCTGTGAACAATTCTAAATCTGTTTCTAAATCTGTCACTGAAGATTCAGAGTTCTGAGGGGAGTAGCAAGGGGGCGGAGCCTGGGCCCTATGACAAGTCCTGGCTTCTCCTGGCAGGGAAGAGTTAGTTGTTTCCCTATTTCAGCTTCTCTCCTCTTGTCAGAAATACATAAAATGAGGCATTTCTCAGCAGAAATGAGCTTTAGATGATGGTGGCAAATGAAATCTAACAAAATGTCTGCCAAGGCTTTCGTCGTCTTCTCCTCTCAGACTGGTGCTCCTTCCTGGTTATTTATTTATTTATTTTTATTTTTATGTTTTGCTGGCTTGTCAATCATGATCACAGTCTCTGGTTTACACTTAAAACTTTAGGACAATCTTCACCTCCTTCTTGTTCTTGTCATGAACAACTTTCCACAGATCTGCCTGGCCCCTGTCACCGTTACTGCATTAAAAAGATTACCTTGGCAACAGCGTAGAGAGGGAAAAAACTGAAAACTGGGAATCAGGCTTCTGAATTCCAGAGATGGGGGAGACTATTGAATGTATCCATTATAACAGTCTTTCCTTTGAGTGTTAGATTCTGAGAGCATTAAAAACGAGCCGCATAGATCCTGGCATCCTTCACCTCAGCCTTTGGCATCAGTAGAGATGAGGCAACACCTTGGCTGCCATATGTCCATGTGCACAGACTTGTGCTGCATCCCAGGCTCAGAACTGCTGAATTCCAGCATGTTTATTTTAAAGCCAAGGAAACTGAGGGCAGAAAGAAGTGAGCCAATGCGAAGGACTAGCACCAAGACCAGATCTGGCATCTGGTCAAGTGATCCTCAGATCGCTTACTTTTCCTTGTGGAAAAGAAAATTTTCTGTTTCTCTTTGGATCCAAGAAAGGAAGCTACACTGTTGCAGCTAGCAGTGAACGGGCGCTTTGGTCTGAAGTCCTACTGAGTGAGTGAACAGCAAACAGGAAGGGGCTGTTTGCAGGGCTGGCTGCTTTCTGTTTGATTTCATCATATTGTGATGAAACACCATGACCAAAAGCAGCTTTGAGAGGATTTGGTTCACATAGCAGGGTCGCAACCCATTAAGGAAGTCAAGGCAGAAACTCAAACTGGGCAGGAACCTAGAGGCAGGAGCTGGTGCAGAGGCCAGGAAGAGTTTGCTCTTCATGGCTTGCTCAGCCTGCTCTCTTATAGAGCCCAGGACCACCAGGTCAGGGTCATACTACTCAACTCATAATGGGTGGGCTCTCCCCCATCAATCACTGATAAGTAAAATGTTCTACAGGCTTGCCTACGGCCTGATCTTATGGAGGAAATTTCTCAATTGAGGCTCCCTTTTCTCAGAAGACTCTAGCTTGTTTCAGGTTGACATAAAATTACCCAGCATACTCTCCCTAGCCAGAACCAAGGAAAACAATGTCCCAGGAACCGTAGGTAGAAAGTAAGGAAGTGCCATGGATAAAGGATAGCCAAGCCAATACCACATTTCTGTGTCTGGCAGGATTCTGGCTGCCTGGGCCTTTGTCTGGGCCTCTGACTCTCTGTACACAATATTTATTTTAGTTACTCACTGACTGTTGGTTGTTGGCTGTTCTTTAGACACCTGGTTCTCATCCTGAGACTTCATACTTTTTTTTTTTTTCTTTTCTTTCTTTCTGGCTTCTAACTTGGACTAATCAGTCCGTTTTGAGTTGGTTACCACCAACTCTGGACACTCTCATGGCAACCTGGAGCCTCTGAATGCCTCCTTCCATATGAAGTTGCTTTAAAAAAATTAATGTCTTAACAAAGCCTCTGCTTTTCTATAACGAAAACATCTTGGTAAAAAAATGTACCTTACAGGGGTGAGGGCGGGGGCGGGGGCGGGGGAGCAAAGGCCTGAAGATCTGTTGTAATAGAGCCTTCTCTCCATCAGGGGGAGCCATTCTTTTTCTTAAATCCTCTGCATCGAGAAAGGGAAATCACAACAAAGTCTGAGCACCTCTCCCTGGCTGAAACAGGACTGATGTGGCCAGACTTGGCTTTTAGGAGTCAATTCTAAGAACCATGCAACACCGTGAAATGAGAGGTCAGTATGCAGAAGTCGCTGCTGCCAGCCAGGTAAGAGATGGTGAGAAATGAATCGTGCAGTGGAAATAGAGAATGAAGAGGCGGGAACAGGCTGGAAACGAGCCATTTTGGCCAGAAAATGACTAAGTTAAAGATGCCTGGGCTGGGAGCTTGAGAACTTGTGGAGACGGTTCTGTGAATAGACTGGATTGTGTGTGGGTGTGTGTGTGTTTGATTTTTGTTGGCTTGTTGGTTGATTGGTTTTTTTGAGACGGGCTGTCCTGTCTCACTTCGTAGACCGGGCTGGCGTCACACTCACAGAGATCTGCCTGCCTCTGCCTCCCCACGTGCTGGGATTACAGGTGTCCATCACCGCATCCGGCTAAGAAAGGCTGTTTTGAAAGGAGGGTGGCATTAGGTTTGTACGCAGGGACGCAGACACCCAAGGATGTTTCCATAACGAAGGATTCAGTCACTCTGAGCTGTGGATGTTAGTGTGGGGTTTCATAAGGAAGGAAGTGTGAGGCGACCGGGGAGTGAGAAGAGAAGGAGCCAGAGGAGATAGGGTGTGTGCATAAGTGCGAAATAAAGTATGCTTTTTGCCCCGGTCAAGAGGGGTGATTTCATGAAGGGACGTGGAGAGGGGTTGAGATGAGGGCTAGCCGGGTTGTTATTTCAACCGTCACTCAAGACTTTTGGTCATGGTAGGCCTCATTTTAATCACACAAGCTGTCGTGGTCCCGAGGAGAAAGCACAAGCCCTTAGCAAGTGAAGCACTTAGGCAGGTTTCTGGCTAGCTCCCACAAACGTAATTACTTTAAACAGCTCGACTCTCAAAATTTCCAAATAAATTCTTTCAGCTCCCGGCCTCTCTGGATCCAGGGCTGAGGAGCGGATCTGTGAAGAATAACATTAAATATTAATGCGCCGTCTCCTCCAGCGAGGCTGGGAGGACCAGCCCCAAGCCCCCGGGTCCCCGCCCCCTCATGAATATGCCGATGAGCTTGTCCGCGGCTCGCTGCCCCGCCCTCTACTCTTCTCCCCTCGCAACCGACTCTCCCTTCAAACGGGAAACAAGATGGCGGCGGCAGGTCCGAGCACTCGGGCTTCCTCCGCGGCGGCCACGGCGGCTCTGAGTCGGCGGGGCCGCCGCGGCCGCTGTGACGAGACGGCGGCCGCGAAGACCGGAGTTCCGAGCCCGGCCTCCGGCCCCGCGTTGCTAGTGCTGCGCCCGCCGCCGCGGTCGGAGGAGTCGGGCTGCGCCGGGCGCCCGGAGACCCTGGGGGAAGTGGCGGCCCCGCCGTGCGGCCACTCGCGGTGCCGAGGCTGCGCCTCGCGCGCGGCGGGCCCGGGCTGCCGTCGCTGCCGCCCCCGCGGCTCGGGCTGGCCCCGCCGTCGGGCCCGCGACGACGGCCAGGCCGCCGCGGAGCCGCTGGGCGACCGCGCCGGTCGCGGGCAGCCGGAGCGCTGCCGCCCGCGCCGGGATGGGGGCGCGGCCACCGCGGGGCCCAGGCCGGAGCCGGAGCCGCGCGCCGAGCCAGGTGGAGCCTCCCCTCGCCCCGTGGGGTCCAGCCAGGCCCAGCCACCCGGGTCTGGCCTGGTGAGCGGGGTGGGGAGGTGGGGAGTTCTAGGGTCGCGAACCGGCTTCTGCCCTGGCGCAGTTGGGTGTTGGGTGAATGTTGAACTTTGGAGCGACCCGCGGGCGTGTTGGATTTGGAGGGGCAGCGAGGGGACCCCGCGCCTCGCCCAAGTCAGAAGTTTGGAAGGAAACAGTTCTTGGAACAAGTTAGGGGCATGTTGAAGTTGGTGCGCGGAGGAGGAGGGGCCCTGGAGGAGCCTAGGCGCGCTTGTTTTAGTGTTGGGCAGGGGCCTTGGGGTCATGTTCTGGGCAGGATGTGTCGTCCTGGGCTCCGGGGGTGGGGGTGAGCGACGGGGTGGGGTATCCCAGGCTCAGGGGGACAGGTTGAATCCGAGTATTTGAAGGGAGCTTTGCAGACTTGAGAGCAGAGTGGGTTGGAGGATGAGATCCTGTTGTGTGGTTCTCATGCAGTCTTGGAAAATACATGCCTGGCGCAGAGCTCACAGCGAGGATGAGATAAATGCCATCTGTGTTTGTGATAATACTAATCGTAAACGTCAGGAGTGCTCCATGAAAAAGCTGGGTGGGATTTAAACTCTGGAGACGAAGATTGGCTGGGGTTGCTTTCTGTCTTTCTGGCAGTTTGAAGGTCTGGTACAGGACTCTTGTCCTGAACTCCTTCTCCTTTCTCACCACCGGCAGCCCATCACTTGTTGGTGCTGAAGTCTGAGATAGAAAATTCCGTTTGTAACACAAACCAAGACCTAGGCTTCTTTGGGGCATGCCCAGGCAACATAAGTACAGCTGAGATTTTCAAGAAACGTAAATCAGGAAATGCCATTTGCTAGTCCTTTTACGTTAGGAATTCTGCCTTACGTTGTTTTCAGCAGGAGAAGGAAGGCATTGCCTTGTGTTTATGAGTGTGGTTACTAGAAACTACAGGGTCCAGAATGCATCTTTTTGGTTCAGGCAGAGACACCTGCCAAAGACACCTTGCTTTTCTGTCTAGGGGCTGAGATGGTCTGTATTTTGCTTTTTGCGTTTCTTGTTATTCTTTAAAAAAAAAAAGTCACAATGTTCTTGTGAGTTTGTACCTTAATTTCTTTTTTAATAGATGATGCCCAAAGAGATGAAATAACTTGATTGATGATGAAAGTTCAGTTTTATATGATTCTTGCTCAATTCGGTTTGCTTTAATTTCTGAGATTATAAATATAAGGTGATTTCTCCGGTCTTTCTACCTCTGCTTTGACTGTGTGGCCAAGCGGGATAGCAGTTTTTAGCTCTAGATCTCTTTGAGCATTTGTGAAATATCTGCTTTGAAATTTGAACTGAGAAAGAGAGTATTACTTACTGATTTGTGTAAACGTTTTCCTCTTAGTTTGTTTTCAAAAAGGATAGGCTATTAGTGATTAAGGACATTTACCGAAAATGAAAGTCCACAGGAATTATTGAGTTATTTAGTATCTTCTAGTTACATGTGGGTCATAATGAAAAGTATTTTTTCCTGAATTTCTTTTTTGGATCGTTGAGTATATGTGATCATGTGTCTGTTCAGCTAAATCATTTTAGAAGACTAGAAACATACTGCTAAACTAGTCGTGGTGACAAACTTGGGATCTTGGTATTTGGGAGGTGGACGCAGGAGGGTCAGAAGCTCAAGGTTATTCTTGGTTACACGAGAAGCTGTTTAAAAGACAAAACTCAAAAAAAGAGGAATTGCTGAATAGGGCTCAGAAACTAAGAAGCTGCAGTGGGTATTTACTGAAGTTATCCACATTTTTTTTTTTTTTTTAATATTTTAGTGGGAGGGCCAGTGAGAAGGCACCAGCAGTGCCAAACCTGACAATTTGAGTTCAGTTCCAGGACTCACACGGTGAAGGGACAGACTGACTGTGGAAAGTTGTTCTTTGACCTCTACACGTGTCTAGTAGCATGTGCACACATCTCCCAAAATAAATAAATAAAAAAAAGTGTAATACATTTTACTGAGCGTGATGGACAAGCCTGTAATCCCACCATTTGCGAGGTAGAGACTAGAGAATAAATTCAAGATCTTCCTTGAAAACATAGTAAGTTCCAGGCCACCGTGGGCTACATGAGACTGTGTCTCAAAATAACGAAACAAAACCCAAAAAACTTATCACTCATGAGTCAGAGGCAAATAGAAGGAGGGATTTGGTGGAAGGTGCTTCTCGCCATTCCTAGTGTCACCAGGGTCTACCCTTTCACAGTCTGTGCTCTGCATGAAATCCTTATCAAAATTACAACATGTATTTTTGTCATTTTTATACAAAGGTTTTATGTTATACACAATGTTCTGTATGTTGTGTGTGTGTGTTTGTGTGTGCATGTATTACATGGACATACAGAGGATAGAGGAAGATGTCAGATACCTTCCTCTGTGCCAGAGGTCCTCAACCTTCCTAATGCTGGGGCCCTTTAATACAGTTCCTCATGTTGTGCTGACCCCAGCCATACAATTATTTTTGTTGCTACTTCATAACTGTAGTGTTGCTACTGTTATGAATTGTAATGTAAGTATGCGTTTTCTCCTGGTCTTAGGTGACCCCTGTAATAGCATTGTTCAACACCCCCAAGAGGTCATGACCTGTAGGTTGAGAACCACTACTTTATGCCGTACTGTTTTGAGATGAAGTCTCTGGCAGAAATGGAAGCTCTTCATTTTGCTGGGTTGACTGGTCAGCAAGTTCTGGGAATCCTTCAGGCTGCCCCCCCAATGCTAAGGTGACAGACACCTGTAACTGTGCCTAGCTGTTTATACAGGGATTTGAACTTAGGTCCTCATTGCAGATCAAGCACTCCTAACCACTGAATCATCATCTTAGCACAGGAGTCCTTATTCTTTTTGTTTAACAATACATCATACTAGAACAGAAAATGTCGTTAGCATTTTTATAATTGTATGGAATTTTATTAAATGATAGAACATTATTTAGCCATCTATTGGTGAACATTTAAGTGGAATCTTGTCTTTTGCTATTATAATTTTTCAGACTTAAAAAAATTATGTGTAAGTGTTTTGCCTGCTTGTACCGTGTGTATGTACCTGCTGCCCAAGGTGGACAGAGGGGGGTGTCAGATTTTCTGGATTTGGGAACTGACAGGTAGGTGCTGGGAACTGAATTTGGTCCTCTGGAAGAGTAGCTAGTGCTCTTAAGTACTGAGCCATCTCTCTACCCATAAATAATTTTTTTAAAAGTTGGTTTGTAAGTGTATACATTTTCATGAAGAGGTCACTCACAGCTTCAACAGATTTTCAAAGAGTTGGTAAAGAAAAAGAGGGGTTAAAGACCGTTTCATTCTGGGTCCTCATTGTTCCAGAAAGAAAAACGAAGTAGAGGCAAAACTACTAGTTATAAGTTGTAGTGAGGTAGAAGATAAACAAAAGCTAAAAGAGTGACAGTGTAAAAAGACAAAACACATAGTAGGTGATAGTGAAAGGTTCCTGTTAATTTTGTTTTGTTTTTTGATAAGATCTCATGTCATAGTCCAGCCAGCCTGAAGGAAACTGTAGACCAGGGAGGCCTGAAACTTGTGACTGTTCTCCTGCTTCAGTCTCTGAGCTTGCAGGTGTAAGCTATCAGACTGGCTCATGATGGCTTTTAATGGAGGAGGCTGAAATATGTGTGTTGTGGTTTCCTGAGTAGTCAGTACAGCAGCAGGTCATTTGTAGGAACCCTAGGAAGTGTATCTCCTAATGGATTCTTATAGTACAGTTAGGCCAGCTAATGAAGGAAGGGTTGACCTGCTTTGTGAGACTGGAAAGGAAATTCTATCAGGTGCATTGTTGTGTGAGGAGATTCTTTGTTCTCATTCATTCATTCCTTCATTCATTGAGTCTAGGTTGTGCCCGTGGCATAGTCTGCCTTTGAACTGCTGTGGTCAGGGGATCCTCCCACTTCATCCTCCTCACATGCTAGGCAACTGTTTACTGTGCTTTTGTACTTTGAGACTGGGCCTTGCTGTGGAGCCCTGGCAGGCAGTAAACAGGCCTTCTAGCCTTAGTCCCCCAAGCAGTGGGTTGAAGCATGCACCACTGTGCACAACTTACTTATTTTTAAAAAGATTTCAAAAGACAGTGTCTGTCTGAGAATTGGATTGCCTATGAAAAAAAGTGTAGTTTGTATTTGTTGAAAATTTTGGTTGTGTTTTTGACATTTTTGTGGCTGGAAGTTTATCTCAGACTGGTCTTAAACTTACAGCAACCCTTCTCCTTTAGCCTTCTGCATGCTGGGATTACAAGTGTGTACCACCACGCCTAGTTTATTAGTTGTTTTTGTTGATCTCTGCAACCCTCTGTGTGAAGGCCGGAGCAGCAATCGTATCAAATATGACTCTAAGCTGAGCTTCACATTCGTGGAGGGTGTGCAGGTCCTTCTCTGTGTGGACATACTGAGTAGTTGGATTGCCTTGAGCAGCGCAGAGTTTATAATGAACACCCACAATTTGCTTAGCATTTCCCACACCAGTGAACAAGTATTATAATCTCTTTCTCGTGGAACTTACATTCTGAATATAAAGGCATTCTAATGTGTCAATTTCAAAAATATTTCCTAACCAAGTATGCATGGATTTAGAACTGTACATAATAGTTTTATTTAAATCTTTAATGAAAGAATTTTGATTTAAAGCCAGAAATGCTTCTAAATTATGTTTTATTTGATCTTGAGACTAGAACTTTTTAGTTTTTTTAGGACAATTCATTTTCTTTCTATTATAGGTGCTGATTAAAGTAATGAGCTAGGTAAAAGCTGATAACTGTTGTAAGTTGGCAGGCTTGTTTTGTCTTAAAATTGAATTTCAAAAAATTAGTAAATAGGAAAGTATATAGTATCCTTTCTTTTTATCCTGCAGTCTCCCTGCACAAACATCCCCATTCAACACTTCCTGTTCACTTACGATTAACACACATTTTAAACATTTGTTTTCTGTGAAAAGCAAATAGTTCTGGTCTATTACTCGATTGCCAGACAGCATCTGCTATGTGTATGTAGCCCATATCGCTTTTAGGACTAGTGAATAATGAAACTATGGGGTTGTATAAAAGGACAGGGATTTCTCTGGTCTATAAGGATTTGTTTCAGAATATATAAGGTGATTCATCCCTTTCTCTTTAATGACACACATGAGCCTGCTGTTTTGTGTTGCACTAATGCAGGAACAGTCGCCTCACACCTGCTTATGTGTTTTCCAAACTCATGTTGCGATTACCTCACCATCTAATCCCACTGCAATGGATTAGCACTGACGTGTTCAGGTTGAGCAGCAGGAATTCAGGTGGCATTTGTTTCCTCTCTAACTTCCGCTCCCTGACTTCCAGTAAATTTGGAAGAGTTGCCCACCTTGAGTTCATTTATCTGTGACTTTACTTGAGAATATGATATCCATTTTAGTCACATTTTATTAGATTAAGTTAATGAGTATTTGGCTCCCTATTACTTTTTGATGACACTTATGTATTTGTTCTTATTGGTCTTGCGAAGCCCAGCCTGACCAAGGAGTTAGGACAGTGTCCAGGAGAGGGTGGAAAGACAGGAAACGGCCTTGCTGAGTGATGGTGGACTTTGGATGGGCTGCCAACGAGTGAGGATGCACTGAAGAATCCCTCAAAGGCCCTCACTTTGCACTTTAGAGATTCTGGTGGGGTAATGGGGTGAGGTGGCACGTGTGTTGGAAACCCCAGTTGTCTTGAAAGATGAACATACCACACAGACCGGCAACTGTGGAGCAGTGACTTCACCTGCACTCCTGAGCTCGCTGGGAGACAGTGGGCAATGTGCATGGAGCGCTCAAAACTGTGAAGTCCCGGAGCCCACACTGTGTTACCCCACAGCAGGCTCAAGAGATCGATGAAGCCTGAGTGAGTGAGGAGGTTCTGTTTTCCTGGGGGTGGAGTTTAGCATGTGCGAGAAGCTAAGACTTCTGCACAGCTTTGGGGTTTTTCATAGGCCGTGTTCTTTGTGAAAGGATTGGCAAACAAACAAACAAAGAAAAACTGCCCTCTGTCACAAAGAGAGAACCAGAAAATATTGTTTTGATTTGCCTAGGCTTTTTGCAGAGAGGAAATTAAAAAAAGAAAAAAGTTTTCCTGAGAGGCCAAAGCACAGGATACATAGCTTGCTCACATTCAAGATCTGATTTGGTTCAGACAGCCTATGGTGAGAAATTAATATTAAGAAATGTCTCCAAATGAGTGAACTGTGCAGGTAACATGGAGAAGCTAAAGCAAGACTGTCAGGAACACTTTCCTACCCCAGACGGCCCAGGGCTCTTCCAGAAGGAGGAAGCTCTGCTATAGGTAAACTCAGAGTGGAAAATGATAGTATGAGCCATCAGGGTTCCACACAAAGGAGAGTCCGTCAGCAGAGATCAGGACTGGAGCTCCTTGAAGTATAAGTGTTATTTCAAAAGATAAAATGAACATGACTTAGGACTAAATTAGCTATTCCAGAATTGACACCCCAGTGAATTAACATGGTTCAGGACTACAGCTATTCCAGAATTGACACCCCAATAAATGAGCATGCTTCAGGGCTAAAGCTATGTCAAAATTGATACCCCAGGAAGTGAGAATAGTTCAGGACTAAATTTATTCTAGAACTGACATCCCAATAAATGAGCATGGTTCTGGACTAAGGACAGTCCATAACTGAATATCTTTTATATAAAGATATCCAGACTTGAACACCTCAATGAATGAATAAGACAAGAAATAGTTTGTAAAAAGAAAATATAACTGTAATGAAGACATAGTGAGGTTGAAAGCTCAGTAAGGCAAACAGTGGTATAAAGTAGGTGAGTATGTGAGGAAACTCCTCAGATTCAAGTTAGAATGAAGAAAACTAGGAAAGTGAACTGAAGAGATTGATCAGGAAGCTCCAAGCATGTTAATCCAGGAGAAAGGCAGATAGATTGAGGGAGTGTAAATCTGAAAATGTGATGACTTGAGATGAATTCAGAGTTAAGAAAGACCCAGAATCTCCTACAATTCCTGAAGTCCAGCAAGAATTAGAAATACACAGCCCCCATTTGGAATCTATCCAACTAGGCTCTCTTGTCTTAGAACTGATTGATTAAGCTAGGCTAGCTGGCCAGAAAACTCCAGGGATCTGCTGTCTTCATCTCCCTCATTGCTGGTATTACAAATGCAGGCCACCTTTTAACATGAGTTCTGGGGTCAAACACAGAACCCCATGGCAAGCGCCTCACTAACTAAGCTAACTCCTTAGCCCACTTTTTGTTCATTTTAGCTCTAGATATAGAAGATAATCCCCAAATTGTTAAGCTGTTGTACTGACTATGTGGTATTGAAATCTAAACATATGAATGGCTATATTTTCCCCCTCAGGAGTAACATCTTTTAATTCTTCTGTGAATAATGCACATACATGTCTATTTCCTGTCTTAGTTCCTTTGGGTTTCAGTTTTCTGGTCCATAAAAAGCAAACATTGCAAGCTGTACCAGGCTGCTTTAAGGTTAGGTAGGCATTTCTTCACATTTGCCAGGGAAAATGCTTAGGTTTAGGTTTTCTATGAAGCTCTTGGTAACTAGATTTGACGTAAAGTGCTGAGATCAGGCACGGGTCTGGGGAGGTAGCATGGTGTTTGTGGTGCTGCATTACCAGGCACACAGTAGGTTCTCAAGCATCTGCTGGATGAGTGGATAACTGTCTCTATTAGAGCCCAACCAGAATTTCTCTCCTTTAACCTGATGGACTCATAGACTGAGATTCAGTCATAAGACTTCTTATGTCTGTTTAACTGCATTAGTAACTTGATTATAGTGTTTAGAATGATTAAGATGCTAATTGAGCAGTGAAAGCTACCTGTGAAAGGAGAGAGAAGTGTATTCTGCAAATGTACCCTCAGGCCACAGTTTTCTTTTTCATATTAGTGGACTCCGCAGTATCATACCTATCTTACTTTTGCTGAGATCAGAAGAATTACAAATGCGTATGTGATTAGTAATATCATCTACTCACTACTGAAGTGTAACTTTGCATATTGAAAAGTATTCTGGAAGAAAGATAGTATTGAAAAGTAGTGGATCTGAATGAATTCTAGCTCAAAGCCTGTAGTATCTGTGAGGCTTTGGGCAAGCTGTTTAAAACGCTGCACCTGAATTTCTTCATTTCTAAACTTGAATAATGGTTACACTGCCAAGTGGAATGAACTGGATGAGATGGCACATGTTAGATGCTCAGAGTAAGCAAATGCCCAACATTAGCTTTCATTCATTGCTTGTTAGTGTATTCATTAATTGTTGTGCCAAGCACACGGTTATTAGGGATTCAAAGACGAGTAAATCACAAGTGTCTATGAAGAATGTTGGGGAATGTGCTAGGACAGCAGGCATGAAGAATGGGCTTACGAAGAGCAAAACCTAGATATGGAGAAACTTAGTAGTCATTTGCATTCAGTACAGGAGAACTGGACACTAAAAAAGCATAGTGAAAACGTGATAACATTATATGCTATTGTTTTTGCATTTCAGAGACAACTGTTGTTTCTGAGGATATATTTTTGCCAGACTGTTTTATTGTTCTCGTTAGCACTAACTGTCAAGCTGATGCAGACTAGAATTATCTGAGAGGAAAACATTGAGGAATTGCCTAGATCAGATTGGTCTTTGACATTTTTGTGAGGGGTTGTTTGGTAATTAATTGATGCAGGAGGGCCCAGTTCACTGTGGATGGCACCATCCCTAGGTGAGCTATATAAGAAAGAGCCAAGCATGAGTCTGGGAGTAAGCCAGAGAGCAAGCCAGCAAGCAGAGTTCCTCCATGATTTCTGCTCCAACTTCCTACCCAGACTTCCCTCAGTGATAGACTTTGGAAGGATAAGTCAAATGATGGCTTCCCTCCCTAAGTTGATTTGGTCAGGATGTTTCATCACAGCAACAGAAAGGAAGCTAGAGCGTGTGCGCATTCAGGTTATGTGCAGTCACTTAAATGTTTCGAATTCCACATCATGATTTTAATTACATTTCTCCTGTAGTGTGTGAAATTCAGTAACTGCGCTTCTTGTTCCTGTGATTCTCTCATAATGCAGATGTTCTGACAGAAATAAGTAGGCTTGTTAATATAAGATATGAAGGACTTGTCAGATTTAGGCTTTGTTCATTACAGACAGGAAAGTTTTTGGAGGTAGAATTAGCATTTATGGAATTTACTTTGCCTATATGCTAAGGCTTTATACTGTGTTTAATGGGGGATTTCTACCATGTGTAAGGCATTGGACTAGGTTCCCTGAAAGGGTAGACTTGAAAGCAAAAATGTGAAAAAAAGGAGGGATGCTGAGGGCACAGTGATCTTTTTGCACTTAGTACGCCTGTTTCATTCTGCTTTGGAAGAATAAATTCTAAGAAGCTTTAGGGGTGGCGAGAGATGTGAACCTAAAGGACTGTGTTTGCGGGTTGTCCATTCCGTTCTTTCCAGTGGGACTGGGTGGCACTGCTGTAAGGACACAGGGAGCTGCTCCGTCCCAGCTTTGTGTTTTCAGTGCAGTGCATTAGGTATTTGGAGTTTTGAGATCCTTAGTTCTCAGACTAAGGAAGTGTAGACCTCTTTTGCACATGGTTATGCTCATCCTTTGAGCTGTTTTGCAGTTTAGCCATCCTTGGGGAACCTAGAGGCCTGTTTGGGCACTTTTAAAAGCATTTGGTACAGTAGTTGGATGAAAATAACCACCACAACAAAAGACCCCAGTAGAATCGGCTGAAATGAGAACTGAAAACTGAAATGAGTTTAGTCTTTGTGAGTTTGTTGTAGGGGAGCAGAGAAGTCAGTAGCTGTGGGGTAAGAGCTCAAGAATCTTTTCTTTTTAAGACAGTCTTTAGCAGATGCCTTCCTTTTACAGGGAGAGATTGATGGTGCCAGAGACTTTGAGTAGAGAAAACTCAATGTGAAAGTTTATATTTTTATTAGATAGTTCAACAAACATTTTTAAACCACTGAATAACACTTGGTACCTTTTTTCTTTTGTTATTATTATCATTTATTCAATTTGTATCCCAGCTGTGGCCCCCTCCCTTGTCTCCTCCCAATCCCACCCTCCCTCCCTACCTCTTCTCCCCCTAGGCCCCTCCCCCAGTCCACTGATAGATACTTGGTATCTTAGTTAGGGTTTCTGTTGCTGTGAAGAGACACCATGACCATTTCGACTCTAATAAATGAAAACATTTAACTGGGGCTGGCTTACAGTTTCAGAGGTTTAGTCCATTATCAACATGGCAGGAAGCCTGGCAGACATAGTGCTGAAAAGGAGCTGAGAGTTCTACATCTTAATTCAAAGGCAGCAGAAAGAGACTGTGTGTGCCACGCTGAGTGAAGCTTGAGCATACAAGACCTCAAAGCCCAACTCCCTAGTGACACACTTCCTCCAGCAAGGCTCCACCTACTCTAACCAGACCACACCTCCTAATAGTGCCGCTTCCTGTGGGTCTAAAGGGCCAGATTGCATTCAGACTACCACACTTGGATACATGCCTTGGATACATCACTGTGGTCTGTTATAGCCCTAGACAGTGAGGCAGATCCAAGCTTTTGTAGCATGTATGGTACATGCTAGTGCATTTATAGAATGCTTTGTCAGGGAGGTAATGTACTTCTCTCTGGGTTAGAAGAAAAGCTTTGGAAAGGTATGGGTAGGGGAGCATCATACAACAAAGAACAAAAAGTCTATTTTAGGAAGAAGAAGCTGTGTGAAATCACGTGTAGTTGAGGTATGACGTATTAGGAATAGTGATGTGGTGAGAGCTGGGGACAGGTACTATTTCAGGAAGTGTTGAAGATATACCTGTAGTGGTAGGTTTGTGGTCGTGTTGAATAGATCTTGGAAGGCGCTGAAAGCTAACACAAGTTACTCAGCAGGAGGATGATAGGGCCACATCTCTTTATTCAGAACTAGAGAAGCAATGTTGTGGATAGATGGAAAGGCAAAGAGTTTGAGAGACAGTGAGGCTGTTTGAATATGCACACAAGCTGTCTCAAGTAATACTGGAAGATTAGATGAGATAGCTGTTCAGATAGAACCCTTTTATGGTTAAAGAATCAAGCCAGCAAGGATGAATACTGGAGGTATAATCTAGGAAGGGATACAATTGAGCCTCAACTCTTTCTAACTTAATCATTTTGTTGATGACTGTTGTCTTAGTCAATGACCTATTGCTCTTATAAAGGAAAACATTTAATTGGGGCTGGCTTACATTCAGAGGTTTAGTTCATTATTGTCATGGTGGGGAGCATGGTGGCAGGCAGACATGGTGCTGGAGATTCAGCTGAGAGTTCTACGTCCAGATCAGCAGTCAGCAGGAAGAGAGAGAAACACTGAGCCTTGATACCTGGCTTGAGCATTTGATATCTCAAAGCCCACCCCCAGTGACACACTTCCTCCAACAAGGCCAGACCTCCTAATAGTGCCACTCTCTATGGGCCATTTTCATTCAAACCACCACAATTGTAAATGATGTTTTTGCCTCACATAGCAGAAATCAAAGTCTGTTGTTCCGTGGTGGTGGTGAATGTGATGCTGTGGGTATGTTGTTTGTTAGCCCTGGATAAGAGCTCTGAGCCCCAAGTCCTTCATCTTGGCTGCTGCTGAGCCCTGTGCCTACTTTTGATTCTGTGACCTCTTTAATCTTACCTTTCAGTGATGATCATTGCAGGTTGCCTAACAAGAAAATGGTTTATTTGGGGCCATTTTTAGATTCAGTGTGGAAGTCTTACTGCTTGACTATTTTTACGCCTGCTTTTGCAAGTCTGTTGACCTCTACTGTCCCTCTTTGACTCGGGAGTTGGCAAACGATGGCCAGTAGGTTAGACCAGCTTCTCTGCCTTCTGACAGTGGTGCCTGCCCTTCCCATTCCTGTGCTCTTCCGCTGTCACTCCTAAGTGCGGCACTTGGTTATAAGATTCAGTTGGTAGTTGCATACTCTGTATAGCTGTTATTTCTGCAGTTGTTGAGATCCCTCTTTAGGACCTTTTATTGATTGTCTTAGCTAATAAACCATATTAAAACTCTTTGTGGAAGATCCCATACCTTTTCTTTTTGTGTTTTCTCTTCCATATCACTTCCCCTTTTCACTGCTCATTTCCTCTTTAACCTCCTAATCTCTTGTGACTGTTTCCATTGTACACACACACAAACACACACACACTCCTATGTTAGCATTTTGATATTTTTTTTTCCTTTTGTGAATTCTATTGTCACCTTTTTCCCTCTGCATGTCAACTATCTAGCATACTCTAACAATGGCTTTTCATCTTATTAAAATAATATCTTACATTAGAGGGTGTTCTAGTTACTGTCCAGTCCATTGACCTCTTATACGTACTCAATAAATAAAATTTTTAAGTGCCCTTTTCTTAGTTTGCATTACTGTTGCTATGATGAAACATTATTACATTTTCATATTGTTGTTCAGCATCAAAGGATGTCAGAACAGGAACACAAACAGGGCAGGAACTAAGTCTAAATAAGAAAATGTTTTACAGCTGGACCTTATAGTAACATTTTCTCAATGAGGTTCCCTTCCAGTAAATGACGTCAGCTTGTATCAAGTTGTCAAAAACTACCCAGGATAGCCCTTTATATAATAGTACATTGTCTGGCTATACATAATTAGTCAAACCATTCTCTCCTTGTTTAGCATAGAGGTTATATATACTTAAAAACTTTTTATTGGTTCTTTATGGATTTCACATCATGCTCCCCAATCCCACTCATCTTCAACCCCCTTTGTACCTACCCTCCACCCTTGCAAACTCCTCCCCAACAGAGAAAAAAAATCTCATTGTGGCCAGCTTTACTGTGCTGCCCAGGCGAGGTGCAGGGCCTGCTTTCCTGAGGACTGCAGCAGGGGAGGGTCAGGACCAGCTTTCCCACTCTGAAGACCTGTGGAAGTTGTTTTTCATTTTATACTGAAAATCTTCTTTTAACTTTTAAATTATTTACTTACATGCATGCATGTGTGTGTGTGCCAGTGTGTGTATATGTGTGTGTGAGTGTGTCTGTGTGTGTGTGCATGTGTTGAAAGAAGGCATCTTGAGGAGTCAGCTCTTTCCTTCTATCATGTGGGCCTTGGGGGCTCAAACTCAGGCCATCATGTTTGATGGCAAGCATCTTTGCTATGCCATCTTGTGGGCCCTGAAAATAGTTTGCATAAAAGTGTTTCTGTTCCAGCTTTTCTTAGATACATTCCTAGAAATTAAATTATTGTATCTGAGGTTAAAAACATCATATAAGTTCTTGGTATGTGAGCTGTGGAAGTTTTGATTTGTGATTAATGCTTTACCAGGGGATGGTTTAAAAATATAAACAGTGAAATTGAGAGTAATGGTAATTAGATGTGTTCAGTCTTATAAACTGGTAGGGCCTCTGTCTCTGTTACTGCATTCACTCAGTAATAATAGCTTCAACTTCACGTCCTTCCATCCATATCGTCACTCTGAGAGGAGTTTCGTGACACGTTACCCAGCCCCCTTAGATGCAGAAATGCATTGTTTTATGTCTAGAACTAATTCTCAGGCTCTGGCCGTGCCTTTTGGCCTCCTCAGCACTTGCTTCCATCCCCATCATCTCCACTCAGCATTGCTCTCCATTGCTGTCCTCTGCATCCCGTATCCCACCCTATCTCACAGTGTACGATTAGCCTTCTTGTCTTTGCCAGTATGTTTTCTTGATACCTGCCATAACACACCTCTTCCAGGGAACCTGGTCTTCTTTTTTATTATGTCAACCCCTGTTCGTCCTTTCTTCTTCCTTCAGATTTATTTGTGTATCTACGTTTGCCTTATGCTGTACTTCATCTCATAAATTGAAAAAATAATTTGGTCTCATTTGTGCTTTTATCATGAAATCATGTTTTTCTCACAGTGCTTATGAAGTATGTAGACTTTAAATTCTTCTAGCTACACTGGAACAGATTGCAGCAGACAAAAACTCCTGCTGAGAATAACTAGAAGAGCCTTATTTAAAAAAAAAAAAATCCACATGAGCGCACTGTAAGGTTGCCAAGGCAGCCAGGACTTCAGACATTGTGGATTCTTGGTGAGGGGAAGAAGCAGCTAGTAAGAAGCAGAGTCAGACATGCTGTCCTCATGAGCCTGAGGAGATAAAACGTGTGTCAGGCAGCCAGACCTGAGAGGCCAGGACCCTAGCACATCCCTCCCCCGACCCCCACTGACCCTTGGGGCATTTGCTGGTTAAAGTGGGTAGGATAAAATGCTGGGGAGCCTTACAGAAGCCACCAAGAAGCAGGAGGTCTTTTAGCTTTCCTTCAGTGCTGAGGAAGACAGGTGTGGTGAAGGCCTGGGGTCCTGGTTGGACCCTGTGGGGTGTGTAAAGGGCAGAGTAACGTTTACAAACCAGAGACTACAAGCAGTTTTGAGTCTCTGCATGTCCTTCTGAGGTTGTGGGTTGGGTTCTTCTCATTCTGACTAGTGTCAGGGGAACATGGTGAGCCCTTGGTAGGGAGATGATTTTATTCAGAGCTGCTGCTTTTCAGGCACAGTGGGTGGCATCTTACCCAAAAGTCACAGGCCAACTAAGAAGCTAGGATAAAAACAGACATTGTAGGAACAACTGTTAGAGAAATGGCGTCCCAATTATTTAGTAGTTTTTGTCAGTCTCAATTTGAAGGTCGTTCAGATTGTAGTCTTCAGTGCTGTGAGGGATCTGCAGAGAACATTCTTGTACATAGGTCTTTGCACACACAAATATCTTTAAGATACAGTGTCCTGTGCATGCCACCCCAGTCTCTGTGAGTTCATAGTTCATGTGTGGGTTAATCATATCAGTTTAGAGGGCACTGTTTTCTTGGTGTCCTCCATTTCCTCTGGCTCTGATACTCTTTCTGACTCCTCTTCTTTGGGATTTTCTGAGGCCTGAGAAGAGGGACTTGATAGAGACATCCCATTTAGGGCTGAGTGTTCCAAGGTCTCAGCAATGTGGTCTCTGTATTTGTTCCCATTTGCTGCAGGAGGAAGCCTTTGCTGATGGTTGAGCAAGGTAGTAGTATTTGGTTTTATCCTACCTAGGTCCTGGGGTATCTACTTTTAGATTTTTGGCCGTCCAATCAGTGTTGAGTATGGGTTCCATCTCGTGGAACTGGCCGTCAGTCAAATTAGACATGGGTTGGTTACTCCCACAAGGTTTGTGCCACCATTGCCCAGGTATATCTCATAGGCAGGACACCAATACAGATCAAAAGGTTTGTGGATGGATTGGAGTTTGTTTCTCTTTTGGTAGTGTACAGAGTACCTTTTTGTACCAAAGATGCTAGAACATAGGGGAAATGCTCTATGTAGGAAGAGCCTGACTTCTCCATGTTTAATGTGTTGTGTGGGTGTTATCTTCAACATTGGGGTCTTGCTGTCAGCTTGTGGAGAGCAACCTATAGACTTAGCAATTGCCTGGGTTGTTTGGGGGTTCACGTGGGAGCCTTTTGGCCAACAACTCAATTAGATATAATTCAGTCTGGTACTGGAAGCTTCATTAACTGACGAAAAATGGCCAATTAGGTTGCTGTCACCCCCATTATTTGGTAATTTCATTTAGATTGCTTTCATATATGTTAATTTTAAGAAGTTTCTATTATTAATAGGTTTTTATACTAGCCTAGGGCCTGCATGGGTCTGTACCAGTTGGGGTCCTGAATCAAAAGGGGAAGTAGACGCATGCCCCCTCCCATAACTCAGAAGCTATCTTCAGTTAATAGCCACTGGCAAATACAAATTTAGTTTCCTCAAAGGGAGTCTCACTGAGGAAAATGATTCTTAAAGAGTAGACTGCATGTCCAGTGATGGCCAACAGAAAGTGAACTGAACAGTGTCTTTGGACATATCTTTTTAATTTAATTTAATTTTTAAATTAAATATATATTTACTTTAGTATTGTTGTTTTTTTCAAGGTGGGGTTTCTCCATGTAGCCCTGGCTGTCCTGGAACTCACTCTGTAGACCAGGATGCCCTCAGACTCAGAGTTCCACTTGTCTCTGCCTCCTGAGTGCTGGGATTAAAGGTGTGCACCACCACCGCTTGGTGCAATCTTATTGGTTTTTTATTTATATATGTATTTTCTCTCCTTTTTATCCGATAGGGCCTTTGTGTAGATATTATGGCTTCCAGTTTAGTGTTTTTATGGGATTCCAGAGTATGCGAATAAGTGGGTCTCTGTTTCCTGTATCTTCTCTTGAGCTCTTTCCCTTCTGTTTGTTTTGTTTAATTCTGACGTGTTAGTTTTTTAAATTTTGTTTTATTATTATCCTATAGAAGCTTGTTTGTTTTCTAATGAGAGATAGAAAGGGTGTGGGTTCCATTTGGAAGGGGAGGTAGAGAGGAGCTGGGAGGAGTAGAGGGAAACCATAATCAGGATATATAATGGGAGGAAAAAATTTTATTTTCAGTTAAAAGAAAGATACAGTTTCTTTACCAACTCTTGTCTGAACCAAACTTTGTGATATTTGCCAGTCTGCTACATTATTTTGTTTTAATGATTTTTATAGTTTGTATAACCTACACTGTAATTTCCTTTGCTTTGTGGTGTGTGTGTGTGTGTGTGTGTGTATTTTAGTATGTGAGAGCACAGAATGTGAATTCAGATTAACTGGGTTTCAATCATTGTTTTCTTGCAGCCCTGGGACATTAATAGTTAGTTGGCTACTTTTAAAGGATGGTTTAATTTTAACCTAGCACAAGGAGAGTGATGAGAAGAGCAAGAGTGGAGGGTTGAGAGCATTTCAGGCAAAGATGTGGAGCAGAACTTGGTTTGTCCAGGAGCCATACACTGCTGATGTAAGGAAGGAGTGCGGTGACATACACTGCAGAGGTGGTAGAGACGGTGTCCCATGGCAGTCTCTTACATTGCATTGACCTGTAAGTGGTACAGAACCAACTCTGGTGGTCATAGGCAATTATCCTCTTATGTCTGATGAGAATGAAAATACTCACCAGTTAAAACATTTTCCAGTACATATTAATCTAACCATGTATTTGCATGGTGGTAAATAACTCTCCAAATACTTTTATAGCCTACAGCCTTTTGAATTCATTGTTTTGTATCATGTCTGTAGTTCTCAGATGTGGTTGTACTGTTATAAAATTATAAATGAAGAAATTCATGCCAAGAGATTTTTTTAAAAAAACATTGTCTTATAGACAAATAGAATATTCGCATTAAAATCAAAGATCATAGGTCTTAAGACTCAATAAATCCAAAATTTTCTTTTATTCTTTATATTCATAAGAAATAAAACTTTTGAGTGGGGATACTGAGGCATGTCCAGGGACTAGAGGACAATTGACTTTGGCCTTCGGGATTGGTGAGCTAGCATCTTTCAGTATCATGGAGTAAAAATAAAGTTCCCTTTTGGAAGGTCTAGAGAGATGGTTCAGTGGTTAAGAGCACTGGCCTCTTTTGCAGAGTTGAGACCCCACTTGGCAGCTCATGACTATCTGTAACTCCAGTGCCCTCTTCTGGCATCCACAGGTACCAGCTTGGTACACGGATATACATGCAGACAAAACACCCGTACATAGTAAATAAAAATTTTAAAAGTACTGCACTGAGTGTGGATGTTTTGGTAGTGACGCTGGGCTTGGTGCAAGTAGCAAAATGTCTGCCTGCTAGTTGATTTGTTTTTATTAACAAGTCCCCAGTCACCCTGCCTGAGAGGATCCCTTTTGAAAAGGACCTTTGAGGGTGTTTTTCTGTTCTTAGAGTTTACATTAGACTGAAGTAAGTCCTGTGTGTAGGTCACTGACACACAGGTATGTATCATCCTGAAGAAATCTTGTCCCTTGGGAGTTTCTCTTCCTGGTATGCACAATAGTCAGAGTCAGAGGGCAGGCATCAGGAAATTCTGTCAGCTCCTGGATTCCTTTATGAATGGGGATATTCTGTGGTCTCATGCATCCAAAGCTGTAAAGGAAGGAAGTGTGATTGGTTCTTCTTGTGCGACTGAAGCATTTGGGAGTCATTGAACAGTTGGTAGATGCTTTTCTAGATAGACATCTTTAAACAACTAAGCAACAAAGCCCCATGGGATTGGTAGTGTGTGTGTGTGTGTGTGTGTGTGTGTGTTTAACTAACTACTCTTTATAAGAGAGGGTTGTATTGCTTTTCCTGTTGGCTTGGACATCTTGTTCCTCTGTTTATAATAGTGTTGCTGGCATTTTCAACTTCAGGTTCCTCTTTAGGGGTGGTAGAAGCTGACATATAATTCTAAGCAGATTAGGGAATGTGGAAAGATTATGTAAAATCTCACATCAGCAGATGCAAACCATCTCACAAATCCTGGAGTGGAATGGTTCATACTAACTGGCAATGTTTTGTGGCCACTACAAGTCTACATTCAACTGTGAAAGAATGATTTGAAAGAGCAGCTTTTGGACCAGCAAGATGGGTCAGCAGGCAAGGTGCATACTGTCAGCCCTGATCACTTGACCTTAGTCCCTGCGATCCTCATGGTGGAAAGAGTGCTGACTCCACAGGTTGTCCTTTAACCCCTGCAGGCACGTAGTAGCCCACATGTCCTCCCCCATACCCCACCTCATAAGTTAGTAAACAGTAATGAAAGATTTAAAAGGGGAGATTTTGCTTTTTTGGCCTTCGCATTGTCCTGTCCGTTTTCTTTATATTTATCCAGGCAAATTTAAATAGCACACTTCATAGAGTTTTAGAGGCATTGTTTTGATGTTATAACTACTCTAAGCCAAATAGCATTTCACCTATAAGACTGAACTGTAGTGAAGTTTAACAGAATTTAGAGGAATATTGCCTAGGGAACAAGAGTGAATTAAAAGTTGATACTGAATCAACAACCATGGATGTGTCTATTGCTATTATTTCTCAGATATAAACTGGGACTTAAAGAATTTTTAAAGCCAGGCATTTAGTAATCTACATTTATAACACTAGCATTCAGAAGGCTGAGGCAGGAAGATCTCAAGGTTAGCCTGGGCTGTACTCTGTGTGTGCGTGTGCTCACACCACCCACAACCTTAGTTACTCACTAGGAGCACTTATAGGATTCAGCATGTATTTGAGCTCATAGCTATGATCTAGGGCAGTGAAATAATACTGAGCAAAATAAACAGGAAACACTTTTTGTAGGACACAGTCTGGAGGAAATTAGGTTCAGGCTTCCTAAGTTTCTCTCTGTGGAGACACGCAAGATGTGTATTATTTCCCCAGCAAAGAAAGTAGAGCAGTGTGTCAATGTTGCCAGCCACGGAACTTGATGGAGGCTTACTGCCTAGATCTCTTATCATGAGTGGATCACATAGACTTTCTGCCAAGCAAGTACCAAGATTTTGTACTCAGCAAGTAAGCAGGTGTTTCTAGAATCAGTGAGGAGCTGTGACAAACCATTCTTACCAGTAAGTCAGGGAGGGTGGGAGACTACCTGAAATCCAAGTTCAAGGCGTCAGCCGGAGGTTAACTTGTTAGGCGAGCCTTTATGACAGGCAGTTAAATCTGCAGTGTCTTACATGTTTCTATTGAAAAGCTTTCATTTTGTACTTTTGAGACAGCATCTTATTGCATAGCCCAGGCTGACCTTGAACTCTGTATGTAATTTGGGCTGGACTGGAAATCACAAAGATCCTTCTCCTTCCGTTTCCTGAGTACTGTGGTTACAGGGATATGCTACACTGATGTGTCGAGTGCAAGGATTCTTTGTTGACTGCTAACGCTAACACTACTTGTAATTTTGTTATGCTGTTCTGTGAGGTAACTAGTTTTTAAAATAGCATTATCCTTTGTGGGGTTCCCTGCAGTCCTCACAGCTGCCATGGAAATGGTCCAGGTGAGGGAAGACTGAGACTCAGTTCAGCCCCACTGAGCTGAGATTGCCTCAGACTCTCCAAGTTTGACCCAGTTACAGTCTACAAACTTTGAGAATCTGACACCAGTTGCTTTATTTTAGCTAGATTTAAGCACAGCATGATTTTGGAAAAAGTTTTCTGATAACAGTTAACACAGTCCCATGAGTATAACAGAACGCAAGACTTGTTTACATTGAAATTCTTTACGAAGTACATCTGTCTGGCTTCTTCCACAGAGATAGGTACTATTGACTCAGAGATAGTGCCCAAGATTTAGGGTCTAGAGAGAATGACTGAGATAAACATAATGGCTGTGGGTGTCAGGATTGGCCTGGCCCTAAGGTAACACGGGAGTCACTTAAGCTGTTAGTATGCACAAATGACATCGTCAGATAAAGATGGGTTTATAGCCTAGAAGCAATACTCAAGATTGAGGAGGAAAGGGTCTGGGATAAGTAAAAACAGAAATTTTGGGAGATATGGGCAGAGCCTGTCTCAAAAGACAGCAAAGGATCACCAGGTTATAAACTGCATCCTTTCTCAACATTCCAAGAGAACAAGTAAAATCTTCCTTTGAAGAAACAAGCCTGCATGTTTCAATTTTCCTGGCTTCTGCGGGGCTGAATGTGCACAAAGACCTCTTTATAATACCTTCCTTCCTTCCTTCCTTCCTTCTTTCCTTCCTTCCTTCCTTCCTTCCTTCCTTCCTTCCTTCCTTCCTTCCTTCCTTCCCCATCTCTCTACAGTACTTTTAAAAAAATATAGAGATGGTGATTATTTCTTCTTCTTCTTATTATTATTGTAGGGTTTTATTATGTAACCCAGGCTGGCCTCAGACCCAAGTTTCTCCTGTCTTACCCTTTCGAATGTTAAGATTACAGGCAAGGGCTGACATGCTTGGTTTAGCATTTTAGATTTTTAAAGCAAAATCACGTTATTCTAACTCGATATTAAGATGATTTATGTCAGTTCTAATGTTAGTAAATATATGATGGCACCCTACTCTTCTGATTTCAAACAAGTCATAGGCATAGGAAGATAAAAGCCAGATCTTAATAATTGTGGTCTAATTGCCTATGAAATAGCGTGGCCAGTGTTTTGATTTGTATTTGATACATGAGGAGACTGGGGCAAAGAGAACCTTTGGTGTTTTAAAATACTTTCATTTCATTGTCAGAGCAAGTGTTTAAACCTGATATTATGTCTTTTGCACGCTCGCAGGGTTCACTCAGCATTTGCTGAGTTCCTGCTTAGCCTTATCTGACTTTCTTAATGACTACGCCAAAGTGAATTTAGCCTTTTGTGGAATATACATATAAAACAGCCAGATCTGTGTTTTTTTTTTTTTTTGTAAATTTAACTTGCAAATAAAAGCAAATTATTTTAAAAAGCATCGCACCACTAATATCAGCTATAATCTTATGTTTAATAAATTGTATGCTACTTTGAAATAATTTATAAATTCTTTTAGCTCTCCTTATACTCATTTGATCTTTATAGCCTATAGTGGATAATACCATTAAGTAGAATTATATTTACTATTATTCTGATTATATAGAAGAGGGAATTGATCCTAAGATCTGAGGCTCTGATTATTGCCTAGGAACCAATTTTAAATTTATTATTTACAAAATAAAGATATTTACTCTTGAGACTTGAAAAGTTTATTCATTTTTGAAGTTAGTATATACTAGTTATACAGAATAATAGAATTCACTAAGTGCTAAATAGCCAGCAAGAGCTGTTTTAGACAGAATTACCTAAGCTGTTATTTCTACCCTGCTGTTACCAAAGTGTTTTTATTCTCTTGTGTTGGATAGTAGTCTTATTTATAAGCCCGGATAAGATTGTTATGTTGTGCCTCAAAAATACATAATTTTTAAAAGTGAACCTGAGAAGATTGTTATGGTTTGTATCAGAAGGAACTATGATAGAGTTGATTATATTTTGGTCCCAAGGTCTTTCAAATAGGAATCAAAATGCAGAAGCCATAAAAGAACAGTTTGAGGCTAGGCATAGCAGTGCACACCTTTAGTCCTAATCCCAGCGCTTGGGAAGCCGAGGCAGGTGGATCTCTGAGTTCCTGACCAAGAGCCCATCATGGAAGAAAGGGAAGGAAAGAGGAAGGGAAAGGAAAGGAACAAGGAAAGGAAAGGGAAGGGAAGGGAAAGGGAAAGGGAAAGGGAAAGGGAAAGGGAAAGGGAAAGGGAAAGGGAAAGGGAAAGGGAAAGGGAAAGGAAAGACAAATTGAGTAATAGACTATGCAAGAACACCCATCATAAGCAGAGCCCACATAAAGGATAGACAGGAGAAGCTGCTTTTCATATGGTGTGACTTATGCAGGGGGCTTTAACAGGAAGATGAGCTTCTGTAAGCAATGCAGGAACCAGATCTCAAAGGGGATGTGACTACTGTAGCCTTGTGGGAAGTCCTCAGTGTTCCTCATGAAATATCTATAGGAAATGTCAGTGTTGCCAACACTGAGGTGTGCTGAACAGACGGCAGCTTCATGCTGAGCTGGTGGGACTAGAACCCAGTGTACTTTTAGGAAGTTGGTTTATTATCTGTTAAAAAAACATACTCATTTTTGGCTCAACATTCACTTGCCAGCAGTTTGGCCTGTGAATAAGCAAGTGGCCGTGTAAAGGAGCATATGTGTAATAGTAGTTATTGTAGTGTTAACAGTCACTGCAGATTGAAGCCCAGTTCAGACTTGCATTTAGGTCCTTTCTTTTTCTTTTTTTTTTAATCTTTCTCTTTTTCTTCTTGGTTTTACTAGCTCCTGGTTTACTGTTTATTTCAGAGTACTATATGAAAAATAGAAAGAGCTAAAGTTGTAATAAACAGAAATCTACATTTGCAATTTAATCAGAAAAGAAATTCCATGAGAGAGCATATTGGGTAACAGCTGGCACTCGCATAGCTAGAAAGCTCAACTTGGAAAATGGCAGCCAGTGTTAAAGATGAAAGTCTTTACTGTATGGGTTCTTTGAAACTGGAGTATCTTGGAAATATAGTAAAATATGAATATCTTAATTGCTTCTTGTTTTCTTTTAAGCAATACATACTTTATTCATTGGGTTGATACACATAAATATGATTAAATATAATCTTTGATTGCATATTTTCACTAACATTTTTGGTTTGCCCAATGTGTATTTTTAATTGTGGTATATTAAATTTCATATTTAAATTTAACATTTATAATTTTACATAATTTCTCCTTAAAATTTTACTTGTTCGCTATGTTGTATATTCATACAGGTTCATGACTATTACCTTTTTAATGAGTATTTTATGTTTAAGGATAAGTAAGTAAAAATAGTTTCCTTTCTGTCCTTGTGATAAAATACTGGCCCAAACAAGTTAAGGTAGAGAGAATTATTTCAAAAGCCTACAGGTTAACCTGTAACGAGAGGTGAAGGCAAGAACTCAAGCAGCAACTTGAAGCAGAAGCCATGGAGAAATGCTGCTGCTTGCTGGCTCAAGTACAAATTCATGCTTAGCTTCTGTATGCGGTCAGGGAGTGGTGCTTCCCTCCTGGACTGGACCCTCCTGCATCAGTTAACACTCAAGGCCATCTCCCACAGGTCAGCCTGAAGTCAGTCCTTCAGGCTGTGTCAGTTGACATTTGACTTGGAACAGGAAGAGTTTGTCAGGAGGGCACCGCTGCAGTGCTTTTTGTAGTAGGGGGTCGTGATTGGCCTTAATTTTGGAAGCTCTCTTTATAGTCCTATTAAAGTTTTTCTTCCAGCTTTGCCATGCATTCATGGTGCTGCGGTAACCAGACCATTTAGACCACAGTAGTCTACCGAAGGTGTAGCGTGGGTGTACTGCCTACGCTAATGTTTCTGTGGAAGTTCTGAGTGATGCGTGAAGGAGCTTACTTGTGATAGCTTTTCAGTATGTGCATCCAAAGTACCTCTTAGAAAAGGTTTATTTTCTGTCATGAGTGTTGGTCTGCAGGTATTTATGCATGTAACATGCATGACTGGTGTCTGTGGAGGTCGGAACACAGGGTTGGATCCCTGAACTGGAGTTACAGATAGCTGTGAGCCACTGTGTGGGTTCTGAGAACTGAACCCAGGTACTTTTAAAAATGAGTTTTTCTTTGCTTTGAATGGGTTTGCTTCTAAGTAGAGTGTGCTTTGGGATATGACAGAGATAATCACCAGGAGTTGAAGTGGGTGAAGGTGATAGATTATTTGTCTTCCAAAACTGAGGGTGGAGTGTTTTGTTAATATGTGGGAGAACTTTTAAGTCCCTGTTTCTGTATCTTTATATGGCCTACTGTTTCTAAGTATGTCCTTTATCCTTCAGTATTCTTTCTTTTGAAAATATTTGAGACAACTGAAAAAGGACAAAGGCTTTGAGGAACTTAGTTTTTCTAGAACCGATATTGGGAAGTAAAGTTATCCATAAATTGTAAAATTATTGCTATAGGTAGAAACTAAATAAGTGTGTACTTCTCCACCCTTTTCAGACCTAGATTCTTGCTCTGTAGTCTAGGCTATTCTTGAATTTATAGCAGTCCTGCTTTTGGAATTAACAGGCATGTACCACTGTGTTTGATGCTATATGAGATACCTTTTATTCCTGTTCTAGATTGTTATTTTTATTGTCCATTTACATAACTGCAATATACTTTATGCAACTTATAGACCTTATGTCTTTGATTTAGGAATATATACAGAAAGGAGAGAAGATAGAATTTTAGATGAGAAAACAGTATACAAATTTTAATGTATATGGTTTCTGTTTTGTGGTTAATTAGCCAAAGGTCGAGCAGTGTAGTAATTTTGAAAAGATGATCAGTTAATTGAGCACCTTGAAAAAAGTGTTGGGAAGTAGTAACTTTCTTCCATAGTCTTGTGAGCGCCACTGAAGGCTTTGAAGGTTAAAGAAAGTAGGTTACATGCTGGAAAAAAAAAAATATATATATATATATATATATACACACACACACACACGTGTGTGAGTGTGCGTGCATGCGTATGTGTGCAGGCTTGTATGTGTGCATGTGATATGTGACACGGGCTTTAAATACAATTTTCTTTGGCCTTTTGGCATATTTATCATCGAGCTCTTTCCTGACCACTCTATATAAAATATACTTTCTCTTCCACCCTACATTAATTTACTATCACTACTCATAATATATTCTTGCTTGTTTACTTATTTTCTGCTTTTCCACAAGATTGTAATTCCATGGCACAAGGACTGTATATGTTCATGTTCTAGTGCTTAGAATAGTCCTTATTTATAAACTTTAGTAAGTATTGATTAAATTAATTAATGACTATTAATATTCAAATTAAGATAACCGTAATTTGAGCCAGGCATGAAAATACAAGCCTCTAATCCCAGTGCTAGGGAGGCAGAGGCAGGCAGATCTCTGCATATCCAAAGCCAGCCTGGTCTACATAATGAGTTCCAGGATAGCCATGTGAGACACTCTATTTAAAAAAAAAGGATAACCATAATTTTTTATGTGATTTGTAATGTGGCAGTCAGTGGTAGGACATTGTCATGGTTCCTTCCTACAAAACTATTAAAAAGGATTTTCCTTTTCCTCCAGAGTTTATATTCAGAGCACCAATCAAATTAAGCAAACCCGGAGAACTTCGTGAGGAATATGAATGCCTGAGAAAGGTACAGTGTACATATTAACATGACATTTATTTTCTTAAAGTTAATCGAAATATTAACATTAAAGAATGCATACTTTTAATTCATTGGGTCTTTAAAAATCACAATTCATAGCCTGTCTTTCTTCATCCTGTTTTATACCAGCCTGGATAGATTTACAGTTACACTAGATGTAAACGTGGGTAAGAACCTTTGAGTTGTCTTTTCGAAGGAGGAGGGGTAGCTGATGGACCTGTCACACTCCCCAGGGAGAGGTGTTCTCCACACTTTGTTTGGCCCTTGCTAATAACTGTTTGTGTAACTTTTCCTTGCAAGCACTTCTAGGTACTTGTGGGTGCTGTGATTTTTATAGCTTCTATTTTAGTAAGTACTCCAGGAGAATTGTTAAGGAGGCCTCAGGACATATGAAAAAAATCTCATAACTATGAAATATTTACTATTGAAAAGTCTTTTAACCATGTTATCATAGTCTTTTTTTTTTTTCGATATTGGACATTGAACTTAGGGCATGGTAGATGTTCTCTGCCACTGAGCTCTGGCTCTAGTCCATAACTCTTATTTCTTTTTATTCTTTAATTTCAATTTGTTGAAGATTGGCCTGTAGACATTTGATGTAAACAACCATCCCAGTCCTCCCCTGCACTACCACTGCTCTCAGGCTCGTAAATGTTTGGGTAGTAATTCTGTATGTGGGCATTTGCTTTATAAAGGTGAACGATCTACTTAGTCAGAATCAGACATTGTCATAGAGCAGAGGCAGATGTAGGGATTATGGATGCCTGGAAGAATAGCTCAAGGAGGAAAGAGGTTATTTTGACTGGCAGTATGGAGGGCCACAGTCCCTCTTAGTGGGAGGGGCATGGCTGCAGGTGGCCCTGTGGTGACAGAAGCATGGGGGCAGGTGCTTGCTCATATTTTAACAAGTGAGACAGGAAGTAAGGCTGGTCAGACACCGCAGCAGCCCACTTCTTCCCTCCAGGCGTGTGTAGACACACAAGCAGCATCTTCAGTGTAAATGGTGATATGTTTTTATTATTCACATTGTTATTGAGCACCTGGTGTGAGTCACGGGGGGGGGTACTCATCAGAATTTAAAATTTTAATGTCATAGACCCCTGCTGCTAGGGAGCCCGGGAAGTATAGCATTTTAGCAGGTGTGTAATTTCCTGAGTAAAATCAGGATTTCCTTAGTAAGGAAAGCGTGGTTACTGGCTGGGAACTGGCATGTCTGCTCCCTGCAATGGAGATGAGACCAATATTAGAAACTTTTTGGAGTAAGCAATGTTAAGTTAAACCACAGTTAAACTTTTGCTAAAAGTTTAGTAGAAAGGGTAGTAGATTTGAAGATAGATACAAGAATGTCGTTAGAGTTTACATGTTTTGTTTTTGAAATACAAGTCTTCCTATATACCTCAGGTTGGTCTCGTACTCAGTTCTTCCGCCTCCCAAGAAGGTGAAATTATAGATAGATGGCACTGTGCCCAACTAGTTACAGCTTACATTGTGGATCTAGGTTTATTTAAGAAGGGACTTGAAAGCATAACGGGCAGTGAAAAAAATGAGCTGTCAGTTTTGATATTGAGAACTGTAGAACATAGGGTCACTAGCATAGGAGTGAAGTTGAAAAGCTAGGGTCTGGTGATCTAAATGGCTTAAAAGGAAGGTGATTTCAGAACCCATTTTGAAACTTCCTCTCTCTTTTCTTTCCTCTTCTTCCCCTTCCCTTCCTTCCCCACCACCGCCCTCCTTCCCTTTACTCCCTTACCCCCTCCTCTCTCTGGGTATGGGTGTCTTATATAAAAATTATGTGTTTGTGCCTATATGTAAGTAAGTGCATATGAATGTAGGTGCCTGCAGAGACCAGACCTCAGAGGTGACCTAGCTCCTGGTGACCTAACCACAGTTACAGGCACTTGTGAGCCTTTTGATATGGGTTCTGGGAACTGAACTTGCAAGAGCAGCAAGTGCTCTTAACTGTTGAGCTAACTCTCTGGTCTCTGAAGCTATATTTTAAAATTCTTTCATTATCTTTCTGCTTTGAACTATAAACTAAAAACTATTTCACTAAAATGTGAACATTTTACTTAATCTACTTGGTTATACATATGTTGTACTATGACCTAGATTTGAGCTAGCCTTTCCCTTATTTGTTTTCTGTTTACCTACTTTAGAAAACACTTGCAGCAACCTGGAGAGTGTAAAACATGTTCTGTCACATCACAGAAGAAGCATGTTGTTGGTCTATTTTAAAATGATTTTCTCATAATATTTATAAGTACAGGTGGTCAACAACTGTTTATCCTTCTTAAAGCCTCTTCTTTGTGAACAGTGACTTATGTAATGGTGTCCTTGGCTTATGATAGGACTGGCTGCGTTTTTAGATTTCTGGTCTATTCTGTTTATTCTGGCTGCTCTTTTTTTTTTCTCCAGAATGTTACATACTGTTAGAGGAAATGCCCATTTCTTACATGTGCTGGTTTTCTTTCTAGAGACAGAGAAATAGGCGCAGGGCCTTATGTATCTGAGAACAGGCAAATGCATGATGGATGCTTAAACTCCAAGAACATTAGATAAGATTGCGGTCTCCTGTTGCTGTTTGCAACTATCCAGATGGGAAATAGCTTTTTTAAGCAATATACTTTTTGGAGAAAATAACACACATAAGAAATTCAGAGCACGATCAAATTTAGAGTAACAAGTTATTTAGGTTATTTCTGAAATGTGGTATTTCGCCCTGCTGCTTTCATATTTACAAGACAGGATCAATAGTTAAAACATTTCTCTACTAATATAATTGTTTTTATGGCGTAGAGAATAATTTAAATAAAATAATTTCAATGTTACAAAGTAAGTAAAGGAATCATCCAGCTGTAACTATTTAGCTCTTAGTACAAATAAAATACTTTGTTAAACTCTCTGATTAATTATGCTTTAAATAAGTTAGGATAGCTATATTTTTTTCCATTTGTAAAAGGCAGTTGAAATATAAGTCTTTAAGTTGTGAAAAACATTAAAACTTTTTTAAAAAATTATTTTTATGTGCATGGGTGTTTTGCCTGCATGTATGTGTATTTACCAGTTGCATTCAGGTGCCAGAGGAGGCCAGAAGAGGGTATCAGATCATCCTGTGACTGGAGTAACAGGGAGTTGTTCGCTGCTGTGTAGATCCTCAGAATGGAACCTGGCCCTTTGAAATTGCAGCCAGGGCTCTTAACTGCTGAGCCATCTCTTCAGCCTGGTGAAAAACATTAAAAAAAATTAAATTCAGGTTATGAAAAAGGCTTAAAGAAAAAAGAGGACATCACCAGTAATCCTGCCACCCCGTAAGCATGTTTAAATGTTGTTTATGACAGCTGGGTGTAGTTGTGTATGCCTGTAATCCCAGAATTTGAGTGACTGAGATAGACCTCAAGTTAGAGGCTAGTTCATACTTCATATTGAGAAACGTTGACCATGACTACATACTTGAAAACCAAAACCAGAATGTGTTTACTATAAAGATAAGACTTTAAAAATGGATTTAGGAATATACTATGCATGCTATCTTTATCACTCCTTTTTAAATTTAGCTCATCATGTGACCTTTCCATATCTAGATATATCCATGTAGGGCCTAGAGAGATAAGCAGCACTGGCTGTTCTTAAAGAGGGCCTGGGTTGGATTCCCAGCACCCATATGGCAGCTCACAACCCTTTGTAACTCCCTCCCGGGGAATCCAGTGCCCCTTCTGGCCTCTGCCAGCACTACACACAGATGGTACACTACATACATACATACCTTCAGGGAAAAACTCATACACATGAAAATAAAGATTGAAATAGTGTTGACGGTTTTGTTGCCATTCTGACTGTGGCAAGTGCTCCACCACTGAACTATTACCGCCCACTCCCCCAACATTTTCAGTAGCTGTGTAGTATTTCAGAAAATGTTGTTGTCAGTGTTTCCCTAGACGTCAAGATGAAAGGTCAGAAATAACTTCTAAAAACGAATGTGAAGGTATTCTGTAGAGAATTTTATTTTCATCTCATTACTTTTTAAAAAATTTATTTTTATTTATGTGTGTTTATGTGAGTCCGTCTGCCGTGTGTGGGTGCCCATGGGGGCTAGAAGGGGGAGTTGGATCGTTGTAGCTGCGTTATATGCAGTTGTGAGCCACCTGATGTGGGTACTGGCTCTTTTAGGAGCGCAACAAGGGCTGAGCCATCTTTATAGCCTTTTTTTTTTTTTTTTTTTTTTTTTGGCGGGGGGAGGCTGCGGTTAAGGTGGGTTTTGAAACAGAGTTTTCAGTAGTCCCAGCTGTCCTGAAACTTGCTCTTTAGACCAGGCTGGCCTCAAACTCAGAGATCCACCTACCTCTGCATCCTGAGTTCTGGGATTAAAGTTATATGCCACCACCACCCAGCTCACAGCCCTTTTTTAAAATACTATTTTAAAAGTCTCTTTGTGTATCTGTGGTTGGCCTGGACCTTAATATGTAGATGAGGCAGGGCTCAAACTCATAGAGTTCTGCCTGCCTCTGGCTCTGAAAGCTAGGATTAAAAATGTGTGTCACCATGCCCAGCTCATTCATTCTTTTTATAATTAAGAATCCACTTATTTTATCCCAGACTTTCAAAAATGCAGACATTTATCAAATGAGATATATTACACGGTTAATACTAACTGAAACTGAGTGGCAATTGCAGAGCCAACTGCCTGACTTGAAATTCTATTTTTGGAACTTACTAATACATGAATTTAGGCAAGCTACATAATCTTTGTATGTCTCAGTTTCCTGGTCTTAGCTTACCGCAGAGTCTGGCTTACCCTTGTGAAATGCTGTTGGCACAGGTAAATCTACATATAACTATCAATGTTCGTGTTAGAATTTTAAAATGAGCACATACTAACCCTCCCTGTTGCTGCTATGGTTTTGCTTGGGTAAGAAATGGCAGACTTTGAAAAGCTGTAGTTGGAAGCGGAGAGCGGGTGCTGTGTAGCTCAGGTGACTGGCCTCTCCTCAGGACCATGATGCTGAGAATCCTTCTTTGTGTTCTTTTCTTAATTTTGTAAGATCTCTGTGTGCTCTAGATCCCAGTCTTTCCGGGAGTACATGCTCTGTGCTTGCTTCTCCTCACCTGTGCATTGTTTCCTCTCATTGTCTTAGCATCTCGAAGAGCAGGTTGTTTCTTTGATGCTCTGTAGTTCATATGTCTCCCCTTGCACATGACGCTGTTAGTATGTTAGTGTGCCCAAGGACACAGAGTCCCTGCTGTGTTTTTCTGTGGGAGTGATATAGTTTTACGTTTATTATTTGCATCTGCAATGCATTTTGAACTGCTGTTTGTATGTAGATGCCTTGTTTGTGGGGAAGTCTTCTTTCCATTTAATTGTCTTTCAGCAACTTCATATATTCTGTACCCTTGATTTATTTTTATGTAAATTTCTTGTTGCTTTGATTTCGATACTTCTGGTGAATCTTGAGTTCTGGTGTGTTAACCATCTAACTTTGCTCTTTTTCAAAGTTATTTTCACTCTTAAGGTTCATGGTACATCTACTTTTATAGGCAGCTTGCCAATTCTGCTCCCAAAATATCCTGATTCATATATCATATATACACACACACACACACACACACACACACACGTTTTTTAAGACAGAATTTCTGTGTGTACCTCTGATTGTCCTAAAACTTACTCTGTAGACCAGGCTGGCCTTGGACTCACAGCGATCCTCCTGCTTCTGCCTCCAGAGTGCTGGAGGCATGTATAACTACCACCTAGTTACCTGTTAGAATTTTGATTAGGATTGCTTTAGTCTGTAGGTCAGTTTGGGGAGAACTGGCATGTTAGTAATATTAACCCTTTAAACCTGTCGATGTCATATATTCTACTTATTTCTTAATTTTTCAAAGTAGTGTTTGGTGGTTTTCAGTTTATAGACCTTCTATCCAGATTAGTCTTAGGTATTCTAAGTTTTGAATGTTATTTTTTTACGATAAGTTTATTTTGATTGTTCAGTGCAAGTGTGTAAAGACAACTGATTTCTTTTTCTATTTTGCATTTCACTCTACAGTTTTGTTATGCTCATGTAGTAGTTTTTGAAGGCCATGTTGTCTCTTGGTAGTGACTATTGCTAGAGGTCTTCATGTGAGCTTAAGGCTTGTGATGTAGTCATCAAGACAGTAGAGTGTTGACAATGAAAATACATGCAGTTGTCTTAGCTTAGGTTGCTACACTAGAACCCTGTAGGACTAGTGCCTTAAATAGCAGGCATCTCTGCTGGTGAGAGGGAAGTAGAAACTCAAGTACAGATTTATGTGTTCTCACGATATGGGCCGCTTCCTGGTCTGTGGATAGCTCTCTTCTCTTACATCCTCTCATAGTGGGAACAGAGCAGGGATGGAGACAGATAGACAAGGAAGGAGGAAGGGGGGAGAAGGCAAATGCTGACTCTCCTTACAAGGGCATCAGTGCCATTACAAGAGCTCTAGCCGTGATCTCATGTCACCATAGGGGTTAGAGTCTCAAATACAAATTTTGGGTTGAGAAGACACATACAGTCTCTAACAAGAGTCAGCCGCTATCACTGAAGTCATATAATGGTCAGAGAATAGTCTCTCATCAGCTGTAGTGAGGTTGAACTCAACAACTCATGAATCAGTAAGAGTGCATTTTAATCTGTTTGATCCTAAATATAGGAAGTTAGTGTAAGTATGGCACGGTGGTCCATGTCTTTATCCCAGTATTTGGGGAGGCAGAGGCAGGAGGATCTCTGCGGGCTTGAGGACAGCCTGGTCTGCAGAGCGAGTCCAGGACAGTCAAGGCTACACAGAGAAACCCTGTCTCAGAAAACAAAACAAAATAAAGTTAGTGTAAAGTCAGACATTGTGGCTCATGCCTTTTAATCCCAGCATTCAAGAGGCAGAGGAAAGTGGTGGATCTCTGTGAATTCCAAACCAGTGGTCTATGTAGTGAGTTCCAAGACAGCCAAGGCTACACAGAGAAACCCTGTCTTAAAAACAAACAAACAAACAAACAAAAAGTGTAAAACTAAAACTGCACAGAAGTAAACAGTAAAAAGTCTTGATCTTGGAGTAGGCATAGGTTTTCTAGAAAGGAGAACAATATTTCAGACTTTTTAATAGAAGAAAAAATACCAATATGTAATAACAAACTCAGTTATATGAATAAAATTATCAAAAGGATGCAGTTGAGAAAATGCCTTTGTAAGATGGGCTGTAGGTAAGCCCACAGGGCTTTTCTTAGTTAGTGATTGATGGGGGAGGGCCCAGCCCATGATAGATGGTTCTATCCCTAGGCTGTTGGTCCTGGGTTCTAGAAGAAAGCAGGCTGAGCAAGACTTGAAGAGCAAGCTGGTGAGCAGCGCTCCTCCATGGCCTCTGCAACAACTCCTGCCTCCAGGTTCTTGCTCTGCATGAGTTTCTGCTCTCGTTACTTTTGATGATGAACTGAATATGGAACTGTGAGTGAAATAAACCCTTTCCCTCCTAAGTTGCTTTTGCTCATGGTGTGCCATCACAGCAATAGTAACCCTAACTAAGACAACCAATATATCGATTTTGTCAAAATGTCAAAACAAAATAAAACAAAACCCCAAAACTTAGCTTTTCAAATTTATTAAAGAAATAAAAAGGCAAAGCTAAGATTAGAAGAAAATATTCTCAAAATGTATATCTAACAATGAACTTTTATCTAGAATATATCAAAAATTACTGTACTTCCTAATAAGGTAATAAGTAAAATTATAAAAGAGCAAAAGGTTTGAACAGACACTTCACAAAAGAACGTAGCCTATTAAGGAAATGAAAAGACAGCATAATTAACCATTAGAGAAATACTAATTAAAACCACAGAGACAACACCTTATGCCCTCTCCCATGGCTGAAAAGATGATAGTTCCCAGATGTAAGAAAGAATGTGAGCATCTAATCCTAATTTCTCAGAGCCCTACCTCCAAATACCATTAACATGGACTTACTTTTGGTGAACATATTTAAGATATAACAAGAGACATATATACAGATACACGTATGTGTATAGTTTATGCTGACAGTTCTCATATCCGAAGAATATAAGTAACCCTACTAGAAGAACAGAGATGTGACTAGCCGTGCCAAGAAGAGGATGTGCAAGCAACAAGCTTAGGGAAGGTGCTCCACAGGCCTGTTATCAGAGGAATGCAGATTAGAGTCAAAATGCAGTACCAGCCCACAGGATGGCAAAAATAGAGTCCTGAGCGGTGGAGAATCTGGGAGCGACTGTTGTCTTCCTACGCGGAGGGGCTGGAAGTGGGAATGCAGTCTGTATAACCAGCTTGAAAAGCTGGCAGCATACCCGTGTCTTATGACTCACAGTTTCTCTAGGTACTAGTCCATGGTATGCATATACCTAGGTATGTGGACGAGAATTCCAATTTATTTTTAAATAGCCACAGATTAGAATGTCTTCAGGTACCTATGAATAATAGAATGGTTGGATTGTTTTAAAATCAAACAATAGAATAGAAAAAAAAAATGAGAACACACACACACACATAGAGGTAAGATTCACAGAATGATGAATGAATGATGACAGACAAAAAGTTTAACACTCCATGTATGTAAAAATCAAAACTAGGCCATAGATAACGGCACATGCCTATATTCCTAGCATTTGAGAAACTGAGGCAGTAGGCTGGAGAGTTCAAGGCCAGTTTGGGCTCTAAAGTGAGATGCTGCCCCCAGCCCCAGGAAAAGCAATAGATAAAATGATTTGTGTTATTAGAGATCATAACTGTAGTTACGTTTGGGTAAGGAATTGGTCCAGGATACAGCTCAGGTTGGAGTTCTCCCAGCCCACTTCTTAGTACAGCTAGTTTACTAGATACTTCCTTGAACTCAAGGAGCCTCTGTGTTCACCTATTCAAAACCAAATGTATAACCACACCTACAAATGGGGAAGGCCGGGGGCTGCCTGTCGCTCTGACATGTTCTCTGGGTGCTCCATGCCTGGCCTCCGTGTACCACCCAACACTCTTAGATCCTCTCCTGGGGTCTTACAGAGTGAGTGAGACAGATACAATTCACACAGAGGCTGAGTTCTTACCTTGGCACCTGGCACACAATTAGCAAGTGTAATTACTGTCATGCTAAAGCCTGGTCTCTTTGTGCCACTTTGCCTCTGTATCCTCTAGAAAATGAAATGCCCATCTGTGTGTGGTTTGTGGACATTTGTTAAACAAAAGCCTCTGAAATGGTAGAGTACATGAATTCTTCCTGTGGGCTGTGAACACTGACTTCAGTTTTGTTTCCTGGTGTGGATTTGCTTTTCTTTCTGTATGGTCTCATTTGAATGGGGTGGAGCTGGTAGTCCATTTCATTATACTGTATGGGGTATTTTCGGCTTCTATATAAACCACTTTTAAGTGCATTCAGTGTCTTAGAGACTAGTTCAGGCTTATAGGAGTCAGAGCTATAGAAACTGGAAAAGTAAGGCTAGGCTTTATTATTTTATTTTTGTTACTGTGGGTTATTATTATTATTATTATTTAAGCCTACAGACAACACCCCATCAAAAGTCTGTTTTTAGGTAAGTGTGATGGCACAGGCCTGTAATGCTAGCACTTGGGAAGCCATGGGAGGAACATCCCAAGCTCAAAGCTAGCCTGTGCTACGTAGTGAGACTTTTTGTCCTAACACAGGAGTCAATGAGATGACTCCATGAGTAAAGGCATCTATTGCCAAGCCTACCACCTACTGTCATCCTTGGAACCCACACAGGAGGAGAAGAGTCATTCCATATGCACTATGGATCCCTGGCATGCACCTACTCATCTGTGCAAAAATAACACACAAAATAACCATTTTCTAACTAATTCATTAAAAACAAAACAACACCCTCCCCTAAAATATCATTGTTTTTTTAGCTTTATCTTCTTAAAAACTTTTTATTAATTCATTGTGAATTTCACATCATGCACCCCAGTCCTACTCATCTCTCAGTCCTTCCATATCCATCCTCCACTCTTGCAACAACTTCCCCTCCAAAAGAAAATAAAAGATAAAAGATTTTTAAAAAAATTTCACTGTGGAAACTGCAGTGTGTTTCACATAGTATACCTTTTTGCCCAGAGAGTTTTACTTGCCAGTATTCATTGCAATGAGTCATCAGTCTGGTTCGAGGCTTCTGGCTTCTGCTGCACTATCAATGCTGGATCCTCACAGGACTCCTCTCAGATATCCTGTTGTTGCCCTGCGTCCTGGAGCTCCTGCAGCTTTGGGTCTGCAGGCCCAGCCCCGTCATGCACTTCAGCTTCTTATAAGTGGGGAGATGTGGTGGTCCAGCTCAAAGCCCAGGATCTGGCCTTGGCGGGAGCTGAGTTGGTCAGCCGTCAGGTCTTCCCTTCCCAAGCCAGCAGTGGCCGCTCTCCTGCGCGCAGCGGCTAGTGAGGGCGGGGCCAGCTCAGCTCTGCGCTTGGCTATCAACATGGCCCAGGAGCAGTCCAGACCATGCACTTCCATGTGGCCTTTGGTGGTAACACGGAGCCAGGCATGGCCCTCAGCAGCAGCACAGGCCAGGACCTCACCATGGCCTCAGGTGGCATCACAGGCTACTCACACCAGTCTGCTCTTCACTGCAGTGGCATCTCCAGTTCCACCTCACTAAATAGTACACAGAGCACCTCACTTCCCTCCCATCTCTCCACCACATACTTGGTCATCAGTGGCAGCTGCCCACCTGGCTGTCTTCGGCCTGTTCCAGGTATGGGTGGTCCTTTCAGCTCTATCTTTTTACAAGAAATGAAAATTATAAGGAGCTTATCAGGGCTTGGATACATATTATCTCATTTAAATTTACTAAAACTTTGAGCAGTAAAAACTGAAATAAAAGTAGAAAGGACTGCTTGATATGCTGTAAGAGCACAACAAGATCCTCTACGACCACTTAGGATACTTACAAGAATAGTTTTTTCAGAGTAAGACACAGAGGCCCAGGTTTTCATTAAAAGTCCTCTGCTAGTGGTATAATGCAACACTGCCTTTCTCAAATGAGAAGCATGTATCTGTGCCTTAGATTTCTTTGTAGGTCTTCTGTCTTTTTTGAGTATTCTGTGACTCTAGGATATGAACATAAAATGCAGTGCTGGAACTGGGAAAAGTCATTGTTGCTGATAATCCTTGAATATTCTTGTGGCTGCTTCTGCTTTTCTCCTGGCCCAATACAATTATATGTTACTTATGAGGTAAAAATTTTTAGGTTTAAGTTTTATTTTTTAGTATGTGAATAAATCTATCTATACAACTAGCTTTTATGGTTTCATGTTGCTTAAGAATACAGAACAGTTCAATTTTAAGCCATGAAATATATGTTTAGCTAGAGAAACCAACCTGTGGATCATGACCCTTTCACAGGGGTCACATATCAGATAATGATTTGTAACAATAGCAAAATTACAGTTATGAAGTAGCAATGAAACAGAGATCACCACATGAGGAACTGCAGTAAAGCTTTAGGAACTACTGAGCTAGAGCCAAGTAGAAAAGCGGATTTACTTAAAAATCAGGGTGACTGTGTCTAATAAGAGAGTTACCCTGGGGGCTGGAGAGATGGCTTAGCGGTTGGGGGCACTGACAAAGCTTCAAATCCCAGCACCCATGTGGCAGCTCATAAATGGGGTTACTCCAAGATTGGTAACTCCAAGAACTGACACTCTCACATAGACATATATGTAGGCAGTTCAGTAGTGCACATAAAATAAAGGTAAATAAATTAAAAATAAAACTTCCTTAAAAAAAAAAAAGAGAAGAGTTACCCTGGAGACTGCCACTTGATTTCATCTATAAAGAGAGTTTTTAAGTCTTGAATTTCCTAACACTCTGCTGTGTCCGTGTGTTGTGTATTTTTCAGCTGAGAGAAGAGAAGTTACAAGAAGAAAAAACTTGTGAAGACCAGATCCACAAGATACTGCAGGAGGATTCAGAAATGGGGAAGAGGAAAACAGATGAACAGAAAAAAAGAGACGAGCCAGTAGTGCTGAAAACTAGCCTGGAGCAGGTTAGTGGGTCCCTTTAGGTGGACATCTGCCTCAGTCTGGCAGCTCAGCCAAGGATGTGGGTCTGGGCTCTGTGCCAGCAGGCCACGCACCATAGGTGTTCACTGACTGTGCAGCCTCAGAGGGGTGAGGCACTTCTGTCCAGGTAGAGATGGCGGAAGTCATTTCGAATGTGGAGCCTGTGGAAGGTGAAGGGAACAGAAGACAGACAAGTGGGAACGAGCTGGGATCGCGTGCTGCATGTCATAAGATTTCTGTGTATACCATCACGTTGATGTATGTGCTGGGTTTTGACATTGAACTTTATACATTTTAGTATCTTCACGTAGACTTTTTTTGAAGCTGGTATTTTACTTTGCGTTATCCTCTATAATCCCTTAAGCGGAACAATGCTTAGAAGTATGTCCCCAATATTAGATGAGAAGTCTAAACATAGTTAGGCATAGGACTGGGCCAAATCTTGCCTGAATGTTTTTCATTACTTATATTTTATTATTTGTATGTGTGTGAGCACATGTGTACTCTGACACACACATGTCAGTCAAAAGACAAACTGTGGATCCTGGGGATTGAACTCAGATGGTCAGGTACCGTTACACCAGCCCATCTCACTGGACCAAGAAAGTATTTTTTGAAAATATAATTGTATTTATATAGAAAACAACAGTTTAATATAAGTTCTAGTCATAACAGTTTGTATATCTAATGCTTTTTGTTTGTTTGTTTTTTGTTTTTCGAGACGGTTTCTCTGTGTAGCCCTGGCTGTCCTGGACTTGCTTTGTAGACCAGGCTGACCTCAAACTCACAGCATCCCTCCTGCCTTTGCCTCCCTGAGTGCTGGGATTATAGGTGTGCGCCACCATAGCCGGCGAAGCTTGTTGTATATATTTTGAGTCATGTAGCCTTGTTAACATTTCAGGTTATTTTTAGAACTAATGAAGCCTTAACATATGTGAATGTAGGCAACACAAGAGGTGGGAAAAGAGGGGAGCTGGAGAGATGGCTGCTCTTGTAGAAGACCTGGGTTTGAGTGCCATCACCCACATGGTGGCCTACAGTCTCTTAAAATTCCAGTTTCAGGGGATCTGATACCCTTTTCTGACGTCCGTGAGGAACAGGCACTGTGGGGGACATGCAGGCCAAATATTCATACAATAAAAATAAATACATGTACACACACATATATATCTATATATCTATATGTAGAGAGAGGATAGGGAAAAAAACTGCACAAACAGCATTGCATCTAACTGCACTCTGGCCAGGTTTCTTTCTGTCCATGCTTCTGGCTTAGAGTGTATAAAGGCATTTTTTTCTGAGCCTCAGAAACAAGTTTTTAAAGCTGTCTTGGGTCAGTGCATTTGTTGACTGCCATATGCAGATGGCATACGATTCTGGTTGTATTAATCATCATTAATTATTTATTAAAAGTAATCACTTGGAAACAGCATGGTGGCACACATCTATAATAGCAGCACTTGGGAGGGTGAGGCAGGAGGGTTGTTGTTAGGCTAACCTGGGCTCTGTAATGAGTTCTAGGCCTTCCTGGGCTATGTATGTAGCAAGGCTCTTTCTCAAAACAATAAAAATAAAACAAAGGCACTTGAATTTTATATATTTTTAATCCTGTAAAAGATTCCATTTAGTAAGAATTGAGTGCTGTATGCCCTCAATTCCATGCATGCCGTGAGCCCTGAAAGACAAAAGACTAGCTTAGGAGGAGTTAGGACATGGTTTGACTGCAGCCCCAGCTGTGGGCTGTAGTCTTTGAAGGGTGCAGCTTTGCCCCTCCCAGTCATAATGTCCTCAGGGAAACAGCACAGAAGCCCCCAAGTCTTGATTGAGGTGGTCCTTCCTTGAAAGAAGCCAGAAGGTCAGATTCCCTCTAGGAACTTAGCCTCTAATATTGCTTCCAGGTCAAGGCTGGGAGTTATTGTAATTCTTTTGCTTTTGGCACAACTATCTTTAAAATAGAAAGTAGCTGCAACAGTGCAATTTACTTCTTTAAAGGAGTCAGGAAATACAGATTTTCAGATTCCCTTATTGGTAATAGCAAGATTTATAACTTGTCAATGCAAAGCACAGTGAGTAAAATCTAACCTGTTTTGGATTTTTATGATTCTTTTTTTTTTTTTTTACCCTCCCTATTTTCTTTTACAATTGTTAGAAGTTTTAAATGGCTTTAATAGTTTTTAGATAGGCTGGGCAGTGCTGGAGCACACCTTTAATCCCAGAACTTGGGAGGCAGAGACAGGCGGATCTCTGTGTTTGAGTTTGAGGCCAGCCTGGTCTACAGAGCTAGTTTCAGGAAAGGCAGGCTACACACAGAAACTTTGTCTTAAAAAGACAAAAAAAAAAAAAAAAAAAAAGAAAAAAAAAAGAGGAAGAAAGAATGAAAGAAGAAAAGAAAGAAAGAGAGACTGAAGTCAGAAGATTGCAACTTCATGGTTGATTGGGCCTCCGAGTGAGTTCAAGCCTAGCTTGGGCTACTTTGTGAGACTGTTTAAAATAAAAAGGGCTGGACAGTGGAGGAGAGGAGCCCTTGACTACCATGTGTGAAAAGCCCTGGGCTCAGTCCTTAGCACTAGGGAAAAGCAAGTGTTTGGTTTTGAGCAAATGATTATCAAAACTGATCCAAGAGAATCTGAAATGGTCTCAGTGGAAAGCCAGCCAGAGGAGCTTTTGTATTGAACATGTGTCATGATGAGAGCAGTCACTACACTTTCCTGCCTCCACGCCTCGGTGTCTCTACATTTCTTTAGAACTAAATGAGATCTCTGCACTCAGCACCCAGGGCCTTCCTTAAGCATGATTCTAGCTAGTCTTTCCCTCCTTGAGTATGCTCTCTGACTCTTGAGAGCAGAACCACTTGCTGCCAGCATGCACTCAGCCTTCCTTTCTCAAGTACATTTCTGGCAGCTGCTGCAGCAAAGGTTGCTGTTTGTCTCTCTCTGTCAGGTTAACTGGTAGAGTCCTCCCTTCAGTCTTACTCCTTTCCTCAGCCCACCCTTAGTACTTGGTGGCTCTCCTAGGACCTCATATTCGCGTTGTAGATTTTTATGTTTCTCTATGTGGTTGGTTGTGACACTTGTCTGATCCAATTCAAAACCTCCCACAATGTCTTGCCCATCACAAGTTTTTGATACGTGCTCATGGAATTATTTAAGTCGGAAAGAACATATTCCAGAAGGAGAGATTATGATATTTTTTTATAATGGAAACAAAATGGGCATAATGTTTAATTTGTTGTTTTCTTATGGCACCATTACTCTAATAATGTGTGACTTGTTGGATAACAGACCAGTACAGCCTGCAGTTATATTAAGGATTATAAATCAGAGGTGACAGGTTAGTTATCCTCTAACTTAGAGGTTAACCCTTGTAGGCGTTTTGGTGATTATCCGAATCAGCCCTGTTTTTTAAGCGCAGTGTACACGTATGAGCGCACACGCATGGACACACTTGTGCGTGTGCTCCGTGTTCTCCTCACTCGCAAACGTTGCCTTGCATACAGACAGTTTATAATCCATTTGTGGTTAATTATACATTGTGCCTTTACGTATAGATAACAACTGTTAATCTTTCTTCAGTTGTCCCTAGTACAATTTATTTGAATATTTTATTATCCTGTAGATATCTTGCTGCCTTAAATGCTGCTGTGCTGAATTACTGAAAGTAGAAGGCTGGGTGAAGGAAGTGTGCTCTGAAGCTGTTTTAACATTTATTGCCCAGTTGATCTCCAGAACTGTGATGGAGATGACCACCTACCCCACCCCAGTAGCTTGCCTTGGTAGGGATGGTATCTTTGTCAAGTGCCGCTGCAAGCATTTCATTTACCCAGGCTGTATACCGTTTTAAAACCCACAGTGCCTTAGGCTTATTTATGTCCAAGGTGAAAGATGTGAGGTAAATATTTCTTCTCTAATGTTTCTAGGTTTTAGGCATGGAAGCGTGGAGAGGTGGGTAGTCTTTATCTATGTAGATAATTATTTGCAATAATGTAACTTAGTTTTCATCAGTTCAAAGGAATTTGGTGAATAATATAAAACTAAGCTTTTTTTCTTAATATTATTTAAATTAATAAGCATAACGTATTTTTGAGGATTTACATGTTAGCTTATTTAGTATTTCATCAGCTTGTAGAATCCTTACAGTAGTGTAGTCTATTTAGAGGAAGCAGAAACAGACCAGGGACACTGATAGAGATGAGAGCGCAATAGTCTTTTACTTGGTACCAAACTGATTATGAAAACAGATCAGAATACAGAGATTGCCATTATTACTAACTTTCCCAGAGCTGGAAGAAAATATTGTTTGCAATTTGATAATGGGTTAAATTGATTTTGGGTATTTTCAGTTAAAGCCACATTTGCAAATAGTATTTTCAAAAAGCATTTGGAATCACACTGGGGCTCAGAAAAGTGACTTAGAGAGACTGAAGTTTGAAACTATAGCAAGGACAGATTCTATGGGAACCCCAGTGGACAGTCTTGTCTCCCTTGTCTCCTTGTCAGTGTCCTGCACGGCTGTCGGATTCAGAGAACGAAGAACCATCTCGGGGCCAGATGACACAGGCACATCGCTCGGCCTTTGTTTCCAAGAACAGCTCCTACTCCTTAGCCTTCCTGGCAGGGTAAGAGGCTTGTCACTGACCTCAATCAGAGGTCTTTCATTTGGGGGGAATGTGAGGGGTGAAAAGAGGTGAACACTGGACTTTCACATGTGGATTACAGAGAAGGAGCTCACCTGAGAGAGAGTGTGTGTGTGTAAGTCAAAGGTTAACCTCAAGTGGTGTTTCTCAGGAGCCATCTGCCTTGTTCTTTGCGACAGGGCCCCTGATTGGCCTTAAGTGTGCTAAGTAGGCTAGGTGACTGCCCAGTGAGCCTGGGGACCACCACCTTCCTGCAAGCGGCTTCTGAGGGCAAAGTCACTCTCCTCGGCATCTCTCCTAAACTTAGTTTTCTTAGTCTGTCTTTCTTTCTTTCTTTCTTTCTTTCTTTCTTTCTTTCTTTCTTTCTCTCTCTCTCTCTCTCTCTCTCTCTCTCTCTCTCTCTCTTTTCTCTCTCCTTTTTTTTTATGGTTTTGTTGAGTTAGCCCTTTCTGTCCATTCACTCTGTAGACCAGGCTGGCCTTGAACTCACTTGCCTCTGCCTCCTAAGTGCAGGAACTAAAGGCATGTGCCACTGAACTCTCATAGAAAAGTCAAGTCATATTTGCTCATTTCTGTCATCCTCTGGGTAGGGTTATGCTAATTTTGTGCTACACAGTGTGATCCTTTCTCCTATAGGGAAATGACAAGTCTTCTTCAGTTTGACAGTATCTGTAGCTTTCCCTCTGGGCTCTAAACTGTTCGAAGGGGTGAGGCCTGGCTGGGTTTCTTTTCCTTGCCTAGATCTAACATGGGTTTCAGGAAGTTTTAAAAACCCTGGTCTGGGATTTTCTAGATCCTTTAGGCAGTTCCTGGAGAGGAAAAGAGAGCAGGGTTGGATGGTTCCTTGACTCTGGAGCAGTACTAAAGGACAGGAAGGAAGTGAATCATTTTGGAAGTGCCCACTCCATGCTGTGCTCCATTTATAACAGGGATATGAAGTACAATTGAAATTGACCCCATTTTGTTGTTGTCCTTTTTATTAAAGCTTTCGTTGTTCATCCTTCCTGCTGGGCTCAATTTCTCTTCCTTGCCATCACTGTGTGGTAGCTGTCCTTCAGCTACCTCTGGCACACATGGACTCTTCTTTCCTGGACATGTTACTGGTCTCTGTGTACAACTGTGACAAACTACCAAGTTTAATAACTTGTCAAGATTCTGGCCTGGAAGGCACCTGATGCAGTGTCTGTTCTGGAAACCTTTGTGTATGTTCTTCTGGAACAGTTTGATGTCCTTTGTTGAAAATTACTAAGTAAAAGTCACTAGGTCTCCTCTTTCCTGGAGTAATAGTAACTTCTTCAGGACCCTTCCCTGTATCTTTATTTGCTTGTATAATTTGGACCCCTTTGGGGTTGAACCAGCCTTTCACAGAGGTCACATATCAGTTTTCCTGCATATCAGATATTTATATTATGACTCATAACAGTAGCAAAATTACAGTTATAAAGTAGCAATGAAAATAATTTCATGGTTGGAGTCAACACAACATGAGGAACTGTATTAAAGGGTCAAAGCATTAGGACAGTTGAACTGCTGTGCTAGACAGTTAGCTTAGTTGATGGAATCAGGACGCAGTAAGCGGGTAAGCCTGTGATGAAGGTGGATTCGCTGTGAGTGAGCTGGAAGTACAGACGTCCTTTCAGCACTACAAATCAGAATAATTATCACTTCCTTATTGTATATGTGGATTGTGTGTGTCCAGTCATAGTTATATCTTAATGGTTATAAAAGAGGAAGAAAATATATATAATTTTTCTAATAGAGCCAGAAATCACAATAAATATACACTGAAACGAATAAACACTGCTTTATAAAACATATGACTAATATTTTAATGTGAAATAACTTAGAGAAATAAATTAATGTTACTATAACAAAGGGATATTGCTGTAGTTGGATTAGATGCTGAAAGGGTGAATGCTTATTACCAGTTCTGGCTCTATCCTTGTCCTGGTATAATTCATTCTTCTGAACGAGGGCCTGTAGATTAATATGCCATTACATAAAGGCCTTAAATATTATTCTTTCTTGGACAGATTGGCACAAGCCCAGAGGAGTGGACTTTTGGAAGTCTATTCCATGTCTGCTTTCTCCATCTCATAGCCTAGCCTTGCCATGATGGGACCAATTAAGTAATGCAAACACCAGCTTTGCACTTTGTTAGCTCATATTAAGGCCAGGGTTCTACAACCTGGATCTCAGGGCTCTTAAAATCTTCAAGTCAGAGAAAGTTGAATTGTTAGTTTGGTTCTTAGTTGTTGAGACAGTTAATTGGATCATATGTGCTTGTGGCTACCCCACAAAGAAGCATCATTGGATCTGTCTTCCATAGCTGTAAATGTTGTTTTTATTACCTCATCTGAGGGTATCAGATGAGAGCCACCCCCAAGCCTTTCTGTCTCTTTCTGAACTCTTTTAACTGCTTCAACCAAGCTGTCTGGCCCAAAGTCTTTTCCAAGCTGACTGACTCAAACTGGCTTTTCTTGGCTTCTGACTGAATTGCTCTGCCTGGCCTTAAACTAATTCTGGCAATATGTTTTAATCTTTAGGCTTCTTCACATTCTCTGGCTCATTCTGTCTTCACCTGTGTCTAGCTTGTTCTCTCTGTCTCTATAAAACTGTCTCAGTAAAAAACTCTTGGTAAAAACAAAACAAAAACTCTTCTCAGCCGGATGTGGTGGTGCATGTCCATAATCTCAGCACTCAGGGAGGCAGAGGCAGGTAGATATCTGTGAGTTCAAGGCCAGCTTGGTCTACAAAGTTTCTCAAGATAGGTTTTCTTGCCAGAGATACACAGAGAAAACCTATCTTGAGAAACTTAAAACAAAACAAAGCAAAACAACAAAAAAAACCCCAAACAACTCTATTCTTTCTCTCTGTGCTGCTCTTAAGTTAGCCTCTCTTTCCTGTCCAGTTCTTGTGAGAGTTAGGTATATCTTATCTCTGACTCATTCCATCAAATCATTCTCTGATTCATCACTTTGTCTTTAATGTGTAGGCAGAAAGCATATTGTGAAAACTCAACTCTATTTTATATGCTATGCTTACCTTTAACAAATAAGTGATTTAATAGGAATTATAAAGCTATAAGGTTTATCATGCAAACACTTGCTTAAAAAGTAGACCAATTGGATTCTTAACTGTATTCTTGGGGGAAAAGTAAGCCATAGCCAGGTTTTTAACTGTTTTTTGTTTTGTTTTGTTATGTTTTTGAGATTGGGCCTTCTTATGTAGGCTGTACCGACTTGACTAACCATCCTTCCATCTTAGCCTCCAGAGTGTGTTGGGAATACAGTACATACCACCATATTCAGCCATAAGTACTTTAATGATACCAAAGTAACTACAAAAGATTTTGGAACAGATTAGTGTTACATACATGGTGTTGGACTGTGTCTGCTTGAATGAGCAGACAGTGAAACAGAGTAGAAGGCATAAAGGCCTTTTGTTTTTCTTGTGGCAGAAGAAGATCCTTTACCACACCTTGCTCTTAATCAGCAAGTTCTGGGAAGGGGAAAAAGTGTTATGTTGAAGCTCACACCTGGGTTGAAATAGCTCTACAAGTAAGGCAGGGTTTGTGGCCGACGGGATTGAGTGTCTATAATATAAAGCATTTAAACTGGAGCCTTGTTTACAGTTTCAGAGTGTTAGTACATTATCCTCATGGCAGGGAGCGTGGTGGCATGCAGGCAGGTGCTAGACCAGTAGCTGAGAGGTACATCCTGATCCATAGGCAGAGAGAGAAACAAATACTAGGCCTGGAGTGAGGTTTTGAAACCTCAAAGCCCATCCCCAGTGACGTACTTCCTTCAGCAAGTCCACACCTCCTAATTCTTGAAAAAGAATGCCTCTCCCCAATGACTAAGTGTTCAAATGTACGAGCTTCTGGGGGCCATTCTTACTCAAACCACCACAAACATGATCTAAAAGAATGTTTAGGACGGCATGGAAAATTTGAAGTGATTAAAATCATGACTTACTGTGGTAGGATCCAGAAGAGGATCTTTTCTTATGTAACCTTTGACGGCCATGACCATATAGAAATACTGTCCAGAAATACTGTTCTGTTAATGGTCTCAGCCTTGAAATGAGGAACGCCTTGTTGAAATAAGGCATGGTTCATGTTTCAACTAACCGTAGGGCTGAAGTAGTCCTGAACTCTGTTGGTGGTTGTGGAGGTAACCCTGGAAGTGGTGGCAACTTTGGCTGTGGAGGAAACATCATGGTTACAGCATCTGTGGTGGTGGTTATGATGAAGGATACTGTGGCAGCAGGGGTGGCCTCCATGGATTTGGTAATGATAGAGATAGTTTTAGAGGTAGTGGCAAGTACAGTGATTTGACATGATGATCAGTCTTAAGGTTTTGGAGCCCTGAGGGAGGAGTCATTGGAGGGATGCACTCTGCCCCCTGTGGTGGTGAAGAATGGTGCTTCTTGCTGAGGCGGCAGTTGTGGCAGTGGCAGAAGGTTTTTATTTGTTTGGGGCTTTATTTCTTAGCTCTGTCACCGAGGCTAGCCTCACTATCAAGCCTCCCTTCCCACTCTCCGAGAGTCTAGGATCAAAGGCTAGCTCAGAAGGTGCTGTTACTGCAGACATCAGTTTTGCAGAAAGAGGAGTTGGAGAAGTGACAGCAAGGTGCAGGTCATAAGAGTTTGTGAGCTCAGCCCAGCATGGTGGCGGCAAGGCCTGGCTGCTCGGGGAAGGACATGCTTTAGACAGCGTTGAGGTATGGGCAGACAGCTTAAGGACTGTTGTGACTGTGGAAATTACTCTAGAACATTCCATAGGGGTTTAAAATAGTTGACTCTTGCCCATCTATGCTCTTGATTGTCAATGTAAATGATAAAGGTACTGAATAAATATCCTTAACCATAACTTTTATTTAAAAGATGCCTTAATTAAGAGGACAGCTTAGTGGAAGAGTACTTGCCTAGCAAGCAAGAGGCTCAGGATTGCTCTCCAGCACTGCCGAGACAAACCCAAACTCAAACAAATAACTAAAACCAAAACTGATTTAATGAATGGGGTCATTGTTTCAGGAAATGATCTTCCAATACGGTGGGAAACTTAGATAGAAAGGTTGGTTACAGGAACACTGGCCAAGTCTCCTATTAGAGTGAGCCTTTTTCTTAGATCAAGACTGTTAGGTTTCAGTTCCAAACTGTTCTTAGAGTTTAGGAAAACAATTTAAAGATTTTAATGCTGACAGTGGTGTGTAACTAGCTTGATGAAGTTGTACAACCATCTAACTACATTTTAAAACAATTAAAATGATAAAATTTGTGTTTTTATTTTTACCATTAAAAACACTAGCATTGTTTATAGTTTGGAGAGATTTCAAATGTATTTTTTTTTTCTACTAAGTAACAACAAATAAACAGGTTTTCTCTGAAAATTTTTTTCCTCAAGAGAATTCCTACATAAGAATTTTAGACTTTTTATAATTATATTTTAATCAAATGAAGCTGCCATTTGTCCTTCTGATCTACTTTGTAAGCTTGTGTTTCTTAAGCACAGAAGTGTGTAGGCTGGCGAATGGCGTAAGCTGAGGGGTGGCCATTGAGGAAGCATATTGATAAGATTCTGGCTGTGGACGTTGCCACAAATCAACTAATATTCATAAAAGAAACAAAGCAAAGAGGGCTCTATGGTCATCTGAGGTTGTGATTCTTTCAGATAACTGCAATAATAAGTTAATCAAAGATCACTTCTGGATATATATTAATTGAAAAAATTAATTTGAAACCTAAGTAGGATATATAACGAAGTTAAAATTTAAAATGTTAAATATCTGAAAAGTTTAGTTATTTCTAAAAACATTATTTCCCTTTTGTCCTCATTCCTATTTCTCCACCAAAGTCAAATGGAAACTGATTTTAAAGGCTCAGTGGGAACTGTCTGGTGATGTGTATCTTCTCTTTTGCTAAGACATCCATGTTGAGCTGGACTGTTTGCCTCAGTCTGTTTGCCTCAGCAAAAGTCATGAATTTGAAATAATAAAGCTCCCTCTGTCAGCTCTAAACCCCTGGTCCCAGTGCACAGTATTTGCAAAGCATTCTGGGTAGCTTCTCTAATTGCAGTTTGTGTAGCTTCTAGGGATGCAGATGAACTTGATTATCTTTCTAGGTAAATTATCAATACAGCTTGTTTCTTAGGAACAAGAGTTAAAGAGTTTGCTCCAGAGTTGTGGGAGACTTTCCTTAAGTGCTGAATTTTCTTGTTAAAAGTGCAAATATATGTTAAACAGCCATCATTTTCTCTTACTAACACCATGTGGTCATGTGACATAGAATGGTTGACTCAAGGTGCTGGAACTGAAGAATTCTGAGTGGTAGACAGGCGTTCTCTGAAGAGAATACTGAGGGTGATCCATCCCTTCTTCTCTTCCTCTCCTTCTCCTTCCCTCCCTCCTTTCCTTCCTTTCTTCCTTCCTTCCTGTTTTCTCTGAACCAATTCTGACATTAAAGTCTTTTCTACAGAAGAGTTCATATGATGCATTCCCACTAAAGAGCTAAGTAGGGTCAATTGAGGAAATAATTTGTTTGGAGTCATCTACAGGTTATGTGTCTGTCTTGATAGAGTGCAAATACTTACTCATCCAGAGAAGCAAGCATGCTATAGAAAGGCTTTTCTACTCTTCTCATTCCATCTCAGTTAGTAATAACCCTCTTTTTAGTGCCATTTTTGCCTCTTATGTCATACCTGTTTTATTGTCCCCTAATAATACTGTTATTTGTCTGCCTCACTGGTCTCTGGTTGCCTAAAGAGCTTGACTGTCTTGTGTGTACTAAGTATGTGATAAATGCTTGGCAAAACATGTGCCAAGCAGAGCTGGATAAAAAAATAGTTGTAGGGGCCCTGGAGAGATGGCTCAGAGGTTGAGAGCACTGGCTGTTTTTCCAGAGGTTCTAAGTTCAACTCCCAGCAACTACATGGTGGCTCACAACCATCTATAGTGAGGTTTGGTACCCTCTTCTGTTGTACAGGCAGGCACACATGCAGTACAGAATGCTGTGTAAATAATAAATAAATCTTTTAAAAAGGTTGTGGTGTAGGTGACTGCCTGCTGTGTGCATACAGTCCTACAGCAGATTCTGTCTGGCACTGGTACAGCTGATAGGGAGTTAGACCTCCAGTGTCTTACCACATGCAAAGTTTAGTTCAGAATGAATCAAAAACCCAAATACAACAACCTAAACTATAAAACTAAGAGGGGAGAAAAAAACACCTGGAAATTTAGCTTTATAATGACTGCTCTGTTACAGCATTTATCACACTGTAACATAGTGGACTCCAGCACTCAACACAGGTGCTGTGGAGTGTGGTTTGTAAGTCATAATACGGGGGCTGGAGAGGCTCAGTGGTTAGAATTACTCAGCCGTTGGCTACAGAGGACACAGGTTTGATTCCTAGCATGCACATAGCAGCGCACAAACATTTGTAACTCTAGTCCTACGGGACCCAACGCCCTGTTCTGGCCTCCACGGCACCAGGTGGGCATGTGTTACACAGATGTACATGCAGGCAAACCACGTGCATAAAATAGATAAAGCAAAAATTGTAAAGTTGCAATGCATAAGATAAAAATGTGTTCTGGGGGACTCTTAACTCACTGGGTCTTAGGTCTTTGAAAACTCAAATGTAATGGGTTAAATGAGAGACTATATTACTTTTGACTTCTTAAACAAAAACACATTGCATCTTTCTAAATGCTTCCATTTTTATTTCATTGTTGACTTAGACCACTTTAGGAGAGGTTTGGGGCTAACAGAACAGAGTTTGTGTGTAAGGGGGCTGCATGCTGTATACTCTACCGAGGAGGTAAAGCACCCCATTCTCTAAGCCTGGCAAACAGCATTCTCTCTGCTTCACCAAGGCAGGGTCTGGAGACAAGCTTGAGCTGAGCATGCTCTTCTTCTCTTTGACGTTTGGTTGATAAATTAACCCGTTTATTCCATTCCATTCTATACATTATATTATATTATGGTATATTATGCTATACTATACTATTGTATCGTATTATATTATAATATATGGCCATCCAAGGGAATTGTCTTTCTTGATGAGTGGCTTAGAATAGTAAAAGCGATTGTCATCTTTCCCGAAACTTGTGTATGGACTAATTGTAACTCTATATTCTTTTTTAGGAAGCTAAACACCAAGGTGCAGAGGAGTCAGAGCTGCAGTGACACATTGCAGGACAGAGTGAGGAGCAGGCTCAGAACAGCTCCACCCAACAGAGCCAAGGTATAGCCGCAGGCAGCAGCGGCTCTCCACCATTCTCTATCTTCCCTCTCAGCACACACATAGCTTCTCCTGCACGAGCATGGATCCCAGGCAGATTATATTAGTTACATAGAAAATTCTACATACAGATATGAAGGAAAAGGTTCAAGTTAATAGGCAGATGAGGATATTAAGTCATTATAGAAACCTTTTAAAAAGGCCCATCTTCAGATTTTGATGTTGCTAACTCTTCCAACTATGTTGTATGTGTTTTAGGCTGGGGATTTTCCTATTTTTTTAGGTACATATTACCATTTCTTTGCCTTCCTTCCCTATTCTCCCACCATCCAAAGGACTTACGCAGAAAGATGGGTTTGTGAAAGGGCTGGGGGATGGCTTAGCAAGTCAGAGTGCTTATTCTCACAGAGAACTAGACCCACATCAACCACTTGCTTCCCATAATGCTAGTTTCGGGGGACCCAGCACCCTCTTCAGGCATCTACGGACACCTGCACATACATTTACATACCTATACACAGACCTACATACACAAGTGTTAAAAGATGAAAAAGTAAAGAAAAACACACACATATGATCTTTTATGTTTCTTTCAGGTCACAACTATAACTCCAGGCTCCACCCCCATTATTGGTGTTCTCTTGTCTACTCAAAATAACCGCTGCCTCTCAGCCCCTGACTTAACCATAGAAAAGCGCCTGCCCTTCAGCTCCCTTTCATCCTTGGCTTCCTTGCATAAGCCCGAGCGCTCTATCAGCCCGGAAAGCAATGACAGCATCTCTGAAGAGCTTAACCACTTCAAGCCTATTGTCTGCTCGCCATGCACTCCCCCCAAGAGACTCCCTGATGGCAGAGTGCTCAGTCCTCTCATCATCAAGTCAACACCCCGCAACCTGAGCAGGAGCCTGCAGAAGCAGACTTCTTACGAGGCCAGCCCTCGGGTCCTCAAGAAGTGGGAGCAGATCTTCCAGGAACGGCAGATCAAGAAGACCTTTTCCAAAGCCACTCTCACCTCCCTGGTCCCTGAAGCAGGGGAAGAGTTACTGGGCTCTGAAGCTGTCCACTCTAGCAAGGAGAGGCCGCCTTTGGCTTTAAGTACAAGGCTGTCCAGGGCCCAGGTACTCTCAGAGTGTGCTGGGCCCACCTCCACTGCCCTTGAGTATTTCCCTGCTCATAACCAGACAAAAGTAGACCAGGACTGTGTTAGGAAAAGGAGCCATGAGGTCCCGCTGGAAACCTGCCGCTCCTCAGAGCACAGAGGAGCAGCCAGTGGTCCCTCTCTGGAAGAGGAGCAGTCTGAGGAGTCACAGTCCACCGTAGATGCCACAGTAGTGAAAACTTGTATAAGCGCAGTCATGAAGACCTCAGCAGTTAAGTCAGTGCCACCCAAAAATGATGTTTTGGGTGGGGTCCTCAAAACAAAGAAACAGCTGAAGACACTCAGTCATTTTGATCTGGCTAATGGCATTCTGGTCAGCAGCTTAGGAGAGGAGCCAAATTCTTCCCTGCGCAGGGGCCGGAAGCGGAGCTGTAAGACCAAGCACTTGGAACAAAATGGTGTTAAGAAACTGCGACCGTCCAGCGGTGACGTGGGCCAGGCCTCCAGAGACCCAAGGCTGAGTGAGGTGGGGCGGAAACTGCAACAGCAGGAGGAGAAGCAGCAGCTGGTTCTGCAGTCACAGCACACATTTGACAGTGAGAGGCGGACTATGAGCCGGCGAAAAGGAAATGTCGATCAGTATCTGTTGCGGTCCAGCAGCCTGGCTGGGGCCAAGTAGCACTTACTGCACAGTGTAATGTCACTTGCTCCTCAGAGGCCCTCAGTCATTTACCCAAAAGAGCCAGCTGAGTGTTCTCACTTTGGGTTTCTTTTCAGTGGCAAAACACTGTCTAATCTGGTTCTGAGAGGTTTCAGGGCCTTGGTAATCAAAAGCCAAGTGTCTGCATCTTTGGTTCTCTAGGACCTGGGCTAATACTCCTCACCCCCTGAGCGAGCCAACTCTGAAGGCTTCTGGACCCAAATCTGGTAACACCGACTTGGAATGAGATTGGGAATGGCCTCGTTCACGAACATGATGGCCAGAGTTCGAGATGCTAGGGAGAGGGGATGCCTTCTCACACATAAAACCCCTGGCTTCTTACAGCAGAGCTGTTTCCAGTTAGCCTTACAGAGACAAGCAGTGCAGTACTTCAGAAGAGTCCAGATAAATAGCTGATCTTGTTCATCTTTCGCTCCCCTTTGCCACAAGTAACTCTACATACCCAAATCAGTTGAGCTTAGAACTTTTGCTTCTACAGAAGTCGATTTACATTCTGTGTTTAAACTATGACATTTGATTGATGCTGTGTGATTAACACCTGGTCTTTCTGAGGCCTAACTTGTAAGTGCTGTCAGCTGGGTGATGAAGCCGCAGTGCAGACATTCAGGTTCTCTTAGCTGCCAAGTGGCATAGCGCAATCTGACCACTGGGTCTCCTGGCCACAAGTCGCATGGATTCTCCACAATTGTACAGTGCCCAAAGGAAATCCATCCTAAGGGTGTGCCAGGGCTACCTAGGGAGACTGGCTAGGCCCTGAACGTGACCCTGCAAAGCCCACCTAGAAGCAATTGACATTGATGGGATGTAGATCATAGGACTGCAGTGATCTCTCCCTAGCCTGTTTACAGGCTCCTGTTTTCCTAGGAGTCCCAGCCTATTAGACAAACTAGGAGGTTTTCTTACTACTTTCCACGTGGCAATGGCTATCTGCAATTTTTCTAAAAATCATGAAAAAACTTGCCCCAAAGTCAGGCAGAGAACAAGCTGAAACTCCATACTGTGGAAACAAGGAATCTAGCTGGATACAGCTGGTAAATTCAGTCCCATGGACCTTTGGGGTTTATTTTTCTTAGCAGCTGACACCGTGTGTCTTTTGCATCCCTGGTGGTGCTTGGTGCTTCTGCCCTTCTGGGCTCATTGAGAATAGGGATTATGATAGGATTTTAGGGACTCTCAGGTGGGCTGGCCTTCCCTGTGTCTGTATGAGTTGTTACCATAATCATGTGACTGGCATTTTAACAAACCTTCCAAAGCTTTTATACCCATCCTGTGATGTCCCCTTGAAAGATCCCAGCAGGATACTGCATAGTTCTCCAGTGAAGTTGCCTTTGATCAGAATGTTTCCAAAACATTCAAAGTCTAGAAGTAGCTGGCACTCCAAGCTCACTGCTCAGTGCCCGAGTGAGGGTGCCTGTGGTGCTGCGTGCTCAAGGCAGATGGTAGTCTTTTTGGGATTCTAGAAGAGAGAACTTTAGATTTCAAATTAGCCAGGGCTGGTTGAAGCTTCTGAAGGGAGGGAGGAAGCCAGGTGTCCCTTGAAGCAGACAGAGCTACTTTCTCTGCAGCTCATAGTTGACTGTTTCCAGGGATGCTGGGTGTGTGTGGCCATTACCAAGATAGGTGGCTTCAGCGGCTGCTCTGGCGGGGAACCCGTGTGAGCCCCAGGGTGTGGGTGTATGTTTTAAAAGCATAGTAGTCTTACTACTTTATACTCATGCCACTTTACTTCCCATCCTGGCAACTTAACGCTTTGAGGGCTGCTGAAGGCGTGAGAGTGCCCCAAATAGGAGAGTGAGCCCTGGTCTGCATACACCAGGACATTCCATTGGAGAAAACTGTGAAACTCCTGCCATTTCACTCATTTCCTTTATGATCTTAGTAATTGTTATTGGAAGGCTATTACTGGGGAGTATCAAAGATACCTATTTTTTCACTTGCCACCCTTTTATATGGCACTAGTCATTAGAAAAACACTTTCAGTTGCAATTATTCTTTGGTTTTGGGAAAAAGATTAACTATTTTAATAGATGAAAGATATATATTTTAAATATCCCCTCGCTCCTAGTGACTACCTTCGTAAGCGTGTGCAACAGTGGCAGCACTGTGGCCTCGGGTGCAGTGCTGCTGCTGAGTGAGTGTTGGGGATGCTGGCTGGGCTGGGGCTGGTGCACCCTCAGTGAGACTTGGGGCTGTAGCCGCTGAGCAGCGGCCCTGGGAGTAGCAGCAAGGCAGCTTATGTTGAGGAATGGCGCACTCTTCGGTCTGCCTAGCTTCGAAGGTGGAAAACTGCTAAAGTATCTGCGTGCAAGGTGCTCTCAGAATTAAGTCACTGACACCCGAACACCTGAATTTTCGTTCCTGAAAATTCCTATCTCGGGATTTGACTGAAGCCCATGGCAACTACAGCTGTTGCTGTGGCTCCCCTAGAGAGTAAGTAGACAGGGAAATAGGGTGTTTGGGTTGGTAAGCTGGAGTGGAAGGTACCGTTTCACAGAGTACTTCTCGCACGTCACCGCAGTCTTAGTCACCATGCATATTGCCCACATTCTACTGTGTCCTTGTGTGTATGCATTCTGCTTTTTTTTCTTATTAAAGAGGAAATTATGAGGAACAGGAGAGTAAGTCTTTCTGATGGGAAACCCAAGAGCTACGCCATCCCTCAAAAGGGCTTGGTTGCCCGTCTGCAGAGAAGGTAACCCTGGTGATAGTCATGAATGGCTGCTTGTACCTGTTGGCAGAAGCCATCTGGGCCTAATGGATTGATACAGTCAGGATTACTCAGCCAGCACCTGGCCTCTGTCCCTTAGTTGCCCCTTTAAAAAAAGCCCTGGTTGAGGCTTGTCTAGGAATCCTTTCCTAATTAACTTCATTAATTAAAGAAAAAAAAATCATTCTTTGTGTGGAGGAAATACTGGTCATAATTTTTTTAAGTTAAATCACCCCTCATAAATTAAAGCTATTTAATTATTATCTGATTACAAACTGACCACTGACTAAAATGTAAAACTGCTGGCTGAAGGCTGTGTTCATTCAGCGGGCACCTACAGTAGGCACTTCGGAGCTCTTAGACACCCCATCCTGTCCTGGACGGTATGGAAATCCCTATTGTGGAGGGATTGCTCGGGGCAGTGTGTGGACGTGTGTTCGGCTGGAGAGTGCAGTAATGGTCTTTGAAAGGCCATTTCACCTGTGCTAAGGCTCTTCGGGAGATTGCACGCAGCAGGTCGCCCACAGTATTTCCCGTACCTTCCCAGTATTTATGAGTTTGATTAACTTGGCTTCTATTCCCTAAGTAATTTTCCCAAAGAAGAATAGATTTTCTCCTGCAGTGATTATCGAACAAATCGCCCCTGTTCCGAAGCTGCTTTTGGCCCTGATAGGGCCAAAGAAACCTGTCCTTGATGACCTCCTAATGTATCCCAAACTGACCTCTCCCCAGAACCAGCAGTGGCTTTCTTCCCACCTTGTCATTAAAATGGAGGGTACCAAGGCTAGCTCATCATTATGGGATGTAAAATCTGGACCAGCCCCAGCCTCTATCTTTACCACTGTTCTGGTTTCCACTGTAGTTCTCTAGGACCCGAATAATTGTGAAAGTTTCACAATTTGTGAATGAAGGGGACATGCAAATGACAGGTTTTAAAATGGCTTTTTCTTGTGTTTTCTTTGTTAAAATGTACCTTTATTCCTGGAATACACCTGTAATGTGTAGGGTACTTAGTGGGAAAACCTCATAGTGTGAGCTAAGTAATGAGTGGAATTTTGGTTGGAGTAGTTGTCATTTTAATTACAGCCTTTGTTGTTTCTTTCAAAAATTAAACTCCACAGGGCCTTAACCCTTTCTTTGCCAGCCCTTCTCTCATCAGCCTGTAGGATACTCTCTAGATTTAGCCTTTAGGGTGAATGGAGCTGGTTATAAGTTCTTATGATCCAGTAAGGTGTGAGGAGCAGATGTTGGGAACGCAGCTGTTGCACAGGTTTTCTCTGGAAGATGCCCCGGAAATGCACCTTTCCCAGATGGCTATCCACTGCAGCATTCTAAAGATTGTTCTGTAGAGGAGACTTAGAGATACACAGAGGTTACCAGTATAGTCAAACTGGATGGAGGAAGACGTGCCAAGCCCACATGAGCAGATGGCTCTGTGTATTGCCAGTATTTCTTCTGAGGGGGGAAATATATTCTTGTGTTTTCTGAGTGTGTTATCAGGAATGTGGGATCTTAAACCATGTGAGAGCTGACTTTACACTGTAAGCTCCGTCTGTCTTCTGGTGCCTTTGGGTCCAGAAGGAGTTAGACAGTGCCATGTTAATGCCAGGCTAGCTCATGTCCAGTCTGTACCACTGACTGTGAGGCACAGACAATTCAGTCTTCAGATGTCAAGCTGGGTAAGGAGCAGCTTCCAACTTGGTTCTAGATTCCTGCAGCAGCAGTCAGGTTCTCCCTAGCTGAGCCACCAGTGCAGCCCAGCAGGTCCCAGTTTGCATCAGACATGTCTGTCCCTAAGCCTCCAGCAAAGCAAGGAAACAGATACTATGCAAGACGGGAAATAACTAGCTGAAATGCCAACGTGTTTTGTTTTGTTTTTCACCTGATGCGCTGTTTACTCCTAACTGTACAAATACAATTGTTCTAAGAGCCAAGAGCAGAACCTTTCCACCTAGAAATAGAAAATGCTTGTCTGTTGGCTTTAGGCTACCTGCTACAGCTCCTTGTGGTCTGGTGGTTGTGACTTATTCAACCTGTTTACATTAGAGATGGGGCCCTGGATCCTGGTGGACTGCCACTGCTCTGTGTACCCCCTTGACTCTTTGACAGAGGACTTGGGGCAGGGTATGCCCTGTCAGGGCTTTTACCACAATGGTGTGAGATCAAATGGGATGATGTGTGATTGATACAGTACCAAAGTGCATTCTTCAATGTGTATGTGCCTGTTCCAGGCTAGGCCCAAGGTGAAAGTGCAGTAAAGCAGACTCATTAAAGCAAACCGTCTGTTTCTGATTAGTCCCTCGACAGCTGCGTCATCAGTGTGGACTAAGCTTAAGGCAGGTGTTTGGGCACTGAGCTTGGGGCTGGGGCACCTGGGTCAGAATGCTTTGGCTTTCACAATGAGCAGGAGGCACCAGGGTGGGGTCTCCACAGGGAACAATATGTCTTTTGATGTGTTCTCATGGATGTTAGTGTCCTGATCTCCTGTGACCATTCCTACTTCTCTAAAGACACCAAAGAGTTTGAGTAAAGAATGACATGTGGGATGCCATTGTCCTTGCGCCTTATGGTCACACTTAGAAATCTGATTTTTAAAAATATCTTTTTTGGAACCATTGCTCAGAAAGTCATAAAAAAATATTTTACATGAGTCTTTCATGAAAAGATAGCAAGTGTTAACCTGTTCCTCTTAAACTCAGAAAATGAACCTAGAAGACCATTTTAAGAATTGATGCTGCCAGATGGTGGTAATACATGCCTTTAATCCCAGAACTTGGGAGGCAGAGTGGATCTCCGTGAGTTTGAGGCCAGCCTGGTCTACAAAGTAAGTTCAGGACAGTCAGGGCTACACAGAGAAACCCTGTCTCAAAAAACAAATGAACAAAGAATTGATGCCCTGTATGCTAAGCCAGGATGTGGGATCTTTGAAGTCACCCAGACCAAGACCTTTTAGGGAGTGTGCTTAAAGTGAGCATGCTGCCAGTTAAGAGACTGGAAAACAGTACTCCACACTTGATCACTGTAGTAGCGAGATGTTCTGCACACTCTTAATTCATTTCAACTAGGTGTGGTAAGTGGGAACTCCAGCCAGCCCTGGCAGTTCAGAGCTAGGTGTGGGGCCCTCTGACTCCAAAGCTGCTACTTGCTTGCTTCTACCACTGTGGCCTCAGCTAACCTCGCAGTGAATTGGCCTTGGCAAACTGTGGTTCCAGATGCTGTCTGGACTGGAACTAGTTGGGCCAGGAACCAGGGCTGTCTTCCCACTTTACCCACTGTACCGGGGGACTCGGCTAATTCAGGATGTGAGCACAATCTGCTTCTCCATCTGCCAGTCCCGTCAGAGCCCCTCACTAACTTCCAGATTGCTCACCAGCATCTTGGGTGACTAGAGATAGCTCAGTTTGTGAAGGTTGAAGCACACAAGTAAATTGATATCAAATGTGAGCTAAGCACTGAGTGTGTGGAGGCAGGAGGATCAGGGGTCCAAGGTCATCCTTGGCTACATAGTTTGAGGCCATATTGGGCTACATGAGACCCTGTCTGGGGGGGGAAAATGAGCTATTTCATCTTACCAAGTCTTTCTGGAGTACTAGCAGAATTGGGGTACTACATAGTGGCTTCTTTCTTGGGGTTCAGTTGCAACATTTTGTTAACATGTATATGAAAAAGATGTGCCTGAAGTCTGTTCTCTATGAAAGCAGCTTCTGGGGGTGGGAAGCCAAAGTAAGGAATTCAGAATGATCAGAAACTTAGCAAGGAGAGGCAACCAGCTTGTTCAACTGAGAGGTTGAACATAAGGGTGCCCTCTTTGGGATGCCCTCACATCCCAAAGGCAGGATTAAGGGCTGCCAGTGTGGATCAAAGAGCAGAGTTGGAACTGAGGGACCTAGACAGGCTACACAGTCCATTGTAGCGACATCAACACTGCCAAAGAGACAGCTCCTTACTGGGGAGACTGCGAGAAACTAGGTTGCAACAGGTTGGTTTTGTTGCTGACAGTAGGTCCAGTCTTGAGAATATGCATGAACACATCTGGCTGAAGGGGCTTCTCCAGAAGTAGAGCCTGGTGGCCTGACAGTGTGACTGTCAGGGTGGATTCCCCTAACAGTGAAGGGAAGATGGGTGCTTTGGAACTCCAGAAAGTTCAGTCTATCAAGTGGTCAACAAATGCCCTGAAGGTGGCAGCTGCAGTGGGTCACTGTGTTATTGGTATGTCTTCAGGCATCTGCGAATGGGCTGACTGTACCCTTGTGACCTAGTGTGACCTGTGTTGTGACGGTACATCACCTGTATGTCTGGGTGTGATCACAGCTGAGTGTAAGCGCTTCATTGGGTACTTGCATGAGTCTGTGAAGTTGAGTCTGCCTTGCAGGGACTCGAGAAGCCTTGTGCTTCCTGGGCCCTGCGGACTGCAGGTCTGCCGCCCGGAACTCAAGAAGCCATCCCCAGGGGAGAAGTCTTAGGTCCTACCCAGCATAGCCCTGGGGGACTTCTCCAGACCCTCCACACACCAAGAACACAGCAGCCCCAGCCAGCACACTTCTTTACTGTGAACCTAGGTGCCCTTCCAACCTAGCATGTTTGTCTTCAGCCTGCGTCCTGGATTAGAGGACACTGGGAAACAACCCTCCCTTCCAGCAGCCATCATCTCAAAAGGGGGCCGTGCTATTGTCTTTCATCCTCACAATGGAAAAGCTTCCTCAAAGGAACTCTGTCTCTTTGGCCTCTAGCCCTCCGCTTTGCTACCCTGCCTCTGGCTGGCTACTGGCCACTTCTGCACTTTCCATGCTGCTTCTCTGTCTCAGCACTTCCTGAAGCTGTCATGAGTGATTCAGGTAGGTTTCTCACAGCCCTCTTGGGATGCAGAAGTCAGCAGAGATCTTTCTTTAGTGACACCATCGCTGTGGCCCTGGCCTGGCTTCCGAGAAGGATACTTGGCACCCACTCTATTGCTCTATGCACCACTCTTTATTGCTGCTGGGCCAGCCACCTGGTGCGGCCTGGCCGGGCTCGGAGGCGAGGTCCTGCTGAGCTCCCCATGCTGACCACGGAGCAAGATGGAGCCCAAGGCCCCTCTGTTCAGGGCTGGGCACAGTCCAGGGCGCAGAGCCCTTGGGGAGGGCGGTGCGCAGCTCTACTCTTTCGAGTCGCTGGCCGTGGGCTCCTGGCAGAACTCGTCCATGAACTCGAGGAAGCGGCCCAGCTTGGGTTGGCTGGCGCTCAGCGCACGGCGGGTAGGTGGCCTGGGCGGCGGGCTGGCGGTGAACACAGTCCGAAGGGAGTTACGCACCAGCTCCCGGTAGCGCGCGCGGAACTCCTTGAGCAGCCGCTTGGCCTCCCGGTACTGCTTCTGGTTCACCAGGCGCTGCTGTGCGCGCCGCTGCAGCACGGCGCCTGCGGGGACGAGAAGGGAGAGCACCAGGCTCGCCAGCTTCCTTTGGCCCAGAGATGCAGAAAGCATCCTGGCCTTTGGAAGCAGTCCAGCCCGACAGTGGCAAGTCACGCCAAAGGTGCCAGTGACGTGGAAACCTCCTGCCTCCCCCCAACCACTACCCCGCCGCACACCAGCGAGTAGACGCTCAGAATTTCTGCTTCCAACAGCCCTCCCCGCTTTCCATGCTCCCTTCTAGCTTCGCGTCAGCCCAACGGGAGAGTGGCGCCATACCCAGTGGAGCCTCAGTAACATTCCGAGGGTCTCGCATGCGAATCAGGACGTCATCCAGCAGCTGCGCTCGGGTCTTCCGGGGGGGTGGAACCGGCAATCTAGGGGCCTGGCACAAAGCAAGGAGGAGGTCTGTCACTTGACACAGTGAGGGTCAATGGGGAGCGCTGGAGAACAGGCCTCGGGCCCCAGGGTAACTGCTACCGGCTGAGTCCCCAGAGCGCAGGAGCAGTGTCCGCGGTGCTTACCTTCCTCTCCTTGGGGACGTAGGGCTTCTGTAAAGTGTCCAGCCTGGGCTTGGAGGGGCGGCAGACCAGGGGCTGCTTCAGCATGCGATGCAGCGCCTGCGCGTTCTTCTGGATGCCTGGAGGAAGCAGCAGCAGGTGTCACCCGGACCCTGCTCAGCGCTGGGAGAGGACTAGCAGAGCCCAAGAAAGCCGGCCCCAGGGTTCCCTCATACGCTCCCCTGCCGAGAGCGCCACCGTTCATTGAGTAAAAGGTCCCAGGGGGCTCATAGTCTAATGTCTGTCGGGGGACGTTAGGCTCTACAGTGATCCCTTGAACCTTGAACTCTGGGTGGGGGTGAGGGGAATGGTCACAAAGCAGGGCTGACTCCTAAGACCCGTTCCTGGCAGGCTATTTTGGTAGGACAGAGAGTGAGGCACACCAGAGGAAACCATCAGAGCTGAGAGGGCACTGTCTCTTCTACCCCAAACCAGGGGCTTGGGCTGGTCTACTGGGGCCTTAGCAGGGGCTGTCGAGCGTCCAGGAAACTGGCTTTGTTTGGTCTTTAGCCCTTTTCTGTGAGCAAGGGTGACTGGGCTAATCCAGGCAGTCTTTGAAAAAGCCATGACCCCAAAACAGTGACAGTTCAGCCAAGAACAGTGATGCTGCCACGCCCTGAGGAGGAGAGCGGGCTCAGCAGCGCATGCCTTTAATCCCATACCCTTTGGCTCCACAAAGGCTGGATCAGGCTTTACTTTGAGCAGCTCCTCATAGCCATCGTACTTGGAGCCCGTTGCCTGCTTCTTCCGAGTCCTCTTTGCCTCTCTGGGTGCTGTTAATGGTCTCCTTTGGTCATTCTCCTTTCCCTCTAACTTTTCCCTGCGGACGGTGGAGGATGGCAGCTCATTCACCTGTGCCAGGAAGACAATACATCACTCGTTCCCTGCTGCGTCCCGATACGGGCTCTGTACAACTGTCAGTGTTGGGCCCTGTTACAGAAACATCTGAGGCATGGAGGAAGCAGGACAGGAGACCAGGAAATGGGTTCTAACCACAGGAAGTGAGGCCAATCTGGGAAATCTCAGAGGAGACCCAAAACCAGCCAGAAAACCCCAAAGGCAGGAAGGGAGTCTTTAGTCTTGGGGACAGAGAAGAGCTGTCCCCAGATAAAGCAGAGAGAGGCCTATACTGCAAGCCATGACAAAGATGGCAGCTGCAGCAGTCAGGGAACAGCTTGGCCACTTAAGGAGTAATGTGAGATAGGTGGCTAGAGTGCAGGGCAGGCTGGTAAGGGCCCCCATGCATGCTGAGGGTGTTTGCTTTGGTTTGTATTCTTTACTCTTGCTTTGAGGAATGCCAGGAACATGTTAGCTTACCCAAATGGGTCTTATATGACACAGGAAGCCCTATTTCATGTAGGGACGTTCCAGAGGGACCTGCCAACTCTTCTCACCTTGTGGAGGTTGAGCAAGCCTATGTGAGATGCCAGAGAGTAGAGGTGTTTGTTTTTAGAATACTCACATGACAAGATACCTTGGACCTGGACCCAAGACTACATGGTTCATGTATATTTATATATACATATATAGGTATATACACATACATATATGTGTGTATATATACATATATACGTATACACACACATATATACATACATATATATAAAATGATTTTATGTATGAAACAACACTTCATCAAAAATCCTCTTGTGGACAATGTTGGCACATAAAACATTTCAGAGTTCTGAGCACTTGGGATTTGAGTCGCTCAGATTAGGGGGCGTTCCATCTCTATTTCCTCTCTTTACACATTGCTCAACTGATATTTTGGTGTTCATGGGTCTAAACCCTCCATTTGAATTTCTGCCCCTGCCCCCATTTCCTTTTGCCTCTGCCCATATCTCCACCTTGTTAACTCTCCTTAGCCTGAGAAGTGCAGCTTGGTCCACCCTCCTTCCTACCCTCCTGGTTTGGAACACAGGCATCATTCCTTGGTTCTGGTCCCTGGGTACCCCAGTCTCTCGGCAGCGATGGCAAGCTCTGCTCCTCCCAGCTTCCCCACTAGACCATAAGTGCCTCGAAGGTGGCACTTCTGTGGGGCAGCATGACAAGTGAGGTAACCTTTGGCACAGAGGGGCAATCCTCTGCAAACTGGCCAGAACCAGATCCCAGTGAGATCTGAGGTCCTGTCTGTGCTGCCACAGGACCACTAGCGCCCTGAGCACCCTCTGACCTGCCTGCCCTGGGCAGTCCACAGCAGTGCAAGGAGCTCAGGAGCTTCAGGAAGCTGTGGACACGGGAGGCGCTGGGATGGGGGGGTTGGGGGGTGGAGGAGCGAGGACAGTCACCTGCGTCAGGAAGATGGACTCCGTGCTCTTGGCGTCGTCTGATGGGTGGTCCGGGCTCAAGAGGCCGGCTGTACAGCTCGGGTGGGACACCGTCTCGCTGTGCACGGTGGAGTCGGAGCAGATGGGAGGCATCGGCACAAAGGTCCGGTGAGGCACGTGAGGGCCTTCTGGGCTCTCATTGGCCAGCAGTGCCTCATGAGAGCCGTCTTCAGTGGCAAGCCGCCCTGGCGCGCCCGACTCTGGCTCTGGCATAAGACCCGAGGGAGGCTCGTCTGTGGTTCCGTTCAGGTGATGGGGGACCAGACAATGCTTTGGCACCTTGGGGACGTGGGTTTTCACCTGTGTGAGAGAAGGGCTGTTGGCAGGAGGGCAGTCTCACACCCTCACAGAGAACAGAGCCTCACTCCACACCACCATGGGGGCTCAGAGGGGAAGGAGAGAACTGGCTCCCACAGGCTGTCTTCTGACCTCCACGTGGCCGCTGTCACGCAGTGTAAATTTTATAAATCACCGAAGGGACAGCTAGCCTGTTTCCCAGGTGCAGAGAAGGTCAGTGGCACAGCCTGCACCTTCCGCCTGGAGGCCTGGGCTCTAGGCCCCGGCTGTGTCCTGACCTCACTCTGCTCTTGGCAGCTTCTCTTTAGGGTTTCCCAGAATGCCTCGTGCTTTCCTCAGGGAGTCCTGGAGTCCTGGGAGTGGCCCTGCTTTTCCCGAGCCAGCTTTCTCAGGGGCTGTGGAACTACTTCTTTAACTGGCAGGGGCTGACACCATTTCTCCCGGTGGGGTGGGGTGAGCAGCGTGTGTGCATGTGTGCGCGCGTGCGTGCTGTGCCTTCTTTTCTATTTTACAGACTGACTGGTGGAGTAGAGAGGCCCTCCGCTCTCCACTCAGGAGTACGCGGGCTGAGACCCAGTTGTCCCTGGAAGCGGCTTCCTCCTGTTAACATGGCAGACCCCCAGTCCCTGCCTGTACCTGGATCTATTACCTGAGGGACAGGAAGAACCACTAAGGAGCGCTTCTAAATAAAGGCCGAAAATAAATTTCATTTTAAGATTTTTTTTTTTTTCTTTTTGACATGTGTAAAATCCATGTTTTGAACGGAAGCCTGAAGGGCATGGGCCTTCTTCAAAACCCGTGGGGGGGGGGGAGGGCACACATCAGGCTTCTGCACAGTAGGAGCCCTCACTGGCATTGGGGGGGGGGGAAGGGGCTGCCTGTAGGTGGGGGTGGAAGGCTGGAGACACATGTTCTCAGTCCCGCCCTTCTCACAGGGTGACTTGGCAGTCTCCATCCCGGTCTCACTGGTGGCCTGACCCTTGCCCTCAGGACTAGGCCGGTCTATCTGCCTGTTTTGTCCTCACAGGGGAAAGCCATCAAGCATGCTCTCCAGTTTTTCCTCCTGCCTGCGTACAAAGGCAGGACGGGTAGCCTTTGTCTAGCGAATTGAGCAGGAAAAGGCCCAGGGCTGCCTGTGTGTAGCTCTCCCTCTCAGCAGGCTAGAGGAAGACTGCTACCCTCAGCTGGCTTCAGGCCTAAGCCATGTTCTGGGGTCATGTGGTGGCTATGTGCCTAGATGCATACACTAGTGTGTTGTTTCCCTGTATCCGTTGGGGCTTATGTTTATTAAGACCTCAAATACTCAGGACCCTGGACAGGAGGGGGTGAGGAGCACCCTGAACACAATGCTGACTTGTATCTCGTGAGCTGGGGCACCTTCCTGAGCCTGTTTCTTGGGTAAGTGAGGGCAGAGGTGCACTGTGAGAGACAGAGGTCCGCGAGGAGCACACGCCCACTAGCCTTCCCTCCCCAGTGGCAGACCGTCAGAGCAAGCAAGAGAAACCCTAGGAATTTCTGACTTTAAACCCTTGCTGTACCCCTCTGAGGGCTTAAGAGCTTGGCTGGACAGAGGCGGCCACAGAGCAGATGGCAAGGGACAGATGTGTCTATCTTTGGAGATGGAAGCTTCTCACAGATTTTCTTTCTTTCTTTTAAAATTCCTTCAGATCAAGAGGATGATAATTACCAGTTCGTGGGCCCTGGAAGTAAGGCCTCGTAAGCCTGCTGGAGGGACAGAAACCCGCCCGTCTGCGGCAGAGCTGTGCATCTAGTCCTGCGCACTCAGAGCTCTCGCTTGCCCCAGGAACTTGTGCAGCTGAGGGCTTGGGCTCTGCTTCATGACTCCCTTCATCCAGCCCTTTCAGCAGCTCTATGAGGCTCCAGAGCTGAAACACCAGCAGCTCAAAGATCAAAACTCTTGCCAAGTTCAGACAGCTATAGACAGAGACTGGTCTTCTAACGTCAAGGCTGATTTCTCCCCACTCTTCTCTGGGCCTTAGTTTCTTTGTGAAATTAGGGGATCACTGACAGTAACCTTCAAGGCTTTCTATCTTCCCTCCTCTTGTTGGGGCTCTTTGTCTTATCACCTCTGCTTCTAGCGTATTTAACAAGGGAAGGAGAAGGCCCTGGAGTCAATGGAGAGGTTCCCGGTTTGGCTGGAGGAGCAGGGTTCTCGCGTGTGTTAAAATAGGCTCCACTCCGCAGGCCCAGGGTCTGGCTGGAAGGCTCACCTTCCGTGACTCCTTCCGAGGCATGATCATATGGTGTTTGGCCTTTACCAGTTTCCTTCGAACTAAGCGAATGCCTAGGCGCTCCTGGAGGAAGCTCTTCAGCAGAGGTGGGATCCCTGGTGTCACAGAGGAGAATACGGTGCTGATTAGCTACGATCTCCTGGGGCTCACTGTGTGTCCAGCACTGGTCAAGTCGCTTTGCATGTATGAATGTAACTGCACTTTTCAACCCGAGGAAGTAGGTGCCACATTATCCCTACTCCATAAGCAAGGAAGTGATGCACAGACAGGCTACTGTGACAGAGTGCAGCAAGGTTCAGCACCCACTGGGGTCACAACAGGCCCAGGACTCTAATGCATCTCCAGCTGTTAGGTCTTGACCAGAAGATGGTGGGCACTGTTATAATATTGATTAAAAATCCACCAAAACGTATTTGATATAAGGATGGGAGAGAGAGAGAGAGAGAGAGAGAGAGAGAGAGAGAGAGAGAGAGAGGTCAAGGGAGTGAGAGAGAGAACAAGCAGGTGGCAGGCAGGTTCTTACATCCTGAGCACTGGCCATGGCAGGTATGAAGTCAACCTAAAAGCAGGCTATCAGACTGACAGTCCTCCCTTTTTGTTTAATTAAAAAATGAGGAACTACAAAAAGGTTGTGAGGTGGGAATGAGGGCATTGGACTGCTTCTTACGTATGACAAGTTAAAGTATGTAAATGCAGGTTCATTGGGAAGCAGCTCTTGGCCACCATGAGAGAAGGAAGGGGGAAGTGGGGGGGGGGGAGGGAGGCAGAGAGACAGTGAGAGAGAAAGAGGGAGAGAGAGCAAGGGAGAAGGAGGGAGACAGAAAGAGAAAGAGGGAGAGAGAGAAAGCAAGAGCAACAAAATTTCTGGCTTTTATGGGGAAGGAAAAGCCCTTGGCCTGGAAAGTTTCAGGGTGGAGGATGGGGTAGGCCAGCCATGTCCTGTAGCAGGTAGGGACAGAGGAATGCTGGGAGAACCTAGATAAGTCATGAATCTGAGTTATGGCACCAAGCTTATAATAGTGATTAAAAAAACATATTTGGTTTAAGGAAGAAAGTTTATTGTGGGGAAAGGGAGAGGGAGTGACCTCAAAGAGAGACAGATAGAATGAGAGAAATTGACGGAGAGAGAGAGAATGCACAGGAGAGAGAGAAGCCGGCTGTTAGAATAACAGGCACCACAACAGAACTCCATCAGACTGAGGGCAGGGTTAGAACTGCAGCTGGGCCAGCCCCAGAGGAGAAATGGAAATGAGACCACACAGACCTGCCCTGCAACCCAGGTATGACTTAAAGAACTGAAGTAAGGGCTAGAGAATTCAGGATTCCCAGCATTTGTTTGTTTGCTTGCTTGCTTTCCCTCTGGAGTGGCCTTGGGCAGATCCTAACTGATGCGAGCTTTGGTTTCCGCCAGAGCTCTTGCGGTTGACACCTGCTTGCCAGGGGATGCTGTCAGGGCAAGTAGGTGCAGAGCAGGTACTCAGCAATGTCAGCTGTGCCCTCATTCTCCAGGGTAGCTGAGCCTCCCCTCCCCGCGTCAGGTCTGGCCTAGCATCTGAGAGGTGAGAATGAGAGTTCTAGGGCTAACAGTAAGCACGGGGCTGGGGGGACAGCTCTGTGGCCATCATACCTCGAGTGTGCGCCACCAGAGGGTTGTTGTGGAAGACAAGCTCACAGAGGGAGGGGAAGAGAGCTGCTGGCAGGACGGCATCCTCCTTTGCGATCTAGAACAAGTAAGTACAGGAGACATGTTAGTGGATGCTGGCCAGCAAGGAGAGGCTGCAGAACAGATGCGGTGATGATGGATCATAGGCAATGCCTTATCCATGCACCGTCGACATGCTTGGGCTCAGAACACTTTGCCCTCCTGTCCGAGGGTTCTGCCACCACTGTTTCATCTTTGAACAATAACCACATGTGTGCAGGGACCTCGGAGGCCAGAGGAGGGTGTTGGAACTCCCTAGAACTAGAGTTACATTATAGCTGGTTGTGGGTTACCATGTGGGTGCTAGGGGTTGAACATGGGTCCTCAGGGACAGCGGCCAGTGCTCCTAACATCCATACCTCCAGCTCCCATTTCTGTATCTTTAAGAGAAAAATCTCTTAAAGATATGAAAGTATCCAGGGTACTGGCAGGCAAATAATCAGAAGGATTTGTCTCAAAGAGCCTTGAGGGCTGCCAGCATGGCACTGACTTTGTATGTAACTCGTCTTCCTGGCAGCATGCCTGCACACTCCAGCATCCCATCAGCTGCCCTCCTGCGCACTCCTTTCCATCAATCCTAGGCCCCAATATATTCAGTGAAGAGGGCCAGAGGGCAGGGACCCACTTGTCAATGGAATAAAGCTGAGCCATGATAACAGACATGTCATGGCTGGCTGGGGCCAGGAGCCCCTGAGCACTTAGCCTGTAAACTGTCAAGCCAGAGTCTGCGTGACAAAACATACACAAGCAATGTTGAGTAAAGTAGCTAGAACATGGAGACAGCAGTAGAGTGGAATCAGGGCCGTTGGTATCAGAGGCACCCAGAGTGGGGTTGGATTCAGGGACACAGAAGGCATAAGGGTTGGCTACTGGAGCCTCACTGGGCTGCCCTGGAGCAAGTGACTTCTCTTATGGTTGTTCCTTTAGCCAGCCCAGCACTTGAACCTCATGTAGACCAGGGGCCAGCAAGCCTTTTTGTCAAGAGCCGGGTGGGACACAGAGTGTGTTGGGACACACAGAGTCTCTGTTCCTGACTCAGCCCTGCTCTTACAACCTCAGTGCAGCTATGGACAGTTCATAAGCACATAGCCAGAGTGTTTCTTTTCCAGTAAAGTTTTACTTATGGGCTCTGAAACTTGATTTCCTATAATTTTGATGAGTCATGAATGCATGCTGAATGCACCTGAAAGTGTAAAAGCCACGCGGTCCAGAGGCTGTGCTAAGACTAGGAGGGGCAAACAGCCATCTGCTGTTGGGGGTTGGTCTGGTGTGCTGTGTATTCAGGTGCTGATTTCTGTGCCCCTAAGATCTGGGTACAGTCCAGACATGGGCATTATCATACTCTATGAAGAATCTCCTATATCAATATGGTGTAAACATTGCTCCCCAATTTTCTGTGATTGGTTAATAAAGAAGCTGAGAGCCAATGCCTGAGCAGAGGAGAGAGAAAGGCTGGACTTCCTATTCAGTGGGGATGTCTCAGATAGGAACCATGAGGTAGAGGAAGGAGAAGAAGAAGAAGAGGAGGAGGAGGTAGAAAAAGAAGAAGAAGAGGGAGAGAAAGGATGTGGCCATGAAGAGCTGTCCATGAGGACTGACCCGATGAAGCAAAAGCAGCCATTATACCATAATTTTACTAATGGCGTCCAATGTGGGGCACGTAATCCAAACTTAAGACAAATCCAAGCATAGAGCCTGAGGAAGCTCAGATAGCCAGACAAGAAAGTTGCAAAGGTGGCTACTTTGGAGCCCCTATTGAGCAACAAAGCTGACTACATTTCCCAGGCTTGGCTCCTTAAGAGGCCCTGCTATGCAGCAGAACATTTCAACAGCAGTGAGCTAACTTAGCCGGCAATTTCAGAGCTACACCACCGCTTCTCTTTCTGTGCACTGTGCTGACAGATGAGCTGAGGAACACCTGCCATATCATGGGCCCAGCAACTTCATGTAGATGGGACAGAGCTTAAAACTGCAGCCCAGTCCTGTTCTGTGGGCTAGGGAAGGTGACACCACCCTCCTGAACCAAGCTGCTCTGAGAAGTGTGGTAGCTTGGAGAGGCTCTGAGCAGACAGAGGTCAGAAGCAGCAGCCCAAGGCCACACATGTGGGCCAGGACAAGTGGCAACAGATCACAGAAGCATGCCAAAGTACTTCCCAGATCCGAGCTGCTCTGAAAAGCCAACCTCTTGGTGTGACGCTGGTGGGAACATGGCAGCTCATGAGACTCACTGAAGCGCTTTCCAGCACAATTGACAGCAGCTTGCAGGTGCCTGTCACAGGGAGGGGAGGGCACCCAGCTCTCCTGGATTGGCAAATGCCAGCAAGGGACACTTGGAGCCAGCAGGAAAGCTGAAAGTCAGGGATGGGGGCACCAGAAGCACGGGTCTGAGCTGACCAGCAGAGGGAGACAGAGAACACACAGAAGGAATCTGAGCACACAGAAACTTCTAACAAGGTTAAAATAAAACAAACAAAAACAAACAAAAACAACAACCTTGAAAATGTACTTAGATGTGAAGAAAAAAGGGAAACTGGGTACAGACAGTCAATAAATAGATAGATGATAGATAGATAGTCTGAAAAAAATCAAGTCCTTAAAGAGCAAGTAATATAAAGAGAATACTTTAAAGATGGGAAAGAACTTATAAAATTACATACAAAATATATTAATTTAAAAAGTGATAAAGAAGAGGTAAATAAATGCATATAGAAATGAAATTCTCCAAATAAAGGAGAGAGAAAGAAAAAATTCCAAAGAAAGAAAAATAGAAATGTTTTCAAAGGTACATAAATGCTAAAGAAAACAAACTGAACAAAACAAAACAAACTGAAAGTCATATAAAGAAACATTAAGTTTAAATAATAAAGCAATGTTTCTGAAAAAGGAGAAACTTGAAGAAATATGTATTTTCCATATTAAAAAATGGAAAACACTATAAAGAGGGCACTTGCACCTAAAATAAATTTGTTTTGACTATCAGCATATAAATAATTATATGTTCAGTAATTATTGCAATTTTCATGTGCTCTTTAAGAGCACATAAACAGACTTAGGAAAAGAGACTAAAAATGTAAATGGGTGAATGGATGCCATAGAACAGTGAGTAGAGGATTCTTTAAATCAGAATAAAGAATCTTCAGAGGAACCCAATCTGGAACATACAGCAAGAGCAAAAAGAGGTAGTTTCAGATGAGAGGAAACCCCAAAGGCTTAAGGAAATTACAGAATGGCAGTCCATAGAAATGCTAGGGGAAGCTTCAGCTATAAACCAACATAATCAAGCTAGACTCTTATATTTGTATTGTCAAGGATCAACTACTGGATAAAGGTCTAAGTGCTGAATTAAAAATGCAGGCTCTACTCAATGATGTCACCTTCAAACAATGTCATACAATAGCTCACGTTTCATTTTACAGAGTTTAGAAAGTTAAACAATGTGCACCACTCTATAGATTAATATTTAGAATTAAAATGGGTTTTTGCCTTGAATTCTGAAAAAAAAATGATTCTGAGATTGCACATTTTTTAAAGGCAATCGCTCTCTTGGAAACGCCTTTACAGATGAAAGTTAATGATACCCTAACATATGTATCCAGTAAGGTACAACAATGTTTTAGATATCATGGCATAAAAAATGTTACAGATACATCTTACAATCCTAAAGGACAAGCAATTATGGAGAAATCTAACAGGACTTTAAAGAAAATGCTCACAGAACATAAGGAGACTATGGGATCTTCCAGAAATAAATTTAATAATGACTTATTGGTTTTAAATTTTTAAAACGTCAATGAGACAGATAACACAGCTGTTGAAAAGCACTGGATTTGAGAAGGGACTACTGAATTAGATTGTCCATCCTATAGAAGTCCTAACTTCAGAATGGAAGAAAGGAAATATGTTATGTTGAGGAAAAGATTTTGCATTTGCTTCAACGGGAGAAGAAAAGCTATGGATTCCATCCAGATTAATAAAAATTAGATATGACTGGGAAGACACCCTGAAGATATTGGCTGCAGACAGGAAGAAAGAAATGAAGAAGACCAAAAAACCAGGCAACATAATTTCCTGATCTTTCTCCATGGAACAGCTCGGAGACTGGCGGAGACATGAAGGTGTCTCCAGCCAGGACTTCAGTTATGCTTAGCCAATAAATATTGTTGGCTACAGAGTCCTCAGGACTTATCATGTCATCCTTTCATATGGCATAGGTAAAAATATCTATTATAGCTTGGCTATACAGACTGGACTGGCTTATGAAGAAAGACAGTTGCCTTTCACCTGCTCAAACAAAGAACAGAAAATAATTTTCAGCTAAATTATGCACACTATAATTCCATACATGTGTTTACTCAAAAATGTATATTCCCTGTGAAGGTTTCTATGTTTACAGAATAAAAGGAGAGACATCAGTGAAGTTAAAGCAGCCCTGACAAGATTCATCCTCAAGGATGCTGAAGAGGATGCTGAGACATGTTTATTCCAGCATCCTGCTTGATTAAGCCTCACAGACTGCCTCAATAGCTGTTTCCTCAAAAATCTCCGTCCAAAACAACTTCTGTTCCCATCAAGGCTTCAAATAAACCCTGTACTTTCCCAGCACAGAGACTGAACAACAAATCATGCAGCTAGCTCTCCTAGGACTTGGCCATTATTCCAATTTTCATGCCCCCCTCAAAAGGGAAATGTCATCCCCCAAACAGCAGGAAGCAATTTAAGAGAATGATACTCCATTTCTCAAAAGGGGGTGGGTGGGTTTGGGTCGTTCTATGGGTGATAAATGATGATTATTGTCATTAAGAGGGGGTTGGTTGCAAGTTGCTAAATGTCTTAATTGGGGGAAACAAGGTATAGAAGCTTGGGGTAAAGATTTCTTTCATTTTCTTCCCTCTATTTTTCTTTCTCTCTTATCTAATATTAAAGGGGAAAGGGGGAGTAAGGAGGAAAAGAAAAAAAAAGGATAGAGAAATAATATAGAAATAATAGGGTAAAAGGGTAGATTATTGACTCTACTCTTAAAGAACAACTCCTAGTCTCAAATATTTTACATTAGTATAGATTATTATATATTGATAAATTATATATTGATAAAGTTATTTTTGATACATATATTACATATGTTTCAACTCTTTTTTTTTTCCAAGACAGGGTTTCTCTGTGTAGCCTTGACTGTCCTGGCCTCACTTTGTAGACTAGGCGGGCCTTGAACTCACAGAGATCTGCCTGCCTCTGCCTTCCCGAGTGCTGGAATTACAGCATGTGCAACTGTGCCCAGCTGTTTCAACTCTTGTATAAGGTACTGTACTTATGCAACTCATTTAAGAATGCTTGAGGGCTGGAGAGGCGGCTCAGAGGCTAAGAGCACTGGCTGTTCTTCCTAGAGGTCCTGAGTTCAATTCCCAGCACCCACATGGTGGCTCACAACCATCTATAGTGAGATCTGGTCCCTCTTCTGGTGTACAGGCAGAACACTATAAATAATAAATAAATAAATCTTAAAAATGTTTAAAAAAAAAAGAATGCTTGAAACTGCTATTACAAACTGTTTAGGATAATTAAATAGTGCAAGTTAGCAGTCAGTATAGGCATAAGGTTTTGTGTAATTCAAATGCTGATTTCTGTACCCTCTATATCTGGTTGCAAGCCTTGCTCTGAAAATTTCCTGTCTCAATGTTGTATAAACCCAATGGTTCCCTGATATGTCAATAAAGCAGCTTACAGTCAACCACTGAGCAGGGGAGAGAATAGGGCCGGACCTCCTGCCGGCCAATGGAGAAGGAGTTAGAAAAGAGAAAGTAGGGGATTCAGCCAGGGGCAGAGGTCCAGGAGATACCAGGAAAAAGTGTCCAGCAGGAAAGCTACAAAGCACAAGTATCTGGGATGTGCACTGGAGGAAACCATATTACCCTAAAGGGTTAAGAATATGATAATAACTGCTCAGTTCTTATGTTGTGACTCATATTATAAACAAATACAGAGTATCATTTATTTCCATGATAGCTGGGTTAAGAGTGAAAATAAGAAAAACAAACACGGTTAATAAAAATAACACTAACAAGTCAGGCAATCGAACTTTTGGTCATGTTAGATACTAGTTTAGCTAACTGCAGAAATATGTTTCCTAGGTTGAACAGATATTAAGTAGCTAGAAACAAGCAACATTTACCCATTCAGACATACTATATAAATAACCTTCAAAAACGACAGAGATCCATAGAATATGACATTTAAAAGGTGTTTTATTAAAAAACAGATCTTTGACAGTGAGATGTCAGCTCCTGGCAGCACCTCCATTCGACTTCAGAGAAGATGATGGGCACTGAAGAACCTCCATATGCCGGTTGCTTCACAAGTGCCAAGCGGGGCTGGAGAGAGAGCTCAGTGGTTAAGAGCACCATCTGGTCTTTCAAAGGACCCAGGTTCAATTCCTAGCACCCACATGGCAGCTCACAGCTGTCTGTAATGCCAGTTTCAAGGGATCTGACACCATACTAATGCACATGAAAAAGAAAATAAATAATTTTTAAAAAGTGCCAAGCAGCCACTGGAAAAGAAACTGCCCTTGCTTCACCTGCAGACAGCATGCTGTCCAGGCTGTGGACAGGCAAGCCATGTGGAGAAGTTGGCTGCAAGGCTGGTATTCCCTCACAATTCCCAAAATCGTCTGTCATAGACTGGGACAGAAGGCTGAAGACGACGCCCCAACAGTGCACAGAAAATTTGGGTGACTGTCATTTCTTCTTTTTCTTTCTTCTTCTTCCTTCTTCTTCTTCTTCTTCTTCTTCTTCTTCTTCTTCTTCTTCTTCTTCTTTTATGAAGAAAAATCTCTTTATGTTAGCAGGCATTCAGCTCTGACTATTGCTCAAAGAGGAACATCCTAGAACAGATTTTGCATTCTAAATATGTTTTCATCCTTAAGTTTCTTTTAGGTTCAAGCCCAGGTTATCTTTTCAACACTTTAAGTAGGGACAGAAGACTACAAGTCTAGCCCCTGAGGTAGATGGAGACTTACAGAGAGAACCTATCTTCTAGATTGTAATATATGATCTAAAGTATAGATTTAAATGATTTATCCACCCACAATTCTCGAACATACAAAGGACAGAAATCATAAAGGAAAAGTTACCCTCTGCAATGTGGTCATAGTTCTTACATGAACAGCCTTGCTAAAGTCTTCTAACCTTAGAATAAGGCAGCTGTTTGCCTCTGATCAGGCTGGCTCAGAGGAAAGCCACAGCTGCTTTCATGCAGGACCAGAAGGAATTCATTTCGACTAGTTCTGGCTGTTGTTTGTCTCAGCTATGACATCACTGTCAAAAAGTCCATTTTTTTTTTTTTTTTGAGTGTTGTGACTGATGGTTCATGTCTCCTGCTGAAGAAAAACAAAACAAAACAAAACAAAACAAAACAAAACAAAAACCTATGCCCCAGGGTGGACTTTAAACCATAAAAATAAAGATGCCAAGACCTTTTAAATTTTTAAAATGTAGGCCTTAAGCTGGGCAGGTTCTCAACTAGTTTTCCCAAGCTAGCTCATCCATCTTGCTCCAGCCACGTGGCCAGCTATACTCCCCGGCTCATCATCACATGTCTTCTTCCATGTCTCCTGGTGAAAGGGTTTTTCTCTCTTCCCTTCCCAGAATTCCTTTCCCCTTACCAGGAAGTCCTGCCTTCCACCTCCTGTCCTTCTGCCCAGCTGATTGGCCAGTCAGCTCTTTATTGACAGCTGCTACAGCTACACCAGACATTCCTCTACAATTCCTCCTTTTAGTCTTATAAAAGGTCCCTTTACATATATATCTATATTATTATACATATTTACAGCAAGCTACATACAGCAAGAAGAACCACAAAACAATCAGGAAAACCACATATAAAAGTTACATTCATAGTGTTTTACTTATTTGTATTTGGCAACCTTGAAGAAAATATCATCTGCCCTATTTTGGTTAGTCTAAAATTCTGAACTTAAATCAATCTCTATCAAATATCGTATCTATCAATCTAAAAACATCTATCTAGACATCTAGAAAACATCTTTTTAACTCGTAAGCAACTAAGCTTAGTTGTAAGATATATGGGTATCTGTTCGTCAACCCCCATCAGAGACTTAAGGAATAAATATTAACTAAATAGGTGGGAAGCGCAGGCAAGCAGCTTCCAGAACTATAGAGATGACAGAGTTACTTGGCTGCCTGGACAGTCCCCCGAATTTCTCTATAACGGCGCGTCATTTCAGCCTTCTGGATTTGAATATTTAACAGACTTTTCTGTGAAGCAGGAATTTTGAAGGACTTGCCTACCTTCTCCTTGCAAAGCTCAGCAGTTGACTTTCCTGCATTTAGTTTGTCCAATTTTGGACAGAATTTTTTCTGTAATTGACCTAAGGGCATTTTTCTCACCCAGCTTGCCACATATGAAGCCTCTGATGCTCTTTGAAGTAGAACGGGAGTGCTGCCAGGAACAGACCTGTCTCATTGTCCAAATTAATAAAATCTTTAAATGCCATATTCTGTGGATCTCTGAGGTCTTTGAAGACCATCCATCTGTCTGTCTTATCTGAATTGTTTGTTTCTAGCTAATTTTTTTATCTGTCAATCTAGAGAACATATTTTTGTAATTAACTAAACTAGTATCTAAAGTATCTAAAGGATCATGAGTTTGATCGTCTGACTGCCAATATGCACCTCCCACTTATTCTAGACAGTTCATAATAACAGCTTTTAAAGAATTGGAAGTAAACCTTAAATTTATAATGAATTGTATAGGTCCAATACCTTACATAAGAATTGAAACAGATATGTGTCAGAGTTAATCTTAAATTTGTATCAGTATACCAAAATTTATATAATGAAAACCTTAAATCTGTACCAATATATAATAATTCATATTGCTGTAAGTCAAATTAACCTTATTTGAGAATGACGATAGCTCTAAGTTGAGTAGATTTAATGATCTACCTTTATATCCCATTATTTCTGTATTATCCCTATATTCCCTTTATTCTTCTCAACCCCATCCCCCTTGCCTAAAAAGGATAGAGAAAAAGAAAGAGAAATCCTTGAGTCTAAGTTCCTAAGCCTTGTTTTTTCCCTGATCAAGACTATTTAATAACCTGTAGCTAACTCCGCTAAATTACAACAAACATCCACAGCCCAACAGAAAAACCAAAGCCTTCCCACCACAACTTAGGGGAATGGGATGTCATTCTTAAGATTACTTCCTGCTGATTTTGGGGCATAGGATGTCTTTTTGGAAGACCCAAAGGAAATCCAGAAAAAGTGGTTAATTGAGTTAGCAGTAACATTTGTGGCCCAGACTCTACATGTTGAGAAGTTCTAGGCTTAAGTGAAGTCCTGTTTGGAACAGTATGAAAGGCTGGACCAGTTGGGATCAGTAGCTTTTTTTAAAGCTATCCTGGGAGCAAGCTCTGAGGAACAGCAACTGAAGCAGTCTTGGGCAGGAGAATGTAACATACTGGAATATCTTGTGTCAGAATATCAGCATCCTCCAGGATGAATCCTGTCGGGTCTGAGCCAATGTCACTGGTATCCCGTTCTTTGGCTCTTTGGTGAAGCTTCTATTTGGCTCAGGATGTGTGCTTTTCTGTGGTGGGAGGGAGAGCGGAGTAGCTTAGGAGACCTACCAGGAGAGGGCATGGACCATATCAGTGCACCCTAGAAAACTGTGAAGGTTCAGCCAGTCTTTTAATACCTGAATATGAATTTTAAGGGGGTGGATAATGTGTCATCCATGTTGAATGCCAGTTGTGACCAGCAGTTTATATTTCCTGTGCCCCAGGATGGCCTTTAAAAACTTAAAAATAAAGACACCAAGACCTTTAAAATTTTAAAAACTTAGGCCTTAACTGTACATATTCTCCACTAGGGGAAGTTAACCCATCCATCTTGCCTTATCCAGCCATGTGGCCAGCTGTCTTCCCAGGCTCATGGGCACATCTATCTTCTGTCTCTGTCGTTTCTATAGTCTGGAAGCTGCTTGCTCTGCACTTCCTGCTTACTCTGGTAGTATTTATTCCTTCTCAAGACTGTGATGGGGTTGAAGACTAGATGGTTATATTCTCACAATTAAACTTAAGTTGTTTAGGATTTGAAAAGTTTTAAAAAGATAGTTTTATATCTAAGTAGATTTTTAGATCGATAAACGCAATCTATGACAGAAAGTGATTTGGGTATTAAACTCTGAACTCACTAGGCTAGGATAGACCATACTTTCTCCTGAGTTGCCAAACAGAGATGGACTAAACATTGTAAATGTAATTCTTACACGATAATTTTCAAAGTTGTTTCATAATTGTTATTTATATAGTTTACTGTTGTAAGAAAAAACGTACTGTATATAGTTCACGATCGTCTTTTTACTGGACTAACAAAAGATGTTGGTCTGGTGTGCTGTGTATCCAGTTGCTGGTTCCTCTGCCTTGAGATCAGGGTATAGTCCAGACTTGGGCGTTATCATTTCTATAAAGAATCTCCTCTATCAATGTTGTGTAAACATTGCTCTCCAATTTTCTCTGATTGGTTAATAAAGAAGCTGAGAGCCAATTACTGAGCAAAGGAGAGAGAAAGGCTGGACTTTTGATCCAGTGCCGGGGTGGGAGGGAGGTGTCTCAGGTAGGGACCATGAGGTAGAGAAAGGGAGGAGGAAGGGGGAGAGAAAGGATGTAGCCATGCAAAGCTGGCCACGAGGACTGACCTGACCTGATAAACGATAAGGCAAAAGCAGCCCAGGCGGGACTCAAATGGCAAGTAATTTGGGGCATTTGGCTGGAAAGTAGCCAGACTAGCTAACCAGAAAGAGCTAGAAAGGGTGAATATCTGCCAGCTGTAGTGCTTGAAAGCTTAATAAGCCCCATAGGTCCCTGTCTTGCTAGAAAAGGCCCCACAGATTATATCCTAATTTTACCCTCTGCTCGCTCACTCACTCTTCAGTAGACTGCCATCTTTCTCCTTTGTGGTCATATTGCCTTTGCAGTGCTAAGTGGCTGCAACAGACTGGTGCAGCATCTGGCCCTTAAAAAGTGGCCGGGCTTGGGGGTGTGACTGGGCAGAGCCTGCTTGCTTAGTGTGCAAGAGGCTCAAGGGTTAATCACTAGTGCTGAAACATTACAAAAAAGCTTGTGGACCCATTTGCTAGAGTCCAGAGGAAGAGGCTCAATCTGCAGAGGTGCCTGTGTGTGTGTGTGTGTGTGTGTGTGTGTGTGTGTGTGTGTGTGTGTGTCAGTGTGTGTGTCATGGTGGCCCAGGATGGCACAAAGCCTCTGTGGACAATCCAGGAAGTGAGAGACGAGCACTGGAAAGGGAATGGAAATATATATTAAGTCAACTAAGACACAAGATCCTGTTTATAACTAAAACAAGGGAAAAGCTGAGGGACACCCAGGGTGGGTGGGGGTGGGTGGATGGTGGGGGTGGGGGGGGTGGGTGGGGGGGTGGGTGGGGGGGGGTGGGGGTGGTAGTGGTGGTGGTGGTGGTGGTGGTGTGTGTGTGTGTGTGTGTGATATGGTCTGTGATACCAAACCCTAGCTGAAAGTCATGTTCTCAGGGTTCTGGCTGATTGTCAACCAGAATCTGGCCCCAGGCTAACCTGCTCCCTATAGGGTGACCTCAGGGACACGGGTTCAGTAGTAACCTTTGATTTCTGCCCACCCTCAGTGGGTTAGTCAAATAGGTTTTCACCCAGCCTTCCCAGATTAAAGAAAATGTATCTGCCAAATCTGATAGCTAAATAGTATTGGTTAATGTTTGAGCAAAAGCGACCGTTTTGCATTTGACACGTTTCTAAGTGAAGGCCTTAAGGGGAGAAGTTCTGTTTGGAGATAGAATTGGTTTTTAAAACTTGTACCTCTGACAAACCAAACAAATTTTACCACACTCAGCTGTGTCTGTGTCCTGATACAAACAGCGTTCAAGAGGACTTACTTCCCACCTTGAATCAGGTTATTCTGGATGCTAAGGGTACACTAAGCCCAGACTCAAACAAAAATATATCCCAGTAGTCTACCTCAGGACACAGACATGGAATGAGGAGTTAGCTGGCACACACAAGACTGGCAGTCCTGGTGAGGACACAGAGATGGAAGGAGTCTCGTCCCCTCTGTTCTGAAGCAGACCGAGAGCCCCAGCCTCAGAGCAGCCCTGGAAAGCGGGCATCCAGGGAGAGTGTGACACTGGCTCACCTGGGCTCCAATGCAAGGCTACACACGCTTTGAGGATGAACCAGCTAAAGACTGTAAATTGATAAAGTCCAGCTGTGGCCCCAGAGCAAAGCAGCGAGGCTCCCAGGGGTATGGTTATGGTGTGTGGATGTGAGAGAGGACCACAGAAGGCTTCATTGTGACACAGCAGTGTGGCATAATGTGTGCCTGGAGGAGAACAGCTGGCCCTCTGCGTTCCACAAGAACAGCCAACTGCCTAGGAAGGCATGGCGTCTGGGAAAGGGAGCAATTGCTGCTCCTTAGATGGAGCAGAGAAGAAGGGTCCTGCATGGTGGAAGCAGAGGCAGGACCAAGAGAATGGTGGTCTTGGAGACACGGGCCACAGTGCTGCCCAAGAAACAAGACTGGAGCTCAGCTCAGCTCCCTGCTTTGGGCTGGCAAGCGCCAAGGAGCGAACAACAGCAGCCTCCTGGGAGGCAGGGATGTCAATGGCCATCAACCAGAGATGCAGGGACCTGGGTAGGGGGTGGGTGCTGATAGCTGCAGATGGTCGCAGCAGAAAACCCCCGCAAAGCCTGGCAGGGATCAAGTCTCTGTGGTCTGACAGGGATGCAGTTTAGCACAGATGACACAGCTGCAAGTGCAAGGGCACAGAAACACACCGTGCACCAGGGAAGCATCTGGAGGTGACAGAGTGGCGTGGGAGTAAGACAAAGGAGGCACCGAGAGCAAGGAGTATTGTCAGAGGCAGAGGGACCGTGTTCCGTAGATGTGTGCTAAATGTGGCTGTCCCTGCTAGCAGATTCAAAGCAACACAACTCAAGGTAGAAAAGAAGAAAACCTCCGACACGAGGGGGTTTTTCTTTCTCTCCACGTGTGGTATGCTCCTGTGTGGGTGCACTCGGCCTGCGCGTGTGCGTGTGGAGGCCAGATGCTGGTTGCGTCTTCCTTTGTTATCTTCCTTTCTGAGTTAGGGTCTCTCTGTGAAGCTGGGACTGTTCCAGCTAGCTGGCTGGCCGGCAAGGCCCTGGGACCCACCTGTTAGCTGCTCCTCTCCATCACCCGGTTAGAGACGTGTGCTGTCACAGCTGGCTTTTACGTGGGTGCTGGAGGTTTGAACTCAGGTTCTTATGCTTCTGTGGCCAGCAACTTACTGAGTCATCTCCCCAGGTCCAGGACAGACATTTGGCTACACTGCTGTCAGTAAGTGATAAGCAAGCAAGAGTACGCAGACTAGGAGTGACACTGCCAACGTCTTATCTTGACCACAAAACAAGTTTCAACAGACTTAGAGAGAAACAAAATCTCACAAATCGCGTTTACCTAGCAAGAGAACGAATCAGAAATCAACAAAGCGAAGAAGCCAGAAGAGGCCTATAGACTCGCAATTAATCAACTGACTCCTCAGGAACCCACAGGGCAAAGACAAATGCTACAAGAAAAGTTAAAAGTACTTTAGTTGAATGGGAAACACTGGGGCAGGAATGAAGCTCAGTAGGTAGGTGAACATATGCTTAGCATATATAAGAGCTTGGGGTTGTTCTCCAGCACCACAAACAACCGAGACCCTACAGAAAACCAAGCAAGACGTGGATTCTAGACATGGGGAAACAGCTGAAGCCAGACACATGGACTTTTCGATCTGTTGTGTCTCCCGGTTCCCCTTTTCACCTGACCTTTTCACCTTTTCAATGATTCACACCCAAGCTTGATACCGCTTTTCCTGGGCCACACCTCAGGGCAGAGCAGGCACTGCGTGCATACGTCACAGCGGTGTGGACTTCCCTCCCAGCAGCAGACGGGCAGACATGGCTGCCTTTCCAGTGGGATCTTCTCCACAGGCTCGGAAAGACCAGGTCTTTCCCTTTCTTTTACCCAGTGCCTCCAGCCTAGGCCAATCTCGAACTCAGCCGGCAGCTGGCCGTGATCCTCCTGCCACTGCCTCCCAAGTGTGGGGATAGTAGGGCGTGCCACTGCACCTACTTTATGCCCTGAACCCTGGCTTCCGCACACGCTCAGCAAGCATCTGTGGCTCCAGTCTCATGGTCTTTCTCTTCACACCTGTACAGCCGGTACCTAGCACGAGGCTTGCACAAAGCAAATGACAGGCAACCTTGCCCACCTTGAGAGCCAGGGCCACACACTTGCACGCAGGGGAGAGATGGCCGGGCTTTGGGCTGGAATGGTTCGCATTCTTTCCTCCCGCCTAGGAGCCACGGACACAGTGAAGCGCTTACCTTGTTGTAGGCCAGGCTAAGGTACCTCAGCTCTGGGAAAGGTGGGGCGAGCGTCTGGTTCCGAGCCTTCAGCGACTTCACAGGGAGAATCTCAAACACGGGGGGGAGTGAGCATATCTTGGCTGTCTTAGAAGGGGAAGGAAAAAAGTCAGAGTCAAAGTGTCACAAGATCAAAAAGAAGTCGAGGCTGGCAGCAGCCAGTGCCCTTCCTATTGGATGTAGTGAAATGTCTCTGTTGAGAGTCTGGCCAAAGAGACACCTAGGGTCATAAAGGCCAGAATTCTGACTCCACATTCTCTGAGGCCACGTGAGCTAATTGCCCAGCAATCAAAGTTCCAGTTTCGAGTTCTCCAGGGCCGCAGAATACTATAGGAGTCCTGGACACAGGGTTCCCCGCCCTTCCTCCAGCCATACTGTGCAGCACCTTGGCCCTGGTCGCCGCCCCTTCTATGCATCAACTGACATTTCCCCAGAAAGCAGAGGAGGCATTTACACTGATGAAGCCAATCAATCAACTTAGCCAGGACGGGGACAGCAGCAGGGAACTCCCAGCACCCAGGCCCTCAGCCCCCAGCTCTCACTCAGGATGGAGCAACAGCGAAGTCCTGACCAACCCTGAACTGGGCTTGGCTCATCTGGATCACCTGGTGTTCCAGGGCTCCCCAACAGCCTGGATTGGCTCAGGGCCAATCCAGGGATCAAGCATGAAAAGGAAATTGGTAGATTAACCAAGCCAAACGCAACTCCTAAAACTACACTGGCTGCCTTATGGTGAAGAATTTTATCTGGTTCCTGCCCCAGACTCTTGGTGTTGAGCTTCTAAAACCCCGGGACTTTGCTAAGTGGTGGACCACCTGTTAGCCAGGGTCCCTTGAACCACATTTTCACTCTGCTAATGGGATGGGAATGGGGCTGGTCAGACCCAGTCGGGGAGGACAGGGGCCCTGAGCTCCAACAAGCATCTAGGAAGACTCTAATGAAAGTTGTGCACTGAGGTGCGGGCAAGCTTCCTGGCAGGCGAGTACATCGCCGTGTTGGGAGGGTGGGATGCCAGGTTCCATGGGGGGAGGGTGCAGGAGCTTTGCAGGTGGGACCTTCTGTATCTCTCCTTATGAGCCTTCTCATTTTGCTGGCCTCATTTTCTTGTCCTACTGCAGCTGTCTGAGCAGGACCCTTACTCAAGGTCTCTGAGTCCTACTGAATTATTGAACCTGGTGTGGGGTTGGGTGAGGGGCTGGCTTGTGGGGACTCCCAAATTTATAGGTAAGTTGGTCACAGTGTGGCGAGCTTACTGTCTTCTCCCTCCTTCATGACTGGCGCCTAAAGCGAAGATCGTTTCCTTAGGAACTATACCCCTAGGCTTGACCTTAAGCTCTGGGTTGGTTAATGTCAGCACTGTGCTGTGGTGTCACGCTGCCCTTTCAGTTTCCTTTGACGACAGAATGTGGCCGAGGCCACACATTCGAGTCTCACACTCTGCCATTTCTTTCTTGCTCTCTAAGGACCTGATACTGTCCTGTTGTTAAGAAGACCAGGATGAAAAGATGACAAGGAAGAGGCTAGGTCATGCCTTATCCTTTGAAGCTTGGCTTCCAGCTGGCCTGCCATGGTGGCAAAGCCAGCAGAACCACCTCGTTAGCTCAAAGAATCTTGGGAAGTAACTGGCTGAACTGAAGTCAATGGTTGCTGGTTGCGAGCAGTACTCAACTGGTACAGTTCCTCACGCGGCTCTGTCTGAGGCGGCAGCTTACTGGGCAGTGCCTCAAGGGTACGGGTAGGCTAGGTGTGGAGACGCACTTCTCCTTGCAAATGGAGGCACCGACATTTCGTTTGCCTGTATCAGTCTCCACGAGCTTGGTTTAAACTGGTATTCTACGCTGACAAAATCAAACGCTACACCTTTGACAGCAAGGCTCAGGTCTGGGCAGCAGTGCACACAGCAGTAACTCTTCCGCTCTTTGAGGCCTTTGTGAGAGGGCTCTGTGAGTTCCCTCCTGGTGGAAGCCCCAGTTTCATTACCTGAGGTAGCTGCTGTCACTGAACTAAGCTAAGCAGTGTCTGAAGGCATGGGAGTGAGTCTGGACCGCTGAGCTCAGGGACCCATTCAGCCCCCACATCCCCACTGGTCAGCATAGGGCTGACTCACAGTAGGTGCTTAGCAAACACTTGTTCACTTAGTGGAACCTAGAGAAATGTCTCTTGTGGCTCTATTTTACTTACTCAGTTTTGTGTTTTACCATTTAATGTTCTTGTCATTACTCACTAACTTGCACATACAACTATTTACAAGAATTTACTCTGTACCCAGTATTTTGGGAGTGTAGCTCAGGGGGTACAGCACTTGCGCTGTTAGTGTAAGGCCTTGGGCCTTGTTTGGGTAGGACAACAAACACAAATCTGAAGCAGTTCCTCCTACCTGTGAGGTTGAAAATCCAGGGTAAGATGAGAACACAACCTCTGAAACAAGAAAGAGAGGGAGGGAATGTTTGTGAGAATGCTTACTGACCCCATAGGGATCAGTTCTGGATCTCTTCTCCACTGTGTACGCTGGGTACCTCCCAGATAGGTTCCGATGTTAACCGGAAAAGGATCAGATTGGGATAAAACCCAACTCCTTAGCCAGGCTGCTGGGGACCCACATGGTTGGTCCCCTCCCCAGTTCTCCCATCTTACCCCTTCTGGGGATGTGGTGGGGGACCTGAATGGACCCTGACCTCATGCTGCCCTTCTGCTCACTCACAGTGTTTCAGTCACATGGACCTTCATCATAACTTTGCGACATGCAAGCTCTTTCTAGTCCCAGTGCTACTGGGGAGCTTGCACAGGGTAGAAAGCTAACCAGCTGTCTCCTAAGAGAAAGGCACAGAGAAGGCATCCCAGCTGAGGCCTTGAAAACACACTGAAAGCCTGGAAACAATGTCTTCGTCAGTGAGAACAGCTGGGTTAGGGAGGAGGCTGCAGAGTGAGCTCATCCAGGGCTGGTTGGACCAAGCCCATTCCTGGGTTTAACCTAAGGATCAAGGCGGAGCAGCTGTGGGACTGCATCCTGTGCAGGCAGCACTCTCCTTTACCGGGTGCCTGGGCCCCTCCCATGATAAAAGGAGAATGGTGACGTGAGACTAGCCGGCAGGAGTGGGTGGGACAAGGCTCGCACTGAACAGTTCTCCTAGTTGGCAGTCTAGCAGGGACTGGGAAAGGCTCATGCAGCAAACAACCAGAGGACGGGCCATGTTAGACTCTGACAGGAGGTGACCGATATGAGAGAACTTTGGCAGCACCGGAGGAGAGGCCCTCATGCTCTCGTCTGCATCCCATAGCTTCCACTGTGAAGCTGTGATTCCCATGAAGGGCAAAATGGAAGCTTTACTTTGGTTAGCGTGCGAAGCCAGTTAGCACAGCCTAGTTCTGACCTGCTTGGTGGGTCCTCTCTTCCAAGACCTGTCTCAGCTCTGTGAGGCCAGCTGAGCTCGAAGATACCAAAGCTCAGTGCAGCTTGGCCTTGTGTCTAATTGGGTCTTAGGTCTAGAGTCTAGGAGGGCAGTCATCTAGGAGACTCTCACCTTCCCGGATTCTAGCCTCTTCATACAAAGAAAATCCGGGCTCTGGCACCTTCAAAATAATACCTTCCAACACTTAAGAAATGAAACAGCATCAAACTCTCCTGGGAAGTTTGCAAACACCAAACGCTCCTGAACTCATTTTCTGAGGCAAGCACAGCCTTGCCTCAAAGAAACTCCGTGACAGAGGAAGACATCGCACCAGTCACCTCTTGCACACGGATGCAGAAAACCCCCTACAAAGTATCAGTGAATTCAATTCCCGGACCGTCATGGCCAAGGGATGTGGTCTTGTCCTGGAAACACAGGGCTGACTCAACATTCACAAGTTCTCTCGCTTTCACCGCCCCTTCAGAGAAAAAAATTCGGTCCCTACCCATCAGTCTGTTGTGGGGGTTGGTGAGGCAAGTCTTTAATTCCAGGACTGGGGCAGAGGCAGAGGCAGAGGCAGGCAAGTCTCTGTGAGCTCCAGGCCAGCCAAAGCTACATGGTAAGACCCCATCTCAAATTTTTTTCCACATTCCCACCACCAAAAATCAATCCATGTAATTATCAGCCTGATCAGTTTTTTTTTAAAAGCATTCAATAAAATTCAACACCATTTCACAGAAGGAAAACCAAAACTCTCAGTAAACTAGGAATACATGTATATTTTTAAAATTTAAGGCATCTACAAAGATATATACAGCTAATATACTTCTGAAATACTGAACACTTTTCCCCCTAAGGTTGCAAAGAAAATTTTCCATCATCGCTTCTATTCAACACCATCCATACAGTTTTGGTCAGCAATAAAAAGGTGCTAAGAATTATTACGACAGGAAGAAGCGAGATATATATAGACACTGCCACCATGAACACAGATGAATTCAAAAGAGCCTGCGAGTGAAAGGAAGCAAGGAATGAGCTTTGAAACATTGCTGGAGGTGAGAGCAATATGTCTGTGCACTCGCAATAAATGGATGGGACTGACATGTAAAATGCAGCACCATTGCTGATAGCATAAAAAGAGATCAAAGACCCAGGAACACAGCTAATGATGGATGTGCATGGTCTCAGACTTGGAAATAGCAGCGTTCTCCCGGGAGAAACTTTAAAAGACCTGAAAATCAGGCTGGAGAGATGGCTCAGTGGTTAAGAGCACAGGCTGCTCTTCCAAAGGACCTGGTTTCAATTTCCAGCACCCATGGCAGTTCACATCTTCTGTAGCTTCAGTCCCAGGGAACCCCATGCCCTCTTCAGGCACTGCATAATATGGTGCACAGACATAGCATGTAGACTTAACATCCATACACAAAAAAATTAAGGTTAAAGTTAAATGAAAGACCGGAAACTTGATAGGGTGTGTTCTTTTGCTATTACAGAAAGCATCATAAACACACTGGTTATTTCCACCTTGACTTATGCAGCCAAGTGAACTTCCAGCTAAGTGCCAGTGGGATCTTGTTGGCAACTGATAATTCCTAGATTGCGGTGGAAATGAGGAGGCCTTTAGTGATGCCAGAATTTGTTGGGCTCTGAAAGCGACCCAAAGAACTTCACGAGCAAGCAGCACACCTAGTGGTGAAGCTACAGCGGCTTTCAATTCTGGTATCGTTTCAATTTGGGAAGGTAGCAGGGCGTGGGGGCAACCTGTTAAAAACTACATTTTCATGAAAGCAGTCTTATGTAACTGTATAATAAAGTAAGTAAATGAAAAAGTTTATGAAAGTCTTTCTAGAGAACCATTGAAGGGGACAGGCCAATGGTGGGACCAAGCTCAGGGCTGGCCAGATACCCCGTTACTGATGAACTGCAGTTGGGGCCTGCCCACAGGAAGTGCATTCACAGAACACCCCTAGGTGTTCATGTAGTAACGGTGAGGAAGGGAGACATTTGGTCCGTGCTTTCTCAGGAAGAATCATTTCTTGAAAGCCACAGTAATTCAGGCAATCACACTGTTACAGCAGTGTCCCCTGCTCAGTGGGAAAAGCAAGTCTTTCAATTAATGGTGCTGGGTCAAAAGTATGTGCATGTAAACAAGTAAACTTTGACTCTGCCTCACCCCCTATGTGAAAATCCTACGCAGATCACTGACAAATATTTTAAAAATCAAGCTTTTATGATAATAACATATGGGAAAATATCTCCATAGTCTTGAGATAGGTTCCAAAATTTTAAAACGGCAAAGAAAAAGCACTGACATAAAATATTGATGAATCAGATTTCATTAAAAGAACTCTCGAAATCTAAAAAAATGGCCTGGGAATAGCTCCGGTGGTAGAGTGCTAACTGAGCATTTGAGGGGCCCAGGCTTGACCTCCAGCAGCAGAGGAGGAGGAGGAAAAAGAGGAAGAAGAAAAACTAACTACACATTAGATTTTTGTTTTTTTGTAACATGTTTATGAAGAATTCCTGTTCAGGGGTATAAAGAACCTGACAAATCAAGAAAAAGATACATATTCCAATTTAAAAAATAGGTGAAAGACAAGTATTTCCCCCAAAGGAACATCAAAGCAACCAACAAACATAAAAAGATACTCAGCATCACTAGTCATTTGAGAGGTGGAAATGGAGACCACGATGCGACGACACTGCATACCCAGCCAGCAGGGCAGCTGACCCACACTCAAGCATCGGCGTTTGGGAGGCTGTGACCGGGAATCACACACGCCAGCTGCGCTGGGAAGTGTCTGCCGTGTCCACGAGTGCTCAAGATAGCTGGAGATGTGTAACAAGCAAGTCCTCTCCTGGGCATGTTCCCCAAGGAAACGGGGTGTGTGCCCACCTAATGGTAAGAGGATGCCCACAGTAGTTCACAGCCCCAAACTAGAAACAACCAGAATGTCTCTCAAAAGTGAAAAGGAAATAAATTGTGGTATGCATGGAGTAAATAAGAGCAGGAGAAAAGATATATGCAGAGGATATTAATGAAGCCACAGACATAACACTGAGTGAAAACTGGGCACAAAGCCATGCTGGTTTTGTACATGCGCTTCAGACTGGGCGAGCGTGGGCTGTTCTTGGAGGAGGTGCTTACTGGGAGGGTCCCACGGGGACACTGGGAAGGTTCTGGATTGAAATGCGAGAACGGGTAAAGAGTGTACATAAAACTTCAAGCTCTGTGCAAGAGGCCTGTACTTCACCTGTCACGGCTATTTTCCTCAACTCGAAATGTAAACAGTTGGCAGACACATCGTGACATAACTGGCTCAGAGGCAGCAGAACACCGGAGATGTGCTCCTCTCCTGCTGGCTTGGCTTTCTGACGAGGTCTTTCCTCTCTGCCTCTGGGAGGGAACCCTGCGGGTGTGGCCCTCGGGACTCCGGAGCCATTCTGGGAACGCAGGAGGAACCAGTCTAACAGGAGAGGCGGGAGCTCTGGTGCCCAAAGAAGACAGAAAGGCCTGAAGCCATGAGACTGTGGATACACCACAGGCTTTCCTGACTTCTGAGTTTCTTAACATATGAGATTAAAAAAATTATCCACTTTTGCTTAGAGTTTGAAAGCATCTTACCTGACAGAGCTGGTTTGGAAGTCACCGAGAAGGTCATTTAGAATGCAGGAGCTCCCAGAATCAGACTTTTATTCTTAACCCAAGAAGCTTGCTCCGAAGTGGAGCAAGCACTGGGGAGCAGGCGACATGGCTCACCTGTGCGGTCAACGTCCTTTTTCATGGGCAGTACAGTGTAATTTGGTTGCTCATCCGGGGTCTCAAACACCCACGTCTGGGGCTGCATATCTCTCTGGGAACTTGGCCCCTCTGTAACCCAGTCCCCTGTGCCATCACGGAGCTGAACCTGTTGTAGGTACGGGATCCGGAAAATCTTGTTTTGGTCCAGGCTCAACTTCTTCAGTCTTCAATTAAGGAAAGTAAATTCAGAACCACAGCAGTGATATCACCTCTAGGGCATTACTGTGCAAGCTGGGGAACACACATGGATTCAGGTTTGACATGAATACCTGTTGTGTATCCTTGAGTTGGGGGGACTTACCTCCTGTGGGGCTCAGCGGCCCTACCTCATAATTGGGATAAAGTTTATTGGTCTTTAAAGCTCTGGTGAAGACTAAATGAGACAATATGTAAACAGTGGGCACAGGGCAGTACCCAGTGAACAGTACCAACTCAGAGGAGGGATCTTTGTCAAATATGCAGAACTTGGCAGCTAAAGTTCTCTGTGGGATTGTGTGTGTGTTCATTGGTGGGGTCTCTTCTTTTCAGGGTCAGGGTTTTATTATCCTGGGCAATCCCACACATGACTAGAAATAACCCTAGTGACCTTGCACTTCTCTGCCAAGCTAAGCTCAGAGAGAGAAATGACTTGGCCAAGGCAGCAGAGACATGGTGGAGCTGGGACTTCGCTCCAGGCTGTGCAGCCTGAACGCAGCACTTGGGGCTGAGGATGGTGCAGGAAGGCCCTGACAGTACCTTCGGAGCCCAGCCAGGCTGGCGAAGCAGTTGGGATTGGACAGCTTGTTGTCATCCAGCATCAAGGTCTCCAGGGCTGGGAACCTCAGGATGTACTTCTTGCTTATCAGTTGTGTCACGGATGCCTCCCTGCGGGCACAGAAATCTTGGGTACTGAGCAAGGGTAGAGAATGAGAGCCATTATCCCCAGGAATAAGGGAAGACGGGGAGCTGAACAGGAGGATTAACCAGCTTTGAAGCTTCCCTAGTGCCCACAAGAGGTCCATATAGAGAGGAACAGCAGGTATAATTCCCACCCACCCCTTCCCCAGATGCCCCTGGTCTACACAGGCATGGAGACAGTTTCCCTGACACTGGGCTGAGGTGGCATAGTAGGCTCACTGGCTGTGCTAACGGTCACCACAGGGTGAACGAAGCAAGACCAGATGAGAGAGAATGCAGCAGATGGCACTGTGCAAGCCTGGTCAAAGGAGACCCCTGGGTATCTTTTGTCACCTACCCTGAGATTGGTAACCATGGCAATGATATGCTCTTGGTTTGGATCATCGTTTTGCCATCTAGGTTTCCTTGAGGAATTCCAAAAACACCCGAGAGTGGGATGGGAGAGGCTGAGGTCCTGATGTACAGAGGTGGCATTTTTAGGTGTGACTGTTAACATGACCTCATGTTTCCAGGTGGAGGAGGCCTAGGCTGCTCGAAAGGCACATGGGCAGATGACTCAGATCAGAGTTTCATTCCTCCCTGCACATTCCATCCACATGAAATATAAACACCCGTGACACAAACCTACATACCATGCATGAGCTATAAGCACACAGGCAAGATGTAAGATGACAACATCTCTCCAAATCCTACTTCATCCCCGCACTGTGATGAAGGCTTCTCCTGTTCTTTGAGGACATCAACGGGAGAGGTACCTGCTTTACAATCAGGGAGCTCAGCAACTTGCTGAAAGATTCATAGCTACCAAGTGGCGGAGCTCAAACTGGAGCTTAGTTTTTGCCACTCCCCAAGGCCAGACCCTTCCCACTACTAGCCTCCTCTTCTGGTCACACTTTTCTGTCTCACGTGGATTACAGAGGGAGGAGATGGAAGACGACATTGCTGCCTGGTCTAGCCAGAGGTTGACAAAGGTAGATGATTTCAAAAGCAAGTCCAAAGTTGGGGTGGATCTGGGAGGAGCTGGAAGAGGGGATGTAGAAGGTCAAAATCTTACGTACAAAATTCTTAGAAAAATGAAGGTACTGGAACATACACCTATGCCTTAAGTCAGGGATGTTTCACAGGCGGATCTGGGGAGGTTGACAGGGATTTCCTTAGCAGATGCTTGTGTTGTCAGCTACTGGAAGAAGAGAGACACCCCCTACCTCTCAAGGCACTTCTTGTCTTATGGAGGAGGCAGGAAACACTGCCCACAACAAGGCAATTGCTCTAACTGAAGCAGGCAGGGAGTGCGCAGGAAAGGCAATGATTAAGTGAATTAACAAAGAACGAGAGGAATTCTGCAGTGCTCTTGACCTCTGTGAAAGGGGAAAGCAATGCGGGGGCGGGGGGGGGGGAGGAATCAACCCTGGACCTGTAGCTCTGGGCAGCCATGCTTCCTACAGCACCCCCCCACACACACACACAGCCTAGCTGTGAAGATACATGTGTAGAGTTAACAGAGAATAGTGGCTGCAAAGCTGAGAGAGAGAGAATTCTGGGATGCTCTCCAGTTCTTGAACCTACAATCTCAACACAGACCTTGTCTATCTTTAAGATAGACAAAATACAGTTACGAGATTCCTGGGTGTTCTTATAATGAATCCTTCTTTTTTGGCTTATTGTAAAACTGACAGACTTCTATGAATGATTACCATCTTCTTAATGAACAAGGGACAGATTCGAAAAGGACATTGGCAGCAGAGGGAATGGGGGTCTTTAGTAACAGAACTTTCTTCGAAAGACAACATTTGCTCAATGAGTTTTGAATACTGCTGTAACAGGGCAGGCAATTACAAAACATCTGAGAGCTCAGAATGTCTAATGCTTTGGCTGTAGAAGACCAGGCCACTGCCTAAAGGACTGCATACAAACATTTCCTAAGGATAAATTTTTCTTTAGTGATAATCCAGGGAGAAAGCTTCCTGGATATGTAAAAGATGTGGAAAGGGCAGACAGGGCTTATGAATGTAGATCATCCAGAGATGTATGAGGTAATTCCTTACAATTGGGAAACAGCCTAAGAGGCTTTGCTCAGGCCCTGCCCAAACACAACATGAGCCATGCATTCCATGTCAGCCAAGGACAGACTCTTCTAGAGAGCAACTAGAAAAATTAATGCTTGACACGACAGAACTGCTCTAAGCCTTGTTCTATCACTTGGATAGAACAAGAGATTCTGAAGATACCAGAAAACAAATATTTTGGGAAACTGCTATAGATTATCAGAGGCCGAAGTTTAAATTACAATTAGATGGACTTGAGATTGAAGGCCTAGTGGATACCAGAGCAGATGTAACAATAACTTCACAAGATTCTTAGAATCCAACTTGGCCACTTCAAAAGATATCTACACAGCTCCTAGGAACTGGGACATTATTTCAAGTCTGCACATCTCTAGAGTTTGGAACATTGTCTCAGGTGAAACAAAGTCTAAAATGGATTAAATGTTTAGGAACAGAAGGTCAGATATAGGAAGATTAAGGCCATAGGTGGCAGATATAGCCATAAATTCATGAGGAAGAGATCTACTGCAACAGTGGAAAACAGATGAGCATTCCTGCAACTTCAGGGACAAGCCATAAAATAAGATGTGCTCCTGATAAAGACAGTTACAGACGTCCAGGCTGTCAATAGGCAGGACACAGCAGAAGTCGGCTCCCCAAATTTATAAGGATGGCCACTCACTGCTGATGAGAGTACCAACTGTCCTACCATTAAGATGGTTAACTAACAAGCCTATTTGGGTAGAGCATTGGCACTTAAGTGAGATAAAGGTACAGGCCCTAGAACAGTTGATCCAAGGGTAGCTGAAGGCTCAACATACAGAAGAGTCCACCAGCCCTTGAAATTCTCCTAACTTGTCGTTAAAAATAAATCTGGAAATTGGAAGCCGTTAACATATCCGAAAGCAATCAAATAATTCAGCCTATGTGTTCCTGACAGCCTTACCCTTTAACTTCTTTGTTACCTCAGGCATGGCCTGTTACGGTGATTGATTTAAAAGATTGATTTTTGTCAATCTTGTTGAGGAACAAGATTGGCAAAAAGTTTGTTTTCACTATGCCCACATTTAAGCATCAAAAGCCAACTCAAAGGTGCCATATATTTTGTAGAACAACCATTAGAAATAATTTGTAAACAGTTTCTTCAACCTTTAATTTATCATTACATGGATGATATCCAATAGATATCTTACTGGCTGACTCCAATAGATACTTTAGGAAAAAACTGTTTGGTGTAAAGAGAATTTTTCCTTGTTGGGAATTACAAGGAAAAATTGCTTGTAATTGCTCCTGAGATAAAAATACAAAGAGAAAATTCTGTTAATTATTTAGGCTATAAGATAGGTGCACAGACAATCCAGCCACAGAAGGTACAGATCAGAAGAGACTGATTACAAACCCTTACAGATTTTCAAAAATTACTGGGAGATATTAATTGGCTACAGCCCACAATGGGATTAACTAGTCAAGAGTTAAGTAATTTATTTCAAACCTTACAAGGTGATTTCAGCTGAGGCTAAGAAAGAATTGGCTCTAGTAGAAAAGAAAATTACAGGATGCAATTGTGGATTGCTTGGATCCAAAGATGGATTTTATTTCAGTTATTTTGCTGTCTACTAATTTTCCCACAGGAATTCTTATGCAGAAAGAAGATAATATCTTAGAATATTATGCTTTTAGCACACAAACAGAGTAAAAAATTAAAAACCTCAGAAAAGTTTTCTGAATTGATTGTGAAAAGAAAAATAAGACTTTGTCAATTATTAGGAAAAGATCCAGCTGAGATTATGGTACCTTATACTAACGTTGAAATTACCTCATTATGGGTAATCAATGGGATTTGGCAAATAACTTAGTATTTTTTTTTAGGAGAAATTAACAACAGATACCTCAAAAGCAAGCAACTTCAGTTTATGAAAAGAACTAATTGTATTCTTTCTTGTATAGTGAGAGGGACATTAATTTCTAAAGCACCTATCTTTTCTACAGATTCCAGTAAATTAGGAAAAGCAGATTATAAGTCAGGAAGTATAAGTAATTCGAAGCCTATATGCTTCTGTTTAAAAGTCAGAACTACATGCTATTCTCATGGTTCTATTAGTGTTTCCAGAATCTCTGAACGTAGTTACTGACTCTCAATAAGCAGAGCTGTTTTGCATATAGAAACTGCTGACCTTATTCCAGATGACTCAGAATTAACTTTTTATTTATACAAATACAAAAGGTAATTCAAATATAGAACTCATATTTGGTCTTATACAGGTTTGCCAGGTCCACTGCTACCAGGAAATGAGGAGATAGATAAATTATTATTAGAAAGTGTATTAGAAGCGTCAAATTTCCATAAAGACATCATGTAAGTAGTAGAAACTTAAAAGCCATAACCATAAGCCAAGGAAATTATTTTGTAAATGCTCAACTTGTTCTTTTATATAATCAAGCTCCATTACCTGCTGGAGGGAACCCCAAGGATACCCATGGAAATGAAATTTGGCAGATGAATGTATTTCATTGTGCAGAGTTTGGAAAATTAAAGTATATCATTATAGTCAAAATTTCAACTGTCTTCTGCTTTGAGTTCTGAAAAAGCTGATTCCATAATTACATACTTATTAAAAGTGATGGCTATCTTAGGGATACCTTTACACATTAAAACTAGCAATGCTCTGGCATATGCATCCAGTAAAATGCAACAATTTTTAAAAATATTATAACATGAAACATGTTATAGGCATACCTTTCAGTCCCACAGGTCAAGCAATTATGGAAAGATCTAACTGTACTTTAAAGGGAATGCTTATAAAACAGATATGAGATCTCCCAGAGATAGATTCATAATGCCTTGTTAACTTTAAAATTTTTAAATATAAATAAGACAGGCATCACAGCTGCTGGAAAACACTGGATTTTAGAAAGAATTGGTAAATTAAATCAGTCTATATACTTTAAGGATGTGTTAACCTCAGAATGGAAATTAGGAAATGTTTTTAGTTCTACAGGTAATGAAAAGTGTGGATTCCTTCAAGGTTACTATAGATTAGATCTGACCACCCATGGAAGACCTCCTGAAAATCTTGGATGCTAACATGGAAGAAGAGTCCCAGAAAAACAACAAACCGGGTGACACAAATGCTCATCTCCACAAGTGGGAGCAGCTCAGAGACTGGCAGAGACATAAGTGTCTCTGTGTAGCCAATAAGTCTTGTTGGCTACAGAGTCCTCATGACTGGCTTCATGCCATCCTTGTACATGGTGTCAATGAATATTTATACTACAGTTTGGTTATGTAGTCCAAACAGACTTATAAAAATTGACAGCTGCCTTTTACCTGCTCAAGCATAGGGCAGAGAATCTTTATTGGCTGGTTTGTGCATATCACACATACCGTGCATGTGCTAATGCGGAAATGCCCCTCCAATGTTACCTTTAAAAGTTAGGCATTTTCAGAGCAAAGGGCCCAGATACCAACTAAGACAGAGCAACTAGTCCCAGATGATCCGGCCTCGCAGACCGCCTCATGTAGCGGAAGTTTTGCTTTCCTTAAAAACTCAGTTATGTTATGTAAATATGTTTTGTTTTAATCCCAGGTGTGGGATATGGGGATGCCTTAGTTTTGCCACAGTTCTTAACTATAATTGCCTCATGCAGGGGAATGGTCTTTGCTAGCTGCAGCTAGTGGAATTCTGAGGACTCAGAGATGGTATAAATACCAGAGCCAGAGAGAGGAAGAGAATGCTTCAAGGAATACTTCAAGATGAGTTAGTTGGAAGAGAAAGAAGGCTGCTGCTGTGTTTGCTGTTTTGCTGGACTGCTGGGTATTCTGAGTACGAAGACTGGAATTGCCCTGAGGAACTAAGTCTAAAGAGGTCTATGATCTCCGTCCCTTCTAACCTTCGTTCTCTCCTACCTAGTTTTGTTTTTTTTTGGGGGGGAGGGGGCTTGATGGAAGGGAGGTAAAGGCATAAGAAACCAAAATAAAATAGACATAAAAAATAGCACCAACAGCCTCAGCTGCTGTTTCCTCAAAACTTGCATCTAGGGCAGCTTCAAAGCAGCTAGCTTCAGGTAGTCCAGCCTCACAGACTGAACCTTCCTATTCCACAGATCCTGGGCGGTGAGTAAAACAGCCAGCTCTCCCAGGACTTGGCCAATTTTCCATTTTACTTAAGGTCTCCAAAAGATGCCTTTGCCCCCAGACAGCAGGAAGCAATCTAAGAAAACAGAGCCTATATTCCCGAGAGGTGGGGTGGTGCGTATTGGTCATTCAGTGCGTTATGGATGTTGGTTGTCATTTTGTGGGGTTGGTTGCAAGTTGTTATTGCCATGGTCAGGGAGAAAACAGGGGAAAGGAGGTTAGATTCAAGGATACCCCCCCTCCTATCTGATGTTAGGGGATAAAAGGGGGAAGAGGGAAGGTAAAGGATGAAAGGACAAAGGATATATTATAGTTCCAGCTTCTGGCAACACCCCCATTATGCTCTGAAGACGATGATGGGCACTGAAGAATCTCTACTTGGAGCTTGCTTCAAATGTGCCAAAGCTGGCCACTGGGCTATAAACTGCCCTTTACCTCAACAGCTGACAGCACGCTGCCAAATGCTGGACAAACAGGACACTGAGAAGCTCATTGCTCCACTTTGCCTAGACAAGGTATGACAGGCCTTCAAAATTCCTGCTTCACAGAAAAGCCTGCAGATATTCTGGGCCTGGTGGCTGAAGATGGATGCCCTACTGACCACAGAGAAACCTTCAGTGACTGTCCAAGTAGCCAGTAAGTCTCTGTCATTTTTATATCTTCAGAAGCTGCTTGCTCTGCACTTCCTGTTTATTCAGGTAAAATTTATCCTTCTCAGATCTCTGATGGGGTTGAAGACTAGACAGTTACAGTCTTACAGTTTTCCTTGTTGTCACATTCAAAGAAGAAAGCTCACAAAATGTATAAAGTTTATAAAGGTTGAAAGGCAAAAACTTATGTTGTGATGAATCTAAGAAAGTGTTTTAGGGTCCAAGAGATATTTTAAGGTTGGTAAATTCAAGTTATAAAGGTTAGAAGAAAAGCATGAATAGTGACAGAATGCTTTAGGTAGGTACAGAATTTTGGGCTCACCAAGATAGGATAAATAATGGAGTACTTTCTCCAACATTGCCAAATACAAACGGACGGAATACTGTGAATGTAACTCTTACCTGATAGTTCCCACAATGTTCTCATTGTATATAGTCTATTGATGTTAGAGATATAAATAAATATAGCCATTTCTTGGTCTAAAAGGGGCAGATGTTGGGGAAACCTTCCTTCTCACTGAGAAGATATATCTTTGTATTTTCAATTGTATTTTCACTGTGTCAACAGAAAGCTAAGGGCTGGTAGGAGTTTGGTACTGTAATTTCTATGGCCCATTACAGGGTTTTCTATTTGTAAATGCTTGTCCTTCCACACCTGCCCAAAAGATAAAGGTTGAGCAGCCCTCAATGCCTTAAGACAACCAAAGAGATGGATTCAGTGTTGGCTTACTGCTGATTGGTTGTAATAAAGAGCTGATGGTCAATATCTGGGGCAGGAAGTAGGAGGGGTGGAACTTCCGGGCAGGGGAGACACTGGATGGATGCAAGCAGAGGCAGGAGAATGGAAGGAGATATGAAAGAAATCAGAGGGGACACTGGAGAGGAGCAGGGAGGTAAAGAGCTAGCCATGAGGTGAGGACACAGGCCGGGAAGTTGGGTTAAGTCAGAAGCAAGCTGAGAGTCTGCCCCAGCAAAAGGCCTAAAGCTTTAAACTGTGTTTAAATCTCGAGAAGGTGGGTCAGTGAGCCCTGAATAGGAAGAGAGACAAGATACACCAGGTGAAAACATAGGAAAGGCTTTTGTTTTGTTTTGCTTTTGTCTATGAAACAGATGTCTTAAAAGAGGGACTAGTGCTGGTGAGATGGCCCAGCAGGTCCAGGCTCCTGCCACCACAGCTGACAGCCTGTGTTTGGTTTCTGGGACCCACCAAGTAGAAGGAGAGAGCCAAGCTCCACAGGTTATTTTCCGACCTCCACACATGTCCATGCCCGTAATAAGTCAGTCTATAGAACCCCACAATTATAAATGAATTGGGTGGGGGTCATGGGAGAAGCCAACCACATCTGCAGCTCTCCTGCAGAGCTCTCCCCACTGTCTTGCCAGATGAAATCTCCGAAGTGGCAGGTTACCAGGCGTGGGGAAGCTGAAGGTCCCAGCTCCTCATGCTAGAGATGGCATTTTCATTGCCCCTTGCCTATGAAAATGGATGACTAGCTTTTAAAATGGGGTAGGTAAATGTCATTTTAGAAGCTGAGTACACACACACACTGAGTGGTTGGACTTGGCCATAGGGATTCATGCTTCTGTAGCAGAAGTGGGGGGTGAGCACAGGGAGCCCAGAGCTCTAGCTCAGGAAGCACACCTGCTGTGTTTGCCCTTGACTTCTGGTGCCAGGCCACTCTGGGCCCAGATCCTCCTGTCATACAGTAAAAGGTAATTTCTCTTTTTACTTTATGCCAGGGGAGCCCCACAGCTCTCAAAGCACAGTGATTTCAGCTGACCTCCTGGTGCAGAAAGGATCACATTTATTCTGCACTTCTTATATACAAGGCAATGAGTTTCTTTTTGGTCCTGAAATATCCCCCCAGAGATCATGTGCTAAATGCTTGGTGCTAGCTGATGGCATTATGGAACATTCATAGAAACTCCAGGATGTAAAACCTTATGCAAACAGTGGTTCACTACTAAAAACAGGGTATAACTTATCCCCATTCCCTTCCCCATGTTCTCTCTCTGCTTCTCAACCACTCTGCCTGTGTTCTAAGACACCCTCCACCAAGATGGTCTGCCTGTCCACAGCTGGAGACAAGGGAGAGACCGTGACCATGGATTAAGCCTCTGAAAGTGTGAGCCAAAATAAACCCTTCTTTCTTGTACATTGTTTCTTTCCGGTAGTTTGTCATCATGACACAAAGCTAACCAACACAGGAGGAAGCAGGGGAGGAACTTGCTTTACTTTATGCAACAAGACTTCCCACTGAAAATATCTAGAGTGGTGAATAATGAGCAAAAAGAAAAAAGACACATCATTTTTAAACCAGCAAGAGATGTGGAGGCTACAAAGAAACAGTATACAGAATCTAAATCCCAAAGAGGGAACTGGAGCTAGGAAGATGGGCAGCCTCAAGGGCACTGGCTGATCCTGTTGGAATTGAATTATGGCTTAACAGTCCGGAGAATCAAAGCCAAGAGCGTGCTGATAGTAGGGCAGCCAGTGAGAACCAAAGATGCTAAAGGGATGCCCACCCTCAGGAGGGCGTGAGCCAGACAAAGCCCCCTCTCATCCTACAACCAGGAAAGCCATCTTGGAGTGAACAGGGATGGAGAGTTAACACTGTACCTCAAATCCGTGTCATCAGAACAGTCAGAAAACAGCCACTGTGAGTGTCCCTGGGCATTGGCCAAATAAATGGAAAGGTTTATGGTTTTGCAGAAAAGTGACATGAGTCAACTTCCTCTCGCATAGTAGAGAGAATCCAAGCAAAACATATATTTTAAAACAATCTCCTTTAGGTGGCCCCCAAACTAATAAGCTTTGAGGAATTATGGGGCTGAGTTTTAGGAGGTGACCCTGAGGCTGCTTTTGCAAGGGCTGTCTGCCCACTACAGGAGTGAAAGGCAGGCTGGGAAGTTAAGACTCTTGTTGATAGTGCCAGTGGAGGGTCTTAAACCTTAGGTCCACAGTGTGCCACAAGATAGAAGCCCTATAAAAATGCCCAGGGTGCTGGATAATTAAATCCTAACAGGCAGTGTGTGCTAGAAATAATTTCAGGTAACTTCAGTTACTATAATCGAATTAGGAAGGTTTAGAATTCATGTAAGATAACCAGAGACTCTCAAACTGACAAGAAAATAAGTGACTTAAGTTGTTCAAAGGGAGAGTTGGGACATCTCACTGGATTCTGTATTTGCATTTAAATTAGACACAATTGGGCTTAAATGAACTAGAAATGCAAGTTCTTGCCTCATATTAGCTAATTCTGATCACCCACTATGACTGTAGCTACCACGCTGAACCACGCCCACATAGAACATTCCCCACACTGCAAGGAAAAGCACCAAACAGTGTTAAGCTAGACTTACACAAAGCATCAGACAATACCTGCAGTCGCTGAGGGTGTGAAAGGCACAGGGGGCCGCCATTCAGTGTGGAGATCACGGAGGTCAGAGGAAGACTAGAGATTGAGCCCACTTGGGTTTCCCCACAGTTGGAATTAGACACACCAAGTGCCTGACAGAACGACCACACGGTTTACTCGGTAACCGACTGGTGGGCTGTTACTGTGGAAAATGCCACGCTGCAGATCTAGGAAATTTTCTTCCCTAACTGAAAATAACCATTGCGATCCCGAGGTCAGCGCAGAGAGCACTGCCAGTGTGGAAGGGTAGGAACATGGAGGCCACTGAAGCCTATGACATTCCTACAAAGTGCCCCTTGTTCGCAGGTCTTGAAAAATGACTGTAGATTATTCAGTCTTAACACCCTGCCGACCCCAAGTCCAGCTGCTGCTGAGGATGTGAAATCTTCCTGCGGTAAATCAACAGAACTTGTGCACTTGAAGTCTGCGGACTTTATCAGTTAACAAGGACTTCCAGATGTGTCTTGATCTGACAGGGACAACAGTGTTCTCCTGTGCCCTCTTCTTCAGAGCTATATTAACTTCAAGCCCAATCATAATCAATCCACAAGGTTTTTCATTGTGTCCTACAGAAAACATCATGCTAACTGGACTTGGTGACAAGAGACATCACCCCTTACCCACTGCCATGGTTTAGTAAGATATGAATGTGCCACAGGCTAGAGGTAAACCACACAAGCATTCTGGGGACTGCAACCTTGCTTAATTTTCTTGGCATCTGGATATCTGGAGCATGTTGAGCTGTATCTCCTGTACTTTGTACCACCTGTTGCTAAGAAAAACTTCATTGGTCTTTTTTTGGGTTTCAGAAATGACAAGTAAAGCGTTTGTGCCATTCAAACCATTGACTCATAATTATTTCCTGACAGCAACAGTTCTCGAGACAAGGTTCTGCAGCAGGTGGAGGGTGCAGGAGGAGCTTCTCTTTTGCTGGGCTCACTCAGCATGCCCACCGGGTGCTAAAGGTCCATAGCAACAGATGTGTCGCACAGGCAGGGTTGCCATGCATCCTGCTTTTCAAGGGAAGCCTGTGTTCCTCCGTTTCCTCAAATAATGGCTGTTCTTTTGTTCTCCCTCAAATATGTTCAAGGTTTGATGATGAATGACAAGGCCGTGCTATAAATAGAGCCCTCTGTAGGTAGAAATAGTGGAAATCATTAAGAGCAAAGTAATGCCCTTGTTCTGATCACTGTTTTCCTTTTGAAAATCAGTTTGGGCTCACTACTGTGTGTTGGCGGAGACTGAGCTCCTAAACACAGGACACAAAATGGCCATGTGACATGAGTCACTTATCATGGATGAGATGTCCCGCAGAATTGCCTCCTCGAGTAACAGATGAGGCAATAGTGAATTTTAAAATAGTGAATTTTTCTTTTTCCTTTTTGGTTTTTCAAGTTTCACTGTGTAGCCCTGGCTGTCCTGGAATTTACTCTGTAGACCAGGCTGGCCTTGAACTTACAGAGATGTGCCTGCCTCTGCCTCTTAAAGGTGTGCACCACCACACATTTAAAATGTATGTATTTTGGAGTGCTGTGTGATGCTTTAACAATACATACCTTGTATCATGTTTAACCAGAACAAGCACATCAATTTTCTCTACCATCTGTCATGTTATGATAAAATATTCCAAATATTTTTTCTAAATATTTTTCTTCTCCTAAAACAGAGTACATACTTGTTATCTGTAATATAATTTATCCTAGTGGGCAGTAGATTATGAAAACTCAGTTATCCTATATACCCATAGCTTAATGCTTGAGTCGCTTCTGGTCCTCCTCTCCCAACTTCCCCAGCCTCTATTTTATTCTACTCTCAGCTTCTATGAGACAAACCTTTAAAAATTCTGTGTATAGGGGGGGTTATAGTGTATGTGTATATATACACATATCTGTGCAACTATGTGCATCTCTGTGTGTGCACGCATGTGTGTGTTTGTGTGTGTGTGCATGCCAGAGGTCAATGTCAGGGTCTTTCTTTATCACTCTCTACTTTTTTGTTTTTTTGAGACAGTCTCTCTCACTGAACCTGGAGGTCACTGTTTTGGGCAGGCTGGCTAGCCAGTGAGTCCCTAGAAGCCATTTGACTCTATCCCTGCCCTAAAGTTGGAGCTATAGGTGGGTGCACAAACGTGTCCTGACTTTACCCACTGAGCCATTCCCTGCCCCCTTTCTGAGACAGGATCTCGTGTGTCCTTGTGTATCCTATGCTAGGACTGCAGGCCTGTGCCACCACACCTAGTTCATGCAGTGCTGGGGGCTGAACCCACGCCTCTACATACCAGGCATGTACTTTACCAGCTGAGCTAAATTCCCAGCAAGGATCAGCTGCTCTAGATTCCCTGTATGAGTGAGATCTTGCACGGTTTGTCTTTCTGTGTCTGGAGAAAGCATCATTTAAGGTCAGTTTCCAGAAAGTTTGGAACACATGGCTTAGATTCCCATGGTGCCTTTTCCAGCAGCACCACTGTCTCTCCATGCCCACAATGAAAGCCTCGGGACCAGCTAGCCTGGGAAGATGCCTCTGCTGCACTCACAAAACTATTTTGTGTGATATGCCAACATCAGTAAAAAACGAGCTGTCATGATGTGGCTCTGCACAGCAGTGAGCTTAGAGGGATGCACCTGACTATCCGTTTGCTTGCTTGGAGAGTCAGATCTTTCGAGGCCATTGGGTGAATAATAAAAGCTTGTTTAAAAAAAAGAATGGAGAATTGCTAGCAGGGTGGTTCGGGTGATCTCTGAATGAACTTTCAGAACGGGTGGAGGGTGTGAAGGCTGTTCCTGTCCTCAGTAGATGTGCACACTGCAGAGATGTCAGATGGACAAGGTGACCTAATTCCATGAATGTCAGGCAGCCAACTGGCCTCACAGCAGGGAGGAGGACTATGCACTTCCCCTCGTCAAAGCACAGCTGTGCATCGTCTGCCAACAGCACAGGTCACTGCTGTGCCCCAAAGGACACTCTTTGCGACAGAAGCTGCTATACATCCATCCTTCAAAAAGAAGTTGGTTTCTGGTAACGTGATTCTACGCAGTTTGAGACAGAGTCGCTTCTCTGCCGCAGTGTTCTACAGCCGGAACTGCAATATTATTGCAGTAATACTGTGTTGACTGTGTACTGACCTAAATGCAATCTTTGTTTCTGCTTATAGCTTTGGGTCACTGTCTAGGGTTCTGTCATCCCTGTCTCAGTCCTAACACTTTCTGTACAGCAAGTCTAGAGGTGATAAGTTCATTAAGTGAACTAAGCTAAACTTTTGCTTATCTTGAAATGTCTTAATTTCTGCCTTACCACAGAAAGACAATTTGATTTTATTTTTAATTGTGTGTGTGTGTGTGCACATACAAATGTAAGTGTACATGAGTGCAGGTACCCTGGGGGGCCAAAAAGTATTGAATTTCCTGGAGCTGGAGTCCTAGGCTGTTGTAAGCTTCTGGATATAGGTGCTAGGAACCCAAGTTGGGTCCTCTGGAAGAGCAGTCTGCGCTCAGCCTTCTCTCCACCCCCTGAAGGACAGGTTTGCTGGACACAGGACTCTTGGTTGGCGGGTTTTTTTTTCTTTAGCACTCTGAATATGTCAGACTTCTGCCTTCTGGCTGCTAAGTTGATGTGAATTTGTTGATAATCTTACTGAGACTCCCTTATGTGCAAGGAGTCATTTCCCTTGTAGTGGCTTCACATTGCTCATCATCTTTGACATTGATTGTATTGTGTCTGCATGTGTGCATGAAGTCCATTTAGCTTCATGGATGTTTATAGTCACAGAAACTTGGGAGGTTTGGGGTCACTTTTTCTTCAAATAATCTCTCTCCCTCCTTCCCGGCCTCTTTTCTTCCTTCCCTTCCCCTTTCCCCCTCTTCTTCCCTCTTCCTTCTTTTCTCCCCTTCCCTCTCCCCCAGCTTGCCCCTCTTCTCTCCCAGGGCTTCCACAGTACATACATTGATTGGCTTGTCTTCAGGTCCCTCTGGCTTTATAGAAGTCAGTCCTTTTATTTCTCAGACTTGGAAACTCTAATTGTCCTACCTTTAAGGCCACCAATTCTTTTTTTCCCCCTGCCTGCTCTATTCTGCTTTGGAATTTCTCCAATGACCTTTTAACTTCAATAACTTTTAACTGTATAGAATTTTTGTTTTCTTTTCAGGTTCTCTCTTCATTATTTACATTTTCTTTTTCTTGACTTTGTCCTTGTCTTCTGTTAGTTCTTTTGGCACCTTTACCACCATTGAGTTTTTTATTCTTTAGAAGATCTTCCTTCTTATTTTTCTGAGAGAGATTTCTGTGTGTCCACATGTTCTACAGCTTGGGGTTTTTAGTGGTAAAATGAACGTTGGGACCTGCTAGTGATAGCTTTGGAGGTTAGACTGTTCTCACTGAGGTTTGATGGGTTTGTTTTGTTTTTATAATTTGATAGGCTGTCTTCATGGCAAGGATCATTCTGAAGTATAAATGTAAGGTCTTCTCAGGTCTTTTCTGACCCTGTGTCTTTCTCTGGACATTTATGGGGAGTTACTAATTTCTTCCACATTACAATTGCTTTTGAATGTCCTAAACTTTGTCTGGCTTTCCCAAAGGGGTAAAGACTATTGGAGGGATGAAGAATGAAAACACTATCAGTTTTCAAGTTTCTCTAACTGAAGATGGGCTTGAAACTGTGTGGCACAGGGAGGAAGCTGGGCCACAGTGGATGACTAACTACCTCTCCGTGCTTCAGGGTCACAGAACAGATCCCCAACACTTGGAGAGTAGGGGCCTTTCTGCCCACTCTGGCAACTGCGAGCTTTTCCCAGTTATACTCCAAAAGCCTATCTGTGACTATTACCATGAGACTGGGATAGCAGGATGGGGCCAGCTACTGGGAAAAGAGCTGATAAAGTGAAATTATCAGCAGTTTTGTGACTAGGCCTTCTTCCTCTGGAAGATATGTCTCCAGCAAGTTCCAGAGTCCCCCAGTGGTCTCCTGAGACAGATTCTGCCAATGCGCTTGCCGCTGAGTAAGGAGACAGATTTGAGGTGCTTCCTGTCTTGCCATATGCCCCCATCCTCTGGTGAAATAGCCTTTATGATTCAATTACCAGACCAGGTATGCAGAGTTGGGGAAATTGGGACACTGACTTACAGTGGAAACATCGCAAAAATTGGCAATCAATACGATGCTGGCTTTCTTGTTAGCATTCTCATTGAATACCTAGAGATCAGTGGAGGGAGGTGGAAGCATGCTCTCACAGTAATATCTGGTAGTGGAATAATAAGAGCATTTCTGTTTCTCATTTTTCTAGCTTCAGGGTGTGTGTGGGGGGTGTACACATGTCACAGCATGTGTGTGGAGTAAGAGGACAACTTTGTGGAGTTGGTTCTCTTCCTCCACCTTTACTTGGCTTCCAGGGATTGAACTCACGTCATTAGGCTGGTGTGGCAAGTACTTTAAACAGTGAGCCATCTTGCTGGCCCCTTCTGATTTAGAGGTCTGTCTTCTCAAGAGAGGCACTCCCTGGGGGTCACAAGAACAGTCTCACTGAACTAGAAGCTAATGTTACGAGTCACTCGGTGTCTAGTTTCTTTGGACCGTGAGGCAAGTAAAAATGGAGCCTGCTTTTGATGATATGAGCAATTATCAAATGTAAATATATTTTCATTTCTCCAAGACCCAAAAGAGTATCTTTGGATTTATGCAATTATTGATCTCCTCTTAGAGAGTCTACGACATTTAGCAAAAGTTACTGAAAAAAATCATAGTAACCCTTAAAAGCTACACATGTAGTGCTCCGACTCTTCAGGAGTGAAGGTTGAACTCCAACTAGCTGAGGTTGCTGGCTGACAGTAACAGAACTTTAAAATGGATGATGGGAAATTTATAAATATCTATGACCTCCTGACCAAGTAAGGAAAGGTGACTGTAAAATTGTAAATATTTTCTTTCTTGTTTTATATGTACATATGAGTGTGGACATATAAATTGCTAGGTGATCACTGGCTTTGTAACTTAGATTTCAGGTTATGAAACATCTGTATGTATGGCTCTTCCTTCCTTCCTTCCATCCTTTCTTCCTTCCTTCCTTCTTCCTTCCTTCCTTCCTTCCTTCCTTCCTTCCCTTTCTCTTTCTCTCTTCCTCTTTTTCTTCCTCTTTCTTTCTTCCTTCCTTCCCTTTCTCTTTCTCTCTTCTTCTCTTTCTTCCTCTTTCTTTCTTTCTTCCTTCCTTCCCTTTCTTTCTCTCTTCCTCTTTTTCTTCCTCTTTCTTTCTTCCTTCCTTCCCTTTCTCTTTCTCTCTTCTTCTCTTTCTTCCTCTTTCTTTCTTCCTTCCTTCCTTCCTTCCTTCCTTCCTCTCTCTCTCTCTCTCTCTCTTTGTTTTTTTTTTGAGGCAGAGTCTCACTTTGAGTGTGTAACTCAGCCCACTGAGTTCATGGTATAACTCAGGCTACTCTCAACCCTCCTCTGCCTTTGTCTTTGAAGTGATGGGATTACAGGCAATTGCCACCGTGCCTGGCTCCTAAATTTCTTTGGAGATAAAGTCATTCAGAGATAGCCACAGTAGCTGATAAAACTGCACCTCAGCTCACTTTGTGGAGGAGGGTGAGTGCCTTCAATATAAGTGACATGAAACCTGCGGTGGTTGTTACTGTTGTATGGAAATAAGACATGGAGAAGAGAGAAGTTAGGACTCCAAGGAGTGGCGTCATCTGCCTCCACGCTGTCAGCCTTCACTCTTTCCCTCTGTGCTCAGCACTGTATAGTAGGGGGTGGAGACAACCACTTAACTATACCTGCTAGACCACCTTTTTAAACTGGCTTCCAGCAAGGTGCTATCGATGAAAGGGACTGGTAAGACCCTGCTGAGCATAGTAGATCGGGGGGCAGATCTCCTGTGGCTTGTGACAGCAGCAGCAAAGGACAATGACACTGGCAACTGTGTTGACAAAGGCCGAGGCAGGTGGATTAGAGCATTAGTGCAATGACCTCTCTAAAAGCCCGGTGGCAGATGCAGACTCCTGCCTCCAGTCCACCAGAGTTAGCTTCCAATAGCTGAGCACCGGCCCTCCTTCCTTCTGCTCTTCCATGCCCCCCTCTCCATTTGACCCAGCAGTGTTCTAAGATTCCTGTAACCAATTCTCTCTACCTATCATTGTTAATTCTGGAGGTGGAGTAAATTCTGGTGTTAATTCTGGAGGTTGACTATGAGTTTTAAAAGAGCCCTTATCTCTAGAGGGACATATTGAATATTTATAGCTGATATATGAATCTGATTCATTTGTGAGTAGAGTCATTTATAGCTGGGTCCATTTTTCCTAAGAATAATCTGTACTTGGGTATGATAGGGGTATATCTGTAATGGTTTGGCTACGACCTCACAACCGTCACATTCTAACTCCTGGGAGGTAGGAACATGGGAACTCACTTTACCATTTATTCTCCTCGCATTAGTCAGTCTGACCACTGCTGTGACAAGCACCCATCAGAAGCAACTTGCAGGGAAGAATCATTTCTTTTGGCCAGTCCTCGAATCTCTTGATCCTGGGCCTGCTAAGGGGGGCCTGTACAGATATTACCAACCTCATGGAGGGCAGGAATCGGAGACAAGAATTGGAGAAGTACAAGATATCCCAAGGACATTTCCCAGTAAGTGACTTCCTGCAGAACAGTGCTGCCAGCTGGGGAACTATCCTTTACTATATGAGCCATCTGAGGAGATATTACATGCTCAAACCATAACTTTACTTTTACACACTTCTGAAATTTTCCATAATAAAATACCGATGATCTCTCTCTACTCAGAGCAAGCAAATCCTCTCTAGTCACAATACTTTTTTGAGAGTCTGACTGAGACATGTCTCATCAGCACAAAGGCAAACAAAGCTATGTTCAGGGGTCTAAGAGCACACAACAGGCACAGTGATAGAAGGATACATATGGGGCTAGAACCTTGACAAATCCTGTCCCCACTGTGCCCCTACACAAATCCAGAAGATTAGTTTTTAGGACTTTTCAGATTTATAAACCCTTTCCTTTTTAAAAAAATATTTTTTAAAGTGTCTGCATGTGTGTCTGTCCATCACATGTATGCAGTACTCAAGGAGGCCAGAAGAGGGCACTGGATCCTGTGGAACTAGAGTTACACATGATTGTTAGCTGCCATGTGGATGCTGAGAACTAAAGCTCTGACCTTTTTGTAAGAGCAACAAGGTGCTTTGAACTGCTGAACCAACTCTCTAGTCTTCTTCTTTTTTATAGGAAATAAGGTCTCATTATTTAACCCAGGTTGACCTTGAACTCCCATGATCCTCTAGCCTAAGCCTCTCACAGATTGGGATGATAGACACATGCCACCATGAATGCTTCTTAAATGCCCTTTTTGTCTAAGTTAGTTTGAACTAGACTTTCAAAAACACAGCTTGGAAACAAAATAATCCTATCTAAAGAAACCCTAAATCCAACAATCACTATTATCCCAACCCTTTGGAGCAACTAACTGCTATCATCATCATTGTCTTTGCCACCATATCTTTCCTCCTGGCAATGAGCACCATCATGAGGCTGTCACTGTCAGCATCTCTATTGGTCAACATCGACGTTATATGAAAAGCACCAGGTCCTTGTCTAGTTGCTGCCAGTCAGAGATGAGTAGCTTTGAGAGTGCTCCTGCCCCACATGGAGAGGCCTAATGTGCCTGCCATCTATCCACCTTCTATAAGGGTACATGTTAGGTACCCATGTCTCAACAGACTAGCCAAGTATTAGATCAACCGGGAAAACATCCAGTTCACCTGATGGTTAGAGAAGACAGCAAGTGGGATAGGAGCTGAGCCTTGGAGTATGAGCAATCTATGTGAAAAGCCATGCTGATGACTCTAAGTTCTGCCTCTAGAGTAAACAAAGAAAAAGCTTGATTTGAATATTGGCTCTATAAGAAACTAGTTTTGTAAATTTGGGGAAGTTATTTAACTTGTCTCTGCCTCAACTTCCTCATCTGAAGAATGGGATGATGCTCACCTATCTCATAGAAGTGTCAGGAGGGTGAAAGTGTGGAGAATATTGTCTGGCACACAGTAAATACTATTTATGTGTTATAATTCAGAAAAGAAAGTCAGGATGTTCTGGCAGTAGAAATGGCCTCAACAAAGGTGCAGAATGGAACTGTGCAAAGCTTATTTAGAGAGCAGCAAGTAGACTTAAGGACCTGGAAGAGAGGGCTTATTAAGGGGAGCAGCTAGCCAGAGCAACACCCAAAGCCTACAAAGGATCAGAGGCAGGGAAAGCAGCTTTGCAAGTGTGTGTGTTTGTATATAGGAACACAAGTGCTTGTGTGTATGCACACACATGCATATGTATGCACATGTATATTCGTGTTCACTGTGTGTAGATGTGTGCATATACATAAGCATATGTTTTGAGAAGGTCTTACTATGCAGCCTTGGCTAGCTAGAACTTGCTATGTAGACCAGGATGGCTAGAATGCAGAAAGATTGACCTGCTTCAACCTACTGAATGCTGAGTTTTGGCCTGCCCCATCATGCCCGGCTCCAATCTCTCAGTAGCACACAGGATACATTGGAGGCACTTCCTGGAAGGATAAATAGGCAGCATTTTCACCTTGGGTACTCAAAACCTGTCTTAACAGAACTTCCAAGAAGAGCTGCTCTGAAGTATTCCTTTGGTGTCAGGCCCCAGACAAAGGCTCCTGAGAGGACACACAGGATAAACTCAAGGATGTAAAACTTACTGTTCTATGACAGCCATGTGGGGTGGCAGGGAGGTGAGCCCATTTCCTGTGAGGAGCAGCACGCGGAGATGCGGCAGAATCCCCAGATCACAGATGGCCTCCTCAGTCAGGCTGTTGAAGGAAAGGTCCAAGAACTACCATGCAAGAAAACAAAACAAAAGATGGGATAAACAGAAGCATAAACATGTGACAAGGAGGCTTAAACATGAGGTGGGAGCTGGCTATGCTCCCCTCCTCTGCTGCCAGGAACCCATCACCCACAGGATAAAATCTCTTGGTTTAACATTCACCGCCTGTTGGAGTCAGGTTCATCCCTCTTTCAGTTTTAGCTGCCACTGCACATCCTTGTTTCAGGCTCCTCCCTGCTCCTTGCCTGTCATCCTTCCTATGTTTCCACTAAAAGAATGCCCTTCTCTGGGCATCCCGGTCCCAGAGGGCCATCTCAGAGCTGCTTCCTCACAAAATACTTCCCAAACCTCAGCCAGATGGACTGTCTCCCAATCCTGACTGTCCGTTTTATCCAAACTACTCCTGTTGTTGAAATCTTCGGGTCTTAAGAGAGCTAGAGATGTGCCTTGTACTATGTCTGGTACATAGTGAAGGACTGGATCATATGCCTTTGAGGTCAGGGGCCATGTCACCACTGCACCGGAGCCTTATAACTGAGCGTAAGCCCTGGCACAATGCAGACCTACATGAAAGTGAACGAAAATGAACTAGCTTAAAAGGACAATGAGTCCAAGTGGTCACTCCACCATCAGCTGTCCTCTTTTTCCTCCTCTTCCTCCTTCTTCTTCTTCTTGTCCTTGTTCTTGTTGCTGTTCTTCTTGTTGTTGTCGTTGTTCTTCTTCTTTCACCATTAATCATCATCACCCCCCCCCAAACTGAAGGCTTATCTTGTCCTTGCCCTGTCAGAGCGCCCACTTTTCTTGAGCTGCAAGCTATCTATATCTGTCTATTAAGAAGTGGTCTGCTGGGATCTCAGCCTTTATCAGAGAGGCTTCTTTTGTAGTGGATAGTGGCTAATACAGAGAGAGACTCACAACATGATCCAAGTGCAGAGAGTAAGTGGCTGTGGAGTGCTTGGCCTTAAATGGGACAGCCATATCTCCCCCTTCAAGGCTCGGGATATCACAGAAGAGGAGATGGAAGGGTTTTAAGAAACAAAAGTTGGGAGGAATGCTGTAGAACTTCCTGCTGGGTATGACATGGATAGCACACTCATGACCTGACTGCAGTAGTGGTCACCTGCACAAGACTGGGCCCATCAACCATTTATCATAGAAGACACAAGAACAAGAAGAAAGGGCTCACGGGGCCCACCTCTCTCTGAAAGGCTACTGGTTGCTAAGAGTGGCAAAGGAGGGGGTCACCTTCCTTCAGTGGTGACAGGCTGTTCAGTTCTAGTAAATAACCTCCTACCTATGCTCATGTAGGCAACCCCCCCACATCATTTAAGTAGGAGGGGGACTTGGCAAGAAGGGTTTCAGCAGGAAAAGAAGGGGGATGAAACAGGTTACTCAGGGTAGAAAGGATTAAAATTCTCTCTATGCATATGTGAAACTGTCAAAGGATAATAAGTAAAAAAAAAAAGTTATATTGCTGCGATAGATGTCTAGACACACACCACAAGCCAAAAAGGCAGTAACAGTCAAATCTGCAAGAATATCAGGACAGGCTTCGCACAGAGGCAGTGTCTGAGCCATCATCAGACCAAACAGTTAAAGGCATAGAGAACTGATGTGAGAGAGGCATGAGACAGGAAGCAGGAAGCAGCCATGTTGCTTGTTCTAAGAACCGCAAAGGCTTTGGTTACCAGTGAAATTTGTAGTGTGGGAGAGTTTGATGAGACTGGCCAGGATGTGAAAGGTCCTAAGTATCAGCAGGAGAGACAGGGTTTAAGGTGCACAGAACAATGCCATCTCACTTGGCTGGAGCAAGAGGAGCAGCAGGGCTTGGGAAAAAGCACAGGTGAAGATGGGAAAATCCTTGTCTCTCATACTTGTGTGTGGACTGCCAAGGCCTGTAGATTTTACCTGCCTCAGTGTCTCATGTTCCTTCTAACCCATTCCTCACACAGCAGCCAGAACACGTTTTCTAAAACACAGCTCTGACCACAGCATGCTCCAGTTTAAAACTCTGTGATCTCTATTCCGTAAAAGAGTTTCTACCCTTAGCAACAGGTTTCAGGAACCCCGAGGTCTGCCCTAACCCACCTCTGCAGGCTCACCCAGCACTTCCCCCACCCGCTCTCACTTTCCACCCAGCACTTCCCACCACCCGCTCTCACTCCCCATCCAGCCACTCTGAGAAGATTCACTGGCATTCACGCTCAGGAGCCAGCAGGCTGAGTCCAGCCTGATGCTCTTTTATGCTAATGAGCTAAGAATGAGCCTTACACTTAAAAATAAAAACATGAGGCCAGGATAGGTGGTACATGTCTTCAATCCTAGCACTTGGGAGACAAGAGCAGGCAGATCTCTGTGAGTCAAAGCCAGCCTGGTCTACAGAGTGAATTCCGGGACAGCCAGAGCTAAACAGAGAAAGTCTGTCTCAAAAAAGGAAAAAAAAATGTGTGCTCCATTTGGCAATTATGAGAAGTTCGCATTTCAACATGCTTGTTTGCCTCCATGCTGTCTATAGTTCTCTCCTCCCACAGAGGTATGGATGATAAGTTATGACAGTCACAACTACTTATGAGCATACGGACCTAAAGTTTAACACAATTTCTTGTCTCTTACAGAAAAAAAACATCTGTGAACCACAATTCTAGCTGCTTTGGATATTTAATGTTGGATCCAAATTTGCTTTTATGAGGGGTAGCTCAAAGAAATATACAGTTGTAGAATCATAAAATTTTAGAGCTAGCCTAGATTTTACAAAGGGGGAAACTTTATCCTCAAGGTAAAGTTATTTGGGCAAGACAAAGTGCTGTCAGGACAAAGACTAGACATAAAGCCTTCCAGCTGGGGAAGGATCCTTCTGGCTAGTTTTCAGATTCGTAAACAGAGGATCAAATCACAGCAAAGGTAAGTTTTCCAAAATCGACTATGGAGGAATTCTACTCTGGGCTGCTCCCCTTGGGGCAGGCTCTCTGACAAACAAGGACAGTCGATCGCTAGCCTGGCCGCTGTATCTGCTGAGTCACACTGAGTTTCATCACATATCCAAGCATTCACCACTGTGAGATGCAAACTCAGGCTATTTGACATGTTTATCTTTTTCCTGAGGAGCCCTTGCAATCACAGAGAGAAGAGAACAAATGACTAATCCAGAGGTTTCCGTTTCCCATTTATATTCTGCATCCTAAAATGAGTTTCTTTTTCTTTGTAGACAAATTCCTTTGGATAAGGCTGGGTCTGTAGGATAAATAATCATCAGATGCAATCAAATTACAAAGTGGGGATGTCCAAGGTCAATCATGATCGACATTAGATCCTAAGCTAATCGTAATTACTCAGAGAGTCAATGTGATCATATCCCTCTGGATGGCCACTGGTACTTGTGGCATCTTTGGGATAGCAGGAATCTGAAAGGAGGAAGACAAGATTCATGGCACAACATGTAACTCTGGGGTGTTGAGTGACTGTTCTCTGAAAAAGTCGAAGCACAATGGAAGTCCATGCAAAGCACCTGGGCCAGGGAGGCAGAGAAATGGCTCCTTGGATCTCTAGTACCCAGGATTTACCTCACAATGGTAAATCTCTGTCATGACACCAAAATATAACACAGAAAGATGCTTTAACTTAGCTCCAAGCTCATTAGTTACTTCCTTTGGATTTTATTGGACTATGAGAGTTTGCCTACGGAATAACTCCAAGGACCAGCTCATGTCCAGGGTCAGAGCAAACTGCTGCCAATTCTCAATATGACTTGAAACCAGGGGGGAAAAGTCAGCATTGCATTCAGCACAGGATGTTTTCAGCATGTGAGGTGGACACGCCCACCATCTTGGGAAAATGCCCATTCCAATATGTCAAAGTATTTCTAAACTCTGGCATACGAAGGCTCTCAACTCTTTGAAAAGGTCATTTTCTTGAAGACAAGGTAAGTGAGGCACACATGAAGCCTGGCTGACCTTTGATGTTTGCAGATTGAATCTACCAAAGCTAACAGCAATAGACATGCTGCGGAAGTATGAAGGGAAATGCTTTACTATAAGGCTGACACAGGGAAGGGTCAGACACCACTCAGGGAGAGAGTGAGCCTGGCCAGGTGGCTGGGCCCCACTTCTGGCGCTGTTCTCCAAACCATGTGTGCAGTGATTCTTGGATAGGGACAAAAACCTTCACTCCCTCGATTCTTTATCAAAGTCAAAGGAGGTAATAAAGTATGAGGCTATGCAGACCAAATGTCCTATATTTTCTATCCCAAGGTTCTGAGAACAGGAATGTGCGAGCACCTAGAATGTACGCTGAGTTTACAGGGGCCTATTTCGTCCATCTTCATCTCTGGGTCAATGGACGAGGGAAGCCTGTACTAACCCAGGCCGGTGGAACCAGCCTAGTTTACTGAGGTCAGGGTGTGTGTCTTTGGTATCGGCCACAAGGTCTCTAGCTCACTGTATTAGGCTTTTAACTTCCACAGCCCTCCAAACACCCGAGCAGATACATTTCCTGAGAAATTCCTCTTCCTTGGATACTCCACTTAAACTCACTTTTCTCCTAAACATGAATGGTCCTTGGCACTTATATTCCAGGATCATACACCTTGGCTCTAGGTACCTATCTACCACTAGTACCACTAACACTATTACCACCACCATCATCACCACTACTACCATCACCATCATCACCACCATCACCATCATCACCACCATCACCACTATCACCTCCACCACCAACACTACCACCATTGCCACCACTACCACTACCACCACCACCGGCATCACCACCACCGCCATCATCGTCACTACCATTACCATTACCACCACCCTCTCCAGAGGCCAACCATAAAGCAAGAGCCTAACAGAGACAGCCCAGAGAACCTTTCCCCAAAATCACAATCTTGTTTTGTTTTGTTTTTGAAACAGGGTTTCTCAATGTAGCCTTGAGAAACCTGGTCTACTAATTGAGACCAGGACAGCTTCCAACTCACAGCAATCCACCTGCCTCTGTCTCCCTGAGTGTCGGGATTAATGGTGTGTGCTACCACGCCTAGTTCAAAGTTACAATCTGCAAAGCCCCCTATACTCATTGCTTACAGGGAACAGGTAGGATCAAAAACTTCCTACCTCCAACTTACTTCCAATGTCTTGAAGTCTCCATATTTCACATAGACTGTCTTGATGCCATTGAATGCCAGCTCCAGTTCCTTTAGGGCTGGAAATGTATGAAAGGCATCTGCATGGGCAAACAAAGAGAATCTTGAGTTTGTAAAGACTTAAAGAGAAAGATATTGAACATTCGCTGAACTCCACAGGGGAAGGCCAGGTGCTGTGGAAGATTCTTTATATCTCCATCCTCAAATCTCCAACCATAGGGCTGGAGTGATGACTTGGGGGTCAAGAGAATTAACTGCTTTTGCAAAGGACCAGAGTTTAGTTCCCAGAATGCACATGGGGTAGCTTCCAATTGCCTGTTACTCTAGCTCCAAGGGTTCCAGTGACCTCTCCTGGCCTCTCTGGGTACCTGTACCATGTATACCACACCCTCAAATACACACACACACACACACATCACATCACATATGCACACACAACACAACTGAAAATAATGTTTTAGAAAGTTCTAAATCTCTAACTGCACTCACTAATAGAAATTGTGTCTGCTCACATGCAAAGCCCATTTAAAAATTATCTCTCTGTCCTCTTTTTCTTCCTTCCCAATCCAGAGATCTACCTCAGGGCCTTATGCATGCCAGGCAAACTCTCTACCACTGAGCAACACTCCTAGATAATCTCTATCACTTCTGATTAGAGATGCCAAAATGCCTACCCCAAATAGTCAAACATCACTGAAAAAAAGTGTTCCTTCAATCCCAACTGTTTAAAATTCCATGTATATACGTCGTATTTTCTAATGTATGCGTCAAAATACATTTTCTTTTTATAAGCACCTATATTGTGGCTTTTCCCCTTTAACAGTATGATTTGAAGATCATTCCATGTTAAAACAGATTCATCCAATCGTTTAGCTACCTTCTAGAATAGACATGACCTAGTTTAATCCTTTTCTATTGGTAGCATTTGAGGGATGTGGGTAAGAGGTGATCAAACCCTGCCTCTTGCATGATAACTGGATCTCAGATTCACTTTCTAGCCCTGTCTCCCTGGTAACCTGAAGTGCATGCCATGATCACTGTGTTAATAGGCAACTATTGGTTGTGGTGAAAAATGACTGCATACTGGTAAATCATGTCTGGGCCGGGAGAGAGTCTAAATTATACCTCCAGATGGGGTGCTTCTCGGTAAATGGTGACTCTATGATCAGACATGTCCTTCATGGGAAGGCTGCAGGCTACAGGCTTATGGAATGTCACAAGTGACATTGGTTCCTGTGGTGGATGAGCTTTCTAAGCAAGGGCAATTCCTGCGTTTACTCCTGAGTTTGTATCCTGCGCCTGGAGTGATACTGGGCTAGTGGGCAGCCCTGCTGGATGGCCAGCCACGAGGGCTCCACAGATGGACTCCTGGAGCTGCACAACTGGCACCGGTGCAGAATCACTTAGACCTGGTGTGCTGGGCAGCCTACAAAAGCTGAGTCAACGTTCTGCAAAGTCTAACAAGAGACTGTCTGCTGGGAGTTCCCTTGTGTAAGTTTCTCTGTATAGATATACCCCTAGAAATGGAACTAATAAAGGCAGTTACTCCTTCAATTTTTTAAAGATAGATTTATTTATTATCTGTATGTGTGCCTGCGTGGCTTCATGTGCACTGAGTGTGTGCAGAAGCCCATGGAGGCTCAGATACTTGGAACTGGAGTAATAGGTGGCTGTGAGCTGCCCCCAGGGATCCTGGAAATTGAACCTGGGTCTTTTGCAAGAGCAGCAAGTGCTCTTAACAGCTAAGCCGGCTCTCCAGCCCTATTTTATTTAAAATTTAAGAGATACTACCAAATTACCCCCTCGGTGTCACATTGATTTCTTATATTTTATTGTCTTCAAGAGTATCCACGTCTACACCGGTGTGGGCAGCTATTAGTCCTTTTTATACTTGCCAGTGTTTGATGGACATAAAGAGTATCCTCATGCTGTTTTCATTATTATAGGGCTGATCACCTTTACACATGCCCTTGGCCTGTTTATGCCGAGGCATCTCCTAGCAGATAACACTTCCTTCTAAGGCAGGGATCTCTTAGATGTTCCTTTAGAAGCTCCTCTCAAACTCAATGAGACAAATCAAGCTCACCTCATTAGCGTCCCATTTCGAACTTTTTCTGAGTATCCCCTTGATTCAAGCCCTTTCCTTATATCCCCTCAGGCTGCCAAGCTCAGTGGTTCCCACCTCGTCCCAAATCACTTTCAGTCCCCTTCACTCCACCTGTCCACAGCTTCATCTCCTCTCCCATGGAAAACTGAACTGAACGTGGAAAAGCAAACAGGTCTCCCAGTCTCCGTTTTTATCTCTTAGAACCCACCCTTCCTCACTGAGCTTCCCTGTTTACAATCCTTCCAGAAAATCCTTTTTCTGTCTGGAGGATTAAGTTCAACTCTCGAAGCCCTCGTAGATCAAGTCCCTGCCAATGTATCTCGCCTCAGTTCTTTTTCCTCAGGCATCTCCTGTAAGCAATCGTCCTGACCAGGTAGTACCTTTCCACAGCTGCTCCTCAACCCAAAACATCTTTACTAATTCCTGAGTCTCATACATACACACGCGTGCACACACACACACACACACACACACACACACACACACATACACACAGGTGTCAGAGGACAATTTCTTAGGAGATGGTTCCCTTCTTCTATCATGTGGGTCCCAAGGATCAAATTCAGGTCACCAAGCTTGGTAGCAGGTGTTGTGACCCACTGGGCCACCTTGCTGAGTCACCTTATTTCTTTTTCGATCCTATCTTAGGTGTTGTTTCTCAGTTTTTCCTAACTTGATGGCTTGGGTTAATATCCCCCTTGTATGCTTGCATAGCATCTCCTAATTTCCCCGTGCCGTTACTTATATGTGCCTTGCTTTTGGTTTGAGTCTGAGCCCATGTCTCCTACCAAATCACAAGCTCTCCTGAGCAGGAGTTGGGCAGGCCACACAGTCCTGGCACCAGCAGGGGTCACTGTAGATTTGCTGAATTACTAAGAGGCTTTTTCTCTCCCTGGAGTTTGCAAGGTGGCTTGCAGGGTTGGAGGAAAGGATCGGCTGTGTTTGTGGAGAGGAGTGTCAGCTCACAGAGAAATGTGCTGGCTGACTGCACAGAGCCAGAGTGGAGATCTGTGTTCCCTCCAGTGCCCTGGCCACTCTAGAGAGACCAGAGGCCGCTCACAGGTGCACGGACAGACAAAGCTCACCTAGAGGCAGCAGGTTTTCGGAGGCATTGATATAAATCACGGATGTAAAATGTTTGAAGTCCTTTTCCCTTGCCTGTTGGAAAGCATTCCAAAAAAACAGTGTTAGTTCAGTGTTAGTTCCTGGCCCAGGAGCCCCGAGGCAGCACCAGAGCAGCTGGAGGACGAAGAGGCGTTCTTAGTGCGAGAGCAGCCAAGCGGGGAGGGCCTTGGGGACCCCGCTTTCTTCTACACTGGGACACTTCAGACGCATGGAAGAGCAGTCAGTGGCACTTTGGAGATATAGCCAAACATGACCCAGTTTTAACAGATCTGATTCTGAACTGTCTAAACTTGAAAGAAACCATTAGAAGACTTACGACCTCCATCCCACGCCCTCCATGTGGTCCCCAAACCCCACACCTCATCCTTGTTCTTGATTTTTATGTGTATTACATATACACTTATGTTTATATCCATCAAGTACATGGGGTTATTTACATGTTTTAAAACTTTATATTCATATTATGGTAAAATGTGCCTTTTTACCCATGAGCATGCTTTTGAGATTTATGTGGGATCTGTGTAGCTCTTTGGAGACTAATCTGTGTTGATACACATAGCTCCAGTTTTTCCACTTGACTTCCTTGAGTGTAGGACAAGTTATTCCTTTCTAGCAGTACACGCCTAGTCTGTTTCAAAGCTTCCGTCATTACAAACGGTGGTGCTACACATATTCTTGCATATTTCTCCTCAGGGAAAGAGTTTCTCTACCCCTACCATATGGTAAACTCATGTGGTGGGAACTCTACACGAGGAATTACAGTCTACCCTGGCTGATTAATGCATGTTCTATGCCCCAGTCTCAAGAACAGATTCCTAAGGTCAGTTTTTCTAATTCCTGTGAATGCAAAGTTTGTGCATGGATATTGTTCCCGCACAGTGAGTCCTTGCCTGCCCGCCCCTCCTCCATCTTTCTACATAACTGATTGCTAGCTACCAGGGACTGTGGAATTGCCATACACAAACCAGAGCATCCGGGCACCCCATCACATCTGGCTCGGTCACGTCTTTGCTGCTGGCCTCACCTTGGAGAACTTCAAGCCGCTCACATTGACAGTGCAGAGATCTGATGGTTTTCTCACACTGTGGTGTTTCAGCTGGAACAGAGGACACAGTTAGTCCCCAAGGCCCAGCAGAATATGATGAGTTCAGCTATTTCTGTTGAGTGTTTTCTCACTGGGCACTTTCATAAACTTGCCATTTGTTTGTTTGTGCATTCATTCATTCACTTCCTCACTCACTCCCTCACTCACTCATCACCAAGTACTAGCTGAATACTACTCTGTTCCATGAACTATACTAACTATATTAGCAAACTTTTGTTTAGCCCTAACTGAACCTCATTTAATGTGACTAGTGTTTCTTATTACTTATTAGGTGTGTTAAAGCTTTCTTTTCCAGTATTACTAGGTAAAGGGTTTACTTCTCTCTTTAATGAGGTTGAGAGACAGAAGGAGCCTTGCATGGGGCTCTATAACTCGTATGTGATAGATCTATGATATGGATTCAACCTATAATCATTAAGCTGTATACTTTTGTCCGCTGTTGGGGTTTGGTCTGGTGCTATCTGTTTTGTGTTAATTGCTTCCCCCCACCCCAGGCCTGCTTGCTAAATACCCCAAATGATGTTATAAACTTTGTCCTTCTGTTTAACCAATAAACCGCAGACAAACCTGCAGACAAGGTGGACACGGCAGGGTGGCCAAGCTTTGCAGGCTTTGGGGGACAGAAAGGATCTTGGTGAAGGGAGAGACAGAAAGAGAAAAGAGAGGAGTAAGCCACAATGGGTTAGCATGGAAAAGAAACTACATGGGCCAGGAGGAAGGACTCCAAGAATGATGTGGAAAGGATCTATCCAGATGAAGGATAAGCAAGTATTTATGGAATTAAGGATAGGAGGCAGCCCAATTAAGAATGATCAAAGCAGATAAATGGGATTCGAGCTCTGAGATATATCATAGTGTAGATGGAATTATCTGACCAGCCCAAGGTGAAATAAGGCAATTACAAAGTCTAACAGGTATCTGTATATTATTGCTTGTGATAGTGGGTTAAATAATACCACTGTAGTAATTAGAGGGCTAATAACCGTTATTAGCCCAATACTATTTATTTACCACATCCGTCTGCCTTATGTCACTGTCCACAATATCAGGACCAGCTTTAGAATATCAGTGCTACAGAGTTCCTTGTCCCAGTCCATCCCATATGGTGCCTACTATGAAGACACTCTAATCAGACTCAGAGAAGACAGCGGGGAAGCAGCGGGCGCTTTCTATACGTTCACAGAGTGCCCACTTAGCGGGAAGCCAAATGGCAAGTACTTAGAAATGTAATGATTTTTTTAAAGGAGAAATTCAGGAACCCGTGGGATGTGGAAAGAGGAGGGCCCAACCTTAGCCTTAAAGGAGAAAACATTTACTTGAAGTGATTTTTCCAACTGAGAGCTAAGAGCAGAACAGGAGATGATCCTATAAAGTAGGCAGGGGGAGCCAAGGCCTTCCAGACAGGGGAAGGCAAGGTGTTTTTAGAGAGGGAGTTGTGAAACTATGCGGATCCACACTAGCTCTGAACAAGAGTGTGGCTTGAGTAGGGCTGACAGCAGTTTCTGAAAGATCAGTATGTCTGACCCACTTAGAAAGGAAGAGAAGACAGAAGAGATCAATGTGCCAGATGTTGACAACATTTCCAATAAACACTCATCTACACTGTCCCTGCTAGAGAACACGAGGTCATTCACCGTCCTTAAAGTGGACATGTTCTCACTGCAGCCCCAAGAACAAGATTTAACCTGTCCCAGACAACTGTCAAGGCCTCATTCCTCCAACCAACGACTGAATGTACAGGTCAGGCCCGCGAGATGTTGGCTGCTGAGAGGGGTGGGTGACCAGTTTAGAGATGCCTTTTCTTCTAAAGACAGGCACGGCACAGTGGTAACCCCTTCTCTACCTCTGGATGCTGTCCTCTGTGTGTGTGTGATGATCAGAATTGCTGCAGCCATTTTTGAATGATGAAGGGGGTCAGCCCAAGAGGACAAGTCAGCAGGCTGAGAATGACAGAGCAGAAAGATGAAAGGAGGCTGAGCTATAGTGCTGCTCCACAACTATTATATAACAGATCCCAAACATATCATTTGGGTAATATTACCTCCATGTTGGCACAAACTAACTGGTCAGCAAGCTAGTAACCTGGGGTTATTCTCTCTTCTTGCCTCTCACCCCTGTCCACACTCCCACCATTACCAAGTCCTGGAACTTCTATCAAACAGTCATCAAGTCTATCTTCTATCTTCTTTTCGTCTCTTCTGCTACAACTTTTTTTTTTTTTTTTTTTTTTTTTGCATTTTGTTTTTCAAGACAGGTTTCTCTGTGTAGCTCTGGCTATCCTGGAAACTCACTCTGTAGAACGGGTTAGCCTGAAACTCACAGAGATCTGCCCGCCTCTTCCTCCCAAGTGCTGGGAGTAGAGGTGTGTGCCACCACCACCTGGCTATTGGAACCACTGGGCCACCATCATCTCTTATTGAACAAGCCATGTAACTCTCAAACTAGTTCAAACCAGCAAACTTGTTTTGGCATTACTCTGAAGAGCATTCTCGTTGCTTTTTCTTCCCTAAGCAGCAGTGCAGGTAACAGCAGCCAATTAAATGTGGGGCCACAACTGCTGGAAACACCAGGATACGAAAACAGGGACATTTGAGTATCTCATTTGTAATTTTAAAAATTAACCTTACTTTCTATACCTGGGTGTTTGCCTATATGTCTATGCACCACTTGTGTGCCTGATACCTGTGGAAGCTAGAAGATGGCTTCAGACCCCAGGAGTTACAGAAGTCCTAAACATCTGTGAGTGCTGGGAATTGAACCTGAGTATTATAGAAGAGCAGCTAATGTTATCAGCCACTGAGCTCTCTGCAGCCCTCAAGGCCATCATTTAAAATGGTGTGGTACTTAAAAAAAAACTTACGTATATCCTCCTACGCACTTCAAACCATCCCTGGGTTATTGATAATACCTCATGCGGTACAAATAGTATGAAAATGGTTGTCTAAGGAATAGAAATATAAAGGTATGCACATGTGTAGTACCGAGAGAGAACTTTTGCTTTGTCTTGTGAACATTTCAGTTTGTGGTTGTCTGGACCCGTGGCTGAGGAATAGTGGCTATGCAGGTCAACTGTACTTGAAAATGAGGGAGGAAAGAGCACTGTGCAGTGACGCGGTCCGCTCCACCTCTGGACGCTGCTTCAGTTCTCTGTGTTCTCAACTAGCAGTGGTCATAACAGTGAAACAAGCGCCACAGGCTCTGCCGAAAGCTTGTGCTGCTCAGTGAGGTGAGGTGGAGCCAAGCACGCTTTCTTGCGACCTCTGATAAACATAGCTTAGGACTCACAAGCAGAATGTGGGAACAAGCGGGGGAGGGGGCTACCAGAGTTCTACTTTGGGAGCAATGAGAACCCACGCTGCCCATTAATATTAATTTACAAAATCCATCTTTGCTTGCCAAGCTACTGAAGCATTGCACGGAGCAGATGTGAAACTGCCTGGCTGCTCTCCAACCCAGCACCCAGCCTTCTCTGAAGAGATGAATCCTCCTGCTTCCAGGAAGACGCTAAAACCAAAGGGTAAAGGTGTAAGGCTTTGGGGGAGTGAGACCTCCTTGGTCTCACCTGCTCCTGGAGAAGTCACCCCAGAGCAGAGCACAGCATGGCACACAGGACTCTCTCGTTCCACCTCAGAACTGGCATAGGGTCCTCAGTCTCCCTTTATTGATGAAACACTTGCTTTTCCAGCTCACAAAAGACTTTTCACTTCATATAATGTATTTTTTGTTTTAGAGCCAGGATCTCACTATGTAGGCTCACAGAGATCCACTTGTCTCTGCCTCCCAAGTACAGAGATTCAAGGTGCATGCCATGTCTGGCCATTTTATAGAATATAAAGGTACAACTTTTAGAGTCAGTAATCAGGGTTCTAATTCTGGTCTGGCCATTTATTGGCTATATGTGGGGTCTCTTTTTCCCCTCTACCAGTGGCAACAATATAGTAAGGATGGCAACACTGGGCCTGTCTCACAGGGTGTATGGAAAGGCTTCCCATGTCTTAAAGGAAATTGCCAGGGTTCTTTCACCGTCAGCCACACTCAGTTTGCCACCATCACTCTCATAGCTTGGAGTGGGATAGGAGTAGTGGTCCTTCGCCCTAGTCAGACAGGAGCAAAGAAGGAGGATCCTCACTCCTCCCCTCCCCTAGCCTTAGATAATGCTGCCAACCACTCAGGAATGCATTAACTCTCACCAGAAAAGGCCGGTCCAAGGTGTGTCCAAGAACTTCTGCCTGGTGATCCCGCCGAGATGCTTTCTTCAATCCAATCTCAAAAGATACTTTCTTCGGGTTTTCCTGAACTTCGGTGGGCACCTTACCCACATTCTTCATATTGCCTTTCCGAGCCACTAACCAGTGTCCTCGGCCTGTGGGGAAGATCAGACCAGTAAGAAGGGCCAACCTCCTCCGAAACCAATGGTATGAATATGCACTATTTCTCTCTAATGCTAAAGCCCCAATAGCTCCTGAGTGCTAACACTCAGATACTCTGTACTGCTGGATGGTGTCTGTATACATGTCTCATTCAAGCAGCTGCTAAGCTCAGTGCTTACAGAGGAAAGGGCTAGCAAGGGAAAATCACATGGCTTCCAAATTATTTTATCTCCAAATGTGTGCCTCCTAAGTCTACTGTTCATCTAAGAGACAAAATCAGCTCCTTCCTGTTATGTGATGTCCTCCTCCTCGCTCACTGTCTCAGTCTAGCCAGTTTCTCCCCGACTAGTCAGCTCCTGGGAAGGCCTGTGTGTGACCTGGCTTCCATGCATCAGCCAAAGGAAGACTGGGAGGGCTAGGGATGGGACTCAGGTTGGCCAAGCGTTTGCCTAGCACGAATGGAGACCTCAGTTTATCTGCCCCCAGCACTGTATAAAACTGGTTATGGTAGAGCACGCCTGTAATCCCACCACTTGGAAAGTGGAAACAGGAGAATCTAAGGTCCTCCTTGGCTACACAGTAAGTATGAGGCCAGCCTGGGTTACATGAAACCCTATCTAAGAAAAGAAAATGATCATGAAGTTCATAGCAAGTTCGTTTAAAATCATGGTGGCATTCTGCAATCTGCTCTCTTTCACATTCACAATTAATCTAACCATGGCATTAATTGCAATCTGTAATTATATTATTCATTTACTCATTTGTTGTTCACATACCCTCTGGGATAGAAACTCTGTAGCAGCAGGGCCTCATCTGACTAACTCATCTTCATGTCCCCATGGCTTGCACTGAACTTACCACCATGACCGCTGCTACGTGAATGACTTAGTGAACCCACATAGTCATCTGTTTAGATGTTTGTGGACCTCTGCTTTGTGCTGAGAGCTGCAGTTATGGGAATGAACACAACAGAAGGCCTGATCTCCGAAAGTTCAGTAATATCTGAGGTGCTGTGGCCCTACACTCGACACTGCTGCCAGTTCAGCTTGCCCTGGTCCCATGTGGGGCATTTCCCACTCCTGCTGTGGGCCAGGCAGTCTGGTGACCACCACCAAAGCTGTCCCATCTAGGACACAGACTTTGGTACTCCTTGTCTTACTCTTCATATCCTGGACTCCTAAAGATAACAAAATGAGTTGTTGTGAAAACTCAGAGTGGTCAAGAGGAAAGGCCCAGATGTGCCAGGGGATCAGTGTGAGATGAAGCTGGAGGGGTCAGGACAAGCAGACCATAAAATGTGCTTTGGCCAAACAGAGCCTTTCAGCAAAAGGGGGATCAAGGGAGGATTTTTTTTTGTTTGGTTTTGTTCTTCTTTATAATTTTTCATTTTGAGATAATTTTAGACTTCTAGAAAAGTTGTAAGAATGGTATAAATTGCCACATTGCCTTCACCCAGCTTCCCTAATGGTCTGCCCTTCTATAACAGGCACGCAATTACTGCACCCGAGCAATTAGCACTGATGTAACAGCAGCTACTAATGTCAGCCCTACTTTGAAATTTGGCAGTTTCCCGACTAATGTCTTCCCTCCGTCCCAGGATCTAGGCCAGGATCTCACATCACACGCAGCTGCCGTGGCTCCTTAGTCTGCTCCAGCTGGAAAGACAGTCCTCCATTCTTTTCCCTTCTGCTGGCTTGACACTTGAGAAGAGCACTTGTCAGTTAAACATTAAATGTTAAAGTATTCAGAATAAGCTCTCCCCCAGTGTGAACTTGTCTGATGCTTTCCCATGATCAGACAGACGCTTTAAACTTGGCCAGCTACCACAAAAACAAGCTGTGCCTTGCTCTGTGCATCATTTCAGGGAACTCGTTCTGCGCTATTTCTGGTGGTTGTAACTTGTTTCTGAGACAGGTTCTCACTATGCAGCCCAGGCTGGCCTCCAGCTCACAATCTTCCTGCCCCAGCCTTCTGAGTGATACAGTGTTTATTGTGTGTGTGTGTGTGTGTGTGTGTGGTATACTCGTGCATGATGTGTTGAGTGCATGTTCACATGTGTGCAGCTGTGCATGTACACGATATGAGAGGTTGTCTCTGTTACTTTCTACCTCAGAAAACCATGCTGGCCAGCCAGGAAACCCCAGAAATTCCCCTGTCTTTGTCCCCAAATCTGGGGTAACAGGTGTGTAAGGCCATGCCTAGCTTTTACAAGGTTGGGGATGGGTCCTGATGCTTGCTGCAAGTGCTCTTCCCGACTGGGCCACTGCCCCAGCCTTACAATGCTAAGTTTGATCACTCATGCAGAATGGGGTCTGCCTGCTTTCACTACTGAGAAGTTCCTATTTTTACCTTTGTTATTAATAACTCTACCTAGAACGTTGTTCAAATATCTCCTTTCTCATACTTCTACCCCCTTTTTGTAGCATCCCAAGTAGCTGTGTATCAGCTTCCCTGGGTTGCAATCTGCAACTGTTCAAACGCTGTGTTTTGTTGTGACAGTACTTGGTAGGTTCAGTTAGTGTCTATAATGAACTGATGTTAGTGAGAGAAGTACTTGTTAATGTGGGTGGCCTTACCCCACTCCGTTAGCTGAAAAACTTAAGGAGCAAAACCTGAGCTTTCCTAGAGGAGCAGGAAGTCCTGCTTCATAACTACAATGTGGGGTGAGGCATGGTGGCGCACACCTTTAATCCCCGCACTCCAAGGGTCAGAGGCAGGCGGATCTCTGTGAGTTCAAGGCCAGCTTCTCTACATAGCAAGTTCTGGGACAGCCAGGGTTACCTAGAGAGACGCAGTCACAAGAAAAAGACTAATGGGCTGGGGTGTAGCTCAGTGGTAGAACACTTACCAATCTTGTGCAAAGCACTGGGTTTTATCCTCACCACCAGGAAACAAACAAACGAACAAGCAAGCACTCACTTCAGCATCAGCTCTTCTCCAGGGGTTACCTAAGTCTCCACAGCCACAGAGCCAATTCCTGTCCTGCCTACTTGTCTATCTCTCTGTCCATCTATAAATCCACCTGTCTCCTACTAGCCACGCTCCTTTAAAGAATCCTGACTGACATATTGTCCAAAAGTGGGTTTCACCTGCAAAAAAAATATTGCTGTCATATTTGAATAGTGATTTTATGTTTCCCTCTTGTAATCTCTATTCATTAATGAGATTTTTACCACAAGAAAAGGATGTTTCTTCTCCCCCACTTTTTTCTTGACTTAAATGTTTATTTATATCATCATGGGCTCATGCATATTTATTGCACGGTCTGCAACCCAATCCTGCCATTATTTATTTCCCTGTTTAGGTTGTCCCAGATTTGGCTATGTCATCTGGCTCCTGCGTCCTTCCTACCCGCCCTCAATGTTTTTCTGAGCATGTCTTCACTTTCTGGTACCACAGATGTTTAAGGTCCAACCTGAATTCTTTTTTCCTTGCCTCAGACCTGTGAATTTCTATTTTTCTGGGGAGCTATCACTCCTTTCGTTGGAGAATAGTATTTAGAAGCCAAAACCTGAACAGCATGGAGATTCTTCGCTACTTCTATGCCTCCTTGCTCTCAGTGAGTGAGTGTATCCATACATGCAGGTAACACCTCCCTCCCTCCTTCCTTTGTCTGTCTGTCTGTCTCCGACTCTGTCTCTCTGTCTGCGTAGGGAGATATTGAGGGAGAGGGAGAAAGCGTAAGTCCATACTGATAGTTTCCTTAAAGGACTCACGCAAGCAGATGGTCAGGAAGGACACCTAAGTGGAAAATGAAATCACCCGGGAGAAGCAGGGAACAGGGCTGGAATGTAGCTCAGGGGGAAAGCCCTGGCCTGTCATGTGTGAGGCCCTGTGATCGATCGGTCTCTATTTACTATACCCCTCAAAAAATTGAAGCCTAGGCTAGAGTTGTATCCTATGTATTCTGTGGTTTTCCCACCCCCACTCCACCTCACCATATGCCCCACCCTCACCCCCCCCCTTTTTTTCTAAGACAGGGTTTCTCTGTGTAGCCTTAGCTGTACTGGACTAGCTTTGTAGACCAGGCTGGTCTCAAACTCACAGAGATATGCCTGCCTCTGCCTCCCCAAATACTGGGATTAAGACATGGACCACCGTGCCATACTTACACTAACTTTCTATATATAGGATCAAACAGATTTAAATTCACTCCTACTGATTCATGAGTTATTGAGTTTAACTTCACTACAGCTGTTGAGATTACAAGCATGTGCCACCACACCTGGCTCTGTGGTCCCCTTTATTCAAGGTTTTTCTGTGATTTTGGTTGCTAGTTCTCAACTGTGGCCTAAAAATATGAAGTAGAATTCCAAAAATAAAGAATAATTTACAATAACTTATTCATTCAGCATATTGATATGATTTTTCTACTTACTATTAGCTGACTAGAACTCTGTTTTAACTCTGTATGTTAATCTCATGCTCTTCCTAGTTTATAAATTAAACCTTATCAGGGCTATATTTATGAAAAAATACAGTATTTAGGTGTGTAAATGCACAGATATAGTTTTCATTACTCATGCTTTGGGCATTGACAAGTCAATACCCCCACTGATGAAAAGAAAATACGTAGAGTAGCAACAAGTCACAAAGCCAAAGATTAAACAAGGTGTACTACTCTCTCGACCATCCAAAGCAACAGAGGTGCCTAACTTCTAGGCAGTGTTCCACTCGTGCTCGGTTTAGAAGTCCCTCCTCCAGGGGAGTTTTTAACTAGGTGGATAGTTGAAAACTACCAGAGAAGTATAAACATTTTCACTTAGGAGCTGAACAGAGCTTGATTTCTCATCTGACAGGAGAAATGGGGGAACATGCATAAGACTAAAGGGTCATAAGATGGTTTGTTGTAAAAGTGGGGGGAGGGCAGGGCTTCGTGGATTGGAAGCCTTTGCTAACTTCAATGAAGGCTGGAGTACTCCAAACAGACCAAAGAGCTTTGTGAAAAGAGCAGCCTAGGAAAGAAACATGAATAAAGGAAAGGGGCTGTGGCAGAGATGAAGGGTTGGGTTTGACTGTGAGTGACACGGAGTGCCTCTATGGGTGTCAGCAATCAGAGGCCACTGAACAGAAGCCACTGTGCTTAAACACATACTGCAGAAGGCCTATGAGGCTCCTGTGAAAAGAGGGCTTGGAGGGGACAGGACTGAGTGGTGTAGGAGGAAATGAGAAAAATCGTGCAAGGCAGGAGGAGCTGGGTGTGGAGAAAAGGCAGCGATTGGAGAAGTCACCTCACCTTCTTCTGGTATCCGAGTGAGATTTTTTGCTGGAAAGCAGTTGGTGAGGCAAGGCCTGCCATTGTCCATTTTGTACATTCCTGAAGACACCATCTCCCTGAGGGATACAAGGGCAGTGGGGAGTCAGAAGAGTGAAAAGGTGTAGGGAGCCCTCCCCCAGTACTGTTCACGAGCCCACCAAGACCTCTGTGTCCTGTGCATCCTACCTCTGAGGACCAAGACACTCTGTTTCAGAAATGGGGCTGCTGTGAACAGAACAGGGAGGCAGGACCTGGGCTTTCCATTTCAACCCAATCCTAATTCAGCAGAATCCCAGGTTCAGCTCAGACAGACCTGGTTTGAATCCTGGTTCTGTCTTGCCTTGTTGTGTAATAAGCAAGTTCCTCTACTCCCCCAAGCTCCAGAGTCCTCATCTGTAAAGTGGGGGCAACATCCTCCCTTAACAGAGGAGTGCATGGATCAAATGAGAAAGGCAGTTGTCTTTGTTTTAATAGAGTTCAGAGTAGGGGGGCTCACATTTTAGGAAAAGTGGTGAGGAAACCAAGTTTGGACTGGATAAGTCTGGCTTGAGGGGTTAACTGAGTTTAATGATGGAGAGAAGAATAAGTAGTTCAAACAGAAAGAGTTATGGGACTGAGGAGGACACTGAGGAGCACAAGAAGAAACTATCAGTCTCAGGAAGGGGAAGATTGCATCTGGGACTCCCAGAGTGAGGCTCCACAGGAAAGACAATGTTTGCTTCTGCACAGTATTGCTATGAGGGGTGGAGGTGGGGTTGTGGGAACTATGGTTTCAAACTCTAGGTGACTAGGAGAAAAAGTCATCTTCTGACCTTTACACCATCATGACCAGAGCTGAGCTTGAGAAAGGGAAGTCTGACAAAATTGGTCCCAGTGAAAGAGACTGGCAATGGGACAGCAAGAAAGGAGTACTGCATAAACCAATGCAAGCCGCAAGGGCCCGTTTAAAACCGAGAAACTAAAAACTGCAAACACTGTTTCAACCACACAACCTTGTATGGCTGAGTGGACAGGACTGGCTAGGCTGGAAAGGGGAGGGAAGAAACCTTGACATCTTGAAGAACAGGTTTCAAGAGCAGGCTGGTGGGCCTTGGGCTCAGTGGCAGAGCACCTGCCCAGTATGTTGGAGGCCCTGGGTTCCATCTCCAGCACAGCAAAACCAAAATGCAGCTAAACAAACAAAAAAACAGTTAGGGCCTGTGGCTTTCATGTAAGAACCCAGTCAGAGGGGAAAAGGAAGTAGAGAAGGAAAAAAAATAAAAGAGAGAAAAGGCAAAAAACAAAAACAAAACCCAGAAACCAAAGCAAGACCAGAAACTAATTGCAGAGAAGTAAACAGGAGTATGGAGAGTGCCCAGTTTGCTGTGAGGTACCCCAAGGGAACACAAAGCTTAGGAAAGTGCCTGAGCAGAGAACTGGGAAGTCAGGTGGGGTGAAGACCTCCAACAGGCCATGAGGAAATAACAGTCACATCCAGGGGAGGGGAGAACTAACTACTGATGTATGGAAGAAAGGAAGGCAGTGGAGAAAGGGAGGCAGTGCAAAAGATAAACACAAGCAAGGTTTCCAAAGGCCTTGGCTGTGAAAAGGAGGAGATAGGCAAGCAGTAAAGTAGAGTTAAGAGAAGGCAGGCAACAGGGCCGGGGCTTGGGGGCGTGGGGCGTGGGGTGCAGGGAGTGTCTGGCTTACAAAGCTTTTCTGGCTTACAAAGCAAGCAAAGGCAATGCTTTTACTCCAGTGCCAGCCTTGAGGGCAGTCACTACAGAGAAACTGAGAATGCTTACCATGTGGACTTGGACACTTAAATTACTTAGCATTTCACCACAGTGCCTAGGTTTCTCTCTGTGAAATGCAGGCAATGAGTGGATCTCATCTATGGAAAGGCTTTGATGATCTAATGAGAAAATGCTTGTGAATGTGTTTGGGAGAGCAAGGGCACCGGGCTTGCATATATTGTTCATTTTCTATGATGACCATTGTTAATAGGTTGAGAAAGCTCAGCTATCCCTATCACCAAGAGAAACAAGCAGGTTTGAGGAGGAGAGCTGAGAAAGATGGGCGGCCTTACCCTATCTGGGAGCAATCAGGAGGAAGGGTATGCTGAGCCCAGGGGAGGGGTTCCTCCACTGAAGTGGGGGCAGGGAAGGAAGTCTCCCTCAGGGACAGCTGCAATAGGAAAGACAGTTCACACACCCTGTATGCCCATGCATGGATACAGACAGACATGCACGCACATGCATGGGGACAGGCAGAGATTAGGAAGTGGGTTTGGTTCTGCCTCCAGGGTCTGACCTGGGCTTTTTTTTTTTTTTTTTCTTTATCAAATTGTTCTTGATTTCAGAATAATCCTCAGAGGAGTCCAGACCCCTAACCACAGTTAAATTTATCGCCTGTCACTCAGGGAACTGGCTCGTAGACCAGTAAAGATGAAGGAGAATTGATGCAGTAGAGCACTTGCCTGGCTTGTGCAAGGGCTTGAGCTCAATCCTGGCACCCCAACAAAATCGTATTTATCACCTGGATTTACGAGTCTTTGTCAAAGTCTGGTGTCAAACCTCGCAGAAGCCCACATAAGTAGCTAAGCTTGGCAAATACAGGTCTTTGCAGGAGTTGGGCAAGCTGTGGGAGTGAACAAAGCTGGATGCCAGAGAGATGGGGGGTGGGGAGGGGGTGGGGGAAGCGTGTGTGTGTGTGTGTGTGTGTGTGTGTGTGTAGGAGCCGCTCCTGTTCAGCCCTCCCCAACTGCTCTCCTGCAGAAATCTGAGTCAACATTGTCAGATTCACCCTCCCCTCTTCTTTTTCAAGAGAAGCCTTTTTTTTTTTTTTTTTCCTGTATGAAATCGGATTATTTAAGCATGAGCAACTCATCTGTCATTTTGTAACAATGTGCAGGCCAAAGCAAACATATTTGGGAAGATAGTCAATTCTGAGGCTACTGTTGATTTTCTGTGATGAAAATCCTTTGATGTTCACAGGTGGTAAGAAAGTAAGAAATTCTGTTCAAGACAAACAAACAAAAAACCACCACAAAACCAGAAAACTACTTTGCAAATTCAACAACAAACAGTTGCTGTTGTCTGGAAATGCACAACAAGGGGACCACCCAGTGCAGCCTGGACCTCATCCTGAACCCAGGACCTTTCTTCTTGTCAGACACTTCTAGTGGTCATTTGATAGGAAAAATTCCAACTCACATTGGCCTACACTTGACTGCTTTCGCCCATCCCTGTACTGTATCCAACCTGGACCACCACCACTCTCTCTCCCTGGATTCTCATGGGAAAGCCACAGGCTTTCCTTGTTTTTCCTTAGCTTTATTTTGGTTTTGCTGTGCTGGAAATGGAACCCAGGGCCTCCCACACACTGAGCAGGTGCTCTGCCATTGAGCCCAAGGCCCCAGCCTGTTCTTAAAACCTCTTCTCCAAGGTCCTTGGCCTCTCTGCCCTCCCCTTTCCAGCCTAGCCAGTCCTGCCCCCTCAGACATGCAAGGTTGTACGGTAAGCAGTGTTTCCAGCTTTCTGAGTGCTTGGTGTTGCTCTAGCATAAAATATCCTTTCTGACCCTGTCGACCTGGTTGAGCTCATCCATTAAAATTCACTTCTGGACCGGCTTTCTAAAGATCTGAGTCTCTTAAATTGTGAACTCCTGGAGATTTTTCTTCAATAGACTTTAGTTATCAAAAAAAATTGCTTTGGGCCAGCTTGAGATAATGTGAGACTCTCCGAGCTTCTTCCCCCAACCCCCCACCCCCAGCTGAGGGAAGGTAGTTACATGAAGACTGAGACTGAGGTATGGAAGAGTGTGGGAAGAATATAAAGAAGATAGGGGCAGAGAGGAGGACTGGGATCAAGGTGTCCCATGAAAAGGTTTCCTTGGAGTCACCACTATGAGAGGTCGGGCAGAAGGAAGGGGGACAATTTGGGAACGAGGTGCCTAAGTTTGGGTCTAGTTTCTACTACAAAGCTGGGTGTTGGGCAAGTCATTTTTCCCACACAGAAAGTCTGTTTTCCCCCCCACAGTAAACGAAGCTAGAAATTCCGTGCCTCGGGAGGATTGTGGTGAGAATGAAATGAAGCAATGGCTAAAGTGTGTAGAGAAAAGGCTTCTTTCTCCTTGCCCATGCCACACTGCTTACAAGCCTTCACTGAACTTTCTAGTGAGAGACAATTGTGCCTTTGCTAGACTCTGTGCTTATTTATTCACTTCTCAATTGTCTCCTTCATGACTTGAGTGCTTTCAACCTCATAAAATTACTAGCAACCATGCAAAGCTCCCCCAAGGGACTATGAACTTTCAGGTTTGAAACTACCCAATTCATTGCCTCTCTTCCACCCATGGGGCCTAGCTCATAAGAAGCAACCAACAGACATGGATGAGCCAAATAAAGGGTATGATGGTACTCCTGGGACCCAAAGAGTATGTATAAATCTGATCTCTCAAGTTTCCCTCATGGGAGAGGGCAGTGTTGTGTAATTAATGGTCAGTTTATAACAGATTCTGTAAGCATCTGTTGAATGAGTAAGTGAATGTTGGCCTAGTGTGGGGGCTGGCTATGTATATTCTGATCCCTGAGATCCTTGTAAAGGGTTGGAGGCTTTTCTCCTTTAGTCCACTTATACTTCGTACCTCTGGAATCACACTTACTACTTTATTATTATTTTGCTCCCCTTACCAACTTCCCACCTGTTCAGAGCCTATGGTTACCTCCTGTATAATGCCACTTCCCACTTGGTTTTGTTTGTTTTTGTCAACTGACACAAACAAGGGTCAACTAGTGTCATCTAGGAGGTGTGAATATCAACTGTGAAATTGCCACTATCAGACTGGCCTATGGGCAAGCCTGTGGCACATTTTATTGATTAACGATTGATGTGGCAGGGAGAAGGCATCCTGGGTTGTGTGAGAAAGCAGTCTAGTAAGCGGCATTTCCCCCATGGTCTCCCCTTCAGTTCCTGCCACAGCTTCCCTCATTGACAAAGTGTGATCAACATGTAAGACAAATAAACCTCTTTTGCCCTAACTTGCTTTTTGTCACAGCAATCTAAAACCAAACTAGAACACCCTGACACCTAGCAAAGATCCTAGGATTCACTGAACAAGGCAGGTGACCAGATACAAAACCAGTTGATTTGTTTTCCAGGACCCCTCTCTGGTGATCAACTAGTCTATCCGCTAGACAGGTGACAGACAGCTAGACAGGAAGCACATGAGTAAATCACAGCCTAGAGCATGCCGGAGATAGCAGCTGCTAGCAAAGGCTCTAGGAATGCACCAGGACACTGGGGCCCAGTTTCCTGTCTATATAGTACTTACTTGATCTTTGACCTTGGGAATGATTCTCTGCCTTCCTTTTGTTTTTGTTTCTTTACCTGTCTCTTTACCTGTAAAAGAGATAGTGTAATTCTTCTTAGCCTGTCATTAAGAAGTCTTGAACCTTAGTAATTATATCCTACATTCTGGACATATGGAGCCTTATGCTCTAAACTGTTTCTTGTATGAAGGATTGCGGGGGTGGAGGGGAGGGAGAAGAAGGGATAACAGAATGAAAACAATTCCAGGAAAAAGATGAAGATACTATGAAGCCAAAGGGGACTGGGAATACATGTAGGATGCTAAAGGCCCTGGTTTTGACCCTGAGCATCACATATGCACACACACAAAAGGCACAGAAACAAAAACATGGATATAGATTTATAAAAACCACAGGGCGAGCAGTAACGTGCAGCTGCATTGTGTAAGCAGGCTGCGACAAGCACAGATGGGGAAGGAAGGCACCATTTTTATGATAGTTTAGATGAAATACATTTCTGCAGAACAGAAGTAGAAAAGACAAAGTTGAAAGATAAAACCCAGTCTGAGAAAAATAAATGCTATGCATTTAATACAGAGAATATATCAAACTCAGGTATTAGACAAGACATAAATGATTAGAGAAATTCCAATTTAGCATGAGGAATAATAGGTAGAAAGGCATGGGATTTACAACTGTAGGGCCTAGAAGGGGACTTAGTTCCTAGGTTACATTTTTCTAGAATGCAACCCTAACAGAAGCATGAACTTATCTTTATGGTAGAAAAATGAAAGTCCAAGGTCCAGACTTGAGGGTTAACTTCAGCTTCCTCTGGACTCTTAACTTAAAAGCTAACTTCAAGCTGACTTTAGTACCTGCTAGCTCCAACAAACATGTGTCTTTTACCTTTCTCTTCCTATACCTGTGTGCCTGCATCATCCCCATACCCGACTCCCACACAGGCACTGATGCTCCTTATTTGCATACATTTGCATACACAGTTCCTATTTCACAGTTCCACAGGGCCTATTTCTTAATGGAGATACTCTATTATACTGTATTAGAATGGCCTGCTTTCCTGACGGTTCTCCATCACACCAGCCTCAGGCTGAGACCCTTCAAAGGCAAACCTAGAACCTAATAACCTCATCATCTCCGGCATCTCAAATGGGGCATGGTCTACAAAAGGAAAACTCTTAATAAATGCTACCACAACTAAACAGAGGCATAAAGAAAATACTGCCAGGGTGACTTTGTTTTGTCTATAAGGAAGGAAAAAAGCAAGGATGAAGGAAAATTTCACAGAGTGAGTAACATTAGAGCTGGGTGCTGAGAAACAAGAAATTATAAGAAAGAGGAATGGCAACAACCAAAAGTTATGAGGCATTCAACTGGAGTGGCCAGGAATTGCTTAACGGAGGGTAAAATCTAATGTGGTATCTATCTATCTGTCTATCTATCTATCTATCTGTCTATCTGTCTGTCTATCTATCTATCTATCTATCTATCTATTTTTGAGACAGGGTCTCTTTGTGTAGCCTTGACTGCTTTGTAGACCAGGCTGGACTTGAACTCATAACAATCTACCTGCTTCTGTCTCCCTGAGTGCTGGGATTACAGGTGTGTGCCACCACCCCTAGCTTAATGTGGTATTCTTTAGTGATCATTATTTTCGTATGAACATTAGCTTTGCCAAGACCTATTTTGTCTGTTTCATTCAGAGGTATGTCCTGAGTGGCCAGAACAGGACTGACTATATGTTAAGCAATTCAAAAGCTGGGTGTGGTAGTACACACCTTTAATCCCAGCACTCAGAAGGCACAGGCAAGTGGATCTCTGTGAGTTTGAAACCAATCAGTCTACATAGTGAGTTTCAGGACAGCCAGACCTTACAGTGAGACCCTGTCTCAGAAAAACAAAACAAAATAATGTCTAACAAATTCAGTATTTGTCTGATCATCTGTATACTCATGGAAAATATATAGGTATAAAAACTAAATAAGGGAAAATAACTAAATAACTAAATATGGAAGTGTTGGGGGAAAGATGGAGGATCTGGAGAGGACAGGAACTTTACAAGAAGACCAACAGAGACAACTAACCTAGACCCATGAGGGCTTACAGAGACTGAGACATCAACTAAGGAGCATGCATGATCTGGACCTAGGCTCCTAGCACATATGTGGCCAAATGGGCAGCTTGGTCTTCATATGGGGTGTCTGGTGAGTGGAGGGGGGTGAGGCTTGCTGTTTCTAACATGGACTCTACTGCCTGCTCTTGGATCACTTCCCCCTGGCAGGGCTGCCTTGCCTGGCCTCAGGGGATGAGGATATGCCTGATGTGACTTGATGTGCTGGGGAGGACTGATATGGGGGAGCTCCCCTTTTCTGGGGGGGAAGGGGAGAGGGAAAGGAGACAGAAAGGGAATGGGGGGGTACTGGGAGGAAAGGAGGGAGGAGGCACCCTTGGGATGTAAAGTAAATAAACTGAAATCTAAAAAACACCTAAATAATGCAGCCAGTTGGAGATGGCACATGTCTTTAATCCCAGCACTCAGGAGACAGAGGCAAGGGGATCTCTGAGTTTGAGGCCGGACTGGTCTGCAGAGCTAGTTCCAGAGCAGCCAAAGGCTACACAGAGAAACCCTGTTTGGAAAAACCACTACCATCACCACCACCACCACCACCACCAAAAAAAAAAAAAAAAAAAAAAAAAAAAAAAACCTAAATAATGCAATGTAATATGGCATAAAGTGATTATTACTATGTGGTAATTTCAGGCCTCCAGATTAGCAACCAGATTTATTTCCCTTATATGCTTTAGTACAGTGTCAAGGTTTATTGGTGCTCGATATTTTTTTCTCGATATATTTTTCTGATTTTTTGTAAAAATCAGATTGCCAAACTGCCAAACTTAATCCTTTTAAGTTAAAAATTTAAAAACGTGGCTTCAAGTGTATTCTGACCCCCATGCTCTCTGGATTCTGCTAAGTTCCTTTCCTTGTCTAAACAGCATTATTCTGAGACTGACAAAGGATGGATGGACCTAAGTGCATGTAGGGCCCTGCCTGGAGACAGTAGACACTCAGTAAATGACACTTCCACACGAAACATTACTAACAACTAAGATGAAGGTCACTTGGGAGAGAATAATCGAGCTAATGTTTTAACAACAGGGATAGAAAGGGGTGAATTGCTGGCTCTTCCCCTCTTTTTAAGAGGGGAGGCTACATCTGGGGCTGGAAAGACTCATTCAAGCAAACTTAAATTTTCAGCCACACCTGCTTGCGGCGTCGTTTCCGCCTCCGAACAGTCCGCGGAGGCGATGTGCCTGTCAGGCGCGATGCACGCCTGCGAGCCTGACGGGAATCTCGGAATCGCTCCACGGTGGCACTAGCCACAGTCTTCCCCACCCACTCCTTAGTAACCCCGACGCGGCGGCTAGCAACGTAGGCGGCAACCGGCGACGGCAGATTCTAACTACAAGTCCCGTCAAGCTCCGCGGCCACATTCAGGCCTCGTCAGCACACCGAACTACGGATCCCTATGGGCGCTGCGTGGCGCATCACGTGAACAGCTTCAGCCAATCCGTTCCAGACAAGTACTAGGGGGAGGGAGACACGGACCGAGACAAGATGGCGGCGTCGGCGTCGCAAGGCGGGAGAGGCGGCGGTGGCGGAGGCAGTAGTGGGGCTGGCGGCGGCCCCAACTGTGGGACAGGCAGCAGCCGCAGTGGTTTGTTGGATAAGGTGAGGATCTAAGTCCTGGGGACAGTCTGGAGCCCTGGGGATGCCCAGGAGGTGGTGAGACCACCTTTCCATCCCCGCCCCCCTTATTTTCTTTGGCTTCTCGAGGAGCAGTCCTCTGAAGCTCACCAACGCACGCTTGTAATCTGCCTTCTCAACACTTTGAAAACCAACTCAATCTGCCTTCTCAACACTTTGAAAACCAACTCTTCCCTTTAGGCCATCTCTTTTTGCAAGTGCTGCTGGTCCCTGTCGCTGCTCACCGCTGCATCTTCTGTCAGTGACGGCACGGTTTCACCCCAGTGCTTGCGTTTCTATTGTGCTAGCAGGGCAGTCTTGAAAATGCCTATTTCACCAACGCGGAAAACTGAACTCTCAAAGAAATTAAAAGAATCTACCCCAAGTCGGTATTCCCCAAACTCTTCCACCGTCACCCTCGCGCGTTACTGCAGATTCCAGAGTTCCTTTTACTCTCTAAAGTTTTTAGGCCTTTTTTTTTTCTTCCATGATACGTCAAATAATGAACAGTTTGTATGTTGACTTCATTTGCTGGGCTGACAGGAAGCATTAAGGTTCCTTTTCCCTCTTGCGTTTCCTGCCTTTGTCTCTTCTTACCCTACTTGTCCCTTGCTTGTCTGCACCAGCTAGCTATTTTCCACTCTGCCTAATATCACATCCTTATCCATAAGGGCTTAAAGGAAAGGAGTCGGGGAGCTCCTGGATTGACTTTCTTGCCCCTTGCACAACATCTTGAAAGAAACAGTTGTTTGAAAAACAGGCCTAGTATTAGTTTTGCTTCTAGCTATGTGACCAAAATATACCTGTGCCCCCCGTGTCTGTTACTCAATGAAAAATGAGGGGTTATGGCCCCTTTCCAGTGTTTTCTCTTCCTGGTTGATGTGATGCGTGTGAAGCATGATGCTTTACTATAGTAAACCATTTCTCATGAAACATTTTAATGAAAAAAATGTCTGACTCCTTTGTGCCAAACAGATGTTTAGGGGTTAAGAAATGAATACCTGACCATGTTGCAGAGTTGGGATCCAGGATTTTCGTAGCTTCCTACATGGTAGGCAAGTGCTCTGCCATTGAGCTATATTCCTAGTCTGCTTGTCTTTTTGAGGGTCATTAGCTTCGAATTTGAGACAGGGTCTTGCTGTGTAGTTAAGCTGGTCTGGAACTGGCTTTGTGCAGGACCCAGGGATCAAAGGTGGTTTGTGAGGCTTAGCAGTAAGTGTCTTATCCATGATATATCTCTGGTCTTGCGTTCTAGTGTAGCATACAAAAAGCCTTGGATGATTATTCATTACTGAACTTGAATTTCTTTACCACAGTAAACATTGTAGGTATTCGCATAATAGGTTTGTTACAAAGATTAAATTATATAATACTGATAATGTTTGTTTTAAAGGCCTATATAAAAACGGAATGGCAAGGGATATCAGAGAGGACCATCTGGAAGGTTGTTCATTTTGTTTTGTTGAAGCAGGGCCTCATTGTATAACCCAGGTTGCTCTTGAAAGTAAGTCTTCCTGCCTCAGCCTGCCTAATGGTGAGATTACAGGTGTCCATCAGACCTCCCAACCCCAGATTGGAAGATTTGGTCAAGAAATGAGAGACAGAAGAGCAAAAATAGTCAAGAGCTGTTTAAAGTCCTTTTTCCTGGAATCCGCCATTTCTGTTTGCATTAAATTGTTCCCTCTCTGGATTCCTCTAAAACCTAGTGCCCCTGGGATTTGCTTTATGTTCTGCTCATTCGTATTTTTCCAGTTTCTTGTGAGGTTTCTCTATACTGATCATTGCAGAGTGAGTGCTTGCAGGCCTGAGTTTAGCTGAAAAAAAATGCCACTCCAGTCTTGGGAAGAGGATGTTGCTTTGAAGTATCTGAAAAAAGCTGACTGCTGAGGTGGAGAACATGGGGACTTGTCCTGAGTGGAGCAGGGCTAAATGAGCAGAGAGGGTTTGTTCTGAGGGAATGAGAACATATGGTATGTTCAAACGAGGATGTTGCCTTTAATAGAACCACTTTAATTTTATTTCTCTTCCTCCCTTTGGGGCCTTGAGGACGGTTTTTATTTCTGCACCTGTAGTTTCACTTGCTGTGAAGAAATGCAATCAAGGCATATGCATGTACTTCATCTGAGTTTCTGCTCCTCGGAAACTGACTTTTAAGAACAAAGCCTCACATAGTTCCTGATTTTTAAAAAATAAGTTTGCAGATCTAATCTTCCATCTTGAAGTAACAGTTCACTGCACTAAGCTGTTTTTGGCCGGACTCTTTCAGCATATTTTGTCCTATGTGGCAGGTATAAAGACTAGCTGTGTCCCAGTTTGCTTGGACTATTACAACTTGGTATGTTATTTATTTTATCTTTTTTTTTTTTTTAATTGTTATCCAGATCTTTTTAACCTCATAACCTGGGTTCTGTCTCATGGTTGGATTCTCAGTCTGACCTTAGAACACAGATTCTGTATCTTGGTTAAAAGCATAGCTCTAGAGCCAGCCTTGCTTTGAATTCTGGCTCTCTCCAGCTTGTATTCTTGGACCAGTTAACCTTTTTATAACTCAGTTTCTGCACCTGCAATGTGGAGCTAATAACTGTGTGCATGCACCTCCCATCTTTCCTCCTCTCTGGGTTTTGACTGCCTTAGCTAAATATTTTTAGTACATGGTGTGAAAACTGACCATTGCAGATTCCCTTGGGTTTTAGTTAAAAACAAAAAGGTATCTGTACCTCCCAGATCAGAATAAGGTTTTGTAGTTTGATTCCTGGGTGTTCATACTTTCACACCCTTTGTTACCTGTACGTTTTAATAGTAAAAAAATTTTAAATGGAGATACAAGACATAAATTTTACAGTCCAATGGTTTTTAGTATAATCGGAAAGCCGTTGGTACACAGTTCCAAAAAGCTTTTACAAGTCCTCCCAAAACCCAATACCCATTAGCACACATGCCCTAGTCCTCCTTCCTGGCTCCAGGCTATCACAAAGAACTTGTTTTCAGTGAGGAAAGTCAAACTGAGACTCTGAGGCGTGCACGCTGGGGGACTGTGCCGCTAAGCTACACCGTAGTGTAGTCTAGTCCTGCCCCTGGGTTTGCCTGTTTGGGACATTTTATGTAAATACAATTATACACATGAGCCTGTTTTATGTAACGAGCATCTTTCATTTCCCACGTTCACACATGGTGTTTGTTTGGTTTGGTTTGGTTTTTTTGAACTGAGGTTTTTCTCTGTAATAGCCTTGTCTGTCCTAGAACTCGCTCTGTAGGCCAGGCTGGCCTCAAACCCAGAGATCCTCCTGCCTCTGCCTCCCAAGTGCTGGGATTAAAGGTGTGTGCCACCTCTGCCCAACTCACCACAGGTGCCTGGCGTTACAGCTAAGTCCACTTCCACGGTATCACATGGCTTCTGCGAATCCTAACTGGGTCTTCACACTTGTTGACCAGTGCTTTGCTCACTGAACCCCTTCCTCTGCAGATACTGAGGCATCACATTTTATTTTTGTCAGCTGTTACTTGAACTCTGCACCTTGTGGCTGTGATGCCTGCTGTAAACACAGTTGTCCACAGTGTGGATATTACCAACTCTCTAGGCTAAGTACCTAGAAGTGGAATTGCTGGGTCACGTGGTAACTGATATTTTAATTGACTAATTGTTTAAATGTGATCTGTAGCCCAGGCTGGCCTGAACTGGTGATTGTCCTGCCTCAGTCTGCTGAGTGCTAGGATTACAGCTTCCTTGGTGTTTACTGCTGTGGTTGGCCATGTGAACCTAGGTGAATGAATGAGGCAGACTAAAGTCTCATTCAGTAGCCAACTTTATTCAGAGCCCCAGACAGTTTGTACTGTGAGGGTTAAGAGTCATCCGAGTAAAGGACAAGCCGCTTGTGGCACAAAATGTTTCCATAGACACAGATGAATAATAACAGCCGAAGTAAGGTCACTCCTACTTGCTACACCTTGGAGGAGCACAAAAACACATCCCAAGAGCAATTCCATGTTCTGAAGAAACTCAGCTCACAAGACTCATGTCTTGTTTTCTTATAGGCGCTCAGAAGTTCCCTCACATTGGACTCTTTTGACACGTTGGCACTGTGTTCAGCCTTCTGAGGAACTATCAAAACTGTTTTGCACATATTGGGGATGCCACTTTACATTCACACAAAGAATCTAGAAAGTAACTTACAATGTAGTGGCAGTTTTTAAACTGGTTGTATGTAGTTTCTAAATGCATGATCTAACATGTCCATAGAGTAAGAATTCAATCTTTTTGTGGTTTTGTTGTTTGTCATTTTTGAGACAGTCTCGCTGCGTAGTGCTATTGGAATTCTAGAACTCACTGTGTGACAAGTGTGGCCTTGAACTCAACGTTTGTGTGCCTGTGCTAGAGTGCTGAGACTAAAAACGAGTACTGGGCTTTATTGCCTTTAGGCAGGGTCTGGTGTTCTAGGTGGGCCTCTAGCTTTTATGTAACCGAGGATGACCTTGAACTTCTGATATCTAACCTGCACTTCCCAAGTGCTGGGATTACAGCCATGCACAGGTTCATGTGATGCTGGGGGTGGGACCTAGGGCTGCCTGAATGCCAGGCAAGCCCTCTACCAGCTGAGCTACATCAGCCTCCTCATCTCTTTAATCATGGAAACCTCTCTGTGCACCATTTTCAGCCTTAGTTCTCAGATGTATTGGCATCTGAGTGAGATAGTTAAGCCATGGATTCCATGAGCTGAAGCCGTCCCCACAGAACTTAAGTGGTGTAGGCTTTCTGAGTCATGGGACCATAGAGAAGGCAGTGGCAGAACTTTTTTTTTTGGTCAGTTTCTCTGGAATTGCCACTAATGTGCATGTTCATAGTTTAATTGACACATGATAATTTCTAACCTCCAGCTAGCTCATGAATTTAACCACTAATAGGCACTTGTATACCAGTAATTTCCATTACAGTAGCTCTTGGCCCTTAAAAAAAAAGATTGAAATTGAAGGTTCCATGTGCTGCTAAGAGCTGTAATCTTGTCTTGGTGATACCAGGGGTTTTCAATTTGTATCTAAATTAAACAACTACATTCTCAAGGTACACATCATTTCTTCCCAAATGAACATTTCTCCCTTTCTTTTTGCATTTGTTACTCCTGATCTTGCTACGGGTATATATGGAAGATGAGGGTAGATACATACTTAAACCCAAGTAGTCCTCACGGCTTCTGAGTATTAGTTTCTCTTATCTCCTTATTATTGATTAGAAAATTCTGGAGTCAGGTAAAATATAACTGTAGAGCATCCAGCATACACAAAGGAGGATTTATCCCTTTTCCTCCTGTGCTCCTTCTCTTGGGAAATGGTGTGGTAGTTCAGACAAGTGGTCTGCTCCCTAATTGTGATAGCAGGCATATGTTTCTGCTGTCGCGTTACTTTGTTTCTAAGTCCAACCAGTTCCACACCATAAATGTTTGCTTTTCATGCCCTGGCTGATGTTTCTGAACATTGAAGCTCTGTACTTTAAAAAGGCCCATCTGATTTATACGTTGTTAGTAGTATTATAAATTACATGTCTCAGGTGTCAGCCTTTGTTAACCAAGTCTGCACATTTGTCTGTGAGATGATTTTCAGAATAAAACCAACAAACTCCATTAAAACACATGAAGTTGGTTGATACTCTCCCACTTAAGTCTTATCTATCTCCTGCTTAAAGTCAAGCTTAGCCCTGCAAGCAGTCCTTCTAGGCTACGGTTCCTCAGCCATACTCCTTGTTCCTACTAACGCTTCTGCTTTGCAGCTTACATCCAGTCTCTGAACTGGAATAGACAAAAGAAGATAGTTTTTATTGTTTTTCCCCCCCAAATCAGAGTGAGTCCTTCCTTTGATGCAGCACTGCCATTGTCACCCCTGGTGTCCATCTCAGAGTGAATTGAGGAATCCTGCGAGTCAGGCTAAGGAACTCTCTGAAGCAGTCCACTGCAGTCTTCATATCGCTGCATAACATCTGCTTCCACTGTTACTGAAGTAAGAGAAAGTGTTCCTGCTGCTGTATTATACTCCAGACTGTCGATTTGCTTAGCATATCTGATGACCAAAAATGTTTTCCTTTGTGGACCCATCTCCAGGCCTTGATGCTAGAAGATGCACGGGAACAGAGGCTGTAATCCCCCAAACAGTTAATTCTGAAAATGATTTCCCGTATTCTTTACATAGTCTTCAAAATGGAGATGTATTTTAAAACTTCCCTAAGCATCCGAGAACTGAGATCCCAATGCCATGACTGCAGGGAAGTGTCTTTGTAGAGCTTTCTGCAGTGGAGACTCAAGTGAAATGAATCCAGTATTCCATGAAAGTCATCAAGTATCCCTTTTCTGTGAACTAGCTATTTCTGACCTCCAAAATGTGGGCAAGGATAAGCATGTCCTGTTCCTCTGTTGATAGAAAAGTGATTTCTAGTAACTGTCGTGACTGAGAGCTTTTGGTTATAATATAAACTTGGTATTAAGTAATACCAAGTCACTACTGTGACTGTATTGAAAAGATGGCAGGAGGAGCAGGAAAAAATATATGTTCATGTGCCAGGAGAGTTCCCCAAGACTGGTGACATGTTTGATAATCCATGAGACTCAACATGTAATGCTGCTTGTAATAGACCTATCAGAGCCCCGTGAGACAGAGTGCAGAGGAAATCAGGTGGTATTTCCGGGTTCCTGTGCCATTAGACACCCTTCAGTAAGCAGAACTGTGACAACACACGGGAAGTGTCCACCAGGGGACCTCAGCAGACACCCACCCAGCACATGGTTATCCTTAGGGCTGCTTATGCCTATTCTGTACAGACTCCTAGAAGGAGAGGGCTTTGGCATAGATCACAGCTTGGACAAGGAGCTACTTTTAGTGTGTAGATGTTTTATATCGATATAGGGAACTGTGTAACAGCGAAGCTGCCAGATAGCAGGCAACCTGGAAAGTATGCCTTTCTGAGGGTGGCAGTCCTTAGGAAGATTTACCTTAATTACTTTCTATGTGTTGCCCTTCATTATAATCTATCCTGTGAGGTCCCATGTGAAACAAATTTTACCTTGTCTATCTGTTGCAAGTGTAAGTGCATGTGTGTGCATGTGTAGGCCAGAAACTGACGTTGGGTATCCTCAGTTGATCTTTTTCTCTTTGAGGCAGAGTCTTCTGTGTGGCCTTGCTTGGCCTGGAACTGTGTAAACCAGACTGGTCTCCTCAAATTTAGAGAGCCCTCTCCTTCTGCCTCCTGAACACTGTGATTAAAGGCATGCAGTACCAAGCCTGGTTCCACCTTATATCAAAGAGGATCGCTTACAGAGTTCAGAGCTCACTGATCTCCTTAGCCCCTGCTTTGTCTTCTTATTCCCCGTGAGTTGCCCCTTGTTGAAAAGATATGTTATAATTCAGGGGACCTTTTCTAATCACCCATTCTAACTCCCAAATAAATGACACAGAGACCTATTAGGTTTGTTCAGTTAAGGGCTAAGCTCTATAATGGGCAGATAATGATTTATTGTAATATTCTATGTTAGTTTTGCTACTTCCCAGCCACATGCCCTGAATTACTTACCATATTGGTTCTGCCTTAGCTGCTTCTGCTCCATCAGGTCAGTCCTCATGGCTGTATTCCTTATCTCCCTCTTCTCTCTCTTCTCTCTCCTTCACCTCATGGTTCCTTCCTGAGACCACCCCTCTCCCCCATACACACATACCGGATCAGAGTCCAGCCTGTCTATCTTCTCTGCCCAGTCATTGGATGTTTAGCTTCTTTATTAACAAATCAAAGATAATTGGGGAGCAAAGTTTACAGTGTTGATCAGTGATCATGACAATGCCCACTTCTGGACTGCAATGAGATCTCAGGGCCCAGAATTCTGCATCTGAACCATCCCCCATTACCTTGTGTTTAGTTTAGGAAGACCAGAGAGAAGGGAAAAAAGATACCTGCATAACAGCAGAGGGGATGTGATTCACATACATTTTAGGTGAGATTTTGAAAATGATGGGAAATAACGGCCAAAAAAATAGACACAGAATGTTAGTCCTCACTTGTCATTTCTCTGTTGTAGCAGAGAGGGCTAAGGTTTTTCATGCATACAAAGTAGAATGATGTACTGTCTCTTTAGAAACCAGATTATAGCTTTTCTCATGATTTTTTAATTCACTGGAAAAGTTCCTATTCTCTCTGCTGAAGATTCTGGGCACCAGGCAGTAGAGTTAGAGCGGAGGTTGATTCCACATGATTCTGCATTTTATCCCTGAAAATTATGAGGAGTTGTAGAGCCAAGTATCATTTCTGATTGTGTTACACTCTGATATTTCTCTGGGGTAGGGGTCTATGAGGATATGTTTTTTTTTTTTTTTTTTTTTTGCTCTTTTGGAATAACAATTTTCAAAATGACTTCACAGATAGTCCAAATCTTGTAGGCTTGGCTCTACAGATTCTTTGGGGTTATTAAAGTGAAATATACTTGACTGAATGCATATGAGCTAGCTGTTATTTTCTTAGTTTAATATATATTTTTAAAATTAGGTGTCATGCTTGATTAGTAAGGCTGACAGGTTGTGAGAATCAATATTCTAAAATGCTACTAGGAGTAATTAAGAAAAATTTTTTTTCTAAGACATTGATGGGAAACTATTTTATTTATAATGGCTTTAAATATAACTAATTTAGTGGCTGGAGAGATGGCTCAGTGGTTAAGAGTATTTGTTCCTGCAGAAGATCCAAGTTCTGTTCCAGCACCATATCAAGTGACTCCCAACTGCCTGTAACTCCAGGTCTAGGGGATCGGGGGGGGGGGGGCACACATACAAGCTCAAATACACACATGTAATCACACAGTGCATACAAACAACTCTTAAACATACACAATATTCTGTTTATATTTTTTCCTCTTTACAGAGTTTAGGTTTTCTTATTTGTATGTCAGTGGGCAGAGTCACAGCTTTTTAAAAAGGCTGATAAGATAGAAATGTTTTCTGTCTTTCAGTAAAAGAATCCATTCTGAAACCAAATGAATTTGAATTGAATTGACTGTTAGTGATCCAGCCCAGGGCCGCATCATCCTAGGCAAGCGCTGCATCTGAGCTGCGTCCCATCCATGGTTTCTTCCCCAAGTTGCTGTTGGTCTGCTGTTTTATCACAGCAACAGAAAGCAAATGAGGACACTTGGCTTATAATTTAAAATTTGATGTTTTCAACAGATTATACTGAATTTGCTGTCTTAAGTTACAGTATGCTAATAAAGTATTGTGTTCACAATAATATTTTAAAAGAGACCTTTCCTCTTTGTTAGTGTCTGTAAATTCCTGTGTCTGTATTTTTTGATTTTTATGCCTACAGAATATGAGGATGAACAAAGGCAGTTTTTTCTACTCTCATCTGTGGGTAAAAAGAGCGTGGGAGTTCACATATGAGTTCACATAGCACATGCGCGCGTTTTGGTTCTAGGCTTGTAGTGTTTGAGTTTTCTGCATGGAGACTTGTACAGCCTACATGAGAAACCACCTGATTACAGTGCGTAGTCTCCTTAACAGCAGAAGCCAAAGCCTAAGTGTTCCTATACTTAGTGGTCTGAAAAAAGTAGCTCATTCTATATTGTATATAAGGCATGTTTTCTGATGACAATTTTTCTGTTTGTTTTGTAGTGGAAGATTGATGATAAGCCTGTGAAAATTGATAAGTGGGATGGATCAGCTGTGAAAAACTCTTTGGACGATTCCGCCAAAAAGGTGAACATGCCTTGTCATGGATCTCTTTTCTTACTTGAAGTTACCATAGTTTTCAAAGTTAGAAAATGAGCCAAAAAGGGCTCCTAAAGTTACCACAGAGTAAGTAGGCAGCACTGTGCTATAACATGGATGCGGGGATATCACGAAAATTGGTAGCATTGTTTGAGCTTGATCTTCCAGCACAGAAACTTAGGAAGGTAGAACATCCATCTATGCTGAGTATTTGCAAAGAGAAAAGAAAATGGTAGCTGTGCCCTGTGAGAGAAGTTGGGAATTTTAAAACTGAGGACTTGATACGTTTCTTCCCCCTCCTTTGGGATTCGATAAAGATGGTTTGAGTGTAAAGTATATGCTAGTTGAAGAGAAGTAAACGGTTGTTTCCTACAGTTATGACTTGACTTTAAATGGCAGTCAGTAAGAGCCAGAGGAAGGAAGCATCACTGTTCACCTGTATCCTGCTTCTCACCAGGTGCTCCTGGAAAAGTACAAGTATGTGGAGAACTTTGGTTTAATTGACGGTCGCCTCACCATCTGTACCATCTCCTGCTTCTTTGCCATCGTGGCTTTGATTTGGGATTACATGCACCCCTTTCCAGAGTCCAAGCCGGTTTTGGCTTTGTGCGTCATATCATATCCTTTTTTATGCTATGGTTTGCTTTTTAGTAACAATTCTAATATATGCTGCTAAGTCATCCTTGCTTTCCATAAAAGCTTTGATTTTAGGTCTTGCTAATGTTAGAACTAACATTAAAGTTGTGCCTGTAAATTCATATTACATCATTGATATTCTGTATTCAGTAAGGTTATTTATCTGCAGTGTTCTTAATGATTAACTAATAGATAGAAACACTACAGCAAAACACACAATGAGTGAGACCCAGCTCTTTTAACCTGTTAGGTTTTTTTCCGTTAGATTAGGTTGCTTTAATCCATTTATTCTAGACTCTTAGTAGAAAAACTTTGGATTTTAGGAGTTCAGATTTGTTTGATATTTTCCTTTGAAGCTGAAGAGCTGGTTTGGGAAGCCCTGAGCATGAGATGTGGATTTGGCCCTGTGTTACAGTGAAATTGAGGGCCACTCTCAGGGCTCTACAACATGGGTTTGAGATTCAAGGTGTTTGTGATACTATGCTAGAGGAAAAAATGTAAGTAATACCCATTAAGAATTGCAAAACTGAATGGGACACTGGGCATGGTCATATACACTTGTAATTCCGCTCCCAGAAGGGTGGGTTACAGCGGTCATGAGCTTCAGGGCGGCTAGGGCTACCCGGCAGAACCTTGTGTCACTTAAACATTGAAAGAGGAAGGAAAAAAAGACTGGGGAGATGATCCAGTTGTTAAAATGTTTGTTACATAAGCACAAAGACCTGAGTTTGCAACCCAGCACCCACATAAAAGGCTGGACATAGCAGCACAGGCTTGTAATCCAGTGCTGAGGAGATGGAGACAGATCCCAGGGCCATCTAGCTGGCCGTCAGTGTGCTCCAGGGTGGTTCAGTGAGAGAGCCTTACTCAAAAAATGAGGTGGAGAATGATACAGAAAGACACCTAGAATCGAACTCACTTACACACACATGCGCACGTGCACACACACTTCTGTGTGCCCATACCCATATGTGCACACATCTGAATACATGCACATACCACACACAAATGATGGGAGATTTTATAGTGTATTTGGTATATAATATAGACGGTCCTCAAATTCAAAGAGTTGAACTTAAGATTTCTCTACTTCATAATGGCATGAAAAAATATCTGTACAACCATTGTAATTTCAATTATCAGTAGAGTACTCAATAAATTACATCAGATAATTCAGCATGTTATTATTCAGTAGGCTTTGTATTAGATGAATTTGCCCAGTTAGTGGCTGATGTAAGTGACCTGAGCACATTCAAGGTAGGCCAGGCTAATAATCTGTAGTATTTGGAAGTGTGGTGTATTATATGCACTTTTAATTCACAGTTACAAAATCCTGTTGTACGCTGAAAATTTTTTCTCTCTCTTTTATGATAAACATTATTTTTTAAAGATACTCAATACAAAGAACTTTATAATCTTAATTACAAATTTTATATGCATTCATAGTATCATTTTTCTGTGGTCCTCCGCTCCCATCAACTGTCCCTTAGTATATCAGTATATAACTGTTTTACACTTTATAACTTAAAAGATATAAAGGAATTTATTATTATTATTATTTTTGTCCATTAAAATTTCTCTGAAGGTGAAGGTGTTTGCTAGAATTTAGAGTGAAAGGAGAGAACTGACTCCTGCAAGTTGCCCTTTGATCTCCACGTACTCTCATGCATACATGTTTCCCCAAATAAATAAATGGAAACATTTTAAAAGTATAGATATATATTCACATTACTATGTAGAACTCTACCACTAACTAAAAAAACGTATCTTAAGACTTTACCTTCCTGGGGCTGAAAAGAGTGTAGTGGTTAAGGTACTTGCTGTGTTTGCAGTAGACTGGAGTTTGAGTTCTGGAACCCTTGTCGGTGGCTTGCAGCCATCTGTAACTCCAGCTGCAGGGACGCGGCACACTCTCCTGGCTTCCGCAGGCACCCCCACTCACCTGCACATGCTCCACATGGACACACGGACACATGATTTTAAAACAAAGTAAATCCACTGTCAGAGGCAGTTAGCAAGCCATCTTAATAAAGTACCCGATTGAAAATAGTATTATTCCAATAGATTAGTTACCCTGGTTTGAGAATTTCACCATTGAAGCAATCTAAAGAATATATCAGAAATTCTAGAGACCATTCTCAAGACAATAACGGCAACCTTATTACACATAATTTCCAAAGGAACTACTTTGACAGTGTTTCAGTTGTATTTGTTTAAAGCAAAGCATGACCCTAAGTTTATGTCTTACACACAGTGCTGGTGACCACTGCTGTGAAGAACTACTGTGTGCCTCATGGCTATAAATAGAAACTTCATGACAGTTCTATTTTTGTTTGTCTGAGATAGGCCTCAGTACACTAACCTTAAACTTAACAATAGTCCTGACTCAACTTTCCAGGTGGTGAAATTATAGGTCTGTACCACTGTGCCTAGTTTCATGACAATTCTAAAAGTGCAGTATTCTCATTGTAGAGATGAGGGTACTTGGGGAAGAAATTAATTTATTAAATGCTGAAATGCAAATCCAGGACTGTTTTAACTCTAAAGTCAATATCCTTTGCCCTATACTTCCTTCCTCTCTAGTTCATAAAATTTAAATGACATTCCACAACATGTTAGTGGTTCGATAAAGAGTTGATATGTCAAGCCAGTACAGTAATGTATTTGCATGTATATCAGGCATAATTGCTCTCACAGTACACTAATCTAAAGCCACTTTGACATTGATTGAATATAGTCAAATCCACTGTGATATAGTTTATTTATTTTTTTATTGTTAATTTTACATGTGTGGTGTTTTGCCTGCGTGTAAGTCTGTGTACTACATGCAAGCCTGGTGCCCGACAAACCCAAAAGAGGGTGTCAGATCTCCTGGAACTGGAAATAGAATGTAGTTGCCTGTGGTGTGGGCAGTGGGATTCAAACCCAGGTTCTCTGCAAGAGCAGCCAGTGTTCTGAATTGCTAAGACATCTCTCCAGCCTCTGATCCATTTTTTTAATGGAGAAATAAGCACAAATCATAACAAAGTCTTGAGGAACTAGGTAGCAGGACAGTCTTAGGCCTGTTTGTCCTGTACCTTTTGTCTCCTTTCTGAGGTGTCTAGAGAACTAACTAGAGAAAGCCTTGTTTCTTTTAGGTATGTAAATACAAGGGTAAACAGGAAATAACTAAATATTCAGTGCTTTAGTGGTAAGATAAAATTTATTCAGGAATATCAAGAAAATTTTTGTAGCTCTTGTGTGTCATTTGTTGTTACTTTGCTTTTCTTGTGTTTACATATTTGTCTATTTTCCCTTAACATTATTTGAACCTATTTTGTGATGATGGGGATTCTGACCATTTATACCTCCTACAAGGAGAAGAGCATCTTTCTTGTGGCCCACAGAAAAGATCCTACAGGAATGGATCCTGATGATGTCTGGCAGCTGTCCTCCAGCCTCAAAAGGTAACGGTAGTTCTTGGAGATTCCTAGCCCTGGGGTGGCGTCCTGAGTCACAGGTGTCATGACTCTGCCTGTTCTATGCAGTCATGGTGTTAGTTGTGTGAAATGGAGGAGGCATGAGTAGGCTAGTAGGCTAGCTAATGAGCAAGAAAGGTTATTTATAGGTTGCTAACTACTAATTTGCATTTCCAATCATCCTGAACAGTTTGCAATAGTTTTCATAAGACTAGAGTTTTACATCACATTTTCAAATAAGCTGCGTATGTACAAAAAGTTGATCAAAATAACTTTAAATTTCCATCAATATGCAATAACCATGCTAATACATAATATTTGACACTAGTAGATTTAAAAAATCTACCTTTTATCTTGTAATCCTATATCCCCACCTCATTTTTCCCCCCTATCTCACTTATACTGGCTAAGAGAGAAAGAGAAGAGAAAAAGAAAGATAGAGGGAGGAAAAAGAAAGAGATCCCTGATTTTAACCATTACTTTTTTTTCCTTACTGTGACCAATTCATAACCCACCAAACAACCAACAGTACCCCACCCCACCTCTTGGGAATGGGGGCATTGTGTTTTTAAAATTATTTTTTGTTGTCTGGGGAAAAACATCTTTTTGGGTACCCTTAAAAAAGTTAGGATATTGGCCAAATGCTAAAAAAGCTAGCTGAATCTTTTTCTGTCCAGTCTCTGTGTTTTTTGTCCAGTCTCTGAGTGTTCTGTACGGTTTGTTTTCTGACCAGTCTCAGTGTTTTTTTGTCTAGTCTCTGTTTTCTGTTTAGTCTGCATGTTTTCTGTCCAGTCTCTGTGGTATCAGTCATTTGGGCTAGCCTTTTTGACCTGGGTATAGATTCTTGAGGAAACAGTAACTGAGGCAGTCTGTGAGACTGAAATCACCTGGGCTACTTGCTTTATCTTCATTGTTATCTGGTCTTTTGCTCTGAAAATAACTTTTAAAGATAACATTATAGGTACATTTTCTATCATGAGGACCAGGTAGCCAACAAGATTCATTTACCATACCATGCTAAGACATTCATGTCTCAGCTAGTAGAAGGTCTTTCCTGGTCAAAGCTAATCTTTGTAAGTTTTGTTGGTAACCATATTTTTTCATTCCCTGTAGATACATAAGCATAACCACATTCTCATCTCAAAACTGTTTGCAGGTTTCCATCCTGCTGTCAACACGTCCTTCTAAATGAATGGGTTGTTCTGCAGACACATGTCCAGGAGCATTCTCAGTCCCGATTTGTGCAGCTGTCCCCATAACTGCCATTATTTCCAACAAATGGGTGATTACACAGTCAGCCATTTCAGAACTTGAAGAGTTGCCCCTGGAACCCTCAATATGTATCTATGGTATGGTGTACATACCTTTGTTTTCCAAATTCTGCCAGATGAAACACATCTATCTGCCAGATTTCATTTCTTTTGGTACTCCTAGGGTTACTCCCAGCTGGTAATGGAATTTGGTTATACAGAGAACATATAAGGACGTTTTAAAAAATTATTTCTTTGGGTTGGTGCTAAGTGATAGAATTTTTTTTTAAACCTTTACTGTTAACATGGTGTTTTTCATGAAATTTCGAGGCTTCTAATATATTTCCTAGTAGTAATTGATCAATTTCCTCATTTCCTTGTGCTAATGAACCTGGCCAACCTGTATGAGACCGAATATGAGTAATATATACTGGATAGTTTCTACTTCTGATGGCTTGTTGCAATTGCATAAATAACAAAGTCAATTCTAAGTTATCAGGAATAAATTCAGTTTCTATATGCAAAACAACCCTTTCTGCATATTGAGAGTTAATAATTATATTAAGAGATTCAGGAAAATCTAATAATACCATAAGGATCACATATAATTCTGATTTTTGAACTGAAGAATATGAGCTTTTGATTACCTTGCTTATTTTGTTTCATTTATAACCTGCCATTCCCATCTTGTTTGCATTGGTTTAGAATGTTGGTGCCTCTGGAATTGGTGTTCCCTTTACAATACATGGGAGAATCCAGTTAGTTCTTTTTATAAAGTATATACGTCTGCTTTTAGGATATTTGTTATTAATTTCTCCCAAGTAGCTCTCCAAGTTCTCTGCCAGTCTTCACTGATTACCCACAATGACATCATCTCAGTTATTACTAAGAGGCACTACAATTTCAGCCGGGTCCATTCCTGACAATTGATGTAGTCTTATTCTGCCTTTTATAATTAATTCAGAAGTCTTTTCTTTGTGCATCTTTAATTTTTTACTTTATGTGCTAAGACTATCCATTTCATAATACTGGCTTCCCTTTGCATAATGAGCCCAGTAGGAGAATGAGTTGAAGGCAAAATGACCCAAATGCAATCAAGTTTAGGATCAGTTCTATCCACACATGTATCTTGCAGTCTGTTCTACCAGAATTAACTCTTTCTGCTTCAGTTCTTAGACATCTTGGGCTGTTTAAATCTGAATCTCCTTGTAATGTTTGAAACATATTACTTAACTCATAAGTATGTAATCCAATTGTAGACCTCAGCCAGTTAATATCTTTCATTAATTTTTGAAAGTCGTTAAGAGTTTGCAATTGGTCCCTACGGATCTGTACCTTTTGTGGTTGAGTTTTTTTGCTGACTTATTTTATAATGCAGATAGATAATAGAATCTCCTCTCTGTATTGTTTCTGGAGCAGGCTGTAACCCCCAGCATGGCAGAATTCTTTGTTTCCTTAAACATTTTTTTCTAAAGTATTTGCTTTAGAATCAGCCAACAAAATATCATCCATGTAATGAGAAATGATAGATTGAGGAAATTGCTTATGAATTATTTCTAACAGTTGTCGCACAAAATATTGACAAAAAGTCAGACTATATAACATCCCTGTGGCCACACCCTCCAGTGGTATCTCTTTATTGGATGACTATTGTTCAGAGTAGATACTGAGAAAGCAAACCTTACCCTGTCCTGCTCATGCAAGGGTATTGTGAAAAAGCAGTCCTTTAAATCAATTATTTAGGCCAGGATCTAGGTAACAAAGGAGGTAAAGGAATTCCGGTTGTAAAGGACCCATTGGTTGAATTACTCTGCTCACTGCTCTTAAATCTGTTATTATCTGTCATTTTCCTGATTTTTTTTTTTTACAACAAACACCAGCTGCTCTTGTACCAGCTGTTGAAGTGCCTGCCATTTTATTTTATTTTATTTTATTTTTTTTGTTGTTGTTGTTGTTGTTGTTGTGAGCCACTGCTCTTGCCACACAGGTCTGTTTGATAGCCACTTTAAGGGCAGGGCTGTTGGTATTTCAGCAGTGGCCCCTCTTATAAATTTGGAAACTCAGTCCCAGTGATGTTCTGTGCATGGACAGTGGGCACAGCTTGCGATTGTTCTTGATTACACATAGCAAAACCTTCCCCAGGAGCATCTGCCATTTCACCCCTAATTTCATCTTTGCTGTCTCTGGGACTGCAGGAATATTAATTTGAGTACCCCATTGTTGTAAAAGATTCCTTCCCCATAAATTTATGGGTATGCCAGCCACATAGAGTCTCAGCTAGAGTCTCAACTTCCCTGTCTGCCCTTCTGGTCCCACACAGTTAGTTAATCCACCATACATTTTGGCTTACTTGAAATAATTTACCAGTTCTATAAACTGTGTATAAACCTTCTGAAGGGGCCATTTTGGATTCCAAGACTTTTGGAAGAGGATACTGACATCAGCTCCTGTATCTACAAAACCTTGTATTTCAACTCATTTCATTTGTACCATTAATTTGGGTCTCTGATCATTAATCACTTTGCCAGAACACATTTTCCAGTATTCCCAAATGCGCCTTTTCTTTCTCCCGAAGCAGCTTTATGGTTGGTATAAGGAAACAGCAACAGCTGAGCAATTCTATCCCCTGCATTAATTTGCATCTTTTTAAAAAATATATTTTTATTCTGCCTGCATGTGTGCCTGCATGCCATAAGAGGGCACCAGATCTCAATATAGATAGTTATGAGCCACCATGTGGTTGCTGGGAGTTGAACTCAGGACCATTGAATATACGGCCAGTGCTCTTAACCTCTGAGCCATCTCTCCAGTCCCTTTCATCCCCTTTTTTGCATATGCCATGATTTTAATTTCTTCCTTGCAATCTCCATCTACAATACCTGGATGCACCATAAATCCTTGAGAAGTTAATCAACTTCTTCCCAAGATCATCCCTACTGACCCTGAAGACAAAGGACCATAATCACCAGTGGTTATTTTGTAACATCCGGGGATAGTGTAAGAGAGTATCTGTGGCCAGATCCAAAGCCCTGCTGCCTTTGGTGGCATGGGAAAGATCAGCAATTTTTAGTTTTGATCTTCTTCCCTGCTTGTCACTTCCTGGCTGACCAAAAGAGGACAGCTTGTATTTTTTGCTGCGGGGTCTCTAGCTGACAGGGCCCTCCCTCCGTTTCCCTGATGGCAAGAGGTTATTTTGTATGTCCCTTTTTGAACAGCAATCCCTAGACCAATGCTTTCCCTCGCCACAGTGGCTATAAAACCCTGGGAGCCTTTGTAGTCCTTTGTAGCCAGAATCTGCTTGTTCCCTTTTACAAGTACATGTACCGTATTCCTCAGAGTTAACGCAGCTCCTATTTTGTGCTCTGCCGCGTTTAACCTTACAGTTTGTAAATGGCCAAATTCACCGCATTTAAAGCACCAGGTAATTTGATAACTGAGACCTCTAGATGCAGCTTGTCCTATGATATTGGCACAATGCTCCTGGAGAGCCGGTATCAGTTGTCTCTCTTATGCATTCATCTATTGGGGCTCCTCCTGCTTTCACTGGTTTAAGTGCTCTCTTACATTCAGTATTTGCATTCTTATATACCAAGATTGGTATCAGCGCTTGACTGGTCTCAGGGTCTGGTATGGCTCTATTTAAAGCTGAACCCAAATCTTTGTAAGCAGTTGGTGATGGCTTCTCCAGGGCCTTGAATTACCTTAGTAAATGAGGTGGGTGTTTTACCAGGATCCTCAACCACATCCCATGCTCTTAACACTGCAATACGACATTGTTCAGTTACTACATCATGAGATCAAATTTGTTTTTGTAAATCGGCATAATGGCCTTCACCAAGAAGCTGATCCTCATCAACATTTAGCCCCCTTGTTATATTTTGGTGGTCTGTTTTTGTGGCTTCATTTCTCCGTCATGATAACCACTTAGAAGCTGCTGACCAGCTTCTAAGACAGCTGACACCAATCCCTTCCAGTCGATTTTGGGTAGCCCAATTGCTTTGCTTAATGAAACATGAATGTATTCAATACTTTACGATGGACTCTTTCAAATGCTTTAAATCTAGCCTGTCTGTTGGATGCCATGTCCTCTTACATAAGCCTCACCATCATCAGCATATGTTGTACAAACACTGGGAAAGCTGATGGTGCTTGCGTAGCCCCAAACGACTCCTGGCAGCGCATTTAGCTAGACAGTAACCTGTTTTCCTGTGCTGCCTCCTGCTCTTCCCGGCCTCTTGCCTCACACAGGTGTTCTGGGCACCTGGCATCAAAAATGTGTAGAGCAGGATGGGGTGGCAATCTGCCTTCCAGCCTAATTTGTTTTCCTCTTTCATCTTGTGGAAAATTTCCACTCTCAAATGTCAGGCCCGAACCCTTTTGTTCTCTTTTCATTGGCACTTTTTGCTCTCCAAACACTTCAACCTCTATTCGCAAACTCTAGGTACATAGCCAGCTCTGAAATCCTTTCTAACACCAGAGAACTGAGTGACCCTCCTGAGTTTTCAGCTTTCCTCCACATTTTCCCACACGGAATATATAAAGACTATGAGGCAAAGCCAGAAAACCTGCTCTGGGAGACCCCCCAGCGGCAGCAGCTGCTGTTTTGCCAACCTCCTTAAACGACATTGCCAACTTACCAAAGTCTGACGATTCCTCCACTACGTTAGAAGCCAAGTTAGTGTTATTAAATGCTTCTTCCTCCCTTCCACCCCCATTCCCCTGGCACTGGGTAGGAGGGAGAAAGGGTTAGTGGGGACAGGAGCCAGAGTTTTCTCTGCTACTTCCTGCTGGGTAGGGGTTGTAGGATTCATTTGGGGGCAACACCATATCAGTTGTCCAGAAGTCCAGGTAACCAACAAATCAGCAAACAGCAAATGCGGCAGCAGGACAAACCAGCAGCAAGCAGTCCTCCTCCAGGTAGATGCACCTTCGTCCTCTGGGTTATCATATTTATATCCCTCAAAGTCCTCAGAATTCAACTAATTCCACCTGGCAAAGATCACACTCCGCATGAGACACCTGACAGGTTTGGATACCCTAAAACCCCTAACTTGGAATTTTAACAAAAACATGTTTACATATCATAAACCAAAACATCCACAACAAAGATCCTTTCAGTTTTTCAGTCTCTTTGGTTTTTGACTTGTTCTCTTGTCCTGATGCTTAGGTTTGATGACAAATACACGCTGAAGTTGACCTTCATCAGTGGGAGGACAAAGCAGCAGCGAGAAGCCGAGTTCACCAAGTCTATTGCTAAGTTCTTTGACCACAGCGGGACACTGGTCATGGATGCATATGAACCTGAAATATCCAAGCTTCATGACAGTCTTGCCACAGAAAGAAAAATAAAATAGCCAATTCTAAAAGCGTTCTTTCTGCTGGATCATACAAGTTACTGGTGGGTAGGGGAATTTGGTCAAGTCTGAAATGTTAAGAATGCCCCTATATAGTCCACTCTGGATAAATAGAATTTCCTAGTGCAGATATCAAAGTTGTATCTTTTGACTGCTTGCTGTAGCCTCCTTTGGTCTGCTGAGTGATTTTGTGTTGTTTTCCTTAAGAAGCATTTTTGTAACAGCTAAGCATCCTTTTTCCTTTGTACTTAATAGTACTTTATACAGTACAGCTCTGTGCCGTGCAGCGTTTGAATGCTCAGTTCTTAGGAACTATTAACCTTGCTGGTGTGGTAGTGCTCGCCTTTAATCCCAGCACTTGGAAGGCTGAGGAGGGTGGATCGAGTGGGAGGCCGTCATGGGTTGTAGAGCCAGGCCCTGTCTTGGGGAGTGGGTATTGTTAACTTGTTGCTGACTTTGTGTTAATCCCTGGTTCGGCAACATTTCCTTAAATCCAGGATACAACTTCTTATGTATGACAGCTTTCTTTTACACACCATTTTTGTGGGTGTGTATATATATTTGACTTGGGGAGAATTATTTTTTAAAAAGAAAATACAAAATAGCTTTTAATTTGTTTAAAATAGACCTGCCTGTTACATTTTGTGCTCTTGACCAATTAAAGAAGCCAGTGGCATTTTTAGTTTTCTATTCTCTGTTTTCCACTAGTATTGCTCCTGTTGATTTGTTTGTGCCCTTTATTAACTGCCATTTTCTAAAATTTTTTTCAATAAATGAAAGAAGATGTGAAAACGTGGAGTGCTAGTCTTGAAAGAAGGAACAACACAGCAAGTGCTTTGCTCCTAGTCCCTTCTAGGCTGGCTCACTGTCCAGAGGCCCCTGAGCACCTGGAGCCAGGGACTCCTTGCTCCAGTGATAGCAGTGACACTGAGAGCTGGCTATGCTCTGGGCACTTTACATGCATTGGCTCAACACTCACAGCAGTCCTAAGAGGCACACACTTTTGTCTTTACTTTACACACGAGGAAGCTTAGACACAGAAGTGTTTGCCACACAGATGGTTCTAGAACAGGAACTTAAATCTTAGTAGTTTGGCTCCAGATATTATGTTCCCACGGTGAAAAAAAACAACAGTATCTTTTTCAGCATTTTCTCAACCTAGTCAGAAAACTTGGCACTTGACAAGGTCCTGTGACTTTCAGGAGTATAATTCTAAGCCTATTACCCCAAACTGTATTCACTTTCTAAAAACTGTATTCACTTTCTAAGAAAGCATCAGAGAGCATTGTGAATGTTCTGTCTCGCACTACCCAGTGGCAATTGTGAGACCATACTGGCCAGATGTTGAAGTCTTGGATTCTGTACTGCACTCTTTCTTACAAGTTCCTTGAGCTTCTGATGCTGCTCTTACCCCCTCTAGTAAAATTAACAGTAAAGGGCTAAAGGTGGCTCATTTAACAGTGTGCCTGGTGTGCAAACATAGGATCCTGAGTTGATATTCTAGCTTCCAAAATTCATGTAAAAAGAAGCCAGTGGCGCAGTGGTGATCCCCATGCTAGGATTACAGAAGGGTCTCTGGGGCATGCTGGCTGGCCAGCCTAAAGCCAGGGCTGGGGTGATGACTTCGTGGCTAAAACCCTTGCTGTGTCAGCAGGAGCAAATGAGCTTGGATCCCTAGCACTCAACATAAAAGCCAGGAGTGGTGGGTGAGTCACATCTAGCCCTCGTGTTGGGGGAGCAGAGACAAGGCAGAGGTTAGGGCCTTGCTGGTCAGCCAGTGTGGCTGAAGTAACAAGCTCCAGTCTCTAAAGTCAAGGTGTAGAGAGGAGGAAGGCTTGTGCTGTCAACCACTGGCCTCCTCAAGTAGACTCAGTGACACTGTAGGTCATCCTCTGACCTCTGCGTGGGCACTCAGGCACATATACACAAGGTGAAGGTTGAAATTCAGTGACCCGCGTAAAGCTTTGAAAGTGTTTAATCAGATGATGGCACTTGCACAGGGACAGAGTCACTCCTGTTAGACAGGGAGGTTCCAGTGCTGCAAGAGAAGACAGTGGCTACTTCACACCTGCTGTACCTTTGGCATCTATATTTCCTTGTTTTTTGTTGTGCTGGAGTTCAAACTCAGGACATTATAATTATTAGGCAAGTGTTCTAACACTGAGCTACATCCCCATTCCTCCAAACACAGATTTATCTATGTTCTCTCTCTCTTTAAATAAAAATTTCAATTATGTTGGTATACATACTCTCGTTTTCTTTCAAGGTGGGGTTCTCACTGTGTGGTCAGCACTGAAGAAGAGGAGAAAAATAAAACAGGTCCTCTGGTTGTTAGAGTCAAGAGATTTGATTGTTCTTAGCTCTGTTTTAATATGCAAGCTTATGCAAACCCCATTCCTTCTCTAGGTGAAGTCACTTGATGAGGGTTAGGTATACCCTTGAGATTATGGTCAGCACAGTCATGTACATACAACACCCCTCATTGTAGTGAGTGTGTGCCGTAAGAAATCTCAATGATTTTTATAGAGTACACCTGCCCTTGCTGATCACATCCTGTTATTAAATAGAATAGTCTTAACCCAGCTAAGGATACACATGCTTAGGTCTCTTCTGATGTCCATACCACTTTAAGAATCAATAGAGGTTGTAAACCTGATTACCAAGCTGGATGTGGTGGTGCACGTCTGAAGTATCAGCACTAGGAAGACAGGAAGGTGGCTGTGGTTGAGGCCACCCTGGTCTACATAGGACGTTACAGGTCAGTAACGCTGAGTGTTGAGACTGTCTCAAATAAAGCCCCTGGGTCTGATACTCTGGTGGTGTCTGTGACCACACCGCCTTCTCAGAATGTTTTGAATTCCTTTGTAATTGCCTGGTAGTAAGGTATTAGGGTCTGAGTTATGAGAAAGAAGTTCAAAGGAAGTTGCTCATGAGGTGAGGTTATGGAGAAACAAGAACAACCCAAACCCCAAATCAGTAGATTGAAAGAAACACAAGCAGACTAGAAAACAATGAGAAATGTAAAGGCCAATATATATATATATACATATATATATACATATATATATACATATATACATATATATACATATATATGTGTGTATATATATATATATATATATATATGGTGGACAGCACTCTAGATAGCAATGAAATTGAGAAAATCATTAGGACATGCCTTAAAAGCTGATATGACCTATATAGACATAGGCGTAGATAGCCTATGAAAATTAAGCCAAGTTGAGCTGATCCATGTAAAGAGATCTATAACAAGCAATACGATTGAAGCAGTAATATCTCCCAGTTTAAACAGTCCAGTTTCACAGTGGGCTCACTACTGAGAATTTCCAGATGCTTCTCAGACTCCTCTATAAAGTAGTAAAGGAATACATGCTTCCAAACTCCTCTAATGAAACCAGTATTTTTCTGATAACCCAGATAAAGACACAACAAAATTTATAAACTAATCTCCCTGATGCACATAATGTGCAAAAGTTACTAAAGTACTTTCAAATTCAAGAACACATCAGGGGGTCATTTACCATTTCAAGTTGGCTTCAGTCCAAAGGTAAGGAATGGCTCAACATGCAAACCAGTATAATGCTCCAAGGACAAAAATTACAGCAGCATCTTAGTAGATGAACAAAGGCTTTCGATAAAATCCAGCATTCTTTATCAAAATCCCAAAGACTAGGAGTCGAAGGAGCATATCTGAGTAGCTATATGTGGCAAACCATTACATTCAATGGGAGTGTAACATCAGCAAGAGCAAGTATGGTATCATTCTCTACATTTATGAAATATACTGATTGAACCTTAGCTAGAGCAGCATGATAAACAAAAGGGATACAAATAGGAAGGGAAGAAGTAGAAAGTAAGATTTTATATATAGAAGAGCCAAAAGACTACCAGGAAACTAAGCTCTGATAAAACTTTCTGCAAAGTGGTGGCATACGATATTACCATATAAAATTTTTTAAATCATTAAGTGTCGATCAACAAACATGCTGAGAAAGAAAACAGGAAAACAGTTTCATTCACACTTGTCTTTCTGACTCTGCCCACACACACTATGCAAAGCCATTGGACTAAACCTAACCAAAGTGAAAAACTTTTACAATGAAAACTTCAGAACACTGAATAAAGAAATCGAAGCCCTCTACTTGCAGATCACAACTGAATATTGTGAAAATGTCACATTAACCTGAAATCTAAAGACTCAATGCAGATTGCAGATTTACTCAATGTAAAAGAATGAAACTAGACCCCATCTCTAGCCCTGTACAAAACCAACTCCAGGTGGACCAAAGACCTCAAGGTCTGGAACTCTGAAACTTAGAGGGAAAAGTAGGAAAAACAGTCACGATACAGGAAAGGACTTTCTGAATAGAACCCAGTTGGGAAGTAATGTCAAGTATTGACAAAAGGGAAGTTGTCAAACTGTTAATTTAAAAGCTGCACAATAAAGTCGCGATGTGAAGAGACAGCCCTAAGAGTGGAACAATCTTTGCTGGCTGTATCTCTAACAGGGTTAATATCTAGAAAGAACTTTGGAAAAACGGGAAATGTTCTGGTTTCCTTTGTTGCTGTGAGAAAGCACCCTGACCAAAGGCAACAAGAGTCTCTTTGAACTTACTAGGTGAAAGCATGTCACAGGGAAACCTGGGCAGGGACTTGGAGCAGAACTCCCCAGGGAGTGCTGCTTGCTGGCTGGCCACAGGCTTAGCTGGCTGGCTTGCTTTTTTATTAGTTACAGTTTATTCACTTTGTATCCCAGCTGTAGCCCCTCTCCATCTCCTCCCAGTTCCACCCTCCCTCTCTCTTCCTCTCCTATGCCCCTCCCCCAGTCCAATGATAGGGGAGGTCTTCCTCCCCTTCCATCTGACCCTAGTCTATCAGGACTGGCTTCTTTGTCTTCCTCTGTGGACTGGTAAGGCTGCTCCCCCGCTTCAGGTGGAGGTGATCAAAGAGCCAGCCCATGAGTTCATGTCAGAGACGGTCCCTGATCCTATCATTGGGGAACCCACTTGGACACTGAGCTGCCTTGGGCTACTTCTGTGCAGGAGTTCTAGGTTATCTCCATGCATGGTCCCTGGTTGGAGTATCAGTCTCAGAAAAGGCCCCTGTGCCCAGATTTTTTGTTGCTCTCTTTGTGGAGCTCCTGTTCCCTCCAGGTCTTTCCATCTCCCCCTTCTTTCATAAAATTCCCTGCGCTCTACAAAAAGTTTGGCTATGAGTCTCAGCATATGTTTTGATAGCCAGCTGGATAGAGTCTTTCAGAGGCCCTCTGTGATAGGCTCATAGCCCAGGATCACTTGTCTCCTGATGTTACTGCCCTGCCCACATTGGGCAGGCCCTGCCACAGCAATTAACAACCAAAACAGTCATCCACAGACACGCCCACAAGTAATTTGTTCTAGGCAGTTCTTTAAGTGAGGTTTTCTTTAGGTGACTCTAGGCTGTGTGATATTGACAAAGCTAACTAGGACAAGAAATCAAAGGAATTATGAATAGTTCTCAGAGGATGAAATACGAAATGGCCAAAAGACATTCAAAAACATGTTCACTCTCTCTAGACGTCATTGAAATTGAAAATATCTTACAAGAAAACAGATGGACTGCCGAGATGGCTCAGCTGTTAAGACCACTCCAGAGGACCCAAGTTTGTTTCTCGGCACCTATAAGGAGCAAGGTACAGCTGCCCACAACTCCAGCTCCAGGAGATCCGATCCTGCCTTCTGCTGTCTGTGGATATGTGGCACTCATACACACATACACGTTAATCCTTTACAAGAATAAAAATATACATTTTAAAAATAAATTGTTGAGAATGGGAACGAAAGTAATTACATACTGCTAGTGAGAAGCTAATCCAGCCATTATGGAAGTTGCCGTGGAGGTTCCTCAAACTAAATGATCTATACGACCTCTATTTACCCAAGTGACTCCTAATTAACACATCATAGTCATACAATATTAATAGTAGCTTAGTTGCAGAGCCAACCCAAGTGTCCAACAACAGAGAGAGAGATAAGAGAATGTGGCATATATACCTAATAGACTTATTGTTTCAGCTGTACAGGAGAATGAAATTATGTCATTTGTAGAAAGGTGATAATCTGCAGATAATCACATTAAGGCAGTCTTAGACAAATGTGAAAGATTTTCTCTCTTGTATGAATAAAATCTTGTATGTATTTATGACAGGAACGTAGAGGAGAAACTGTCTAGAGGAACAAAGGGCTAATGTAGAGGTGAGAAAGAGTTTAGGAGAGTGGAAGGGAGTGTGTTCTTGAATGGTATATACTTGCAGGAAAATGTTCTTACGTAACACAATTGCATGTATAATGAATATACATGATGAAGAAATGTTGGAGGTTGGTCTGATGCATATTCCTGGCCCTCAAGATCTGGTTACACCTACTCTTGTTTTGTAAACCTGCCTAAGACATACCTGATTGGTTGATTAAACAACCAATACCTGGACAGGGCAGAACAGGGTAGCTGTGGCTACTTCTGCTTTTGGGTTCAAGAGAGAATCACGAGAAATAGACAGATGGGAAGAGAGGAGAGAGGAGGATACCAAGATGGGTTATTATGGAGAAGGAATCACATGGGCCTGGAGGAAGAACCCCAACAATGGCACAAAAAGGCCCAGATAAAGAATACAAGCAAGTAGCATGGGATTATGGTTGGAAGATAGTTTAGATGGGGATGGTTAAGGATGGCATGGATGGGGGCTGGGAGGCAAATGGTGAAGTTACTGAGACAACCAGGATAGGTAGAAATATCGTCTGACCCAAGGTAAATAAGGCAATTATAAGATCTAACAGGTGTCTGTATCTTACCATTTGAGATAGTGTGTTAGATAATGCCACTGTGATAATCTTAGGGCTAAAAATAAACATTATATAGCCCCACACTTATTTTTTTTACTACAACAAAGAAACATTTAAATAATACATTTAAAAAAATGCAATCAGCCCATAAATAACTTAACCAACCATTCTAGCATTTCAGGTTCTGCCCATGAAGCAGGCTGGGGGTGCTTATTCACTGCCCACAGCATTATCACTTTAGGGAAGAGGGCAGTCAAGTCAAAAGGGCAGAGGGAGTTTAGATGTGGTGCAAGCCTGTTTAGGTGACCTCCCCTGACTGCTAACTTACTCTAGAGATTGGTTGACTCAGAATGAACAGATCTTTATACCCTCATATCCGTCAGTGTTGCATGTGGGCCAACCTGGGAAGGGGGCTTGACTTCAAGAGCGCCTTCCTCAGCTGAGGAAAACCCTGAGTCGTGCGATGTGGTGACTAAAGATTGACAGCAGTTCCTGCAGCTGTGTTCACGGGCCTTGAACCTGCAAAAAGCAGTTGACTCATCCTTTTGCCGAGTTCTCAACAGATAAAGAAAAGCCTTGGAAATGGCTCTGAATCATTTTACTATTTTAGAATTAAAATCACATTTTCTAGAACATCTTATGATCAATGGAGCCCCTTTGCCAACCTTTAAAGGAGAGATGGAGGTATTGTTTGTTTTTTCCTCCAATGTTTAACTGGAATTCTACCCTCAGGAAGAGCTATCGCATTTGTCTAGTTTGTACAACTGTTCACATCAGTATGGACTTGGCTTTATTTTATTCTCTGAATTATAGTCGCACTATCAGTATCTAACCTCGTGGACTCCAGCTTTGGCCGTTGAGGAAGTCACTTTGTGACCTTTGTGTCCCTGAGGTGTCCCCTGCTCAGCTTGTGTTTTCCTGGTTCCACCTGGAATCAGTGTTAAAGACCAAGATCTGGGGACTCGGTGTTCATTGTTGGGAAGACTGAAAACAGCTGCAGTGCTGATGTTATTCCTAAGAACAAATCCAGAATGTCACCTAGTGTCTGGCCACTGGTAAAATCACCTCCATGTCTCTTTAGAACGGATCTATTCAATCTAGGATCCAAACAAGGTTCAGAGATTCACAGGTTTTGGTGTTTTGTTTTGTTTTTAGACGACTGAAAACATTTTAATGTTTTGTCTGCTCCCCTTCCCCCCTTTGCTGTTTGTGAATTCGGCCAGTTGCTTCCTAATGACGTCACAGTGTTTGGCACATTTTCTACTCCCCCCTTGTGTGTGCATGTTCTGGGGGTGCTGGCGGCCGGAGACTGAGCCAGAGCTAGGCAAGCGCTCTACCACTGAACTACACCCTCAATGCTCAGATTGGTGGTTTTGCAATAAGACGTTTTAGAAAAGCCCACATAATAACCTGCTTGCCTCTCTTTGTCATGTTCCACACAGTGAGCTCAAATGTTTTTGGCTTGATTCTTCTGGCACAGTGAGTGGGCCTCAACCTTCCCAATGCTGCGGTCCTCTAAGTCAGCTCCTTGTGCTGTGGTGACCCCAACAATAAAGTTATTTCGTTGCTATTTCGTAACTGTAATTTTGCTACTATCATGAATCATAATGCAAACATCTGATATGTGACCTCCTCAGAGGTTGTGGCTCATGTGTTGACAACTAGTGACCTAATACAAAAAATTTACGACCATCATATGGTTCTAGCAGCCACCAAGCTACTGCAAAACGAGAAAATTATATCATTCCCTTGTTATTATTGTTATTGAGAACATTCGGTTACCTTGGAATATGATTTGTATAGGAAAGGCTTTGCTCTACCTACTACTTTTATTCTAGCCTTATTCCTTCTGTAACAACCTCTTAAAATGACCAAGAGATTTCTTCTCCATGTGTCAATATGACGTCGGAATATTTTAGGGATTTTTCCATTTTATGTGTATACATGTACGCAGGCATGTGCACCGCGCACATGCCTGGTGCTCTCAGAGATTAGAAGAGGGCGTTGGGTCTTCCGCCATTAGGGCATCTCTCTCTAGCAGCATCTTCTCATAATTTTAAAGATTCCATCTAGTCCTTTGTAAGTTATTATTCCCCTCCCCCTCTTACACAGGGTACCGATATTTAGCCCTACCTGCCCTGGAACCCAGGGATTCAGGACACATGGTGGTCCTCTTGCTCTGTTTCTACAGTGCTGGCATGGTGTGATCACCCCACCTGGCTGTTACCCCCCCCAAGGATTTGGTAGTAGGACCCCCATTAAGTTAGCTCTTCCACTGCGACCCCATTCCTTTCTTCTGGCTTTTGCCTAGTTTTCAGGCAAGACCAGATACTCTAGACCTATGTTGTACCTCTTTTTCCCTGGCTCTGAAATCAGTCATTTTTTTCTGTGGAGTCCTGTTTTATTTATTTATTTATTAAAAAAAAAACAAAACAGTTTTGTTTTAGCTCAGTGTTGTTAGGTTAGTCTCTCATTGTATTTGAAAGGGAAAGAAGAAAAACCACATCATGTTACAATTTCGTGTTTTTGGGAAAGCCCATCCCTCAGAACTTTCAACTTATGGCACCTCCCCCAATTCCATACTCAGTGCATTTTCTCAGGCTCATGGATTCTAATTCAATAAAAGTTAATTTTTTTCCATCTTCCAAGTTAGTATTCCATCTTTTCCTTTATTTCTTGTGCCAAATTTCTTTATGTTTTACTTGGTTCCAACAACAACAACAAAAATGACTTTAGAAGACTCAAGTTCACATCAAAGAAATAAGACCCTTGTATTTTTATGTGGCGCAAGAGTAGGCAGGGCTTTGGGAGAGAAAATCCTAGGACGACTGAAGTGAAATAAAAGGAAGAGACTTTATGCTTCTTGGTGCCCAGGGCCCTCCCTGGCCCCTGGCATCATCACAGGCGGAGGTGGAGCTCAGGCCTGGCTGAGTCCTCTTGTGCTGCCTTCAGTCTTACTGTGGCTAGACCCACATTTGGGGATGTGATCTTTAATACTATAAGGTAAAAGTTGCTAGGGCGATGCCACTATGCTGAATGTCCTGGCTCATGTGCTTATATAATAGTGATCACTGCGTGGATTTTGAGGACACTGTACTCCACAACTTGGTTTTTGCGTGTTTGTTTGGTTTTCTTGTTTTTACTTTTTTCCGTTTTCCTTTGAGTCTCTTCTGGTAGCCTTGTTGATTAAATTTTTTTTTTTTTTTTTTGTCCCCATCACTGGCTGACCCTTTTATATGCTGCAGTGTCTCAAGAGGGGCCTCTCTTTTGATTTGGGGAATGCGAAACCAGACAATGGACTCAATCCTCGGTGACAGATGCGTGTATGTACATGTGTGTAGGGGATACAGAATAAATTATCTACAGAACTGGGGACAGAACCTGGGAGGTTGACCTGCTGGGCAAGTGCTCCACCACTGAACCTGTTTCTCAGGGGCTTTTTGATAAATTATTCACGCGGTCCTTAAGCTTACTCCATAGTCCAGACAGCTGAAATTTAGCAGTCCTCCAACTTTAGTCTCTACCAGACTAGCTGAGTTCACAGCCCTGCGCCACCAGACCCTGATAAATACCTACATTTTGAAACCTTTTGCAGGGGGAGTGCCAGTGTTTTGCTTGAACACGCCCCTTTCCACCTTTGTCTCTTTGGGTGTGTGGTTCTCTCTGACGGTCGGAACCTTTGCTCGACAATTTGGCTGTCCAGGGAAGTTTTAGGCGGTGATACCTTCCACGGACCAACCTACAGATAAGAACGTGGAGAAGTAAGCGGGGCGGGCGCTGCGAGGCGACGGCTGTGGCTGGGCCCGGGAGGCTGTCACCCGGCTGCCGCCCCGCCACAGTCCGGGGGCGCCATCTCCGCTGCGCGTCGCTCCGGCCCGGCGCGGTCTCTTTCTCTTTCCGGCCGGCTCCTGCTCGGCGGTGCCCGGGTTTGTCTCCGCTTCGCCGCTACCCCGACTGCGTCGCCCCAGCCTTGCCCTCGGCCTTGCTCGGAGACTCCCGGACCCCCAGGGAGCCGCCAGAGCCGGTGAGCAGGGGCGGCAGCCGCCCCGAATTCCCCGGGGCTGTGGGGACCTGCGCCCGGAAGGAATCCTGGGTTAGCCTGAATCCGCTAGGACCTCGCGGCCGTTCTAGTTTGATTTCTTCCAGGCAAACTTAAGCCGTGGTTTACAACTATGGAAAGGAGGCGGGAACCTTCTTAGTAGAGAGGAGTTGTGGGCGGCCACAAGGTCCCCAGGTGGTTTTTGTGTTTTTTTTTTTTTTTTTTTGCGACTGGGTGGTCTTCTCTAAGTTTTCCTTCTCAAACAAGGCTGACTTCAAGAAGTCCTGCCAGACTGTGCTTTCTCTCCCCGAGAAAGAGAGCAGAGAGGACTTGGTTGGAAGGTGAGAGTATGGAACAGCAATTAATAAGTAGAATCCTCTGCTAAAGCAAATAGTTCCAAAGCAGATCGGTCCTTGATTCTTCTCAGTCCCTAGTTCTCAGCACAGAGTTTGAGTGAATTGTTTAGGTGTCAATGCCAGGCCACAGCGTTACTGCTGTCACCAATATTAGCATAATTATAATTAATGAAAAGTAATGATGACTTAATTGTTGAGGTGGTGGCAGGACCAAAGTGGATTTTAAAAGGGCCAACACACATAGTAATTAAAGGCATCTATGTGTATAGTGCCTTAAAGTTTCTGAAGACTCCTGAGTGGGCCCGGTAGTACATGTTGTCCACCTCTCACAAACGAGAGGCAGTCGTGCTGCCCTGCTCCTGTTATCCAAACACTCCCGGGGCTGGGGCTTGAGAATCACAAGTTCAAGACCAGTCCAGGTGCTAAGACGAGGAGTTGTAACTGACAGAGTGACTCAGTGCTTAAAGGTGGGGCTTTGTACCGAGAACACCACCATGTTGTGATTTCATTGGTGTGAGAACATCAAAAGTGTATATGCACATCTGTGTGGTACAGACTGCAGCACAGCTAGGCAATATGATATCCATACATTTATGTGTGTGTGTATGCATGTATAGATATATATATGTATGTAGATAGATAGATAGTTAGTTAGTGTCCGTGTGTCTGTGTGTGTGTGTGTGTGTGTCTATTGCTCCTGGAGCCATGATGAATAAATATGAGATTAAGTCAAACACAAGAGAAAATGGTGTCAGAAGACTCCGTAAACACGGACTATGTGAGACCGCTGCCAGCTCACACGGAATGCTGCTTCACTGTAGATGTTTAATAAGTGAGTTTGTGCTCCAAGATGATGACAGGAAGTGTAGTATAATGGATGTGCAGGCCAGGAATGTAGCTTATTGTCATTTCAACTTCTATGAGCTGCACACAGTTGTGTTATATTTTTAGGTGGCTGACATCACCACAAACATGTGAGTAAAATGTCGGGGCTGTGACACTGATGACTAAGGGGTCTCCAGGCAATGGGATTTCAGCACTGTCACCATCACACATATGCAATCTATTATTATATTGTATGTAGTGCAGGACTGCTGTTATACGCCAGCTTCAGGAATAATGTGCCCTGTTGGGCATGGTGATCCACACCTGCAATCCTAACTGTCCGAAGGCTGAGGTTCAAGGATAGCAAGTTCAAGGCCAGTCTGGGCTACAAAGTGAGACATTGTTTTAAAAAAAATGTGTAATGATTTATGATTGAAAAATAGTATGTAGACTGCCATGTATGGTGCTCCTATTGTGCAATAGGCCTTGTAACAGCTAATGAAGTTTGTTTTTTTTAATTTTTACATAGAATTTATTTTATAGATGAGAATCCCAAAGCAATAGCGAAGCAATTGCTTTGCGAACCCAGGAACCTGTAGCACTCTAAGCCAAACTGTTCGGAAGCATTGCCAGCAGTGTGGCCCAGAGATAAGGGCGTACTTAGAAGAGAGGCCGGGGTGCAGGGAAGGCAGACAGCCTGAATGTGGGGCACCGGCCTGCTCTGACAGCGCCCTGAGAAGACGCTCCACCCAGTCTTTGATTATGCTGGGGTGAGCCCAAGGCTGGAAGGAAGGGAAGCTTTCCTCCTGACTCTGAGGCCACTTCTCCCACTCTTCTCACACCAGTGAGCCACAGTTCTCGCAAGTTTGTGTTGATGAGTCGTTCGCGCGTGTTCACGTTGCTCCTGCCTGACTGGGAGTCTGTAGAAGCAGGCAGTGCAGCATACCTAGAAAGCTGCCCGGGAGACTGCTCTAAACAGATCACTCCATCCCTATTAGAAACTGTATGGTGGCCCCCTGGTGCAGGCTCAGTGTCACACTAAGGTGACAAACCTGTCAGGATCTACTCTGCTGGCCTTTTAGTCCCCGTCTTTGCCCATAGGTTTTGCATTCCACCTCACCCAGTCACACTGTCCTAATGAAAGCCTCCACAGCTCACCGCTTTCTGTTACCCAAAGGCTGAACCACCACCCACTCTGCCTCTTACCTCCTCACTTCGCTAACCCAGTGTTCGCCCTTTATAGCCCAGTTCATTGAGTCATGCATCCCTTTATCCAGCAATACTTGTCCAGCGCCTCTCACAAACCACGTCTGGTTCTAGGTGAGGAGATGGAGCGCTGTGTGTAAGGGAGGGGTAGAAACCATGGAGGTGGCAACCTCCCCAGAGACTGGGAGCTGTAGAATATAAAGTAATGGCTTTTACTGGCAAACAAAAACCCACTTGTCAAGGTTTCTGAGGAATGCCGGGTCAGAGTCCAGCCTGGGCTGAGTGCAGATGGCCATCTTGGGGCATTGGGACCTGACGCTGTGGAGCTTTTATTTTGTAGCGTGCATTGAATAGGTATAAAATACCAGAAGTCCTGTGGAGACAAGCGGGGGGGGGGGGGGGGGGGAGGGGGAAGGGAAGGGAGAGGGGGAGGGGGCAAGGGCGTTGTCAGGTAACTGCCCACCGATTGGCTGTAGCTCCAGCTGCAGGAGGTGGGGAGTGGATGATGTGTGAACAGAGCTGAGGGAAGTAAGGTAGGGAATTGTGTAGCTCTCTGAAAAGAGTGTTCCAGGGAAAGTAGGTAGCTAGCTTGGCACAGTTGTTCCCCTTTCAAAAAAGTCCTTTTCTGGGGCCTTGATTGGCACAGTTGTGCCTTTTTTGTTTTCCTACTTGTTCTTGTATTTATCTCCAGGAAAGCACTCGTTGCTTCATATTTGCCTGTGTGCATATCTGCTTCCCTCACCCAGTTCTAATCTTGAGACCTGGTGTCGCAACCCTACTGTAAGGGCCTGATATATGAAGGCACTCAGAAATGTTTAAGTAAGGAGGGTCTCATTGGCCTAGTGCTTATGGGCTGCTGTCTTATTTATTTATTATTTATATAAATTATTTGTAAGATGGCCCTTGGGTGACAGATAACTTGAAAGAAAATTAAACCTTAAATTTGACTTTTGTCTGTTTGGCCTGAGTCCTTTCTGTGGCCTCTGAACGTGGGGCTTCTGAGCTCTTTCAAAGCATTTCTGGAGGCTTCCACTGTGTATCACAGACCAGCTAGCCTAGCAAATGGCAGCTAGAATGTCATAAAGACCCAGGTAGCTGAATTTGCAAGAAAGTAATCTCCAGGGGCCTGGGGATAAGAGCAAACCCAAAGCCAGCGTAGTTATCCCTTGAGCTACACACAGGAGGTCACACAGGAAAGCGTGTCTTTAACACACTTGTTGTCAAGCAGCCAGAGCTGCAGGTCTGCCTGGGCTAGAGACCACAACACCAGGAGGCATCCCTTGAGAATCTACACCCTCCGGTTTGTGTGCCCCTCACAGAGTGAAGTCAGGGCGGAGCCTCCTTACCGACCTGCACGAAGAGGCGGACTGTCTTTTACCCTAGGCTTCAGGATAGGGAGAAAGCGTCCCTAGAGAATTGTTATTCGTGGATGTTACTCAGATGGGTTTGGGTTTCTAGTCATCTGAATAACCTAGGAACTCCCAGCCGAGGAATGGCTGTGTCTGCAGAGCAGAGTTGTTGAACGAGGGTGCATGTTATTTGCTTTGGGTTGTTGAGGCCAAGATGTTCTCTGTCTATGGAAAAGTAGACATTCAAGTACAGCCACAGCTCATGTGTGCCCTCAGCAGTGAACCAACCAAGAACTTGTTTGCAGACGCGCACTGAACTGTTTGCTTCCTTGCAGGAATCATGGAGGAGGCATCGTCATGCTCCCTCAACAGCACCACTCTGTTCCAGCAGGAAGATGCAAAAGGGATTACCTACCGGATCCCAGCGTTGCTCTACATTCCTCCCAGCTGCACCTTCCTGGCCTTTGCAGAGAAGCGGTCCACAGTCAAAGATGAGGATGCCCTCTACCTGGTGCTCCGGCGAGGGGTGATGAGGGGGCGCTCTGTACAGGTGACTCACCCAGATACAGGCCTGGGCCTCCTCACCCTCTCCTCACTTCTGGCTGTCTTATCTCTCACCCTCCCCCCACCTTTGCCATCAAACTCTGTGTGAGGAGCTAAGGAAAGGAAGGCTTTTGCTGAGTGCTAATTTGGTGCCAGAGATACATTGTACCCTAGGCAGGGCTGTCGGTCATGGTTAGCACACGGGGAAACTGGGCTCAAAGGGCTTATCATTTGCTGTGAGTCATGTGTCTATAGCCCAGCAGCAGAAACACTGCAAGCTCAGGTTCAGGCTCCCGAGGCCTCTGTGGTGCATTCAGACCCTGTGTGGTCTCCTCTTTGTTCCTGTGCCCTGGTGAAGCCACCCAGGGAAGGAAGTACCATTAGTTCAGCTTTGCTGAGCCTTTCATCCCCTAATCTGCCTGCTTTTCTACCTCTTACCTTCTGCGCTCCATATCCAAAATGGGTGTTTTGCTATGTCACAGTGACAACTCGTCTCTGCTGAGCCCACTTCCCTGTTTTGAATGACACTGGTTCCCGATTCCTTCTGAGGATTTTGTGCTTGGGGGACTTGCCAGCACCTGTTCTTTACTGTATCTCATTAGGTCTTCTCTGTAGCCTGCCAGAGCAGACTCCACAGAGGCCCAGCCCTGTGCCTGACAGAGCCCGGAGTGCTAGCTATTTCATATGCTCTAGGCCAGGCATCACTGTGCTAGCTATTTCATATGCTCTAGGCCAGGCATCACTGTGTTCATGCTGCCCCACCTTCAGGTGCAGCCAGTGAGCTCCTAAGCAAGGATGTTGTTCCCTTGTTTTGTTTTCCTGTTCATTCTCACATAACTTGTTGCATAAGCTCATTGTCCAGTAGTCACACATTTTCCACTCTATTTTCTCTTTGTTGTATTTACTCTCATTCTTTAATTTACTTAATTGGAGAGTTTTGATAATAGAAGAACCATTTCTCAGTGTGGAGATCTGGATTTCATTAGCGGCTTCTAGCTTAGTGGTTAAGATCATAGCTTTAGTCGGTGTCCTAGTGAAAGTTACTGACTGACGCTGTGAAGAAACACCATGACCAAAGCAAGTCAGGGGAGGACAGGGTTTACTTCTGCTTACACTCCTTGTAACAGTCCATCACCAAGGAAAGGCGGGACAGGAACCCAAACAAGGCAGGAACCTGGAGGCAGGAGCTGACGCAGAGGCCGTGGAGGGGTGCTGCTGACTGGCTTGCTCAGCCTGATTTCTCACCAGCCCAGAAAGGCAACACCAACAAAGGGCTGGGCTCTCACCTGTCAATCACTGAATAAGAAAGTGCCTTACAGCTGAGTCTTATGGAGCATCGTCTCAATTGAGATTCCCTTCTTCCAGATAACTCTTGCTTGTGCCAAGTTGACGTGAAACTAGCCAGCGCAGCCAGTCAGTACATACACCTTGTTGGGTTTGTGAACTTGAGTCTTCTCTGCTTTAGCACGTACAGGATGTAATTGATGATGCAAGTTGCATAGTAAGAACTCAGCACTACTCATCTTTCACAGTGGTCTGTTTTCATAATACTTCATATGAAGATCTTTTTTTAAAAAATAATTTATTTTTATTTTATGTACATTGGTGTTCTGCCTGCATGTATGTTTGTGTGAGGGTGTCAGATTGCCTGGAATTATAGACAGTTGTGTGCTGCTGTGTGGGTGCTGGGAATTGAACCCCGGATCTTTGTAAGAATAGCCACTGCTCTTAACCGCTGAGCCACCTCTCCAGCCCCATATGAAGATCTTAATCCTTGACAATAAGTTGCATCTTTTAAGTGAGATAATCTTTGCTTCCTGTAACTATGCGATTATCTTGTCCCTCCTCCTTGAGCAGTCTATGTTTAGCATAAAGTCTCCTTGAAGTACCTAGAAGGGGCCCATGTTTTCCAATTCTTCTTTTCCCTGAACTAAAAGTCTCTTGTACTTCCTTAAGTGGCCGGCTTGATTTCGCATCTGGTTCCTTAAAAATGGCAACCTGGGGATCCTTCCTGAGCTGACAGTGTTCTTCTAAGTGTGATATTTGGAACAGAATTTAAGGGCTTTAAATGTCCCAGGCATGTCCAGCATGGGCTTGGCTCCTAGAGTAGAATTCCCTACGTGGCATGGCAGGCCTCATACAGGCGGCTACCACCTGGAGTAAGATTCCCAGTGGTGTAGATCAACATAGAACTCTTCCCATATCACTATATATGGCTTATATATAGGGGTCGTTCCCCATTAAACAAAACCCCACAGGTACACATGGCCAGTATTCTGGGATGCTTACTTTTATAAGCAAAGCTTTCATAAAATATACTTTATAAAATTTTTATAAAGAAAAAAAGGTTTGTTTAGCTTGCCAGTGAAATGCCTTGTACCTTTTCTTTCTGTGTGTGGTGCTAGGGATCCAACCCAGGGATCTACGTATGCTAGACAAATGCACTAGCCAAGTCTACACCTTCAGCCTTTTCCTTAATGAACACATATATCTTGGGATAATTTTCCAAAGCTGGGCATCCTGGGAAAGCATGAATGTATCTGCACATAAAAACTCAACTATTATTCTCCAGTCCATATATAAAAAAGCATGTTTCTCCACATTTTTCACCAACAGACTATTATCAGTCTTTACAATGTAAAAAAATTGTTAGTTAAAAATGCTATCAGTTTAATCTCAATTTCTGTTCTGTTTTTTTATGTGTGAGATTGAACATATTTTTTTCCCTCTTTATCATGTCTGGTTTTGCTCTTTGCTTCTTTCTGTTGGAGTTCTAGAAATTTCCCAAATTCTGCTTAGGGAGCTTAAGCCTTTCTTGTAGTGTGTGAAGCCAGACATTGTCTCATTTACTCTTTTCATAGCCCCTCAGTGCTCTCCATTCAGCTGATGAGGAATGCGAGTCTAGCTTGGGCACCCGCTCTCCGACTCTGCTGGAGTTGTTAATATGCTGTTTGGCATAGCTTTCTCACCACAGCCCAGGAAGACAAAAATTCTTCAGTCTTCAACTTTCCTCTTTGCTGGAAACTTCCCTGTTTGATCCACTGTTCTGTTTTGGTTTTCATCATCTTCTTTTGTATTACATTTTTATTTATTCTATCTCTCCTCTTTCTGCCTCTTCCCTCTCTCTGTGTCTGTCTGTTTCTCTGTGTACATGTGCCACAGTGTGTCTGTGGTGATCAAAGGACAACTTGAAAGTCACTGGTCCTCTTGTCCTATCGCTGGGTCCCAGAGATCAGACTCGGGTCATCAGGCTTGGCCACAAGCCTCCTCACTCCGAGCTGTCTCACTGGCTCCCATCTTCTTGTTTGTTTGTTTGTTTGTTTTTATAAACTTTCATTGGATGCTATCATGTGCCAGGTATTGAAGATACAAATGTATGTAATTTGGGTATTGTCCAAAAAGCTCATAGTCTAAAAGGGGAGACAGTTACCAAGAATATACATAGTGTCATATAGCTGCTCTAAGATGTAGGAAGAGCGAGTTTCAAGGAAGGCTTCCCAGAGAAGGTAGAATTGGAGTTGGGTATTGGAGGATGGTTTGGAAATTCAGATGAAGCAAAAGAACTTTCTTGAGAGAGCACAGCTTTTATACTATCTAGCACTATCATTTTTCAGATTTAAATCCACCTTATAATAAGCTGCAAATTTAGTGATTATTTGGGCTTTCAAGATTCTGTCCAAAAAATGTCATACATTGTTTATAAAAAGAACTGATGCTTTTAATGAGCCTCTTGTGTTCCCATTAGTAACTTACTGCCACTATCTCCTCTTTCCCTCGACCAGTGGGGTCCCCTACAGCCACTGCTGGAAGCCACATTACCTGGGCATCGGACCATGAACCCCTGCCCTGTGTGGGAGCAGAATACTGGCCGCGTGTACCTGTTTTTCCTCTGTGTGCAGGCCCATGTCACTGAGCGTTGCCAGATTATGTGGGGCAAGAATGCCTGCCGTCTCTGCTTCCTTTGCAGTGAGGATGCTGGGTGCTCATGGGGTGAAGTGAAAGACTTGACTGAAGAGGTCATTGGCTCAGAGGTGAAGCACTGGGCCACGTTTGCTGTGGGCCCAGGTCATGGCATCCAGCTGCAGTCTGGGAGGCTGATCATCCCGGCCTATGCCTATTATATCTCGCACTGGTTTTTCTGCTTTCCATGCTCAGTCAAGCCCCACTCCCTGATGATCTACAGTGATGACTTAGGAGTCACATGGCACCATGGCAAGTTCATTGGGCCCCAGAAGACAGGGGAGTGCCAAGTGGCAGAAGTGACTGGGAGGGCTGGTAACCCTGTGCTCTACTGCAGTGCCCGGACACCGAACAGATTCCGAGCAGAGGCTTTTAGCTGTGATTGTGGTGACTACTTTCAGAAGCCAACCCTGAACCCACAACTCCGTGAGCCTCGCTATGGCTGCCAAGGCAGTGTGGTGAGCTTCCGGCCCTTGAAGATGCCAGACATACGTCAAGACCCAAGTGGTAAAGATTCTCCCACTACTCAGAAGTACCCTCTGCTGGACAGTTCTCTGGAGGCAGAGGAAGGAGCAGGAAGATGGCTCTTCTACTCACATCCAACTAGCAAGAAGCATAGACTTAACCTAGGCATCTACTGCAACCGGAACCCCTTGGAGGTGACCTGCTGGTCCTGCCCCTGGATCTTGCGCTATGGGCCCTGTGGCTACTCTGATCTGGCTGTTGTGGAAGAACAAGGCTTGTTGGCATGTTTGTTTGAATGTGGGAAGGAGCATGGATATGAGCAGATTGACTTCTGTTTGTTTTCAGACCAAGAGGTCCTGAGCTGTGATGACTGCACCAGCCCTATGAACTAAAGCCAAATCAGGACTGATGGGTGAGGACCCAACTTTCTGCAGAAGGGAATGGCAACCACAGCCAGGATAACAGAAGTCTCTGCTGTCTATAGAAACCCAAGGACTAATACTCTGCTCCTTGCATTTTTTCACTTTTCCTTTCAATGATCTAGTGAAAATTATACCATTCAACAAGGTTGTTGAAGTGGGAGTTTGGAGACCATGCTTTGGTTTTGGATCTGCTGGTGGCTTGTCTTAGGACTTTGAATGAATCACCTGACCTCTTTGGGCATCAGATCTCCATTTGTAAAGTGAGAAGATTGGTGTGGGATCTCTTACCTCTCCATTAAAAGGAGAGGCCACATGCTCAATTTCTGTTCCACAAATCCTGGGTTCTGATCTTGAATGAAAGCCAGAGGCTTTTCTGTTCAGATGACTCACTGCTCACCTGATGAGGTGACATATAGGTGCTTTGGCCAGAAAAAAGAGCTGTATTGTTATATTCTTAATAAGAAAAAAAATGCTCTTATCCTTCTAATCATGCTGGAGTCCTGCAAGTTCCTATCCTAGAAGATTGAGAAAGCAGAACTGTGAGGTCAGCTGCTTCCTCCAGCATTGCTAGTGTGTTCATTTCCCTCATCCAGAAAACATTTCCTAGGGAGAAAAATGAGAAATCCATGCCAGCTGCCCTTGATAATGGTGCTTATTGCTTTTGATGCTGTGACCTCCATTAAAGATGAATCTGAAGGGGCTGAAAGATGGTTCAGTGGTTAAAAGGACTGGCTGCTCTTCCAGAGGACCTGGGTTCTGGTCCCAACACCCACATGGCAGCCCACAACCATCTCTAACTCCAGGTTCAAAGGCTCCAGTGCCCTCCTCTGGCCTCTGCAGGCACTGCACATGCGTGGTGCATACACACACAAAGGCAATACGCCACGCACAGTTCCCTCATCCCTTTTTGGCACATTCCTTTTTGGCTGTCCATTGTTTACTGAAGGATGGTTACAAGTCATCCTGGCTTGCAGACTTTCCAGTTTGAGGTAAAATTATGAGTGCATAAATACTCTTCTTTACTTTCAGTGTGAAGCCCAATGTCACCGAAGACCTCTCTCCAGACAGTAGTGGGCCCTCCAGCTCTGCAGTCACCCAAAGTTTTCAGGGCCCTGGGACCTATCTCATGGTGTGGTAACAATTGTTGAAGCCACTTCAGCTGTCTTCAGGTTGGTAGAAAAGTAGAAAAGACAGGGTGGGTAGTCACACCTGTGAAGGAAAAAGAGAGAGAGAGAGAAGGCAGAAAAGAGGCTTTGATCTTTGCCTTCAGAGCTTCCCAATCTGCCCCTTAGGTCTTGAGAACAGAGCAGTCCAGTACAATAGCTTCTTTGGAAGTGGTCCAACTTTTCTGGACCACTGGAGTTCCAGAGGTGGGTCCTCCTGTCCACTCAGCCTTCTGGCTCTGCTCATGTTCCTTAATATTCACCTCAGGTTAATGTTGCTTGGTGCTGCATTTGGACCTGTGTCTCTTGGTCATGAGTCTCTCCACAGAGGGCCAGAGGATGTCATGAAGCTTCAGAGTGAACCTAAGAACCCACAGAGATCAACCTGAGGAAGAGGATTGATGATCTCCATCCAGCCCTACTGGGCTGATCACTCTTCTCCAGAGGGCTGTGTCATCTCTCTGCAGCTGAAGTCACATTCTGAGCCTCCCATTGGTCCTTCCGTAGGCTGCCAGGTCATATCTGCTGTGTCCTCTAGACCTCTGCTAGTGGGGGTGGAGGAAACCATTGTCCTTTTTAACCTAGAATCAATAATTTATCTATAAATATGATTTTCCTATCGCATTCTGAATTCCCTGAAAGTAAGTGCTGTCTGATCCCCGTCTTTGTTCCCGGTCCCCACTGAAGGGTCTGAGATGGTAAGCAGCAGGAGAGCTAGGCTGACGGAATGAGCCAGAGGTTCTTGGCATACTTCAGCTGCATTCTCCCCCTGCAGGTCTCCACATTCAAACGCTGCTGAACAGTCACCTGAAGTGAGAGCCTGGGGTTCTGGCTGGTTCCAGCTCGGTCACGACGCTTCCTGGGGCTGGGCTTTTCTTTAGGTTGGCCCAGTCTGCTCTTGTGAGATGCCCGAAGCTTAAGCTGTGATGTTTGGGGTTCTCATTTCACTGGTATTTCCCTTTTGTTCCTCATTGGATTTTCCATGACCACCACTCCTCCAAGGCTCCAAGGGAGATGCTGAGCTCACCATGTCCTGTGTGTCTTACCTGGCTCTGTGATGTCAGCACCAGACACATCACTGTGCCATAAACACTACCGTTATTTAGAAGGGCAATTACAGCCTGTGGGTCGCAACCCTTTTCTCAGAGGTTACCTCAGACCATCAGAAAAACCCATATTTACATTACAATTCATAACAGTAGCAAAATTACTGTTAGGAAGTAGCAATGAAAATAATCTTATGGTTGGGGTCACCACAACATGAACTATCTTAAAGGGTCACAGCATTAGGAAGGTTGAGAACTGCTGACTTAGAACCAATAAAGATGCTTAAAGGTCGTCATTCCAGTGATTAATGATCTTTATTGATAAGGAAACTGAAATGACTATATTCTTTTTATAATATTTTATTTTTATTAATTATAGTTTATTCCCTTTGTATCCCACCTGTAGCTCTCTCCCTCTTCCCTCCCAACCCCACCTTCCTTCCCTCTTCTCCACCCATGCCCCTTCCCCAGTCCACTGATAGAAGAGGTCCTCCTTCCCTTCCAAATCTGATCCTAGTCAATTAGGTCTCATCAGGAGTGGCTGAATTGTCTTCCTCTGTGGCCTGGTAAGGCTGCTCCCCCCTGAGGGGGAGGTGATCAAAGAGCAGGCCAATCAGTTCATGTCAGAGACAGTCCCTGTTCCCCTTACTAGGGAATCCGCTCGGAGACTGAGCTGCCATGGGCTACATCTGTGCAGAGGTTCTAGGTTATCTCCATGAATGGTCCTTGGTTGGCGTATCAGTCTTAGAAAACACCCCTGTGTCCAGATTTTTTGGTTCTGTTGCTCTCCTTGTAGAGCTCCTGTCCCCTCCAGGTCTTTCTATATTCTTAATATCTAATAATAGTTCATATTAAACATTTTTCAAAAAAAATTAATTTGAGGCAATTTATTCTTTAGAGAACTTTTCAGAAAACTTTAATTATCTTTTGTATTTTCATACATTGTTTAATCAGTGGGAAGGAAACAATCAGGATTACAGTGGCTGGTTTGAGAGCAAGAGCTACCCTTGAGCCTGTGAGGAGTCTGGCTGTGCAGTGACCGCTGACCACAGCTCAAGTCTGGCCACTGCATATCTTACTGTGTTTTCAAAAGCCTGAAGCTATTGTCAAGCTGGCTGAAGAGTCCCAGGTGTCTGGGTGAAAGGCAATGGCTTTAAGTTCACTGCTGATGTTACACTGTGCTTGCCTTTGGGATGTGCCAGCCGCTGTTGGGCTTAACAGCTAATTCAGCATGAATTCTTACATGCTATCAACAAGTCTGTGTGCTCTCTGAAATTCGCTTTTGGAAAGGCTTCAAGTAAGCAGAACAATTTTCATAATACTGAGACTCTCCTGAAGATCAAACTAACATCCAGAGAATACTTATTTACCTCTTCAGTAGTTTGACAGTAATTGTTTACCTAATCATTTAAAGCAAGAAATCTGACCCATTTGATTTTTGAATTTTTATTAGATTGGTTCATGTTGGACCTGTGAGCTTGAGAGGAATACTCAAATCTCTACAGTCCTTGGTGGTTCGATTTGTTTAACTCATCTATAATTTTATTAAGACTTGTTTAATAGCAAATCTAAATAAGCAACCTTGGACATAAATACCTATTCCAAAGTCAGTAAAGCTGATCCTTTGACTATCCCAAACACTGTAAATAGTTTATTCAACATGGTTAATTCCATTTTAAGCCACTGTTATAACAAAGAGGGGCACAGAAACCTGACAGCGTGAGCACATGCTTAACCAGCCATGGGCAGCATGGGGCCTGTTGGGTAGATCAGGTTGATCAGGGAGTCCTCAGAAGGGCTTAGCAGTGTGAAGAGAAGAGCAGGAAGGCATGTGCATCCTACCTCTCGTCTCCACTGTCCTCAGCATGGCAGCATTTGATGGTTGAGTGCTGACAATGAGGTGATGAAGAAGAGAAGGCAGGGCCTCCTGAGAGGCTACGACAGTTTCTGCGGCAGTGTGTCACCGTGCATTACAGTTCCTCTCCAAATCCCAGGCTAGAGGAGTTGCTTTCCACCCTTTGGAGAACCTACTTTCCAAGACACAGAGCCATCCCAAAGATGGGTTTGTTCTCAGCAGCTAGGGAGAGAACCAGAAATGAACATGGACTCCTTTAAGGGAGAGGCATGGATGGAGCTCGTTGAAGGCTGATGCAGTGCCAGCCAAGCAGCCTGTAGGCTCCAGGCAGCTCTCAGGGCCACAAGCTGGAGGAAGTCTTGGTTCGTGCAGCATTGCCTCTGCCGTTGCTGCGTCAGTCTCTGGAGCTGTGTGTGGTAGACACGCCTGAACCTCTGTATGCAGTTTGGATGGCTTTCCTCACAGATTCCAAACATGCACACACACACACACTGCATTATTGTCCCAACCTGCAGATGAGGAAACAGCATTGGGAATTCAACCGTGTGAGAATATAGAAAATCAGCCTCCACCAAGCCTCAACAGGCCCTCATGAAGCTGTCATTAAACACCCAAACTGCTGACACCTTCATCTAGAACTTAAGTCTTAAGAACTGTGACCCACAAATTGCTGTTGTGTATAAACTTTTTAGTCCACACTGTTGCAATAAAATCAAGCAGGCTGAACCAAGATGGAGTCTGAGCAGTGCTTTCTAATATTTTATGTACATATGACTTACTTGGAGAGTTGGTTAAAAACAAATTCTCGTCCAAGTAAAGGATGGCTCAGCAGTTAAGAGTACTGACTGTTCTTCCAGAGGATCTGAGTTCAATTCTCAGCACCCACATGACAACTTACACTGTCTGTGATTCCAGACACCCTCACAGACCAACCTGCAGGTAGAACACCAATGTACATAAAATAAAAAATAATATAAAAAAAATTTCCAGGCTGGAGAGATGGCTCAGAGGTTAAGAGCACTTCCTGTTCTTCCAAAGGTCCTGAGTTCAATTCTCAGTAACCACATGGTGGCTCACAACCATCTATAGTGAGATCTCGTTCCCTCTTCTGCTATGCAGGCACACATGTAGGTAGAACACTCTATAAATAATAAATAAATCTTAAAAAAAAAAAAAAGAACAAATTCCCTCACCCTCCATCTGCCCTCCCTCTGGAGAATGGAGTTTGGTAGGTCTGGGGTAAATCTCTTCCCTTGGGGACCCTGGACTTAAATTCTTTGGGGTCAAATCATTGGGAAATTGCCCTTCCGGCTACACCCTGTGCCTGATTTGAAAGCTTCTCTGTTGGAAATGAAGGCCATGGAGTTTGGTTTATAGACAGGTGTGGACTTTGAGGGAAGAACATCAAGTCTCTTAGTTTTCCTTTTGTTCCTCTTTATAGTATGGAATTGATAAATATGTGTTGAGTGGATAAACGAATGAATGAGTGGCCATTGCAGTTTTATTCATCTGAAGTATAGCACTCACAAAATCGTGAGTTCAAAGGTGAGTATTAGGCAAGATGAAACACCCCTGCACTTGTTGACTTTCCTTGACTTCGAGCTTTGAAGTAATCCCAAGGATGGTCTCTGGAAGCCTGGAGTGAAGTGAACCTTTCCAGGAGCTGCCATTGGCAGGACCCCAAGCTGGAGCTGAGGGAGTACTTTGTCATTCCGGGTTTGTGCCCTGTTCTCTTGTCACTGGGAAGCTGTGGTGGTTTGAATGAGAATGGCTCATAGGCTCATATAGATGAATACTTGGTCCCCAGTTGATGGAACTGTTGGCACCAAGTATGAGCTCTGTGGAGCTGTTGCGTGCATTTGCGCATGTGTGGGGAGGGTGAGGCGCTGCAGGTAAGTGGTAGGTGGCCCTATCCCCAAGTCTCTGATTGGAGAAGGAAACTTATGATATGATATTGGCCTCTTGCCAAAAGAGACTAGTTATTAAATTGTCTCCAAAAATTAGAACACGTTATTGGCAAGACGATTTTGGATTAGCAAGTCAAAAATCTGAACTCTAAAGCATTTGTAGCTTTGTCCAAGGCACTACCAATCTTAACCACAAGGTGGTAACCTTCCCTAACTCCCTGCAGGCGGCGGGCAACCCGGATTTTAGAGCGCGCTGTCCATCCTTAGCAGAACAGCAGTGCCCATTCTTTCAAAGTGCCTGAACTTTCAAAGGAGCCCTGAGGCGTCATGTTGTCTTATTGTCTCCAAGGTGAAAATGGTGCACGAACACACACACACACACACACACACACACACACACACGCGCTGGTTGTTGGTGGGCGGGGCTTCCCTGCCCAATGCCAGTGCATTTAGAGGCAGACAGCTGGGTTCTCCTTGTACTTTGCCAGATACCCAAAGCTCACCCTTTTTTTTTAGGTGGTTAGCCCTACCTCGTCAGTATGCATGCTGGCCTGTGAATTCTGTCATGGGGGCTGTGGAAACTGCTCTCATCTTCCTCCATGTCTGCCTGCCGGGTAAAGAACATGGAGGGAGCCCTCCGAGCTCTCCCTGGAACTCCTTACTTTGTTCCCTTCTAATGGCTAGCCTGACCCTTCAGTGGCACCCTATCTCTAGCCATCTCTGCTGGAGCCCCATCTCAGTCTCTCTCCCTGAGATGGGCCCGAAAACGCCCTGTTCCGTCAGCCTTCTTCGTGGTACGAGGCGAGGTTCCGCCTTCTGGCAGGTGTGCCCAGCACCCACGGGATCTTGGGAGTTCTTTTCCTCCTCCACCACGACATGCACACAGCCCTCCACACAAGGCCACCGCAGACATCTCTTTCCAGCAGGAACCTGCTCCTTTGTGCCTCTCCCTACAGGTGTGATCTTAGGGCCTCCTGTCCTTGGCTTTGGACCCTCACTGCAAATCCACAAGTCAGTCCTCAAGGGAAGTCCTACTGGGTAGATGTCATGACAGCTGTCTTGCCTTCCTCTGACAGAAATGGTTTAGTTCAAGGAGAAGTGAATTGGGGGCTCCCTGAGGAAGACACTGCCACTGGAGCCCCTTGTCCCCACTACCAAACAGTAGGACTGCGTGATAAAGGCCAGGAACCACTTCTCAGGTGCAAAAAGGCCCTGAGGTGCCCAACCCCTGTTGCCTATTTGCCTGTGCCTCTCAGCAGGATGGGCCCTCCCCCTCCGCAGGGCCTGGGCTCCCCTCCACAGGAACTGGGGCAGGGTGGAAAACAGAACAGATGCTTGTGAAGGCAAGCATTGTGTGGCTGTTATTTCAGGGTTTCTCGCCCTTCTCTCATTCACACGCTTCTTCCATATTAACCAAATCTGTGGCTTTTTAAAAATATTTTCCCTTAGCATACTTTATGTAGATGTCTAATTTCATAGTGTCCTAGCAATGATACAGGCTTAATATTAAATACACATTATGATAAACATGAAACTATTTTTTTTTTAACGACAACGAATGCTGATGAGGACTCTTGTCACTGCTAGTGAGGAGCGGACCATGCCTGGGTGAGTTAATCTGCACAAACCCTTGTAAAGTCACTGACACCATTTATATTTTACAAGAACTTGAAACCCAGAAAGGTGAAGTGACTTCGCCAAGGTCACACTGAGTCTTCTGATCTTGGCCCACAGCCTGGGGAAGGGAGGTGCAGGCGCTTGAGGGATGAGGGGGGCTAATGACAGAGAGGGAGTAGGGGTATCTGCCAATGAGAATTGCAAGAAAGCAGAGAAGATGGAGGGGTGTGGGGATAGGGACTCCATGTCTGAAAAGCAAATGACCACAGTCCCAATGTCCTATGCACATTAATGGCCATGAAAATAGCTGCAGATTTGCCCGAGTTTGTGTGAGCAAGATTTATCGTGCCAGCAGCTCCGGTAATTGTATGATGAAAGTGCTGCAGCTGGGCCTGCGGGCTCGCGATTCATTATCAGGGAGATGGTGCGTGGGGAGCGGCCTGCCAGCTGTGGAGAGACTGCCGCCCTGGAAAGAGCCTCTGGGCTGGCCTCAGAAATGTAGGGGACCCTCCTCCTCTCAAGATGGGGGTGTGGTGGCCACTGCACAGCAGAGCAGGACGGGCGCTCATTTTCAGAGAGGAGGAGGTGGGAACCTCCAGTAGCAGGGCACGTCCAGAGGTGAGGCCTTTGGCCAGAGGCGAAATCCCCAATGTTAGTTATTGCCTCTGAGCCCCTTGGCAGATGACTTTATTGCTTCAAGCCTCAGCTTTCCTGGATATCTCCTGAAGATCATGGTGTTGACCTAACTAGAAAGGCTCCAAGGAGGCTCCAAGGAGATGATCTGATTCTCTTTAGACCCAGAAGCCACACAAGGGAAGCCTTCATCCCTCTCTGCCCACTCAGGTCTGCCCTTCCTGGGCACGTGGGCCCTGAGTCCTCTTCAGATCGCTAAACCCGATCGATAAACTCAGCTGCTGTGGATGTTGTCTACATGAATGCCAAATCTCTCTGAAGGATAGGGAAAGCCAAAGGAGGCTGTAGACTGGGGGTTTCAGCACAAAGCCCTAAAGGAGGAAAACAGGGCAACGGAATCAATCTTGAGTTTACCTCCATCTCTAGATGTTAGGGGTTATGGCTAGCCCCTGACTCTACTCTCATCTGGCAGGACCCTCTCAGGGGCAATGGGAGCTGAGCAAGCTGGGGACATAGAGAAGAGGCAGAGCTACGGGGGAGAACAGGGGACTGTGAGTGGGAGTGACAGGTTGCACCACGTCTCCCCTTCCCTCCCGCTGTGTAAGACGACTTGGCTAATAGCTAACTGACTGACCACTGACACCAACTTCATCAAGCATTCCGTGTGGGCCAGACACTGTTCTGAGCACTTTGCTCTGTTGGCCAGCTTCCCATTCTTAACAACTCCACAGGGTGGATGCCTCTGCTTGACAAACCCTTTCCTTACATTAAACAACTTGATCAAAGTCATGCTAACTAGAGGAATCAATCACAGCCAGACCACTGGGGTGCAGATCTTGAGAGCCCAGCCTTTATACTGTAGTACAGTGGTCAGAAAGAAAAAACCTTCCAGGCTTAAGGCCCGAGTGCATTTCTGCATGCTTCCTCCAGGCACCTTTTTCTCTCTGCCTGCTGCTTAGCATTTGGAGTGATTACAAATTTCTCATCCCAAGTGACCTCAGTCATGTTACTCCTCTCTCTTTCCTCACTATAATAACTCAATTTCTTGAGATTCACTCTGTCTATTCTTTTGTTCCTGCTCTTTAAACTATCCTTCATTTTTCACATCACTACCACTTAATTTGCTCTAAGCTTATGAAATTTGGGTCCCTGTATTTTCAAGAGGAAAATTATTCCTTTCAATAGCCTAAAAATGTTGTCAATCAAGCATGGAATCAGCTTTATGGCTGTAAAATAGCACAGTCTCAATAGTTTTACAGGCTGTTTCATAAAAATTAACAGCAGCAAAAAGAAACCCTGAATCATGGTTTAACCCAGTTGAGGATGGCAGTGACCTTCCTCAAATTGAAGTTTCACTTTTCTGCTCACATGCACTTGACTATTATACCCAGCCATGGTATCATTCATGAGTCAAAAGTAACCAAAATCTATTTCAGGACAATAGACAGTTCTTACTCTTCTTTGCTTGAATAACGTTTCATAAATAGTGGGTTATGACTTTGTTCTTATAAGTATAGTCATTTTAAAATAGCACCAAATAAGACTCCTATCCCCTTTGGTATATATTATATCCTTAGCAATCTTCATGCATTTCTCATTTTTCTTCCTCCTGAAAGCTTGCATCTTCCTTCCTTCCTTCCTTCCTTCCTTCCTTCCTTCCTTCCTTCCTTCCTTCCTTCCTTTTTTTCCTCTTTCTTGTCAGGGTCTGATTACGTACTTCTGGCTGACCTGAAATTCACTGCAGAGCAGAGTGGCTTCAAGTTTACAGAGGTCTGCCTGTCTCCCAAGTACTGGGATTAAAGGTGTGTGTCGTCATGCCTGGCTTTGCTCTTGGCCTTATTCTCAGACCATTCAGAGTTTCTGGGACAGGTAGGAGAGGAGTCACTGACATAGCACAGACAAAAGACTTCCCCATGTCCAGTGCACAAGATAATCTAAGTCCACAAGTAGGGTCTTACAGACTCTCCCAACTGTTTGGGTGACATATGCCCATGAAGACTACTCTGATGAGGTCCCCATGGATGCTAGAGTGACCCTGCCTTACTATTGCTTGCTGATACCTACAGAGTTTAGCTTCCACATCACCAATCATGCTGTTCCTCATTGGCTGACTTCATACAGCACGCTTCTGAGTCTTTATCCCTTTGTCTTCATGTTCTGAGTGTTGGAGTGATTCACGGTCCCAGCCTTGATCTTCTGTCCATTGTAATGACCTCATCTACTCACATGTTTGTGACACTGTCATTGACTGACCAGCAATTTCCAACTGTCTTATGTTCCTGCTGGCCAAGACTATATACAGTATCTCTTCCCAAGCCTGCTGATGTTCCTGTGTTCTCTGTCCATGTATCACCTACCACCCTGTATCCCCCACCCTGTCAGCAGCCTGCATACCATTCTTCCCTCCTCTGTTCTTTGCTTTCCACATCCAAACAGTTACAGAACTCAGGTGGGATCTATGCATCCTTGGGCCCCTAGGAAATGGCCTTCCTTTCCAGGAAGTAGAACCTAATGGATAGACCTGAGTCAGGTATGGGCATTACGATCGGATGGATCTGTTGAAATCTTCCCTCTATCACTTACTGAGTATGTAACTTTGGGCAAGTTTTGATTTCTTTCTTTACAAAATGGGGTGATAATCTGCTTAAAGAATTATTAAGTGAAAAACTGATACTAATGTCTAGCACTATCCCTATTCCAATGAAATTTGATGATATCATTCCTTAGGCTGATGAAAACAATAGTATTTCTTTTTATTTGTTTTGGTTTTGTCTTTGTTTCTTGAGACAAGATTTCTCTGTGTGGCTCTGGCTGCCCTGGAACTCACTCTGTAGCTCAGACTGATCTTGAACTTAGAGATTTGCCTTCCTCTGCCTCCCAAGGATTAAAGGCATGTACCACCACACCCAGCTTAGTATTCTTTTTTAAAAGACTTTTTAAAAATTACTTTTAATTGTGTGTGTGTGTGTGTGTGTGTGTTTATTTGCATGTGAATGCAGATGTCCATAGAGGCCAAGAGAGGGTGTCAGTTTTATTGTAGGTAGAGTTACAGGCCGCTGGGAGCTGGGAGCTGGGTGCTGGGAACAGAGCTCTGGTCTCTGCAAGAACAATACACACTCCTAACATCTGAGCCATCTCCTTTTCCCCAATAATATAGTATTTCTTGATCCCCTGTCATTTTTGCTCTAATCTAGGACAAAGTCTTCTCACCTGCACCATTACATCAGCTTCCTCACTGGAGTTTGCGCTTTCCCTGGAAAGTTTTCTCTGGTCCTACTGCCAAACCAGCTTTCCAGATAGTCCGAGAAACTGTTGTAAAATTCAAATCTGGTGGGAACATGATCTACTTATCCCTCTCCCCCGCCACACACACACACACACACACACACACACACACACACACACACGTTTCTATCTGCCCCATGTCCCAGCCATACTTTCAGGTCTGAGAACATTTAGGTGGCTTTCTCCCTCGGGCTGTGTTAGTCAAGCAACTTTGCCTGCATCTGCCTTGCTGTTCTCTCTCATCCCTCCTGGCAAATCTATACACTTCATATCCAGTACCAATGTCTGTGCCCAGCCATGGAGCTGTCTGTTTACGTGACCTAAACTGCAGCTTCGAGAGGGCTGGAGCAGGTGGTGTTCATTTATGGGGGCCCTGCCTGCCTGCTCAGATCCAATGGCTTAAAGTGGGCCAGCAGCAGGGTCAAAGCTGGGACTCAGGTCACTATTCTCCTGAGCAGGACTCTTGCGCACCGGCTGCATACGCGCAGAGCTGGTACGTGGAGGTGGAGAAGCTCGCCAGTGTGAGAGCAGCCTGAGGACATCACACATTCCATCTTGGTGCTGCACTGGTAGGTGGGGAGAGGATCAAATTACCCACTCCCCATGGCCTTGTGTCTTCCCATCCGACAAAGAACAGAGATAAAAAATGAACGATACAAAATCCAATCTTCTTGGTGCAGAGGCTGGGGAGGGTGGAGGGCGGGGCTGGCGGCCCGAGCGGCTGCTCCCCGCGCAGCACATCTCATATTTATTGCCTCATAATTGAAGGCAGCCGGGAGATGTCCCAGTATTGGTCCCCGACAAGACAGATGGGGGCACAGTGATGCCGAAGGAGGGAGTCAGGACACAGACTTTCTCTCAAGAGTGCAGCTACGAATGACAGGCCACAGCCGGATGCTGCCCAGGCCTCTAGGAGCTTGCCTCCGTTCAAGGTCTTGCTTTACTCCTCCCTTGTGGTAACTTTGGACCAGTTGTTCTCTTCCAGGCCATAGCATCAGCCTTCTATAGTTCTTAACCAGAGCATAGAAAAATAGTTCTGAGATTAAGGGAAAATCTAAGGTACTGATTTTTGTGTGTCTTTAGCCATCTCTTTACCTCTCTGGGCTTTCACCTTGTAAGGAAGGTCTCTCCTCCTTTCTTCTTCTAGGCGAAGACCAAGAGGGTTGGGTTAGCCTAGATTGTGTGTTTTAGCAACAGCACTGGAAAAAATCCTGCAGGAGTAGTCGAAGACATACTGCCCAATTTGCAAGAATCTGCCAAAGCTCCCAGCTCCCAGTTGCTGTGGAAATGGTCCAACTGGCCAGGTTTGGCACCCAGCGCTTTGTGAAACCTGCAGATTATGTCTAGTCATTGTGTCAGGTGGGGAAGGGTCCTGGGCCTGGAGTCCAGAAGGCGAGTTCTGGACCTGTGTGAAACTGTAGACAGACCCTTGCCTCCAGGTCTCAGTTTCTTCATCTGGAAGGCTTGCATGTACGATCTACAGGCAATTAACCTACTCAAGCCCAAGCTAGTTACCAAATTATGTCCTGTGTTCAAGTATCTTCCACCCCACACCCACACCTCCATTCCGGTTAAGGTTGCTGACTGTCTCAGTGCTATTTCTCTCTTGTAGATCATCAAGAGAGCTCTACCTTCATCAACCTTTTCTCTGTTCATTGCTACTCATATTCTAGTCAGAGTGACTGAAAGCACGCATCGTGGACTGGCTGTGTTGCTCAGCTGCTGGAGCACCGGCATAGCCTGCACGAAGCTCTGAATTCAGTCTCCCATCCCACACAAAACCACGTGAGTGCTCACACCTCTCTCTGGTTCCATAGCTCAGGAGCAGAGACAGGAAGGTCAAAGTCATCCTTGGTATATGTAGAGTTTAAGGTCATCCTGGAGAGGCTGTCTCAAAAACACAAAACAAAACCAGAAACCAAAACCCAAAAGTCACAACCACCACCACCAAAAACCCCCAGAGTCCTAGAAGTATGCCTAAAAAGTATGTTCCTGTACCTTTCCTCTGCCCCCTTTCCAGCCCCCAGGCAAGCTCCTTGGCACTATTTATGTTTGATGAGACAGGATCTCACTATGAGTCCTGACTGTCCTGGAGCTTCCTACAGAGACCAGGCTGGCCTTGAACACTCAGAGACCCACCTGTCTCCGCCTCCTGAGTGCTGGAGTTAAAGGCGTGTGAAAGCACTCCAGGCTCTTGGCATGGCTTCTAAAGTCTTGTATACCTGACCCTGAATTGTCTTTCCTTCTGCTCCTGTCCCTCTGCCAGCCTCGCTGAGCTCCATGAGGTGATCTGTACAGGGAGCCTTTAGTGCTGTGGAGCTGTCAGTTTCCCAGCGGTAGCTCCCTGGGTGGAACAGGTCCACACGGAGGCTAGCACAGCCAGCCTAATCAGGAAGCAAACTTGAACGCTGCCTCTGAGGCGGGTCTGCTGTGATATCAGAACCCCCCCTGTTCATTTCACCAATCTTTACAAAGCACTGTGGGCCAGGCTCAGTTGCAGGCTTGGAGGTCCAAAGATGCTGCCTACATTTTTCTTTTATTTCATTTTCTGATAGTTTTTGTAGTTTCATTTAAACATTTAATTACTTTACTGGCCTTGAGTTCAGTTTGGTAGTTGCTAATAGATGGTTCCCCTGCCCCATTCATCATACAGGTCGGAATTTTCCAGTGATTTCACATTATACTGGTCCCATAAGATTTTAGGAGAGAGGAAAGATTCTGTAGCCAATAATTAAGAATCTCTTCTTTTAAAGCTTTACATTTGGTGTGTGTGTGTGTGTGTGTGTGTGTGTGTGTGTACGTGTGTACATGTGCACACACAAGCTGAGTTCAGATGTCTCCAGGCTAGCGGCATTACATTCCCTGGAGCAGGAGTTATAGGTTGTTGTGAGCTGCCCAACATGGGTGCTGGGAGTCAAACATAGGTCCTTTGGAAGAACAGCATGTACTCTTATCTGCTGATCCATCTCCCTAGCTCCATAAGAACCTTTTTTTTTTTTTTTTTAAACAGATGGGCAACATCAGTTAACACAGTGAAAGCCCCTAGGAGTTCTGGAGTCAAGGAAACCAGATGTCTGGTTTTGTAATTTTATTAATATTTGACTTCAGGCACCGTTTTTAAAGGAACAGCTCCTGGCTGCACGGCACAGCTCTGAGGAGGGATGATGACTAGGACTGAATGGAGCCCGAGGCTTTCTCTGCCTCAAGTCCAGCTTCTGTGCTTTGTGGTCTACCTGGAAGCATGATACATGTGTGGTCAGTCATGTTCCAGGCCTGCAGTGCAAAGACCTGGGCCAGGAGTCCCAAACCACGGTGTCCAGGCAGAGCAGGGTAGCTTGGCACTTGGGTCTGCCCTGGGCCTTGAAGGGTGAAAAGAGGTGTATGAGCTGGCCCTTTTGATCACAAGCCCACTAGGAGTGGACAGTGGCCCTGTTTGTGCCTCAGAGCCACAGAGCAAGGAATGAACAGAGATACCACTGGGAAGCTAGGAAAGCAGGAAGGGCCAGAGGTTTCCCTTAGGGGCCAAGGAAGTATGTCCACCATGCACTAGGCATGGAGTCTGCCGTCATGAGGCAGGGTCTCCTGGGCCTAATTACCATTCTGCTCAGACCACAAACTTGGCTGTCTCTCAAGGCCTAGCTTTCCTCTGGGAACCTGCAAAATTCTTTGCTTATCTAGAACTGGCAGCTGGAGAGTGGAGAATGTGAGGACCTGGATTCCTAGGGATTTATTAAGGCCCCATCAATGAGAATTGTTTCCCTTTCAGGGGCCAATTAAAGCATCAGGGAGCTTGGGAGCTGGAGGTAAACATTGTGCCTGTGCTGGAGGCGGGTCCTTCTGGGCTCAGTGGGGCTGGGTCTCTAGAGATGGGTGCACTATCCCCTGCAAACATGCTGTTGCCAAGGGCATCTGTGATTGTTTCCGTCATTTAAGAGCGGCCCTGTGTGGAACACATGTCATCATCTTAGAAAACCCCTTATCTCCATGGTAACTGGATGGTACCAAGCACTCACTAGGGAACAAAGCCCTAGATTGGGCCTTTCCTGTCATAACCTCACTTTAACAAACAGCTATAGTGAGCTAGAATTCATGCACAGTTACCTGACTCACCATTGAAAGTATGAATTTAGCTTTCAATATATTCATGGAATTATATAGCCATTGTCAAAAGACCATACCCATCTATCTATGTATCTATGTATCTATGTATCTATGTATCTATGTATCTATGTATCTATCTATCTATCTATCTATCTATCTATCTATCTATCTATCTATCTCTATCTATCTAACTCTATCTATATCTATATACCTATATATATCCATACATCTAGATCTATATATATCTTGTCTGTGTGTTTGCTGGAATGCTATGTGCATATGTGAATGGAGGTGCTTGTGGAGTCCAGAAGAGGGCATTGGATACCCTGGAGTTGAGGTTACAGGAGGTTGTGAGTCTCCATGTGAGTGCTGGGAACCCAAGTTGGATTTCCTTTTGCAAGAGAGTGTGAACCTTTAACAGGCCATCTCTCCAGGCCTCAAATTACTTGTAGAACCTTTTCATGCCTCCTACCAAAGACATTCTGTACCCATTAACAGTCTCCTCCCTTCCCCCTCAGCTCCCTTCAGCTCCCCTCAGCCCCAGGTAATGGTGACTAGACTGTCTTTTTATTTTATCGACACTGGACAGCTCATGTGAATGACACTGTATGACATATCTTTTGTGTCCTGCTTGAATCACCCACCAGAGTGCATTCCAGGATCTTCCGTGCTGTTCATTTATCTGTATAAATGTAATAATCCATTTTCATTTTTTAAAAAGCAGTTACATTGAAATGTAACTCACACACTGTACAATTCACTCGATTAAAGTATATAATTCAGTATGGGCTTTTTGTATATTACATTGTTAAAAGCCTGGTTTTGAAATAGCATCTCATTTAGCCCACACTGGCCTCCAATCCAATAGGTGGCTGAGGGAGAATGACATTGACTTCTAACCTCCTACCCCTGAGGCCTCCCAAGCACTAGGGTGACAGGTACACAGCCATTGCAGTTCGTAAACCTAGATAACATTAGCCATTTAAAGAATTTTTAAAAGATGTTTCAGTGTGTGTGTGTGTGTGTGTGTGTGTGTGTGTGTGTGTGTGTGTGAAGGCATGTGGGAGCTCCCAGGAACCAGAAGGAGCCATTGGATCCCATAGACCTGTAGCTACAGATAGGCGTGAGCTGCCTAACGTTAACATGGGCATTGGGATTTGAACTGCAGACTTCTGGAAGAGCAGGAAGTACTCTTGACAACAGAGCCAGCTCTCCAGCACTGGACTATGTATTCTGAAGTATTTGGTTCTACAGCATTAACTACACCTGCAGTGTTGGGCAACTATCACCTCTGTTTCTAAAATACTTCTCCCTCTTCCGATGTCTGTCTCATTTGACTTTCTGAGTGAGGACTGATCATCTTACCCAGGGTCCTCCTTCTTGATTAGCTTCCTTAGGTGTACAGATTTTAGTATGTTTATCCTATATTATATGTCTAATATCCACTTATAAGTGAGTATATACCCTGTGTGTCTTTCTGCTTCTGGGATACCTCACTCAGGATGATCTTTTCCAGTTCCCACCATTTACCTGCAAATTTCATGATTTCTTTGTTTTTAATTGCTGAGTAGTATTCCTCTGTATAAATGTATCACAATTTCTGTATCCATTCCTCAACTGAGGTGCATCTGGGTTGTTTCCAGGTTCTGGTTATTACAAATGAAGCTGCTACGAACATGGTTGAGCAAATGTCCTTGTTGTGTACTTGAGCATTTTTTTGGATATATGCCTAGGAGTGGTATAGCTGGGTCTTGAGGTAGCACTATTCCTATTTGTCTGAGAAAGCCCAGACTGATTTCCAAAGTGGTTGTACAAGTTTTCACTCCCACCAGCAGTGGAGGAGGGTTCCCCTTTCTCCACATTCCCTCCAGCATGTGTTGTTACTTGAGTTTTTGGTCTTAGCCGCTCTGATGGGTGTAAGGTGAAATCTCAGGGTCATTTTGATTTGCATTTCCCTGATGACTAAGGATGTTGAGCATATCACAGAGGGCCTCTGAAAGACTCTACCCAGCAGGGTATTAAAACATATGCTGAGATTCATAGCCAAACTTTGGGCAGAGTGCAGGGAATCTTATGAAAGAAGGGGGAGATAGAAAGACCTGGAGGGAACAGGAACTCCACAAGGGGAGCAACAGAACCAAAAAATCTGGCACAGGGGTCTTTTCTGAGACTGATTCCAAACAAGGACCATGCATGGAGATAACTTAGAACCCCTGCACAGAAGTAGCCCCTGGCAGCTCAGTGTCCAAGAGGGTTCCCCAATGATAGGATCAGGGACCGTCTCTGACATGAACTCAGTGGCTGGCTCTTTGATCACCTCCACCTGGGGGCAGGGGAGTCCTGGCAGCCTTACCAGTCCACAGAGGAAGACAAAGAAGCCAGTCCTGATAGACTAGGGTCAGATGGAAGGGGAGGAGGACCTCCCCTATCATTGGACTGGGGGAGGGGTATAGGAGAAGAGGGAGAGAGGGTAGGATTGGGAGGGGATTGGGAGAGGGGCTACAGATGGGATACAAAGTGAATAAACAGTAATTAATAAAAATTTAAACAATTAAAAAAAGAACTAAAAAAAGACTTTTCATTACTACAAACAGAAGCTCTTTTAATCATTAAATACTAACTCTCCATCATCTCCCTTCTCCCTGTGGTAACTCCTAATCTATAGTCTGTCTCATTAATTTGCCTGTTTTAGGGACCTCCTATACATATTTATGTGAAATTTTTCTTTAATATGTGTATTATTTCATAAATCCATTCAAGGTTTCTCTATGTTATGCCACGTATAAGAATCCCATTCCTTTTCATGGCTGAGTAATACTCCACTGCGTACAGATTTCACATTTGATCTTTTCATCATTTGGTTGTACCTTTTGCTGGCTTCTTCCAGCTATTGTGGATAGAGCTCTCGTAAACACTTGGTACACGCATTTTTATTCGTGTGTGCGTTCATGTGGAGGCATGAACACATGTATATGTGAGGCAGGCAGAGGACAGTCTCTGATGTCACACTCATTAATGTCTTCCACCCGCCTCCTTTGAGACTGGGTTTCTCATTGGCCTGTTGCTTACTGAGCAGGATGTACTGGCCAATGAGCCCAGAGATCCTCCGCCTGGGTCTCTCCAGCACTGGAATTATGAGCATGAGCTGCTCATGAATCTGTTACTTTTCTGTGGGTCCTCAGAACCAAAGCGAGAGACGCACTTCCTACACTCCACTCTCTCCCCAGGCCTGGTGACAATGAGCATCTTTGCTCACTAGTTTGGGTGTTTACCCACGGTGGACTCCAGGGTTCAACTGACTAAAGAAGTATGTGGTTCCTGGTCACGACGGTGTCTTTGGAATGCCTGTTAGTGTTGTAGGGTTCCATTTCTCCCCCTCCTCACCACACAGGATGTAGCTCAGGCTGCCCTGGAACTCAGCAGGTAGGCTTTGCTGGTCTTGAACCTGTGTTTGCCCTCCTTCCTTGGCTTCCCTACATTTTGCTTCACCAGAAAAACAGATGTCCTGGCGAATGTGGGCTGGCATCTCCTACCCTTGCTATACACTTTCCTAATAATTAGTGACATCAGATCTCATTTCAAGTGCTTATTGGCTGTTGTGCATTTTCTTTGGAGAAATGTGCATTCATATTCCTAACCCATTTAGAAATTGAGTTGTCTGTGTTGCAAATCGTGGGAATTGTTTATGTTCTCAGGATTCTAGTACTTCTCTCATTTTGTGTATTGTCATTGTAACTAATTAATTATATCTATGTTGTGTGTGTGTGTACATGTGTCTATGTAGGAGAGCTGAGTGTGTTAAATCTGTGGCTGGAGTTACATGTGAGCTGCTTGATCCAATGCCAGTCCTCTGGGAAAGCAGTAAGTTCTCTTAGCTGCTGAGCCATTTTCTGCAATCCCATCTTTCACCTTCTGGAAAGTGGCTTTTGACGCACTGTATTTTAAAGATCTGATGACAGCACTATCATCTTAATGACATTAAGTTTTCCTATTTTTTTTATTTGTTTAGTTATTTTTGTTTCATATCTAAGTGATGATGGTCAAATCCAAGTTTATGAAAATGTACTTGTTTTTCCCCTATATTGTTTTACTTTACATATTAAATCTTTAATATATTTGAATTGTATTTTTGTATGTGATGTATACATTATATTTTAAATATTATTATACATGTTTATATTATAATTTTGTGCATATTTTATAGTTTTGTATATAATGTACAAGGATCCAAGTTTATTCGTTATGTGTGTGGCTGTATGTGGAGGCCAGAGGTCAACCTGAGTATTTGCCTCAATCACCATTCACCTTATTTTTTGAGACAGTCTCTCACCAAACCAGGAGCTTGTCAGTTGGGGCTGACTTGCTGGCCAGCAAGGCCCAGAGATCCTTCTATTTCTGCTGGGATTACAGAGTGTACCGTGTACCCAGATATTTTGTGTGGGTTCTGGGGCTCCAACTCAGGTTCTCATCAAAAGCTGCAAGCACTTTACCAGCTGAACCACCTCACCTGCTCTCCAGACTCACTCATCCGCATAAGATGACCTCGCTGTCTCAGCACATGCTGCTGAAGACACTATGGTTTCTTGGGTGACGGGTCTTGGCGGCCCTGTCAAGAATCAGCTGGCGATAGATGCGTAGCTCAGTTCTAGAGCTTGAGTACCAGCCCATTGACCTGTGTGTCTGTCTCTACAGCTCACCACACTGCTGTTTTCTCACAATACGTTCTAAAGTCTGGAAGTGAGAACTTTTAGGCTTGTTCTTTTTCAAGATCCTTTGTGTCTTCGTTTGGGTTGCCATTTCTGTGATGAAACACCATGACCAAAAGCAAGTTGGAGAGGAAAAAGTTTATTTAGCTTACGTTTCCACATGTAGTCCATCTTTAAAGGGAGTCAGGACTGGAACTCAGACAGAGCCGGAACCTGGAGGCAGCAGCTGATGCAAAGGCCGTGAGGGAGTGCTGCTTACTGGCTTGCTCCCTGTGCCTTGTTCAGCCTGCTTTCTCATAGCATCCAGGTCCACCTGCTCAAGGGTGACACCAGCCACGGTGGCCTGGGCCCTCCTACATCAATCATTAATCAAGAAAGTGTCCCACAGGCCAGTCTGCTGGAGGCATTTTTCTCAACTGAGGTTCCCCTGCTCAGATAACTAGCTTGTGTCAAGCTGACAAAACAACAACTAACCAACCAAGGATTTTGAGGACAGGGTTGAAAAAGAGACAAATAAGGGAGACCTTGTCTTGTTCTTGTTCTTGCTATTAGAGTAAAGGTTTTCAGTCTTCTACCAATGAGATGACTTACTGTGGGTTCCTCATGAATGCATAGCTCTATTCTGAGGAAGTTCCCATTTATTCCTAGCTTTCTGAGCATCTTGCCTTGAAAGGATATTGAATTTTGTCAAATGTTTTCACTGCATCAATTAAGGTGAGCATGTGATCCTCCTACTCCTGTCACTCTGTTTAATGTGCTGCCTTATATAGAATCTAATGTACTTGGACACTCTTCCAGTCCGAGGTGAATTTCATGTGATCACAGGGTATTACCATCTGAAACGGGATTCAGTTGGCCAGTGTTTACTGAGGCTTTCTGCATCTGCATTCACAGAGGATGCTGGGGTGTTAGTTTCTTTTGATGTCTTTGTCCAGCTCTGATATGAAGCTGATGTGGAATTCATCTAATGACTTATACAGTGCTCGCCTCTTTTCCCCTAACATCCTTGAGAATATTGTTAATTGTTTTTTAAGTGATAGGACACACTGAGCATAGCTCTGCTCTAAGGGATTTTTCCCCCTCAATCTCTTTGCTTGCACATTTACAGTATTTTTCTTTTTTTTTCTTGACCTTCTACAAACCTGAGTGTTTATAGAAAATTTTCATTTCATCTTCTTAGTCTAGTTTATTGATGTGTAATAATTCACAGTGTTTTCTTACAATCCTTTTGTACTTTGGTTTGGTTTGAAACACCTTACAGAATGGGAGAGATATAGTCACCAACTATAAATCAGACAGTGGGTTAATATCAGGAGAGATAAAGAATTGCAAAAATTAAATGCCAGAAAGCTGAACTATTCGGTCAGTGGGATGACTGAGATAAATAAATAGTTTTCAAAAGAAGAAATATGAATAACTAATAAACACTTTAAAAAGTATTTAACATCCTTAGCCATCAGAGAAATGCCAAGTAAAACTGCTTTCAGAAAATCATCTCAGCCAGAATGGCACGGGAGAGATGGCACAGCGACTAAGGGCACTAGCTGCTCTTCCGGAGGACTCAAGTTCCGTTCCCAGCATCCTCATCAGATGGCTCAGAAGCACCTGTAACTCCAGCTTCAAGGGATCTGATGTCTATGGCCTGGGGACACCTACACACACATGCATATACCCATAGGCAAATATTCATACCTATACATAACTAAAAATCATAAAAATAAATCTTTAAAAATACCTGATGGCCAACTGTTGGGCAGAGTGAATGGAATTTTATGTAAGAACTGGGAAATAGTAAGAGCTGGAGAGGACAGGGTCTCCACAAGGAGAGCAACAGAACAAGAAAATTTGAACACAGGGAACTTCCCAGAGACTCATACTCCAACCAAGGACTATTCATGGAGATAACCTAGAACCCCTGCACAGATGTAGCCCATGGCAGTTCAGTGTCCAAGTGGGTTACATAGTAATGGGAAGAGGGACTGCCTCTGACATAATCTGATTGGCCTGCTCTTTGATCACCTCCCCCTGAGGGGGGAGCAGCCTTACCAGGCCACAGTAGAGGACAATGCAGCCACTTTTGATGAGAACTGATAGACTAAGATCAGAAAGGAGAGGAGAACCTCCCCTATCAGTGGACTTGGGGAGTGGCATGCATGCAGAAAGGGGAGGGAGGGTGGGATCGGCAGGGGAGGAGGGAGGGGCTTATGGGGGGGATACAAAATGAATAAAGTGTAATTAATAAAAAATTTAAAAAAAGAATAAGATAATTTTAAATAAAAAAATATTAACAACAAACACTGTTAAGGATGAGGGGAGACAGAGCCCCTTAATAAATAGCAGTTGTGATGTAAATTCATATAGCAACTATGTACATCAGTATGGAAGTTCCTAAAAAAGCAGGAACTAGGATGACTGTAACCCAGTTGTAGTATTTGGGATGTGTACCCACAGAACGCGTAATTCAACATCCCACAGATACTTGTCATTTTCGTTATAGCTGCACTATTTGCAATAGCCGGGAAATGGAACCAGGTGAATGTCCACCAGCAGATGAATGGATAGAGAAAAGGAGGTGCAAATACACATGGTGGAGTGTTGTGTTGCTGTGCAGAGAAACAAAGTCATGACACATTTCAGGAACATGGCTGCACCCGAAAGATCACTGTGCTAAGTAAAACAAGTCAGGCTCAGAAAGATACGTCCTGCACATACTGTGTGTTCTCTGTCATGGGCAGAACCTGTGTGTGTGAGTGTGTGTGTGTGTGTGTGTGTGTGTGTGTGTGTGTGTGTGTGTTTGCGCATTCTCTAGGTCATGAAACTGCAAAAGAGAACAGGAGAAGGCAGGAAGAGATCCTAAGATTCCATGTGATAAGAAAGCAGAAGTGGAAGGGCACTAAAGAGGCGAAGAGAAACTAGCAGAAGACGAGGGGGAGGCAGGAGGAATGGCCGTGGGGGAGGGGAACGAATGAGAACAAAGCATGCAGTGTCATCATTACTTTGTCTGCTAACCTAAACAACTATAAAGATAAACGTGTCTTCCGCTCGAGAGATGGTAACTGCTAAAGGAGCCACGAGGGCTAATAAAGGAAAAAGGCCTGGAAAACACCGCTAAGCAGAACCTGTTATTTTCTAATTTCTCATTTTCATTTAAAGGTATTAACTTTGTATGCTTGTTCCCCTTTTCTCTGATCCCGAACAGTATTAGTTGTATCATTAATTTTACTTTGTCAAAGTTTAGAACATTAATTTCTATTCCGTAGCTATAATTCCCAGAGTGCTTCAGTCTTGGTTCTATATTTAAATGCTACTCATCATTGTCACTTTTATCACCGATTCTTAATTCTAGCTATTCTTTATTTTGAGTCATCTACTGGCTGACTGCATTTTCTTACGTAATAGGCTTTCAGAGTGGCACCCACAGGTGCTGTGCTCCCCACTTCCTGTGAGCCTGGAAATATTTGGCTGTTGCCTTTAGGCTTAGATGAGCACTGTTCATCAAGTCTTGACACTGGTGTGGAGAAGGGCTTTTGTTTTCTCTTTAAAGTTTGTTCACACACTCAAGATGTGCACAGGTAACCCATCTCCTAGACTCATTCTTTCTTAAAATGTGCTATATCCTTTAATGGTGTAGAATTAATTCTTTTCTTCCTGGAACTTTCTTGCTATTTTTTTTTTAAATACTCTTTCTATTGCACTCACTGATGCCTTTACTTCAAGGACATCAGGTAGACTAATGAGAAATGTTTTCCTACTGCTTGGCTTTCCTGTAGACTCTGGGAAGAAGGATTCTTTCTCTCTCCTCTGTTTCTGTTCCTCCCTTCAGCATCCACTGATGACCAGCTGTCTATCATGCTGCTTCTTGACTCACAATATTTAGCCCTTGGTATGGTGTGTTGGTGGACACCTGAAATTCCAGGACTTAACGAGGCTGAGGTAGGAGTATTTTATGTTTGAGGCCAGTCTTTCTGCAAAGCAAGAGTCTATCTCAAAAACAAAACTACAAACAAGAAGTCCAGCCTAAAAACAAACAAACTAATTAATTAATTCTTAAAAATTAAAATACTTTAGATTTTGTTCTGACTTTGTGCTGAACTCCAGGAATCTGACATGATTTTTATTTGGTCTCCACCTTCCTTCAGGCATTGCTGGATGACAAGAAGGCACAGACAATCAGATGGAGTGCAGTGGAAAAAAGCAGTCCAAGAAGAGTCGAGGGCCCATTGTCAAATAAGGAAGCTTCTACAGATACATAGTCTCATCTGTACGGCAGACACAGTACCATTAAAAGGAAACAGAAGGAGGAATTCATGTCTTCAGGACTCGAGGAACAGATGTGAAGATTAAGGATTGAGATGGTGGCTGTGAATGTGGTGATGGTGGTGGCTGTCACCAGATAGGCCACTCTGGGTACCTAGATGGAACTGTAGCCCAGCATTACTGAGCCCTCCATCTTGTTCTCTGCCCATACCCTCTCAGGCTACATTTCATATTTCCAAGCTTTTCGTCTTTGTCAGCTGCTCAGCCTGGCAAGCGTTTCTTGTCCTCGTGTTCACCAATTCAGTTAGCCTCAGAGGCAGCTCTCTCATTCTTCACCATGGAAGATGATCAGAGACACCTGTGCTGCTTGTGGTTGGAAATAGGAAGAAACAGAATCATTTTCCTTGCATCACAGCTCCTAAAGATGACATCAGAAGTAGAGGATCCTGGGAAAAGAAGAGAAAAAGGACCGAGAAGTCTTGAAACCACATTGACTGTCAGTGTGTTGTACAGGGGTCTCTCGGCCTGACCTTCTTCTCTCCAGCAACAAAGACTTGGGAGAGTTAGGAAGACATACCGGTGATTAGCTGAGTGTGAATGGAGGGGCAGGAGCAGAAGAGGTTCTGCTGTAAACCAACCAAAACACCTTTGGCTGCCAGTGACAGAAGACTAACCATCTTGTTTGAAAACAAAAGAGAACAACTTTGGTTGAATTAGCCAAACAAAAGTTTTCCTAAAGGAACATTTTCAGAAGTAACAAATCCTCTGAATATTGGCCCACTGACAACTGAAAGGGAAGGAGTCCCAGCCTGGGAGGAGGCCTTTAGGAAGACAGAGAAATACCAGGGCACCTCACTGGGCTTTTGTAACATACAATAGCACCAACCCTTGCTTTTCCTAGACCCTAAGACCCATTAATCCCCCGACCCAATTTCATTTCTGTTGCTGTGGTGAGCTATCTGGCAAAAAGAAGATTAAGGGAGGAAGGATTTAGTCTACTCACAATTCCAAGTTACAGCTGATCACTGAGGGAACTCCAGAAGCAAGCCACAGCCCACCCACCATCACCAGCAGAGAGAAGTGATCATGCATTGCTCTCAGCTGGCTATCTCTTTTTCACACTGACCAGTACCTCCCAGCCTGGGTAATGGCACTGCCTATGGTGGGCTGGGTCTTCCAAGATCAATTAATCAGGAAGACCCCATGTAGATGTGGCTACAGGCCAACCTAGTCTAGACAATTCCTAATTCAGACAACCTGTGAGTGCCTCTAGTTTAAAACTAAGCACTTAAAAAACTTAAAACTAAGCAGCACATACACTTCCTTCATGCTATCAGGACTGCTAGCCACCTCTCCAGAAAGAGCATCAGTGAAACAGTTCACGGATGGAAAAATCTCCCCAAACTATAAATTACCCAAGACAACCAGCCTACTGAAAAGAAAACAGTAACATAAAATAATATCTATGAGTTTTTCTGGTGCTCTTCATTTTGTTTGAAGTAAATACCTTCATAAGCATGCCAATGCATATAATATATTTATTTGTATTCTATGTGTAAGAAAAATTTGAGACTTCTGTAGAAAACAGTGTAAAATAGGACAAAACACAACAAAAAAAATCATTTAGAAGGCAGGAGAAGAACAATGGCTATTTTTAGACTCTTGAAAAAGAAAGGCGCAGAAGTTGAGAAATAGGCTCGAGTTCCTGTCAGCCAAGGCGAAAAAGACCCTGGTGGGGTATGAAGCACGGCGTGCTCCGTCAACAGAAAGGCTGATATGCTTACTTTCAGATAAAATGTTTCCTTCCGCCAGGAGAAAGTTTCAGGCCAACGCTGCGTGCTATCATGGACACTGTATTCAAGGGCCATTCTGTACAGTAATATCAAAAGCCACTGCACACTTAGAACTCACTGCTTGCTCCTTCGTGTTAGAATGCTGTAATAGTTTGAATAGGAATGACCCCCACAGAGTGACTTGTGTCTGTGAATGCTCAGCTCATAGGGAGTGGCAGTATTAGGAAGTGCAGCCTTGTTGGAGGAGGCGTGGCCTTGTTGGAGGAATGTGTCACTGTGGGAGCAGCTTTTGTGCTCTCCTGTATTCAAACTACACCCAGTGTGGCACACAGTCTCCTGCTGCCTGCAGATCAAGAGGTAGAACTCTGTTCCTCCAGCACCGTGTCTGTTGCACACCACCATGCTACCCACCATGATGACAATGGATACACCTCTGAAGCTGTGAGCCGGCCCAATTAAATGGTTTTCTTTTTAAGAGTTGCCTTGGTCGTGGTCTCTCTTCACAGCAATGGAGACCCTAATTAAGATAAATGCAAACCCCTGGGCCTCACTCAGTCTTCACTAGATCAAAAAAGGCAGGTGGGAGGGAGCACAGCATCAGCATGATCTACCCCGACACTGAACATGCTGGGTGGTGAGGCCTGGAGAATGTAGGGAAACTTGATGGTCAGAGTCATCGCCAACCACCGTTGAGTCCTTGAGCCTTGTGAAGAACACTGACCCTTGACTTAGTTCTCAGGTACAGATCTGCCATCTCTTCTTCCTGTGATGGTAAGGAAGTGGCACTGATGAGCAAAGATAGCTTCATAGAAATGAAATGAGCTTCTGCTAAGGACCTGAGTATTCTTCCATTTACTCCAAGTCTTTCCAAAGTGCATATTCTCTGTCCTTGGACCTATGCAATGAAGAGCCTGATGAGATGAGTGTATGTGTGTGTGGGGGTGTGTGTGCACGCATGCACACACGCACACACACAGAGACATGATCATAAATGCTGAATGACACGTCTTCTTAAATCCTATTTATTTATTATTACTTATGTGTGTATGCAAATGTGAGTACATGCATGCCAAAGCTCAGAGGATTTTTAGGAGCTAGTTTTTTGCTTCCACTATAGGTTCTGGGAATGGCACTCAGATCCTCAGTCTTATTAGCTCTTGAGTGACACCTCTGAGAGGTAGGAAGATATAGACATGAAAAACCAGGTCCAATTCCCATCTTCATATGACTTTTCTACTGAGGAATGCATGAAAGCATTAACAAACTAACCATTATTCATCACTCTAGCACTTGTTTTGGACACAAGATACTAGCTATAACTGCTTTCTTCTTTATATCATTACTAGAAAAGATACACTTAAGTACCTTTAACAGAAATAAGTATAAGCAAATAGATAAGTCAAGTTTGAAATGCGTGGTAAGCTCAAAGGGCCATCCTTAGATCCCATAGAAAAAGCCCACACACTTAAAAGCCCACACACTAAGTTATTACTAATTGTAATAACTTAGTCAGGCAGATCGCTGTGAGTTCAAGGCCAGTCCAGGACAGCCAAGGCTACGCAAATAAAACACACATATATATATATATGCTATAATAAAATGATTTGGCCCTCAAACAACATCAGACAATTGTTAATAGAGCAAAACAGGTAATCCAGAAGTAGGCATGATATATGAGAATAGAACAGTGAAGGACAGATTTTTACAAAAAATTATTTTCCTTTTAGTGAGTAGCTATTTATTTCTGTGTGTATGCCATGTGTATCTATTATCCATGGAGGCCAGGAGAGGACATCAGATTCCCTGAAGCTGGAGTTAAAGACAGGTGTGGGCTGCCTGAGGTAGGTTCTGGGAACTGCAGGTCCTCTCAAAACAGCAAACACTCTTAACCAATGACCTATCTCTCCAGCTCCCAAGATAGACTGTTTTGTATTGTTTTGTTTTTGAGACAAGGTCTCACTATGTAGCTCTGACTATCCTTGAACTCACTATGTAGACCAGGCTGGCCTTGAACTCCCAGAGATCACCTGTCTCTGCCTTCCAAATGCTGAGTTAAGGCCATGTGCCATGATGTCTGCCTCTGGGACAGACTTATTAAAAAGATAAATTTGAAAAAATGGCTTTCAATATGGATACAAAATTATTTTCTTATGCCTTACACAGAAGGAAACTCTATGTGTACTCAAGATATAAGTATAAGAACTGAAAGGAAGATGCTCATGAAAGTTGGGATTTCCTTGGTGATACAGATGGCTGGAAGCACTGAAAATATGTGGATCACAAACGTGATAAATTCAACCGCACCAAATCAAGGATTTCTCCCTAACAAACAACAAACTGCAAAGTGGGCTAGGAGGTGTGATATTTCAAGTCTGTAATGAACAAACAGACACGAGTCCCCCAAAGAGGTAAAATTAAAGGAGTTAAATTTCCCAACATGCAACTGCACAGAGAGAGTTGCTGGCTGCTGAGAGTAAATATAGAGATGTCCACATTCATTAGTAAGCAGAGCCATGTAAATTCAACAGATCCAGGGAGCTCTTTAGCTTGGTAAGAACGGCAAAGCTTCGGCCCTGCTTGCTCTGCAAGAGTGAGGACCTGAGTTTGTGTCCCCACAGCCATCTGAAAAGCTGGGAGTGGAGTGGAGCTGCATTCCAAGCAGATTCCTTGGGCTGTGACTCCCCAGAGCTTGCTGCCCTGTCCCGGGTAGCTCCTCAGTGAGCATCAGTGACAGTGAAAGACACTGCCTTGGGAAATAAGGTAAAGCAACTGAAGAAAACAACCGTCACTAATGTCTGACCTCCACATGCCCCGCCCCCATGTGCGCATACACAAACACACACATGAATACACACACACACACACACACACACACACACACACACACACGAATTCACACACACAAAGGCAAAAACTTCAAGTTGAATAATAACAGATTTTGGGAACCAAATGGTCACTTATTTCCAGGAGCGCAGGTGGCACAGCTATTCTGTGAGAAAATTATCTCAAGCCTGGAGGTGTTGGCACAAGCCTTAAATCCCAGCACTCCGGAGGTAGAGGCAGGTGGATCTCTGTGAGTTCGAGGCCAGCCTGGTCTACAGAGGGAGTTCCAGGACAGCCAAGGTTACACAGAGAAACCCTGTCTCAAAACAAACAAACAAAAACAAAAATCAACCAATCAAATTAAAAAAAAATGGAAGGAGAAAATGATCTCAAAGCACACTCAATTCTGTCATTTGCAACAATTATTTTCTACAAAGTTACACTGAGTTAGTGGACACGAATCGAATTGAAAGACTATAGTTAACACTTTTGGCAGCCAAATAATCCATAGCTTTACTTCACAAATGTTTGTGTTTAGAGACACTTTATTTAATGCATACTGTCAATTCATTGGACTTATGGCCGATAGCACTGTGACTCACGCCTACACAGAGCTTATGTAACACATTCCGCCTCTGTAGGCACATCACAATCTTCTTGTACTCGGACATTCTACAGGACAGGACAGCTACTTGGGGACATTTTAAGTTGAAAAAAATAAAAAATTAGCGTAGAAATGAGTTGGCGTTCTTTTTAAACTATTTTATTTGGGGTTTCTTAATACCTCTACCTCCCTTCCAGCCCTTTGCCTCCAGGTAGCAGAGAAAGAAGGTTAGAAGGGACAGGTGCCGTAGACCTCTTTAGACTTAGTTCTGGCTGGTTAGGGTCACCTGGTTCTTTGGGAAAATACCAATCTCAGTCATCAGGATATCTAGCAATCTAGCAGAACCAGCAGGCTTCTTTCTCTGGGTTCTGTATTTATATTCTCTCAGAGTCCTCAGAACTCCACTAACTCCAGCTGGCAAAGACACCACACACACACACACACACACACACACACACACACTCACACACACATACACACACACACACACTCTCACACACACACACACACTCGGAGCCACAGAAGGCTTTTATCAGCTGTGGATGAACTAAAGCAACCCCACATCAAAAACCCGCTTACATAACATAACAAACTTCCATTACAGAAATGTGGGGGGGAAAATGGCGCTAAATACATCACACAAACACATGCTGCTTCTTAGTCATCTTCAATGGACAGTTGGGTACTTTCTACCTCTCCAGTATGGTAAATGACAGAGAAACAAGTACCTATGCGGCCTCTTGCTTTCAGTTCCTTTGGTGATTTACCCAGAAGTAGCATTGCTAGATTCTAGAGTAAGTCTGTTTACCTTTCGGGTTGTTTCAGACAGCCATGGCTGGAACTAGGTAGGCGTGGTTGTCCTCAGACTCACAGAGATCTGACTGCCTCTACCGCTCCCTACCCCTGAGCAGGGATAAAAGGTGTGTGCTACCATGCCCAGGTGCATGTCATTGTTTTTAAAGTAGTCATCTTGAAGGACGTTTGGTGATGGCTCACTGTGGTTTTGACTTGTATTTTTCTCGTGGTTGGAGACTCTGATCTCCTCTTGTGCTTTTTGGCCACTTGCATGTCTTCAAAGGACTGTCTATTCAAGTCCTCCTACACTTCAAAGTGAGGAGGGGGCAGTGAATAAGGTTTAGATGGAAGGGCATGAATTCATGTGTGTGTTTCCGGATATTGGACTCAGGGTCTTGGGCATGACTAAGCTTTATTCACCACCCTTCTCACTTTCTAATTGAGCTGTTTGCATTTTTGTTGTCAAGCAAGAATTCTATGTCTATATTGTTGGTAGCCATTCCTTAACTTGTTATCAGATATGAAATTGGCAAATATCTCCTCCCATTCTGTGATGCTCTTCACACTCTTGATAGTATTCTTTGACATAAAAGTTGAGAAACACTTTTTTAAATGTGAAATGCAAAGAGGCTGTGCCAACTAGCAGGTGTGGCTATGGGTGAAAAGTCTTAACGCTGCTATGTGGCTACCGTTTCGTCTTTACTCATGATACACAGAAGAAGCCCCAAGAAGACAGTAAGTGGTGGGAAAACTATCCTGAATTCCATTACCAGTCCACTTTCTGTTTGACTAATCTTTTGTGTCATCTGGAAGGAGGCTTAAAGATGAAAGACGTCTGGGACAGAACAGGCAAAAGATTTCCCTAAAAACTGACATTGATACCCAAAGAGACATCCTGAACACAGAATTCCAACAGAGTGCTAGTTAACAAGGGGGTGAGTTGATAATTGTTCATCATTTGGTAATGGGGCAGAGAGAGTGAGACTTCACCTCTCCACATCCTTGGGTTAAATTATAATAGTTTTTAGACCTCGGGGCCAGGCTCCTGATTCACCCTCATCTTTTGAACTTGAAGATTGTGGTCCCACTGAGTCTAGACATCATTGCCAAAGAGTGAAGACTAGGCATGCTGTAGAGTGAATAAGCTTTAGATGGAAGAACATTAATCCCAATCCATTTTCCAGAGTCAGTAAAGGACACTCAGGGTCTTCCCTTGACTTGGCTTCAAGACTTAGCTTTTGTTGTCAACGCTAGCACAGTGTGTCCCAACATCTTTAATATGGTGACCCTTTAATACAGTTCCTCATGTTGTGGTGACCCCCAACCAGGATCTGAGACTTCCTGAAAGCAGAGTCCCATGATGACCATGTCCTCTTTGTTTTTTGCATTGTCATTTGAGCTCTGTCCTAGTTAGTTTTTTTGTTATTGTGGTAAAAAGACCACAGCCAAAAGCAATTTATGGAGGAAAGGATTTATTTGCCTTATAGTTTACAGTCCATTCTTAAGGGAAGCCAGGTCAGAGAGAGACTCGAGGAAGAGACCTGGAGGCAGAGGAATCATGAATCATGGCGAGTGGTGATGACGGGCTCCCTTCTCCTGCCTTGCTTGGCCACTTTTACAGCCTCGGTCCACCCGCTCACAGAGGGCTGGGCTGCCTCACCTCAATCAGCAATCAAGAAAATGCCACAGGCAAGCTGATGGAGGCAATTTCTCACCTGAGATTCCCTCTTTATAGGTGTGTAGAGGTTTGTGTCAAGCTACACCAAGTTTTACATAATGGAAAAATGGTTAGAGGTTGATTGACAGAAACTCCATATCCTGGAATGACACTGTACGTGAAAAGCCAGAGAAGAGAAAACCCAGTACTTAGCTCCCCTGCTTCTTGCTACCTAAATGCTTTGTACACTTTGGTTGGTCCCTAGATGAACAGAACTGATAGGTATTTAGAAACTTCCCTGGGGCCAAAGACGTGACTCGGTGATTAGGAGTACTGGCTGCTCTTCCACAGGACCTGGGTTCAATTCCCAGCACCCACATGGCAGCTCACAACTGGCTATAGCTCCAATTCCAGGGGATCTGACACCTTCACAGACATACATGGGTAAGGAAACTGTCATGTAGCAAGAATTAAAAGAAACGTAGTGCTTCTTGCCCAGGGGAGAAGGCTGAGGCTGCTGCACCATGTTTATGAGGAATGGGGGAGGTGCTTGGCTCCAGTGACTAGGGAGAGTCTAGTGAGCAGCACCGTGTCCCCCATGGAACTGGCATAAGGATACTGTGGTGACTGTAATGCTGGGCAGCTAAGAGAGTCACCAGTTTCCACTGCTCCCCCGAGAGGTGTTTTGAAGTGATTACTTCTGCAAAAAGGGCAAGAGTGAGTCACAGCTACGTGTCAGAAACACTGGGAATTTTCAGGAAATTTGAGACTAGATCCAAAAGGAAAGAATTACTTGGCAGCCAAATATTAACATCTCTGAAATCAACATTTTCGGAGCTGTGAACCCCCTCTCCAGTTACAATCTCTGTCTTCTCATACTTTAAGAGTGGCAACTTAAAAGTGGAACAAAAATTGGACCCATTTAGTTTCTAAAATAAGAAAAAAAATTACAATGGAGGAGACATATTTTGAGAATTAGTGGTCTGATTATTTAGCTGAGTGAATCATCCACATTTTCCTCTCTACTATTGTTGATGATTATAAGTTCAGTTTATACCATGAGGGGTAAATTTAGGGTTTCCCAATATTCTTTGGATCCTGATGACATGTCATTTTAGTGATGGCTGCCTTGACATCCTTGTTCCTCAGAGTGTAGATGAGAGGATTGAGGACAGGTGTGAGGATAGCATATACCACATTACCCATGATGTGGAAGTCCAGCGGCAGGTCAGCCCTGTAGGCCACATAGGCTATGGCAATGGAGGAGTAGTAGGTGCCCACTACCAGGAGGTGGGAGCTGCAGGTGGAGAAGGCTTTGGAACGCCCTTCCTTGGAGTTGATACGAAGCACTGAGGCCAGGATGCGGGCATAGGAGAGAAGCACCAGGAGGAGGGGGAGGAAGGACACCACCATGGCAATGCAGAAGCCCATCAGAGTCTGGTGACTGGTGTCTGAGCAGGAGGCCTGCACCACAGCCAGGTGGTCACAGAAGCAGTGGCAGATGTAGGTGATATTGTCAAATGCCATCTGAGAGGTCTGTGTCACTGCTGGGATGGGCAGGAGGAGGGCAGTGATCCAAGCACTGGCTGCCAGGGAAGTGTTGGTCTGTGGGGTCATGTGGACAGGATAGTGCAGAGGACGGCAGATAGCCACGTAGCGGTCATAGGCCATGACCACCAGGATGAAGGCTTCTGAGCAGGAGAAGCTGTGGAACAAATACATCTGCAGGAAGCAGGCAGGGAAACTGAGGAAGTGGTCCTCAAGCAGGAATAGGGACAGCATCTTAGGGACGGTGGTTGTAGTGAAAAGGATGTCCAGAGCTGAGAGGTTGACTAGGAAGAAGTACATGGGCTTGTGCAGGCTGAGCTCTGTCACCACAGCCACCAGGATCAGGGTGTTGCCCAGCAGGATGAGCAGGTAGAGGAGGAGAAAGATGAAGAAGACAGGAAGGAAGAGGGATTTTTGCAGAGAGGGGATGCCTGTGAGGTAGAAGACAGTCTGAGTGTCCCCTGACGCATTACAGGCTACTTTCTCCATAGTGGGTTAAAACCGGATGCTCAGGAGGTTCCCACACCCATCTGTAAAGAGAAGCACCAAGGTTCTGGGGTGAGAATTACATAATGGCCATTGTCTAATCGAGCTAACCAATTTATTTACTATTAATTCTAGAGGAAATACAATGGGCTCTGCCTTGTACCAGATTCCTCAACCTATGCCAGAACTCCCTTTTTCCTCTAAAATCAAGGATCAGTCAACACTTGCAATATAAACATTATATACATATATATATTACATACATATATATGTATGTATATACACACACACACACACACACACACACACACACACACTTACAATGTAAGTGCCCCTGAAGTGCCCTGCAATATAAAAACTATGCAGATTTGCTGATCAGGAAAGAGGTCTTAGCATCATAGGACTGAAAGTCTCCTGGTAAAGAAAGACATGACATAATGACAAAACAATGACATAATTATGTGATTGCAGGATGCTAAGTATTATGGATGAACTTGGATCTCATTTCCATGTCCGAGGTGACTCTTTTGGGGATATCAGATTTCTTCACTGAATTAATTTTGTCTTTGAGATTTGTCTCAAGAATTTGGTTTTTTGTTTTGTTTTTGGTACCTTCGTGGCCCTAAAGGGGGGACAGCGGGGGTGAGGCTGGGTCTCTCTTTATGGAATCTCTCTGCCTTTCCAGATTAACTATTATCCCACCACTGACTCCCTTCTTTCTTGCTGCTCAGTCCTGCTGTCTACTTCAAAGCTGAGACTTCTGTTTCCTCTTTCTGTGTGAGGGTCTCTGTCATTTTAAGGAAAGGGGGGTGACACTGAGAATGCTTTAGATAACTTCTTTGGCAATTCTGCAGGACAGACTCCATGGTGGTCTCTCTGCAGGACCCCTGACTGCTTCTCCCCAGCCCAGCAGGTGCCCTAATTAACCCCTACATGGCCATCCCCCAGCAGGTCCCCCTGACCTCTGCTCAGAAGGGGCCATGATGTTCTGGGGTAGATGAAGGTGATTTATAGCGAACTTGAGATACACTCTCACTATCAGTTCCCATGGAAAAGAACTCCCCAAAGAATCAAAATGGACTGTTTCCACCCACAGATGTAGGGACTTAAGCTAAAGGAAAATATTATTTATTCTCAGCTTTAGGCTTGACCCCTAGACCATTTGAACAATTGTTGGCTGACATTGGTGATACTGTGTCTTTAATCTCAATGATCCCATGACTTCTATTTCATCATTTTCTAACAAAACTTTTCTCACGCACAAACCATTATGTGATATTAAGAGTTCTTTTCCAGCCATCCCACTCCCTGGAGGATACAGATGTTGAGCAGGAAGATGGGGTCTTTCCCAGGCCCCATACCAACAGGCTGAAATGCCAGGAAGGTTGTGCTGAGCCTCTCATTTCTGGAACATGGCTCTTTCTCCTTTCCATCTTTTTCAAGGAACTCAGACACCAAGTTTCCAAGCCAAAAATATATGGGCAGAGGTTTTTACTTCCCCTTTTTCCAGTTGATAATATCTGAAAAGACTAAATTTCAACTATTTCTCTGAGGTTCTTTACGGTAGAATTTAAGCTAGTGTCAAGCTATACAAATACCTCCTTGGCAATATATGTCCTTGATGAAAGAATGAGCCAGCTTTTTCCCACACTGTGGCTCCATGAGCAGACCCCCACAGGCCAATAGCTTCAGTAGTCAGCCACACTCTAGGAGACGCCAGCTGTCCTACCTGGACATTGCTGTACTCATCCAATCATAGGCTGTCCGTCCTCCCAGGGTCAGACCGAGCTGGAGGAGGGGAGGGATGATGGAGGGATGAACCCTGAGGGGATACAACCCCAGTGGCCCGGCTGCCCCTGATTCTCCCTCCTCTGCCCACTGTTCGCTGACAGGGACATGGATACCAAGCTCCTGGTGGAGAGCTCGCCTGTGGATTTTGACTGCCCCGTGATGCTAGGTTGTCTAATAGGCAGTCCAGGCCTGGACCGCCGTCAAAGCTGGGCACCAAAGCTGCTCAGTTTCTTAAAGCTTGGTATCTGGTGCCAACCAGCTCATCACAGGAAATGCCAACATCTCTTTAGACTTGACTCCATTTTCTAAGACACGGTTGTTTTCTCCTGAATTAAAGGTCGTGTCTAAGCGGTACAGTCTGTGTTCAGTTAGGGCAAAATGCTAGCCCCAGGGGATCTAGCACCAGTTCTACCACTGATAGAGAGAGGACAGGTGGATGAGTCGCCTCAATGTCCAACCTGTCCTTGATGTTCACCATCTCCCACAAGAGCCCTCCCTGCTGGTTATGCTTCTTAAAACTGAAGAAACTGAGCTGTCAAGACGCTGTGGTAGGTAAAGGCTCTTGTACAAGCCTGAAAACCTGAGCTTGATCCCCAGAATCCACAGTGGAAAACAGAACCAAATCCCCAAAGCTGTCCTCTCATAGTCACACTTGTGCTGGGCACACAGATACCCATCACTCCCACATCACACACACACGCGCACACACACACACACACACACACACACACACAAACTAATAAGCCAAGTTTTTTTTAAAAATGGGAATATCTACTCAAAAAAGGAAATGAAGCAGCTAAGAACAGGTTCTCGTCCACAGGGTGGCCACAGGGTGAGGATTGAGAGCGAAGGGCTCCGCTGAAGCCAGCTATGGCTACCTGCAAGGTCTAAGCTCTACCTATTTTTTAATTTTATTTTTATTATATGGGTTTTTTGAGACAGGGTTTCTCTGTGTAGCCTTGGCTGTCCTGGGCTCTCTTTATAGACCAGGCTGGCCTCGAACTCACAGAGATCTACCTGGCTCTGCCTCCTTGAGTGCTGGGATTAAAGGCGAGCACCACCATGCTCAGCATCCCTACCTATCAATTCAGTTTGGATGCAGCCGGGCATGGTGGTGCACACCTTTGATCCCAGCAGGCAGATCTTCGTGAGTTAAATGGCCAGCCTGCTCTACAAAGCGAGTCCAGGACAGCCGAGGGTGCCGGACCAGCCTTTACCCCTTCTTGCTGTGACCTTCAGCATTGTTTATCTCATCTATACAGTAAGTTTTGATGGCTACATTTCTGAAGGATTTTCAGTTCAATGAACGCCTTCCCTGTGTTTGGCAGAGGGGGGAGGGGGAGAGACTCCTCACCACAAAGTTTCAGTCTCCCTTCACTGTGCCCCACCCACTGTAGCAGACAAGTACGAGGACTTGGGAGATAGGACAAGCTACAAATGCCTGTTCACCACTATCTCTGTGACCTCCAGCAGCCACTTCTTTTGAGCCCCATTTCCCTGTCTGTGACCTTGTAAGCCTTCATTTAGGTAGACAGTGCTTACAAGGTGCTCACGAAGGCTGGACCCCATAAGCTCCTGCTTCCATCAGCCTTGTCTTTCTGTGGGGAAAACCCGGGTCCAGACACTTCGTATCCCACTGTTACCACACCTCCTTGCTCCCTCCTGGTGGTGTACCTAACCCCAAGTCCCAAAGCTACTGTGTGTGCACTCATTCTAGAGCCTTGGGGGCCCGCCTCTGTTTACAGCCAACCCAACAGGTCTGTACTCCACAAGCCCCTGTTCTCCTCCTCACCTCTGCCCCTCTCTGGCTCCTCCATCCCCTGCAGCACTCACCCGTTGGGTCTCTTCACACTGGTGATTCTCCACGCCAGGCTTTGGTGGAAGCAACAGGCTGGGTCGGGCTGTGGCCCATTAAACCCTCAGCCTTCTCCTTTCAAGGGGGTCTCTTGGGTACTCTTCTTTAAAACACGTCTCCCTTAGCTCCACTGAAGCATCTCCAAGGACCACTTCCTGCTATCTCCTACGTCATGTATATGATGGAGGTAGGATTTGTCCCTAGACTTTGTTGCTAATGAGGAGATCATCATCACTAGCACTCATGAGCCCAGAAGTTTACATTAATGATGTAACCTTTGTTCTTGTTCCCCCACCTCATGCTTACAGGGTACAAGAGGAAGTCTAAGTGAAGGGCACTGAGGCCCAGGGAGTGACATAACACATAACCTGCCTGTTTTAACAGTGATGGCTAAAGGCAGTTAGTTTCCTGACTCAGGGATCTATATTCTGCCTAGGGTCTAGACCACTATAGCAGGACTGCGTATTGCTAGAGGAAGCCCTGGCCTATTAAATATTAAAGAACCTCCTGTCTTGGTTTTCCGGCTTCCCGCTAACTTTCATTGTTGCTCGTAGGAACACTGACACGCCTTTCTGAGACGCCCCTGGTACCAGGAATAGTTCTCCTGGCTCTCACCACATGGCCACAACTGAGTTTCCTCTTTATGATTGAGAGAGTTAGCAGTACCCTTCTTTGTCTGTTGAACACGAAGTATAAAGATCCCCAAAATCTGGGGAGGTGAGCTCAGCTTCCAGGCAAGTGAATCACTGGAGTCCTGGAAGATGTATTCTATTCATTGTTTTTGTTTTTAACTTTTTATTGATTCATTGTGAATTTCACATCATGCATCTCAGTCTCACTCATCTCCCCACTCCTTTGTATCCACCCTCTGCCCTTGAAGCCTCCCCTCAGAACAAACAAACAAACAAACAAACAAACAAACAAAACAACAATGACAGACTCTCATCATGGAAGCTGTCGTGTGTTACAGTGTGTCCTACAGTTTCACAGAGCTGGGTATCTATAGGGGCAGGACAAGAAGCCAAGATCACATTTCAACCACACACAGGAAGCAAAGAAAGCAAGCAGGAAGCGGGGTGGGGGCAGAATCCCTCAAAGCCAGCCCCCGAGTAACACTTCCTCCAGCAAGGTTCCACGTCCTAAAAGTTCCATAACATCCCAAACAGCAGTACCAACAGGAGACCAAATGTTTAAATACTTGAGCCTGTGGCGGACAAGCACATACAATGCATTTTTGGAATACACAGAAGGTGACACTGGGAAATGCATGTGAGTAAGAGGGGTGAATCCTGGGCCAAAGGTTTGGTGGGTGGGTTGCTGCCCCCTCCCTCTACTGGAAATCCTGCCTTGCTTTGAAGTGGCCACTTCAGTCTCCAGGTACCCCGCTACTAGGATTCTCAGCTAGAGTCACCCCCATATCCTCCCAGGGGCCTATTCTGTTGCAAGTCTCCACCTTGTGCTAGAGATGTTCCCCACTCAGTTTCCCTCCTCTCTCTAAGCCCTCTCACCTCTCACTGATGCTCTCCCCACATCTGACCCCACCCTTGCTCTCCTCCCCACACTCTCCCACCCAGTTCCCACACTTCATCCACTTCTGATGTCTATTCTCTTTCCCCTTCTGAGTCATAGTCAAGCATCTTCCCCTGGGCGCTCCGTGTTACTTAGTTTCTTTGAGTCTGTGGCTTGTAGTGTGATTATCCTATACAACATAGCTAACAACCACTTACATGTGAGTACATTCCAACTGTGTCTTTCTGCATCTGGCTTACCTCCCTCGGGATGATATGTTCTAATTCCATCCATTTGCCTGCAAATTTCTACATACAAGAAATGCAGGGATTAAAATAGATCAGAGATTGAGGGAATGGCCAACCAACCTGGGACCTACCCCATAGCAGAGAGCCAACCCCTGGCACTATTAATGATACTGCGTTATGCTTGCAGACAAGAGTCTAGAATAACTGTCCTCTGAGAGGCTCCACCCAGCAGCAGATTGAAACAGATGCTGAGATCCACAGTCAAACATTAGGCAGAGCTTGGGGAGTCTTGTGGAAGAGTTGGGAGAAGGATAGAAGAACCTGGAGGGGACAAGAACTCCACAAGAAGACGAACAGAGTCAACTAATCTAGGCCCATGGGGGCTTACAGAGACTGAAGAACCAATCAAAGAGTAGTCATGGACTAAACCTAGGACCTCAACACATATATAACTGATGGGCAGTTTGGTCTTCATGTGGGTTCCCTAGCAAATGGAGTGGGGCCTGAATCTGACACGGACTCAGTTGCCTGCTTTTAGGTCACTGGGCTGCCTTGTCTGCACTCAATGGAAGAGGATGTGCTTGTCCTGATGTTACTTGAAGTACAGGGGTGGGTTGGCGGGGGGGGGGAATCTCCCCTTTTCTGAGGAGAAGGGAAAGGGACAGGGGAAAGGGGAAAAGGGTGGGAGGAAAGAATGAAGGGAGGGGGTACATTTGGGATATAAAGTGAATAAATAAATATATTTTTAAAAAGAGGAAATAATTCATGTTCAGAATAGATTTTTATTCTGCTAAAGAAAAAACATCAACCCATGACGATAAAAGAGATCCAGTATCATCCACAGCTGGTTTCCTTGACCAGTGGGTCCTTTACATCAAGGGCTCAGTGTTGGTCCTTGTTGCTGGTATCTTGGGTTCTTAGCAGAAGATGAGGCATATCAGCCTCGATGAAATCCTGTCCAGTCTCCACCAATGCCATTGCAGCACTCCTTCCTTTTTCAGGATTCTTTGGAACAAATTCTGGGATGTTCACAGGCTCTAAGCAGCCTTGTGATTTTTCCAGCTCTTGCTCTTTTTTATGAGACCTTGACTATCATGGACGTACTTCAGTAAATAGTCACATGGGTGAAGATATCTTCACAGTGTGTGTCTGTTTTAGAGACCTACCACCTTAACTGCCCTATTCATGCCCTTAGACTGGCATAGATCCATGGCTTTTTGGATTTTACTTTCAAGGTATAATGGACTTGGGTAGAAAGCAGAGACATTGCTGTAAGTTCCGCCCATTGCTAAGGCTCATTTGCTTGATAGTCTCCTTGAGGGCCCTCAGCAGCAGGGCAATGTTAGCTGGTTCTGATGTATTTTGGAGAAATAGTTGTTGTTTTAGGCTTGAACTTTTTAATTCCTGAGGGAATTAATTATAAGGAGCAGAGGCTTTCTCATGAGACCATAGTTAAGAGTTGATGGAAAGATATAAATGCCGTGGGACACTGGATTGGGACTGCCTGCTCATGCAAGCTGTTCATGTCTTCAAGGGCTATTTAAGCCTCGTGATACTGATTACTTCCACTCGGTCATGAGATACTTCTGTACAGGTCCAAAGTTACCTTTTGTGGGTTCAAATGATGATGGATCCTTTTATGTGTGTCCAGTTTTATGCTGTGTGTTCAGTTTATCAGTCAGCTCATAAAGAAGGACCAGGGACCCATGTTCACAGTCTTCCTCAGTCAGGCATTCGCTCTGATTGGGGCCAAGAACTATCACTCAAAACAAGAATAGAAAATGTGTCATCTCTAAAATCCTAGGGGCTGTGATTATTCTATTAATAATGTGTGTTACCTCGAGAGACTTTTAAAGTTTGAGCTATGAGAGAGTAGCTTGTTTGAGATTAAATTTTCATTAAACTTTGCCCAAAAATTACCTTAAAAGACTGGATATACTGTATAAAACAACTGTTCAAATTCTCTGGAGTGCAGATCATGGCAGGGCTTGAAGGAAAAGAGGGACACTCAAGGTAGAGTCAATACTGGCCCTTTACTTGACACTCTTCTCCAAGGTGCAAGGTGGAAAAACAAAGTTCACTCAGAATTCCTCATCTCAAATTCTGAGATGAGGAGACACAGGCTGCAGTGTGGGTGCTTGAAGTTATTGGAAATTAAGAAACAAAGTCCTGGAAAGAATATGATAGAGAAGCACCAAAACTGCAATATAAAGTCCTTTCAGAGTGTTGGCCAACTCTCGGGTTGAGAGGAGATGACTGAAGAACCCGGGAGAAGGTAAGTGCTCGGATTTTAAACCACCTTAGACAGCTCTGAACAGCCACAGGATGCGTGTGTCTATGTGAAGGGGTCAGTAGTTAGAGTTCATACACATATATAGCAAGTCACAGGAAACAAAAACTGTGGAAGTGAAGGAAAGGTGGGCAAATCTCTGCTTAGGGCTGGAGATTTAAAACCCTCTCTCAGCAATTGCTAGCACAACCTGAGAGAAAGTCAGCTGAGGCCCAGAAGGTCCAGACAGCACTGTCAGGTGACAAGATCTAAGGGAACACTCCGTAGCAAAACACATGTCCAAGTGCATGCAAACTTCCTCCAATGTGGGCCATACTTGGGGCTAGTAAGCAGAAATGTATTTTAAAAATAGAAAAAAATTCACTGTTTGCTCTTCCTAAATTGGACCCGGGTTCAAATCCCAGCACCCACATGGCAGCTCACAACTGTCTGTAACTCCAGTTCCAAGGGATTTGACACACTCAAACCAATGCCCATAAAATAGCATTAAATAAATTATTTTAAAAAATAGAAAAAATGAAATGGATATAGGACTAAGTATATTATTCTTGAATCACAGTGGAATTAAGATAGAAAACAAAAGATAGGTGGGGGGATTGTAAAATGTCCTAAATAAAACAGTTCTAAGTGATCCATATCCCTATTTTGAAATGTCAAGGAAAAGTAAAAGTAAGTTGTGATATGTGTGTGCATGTGTATCCACGTACGTGCATGTTTGTGTAATATTTGTGCACATCTGTGTGCAGGTTTTGAAGGCCAGAAGTCAATGTCAGTTTTCTTCTTCCATTACATTTCACCTTGTTTTTTGAGACAGACTCTCTCACTATTTGATATATTTAAGTACTCATCACCAATCCCAGGTTGCTTTCCTACGGAAAATAGTAAATTTCCAGAAATGTCATAGTTTCATATTTTCCATTTCAGTCGTGTCTGATTCTTCTCCCAGAGACTCTCTCAGCCTGGAAGTCCCGCCTTTCCTCTCCTGCCTAGATATTGGTCTTCAGATTCTTATTAAGCCAATCAAAAGATGAGGAAAGAAGACCTTTACAAAATAAGACGCAGCTGCTGAGCCATCAGAATAGCAACAGAATAATAACAGAATAACAACCAAAGTCCAGACAGTGCTCAGCTCTCTGCCAGTACAAAACTAACAACTGAATACCACAGAGACACCTTCGTACAGTGCACAAAAGGATTATCCCAACAGAACAGCATGGACCCGCATGAGCAAGCACACACACACACACACACACACACACACACACACACGCACACAAGCACACACACACACACCTGCCTACACACTTGCACCCATATGACATGGACATGCACACACACAAACACACCACACAAAAAACAGAAAGATCAGTCACTGACTAGAGGAATCCACTTGTTAATCACGGGACTTCTACTTAGCATATATAGTAAAGTTTTAATATTTAACATGAAAACAGGAAACCCAAAAGTTCTGAAGAGACCTCACCAACCAGGATCAGCAGATGGAAAATGAGCATGTGAAAAAGATCAGTCTCTTAATAACATTTTAGAGTTCAGAAATCATTTCTGTCTGTTTGAGACAGGGTCTTACTATGTAGCTCTGGCTAACCTTGAGTTCATGGAGATCTGGTGCCTGCCTGTGCCTCGTGAGTGCTGGGATTAAAGACCATCGGACCGAGCCACAAAGTCTCCTCTTTGATAATTCTCAAAAAAATGTCTACCTAGCAAATGTAGTCTATGCTTACTTCAATGATAAGAACTGTGTAGAAACTAAATTCGATAATACATGTACCAAGAGAGTCTCAGCAATGCTTGTGCCGTCAGGGCCAGAGCCAGCACCCCTGGCTAGAGAACTTTTAAAGCTACAACAGTTGTAAGAATGGCTGAGGTTAAAGAACGCCAACAAGCAGGACAGCTGGCGAGAATGCAGCAGGCACGCTCATTGCTAGTGAGCATGCACGCTCAGAGAGCCCCTCTGAAGGCAGTCAACCAGCTTCTCCATAAGCCAAATGCTCACGATATAAGCAACGTCACCACGCCCCTGGTGACTAGGGCAGACTGGTATCACTTGTGCTCTGATATACCAGATGAGATGAAAGCATCACCTACATAAACCTCTTCTCCAACGATTACAGGATTACAGCACATGTCCACAGGTGAGACAACTACACGTCAAGGAACCTAAGACAAAACAGCCACGACTCTTAAATCAGTAAACTTCATCAATTTCAAGTTTGCATCAAAATTACAAAGTTTCATCAAGCCCCTCAGAAAGATATCCACTGCAGACATCCGGCAGCACTGGATAAATTCCTTTCATCTATGCCTATTATCAGGATGTGCATCAGTGTTGGTTTGGCTTTTCTTCCCAACACCCTACCCCTTCCTTCTCATTGGTTTATAAGTTAAAGAGAGGATTTCCCCCCCCAAAAAAATTTAAAAAGCTACCTCTTTTCTTAGAAAAATACACCTGCAGTTTGTTCTTATTCAACGTATCCTAGAGATGACACCATATCAGAACTTAGAGAATATCATCCATCAGTTTAGACATTCGACAATATTTAATGAGTTTCTACTCTGTGTTAAGCACCCTTGGTTAGTGTCCTGGGACTAGAACTAACTTGATTTAAAGGTTAATATCCTTATCAAAGCCTGAGTCTCGATATATATGATTTTAGTGATGGCTGCCTTGACATCTTTGCTCCTCAGGGTGTAGATGAGAGGATTGAGGACAGGTGTGAGGATAGCATATACCACATTACCCATGATGTGGAAGTCTAGCGGCAGGTCAGTCCTGTAGGCCACATAGGCTATGGCAATGGAGGAGTAGTAGGTGCCCACTACCAGGAGGTGGGAGCTGCAGGTGGAGAAGGCTTTGGAACTCCCTTCCTTGGAGTTGATGCGAAGCACTGAGGCCAGGATGTGGGCATAGGAGAGAAGCACCAGGAGGAGGGGGAGGAAGGATACCACCATGGCAATGCAGAAGCCCATCAGGGTCTGGTGACTGGTGTCTGAGCAGGAAGCCTGGACCACAGCCAGGTGGTCACAGAAGCAGTGGCAGATGTAGGTGATATTGTCAAATGCCATCTGAGAGGTCTGTGTCACTGCTGGGATGGGCAGGAGGAGGGCAGTGATCCAGGCACTGGCTGCCAGGGCAGTGTTGGTCTGTGGGGTCATGTGGACAGGGTAGTGCAGAGGACGGCAGATAGCCACGTAGTGGTCATAGGCCATGACCACCAGGATGAAGAATGATGTGCCAAGTTCCTGAGACCCCAAAAGACCACCGACCACACCAGGAGTCAGAAATCGTATGTAAAAGCAAAGAGCCTTTATTACAGGCTTAAGCTTGGCCTCCCAGCATGAACTGACCCAGCAGTCAGAGGCTAGGACCTCTGAGTCTACAAAGAAGCTATGTTTTATAGGGGAAGGCCCTTCCAGACATGGCAGTTACAGGATTGGGTGACATTTAGCAAGAGCAGGCTCGTTACATAGTGATTGGTTAGAGGCAAGCTGTAACCATCTATAGTAACTATTTTGGTAACCATAATGACAACATATAATTGTTTTAGTAACCATAAGGAAAACGGTCATTTTGACCTGTTTTCTCATCAGCTGGTTTCAGGGTTGGCACATTTTGCGGTCCTTCTCAGAAATGTTGTGGCTTTCTACAGGTATAAGCATGTTTTTCTGAAGCGGGGGTAAGTTTTAGGTCACGTATAATATGGAGGACAGTGACAAAATGGAGTCTGTTATGTTCAGGAACAAATACATCTGCAGGAAGCAGGCAGAAAAACTGAGGAAGCGGTCCTCGAGCAGAAATAGAGACAGCATCTTAGGGACGGTGGCTGTGGTGAAAAGGATGTCCAGAGCTGAGAGGTTGATTAGGAAGAAGTACATGGGCTTGTGCAGGCTGAGCTCTGTTACCACAGCCACCAGGATCAGGGTGTTGCCCAGCAGGATGAGCAGGTAGAGGAGGAGAAAGATGAAGAAGACAGGAAGGAAGAGGGATTTTTGCAGAGAGGGAATGCCTGTGAGGTAGAAGATAGTCTGAGAGTCTCCTGATGCATTACAGGCTGTGTCCTCCATGGTGGGTTAAAACCTGATGCTCAGGAGGTTCCCATGTCCATAAGACCCATATGGCTCAGAACGACCATAAATTCTGCCATGAGAATCACATAACAACCATATCATTGTTTAATTAATACAAACAATTCATTTACTACCATTTCTAGAGGAAGTTCAGTGGGATTGGTCCTATTCCAAGTTCTTCATCTCAGGTATGTCTTTAGCTCAGTGGGTAGAGGCCTGGCCTGGTACACTGAAGATTGCTCTACTCCCTAGCAAGTCCTGAATCTGGCCAGCTACACAGAGCAGGAGGATCAGGAGCTAAAAATCTTCCCCAAATTCTTTGTCTGGTACCAAAATATACTCTTTGCTTTTTAAAATCAAGTATAGATAACACATCTGCACCACTAAGTCCATGTGACGTTTGCTGAGGAGACAGTAGGCATATTTTACTCTTCTGAAATCCTAATGGTAAAGACAGACATTACCCGGCCTGTCACATGACCGCCTCGTTGAGTTATGGGAGAGCTTCGGGTGCTTGTATTCTTTGTGTATTATATGATCTTATGCGAGGGGAGGGTGTCAGAGCCCCTAAGCAAGGACTCTATTTTTTTTTTTCTGTTTTGAGAATACCTCAAGATTTTAAAAAGCATGATACGCCCTGTCACATCCACGTAGGGAAACCAGATGTCCCATCGTAGTTACTAACTGGGGACTTTCTTCCTTGTTTGCCTGGCTCAGTGTTCTGCTCTCCGCCTCTACGTTGAAACATCTGAGTTCTGCCTCCGGGATGTCTGTATCGTGGCTCTAATTTGGGGGCAGGGGTTGGCTCTGTGGCTGTGACAGGGCGAGGGGGACACTGAAAATCCTCCAGGTGTGAAGAATCATTCTCGAGCGGGGTCCTGATGACTGTCCTGTCTCACAATTCCTCAGTGAGAGAGAAACATCTAAGCAGGTCACTAAAGGCTATTTCAGCTCAGCAGGCTTTCTGATTGAACACGCCCACCGCCGAGTGGAACTCCTGGGACATTGCTCAGGGGTGCCATGGTACCCTGGGATGGTTTGTGGGGTACTGGCACATGAAGTGATTCCAAGTAAAAAGAATCTTTTCAAAGAAACCGGAAGCCAGTATTTCGGTCCACAAATCTGGAGGTTCTGAGCTGAAGAGAAATAATGACTTAGCTTTGGGTTCATCCCTTGGACGAAATAGCTCTTGCCGCATCCTTAATCCCATTGATTCGTGAGTACAGTCTCCTTGCTCGCTTTCGAGCAACCTAATTTCCCATTCTTCTAAGGAAATGTCTCTCATGCTTAACTTATTAATGCAATAACTGGAAAGTTGTTTTTTTTTTTTTTTTTTTTTTTTTTTTTTTTAATTTCAGCTCCCTACATAGGGAAATGACTGCGCAGGACAGAGGTTTTCCAGATGCCACAGTTAGCTGGCTGCTTCTGCGGGATGTCTCTGCCATGCCTTTGTTCCTGGGAAAAGACTCATTCACCCACAAGTCTTTTCCAGCAAACCTAGAAGGTCAAATTTCCAAGAGAAAAATATTATGGCAAAGGTTTCCCTCTCTATTTTAATTGATAATGCCAGATAAAACTAAAAGTTTTTAATTTTTTCTTCCGGTCTTTGAGGGCTAGGTGAGGCCGGGGTTGTTTTCATCGGAAGTACATGCTAGGTCTGAGCAGTGCTGCTCTGTGCTTAGACCAGCAGGCCCTGCCCTGAAAACATCTTCCTGGCAGTGGCCATCTAGGTACCAGTTCCAGCACTGGTGGAAAAGGAAGAGAGATGCAGGAGTCATCTGAATGTGCAACCTAAACTTGTCACCATCTCCTCTTATCACACAGCACTGACTGGTAGAAGCCATCCCTCTGCAAAACAAAGGGCCTGAGTGTAAGAGAATGGCAGGTCATGTCCAAAGCCACGGAGAGTGATGGTCCAGAGCAGAGGGTCTTTTAGAAGCCAGCCTCGAAGGGCTACAGTATGTACCTGTCAATCAAGAGAGCTCAGCCACTCTCAGGCAAAGACTTGAAGCTTTGCGCCTTGTTTCGCTCATTTGTACAGTGACGGCTGTGAGGTAAAGGTCTCTGAAGGGTTTCAAGTTCAAAGAGACACCTTCTGAGTGTCCCTTGTGTGTTTGGCAAAGAAGGGGCTTCAGGACAGATGTCCCACGATCCATGTTCTAAGTGGCAGAAAGCCTCTTCCCTTCACAAAGTGCTGGCCTTTTAAGAGTCAAGAATGTGAACCTGGGAGACAGAAAACTGATTTGCATGCATATGAATTCCTGTTGCAACCTCCACGGGTGTGACTTCACATTCAGAACCTTGGTTTTCTCATCTGCAACCTTGAAAGGTTTTGTTTTATTTTTCTAGAGAGACTGCTTAGAAAGACAATGCTTACTGAGACTAAACCACGTCAAAGCTCAGAATTTGCTGGAGTTTCCCCTGACTCCAGCTGTTGTTATCTGCCTTGTTCTCCTGTGGGAAGGGCTGGGCTCAGATGGTCTGAACCTTGCCTGTGGGCACACCTCCTTGCCTTCACCGGGCAGTGTATTTAGCCTAGGATCCCACAGCGTGTGTGCGTTGATTGATCCTGGATCCTGGGACCTTTTCTCTTTTTATACTCAATCTTTCTGGCCCAAATCTATAGTCCCTGGACCTGGTCCATGTCTCTCTACTTTACCACTCTCTGCATCTCTTTGGCTTCTCCATCCTTAGCAATGCTCACCTGTTGGATCTTGCCCCTAGTGATGTCTGCCGTGGTTCTCCACACCAGGCCTCAGCAGAAGTAGCAGGCTGGGATAAGCTTGAGCTCATTAAAACCTCAGCCCTCTCCTTCCAGCCAAGTCTCTTGGGTGCCTTTATTCAGTATGCCTCTTCCCTTGTACCATGCCACACACTCCCAGGAAATCACTTGCTGGCGTCTCCTACAGCATTCATCTCAGGGAGGTAAGATCTGCCCCTGGGCTTGGTTAATCATGGGAAGATTGTCACTAACAACCCTCAAGGGCCCAGAATTTTACAATAATGATATAGGTATATATAACCTTTGTTCTCATTATCTTTTCTGTTCCTCACAACAGAAGAGACGAGAAGTAACAATATGGCACAGCAGGAAGTTCAAAAGAACAATGAGACTTAGGGGATAAAACGACTTGTTCATTTTGGCAGTGATGGATGGAGGCAGAGTTAGTTTTCTGACCCAAAGCTGTTTCTTTCCTACTGCTCAAGAGCAAGTGACCCGGGGCTGTTCAATAGGAACTCCTTCCTGGGTTTGCTGGCTCTCCATTAACTTTCATCATAGCCCTAGGAATAGGAATATGCCTTCCAGACAAGCCTCTGGTTCCAGAAATAGTTCCACTTCCTCTGTATTTTTTCTTCTGGGCAAGCTATATTAGTTGTGTCTTCCTTAGTTTATAGATTCAGTGGCCCGGGATCTCCAAACTGCACATGATAATCCCAGCTTCCAGGCCAGTGAAATTACTGTTCTGATCTTGGGAGATGTGTGCATTCTTAGGACCTATGGTTTAGAGACACAGAATCTAAATCTGAGGGGGAGGGAGGAAATATTTGGTTCTCAGGGCTAGAGAGAGCGACCCGCCTAGCTCACATCCTAGACCTGTCTACTCTGCATGGACTGGAAACTGCATATTTATTGGCTGCTTGTTAACAGTATAGATTTTAACTTACCAGGCGGCATGAGTGCCCCCTTCCAGCTATGGTCACCCAGCCAGCACCCAGGCTGAGTCTTCAGTCTGTTTTTGGTCCCTGCCTTGTAAGTAATGGGCTGCATTGTAAGATCTGTGACTCTCGCGTGCCTGAGACTCGCTGCTTCACCTCTTTTGCTATGAATTGTGTGCCTTCTTCGAAAGCAAGGTTATACAGGACATCATTATGATGAGTAAATGATTATGGCTCGCACAGGAAATATTTCCAGAGGGCTCCTGTGTTGAAGACTTGGCTGCCAGTCAATGTGATTTGGAGAAGTGATTGGATCATGACGGCTCCCACCTCCTCGGTGGATTTAGTTATCAGTAGCGTCATAATTTGATGTGAGCTGGGAGGTGGGGCCTAATTTCAGAAAGTAAAGCACCGGAGGCGTGTCCTGTAGGGGTTTAGCTGACTTCTGCTCATGTCCACCATGAGGTGACCAGCTTTGCTGTGCTCAACACAAGCCCGTGGAAACCACGCCAAATAATCATGGCATAAGCCCTCTAAAGCTGCAAGCCGAACCGACGTTTAGGCTGACTTTACCAGTCATTCTGTCACAACCGTGAGGAGTGGCTAACAGTTAAGGCGCTTATTAGGGGCGCAGGCAACAATGGCAGATACACTGCGAGCAAGAAGGGCTGATTTATATCCAGATGGGCTTCCATTCTGGAAAGACAAACAGTGCCCCTTCATGATGAAAGAGGTCCAGCACCATCCTCTGCTGACTGACTTCCTTGAGTGCTGGCCATTCACATCCTGTGTGTAGGGGCGGCCTTTGTTGTTGGCATTTGGGGTTCTTAGCAAAAGAAGAACCAGATCAGCCTTGGTAGACCCAGGTTCAGCCTCTCTCCTTATCACTGGAGCCTCTTATTCATGACTCTTTCATACGTACATTTCATGGAATGTAGTTTAGTCATTATGTCTCCCATTATTCTCTCTCATTCCCCCACTAGCACTGAACCCCTTCTTTTCCCTCAACAAGCCCACCTCTTACTATCTTTTTTCTTTTGTTTTCTGTTTTGTTTGTTATTTTGTGATCCACTGAGCTTAACTAGGGTTGTTTGCATGAGCATAGGTGTCATCGATCTCTTGGTAAAACTGAGGTGTTGGCAAAGTATCAAACCTTTAACCCTTCAGGCCAGGGTCACCTTGCAGACTCCATTCTGCCCACTCCCGTTTATGGTGACCTTTTCTACCATGGGAATCCTTTAGAAGTCACATGGGATGGAGCAGGCACCCGACAGTTCTCACCCTGGAAATCCTCACCCCAGAAAGCTTAGCTCTCAAGGAACCTTACCTGCCTAAGCCTGCCTCCTGCTTAGTTCCTTGCTGCTTCTTACCCAAGCAGAGGAAGCCAGCCTCTTGTGTCTTTCCCAATAAATCTCTTGTGTGAGGTTTTTTTGTGCAGTGTGACTTTGTGGTATTCATAGGAAGATCCTTTGTAAATATGAGATGCTGGCTAGAAAGTTAACTCTGTGTATTAAGTAAGATATCTGTAAAAGAAAAACAGTGAGGGTTTTTTAAGTCTCCCCAGATAAACTTTTTTTTTTAACCTACACATAGCATGGTTAAATAGCTTCAGCTTTTATCAGTGAAGATCAAAGAATGGATTGGTAGCATGAAGATAATTGACTGGGTTATGTCTACCTCTCTTCTAGGAATGGGAAGGTTCATGTTTGGGATGTACATTGACGGATTTGTTTATGAAGGCAGTTTACATGGTTTAAACATTGGAAGTTGAGTAATAGTCTGTGGTTTGTGGCTTTAATTGTGAAATGGTGAACGCATAGAATCAAGATTCTTTTTTTCTCAATCATTTATTCACTTTATTTTGTTGAGTGTACAGTGGAAGAGGACAAACGGGCTGGGAGGTAGGTAGAGAACCACTTATGGGTCAAGAGGAAGGGTGGTCTTCCTATGCTGGCATGATGAAGCTTTTTTATTTTGCATCTGTGCCTTGGGGAGTAGGACAGTCAGTCAGTCCGGATGGGCTGAGGTGTAGTCCTCTGGCTTTATCAAGAAGAACCCTTCTTCTGGCCTTGACTGCTATTCTGGCCTCCCTCATGATTTTCCAAGGTGGTCGGGAACCGTTAACTCCAACGCTAGCTGAGTCTGAGGCCTGTCTGGTCTTCTTAGCAAGGACAGCCAGGAAGTGCTTCCACATTGTGCTGGAAGATATCCTTGGTGGCTCTATGCTCTTTGAGAGGCCTGCCCACTCCTTCCATGAGCCTTTGCTTGACCATGAAGGACCAGATGCTGCTGGACTCTTCTTCCAGATGACTAACCAGTGACAACCTTTGATGACATCTGTTGATAACCAGAATCAAGGTTCTTAACCTAAAGCCAATAGCAACCAACACAGGTGTTACCTCTCTGACCTCAGGCCTACTTCAGAATTGACTGTGAAAGGTTTTCCCCTTAATACAGGTGTTACAGCTCTAAGCAAAAGTGATTTGGGCCGTCTGGAACCAAGGAATATTGCCAAGTCACACCGTACAACATGGCCAAAACCTCATCTACATCAGCACTGAAATAAGCCTCAAAGATGGGAAAGTTGCTGAAGCAGAAGCACTGGCTTTTGGGATTTGTTTTGACATGAACCCAAAACAGTGCAAGAGCAGATGTGATCCAGTGACTACCACCATCCGTTGAGTATGGGCGGGGCCGCAGCTCTGAGCTCAAACAGTGCTCAGTGCTTTGGCCTTAGCATACCAGCAGGTCCTCAAGATGTCTCCTGGAAGAGGAGTCGCTGAGGGTGTGAACTTCCCAGGCTTTCACCACAGATCATGTCCTGCCTCTTCAGATGATGCTTGCTGTTTAGCAGTCTCTGGTGGTGCAGCTAACCTCCCACTTCAGCCCCACGGCATGATGGAATTCAACTCTCTTAAGTTTTTTTCATTGTTTTCTCTCTCTCTCTCTCCCTGTCTCTCTCTCTGTCTCTCTCTCTCTCTCTCCCTCACCAAAGCCTGTAATCCCAGCCCTTGGAGGTACAGACCAGAGATCAGGAATTCAAGACCAGCCTGGGCTACCTCATGAGAACCTAGATTTTTTAAAAGGGGGTTTTCTTTGGAAGCTGGCTACTCATTATGTCAATGATTTCTTTATCTTCATCTTTACCCACCTAAACAGCCTCTTCTAGCAGTACCTTTTGCTTCATTCTCCACTTCAGAGTCATCCAGGTATCCAGAGATGAGCCGGTGGCCCCCACGGCAGACTGTCTTCATCGTCTTCCTCATGACCACAGCCAGGCCTGGCCCACGGCTGGCTTCCTCTCCTCCAGCCTCGGATGGCTCCAGGCGCCAGCTATCTGATGCCACATTACCCTGCACAGGAAACTTCATACATGAGATTTACTGCAAAAGACACAAAACGGTGGCTGCCTCGGTTTGGGCGAGAAGCAGCAAAGCGCTGAGCAGGAGGCAGGCTTTATATAGGGTTTCTTGGGGGCAAAGATTTCCGGGGTGGGAATTTCCAGAGTGAGGATTGGTGGGATTTCAAGTCTTGAGCTTAGGCGGGCTCAGGGATTGGTGGGGTTTTTCGAGCTCACGAATTGATGGGTTTTCAAACTCAGAAGTGGGTTTGGATCCTCTACCCTCCACAAGCTGTCAGGGTCTCCACGGGGAGGAAGCGCACTAAAGAAGACGTGAAGACTACAAAGCTTGTCTGCAGGCCAGCTCCTCGGCTCATGCTACTTCTCAATTCAGTGTTCTGGCTTCTGGGAATCTTCTTTAGAAGTGTAGTATGCCAGGCAGGCTGGCTGCCAGGTCATGCCTGCATTGTCTCCTGCAACTGCTGCCCATTCTGATAGCTCACCACTGTAAGCTCTTGTCTAGACCTCGTGTTTCTCCCTGTTCTTTCAAATGCCCTAAATATCCCAACGACACCAGTAGCCCTTGCTAATAGCCTGGCATGCACCCACATCTCTTTGGACTTCACTTTTTAGGGGACTAAATTTAGATGAAAAATCAGAGACCCTCTCATAGAATTTGTCCATTGATAGCATTCATTTCTTTGTTCCTCTCCAGAAATCCACCTGCATGGGCTTGTAATGTGGTCTTGTTCACTTTTTAAAAGCTGCAGTATATTTTTATTTTATTTTATCTTTTTTTGTGGTATTTTTTTTTTTTGTGTGACAGAGTTTCGCTTTGCAGCCTTGGTTACAATTGCTATGTTGACCAAGCTGGTCTAGAACTCACAGAGGTACAGAGATCCACCTGCCTCAGCCTCCTAAGTGCTAGGATTGCCACTACCACCTGGCAAGCCTCAACATAATTTTAAAGAAAGATTTATAATTCCTTCCCTGAAGCCCCACCCCCACCAAGATTCTAGAACTTTTCCAATAAGGCCATATTTAGAGTTGGTTAAAAAATATGAATGCCATGAGACTGGATATCACTGAAGTGTGATCTGCCTGCTCCTGCAGCTTACGCCTTCTGGGTCTGTTTGAGCCTCGTCTGACACCCTACTTGAGCATGTGATGCTTTTGTACAGGCTACATTTTATGTTTTGTGTGTTCATATTGGTAACGAAATCGTGGGCCATCGCTGCAGGCCTATTAGATTTCAATTTGAAATATGTCCCACAGCTTGTGTGTGACTTCTTGGCTCCTAGCTAATGTTGGTTTTGGGAAGCTCTAGAAATTTTCTGTTTGGAGGAGGTAGGCCATGGGAGGTGTGTCTTGTCTTGAGCCTTTCGTGCTTCTCCTGCTTGGCTTCCTGTAGGAAGGCTAGGCTGCCTTCCTACATGTTCTTCCTCCTTCTCCTCATGTTCCCACAGCTGTGTTCTTCTGGAGCCAAGTAACCATGGAGTGAGCATTTGAAATCAAGGAGGAGAAATCTGTCCTTCGTGCTGTTTCTTGGGTCTTTTGATCACAGTCATAAGAAAAATAACTAATACAAATGTAGAGTTTTGCTTTACCTAAATATGACAACATGGTTTTTAAGCCTTTGGGACAGATTGGTGGGAGAAATTTGAAGAGTTTGGAGATGTGGATTAGAGAAACCATTGCATGTCAGCAGCTAATCTTGGTGGGGGATTCCTGTTCTGCTGAGCTACAGTCCCAGTAATGTCTTTTCTCTTAGATTTTTCTGATAGGGTGTCTCTTGCCATGCAAAAAATTTTGAATCTTTGTGTGTACGTGATCTGTGTGCATTTCTGTGTTTCTATGTATGATTGTGGGCACAGACATGCCATGGCACACCTGGGGAGGGCAGAGGACCCTGTGACATGTCAGTCCTCACCTTCCACCTTGAGATGAGAGCGTTTGTTCACCGTGGGTGTCCTGCTACAGGCTAGATGGCCAGAGGGATCCTGCTGTCTCCACATCCCATCTCACTGCAGGAGCACTGAGATTGCAGGTGGATGTGACCACATCTGGATCCCTGTGGATTCTGGGGACCTGAACCCACATCTTCATGGTTGAACAGCAACTGCTTTACACATTGGGCCAACTCGCTGGCCTCCAATTTTTCAAATATACTTTGCTTATACACATTTTTTTTCTTGCCATGCTGTTTTTTGTTTTTTTACTTTAGTAAATGTTTTTTAATTACCCAGTGGTGAAATTTTTAGACAACCACAGATTCTTATAAAAAACAAAGGTTAACATTATCTCATTGCAGAAAGGAAAAAGCCATGAACCGAGTTATAAAGATTGAAGAGAGGGCTGTTCGCTTAAGTGAATTTTTATTGTACAACATTACATTCACTAATTTGGCCATTATGTAGTATTTATTGAGTTTCCATTCTGTGCACTGGACCACTCAGTCTTCTCTGAGCTGAACATTGTTAGTTGGAGCCCTAAAGGCAGAGTTAGCTGCATTAAGAGGTCAAACGTTCATGCCACACTTTTGAGATAAACAATTTTAGTGATGGCTGCCTTGACATCCTTGTTCCTCAGGGTGTAGATGAGAGGATTGAGGATTGGTGTGAGGATAGAATAGACCACATTACCCATGATGTGGAAGTCCAGTGGCAGGTCAGCCCTGTAGGCCACATAGGCTATGGCAATGGATGAGTAGTAGGTGCCCACTACCAGGAGGTGGGAGCTGCAGGTGGAGAAGGCTTTGGAACGCCCTTCCTTGGAGTTGATGCGAAGCACTGAGGCCAGGATGCGGGCATAGGAGAGAAGCACCAGGAGGAGGGGGAGGAAGGATACCACCATGGCAATGCAGAAGCCCATCAGGGTCTGGGGACTGGTGTCTGAGCAGGAGGCCTGGACCAGAGCCAGGTGGTCACAGAAGCAGTGGTAGATGTAGGCGATGTTATTATATACCATCTGAGAGGTCTTCACCATTGCTGGGACTGGCAGGAGGAGGGCGGTGATCCAGGCACTGGCTGCCAGGGCAGTGTTAGTCTGTGGGGTCATGTGGACAGGGTAGTGCAGAGGACGGCAGATAGCCACGTAGCGGTCATAGGCCATGACCACCAGGATGAAGGCTTCTGAACATGTAAAGCTTTGGAAGAGGTACATCTGCAATAAGCAGGAAGGGAAACTGAGGAAGTGGTCCTCAAGCAGGAATAGGGACAGCATCTTAGGGACGGTGGTTGTGGTGAAAAGGATGTCCAGAGCTGAGAGGTTGATTAGGAAGAAGTACATGGGCTTGTGCAGGCTGGCCTCTGTCACCACAGCCACCATGATCAGCGTGTTGCCCAGCAGGATGAGCAGGTAGAACAAAAGGAACAGGGAGAACACAGGAAGGTAGAAGGGCTCTGGCAGAGAGGGGATGCCCACTAGGTAGAAGACGGTAGAGCCATCGACTGATCCATTGCAGCTTGTAGCCTCCATAGGGGAACGGGACTGGAGGTCTGGGTCATGGGCTGCTGGGACACCTGAAAATCAGAGAAACAAAGAATTCTATCATCGTAATAACCCCATAGTGTCTGCTCTGAATCAACCTGAGCACAGTTGTTTATAGCCAGCTCCAGAGGACTGATGGTAGGCTGAGCCCTGGCTCTGCCAAACACTAATGAAGAGTCTGCCAAACAGAAGGTGGGTGACAAAGCAGATGAAGACCCGTGTCCCAGGCTTTCCCGTGGGAAAATCAGAAGTAATGTTTGGTGGTCAGACACCATCACAAAATGCTTTGGAAAGCTTCCCTCCAGGCTTTATCTCAGACTCCACTACGTGATTTAGGCTTTTGGACCTCTGACACCAAGCTCCTCAACTCATGCCCTACTTTTGCACTCACTCAAAGCGGCTTCGGAAGGACAGCTTTGTCGGAGGTTCCCAGTAGCACATTGCAGTTTACACATTCATCAGGCCTCCTCCTTGCTTGTGGTCCTCGGCCAGGGACTCTTTCGGTTGCATGCGCGCTGGGTATCTGAGCCTTTGCTTCTTGGTAGGGTACAGTAGGCCAGACAACTAGGAAAACCTGGATAAGTGACATGGATCATCATTTTGTTGAGATCGGGGCTCATGTGGCCTGGCCTGGCTTTGCATTCACGGTGGAGCAGAGGCTGACCTTCTCCTGATCCTCCCGCCCTGGTGTACCAAGTGCTGAGATTACAGGCCTGCGCCGCCACATTCTAGAAATTAAAGCGGAGAAGCACAGATGCAAAATGGATGAAATGAATTGGACTTCCACAGGCCTTAAGACCTTCTGGAGTAAATATAAAATCACTGACTTTTCCCCCCTCAGAGAGTGTTTGATTTGGGGCTGGCTTGAATTAAGCAGGGGAACTTGGGCATGAGAGAAACCAGCAAGCTTGTGTCAATCAGTAAAGGCTTACAATGTAGATTAAACACTTAAAGCACTCTGAGTGGATAAGCCTTTCCCATAAATCACTTGAATCCTGGGGCTGTGCAAAGGAGGTTGGAGGGCTAAACTTGACTAAGATCTCCCAGGAGCCATTGGTACATAAAAGGCCAAAGGAGAGGGCTTGCCTCACACATACACTGCTCTGCTCTTAGCATTTCGCAAAGATTTGAAGCTGTGTGTGTGTGGGAAAGGAGGGTATGGAGGTGGGTGGGAAGGACAGCCAAGCGCCTTACCAGTACCTTCCAAAATGAGGCAAATCTCCCCTGTCAGCGTGGAGGAGACAGAGAACCCTAACCCAGAAAAAGTTAGACTCTTACTGCGATTGAAGCAACCAAAAACCTAAATCAAATACCGATTAGCCTGAAATGCTCAGTACCTGATTCTTCCTGCCTGAGAGAGAAATGGGAAGTGTGTCTGGTAAGACATGTTTGTTATCAAAAGTGTCCAATGTGTCTATTATTAATAATGTCAGCTCACAAAAAAATTATTTAGTAAAGTCAGGAGAATATGACCAGAAGGGAGAGTATACTATAAATGTTACACAAATGATCAAAGGCTGGGCTGTAGCCCCAAAGTAGAGCATCCACTTAGCACACACAAGGCCCTGGGTTCAATTCCCAATATCGCAAAATAAAATGAAGTAAAATATACAAATAAATTAGTTAATTTAAAAAGTCTAGATCCCTAAATGAGTAAACAAGGACATAAGTATGAATGCTCATATTTTATATAGAAAAATGTTTGTGAAAATGACTTGAGAATTTCAACAGAAAATTGGAATCTATTAAAACATATCCCAGAACTAAAGTATCCAGTATTAGAAATTAAAAACTTGATGAAGCCAGGTGTGGTGGCACACGCCTTTAGTTCCAGCACTTGGGAGGCAGAGGCAAGCGGATCTCTGTGAGCTCAAGACCAGCCTGGTCCACAGAGCAAGTCCAGAACAGCCAGGGCTGTTACACAAAAAAGAAACCCTGTCTTGAAAAACAAACAAAAAGAACTTGATGAATAGGCTAAGGTCTGATTCAGGTTAATACTGACAGTCAGCCACAGAGCTAGAACTCTCTGTGTTGGACCTCTCCCCACCAACCCTGTGTTTTGTCTTGCTTTCCTCAGGGAGTCTGGAAGCCCAGGTGTCGTGAGAGGAAGGATGGGATCAGGCTTTCCCTTACAGTCTCTGTGCCTGTGCTAACAGTGCCACTTCATTGGCATTTCGGAGGACATTTGTCAATCTCTTTAAGTGTAAAGTGAAGATGTGCCTCCATCTCCATTATCAATGAAAGCTGGTGCCATGTTTTCCTGACCCTTCACTATAGGAGCCCTCTTGAAAGTGTGTCTGGGAGTGATCCCTACCATCTTAGCAGAAAAAGCAGAGAATTAACCCACAGTGACCTAACTTGCTTAACCCACCTCATTACCTAATGCCAAAGACTGCAAACTGCATTTCCCCGAATGGCATGAAAGGCCAAGAAGTCGCTGTGCTGTGTATGCAATGTTTGGACTTGGATCAAGTTGGATCTCCAATGATGGAGGTTCAAAGCCATCCAGTCCAATTGCACCCTCTTCCCCTCCTCTGCTTCATCTATCATAGAGTGAGAGAGAGGCTGGTGTGAAGGCTCAAGGCCAGAAATAGAGAAGCCAGCAAACTCCTTCCAGAGGCAGGTCTTGAGCCCCCAATGCCCCAGCTCACTATTTTGACCACCTATAAGTCCTTTCTCTTGCCCCATACTTTTGTGGCACTATCTCAGATGTTACCTCTTCCAAGGAGCTTCCCCCAGTTCTGCGTGGCTCAGGGGCTCACAAAGTCCCCGTGTTCTCCTCTGTCACCATCAAATTACGAATGTGGCTCTGGCTGTGTGGGCCAGGAGTGCTTTCAGGATCATAATGGAGTCTGAGCGGCTCTATTGACCGAGGCGCCCCCGCCCTTCCCAGGAGCTGTCACTGCAGGCAGAGACTACCGTGTGGCTCCTTCAGCCTGCCTCACATTGCTGGTGACCATGAAACACCAAAGCAGCCATTAGTGATGAAATCAATGAAATTGGCTTAACCCACCCTTTCATTACACAGAAGGGGACACAGATTGAGGCTTGGAAATGGGCTGTGATTGTCCCAAGGCCACAGGGAAAACGGACTCTCAGTATCAGAAACAGACTATGAGCTGGTCTCAGTGGTCGGCCTCTCTGGGGCCCGGGATAAGTCCGCAATGAGTCTGGCTGCCCTACAGACCTGGACCACTGCGTGGCCTAACAAGGGAAGCCTTTGTGCTCACCCCAAAAGCTCTGCAAGTTCTGGCTCTCCTAAGCCCCTTTTCCAGCAGAGTAGATCTGGGAGCTTTAGCCAAAGAGGAGCAAGAAAATGCTTCTGGAAGAATTTGGTATTTGATGCTATATTTTAGAAAGCACTGGCTTAGAGCGTTAGATTACCCTCTACCTTTATTTTGTAACCCAGAATAAGTGATTTTATTCTGAATTACAGTTTCAAAGGTGTGTTGGGCTCTTCCAGCTACTAAGGGTGTATAGGGGCCTGGTAGGGTTTTCTCTGTTGGAATTCTCTAACAGTGCCTGAGTGAGCCAGGGAGAGGAAGAAAGGAAGCAGTCGTCCAAATGCCCAGGCTGGTGCTGTGCTTTGCAGACAGCGTCCCTACCACACAGTCCCTCAAGGAGTGGTTATGCTTCTCAGCAAATGAGGAAACAGGGGGTCAGAGGAGGTCAGGCCCTCACCCAAGGCCACAGAAGGGGAGATTGTTTCTGTAGCCAGTCAGCCATGAAGATCTGAAACCACCCGGCAAACAAGAGTTTTGGATGCTGGGCCAGCCTTCCGCCTGGATTGCTGTCTTTGGGCCTCTGAGCTCAGTCCTCACATCTGTAAAATAAGTGTCTAGAAAAGAGAAACATTTTTTAAGTCCTCTGTGCTTCTGGCTAGAAAGGGGGCTTAGAGGTAGCTATCTCATGGCCTAAGCCTTTAAAGATGTACATCAAGAACCGCCCCCCCCCAAGTTGTGGTGTGTGGGGGGTGGGGGTGCGCGCGTGCGCGCGTGTGCTTGTGGAGGCTGAGGCCACTGTTGCGTGCTGTCCTCAGTCACGCCCTGACTTTCTGAGGTTCTCTCATTGAAGTGGAGCCCAGCGACTGGACTGTACGGGCTGCCCAGGACGCTCTGGGGTTGCAGCTGTCTCTGGCCCGCCCTTCCACTAGCACCGGGACTGCAGCTCGGTGCTGCCAGGCCATGTTTTTAATGTGGCTTCTGGGGACCTGAACTCAGTTCCTCATGCTGGCACGGCAAGCACTTTCCTGACAAAGCCTTTTCCTTGGGCAAGCTTGATTCTTCGGTGCCTGGGGCATAGCCCTTCCCTGTAGCCTGGAACTCACAGGATTCCGATTGTGCTTATCCCGCAGATGGGGGAGCTGTGTGAAGCAGAGTGTGCGTCTACTCGCTCCAGGATTAGACCCAGTTTCCATCCCGGCTCCACCACCCTCCGCTTCTCTGACCTGAAGTCCCCCCACCGAGACTCCGAACGTTGAAAGGTGCTTCCTTCCATCAAGAACCTCCGGGTCACCACTGTTACGGGCTTTGCTTGTAGTCACCTCAGACCACTGCAGGTCTCTGACTGACCTGCCAGTGTCTGATCCTGGATCATACAGACCAGGTACACACCTCATGTGCCACCGGGAACCGGGCAGCCGAACGTAAGGTCAGGTCAGCGTACCCAGCCTGAGCTGTGGCCCTTCAAGTTCTCGGCGCTCTTGACTGATTCTCCACCTAGCCTTTGCCTGCTTCTGTGTTCTCCACCCCCAGCCAGCTCACCCACCAAATCTGGTCTACCTAGTGATCTGTGGAGTCATCACACTTGGACTTGGTGAAAAGAACCAGAGAGGGGCTGGGCCACGGCTCATTAAACCCTCATCCCTTCCCTGGAGCCAGGCCTGCAGGGACTCTTCCTTCAAGCTGGCTCTCCTGTGGGACCACAGAGCCAGACAACAACTTCATGGAGTAAAGTAGAAGTCCTGGCTCTGGGGTTTGCTGATAATGAAAACGCCAGCATTAACAAGCCTCGTGGGTTCTAGAATCCATCGCCTGAAACAGTTACGCTCTTAATTTCCCATCTCAATTTCACAACCACCAGGGAAGATGTCAAGGCTGTTCTGTCCCACTCTTTTAGGTTTGAGGCCAAAGGAAGGAGTTGAGGATGGATGCCTCACAGCCCAAGCCCCTAAAGATGTATGGCAGAACTATAGAAGTGAAATGATGCATGCAGGAGCACAGAGTGCCAAACCCGGGTTTGAATCAAGGCTCCAGTTCTGGATAGTTCAGCAGTATGTATTCTATTGGCTGAGATCTGGGTATCACTGAGCCTCCAATTCAGTGATTTCATGGTGTTTGACATTGGGCTCCCTGGAACTAGAGTTACATTATAGTTGTGGGCTGCCGTGCAAATGCTAGGAATAGAACTCAGCTCCTCTGGAAGAGCATCTGGTGCTCTCAACTGCAGAGCCATCCCTCCAGCCAGCCCCCATTGTAGAATAATTGGTGCGCAGCTTTGTTAAATGAAAGCTCCCTCCTTTCACGGCCCTTCCCCCGCCCTTCCTCCCGGAGGTCATCACCTTTTGACTTAGGTTTCATTTTTGTGTATTTTGCTTTCATTTATCATAAATTAAATCAACTTGGATATATTGTGTAACATGCCTTGGCTTATAGGAAGGCTTGGAAGCGTTTAAAAACACATTTTTTTCTCAGTTTTTATTAAGTTTTTTAGTATTGTTCAAAATGATGAGTTCCATTATGAAGTTTCACAAGTGTGTGTCATTATTCTTCGTTCATGGACACCCCTGTTTTACCCTTGTTGTGCCCCCTAACTAGCCACTCTCCTTCCTCCAAACTGTCCCTTCCCTGCCTTCACAGCAGTTATATATGTGGTTAATCTCCACATGTGAGAGAAAAGGTAAAATGTGAGCTGTTTTTGTCTTTTGTTCCCAGTTATTCTCCTCACTCAGTCTTTTACCCAATGAGTCCTCCTTTTACTTTCATGTCATTTACATATGCGGATATTTAAATTTAATTTTTTTTTTAGAATTAATTCACTTTTTATCCTGATTGTAGGCCCCTCCCTTGTCTCCTCCCAGATCCACCCTCCCTCCTTATTCCCCCCATTCCCCTCTCCTAATCCACAAAAAGGAGGATCCCTCTTCCCCTTCCATTTGGCCTTAGCCTATCAAGTCTCATCAGGACTGCCTGCATCCTCTTCCTCTGTGGCCTGGAAGTGATCAAAGAGTGGGCAACCAAGTTCAAGTCAAAGATAACTCCTGCTCCCCTTACTAGGGAACCCACATGGAGACTGAGCTACCTATGGTTTACATCTGAGCAGGGGATCTAGGTCCTCTCCATGCATGGTCCTTGGTTGGTGCATCAGTCTCTGCAGGCACCCTCCCCCCACTCTGGGTCCAGATTTGTCCAGATTTGGCTCTGTTGGTCTTCTTATGGAGCTTCTGTCCCCTCCAGGTCCTTCTATTCCCCCACTCTTCCATAAGACTCCCTGTATTCTGCCCAAAGTTTGCCTGTGGGTCTCAGCATTTGCTTTGATGCTGGGTAGAGTCTTTCAGGGGACATCTATGGTAGGCTCTTGTCCTCTTCCTTCTCTTCAATTGCTTCTGGTGTCTATTCTATTTTCCCTTCTGAAAGAGAATTAAGCATCCTCCCTAGGGTCCTCCTTATTTAGCTTCTTTAGGTCTGTGGATTTTAATATGGTTATCCTGTATTATATGGCTAATATCACTTATAGGTGAGTATATTCCATGCATGTCTTTCTGGTTCTGGTTCTCAGGATGATCTTTTCATCCTGAAACTATCTTTTTCTAGTTCCATCTGTTTTCATGATTTCCTTGTTTTTAATAGCTGAATAGTATTCCATTGTGTAAATGTACTACAACTTCTTTATCCATTCTTCCATTGAGGGACAATCTAGGTTGTTTCCAGATGAATAAAACTATTATGAATAAAACTGCTATAAACATAGTTGGGCAAATGTCCTTGTTGTACAGTGGAGCATCTTTTGAGTATATGCCCAGGGGTGGTATAGCTGGGTCTTGAGGTAGCGCTATTCCCAATTTTCTGAGAAAGTACCCAATTGATTTCTAAAGTGGTTGTACAAGTTTGCACTCCCACCATCAGTGGAGGAGGGTTCCCCTTTCCCCACAGCCTCACCAACATGTGTTGTCACTTGAGTTTTTTATCTTAGCCATTCTGAGAGGTGTAAAGTGAAATCTTAGAGTCATTTTGATTTTAATTTCCCTGATTCCTAATAAAATTTAATTTTTTATATGAGAGAAAAATATACTTATCTGAGTCTGGTTTATTTTGCTTAACCTAACAAACTCCATTTTCATCTATCTTCCTTTTGGAGGTGGTAGAGGTGGTGATGTTTGTTTTTTGGGTGTCTTTTTGTTGTTGTTGTTTGAGACAGGGTCTCTCTACATAGCCCTGGCTGTCCTGAAACTTCACTGTGAGGGCCAGACTGGCCTTGAACTCACAGAGATCCACCTATATCTACCTCTCAAGAGCCAGGGTTAAAGGTGTTCACCACCATGCAAGCTTCATCCGTTCCTTAAATTGTGTGATGCCATTCATTATTAATTGTCAAATAAAACTTCAGTGTATGTGTATGTCACATTTTCTCATCTGCTCATCGGGCTTCCAGGCTATATTTTGGCTATTGTAAACAGTGCTTCAATGAGCATGGACACACAACTGTCTCCACAGTATATGGATTTAGATTGCTTTGGGTATGCACCACAAGTGTGTCTATGGTGGTTCTATTCTTCTTTTTTTCAGGAGCCTCCTTACATTGCTGTACTAATCTTCAACTCTCCCAGCAGTGTACAAGGGTCCCTTTTCCCGTGTTCTTACCATTTTTGTTGTTTGATTTCTTCTTTTGTTATTTGCATATGTCCAGGCCCTCACATGCGTGTGCCATGGTGTGTGTGCTGAGGCTGTTTCTCTCCTCCTCCTCCTCTTACGGAATTCGGGGCTTGAACTTGGGTGGTCGGGCTTGTATGGCAAACACTTTTACAGGATGAGCCATCTTGTTGGCTTCTTGATAATAATAGTTCTAACAGGTGAGATGGGCTCCCGATGCCATTTTGATTTGCATTTCCCTGATGGCTTAAGTTGTTGAATATATTTCATCTGTGTTTCCACTTTTGAGAACTGTCCCATATATTTGTCTATTTTTTGATTGGATTATTTGATTGGGGATATTTGATTTTTTTCAATCCTTTATAGCTGCTGTATTGACTACTGACATGAATATCTGGCAGACATCTCTCCCATACTGGGACCTCTTTGCTCCATGAACAGTCCTCTTCTCTGTTAGTTCATGCAGCCTCACTTGCCAGTTCTTGCTATTTGTTCTTGGTATCAGAATTCTTTTCAGAATGTCTTTGCTTATTCCTGGACCTTGAAGTTTTCTCCTGTGTTTTTTCTCTAGTGGTTCCAGGATCTCAAGTCTTCCATTGAAATGTTTTATTCTTTTTGAATTGAATTTTGTATAAAGTGAGAGGTAGGGAGGATATAGTTTCATTTATGTGTGTGTGTGTGTGTGTGTGGCAATATTTTCTCCAGTGTGTGTTTCTGGTCCTCTTGTAGAAAAGCAGATAGTTTCCATTTGTTTGGTCTGTTGGCATCCATCTTTTCCCTTTCTGTATGTGTGTCTTTGCTAGTGAGGTATGTTTCTTCTAGACAATAAACATGCCTTTTCTTTTGAATCCAATCTCCTAGTCTGCATTTGCAACCACAATGTTAAGATGTTTTGCATTGAACATTGCTGTAGAGAGGATTTGCCCAATTCCTGCAATTCTATGATTGTTTCATTTCCATGTATGATTAGCATATTGTTTTTTATTTGTGTTAAACCGTGCCCTATTGATTTAAACCCTTCCTCTCTGCCATACTTTTTAAATTATTATTTACATGAGAATTTTGCCTGCATGCATGTATGTGCATGGCATGTATGAGCGATGTCTAGGAAAAAAAGGCATTGGATCTCAGTATGTTCACTTACAGGCCAATACTCCAATGCACTTGCATCTGCCACCCACACTGAAAAGCAGGAGCTGCACACACTCTTTCATGAACAGAGACTTTGGGTTAGAGATAAATTTGCAAATGCAGCTCTTTGTTTTGGTGTCACAGAGGTAAATATTGAGTCTATTTCAAGAGAGTTCTAGTTACCCTTACGTTAAAAATAACCCCGTAGATTTACCAGGCTGATGACTCTCTCACTGTTTCTTGTTTCTCAGACACTACCACAGAGATCCTTAGTAAGCGGTAGAAAGCCACCATTTGGCAGCACAAGAATAACTGGAGGCTATTTGGTATGTGTTACTGAAACTAGAAAAATGACACAGGCTAAAAGAATCCACAAGGAGGTAATAGTTACAGAATGGTAGTAAGTAGAAAACAAATAAACATAAACAAAGTTTTATATTCCCCTTTAAAATGTTTCTTATTTTATTCTGTTTTTCATAAGAAAGCAAAAAGCCTTGGCAACGATTTCTTTGCAGAAATCCAACATTCTAGGACTTACTGTTGTAAGATTCGGAAGCAACCTAGAGACTGTTCCCAACAGACTGCACTGTTTATTTCAAGCATCGAAGGGTAGACACAGTGGGAAAGGGTGTCTGCCAAAGGGAAGGGCATATCTTTGGAGTTTATGTAAGTGGTTTGGGGAATGGGAAATTAATTAAGCAGCTCCAGGGAACTATGTGCCATTCCACAATTTCTCCCTTGTGGAGCTGTTTGTCCAGACAAGGCTGTTTTATCTTTAGAAATGGTCTTGCCCAGCTATCTGGATGCAGGTCATCATAGGTGACTGAGTTTGGTGATGATGGTGATCAGAAAGGGACTGGAGTTTCAACATAGGGCCTCGGTCAAGGTCTGGAAGAGTTTGTTCACACTTTATTCCAAGTACTGTTACAAAATTATGCGTTGAAATAGAATTTGTTCTCTTCCTTCTAAGAATAAAACTGATTTCACTTCTAGGAAATGACTGGCCACAGCCATAACAGCAATCATTAGAACTTGTTTGAACTTTTTGAATTATTCAATGATGGTTCCATGCAAGTATACTTCTGAAAGCTGGTCATGCAAACCATTTTACTCCAATAAAACTTCTGCAGCTGGAGGCAAATCAGTCCCCCTCCTACCTGGAAGGCCCACCAACTTCTGGTCTAAATACGAAACTTACAACATAGCCTTATGCACTGTGAGCCTGGATGCCAGCTGATGGAGTTTGGGGAAGTAACTAGATTCTTAGGGTCTTGACCTAATTAATGGATTAGTTCCTTTTAAGAAAAGGAAATGAGTAAGAAGTTGGGCTTAGCTTGACTATGTAACCCATGGGAGCCTGTTCTTGTGGCTTATCTTAGCCATTTCATGTAACTCTCTTCTCTCCCCCTCTCCTGTCCTCTCTCTCCCATCTCTCTCCCTCTATGTCTCTGTCTCTCTCTTTCTTCCCCTCCTATCTACATTCTCCCATGATGTTTTTGTTCAAGCACTTCGAGCTAATCAACCATGAGCCAAACCCTCTGAAACTGTGAGCCAAATAAATCATTTATTCCTTAAGTTGTTTCTGCCGGGTATTTCTGTCAGCACTGTGGGAAGGTAAATAATACAACCCATTTCCACAGCCCTGTGTAATAACAACCTGTGAAGCCCAGAAGAAGACTATGCCATATAGACAGCACAGCACCCATGCGTAAGCCACTGTCCAGGATCCATTTCCTGTTGCTGTGATAAAAAAAAAAAAGGGACCCTGACAAAAAGCAACCTAAGGGAGAAAGAGTTTGTTTTGGCTCACAGTTCTGGTCCTTGGTCCATTGTTTTGAGAAAGACAAAGCATCAGAAACTTGAAGCAGCTATTCATGTCCAGTGAAGAGCAGAGAGAGCATAAGCGCATGCACTCATACTACTCCATGCACTTTCTGCAGCCGAGGAGCCAAACACAGGGAATGGTGCCACCCGCAGTGGGCTGGGTCTTCCTACATCAGTTACTATAAAGAAGACAAACCCCCACAGATACACCCACAGGCCAAACGACAAGATCTCTCACTGAGAGCTCTTCCTGGGAGAGTTTAGACTGTAGCAACTTGTACTTAAGAATATCACAAATAGTCAGGTAAACAGAGCCTTATTTCAAAAATTGGTGCAAGTTTATTATGTATTTCTGAATACTCAATAGTAATATCCCTTTGTTTCACTTCTTATTGTAACAGTCTTTTTTTTTTTTTTCTTGGTTAGTCTAACTAAATGTTGATGTATTCAAATAGCCATCTGAGGCTTTGTTTTCTGTTTTATTTTAATTCTCTGTTTTGTGTATTCCTGGTTTAATTTTTATGATATTTTGATTATTGTATATTTGAGTTTAATTTTCTTTGCCTTTCTAATTTCTTATAGTTAAAAGTTGAGTAATTTGAGTTTTCCCCCCTTTACTGTAAGCCTGTTTTTCTCTGTATTTCATAAGTTTGGGCAGATTGTTCTCATTTTTATTCCTCTTAAAATATTCTTTAATTTTCTTTGTGATTTCTTCTTTGATCCATCAATCGTTTAGGACTGTGTTGTCCAGCACCCACATCTGTGAATGCAGCATCTAATGACTGAGTTTCCACTACTTTAAAGATAACAGTCAGGCCTGATGGCACACACATGTAGTCATAGCTACTTATGAGCTGAGTGAGGAAGACCATGAGTTCAAGGCCAATCAGAGAGTCTTCATTAAACAAACAAACAAACAAACCCTCAGAAACAATGAGCAGATTATTTAAAGCATATGTTTCTCAGAACCACAAAGAGTGTTTGGAGTAGTGGAGTTTTCAAAGGAGAGGCAAGATTTTAGTGAATACAAATCTGGAACTGTGTTTTGGAGAATGAAAATTAAAGTGAATCATACTATTTTAAATACAAAGAGAAAACACACAATAAGAAAGCTGATATTATTCTTATTTGCTACCAGGAACATACACTGGAGAAATGGTATTGCTATAACCATTCTTCTTGCAATTGAGTCGTAGCCTCAAGCCTTCAAAATGACTGCATGAGTGTGTTCGCCAGACTTTCATTTTACCATGGCAAAATACTCGACAAGTAAATGTGTGGCTCACAGTTTCAGAGGCGCTCCTAGGATGTCATGGAAACTAGGAGCATGTGATATTCATTCTATCAGTTCTGTTTCTTTAGAACCCTCACTAATACACAGCTTATTGCTGTAGTTTAGATCTGGAACAGTCCCTGAAACCTCTATGTTTTAGGTTTGTTCCTCTGGTACAAGTTAACAACAGAGCTTCTGTTCTGGGAAAGTTACCAACAGAAAGTTCTGGGAACAGTTACCAGCAGAGCTTTAATGAGGTTTTAGAGATGTTCCCTGCAGGTTCCTGTGAGGCCTTGGTCCTTCCTCTTCCCTCACCCCCCCTCCCTTCTGAGATGGGTTTCACATAGCCCAGGCTATCCTGCAACTCGCTATGTAGCTGAGGAGGACTTTGAATTCCTGGTCTTCCAGCCTCCACCTCCCCAATTCTAGGATTACAAGAATGCATTGTCACACTAGGCTCCTGGCTTAGTCACTATTCTACTGTTGTGAAGAGACGCCATGACCATGGCAGTGGGGGCTGGATTCAGAAGTCCACTATCAGCATAGCAGAAAGCATGGACACACACAAGCAAACATGGCACTGGAGAGGCAGCTAAGGAGCTCCGCATTCAAATCTTCAGGCACCAGAAAGAGCAGAGGCTCTGGGCCTGGCATGGGCTTTTTACAGTCTCAAAGCCCACACCCAGGGGCACACTTCCTCCGACAAGGCCACACCTCTCAATCCTTACAAACAGTGCCCCTCCTCGGTGCCACGTTGAGCCTGTTGGGGCCATTCTCATTCAAACCACCACAGCTCCTCTCTTCTTTTCAGCTCCTGGCCACAAGGCAAACAACTTCCTGTCATATGTGTTATCTCAGACCCAAAGCAATTGAGTTAATCCAGTAGGGAATAAACTTCCAAACACTGTGGAGCAAAACTAAGACCTTCCTCTAAGTTGACTTATCCCCTGTATTCGATATAGTAACATAAAGCTACCAAACATACATCGTGTCTTAATCCTTTTGTGTAATACTTCGAGATCGATCCACGTTGTTGCACATATATGTAATGACTTCATTTAAAATCATTGTGATTGTGTATGTGTTCATGAGAGTGCAGTGTCCATGGAGCCAGAGGCGTCAGATGCCCTGGAGCCAGAGCTGCAGTTACAGTGTCTGTGCACTGCTCACCCTAAAAACCAAACTCTGGAAGCGCAGCAAGTGCTCCCAACTGCAGAGCCAGCCTGAGTGATGTGTTTTGTGAACATTTGATAAGATGGACAAACGGTCAAAGAGAACTGACTTCAAGGTGACAAAATCATGTCTTCTGAAGTTATTGTACCAGTTACGCTTTCGGTGGCGTCATCCCGAAGACCAAGCCTTCAATACATGAGCTTTTGGGGGACATTTGACATATAAACTATTAAAAACTGTCCACCCCTGGAAGGTGGAAGGCACAGGTGGAGAAGGTTTGAATGCCCTGGGCTGGAGTTGATGCAATCACCAAGGCTGGGATTCCAACACAAGAGGACAACACCAGGAGGAGGGGAACGAAGGACATCACCATGGTGGTACAGAGCCCATGAGGATCTGGAAAGTTCCTAAACAGGAAACCCAAGCCAGAACCAAGTGGTCCCAGGAGCAGTGGAAGATGTAGGCAACATCGCCCGTACTATCTGGGAGTCTGTGCCATTCCAGAGTGGGCATGAGGAGAATGGTGATCCGGGCTGACCTGCAGTGCAGTGCTGGTGTCTGGGTCCTGTGGATACAGGAAGCACAAAGCAGTCATGGGTCACGGCGACCAGAAGAAAGCTGGGAGGACCTGTGGAATGAATACATCTGCAGGTGTGCAAGCACAGGAAGTGGGGCCCCCAGCATGGCCCTCTGCCCTTAGAGAGCAATTTTAGCAGAGAGAATGCCTAGCTCTGAGGAGCTGATGGTAAAGAATTGTGTGGGTATCTAAGTTAGGGTTTCTATTGCTTCGGCAAAACACCATGACCAAAAAGCAACTTGGGTAGGAGAAGGCTTATTCAGCTTACACTTCCATATTGCTGTTCTTCATGAGAGAAGGGCAGGGCAGGAACCCAAACGGAGCAGGAACCTGGAGGCAGGAGCTGATGCAGAGGCTGTGGAGGGGTGCTGTCATCTGGCTTTCTCCCCGTGGCTTGCTCAGCCTGCTTTCTTGTGGAACCCAGGACCACCAGCCCTGGGTGGCCCCACCCACAATGGCCTAGGCCCTCCCTCATCAGTCACTAAGCTGAATCTCAGGGAGGCATTTTCTCAGTTGAGGTTCCCCCCTCTCAGATAACTCTAGTTTGCGTGTCAAGCTGACACAGCAGCAGCCAACACTGTGGTCTTGTGGACTGGGCTCTGTCAGCAAGACAGAGAATCACCCACCTGGAAAAACAGGTAGATAAAGAACAAATTCAAGGCTGGGTTGTTGGCACATGCCTATAGTCCCAGTGCTTGGGAGGCCGAGCAGAGGGACAGCAGGTGGAGTGGATGAGGAGGCCTCTGGTCTGTTATAGCTGTGTGAGCTCCTTCATAGCTGTGACCGAATAACTCCAAGAAGGGCTTGGTAGAGCTAACAGCCTCAGGGGTGTCAGCCCATCCCTGCTGGGATCTTTGTGCTTGAATAGGGCAGCATGGTGGCGGGAGCATAGGGCTTGAGCTCAGTACCTCGTGGGGGGCAGGAAGCACAGGAGACAGACACCGAGGGCCATGTGTAACCTCAAAGGCACCCTCTTAACCCCCTACTTTCTCCAACTAGGCCCCACCTCCTGAAGTCTCTATACTTCCCAAAACAGCATCACCAGCCAGTGACCAAGCACTTAGGAAATGACCCTTTGGTCATATTCAGCCCAGAATAGTCTTCCATAGTGGGTCAGAACTGGGCATCAGCAGGTAGAACTAAGAAATCCGAACAATGAGGCGATGCTTGAAGGCTTTGAGTAAAATATACATCATTTTCTTTTCAACCATCATTCTTACCCCAACATTTTCTTTGTGTGTGATGGGGTAGTGTGTATGTGTGTGTGTGTGTACATGGAGGCCATAGGTTAATGACGGTGGCTTCCACAATTGCTCTCCACCTTAGTTTTTGAGACAGAGTCTCTCAGTCTAGAGCTCACCACTTAGGCTAGACCGGCTGGCCAGCTCCAGAGAGCCTCCTGTCTCCACCTCCCCACTGCTGGGATTAGAGGTGCGTGCACTGCACGGCTTTTCTCACAGGTGCTGGGGATCTAGACTCAGGTTCTCTCACTTCACCAACAAGCCACCGAGAAATGTTATTGCACAATGAAGATGTTTGGGCTTCCGGCAAAACTAACAGTGATGACTGAAAACACTGGTCCCCTTTGGTACAAAAGAACAACATTTGCAAAGACTTGGGCTCATTGGCAGCAGCCTTGGGGGGAAGAGAATTCTTTCAATCAGCCAATCTCATAATGCAAAAGGTAGGCCTGAAAATTAGCCACTTTCTTTGCAGTAATATGTACGTGATACTATAGCCTTTTTGAATGGAATGGCAAGGGAGCTTTAGCACTTGGGAGCTAGAACAGCTTTCTAACCCTAGGTCCTTTGGCTCTAAAGAAAGAAAAGTAACAGTCAAGAAAAATCAAGACTGCCAGGTCAGTGGGTAGGTGCCACTCATCTGAGAGAAAAAAGCGCCTGGCCAATTGCTCGGCCACATATCAGAAAACCAAGTCACTTCTTTAAGGACACAGCCAAGGCCTTCGGCCAATCCCTGCTGCCATAGTGGAAGGAACATTCTGGGTGTGGCAATGTGAACCAGTCTCCTTTGAGACAAACCCATTTAGTATAAATCTCTACATAGTTTCTGAAGGGGAGTCTTCAAACTGGGACCTTCTGAATGCAACAGACTCACTGGGTAAGAGTGGGTGGAGTTAAGTGTGCGTGTATCGGTGTGTGTATGTGTTTGGTAGGATGTGTGAAAGATGTAGCTTACTCTGAGGTTCTCGTTCTCTCTCTCTCTCTCTCTCTCTAGCTTTTTGAGACAGGGTTTCCCTGTGTAGCCTTGGCTGTCCTGGACTCACTTTGTAGACCAGGCTGGCCTTGAACTCAGAGCTCAGAGATCCACCTGCCCTGCCTCCTGAGTGCTGGGATTAAAGCCGTGTGCCACCACTGCCGGGCAGTCTCTGAGGTCCTCTTGACCTGCACCTGTGAGCCCAGAGGAGTGGCAGTGGCCTCAGTAAGGACTCAGCTCAGGAGATGGCTGACACACTCCACTCCGCTCCAGATTCCATTTCTCTCTTGACTGAACTTTCCTCTCCCTCCTGGGTGGGGAGGGGCTGACCTTGGGCTTGTTCCTTTGGCAGCCGTCCAGGGCAGGTAACATTGAACATCACCTGGATCATTGCTGCTTCCTCTCCAGTGACCGAGCAGTTCACGTGGCTTTTCCAGGACTGCCACCAGCTCCTCTCTCTTCTGATGACCTCTGTCCAGTGGAAGAGTAGAAATGGCCCTGCCCAGAGTTGTGTCTGTGTCCTTTCTTGTAGAAATCAGACAGTGCCAGGGCGGCACAGGTGTCACCTCCCAGTCAGGGTCGAGTCAATGTCAGATCTTGTCGAGTAACCAGACTTCCCAGCCATGGTGCTGGCTCCTTCCCCAGCACACCAGTCTGCCTGGGCAGCTTAGACATTCTCTCTGCTTCCTACCCGGATAGAAAGGAGGTCAAAGGTTTTATTTTCTCCTCAGTTTCTCGGGCTGGTATCTGAGACAGGTATAAATTTCAGTTTTGCTCTGAGAGAACTTAAAACAGGTTAAGATGGCCTGGGTGATAAGGAGATGCTCTAAATGGTTGGGAAAAAAAATGTTCTCAAACGTGACTTAAGGAAGAGAGGGACTACTCAGGTCTTCCTGAAGACAAGTCCTGGCAGCCGCTTCACATCTGGAGGGTAAATGCTTGGCACCCTCAGCCCAGGTCACCATGAACCTGTGGCAATATCTTTCATTGGTGAGTTCATTGCTAAAAATATCTGGTATGAGTTTAGCCGAGCCTTTCCCCTAATGAACCAGCCAGCAGAGATGTTGCATCTTTAAACACAATCTGGTACCTTCTCCAAAAGTGGCCACAATTCTGAAAAGTGGCTCCTGGAGCCTGGGACCATGTGCCAAGTTTTCTGGGAGATTCTGGAACATCAGGGCCAGGATTTTTTTTGTGTGTGTGTGTGTTTTCTTTTTGTTTGCTTGCTTGCTTTTTATTTTTTTATTTTTTGAACAAGCAGTATAAGACTGGCATTTTCACTCCACCCAGCCACTCCTCTTTTCTCTCTCTCTCTCAAGTAAAAATAGCTCAGAGAAGGGAGTGTCTTGATTGAGGTCACACAGGGAGTTGGTGTCAGGTAGGTCGGAAGCCTTCTGCCTGCCCTGCCCCAGGGGCTCACCTCAGAAGAGGCACTGAACTCCACATAGGATTGCTATGCACCCATTTCTTTCGCCATCCTTGGGATCTCAGACCAGTCTCCTAGAAAGCCCACCTGCCAGGGGTGCTCCAGCCCCCAACTTCCCACAGACAGAGATTGGGCGGCGCTGCCTTGATGATGTTAGGGCTGTGTAGACAGTTCTGCAGTTGAACTGGTGACCACTAAACTCTGCAGGGAGCTTCTGCTCCAGTACCCTTGCTGATGCCAGAGGGGTAGGGAGGCCCTGAAAGGGCTATGAGTCACCCACTTTGTGGGCAATTTCAGAACAGAGACAGGTACCCAGAGTAACTCAGAGCAGGCTGGCTGCGCACTATCGTATAGATGCTGTGTGATTGGGCCTGAGTCCTCTGCCAGAGCAACAAGTACCAAGACATCTCCTCAGCCCCAGAGCGTTTTAACGTTAGCTTTCCTGTCTGGGACCTCTGTAGGTTGTTCCAGGGCGGGACAACCCAGGGTTGACCAAGCCAGGATGCTGTAGCTGGATCCTTTCTCCCCTATCCAGCACTGTGTCATCACAAACAGACAAGGTGGGATGGAGTCCGCCACCATCAGTCCCTAAGCGCTTGGTAGCTGCTGGGCTCTTGGCCTGCAAAGATCTTTTACATTCTGGGGGCATTCTCAGGCGGCTTGTTATCTGCTACTCCTGGGCTTTGCTGAGAAGTAGAACAACGAGACTGGGACACGATTTTGTGTCCTCTGGGGCTCCCCCACCCCCAGAGCAATGTTGGCATCATCACCTAGAGTTGCTGTAGATCTGAAGTCTCATGTTTACTAATTCTCTGTGTGGCTTCCATGCCACAGTGACGCAACGAGCAAAGGTGTGAGAATTCGTTCTGGGAGTGTAAGGCACCTGTGCCCTTGGCCGGTGAGAACCCTTCAGTGTTCGGAAGCTGCACAACAGCTGTGACAGAATGGAGAGCCATTCAGTTCCCAGGCTTGACTCTCTTTCACTCACTTGCCTGTTCTTTCTCCTTCATTCCTGCTTTTTCTCGGTTACCTTATGAGTAGTCAAAGTTCAGCCTCTGCCAGGGATCTCTTCAGGACTTTCTCTCCCTCCAGCTGCCAGGGGGCTTCCTCTTCTCTGGAGTAACCAGGCCCAGCTGTGGATGAGTCGCGGAGAACTCTGGCTCATTGATCATGCTGTCCTGAGTGAAGCTGGTCTTGACCATGGTGAACTGCCAATGGAGTGGAGTGGTCGGCATCAAACCCGGCATCCTAGCCATTGTGATCTGTGCACTGGGAAGCCCAGGAGAGGAAATAAGCGGGGTTGTCTCCTGGAAGACAGATTTCCAAATTAGAAAATACAAGCAGATGAGGAGAGCTTGCCCAGTCCCACTGGGAAGAGATCAGCAAAGCCACAGAGGCTAGGAAGCTCAGGAGGTGTGTTAGAGAGATAGGAAGGTGCTTATTTAAAGTGCAATGGATGTGTCTTTTATTACCACACATGACCTCGTGTCGTCCAGGCTGGCCTTACACTGGCTATGCAGTGGAAGGTGACCTTGAACTCCTGCTCTTCCTGTCTCTACCTTTCAAGTCCCGGGGTTATAGGGGTTATGTGCCTCCTCCCTTCCTTTCTTCCTTTTTTTTCCTTCCTCCATCCCTCTGTTCCTCCCTTCCTCTCCTTCCTTCCTTCTTTTCTTTCTTTCTTTCTTTCTTTCTTTCTTTCTTTCTTTCTTTCTTTCTTTCTCTCTTTCCAGGGTGTCCCTATATAGCTCAGGTTTGCTTGGTACCCTTGTCTATCTGGCCTTCTTCTCCAGATCCTCCTGCCTCAACCTCCCCGGTGCTGAGGTTAGACACCTTCACTAACACACCTGGCTATCTGTGCTGCAGTTGAGGGCTAAGAGAGAATCTGAACAGATAAAGCTAAAGTAGCCAACAAGCCAAAGAGAGAAGGCTCTCTGATGAGAACTTAGTGTGGGGGCGTTAGGAGGCAGTCCCATCCTTAGTGAAGCTAACATGGCCAGCTACAGGAATCAGAACCTCATGGTTTCTGTGGCAAGGAGAGTGGTTAGAGCATGAGAGGCTCCAAGCAGGAAGATTCTCAGGATGCATGGTGGTGAAGAATGAGACAGGAGCACAACTGACCTCAGGTAGTGCTTAGGTGTGCTAACAACTGTGCCCTAGTGCTCACATACTTAATTCAGTATGAGCAGCATTAGCTTTGCTGTAGAATGTAATTTCTGGGGCTAGGCAGATGGCTTCCTGGATTGTACTTTACCTAGATTGGTAAATTACTTCCCATACAAGCATGAAGACCTGAGTTCAGAGCCCCAGCACCATGTAAGGCCTGGGCACAGCAGTGTGTCTGTAACCCCAGCATTGATGTGGGGGAGAACACAGAGACAGGCGGATCCTCATACTTCATTGACCAATTTCAGTGCTCCAGGTTCAGCCAAAGGTCTCATCTGAAATAAATAAGTAAATAAAGTGGAGTGTGACCAAAAAAGGCACCCGACATCAACCTCTGACCTCTGCATACACGTACACACACAGGCTCATGTACTCACACACATGCACACACCCACATAAACCCATGTACAAAGCAAGAGAGACACAGAGAAAATGTTATGGCTTCTGTGTGACAGGTTCCACGAAAAGGCTCATGTGTGTCAGGCTTGTACCTCTGCTGGTGGCACCTTTAAGGAGTCAGTGGATCACAAGGGTGCCACCGTCATCAACAGACTAATCCTTTGGCACCCTTGAGGCTGAAGCTTTTAGGAGGTGGCGTCTGGGTGGAGGGAGAAGGTCACTGGGGTGGGGACAGTTAGCAAGCCTTTGATGGGGAGATTTAACCCCAGACCACAGCCCCTCTTTCCTGGAGACAGTCAAGTGAGCAGCCTTGCCCTGCCACGTCCTTCCTCCCAGGATGCTCTGCCTTGCCGTACACCCACAGTGATGAGCCAAATGACCATGAACCCCTGAAGCTTCAAGGCCTCTGAAGCCATGAGCCAAAACAAATCTTTCCCTCTTTAAGGTCTTTTTTAGGGGGTGTTGTTTTACAATGGCGGAAAGTTGATTAAGATGCCTTGTTTCATAGATGAGGAGGTCAGAGAGGTGAAGGAGTGCACTGTTGTTAGAGATGAACCCATGAAGGAAGTCTAAGCCTTCTCAACCTTCGTAATGCTGCGACCCTGTGAACCTTCCTAATGTTCTTCACATTGTGGTGAGCCCCAACCACAAAAGTATCTGTCACCACCTCATAACTGTAATTTAGCTACTGTTATGGATATACCTGATAGTTGACACCCCACCAAACGGGTTGCAACCCACAGGTTGAGAACCACTGATCTAGGTATGCCCTTTAGCCATTAAGGGTTAGAGGGAGCATTAAGAAATGGGAGAGCTGATCGTGGAAGACTTTGAGAGGATGTGTTCGGGCATGGACAGGAAGACAGACAGTATTGACACGGAGTGACAGAGGATATGGTAGTGGCTATCTGAAGTGAGATGAAGGTTTTAGAAAAAGGATGATGAGGGCTGGAGAGGTGGCTCAGGGGCTAAGAGCACCGGCTGCTCTTTCAGAGGTCCTGAGCTCATATTCCTAGCAACCACATGGTGGCTCACAACCATCTGTAATGGGATCTGATGCCCTCTTTTATCCTGCAGGCATACATGCAAGTTGAACACTCATATACATAAACAAAAGAAAGAAAGAAAGAATGAATGAATGAATGAATGAATGAATGAATGAAAAAAGATGATGAGTTAAGCTTAGGACACATTGCATTTGACAAGGGTTAAATGAGAGGCTCAATATCTGGAACTTAGGAGAGGGCACTGGGGTGCAGATAGGGCATTGAGTTCAGAACCCTAGCGAAGCCAACTTGAGGCTGAGACAGAGCAAGAAATATCTGTAAATAGTGAGACATGCGGGCCAGAGAGGATGCCACAAACACAGAAGTTGTTGTAAGTGGAGGAAAATGTGCTAGCCAAGTTGAGTGCCAGTGGACAGGCATGCCAACACTGCACAATACTGATAGAGCCAACCACAGTGGCACACATTTGTAATACCATTTCCCAGGAGGCTTATTCAAGAGGATGTACAGTTCAAAGCCAGCCGGGCTACCTACATATTCAAGGTACAAATTCAAGGCCAGCTTGAGCTACATGCCAAGACCCTTACTCACCAACCAACCAATAAACAAAACACTACTTCTGATGGCCCAGAAAAATGGAATCTGAATGTGCCTGTGAGATTCAGCAGAGAGGTCCCTGGTGACCTCAGTGTGAGCGGGTATAGTAAGCAGATTTTGGGAAGGGTGATCAAGTGGAGCCAGAGTAGGGAACACCTGCCAGATGTCTGGCTGGGAAGGTGAGACCTCGCTGGGGTCAGAAGTATCTAAGTACATTCCAGTTGCTCTATCAAAAGTCTTCAGCCTGCGTGAGCGATAGACAACAGATCTGGGAAGGTCAAGGTCAAGGTGCCAGTGGATTCCTCATCTTCCGAGGACTCACTGTCTGCTTCATAAATGACCTCAGCTGAGCCTTTGCATGGCGAGGGCCAGACTAGCTCTTCCTGGCTTCTTTTATAAGGTCTCTGATCTCACCGGTGAAGGCTCTGCTCTTAGGACCTGACTGCCCTTCCGACTGACACACTGGACGCTGTCAGTGTGTCTGACTTTGTGGGAAATACTTTGGGGTTGAAGGCTGGTGTGTGGTATGTGAAGGCTGGTGTGATGGCTATTCTTGGTTGTCCACTTGACTGTGTCTGGAATTAACTAAAGCCCCAGTGTCTGGGCACACCTGTGAGGGATCCTTTTCTTAAATAAATCCTTTGAAGTGGGCTCTAATTTGAACCTCTGAGGTGGGAAGATTGACCTTTAATCTGGGCCACACCTTCCCTGGCAGTAGAGCCCATTTCTTCATTATTCTGGTATACATCGAAGGCCCACTGAGACATTCAGCCTTGTGGACTGAACAACTGCTGGATTCTTGGACCTTCTGTTGGTAGACGGCCATTGTCGGACCAGCTGGACCACAGCCTGTGAGCCATTCTGATAAATCCCCTCTATGCTGTTTGTTGTTGGGGAACCATGAGTAGAGGGTGAAGGAGGGTGCTGTGGACGGGTGTCAGTCTCTTTTCTCATTGCTGTGACAAGATGGCTGAATATGTTAAGGAAGGAAGGGCTTCTTTGGGCTCTTGGTTTGTGGGTGCAGTCCTTCATTGATGGGGGTGGGGGTGGGAAGCATAGTAGCAGATGCAAGAGGAAGCAGAGAGCAATGGATGCTGGTGCTCCGCTCACCTTCTCTTTTTCCATCAGCCGAGACGGCAGCCGTGGAACGGCATCTCCCACACTGAGGATGGGTCTTCCCACATGAGTAACTCAGTCTAGAACCTCCCTTGTGATGTGTCCAGAGCCTTGTCTCCTAGGTGGCCCCTTTGATAGATTTGTCAAATCAACAGTATTAACTATTGCAGGGAAGAAGTGATGATGGGCAGAGCATAAGAGCTCTGAACCTAGGATGGGTTCTAGGTCCCAGGTGCAGGAAAGGAAAAACCAGAGACAGCTAAAGGGTACCTCGAAGGCTGGGGTGAGGATTGGGGACAAGGCTCATTTAAGCCCAGAGTGGGATCAGAGGTTGAAGGCACATTTGATCACCATTCTGTGGGCCTGAGGGCAGCAGAGTGGACCAGGCTCAGATCTTGCTGGGTTGATTTAGACCCAAGCCTTGCACATCTGATTGATAATCTCTTTCCTTCACTGCAAAACAAAGGGCTATTCATCAAGTGAGGGCTTCTTAAGTGCTATGTCTGTGCTGATACAGTGAAGGTTAAAGAGGTGAAAGGTGCAGGCAGGCACCGCAAACACCTCTCAACCACATTGCACAATCCCTGTTCCTCTGCTCCAGGACCGTAGGAGGTCCCCATACTCTCCCTAACTGTGAAGGAGAGAGGTCCTCAGATGTCTCCAGGAGGAGTCCACACATTTCAGGAGCATGTGCACACACACTCAAAGCAGAAAATAACCCGGGGGAGGGGGCAATGCAGAGAGATGACTCAGAGTTTAAAGGCACCTGCTGCCGAGGGGACCTGATGGAGGAAGAGAACCAAGTCCCATGGGTTTTTTCTTGTTTTCCATATGCATGCACACACATGTATGCACACACGCACATATTCTTTATCTCTCTCTCTCTCAAATGAAGAAAAGAAAGGAAGGAATGGAGAGAGAGAGAGCACGCGCCCTCTGTCCAGAGGCCAACTGGCCAGCTGCCTGTGCCTTGCCCAGACACCTCTCTGCTCTGGGAGAGCTGAAAATGGTGAAGCACCAGCGAGACAGTCTCTCTCTGTCTCGCTCCCCCTGCTCCTCACATCACCTCCACCCCCTTAGAAGTGTGAAGCTCTGACAGACATGACAGGCTGGAAAAGGAAAGTGTCAAGGAAGAAGGGGAGTTAAAAATACATCTCAGGAGAGCCTGGGTTCCTTCCGAGCCACGGGCAGGATGTCCACAGTGCTCTGGGGAGCAGATCAAGCTCAGACCTCACGTCAGGGCCTCTAGCATGGCTATCTTTGTCGTCCTCACTTCCACCAGGAGGTAGTGTGACCAGAGCAGAAGTCCATTTGTCTCCGGGGCTAACCTCACCTAGGTTGAGATCTGAGCAGCACCAAGCAGCTGTGCATCCTGGGAAAGTGGCTGCACCTCTCCTCTCCACTTCGGTTTATCTTTTGTAAACAAGGGTGATCAGACAATCAGCGCTGGCTTAAGAGAAAATGTAGTGAGCAGCCGTCCGTGCAGCCCTCACCCCTCTACCACAGAGCGGAAACACACACATGCACAAGCACCCGCACGCAAACACACGTGTTCATGCAGCCCTCCCTCTGAGGCTTTGTTCCGGTTCTTTAGGATTATGATGCCTGTGGTAAGTGACTCCAGGGGACCCCATCCTCATCCTCAGTCTTAGATGAGGAAGAGACGTCAGAACTCTGTCTTCACTGGGGAGACCCAGACTGAGGGCAGAGGAACTGACTCAGGAGACTGTGATGGGATCAGCGTGTTGGGTACTCTTTGGCTTAGGACCTGAACAGTACATGAGCCTCACAGCACCCATGTTCTTCCAGAAGATCAGGATGTATTAGTCATCTGAGAGCTTGGGTGGCTCCTGAAGGATTCAGGAAGAGTGTTTGATCAGAGAAACTGCTCAGGCTTAGACGTGGAGATTGGGGTGCATGGAGCTTCAGTGAGGCTGGGAGGGAGATTATGCTTTGGATGTGATGAGCAATGGGTATTGAGTTATAAAACAAGCATTGCTCTATGGAGAAGGCTGGGTACAGGAAGTTAGGGGGTCAGAAGGATCTGTGACAGGATGTAGAGGATGGACTGGGATCAGGACAATGGAATTACAGAAAAGAGAAAAAGAAAAACAAGGTTCCAGGAAGAAATCTGAGTGGACCCTGGGTAAGAGGTGGGGCAGGAGCAGACAGGAGGGTGAAGGACATCATCAGATAGTTTGAGGGGAGACAGGCCTGGTTCTGAATAAACATGAAATTTCACCAGTTTTTGGGTAAGCCTCATATACCTGAGGTCTCCTCAGAGTTCAGGAGGGGTCTGAGTGGGGCAGGAACCTTGGAGTCACTAGCTGGGGTTCAAATGCTTCCTACTATATGTGAAAACCTGAGATTTGACAAGGCAAGTGACCAGCCAAGATCCCCCAGACAAGTGGATCAAGCCTGGATCCCTGTCCATTAACTCAGTGCTCCAATACCCAACCACAAAGTGCAGACGAGTGGCTGGTGAGCAAGTTGGTGACTGGCCTCTGGTCACACTGGCTTTGGTCATGATCCTGACGTGTCTCTTACTGTGGGGCACACGGACTGTGCCCCAGAGGAACTGGCATGGGACAGCTGGCATGGTGAGGTGGAGCATATTCAAGCCCTGGAAATCTCAAACCTGAGATTTAAAATCTCATCCTTAGACCGGCAGGAGTGAGGCAAGCTCCCTCCCTGTTTCTGTGAAGCTTGGAGACCCCAACCAGGTGAACAGTCAGTCAGTCACGCAAGCCGGCACCCGAACGCAGACAGAGCATGGCCCAGTGTCTCAGTTCTGGCCAATGGAACACATTTCCCTTAAACCCCCCCTCGCACTGACCAAAGTTTCTATTTGTCTACTCGGATAAAGCACGCACCATCTATTTCACTGAAGATTGTCTGAGACTGGCTGTCTATTCTGAGCTGTAACTTTGGGGAAAGAAGGGCCCCCCTCTCCTGACTCGATTGTTGGTTAGGCTTTGTCTCAACCAGCGGAGCCAGTCACTGAGACCACTGAGGTAACTGCCTCTGAAGCTAGCTGAGGCAGTGAGCTGCCACCGTTGGTCGGTTCTAACTGCCACCTCTCATTTTAGTGTAAGTCCCGTTTTCTGGGAGAATCTATGCCCTGTTCCTGCCTTTGGGAGGGCACTCCATTTGAAAGACCTGAGACCTGGTCTTCTCCCTTGTTAGGGTCACCCAGTACGCTCCTCTAAACAGTGCGGAGAGGACAGCATTACCCGGAACTCATTAGACATGTGAATGGAGGGCGTGTGCTGGGGTGATGAGAGTCGGGAAGTCTCCAGATGCAAGCTGACAAAACTCCGGACAAACAGCACTGGTGGATAACAAGGACCCTGGTCCAGGTCCTGTTCCTCCCTCTCTCCGGAGAGTTGGCAGCAGCAAACAAGTATCCTGTCTCACCCAGCCTTAGCCCCAGGGCCAGGCCAGGCCGTTCAGAAGCGCCATGTGACCCAGGCCCCCTGAGTGAGCCTTCCAAAAGCCACTGCAGCTGGGGGTCACTGGTATTCCCGCCTTCCACCCTCGGACTCACAACCCACCAGGGAGGAAGTGAGTCACCTTCCTGGATGAAGCTGGTGGTGTGCTCCTGCAGCTGTCGTGACCGCTGAGAGCTTGGGAAGGGACGTGCAGCATGGTGGCCATGGGTTTTCAGAGATCACAACCCCCTTTTAGAGATGAAAGCGATGTGGTGTTGGGTGAACACCTGTTACCCCTTGACAATTCCACTCACGGCACCTGTGCTCAGTGCCACCCAGCTGTCCACCTAAAAATGTGCAAGAAGAGACAAGCATGGTGGCACACACCTGTAATCCCAGCATTTGGGAGACACGGGGATCAAGAGTTTATTCTTACCTACGTAGGGAGTCCAAGGTCAGCCTGGGCTACAAAGGATACTGACAGCACAAATGTGGGGAGGGGGAGAGGCATGGAAAGATGTGTGTGGTAAATCACACCTGTAATCCCATCACTCCGGAGGCTGAGACAGGAGATGGAATGTGAGGCTGTCTCAAAAAGATGAAAACTAAAAGTTAAAAAAAAATGCAGTGGTAAGCCTGGTGCATCCTTCAACTATAAAAATGAGGAAAAACAAGTGGAGAAAAGCCAGGACTCACACAGACAGAGCATCCTTGTTTGGCGCTGGCCCTTCCAAAGGTCCCTTCCGCCCTTCCTGGAACCTAGGAGAAAGGCCATGGTGCAGACCTCCTCTTTGCCTCCAGGGGGCAATGTTGCAAAAATGTTTGGGGGAGCCAGGCTTTTCCTCCAAACTGTTTCTTCCCGGCCTACACTGATTCCCGCTCTCTACTCCACTCTGTCTGCACCCTCACTCCAACCCTGTGTCCCCTCCAACTTTGCCGCACCCATCAGTAGCATCTCCCCAACGACACAAATTATTAATTACTGTAACCCCATACCTGACCCTAGCTTGTACAATCCTTCCAAAGTCAGAGAAGAGTGGGAGCTCTGCCAGCCGTCTCCCCACTTTATAATAAGGAGGCTAACCATGCAGATGCAGGACCTGACCAGTGCCAGCACAGAGGCGGCCAGTCCCAGGCTGGCCAGTGCCCAGCACCCACGGAGCTCCAGCTCTTAACACCGACCCCCCAACCAGGCTGCTGAGCTCCCAGTTTGCCCTGGAGCTCCCTTCCATCTGTGGGGGTGGGGGTGGGGGGTTCTGGTGATTTATTGCCTTGAGGCTGTCAGTCAGGTCGGGCTGACCCGATGCGCACCTTCTGTGATGGACTCCCTCCACTTCCTCTGCTTCCAGATCACAAGTCATCACCAGCGTCACGGCTGCTATATTAATAATGGGTCTGTGTCTGCTCAGCTCTCAGGACTTAGCAGGCACCAATCCATCAGCTCATCCCAGCCTTGACAGCTCTAGAGAGGCATTTCACAGACAAGGGCATGGAGGATCAGGGAGGGCAATCAACTGGCTCCGGGTCATCCAGAAAGGACTCTCTTTAGGAGAGAATTTTGTCTCCTGGGAGAGATGCTGTCTATTCCGGAGGAGATGGGGCAAGATGATGGGGCTCTGTGTGGTCCTGCCAGGAGGTTCCTTAGCCTTTTTACTGCAGAGGAGGACACTGAGCCTCAGAGAATTCTTGCTGGGTCAGACTTGAAGCATCCAGTGCCTAAAAAGTCTGAGGTGACTCAATACCTGCTCTCTGGAAAACAGGCCTGTCACTTCCAGAGGAGGATGCAGTTTCCAGCTTAGCATGGAGGCAGTGGGACCCAGGGGAAGACAGTTCAGACAATAGAACCTGGGGTGAGTGGCACCCCCATAGTCTTGGGAGTGTGTGTGTGGGGGTGATCCAGGAGAGTTAAGCAGCCTCAGAAAGCACAACTGGCTGAGCCAAGGGGTTCACGGAACCGCCCCTCGTAGAGCCCCCTTCATTCAGCTGGTCTGCAGATCATGACGTGTCTGGAAATGAGCTGCATATCATCGGGATAGAGAGGGCCCTGACTCTTAGTGGGATGGAGGCCCAGGGAGCAGTAGACAGCCACTCCCACGCTTGCCCCTCTCTGTAGCCTCAGTCTCCCAGTCTGAAGAAGGGACGTTGAACTGAATGAGCTCTACATTTCTTCCCACGCTCACCTCAGGACAGTACATCTGCTTTGACATTCTTAACTCATGGCCCATCTCCTGCTGTCGAGGACCTAGAGTGTGTGGGTGTGGCTGTGTGCATGCATGCAGGGGGGTAGGGGCCACCTCTGAGCAAGTCACCTCTCTGAGTGGCAGTGTCCTCTCATGCCACTGCCTTCCCTGGACAGAGCATTGTTTATAGAACTCCGCTCCCTGACTGACAAGCCAGAGGGAAGTGAGGACGAACGTGCTGAGGGTGCAGTTTGGAGCAGTTTGGGGGACAGCGGCTGACTATCCCTCCACTTCTTTATCTTCTGAGCAAGGTCACAGTGACCATCAGGACCTTCCTGCAGGGTGGTGGTTTGATGCCCTGATCACTTAACAGATGGTAAGACTGAGCGGTAAGGAGCGAGTATTTGGCCAGTGTCCTGCAGCAGGGTTGTGACAGAGCTGGGACCAGAATGGAGCCCAGCAATCTAGTTCCCAGCATCCTTCCCTGTACCCAAAGCAGATGGCCCCACAGATGAAGTCCCCTTCGTGTCGGGTTCACAGAAAGGCCCGTCTCTACGCGGGCTACTCAGAGAGAAGGCTCCAGTTCTGCAAACAGCTCAGGGATTTACAACAGCGTCAGGCTTGGCAGGAACCACGAGACTGTGAGAATCCTGTCAAGGGTACTGGGAGCTGCAGAGTTTTGCAAACCACGCCAACAGCAGGAGACGCTAAAAAAGGCATCAAGTTTCACAAACAATGGGAATCTGCAGATGGTGCTGGGATACACACACACACACACACACACACACACACACACACACACACACGCACTCACTCACGCACCACACTGTGCAAAGAATGCAGGTTGCCGGAAACACCAGGGCTCCCAAGTGGACTAAGCCATGGAGCAAGGCAGTGTCCCAAAGCTTAGGGCTCCTGTTGATCGGACCCTACCGAACTATTAGTTCAGGAGCTGGTCTGAGGATCTGTTCCAGTTTCATAAGATCATGTCTGTCCCTGACCTTTGCTCCACACATCCGAGTACAGAAATATTCTGGTTCCATACAAAGAGCCTTGCCCTTGAGGCTAAGCCAGAGATAAGGGAGTTTCTACAAGTCTAAAGCAACCTTCCTTCTTGCAGCTGTGCATCTGTGATTTGAAATCTGGAAAGTTGCCTCCTCTTCCAGTCTCCAGGAGGACTCAGTGCTGGCTTTGAAGGGCTGAGCGCAAGATCTGATGGAGCTTTCCAACCAGGACTACGGTCCTTTCTATCAGTCCACCACAATTGCTCGCCTTCCTCCACCGCCCCATGATCATCTTGCTGGTCCATCAATGACACCTTCATTCAAGAAGTGTTGGGCATTCGGCTGAGTCTCCTCTTATTGCCAGGCAATCTTTATTTCAGATGTCCCTGCTTTCTATAGCCAAGTGGGCTAAAGGAGGGTCTCTGTCATTCCAGAGGAAGCTAGACTCGAAACCCACACCTTGATTCCATGCGAACGTCCTCTTCTAGAGAGGGAGTTGGGCTCATGTCTGTATCTGAAGTTGAGGCAAATGAAGACTCTTTCCCTGAGAAGATGGCCTGGGTTAAAGGAAAAAGCCTGGCTCTAGCGTGGGTGGGCTGGGACATGCTGCTCAACCGGTGAGGTGCGCTGTGGCAAATAACTGAGACTCATTGGCTCATCTGCGAGATGGAGGGCTCCCAGCCTGCTGCATGAACAGGCCCTGGAGAGCCTCACAGTCAGGCTCTGCCAAGAGAACCTGCTGTTTTCTCCCCAGCCTGGTGAAGGCCCTGCCTGCTGCCACTCCCTCCAGCCCAGCCTCTGGCCTCTAGCCTTGACTTTATTTATTTCCTCTCTACTCACATCAGCTCTGCAAAGGAGAAATGCTGCCTTGTGCAGATGAGGTTACAAACACTCAGAGAGGCTCAAGGACTTGCCTGTGACTCCTGTCCCTTGGCTAAGGCTAGCAGTGGGATGGGATCATTCTCCCAGCTGTCCAGACATCTATAAGAATTTCACATTTACCCTTTTGTCTTGCTTTCCTTCCCCCTCCCCTTCTTTCCCCCTCCCTTCCTTTCCCCATCTCTTCATCTTGGGGGCTGTGCCTGATGGAGTTTCTAACCTGAGCCCCCAGGTGAGCTGGCCATGATGCTTTGGGGGGACAGTTGTCTGAATCCTTAGGGCAGATGGAAATGAGGGATGGGGATAGGGCACAGGAGTGCAGTGGAGGAGGTCCAAGGCTCACTGGGAAGCTAGGGCTCGCTTCAGAGCTCATAGAAAGCCAGGGAGACAGCAGTCCCATCAGAAAGGGGGGCTCGTATGGGGGACTGCAGCAAAAACTGAACATTCTGGAATATTTGTCTCTGCTATGTGCCTGAACTCAATAGTCATCAACAGCTTCTTACTTTAGCCTGTGCTCCTAACACAAGAAAACTATCCAAAGGACAGGAATTAGGAAATTACCCGAGTAAGCCTCAGGGGGGAACCAGCCTCCCAGAAGCATGGGGGCTGGACCTAAACAAACCCGCCCCCTTTACAACTCTGGTCCTGGGCTGTCCCAGCCACAGAGCAGAGGAATCCATGGAGCCAAAGAAGCAGACACAGCAAGGGTAGGGGCCTAAAGCCAGACAGAGAAGCAAGTACCCAGAGCAAGGAGCTCTCGGGGAAGGGTCAGTTTGAGCAGGGTCCTTACACCTCTGCCTTGAGGGCAGCTGCTGTCTAGTGTGGCCAAAGACACATGGCCTAGTGAGGGACAGTCCTGCATCAATGCTCCCTTCTGCTGCTCTCTCAGAAGCTGTCTCCCGGAGCCCCCTGACAGACTTGCTTCCTCTCTGCTAAGCTCCAGGTTGAACTAGGGGCCACAACTCTCTGCATCCCCCGAGCCATGGGGCCCAGAATAGGTAAGTCCGAGTGAAGGGAGGGAGGGAATTGGGAGGGAGCCTCGGGGCTTCGTCAACCAATGGTGAGACCTTATAGAACGGTGTGCTGTGGAGACAGAGGCTGATTTTGCACAGAGCAACCCGACGGTCTATGGAACACAGGGAGGGTATATGAGTGAATGAGAGGGGCAGGATGGGAAGCCATTTACTCAGCTGGACGCAGGGAGCCCAGCCAAACCACCCCTGGTGAGGTAGAGACCCAAGGTCTTAGAAAGGCAGGCCTGCCCATTCACCATCAAGCCGACCCCCACCCCCACTGCCAGTGTGGGGGAGACAATACAGAGATGAATGGAAAAAGCAGACATCCACAGAGAAGAAGCAGAGAGACAGGGCGCGGGAGCGAGCATGTGCAAAGTGGCATCACAGGGACCAACAGGTGCCATCAGGACAGGGGGGCAAACTGAGAAGGTGGCCCGGAAGAAGGTCATAGTGGAGACCTGGAGGGCCATAGAAGGAGAGCATGAATGTGAGCCAGAAAGGCAGAAAACCACCGACCCACAGGGGCTAACACCCAAGGGACTGACCGACCAATTTCAGACACGATCCTCAGGATTCACACAGACAGGGGATCCGCAGAGAGACCCACAGACACTAATTTGGGGTAGATGGCGGTGGGGTACGAGGAGACTAGAGGGAAATGTCTAGAAGCTTCCTGAAACCAAGTTTGGGATGGCATAAGAAGAGCACCAAGTGGCCAGAGCAGAGTGACAGACCCAGAAGGTCGTTCCACAGGGTGGCTGGGCTCCATGCCCTGTAGTAGCCCTCGGCCTCCCTGCTGCTGCCTACCTGCCTCAGTGTTGGCTTCACACCCACCCACCCAGGCAAGACCAGGCTTGCTCCCGCTCAGCCACAACGAAGGCTCCGGGCCAGACAGACTCAGCCGTGTGACAGACAGCACACCAGGAAGAGTGGGGGTGGGCGCTTCCTTTCGGGAGGCTTCATATGAGAGAGGAGGGTGAGGTCAGGTTTGGGGGAGGGGCTTATTTGGGGGTTTGGTGACACAGGATTTTGCTTGTAGCCCAGGCTCATCTCCAACAGACACTCCATTCTCTGGCCTCTGCCTCTGTGTGCAGAGATCACAGGTGGCCACCACAGAACTTAGTGTAGAAGATGGTTTCAATAGGTTTATGGGCCATTAACAAAACAAAATTCCCGATCATCTTCTCAGTATGAACGGGGGGGATCGAAGATCCTGCGGCATAGAAAAAAGTGCACCTGCCTCTTGTCCCGCTAAGCGCTGGGCTCTGGGTTCTCTAACTGATCCCTGACGCCCATATAACAGGAGGCCAACCCAAGTCCTTGCACTCAATCACCAGGAGCCACTTCCAGCTGCACTTCCTCGGCGTCCCTCGGGGCTATGGCCAAGCTCAGTGGGCAGAAGGATGAAGGGACACAGATGACTTTCAGTTGTTCCACTGGAGACAGACACCAAAGGAAACTGAGAGTCAGTGTCTCTCTCACAGAGCTAGCCTGCCAACTTGCATGCGCCCTTAGGTAGCAGGTGGGGTTCTGTCAGTGCAGGGAGATCAATGTCCCCACACTGTCCCCATGGTGAAGTCCAGGGAAGCCACTCTCTGGCCTCTGCACCTTGCTCAGGGAGTCCCTGCCCACTGCCTTTCCTTAGGAAATTTGACATTTCCAACAGTTCCAAAATGAAGCCTCCCTGGCAGTCCCTCCGCCAAACAAGAGGAACCCCTGTCACAACAGTGCACGATGGACACACACCCCAGTTCATCCTTCCTTGCTCCCGCTGTGGCTGCTGCTGTTTGCCTCCTTGTGGCCCTCTGTGTTCGGATGAGATCTTTCCAGGGCAGATATGGGAGTTGAGGGAGAGACCTGTCAGCTTCATGTTCAAATCCCAACTCTGCCCCATGAGAGCTCAATGAAATCTTCCCTCCTTTTTAATAGGTGAGGAAGAGATACCCAGAGAGGGCAAGTGATTTGCCCAAGATCACCCAGCACCTAACCTGCAGAGCAGAGGTCAGAACACTTACCCCCTAATATTAAGCTCTCTCCTCTCTGTCACTTGCCTGGGCCTTTCTCTTTTCTTCTCTCCATAACTGGTGAACTCTGGCCTACCTTGTATACCTTGGCTCCCCACAAAGCAAATTCTTTCCTGAGTGCCACTGACTTGGGAGCAGACGTGGAGGTATGTGTCCCCCATGACTGGTCTAGGAAGTGCCAGACGGTGACTTTAGCATAGGCTCATGTTGTCAGTTAGTGCCCAATCTGCCTGCTCCCTATCCCTCTCAGGGATTCAGTTTCTCCATTTTCACAGCAGGTGGCAGAAATAGCCCCTGGGTCCCAGGCTGTGCTTATAAACTTGGTTATGGAGGCGGCAGCATAGCCAAACCCTCTCTGCAGGGACTGACTGGGTCTTTACATCAGTATGGGACTCAAGCATATGGAGGGCCATGAGAATGGTGTTGCATCCTCATAGGCTTCAGCCAAGGCCTGGCAATGGTTCTGGGAATGTGATGGAAGGAGCCCACCTCGGCCAGGACTGGACAGAGTTGGGCTATCCAGTGAGAAAACAGCTGTGTCCCAGGTCCCAGCTCTGTGGAGTCAGAAATACAAGCGACATGAATGAAAATGCTGAAACTTTGGAAGCCCGGGGTATAGGCATGTCATCCCAGCCTCCTGGGAGGCTGAGTCAGGAGGGCTGGAAGTTCAGCCTGGTGAACTATCTCAGTGGTAGAACTCATGCCTAGCATGCTCAGGGCCTTAAGTTCAATGCCCAGGATCACAGAAAAGATGAGAGAGAGAGAGAGAGAGAGAGAGAGAGAGAGAGAGAGAGAGAAGGGGTAAGAGGGAGAGAGAGAAAGAGAGAGAAAGCTCAAACTGAAATATCTCCTCATGGAAGAGGAGATAGAGCTAATTGTTTTTCTAATTTCAACTGTTGTGTATTTCTTGTATTTTTGTGGTGGATGAGTACATTAAAAATGTAATTGGTAGTGAAAGTGTAAAACCCTAAGTGAGAAGCCACAGCTTCAGAATGGCTAACTGCAAACTACATCGAAACTCACTAAGTGAGATGTACAGCCTGGGATTGAGCAAGGACTTGAGTAACTGTTTTAATCTAACTGTGTGATGTTTTTATTTGTAGTTTCACTACAATAAAGTGATTTTTGTTTAAAAAAATAGTAATGAAAAAAAGCAAAAAAGCCAAAGTTTGAACTAGGAAAAAAAATAAACAGTTGGCCAGCAGATGGGAAGGGAGATCTCCACCCAAAGTGTGTGGAGAGCAGGATTCTAGGGGAGGGGATACCAGCAAAGCCTGAACAGAACATACATTCTAGAAGGGCAATGCCCTGGGCCGGGCGTGATTGTGGACAAAGGCACGAGGAGATATCTTAGAAAATTAAGCCAAAGCTAGCAGAGCTTTGACACAAAGAGCTCATCATATGAGAACCGACCATATAGACGAGCTCAGAGGCCATTGGGGCTATAGAAGGATGTGACAGAGAGTAGGGGTCTGATGTGCCTGATGTTATGACTGTGTCCTGGGACTACCCTACTAGTGTGTCACAGTTTTATGAGGCCAAGTCAGACTTCTGTCCAATTTACAAATGAGGAAAACAAGACCAGAAGGAGCCAATGATCTGTGACCTCAGGCCACACATCCGGTCAGAGGTAGACTCTGAGACACCCAAGCCCCTGGGCTCTCGGCTTCTCTTTGTCCTCTTTCTTCAGAATCACACTGAAGACTCCCAGGTGCCCAGACCCTGCCTGGTGCTCATCGAAATGACCTGTGTGTGGCAGCTGAGCCTTATAAAGACCCCCCCAGACTCTTGTTGTGAGGCAAGAATGATTAAATGGATGACTTGTGAGGTCAGTTCAAGCACTAAGGGTGACCAATGAGCTCTGGTTGTGCATGGGGGGGGAGGGGAGAGGACAGCACAGCCTCTAGCCAACAGCTTCTTGTTTAGTTCTAAGGAAACTGTCCTGCTTCCCCCTGAGACGCCTCCCTCATGACCCTCCCCGCCCCCATTCTAGTATCTATTATTAAGGTCATCGTGGGTTTAGATGGGGTAGCCAAGAGTCAGAACCTGGAACAGAAAGTCCCAGCACAGGGTCCCTGACCCAACTGGGAAACCACCAGAGTGCCTGCCCCTCCATCCTGACAGACCTCCCTGAAAAAGCAACAGCTAGACCTCAAGATTCTCTTCCTGCCGGCAGGCCACCCAAGGGTCCTTCCAGGAGGAATTTCCCAAAAATGACAGCCAAGCCTAATTCCCGTCTGGAGACTCCCTCTCCACTCTCTGCCTCTGACTCCTGCTTCTAAACAGTGCTGGGCTAGGTCACAGTAGGAACTGGAGCTTCAGGCCCCACAGGCCCTGTGACACCAGGACCACCCCCACCTATAGCCCAGGCTCCAGTCTTGCTGGCTCTCTCGTTTGAATGAGCTCAGCTGAGCAAGCTTGCTCTTACGTTGGACCGGGGCCAAGAGATGACAAGTGATGGGCTGGGGAAGGAGGCCAGTCGGTCAAGGGTATGGCAGGTGTAAAGGCAGAGAGGCAGGGCATGATTAATTTGGGGAATGGGGGTGGTTATTGTGGCTAGAGGATTATGTTCTTAGGAGTGGGTACATGGATCCTGGGGCTCTCAAGGGCCTTGAACTTGAGACTGGGAGTCTGGACCCCTGGTGCAGAGGAGTGTGGGTAGAAGGGAGGGAGTTTGCCACTGAGGGCTGCAAAGTACCAGGCCCAGGACAGAGACTGACAGAGAAGGAAACTGAGGCTTGGATTTAAAAAAAAAAAAAAAAAAAAAAAAAAAAACCACCTAAGGTCACAAAGGTACAGGGCTGCACAAACAAGGTTTTTAATCCAAAGCCTTTGTCTGGAGCGGTTCAGCAAGAGCTACAGCCTGGTCTGTCTGGATTGGCACAGCACTGCTCCGGAGGAGTTTACCTAAGCAGGCTGATGAGAAGCACAGGGCGTGAGCAGCGAGAGCGAGGCCCACTGGCCGCAGCCGGAGAAAGGGCTGGAGAAAGGGCTGTGGGGACTGCCTCACGAACTGCCTCACGAGGGCACAGGCTCCTGCAGGGAGGGAGCAACCTCAGAGCTGGCCTGCAGTCTAGAGGAGGCCAGGGGGACTTAGCAGGCAGGGCCCAGGAGTCTAACCCACCTTGAGTCTGACTTCTAGCTCACACCTCTGAAAAGGGGTCTGCCATCATCTTGAAGGATGGGATGACTCAGCCAATATCCACCACCTAGATGCGACCCTTCCCAGGCTCAGCCTTTAGTGCCGAGAGCTAGCAGCTTTGCCAGTGACACTCTCCTGACGGGTGGGTCGGTGGTGGAGGTCCCCTCTTTCTTTCTCTCAGCTGGGGCACAGAGGAAGACAGGTTCAGACACCAGTTTGCCTCTCATGCCTCCTGAAGCCCTAGAAGTGTCTTCAGCTCATGACTTTCACCTGGAGGCATGATCTCCTAGGGAAACCCCCTCCTCAGGTGCTACTCGCCTGACCATATGTCCAGTGCTGAGCACACTGTCATTCTGTCCTCCCGGCTCTCAGTGACCAAGTTCACCACAACAGGATGCCAAGACAAGATTCCGAGCTCCTCCTGCCCCATCGCCAGGCCCCTCAAACCTCTCCAACGCCACATCTCTTCTGTGCCCCAGCCTTGCCACGTTCATTTTCTGTTGACCTTTCTGCTTTCATGCCACTGCCCTTTTCTGTTTCTTCCGAGAAGCCTTCTAGCACCTTCCCTGCCAGGCTAAGCCTTCTCTGCTGGTTCCATCTTCTTGCCAGACTTGCTGTCACCCTGGGCACCTGTCCCTGAGTGTTACGTTTACTTATTGTGTGTATGTTCATGTTTGCACACCACGGTGCACGTGACAGCACACTTCTGGGGGTAAAAGGACAACTTTCAGGAGCCTCTTTTTCTCCTTGAAATATTTGGGTTCTAGGGATGGAAAGGCCTTTCGCATGGAGCCTTCTCACCGGCCCTGGAATGGATCTTTACTGTCAGCTTCTGGAACCAGCAAAGCACACTTCTGGGCACATTCTGGGCCGCCTTTGGCCTGTTTCCCCAACTACCAATGGTTTACCTAACCCGGGAATCCTGTCCAGGCGGCTCCCATGCCCAGTGTTCTGGGGCAGACAAGGAAGCCCACAGGCAGGTGAAAGGGGACCAGGAAACAGGCAATGGTCACCCCCTGCTGAGGCCGTAGCAGGAGGAACTGCTCTGAGCAGGCGCAGTAGGTGGGCGGCTGAGTCCTTTCACAGGCTCTGTGCGCCAGATCTGCTGATCTTTCAAGACGAAAACAAAAGTCTGCAGTTTGATGTGAAATTTCCCGATTTTTAAAAATGCTGGCAACTAATTTAAAAAACATTCAGCAAGCCAGCATTTTGCAGGCTTCAAAACAAGTCCCAGGGCCAGAAGGCGCCTCCAGGCAGGACAAGGAGGATGCCACTTGCCTCAAGGAAAAACGCTGAATGGAGGCCTTGGGCCAGGGTTTCCCTCTGCCTTTTCTGCATATTGTGTGATGGCTTGGGATGGTGGAGGTGGGTGGACAGCACAGTGTCTGTGGAGGGGGGCAGGGGTGGGCGTGGTGTTTCTTCTTGTACACCAAAATTAGGAAAAAAAGAAAAAGTAAAACAAACCCTGGAATGCAGCTGACTTGGGGACTTGGGGTAGAGGCCGTGTGGATACTGGATGAGGGTGGAGTGGGGGTGACATCCAATGGGGTCTGTGCTGCTTCCTGCATCACATGAAACTAACTAAGCTGAGCCTTCCGTAGGCAGGAAATAAGTTATTTTGAGGCCTGGTGGCCAGAGTTGCAAACAAATGAGCTGGTGAGTTTGGGGCCAAGGCTGACGAAGCTGGCCTCAGTAAGTCTTTTTGAAGTTGACCAAGCACCTTATTCCAGGCAGCCTCCCAGGGGAGCTGGGAGCAGGGCTCGTTGTTTTCCTCTTACCCATGCTAGGAGGAGTGGTCAGAACGCTGGCCACAAAGTACCCAGATCTCCACGGTCCTGGGTCCCGTTTTCTCTAAGGTACTGGTTAGAACGTTCTATAGAGAGTGTCATATCTTGACTCTCTCAGATTCTGCCTTGGCATTTCTTGACAACTGTTGCTGTGGTTCTCTAGAAGTTTCCAACCCAAGCTTTGGCTGTGGCTCCCAGAGCCCATCCATCATACTGTGGTTCCCTGGGCTGAGGCCCTCACAGCTTTCTCCCCACCTTTCCTGTCTTAGGCTTTTCAGGCCACAGAAATAAACACGTGCTGACCAGTAAGCTGACCCACAAGCTACAGAATGAGCTGGTAAAGTGGCAGATGGTAACACAGCCACCGTTGACAACTCGCAGAAGGGAAGCTGGGCCAGAATAAGAAGTGACCACCTGGGGACTGTCATGATATTTGTTCCAAGGCCATCAGTTCAGATCTGACAGCTGACATCAGGAGCCCAGGACTCAGACAGATCTGGGCTGGCATCCAAATCGCTTCTGGGACCCTGGATGCCACTTCTTCTCCAAGCCTGTTTGCTCACAGGCATCCGGAGCCCTGGTAGCAGGCTCTGAGGATGTGAGGACACATGCATGCCCTGCATTTGGTGCTGCTTCCCCTCAGATCAACATGGGACACACTAGCTGGGCATGGTGACACATGTCTTCAATTGTTGTGCCCGACTCAACAAGACCCCAAAAGACCACCAGGAGTCAAGTCCGTTGCAAAACACATGAGGGTCTTTTTTATTACAAGGTACAGCTTGGGCTCACATACCCTCACCCGAAGCAGTTGAGAGCCAAGAGCCTTGTGGTCAGATTAGTTGGGTGATTTAAAAAGTCCAGTCCCTCCCTGCATGCCCAAAGAAGGGGGATTCCTGCCTGGCAAGCATCTATTGGTCTAAACACAAAAAGGGATGCTGCACTTTGAACTGATTGGCTATCAGAAGGCCCCCAAAATCACTCAAAATCATTAATGGTGTAGCTTCCCTTGTTTGGCTGCCCTTCGGGGAGAGGGGCCGGTTTCCTAGCAACTGTATCTCTAGTGGGCAGGAAAGGAATGCAGTAAGGCTAGTTCTTCCCCTCAGAGCATTGAGGCTAGTTCTTCCCCAAAGGTGCCTGGACATATCTCCACCTGGCTGGCCTTAGTTCAGCCTTGTGCTTTAAACTTTAAAACAATACCCACTGATTTTTAATTCTTTGGTCTCTCATAATCCCAGTACTCAGGAAGCAGAGGCAGCAGATCTCCGAGAATTCAAGACCAGCCTGGTCTATATAGTAAGTTTCAGGCCATCCAGGTCTACATAGTGAGACCCTGTCTCAAAAATGGAAGGAAGGAAAGAAGGAAGCAAGCAAGCAAGCAAGCACTCTTTCTAGTGGGGCCTTCAATGACTGCACCAACACTGCCCACAGTGGCAAGCTTCAGACCAACTCTCTGGTTCTATATGTAACAACAACCTGTTGCTTTATGGAAGCAGACATCAGTAGAGCAGGTGGTGCTTCATGGCAGGACAGAGAGCTGCTAGCAGGACGGACTCCCTGCCAGGGAAAAGAGAGCCATTTAGTGATTGTGTCAACACAGGACACAACCAACATGACTTCCCAATGAGGTGAATTTTATTGTCTGCCACAGCTAAGACACTGCAGTGCCACTCTGTGCTTTGTTTGTGTCCCAGCCAGGCAGAAAAACTGGAAATTTGTTTATAACCTTTCAGTGCAGTGGGGGAAGGATGGCCAGAAACCTAAGAAGGATTAGCTAAGAATCACAGTGTGGCAGTTTAGGATTGGTGGAAATTATAGAAAGGTGTGGACATGGAGCAGGAGGGATCAAAGACTGAAGAATGATGTGGCAATGAATAGGCATGACACTGATTGCAAGTAATTCCAGCACTCAGCAGGCTGAAGCAGGAGGCTTGCAAATCTGAGGTCATCTTGGACTACATGGTGAGACCCTGTTGATAGGAAAGAAAAGGGAAGGGGAAGGAAAAGAGGGGAGTAAAGGGGAAGGGGAAAGAGAGGAAGGAGAGAGAAAATAGAAGGAAACAAGAGCGAAGGAAGAAAGGGAGGGAGAGAAGGAAGGAAGAAGAGGGGAAGGGCTGGGTGGGGGACAGGACAGAGGGAGGGACCTATGGGCCAGTATACTGTTGATGGCTCCTCTTGAATATGGATCAGATTAATGAAGCCCATTTTCTTGGACTGGAAAAACTAGGAAGAGAAAAAATGCTTATGAAAACTGTAAAATAGCAGTGCCATGTGAGTGGTGGCAGGCAGTGACTCTAGACACTCTAGTGCACAGGCCCAGTGTGCCAAATAGGTACACTGGGCAGGTAAGCAGGATGGGCTCTCCTGGGTGCCTTCTGCACTAGGTAGCGGGGGCTGCTGTCCCTGCACTGGATGTGAGGAGCCAAAGGGTCCTGAATCTAAGGCTGCATGGCTGATCTTCAGCTTGTGTTCTGCCTTAGTCAGGGTTGCTATTGCTGTGACAGAACACCATAACCCAAAAGCAAGTCGGGGAGGGAGGGAAGGGCTTACTCAGCTTACACTTCCACATCGTTGTTCAGGAAGTCAGGACAGTGACCCAAACAGGGCAGGAACCTGGAGGCAGAAGATGCAGAGGGCGTGGAGGGGTGCTGCTTACCAGCTTGCTTCCCATGGCTTGCTCAGCCTACTTTCTTATAGAACCCAGAACCACCAACTCAAGAATGAAACCACCCACAATGGGCTGGGCCCTCCCCCATCAATCACTAATTAAGAAAATGCCCTACAGCTGAATCTTATGGAGGTTCTTCTCGATTGAGGTTACCTCCTTTCAGATAACTCCAGTTTGTGTGTCAAGTGGACTTAAGACAAGCCAGCACATGCTCCAAATCTGAGTCATGTCTTCTAAGGCCATCGAGTGCACTCAGGGGTCTTGTGGTTGCCTGGAGCCTGGATGTAAGAGGGAGAAAGGTAATCTAGTGACAGACTATTGCTCCGGCAGACAAGGAAGAGAACTTGGAAGCAGGAGGTGGCTCTAGTTGAGGTGTGCTGTCTAGGACCTTTTGGGAGATTTATCTGGAATTAGAGGAAAATGGCTCTTGGTGGATGCCAGTCAGAAGGCCAGTCCTGATAGACACCTGCTTCATGAGCCTGAGGTAGTAGAGGGGAGAGTTTTCTGTCCTTCACTGATCCTGGCTTCATGCCTGAGACACTCTGACAAAAGACAGATTAGCAAGCTAGGAAGCACACAGAATTATTTAAAGTTACTAAGTTATGGGAGTCTTCAGTAGAAAACATGAAGAAATGGAGAAGTGTTTGCGTGTGTTTTTATGCTGGGCCTGTTGAAATATCTGATTGTGGAGGGGCACAATTGGATAAATGGGGTATGACCTGATGGTGACAAACTGAGGGAGGAGGACTTAGCCAAGCCTGCTTTGAAATGCTTCAAACGAGAGGGGAGGGAGGAGATCAGCGACCTAGGACACTGACCTGCTGCAGGGGAGGAGGGGAAAGAGACAGCTGACTTCTGTTGGTTTCTCCATCACCAATGTGCTATATCTGGGAGCAGCGTACCCTAGCTCCTATCTCTAGATAATGTCGTCATAGCTGGTAGCTCAGGAGGTTGGGGCTTAGAAAGACCTAGAGGCATGTTCAGGCTCACTGTGGAAGCTTGCAGGGAGCGAGGAGTCCAATCAGCTCTATGTCTTCCCAAGGGTTTCCTTTTGCAATCTGACCCTGGAAGGCGCTATGGGTTGGAACGTGGTATTGAGCCTTCCTAGGAAAGAATGAGCAGAGAGCGAGGGGCCAGGCTGGTCTCTGAACTATCGCCCCTTGCAATGTGGCTGCAGCTAGACTGAGCACAGGCTCCTGTTCATGAGGAGCAGCCTCACACCAGAAGCTTGCACTGACCAGCTCCTAGGGAGAAGTTTGGGCTGGCAGTCCTTCAGGGGGATGACTGCTCTCAGAGCCAAGAGCACACCGCTGGATTTCCTCCCCCACCTAGAGAGTAGAGCTTCGGACTTTGTGCACCAGAAACGGACATTTCAATAACGGATATAATAAGCCAGGGGGACTTTGAGCTTTGGTGGAGGAGGCTGAGTGGAAGCTCTGGGAAGACCAAGAGTCAGGCTGCAAGTAGGAGCTCGCCTTAGGCAGGTGAGCAAAGCCCTGGGAATGAGCAGGTGAGAGGGCAGAGGGATGTGACTAACATACAGTCTGCAGTGTGTCAGGGGCCCAGGCTGAGAGCCCAGGGTCTGGCCTTGGGCTGGGGGATGCATGTTCTGAGCCAGCCCACTGCCCTTCCTTCCCTATTCTCGTTCATTCCTTGCATTTCTCTCTGAGCTGGGGCTTCAAGTCAGTGACTTCAGACCTTCCAGCTGCAGCTCGACCTGCTGTCTGGTTGACCAGGCTTTGGGGCATGCTAGCACTGTTGTCAAGGTGACCTGCTTAGGTTAGAGTGGACCAAGACAGAGAAAGGCATCTGGGCTTCCTCGTTCTGTTCAGACCTTTTTGGGGAGTGTGGAGGACCGTTGAGTTTAACATCTGGACTGAGCTGCTGGGAGTCCTTCTCAGAGGCTTGGAGATACAAGGGACACAGGGCGCGGAGCTCTGACGAGCACTTGTGCGCTGTGCGTGCATATCAAGACCTAGGTGGCTGCAGGTGGGGGGGCTGTGCCGGTGAGGGACCTGAGGTTCACAAGGTCCCCTCAGGGTCTGGGGTGGGGGCATTTGCTTTAGAGGCCCTTACCCCCTCTTCTCTAGGTGACCTCAGCAGTCTCCTCCTCTTTCCCCTTCCCAGTGGGACCCCCTCCCCATCTCCTTCCTGCCAGGTGTCACTTTCCTTTGTTTCCTCTGGATGTTTGTGCCCCAAAAGGAACTCCTCCCAGCCATACGCTTTTTCCGTTTCCTCAAATTCTTGCAGTTACTGTCTAGGCGTTTCTCTGGAGAGTTATACAAATGAAACACGAGAACATAAAAAGATGCCAGACATTACAATCAACCCGCACAGGCCTCGTCACACCTACCTGGCTGGCTACCACTGAAAAGACGGACCATAGTGTACCAGAGCAGGCGTAGAGAGACTGGAAAGTTGCTGGTGGGCTTGTAAAATGGTGCTTCTCCTCAGGCTCATTGAACAGGCCTGAGGAGGGGAAGAAACAATGCCCTTGCCTGTTCGTGCCTGCTCAAACCTAGCCAAGCCACCCCGGCAGCAGTGGGCCCTAGGCCCAGGCCAACCAGACAACAGGGCTGGTTCCAGCTGAGCCTGGAAGGGCTGCAGCAGATGGCATAATGGTTTCTCGAATGGTCAAACATAGCCCTGTCACACAACCCAGAAATTCCACCCCCCCGTCCCGAGACGTATGCCCAAGAGAGCTGCAAACGCATGTGAAACACTGCAATGACGGCTCACAATAACCCCAAATGGCCCAAGTATTTATCAGTTGATGAGGGTACAAACAAAATGTGATCTGCACATACAACGGAGTGCCATTCATCCATAGAAAGGAATGAAGTGCAGACAGATGCTACAATGTTGAGCAGCCTTGAAAATACTATTGAATTTTTCAAAATTAGTAAGAGATGACCGACCACATATTAGATTATTTCATTTATGCAAACTGTCCAGAATAGGAAACCCAGAGAGCCAGGAAGTAGATTGAGGTTTCCAGGACTGGGAAGTGACCGCTTGGTGGTTCCGGGCTTCCTGATGTGGGAAGGAAGAGTTTTGGAACTGGACAGTGGTGATTGCTGTACAGTTTTGTGAATGTACTAAAAATCCATGAATTGAGAGCCTTAAGGGTTTTTATGGTCTGCGAATTATATGTCATATCAGTCATCTTACTAATCGGAGTCACAAATACCTGACCACAAAACGACTTAGGGAAAGGCTTATTTGGTCCCATAGTCTGAGGTGCACTCAGTCACCGTGGAGAAGGTGCACCTGCGGGGCCGTGAGGCACCAGGTTGCCTTGCAACCACAGTCAGGAGACAGAGATGGTCTGGTATGCCAGTTATTTTGCTCCCTTTTTCCATTCCGATGGCAGTCAGCCCATGCAGAATGATGCCACATCATTCTGCATGGCTCCTCCTCAGTTAAATCTCTGGAACCCACCCTCCCAGACACCCTGAAAGATGTGTCTCCCAGGTGATTGTAAATCTTGTTACATTGACAGTCACAATCCACCGTGATCTGTGTTCCTAGTTCTCAGGGCTGGCGGGATGGCCCAATGGTTAAGGGGATGTACGGCTCTTGCAAAAATGTGTGAGTTCCATCCCTATCACCCACGTCAGGTAGCCCACAAGCGAGTGGAGCTCCAGCTTTAGGGAGTCCAGTGCCTCTGGCCTTTACGCGTGTACCTACACACAGGCGGGGAGCTGGAGAGATAGCTCAGGGGTTAAGATTTGCACTATTCTTCTGAAGGTCTGAGTTCTTCTCCCGGCACCCACACAGCAGCTCACGACTGTCTGGTGCTGTCTTCTGGTGTGCAGATGTACATGCAGAAAATGTACCCGTATACATAAAATACAGAAATAAATCAATCTTTAAAAAATACGCTTCAGGCTCCGAGGCACCGTGTGTGAGAAGCACAAAACCTTGGCCTGTCTAGGGTCATGATCTCAGGAGCCCTTTTTGAATTATCTCCCGGGAATGGAGATGGAATCCATAACATCAGAGGTGTTCTCGGGTCCCCAACAGGCCATGTAAAATGAAGAGAGACTGCAGCCTGTGGTGAGGGGGACATGGAACAGTGGAGGAGGCTTTCCACAGGAAATGGGGGGAAGCTCTGGTCTGTAGCTGAAAGGATGCTTTAGAGTACTGGAGAGTGAACTTCTGGGGTTTCCCCTGAGAGCCAGACACAGGAGGTCCCAGGAGATAGTAAGGAAATGTTGCCATAGTTAGTGTGAGAAAGCCACCATGGCAATGAGATCAGGGGTCCCAAACAGTTCTGCCTCCTAGGTCTGTTTGTCTAGGCAACTGGCCTGTGTCATACATTCGCAATAGCCGTGTGCTTTGATATATGACTTGCAGACATGACCCCTTGGCTCCATGGCTGCATGAATGACGCTGTCCTATGAGAGCAAGGGTATCTGTCTGCAAAAGGGAAAGCTTTTCTCCCTTGGCTCTGGACTCGACCTTGTCCCCACCCCTAGCTTAAAGCCTACACAGCTAACACATAATGTGAGGGTGCTTGTTCCAGAGCTTTCCGGGGGGGGCTGTTGCTTTTTAAGAGGTGTGCACCTGAATGGAGTGAAGAAACACATGGCCTCTCAAGAAAGTCCCTCCCGGGCTCTCACAATCAGAAAGGCTGAAGAGACCGACTCTCAGACCCTCACAGCCACCCGGGTCACCTTTTCTAGAAACAGTTTGCTTCTGAAGTCAACTCAGGTCAAGGGCCATTATCTGGGGTTTCCTCTCATCAGCTGATTGGATGTCTCACTGGGCCTGCAGGTGAGGGGCCTCAGATGCCAGACAGGAGTACCAAGGCCACAATGGGCACAGAAGACTCGCATGAAAGCAAAGCCAGCATGGAGCCTCAGGACTTCTGTGAGAATGCACAACCCCGAGGGCTGTTCCACAGCATCAAGGTATGCATATGCTGTCGGGCAAGGCAGGAAAGGGGCCGCCAAGCCCAGTCATGCAACACGGAGCAAATGTCTGCCTTCTCACTTTCTCACCTTGAGGATGGCCTCCTGGGATGAGTCAGAGAAGCTCTTAGCTTGGTTCTGGGAACAAAGACGGTGAAGCAGGGTCTTCTTGCGGAGGCTGCTATGTGTTCGTCTATAGATGATGGGGAGATGACCCTAAACTTGTGTGAATACTGGAGCCCTGGCTCCACAACAAGGGCCCTAAAGACTCGCCCAGTAGGTGTCAGAGCCTGCGAGGGTGCTGCACACCAATCTCTGTTATTGCTTCAGTGACAAGGATGGAAGTGTAGCCCTTGCACTTGTTAGGCGAGTGTTCTACCACGGAGCCCCACCCCAGCCCCCAAGATCTGAATTCCCTCGGTAATCCTAGGAGGTGTGGCCCTTGCCCTTGCACAAAGTACTGAGCAAATGTGTTAAGCTCTTAAACACATTTGCCTAAATGCTCCAAGATTCTGGTTCTTTGAAGCAAGTGTTTCTTCCTCTGGGAATTCTGCCAGCTTTTTCTGGGCAGGCTGGGTTGTTTGGGGGTGAGGTGGGGTGGGGCAGCTTGGGGAAAGCAACCGTGTGAGAATGGGTGGGATCAGGATAAAAATATAGGGGCTGGTGTTGAAAAAGAGAGAGGAAAGTCCAGCCCAACCCCTGGGGAGATGAGAGGGTCGGAAGGGCTCTGATGTTCCTGTTTTCAGTCAAGTGGGTCTGTGGTAGCACCCGGGCCCCTAAGTTCTACCTTAGCTTGTCAATGAGGCTCCATGGGCTACTCCAATTAACTAACTCTTTCTCCCTCCCTCTCTCTTTTTCCCTCCTCTCATGTATCTGGCTTCCCTGACTTTGTTTACCCATCCTCTACTCCTCGCTCGTCTTTTGACCTCACTCTCCCTCTGACCCAAACTCTGTCTCTGTCTCCCTGACTTCATGGTCCACCTGCCACCGTCACCTCTTCTCCTCCAGTTCTTTGTCCTGTGCCACAGTGTACTGCAGCTGGCACAGCTCATGATCTCTGGCTACCTCAAGAGCTCCATCTCCACAGTGGAAAAGCGCTTTGGACTGTCCAGCCAGACCTCAGGGCTGCTAGCTGCCTTCAACGAGGTACTGTTCCTAGCTCCCCGTCAGGAGTGCGCACTGAGGGAGCCCCATGCTCCCACCTCACTAGCCTCCTTTTTGCACCATAAACATTCTTCCCATGCCTGCATGCAGCCCTCAACACCGCCTGCTCCCCAAATCTTTCACAGCTTTCCTCTTACAGCATCACAACCCTGGCCTTGGGTTGAAGCCCAGAAAAGCCTCCTCCTGCCCTGGATTATCCTAGTAGGGAAAAAGAGCCAACCATCATGCCCTTAGCAGCCCTCTGCTAAGGGACATGAGATATTTTCTAGCTTGCCAGAGTTGGGTAAATACCCACCCTTCTTGTGGTTCCTTTGTGCCTTGGGTGGGTCCTGTAGCTATCGGCTGTCCCAAGAAGGAATCACAGAAAGTCACTTGTACCGTCCCAGAGAGAGGTTTGAGTTACCTCCAGGCCCCTCTCTGACTGACCTTGGAGTGACAGGAGGGAAGGATGATACTGCAGTGGAGGTCTGTCCCCAGGATGCCCTGGATCCACAGGCCCCTGCCTATGGCCCTCAGCCAGCAGGGAGAAGCTGAGCTGTGCCAATCGGATTCGGTGGAAATCAGTTCTGCTGGGCCACAGCCATCTCCCACCAGATGCTGTCTCTCTCAGGAAAGGGAAGGCTCTTCTCCCCCAAGCCCCATAAGACTTCTGTGAAAATTCTCTTCCCTGGTTAATAAGTCATATTCCTCTAGACCCAAGGCCTGGTCCACCAGCGGCACAGCGTCCCACTTCATATCTCACACGAGGAAAAGTCAATCTGTTTGGTAAATGGGAAGTGCCCTGTACCCCACAGTCAGAACCCCACCAACCCTTGTTGATACGACTCACTCCCTTTGAAACCCTGGAGTTCACCCAGCCCACCCCTAGATCCCTGGGATTATAAGTCTAAGACTTGAAATTCCAACCCTTAACCCCTGGTTTCAGACTTTCTTTGTCCCTCTCATTCTTGAGGCCCTGGAGCTCCGAATCCCTTCCCTGCCCAGCCCACTCCAGAGTGAACTTGACCACGCAGCTTTGTCCTTCCTTTTCTCCTCTGAAAAGGCAATGGGACCACTCCCTTTCCTAAGGAAGGGAAGAAGGCTCAAAGTCTGCATGGTGTCATCAGTTCAGTGTTGTGTTTGTTGCTCAAATAGGGTCTCACTGCATAGCCCAGGCTGGCCTTGAATTCCCTGCTGTCCTCCTGCCTCACTTACTCTCTGGAGTATTTGGACGGTAGGCATGAGCCATCATGCCTGGCTCAGAAGCTCCATTGCAAACATAGCCAAATGTTCTTATGCAAACCAGCCAGTCCAGTGCACACATGGAAACACTGAAGTTAGCCGCAGAAAGAATGATATAGGCCGTCAGTCTCCGACTCTGCCCCGCTTTGACTGACATTTCCTCCCTTTGCAGGTAGGGAATACATCCTTGATCTTGTTCGTGAGTTACTTCGGCAGCCGAGTACACAGACCCCGTGTGATTGGCTGTGGGGCTTTCGTGGTGGCGCTGGCAGGCTTGCTCATGGCGCTCCCACACTTCATCTCGGAACCATACCGCTATGACCACAGCGGCCCTGGTGAGAGAATGGGCAAGAGATGACTGAGGAACTTCAGTCCTGAGTAAGGGGTCTATTCCCAAGCCTGCTTCCAGGATGGGTATCACTGTCCAGTGGCCCTGATGGTCCACCCTTCCTCACCCCAGTTCCTGTTAGGAAGGGTAGCTGCAGGGCAGAGGTCAAATCTTCTAGTCTTCCCTGGGCAAGGGAATACTCAGATGTCTCTGTGGAGTTTTGAGGTGGGAGTGAATTTCTGACATAGCCTGCTTTAGGGCCTGGCACACAGACACCCTTAGGAGGAGTCTGTAGAATAAAATGGCAGCATTGTCCAGTGCTTCCTGGATGCCGCACATAGTTTGAAGCATTTTGTGTTTGTGCATTTGATTCTCATTCAAGACAGAGGAGCCAGGCTTGGAGGAACACATTAGCAGTTGGAAGGTAGAAGCAGAATGATATGGGGTTCTAGGCCATCCAGAGGCCAGCCTGAAATGCCTGAGACCCTGTCTTATGAAGAAGAAGAAGAAGAAGAAGAAGAAGAAGAAGAAGAAGAAGAAGAAGAAGAATCAATGCTTAAATGAGTAGATGAATATAGTAAAAAAATAATAATAATAATAAGATTTTGTTGAGAGCCCATATGAAAATTAAAATGTCCCTTAGAGCAAGCAGCCTGAGTATTCACTTTCCTCTCCTCATGCATCCATCCACACATCTATCCATCCATCCATCCATCCATCCATCCATCCATCTATCCATCCATCCATCCACTAATTCATCCATCCAAAGGTTCATGAAGCAAATCTATAATACTACCTACTCAGTACCCAGCCCCTCAGGGCATTCAGCCTTCTCTCCAGGAGGCTCCTTGGAGAGGAGAGAAACAGACAGAAAACGTAGCATGCCAGTTTCCTCTCTGAGATGCTAAGACCTGGAGAAGCATGAAGCAGACAAATCCTGGAAATTTTAGGGTGGAGTGAGTATAGCAATTCTACCTAGGATTGCTTAGGAAACAGGGAGAGGAAGCCATTGGACCCCTGGGTAGGGGAAGAACACCGAGAGCTGGAAGGAACTAACAAAAGGCTAGAGGAAGTGGCTGGGAGAAAAGGTAACATTTCAGGGCATGGGGTGGGGTGTGAACAGGGTCCCCCAAAGTGAAAATGAGCAGAGAACATGAAGGAGACAGAGAGCCAAGCTTTGTGGCTCCTACCTATCATCCTAGCACCCAAAAGACAGAGGCAGGTGGATTGCCACACTTTGAGGTCATCCTGGGGTACATAGTTTCAGGCTGCTCAGGCTTCATAGTGAGCTCTTTTCTCACATTAAAAAAAAATGCTGAGTGGGTATCTAGAGCGGAGAGGACAGCTATCAACAGGGCATCTTAGGATGCTGAAAGTAATACTTCCCCGTGTGTCTTTGCCCAGAACGTCCACTTTAACAGAGATTTTTCTGTGCAAGGTCACATTTTGTCCTCATTGCTGGCTCTTCTCTGGTAGGAGCCTCAGCATTCGCAAGATCAGCTCAAAGGTCACCAGGACTCTAAGCTCCAAACCCTCCCCCAACTCTGACATGCACTGCTCTTTCCTCAGTTTATCCTTTCTGCAATAATCATGCAGCTGGGTGAGAGGCCAGGCCGTCTGCAAGATCCTGGAGACCCTGGGTTGGGAAGAGCAAATGTGACCTCTAGGATAACTACTGAATTTAGCATCTGCTGGGAACTAGCCAGGGGCACTGCTCACCACCCCATCAATGTCCCCATGGGGCAGAGGTCACCACTATTGCCTCATGGCCTCGAGGCCAAAGAGGGAAATGCAAGTCCGTGTCCACAGCTAGAACCATACCTGGAGCCTACTCAGAACTATTCTGCATTTTAAGCTTCTAATGTCTAGAGAACACCAGCTCTGAGAGACTTATTTGAGGGCTGAGGGCCAGAGAGGCCAGGGTCACACAGGAACAGCTACTGATGACAGCCACTGAGAACTTTGGTTGCTTTGTTCTTTCCAGTACCAAGGTGTGGCTCTCTGCGTTAGCTTGACACCTCTGAGTCACTGCTGTCACAGAGAAGGCTGACTGAGAAGGCCACTTCTCCACATCGGGGATAATAATAGGATGAGGGTCTCTTTACGTTTGCTCACCAAATATTGGCTAAGGAATAAATATCTGGTACTAAATTAAGAAAATGTCCTTTTCTGCACTCTGGATCCTGAACTGACACAGTTCCCTCCCTAAAGTGAAATGCCAAGGCTCCTGGTCTGGGTCCTTCCTGCTCCTCCCAGCTCTGCCTATAGCCCTGGCCTGACCCTACCTTGACTCCCTATTTGGAACATCTCATTCCACCAGCCCTGTGCCCTTTGGAGGCCCTGGGTTTGTCCTACTGTGAACTCTCCCAGGAATATCCTTCCCTTTCTTTCTTTCTGGAAAAAATCTTATTTGTCATTCTCCACCCAGTTCAAATTCTACTTTTTTTTTTTTTTTTGGGACACCACTGCCCAAGAGTCACCACTGTCATGACCCTTCTGAATGCCCCTACTCAGAAAAGTGACCTGTAGCAGGTTAAGGACAGCAATTATGAAGCCAGACTGTGAGGCCCAGTTAGTTGACATGCATCTGGTCTGTGAGCCTTAGATTTTTGGGAGATCAAATGAGTTCCTTACATTTGGTGAGTATTGGTCATGTTTCTTATCGTCTTCTCCCAGAAGATAGGTCACAGGACTTTGATGCATCCCTGTGCCTGCCCACGACTGTGGCTCCGGCCTCCACCCTCTCCAATGACAGCTGTTCCAGCCGCACAGAAGCCAAGCATCTGACCATGGTGGGGATCATGTTCACAGCACAGACCCTGCTCGGCATAGGCAGTGTGCCCATACAGCCCTTTGGTGTCTCCTATATTGATGACTTTGCCCACCACAGCAACTCACCCCTCTACCTTGGTAAGGATGGTCTCTTCCGCTTAAGTTCTGAGAGAGGGGCCGGGGCCAGGCAGGAGGAAGAGAGGTCCAGCAAGAGGATGGGCCAAGAGAAATGTGGAGAATCCCTGAATTGCTCCCCAGTCCTGACCAGGAGACACAACTGCTCTTGCCAGGGAAGACTGGGCAGGCAGAGACCCACTCAGGGCAGGCAGAGACCCACTGAGGGTGGTCACAGACCCACTGAGAGTAGGTAGGGACCCGCTAAGGATTGGCAGGGACCCAGGAAGGTATGCAGTGACCTACTGAAGATAGGCAGAGAGATGCCGAGGGCAGGCGGTGCCAGGGTAGTCTCACCAAAGCACTGTATTGCAGGAATCCTGTTTGCAGCAACCACCATGGGGCCTGCCGTGGCCTATGGGATGGGCAGCCTCATGCTCCGCCTTTATGTGGACATTGACCGGATGCCAGAAGGTGAGCCTGGGGTGTTCACTCATCCTCAGGGATGCACACACTCTGTAACTGATCGCTGGTCTTACCGAGAGGCACGAAATCCAGGAACCCACATGGGAACTGCAGCAGCAACCCTGACCATGGAGGAGCCTTTTCTTCCCACTTTCTGGGCCTCAGTTTCCTCGTGCTTGAGATAATCTCTATCCTCCTGTCCCCCATGACTGTCACCATATCCAGTGAAGTGTCAGAGATAAACTGTAAAGTGAAGAGCTGTGCCCTCCGTCACCATCCTACCTTGTCACATACACTGTCCCCCAGGCACAGGTGAACTGTTGACAGATAGTAAAATATACCCTCTTAGCCGGTAGGGAGCACCATCTCCGGGGGGCGGGGAGGGGAGGAAGCTTTCTAAGGCCAGGGCCATAGCATGCTGAGAACTTGGAGCAGAGCTCAATGCTCGTGTGTTCCCTTGGGCCTCTCTCAGCTGAGACATGGCCTGGGGGACCCTTTTAGCCAAGAGACTACCTCAGAGTCTGAGAAACTTTTGGAGGTGTCCCTTGGGAAATTGTGCTCTCAGAATCATCTGGAGATCAGAGTGGGTCAAGAAGTCTGGCTAAACCTTGGTCTGAAAGAGGCCGGGAAGGTGTGCTGGGTCCAGAGAGCTCTGGATGTCTGCATGCGCAGGGAGCTGGGAGATTCCGGGGATGGGGGACGGTGTTCTGTTGGAGCAGGTTACTGTGGTGTCTTAGCTGCCTGGATGTCACAGCAGCATGAGTGCCAGGCATGCCTTCTGCATCCAACTACTCAAAGTCCCGTCTCTCACTCGGGGATTTTCTAGCAGGTCCTAGAAGCCACCTGGGTGATGATCCTCTAGCTTTTTCCCATGGGTTCTCTGAGCCGAAACAGGTCTGGACAGTTCTGCCCACCGCCCCCAGTGACAGTTCTGCCCATCTCTCTTCCTTCTAGAACACTGGGCCCCAACACTGGACCTGGGCTCCGATACCCGCCTCTTGATACCCTGAGAGAAAGGCCCTGAAAGTTGGGGTGGCCTAGGTTTTCCCAGCCACCTCCACTTGGGAGGAAGTCTCTGTCATTGTTGCTACCATCTTGGCACAGGGTAGACGTCTCTGAGCCGCCTCCCAGGTTCTTCTTTCTTCATGGGGAATTTGAAGGGCGGGTGGTTTCTGCCTGCTGCAGGCACAGACTAGCAAGTGCACAGAAGGAGCTTGGCTCCCTCTAGTCTGGCTGAGGACCAAGGCAGACGAGAAACAAGGAAGGCACTGAGTGCCATCAGTGGAGGAGCCGCGCCCGTCGTGGCCCTGGAGGTGCATCTGCCAAGTGCCAGCTGTGCCCTCTAGCTCCTGCCCAGAGAAGCTCAGACTCCAACGCCCAGAGGACAGGTTGTGTGAGCCGCTGGCTGGTGCCGCTCTTGGAGACTTGTATTTTTATACAAGTACCTGTGAGGTTGAGGTGTTGTGTGACTTTTCCTGGAGAGAAGCGAGCAAGCATCTTTTCACCCCAGATAGGGCAATGATGACAGACCAAAGATACAATTCCATCTTAGGCGAGCTTGGTGAGCCAGTGACTTTGTTGGGGTTACTTACAGAGGCATGGGGGACTCAAGGGTATCGCTGAGAGGCCCACCACAGTGCAGGTGATAGCGCACTGTGTCCCTGCGGGCCCCTGCCCAGCTTGCAGATGGTCCCATCAGTGTCGTGTTCTAATTAGAACAGGTAAGGGGCCCAAACCATGGCATTAGGACTTATGAAAGGAACACATTCCTTAGCCCCCTCCCCGCCCCCAACCCTGTGGTCATCTGAAGCGGGTCTTCAGTAAGGCCAAATGCTTCCATTAAACAGTCTCACTTGTTTTAAACATGGCCTGGAGACAGCAGCAACTCCGCCTTCATTTGATTTGGTAATAACGCTTTGTCTAACAGTAGAAATTGCAATAGGACGGAGAAGAGGAACACGTGCCTATAAAATGAACAACTCGTGAAGTGCTTTTCATGCCTGTCTTTTGTAGATTTTGTTTGTTTTCTGAAACAGGGTCTTATGTAGCCCAGACTGGCTTCAAACTAAATGCTTAGCCAAGAGCAACCTTGAATTTTTGATCCTACTGCTTCCATTTCCAAAGTGCTCAGCCTGGATTTTTAAATTTTTAATAAAATTTACTTGTTTTAGCTTTACACACACACACACACACACACACACACACACACACATTAGTTTCTGTACAAAACTTTAATTACCGATGCTATTAATATCTGTATGTCACAGTGGAATAAACTGAGACACAGAGATTAATTAGCTGCCCAAGGTTTAAGTTATCACTGGATCCAGTACTCCATTGGTGTAGTGGTTGGAGGTTCTCAGAGGTAGAAATGACAGCCAGCTGTGACACTAATGTCATCGTGGTTTTTCTCTTCCAGGAGGTATCAACTTGACCTCAAAAGACCCCCGATGGGTGGGCGCCTGGTGGCTGGGCTTCCTCATCTCTGCAGGACTGGTGGTGCTGGCTGCCATCCCCTACTTCTTCTTCCCCAAGGATATGCCCAAGGAGAAACGTGAGCTTCACTTCAGGCGGAAGGTCTTGGCCAGTGCAGCCTCGATGCTCAGCAAGGTAAGCGCCCTCCATGTTCTGGCACCAACTCAGGCTCCAGATCCCACCAGCAGGGGCCAGACTCACAAAGCCTTTGCTGGCTTCAGGACTCAAGGTTACCCTTGGGAAAACAGGGAGCAAGGACTCTCTTTGGCTGCTTTGCCGGGTGCTGGGTGCGGAAGGAGTGGAGAGAGGCCACAGAGGCCATGATGGCCATGCTGGGAGCAGGCAGCAGAGCACCAGTGGGCAAGGAATGCGATAGGCACAGGCTCTGCTGCCCTGAGACAGGGCTTGCCCAAAAGTGGGCTTATCCTGCAGTGGTGGTTCCCAGAGACAGTGAATGACTGGGCTGACAGTGCTTGAAGGTAAGGGGAAGGTTTGGAATCTCATCAGGCCAAGATTCAAATTCTCAGAACCTGGAGAGGAGTCCTGGGAAGGAGGAGTGTCACTTAGGAGCACAAGAGGCTGTGAGGCTGTTGACAGATGCCTCTGAGTTGGGCTCTGTGTTTGGACAGAGCACACTAGGGGAGGGTGGCTGTCTGTCGTGTACCTTTACAGCAAGTCACTCCCCTGTGCTTGCTGTCGTGTGTGGAGTGTATACGGTGCAGAGGCCAGATTCCTGGAGCACTGATCCAATTGCCTTGGGTTCTGAGAATGTGCAGCCCTGGCTGCTGTGGTTCCTAGAGTCGGCTTTTGAGAGCTATGTGCTGTGAAGCCTCGAGACGCTGGTCTTGATTGTGTGCCGTCTGGCTGTCTGCATCTGCCTCGTCAGCTCACAGGGTTCTGGGAGGAGAGGAGCTGAGAGGTTCTTAAGAAAAGATTGAAGGCTGAGAACATGGTGATCTGCTTCCAGCAGCTCTTGGGCAATAAATATTGATGTGGGAAGAATCGATCCTCCGCCTCCGCCTCCTCCTCCACCTCCTCGAGGCTTCCAGGGCTAGGCTTGCAGTAAGGTTGGCTGGCTTGGCCCACTCGGGTCACTAATAAAGAGCCCGGAGAAGGGGCCCACTTGGGTCACTAATAAAGAGCCCGGAGAAGGGGCCCACTCGGTAAGACTGGCTGCTCCATCCTGCAGCGTCTGTCCTGCAGGTCAAAGCTGGTCTGTATGGGAAATCTTTTCAGACATCTCCCAGACGTAGGGCCCAGGACCTATCTGCACAGGAGGCCATGGCTACGTCAAACAGTCCAACAGAGGCATCATCTCACACGGTTGCCCGGTGTGGACATTTCTCAGGTTTCACTGTTGTCATCACAATGCACAGTAGTCCTCTTGAACTGGCTCCTTCTGTGGCTCTGCAGTTTGTATGTCCCTTGCAGCAACCCCCAGTTTCCTGCCAGCCCCTAGGAACCACCACTGCACCCTCGCTTCCCTGAGTTCCAGTTCCTTAGACTCCACCTACACACATCTGTCCGCCTCCAGCATCTTACACTTAATGCAATGCACTCCGTATCCATCCACTGTTCTGACAAATGAAAGAGCGTTATTCCTTGCTAAAAATAGTACTCGCTGGCCCAGCAGTTAAGAGCGCTGGCTGCTCTTCCAGGGGACCTGGGTTCAATTCCCAGTGACCACATGGCGACTCACAAGTGCCTGTAACTCCAGTTCCAGGGGATCCACAGCCTCACACAGACATAAATGCAGACAAAACACCAAAGCACATGAAATAAAGAAAGAAAAAGAAGAGTACTCACAAGGTCTTCATCCGTTCACCGGCTGAGGACCGTTGGGAGACGCTCGGGCTGACTGTTGGTCTCAGTGATTGTGAGTCATGTGCAGTGAGCACGAGCATGCGGCCTTCCCCAACACTAGACGCCGTTGATTCACCTGCCTGTTTACTTTTGAGATTCTGATAAACCTAGGACTGTGAGTATGCTGGGCAAGCACTGCACCACTGAGCCAGATCCCCAACCCTGTGTTCTCCCTTTTATTTTTCTTTCTGAGACAAGGCTCTGTGTGTTTCGGGGTCATTACATAGCCAAAGAGGACCACGAACTCCTGATTCTCCTACCTCCACTACCCGCGTGCTAGGAACACAGGAGTGGGCACCACACCCAGGTTATGTGGTAGTGGGGCTTGAACCCAGGACTTCATGAATGCTCTGCAAGCACTGTTCTGGCTGAGCTGCAGCCCCAGCCCTATTTTTGGGTTTTGTGAGTCAACACCATACTTTTTGGCTTAATGACTACACAAATTCACATTCCCAGTGATGTGCAACGGTTCCCCTCCTACAGCACCTCACCAGCGCTCTTTTGCCAGCCGCTCTAACCGGAGCGAGGGCACTGACCACCATGTTTCTTCCTTGCTTTTCAAAATCTTCCTTCGTTATGTCCTGGAGAGAGTTTGAGGCAGCTCCCACCAAAGCCAGGTCTGGTGCTAGGTAAAACAGCAGGAATTAAGTTGGCATGTGTAATGTTCTTCGTGTCCCTGCGGGGTCCTGTGTGTGCAGCACCTCACTTACTCCCTGCCGCCTGCTGCTCTGTTTACCCTTGAGGCACTTGGGTTGCCGAGAATGAGTAGCGTGGTCACATGGCTTGTAAATGCCACCGAGGTTCAGTTCCAGGAAAACCCATTGCTGTGCACTCTCTCAACTGATCAATCAGGATGAAAGAGCAGCAGAAACGTGAACAGGAGCAAAGGTCCGTGGAAGGACAGAGTTGTGTGTCAATACATGAGTGGAAAGATCAACTAGAGATGCGTGAGCCACTCATTTGACTCGGCGCTTCTGGCGGGCTGCCACCAGAACCCCACCAGAAGAAGCCGAAGGCCATGGTGCCCTGACGCTCTGCCCACCCCCTTAGAGGGCCACCAGCTCTCAGGTTGCTCTCTGTGATAACACGGGTAGGCAGTGAGAGCCGACAAGGAGTCCTTTATGAACTGACATCCCAGGACGAAGCCTTCCAGGACCTCAGCTGTCCCCTAAGATAGCTTCAGGATGGCTGGGGATCCACAGCAAGTCCTGTTTCACAGCATGCATGTCCTGTGGGCTTGCAGCTGTCAGCACCAAGCCCCTAAGAGAGGAAGTTCTACCAGGCTTGCTGACCTGGACAAACCGCAGGCCAGATGGGCCATCCTAAGGCCCTGCTTTGAGCAGCGCAGTGCTTCCTGTCTGAGGAACCACTATTAGTCAGCAGTTCTCAAAACAGATGTGGGTTGAAAGGTAGAAACAATTTGGGGGTGTATGAACCTGGGACTGTAGGAGCTCTTGACGCCTCCATAAAGTCCCCGTCCCTTCTTCTGGCCATAGACCACCAAGGTCTGGCCACAGTCTGTTAGTTGTCCCGTTCTTCCCCAGGGAGCACTGTCTTAGTCAGGTTGCCGAGGTGCCCACAGTCTGTTCTGATGCACACTCTGTCCACCTCCACACCTCAGGTCATACTGTGGCCCGTTCCGTCACCCCTCCTTCCAGCCACACTCCTCTCTGAACACCTCTTCTGAGACCCTCCCCACCCCTAGGCCCCCGCCACCACCCAGACAGATCTGTCTCTTTCTCCTGTCCCCAAACCCTTTCCACAATATGTGCCATGGGTGGCAGAGAAGCTGACTTTGGTGGTCTGCTCTACCGGGTCTTCTTGGTGGGTAACATTTCCCATTCAGTGTTGTCCTCTGCCCGACGAGCGCAGACAGACCGTGCCTGAACCGAAATGACAGGGCGGATACGAAAGTGTAGTGAACCTGGCAGCAATGTGCAGGGTGCAGGTAACACTGTGACCTGGGCACGAAGAACACAAGATTCTGCTTGCTCTCAAGGGCGAGCCCGCCCCTCCCTGGTGAGAAATGTAGGGAAGTTGTCTGTCTGTGGCATCTACTACTTTCTTCTACTCCTGGCCTCTTTCCTCAGCTGTCCAGGCCCTTCCCCCTGGCCACTGTGGTTAGGGCCAAGAAAGAAAAAGTACCTTGGTCTATGACAGCATGTCCAAAAGAATTACCAGACAGGTCATGTGTGTGATGCTGAAGTCTCTAGTAGTTTCAGCCAAAAGTCAATTAAATTTATTTTAATAACAAATTTGGACTGAGCATAATGTCACAGGCTTGTAATCTTAGCACTGGAGACACAGAAGGAGTTTGAAGTCAGCTGTCTGTGGTAGCTCATGCCTGTAATCCCAGTATTCTGGCAGCTGAGGCGGGAGGATAAACCATGAGTTAAAGGCATGATAAGCTCTAGGCCAGCCCGAGCTACATGGTGAGATTCTGTTTCAGAAATTTTAAAAGGAGTTTGAGGTCAGCTTCAGTCAGCCTGGACCACATGAGCCCTGACTCAGAAGAAAAAAAAAAAAAAAAGCATGCATACACACATGTCTAAAAATTCCGATTTGGCATATAACATAAAAAGTTTATTGCTACATCTTGAAAATCCAATATATATTTTACACTTGTGACACTTGTGGCATGTTTTAGTTGGCCATATCTCAAGTGCTTCGTCACTGCATGTGAGTGGTGGCTGCTGGTTAGATATGTGACTATAGCATGTCCAACCTGCCGCCCAGAGGCCACGCTAACCCCGGAGAGCCTTGACTGCAACCCAACACAAACCCTCAGCTCTTACTTGTAGCACTTTCTAGTGCTGCAACACTCCTTCTCAGAGCATGTTTGCTCACCTGTGAAGAAGCAGAGGCCTGCCCACACCCTGCCCTTTGCAGATCCCGAGGAGGGCAGAACACATGAGCAGCCCCGAGCCCACACACCTGAGGCCTGGCATCTCACAGCATCTCGCTCAGTTCTGCTCGCTCCTGGGGAGCACTGTAACTCACTGCTGGATGCTGAACCATCCTGGTCTGGGGGCTTCCTTCAAGTGTGGCAGCATCTCTTTTCGCTGTTCTTGTTTTTCTCCCAGGAGCTTGGCATTGGCTGCAGCAGCTGGTTAGAGCCATCCACAGCTCTTCTTTCAGTGGAGCTTCATCAGATATGGTTTTGCTTCAGGCCCCTGTAGTGAGGACTACAGCTCAGACAGGGAGCAAGATAAACACGGTGCCTGCTTACAGCTTATGCAGAACCCTGTCCAGCAGTGAACGAGAGACCCAGAACAGGTTTTGACTCACACCCGAGTGACTAGATATTGATTTCATTTCTATAGAAATTGATTTAACTTCTGTTCTGAATTCCCAGCCTCCCAGGTAATTCTGAAAGTCAACCTTATTTTTTCTCATGGCTCCCCCACTAAGGTCAAGCAAATCCTGTCATTCACCGTCACTACACACCACAGAGGCCTCAGCTCTACCTACAAGGCAAAGCATCAGCTGACCCTGGTCACGATGGCAATGCTCACCTGCCACTCTGGCCCATATGGTTCCATATGCTTGGAACAGAGGACAAGAACGATATGGCCAGGAATTTGGGAAGTCTGCCTCTGTGTGTCAGGTCTGTCAGTACACGGCTTTCTGCAACCAACAGAGGCTGAAGGCTGCTTGTTGCCTGCCTCATGCTTATTTCCTGCCACAGTCTCATTTCTGTTCTTCCTCACTGGGAGAATGGCAAAACCCATTAATGCTTTCTACCCTGCCACCCAAAGCCAGGCCAGAAAACCCAACCAAAGCTGTGCCCAGCTAAAACATAAGATGGAAATGCAAAGACCCAAGGAAGATGGCACGACTGGATTAATATTTGAATGAATTGCATGCTGGGACAGGTCAGACTTTGGCAGCCAGTGCAGGAGTGAGATGGGCAGCTTGGACATGAGTTCTGTATAGAGGTGACCCACGCAAGCATTAAAGTCTCTTGAAAAAAAAATGTGATGGGAAACTGGAGCACAGTGGTTCATGCCTGTGATCTTAGCACTTGGTAGCAGAGGCAGGAGGATAGCTTTGCCACATTTTGAGGTCAAACTGGTGAGTTCCAAGCAAGTCAGCTTTACAAAGTGGACCCTGTCTCAAAAAGAAGAAAAGAGAAACGAGTTGAGAAGTAGGTGTCAGTCTTAAGCACTGAGAAGCCTACTCTCTCAGCCCACAAACTTAGCTCCAGAGAACTGGCTTCTCCTTACACTGGGCCAAAGTCTTTTTCCCTCAAGTTGCTGGCTACTGACATCAGACCCACAGTCACCATAGGGTCTTATCACGTTGGGTAGTAAGAGTGACAAAGATGTTGCTAAAGGTCATGGTGACATTGACAAAGGATGCTAGTGGCAGTGGGATACATAGCTTTGGTGATACGTTCCAATTTAATTTCCTGTTGATGTAATGAACACCTCAAACGAAAGCAACTTGGAAAGGAAAGGATTACAGTCCATCCTTGATGGAAGTCAGAGCAGAAACTCAAGGAGAGCTTTCCAATGGGGAAATTCTTGAAGTGATAAATCATGGAAGAATGCTGCTCAGGGGACTTTTTCCAGGCTTGTGTTCAACTACCTTCCTATGCAGCCTGGGCCCACTTGCTTAGGCGTACTGCCACCCACCGTGGGCCAGTGCCTCCTATGTCAACTGGCAATCAAGAAAACGACGCACAGACATGTCCATAGGCTAATCAGATGAAGACATTTCTTCAGTTGAGGTTCAGTTGGAGCATGTCAAGTTGATAACCAAGATTAGTCATCACATAGTATCAGTGACATTGATAATGATGTCAGCAATGGAAGTATTATTGGGGACTGAAATGGTGATAAGACTGGGGGTTGATGATGTCTCTTTGGTGACATTAGTCTTTTTGTGCTTGAGGTGAGGTTGGTGTCATTGACACTGATGAAGACTATTATATTAAAGGTAAGGATGATGATGTTATAATCACAGTGTTGCAGTGATTCTGAAGAGATGGGTAACAATGATAATGACAGACAACCTATGCCTAGGACAGAGGCAATGATAATCATGATAATGATAATGATGATAGTATCATCATGAATAAATCGGTCATCTAACTGGTTGCGAAGATAGCACTGAAAGCCTAGGGATATTAGGACTGACCTTAACTGTGGCTTAACTGTCCCCAGCATCCTGTTTAATTTAGCATGGTAATGGCAACATGTTACAGTCCAACCACAAGAGTTTCATTCAGTCTTTCAAACCCTCTTGTGGAGTATGTAGAGGGCCAAGAACCAATGGAATACTGGTGGTCTATACTCCTGATGAGGTGCCGGAGCTGCTGGCCCCTCCTTATCCCAGAGTTCCCCCGCCGCTGCTAATCCCACTGCCATGTCCGAGCAGGACCTCTTACGTCCTGCTGACTGGCCTGGCTGTATGTCTTCCTAGGGCGAGGAACTCTCCTCTCATCAGGAGCCTTTAAAGAAAGAGGCTGAATTGGCCCAGGTTGCTCCGGACTTGACGGTGGTCCAGTTTATCAAAGGTAAGTGAGCCCAGGCAAAAACGGAGGGAGGAAACCAGAGGTGCCTTTGAAATTATACAGAGCACAGTCCCTTAAAGCTTTTTCTTATTAATTAGTCTTTCTACAGGCCTCTCAGTAACTCAGACACTCGTGGAAAGTTCTGTCATATACCCCTTTCTGCAGGGGTACCAATGTCCATCACACTCTTGCTTGTCCCCCTAGGTCATGTTTGAGCCCTCTGTCCTCTAGACCTGCCTGGCTCCCACCAGGAACAAGCCTCCACCCTCCGGGTTCTCAGCAGCCGGGAGCATCTGTCTCAGCTCTGCCTTGTCTGTGCTCACCCCCTGCCCTAAGTAGTGAGCTTCTGAAGGTCAGCACTTGTGTCCTTCACCCGCTTTCCTCTAAGCCTGCAAGCCGGAAGCCTTGAGTAAATTTTCACCAAATCTCCAGGCTGTGGCACAGATAGAAAGCCAGGAGTGGTTTGGTTTGGTTTGGTTTGGTTTGGTTTGGTTGGTTTGGTTCTTGGTCCTTGCTCTGTGGGCCTTGGTTTCCCAGTACAGTAAGAACTAGAGTCACTGACAGAAACTTCAGGCTACCCTAATCCTGACACAAGGAAATCAATCAGTCAGCTACCAGAGCCCACAGTGGCACCAGGCAGCATTTTCTTAAGAACTCAATCCTGAGGGCATTGATTGAGTGCCTGCTGTGTGCCAGGCAGGCAAGTCAAAAGGCCTTGATGTAAGGCCTGCCAGACACTGGTCAGTGTGCAGTCTTGTGAAGTTATTTTCTGACTCTGACCTGGGTTTTCTGATATAAGATTGGGCTGGTAATATTTGTTTTGCCTTCCTCAAGGATTAGTATGACTGTCAGGTAGGATGAGGCATGGCAGTGAACACTGCCAACAATTTTTAAAACTGCCTATGTACAGGCCTAAGGTATAGCTTTTCCTACTTTCAGTTCTTATTCATGCTTGAACAGTAAGTAGATCTGTCATGGTTTAGGAAGGAATTATCCAAAGGGGTCCTTCACCCTTCACCAAAGACATGTGTAGTAGGAAAGAATTGGATCCAGTTCTTTGTTGGGGCATCTCTGACCCTGCCCCCAGTTTTCCAGCATTCCCAGGAGAAGGGAAGGCTGGTCTCAGGTCACCCCCAGTTGCTCAGCACACTGTAGCATGGAAGAGCATATTAACCACCGCTCTCTGTCTCCTGCTCGAAGAGCAGCTGGGACTGGTTGCACAGATTAAATCGTAGAGAAGCTATTTGATAGAAGAGACCAGACCAGGAGGCTAGGAGAGGTCCTTGTCTGATAGGAGCCACTTGGCCCAGGAGAGGCCGGCAACTTCAGGGAGGAAACAGCACTAAACTGAGAGCATGCTTGTCCTGTTTAAAAGGCCTGTGTGTGGCCTCTGAGCTGGGCAAGGCTGGTGAGGGAGGCAGTCACGGAGCTGAGGAAGGTCCTGCACTGTCTGATGGGGAGACCTTGTGCTGAGTGAGGGAAGCCCTGTCTAAAGGGGAGGCTGAACCTCTGAGCAGGAGACAGGCCCTGGAATTCCCCCTTCAGGCAGTTAAGGGAAAGGCATGGCCCTGCCCTCCAGGAATTTTCCATCCCTTGTGGAGGAAGCTGTCGCTGTTGGGGCGCAGGATGGGGGATGGGCGTGCAGTCCACTGCAATGATGAGTGCAGCAGGATGAGCAGGGTAGAGAAGGAGCTCTCCGGAGCCAGAAAGAATGGGAACAGAGTGGGAGGGGCAGAAGGGAGAGCAGTTCTGTGCTAGAAAAGAGCCTGGCCTTGCCCTGTACAAAACTGAGTATGTCCCTGGCTCTCTCTCTCTCTCTCTCTCTCTCTCTCTCTCTCTCTCCCTCTCTGGGTTCATTTAGCAGTGAAGCCCAAGTAATATAAAAATCTCCCGGCACATATGGAACTTCAGATGCCCTGGGCAATGCATGGAGGGAGGGAGGAGGAGAAAAGAAGGAACGGAGATGAGGAGGAGGGAGAACAAGGGATGGAGAGAAGGAAAGGGCTGTAGCCGGGGTGGGTGTAGGGCCACCTACCCCATTTCAAATGCTAGCTGAATAGACTGGAGGCAAGGACCAGGGACTTGGAGGAGGAGGCGGTCCACAGCTGTAGCCCCTAATCACTTCCTCCTGGGCTGACTTTATTTTCTGGCTCCAAAGAAAACAGGCCCAGCCGGGAGGGTAGGGACCAAGCTAGTCTGACTATGCTCTGAGGACAGACAGAGTGTGTCTCCCATAACACGGGACACAGGCTTCGGTCTGACAGGAATAGAAGGCCCTCTCACCTGACCTCCACGGCTGTCTCTCACACCCTGGTTTCTCTTCCCTTTTCCCCCACGCAGTCTGTCTAACAGTGGAGAGCTCTGTATGTCAGAACAGAAAGTGTCCTCTGACACACATGGGCATCCCTACTCTCCAGGACGCTGAACCCAGGAGAAAGGGGACCTACCTACCATTCTGAGCTCAAAGGCTTAGCACTGTCAGGGAGGGCAGCCTGAAGGAGGCTCTAGGGCACTACGGCAGGATTCAGGGACTACCCAGAGCCTGAGGAGGTCCCCAATGCCAGGACCACTGCCTGTCTCCAGCCTGATGTCCTGGCCACACCCCTGCAGGGAATTCCTCTTCAGGTCCCCTCATTCTCTAGGTCCTAACTCTGTCCTGCATCCAGGAAGCCTCCTGGCCCAAGGCTGCCCAGGTTCATTTTCTCTGGAGACCTGAGATTCTTCAGCACCAGGCGTTTGGACATTTGCTCTGGTCCTCACTCATTAAACAGTATTTACAAAATGACTGCTGTGCCCTGGGCTCTAGAGATAAAGCAACTGATAGCATAAAAAAAAAAATTACAACTGTGAAATAAGATGAGGGTGAGGTGGCAAAAAACCCAAACAGCTAAACAAATAAAATGTGCAATCTGTTAGGTCCAGTGTTCTCGAGAAACACACGCTAGCTGTGAGGCGTCAGGGCAGCATGGCCACCTGAGGTGAGGACAAAGAAGGGAAGGACCCAAGCCCAGGTTGGCATGGAAAGAGCACAGCGGGGGTAGGGGAAGGGAGAATAACTAAATGGAAAAAAGCTGAAATCAGATGGAGTGAATGAAACAGACTCAAATGAGATGGCGTGAAACAGAACTATACCGACTCCAACAGAACTGGACAGAGAGAAACATGTCAAACAAACTCCCATGGAACTCAGCGAACAGGGAGACATGAAGAGAATTTCAAAGCTGGAGCCGGACGGAAAGGAGTCGCATGCAGTGGGGGAGCATGGGAGGCACTAAAATTAAACAGAATGAAGAGATAGAAAGGAACGGAAGGGGCGGGGTGGGCAGACATGGATGGGGTGGCTGGGATGGTGCTGACCTCCTTCCCACTTATCCCGACAGTCTTCCCTAGATGGGTGGCTGGGATGGTGCTGACCTCCTTCCCACTTATCCCGACAGTCTTCCCTAGGTGGGGTGGCTGGGATGGTGCTGACCTTCTTCCCTCTTATCCCGACAGTCTTCCCTAGGGTGCTGCTGCGGACCCTGCGCCACCCCATCTTCCTGCTGATAGTCCTGGCCCAGGTGTGCATGTCATCCATGGTGGCAGGCATGGCCACCTTCCTGCCCAAGTTCCTGGAGCGCCAGTTTTCCGTCACAGCCTCCTTTGCCAACCTGCTCATCGGCTCCTTCACTGTCCCCCTGGCCATCGTGGGCGTCGTGGTGGGAGGCGTCTTAGTCAAACGTCTCCACCTGAGCCCCACGCAGTGCAGCGTCCTCTGCCTTCTCGGGTTGCTGTCGTGTCTGCTGCTCAGCTTGCCACTCTTCTTCATCGGCTGCTCTACCCACCATATTGCAGGCATCAGCCGGGACCTGGGGTGAGTAGGCCTGTGCAGCGGAAGGTTCATGGTGAGGGTAGGTCAGTGGGCCACCTCCCTGTCCTGCCTCCCCTGGGGCACTGTCTCCACCTCAATGCCTATGAAGCTCTATGCAAGTCCCCCCTTGGGCTCAGGCACAAGCAAGCAGTGGTCACTGGAAGGCATCAAATGCCAGAGATGAGGCATGGATGGAACCTCAAGGGCAGGAGACCTGGGAAGGGTCAGAGGTTGGGTCAAGGTGCAGCCACCTGTGTGATGCCATTTCCTGGGAGGCTGAGACCCGAGGGCCAGCAGAAGGGAAATGGAGGCCTCGCTTAGAAGACAGAACTCAGCACAGCCTCGGGGAGGCTTTTGCTCTCAGCTGAGGTCAGATCCATCCAAGAAGAGACAAAGCTCCATGCCTTAAAGAAGGAAGACTAGCAGGGAGCTGGGTGGTTCTTCTCCAGGAGACAGAAGAGGTTAAGAAGCCTCTTCCTACAATGACCTCATTTTCCCTGGAAGATGTTATAAGCTTTATTTGGTCCAGCACTCAGCTAGAATTTCCCAACGTCCTCCTCCTTGACACAGCATCCCTCACTCAAGTGCCAGGTTCCCTCACCTTCAGAGCACTCACTCAGGGCCAACACACCTTGGGCCCCACCCTCCTCACTTGGCTCCCTTCCTTCTCCTTTCCCTCTCCTTTTCCCAAACAGCCAGGCTCTCTGGAGTGGGGCCTTCCATGTGCAGGGTGCCCCAAGTCTGAGCAAGACCTAGGTCCTCCCATTGATCTTTCAAGTAAAAAGTCAATGGATATTTTACCATCTTTTTTTTTTTTTCCTAGACAAGGTTTCTCTGGGAAACCTCGGCTGTCCTGGACTCTCTTTGTAGACCAGGCTGGCCTCAAACTCACAGAGATCCACCTGCCTCTGCCTTCCGAGTGCTGGATCACAGGTGTGAGCCACAGCACCCAGCTTACATCATCTTTCAAGAGTCAGGGGGGAAACAATGCAATGATAGCAACCACTGCAGAGATCTCGTGGAGACTCACTGGAACTTACGAGGGAAGCCTTGGGCCCGCTGGGTGCGTGAGACACACCGGCTCTGGCAGGCATTCTTGACACTAGCTGTACAGAAATAGAGAAAATCTCCTCAATTAACTTAGTTGGTCTCAGACATCCTGCCTGCCTGTGTCTCCTTCTTTCTCCCCTCCCCCCTCACCTTTGGCATCACCTCTCACTCATATTCTCACCAAAGATCTTATAAGTTAATTGATGAGTTAACTTAATTGATAAGTTAATTGATGAGCCACTGAAGCTGTCTGGGGCCAATCGAGTTTCCCTCCATAAGATCTCTTACTGGGTTCTATTGTTAGAGCTACTTTACCGATGGGACAGTTCACTTAGCAAGGGTGCTGTTTCCTCCTAGCATGAGGCCCGGTCAGAGCCTATGTCCCGAAGCCATCCTCTTACCCCTACCCCAGGGCAATCACTCTTCCGACCCAGCCTGTCTTTGGGCTCCTGCTCCTGTCCAGCCTCAGTCCTCTAGCTAAGCAAGAGCACCCACCCTGCGATGCTTGGAGTAGGTCCTCTGGTGGGGACATTTGACACAATGAGCAGGACGGGAGAGGTTGTGAGACTTCAGGAGGGTGACAGTGAGAAGGGATCCCCAGCCCAGGTAACAGAGAAATTAAGGTCCCAGAGGGAGGAAGGCACACGTTGAAGGTTCCACAGCTGGTCTGCTCACCAGGCTCCATCACAGCTGTACTTTGCTGAGACAAGACAGCGATTCAACTCCTAGAGAGAATGGCCTCTTCATCCAACTCTCACTCGTGGGAGGAATTTCTCCTGTGTTCCATCCATACACAGGGATATTGGCAGAAGCTCCCAGACATGCAGAATCCGGGGTTGGAAGGGCACTCCCACAGCCTCTGTCCCAGACTCCTCACTCCACCATTAGAAAGTCCCTTTGAATGTCAGCATTTCTCCCTCACGGAGAGCTGCAGCTGAAATTGCTGGCCAGTCCTCTCAGAGTAGGAGCCAAGCTACAGCAAGGGGCCTGGGAGAAGAAGGCCCGGCCAAATACACATGTCTTCTCTCTGTCTAGTGTGCAGCCAGGGCCAAGCCTGTTTCCTGGCTGTGCCGAGCCTTGCTCCTGCCAATTGGATGACTTTAACCCTGTTTGTGACGCCAGTGCCTACGTGGAGTACACCACACCCTGCCATGCTGGCTGCACACGCCGTGTGGTCCAGGAGGCTCTGGGCAGAAGCCAGGTAAGGCCAACCTCCTACACAACCCCAGCTTCCAGTCCCCTACCCTCCTGGCAGGTGCTGCCTGTCACTGCACCTCTTCCTTTCCCCCTCTCTCCCTCTTCCTCTCCCCTCTCTCCCTGTCTCCCTCTTCCCTCTGTCATTGCCTTGTTCCTATGCTTTGGCAGGTTCAGAGCATCACTCTTTCAGTAAGTTTCATTGGCAGCCAGGGCTCAAGGAGGTGAGGCAGAGCTCGCAGCTGCTGGTCTGCTCAAGGAAATGAGCACAGGAATTCCAGGCTGCGGGTGGGTGGGAGTGGTCTACCAGGACATACAAGAGCAGGGAGGACACAGCCCACCTGGGAGGGTCACAGAGGGCTCTGAAAGAGGCAGTGGCCTCTGTGACGGCTCTCCCAGGGTCACTAGGCAGACAGGGACTTGGGATGGGAGGGCTTTCCAGGCAGGACAGCAGCATATGCAGGGATCTAAAGAACACACACCGTGCACGAGCTTCCTAGACCCCAGGCCTCGCCATGCGTGGTTTACGTGGGTGAGCTCACTAAGGAGGAGGCAGAGAGCCATCGTGCCTAGAAGATATTTAGCACTCAGTTTTAGTCTGCTCATTGTACAGATGGGAAATGAAGGCCTGGAAAAGGACCAGGCAGTGCCCAGAGCTGGGACTGGCCCCTCCAGCCCAGCCGGCCCTGGAGCCGGAGGTCGGGGTCTGATGGTACCCCTTACAGGGGAGGGTCAACCCTCGGGGACACCTTTCCAGCCTGGGATTGCCTCTCGCCCTGCCTACCTCCTTGGCTCAGCAGGAGCACCCGGGCTCTGGTATGGCCTGGTCCGTGCCTGAGGTGTACTCAGGTAGACAACAGGGGGAGGTGCAGAAAGGTAGACACTGACTGGATCTCAGGCTTAAAATCAGCCCTGTGGGAAAGACTGGAGACGTCTGTGAGAAGGCCCCGCCACAGACATTGATATCTTTGAGGGAAACTTGGGGAAGAACCTAGAAAGCAAAGTGTCCGGCCTCAGTGGTCACCCCAGCTGTCCTCCCAAGCCAAGGAGCAGTATGGGGGCTGCAGTGCCAGCGCCCTGCTTTGGCATGTTTCCCCACGACCTGGCTCCAAGGTGTCTCCAGCACAGTGGGTTACTCAGCATGTAACTGAAGATCAAAGGCCACTTTTTAGTGGTGTGAAGTTGTGTGAGGGCTTGGGAGCACAGCCTGGCCATGGCTATCAGCTCTGCACGGCAACAGGTAGACGTCTTGGATACTCAGTGATCCAAGCCCCAGTTATCGCCCTCTGCCATCCTACCTCTCATCTTCCACTAATTCGCCTCAAATAACTTCGCCTCAAAATCCTTTCCCAGTTCACCCTGACAATGGGAGCTTCTTCCTGCTCAGCCAGTCCATTCCAGTAGCCACTGAGCTTAAATCCTTCCAAGGCTCCAGGCTGCCACCTTGGTTCTGTCAGCCCTTCTCATACCGGGAATTATCTGAGGTTCTGTAGTGGGAAGCAGGAGGCCCTGGGGGCTCCCGGTACCTTAGCCAGCAGTGGCACCTTTGAGATGGGAACAATCCCTGCACATCCGGCTGAGGCTGCCAGTAACTGCAGTCCGTCAAGGTCTGACCTGGTGCTGCAAGGATGGTTCGATGGTTAAGAGTGTATTGCTCCGGAAGGGGACCGGAGTTCAGTTCCTAGCATCCATGGCTGGCGGCTTACAACCACCCAGGAGCTCTGACACCCTCTTCTGGTCTCCGTGGGTACCTACACTCACATACACAGACCCACAGATAGACACACACACACACGTAAATAAACAAACACACAGACACTCTGACCAGTAAGAAAGGGAAAAGAAGCTCTGGCTTAGACCTTCTCCTGAGAGGCCCTCAAGGATACTGGTGGCCAGGCCACTTCTTAGTTGATCCCTGGGTGGACCAGCCTCCGCACAGTCTCTCTGCCGCACAGCCGTGGGCCAGTCTAAGCACTGCCAGTCTGCCTCCAGGCACTTGCCTGATTCCAGTGAGCACAGATCAACTGATGGTCAGAGTCTGGGACTCCGGCCAGCTCTGCCCCGCTGGCTGCAGACACTGGGGAGCTTCCCAGGCCCTAGGCCCTTGGCCAGCTGCTTCCCTTGGAGGTTCCTGAAGGTTCTTCTCCTCCTTCTCCTCACCCCAGGTTTTCTACACCAACTGCAGCTGTGTAGCAGGGGATGGCACGGTGCCTGCCGGTTCCTGCGAGTCAGCCTGCAGCCACCTGGTGCTGCCCTTCCTTCTCCTGATGAGTCTGGGGACAGCAGTGGCCTCTGTCACCCACACACCTTCCTTCATACTCATCCTAAGGTGGGCCACAGGGTGGGTGGGTGTGTACCAAGAAGCCCTTTCCCTCAGCCAGGATGGGACATTCAAGGGAAGAGTTGGAGGATTGAGGCCACACAAGTGTCCTAGGCCCTCACAACAGACCAGCTCCTCCCTGTCACTCCCCTGGAAGCCTGAGTTTTCTTTCCCATCTTGCAGACAGCCAGGACTATACAGAAAGACCTTGGCTTTACAAAAAGAAAAAATGAAAGAAAGAAGGAAGGAAGGGAGGAAAGAAGGGAGAAAGGAGGGAAGGAAAGGAGGGAAGGAGGAGGGAGGGAGGGAGGAAGAAGGAGGGAGGAGGGAGGAAAAGAGGGAGGAAGAGAAGGAAGAAGGAAAGAGAAAAGAAGAAAGAAAAGAACATTGAAGATGGAAGGTCCATTATGCAGGCTGTCATGAGAGAAAATGAGGAGGGAGCAGACGACTGTGGGGAGTTGAGACTGCATGCTGTGGTGACTTGAGTCCTGGCTCTAACCTCAACAGTGGCCTGTCCCTTTATCTGCGGAATAGGGATGGAGGAGGGTGTCCAGGGGTAGTTGGTATGTGGGCCCAGGATGCACAAAACTGGCCTCTGTACATTGAGGCTCTGAGCCTCCCCCACACCCCTGACCTTCAGCCTGGGAGAAGACTGTCATGGAGGGTGGAACCCAGCTATTGAGAGCCTGCTGCCACGTGGTACTAGGGCTGCGTCTCTCCGTCCATCCTCACACAACCATGTCTTTCTTGGTAGGGGAGTGAAGAAAGAAGATAAGACCCTGGCAGTGGGAATGCAGTTCATGTTCCTGAGATTATTGGGTAAAGAGTTTGCCCAGGGTCCTTGGTTGGGTATCCAGATGTCTGCTCTGTGCCAGGCCTGGGAGACACAGCATGAGTGGGACCTTAGGGCTCCTGTGTGTGTGGGTGAACAAGACCTGGCCGTATGTTAGGAGGTGGTGTGCCTGGGCCACACCAAGCCTCATGGAGGCTCCCTCCGGATACACGCTGAAGGATGGCTGGAGGCCAGAGACTCTGGAGCCGAGAGACCCAGCACCCTTCTGGCTTGCATGTGGTAAGGGTGGGAGACTGGGGAGTGGTGACCCTCTGCTGGCCCCTGAGCCTCTCCTTCCCTAGCCTGGATGCCTAGCCCCGTGATCCATGGCAGCGCCATCGACACCACCTGTGTGCACTGGGCCCTGAGCTGTGGCCGACGAGCCGTCTGCCGCTACTATGACCATGACCTGCTCCGAAACCGGTAAGTGCCAGGCAGGAAGGTCCATGTCAGGGCATGTCACCCTGCGAGCCAGAGACTGCCTCTGACGGAGATCTCATACAGCTGGTCTAAAACTTACCATATAACGGAAGCCAGCCTAGAACTCCTAATCTCCTGCCTCTGTCTCCCAAGCACTGGAATTACAGGCATGTGCCACTAAACCTTGGATTTTTGTTTTGTTTTGTTTGAGTCAGGGCCTCATTCTATGCCGAGGCTGGTCTCAAACTCACTAGGTCAGCCAGACTGACCTTGAACTTTAAGTGCTGAGATTTCCCACACAGACTTCCACACCTGGATAACTCCCTGTATTATACCCAAGGAAAATGACATCTAAAGTAAAAGATCCCAGGCTTATATTGACAGAACCATATCTCGTGCTTTAAGCTATCAGACGGTGGAGTCACTGTGGCAACCTGAAGTACAGAGCCCTGACACGCCCCCCACCCCGGGGCTTAGTCTTCCTCTCTGTACAGGGGTGAGCTCAGAGGATCCCAAAGGCTTGGATATCATAGACTGGCTGGAGGTAGAAGAGCTGACAACAAGGCCAGGGCCAGCCCGGGAGTGGTTGCCTCTAGGCCTGAGCCACAGGATATAGTTTCTGCAGGCTGGGGCCGTCTAGTGAGGCTCCCCTGCCAAGGAAAAGCCAAACAGTGGCTGTCAGGAGTTCAGTGGGAGTTAAGTCCTGCTTTCAAGCGGAACTATGCAGGGCTAGACAGGGTCGTACATTTGTCTGTGACAGAATGTGAGAGATGTTTGGTCTCTCCACACATACCCAGAGTCCCTGGGGAGCTCCCCCCTCCCCAGGCCTCAGGGTTTCTAATTGCACCATGTCTCCTGACTGTACCATCCCTACCCAGAGGCTAGCCAGTCCCTGAAGTGCGGGCCTCTGAGTTCAAGGTTTCTCATTCTTCCCTCAGATTCATAGGCCTCCAGTTCTTCTTCAAAAGTGGAGCCCTGGTGTGTTTTGCCTTAGTTTGGGCCGTCTTGAGGCAGCAAGACAAAGAGGCCAGCGCCGAGGTCACCGTGAAGAGCTCTGATCTGCAGCAACAGCAGCTGTAAGCATCAGGACCACAGAAGGAACCCAAGGGTCCCAGAAGGCCGACATTCCCAGCCCCGCCTAACCAGGAGTGGCAGCCGCGGCCATGCATCTTCTGAGCCCTTCGCCAAAGACGACCAAGGCGGCACCTGCGCCGTGAGAAGCACCGTGTCCCGTGCTGGTTCCTCTGCTAAATTACAAAGTGACTGTGAACAAGTTCCGGGCTTTGCTTGCTCTTTGGAACCAAGGCGTTGTTGTGTTGGCCATTTCTCAAGCAAGAGGGTCATCCTCACTCCTTCCCCCAGCCACATTGACAAGCTGGCCCCAAGTGTTGGTGGTGGGGAGGAACTTCCCCTCTGATGGTAGTAGGCCGACTAGATCATGCTACTCTTCACACAGAACCTGAGCCCAGCTCTGCCGCTCTTAAGCAGGAGGTAGACTCCAGCTCTCAGGCTCCCGCTGTGCCCATCTCTGCAGTCCAGTTAGGTACCGGCCTCCTCCCCTAGCCATGGCCGCCTTCAAGAAGTGTCTATCTGGCGCCCCCTAGAGGCAGAGTTCAGAGAGGAGATTATGGAGAGCCCCAAATGCGGGAGGGAGCAGGACACCCTATTTGTGGTCAGGAGCCTTAGCCGGGGTGGGAGGGGGCTCTCTGGTTCAGAATGTCTCCGCTTTTGTCTTCAGGAAGCCACGGTTGTGGAAAGGGAGGTCTAGCCTTTCCTTTAGAGGCCTTGTAACTTCAGAGACCACTTTATATTCGGACCCGCACCTACTGAATGTGTGTTGTCAGGACCTTTTGGGAAAAGAATCCTGGTCCATTTCACGGAGGCTTTGCAGCGAATACCTGATTTTGTGATATCCAAGGTGACCGCTGGTTCTCTGAGCTCTCTGGGTCAGTGTGAGGGCTAGAGGCAGAGAAGAGCAAAGCTCAGCCCTGCACAGATTCCTGGGACCCCCAGTCCTTCTCCATGCCAGGTCTGTCTGGCTTTCCGGCCAGTTGCCTCCAGGTAGCAGAAGAGAAAGCCCTCATCTGCTCCCAGCCAGGTCTGCTGGCACCATACACCCCACCCGTGTGGCCACGAAGGGAGGTAGGGAGCTAGTAACGGCCTCCCTGTGTGCCTAGCTCTTAGCTAATGGACAAGGCACTTGTCCCCTGTGCAGAAGGGACTGCAGAAGCCCTCATTCCTGCCAGGCATGTTGGCACACATCTGTGACCTAGCATTTGGAGCCCTGAAGATGAGGAGTTCAAATGCCGTTCTCAGCTATATAGTGAGTTTGAGTCTAACCTGGACAACATGAGAAAGTCTCAAAAATCTAAAAAGAATAAAGAGAAGAGGGAAAGAAGAGAAGAGGAGGAGGAAGGAGAACCTGGTCACTAATCTGTATCACAGTTGAGCGTTTAACCAGTACCTGAGCCTACACTGATCAGTGCCAAGAATTTTGAAGTCACTTTCACCAAGACAAGTCTGTTAGTGGGTTTTCATTCTGTCTGCTCTCCCGCTCCCCAGGTCGTACAGGAATAGCCTGGCTGTATGCATACGGCCCATTATTGAATTTGCCTTTGCATAATGCCTCTTTCACAACAAAAATTTATCCTTCTAAACTGCATTAGAGGTTTGCGTCAGCCACATCTCTTCCAGTTACTTAGACTTCCGCCTCACCAGGTTTATTCACTCTGGCATCTTGCATTGTCTTCTCTCTTTATATTCTGGTTTAATTTTTCCTTTGACTGCCTTATTTCCTCTAGTAATGGTTTCGAAAATGGAATACAGTCACGAGGCTGTAGGAGTCCTCACCTATCTCAATTGTCAATCACATTTTACAGAAGAGATACTGCCTCAGAAAGCTTAAGTGATTTGCTTGGGACTATAATAATACATATAAAATTATGTGTGTGTACACATACACACATTGGTGGGGCCAGAGCTGGATCCAGATTTGTAAAAAAAAAAAAAAAACAAACAGAAGCTAACAAATTTCAAACGTTCTCTTTATGAAAAGAGAATACAAAATAATGAATGCAGACTGAATATGTAAATTACATTTCATCAAAATGCCTGAGACCAGAAGTGTTTTGGATTTGAGATCTCTTTGTAGTTTGAAATATTTGCATCCTAATCATGAGATCTCTCAGTGGTTAGGCCCGAATCTACATACAGATTCGTCTAGGTTTCATGCCCTCATGGGCACAGCCTGAAAGGCACCGTATGCGTTGTAGTGTCCCCGTGCGTGATGAGGACCTGTCACCTGAAGTCAGGTCTGAAATAGTCCGCGCATGATACACGAGCACTAGAGAAGTTTTCGTGGGAGAGACTTTCAGATAGTGGGTTTCGCATTAGAAACAGTCAGCCTTTAGAAAATTAGATAAGAAAGGCAACACCCAGAATGAGAAGAGAAAACCCCACTCCACCCAGAAAATGTCATATTTTTAAGAATTAAAGAATTACCCTGCACACCTCTAATCCATCCACACACACCTTTATGCTTAGAATTTTCCACAGACTGGCTTCTGGCCCCCGCCTCTTTCATAATTCTTCCCTTCCTCCTCCACTCCTTTTGTTTCCAGGGCCAGACGCCACAAACAGAAGCCATGACCTCAGTGTTTGGCTCTTCAACATCATAAGGCCAAGTGAGGTGGACAGTCATGGGGAGGTTCCCCAGGAGCCGTTCTTTATGCAGAGACTGCTATGGTGACTTCCCTCTGCATAGCAGTAACTGAGGAGGACAGAAGTTTACCCTGGGGACCCCCAACCCCTTGACCAGGTCCTAGAAACCAGAAGCCACTCCTGAGCCACAGGGGAACAGGAGCGGGAGGAGGGGGCTGAGTGTCTTCCCTGTGCAAGTTCCCCGCTCTGAGAATAAGCAAACATTTCTCCAGTGCCTCGCTGGGCCAAGGAGAGGAGCGTGCCCACCAAGCATTCACTCTGGACTCTGGGGGAACTGCAGGAGACGAAGCCTTCATCCCCCTCTGGGATGTGGCTCTTGGGGAAACTGAGGGCGAGTGAGCAAGCCTTTGTCTGTGAGTTTGAGCTCTTCTGGCTCCTCAGGTGAAGATGCTTAGGCATCCCTGCAAAAGAGCTGTGCAGCCATGTGCCAAGAGTAGAGCAAAGAGGGCAAGAACATTTTCCCTAAACTGTGAGGGAAAATGCCTACACTCAAATACACAAGGATAAGCAACATGCATGCATACACATGTTCACAAATACACACATATACCTTCATATGCACAGGCACATACCTCCTAACATACATGTACACATGCATGCAAACATGTATGCATACACAGACACATACAAAACTCACACAAGCACCTTTGTACCCACTTACATGCACACATAATAAGCCACATGATCATGTGCACACATACACACATACACATGTACACATGGCACACACAAACACAGATTCACACACACATGCATACACTCACAAACTCAAACATGAGCACACAGAAGCTACACATTCTCACACATGTGTGTACACATACTCCCCACATTCACATGCACACTTGCAGACACACAGTCTCATATATACATCCAAACACATTCACACATACACACTCACGCACACACCAACTAACACAGAATAAAATGCATACATATCTATGCACACATGCAGACACTATGTACAACAGGTACACACGAAAACGCACACTCGCACATCCACATGACCACATACACACGTGCAGACACATGGGCACACATGCAAAACCACACACATGTGTACGCTTGCACAAACTCATGCACGCAAAACTCCAACAAACACGTAGACGCACACTGGTCTCCTGTCACTGAAAGCCTCGAGCATCTGCGTCTGCCAGCCGCTGCCTCTACGCTGCCCCGAGCTCGCCCTGCTTCAGCGCTGGTGAAGAGCAGCGGCAGATGGGACGGGCACCAGAAATAGCATCTCCGTGCCCGGCCTTCCGTTCCTTTTGCTCGAAGAGGCTGGAAAGCTCTGGGGCCAGTGGATGCCCCTTGGCACCTGGCTCCAGGAACCGTAGTCAGCATACTGCATACCCCCGTTCATTACCTACACGTGTTGATCACTCCCCCTCGATAAGCGCGGTCGCCTTCTTTGGCCCGGCTCTCCACCCCTCTTCATCGTCCTATCCCCTATCAAGCCCCACTTCAAAAGCTACATGGCAATGAAGGGGCGAGTTGGGGAAGTAGCTTCATTAAAGACATAGATGCCATTCTTAAAAGATAAAGTTATAAGCCAAGCCGGAGGTGGGATGCAGGCCTGTAATCCTGGCACTCAGGAGACAGAGGCAAGAGGATGGTGGGCTTCAGGGCAGCCTGGGCTACATAGCGAAACCTTGTCTCAAGATCCAAAATAGATAAAATTTGCCACCACTCCTCTCCCCACACACATACAAAGACTCGCCATTGTGTGTGTGTGTGACTTTGGGGGTGGAGGGCCCTCTAAAGTGCAGTACAGTCTTAGGAAGGTCAAAGCCCTTCATATTGGAGCTGCAGGGACATCAGACTGACACTGAGGCCCGGGGGTCTGCTGTGTACTCACAGTGTGGCCCTGAACAACTGGCCCCAGTCCTCTGCACCCAGCCCCTTCCCTGGGAGGTAGGTCAGTGTGCCCTGCCTCATCTCCCACGGTCGGGGGAACAGGTAAGACAGCAGCCTGCGCTCACAGGCTCAGCACCTGATGGTTTCTAGCTTACGTCCCCTCTCCTGTCTGAGCACCTGGAGCAGAGAGCGGGAGGGCAGAGGGGATGGACAAGGCTCCTGCCATGCTCTGCCCTGGTGCAGCTCCCTTGCGCTCTAATCTCTTCCCCGCTGTCACTGAGGGTTCAGCTGGCCCGGTCTTATCTCTCCCCACAGCCAGCTTGGGACAGCTTTTCGCCTCCAGATTTACATTTTTATTGATTTTTTTCTTCTCCCTCCAGAGCTGCCCTTCCCTTCTGCCTCCATTTTGGCTATAAAATGGGTCTACTGGGGGGAAAGACAGTTCTGGGCCAAGCAGAGGTATTGGATGAGTCAAGCATGGGCTCAACCCCATTCACTCACTCAGTTCCCCACCCACCCACCCAACGCACCCCACGGGCCTCTGGGGACACAGCCACCCTCTGCTCTCAGGAGTGCAGACAATCGTGGGTGCAGGACAATCAGAAGGCTTTGGACGCCTCCCTGGAGGGCAAGGAGGAGACCTTGAAAGATTGATTGATGGATTATTCCATTGACTGGTTATTTTAGGCAGAGAAAAAACAAAATCTGTATTTTAAAGGGGCCACTGCTGCACCATAGGGCCTTAGGGAAGGAGGGAGAAGGTGAAGGTCCAGGGCTTAGACAAGAGGCTAGAGAGGTAACCAGGAGAAGGTCTCAAGCCGCTTGCCACGTCAGAAGCGGTGCCCTGGAAGTGGGACAGCCAGCCTGGGTTTTGAAAGATGAGCAGCAACTGGGTAGAGCCAGGAAGGGTGCCGGGCGGAAGAAGCTGCAGAGATAAGGGGAAGGCGGGCAGAAACCTCCTGACAGACTGAGGAAATTTCCACTCTGAACTGTTCCGCATGACCTAAAAGGGCAAGGTGAGGGGCTGAGGCTGAGGAAGTGGGTCAGGGCCCTCAGCCTCGCCTGCTCGCTGTCTCCTGAGCCTGGATACAGGTAGAGGTGTGAAGGGAGCTGGGCCCCGAGCCCCAGGCTGGGCTTCTTCCTCAATATAAACCTTCCCTGTCCACAACCCTACGGTGTTATGTAGAAAGGAAGGCAGATGTGGGTCGTTCTTCCTGTGGACTAGATGAAGTGACTGAGGCCCAAGGAGGGCAGAGATTTGTCAAATGGAGCACAGTGACACACATGTGTTTATCCCCACACTTAGAAGGTGAAGGCGGGAGGATCAGAAGTTCAAGATCGTTCCCTGCTACAGAGAGTCTGAGGCCAGCCTGAGCCTAGATGAGACCCTGTCTTTAAGTATGCAAGCAAGCAAGCAAGCAAACAACACAGACCAGACACACACACAAAAGGAAGAAAGAAAGAAAGAAAGAAAGAAAGAAAGAAAGAAAGAAAGGAAGGAAGGAAGGAAGGAAGGAAGGAAGGAAGGAAGGAAGGAAGAAAGAAAGAAAGAAAGAAAGAAAGAAAGAAAGAAAGAAAGAAAGAAAGAAAGAAAGAAAGAAAGAAAGAAAGAAAGAAAGAAAGAAAACAGCAAACCAGGAGCTGAAGACGATCAGCTGTTAAGGATGCTTGTTACTTTGCAGAGGACCCAACTTCTGTGCCCAGCACAGAAGTCTCAAAGCTCCCTGTAAGTACAGATCAAGGGAATCTAACACTCTCTTGTGGTCTCCTTGGGCACTTACACACACACACAAATAAAAATAAAACAAATAGTTTTTACAGAAAAGAAGTGTAGAGATTTGTCTCAGGTTATTTAAGAACACAGGTACCCCATTTTCAAATCTCCATGTATGATTTTGAAATCACCACATACACAGTAAGTGGGATGGGAAAAGGAAGAGGAGAGAAAAACACATCAAACAGAGCTGGGATTTTTGTTGGTGGTGGTAGTGGTTTGGGTGGGGTTTTTGAGCTTTTTTCAGCCTTTTTACTGGCTATAAGAAAACACAGGGCCCTCTGTGCGTTGGAGGCATATCTCAGCTCTGTCACTTACCAAATGAGCAAAGTCACCACACACAACCGCATCCTGTCCCCACCCCACCCCCTTTGTAAATAATAAACTCCAACCATCAAAACAGTTGAGGCGAGAGCACAGAATTGTAGCAGTGCAGTGGTTACACCTACTGCTGAGTAACAAGTGACCCAAACATTTATCAGCTTAAAGCAACAAGTATTTCTTTTTAATCTTATACCATTTTTGGAAGTCAAGATTAGTGAGTTAAGTAGGGGCTGGGCTCAGGGTACTCACTGAAACTGTAGTCAGGAGCCTGCCAGGGCCATCTTCAGCAAAAGGCTCAGTGAGGGACAATACAAGTAACACATTTCTGCAATCTCAGCCATCAGAAGGCAAAGGCAGGAAGATTGCCACAAGTGTGATAGAGGCTACAGAGCCAAGCTCTTCCTCAAAAACAAATATATGGGATAGGGTATAACAGCACACATCTTTGAGGATAGCTCTTAAGATGCAGAGGCAGGAAGATCTCTGTGAACCTGGTTTACACAGCTATTTCCAGGCTAGCCAGGGCTACATAGTAAGACATAAATAAATAAATAAATAGATAGATAGATAAATAAATAAATAAATAAATAAATGCCGGCAAAGTTGCTCGGTGAATAAAGACACTTGCTGCCAAGCCTGATGACTTCAATTCCATCCATGGTGCCCACATGATGGAAGGAGAAAAATGATTCCCAAGAGTTGTCCTCTGACCTCCATATGTATGAACCATGGCAAGCGTGTGCTCACATACATGCACATAAACAAACAAACAGACTCAGCTGAGGCAGGAAGCTGCATTTCAAACCCAGCCGTTGGCTAAAGGCTTCTGTTATTTGTGCACGGTCCTCTCCTAAGCCTGCCCATCCCATAGATGTGCAACTTCCCCTAGAATGAATGACCCAAGAGGCTGGTGCTGTCAAGACGGAAGCCTTGGTGTGATGGAGACAACACATACAATCTTAGCCACATTCCCCTGACCATCAGACCAATCCCACCACAACGTGGGAGAATACAAAAATGCAGGACCACCACGAGGTGTGTGTGCATCGCCGGGGTCATTTGGAAGGTGTCACCCACGTGCCCAGAATGACAGAAACATTAGGTACACAGTAGGCACTTAATCCTTAGAGGCTCCTATTACTCTCATAGTGATCGCAGCTAGGCTGAGAGAACAAGATTGGGATGAGAAAGGAGAAAACGCGGCAATGGGAAATGCTCTCTAATTAGATCATACTCAATTGCAGTAAAAATAACAATAACGTCTAGATAAAGGGATGTAGCCAGGGAGCCTTCCTAGCAGAGTGATCCTGAGAACCGCAGAGGTGAGTGTGACAAGCCGGTTGCCACCTGACATGGCTGGGGTGTGAGAGCCTCTTCTATAACACGACTCTCGGGTTTGAATGGTCCCGAAGGGTGGCACTGTTTGAAGGAGCCTGTGAATTTCTGAGAAGTGAAGCCTCCTGGAGGAAGCGGGTCACTGGGGAGTGAGCCTTGAGCTGTAGCTCCCAGCTCCAGGTCCTCCTGGGTTTCTCTGTGTCTTGCCAGCTGGTGTGATGTAGCCTTTTCAAGCTTCTGCCGCAGCCATAAACCACTTCTGCCAAAATGGCCTCCCCACCACGATGAACTGTATCCCTTCAAACTGTGAGCCAAGCTAACACTCTCCTCTCTTTAGCTGCTTCTTTTCAGGTGTTTGGTCACAGCGATGAGCAGAGTGACTGATGCACCAACCCACCATCAATATCCTCTTCTTTGGTCCAGTAGCAAGGTGTCTGGCCATAGCAATGACCCTTGTCCTCGGTGGCCATAACTTCCTCTCTGCCAATGATGTTTTCATGTGACTCACTTTGATGGACAAGATGAAAGGATGATCTGGTGGGAAGTCTGTCTTCCTGGATGAAAGGGTGGGTAGGAGGATACCACCTTCCTTGCCACCATGCACTTCCTTTGGTTGATGCCACACCAGACATTTATGACCATGGCGGGTGGGAGCTCCCCCACAGCTCAGAAAGGGAAAAGTCATCAGAGATGTGGTTCGATCACCAGGTCAAGCCAGGGAACACTTCCCTCCAGCCTCCTTGCTAAATAAACATGCTTCTGTGGAGCAGGTTCTGTTCCATGTCTTCTAACTGATCCTGCCTCCCTCTGGGGTTTTCTTTTTCTGAGGAAGATTTGGAGAAGAGTGGGGCCATGGAGGGCCCTGGACTGGGAGGCAGATGTCCTTGGCCTAACCCCAACTCTGCCTCTGAGATGCTCTGCAATCCTGAGTAAGCCCCTACCCCCACTGGGCCTCCAATAATTATAGCTAATATTTATCGACTGCCTCTGTGTGCCAAGCACTCTGCTGAGAGCTTCCATGGCATTCTCCTGCTCATGCTCTCAGAAGCTCCCTTGTGCTGATATTGTTCTCTTTATCTCCTGGGTAAGGACACTGGAGGCTGGGGCCTGACGCTGCACAGCAAGCTCACGGCAGATCTCTGGATTTCAAATCCAGGTTTGTCTCCCTGCCGTAGATGCTGTACTTCCTAGCAGTAAAAGGACGCCTATGGTCAAGGTGATCTCTGAGGGCCTTTCCAGCCCAAATATCCTTTGATTTGTTGCCCCATTTGTAGCTAGACAATCAACAAGCCAGCTTAGCCTAGCCGAGAGAAGAGAGGAATAAGGGCTGCCTTTAGCCATCCCAACAGCTGTCATGTGAGTGGGGATTAGACTTTACTCGGCGTGGATCAGAGGGCAGGAGCTGGGCCAGCGTGGAGACACTACATGGAGACAGCAGGAGCCACTTACATAAGGGAGATCCCTTGTAGCCCTCTGGCAATGGGTAGAGCTCTACTCCGAGGCAACGAGTCCCCTGTCACGAAAGTTACACAAAGCTTTGTCTGGCATGGAGTAGAGACAGACGTGAATGACTTAGGGCTCGCAGTAACTAAGCTGCGTAATAAGACCAGAATGCAAAGTTAAAAAAGGAGGGGTCAATGAACTTCGTGGTTTCTCCTTTGGACACTGAAACTCTTAGACTTTAAGATTCTCCAGTTGTTTTTTTCCACTTTATGGTTCTAACACTCTGTAGTTCTGTGATTTTTAAAATGCCCCAATTCTTCCCTCCCGAGATGCTATGGATCTTTAATACTTTAGCTTGCTGTGACTGGGATTCACAAAAGCTGAGAAGCCTGTGATTTTTTGATTTAATAGCCTCCAGCTTTAACGATTCATTAAAGTGCCTCTTGTCAGCTCCAGACACGAGAGGGAATTGCTCCAGATGCTGCGATTTGGTGGCCTGGCTACCAGCTGAGCTGCTCTCCACACTGCCCTGTCGCACCCACCACAGCCTCAGCTCTCCTCCCTACCAAGCAATGGTCTCCCCCTCCCCACTCCGCTGCTGCCTCTCATCCAGCCAGAGGGGCACTTCACTCCCCTCATCCTGGATTGCTTGTTAGACAAGAGCCTTCCTGTAAACAAGCTCAGAGATAGTTGTTCCGAAGGGGACAGAGGAGAATGATGGGACTTGGCCCCCATTCTTGAGGCTCCCAAAGGTTAAGGATTTGTGTCTCCCCTTTTGTCTTTTCTTTTCCTTTCTTGTCCTTCTTTCATTTTTTTTTTAATCCAGGTATCACGGGCTGACTTTAAACTCACAATCTTTCTCCCTCAGTCTCCTAAGTTCTGTAACAAAAGTGCCACACCTAGTTTCTTGTTTTTGTTTAAACCCAACTCAAACTTATCTCCACCAGGAAGTCTTCCATGATTGGCACTAAATATCTAGCATAATGCAAATTATGAGTGTGAAGTTCCATGCCCTTTAATTAGTTGTTGTGCACACAGGAAATGTATCTGCCTGTTCTGCCTCCCAGTCTATATGTGAGATTTCCCTCTGAATCCTCGGCAAGGCTGGGAACTTATCTACCTAACGGAACGGAGGCTTCAGAGGGACACAGACACGTCCATTGTGCTATACCTGAACTGTAGTGAAGGTTTGAATCATGCTCTCTCCCCAGTTCAATACATTCCCGAAGGCAGGGAGGACTGCATAAAATTAGAAAGCACGGGTCCCCAAGGTCAAGGGTGTGTCTCCACCCTCAAACTGCACCGGAAGTCTAACTGACAGCAGGAAATCCAGGGCTCCTCCAAACTCTACACATTCCTTCCGTCTCAGCCCAGAACTAGACACAAAAAGGGTGTTTTCCTTAAAGCAAACAGACAGAATTAAAAAAAATAATAATAAAGATTTTAGGAAGTGTGTGGGAACTCAACACCTTTAGACCCTCTCGAGGGTCTGTTCTGCACCCTGTTTTCTAGAAGCTGGGGTAATCCTCTCCAGGCTCCTCCCAGGAGCTCGAAGCAAGTGAAGATGTCAGCACCTTGGACAGCGCCCAAGCCATTCCAGGCCTCTGGGCCAGAGGAAGCTAAGCTCTCCAGCTCCCTCCCGCCTCCGGGTGATGGATTTCCTCATTCTTCAATTTGATTAAAGCCCAGTAGATAACCAGAGCGCCTTGTTCCTTTCTCTTCTCCCTTCCTGATGAACATAATTAACTCCGTTAGGCTGGGGATACTTGCTCTCGAACGCAGCCTCCCAGCCCCCTCCCAGGCATGAATCAGTAGGACACAGCCAGGACACTTGGAAGGCTCACAAGACTCTTCCTGGGCAGTGGAGCTGGAAGAGGAAGCTTGCCTTGAGACACACAGAGGCTGAATACGGAGACTGGAATGTGGTGGTTAAATGCAGGTATCCCTAAACAGAAGGTCAGAAAATTTGGGGGTTAGCCCTAACTTTATCACAAGTCTAGCTAGGGCTAGCCACATGCCTTTTTTTTTTTTTTTTTTTTTTTTTTTTTTTTTTCCTGAACCTCATCTTACACTGGCAAGATGAAGATATTAGACTAGATAACATCAAATGCTACATTTGTTATTAAGATGCTATGAGAGGAAACCTTTAAAGCACAAGGAAATGGGCTTGACAAGGTCATACAGAAGCTCCAGGCAGAACTGGGCTTGAGTTCATGGCTTCTGGCTTCTACCCCAACAGAATTTCCCAGGAACATAACTCATCTCTTCATCTGCATCACCGACTTTTCTGCCAGGGAATGGAAGCTTAGAAAGTTGAAGACAGGTAAGATTTTATTAATTGGTGTTGACAAAAGAAAGCAATATTTAAGATGTATAGAAGCAGCAATGTCCCTAAAGAGAACAGAGTACCCCACGAATCATTAAGATTAAGAAGAAATGATCACCTGGAGGTCATATCCAACCGTAGGTGCATGTAAACCCAGAAATGTTTTGGTATTTACCAAGGCCATCCAGAGAGGCAACTGTAGACTGTAGAGTACCCACACACACACACACACACACACTCTCCCTACTGTCCCTCCCTCCCACTTTCTCTCCTCTTCCTCTTCCTCACTCTCTTTATTTTCTTCTCTCTGTTTTATGCAGGATCTCATGTATGCCAGCCTAGCCTCAAACTGGCCCTGTGGCCAAAGGTGACCTTGAACTTCTAATCCTCCTACTCCACCCCCAGCATGGACTATCACACTACTGCACCATGTTTATACGGTGCTGAGGATCAAAGCCAGGGCTTCAAGCACACTAGGAATGCTCTATCAAGCCAGCCATTTCCCTGCCCCCTGTAGAAACCTCTACAAAGAAAAAATGAATTATCCCAATTAAGTATCGGTATGCCCCATCAGGAAAAAAAAAATGGGAGAAGAGATAAGCCAATCAGAAAATACAGTGTAGGAGTCTGTACTGTGCCCAGATCTTTGACCGACAGGCATATAAAGAATGACACATGACTCTCATTCTCTAAGGGGCACATCTTTAATGTGTCTCCTCTGCTTGGAATTATACTCAATGAACCTATGCATCTAAACTGCTGTTCCATCAAGGCAACAGCTACTCTCCTGCCAGGAGGGCATCCAGAGCCTCGTTTTGATGGAACTTCCTCCTCTGACTCTCCAGAGCTTTTTGTTTCTGATCTATTATTCAGCACCAATTTCTTTATGTGCTTCTACCCCCTTCAAGAACAATGATAAAGAGAACCTAAGAACACATTTTATTCAACTTTGAATTCCTCAGAATCTTCAACCCAATATTTGACATGTAATGGGGTCTCAGCAGGATGGAAGGAGAATAGATAGACAAATGGATAGATAATTTATGGGCAGATAGATGATGGGTAGATAGATAATCTATGGGCAATGGGCAGATGGGTGGATGGGATAATGTATGGGCAAAGATAGACATAGAGATAAATAATGTATGGGCAAAATAGACAAATGGATAGATAACTTATGGGCAGATAAATGATAGATGGGTACATGATGGATGGATCAGTAGGCAGATGGATGATGAATACATAGAACACCGGAAAGCAAAGAAAATAAAGAGATAAATATGTGGATTGAATGAATGTGTATTTGAGTAGATTTGTGGGTGAACTGATAGGTAAACAGTAGGGTGAGATAGAAAATAAACTAATTGGTAGATGGTCAGGTGGAAAGAGGATGGTATTTGAGTGAGTTTCTCGATGGAGTGAGAGAAGATATACAGGCAAGGAAGAAAGCTGGTGTGCTAGTTGAGGTTCATCAACTTGGCACAAACCTAGATATAGATAGGAAGAAAAAAATCTCAGCTGAGGGATTGCCTCTATCAGATTAGCCTGCAGGCATGTCCGTGAGGGCTTTATCTTGATTGATAATTGATGAGATAAAACAGCCTAGTATGGATGAGGTTACTCCTGCGCTGGTGGTCCTGGGTGGCAGAAGAAAGCAAGCTGAACAGGCCCTGCAGAGCAAAGCTGGGAAGCAGCACTCCCTGGTTCCTGTCCACTTCTGCCTTGAGTTCCTGCCCTGTCCTCCCTCAATGAACTCAGAAGCCAAATAAGCCCTTCCTCCCCCAGCTTGGGTTTGGTCAGTGTTTTATCACAATAACAGAAACCAAACTAAGAAGCTGGTAAATACATGGAGTCATATATAATTGGATGAGTGAGTAGATGTAAAATCACATTACTTTACAAGAAGATAAATGTCAGGGTAGGTGGAGAGTCCTATGTAAGAAAAACATATAGATGCACTTAATATCACAAAGGTCCTTTTATGGCATTTACTTATCTATCTATTTAGTGGTGTGTGTATGTGTGTGTGTGTGTGTGTGTGTGTGTGTAAAACTGTGTGCCTGCATGCCACAACACTGGGAGTTGGTTCTCTCTTTTACCATGTAGGTCCTGGGAATCAAACTTGAGTTGTCAGTCTTGGCATCAATCACCTTTAGCCACTGAGCCATTGTGACAGCCCACAAAGGTCTTCTTCCTGGAGACTTTCCTTTAGTAGTGCCAGGATGATGAGGTTCTGCTGACTCTGCTTAGCCGAGTCAAGAGTGGAAAGTGCTCAGGTGCCAATGGCTTCAGACTGTATCAATGGGAATGTAATAATAAGATTAAAAAAAAAAAAAAAAAAAAAGACAGATGGTGCTGCCATGCCCTGAAGTGTTCACACAGCCCTGGAGCCCATTGGACCATCTACATCTTATGCTCACAGGAGATGCAGGAGGGAGTTATCTAGAAAATATACCAACCAGAGAGCTAGTGAAAGAGTCAGGGGTGTGCATGCCAGAGAACAAACTCAGGAGAGATGGTTGCTTTGCCCCAGGATCTGGCTGTCATAATACCCACGGGTGTGCCCTGGGCTTCGAAGGCAGAGCTAATTCCAAAGAGCAGCCCAAGACTGCTATCTCTGACCACCCCCACATGAGGAACAGCATCCCTGACGTGGGGTTCTCACACAGAGAGGGACTGTTCTAGGGGTGAGCGTCCTATCCTTGAAGGCACCCAAGCAGGTCTGAGCACCCTCTTTCAAGGAAGCTGCAGAATGCAGCCTCACTCACTGCAGAAGGTAAATTAAGGTCTCTTCCCCCCTTCCCACTAAATTAAACCATCTGTTCATCTCTTCACTCCTCAACAAATTAGGTTTCTCTGCATCCTGTGCTCAGAGTGGAATGCAGGGAATTTCTGTCGGGGATTGGAGGAGATCTGGGAGGCAGACAAGGGCCTTACGGGATTCGTAGCTTCTTCTTTCCATGGAAGCCTGGGACTTGAGGAATGAGGAATTACTGAAAAGGCCCTTTCAAGCACCCCAAATGACTGGAGAGGAGGATCAGAGCTACTGAGAGCCAATCCATGACCCAGTTTCCCTATAATGAATGTACCTACGTCACTGACGTGTTGGCTCCTGATCAACGCCATCTCTTCAACCCTGGCCTCGCTCTCTGTATGAGGAGATTAAATCAATTAGAAGGAGATCTGGCTGGCGCTGGTTAGGGACAGAGGATAATTCACTTACATAACACGGGATTGAGGTTTGGGCTTGGCACTTGAGGGGAGGGACAGGGACCTCAGATACCATGCCTTCACTCGGGGTGGGGGGGGGCACTCCTGGACCTGAGAACTAATACAGATGGGAGAAGTTCAAGGAGTGGTGAAGCCATGCCCACCTCCCTCTTCTTCTGGGTCCTAACCCTCCATTCCTTGGGCTAGAAGAGAGCCAAATGAGGGTACCTCATCCTTCAGGACCCCTCAGCTATGCCAATCTTCTCTCTTTAGCCTGGCATCAAAGCCTTGAGATCTCTCCAGCTGCATCTTCTGTCCATGTGGGGTATGGCGGACAGAGAAGCACCATGTCCTAGTACCCTCTGTGTCAAGTGGTGTAACAGAGTTTTGTCTGGGCAGAGCATGGAGCAGGCACAAGCCAGGGAGGTCTTTGGGGCCAGTTCTGGAAGGTTCTCCAGAGGAGGCAATGAACAAGCTCACCAAGCTGTGAAGGAAGGATGGATTAATGAGAGATAGCCTGCCTGACAAGGTGGAGAGGGGGCTTTGGAGCAAACAGAACATACAAAGGTATGAGAGAGTTGTGAGGCAGCTCCACAATAGTTATGGTGGATGGATCCTCAGGTGAGGCAGGGGAGGGGGAGATGAGGCAGGAGGCCTTGCTAAGTCCAGGTCTGGCTTGGATGGCAAGTCAAGATAAGAAGGACAAGGCAGGGGGATCCCAGTGTCTCAGATTACCCCCACTTCTTGAGCACTGACAACATACTGAAATCAGTCTGAAATCAGGGGTTCAAAGCAAACAGAGATGAACCTAACTAGGGTTTTGGCCCCAGGAGTTTTAAAAAATTCTCCCTTGTGGAGCTGGTTAAATCCATTTAGCTCTAAGTGAGATGGGCCTGGCTGGATGCTTCTAACACTCTCATTGGCTGGGCCTGCCTTGAGCCCCTTGCCAAAGCCCAGACAAATAGACTTGCTGGCCCAAAAGGAACTGACCTCTGGAGGCAGCTCCTGACAAGCCAGTGGTCTCCAGAGGATGCGGTGAGCAAGGAGCTCATGAACAAACACCGACAGAAGAAGCGGCAGCTGGACAGAGTGGCACCCTGCCGGTGGGCACGGAAAGGTACCTGGTGTGTGCTCGGCAGGTCCACCCACCAGCATGGAAGAGAAAGCCAGAGGGCACGTTGGGTGATACTTGCGGCTTTTGCCTTGAGTTGTGCTGTCTCCTGGAGAGCAGCCTGGGAGGGCAAGAATGGTGTTTCTGGCTGTTCGGATCCTGGGATGGATCCTCTGAAGCCTGTGAGCCTGAGTTGAAGTAGCCTACCCAGAAGATGCTGCGTGGACATACTTCCTCCTCCCCAAACCCTGTTTTACTCCTGAGTCTCTTCCATTCTTTCATTCACTGCTTTCTCTGAAACCTTCCCTTCAGGCTGGCTCGGCTAAGCAGGGAGACACAAACCTGAGGGCTGCCCTGTTCTTTGCCCAGAAGCCTGGCACCAAACATGGTACCTCCAGGGTTCTTCTGCATAAAAGCCTGGGCTGGGAAATGAGTCACATGCTTCAAATTCATTCTCTTGTTGAGAAGATTTCAGAACTAACCTTTGTGGTTGCAACAGCTGGTCCCAGTGCTGGGAAGGGAAGGGAAAGGGAGGGACGGGAAGGAAAAAGGGGCAAGGGAGGAAAGAAAAGGGGAGGGAAGGAGGTGTCGAAAACAGAAAATTGTTCAAAGTAACTATTCCAGTGTTTTCACGTGATGATTGATGGGATAATGAAATAGAGTAATATTTTCCTTTGTTTTGTTTTATCTTTCTGTATGTTCTCTAATGAAATAAAAGGCACAGAAAACAAGGTCAAAACAGCTTAAAAATAGCATCATCAGTACATTAAGAGATAAATATGCCTAGGAAAAAAAGAGAAGAAGGAAATTGGTCAAACAAACGTGTTGTGTTGCCCTCTAGTTCTATTTTTCAAGTTTTCCATAGTGAACAAAGTATAAAAAGAAAAAAAAAGGACATATGCTTTAAAAACAAAGCGTGTGGAGCTTGTGCAGGCCTTTAGTCCCAGCACAGGGGAGCAGGCACAGGGGGGATAGTCTGCTTAGCAAGTTCCAAGCCAACCAGGGCTGCATAATGAGACCCTGTCTCAAAAGAGAAAAAGAAAGAACACATAACAATGAAATTAACAAGAGGCTTGGTCTTCTGTGCTGCTGGGGCAGACAGTCCTCAGATGCAAAGACAACTGGGAGTTTTCTGGGCATCCTGGCAGCTCCACGCTGCCGGCAGACAGAGCTGCTGCAGCCTCCTTCCATCCCAGTAAGCATCGTTATCTCAGACCGGGCACCGGGCCTGGGTGGGAAGAGCCCAGAACTCCCACAGCTTGTAACGAAGTGTGTGTTATCGGCCTGGTGTGTGCTGGGAGTATTCCAGCCCTGAGGAGGGGCTGGCCTTCTCTCTGCTGGTTTTATCTCCCATTTCCCAGGCTTTGAGGCTTAATATCCTTCTCCAGGTGTGGCAGGGCTGCTCTGCTGCGGATTGGGCCCTTCTGAGGTTCTTCATAGTCTCTCTTATCTGGGTGGTAAGCCCTGCCCCCTTGCCTGCCACTTACTCTATTCTGCAAGTCCATTTACTCAGCTAGACAGATGACGGTGATTTGGGACAGTCCTGCAGTCTCCCAGGACCCAGGCTAATGGGAAAGCTATTCTCTATCCTACAGATGCCCTAATCAGATGGAAACAGGCAAGACTCCCCAATGGTGGGAGGCCTGGCATGGACAGAAGAGCCTATCTCAACCAGCTTGGACTCCCCCAAACCATCTCCAGCCTCCCCAGGCCTCCCTTCTCACTCTCATGGCATTCTCAGAACCTTCTCCTTTCCACGCCCTCCAAAGTGCAAGGAGTCTTCTCTGAGAGCTGTGCATCCTCTAGCAATGCGCTTCCCCACCCCCACCCCTTGCCTTGGTATATTTCCTCAGCAAATCTGTGAAACTGACTAACCTGGAGGCCTTGCAGCCCAGTAAGAACATTCTAAGTCTTTCTTGCTCCTTCCCAGACCTCTTTCCTCCTGACCTTCTCTCCTCGTCCTTCCAGAAGCACCCCTGACTCTGAGTGCCCCTGGAATCTCCAGGCTGGGACATTATTAGCTGTGCCCTATGGCTGAGTGCTGCAGAAAGAGCTGCATTTGGAGAGGGGGCAGCTGGGGAGGAGAAAGGCCCAGGCCAAGGCTGGGGTTGAGAAGGCAGGGCAGGGCATCCAGCCAGCCTCGCAGCCCATGCCAGCACTGCCTCAGCAGCTTCTGCTAAACTCTAGTCCAGCACCTACATTTGGGTGGCAGCCACAAGGTTGGGCTGCTATCTTGCTGAGGTCAGCAGCCTCTAGAACCCTCCCTGCAGGAGGAGGAGGCTACAGAGAGCCAGGGTCCAAGCCTGGACTCAGGGATAGCTGGAAAATATGCTTCTGCTACTCCCTAGGGGTAGGTGACTCATGTCTCCTAGAATCTCGGCATGGGCAGGACCCCGAAAGGATAGTAATGGACGTAGGAGTCTCCTCTAGCAAGCTGAGGATAAAACTTAGTGGTAGAGCACTTGCCTAGTATGTACGAAGGTCTTGGAGTAGCACCCATTCTCCCTAAAAGAAGTTTCTGGGTAGAGGAACATCGAGTTGTGCTCAGTTTCTGGCTATCATGACTAAAACTGCAATCAACATAGTCGAGATGCACATGGCATGTGCTCACTTATAAGCGGATATCAGCCAGAAAGTACACGATAACCACGCTACAATCCACAGACCCAAAGAAGCCAAGGGCCCAACGGAGGGCACTTGAATCTTACTCAGAAGGGGAAATAAAAATAGGCATCTGTAGTAGATGAAGGGAGGGAACCGGATGGGAAAGGGGGTGAAGAGGGTAACAGGGGTGGGGATTGGGTTTGGGGAGAGTGTGGTGGGTAGGGGGGAGAATGAAAGTCAGTGGGGAGTCATTTCTGGGACGGGGGGGACTCCCGGACCCTAGCTAAGACTCCTAGCAGCAGGGGATATGGAACCTGAAGTCGCCATCTCTTGTAGCCAGGTGGGACCTCCAGTGGAGGGAGGGGACACTAACCCACCCATAAAACCTTCAACCCTAATTCTGTCCTGCCTATAAGAAGTGTAGGGATAAAGATGGAGCAGAGATTGAGGGAATGGCAAAACAATGCTGGCCCAACCTTAGACCCACCCCACAGGAGAGAGCCAACCCCTGACACTATTAGCAACACTCTGCTATGCTTACAGACAGGAGCCTAGAATAACTGTCTTCTGAGAGGCTTCATCCAGCAGTTGACGGAAACAGATGCGGAGACCCACAGCCAGCCAAAAGGCCAAGCTCGGGGAGTTTTGTGGAAGCTGGGAGGAAGGACTGAGGGAGCCAGAGGGGTCAAGGACACCACAAGAAGACCTGCAGAGTCAACTAACCTGGTCCCATGGGGGCTCACAGAGACTGAACCACCAACCAAAGTGCATGTATGGACTGGACCTAGACCCCTACACATATGGGTGTCCTAACAGTGGTAGTAGGGGCTGTCTCTGACTCCGTTGCCTGCCTTTAGATTCCTTTCCCACCCACTTCTCTGCATGTCCACACCACTTCTCCATCCCAGCATCACCGTCCCTCATGCCCCAGACCCTCCCAAGCTTCCTGTTTGTCTTGTGCCTTGCTCTTTCAATCAGGCTGTGAGTCCTCACTATCAAGTCTTCACAAAATGCAATAAACTGGTGGCACCTCCCAGACTATAAGCCCTCGGAAGCTCTTTCTGACCTCTGAGATGAAGGTCAACCTCTTTTGGAGAATTGAGGAAGAGGGTCACTTGTAGCCCAGGCTGGCCTTGAAACTGATGTGTAGACCAAGAAGGTTTTGAATACCTGATCCTCTTGCCTCATGCTGCCAAACGCTGGAATTGCAAGCTTGTGCACCGCCTTTGGCCAAGGTCCACATCTTTAACAAGGCCTTTGCCTGAGCTGGGGTGGAAGTCAGCAGCTGCTCCACCCCCTGCTGGCCCCTCGCTTCCAACCCACCAGGCCTGTCTCCCGCCTTAGAAACCTCTGCACGTGTGCCTCACCTTGTCTTCTTGTGGGCACAACCCTTGGGCTGCTCTCTCTTCTGCCCCAAATGACTCCTAGGACATCTGTTCCTCAAATGTCCCCTGCCCCTGCACATGTGTCCCCAGCCCCTTCTACCTGCAGGAACAGCTGCAGAACTCGGCAGGACAGTTACAAAATAAACATGTTCAGAGCCAAACCACCCCCCACTGAATAGCAGGGCTTTCCAGGCCCCAACACCCTCCTGCTATCCTCTCCCATTTATGAGGCAGGGACAAAGGGTCTAGAGACACTCTCTCTGTGTCTCTCTGTCTCTCTGTCTCTCTCTATCTCTGTCTCTCTGTCTCTCTGTCTCTCTGTCTCTCTGTCTCTCTCTCTCTCTCTCTCTCTTTCTCTCTCTCAGCCTGCTCCTCCTGGGGCTTTGCAGCGGGCCTCAGAACCCCTGAATACTGCCTGACAGAGGTGAGGTGCCAAGACAGGTCTACTCTGCCTACTCCTAACCAACCCCATGGGCCTGGGTGCTCAGGCCCGGAACTACTTCTTGCGCAGACTTCAGGGATTCTCCGAACCCTGGCTTTCTCCGAGCCCCTACGGCGTCCTGTACCCCATCTGCTGCAGTATGGGATAGGGGTTCTCCTCCTAGACCAGGAGCTCAGCTTGCTCCATGGCTTGGGGTTTCCATGTCAGCACCCCAAGCTTGGCTCAAGGACAGGCCCAGGAGAGAAGCTAAGAAAGGCTCTACGCACTCATTCAGGAATTGTAGCGTTGACATATGCTTCTTGTTGTTGTTTGCACAAATTATATTGAGTACTATTTCCTATGTGCAGAACTTTCCATGAAGAATGAAGAATCTACCCAAGGAGATGATGAATCTGGATTTTAAAACACCCACACACACACCAAAAAAGAGGAGTTTCACTATGTCACTCTGACTGGCCTTGAACTCACAGAAACCCTCCTGGCTCTGTGTTGAGTGCCGGGGTTAAAGGCTTTCAGCACCACCTCCAGCAGAACCTGAGCTGTGATATAAGCTCCATCCATTTCTTGCTTTGCTCGGGGTTTCTACAATTAAGTAAGCTATTGAGAGCAGCGCTTCCTTCTCCCCAGGCTCCGAGTCCTAATGGAGATTTGAAATTACCACCATGACCTTAAAGCTATCTATGGTCGTTCCCTGTGGACCATCTTGTCACCCAGGGCTTCCAGCCAGCATCATCAATGTCCCACCCACAGGCCTGATGGGTGTGCTTTATTTGACCTTATCCAAATCCCTCAAAACGTATCAGGCCGAGTGAGAGAGCATGGGGCTCTGCGCCACTGGCCCTCCGTCTAGCTGTCACTCACTCACCACTCTACTCTTGACACTGTCCAAGCGACAAGGTAGCCCATCCATCACTGTGTGGTCCAGCATCCAGACCCCATCAAAGGGCTTTGTCTGAGATACAAACGTCTTTAAGGTTTGTATCTCAGGTGTATGCCTGCATCCAATGTGGTACAGACATGTATGTATGTCTGTGTGTGCACCCGCATGTACTCATGTGAAGTCTTTATCCCTCTCCCATTTATTCCCGTGAGACAGCATCTGTAACTGAGCCCCACACTCAACACTGGTGTTATAAGCATGCACAGCCAGGCTCAGCTATTACATGGTGCTGAGGGTTCAAACTCAGGTCTTATGCTCGCACAGCAAGTGATCTTACTCACCGAGCCATCGCCCCAGTCCAACCTTAATCTTCTTGCCTCCACTTCCCTAGTACTGAAACCATGAGGAGGTGCTACCATGCCCCGTCGGTGCCTCTTTTCGGCAGTCTTTGTTAATGATATTAAATCTGAAGAATTTCCAGTGATCAGTGAAGAGACGCTCCCAGAAAGGTTGCTGTCAACATTTTTATTATTATTGCTGTTGTTGTTGTTTTCCAAGACAGGGTTTCTCTGTGTAGCCCTGGCTGTCCTGGAACTCAAGTCAGAGACCAGTCTGACCTTGAACTCAGAGATCCATCTGTTTCTGCCCCCAGAGTGCAGGGATTAGCCCGACTAGGAAATCTACTTTCTAATGAACAAGGTCTTTGGGAGAGTGATCAATGTCTGTCCTGCTCTGAGTGACTGTATGTGTGGAATGGTCAGATTCAAGCAGTCGCTGCCTTGTATTAATAACAGAGCGTCAGGCATTCACTTGAAGACACTGTGCCTTAATAAAAGCTTGGCTGCCTATTTTTAAGTCCTAGAAAATAAACTTAGCTGACCACAGCGCTCAGGTTTTTGTATGATTACTGAGAACACAAAAGCCAGCCAGCGCAGGAGGACGCATAATGGAATCCAGCAGGAGTAGTCCGTGATTAGAAGCCCCGCACAACACCTCAGCCAAGGGCAATGGCGATCCATCTGAAGTGCACATGTGTCCCACGCTGGGTGCTGATGAGCCTAATCAGACGCACTTCACTGGCATTTTTCCACAATATCAAGGGGGCCCTAATTGCCAGTGGGCGTGAGGAGCTGGGCTTCTTGCTGCTCCTTTGGGGTGATCATAAGGCTGAAGAGCCTGAAGTCAACAGCCTGGAGGAGTGATCCCAGCTTCCCAGAGCCTCTGCGGCATCTCTTTACCTCTGCCTCTTCATCTTTATTTTGTTTGGGCTTGTTTTGATTTTGTAGACAAGGTCTCACACTACAGCTCAGGCTGGCTTCAGACTCAGCACGAGCCTTGCTTTTGCCTCCACTGTGCTGGAATTACAAAGGTGCATGTCCACCTGAGTTAGTTTCCTTGTCTTTAAACTCAGGGTTGGCACCTGTCAGGGTAGTGCTGGTTTCTTTAGGTTTTTGTTTTATTTGTTTTGGGTCTCGGGAATCCGAGGTTGGTGTTCAATTTATCACACGGCCCACCAGGACTCTAAATTCTGATCTTTCTGGCTCCACATCTGGAATTCCGGGAGTTTCTGAAGTGTTGGGAACAGAACCTAGGCTTTCTCACACTCACCAAGCCCTCCACCCATTGGGCTACATCCCCAGCCTGCGGTGTTTGAGGAGTCGAAGCCAGCTCTGCTCACCAGGCTGGCCCTCCGTGTGTCTGTCTTATTCCCTCATTGCCAGTCCAGGGCACCCACAGGCAGGAACAGGGGAGGGTCTGTTTTCCCGTTTCTTATCTCTTTGTTAGGGACATTTTGCTATGCCAGAAGACACAGCCTATGTGGAGGGACAACAGTGGCCCTTCCTGAAGCCCAGTATACTCTCTACTCCCCAGTGTCCACCGCCCAACCTGGAATCACAGCTCAGCTCTGAGCATCTGGCCTGTTGGTGGCTTGGCTCCAGCAAGGGTTAAACATTCTTCATTTGTTTTTTCTGCTTCAGTTCAACCATCTGGGAAGGTGGGGCATGGTAAAGAGAGAAAAACAAATAATCTGTTCCACATTTACCTCCTCAACCTCACTTTCCCTACCTTGTGTCTGGGCAATAGTCATGCACAATAAAACACTGGAGCCCAGGCTCCTGGAATCCACTGCATGGCATCCCAAGGGTGGGCAAGAGGTCCCCTCTGCCCCGAAGCATGTCTGTCACTCTTCCACCTGTCCCCTCTTTCGACATCCTTTCCTGCCTTGGCCTCTCATGCCCAGCTGTTCTCATGCCTGATCCTTCCTGAGGTCACTGCTGGGGCTACTAGAGCGACACAGGCCATGGTTCTGCTCTTCAAATGTTCCCATCTCAGCACCAAAAGCAGACGGCAAGCCTGAGCCCAGCTCCCCTCTGGTGGGTGCCTTCCAAACCCCTTGGCCTTAAATCAGCCATTTCACTTGAGTGGCCGTCTCTGAATTTAAAAATCCCAGGCACAGTACAGTAGAGGCACTGAAAGAAGAGAACACGATCACATGTAATGCTCACCATGCTTCCTGCCGAGCACACACGGAGAATGCCAGCACAGTGAGGTCGGCTGCCCTCCCTCCTCCCCTGACCCTCCTCTTTCCCCCCTTCCCTCAGGAAGCTGCCTTCTCTGAAAGAAATACAGCAGGGTCTGCGGGTAGCTGTGGAGTCCTGATCCAGCTGGGCCCCAGAAGCCTACACCAGGTGGGCGTGAGGGCCAAGGCTTGTGCCAGGCAGCATGAGGGGTGAGGAGCAGCAGAGCTCTGCCTGCCGAGTACTTACTTTTCAAAGGCTCCTCAGCCCTCTGGCCTCCTTTTCCTTTCTCACAGTGGCTAATTAGTGCTCATTGTGGGCTCCTTTTTAGCCTTTCCTTTTCTGAACTTCCAATTGGCTCCTCCCGCCCTCCCGCCCTCTGAGAAACAGGACTGGGACACTTTGGGTAAGACAAGCTAAAGCAGCCAGTGCCTGTACTAAGCATGGGGAAAGCTGTTTGTCTCACTGCATCATGGGGATTCTGCAGACTAGAGGAAGAAGGGGTCTCCCCCTTCCCGGGAGCTCCTTGTCTGCTCTCTATCACTCACCTGTCATCATGAGGTGCCTGTCCTAAGCCCAGGAATACACAAGACAATGAGGATCAATGTTTCAGCCAAACTTCAAGGCCTTCCTGCTCATCTACAACCTTCCAGGGCACAATGATTACAGAAAGATCACCAGGAACACCCACGGAGGAAAGGGGAAACTAACACAGCCTTATCTGGGGTGACCACTTTCTCTATCACTGTGGAACTCAACCAGAGAAATCCAAGAACCTAGAGTCACTAGAGAAAACAAGCAATAGAGCATCCTGGCGAATGGTGGCCAATACGAGGCAGGCCAGGCAGAAGAGGACTTATCAGGAGCTACCCAGCGATGGGGGAAATACAGCTGTGAGTCCCAGAAACAAAGAACAAAGATCAGCAGTATCAAGGGGTACTGAGGCACACACTCACTTCGACGGCTGGGAAAGGGCTCCAGCTACAGGGCAGCTGAACTGGCCCAGCTGAGTGGTGAAGGGATGTGGCGTTTGGTCTTGGGCAAGTCTGCGAGTGCAAAAAAAAAAAAATCACGGAAGCACAGCAATGGCAAAAGGTCAGGCTGGTTCACAGAAGCTCTGAGCCTACGTTGAGAAAGAGAAACCAGGCCGGCGGAAGCCTTTTAAAGAGGAACGTCCCTGGGAGGGTTGAGATATCCCGTAATCAAAGGTTTGGGAAGAACTAAAGAGGGGTCACCGATGACGCGAGGTTTGGGAGCTCGGGCCCGCACTGTGCTCCGCATTGACTGGATCTGGGGGTGACACTGGAGCCGCTCGGAGCCAAGGTGTCCTCCCTCACTACTGCCAGTGAGTGGGGAGACCGCCACATGTTCCCAGCATGCCTTCTCACCTGGAGCCGGAGCTGCTGCTAATGGCTTCCAGGTGTGTCCTTGGGCCCCTGAGGGGGAGACTTCCTGGAGGACACACCTGCTCCCTTGGTCACCTCCAGAGCCTCATGCAGGCTGTGGTGCACAGCCTCAGTGTCCACCCAGATGACATTCCAGCAAATCGAAGGTCAGATCCTCCTTATTCGACTGGTTTCTTAACCCAGAGCACTCTACAGTTGTCATTTCTGTTTCTAGTGTGTGGGGTCCAGGAAATCGCATGAAAGTTGTTCTTTACAATAAGCTGGCTGAGTAGCCAGCCTCCTTAGGGAGCAGGCTTGTCATGGACAGTCTTGTGCAACAAGTGTGGCCAGGCCTGTGGGGTCCGTGGCCTGCTTCTGTCCGTGCCTGTAACTCTGTCTGCTCGTCTGTCATTGTAATGGTTTCCCTTCATTTTTGAAGTGCCCATGTATTTCTCTGCATGTAACAGCAAAGTTTTCCTTGTCTGTAGCAGCAAGGTTCATCTGTGTTTATTATCTAATAACTGTAACTCCAGTGTTGCCCTTCCTGTTTACCTCTCAGAGGCCTGGAATCTCCATCCCCGGGTTATTTGCAGCCTGAATAGGGTTTGTCTGACTCACTGTTATTATACATCTCCATCAACACACACTATTTTGCGTTGATTAGACCAGGCCAGTGATCTCTCTAAGAAGTCTTGGGGAAGGGGAATCCTGCCATGAGGAGTAGCCCCATTCTAGGGCAATTATTAAGAAAACAAATGGCAGACGATGATAATGAGAATGTGGGGTGAAAGGAATGCTTCTTTGCTGACATTGGGGATGGAAACTGGTACAGCCACTATGGAAACAAGTATGAATGTTCCTCAAAAAACCAGGAAAAGAGCTGCTATGTATGATCCATTTTAACATCCCTAAGGACTCTAATCAGAATATCAAGAGCTACTTGCACATTCATGCTTGCTGACCTGCCATTCACAACAGCCAGGAAATGTAGCTAGCCTAGATGTCCATCTACACATAAACTGATAAGGAACATATAATACATACACACAGTGACATTTATTCAGCTGTAAAGAAGAGTCAGTTATGACTCTCACAGGAAAAATGGATGGAATTAGAGATCAGTGTTAAGTGAAATAAGCCAGGTTCAGATAGACGAATAGCATGATTGTTTCTACACAGAGAATATATATTTGGAAGTCTAGATGTGTGTGTTCATGCACACACATGCACACATGCATGCCTGAGTGCAGGTTCCTAAAGAAGCCAGAGGCATTAGGACCCCTGGAGCTGGAGTTACAAGCAGTTGTGTGAGCTGTGGGGCGCGGGTGCTAGGACCTGAACTCCAGTCCTCTGCAACATCAGTACCTGATCTCAAACCCCCAAGCCACCCTTCCAGGCCCCGAACCTACATTTAAACACGCAAATAAAACTGGGTGTAGTTGTTTATGCTTGTAATCCCAATGCTGGGGAAGTAGAAACAGGTGGGTTCCTAGGGCTTCCTGGCCAGCCGTTTTAGTCTCCTTGGTGAGTTCGAGGCCAGCAAGAGACTCTGTCTCTAAACACGGGTGAACAGTGTCTGAGGAATGACACCTCAGGTTATCCCTGGCTTTACACACAGAGATACACTCACAGAAACACACAATGTACCCCTCATATATGCACGTATACTCACAACACAAAGAGAGCAACAATAAGGATGAAAGGATTCAGCACCACGGACAGATCAAGATCTGCGCTGCTGAGCTAGAGGACAGCGCCCTACAAGGATCCCTTTGTGAGGTGGTGGCTGTGCTTGGGCTAGATAAAAGCCTAGAAAGCCCCCACTTTGAGCTCCTGAGAGCAGAAAAAGACAGAACAACACGGAAAGGCTTTCTGGAGATGGGTATTCAGGGGAATGGAGGAACAAGGCTGTGTGACAGAACGGACACGAGAGCAAAGAATAAGGGACCATGAGGGTAGGGAGGACTCAGTGCTAGTAAGGGTCAGTGGACCAACTTCTCTGTGAGTGACAGGACAGGGCAGCACTGAGTGGAAGGTAAGGAAGGTGAGTTGGAGTTCTTTCTACGAAGCTCTACATTAGTGGTCCCACAACTCTAACTCTGGCACTGTAGGGAGCATATGAAATGTGCTTCTAATTCTGACTCTGCAATCTGTGTAACATATTGGTCGCTCTAAGGTTCAGTAGCTTAAAGCCACCACTCATGGTTCACAACTCCGAGAGGTAATAGAGCCTGGGTCTTCTGGGGGGGGGGGGAGTCACACAAGCAGCTGCAGTTGGGCATATCATCTAGGACCTGGTTGATCTCAGAGGATTCGGCTGAGATAACTAACTTCTGGTTCTGCCTTTGTGTTTTTACATGTAGCCATTTCAGAAAAGCTAAATGGCGGTGGGAGGGGGGGTGCTGAAGTATAAGCGCTTGCTAAGCCCTCCTTACACCACTCCTGCTGATGGGCCATTGTCCCGAAGAAGTGAAGGGGTCACGCTGAAGTCAGTGTGAGAAGGCCCAGCATGAAATATAGATCAGAGTGGTGGGTGCACTGAGGATGTTTGAGGATGGCCTCCCACAGCCTTGCTGTGGTTAATCCCCCACCATTCCTATTACCGGCACCACAAGAGCCTATGCTCTGCTTCTCAGACACTGTGGCTCTATAGCTCTCTGAGGATGTGGTTCGTAGAATTCAATGTTTTGATGTCAAGAGTCTGTAACTCTGAAAATGGAAAACTATATAGCCGAGGAAGAGCTCAGGGGCCCAGGGAAGCTAAGGAAGTCATGCAAAGGAAAGTCCCACCCAGAACTCAGCCCCCAGCTCCCTGTCTGGATCACATAAATGGCACCAGCAATATTGAGAATTGCAAAATCTGGAATATCATCCCTTCTTCAAGCCTCATCTGAGATGACCCCAGCACAACTTCCAAAGGAGTTATTTGTGTGTATGAGGAGGGCATATACACATAAATGGAGATATTCCAAGCACAGGATTTTTATTTGTGGGTTTTTTTTTTTTCGGTGCTGAAAGTTGAACCCAGAGCCTGGTGTGTGCTAGGCAAGTGCTCTATCACTGACCCAAACTCCCTGCCACTCACACATAGCTCTAGAGCAGCCACTGTTCCCTCACAGCCAGCGGTTATCAAGCCCTGTTTTCTGAGTGGTGCAGAAGATTCACAAAGCCAGAACTGAGCTTGTTCATTTCTATTACTGGGAGCCTGGGCCTGTGCAGCCGAGGAAGAGGGGTTTGCTCCCAGCTCCTCTAACTGCATCCAGATGCTGAGACCTTCCTTGAGTTTCAAGGGAACCAAGATTAAGATGGGAACTTGCTCTTGGCCTCTACTTTTATCTGCAAAAGGAAAGAGAAGAGGGCAGGAGAGGGGAGCAGAGGGGATTGAAAAGAAGGGACTCAGCTCCGACACTTCCTCTCTCCCACCCTCTCCTGCCTCTGACTCAATGGTACCCTGAACCAACCACTAGCTGTGCATCAGTGGCCGTTCCCCTTAGCCTTGTCCAGAATCGGGATGGAGAAGTGTGGCGTTTCCACTGGGGAAGGAAGCCTGGAGCAACACTTCATACCGTGACATCCCAATGCCGCAGAGGGACCACCAGCAACCCTCTAGCCAAACCACCTTGTAGCTCATGTGAAGACCTAAAAACCCAGAGAGGGACAGTGGCCTCCTTCGTCACACCCCAGAAAGAGACCAAAATCCAAAAGCTTTGGGCTCTCTGCCCTTTGCTAAGTTTTCGGTTCTAAACGGGATGGAAAGCCAACCCGAAACACCTGTGTAAGCCATCAAACTCAGTGCAGGGTGGTAACGGGATCCTCTTTGTCAGTGGAGCGAGGCTGGAGGAGGGAGGAGGGCACAGGAGCACTTACACTTCCCCAGGACTCAGCCCACTCATTTCTATTAGCCTTCCCCAGAGGCAGGCCACAGAGAAGAGGAGGGTATTAAATATCAGAGAGTTATTTAAAAGCCAATTGCCCCTCCCAAGCAGAGTATGGCCTCTGCTGACTCAACCGGGAAAATGAATCTTGGTCCTATGGATTTTCCCGTGACTCAAGGCAGTAGGGGAGAAGGGAGGCTGTGATGAGTGATAGAAGAGGGAGGCCCACACTGAAGTTCCCCTTTCTCATCCAGGGCAGCACAGAGGAGAGGAGCTGGGCCTCCCCACAGTCACACCAGGCTGCTGGGTTGCTCCTGCTCCTGCCTCAGAGAAGGGTAGACAAAGAAAGTCACCTGAAAGGGACCCCTCAAAACACACACACACAGAGACAGAGACAGACAGAAAGGGAGGGAGGGAGGAAGAGAGAGAGACAGAGACAGAGACAGACAGAGAGGGAGGAAGGGAGAGAGAGAGAGATTATAGTTGCTTTCACTATATGACTAAGCAAGTTAAAGTCTCAAGCACCACGGAGCCAAATTTAAGGCCACATAGGAAGGTGAAGGCACAGATAGGAATGAGTTATATACTATTTCCATGCCTAAGTATCCACAGTGTCTACGACTAAGGGGCCCTCTGTCCATTTCTTTCTTTTTTCAAGTAGGAAAACTGAGGTCTGGAAACACAGAGGCTTGCCCAAGAATCTGAGTGATCTTTAAGCATCCCTGAGGGAACAGAGGAGCTGGTGCCTACTGGGTGACTCCAGAGAAGTTACTAACCTGCCTGTGCTCTGAGGTGCCCTGGAGTGTAGAGGAAGCAGGGTCTTTTCAAGGAGAGGAAAAAAAAAAAAAGGCCCACCTGAGTGAAAAAACCTGAGCACAGGAGGGGAACATCATCTTGCATCCTACTAGATCTCAGAGAGGGGTCCTAAGATCTAGTAGGATAAGAATCTCAAGAACAGAGACCCAAGCAGGCATGATAGTGCCTTAATCCTAGCACTTGAGAGGCAGAGACAAGTTAATTTATGTGTGTTCAATGCTAGCCTGATCTGCATAGTGAGTTCCAGGCCAGCTATAGCTGCACGGTAAGACCCTGTCTCAAAACAGGAACAAACTTTAACAAACAAGAAGCCCTGAGGAACGCTCCGGGTGCACGGCAGCCAGTTACTCTGCTTGGATAGGCTGCAGTGCTTCCCTAGCTCCTAGCTCAAAAAGAGTTTGGGAGAGCCAGCTCACCACCCACAGGCTCCCAAGTCACACAGCTGAGAGCGGAAGCCTGGGGCACAGAGCACTGTCACGGCAAAGGAGGTATGGACACCTGAGCTGCAAGCCTGGTGGGCGGGAACGCTTAACCTTCCAAGTGAGGGGCTCCTGGTAGACAGGAATGGAGGAGCCTCAAACCAGGGACTTTCAGTGAAGGTCACCCCTGGTTCCTTCTCCATGTTGAGCCCTGAGCTGTGTCCTGAGAACACAGGAACCACACTGGCCTGGCGTCCCCACTACCGACAGCTTAAGCGCCCGAGAGGGTTCTCGCACTCTGATCACTAAACAGAGTTCCAGGAAGATGAGAAGCACAGCTAAGGAAGACCACCGCAGAGGAGATAAAACAGTCGAAGAACAGATATTTCCACTGACTGAACTGGGAAACAAAGACAGCCTCAGCCTCAAATGGAGACACATTTATTGAAACACCGACTGTATATAATACACTGACAGCTCCCAAAGGGAGAGGGGGCTCTTATTCAGAGAACACAGAGATTTCCGCATACGACACAGAGAGCCTGGGTGCCTTGCCCAGTGATCACAGACTCCTCCTAGGCTTCACTTCCCCAACTGAGATGTTGGGCGCCACTCGATGGAGGCTGCCTGCTGCCTTGTGGCCCCTTTTCCTCCAAGGGCGCCATCAGCAGCAATCAGGAGTCAGCCACCATGAGAACCTGAGCGGGAGCTCTGGCCTCGGCCGTAGTCTACGCTTCCGCTTCCGTGGGGGCCAGAGGCGGAAGGTCTCTGCGCTGTTGATCCAGGGAAACAGACCACTGCAGTCACTCACTACCTGATCGCTTGTGGCACCAGAGAAAAGGTACCTGACACCTTCAAAGGCCAAGGGCACAGTCCAGCGCAGGAGTGGGCGCCATCTGCATGTTTGCTTACGCACATGAGTCCTGCAAGCAATCCCTCTGAGGCTGCAGCTGAAAACTGCATTGGCCCAGGAAGTGCACACTGAAGCGCTTAGGTGTGCTTCCGGATCTACGGACACATAGCCAGGTCACACTCAAAGCCACTCAGGCCCAAATGAGCCTGTGTGTATCTGTGTGGGACCCATCCATTTGAACGAGCTGTGGGTGGGTTGTGCAAGCCTCCCACGCACACGCACGCCCATCCAAGTAGGAGGAACCCGTGAGAGCACACGTGGACATGTGCAGATCTGTTTGTGTAAAGCTCGCCTCTCTGTGTAGAGGCGCAGATGTATTTATAAGCTCCTGTGGCCATGAATACAGGCATATGCAACTGTAAATGTGAAAGTTACTACTGCCATCTGCCAGTACCTGGGGGAGCCATCATGGAGACAGGTCAACAAGAGCCAGGGGACCCTAACAGCACCAGCCTGGCTGGCCCTTCACATCCGTACTTGCTTGAGACCCAGGCCAAAGCAGGATGTGCCTCTTAGGTGGTTTCAAGCTGCTGGTCGATCTGCTAAGTACCACTTCAGGGGAAAAAGTCAACCAACTGTCCCCAACTCAGGAGAAAGAGACTGACTGATTCTTGCGGGGAGGAGGGGCGCCTCTATCCCAACCATCTCTGCCAAGAAAGATACTCGAATGGCCTGCAGATCAAATGTCCGCTTCTCCAACCTGAATAATTCATGCCAAGACCAGGAATGCTCCCTTCTCCGGAGTCTGTCTCTTTAAATCAGGTCTTGAGCTTCCCAGTTCTAGAGAAAAAAAAAAAAAAGATAAGTAAAAATTCAAAACAAAACAAACCTATTAACACCTCGGCTCCGGATCTTACCACACCCCGACGACTCCGCACTACAAAATCAGTACCTGACTTTCTGGTACCTGCACCCCACTCAATACTGCCTGGTAGGGGAGCCTGGGGGCGGGGAAGGAGCAAGCTGACCACCGTATTCTGGGAGTGTTCAGGTGCCGGGCCAAGACGGGGAAGGCAAAGAGCTGAATCACTCCACCCACTCCTCCTCCTCGAGCCTCGGAAGGGTCCAGCCTGAAGGGTGAAACCGGTGGGAGCGGTCTGTCAGCGGCCGAGCAGCCTGAGTGAGGGGTGTGGGGGGTGTGGGGACAGGGAGCGCTCATCACTTCCCTCGAGGGTGGGACAGGGTCGACCAAAGACCAGACGCGCCAGGAAACTGGGGTCGCAGGAGAGGCGGCCAAGGCCAGGGATTTTCCAGAACCTCTCCCTTAGCAGAGCCCCTTTCCTGAACTACAACAAGAGTAACTTTCTCAGCCCACCACCTCAGCCCTGTCACCTCCTCCAGTGACAGCCCTAAACTCCTCTTCCACCTTGCCTGGGTGCACAGACCCACCTGCCGGGTCAGCCCCGAAGGCCCCGCCCTACTTGTGCCCGGGAGGGAGGAGGAAAGAAGCTGCCTAAACGAAGGGGGTGGGGAAAGAAGCAGTCAAAGCTCGGAGAGCCAAACTTCTCAGCAGCTCGGGAACTAGAGAGCAGGGGAGCGAGAAAGCGCAGCGGCCCTCGGCTCCGGAGCCTCCCACCCCGCCTCCCTCGGCGAGGAGGTGCGGAGACTCCGCTGGGGGCGGAGGAGGCGTCCAGGAGGCGGGGAGGGGGAGGCAAACCCTGCCCACTCGGCTCGGAGCCCGGAACGGCCGCGGAAGTCGGAGGCCAGAGCGCAGGGCGACGAGGGCACCGGGGGCGGGGGGCTCGGCTCCCCGCCTGACCCCTGCCGCCCCCCGCCAGCCAAGAGAAGCCTCCTCGGACTTTCCAAGCAGGAGGAGGGACCGATCGGGACTGTCTGCTGCTCCGAGTCAAGGTCTAGCCCACCGCCTCCCTCCAGTGCCACCCCCATCCCATCATCACCAAGCGCTCCCAACTCACTGGTGAGCGCGGCGGGCCGGGGGCTGGATGCGGGGACAGCCGCGATGGCCCCGCGCGCGGGACAGCGGGGGCCCTGGAGCCCGCTGCCGGGGCTGCTGCTCCTGGCGGCGCTGAGCAGGCCCGCCGCGCCCTGCCCCTTCCAGTGCTACTGCTTCGGCAGCCCCCAGCTGCTGCTGCGCTGCGCGTCGGGCGCGGAGCTCCGGCAGCCGCCGCGGGACGTGCCGCCCGACGCGCGCAACCTCACCATCGTGGGCGCCAACCTGACCGTGCTGCGCGCGGCCGCCTTCGCGGGAGGGGACGAGGAGGCGCCCGACGGCGTGCGCCTGCCCTTCCTCACCGCGCTGCGCCTCACGCACAACAACATCGAGGTGGTAGAGGACGGAGCCTTCGACGGCCTGCCCAGCCTGGCGGCGCTCGACCTGAGCCACAACCCGCTGCGCGCGCTGGGCTCCCGCGCCTTTCGCGGGCTGCCCGCGCTGCGCTCGCTGCAGCTCAATCACGCGCTGGCCCGGGGAGGCCCCGCGATGCTGGATGCCCTGGACGCCGCGCTCGCCCCGCTGGCGGAGCTGCGCCTCTTGGGCTTGGCGGGCAACTCGCTGAGCCGCCTGCCTCCCGCCGCGCTGCGCCTGCCGCGCCTGGAACAGCTGGACGCGCGCGCCAACGCGCTGGCCGGCCTGGGCCCCGACGAGCTGCGCGCGCTCGAGCGCGATGGCGACCCGCCCCTGCCGCGCCTGCTGCTGGCCGACAACCCGCTGGGCTGCGGCTGCGGCTCGCGCCCCCTGCTGGCCTGGCTGCGCAACGCCACCGAGCGCGTGCCCGACGCGCGCCGCCTGCGCTGCGCCGCCCCGCGGGTCCTGCTCGACCGGCCCCTGCTGGACCTGGACGAGGCGCGGCTGGGCTGCGCCGACGGCGGCGCCAACGAGCGTGGGGAAGAAGCGGACGTCGCCGGCCCGGAGCTGGAAGCCTCTTACGTCTTCTTCGGGCTGGTGCTGGCTCTCATCGGCCTCATCTTCCTCATGGTGCTCTACCTAAACCGCCGCGGCATCCAGCGCTGGATGCGCAACCTGCGCGAGGCCTGCAGGGACCAGATGGAGGGCTACCACTACCGCTACGAACAGGATGCAGACCCGCGCCGCGCGCCCGCGCCGGCCGCCCCTGCCGGCTCCCGGGCCACTTCCCCGGGCTCGGGTCTTTGAGGCCCACCTCCCTCGGGGGAGGCTGTCCCTGTCGGCTGATGACTTCACTGGGGCCGCCCAGCCTTCCCATGCCTGGCCTGAGCCCCGGAGATCACACACCCTCCAGTTTGGATCTCTGAGACTTTTGGACAAATTGTAGTACCGTCTCCCCCACCCCGAAGTTCCAAAGTGTACTCTTCTGCCCTAGCCTGAGAGTTTCCAGGTCAAAATCCCAGAGACCCCTCTATTTCCGTAAACAAATCTTGCCTGCCCGTCCTTGCTGGGAAACCCCTTTTGGTCGCCAGGCTCACCCGAAGACCCCGTTTTGAAATCTCCAGCACTTGCTCCACCGCTCTGCGTGCTTTGAGCCAGACACGTGGCTGGACTGCGCTGACCCCAGCGAGGAGCCCCCAGTCCCCTTCTCAGAGCGTAGGGGGCCTACATCCCTTCTGGTCTCATTGGAAGGTTTTTGTGGAATTTGAGCTTTGCCCCACCCCAGGACCCTGGAGCCTCCATCGTGTAACCCACATCTGGAGGCTCCGTGGCTCTAGTCTGATGTGCTTCATACCCTGGTTCTAGCTCAGGCAGTCCTCCATTCCTTGGCCCTGGGTGGGTCTCAGCTCCAGCCTTGTCCCTCTCATCCCAGGGACAAGCCTTGATGTAGAATCCATCCTTGGCCTTTCTGTTGGGGCTCCTGTGTCCCAACCCTTGGTGTTCGCCCTCACTCTCCGATGCAGCTCTTCACCTCAGTCACTTACATGCCCTGGCCCAAGTCTTAGGCTCTCCGTTCCCTTGACATCCATCACTGGCACTTTCACTAGCCCAGCCATTCACTGACCAGGGTCAGGAGAGGAACCTCCCCGTGGTGGGGTGCTACACACTGCCCTCCGGGAGGAGTTCTCCCATCCTTCAGGAAAAGGGCAGCCACCCCCATGGCGTGTAGGCAGGCTTTGGTGAAAAAGGGCGCAGGTGGTGAGCAGGGTCTCTGGCCCTCTGGAAAGGTGAGACTGGGAGTTGCTGCCCATCCATCGATTGCTCTCTGGTCCCCTCCCCATGTGGTCCTCCCCTGGCGACTCCTTGCTACCACCTCTCATGCCTTCTGGAAGGGGATAGAGTCTGACCTCTTGTCTCAGTCTTAGTCGCAAGCCTTCCTGGTCAAGGTCATGGGCTCAGTGCCCTGCCTTCTGCATGATCCCAAAGCACAACGGTGAGTGAGCAGGGATTGCCTCCCTGCCTCTCACCCCAAGTCAGGCAGAAAGGCAGGCCCGTGCTGCCTCGGCACAGGAAGTCTTCCTACTCCGTGTATTGGCTTGAGGCCCGCCTTCCCAACCCTCAACAGAGAAATCTGGACCTTCCTTGGGCTGTTTTCTATAAAGTCTGCAATAATCTCCGATACTCTCTGCTCTTGTAAGTGGTGCTGTGTTCTTACTGACCTTGGGGCCTTAGTGGGAGTGGGTGGGCAGGGGGGCAATGGCCCTCGAGCGCACTCTAGAGCATGGGGAAAAGAAATGGGCTGTGAATGCACAGAGAAAGACTGAGGCTAGAAACCTGGAGGCTTTCCATCCTTCTCCAAGCCAGCCTGCTTTTTAACGGTCTGAAATGGCTGTAGTCACAAGCAGCACGGGATTCTATGCTTTCTTTACACCCTTTATCCTCTCTTTGGGATGGGGAGCTGAAAGGGAGTATGCTTGGACCAACCTGGCCTCAGCTGAGCTTCTTGAGAAGGAGCCAGCTACAGAGGAGAGACAGTTTATTGGAGCAAAACTCTCTGAGGGGCCAGAGGCTCAGGGCCCATCCGTTTGCTAGTGCATCCTGTGTCAGGTTTTTTTGTTTTTTGTTTTTTTTTTTTTTAACTAGATGGATTGAACCTGAGCACTGGGTGTGCAAGAGGGAGAGGAACAGCAGCTGGAGGGGCGTGGGGTGGATTTGGGAGGCAGGCTCCAGGCTGGAGGAGGGAGCTTGTCTCTTCCCCTGGTATTCCTGGAGTGGTTCACTTAGGATCTCAGAGCCCTAGAACTGTGGGGCAGGAATCTAGAATTCTGAAGTCTACAATTCCAGCATGTTTTTTTGAAGTTCAGAGCCTCATCTTTCTAGAAGGTGTGGCTTCTAAACATTGAAGGACCATCCCAGTGCCATGGCAAGCCTTGATTGTCTTTAGTGGAGCACCATGCAGTCTCCTAGCCTTCTGCTGGTGAGCGCTGTATCCATCCTTCCAGCCAGTTTTCATGAGCATCTGTCAGTGACCTTCAGCATGTACCCTGAACACCCCCTAGAAGAGAATAGTGATGTGCTTAAACAGGTTAGAAAGCCACCTCTCAGCAGACCCCCTCAGTGCTAAAGCTGTACCCTCTGGTAGTGTAGTCTGTGGCTGCAGTAAATCCTGGCAAGTAAAACGAGCTGTTGGTTATGGGCTCATTATCAGCAGACAAGTACAGTTCTTACGTAGTGTTACCATTGGAACTCTACTAAGTCCTAAGAACTTAGTTTTCCTGAGCCATGAAATATCAGCAGATGTTAGAAAAAAAAAAAAATCAGTTGAAGACCAACAGTCTACAAGGCAGGGTTTTGCCTTCAAGTCTTTTACAGACTCCATTAGAAGCCAGCTCTGGCCTGCTATCCTCACTGCAAGCTTTCCTCCTCTACAAATCTAGCCACTCATCTAGCTATACCGACTACAGCTCTGCCCATCCTAAGGAGGCTAATGACCCAGGGAGGAGTCATTTAATCAAGGTCTAGGGACAAGAAATGCCAGGAAACTCTGAGAGGCAGAGTGAGACGCCCAGACCCAGCCTAAAATGGCTTCGTAGATGAAGCGGCGTTTGAGCTGAGTTGGAGTTTATTCCGTTTGATTTTTGCGGTGTTAGACAGTCAAATCCAGATTCTTGCATGTGCTGGGCAATTACTGTGCCACTGAGCTACACCCTCAAGCCTTGGTTAATGTTTTGGTTGGTTGGTTTTGATACAGGGTCTTGCTGTGTAGCCCAAACTGGCCTTGAGCTTAAGACCCTCCAGTCTTAGCCTCCCAAGTGTTGCGACTCCAGGAGTGAGCCGCCTTGACTCCCTGATACCATCCACTCTGGCCAAAGCCTCTCCCAGAAGCTGCCAAGAGTGAGGGGTGTGCAGAGACCCAGAGGACAGGGACAGCAGGGATGGAGTGACAGGGAAGAAGCTGTCTCTGGGATGTCCCCTTACAGAGCAGGTAGGGCAGTGAGCAGGCAAGGGGTGAGGGGGTGCGTGGGGGTGTAACTGTCAGTGTGGTAGACGTGAACCCGCTGTGCACTTGGAGAGACATGGCACGCTTCCCAGGCTGCTGTGACCCGTAAGCAGCGCGAAAATGCCTTTCAGAAACTCCTCTAGGAGAAGCCTCTCGTGTCGGTGACCCTGAGCCTACCCGAGCCTTCAGATCTGGAGTGAGAGCCGGTGAGGGCCTGGCATGAGCCTGCGGACTGAGTCTGCATCCAAGCTAAGCACACCTCTTTCCAGGTCACTTGAACCCTTGGACCAGGCGAGTCCTCACTGTATGCTGGGAAATGCTGCCCAGCCGGCCTCTCTCTTTCTAGCCCAGGCTGGCTCTGTCCCCTAGATTCCCTTGCTTCCCTGCATCTCTGCCTTCCTTCCATTCAGGCTGAGCTGGACTTCTGACCTCTGGGGACGGGACACCACCTCCCTGAAGCCCATCTCCGTCTTCGTTAAGCCAGCCTGGCAGACACTCGGCCCTAATTCACAGGCGTGGCCTTTCCCAGGCTGAGCGAAGTGAGTGGAGCAGTTAATAACACTTGAGCTCCTTCTGAACCTCTCTCATAACCTCTCCTCGCTTACTGCGCCCACCCGCCGGCTGCCTCCGAGCCTACAGGGGTGGCTTTTCCAGGGGTTGCGAGAGATGGCGTTCAACTCACTCTTCCTTGGATGGGTGTGGAGATAGTTCAGACTGTACTAGAGCCCTTTCAGGTCCTGCAGAGCCCAGAATGCCTGCCCCCAAGGTGGATCTGCCCGGAGTCTGAGTACTCGGCGGGCCCTTCACCTCTGAACTCAGCATCCTCTTATTCCGTGGCACTGGTTCCAGAAGACAGGCCGAACCATGAAAGCCTAAAGAGGAAAATATAAATAAATAAATAGATAGATAGATAGATAGATAGATAGATAGATAGATAAATAAATGAAGCCCGCAATGGGACACACATGCACACGTCATCAGCTGCTCCGAACAGGTTGCAAGAGTTCTGATCTGGCTTCTTGGAGGCAGCAGCTGTGCTGGGGGCCATGTCCACTGTGGAGGAAGCCAGGGGCTGATTCTGGAAGCCCAAGCTCAAGGCCCTGACTTTCAGTCCATCCTTCCTCCTGCACCTTCTCTGCTGAACACCTGCTGAGCCCAGGGCGCACGTGCAAGAACCAGATCTCACTGCTGTCCCAAGTCCAGATGGGGCCACACAGGATCGCTATGAATGTGGCCATACACAGGACCTTAGGAAAGTCCCTGAGTTGACCACCCGAATTGGGAAACTTTGATGTAAAAGGACTCACTATCAACAACCACATGGGAGAAATTAAAAATAATGATAATTACAGGGAAATCAAGGCATGGTGTCACACACCTGTAACCCGGGGTGTTGGGAGGCAAAGCAAGAGGCTTACCACAAGTTTGATGGCATCCTAGGCCAGAATAAGACCTCAGACAGCAACAGCAATGGGGCTGGACAGAATCCAGACCCCAGCACCCAGGGCAGGCAGCACACAAGTGCCCCGGAGGACTTGGTGCCCTCTTCTGGCCTCCTCAGACACCCACATGAATGTACATACAGATGGACACACATAAATAGATAAAATTTAAAACCCTTTTTCATTTAAATCGCAAACGAAAGAAGAAGCAGGGACTGAAGAGTCAAGGGTTAAGAACACTTAACCCAATGAGTTCTTAACCCAATGAGTCAAGGGTTAAGAACACTTGCTGTTTTCCCAGTTTGGTTCCTAGCACCCACGCTGAGGGTCACAAGTACCTATAACTCCAGATCCAAGGGGTATGACACCTTCTCTTGTCTCAAAGCACCCGTGCATGCATTTCATACATGCACACACAATAAATAAATAAATACTTAATATTTTATTTTTAACATTTATTTTATTTTAGGCAAGCTGGGATTGCCAGAGTGCTTTCTTAGCATGCAAAAAGCCCTGGCTTTGGTCCCCAAGACTGCATAATTGGTACATAATAGAACATGCCTGTAATTCCAGGGCTTGGGAGACGGAGGTAAAAAAAGATCAGAAATTCAAGGTCATCCTTGGCTATGTAGGAAGTTCAAGGTCACCTTGGGCTACATGCAACCCTGCTTTTAAAATAGATGATACAGACACATCTGCATGTGTGTCTGCGTGTTTAAACGAAGGGGGCAAGGATTAACTAGAGCTACGCAGGCTGTAGGCTCCAGACCCAGGGACTTTTGAAAAGGTACCAGGGGGAGGAGGAGCGCTGAACTGACGGGCTGGACTAGCCTGTCTCCCAGAACTGCTTAACTACCGCCCTCCCTTTCTTGCTGTCTACCAGGACAGCTGCTCCTCTGTCCTCCTCCATTAAGTGGTGAAGCCAGCTGTCCCCGCCCCACTTCTCCACCATCACAGCACCTTCTTCCCGGCACAGCATCGGGACTCTCCCGGCGATGTGCGTCTGAACGCTCACCTGAACTGGCCGGTCTTCTTGCTCCTTGCCCACATCAGGAGAGGGTTAGAACTGCCTCACTGTTAGTCTGCATCTCAGTACTAGAAATTTTTTTTCAAAACTCCCCTAGCCTCCGTCCTGCCCCCACAGATACACCATTCAGAGGGAGAGGAATCACACAGGGCGCTCTGACCTTCCTCTCCGTACTTTTCCAGACTCCCACAACCTCCCACCTCATTAAACTGGAATTGCGATGATATAAGGTGCCTGGGTGGCCGGTTCCTCCCTACTGTTCTACAAAGCGAACAAATTTGGTGTAGATGCCTGCAGTCTGGCTCTTGGGGAAAGAGGCGGGAGGATCAGGAGGAGGCCAGCCTCCGCTTTTCCAAGGGCAGCCTGACAATCCGAGACCCCCGACTCTAAACAGACATTTAGAATGTGACCCTGCAAAATATAATTTAGACCTGGCTTCATCTTTTCGGTATGGTTTAGTTTTCTGACCCTCTTTTAAGTACTTCTTCGGGATCCTGACTAGGCAGAGCCTCCCCTGACTCTGCAGTGAGGGTTTTTCATCCTAAGGACCTGAAGAGATATCTATTGGCAGAAATGCGGCAGAGACACCCGCTTTCTCTTTTCTTTGCATGCAGGCGCCATCTGCTGGTGGAGATAGAACAGTTTTGAGTAAAACAGAAAATTATATGTGAGGTCAACCAGACTTTGCTATACATCAGAGATTCTTCTAGAAACTTTTTTTTCTCTCTCTTAAGCTGTTACCCTGATGGCAGTTCTATGGCACAGCTACTATTCCTGCATCACAGATGGGGGATCAGTGGTCACAAAAAGATGGGTGACGTGCTCAAGGTCATGTACCTAATAAGGAGCCAATGGGCTTAGGTCAGTGAGCTGCACAGTCATGCACTAGACTATAAGCAAGATACTCCTTAGGGAAATCAGGGGGTGAGAGCGGTGGGAATGGGCCTCCTCTGAATGAAGTTCATGGAAACCAGATGGGAAAAACCAACCTAAGAAGAAGAAACAACCAGTGCCAAGGAACAGAGACCAAAATTTCCAGGATTTGTTGGGGTTCACCAGTGGTGGCCCTAAGCACCTTTCCAGTTTGTCCTCTTTTCCACCACCGCTGCCCCCAACTCTGCATGGCTCAATGGGATCTTACCCTGCTTCCGTCAAGCCCTCCTGCCTGCAGCACCCCCTCTGGTCCATGTTCCACTTTACAGCCAGACTGATGGGAACACACTATAGACTCCCTCTCATTCCACTGCAAGTAGCCAGCTGTTTTCCAGATGCAGACACACTCGTTGGTTGCCTGTGACCCTCTGACCCAGCTTGCTGCCAGCTCTCTCAGCCACCTTCGCCCTACAGGTCCAAGTTGTCTCACCCAGGGGAATCCTCCCCATGTGCCAGGAATGTCCATGGCCCCTCTGCACACACCTACCTCCTTCCTATCCTTCAGCACTCACTGCAGACTTCTCTTTCCCCTGGCCTGTCTAATCCTTGACTCAGCTACCCCAGCAGAGCATGAAGACCCTCCCTAGCATGGCATGCTATACTACCTGTCATAGCCATCAGCAGCAAGCCTAAATTTTGGTCTTATCCCCTGTGAATGTCTGGACAATTGGATGTGGATTCCCTGGTTTCTCTTGCAAAAAGCCTGGCACAAACCCAGCAAATGATGCGTGCCAATAAACTATTTAACTATTGATTGTTCAACCTGCCTGCCTTTCCTCTTCTCCTCCTCCTCTTCCTTCTCCTCTTCTTCTTCCTTCTCCTCCTCCTCCTTCTCCTCCTCCTTTTCCACCTCCTCCTCCTCTTTTTCTGTCTCCTCCTCCTCTTCTTCTCTTCCTCTTCTTCTTCCTTCTCCTCCTCCTCCTCCTCCTTGTTCTTTTGGAGAAAGGGTTTCCCTATGCAACCAAGATTGTGAGCATGTACTGCTATGCCTAACTTTCTTTTTTCTTTCATGTTGAAACTTGGCCAGTTAAAAGTCACCCTTTGGGGCACATGGGTTTAAGAGTTTGGAAGAGATATAGAACAGGTGGCTATCTTTTAAAAATCATCCTCCTGATACCTCCTCACAGCCAGATTTCACAGAGCCCCAGCCACCAGGGAGCACTGGTCCTGTTTCTTCTCCACTGAAGTCCCTTTAGCCAATGTATATGCAGAACACAGACTCTTTTTAAACTTGCTTTTGTCCACCTAGCATAATTCCTCAGAGACTCTATTGTGTGTATTACATCTGGTCATTTTTATCAGTGAGTGGTATTCCACTGAGTACAATGGTATAGTTTGGCTTTCCACTTTGTTCTATTTTGTGACAAAGTCTCACTAGGCAGCCCAGGCTGGCTCTGAACTGTAGTCTCCTGTGTCACCACTCTAGTTGTTGGCAGTTGTAAATATGGCCTTTGTGGATGTCTATGCGAAAATTTTTGTGATATTATCATTTTTTATGTCTCTTGTGGAATGGAAATGCTGAGGTTAAATATAGGAAACTTCCAGAACTCCCCTGTGTACTGTACCATTTCCAGTTTCCTCTAGCAGTGTGTGAGCATCCAGGTTCTACATCCTCACCAGCACAGTTTGTTGAAAACAACAGTTGAATTGTGTCTACCTGACATAAGCTAGAGTCATCAGAGCAGGAGCCTCAGCTGAGAAAATCCTCCATGAGATCCAGCTGTAAGGCATTTTCTCAATTCGTGATCAGTGGTGGGTGGTGTTACCGTTGGGCTGGTGGTCCCGGGCTCTATAAGAAAGCAGGCTGAGCAAGCCATGGGGAGCAAGCCAGTCAGCAGCACCCCTCCACGGCCTCTGCATCAGCTCCTGCCTCCAGTTCCTACCCTGCTTGAGTTCCTGTCCTGATTTCCATCAGTGATGAACAGCAATGTGGAAGTATAAGCCAAACAAACCCTTTCCTCGCCAACTTGCTTTTTGGTCATAGTGTTTTGTCACAGCAATAGAAACCCTAATTGAGACAAATCACCTCTCTCATCTGTCTGAAATCAAATGTCATGTGTGTATGGGGCCATTTCTGGATCCCCACTCTGCTCTGTTGGTGTGCCTTACCTTTCATCAATGTCACACAGCTTCATGGTGACTCTTAAAATCAGGCAGTAGATGCCTCCAACTTCTTTTGCTTTCTTTCTCCAATTTTCGTGTGTGTTGTGTACATGTGTGCATGTTTTTGTATGTGTGGGGTTGCGCACGGGTGCACATGCATATGGAAACCCAAGATTGATGCTGGCAATCATCCTGAATTGCTCTTTGCCATATTCAAGGAGGAAGGTCCCAGACCCAGAGCTTGCAGACGTGGCTGGTCTTGCCAGCCAGCTTGCCCTGGGGAGCTCCGGTACCTACAGTCCCAGGCTGGAATTACAGGCGGCCACCATGCCTACCCTGGAATTTATGTGGGTCCTGGGGATCTGAACGTTGGTCCTTGGGCTTGCACAAAGAGCACTTTGACCACTGAGCCATCTCTCCAGCCCCAGCCTTGTTGTTGTTTTAAATGGCTTGTTTTCATTCCTTCACCTTATCATATAGATTTTAAAAATAGTGTGTCTACATGTGCAAAAAGAAAAAACCCTTCCAATTCTTGATTTGGATTTCATTAGCTTGTCAGTTTGAGGAGGATTGGTGTATAATATTTGTGATATATTTTTAAAGATCTATCTATCTATCTATCTATCTATCTATCTATCTATCTATCTATCGTGTATGCAATGTTCTGCCTGCACACCAGAAGAGGGCACCAGGTCTCATTATAGATGGTTGTGAGCCACCATGTGGTTGCAGGGAACTGAACTCAGGACCTCTGGGAGAGCAGCCAGTGCTCTTGACCTCTGAGCCATGTCTCCAGCATCTATTTTTATGTCTTGCTGTGTTGGCCAGGCTGATCTTGAACTCCTGGGCTTGGTGATGTTGCATCTCAGCCTCTAGAGTAATCAGGCTTCAGGCAAGCACATAGTGCTATGAAATCTTCTAATCTGGGGACATGATATAGCTCTCATTTTATTTAGATCTCCTTTGACTTCTTTCTGCGTAGAGTTCATGTACATACTCTGTTATGTTTTAACTAAGTATTTCAGATTTAAATGCTATTGTCTTTTACATTTCAACTTCAGAGCCAGTGAAAAGGCTCAGTAGGAAAAGCATCTGCTGCATAAGCCTGACGGCCTGAGTGCTATCTTTGCAACCCACATGAATGTGGAAGGAGAGAATGGACTCTGCAAAGTTTCCCTCTGACCATATGTGTGCTATGACATGCCTCCTCTACATGCATCATGCACACATAGGCAGCTGATAGTAATACATAAATTTAAATTAAAAATTAAAATTTCAGCCAAGAATAGTGGCATACACTCTAATCCCAGCACTCTGGAGGCAGAGCCAGGCAGATCTCTGTGGGTTAGGGGCCAGCCTGGTTTACATAGTCAGTTCCAAGACAACCAGAACTGTATAGGGAGACTCTGTCTTGAAAAAAAATTTTTTTTTATTTATTTCATTTCAGTCCAATGTTCAACATTGCCGTATAAGCACAATTGATATTAGTGCACTGTGTTCCTACAACCATCTAAATTTACTTAGTATTTCTTCCCCTTTTAGTGGAGTTCTTGAGGATTTTAATCACATAATCAAGTTGTTTGTGGGGAATACCGTTTTATGTCTTCCTTTACAATTGGCAGCCCACTTTATGTCTTTTTCTTGCCTGTTGCACTCAGGACCCATCTAACGCTGAGTAGGAGTTGAGAAAATATTCTCTCTTGCCTACTCCCAGTTTTAAAGAAGAGCACTTAGTCTCTGAGAGTTAAATGTGTTAGCTGTGGGGTTTTAAGTGTGTGTTTGTACATATCTGTTTGTTTGTTTGTTTGTTTGTTCGTTTATTGGGAGCATGTGCTACGGTGTCAGCACGGGCTTAGAGGACAGCTTGCAGGCATTGGCTTTCTCCTTCCACCTTGTGGGTTCTGAGTGTCTGGGGTCATCGGGTTGGTCAAGAAGTACCTTCACCCATGGAGCCATCTCCCGGGCCCAGTTCTAAGGTTTTGTAGATGCCCTTTATTGGTTTTCGATCTTTCTGAGGCTGGAGAGATGGCTCAAAGGTAAAGACACTTGCTACCAAGCCTGAGAAGCCTGAGCTCAGGACACACATGGTGGAAGGGGAAAACCAATCCCAGCAACCTAGCCTATGACCTCCACACATGTGCTGCGGGATACACATCTCCAAAGCGCGCGCGCGCACACACATACACACACACACTAAATAAATAAATAAGTGCAATTTCATTTAATGTGTCTGACATTTTAGCTAATATATAGCTGTGTACCACATCCACACCTGATGTATCACATCCTCGTGATGTCGTCTGCTTTGGTCATCCCCTGAGAGAGGGGTGCATAGATCTGTGCATTTCTTCTTTCCTGTCCGCCCCTTGTTATCATGAGTATGTGGGCACGCAGTGACTGGGTGCATTGTACATTAGGATTGTCCCATCTTGATAAGTTGACACATTCATTATTACAAACACCCTTGTTTAACCCTGTCAACATTTTTGCTCTGAAGTCTACCTCACCAGTTATTAATACTGCCACTAATTGTGCTTTTTATTATTATTTGCATGGGATAGCTCTGCAGACCTTTGAGGGGCCGCTTCGTTTTGGGGTAGTGTCTCATGCAGCGCAGGGGCCTAGAGTTCACTGCGGAGCTGCAGCCATCCTCCTGTCATCTCCTCACTGCTGGGATTGCAGGTGTGAACAATACCCCTGGCCGCCATCCTTCACGGGTCAACATATCAGCAAGCGTGGCACACTCCTGTAATCCCAGCACTCAGAAGGCAGAGGCAGGCAGATCTCTGAGTTCAAGGCCAGCCTGGTCTGTAGTGAGTTCCAGGATAATCAGAGCTGCGTAGTGAGACCCTGTCTTGAAAGGGGGGGAAAAGTTAACTAAAGAAGATAAATTTTAACATATCTCTATCTTGACGTTTAAAGCAGGTTTCTTACTGACAGAATTGTTTAGATACCTGCTTTTAGTTTTGTATATAGTCCATTAGCACTTACTGTAGTTATTGATATGATTGGTTTCAGATCTACCACTTTAATTTTTCTGTTTTTTCCCCCATAAATTTTTTTTCTCTTATTGCGGTTGTTTCAAATTTCTGCTTCTTTTGGAATATCTGAATTTTTTTCCTTAGATTTTATTTATTATTTGTTTGTTTGTTTATATGGTATTCTGCCTGCATGTGTGCTTGCAGGCCAGAAGAGGCCACTAAATCTCATTATAGATGGTTATGAGCTACAGCGTGGTTGCTGGGAATGGACCTCAGCTCCTTTAGAAGAGCAGTCAGTGCTCCTAACCTCCGAGCCATCTCTCCAGCCCCCTGAATGAATTTTAACACGGTACTGTTTCTGCTTTCATTTATAGGTTTGGTTCTATTTGTAGTTGTTGCTTCAGGGATCATGATATAGATACCTTTTCCTGGACTTCTTAGGGTTATTCATCACTTCAAGCATAACATGTATTTTTACATATTTCTGATTACATGTATTTCTGTGTGGATGTTCACGCATGTGCATATATGGGTATGCATACACAGCATACCTGTGGAGGTCAGAGGACAGCATGTAGGCTTCCACCCTCGGGCTTCTGGGGGTCAGACTCCAGTCATCAGACGTAGTGGTAGCCACCTTTACCTATTGAGCCATCTTGGCAGTCCTGGATCATCACCGTTTGTTACCTTTAGTTCCTGAAAATCTGAGCTCATCTTTGCCATAATTTTCCTTCAACTTAAAAAAATAAATATATTTGCTTTTTTTTTTTTTTCTACCAGATACGAGATTCTGAGTACACATCCCTGTTAGCCTCTTAAATATACTTTGTGCTCTTCTGGCTGCTGTGTTTTCCCATGAGAAATCTGTGTTCAGACAGTAACCTTTAAATGAAAGAACATTCCAGAATACACCATTTTCTCTAGCGGTTTTCAAGAGTCTTGACTTTTTCTTTGGGTTGTGGTAGTTTGGTGACGTGTGTGTGTGTGTAGACCGAGTGACTATGAGGCTTTGCCTCTACAGCAAGCAGGCAGCCATTGGTGGGCTACCCTGCCCAGGTCGTGTAAGCCAATCTGAGAAATCAGCTTCAAAATGCAGACCCATCCTAAGGTTCTCATCCTGCAGAGAAGCCTAATTCACTTGAGTATGTTAATGTGCACCTTTCATTGAATTGAGGGGGGGAGCATTTAGTGATCATTATTTCCTCAAATATTTATTTTCTGCACCAATGTCTTCCTCCTCTGCTCTGAGAATCAAACAATATGAATATGCTATAATCATGCCCCATACATTGTCACACACAGGACCCAAGGTTCCGTTAGCTTAAAAAAAAAATTCTGTTCCTTCTTTTTTTTTTTCAGATAAAATAATTCTGTCATCTATCTTCAAGTTTGGTGACTTTTGCTGTTACTTCCCTTTTGTGAGCATAGCCAGTATTTGATTTGACTTTTTTTATTCTAAAAATCTCCATTTTTGTTGTTTTTCCTATAGTGTCTGTATCTATGCTTTGAAACAGTTGTCTTTCCAGCCATTTAAAATACAACAGTGTGTCAGTATTCTTAGAGCTGGCACCTGACTGTGTTTTTCCCTTAAGTTCCGGTCACCACGTGTGTGAGTGTCTTCCGTAATTTCAGGTTGTGTTCCGGATACTGTGAATGCTAACACTGTAGCATAGACGATGAGTCCTGTTACTGTGTTCTGTGGAATGCTAATGTTGCCAATGCTTTCTTAAGAAAAAGAAAACAATGGCTGGCGGGCTGACGCGGCGTGTAAATGCATTGGTGGCCCAAGCCTGTGGCCTGAGTTCGAGCCCCCATAAAATAAAAGCATATGGAGAGAACCAACTCCCCAAGGTCGTCTTCCGACCACCACAGTGTGCACATGGGATCCGTGTGTCTCCCTGTCTCTGCGTCTGTGTGTCTGGTTTTCTCTGGGCCTGTTTTTGTTGCTTGCCTGTTTTGTTTATTGAGACAAGGTGTCCCTGCAAAACCAAAGCTGGCCTAGAACTTGCAATGTTGACCAGGCTGGCCTCACACTTCCAGTCTCTGCCTTCTACATGCTGGGGTTACAGCATAAATAAAATAATTATTTACATTTTGGGAGATGCAGAGCTGACCTGGTCTCAGTTCTAACGTTCACCTTTCTCTTGCTCTGTATTTCCAGGCACCTGCAGTAGCAAACCACATTTGCCAGGATCCTTTAAAAGTCAGCTTGGAATTGGGTTCAGCCAATAACAGGTACCAGCATGGATCTAGAAGACAGGAGGGAAACAGAGGCCAGAGAGTGTCCTCCACTCTCCGGTTTGGGCAGCAGCCCCAGCAACGGCTATGTGTGAGTCCGTTCTCATGGCTATTACAAAATGCTTGACAGAAGCAACCTGAAGGATCTATTGGCTCATGGTTTCGGGTGTTGTCGCAGGAGGATGTGTCAGAGGAAGTGTGGCAGTCAACACACACACACACACACACACACTCACAGAGAGGGAGAGAGAGAACCTACACCCTACACCTCCTCCTTTTGTTCCGTCTAAACCCCTAGCCTGTGGGACGGTGTTATCACCTTTAGGGCAGATCTCTCTCTGTCAAACCTGTCCGGAAAAGCCCTCTCAGATGCTCGCAGAGATGTGCTTTAACCCTGGAGACCCTTCTCAGCCCAGCCGAGGTCACAGTCAAGATTAACTGTTTGGGTTGGGGCACCGGCTCGGTTGGAAAGTGCTGACCAAGTAAGCGTGAAGACCTGAGTTCAGCTCCTCCCACATATGGACATGGGGTTGGTGGTACACCCATGATCCAGCCCCGTTTTCAGGAGGAAGAAACAGGAGGACCCTTGGGGCTTGCTGGCCAGTCAGCCTAGCCAAGGCAGTGAGCTGCAGGCTCAAGGAGAGACCCTGACTCAAAAAAATAAGGTGGAGAAGGACTGAGGGAAGCACGAGGCCTTGGCCTGAGGCTTTTTCCAGTTGTACAGATGTGAATGTGTGTGCCACCCCACCCCCACCCAAAAAAAATCAAAAGACTGACCATCACAGCCTTGCTTCTTTTGTGCTCTTCCTTCTTGAGACGCCTTGTCTCTCCAAGTCCCTGCTGGACCCAGTTCTTCAGCTGGAGTCCTGTCACCTACCTCCTTTCCCAAGAGAGGTGACACCTTCTTATATCTGACCACTGGGCTTTTCTCACACCCCATTTTCCCTCTCATCTCCAACATATTAATCTCCCAGGGCTGGAGAGGTGACTCTGCGGTAAAGAGCTCTGGCTGCTCTTGCAGAGGACCCGGTTCAGATCCAAGCACACACACAGTGGCTCACAACCATCCCAAACTCCAGTGCCAGGGCACCTGCTGCCCTCTTCTGACTTCCCTGAGCACCAGGCATGGGCATGGTACACACACACAGGCAGGCAAAACACTCACAAATGTAAAATGAAATAAATAGACCTAAACAGGAACAAAAAAGATGAAATGCCCACATCTTCCTCCTGCCCTGCTTTGTCTTCAAGAGAACAACAGAAGGAACAACCCACCTATGGCTACCCAGGAGGGCAGGGCTTTGACATAAGTTGGCACAATCTTTATAAGAATATAAAAAATAAATTTTCACTGGGCACAGAGGCGCATGCCTGTAATCCCAGCACTTGGGGAGACAGAGGCACGCAGATCTCTCTGAGTGCAAGGTCAGCCTGGTCAACAAAGCAAGTCCAGGATAGCTAAGGCTACACAGAGAAGCCCTGTCTTAAAATTAATTAGTTAGTTCCTTTTCATCACACAACTAAATTCATGTAAAATTATACCGCATAGGCCTCTTTTCTCTGCGTGGCTATGCGTACTACCTTGCCTGGCATGCCTCCTCTCTTTATTGAAAACAGGACACAGTCCGTCAGAACGTTGGCTGCTCCTCTTCATCTAGGTCCCTAACTCATCCCGTGTCCCAGCAGCCCAGGAGCAGGGAAGGCTTGGGGAAATGAAGGGGCTTCAGAAAGACCTGGCAGCGCAGGCTGAGTAACGTGAGCAGAGGCTGAGGACTCCAGCTGAGGGGACTAACTGTAACCGTCGGGGAGCAGGGGCTTCAGGAGCAAAGCAGGGCTCATGGACTCCAGCCAGTTTGGAGAAAGACCAAAGGCTTGGTAGCTTCCCCCATGAAGCTAGACATTTAGAAAGGCAGGAGCAGAGAAGTCTCCCAGGGAACCTTCAGGAGGGAGGGCAGAGATGAGACACAAAACCTAGGGCAGGGCAGGGCAGGGCAGGGCAGGAAGGCACTTCTCGGTTTCTGCCCTGTCCTGTTGGGGCTTGAGACAAGAAATGAAAACACAGCCAGCGTGCTCCATCACAAAAGGCCTTTAATGGCCTCTCGTTCAAGGTTCTTTTGCTCATTTGTCCTGTTAGAGTTGAATACACTATAATGACTTCACGGGACAAGGGCGGCCACAGGTACAACAGGTTGACCTGGACGTGGTCCAGGAAAGAATGTGCCACAAATCATCACTTCACAGAGGTCCACAGGCCTGAGGCCACCCCAGCCACCCCTCCCCACCACACCCAGGACCCATGTCGGCTCCCACTCCTCGGAAGAGGCAGCCCCGCAGCAGCCCCTACTGGACCCAACCCTGAGCAGAGATACCCAGGGCAGACAGCATATCCTGCCATTTTGTTGTGGGCCCTGTGGGTGGGCAACCCAGGCCAAGATCCTATCCCCTGCCACCTCATACGACCTCTCTTCCTGCCCACCACCCTTATTTCCCTTTTAGTAGTCCCTATAAGGTGGGCAGAGCCTGGTACTAGCCCTTTACGCATGGGAACCTGAGGTCAGTGGGGTCTCCTAGGCCACACTTGCACTGATTATAAACACCCGCTGGCATTCTTTCTCTCATGCCATGTAATCGGCAATGCCCTGGGCTCCAAATCCTCACCCAGAATGCCCCAAGAGGTGGGCCCAGGCAGAACTTTTTGCCAAAGGCTAGCCCAAGTCTCATCAAGAAGCTGTCCTGCAAGTGAATCCCTGTGCCACTGCAGGCCATGAGGGAGGGCAGCTGGTGGACTGCAGAAAGGGGGGGTCAGCCTCTCTTTGGGCACAAAAGCCTCCTGTTGTGTACATGGACACCTACATGTGTGGAATAGAATCTTAGGAGAGTCACTCATGAAGATTTGCTTTAAATGCCTCTCAGGAATCCTACCTCGGAAAAGCTCTTCCCAGCACATCTCTTACTCGAACCTGGATTCCTACCCCTTGGCTGTGCATAAAGAAGCCAACCCTAGCTCCTCCTCCCACTGCCCTGCTCTTCCTGTCAAGCCACGGGCCTTGCCTAAGAACGAGTCCTGAGTGGACATTGGGCCTGGATCCTCACTCCATGGTCCCCATGCAGCACACGCCAATATCACGACCAAGGTCTACCTTCACTGATCATCAGGCCCAGCCCACATCAAACTCATCCCGAAGCTTGAGGGTGGCTAGAAAACAAGTGCACATGTGCGTTCAAATGCATGGACCTGGTGACCTGAGTTTCAACACAAAGTCTGTGTCAGGATGCTGGAGTCACCCCATCACACAAAAGCAAGAAGAGAGCCTGTGCTTGCTGGTCTAAGATCAACCCCCAGAACGGTGGTTTGAAGGTTTTCTTCAAAGCAGAATTTAAAAGTGAGACCTCAATAGACAAGAGTTAAAAGCAGTTATTCCGGAGAAGGTGGGAACGAGGAGAGGGCTGGAGTCTCAGCCCCCCTTCCCCAGTTTCTCCTGGTAGCAGCCCCCTGGGAGGCTGTGTGGAACACCGAGAGGTGTGCTTGGTCTGCAGACAGTGGGTCCCAGGGACCTGTGCTTTGACTTTGACCTCCCTTTCGGGGGTGACAAGTTGGCGATGCTGAGGGAGGTTGCTTGCCCTTCCATGGGCCTCCCGTTGAAGCTAGTGTGCATGGGGTAGAGGTGTGATCTGCTCCCACTGGCAGGCTGCTTCGAGCCAGGAGGGAGGGCAGAAATTGTGCAGCTGCCTGGACCAGGCCCAAGACAGGTTGTGTGGATAAAAATCAGTGAAGTCCCATTTGGTCCATAAGTTTAAAAAGAGTAAATATCAGAACAGACAGCAGCCTGTGTCCTGGGAGTTCACGGTTGAAGCCTAGCCCCTCTCTGAGGGATGGGAGCCTTAACCACTGGTGGGAGAGAGCTGCCCTGGGATACAGAAGCTTCTGTGAGTGGATCAGCTAAGTCTCAGCTCCCAGAGCAAGAGGACTGGACATTCCCAAAGGTCTCCAAGGAGCTGTAATGGAGGATCTGTTGATCCAGGACGAGATCTTATCCTTAGAAGAGGCAACCTCTGCTTCCTCTCACCCTTGGATTTCTTGGGTGGCACAACAGTGGGTTCATCTCCCTGACCTACGGTCAGAGTCCAGGCACAAGATGCTCCTCCCCACCCTCCCACCCCCAGTCACTGACAACACCCATGTCTTCTGCGTGCTGGTTGCTGGGACCCATCCTTAAACAATAGCACCTACACTTCTCCCCGAGTGTGGTCACCAAAGCCACAGTGGCTGATTGTCCTTGTGGCTGATATCTAACTGGGAAAATCAGGACAAAAGACAGAGACTGGTGGACAGGGGGCTCATTCTGCAGCGAGCTTCCTGCGTGACCTCGGGCCTCCTCCCTGCGGTGACAGGGCCGCACCTGTGCAGCAGGTCACAGCCTACAGAGGACTGCTTCCTGGCTCTCACCTCACCTCACCTCACGCCCATAGCAATCCCTCAAATAAAGCAGACAAAGGCTATTGTTCTAGTGAGTAGGGACTGAGAGGTGGCCCTTTCGCTGCACCAGGTGGGCATCAGGCTCTCGGCCACCCTTCACGGGGAGCCAGCTGTGTTTTAAAGCTGAAATGGCCATGGGTCCAGCCAAGCAGCTCAGTCCTTATCTTTCTGGGAACTGAATTCCTCTCTTGGCTGGGGCACCAGGCAAGTCCAAGCTGGATTGACAAGCTTTTTCCAAAGCATGCACTCCCTGCCCAGACTGGCATCAACATGTGCCCTTTGGTCTACTGGAAAGTCCCAGTGTGGGCTGTTTGGCGGCACACGCCCCAGTCTGTCACAGAAAAAGGCCAATACCACTCGATGATGCTGGAACCTCGTGAGGCTCTCCTGTCTCCAGTTTCACTCCCAGTGCTGCCTGGCCAGGCCAGGAATACTCCAGGACAAAGGAGAGCCCCGCAGAGAAGTACCAGGTCATGTGGGATGAGGTGAGGCATGGTGTCTGGAGCAGACCAGAGGCCTAGACCAAAGAAACACATCAACTTGTGCATCTCACCCATCATGGCAGCACACGATGGCGAAGCAGGGGCAAATGACACCAAATTGCAGTCTCCTGCAGTGTAATTCCCAGGGTGGGTTTGCATCCACCTGGAAGGGACACTGTATTCAAACTCACGTCAAAGTACTCCGTGGACTAGCTGTGAACAGCACTGTCAACACTGACCTCTAACTTTCCCCTGGCCAGAAACTTTCTATAGACAAGGATTCTAGGGAGAGATTCATCCCAGTGTCTACAGTACCCAGCATAAAAGAAAAAAGCTGTCAGCAAAGGATGGTTTGGCTGGAACCCAACTTGATCATTGCCCTCAGGCAGGCCTGGCTCAAAGCACACAGAGGCAGCCAGGGTCTTGATGCTTCCCTGCAGGTAAAGAAATTTCAGTTGATCTACGGGATAAACCCAAAGGGTGACTGGGGATGCTGAAGTTCAGGAAGCTCAAGAATCTAGACCAAGAGATCCTTTGCTTGTACAAGTTAAGGATGGAGGAGAGGAGGAGTTAGCCCAAATGCTAACAGGCCTTGTATCAGCTCCCAAGATTTTAGTGGAAAGAAGTGGAGGGCACATGCTTGCCTTACACTGTTCAAGATTTTAATCAATTCTATAGGTGCAAAAGTGCCCAGCTAGCTCTGGCAGGGGCTGGATGCCGGAGGAGCCTGCAGGTGGGACCCCAGGGCTGGCCAGGGAATGTGACTGCCCCAAGCTAGCTATTCTAATCTGCCTTGAGTTGACTGCTTATGAGATTTAGGAGGTGCAGGGCCAGTGGGCCTGGACCATTTCACCATGAGAAACAATTGCAATCGTTGGGCATGATGGGCTGAAAATGGATGGGATTCAATCTGTATAATAAAGTACAAAGCCAGTAGTGGTGGAACATGCCTGTAATCCCAGCACTTGAGACAAGAGAATCAAGAATTCAAAGTATTCTCAGCTACACAGTGAATTCATGCCTATCCTAGGCTACATGATACTGTCTCAAAAACAAACAAAAAGTTGTGGTCTCCCTTCTCAGACAAGCATGGAACTAAGAAAAAGGGAACCGAAATCAAGATGAGATCCTCTTGCCCTGCTAATCAATATGTTTGAGAAAACCAAGGTTGTCCACACACTTCTCATGCAAACCTCAGCAAACCTCAGCTCTGGCACAGAGAAGGTTGCAAAAGCTGTGGCCACAACGTGAGATCAGACATGCCCTTCCTAGGCAGGAAGGTGCACCCAGTGCTCTGCCCAGCCCTGAGTCCTCTGGGGTCCCAACAACCTCCTCTGAAGGCAGATGGGGCAGTTGGCATCCCAGCTCCACCAGGTAGATCAGAGGCTCTGAGAGCCACAGATTTACAGAAGCCAGAACCGGAAACTCTTGGGAATCATCTGGTCTACCTCTTGGCTTTCCGACAAGAAACTGGCCCAAGGTCACACAAGAAGCTGGCATCAAAGACCAAACAAGGATATCTTTAAGCACTTTGTTTTACCACCTGTTTGTTCTGTTACCCCAAGACACCCCAGCCAAATCACACTGACACCAGCTGATGGATACCACCGTGACTCTGCGTACCAGTGGGGTCAACTCCTTCGGGAGAGGAGCCAGCTGCCTTCCTACTAGAGAGTACATCTCTAGGGAGGCCACCTTCTGGGATTGGTACCGTGAGAATGGTAGCCTCAGGTAGCTCTCTCTCCTGGCTTATAGAGCCAAGTCACTGGAGAACTACCAGAAGCTGGAAGACACTGAGGACTCCATCTGCCTGTAGCCCCCATCCTTGCTTCCTGCAGGACCATCCACTAAAGAAGAGGAGGAGGCAAGTTCATCTCCCCGCCCTGCCTCATCTTCTCAGCCCCCCTCAGGAAGCCTCCTCAGTAGCTTTGGCTCACTGCCAGGGGCTGGTGTTTGTTAGAGACCCACTTCCCGCTCTGTGCCCACACACAAACTGTAGCAGAGCTAAGATGTCTCATCCCGTCAGTATATGTGCGGCTGGATGTAGAGCCTGCCCCAGTCTAGGTGTCTGCTGGTTAGAAAGGCAGCCTCTTGCTCCTCACTCTTGGGGTCTGTGTGCCTCCCCTATGAGATACAGGACATGGACCAAGGATGAGGGTAGAGGGAGTGGAGTCTCTGGTGGGCTTGGACCACAAAAAAGCAAAATAAAATCATCGAGACTCTCGTCACAAGCCCAGCCCTTTCCCACCTTCAATGCAAGTCCTCTTTTAGCTGCCAGAACTGTCACCTCCTGGGACTGCAAACATCTTCTTGTGTGTCTTGAGCCATCTTGCCCAACCCCTACACATCATCATACCCACCATCACTGTGGCCTTCTGGCCCCAGTCTTCCATTTCTGCTCCCCACCTCAAGCCAAATCCCAAGGCCAGGTAGTGTGGCCTTTCTGGGAATGAGCATGAAAAGGGGGCGGACAGGTGATTGCAGAGGGATGGCTGAGGATGTGCTGTGGTCCTGCTGGCATGGTGACGTGAGGCCAGTTCTGAGGCCAGAGGCTCATCACCGAGACTTGGAAGACCACTGGGGCCCCTTGGTAGAAACTGGAAGAACAAAAGGGAAGGGAGAACCAGAATGGGAAGGAGACGAGAAAGCATCGAGTGCAGACATGAACCTGGAGCTGCCAGGGTGTGGGCTGGCCCCAGTCTATCTGTTGTTGAGGTGTGGAGAGCCAGTGCCATCATCCTCTTCGTCCTTGTCATCCTTAATGCCTTTCAGCCTCTGCCGGGCAAAGTCCTCAAATACAATGTCGTCATCACTAGTGGAAGAGACAAGGAAAATGTCTTGTGTTTGCAGGGGCAGACAACAGGCAGACCCAAACGCCTGGCCAGATGTGGGGAGATGGACTCAGGAGAGAACCACACTCTCCAGGGTCTCCGGGACGACCTCAGGCAGAAAGGTGTGCCGGGCTACCCATTTAGAAGCCCACTGGTGGCTGTGGGGATTGTCACACATAAATGACAAGAAGTTTGCCTCTCAACATCTAAGGGCAAGAAAAGTGAACCAGTTTCAGACACCTAGTGGTAGAATGTGGCTCTGCAGGGGAATCCCCAAAGAACATCCCAAAGAAACCCCATTTCACCCCTCAAAATCAAACCAACAAGATTGCTTCAGGGAGCATGCTATTTCAACCAGGAAGTTGGTGCTGGGCTCTGAGGAAGAGAAAGCCTATACAGGCTCTTGCTCCTAGAAGTACTAGCCCACATGCTATCCCCAGGGACCCACAGCAGACACACGGAGGGAAAGGTGCCTGGCTAGCGTGGCAGGACTAAGGACTGTTTCTTTCCATCATGTCACTTAAGCACAGGCAGAGGCACATGAAGTCCCTTGCCCCACAGAGTTCAGCCCGCTGAAAAGTCTTCCTCACAGGGCAACTTGAAACTCCCATTTCCCAGAGCTCTTCAAAGAGTCAAGGAAAGGTTTAGGGAGCTGGAGGGAGAAAGAAGCCTGCCCCAGGGGTGATTCAAGCCATTGAACCAGGTCCTCTTCCTCTGGCCATTGTTTGGTGCCCCGTGGCCTTCCACTGCAGGGGAATCCGAATCAGTCGGTCCTCAGAGGCGGCAGAAGTGACAGCACCCAGACACCTTCTCCACCCTACAGGCAGCCTCCAACTGGTACGGGCCAGGTGAGAAAGGGGAGCCCAGGGGCTGAACCAGCCCCGTGCCAGCCAGCCAGCTGAGTGAGTGCTGCGGATGACGAACGTGCAAGGAAGACAGACCCCACCAAGGCGGGAGGAAGAGGAACAGGCCCGGAGGGTCCTTCAAGTCACATGCAGGCAAGCAGGTTGCTGAAGAGGCGAGCAGAGGTGGCGCCCAGCAGACAGGTTAGACCAGCTGCCCTCAGAGGTTAATAAGCATTTATGCAAATCACCCCTCCACCTCTCCCATCCCACCTCCGGCCCCACACCCAGAAGTCACAGGCAGGAAGGTTCGGCTTACTTGGTGTCAAGCTCTATGAGATTGGTGTCTACCGGAGTCTCACTCTCTGGAACTGAACATACACACGAGGCTTTTGAGGCACCCAGTGAGGAACGGGACGAGGACCCCACCACCACCCCGGGAAGGGAGGAGAGGGGGAAGCCTCCCAGGTCAGATGCAGAGAGGGAGGCCTTCATGCCCACTGAAGACCCTGCAGAAGACATGTCTCCAACGTGAGACACAGGAATTTCTTGCTTGCCAGAGTTCCATTTACTCTAAGATTATTTTTACAGTCCTGGCTGGCCACAAACTTGCGATCCCCCTGCCTCATACGCCTCTCTCTGCTGTAATGGTGGGCGCATGCTGTGGTGCCTGGCTGTTTTCTCACACTGTAACCTCTCTGAATTCGAAGTGCCATCTATGGCATTGCATAGTCTATTTGTAGGCACAGGCTTCAGTTGTTTGTGGCATGGACTGTAGTAATGGTCCCTTTCAGTGGAATATGGCCAATCTGTCACCACTTTCAAAACTCAGGGAATATGGGGACTGAGAAATGGCTCAGCACTTGAGAGTACTGGGCCTTCAGGCTGTGGGCTCAATTCCCAGCACATACAGGGTGTCTTAACAACCATCTGTCACTCCAGTCCCAGTGGATCTGACGCCCTCTTCTGGCCTATGAGGTACTGTATGTATGTAGCACACAGGCATACATACACATAAAATAAAAATATTTTTAAATGAAAAAAAAATTTAAAATCCACCAACATGGCCTGCCCTCCACTCCTAGCTTCCCTCTCTCTGTCTCCCAGTTGGGTCAAAAGCAAACACCAGTTGTATTGTGGGCCCTGCAAAAGACAGGGAGCTGGGGAAAGGTGGCACTGGGAAGGCCAACCCAGAAACAAGCGGGGTGTTGGGTTAACAGGTAAGCCCCACCCCAGTGACCCACAGGTCTACTCACCTTCGCGGTGTGGGGGCTCCTCTTTAGGCTTGGGGTGCATTAAGGTAAAGGGTAGTTCCACAGCCACGTCGCTGAAACACATACCCAACTCAGTGAGCTCGGAGGAAGCCTCAGGCTCTGAGATCTGCCGCCCTGTCAGTCTGAAGCCTGGGGAGGTCACTGAGAAGCAACCTCACTCCAGTTCAGCTACTCTGACCTTCGCCTCTTCTCCTGTCTTTCAAAGAGATAGAAGAAGCCCTACCAACCCCACTCCACCCCAGCAAAAGAAAAGAAGAAAAAATCCCCCAGTTTTAAGGATTATGGGCTGGGGACCATGCCCGCTGGGGACTCACACCATGGTCAGTGGGTGACCAAGGTATCCTGAGACCCTGACCACCTCAAATCACAATGGCCTCCTGACATTACCTCCCCCTCCCCCAATTTTCTCCCAACCTTACCCACCCCATCTCCCAACCTCCCATAAAGGTGTTTGGGTGAGTCCACATCCCTACAGGCTTCAGGGACCGGGGTTCAGAGCTGTCCATGCCATGTGCAGATTCTGGCGCCTCATATGTGTACATGTGAGAGGGAGAGCTGCCCATTGCTGGGTAACCAGGCCTTCCCTGACCATGTCTCTGACAGACATGAGCAAGAACTTGGTACAGAGTGTACCCAGGACTGTTCCAAGGCCCTCTTTAGAGCAACTCCTGTAATCCTCACAACAGCCCTATTCTTATGAAGGCCTAGGCAAGGACCAGGAAGCTAAGGTACAAGGAGATTAAGCCTCTTGCCTCAGGCTGCACAGCTAGGAGGTGGTAGGTGAAGAAAGATTCCGGCTCCATCATTCATCCCTTTAGTCACTGAATGACAAACAGAATCGAAAGACTGATAGAAAGTAGCCCCAAAGGCTCCTCTCTGGCCAAGGAGGCATCATCCTAGGAGAGCTTCCCTAAAACTATGAATGCCTCCAGAAGACACAACCACATTTATTGATCCAGCTGGGAGGGAGGAACGGACCGGGTGTGGAGAGCTGGTCGAAGCCGGATTCAATCAGCCTTCAATGAAGCCACACTGGATGTGACTGGAAGGACCTGTGCTTGGCTTTGCCAGGCTGTGAGTGGTAAGGACACTGCCGTTTCCCTTCTGGGATTCCAGTATAAGCCTGGCCCACAAGTGTGGACTCATAAACTCTTTGCTGGATGACACTGCACAAGACCGAATTTTCTCTTGAATCACTCAGGTTTGGTAGGATAAGAGACGCCATCATGGTGTGACATCAGGAGGCCACACTCACTATCATGTCTGGGGCACATACATTCCTAAGTTGTCATCTGGCTGCAAGAGCAACTGGCTGCAGTTTTCCATGACTGCTCAGCGGAGCAGAAGTTTGAAAGCCACTAAGGAGGCAGCATATCTCTGAAACATGCTAGGATTTGGGTGGGTAATTTAGTTTCCCTCCTAGGGGCCACTGCCCAGATCACTGTTGTCTACAAAGGTCCTGTCACTTGAGTGGGAAGGAAAGCTGGTTGAGGTGTCCTGCCAGGAGCTACATCCGGGTACAGTTCTGGTTTCGGCACATCCCCAGCCTGCGATCTGAGCTGACCCCCTAGATTCTTCCCTCCCACCTCCAGTTCTGATCAGCTAGTGACCCTGGGACCTCCAGGAAGGCGGACAAAGCAGGACAAAGGGAGGGGCTTTACCTGGATGCGAGGTCTCCTAACAGGCTGAGTAGGCCAGGGGAGGCGGAAGAAGCAGCAGGACAGAGCGCAGAGCGGGAGGAAAGAGAAAGGACATTCATTCACTGCACGCCACCCAGCCACAGAAGACCCAAAGGACATGCTCCCCACCCCTGTGCATCCGACATCTCATCTACGGCACGGAGCTTGCAGATCCAGGCGGACTGGCTTGCAGAGCCCCTGGACCCCAGGATCTTCGTGGATAAGAGCTAATCTTCCCATTCCCGGGCTATCTAATGGCAGAGGAAAGACTTTGGGGGTCACTGGGATGTAGGAAGGCTGTGGGTCCTGTGGTGTAGAAATGTCTTGTAATATTCAGTCGGTATTAACCCTGCCTGCAGCAGAGACAATATTCTCTGTTCTGTTGAGACAGTCTGTGTGATACAGTCCAGGCTGACCTCAACTCGCTATGCTGTCAAGAATGGCCTTGATTGAATGGCTGGTCACCTGCTTCTCCCTCCCAAGCGCTATGACTGCAGGGGTGTGCATCATCCTTGACTTGGAGACGTTGCCCTAACAAATGCTCTTTAGTTCTTCAGGAGAACTATTTAGGCCTTATTTTCCCCATCTACAAAATGGGAGAGTCAGCCAAGTTAGCACCCCCCTAATTCAGTTCCAGGTTTCTCAGCCTCCAAGAGACACGTGTGGGCACTCTACCCTGACATGTAAGGAAGACCATGTAGCCATGTAGGCCCTGAGTCACAGTAGACACAGTCTGTGACACAGTGACTCACGCAGGCTGCCCAAACCTCAGAGCCAGACCCAGGCCTAGGCTAAAGAGAAGAGAGGGAGAGAGATGGAGGGGAGAAGGAACCAGAGGGAAGAGAAGAGCAGGTTCTCAAGTCCTGCTTCCTCCTCAGGAAGGTGCAGCGGAAAGGCCAGGCAAAAAGGCAGATGGGGCAGGGCACCGGGGCAGCCGGACTCACCCGCCCCGAGCCACCACCAGCTTTGCTTTCACTTTGTAGGAAACGATGATCCCCAGGATCTCGCGGTTGGCACCTTCCCTCAGCCTGCAGGGAAGACGGGGAAGCTGGTCCTTGGGGCTCCTTGGTGGATGGGGTGTGGTGGGCAGCGGAGTACAGTGGGAGGTACCGTCCATCCCTCTCCTGAGCCACAGGATCCAACAGAGGTGGGGAAGGAAGCTGTGTCCAGCGGACCAGAACTCGTGGCCTTCGGTTCTGTTTATGTGCCTCTTTGTGGTACCAGAGATGAAATCCAGAGCCTCACGCAGGATGGGCAAGCACTGTACTACTGAGCCATGGTCCTAGTCCCTTGGGTTCCACATCTGGCTATGAGATGCCCTTTCTCTGTAGCCCTAATGGGTCGTTGTCCCCTGCCTAGCCAGTGCCACACAGTGAAGTGAGGGCATGCCCTAGCCACCTCCCACCACTCAGGTCTCTCATAGGTTTTAGGCCGTAACCCATGAACAGAGAGGGCCACATGGAGAGCTGAGAAGCTAAGGGCGGTGGGGTCAGGGTAGCATGGGAAGGATGTGTGCAGGAGGCGATGCCTCATGGTGGGGGCTGGGGGCTGTTGAGAGCAGGTCAGATAAGAGTCAGGGTGAAAGAGGGACAAAGAGCGTGTTGGTGAATGGGAAGCCTGTGCTGGGTGATAATGTGATGGTCTAGCCTGAGTCAAGAGTCTGAGCTGGGATACTGGAAATGGTGGTCTCAGATGCAACAGAGATGCAAATCCTTCAGACGGTCTCAGACACAAATCCCTCCCATCAGAGAGGATAAGAATCCCCCATGACTGTCTGGCCTCTTCTAGAGTGGGACAACCCTGAAGGCTCAGTGATGCCCATGGAAGAAGAGTGACCAAGAGGGTGGGGCCCACCGTGGAGTGGACACTAGGGGCCTGGGGCTTGGCGGGGGTTGGGGATCAGTTCTCACAGAGTGCTGGAAGCCAGATTTGTGTCTTCATGCTTAAGCTTCCCGTCCAGGGCGAGTCCCCGCTTCTCTCGGTTGTTGGCCAGGAAGGGGGTCAGCGTGTAGACCTTGCAGAACGTTGAGCTGGGCGCCACAGTGTCACTGGAAAGTAGAGAGGCAGCGTGAAGGTGGCCCTCATCACAGCCAGCCCTAGCCCAGCCAAGATGGCTGGCCTGGCCCTGTTCCAAAACTCCCTCTGCCAGCAACCTCTGTATCCCAGATGCAAGGGACCACATGGGCCAGGCCCAGCTCTGGCAGGAAGCCCACTACTACCTGAAAGAGGTGTACCACAGAAGCAGAACTGCCGTTGGGCTGGGAATGACCATGATGAACACTTCAACAGCACACTTATTTTTATTATTTATTTAATGATGAGTTTGTGTGTATGCGCACCACATGCATGCAAGTGCTCTCACAGGCCAGAGGAGAGCATCCATCCCATCCCCCGGAACTGGAGTTACAAGCTATTGTGAGCAACCTCACGCGGGTGCTGGAAATGAACCCTGGTCCTTTGGAAGCACTGCAGGTGCACGCAACTGCTCAGCCATCTCTCCAGCCCACATTTACTTTTAAAAGTATTGCTGCGTACAAACCATGAGGAGAGCTGCTGAGTGCCTGGAAGTCCTCCCTAGCTGTGCAGGTACTTCCCTTGTTCATTTTTGCCTGGTGTGGTTTCACGTCCCCTCTCCCTTTTCAAAAATGAGACCGGTGCATGCAGCTATGACCGGGGCAGGTCTGAAGTAAAACCCAGATTTGCCTCTCTGAGTGGGACTAGGCACAGCTCAATCCCAAGTCCAGCCCCACAGGAAAGCATGCTCACCGGAAGCCCAGGCAGCCAGCCACCCTTTCTCCAGGCTGAAGATGCAATTACGTCACAGAACGTGGCATTCCACTTGGGGCTAAATGCTATTCTGGCTCTGGGTCATTTCACTGTAACCCCAACACTCCACAGAAATCTATGCCCCATAGCTGTGGGTGTTATTTTTTTTTTCAATCAACAATGACTATGAGAATATCCAAGAACGCAGGAATAAATTGGTTTAATAATGACATTCATCTCTAGGCTATTGGCTTGAGTTCCAGGCAAACCTAGGCTACATAGCGAGCTTTAGGCCAGCCTTGACTCAGAGTGAGACCTGGACTCAAAGGCCAAAACAGGGACCACTGAGGCCACTCAACATGCAAAGGCACGTGTCACCTGAATTCCAAGCTAGCACACACATGGTAGGAGAGGACTCCCACAAGCTCTCCTCTGACCTTCACATGTGTACCACTTTAAAAAAAAAAAATGTATGTAAAATGAGACTCTCCACACCAGCTCCTGTGAATGTCAGAGAAGATGGAAGCCCAGCCACCTGCATGTTGAGAAGATGCCTGGGGTCCCGGATTCAGAACCTCCCTTTCTCCCATCTAGTCCCACCCATCCCAAGTTGGCCTTAAACACACTTACTCAGCCTCCTCCGTGGCCACCGGGCACTTGTACTGAGCTGTGTTGAAGAGACAGATGTCTGCATACTGGCGCACTGGAGAGAGAGGGGGAAGGTGAGCACAAGTTGGGGGGCAGCTTCCAGGATGCACCCCAAGCTCCCTACGTAGAAGTACTTAAACCGAGACAATGACCAGGGTTTACTAGAGGCCACCACCCCAGCGTCCACCCAGAGAGAAACAGCCACCAAAGTCCAGTCCCCTCCATGACCAAGTCTTTCCTCTCAGGACAGCCTGGCGAGGGCCCAGACACCTATGGAGAGGCAGCCAGAGCAGTAACCCCGTTGCCTGGGACACCGGCTTTGAACACCACTGGCTGAGGGCAGACCCCGGCTCAGAAGCTGCTGATGGTGGTGCCTCGGGCTTTTAGCGAAGGCCATGCCTGCAGCTATCCCGACCCCCGGAAGGGCCCCCAGCTACCCGAGATCTTGATCTTCCTCACAGTCTTGTTGGTGTTGTTGGTGACGTGGACATTGACGCTGATAGGTTCTCCGTGGTAGTAGATCTGTGAGGCAAAAGACAGGAGAGTGTGGGCGGGGGCAACCCCTATCTATTCTACCATCTGCCCCAAGTCCATCAGCCACCTCCCACTGGTATAAAAGTGTCACACAAAACAGCAAGTGTATCGACCTTCGGTAACATTGTGGGACTTTTCAAAGATGCCTGGGGGGGGGGGGGGCGCGACAGTGGCTTGTGTTGCAAACACAAGGACCTGAGCTTGCTCTCCAGAGCCCATATAAGACTGGGTGTGGTGGCTCTTGTTGGTTACCCCAGCACTAGCGAGGCAGAGACAGGAGCAGCCCTGTCTAGGGCTCAATGACCAGCCAGTCTAGGCCAGTTAGTGAGCTCCAGGCCAATGACCGACTGTCTCAAAGGTGGTGAGCCTGAGAATGACACCCCTAAGATTGTCACCCGGCTCCACACACATATGCACCCATACACACCCACATACAAAAGGAAAGGGAGCTGACAGCCCCGGCTCCGGTCCTGTTCTGACCGCTAGCTAAGACAACAGTGGCAGCAATGATGGTGACGATGACTGTGTGACCTTGGACAGGTTATCTGCATCTCAGATTCTCCTTTATTCAATGTGAGGGCTTGGACAGAGCAATGTCTCAAGTCCCTGTGGGCTCTGATGGCCTGGGTTTGCATACACAGAAAGCTCTGGAAGATTCAGGGGAAGAGAGGAATGGCTAACCAGCCCACTCGGGGAAGGACCGCCACCATCTTGTCCAGGCTCTTGCCTTTAGCCGCCCCAAGGAGAAGCACACCAAACCCCAGTCAGCTGGCTTAGAGTTTCCAGGGTTTTTTGCCTTCTAGCTCATGGGAAAGAGAGTAATGGCAAGGATTCCCTGGGCCCTGCTCCCCATCACCAGCCCTGATGATATACTAAGCTTTTCCACCCAGCCTGAAGCAGGTCATTATCAGGGCATGAGGAGGAATGGCCAGGACCCTTCCAAAGGGCCCATTGCTTCCATCTGGTAGATGTACATGCCTACCTCTGTCGGTCCTTTGGACCCGAAAGGATTCCCAAAACCCTCAAGAGGGGTCAGCAGACAGTAGTGGTCTGAGGGGTTTCAGAGCTGTGAACAGTGGGGTCTGAGCCTCTTACCTCCTTATCCAAAGATGCCTCAAGGTGCAGAGGCTTGTCCGACATAAGGAACTGTCTGGTGGTCTCAGCCGTGGGCTGAGGGCCAGGCCTCTCTGGAGCATACTGAACCTTCCGGATGACCAGCCGCACAGAATTCCTGAGGGAGACGTGTGGGGAGGAAGATAAGAGTCATCAGGCTCCGTGCTCTCTTCTCTGAAACACCTACATCCCTCTCCTGCTCACGAGGCTACTGTCGCTCCCCACTGCCTGCCAATCACAGAGGTTAGCCCAGAGGGCTTGTCAGCATATGACTCCGCCCCGGCCTCCTCCGTTCTGTCACTGAGCCCCACCACAGCAGCACTTCATTTGGGTCCGTGTCCCAGCACCCAGCGTAGTGGTAAGAAAGGGGCCACTTTTTACTTCTTGCTGCCTGAGATGAAAACTTCGTGTCTAGCTCGTTCTCTGCTAATCTCAGCGTGTGTGGCAGTGCCTGACACGTGGCAGCCTTATCTGGGCTTGGAGGAGGCAGAGACTCAGTGGCACACGGGGAGTGCCAGCAGCAAGCCACCTCCATTCCCTGGAACCTGAGAGACAGGGTGGCATGCCTAGCTCTCCTCACCACATGCCCTGAGGAAACTGCCTCTCCGTGCTTCAGTTTCCTCCTCTGTGAAATGGTGGCAACAGCACTTACCCCTTAGGACCCCTGGGGGGGAAGTTAAACCAGGACACATCTGTGCATCACCCTGAACATGACTGGAACCAACTAAGCGTTTGAGAACTGACAGCTACTGTATCATTATTACCGGTGAATCCTGGGAGTGGACTTAAGAAGTCCCATTGGGAGAGGATGAGGGTGGTATCCCTGTGTTGCCTGCTGTTCATTGTTCTGCTCAAGATTCCTCTCACGTTCTACAATGCCATTAGGTCCCCTTCATCTCCAGTCTTAACGGAAAAGTTGGGACAGACTCAAGAGAGAAGAGTCTTAGCTCCCACATACAGGCACTGCCCAGGCAAGAGAGAAAGGCTGTGATATACCCGGTCGCCACCAGGTGGCAGACTCATCCCCAAAGAGGCTGGCCGACACCTCTCAGCTGACCGGTCTAGGATCCTGACTTAGGGTGCAGGGCCTTCAAAGTCGGGTGCAAGGCCAGGAGGCAGGGGTTCCTGAACCCTAGGAAGGGCAGCCATGAGGAGTTAGGACGTGCTGCTTTGTCCTGTCTGCCAAGCACTGCAGGAGAACTCTTTGAGCCGCCCTGAGACCCCTCCAGTTTCACTCTTTCCACTTCCCTCTCTCGTCCACATCCTCCAAGACACAATGGCTTCACTTCTCCTAATGGCCTCTCAGCAGACAAACAGGAGCATGGATGGCCTGGAAACCTTCCAGCTGAAAGCTTCCTGAAGTTGGCGTCTTTCTAATATCAACAGTCTGGAGGGCTAAGACACAGGTAAGGATGAGAGAAGCCTGGCTCAGGCCCACGAGACCTCCTCCTCCAGGAAGCTCGCCACGATCCTTCTCACAGCACAGCCCTCCTCATCACTGCTCTTTGGACATCTCCCTGCTGCCCTTCCCCCCCCCCCAGCACCTCGCGTACCTTTTGTGGATCTTCTCCTCCAGGCTCTCAGCACAGAAGGCTTTGACTTCATAGTCTACACCGCAGGCCTGTGGAGGAGGACATGCTGACCTCATGGCTTTGGGGAGGCAAGGTCCCCAACCTCTCTCCTGTCTTACAAACCAGAATGCTGGACAGAAACATAAGCTTCTGACACCGGAGGACTCCTTGATGCGAATCTGAAACCCTGGTACCCAGTGTTGGCTCTGACCCGATGCTGCCTCTGACCCAGGACCTTCCACTAGAGCTGCTCCCGTGAGCCCACCAGCCAATCCCACCTGCCTGGGGGACTTCTGCTTCAGTCTGGGTAGTGTTCCTCATCAAGGTAGCTGCCAACAATGTGAAGACCCTGTGCTGGGCGCCACGGTGTCCTCCTGACCCTCTAACAACATGGGGGAGCATGTTCACTGTCTCTGCTTTGCAGATGAGAGTGCGAGCTCTACAGTCTGGGGCCTGGGGTGCTGCCGGTGTCACTCCTCGCCAAGCTTCAGTAAAACAGCTTTGGAGTGATCCCACCTCCAAACCAGGCTGCTGGGGCCTGCGTGAGGCCACACGTAGGTACTGGGAATTTGCTGGCCCTGTGCAGTCCATGCCAGAGCCAGCAAAAGTGACTCAGGGGAGCCTGCGACACATCACTGAATGTGGGGACGAGGCCAGCCTGCATCTGCAGCCTTGCCTCAAGAGACTGACTGTCCAAGGACTTCCAGCCAGGCCAAGGCCCAGGCAGCTTCACAGGGAGAAGGTTCCAGATGTCTACTCCCCCACGGGGAAGAAACCAGGACCCTGGGGATGAGAGCTTGGACCCAGAGATGGTCTTCTTGGAGTGACCTACCTTCCCTGTGTCCTCCGGCCCTGGCTGCAATGTCACCGAGCACGGAAGGTTTGGAGGGATCTGTTCAGGAGACAAATACCATGAGCTAGCCTTTTGTCTCTGCCTTGTCTTTCCCTACATGCCTCTGTTACTCCTATACACCATCAGGCCAAGTCCCCTGAGACCAGACCATCTCCAGTCCATCAGACCATAGCCTCGGAAAACAAGCCGTATCTCTTCTAGCAGACTAGGGGCTCCTGAAATAGACAGCTTCTCTCCCGGTCAAGCCCTATTTTGCCATGTCCCACAGAGGGTCAGGGCAGATTTGCGAAGATAAGAATTTGAATCTTAGCCCCGCCCCAGGTTCAGGGCGTCTCAGAAACATGAAGACGTGAACTCCAGAAGCATGGGTCTTGGAAAGGTAAGGAGGCATGATGGGGGTGAGCTGGGCATGAGTGGGCAGCCTGTCTGAGGAAATACAGTGCCCTTCCGGGGTCCCCCATGTACCTGCCCTGAGAACATCCCAGGGGTGGTACTTCCAGAATGCAAGTGAAGAAAGAGGGCTGACCTCAAAGGTGAAGGGGTAGGCGTGCTCGCCCAGCTTCTTGATGAGCCTCTCTTGGAGTCGCGTGAGTGGCTTCTTGTCCTCAGGGGCCGGCGGGAAGGACTGCACGTTGGCCACAAACAGGTCTTTGCGGAAAGTCAGACCCAAGACATCCAGGTCTTCCCGGCCATACCGGAAGGCGCAGGTCAGCGTCACGTAGACTGTGAGGAGCAGGGGCACTGAGGAGGGGCCTGGGAGGGTAGCACACAACCCCCCCAGAGCTCCAGCTGCAGCCCTGGGGTCTGCCTGCTGGAGGCTACAAGCCTGTGCCGGGTCTGAATGGGGTGGGCACACTGCTCTCTGACACGGTGCCTTCAAGCGCAGCCTCTTTGGGGTCTCTTAGGAAGGTGCCTCCTAAGGGGCAGCTCTGCCCTCCCCAGCTCTCTCTAGCCCCAGGAGTATGGAGGGGCAGGAAGGATGTTTAGGCAGCCCGGTGGCTGTGGACTAGCAGCCCGGGAGGAGCGGCAGAGGCAGCCTAAGGAAGCTGTGTCTGAAAGGCAGGGGATCTCAGCACAGCCTAACCCCAACCTTGTACATGGACCTTTTCTTTTTGTCATCAAAAACTGAGACCCCCGTCTCCTGTTCTGCTGTCATCCCTCCTGCCCCAAGCCTTGCTGTCTTACCGATAGGTCAGGGCTTGGGGCCTAAGTTCTCCCAAGGTGGGCATGAAGCAGGGCTGCTCTGCACCAGAGGAGAGCAGAGTTTCTTACTATAGCGAACGCACGTTTAGGGAACCAGTGCGATGGACGGGGAGAAGCCACAGGGTTAGCTGAGGTCCTGCTCAAGCACCAAGGAGGCACGTGCTGATGTCACTGCCGAGCAGCGATGAGGAGGCACTTGCATGCTGAGTACGAACACAACCTACCTCGTCTTTCTTTGAGATACTCAGGATCCACGAGGACCACACCATCTGGGGAGACCATGAACAGATCTCACAACTTGACCCTCTCAACCCGAGCCCCAAACATCCGCTCAAACCGAATTCCAAAGCTAACAGGGCACACAGCCCCTTTGGGTATGGCCCTCTGCAGGATGAGTTCCTACTCTCAGAGCCATTGACATCTCTCCAGAAAAACACAGCTACGGCCCAGGGCTAAAGAACAGTGTGAACGGTATATATGAGGTGAGACCATGTCATACATACACTGCCTAGGGACGTCATGGTGATTTTAGTTTCTGTAAGTGTGCCACATCCTCCACACAATGACAGAACCACATAAGGACATTTCTCAGAATTGCCATCATTAAATGACTAATCTCGCCCAGAGACTAACTATGCTAAGTGGCCTTGAGTCATGTCGGACCAGCTTTGTAACACACAAGCTCTGCACCAGGCTCAGGAACACAGAGATTTTTCAGAGCTTCCTGACCATGGTCGGAGGAGGTCTATAAACTGGAGGCTCTGATCAGTAGCTCTCAGTGCTCACGTGAGGACGACGGGCAGTCTGTGTCAACATGCACACAGGTCAATTCTGTCACACGTGGAAGTATTTGGATAGCCCATGGCACGTGTGAGCAGGGCTATTAAGGTCTGGTGTGTTGAAAGCTCTTCTCCAGAGCAGCAGTGTCTTCCTTGGGAAACACTGATGCTTGGGGCCCTAGCCCATCAGTGAATCCGTAGTTTAATGGGTTACTGGAAGGAGTAGGAGATGGGACTTAATTGGAGGAAGAATGCAATCCCAGCACTCAGGGAGGTGGAGGCAGGCAGATCGCTGCGAGTTTGAGGCCAGCCTGGTCTACAAGGTGAGTCCAGGACAGCCAAAGCTACACCGAGAAACCTTGTCTTGAAAAAACAAACAAACCAACCCGAAACAAGAAAAGAATGTCAATCAATGTGCCTTGAAGGGTGTATTTGGTTCTCAGCCCCTTCTTCCCAGTCATTGTGAAGGAAGCAGCTTCATTCCTCCACATGCTCCCTGTCACGCTCTGCCTCACTGCAGTACCACAGCTCTGAGTGACTGTGGGCTGAAACCATTAAAGCCATTGTCTATGTAAGTGAGTATCCCTCACAGCTATAAAAGTGACTCGTGCACAGTGGAGAGAATGGGAAGTACCTTGATGTCTTTCATAAGGGCTGTCCTTGAGAGCAAAGCGTTTGGCATGACACAGATGTTTCTCAGCTGCATACCCCAGGAGGCTGTCAGGCGCGCGCACGCGCGCACGCACGCGCACACACACACACACACACACACACCAGCCACCCCCATGCTATCTCTATAACCGACAACTCAGAGTATCTCAAGAAACAGTGAGAAACCTGGCCCCAACTTACAGGGCTATCTAAACAGGCATGTCACCAATCCACCCTCAGGGTCACCCAGTCCCCATGCACGCCTTTCCATCCATGATGAGTGTCACCTGTGTCATGTCCTCACTGACTGAGCACCTGGAGCTCAGCTGAGAGGAAATATAATGTCCTCAGGAAGGCGCTTCCAGTGGGGCTTCCTCAGTGGGGCTGAGAGGAGCAGGGACTTGGAGCCAGGCCCCACAGGACAAGGAAGTGTTGCTCACTAAATGACCAAGGGAAGCGACAAGATGGCAGCGGAAACAGTTCAGCAATGTGGCCTTAGAGCCAAATTGTGAAGGCTGGTAGGAGAGGCCTCCTGGAGGTGATGGCAAATGCCCCATGAGCTGGGCCCCAGGCCCTGAACAGCACCAGATCCCCACCCCAGATGAGATGGAGAACTAAATGGAAGACAGGACCAGTTCAGGGAAGGGGCAGTGGCAGAGACAGAGGGCTTCTTACTGAGGCACACAATGCCCTAAGAACTCACTGGGCCCGCAGGTCCAGCAGCAAGCCTGGCGTGGAGTAGGTACCCTCAGTGCCAATGTGTGTGTTGGAGATCTGGTTCCCACCTTCACTCAACGGCCCATAGCCGCTGCTGCTCCTACTAGGGTTATGTTCAACACTGGCCCACAGAGAAGTCTCTGGAAGCCACTGCCTGGAGGAGAGCACAGGTAAACTGGAACCCAGTTCCTTGGGAAAGCCAGTTCTGAAGAAGATGCAACTGGTGGGACATCAGAAGACCTACCCATTATCCCCAGGTAAGGCTGGAGAGTAAAAGTGGGTGGTCCCACCCCAGGTCATAAAAGAAGGAGCCTGGATGGAAGCCAGCATCTGCCCTGCCAACACCCCATGGGCTCAGACCCCCAGGACTTCTGCTTACAGCCACAAAGGTCTTCTCTCTGATGAGCTGAAACCTCCTGCTATGTTCTTGCCTCTTGAGTCTGGAACCGCAGGGTCCCTCTTAGACCCAGGACAATGCACGAGAATATAGCAACATCTCTAAGACAATTCCCCAGGACACGCATCCCAGTTTCTTCCCCTGGCCCTGGCCTCAGTTGCTAACACTCTGGCTTATTCATGATGATCTTAAAAATAAAAATTATTATTATTATTATTATTATTATTATTATTATTAATAGGACCTCTCTAGCCTTAGGGCTTCCATTTTAAATCAGGATGATTCTGGATCTACCCCATACAATATGAAAAGAGGCCATGAGGCCAATGTCTTTCTATAAAAGCAGTTGTTCTAAGTGTGGTCAATTAACTCTCACAGGGTCATTTAGCGAATTGTCTTAACTATGGTGGTGGCAGGGGTAATTCTGGTACCCCATGGACAGGGGCCAGGGATGCTGCCAACATCCTGCAATGTACCAGGCAGATGCCACCAACGGAGAATAATCCAAACCAAGATGGCAACAGTTCCAAGGACAAGAAACACTGAACTCAGACAAGACCTTAGGAGCCAATTCAGCTGTGGCTCAGCATCTCTGCAGAGCCCATGTAGGTGGGACAGCCCCTATTTCCAAAGACCGAAGAAGGATTTCCCCAGGAGACTGCAGAGCCAAGGGCTAGAATCAGACCGCTGGACTCGCTCAGCTCTGTGACCTGGAACAAGGGGCTGGGCCTCTCTGTGTCCCACTCTGTCCAGAGGAGGGAGTTATCATCACTGCTGCACAGTAAGCCTTACATAATAAGCTATGGCTGCTGCTGTCCATCAGGGCCTCCCTCCAACCTTGGAGCAAAAAGGCCTCTCTCTTGAAAAGGGGGGAGTTGCCCAGAAGCTTGCTTCTTGAAGTAGGAAGCCATGCCCACCCATTCTGGGTACCAGGTCCCTCTGGAGATGGTGTTCTCCCCTAGCCCAGCACTCACCCACGGGGTCCACGAGGTCAATGTGGTCCACAAAGTCCCGCTTTCCCAGGTACACAGTGAGCTGGGGAGAAGAGGGACAGGAGCATTAGTGGCTGTGGGACAGCAGAACACAGGACCCTGCCCTGAAGCCAACGCTGATGCCTACCCCATTCCTAACTTTTACTGAAACCATAGCAAGAAGTGGCCCCTCGCTCCAAACCTAACATTAATGCTAACAGACCTCTGGTAAGTTTTTAAACAACCCTGCCTCCCTAACCCCTAGGAAACAGTATGTTATTCTTCCCATTTTATAGACAAACACACTGGGGCCTAGGGAGATCTTCAAGCCAAACACCACTGAAGAGGTGGAGGCAAAGCCACAGGAGCAAAGCAGATCAAAACAAGAAAGCAGGGTATCCTGGGAAAGGTTGGGGCCAGGCAGGCAAGCCAAGGGCTCCATGCAGGTGCTGACTCGGGCCCTTGGGCTCTTGTCTCCCTGCATCAGGCAGGGAGCCACTTACATAAGGACGGTGCTTCTGAAAAACGAGGAATCAGGGAGCTAGCGCCCTACTCCATCACCAGCCAGCAAGGAAGAGCCCTGAGCCACACGGAGCTCCACCAGCTCAAAACAGAACTGCGAGCCCCATCCTAGATGCTCCCTGCTCCTTAGCCTTCCCTCAGTCCTGAACATTCCACACACCCAAGGGTGACCACATCAGTCCCTTTGACAGTGGGCAGCCTCAGGCTGGGACTGGTTGACTAGTCACCTTAGCCACACCCAAAATGCAAATCTTAACAGCTGTGCCTTTCTGAAAACCCTCTAACCATTCCTCTGCGCCTGGGGGGTGAGGATGACAAATGGATTTCATTCTAAGTACCAAATCTAATTGACTGGTCTGGGATGCCTGAGGCCCTGGATTGCCAAGGAATCCAAGATAAGAAGGATTCCATCTCAGCAGGAAAGGTTAAAAGATTAGTCTGCTATGGACACCAAATGGAGACAGGGAAGCACGCATGACGACAACCTGGGGTGTGTGAGCTGCTAGAGCCTGCAACAGGACTCCTGCCACGGGCCTTTTTCTCCCTCAACTGTTCCTTCTCCTCACTTGGGCACTCAGCAATCTGAAATGCCCCACACTTCCTTGGACTGTAAGTTCCACCCAGAGCTCCCACTCTTCACCTTGCTTGGCCTAGAACCGTGTCACCTCCAGAGGAAGCCATGGCTGACAAGGTCTTACAGTCCCTGGGCATCCCAGCATCTCACTCACAGTTGGCCCTTGGGGGTGAGATAATCGATTTCTGCACTGTACACTCTGGACCCCAGAAGACCCAGCCCAGCCCTGGCAGAGTGACATCAGTGCAACCTATTTGCCAAACAGAGAGTGAAACAGGGTACAGCCTGTGGCCTGTGAAAGGAAAAAAGAATCCCAGGCACTGAAAGCCCCTGGAGAGATGAGGTGACACCATGACCTCTCAAGACCAGGGGACTGAATGGTGTCCCTGTGGCCAGCTTGTCTCTGTTTCTCACACTGTTTCTCCCCAGCTGGGGCTCCCTGAAGCCGACACAGAAAGTTTCCAGGGAGGCTCCCCGCAACCCCAACACCTCCCCATTAGGACTGAGGGCTCCTGAGGACAGAGCTGTGTCAGCCCCAGCTAGCAGTGCCTGGCTCTCCCTGGGAACACTCCTTCCTTTCCTAATCCACAGAGGCTCTCAGAGCATGGAGACAGCGAGCAGTGAGGAGCCAGCCCACACCACAAACTCACCTTTCCATTGGGGCTTGCCTTCTTGAACACTCTGTGGAAAGAAAGAGAGGTGAAGCCAGGGTTAATGGATTTAGCCCGGCCAAACTCCTGCAGGCGGCCCTGACGCAGGGCCATAGACAAAGGCCTTGAGTGTCCGACAGGCACCAGCAAAGCCTCTCAGCAGGACAGCTTCCTTCCTTTCGCCTCTCCTCTGAGGGTAACTGCCTGTAGCTCTCCTTCAGTCCTTCAGGGCGGCTGAGGGAGTCCCACAGGTCCACCCAGCTCACACACAGGAAAAGCCCTGCAAGGGCTCAGTGATCTTGCCTCACCTCTTCCCCTCCCTATGTCACCTCCTGCCGCTCTTCCTTATTCCTCCTCAGCCTCACTGCTCTCTGGCCTCTCTGTTCCTTACTGTTCTTTATTCCACCTGGTGATTCCTGCACAAGGCCTTTGCTCTAGACATTTCCCCAACTGTACTCTCCTATCCCAAACATCCACTGCCTTCAGCCCCTGCTACCCAGTGCCCCCAGTCCTTCTCTTGATTCACTTTTCCTTTCTTCCAAGCCCTCCTGACCTGCCACAGACTTTACTTCATGGCTCCCCTGTGTGCTCTGCCACCATGCCCACTCCACAACAATGGACTCTCCCTCCTTTCCACAGGCGAAGCCCAAACACACACAGGGCACAGCTCACTACTGCGCAACAAACATGCGTTAAGTGACAGCAGGTGGCAGAAGCTCAATAAATACTAGTTGAACAGATAAATAAATGGACCGCTTCCCTTCACTGAGGGACAGAGGCATAGGAAATTAGTGGGAGATGCCTTTGATCACACTGTGGAGCACTGGGTATGACGTCAGATGGTAACGTAGTCCCTGGATCTTGAAAAGTGCCATTTACCCTTCATGGCAACCCTTTTGCCCTCCCACCAACTGTATCTGGTGGCCTGAGGCCCCTTACCTACACACCCTCATTTGGCCCACAATTTCTCAGCCATTCCTGAAGGGGAGGGGGCAGAAGAAAAGTGAAAGATAGAACCCAGGGGATGAGAAAAGGTATTGAAAAAGGGGAAGGGACATGGGAGTAGGTAGGAAGAGAGGAGAGAGAGACACGGCTATAAAAATAAAAAATGAACAAGAGATGGGAGGAAAAGAGAACCAGGAAACAGTGTGAAGCAGAGAGAGATGGGACACACTGAGAGACAGCTCCAGCGGGTCAGTGGGGCAGCCCTGAATCCTTCCCAGAAGCTGATCTGTATGCACTCAGGTGCGTGACTCTGTGGGGTCTCCACAGCCTTGTGCCTGCCTCATCCTCCCTCCTGGGGCCCAGGGAATATTGATGGTTTTGAGCATTGCTTGCAGAGGAGAGCTTGGCCCAGCATTCCCTCGGGCACTCCTGTAGGGGCCCTGGCGCCTCTTCTCCGCATTAATATTTATGGGATTGGGAGTGTGAAGATGCCACAACTGGCTGGGGTGTGATAATTGTTAAAAACAAGGGGGACATGCAGACCACCCAGTCTGGACCAGCAACTCCAGACCAAGAGTTAGGAGCTCCATACTTCTCCAGGGGACACAGAGGTGAAAACCCTGTGGCTTCCAAGCTTCAGATCACCTCCTTGGTAGCCAAGGCTCCGAGGGAAACGAAAGGATCTCACACCCAGACAGCATAAACAACCGAGAGGGGGAAGCTACTCCAGTGGCTGCTGGAGAGGCTGAGGCACACTCAGGACCAACAGGAGCAATAACAACCATGAAGGGGAGAAAGGGAAGGAAGAGGGCAGGGAAGCTTTAATGAGCAGCTAATCATTTCTCATGGTAGAATGGATCTTCTGACTCCCGCTTCACAGACAATTAACTGGCGGCTCTGTGTGATGCATTAACTTGCCCAGGAGAACAGCAAACAAAGGGCTATGTCAGGACCCAGACCTGCTTCTGACTGGGCCTCCGCCGCTAGGGCCTTAACCCAACCCACTGTTTCCTAAAACCCATGTTTCAAAAGAAGGCAGGAAGAACAGACAAGAGGGGGAGGGGAAGAGGAATAAATGAAAGGTGCTGGGGTGAAGGGCAGAGTGCAGGAAGTACAGCCATCAGTGGGGAATGTCCTGCTACTACCTTAGTCAGCACCCGGGGCCACCTCCTTCAGGAAGCCAGGACTCTTGTAGCTTCCTCAAACAACAACAGCAGCTGCCTGGTTCTCGGCAAGTGTTTATTATTCCCTACTCATGCCTTTAAGTACTTTTCCCAGGACAGTGCTGATCCTGGACCATCCCATTTTCAAGATGCAGAAACTGAGGCTCAAAGAGGTCACCCCAGCCTGTCTCCATAGTCCACGAGGCTCAGCCCGTCCAGCAAATTAGCCAAGCGCCGCCACTCAAAACTCCACCCACTTCTTGCCCCTTAACAGTATTGGAAAAAAGGCTGGGGTGTTTTCGGTTTCCAAAACCCCACGTGTGCAACACGGAATAGACCTTCTGCTTGCGGTAGGCACCAATTTAACCTGAGCCCACGCTCCCAGCCAGCTTGCAGGCCTGATCAGCTGCAGCTGCTTCACCCTCAGCCCTGCCCGTGCCCCACAACCTGAGCCTCGGTCGCAGCTGGGTTCCCCAAAAGAAACCGACCAGCATTGTTCTTCCTGGTTAAGGTTCAGGATAGCTCCAGAGAAAGAGAAGGGAATCCTAATTAAAAGGTCAAAATCTCACGGGAAGGATGAGCAGGCAGGATGAGCTGGGGCCAGAGCTGGAAATGGGGACGCCATCGGAGCCTCAAGCTGTGGCTCCCTGTCTCCACCGTTCCTTCTGGGGCTGCAGGTCCTGCTGGCTGCGAGGCTGCCTGTGCGGCTGCTCCATTGTCTCTGTGGACCAGCTCGCTCCGCTTACTCAGGGATTTTTCTGCTCCTCCATCCTTTGGGCTCGCATGTGACTCACACTCCAACCCTGTTTCTACCCTGCCTCTCTCTCAGCTTCCCGCTGCTAACTGACTGAATGGCCCAATTCCAAATTCCCAGGAGAGAAATCTGATTGGTCAGCCTTGACTAGGTCTCCCACCCCTTGGTCCAATCGCCTATGTCTGGGACATAACCTGTGGTCCGTGAAGCTTGAGCAGAAGACGCTCTGGAGATTAGTCTCATCCAAGCCAGGCAGACTCACTAGTTGGTTAGGAAGTCTACCTAAGACATTAGGGGCTGGGGAGATAGCTCGGTGCATAAATGTCCCGCTTCACAGACGTGAGGACACGAGTTTGGATCCCCTGGGACCCACACAAAAGCTGGACCTTGCTGTGTGAATCGGTAACCCCAGCACTAGGGAGGCAAAGATGGGCAGATCCTGGGAGATTCTCTGGCCACACGGTCTGGCCCCCAGAGAGAGCTCTGGGCTTAGAACTCCATGTCGAGTGAAAGACCCTGTTTCCAAAAAATAAGGTGAAAAAAGGACAGGAGAACAGACCGGCGGTTGACCTCTGGCCTCTGCAGTCACACTCACACACATGTGCCGAAACACACAGACACAGAATCTTTTCTTGAGGCAGGGTCTCACTATGTAGCCCCATCTGGCCTGAAGGAGTTTATTTTCTGTGGCTGCTAATACGAGTTCCAACAGATTCAACCAGCACGCGCGTATCTATAGTTCTGTGCCTCGGAAGTTCAAGGTGGGCTCCCTGGGCTAAAACCGAGGCGGCAGCAGTCCTTGGCTCCTTCTGGGGCAAATATGCTTCCTACCCTCTCTAGCTTCTAGAAACCTCCTTCCTGTCCCACAGCCTCGTGCCTCCACCTTCAAAACCAGTAAGAGAAGGGGGCAGAACTGCCAAAACAGTCTTGAAAAGAATTCTCACTGTACGGCATCACTCACATCTGCCCCTCGCTTTCCTTTTAGAGCCCGTCCAGGTGAGACTGGACCCATCTGGATAACTCAGGGTGCTCTCTCCATTTTGAGGGCAGCAGATTGGAAGCTTGAAGCCCATCGGCAACAACCATTACCCGTTGCCACATAGCACACCATTCACAGGCTCCAAGGGTTAAGGCCTGGACATCTGGGGAAGCATTGCTTTGCCTACCACACTGCCTTCCTGCTGCTGCTAAATTCAGCTCTGATCTGGGTTTTCTGCCACATGGTAGTACAGACAGAGCCTTGTCAGATACAAGATTTTAAAAATTTGGAATCCTGAGGCATTTGTTACTGCAGCAGACCAGCTGGAACCTAAGTCGGGGAATGCCTGTGATAAAATGATCCCAAAATTCACAGGGGAATGCGAGGGAGCAGAACTGCCAAAACAGTCTTGAAAAGAATAGGGCAAACTTGGAAGGCTTGGGCTTCCCAACTTCAAAACTTGACTGCAAAGATACAGTGGTGAAGGGGGCTAGAGAGACGGCTCAGTGGTTAAAAGCACATTCCAGAGAATCTGAGTTCAAAACCCATCACCCACATCATGCGGCTCACAGCTGCCTGTAACTCCCACTGCAGCACTATCTGACATGCCTGACCTCTTCAAGCACCTGCACACACATACACAGACAAACACTAATTAAAAACAATAAACTTTTTAAGAAGATAGAATGATTAAGGCTGTACTGACATATAGATCAATAAAAGAGAATTAACAGTACAGAAATAAATGCGCATATGTGTGGCAGTTTATATTTACTCATATTCACTATGGCATTATGTTCATGACTTTTGATAAGAGAGCTAAGGCAAGGTGGTGAAGAGAAAGAACAGCTTTTCTGTCCGTCTGTCTTCCTTCCTTCTTTCCATTCCTCTTTTCTTCCTTCCTTCCTTCCTTCTTTCCCTCCTTCCTTCCTCTCTGTCTCTGTATGTCAGGCTGGTCGAAAACTCCAGGTCCTTGTACCCTTGCCTCTCTAGTGCCTAGATTATAGCTGAGCCACCACACCTTTCCGACAAATGACAAAGGGACTAGAGGTCTATGAGCAAAGGAATGAGGTTAGGCCCCTATTTCACACCATATACAAAACTGACTCAAAATGGACCAAAAACCCAAACGTAAAAGCTGCTGCAATGAAGCTATTAAAGAAACTATTAAGTGTATAAATCTTCATGACCTTGAGTTAGGCAATAATTTTTTGTTGGTGTTGCTGTTTTGCTTTTGTTCTCTAAGACAGGTTTCTAGGTGTAGCCCTAGCTGTCCTGGAACTCACTCTGTAGACCAGGCTGGCCTTGAATTTACAGATCCACCTGCCTCTGCCTCCTGAGTGCTGGGGTTTAAGGCATGCACCACCACCCAGAGGCAATAATTTCTTAAATCTGAAGCCCAAAGCACAAGCAGCTAAAGGAAAAATAAATTTAAATATTTGTGCTAAAAAGAGTTTCTATCAAGAAAGCAAAACATCTGGAGAGATGGCTCAGTGGTTAGAAGCATTCGCTGCGCTTGCAAAGGACCTGAGTTCAGTTCCACCACCCACAGTTCGGCAGCTCATAATCATCTATAACTTCAGCTGCAGGGCCTCTAATAGTCTCTTCTGGCCTTCAGGACTATAGTGCATGCGTGCACATGCACACACACACACAACCTCCAACCAATCACTCAATCGATGCTAATCCCTCAGACCCGCTAAAATGGCTTTTATAAAGATGAACAACATAACTAAGATGACAAAAACCCGGGGAAAGTAAAAACCCTCTTGCGTTGTTGGCGGGAACGTAAAGTGGACAGTGGCACAACCATTTTGAAAGACAGACAACTCCTCCAAAAAGCTAAAGAGAGTTAAGATGTTACCCATCTGGTTCATTCCCAAGTACAGACCCAAGAAAGCAAATGACATCTTTCAGAGGATTGTCCCTCGGTCTTCACAATGGCGTCTTTAAAAGAGCCACAGAGATGAAGACATGCCTGACTGATGATAAAGTGAATGTATGATTCAAATGCAGCAGACAGATACAATGGGATATTATTCAGCCACAAAATGGGATGGAATCGTGATCTGTACTACAACATAAATGAGCCCCGAAAGCCTTCTGCTCGGTTGATGAAGAGGCCACATGCTCTGTGATTCCATCTACCTGACACGTCCAGACTCAGCAAAATTGCAGGGACAGAAAGTAGACTGGTGGGAGCTGAGGGCTGGACAGGAAGGGAGACTGGTGCTCATGGGTTCACAGTTTATTCAGGAGGTAACAACATTCTGGACTTAGTAGTGGTGGTAACACAACCCTGTGGCTACGCTAAGAACCACAGATTTCTACACCAGGATGTGAACATTGCAGTAAAAAAAAAAAAAAAAAAAAAAAAAAAAAAATGTTTTAAATAACAGAAAGAAAAGAGAGATTGAAAAGAAATGTGCCATAATAACAACAATAATAATAGGGGTCTAAGAAAAGCCTATTTCTTTTTCCCTCTTATTTTCCCATGCGGTATGCTAAGCAAAAAGGGGGTCTGCCTCAAGCCTCAGAGAAGGAACCATGTGAAAACAAACGCTAAGTGAAGTCAAGGAAATGTGGGTCCTAGGTTCTGGCTGGCCAGTGGTTCCTTTGTGAGGAGCTCTGGGGTGTGTGCATGTTTACGTCACATGGTGCACATGTGTGAGTGTGTCTGTCGAGGCCAGAGGAAAACGTAAGGCGTCCATCCTCAGGCACCATCCACCCTTTGGGGGGAGGGAGACAGGGTCTCTCACTACCCAGCAATCTCCTCGTGGCCCCTCCCCAGGGCAGGGACAGCAGATGAACACCCCCACCCCAGCTTTATTTCACACAGTGCTCCATGAGCCAACTCAGAGCCCTGAGGCCTGCAGAGCAAGCACGCCACTGACCAAGCCGTCTCCCCAGCCCCCATCTTAACCTCTAAATGCTGGCATGTTGGTCTCTTGTGAGGACCGGTTGTGGTTCACATTTCAGTGATGTCTCAGAGCTCTCCCAGGATGCCGAGTTGCCACTACAACTGCTGTCTCCAGGAAGTCTTCCTTCCTGGCTACCCAGCCCCACACCAGCATGTCCCCACTCACAGCTATGTAACAGTCGGCTGACTTCACCTTTGTAACAGAAATAAGAGTGGGGCTCCCAACAACCGACACTATTAATGGTACTCTGCTGTGATTGTAGACAGGAGCCTAGCATAATTACATTCTGAGAGGCTTCATCCAGCAGCTGATGGAAACAGATGCAGAGACCCACGGAAAACAATAGGCTGAGCTCAGGGAGTCTTGTGGAAGAGTGTCAAGAAGGATTGAGGGAGCCGGAGGGGTCAAGGACACCACAAGAAGGCCTACAGAGCAAGCTGACCTGGGCCTATGGAAGTTCACAGAGACTGAACCACCAATCAGAGAGCAGGCACGGCCTGGTCCTAGGCCCCCTACACATATGTAGCAGATGTGCAGCTTGTTCGTCATAGGAGTCCCCTAACAATTGGCCTGCCTCTGCTTCTGTTGCCTGCCTTTTGGGTCCCTTTCCCCTAGCTGGGCTGCCTTGCTGGGCCTCCGCGGGAGAGGATGCACTTGGTCCTGCTGTGACTTGAGGTGCCACGGTGCATTGGTACCCATAGGTGTGGGGCTCCCCTTCTCAGAGAAGGGGTGTGAGGGTAGGACTGGGACGAAAGGAAGAAGGAGGATGCAATCATGCTGGAAAAGTAAACAGATAAATAAATCAATGGGGAAAAGAGTGAGGCTCCTATGGGCACTATTGGCAAGGGGGCCTTGGGGCACAGTGTACCGCCTAAGGGCAGAGCCATGCTCAGTGAATCAACACAAGTTAAAGGCTGCTGGGTGGATGTCATAAGATGAACGAGGCAAGCATGGGGATGCAAGCGGTGCCGCCGCTCAGCTCTGGGGCAGGGGTTCTAGCTTTACTCTGCCTGGCTGCTGGGGCCAGTGGGCACTGGACTTAGAAAATGCTTCATGAGACAGGTCACAGCCACCAGCTGATACCCCCCAAAAGGCCTCAAACCACTCTGGCCCAGAGTATCTCATTTTTTACTCGCTCACCCGGTCCTGCCCATGCTAGGAGTTAAACCACATGATCCCTGCTCATGACAGACACACTAAGAACGACGGCCACCATCCACTCTGCTTTCCTGCACGCCCAGGGCTGTGCCGAGTAAGCCACACGTGTGATGCTATTTCAACCTCAAGAGAAACCCAAGACTCGGAGACCCCAGAAGACATGTCCAAAGCCACCACAAGGCAGATGAGAAATTACAGGCCCATCTGTGGGAAGTCACTGACACAAAACAAATCTCACCCCATATCAGACAAGGGTTGAACACGGGTTCCCGTAAGAGCCGGGAAAGCAATAGGAGAGACTTGTTCCTTTGTGGGCATGGGTGGGATATTGGGGATGGGGGTGGGGGTATATTGACCTGATGAATGCGGGAAAACCTTAGAACAGCCACTCATTTTTCAGCTGATATCAGAACCCACCCTACAACAGAGCCCAAATAGTACCACACACAACAACTCGTGTGTTTCACCAATGGTCCGATGAGGAACGGCACTCTACTCCCATTTACACGGCGGAATCTAAAACAGAGACATACCGATTCCCCACAGGCCACACAATCCAAAATGGAGGAGCTAGGGGCTGGAGAGATGGTTCAGAGTTAACATGACTGTCTGCTCTTCCAGCGGAGCTAGAATCAATTCCTAGCACCCACACAGTGGCTTGCACCCATCTGTAACTCCAGCTTTAAGGGGCCGGATGCCTCTTTTGGCACTCACATGGTCCACAAACAAGCAGGCATAAAACACAATTTAAAAAAAAAAAAAAGTAGAAATTGGAAAACTATATAATGATGCTTAGACATTTGGGGGACAGATCTCATGTGATGAGGAAGATCTCAAACTTCTGATTCTTCTGCCTCCTCTTCCGCCTCCTCCCAAGTTTTAGGATGACAGACGTGGGCCAACAAAACTCCTGAGACCTTACTTTTAACTACTCCGGGTCCTGGAAGGTGGGATTGTATGGCTGTATCAGGGGAAAGGCTCCATGGAAATGACAATGGTGTACGCGGGGCAGAGGCAAGGAGGGGTCGGTTTCCAGACACGAAGGTGAGGGTGGCTGAGGTCCCTAGGCGTTTGAAAGGTTCAGAGTAGCTGGGTGTAGCAGGAGAGTGGGAAGACCCCAGAAGGGTAGGCTGAGCTGGAGGACGGCCCACCCTGCTGAAGAGTCACAGCTCATCTGTACGTACAGCTGGGTCTTAACACAGCAGGTAGATAGTTGGGCCTTGAGTGCCTGGCCACGATGCTTGAAACACGTCCAGAAAGCAGTGGAGAGCCACGGGAGGGAGAGAGTGGAAGGGTGGTGGGCTGGAGCTGAATTCTGGACTCAGACACACCTTGAGCTCATAGCTCCTCCCTGCCCCTCCACCCCAGTCCCACCCCTGTCCCTGTCACCACCCCGACACCCTGCCCCTTACCCCTGGGGTTGTACTGGCTCAGGATAGAGACTGTGCAAGGGGGCATTCGTTCTCAGCTGCAGCCGCCCTACATTCTGACCCACTTTCCTGGGTGTGAGAACAGCCATCAGGGAGCAGGAAGGCGTGAGGAGCAGGTGGCAGCGGCAGCAGAGACTCTGAGGGCCTTACCATATTCTCCCTGGGCGGGAGTTGTTTGTGCTGGGCTTGTCTGCTGTCTGCTGTGAGGAAGTAACAGAATGGAACGCCTCACGTGCTCAGCCCACCTGCTTCTCAGGTCAGCCCAGGAGGGGAGACAGGAAATGTCACCTCTCTCACAGACCTCCCCACTGTCGGGGGCGCCTGAGAGGTCACAGTACCGCCCTGACAGAGAAACCAGAGCCTGGGGGAAGCAGCTACTTGCACTGGAGCCAGAAGACTGGCTCAGACTTGCCAAAGTGTCCCAGGCACCCCCGGCTTCTGCCACCCTGGCTCCTGTCGTGGGCCTTCTCAAAACTTCTCAAGGATGCCCTTGAGCTTGACACGGTCCCTGGGTACAGAAAGATGTCTGGTAGGCTTGAGGGCTGGGGGCCGTGGAATCCTAGGATCCTGATAGATTTCCCTATAATTATCCAGGCAGACAAGCCTCCAGCCTTTACTCCTATCTCCTGGCCATGATCCAGACTGCTGAAGATTTATGGGGTAGGACAAGTAGGGGCACAGGGGCTAGACTCTGTCCCCTGGTCAAAGAAGAGCTCAGTCAATCTTCCGTGAATCTGTCACCGGAGAATGGAAGAACAATGGTGCCCACAGACAGCCCTAAGCCTGCCTGCCCAGCCTTCCTGAGGGTTAGGTAGAGGCAGAAAGGAAAGGGTCCAGAAATTAAGGCAGGTGCCCCCCCCACACACTCCAGTGTTTTCAATACTCTCTGAGGCTCCCTGCCCTGATCCAGGGTACAGCGGACCATCCAACCCCAACCTGGGAGTAACATGGAGACTGCATGAAGGAGTGGGCATTGCTGGCAGTCTGCTGCCCATGGCTAGCATCTCACCCCGGTCCCACCAACACCCTCAGCTGAGAGAGAAACCATTCCACAGGAGAGAAGACTGAGACTCCCGTGCCATCAGACTATTGAAACAAGAAGCCCCTGCCAGAGAACAGGCCCCAGGGCATCTACAATGTAGAGGAGTGCAAAGGGCAGACATTTAACAAACAAATCAAACCTCACTATTAGGCACAGTGGAAGGTGACAGGGAGTAGCGCCCTGTGTCTGGGTGCCACTGGGTGCCTCTCTTCCCAGAATCCCTTCAGCACCGGAACCAGCCAGGAGGGACGCCTGGAACGCTGCCATTCTTTTCCCGTGGCTGCGATAAAACCAACTTTTTCCCTGTCAAAACCCACTTAAGGAGGAAGAGTTTACTCTGTCTCACGGTTTCAGGGTAGAGTGGGTAATAGCCAGGAGAGTCAAGGCAGCTGGCCGCATCGCAACCACAGTCAGGAAGCAGAGTAACGAATGCCAGTGCTCAGCTCCCTTTGCGCTTTGTATACAGTCCAGGGTAGTGTCATCCACGTTGGATGAGTCGAACCATCTCAACGAACCTGATCAAGATAACCCCACACTGGTATGCTAGTTAATCTCATGATCCTAGGTATCAAATTGACAGTTGAAATTAGTTGTCATAGAGGAGAAAGAAGGCCAGGAATGGACTCCCCCTTTCCTTCTTGTTTTCCTCAGCACACAGTAGGTGTTTGACAAATAATCTGAATGAGTGGATAATTTAGCTAGGGACAGACCAGCTCTGAGCTTGAGGCCCAACAACATGGGAACTGGGCTATGCAGTAAATCAGGGGTGATGGCCTAGATATCAGGATATGCCTAGCAGATAGCTCAGTGAGGCCAGTAGCAACAGAGCAACACACACACACACTCTCTCTCACACACACATGATAGTTGGTCCCTTGTTTTCACAGTGAGACGTTCTTACTCTACTTTTAAAAAATTATTTTAGTTTAGGCTACACAGAGAAATCCTGTCTCAAAAAAACAAACAAAAAAAGTTATTTTATTTTTTGAGATAAGGTCCCACATATTTCTTCCTTCCATCTATTCTTCCTCCCTTTCTCTCTCTCTCTCTCTCTCTCTCTCTCTCTCTCTCTCTCTCTCTCTCTCTCTCGGTAGGGTCTCGCTATGTAACTCCAGCTGTCTTGGAACTCATTCTGTAGACTATGCTGGCCTTAAACTCACAGAGATCAGCCTGCCTCTGCTTTCAGAGTGCTGGGATCAAAAGCATACTAGGCCCAGCTCTAGGACAGTCTTGAACTCACTACACATCATAGGTTGGCCTCGAACTCCTGATCCTCCAGTCTCTGCCTCTGGGATACCCTGGTGACACACACGCATCCCCAAGTCTGGGGTAGAACACACTGCTCTTTCTTTACTTTGATTTGCTTCCATTTTGCCAGTGTGAATGTGCAAACTTTCAGAATACAGAACAAAATACCATAGTATATTAAACAAAAAATGCAAATTCAGAAACATTGCTCTCTTCCTGTTCTGGCAGCTCACAAGATGTCATGGGGATCCAGCTCAGAGGCTTTTCTCTGCCTGTGACAGCTACTCTGAGAGCCCTCTGCTGCCTGGGCCTCTGTGTGGACAGAGACCGTGGCCTGAGGGACAGCCCTCTGCTGAGGAAGAACGCGGTCATGGTGCCTACAGGAAGCTGGAGTTGTCTTCTCCAGATGCCTGAGAGCTGCCTGGCACCACAGTTCTGGGCGTTTCTGAGCTCATCGCCACACACAGTCATCAGCAGGGGTTCTAGGCCAGGGGTGAGTTTTCAGCACAGGGAATATTTGTGGTCATTTGCTTGCCCTGCCAACAAACACTGTCACACAAGCCCCCATAGGTCCCGAGTCAAGAATCTCAATCCACGCTTACAACTGAAGAAGCTGTATTCAGCCCCATCACTTCCCTATCACCTGCAGATTCCTCCCCTGCCTGAAGACACTACATATGTCTACATATATACTACACGGTACACATTTATACACGTATACTACAGATATGTGTGTACGTGTGCATGCATGCACAGGGCTCGTGCAAACGTCACTCACGCATCCACACAGGTATGCCACATAACACAGCAAGCACACCATGCTGCACGCTGCCACCACACACACGCTTTACACCACAGGTGCCCCTAGCCACTTAAGCCTCACACACACACACCACAGATACAAACACTCAACTACAAACACATGCACAACACATTCACCCATATCATCTACCATCCTTCCGACGCGCACCATCCCATCCACACAACACGTGAACACACATGTACTCCCACGGTAGCCCTCGACCCCACAGAGGAGTAACTGCAACAATGGCAGAGAGGGAAAAGGCAGTCCTCTTGATGCCCCTTCCCCATCCGAACAGTCCCTCTCCTCATCCTCCATAGGCCCAACACCAGCCTCCTAACGCAAAAGTCTCAACCGTCCCTCAGGAAGCATCAAGCTCAGATGGTCCCTTCCAGTGTCGCTGCAGGCGCTGGCCAGACAACTGGCCAGCGCCGCCTCACACCTCTCCTGCTCTGGAGCCGAACTGACCTCTGCCCTTCCTAGAATACACAGCAATCAGCACCCTGCAGAACTGTATCAGCCGGGCCACCTCGGCTGCCACAGACACAGCTAACCCCAGGTCTTTCTCTGCAGCCAGAACCCTCCCACACATACCCACTGTCCTCAGGGCACCGCTACTAGTGCTCAGGCAAATCCTAAACAACTCGTCCCACGATGCCCTTTCCCTGTGTGCTCTGCCCAGCCCAGCCCAGAAGTGGCACAGAAGACATGCCCTGTGCACCTCTCAGGGCTCAAGGAATAAGTGAGGCAAACCCACGGGGAAAGGAAAACAGCTGCTTCCTGGCTGGGCAGATGAGAAGTCTTACCCCATTTGCAGACGCAAACCTCAATGGTGCCACAGCGCAAACCCAGGAAGAAGCAGAGCGGAGAGGCGAGGCCCCTCAGTGAGACCCAGAGCTGAGGGGCTGAGGGAGGCAGCAGCCTGGCCAGCCCTGCAGATAGCTCTCCCCAGCCCCAAATGAGGGTCAGTTACAAAGAAGAGGAAAAGGCGTTCCTGATACGCGTCCTGTTTCCTCTCCTCCTCTGGGCTTCTCGGGCCATAGAAAGCGGATGTCTCCAGGCTGGCAGCACTTGGCCTGCACACAGCTGGCCCATGGTGAGGCTCTCTCTGAGCCTCCCTCCACCTCAGCAGCCCAGGCTGCACAGTGATGGGTTTCCTAAATGACCATAAAGGCGCCTCCCCCAGGAAGCCTTCCATACTACTCTCACTTGCTGCAGGAATACCTCTACATTCCCCTGTCTTCGATTTTGTACCTGACTGCCCAATTCATGCTTTACCTGCTATCTGTGGGAACGGAGTGAGGCAGGGGGAGGAGATCCCAAAGTCAGAGCCTAATAAATGGGGTTCCTTGAGTTCAAGGACAAAATGTGCCTGTTCTATCATAAAGGAGTCCTTCCTGAGGGTGGAGGTCAAGCCCAAGACAGTATCTCCCTGAGGGGAGCCGCCATGACTCCTCTATCAGATTTTGGATGCTCCTAAAGGACAAAGGTCATGAATTCATTCTTGGACAAGAGAACTATGGCGCTTGTGGATGATAGAAAGATCCAGAGAACAGGAGCTGAATTCTCCCATCACACCAGAATTCCTCTCTGGGCAGACAGGATGTGCCTTCTCCTTCATCACATCAGCAGCTGAGAGGCTGCAGTCCCCACTTCCAGCTCCCATAGCAGTTCCAGAACAGACCAGTTTAGACTAAGACACAGAGGACTCCATTCTAGGGAAGAATCAGAAGGCATCTTGCCCAGGGTCCCATGCTGACTTCTAGCACACAAGTCAACTGCACTGAAACTGTCATGTTGTATGTAAGGTGGTCCGGTCAAGTGTCTGGGGAGGGGCTATCTATCAACTGTCAGTCAGGACCATCAACTTCTGGAGGAATGGTGGCAGTGGTGGGGAGGTGTTCCTGAAAAAAGGGGTGCCAATCAGGATGAGCACTAGCTCAGGTCTTGATGCCACTGTATGTCAGATCCCCGTGAAAAATGCTTCCACGGCCAGCAATACCTCCTCCCCATCTCCAAATGATACAGGCACCCACTCCTGGCTACAGCAACATGAAGCATCAAGAGGAATGGGCAGTGGGGCCTATCCTAGGTTCCTCCCTTCCTTGAATGTGAATGACCCCTGTCCCTCTTCCCTGCCTCCACCAGCTCCCGGGACTGCTCTCAACCAGCATCAACTCCACAGAGTGCTTGCAACACTTCTTCTGAACTCAGCCTCATGTGTTCCAAGAACAAGAGGTAGGAGCAAAGGCAGAGGACCCCAGACTATGGGGAGAGTCAGACAGCTGAAGGGCAAGGTCTGAAATCAGACCCCAACATCAAGGCCCAAGCAGCCCAGGACTGAACGTCACCTGAATGCCATGTTCAGGAAGGCGGCTGGACTCTGGTGATAAGCTGAGCCTTTTCTTACTCGAAAAATATTACAAAGCAGATGGCTGGGTGTTTATTACAAGTCGAGCACTCTTCTAAATACCACGCTAACTCATTTAACACTCGCCAGCAAGCCTGCACCTGTTTTATGCCCTTCCTACATACACCACTAGATATTCTGATTGTCTCCAACTGGAAGCTAAGGTGTGGGTTAAACAGTTCAGCCCAAGTAACAGAGTAGGTAATGAACAACTTGAGCAGTTCGAAGCAAATCAAGAAGTCAAAAGAAGGGACTGGGGGATGGCTAAGAGGGCAAAGGTGCTTGTTGCCAAGCCTGGAACCTACATGGTCAAAAGAAAAACCCAGTTCCCCCAAGTTACTCTCTGACCTCCACATGTAATCTCTCTCTCTCTCTCTCTCTCTCTCTCTCTCTCTCTCTCTCTCACATTACACCATGAAAATAAATATGAAAGCTCAGTGGTAGAGCACTTGACTACACATGTATCTACAGTACCTCTAGCCCCAAAACCCTAAAACCTAATGCAGCGCTTTCGAATATGAAAAGAACTGGAAACTTCGAAAGGATGCAATTCATCCCATCTCTGTTCCGAAGCACCCACTTCATCACTGGACACAGGACGGTGCAGCTCAGGGTGTTAGGGTACTCTAGAAGTGTATCACACAAACACAACGCTTCCCAGACAGCTTAGGACACAGTTAGCCTTCTTTCCAAAGTTCTGGGATTGTTTGTTTGTTTGTTTGTTTGTTTTGACTAGGGTCTCATGTAGCCCAGGCTGGCCTCAAACTCACCATAGCTAAGAATAACCTTGTACTTCTCATGTGCTTGCCTGTCTGTCAAGCACTTACAGGTGGTTCCCCACATCCAGTTTCGATGGTGCTGGAGACAGAACACAGAGCTTTGTGCATGCTAGGAAAGCACTCTAACAACTCAGTTACATCCCACCGTGCTTGTTTATTATCTACCTACCTACCTACCTACCTACCTACCTACCTACCTACCTATCGACATGGTCTCCTTTTATAGCCCAGGCTGGACTTGAACTCCAGATCATCCTGTCTCTGCCTCCTGAGTGCTGGGGTTACAGGCATGGGTTACCACACCCATTAGAATTTGGAAAACAAAGCCCTCATGATAACTATTTTAAGGGTCAGGTGTTGAATTCTTCCTGCAGTTTTCAAGTCACATCTTTTGGACAACTCTGAAGGGAAGACATTATTCTCACTTTATAAATGGGGAAGCTGGATCCAGAAAAGAGAAAAGAAAGCCACCACAGTCCCTCAGGTGGCTGAAGCAGAGCCAGCCTCTCCTGCCCTTGCTGGCTGTGCTGTTCACTGCGCTCTCAGAAGGAGGCTGGGAAAGCGAGAGGCCCAGAGGGGACAGCTTGCCCCTCTGTAGGGAGCACTGACTCCTGGGTGTTTGAAGGCTTCAGGGGGAGCACTTCCCTGTAGGCATGATCCTTTGCCTGTTTGCCCCATCCATGGGGGCATCCTAAAGCTACAGCCTCACCTTGTTTGTTTATTTATTTGTTTGTTGACATGGTCTCCTGAGTGGTCCAGGTTGGACTTGAACTCAAGATCTTCCTGTCTCATGATAAACACAGAGAACAACATTATAAAAGGAGCAAAGGGCACAGGCAGGTTATCTAATGGGCCTGTGGCATCATAGCCCTGCTATTCAACTACCCGGAGTGTGGCGTGAGGCTCTGGCACAAGCATGGGCCTCTGTAAGTGACTATAAAACTAACAGCACTGCAGCAAACAGACTTGCCAGGCAGTCCTGGGCAGGTCCAAGTCCCTCTTGGCTTTAGCTGGATCAGGGGCTCTCTCTCGGTGGAGTCACACTTCTGCACAGGATCCTGGACAGCTGATGAACTCATAGGATGACGTGTACTGGGGAGACCATCGGGCCAGCAGAACCAAAGATCCTTAGTAGTACGTGGCTGAATTATTGAGGACTTTTTCAAAAGTCTTTTCCAATACTTCTAAGAACACAGAGACCTGAAAGCGAGGTGAGTGCCTCGAAGCCGGACAAGAATGGCTTCATGATCTCAGCGAGGCACTGAGCAGGGAGGGCCTCCAAAACTGTTCCCTGAACTTAGTCATAAGCACCCCCACAGCTGCTGGAAACCTTCACCCACTCCTCGGTTTCCCTTTTCTGTCCCCAGAGGGATGGTACGAAGCCAGCCAGAAGGAGCCACACTGACCATCTCAACCACTAGTTTGTCCAAAGCAGCACCCCCAGAACCAGTTCTGCCACCCCAGCCTCAAGACAGACCACATGACCTCAAGCCCTCGGAGAGCTGCACGTGGTGGGGGCAGGGAGGATGGATGTGAAGAGCAAACTAGGGGAAAGGCTGACATCTCTACCCCGGCTTTCTCTCTCACACGCACCTCGCCTCACCTGTCCTCCCTAGGTCATGGGATAAATAAACTGAGGTCTTCATGTACTGGGCAAATAAGCCAAGGGCAATATATACAGATGCCTCGCACCTAAGAACAAGGCTATAGGGGTTGGTGCCCTCGGGCTGCCAGGCAAGTGTGGGGAAGCCAACGTAAATAACCTTACCTGAGGACAGCAGCCAGGTGCTGGCAGTGGTGGCGCACGTCCTTAACACCAGCGCTCAGGAGGCTAGCCTGGTCTACAGAGTGAGTTCCGGGACAGCCAGAGGGACATGGAGAAACCCTGACTCAAAACACTACAAACAAATAAACAACAACAAAAACAGAACAACAGCCAGGAAAAACCGCTGTCACCCAGTCCTGACGGAGAACTCTCTGTGTCCAGCACATGCCCTACCTTGCACTTTTATGTTCTGATTCAGCCATGGAGGGCGGCTAGAAGCCAAGGTGTAGACTGTTGTCGTGTGGCTTCCATGTCATGTCCCAGACACCCCAAGCCAGACCCTAGGGTGCCAACTCGCCAGTACCTTTGCCAAGCTTTCTCTTTTCTGCCTCAACTCCAGTGGCATTGAGAAGCAGAGGGGTCCCTATCCACATGTGATGGAGAGAACAGCCCAGCCACAAGCCCAACAAAGGTGCCAGAGGAGGGTTGCCAAGAGGAGGGCAGTGACTCCAGAGTGACACAGGATGGACAGGGTTGCTTAAATTACAGAGAGCAAGCTGCAGCTCAGCTGGACTTGAAGGATAATTGAAGAGAGGACATTAAAGCAGTATGTGTGTGCACTTGACACTCCTTGTATAGCAGAAGGCACAACCACAATCCATTCAAAGTCACTCCTGTTCCGTTCTCTCGTACCACATAATGGCATTCACAGGCGCAATCGCACATACACACACACACACACACACACACACACACACACTTGCTTGCACACACGTAGGTGAATGAGAAAAATGAGGCTCAGTGACGCAGATAAGAAGGCCAGCCAGGACAAGCCAAGACTGGTTTCTAGGCAGAGGGGGGTGAGCTGGAGCCCAGCTGAGACACAGTCTGTTGTGGGAGGGGTGGGGGTCCTGTGTTCTTCTTTAAGCAACTCCAGACTTTCAGCCCTGCTGGTCTTCAGCCCTCCTCTCACCCTCCACACACTCCATGCACAAACACTCAGCCAAGCCCGGGGACCCGTCAGAAGGGACCCACCCTCGGAGAGCGGCCAAGCAGAGCAGAGCTGCACGCCTCTGCGAGAGCCAAGGATGAATCCTCACTCCAGCGCCTCTGAGAACTGATAACCTCGACCTCCCTGCTGTAAATCTGCTCTCCCATCAATTGCATGGGGCCGCCAGCCTCTCCCATCTCCTTCCTCTGCCCCTCACCCTCCCCAGGGTGCAGTTAGCTCAGCTTTTCCCATCAGCGGCTCAGGAATGATGGGAAGTGCTCCTGGCCAGGAACTGAGAGGAGGCCGCTCCAGGGAGGGAGAAGAGGGGCCATCCTTGGGGCCAAGGATTGAGTCTGTATTTCTTCAGCCCCCGGTGGCCAGGAGCTCTGAGGCTTGGGCTCAAGACCACGGGAGTGATGCTGTCTCACTTTACAGATGGAGAGACAGAAACTCAGAAGGAGGAGAAGCGGGGAGCACCAGGAATTGATTGGCGTGTCACAGACGCAGCTACCTGGTAAGACATGTATAGCAGGCTGAACAAACGTGCTAACCCCGAAGGATGGTGGAGGGACTCCATGTATGTGGTCGTCTAGTTGAAAGTCTTGCACGGGGAGAGTCTCTTGAATTATGTGGATGGCCCTCCAGTAATCACCGGGTCAGAGAGAAACGACAGGGTCAGAGTCACCAGAAGACCCTCTGCTGCCCACATTGACCATGGAGGAGAGGGCCAGGAGCCATGGGATACAGGCAGGACCTAGAAGCCAGTGAAGACAGGCAACAGCATTCTTCCCTGGGATCTCCAGAGGGGACACAGTCTTACTGCCCCATCTTAGGACTTGTGACCGTAAGGGAAGTCTTTAGACTGCTAAGGAGACTGCTCAGTGGGCATTTCAGGTGAGGCAGCAGCAAGGCTCAGAGAAAGGCGATGACCCGCTCAGATCCCATACATCACACACCACACTGGCTGCTGGGCACTCTCGCTCAGAGCACAAGCTGACCGAGCCATCCTCCTAGCTTCTTCTGGAACTCTGGGTAGAGTCCACTCCCTTTCTGAAGCAATGTGGTCTAGGGTATTTGGGAAGGAAGGATCCAGACCGGGAGGTCTCTGATCCCACCTCAGTCTCCATGGCTCCCCTCCCCTCCTCCCACCCCTTGCCTCACTTCAGCCTCATCAATGACTGAATTACTGTTTAAAAAAATTATAACAGCACATCATGATCCTGTCGGCCCAGCAACGTGCACAGCACCCCACACCCAGGTCCAGCCACCGTATCTTGTGTTGCTGCTCATTTAGAATCCCTGGGGAGCCCTTGGTGGCCCCTTAGAGCCTCCTGCACTGGGCGTCTTTTGCTGCTTTCTGCCCACTGCAGAATACGGGCCTCACTGAGCCAGACAGTGTCTGTGTGGTGGCAAGGGTATCCGAGAAATGTGCTGGCATTTCACACTGGCTAGTGCCAGCTCAATGCTAAAAGTTACACTAGTCACTCCGAGGGTAATTTGACCTTTGTACAGATGGGGACACGGAGACCGAGATGAAGAGGGTGAATTCCTTTGCTTACCTAGGTAAGCAAGAGCCCAGCTAGAACCAGCACTCAGGCTAGCTAGACAACTCATGGTCCCCTTGCAAATGAAAAGGTGGACTTGACATCCTCGTCCAGAAACAGCAGTATTAAAGCCCTTGGGGAAACCCTTCTGACTACAGATCCTGAGCACCTCTCTGCCTCCCATGGAGCTTCCCATCTCCATTGGCAATTTCCAGGCCACTAACTATGGCATGTTCAAAGGCAAAGGTTCCAAAAGGCATCAGATCTCACAGATGAGGAAGGGGCAGAACCTCATGGAAAGTCCTTATCTTCTGAGACAAGGTCTCTCACTGAACCTAGGCCTCACCAAATTCAGCTAGGTTGGCTGGCCAACACGCTCCAGGATTCTGCCTGCCTCCGCTCTGCAGTGCTGGGATCACAACCATGTGCCAACACACCCAACTTTTTATGAGGCACTTGGGGATCCGAACTCAGGTCCTCATGCTCTCACTGCAAACATTTTACCCACTGAGCCATCTCCCCAGCTCTAGAAGCTGCATTTTAGAGAGGGAGGTGCTAACGCTGTGGCCCAGAGACACTGAGAATCAAATCAAAACGTCAGGCCTGAGGATACTCAGCATCCTCCACATTGTATTCAGACCTCAGCCCTGCACAAAAGAGGGGTGGGGGGGCTGGGGAGGGGGAACGGATACCAAAAGAAGAGGTGGGGGAATAATCTTTACCCAGATTGCCTTGCTCAATTCTAACTCTCTGGCCGGATACTCTCTATCCTCACTTTAGCGGTAACTACAACTCACCAAAGCCAGTCACAGCCAGAAAATGAAAGAGGCCACATAGTCCCATCTCACACACGTAGGTGAAAACCTGCCCTAATCACAGCTGTCACCCCCCCATCCTGCTCACCGGAAACCAAGCCAAACCCCAGGACGTATTCAGGGAACCTCAAGCCCCTCAGAGACACAGAACCTTCCCTTCCCCTATTCTGCCTTCTGCCCCTCAGGCCCAGGCCTATGTAGTACAAAAGCCAGAGCCTAGCTGAGGAGGTCAGTGCTGACACCATTCTGGCCATCACCATGGGTGATGGGTTCAAGGCGCCCATCAACAGACTAGAACTTTTTCCCACACCGGGATCCCTCTCTCCAGCCTCCCGTCCTGACACTGCAGTACACGTGGTGTAAGCGTCAAACACACCGCACGCAGTGCTCACAAAGGCTGCTCTGACTGCGTAGGCGGCCCTTCCCATCTGGCCTACTTGTCCAGCTCTTACTCACCCTTCAAAACCCATGCTCCCTGAGACCCCTGTTTTCCCTCACCAGTTCAGCCTCCCTGGCTGCTCCTCTACCATATTTACTAAGCAGCTGCACTCCCCTGTCACAGCACAAGATGCTAAAGATAACAAGGCTCAGCCTTGGCTCAATCAGGGCAAGTTATGGCTCTGCTTTATCCTGTGAGAGTCAACCAGATAGGACCAGTAAGAGTCCCCAAGGGGTTTGGAAGGGGGATCTGTGCTGGGAATCTGTATTCAGCTCCTACATTCCAGGCCACTGCAGAGGTTGGGGCCAGACCTCCCATTGCCCTCGGGCCTGGAGTAGAGATGGTGGGTGAAGCATGCCCAAACTGTTACCAAATGAGGACAAGGCCATTGTGAGCCTTTCCGGAGAACAGAGGCCCTAGAGAAAAGATGCACCCATAGTCCATCCAGAGCATCCCCAGGATGCTGCTGAGGAGAGAGCAATCGGGCAGCATGCCCCGATCCTAAGGGACTTGTTCCTCAGGTCCCTCCAAAAGGCAAAAGGCATCAAAGTCCACTATGGAAAGCCACAGCCCACAGAAGCTCTAAGCCAAGAAGATTGCTGCTGCTGCCTGAGGTGGACTCAGGCTGGAGTGGAGCCAGGCTGGCAGAGGAAACATCTTGAGCGACATGGGAAGGGAGGGAGGAGGAATGAGAGGGAGGGAAGAGCCAGACACGCAAACTCCTCCGCTTTGCCTCCTTCCGATCAAAACAGAATTCCCGGCAGGCAGAGACCTGTGAGGAAGGAGATAGGGAAAGAATCTAGGGTCTCAGGAGCCAGGGTGAGACACTGGCCCCGGGGGGAGAGCCTCTGCAAGACTATTAAAGTCTATTAAATAGCTTAGTCATGTACCTAACACTTCCCTAAATCCCAGACCCCAGGTCTGGGCTGAGCAACATCTCAGTAGAATTAGCACAGAATCAAAAATACCATGGTGAAAAACTGGTCTGATCAGGAGAAAATGAAAGCCTAGCCTCTGGGGAAGCCCTGAGCCCACTGGAAACCCAGAGATCCCAAAGAAGGGAGTGCAGCAGAGAGACAACACCGGGCTCCAGACAAGCAGAAACTGGCCTGTGCCTTGGGTCAGGCACGAGGCTTTAGCCCAGTGGAACAACAGGCTGGAATGAAGAGACCAAAGGAGGCATGGGGACTAAGGAGGAAGGGAGTATCATCTTTGCCAATGTGCTTCACACAGACAAGCACACACGGACATACATACACACATGGACACACACACACACAAACACACACAGAAAGACATGAACACAGACAGATACACACACAGACATACACACGATAGACATACACACAGAGAGACCCAGATAGGCACACACAGATACAGACAGACATACATGCACACAAATGCTAGGCCTGAAAGGCTTCCAAGGGCCACACTCTTGACTTGGCTGCATGAATTAGGTAAATCTTGACTCCTTAGGCTCTCCATGGTCTCGTCAGGTGGTCTTGGAGACTTCCTATCCTTTCATTGAGCAGCTACACAGGTAAGAGGCAGGCCTCAGGAACTGCCACTGAGTTCCCGGATGGCTTCACCGAGGCTCTTCAGCTGCGGTGCAGAACGGAGTCCTTTCCTTCACTGTGTTACTCTCAGAGCCACATGTCCTCGATCCCCTCCTAGAAGCCATCGTCAAGACACCTTCCTCTCACAGCCCATGTCTTTGGAATACCTCGGCACTGTGGGATGGGACCACAGTCTCTCTCCTGCAAGCAAGAAGCACAGTCCTACCGCACGGCCACCTCTCCAAGAGGCACGGGCGGCTCTTACTACAACCGTCCGAAGTGCAGCACTCCGAGACACTCTGAGAAGCTAGGACAGTGAGTGGTTAGCCTGAGGAGCCAGGAAAGGCTCCCACAAAGGAGTCAGACACTCCACAGGGGACAGGGCCACAGCTCACAGCAGGCCCAGAGAGACGGCTCAGCAGGCAAAGCTGCTTGCGCCAAGCCTGACGACCCCAGTTTGGTGGCTGGGACCCCCTGCACGGTAGAAGAACTTCCACACATCGTCCTCCGATTTCCTCCCACCAACAAGAAGGGAAATAAATTCTGTCTTAACAGCATCTAATCCCGGTTGTGTTGAATGTATGGCTACAGGCTTCAAACACACACAGCTGAGAACTCACACCAAAACTCGTAAACCTTCCCTCTGAATTGTGGATCACGAGGGACTATCATTCTCTTTGGCCAAATGGGAAGGGCTGCTGCTGCTATTTAATTACTGAGTTGTGGCGTTAATGCTTTCAGCTGGGGCTGTGTCATCCCACTCCCGTGTCTAAAGGAACTCTGCAGCAATGCGCTAGCATTGGGGTGATATCGCCTAGCCATTTTGTTCACTATTAGGGCCCCGATGCCAGAACTGCACCCGGCAAATGAAGGCATTCACAGGTGCTGAGTGAATGAGAGGAGGGTGGGCACAGGGGACAAGATTGATCGGATGTTCTAGGATACAGAAAGCTTGGTCCAGCCAGACCCTGGCTCCTCCTACTTCTTCAGGCCCCTTCTCTTTCCACTGTGACAAGGCCACAGAGGCCAAGCCCCAGAGGCTTCCAGCTACCGTGTCTTCACTCCAGACATAGCTTACTTTATCTTCCTTTGTTTTACTCTATTTGTGACAGGTCTCTCTGTGGAGCTCTGGCCAGCCTGGAATTGCTGTGTCCAGTAGGACAGGACGGCCTCAAAATTATGGCTATCGTCCTGCCTATCACCCAAGTGTTGAAATTACAGGTGTGAGTCACCACACCCAGATCACTTATTACTTCCTTTTGTTGTTTTCTTTTTTGTGTTTTGAGACAGGTCCGGTGCAGCCCAGGCTGACCTTGAACTCCCGGTTGCCCTGCACCCATCCCCTGAGTCTCAGATGACACGCATCACTATGCCACGCCCACTGTGCTTCACACAGCAGTTTTTGTAAGGAGAAGAGAGTAAGCTCCTTCTAGAATGGTTCTTCTGAATCCCCATGGTCAGGGGCAGCCGGGACAGTGTCTGGAGGGAAGCCAGTGGGTGCGAACTGAAGTGGGGGAGAGGCAGGGGAGGTACAGTCACTCGAATCACTCGGCATCGTGGATGGGGAGACGTGAGCACACCTGAGGAGGACCGCACCGGGACTGAGGTGCAAACAGGTGGCGGGGTGTGTCAGTTTTCACCTCGGGGGGTGGGGGGCACATGATGGTGCAGGTTCAGGCTGACACTGAATGTGTAGCGAGGCAAGTATGAACAGAAACCAACTGGGGTCGACAGAGCAGGAGAACCGAGGTCCCACTGAGCCTGAATGATCTGTGGACCAACATAAGGAAGTGAAACAGAGACAGCCTCATCCAAAGAAGACAAAGTCCTCCTTCTCCGGGGCTGCTGACCAAGCAGAAACTGCACCCTTTACCCCAATTCCTACCCCAAAATGTCAGTTCCCCAAATCAGTTCACTTCTCATCAAGTCTCCGTAGGCATGAGAGCTCAAGCCCACTCCAGCTCAGGCAATTGAACCAGCAGTCCTGCTAAGGCCAGAAGCCACCAGGGCCCTTCTCTCTCTGAGCTTGCTGCTCTCTTTCTCAACAACCCCAGGCACTTCTCAGGACCTCTAGGGACCTCTGAGACCCCCGTGGACCTCACATTCCCATACTCTGTAGGCAGCTCCTGCCTATTGCTCACAGCTGCAGCAAAGACCCAGACCCAACTCAGCTCTGTGCTGTTACAAGGGTTGGAAGTCAGAAAAAGCTGGGAACCAGTCTAAACTGTCCCTGCCAGGCAGCAAAACCAGAGCCCAGGGCTTTGATGCTGGCCTCCTTGAGTCTTGTCACCAGCTCCTGAGTCTGATACATTTCAAAACCATTAGGAAGGCCTGCTGGGTCCCAAGGGAAGAGCCTGCTCAGCCAGTTCTGGAGAAGCAAGAGATGATGAAGGCTTTTCAGCCATAGCCTAAGCTGCAGGTGCAGTGGGCTAACTGACTCTCCGACCAGGATACGAGGCGTTCCTGAGAGCAGGCTCTGAGTCATGCACGCAGCTGCGTCTCCAGAACCCCGCGCCTCAGCCCTGGCTCCCTGTGGGTGCCCAGCAAATGAACAAATAAATGAAGATGTGAATGAGTGATAATAACAGCTGCCAATGTGGAGTTCTTCAAATATTAACTCATTTCATCCTCGGGAAAGCTTTAAGATTCCCATAACAGAAGATTTAAGATTTCCATAATAAAAACTTTATTATTCCCGCTTTCTAGGCAGGAAAACTAAAAAAAAAAAAAAAATTAAATGATACGAAACCTGACCAAGATGTCACAGCTTTGCTCTAAAACTACTACGGTTTTATTTTTAAGATTAAAAAAAAAAAAAAACTCTTATTTATGGCTAGGCGGTGGTGGTACCTGCCTTTAATCCAAGCATTTGGGAGGCAGAGGCAGGTAGGTGGATCTCTGTAAGTTAGAAGCCAGCCTGGTCTGCAGAGTGAACTCCAGGACAGTGAGAGCTACACAGAGAGACCCTGTCTTGAAAACAGAACAAAAATCTCATGTATGTGTTTGCCTGTATATGTCAGTGTGAGTGTATGTGCACACGTGTGCAAATGTCCACAGGGGCGCCAGATCCCTGGGAGCTAGAGTTACTGGCATATGTGAGCCACCTGACTCCAGTCCTCATGACTGAACAAGCACTCTTGAGCCCCCTCTCCAGCCCTGAGAATTGCTATGCTTTGGACATGACCCGGATGTCTCCCCCTAGGATTCAGGAATCGGAAGCCTGTTCCTAGTGTGGTGGCATTGAGAGGTGATGGGCCTTCAAGAGGTGGAGTCAGCTGGGAGTACAACTCAATGGAAGAATACTTGCCTTGCATACATGAGGCCTGGGCTCTAGCTAAACGAAGGGAGGAAGGGGAAGAAGGAAGCCCGAAGAAGGCAGTTAGGTGGGCGGGGCACTGCCCTCCGAAGGAAGTCAGGCAGTTATCATAGGTTAGTTCTTGGAAGAGTGAAGTGTGTGCTGTGGAGACAGCTCAGTCAGCTGGGAATGCATATGGACCCACATGAAAAATATTGCATGGTGATATAAATCCTACACTGGTAGGAATAGACGGACGGTTCCCCAGAGCTCAATGGCAGCCAGCTTAGGATACCAGGTGAGCTTAGGCCAGTAAGACACTCTGTCTCTTCAACAAAACAAACAAACAACAAAACAACACAAGGTAGACCCCTGTGAGGAATGACAGCTCAGGCCTGCACACACGTGAGCATGAGCACCCCCCCCCACACACACACACACGTACCCACATGAACGCGCACACACTGTCAGAGAATCAGTTGTTAGGACCTAAACACCCCCCCCCCAAAAAAAAAAAAAAGCCGGGTGAGTACCTAGAATTCCAGAACGAGGGAGGCAAAGACAGAAGGGCCCTTCAGGTTCACTTGCCTATCTAACCAAATTGACGGACTCCAGGTTCAACACTGTCTCAAAAAATAAGATAGATAGCAACTGAGGAAAAGACCAGACATCAACCCCTGGCCTCTACTTACACATGTACACATTACAAATGCGCACAATGAGCTAATTAACAATTACAGTGATTTTTGAAATTAAGCCTTTTATAGGGTGAAGAAGGCTTCGGCAGTCAGCACCTTTTCACGGTCCTGCAAATCTATGGACCCCTGTCCTCCTCCCCACCCCCGGCTGCTTTTCCTTGCTCTCCTCACCCACCCCCTCATGCCTGCTCCCTATCTCATGGACTCATCTGTTCCAGACACCTCCCATAAATTCTCTAATGTAATATGTGCCCCTATTACCCAGCTTCTATCTCTTAGCATTTTGTCTTCATGATGATTCATCCAATTACAGCCTGAGTCAGAATTCCATTGCCTTTCAGTTAAATAGCATTCTGTGGCATGGATATACCACAACTCGCCTATCTATATATCTGTGGCCCGAATTTGGTCCCCTAGTTAGATATTACCTGCAGCCCCACCCCATCCGTCGACTCCACAAGTAGAGATTATTTTGTTTCCATCCCCAGAAGGCAATGCTAATGGTCGCCTGTGGTGCAGCTTATAACTTGAACCAAAACCTCTGGCCTCTGAAGCTAGAAGCCTTCCCAATGGGGCATGCGCCCAACATTCTGTCACTCCACACGTTTCTCCTCTGACTCTCTGCATCCACACCCCAGGCTCCTAGATGGGGGCCAACAAGTGTGCAAGGCTCAAGCTGAGCCACCATAGCCCAAACCACAGAGGCTGGAGGACTGCAGCCCCATCCTTGGAGATGGGCTCCTGCCCAACCAAGGGTTTCCAGGACCCCAGACCAGAAGCCAAGGGCCCCGTGTGTGAGGCAGGAATCTGTGCTAGTGCCCAGAGCCTTTCATGGTTTGCATTGTTTTCCTCTGCAAAGAGAAAGGTGGTCCCCAGCAGATGGCTCTAGAGATCCATGAGCAAGACCAGGGAGCCGGCCTGGCTGCACAGGAAGCTGAAAACACAGAACCATCACGGGAGGGGAGAGCGCAGAGCGGATGCTAACGAGGGGTTCTCAGTGGCGACCAGTGCCCTCACCTCTCAATCTTAACACCCTTGGTCTTGTCCTTGCTCCTTGCTCCTGCCACCTAACCTGGCACCATGCTGCGTCACTCACCCATCTAGTCCAACAGCAGGACATAGGCTGATGCTCTCTAATTTGAAAATCCTAAACACTCCCAAATCTGAAACTCTGTGAGCTTCAACAGGCCACAGGGAGGAAGCTGCAGACCTGACCTCGTGCAGAGGGTCATAGAGAAAACAAAGAAGCACTGAAAGGTATAAAAGGGGAGCTGGGATGTAGGTCGGATAGGACACCTGCCCAGCATGCACCAGACCCCAGGTTCAATCCTCAACACACCACACACACACACACACACCCCTACCTATAAAATTACCATTACCATCAGGCTACCAGCATAAAGCATACATGAAACAAATGGATTTTGGATTAAGTTGGGTCCCATCCCCAAGAAATCTTATGATGTATATGCAAATATTCCAAAATCTCAACTCTCAAACATCTCCCAAGTGTGAAGGATATTAGGCCTGCGTAGAATTCCAGGTCTGGAAAACAGAGCAACGAGGCTGCCCTTGAGGTGCTTCCTGCTCAAGCTGTTACCAGCCAGACCAGCCCCCCATGACACAGCAGAGCCTGACCACCACAGACCCTCACAGACCCTCACAGACCATCACCTTCTTCCTCTGTTTTGGGATAGGATCATCAAACTCGCTACCTCTGTCACAAAGGCTCAGGCTTAGAACTCCATCTTTTTAGATAAGCTCTCACTAACCAGACATGCTGAAGTGACCCTGGAAGGCCATCAGGCCTCAGCCCTCCATAGAGAACTACAGGCAACTAAGGAATACTGAGAGCGGGAGAAATCATCTTCCCCAAGGAAGATCGTAGGCTTATCCAATGCCCACTGGCCTAAGAACAAGCACACTGGTAACACGCTGAGCAGGTTACATCAGGGATATACATGTATATTCATTTACACATGGAACTAGACTTCATGAAAAAGAGGCCATGAATTTGAAAGAGAGCAAGGAAGGGTATGTGACAGGCTATGGAGAGAGGAAAGGGAAAGGGGAGAGGCAATATAATTATATTATAGTCTCAAAAGGTATACAAAGTAAGAATAATTAATAATAATAATAATAAAGCTATGTGGCTGAAACTGCTGTGGAACTGGCTTTGTAGACCAGGCTGACCTCAAACTCACCCCCTGCCTCTGCCTCCTGAGTACTGAGTTCAAGGTATGCGTCACCACATTCAGCATTCCCTCTAACTTCTGATCCTCTTGCTTCAGGTAGAATTGAACCCAGGACTTTATAAATGCTAGGCAAGCACTCCACCAACTAAGCCACATGCCCAGCCCCAAAGCCATCACCTTGTGCCTACAAATTCAGTCACCTTAGGACACCCCCTTCCCATGTGACGAGAGCTTGATAAATATCTGATAGACAGATAGATGGATGGGCAGATGGACAACTCTCCCTGCAAGCAGAGTGGTCTTGGACACAGTGCTCAACTCTGAGTCTCCCTTTACAAGTGGGGAACCAAGTCTGGAGTAATTTGGAAGACTGAAAGAGAGAACACACGTACAAGACCTCCTAGGCTCAGGTGGAAACGGGTCCACCCCATCCATCCACTCTGTTCCCAAGGCCAGAGGGAAGTACCCAGCCTCTGGGCTGGCCCCTGGCTATACATAAATGTTTATGCCAGTCCCCAGCCTCCCAGAGACAAGTTATTTGTTTGGTTTATAATTAATTGCAGAAGGCCAGGCTGGGCAATAAATTCTGCTGTGGAAACATAAACAGTTTTGCACAGAGCTCCAACCCATTGTGAGGCCAGTGGTGAGGGTCCCCTAGAAATAGACTGTCTCTGCTGTCAGGCCCTCCACCCCAGGTGGACGGATCACAGGTCAAACGAAAGGACTCTTGAAGATCCACTGAAAACAACAGCTGGCTTTCAGCATTACCTCCTCCAAGACCCTGCAGAACACTTGATTTATCTGGCTGCCCGATCTGAATCTGAGGAAACTGACTCTGAACCAGGCTTGCCCCACCTAGAAAATGGCTGGGCTGGATAGGAAGGCAGGCTTGGCTTAGGAGAGGGAGAAGAAGCATCGGCCTGTCCTCGGCAAGGAATTCATACTGCATACCGCTGGTACCAGCGCCGAAACCTGGAGACTCAGCTCCCAGCGTGCCTGCATTCCACGGCAGGGAGATGGCAGATGGCAGATTGTCACTAACAGCAATTTGATTACAGGGCTCTGCAGAGAACAAAGTTGCTGGCCTCCGGGAGCCCTGGCAACAGTCACAGCCACTGGCACTCAGCAGGGCAAAAAAAAAAAACCACACAAAAGCTCCCTGGCAGGAGCACACAGTAGGTGCACAGAACGTGGAAGTTTTTAGCTAAAAGAACTTTCTTTTCTTCTTACAGACCCTTTCAAAATGTCTCAGGGACGCCGGGTACTGGCTGGGGAAGGTCACAAGATGAAGAGAACAAAACTCAAGGAGCCAACATTGACTCAGGGCACAGTGCAGAATGTAAGCTAACGAGGGTTATGGAAAGTGCCAGGCACAATCTAAAGACCCACTCTGTGCCAGGCCCTATCTGAAGTCCCATATCATCTCTTTTGGGGCTTATGGCAGAAAGGACATGGCATTAACCCACTTTGAAGATTTAAAAAAAAAAAAAAATTCAGGAAAACTATGTAACTATTTCACATTCACTAACCTGACAAGCACAAGAGGTGAGATGTGATTTTTTTTTCTTTTGAAACAAGGTTTCGTGTAGCCAAAGCCAACCTTGGACTCACCATGCCGTTGAAGGTGGTCTTGAACTGATCTGCCTCAGTCCCTCTGGCGCTAGGATGACAGATGTACACATCACACCCAGTTTGACCTGAAATTTAAAACCTATCCTAATAACCAGGCCCCCGATCTTTCCTTGTAGCTCCCATCCAGATCTCCTCCCTCTCTTCCCTAAAGTGGGCACTGCCGTTGGGGAAGGACAGGCAGCCCCCACTGGGAATGCAGAAGAGCAGAGCAGAACCTGGCTTCCTTACTGAGCAGTGAAGTTCCACTAAGCTGCCCTGGCGGTGGCTGCATGCCCCAAAGCAACCAGATTCCTCATCCAGACGCTGGAGCCGGGAAGGCCAGGCCAGGCTTCTTCCAGCCCTTCCCTCTGAAAAGCCCCTTACAGGCTCGTGCGGTCTCTGATAGTCCCTTTACAGTCCAACTGTGCAGAGTTGATGTAGAGAAAGTCGCCCTCCTGGTTTGTCCCGCCCTGTCTCCCACGTGCTAAGATTACAGACATGCACCATTGCACACAGTTTATGGGTGCTGGAAACCTAAGCCATGTACACGAGCTACAACCCTCATCCCAGAAGTTTGTTTTTAAAACAAACAAAAAACCTAATATGTGAACAATACATCTGATCGTCCTTTTTCAAAGTTCAGGAAGGGCTCTGAGCCCTGGGACACAAGATGAGGCCCTGAGAGGAGCCTGGGGTGTGGAAGGCCTGAAGCTGAGGTGCAGCTTTGCCTGGAAGTAAATCTGCCTCGGGACTGGAGGAAGGGCCCAGAGGCGATCTGAGCATAACCCGCCTTCGCAAAGGCCCTGCCCCCCGCCCAACAGACAGACGAGGCTCTGAGAAAGGTCTTCCGGTGTGGAACCCTCCCTGCCGTGGTCCGGGTCTGAGTCCGGGGCCTGATGCTCACAGAGGCCACACCAGTGGGTTTCTTGGCGGTCCTGACGCACATCCCTGAGTAGATCCTTCCGCTGGCAGGATCTGCCCCCAGCTGCACCTGCAACCCAGAGTCGCTGAGACCCTCACCTGCCAGCTAGCACACCGCATAGTCCCAGCAGCCACACAGGTAAGTTGTTTCATCCCCCGTTTTTCAAAAGTAAGTGTATATAAACTATGGACTAGATACACCAGGGCCTTTCTACAGGAGCCGTGGCACAGCCGCTTAGGTGGAGGGCTGTACCCATGTGGGGCGGGTGAGAAGCTGAGCCCTTCGTTTCTGAGAAGGGAGCCGAGCGTGGACCTGAAGCCCTCCTCTCCCACCTCCCGCCCTAGCCGTGGCCCAGTCTCAACTCACCCTGGAGGAAAGAAGCACCAGACAGACACTTTGAGGGGAGTGGACCACAGAGTGAAGGACTTGAGCTGCTGGGGCAGAAGCGCAGCTGGGAACTTGGAACAGATCTTCCTAAATAGCAGAAACCACTGCCCTCCCTTTCCTTGAGACCTCCAAGAAAGCCTTAGACGTCGGAAGCGCGTTTCAGAGCCTCACACACTCTGGGCCTTGTGCCCTTCCACTTCCCACGGCCCAGATTTTTCCTCACTGTCCACCGCCTGGGCCTTCCAGGTACTTTTGTTGCTTCCTGTCTCACGTCACAAACTAGTGCTTGCTTTTATTTGTTCTAGTCCCTGCCCCTGTCCTGCACGAACGATGAACTCATTGATTCATCAACTGATACACCTCATCCACAAGCCTTTATGAAAAATTCTCAGTAGGAAAATGTGGTGATTCAAATGAGAACGGTCTCCTTATGTCTAAATGTCTGCTTCCCAGTTGATGGACTGTTTTAGGAAGGACTAGGAGGCGTGGCCTTTTTGGAGGCAGTGCGTTCGTCACTAGGGGTGGGCTTTGAGGTTTCAAAAGCCCATGCTAGGCCCAGCCTCTCTCTCTGACTCCTGCCTGAGGATCAGGTGTAAGCTCTCAGCTACTGCTCTGGTACCATGCCTGCCTGACACCATGATTACCACCATGATGGTCACGGACTCTCCCTCTGATACTGCTGGCAAGCCCAAGCCCCCAATTAAATGCTTCCTTTTATAAGTTGTCTTGATCGTGGTGTCTCTTCACAGCAATAGAACAGTAACTAAGAAAGTAACTCTGCCCCAATGTGCCCAGCACTGAGCTTAGGGGTGCGGTTAGGGTCCCCTGAAGTGCAAAAACAAGACACTCCCAAGAAGTCTGGCATAGCACTGTGTGCCTGGCCCTGGCCCAGGTGATGGTCAACACTTTCAGGAAGCTGCTGACCTGAAAGCAGCCTCCACCCAGCAGACGGGTGCTTTCAAAGACACCTGCTTGGCCCTGCGCCTGCAGGCTACGAGGATGGCACAGTTCTTTCTATGGTATGCTGAAGGACCCAAGGCTCAGAAAGGTCCCATGGCTGGCCCAAGGTTATGGAGCTACAAGTGCTTACCAAGACTTGTAGACAGATCCAACTAGACAGATAAAAGGAAAGGTGAATTCCAGCATGCAAACAACAGAGGTGCACAGACACAAGAATGCCAAGTCAGTTTTGTAGCACCTGTCAGCGAGCCCCCTGCAGGCAGAAGGTGCGTAGGAAAAGGAAAGGAGGTCGAGAGAGGCTTGGGCCTTGCTTAATCACCTCCAAGCCAGGAAATCCCAATCTCCCGACCAAAATGCATCCATTTCCCCTTTTCTACTACTTCTGTCTGCTTTCTTTCAGCACTGGAACCAGGAAGTGAGAAGAAGGAAAGGGTGCTTCTCCTTTGGGTCAGCAGCTCAGGCCCACTTCCTCTGAACCTACTCCGACCCACCTTCCCTAACTCAGACCCCCAGGATAGCCTCTGACAGGAGTAAGAGAACCCTGTCTGTTGTTCGGTAGCCTGCTCTGGCATAGAGTGCCACCAAGAAGTCCTGTCAGTGCCAAGGGACCACGAGGACTATTCGTTCTTCCTTGGGGGAGCACAGAGCCAAGAGAAAGTTCCACGCCTAAAAGAGGTGCCCAACAACTGCTCAACTTAAGCTAGAAGGAAAGGGGGCTGGGGAAGTAGCTCAGTTGGCAGAAATACTTGCTTCCCATGGCTTCAGTTCCCAGCAACATAAACCCATTCCAATAGCACATTCCTGCAACCCCAACATTTGGGATGTGGGCACAGGAGAATCACAAGTTCAGGGTCATCCTCGAATGCATAGTGAATTTGAGGCCAGCCTGAGATACATGAGACCCTGTCTCAAAATGTGATGGGTGGAGGGGATGGGAGGGTCTAAGGAAGGAGAGACATTTAGGAGCACACGCCTTCATCCCCAGTACTCAGAAGGCTGCGGCGGGAGGATCGCCTCAAGTACAAGGCCGGCTTGCATTACACAGTGAAAGTGAGTCTTGAAAAGAACATATAAAAAAGCTCCTACCAATTAGAGGAGGATGGGCTCTCTAGACAAAAAGTCCGATCTGATAGAGATATAAAGTATGGAAACTCAATGGCCAGTAAAGAAACACCAATGTCCGCAGCGTGGGAACGGCAGGCAGGAAGTTAGGGACAGGAACTGCAGCCATCTTGGTGCCACCTGAAAACCAGGGATGCTCCTGGAAGGAGCAACTGGTTAGCTTTTAATCTGGGAAGGTCACGGTCTGGTGTGTTTCCAAACAAAAGGACTGCTTCAAGGCCATATACTGAGCCATGGAACAGGCAGAAGGCTAGTGGACGGGCCCAGATCTGAAGCTGGTTGAAATGAAGCAGTGTTAGAAGACATGCAAATATCACCATTCAGACTGAATGTCTGAGCTGAGACTGCCCAAGGCAGCGAGTGGGTTTCTCTTCAGGGAGTATGGACTCAAGTCATATCTGTCCCAGAGACAACCTCAATTATAAGGAAGCTGTGGCTGGAGGAACCCAGGATCACCTGTGGCCACAGGGCTCACCACAGTCCTCTGGAAATTTCCTACTGCAGGGTTCACTTTGCAAAATGGTGATTTCCATCATGGCTGCTGAATGGCTGCAGAAAAGGCAGCACACTGCTGCTGCATGTGAGAAGGAGTGGTGTGCATAATAACTGCTTGATTATAACCTGTCATCAGCTTTGTCCTTTTTAGGATATTGGGGGAAAAAAAATCCAAATTCTCCTTACTAAGTCTTTTTAAATGCCTTCCGTTTTCTCCCAGCCCCAGGGCCACAGAGTCTCCTGACAAGAATCTCACCCACCAGATGAGCCTTGCTTATTAAAGCTGGGCACGCTCATTAGCATAGACACTCCAGTAAAAAGGAGGGTACCACTTCCCCACAATTTCAGCATCTCACCCACAGACAGACACTGGGGTGAAAACCCTAGCCTGCTGCCCTCTGTAATGTCCCCAAAGATGGCACCCTAAACTATAGAGACTAGCATACATGCCCCTTCCTGGCCACAATCCCAAACGGGTGCTGTCTCTCCTAAGACTTAGCTCCCCAGTCTCGTACTCTGCTGGAAACTTCCAGTGGTCTTCTGTGGGATCTGCTCTGTTGGAGAGGAGATTGGAAACCCCAGGCTGCCAGCAGGCCAGCCCCTACCACGACCACCCCTGCTCTGGGCAGCCCTGCCTCCAGCACTGTCAGCCCAGTGTCTGCCAATATGTCCATCTCATTTGTAATCTCCCTAGAGCACTCACTGTGACACTTTGACTTTCACCCTTGATTTCTTGACCTTCTTGTTTCTGTTTTGTTTAAGGGGGGGGGGGAGCACAACTTGCTATGTCACCCTGGCTGGTCTGCAGCTTATCATGTACAGCAGGATGACCTCACACTCCTCCATTTCTCCCGAGTGCTGAGATTACAGGCATGCACCACCATGATTAGCGTCAACCCAGTTTTGTTTTGTTTTGTTTTGTTTTGTTTTGTTTTGCATTCCCAAGAAACTCCTTACCAAAAGCCATGAAACTCAAGCTGACACAAGGGGTTCTCCAGTCCCAGATGAAGGCCTGTTTCACACACCTCCAAGCTCATCTCTTAGTCCTATCAAATGTATCTCCCACAGCATGCTCAGGTGTCCCCTGTTATGTATCGTGGTCTCTGAGCCTTAGTCCTGGGTGGTTATGTCCAGTTGTAAACCGATACGGCTTACTACTCCCCTAAGAATGTTACAGCCAGCTGGGAAGTGGAGTGCACACCAGCACTCTGGAGGCAGAGGCAGGTGGATCTCTGAGCTCGAGGCCAGCCTGGTCTACAGAGTGAGTTCCAGGACAGTCAGGACTACACAGAGAAACCCTATTTTAGAAAGAGAGGGAGAGGGAGGGAGGGAGGGAGGGAGGGAGGAAGGAAGGAAGGAAGGAAGGAAGGAAGGAAGGAAGGAAGGAAGGAAGGAAGGTTAGTTATAACCATTTACTTTCCTTCTCCCCCAAACATAAAGGAACATAAAAGGCTTACTGCCTATCTCAGATGTCCAGCGTGTCCAGCACAGGACCTGCAAGACACTCAGAGAAACTTTTATTCATCAGCACCTCCTGGGGAGGGGAGTGGCATGGCCCAGCAGAAAGGGAATAAGCCGTTTCTGAAAGCCCCAACAGCTTTTCATTCATGAGAGTTCCAGGACGGCCAGGACACCAGCCACCGAGAACTGCTCCTTAAATGTCCACTGTGGTAGTCTGGGCCACTCCAGGGACATGCCTGTAGCAGAGGTCTGGCACCTACCCAGCACTGAAGAAATGTTTGTGGAATGGAATGGAACAAACTGAAAAATGCTGGCGATCTGTTCTTCTGGCTGCAGAGGCCAGCTCCCCTCTGGGGCCAGTTTGTAGGCAAATGATCTCAGGCCTGCCGCCTGCTTCCTCTAATGAAGTTCTGCAGCTGACTCCTCAGAGTGTGGGAGGAGGCAATGCTCACTGCCATCCCAGTGGCCTGCACTGAGGCAGGCCGCAGGCTTGTCCCACAGGGCGTGGACGAGGAGACCACCCCACACCCCACCCCACCTCAGCACAGTCACTGTAACCTGCTGGGCCTAGATTCTGAGCAAAGCAGCACCTGCCTCCCGCCTGCAGGGCCTCACTGGGTAGGGAAGAAGGAAGTGAGCAGAGAGTCCTGCTGACTTATATAACCAGCCTCCTAGGCTTCATCCTCCAAGTCAGAGGCCCTGGCTGGGGGCAGGTCACAGCCCCACTCTGCAGCTGGCAAGAGGCTGGGGAAGCAGAGGCAGCCTCCTGCCGTGTGCTGCCAGGCCCCAGCCCTCCCGACATCTCTCCAGCCCCTCCTGCTGAATGCTGGGAACCGGGAAGGGCTGTTGTTTTGCAAGTGTGTGAAAAAGTGGCCTGCAGGCTTCCCTGGCAGCAAACCCAGGCTCTGTACTCTGAACAGGGGGTGAGGGTTAAAGGAACTAGGGCTGGGGCTGGGCTGAGAGGCCAAGGGCCTCTGGAGCAACCCACAGTTGCTCCAACCTTTCAGCTTTGCAATCTCTCCCCACTTCCTCTTAGAAAATCTGCTTTGGCAGCAGGAGCCAAAGAGGAGGCACCCCACCCCAGCACTACAACGATGGCCCTGGGTAATAATCTCACTTCCCTTTCCTGTCATGACTGGTCTTCTCCTATGGCCCTGGGCAACCCCGCTGACCACCATCCAGCAGAGCACGCAGGGCCAGCCGGGGAGAGTCAGGAGAGGAAATCACGAAGGAGGAACAGGGAGGGGATGAGTGGAGGGGAGAGGCACACAAAAGCCAAAGTCCATTTCCCAGGCGTCGATAACAAGTGACGTACATATCACACTTTATTTATTTGTGTGTCCATGTGAATAAGAAGCCGTTCTCTCTGGAGAGCAAACTCTGGGAGTTAGTCTTTGCAGCAAGTGCCTTCACTCGCTGAGCCATCTCACTGGCCCTTTTATCTCAGATGCTGGTTGGCCTCAAGTTCCAGGCAATCCTCCTGCGTGCTCGGACCACAGTTGTGCACCACCACTCCTGTCTGTATTAGTGATTTTATCCTAACCTCTGGGCCCACAGCCACCCAGTGTGATAGGCATACTGACTTCCCAAATGTGGAAACTGAGGCCCAGAGAGTCCAAGCTCCTTGACCAGGGTCATGATAGTGAACTAGTGAGAGCTCAGTGGGTAGTAGCTGAGGTTGCCTTACTGTAAAATACACACTCCACATCTAAACACACACACACACACACACACACACACACACACACACACACACACACATACACAGAGAGGGAGAGAACTACCTGGGAGGAAAATTTCTTTTTAAAAATTATTTATTTAATTTTATTCTCTGTACATTGGTATGAAGGTTTCAGAATTCCTGGAACTGAAGTTATAGACAGTTGTGAGCTGCCATGTAGGTACTGGGAATTGAACCTGGGTCCTTTGGAGGAGCAGACAGCACTCTTAACCACTGAGGCATCTCTCTAGCCCTACCTGGGAGATTTCTACAGAGACGGAAAAGACACTGCTTCATCCCTGGGGAGGGAAAGCAGAGCTTTAAGCAGTCTCTCCTGTGAACACTATTTAGAATTACAGGACCGTACTGGGCAGGACTCAGCCTGGGGATAGGAGGTGCCTGGGGAGAGCAGCAGCCTAGCTGGCTACTGGCAAGCCTTCCCTTCCAATTAACCCATAACAGCTTGGCCCAGGGCTAACCAGACCAGAGGGTTACAGCAAAGCAGGGCACTGTCTGCTCCTCCGGAGATGCAGGCTGCTGGAGGCTATGCCTTTGCTTCCGCTTGGGCCTTTTCCCCCCCTCATCACAGAACCTGTAAAATGGGGAGAGAACCCAGAACTTCCTAGGCCAAAGCTTGAGAAGTTGGGGCTCGGAGAAGAGGCGCGGCTTGCCTTGATATGAGAGACAGTGAGGAAGTGGGATTCGGGCTCCCATTTTGCCGGGGTGGCAACCACTCTGCATCTATACATTTCCTTGCTCTCCAGCTCCTCTCCCTTCTTTCTGCTACCCTTTCCCAGATCTGCCCAGCAGGCTCAGCTCTCGGCCTCTTTTTACTCTCTCCCAGCCTCACCACCCTCTCTGACCCCCCTACATACTCCTCTGCACCAAACATCCATTCTTAGGAGGTTTAATTAGCTGATTATGACCACAGCCTGCTGGATCCAGTGCCCAGAATTCTGTCCCTTATAATGAGGTGGGTTCTGAGCACTTGCCCACTGGGCAGCCAATGGGAAGACCTAGGCTCTGCCAGCCAAGGCAGGCTCTTGAACTGCATAAAGAGCTCCTTGATCCAGGAAGATCATGGGTAGCCAGGGTCCCCTCTGTAAGCCAGGTCAAACCACACTGGGTGTACTGTAGGCAGGCCCAGATGTCCACTCTCAAATGGGACTCCCTGCTCTCTCACGCCACTGTCCAAAGCAAAGAAAGACAGGCTCAGGGACGTCTGAGGATGAGCAAGACAGAAGGAGCCCACACTGAGGGGGAAGATGGCTCTACATGGGGCACTTAAGAAGTGGGATCTGGGCTGGGATGTAGCTCAGATGATTAAGTGTCTAAGTGTTTGCCTAGTATGCATGAGGCCCTGGCACCCCTGCCACCACCACATAAACCAAGCATACTGATACAGGCCTGTAATCCCAGCACTCTAGAGGTAGAGGCAGGAGGATCAAAGGTTCAAGATCAACCTTGGCTGTATAGGAAGATGACGGCTAGCCTGAACTAGGGACCCTGCCTAAAAACAGAAACAAGGCTGGGCTACAGCTCAGCAGCAGAGCACTTGTCTAGCACACATGGTTTCAAACCTGAGTACCATGAGATTTGAACAAGCAGACAGATGCTCAGACAGTGCTACCATGAGGAAGCAGCAGCAGCAGCAGCAGCAACAGCAGCAGCAGCTCCAGGGGTCATGGATCCCCTGCCAGCAAGTTCCATGATCAGAAACTACATCTTTTAATCAAGAGAAAGTTGGCCATCCCATGACCTCTGTCTTTTGGGCCATGAGCCTAATCTAATTCCTGTGGTTCTGTGCTACTCTGAAATCCTTCTCTCCCCTCTGAGGACATCTCCCACTGAAACGCCTCCATTCCGCTTCCTTCACTGAACAAGTATTTATGGAGCTCAGTGTCTGCACAGACACTAGGGACAGGCAACCTGGGCCAGGCACCCTTGCAGAGTTCTTGCTTCATATTAGAATATCACAAGATGCAAGCAGGGAGAGAGGAAAGCGTGTGCATGAGAAGACAGCAAAGCTCAAAAAGCTTTGGGGATCAATGAGGGCTTCCTGGAGGAATCCAGGCCTGTCAGACCCACCTAACCCTTGAGACAGCTCCCTCTGAGCTTTACAGTGAGCCAGAAGCAGCTAAATAACTGGTTAGACTTTCAGCTTCTCAGTGTCAAAGGTGGGATTTGAAACGCACGAAGTTTGTTTTTCCCAGAGCACACCAATCTATGCCTGAGAGGACTGATGACATCAGAAAGGCCAGCCTCGACAATCCCCAGAGTACCGCAGAGACCCAGGCTGCTTCCTGAAGGAAGTGATCCCTGAAGGTCTTGAAGGAGCTAGGCATGGGTGACGCACGCCTTTGATCCCGGCACTTGGGAGGCAGGGGCAGGCAGATCTGTGAGTTCAAGGCTAGCCTGGTCTACAGAGTGAGTTCCAGGACAGTTGGGTACATAGAGAAACCCTGTGAGGGGTGGAGGGAACTGAAGGGAAGCGGGAAAGATATCCGGGAAGAAATAGCCTAGTCAGAAGATACTGCTGACCTTCAGGGACCCGCCAACAACTAGTTGATTTGATGTCCCTGGAGACTGGAGATGAAATCAAACAGTGAAGGCCACTACTAACAGATGATCTGATGCCACAAAAGCAACAGGAGATACATCCTATCACCACGGACTCTACACCCTAGACATGCTTCCTTGCCTCACCCATCTGTAACAGAGGTCTAACCTGTCCATCTCCCCATTTTTGGCCCCCAGAAGAAAAGCCAGTAATCAGAATGCAAGAGAAGGGCCTCACACCTCAGGCTGGTTAGGAGATGCTAGGGCTCAAAGTCTGTGAATCACATCATAGGTCTTACAGTAGTGTGTGAACAGCGAACACAGACTGGAGGGCTCCTAGGATGGTCCATCCCAGTCTACTCTCTTGGTCCTTTGCCAAAACCTTTCCACCCCCATTGGTGGCATATCAGAGGGGTGAGGCTGTAAAAGCACTAAGAGGACCTAACTGAATCCCTAGGCCCCAGGCCAACATGGAAGGGACACTCTGCCCCACAGCTCAGCAATTACGGAGTCGTGCCTTTGCTGAGTCTCCTCAGCCAACAGTCAGTTTTCTCTCCCTGGGACCCAAGCTCTATGGGAACCTCACCAGACTGGCCCCCATCCTTTCAATCACACAGACCTCCAGGGACCTGTGAGGTCCAGCCCCTGGGGCCTGGCCTCCTGGGGCCTCATCTGGCATCAGGTCTCCCTAGCAGGAACAAGGAGTTCTTCTGAGGTAGGGCTAGAGATGGGCCAGTCCCAGGAAGGAGGAGGCTGTCTCCTGAGAGATGACCCAGCCAGGGCTCCTATGAGGAGAGAGGCAAAGAAGGGGCTGGACAACGGAGCTCTTTGTTCCCCAGTCACCCAGTCCTACCCCCATTCTCCACTCCCTTGCTAGGAATCAAGCCACCCACCCCCGGGACAGGATCCACCCCGCACATGGCAGGGCAGGGCCTGGAAATCTGCCCAGGAGGACCCCTGTTCTGTCCCAGCATATATACAGTAATGACCCTCGCCGTCAGTAACCCCACAGGCCTTATGTCGTAGTGACACTCTGTTAAGCAGCCTCCAGTCTGAAAGAGTGCTAGAGCCTCGGCCTGGGAGCCCTGATCCCCCTCCTCTGGACACCCAACTCCAAAGTGAGAAGTAGTGCTTTGGTTCTGAGGGACCCCTAATGGAAGGGATGGAATTTACATCAGCACTCAGGGGGCCCCTCTGGGGCTGAGAGCAGAGGCATAAAGAGGACAGAGTTCAATCTAGTTCAACAAAGCTCTGCCAGGCATCTTCCAAGAATGAGATCTAAAGGCTGGTGGGCCCACCAACAAGAAGCAGTCACAGCCAGACCAAAAAGAGCTCACCAACTGGGGAACAAAGCCTCCCCCTGCCCCATTCCAGGTACAAGTGAGAACACGCCACGTTACTCAGTGGCTAAGCTAGTGTCAAGACCTTGGCATGGGCTCTTCCTCCTGCCACCTAGACCTTCCTCGAGCTCCAGCAGCCAGCTCAGGGTCAGCTGATCCAGGAAGCCCTTCCAGACCTCCACCAGAGCCAGAGGACCCTCACTTACTCACTCCGGGAGCGTGCCTGCCCTGGCATGTCACACACCACACTGCGCTTTTTCCATCCTACCAGACCTGGATTCCTCCAGGAAGCCCTCACTGATTTCAGAAGCTCAGAGGTCCTGGAGGCACACAGACAAGCAGGGACTCCTCCTTCCTCCTCTGCCTGCTTTACTCAGCAGTAATCTCTGCACTCCACTAAGCTATCCACCATCTTCTGGTAAACATGGGGATCTGGCTGCAGCCACTCCTCCACCCTCTGTAGTCCTTCCCTGCTTCTGGGACGTCAGGCCCCAGCTGTCCTCAGCTGTCTGCTGCCTCCTTCCATTTCACACACCGGTGCTCTCCTCACCATCTTTTCTCCTTGCTCTCCCTCTCCTGACACCAAGGTCATCTACATCCTCCACACAGAAGCCTTTCGAGTCCCTACCTGTTCTTCTGTCCCTAACCTGAGGTCCAAAGGTCCCGCCACCCATGCAGGCCTTAGCTGGAGAGTCAGTCGGCTGTGTCACCCCGGGAGGCAGTGGAGAGGAGAGCCTGGCGGAGGGCAAGTGGCTACTCTGTGCCTCCCCATTGCTGTCTTCGACCAACACGGCCCGTGGGAAAGGCCCCGGAAGAGGCAAGCCCGAGACTAAGGACCCCTGACCCCATGCCAACTAGAGGTTTCAGCCAGGAGGTCTAGACTTGAAAGGAAACGAGCCATCAAAGGAGTCTGTAGCCTGAAGCCAGCTGGGAATCAGGGACACTGGGCCAGGCTCCCCGCCACGCCTAGCAGCAACCCAGGAGCAGTCCTGCCAAAGCCACAGGACTTCCCCATGTTCTAGCCAAGATGGGTCACGCAGGGCTTAACCACCTCAAGAAAGACAGCCAAGGTTCACAGAGAGCTGGTGACTGCAAATCCCCATTACAACCACTCTCCCTCCCTGGAACCTGGGGGTGGGGGGAGCGTGCATAGAGTGGGGAGAGTGTTCATCAACATCTGTCGCAAAGGAAATTCCACCCCATCCCTCCTGTTGCCTCAAGATGAGCCTTCAGGTCACTTTCTGGAGTTAGTTAGGACTGGCTGGGGGCAGCTGAGAGGCCAGCTGTGGACAGGACAAGCCCCTTTCCCTCTCGGTAGCCGTATGCATAGGGCAGCAGAGAGGACTTGGTGGGCAGGGGGACCTCTGTTTAGATGCTGGCGGACTGAGTGATAATGGACATGCTTCCTCTCTCTCCTAGCTTATTTCCACACCTTTAAAATGGGAACAGCCATTCCCATGTTACTAAACTGTGGGAAGAATACAATGAGATAATGCACATACTTCTCGAATGTGTGCTGATGTGCATGTACATATAATGTGCACGTATGTAGAGTTAATATCGGATCTCTTCCTCAGATCCTCTCCACCCTATGTCTTGAGACAGAGTCTCCACTAAATCCGAGTGCCAGACTGGCTGGCCAGAGAGCTCCAGCAACACACCCGTTTCCACATCCCTTCCCCTCCTGACCCTCACCCCCAGCTCCAGGGTTAGGGACCACCACATCCAGCTTTTATGTGGGTTCAGGAGACGACAATTCAGGGCCCCATGCTTAAGCAGCAAGCATTTTCCTAGAGCCATCTCCAAGAAAATGCGAACATAACTCTAACCTCAGGTAGGCAGCCAAGGTCCAATCAGCCATCTAGCTTGCCGGGCCCCACTTCCTGGTTCATTCACTTTGGGCCACATCTAGCCCAGAGCCCTGGTGGGGACGAGGGTCCACCTACCACAGCACTAGGTCCTGCATCACAGTCACCTGGGGATAAATCTTCTGGGGCTCAGCTCTAGAAACTCCAGCTTCAGGGCACAAAGAAGCCACTCCCTTTAATGAATGAATCTGTGCTCCTGGGACCCCTGTTACGGTCCCACCTTGGTGCGAGCATGTTCCTGCCTTGTGACTCCTCTCTCTCAACCCAGGGATTTCCCAGAGGGCAGTGACCGTTTTGATTAGTGTCCATTATCACTTTCTCTGACAGGCCGATAGGTGTGATGACGGCTCCAGAGCCTAAGAGTATTGAGTATTCGCAGTGTCCTTTCCAGGTCACAGAGCGAAATGTCGCGGCTAGTGGGACACAATGGTGAAAGCCTCTTTGCAATGTTCTTATCCAGATTGGTCTAGAAAGGGGATGGCAGAGTTCACGGTGTTCTGGAAGGGCTCAGGGAGGGAGAGCGAGCAGGAACAGGTGGGGTTTTATCTACCTAGTCGTATTTCCCGGCATATTCCTACGTCCTGTGAGCTCAGTAAGCTCTTGGGAGCCGTGAAAGTCGAAGTTCTGATTGCTCCATCTTACAGATGGGAACGGTGGGTCTGCGCTTGAGTTAGAATCAAGCAGCCAAAATCAAGGGCAAAGGCTCTGGCCTCACACAGGTTTTCCAACAGGTGTCTGGCAGGCCACGGTGGCGTCCTCACCCTGTGACAATTCACGCTATCAGGGAGCTGTGACACGTCTCTAGTGCGGGGAGGCCCAGCAGGGCTGAGTCACCCTGGTCACCAGCAGCACAGGAGAACAAAGGGGAAGGCAATGGCGGCCGGCTCCCTGCTGTGCCCAGCAGAGAGCAAAGCACGACCTTACGGGTTCAGGGGGTCCCTGGGGGGTGAGGGGAGATGGATGTGGCTGATGAGAGAGTCTGGCATCCTTCCTCCAAGGACGGAAGCCTGGGTCACAGTGCTGGCCGGCCAGCTGCACCGGGACTGACCCTCAGGGTCACGGCGAATGCAAACACCTCCTGGGCCTCTGCAGTCTCCCCAGGCTGTACCTCTGCAGAGAGTGGGTACCCTACTAGCCCTCACACCTGGAGTCCACGAAGAGCTGAGCGGAGAGCTGCAGACACAGTGGGCTCTGGCCTCTGCCTCCTCCTGACCTTTAAGCAAGGGAGGCGACCTTTCTCACCCTTTGGTTCCTCTTTGGGGAAAGCAGAAAAGGAAAAGTAACCTCCTGGAAGAGCCATCAGTAGAGAGGCTGGGGGCGGGCAGTTTTTAAAACACGAGGTGTCTGAGTTACCCCAGTGCCTCAGTTTCTCCTCCTGGGAAATGGGCATAACCTCCAGAGCCCCTTTCACACACTATCTCAGCTGTCAGTGGGTAAAAAAATCAATTTGTTTAAGGGTCCCAACATGTGACCTACATCGATGTTTCCTTTCTGACCATCTCTCATCCCTTATGCTATGCCTAGTATATACAACAGGGGCTTAATAAATAAATGCTGAAAGAGAGAAGGTAAAGGCAGGGAGAAGGACACAAAAATTAAGAGCAAAAGAAAAGCAATGAAAAACAGCCCGTGCAAGAAGGCCAGGGGAGGGGGCAGGGAGAGCCACAGTGAGACGTCCAGGGAAGACTAAAGGATATAAAGTTGGCCAAGGCTGGTCTAGGTCACAAGGGTTGACCCCAAGAGCTGAGCTGCTTCTGCCCTAACCCTCCCACTTTGACCTAGTTTCCACCTCCAGGGCCTCACCTCTCCTTTCAAGGCAGGCTCTACAAAACAGTTCCCCTCACCTCCCTCAGCTAGCTGTAGCCTCCAGCGATATGCTTTGGAGGTCAGAGGCGAAGGAGGCCTTGCGAATGGGACCTGCCTTTCCAGGTCCCAGAGTCCTCCGCTCCGGTGACCCGTGTTTCCAGCCCCGCCATGGGGAGACAGGGAGTGAGCGTATCCAAGGCCCTGGGGTGGGCAGGCCCTGCAGGCATTTTCTGACATGCATCCCTGCGGTTCGCCTCGGTCTGTAGCTAAGACATGTGGCCGCACCGCGTCCTGTCGGTGTCATGTCGGAGCGGGTTGACACACAGACCGCGCGCACTAGCCACAGCGTGCTTTGCAGCATCCATGTGACGGGATATGTGTGTCGGCGTCTGCCCACATGTGTGCGGCAACACGAGGGTGTGTTAGAGCTGGTGCGCGTTCGAGTGGGGACCTGTGTATGCCAACAGGACCGTCAGCAAGAACGCGTGGCCAGACCAGTGTGTGTGCGCGCGCGAGAGGCAACGCGTGTGACGTCGTCGTGTCACCAGTGTGAAGAGTGTGGCCGCGGCTGTCAGTGTGTGCCAGCAGGAGGGTGCAGGGCTGGGTGTGTGAGCTCGTCTCGCCTCGGAGCCGCGAACCAGATGGGTTGGCCCACCCTAGCCAGCTCGGTCCTTCCACATGGCTCTGTCCGGCGACCACACAAGAGGCTCCGGCGGAGAACAGAGTGCCAGACCTCGGGTGACGCTGGTTGGAACCTCCGCCCGTGCCCTCGCCCAGGTCGTCCCCGCGCGCGCACGGGGCAGGGCGGCCACCCGCACTCACCGCGTCCCTTTGTCGCCCATGGTCCGCGGCGGCCGCAGGGAGGTCCGCGGCGTCAGCGCCCAGGCTGGAAAATCCCCGGCCGCCAGGAGGAGCGCGGGCCAGCCCGCTCCCGGCTACCCCGCTCCGCCTCCTCTGCTGTCGCCGCCGCCGCCCCCGCCCGGGTCCCCGCCCGTCGCTCCAGCAGCTCAGCGCCCGGGCCGCCGCCAGGGGCGTGGAGCGTGCGGGTGTGAGCGCGCTTGTGTGGCTCCGTGCGCGGCTCTGCGTGTGCGCGCCCAGAGACCGAGGGCCGGGCTGCCGGCCGCTGCTGGTCCACGGGAGCGCGTGCACGCGAGCGCGTGCCAGTGTGGGTGCGTGTGCACGGCCGTGCGCGCGAGCCTGTCGGGAGTGTGTGTGTGTGTGTGTGTGTGTGTGTGCGCGCGCGCGCGCGTGCAGAGGTAGCACGCCTTTGTGCAGTTGTGCGTGTGTGTGTGTGTGCACAGTCGTGGGTGCGAGCGCGCTCCCCCGCGCACGCCTGGAGCTGGCCTTTGTGTCCTCCGGTAGATAGATGCAAGCGGAAAATCCGCACTCGGAGGCCCAGCCACAGCGGCGCCCCTGCTTGAGGACGACGAGAGATTCCAGAAGCCTAGCAGGGCCTGCGCCCTTTGCTCCACCCTCCCCTCCCCCGCCCTTCTGGAGAGATACCACCCAACGGCACAGCAGGGACAGGAAGAAGGGGTGGGGGCGGGCAGCGGACTGCAACGCTGGAGAGCAGATGAGGGTGGAAAGCGGAGGGGAGGGGCAGACAGAAAGAGGAAGCGGTGAGGACGGGAGATAAGGAAGGGACGGAGAGCCGACCGGTTGGAGGCCGGTAGCGTGTAGCATCATGGATAGCACCTGGGCGTAGCTCAGTTGCCTGCAATGACGGCTCTGGGTATCAGCCATCTCAGCCCATCTCAGGTCTGCTGGCCGAGTCTTAAGACCAGAAGGTGACCTGTCCACAAGTTGAAAGAACTCGCTTGTACTTTTGTGGGGAGGCAGCTGCACGCAGTGGTGTCCGCAGAGCCTAAGGCCCGAGGCGTTCTCGGTATTCTTGGAAATCTTGACTTTCCTCAAGTTCGAAGCTACCCCTTGCAGAAGCAGCAGGTGGGGGGTGTGCGAGGGTGGAGGTGTAGGGTGTGTGTGAGGATGGAGTCCATGAAGCTAAGGAGGGGTAGGACCGGGTTCTGGGTTTTAATCCATCGACTCCTAGCAGGGATCTTGAGGGATCCCTTCTTACTTTGCAGGCAGTGGGAGACTTGGGAGGTCTTTCTCACCCCCTCGCTGCTGGGGTTTGACTAATTGGCCCTGATAGGCCCCTAATATGGGAGTATTAACGATAGGAAAGGAAGCTATCATTTGCTCTGATGCAATGGCGGGTCTGGAAACATCTCCTGTAATTATGTTCAGAAGCAGTTACCTATGCTGTTTACAGAGAGTGTCTGTTTATAGAGTTGGTAATAACATCCCAGGATAATGACTAGAATTATGTCCAGATTGGGGAGGGTGGGTAGAGGCCAATGGGCAGGCATGGTGGGCTGTGGTAAGAGCTAGGAGAAAATGGATTAGGGTCTGTAACTTCACCTGCTCCTTCTCAGCCTCTGGGATCCTCCTTTGCCTCAACTAGGGCAGAGCAGGAAGCCACCTGCTCCCTCTGCGGAGGGGGGGAGGGGTCTTACAGGCACAGAATAGAATCCTCTGTTGGTAGCAGGAAGTCATTTTGTGAGCCCAAAAGGCCCCTAACCAAAATCCTCCAAGCACAATACCATCAGCACAGGGCCCAGTGCTAATGCTCAGAGCACACTCAGATGAATTCTTCATCCTCCTCAGTAAGTATCTGTCGTTATGTTACTATAACAAACAGTGTTTTAGATTACTTCCCAGTAAAACAAACAGTCCAGAAAGATGCGCCAGATGGCTCCAGGTAGCCCCAACACCCACGTCGTCCTTCCTGGGTCGGCTTTGGAGAGCACGGCTCTAACTCTGAGGGACACTGAACAGGTCAGTAGGCACCAAGTGCACCCTTTCTAGCCTGTAAACCCCGGGAGGGGGTGGATGGTGTGCCTGCTGCTGCTGGGCGCCTGCAGCCCAGTGAGCAAAGTGTTCTGCTGCCTTTTCTAAAATGAATGAGCAAACCGGTGCTGAGAGAAACGGAGCAGCTTGTCCACACCATAGCCTCCTCTTGACCCTGACCTCTAACCTCCCTTTCCCCAGCTTTCCTCAAAGGGAAGCTAACACAGAGCAGATCCAGAATTTGGCTTACTGTCTATTCACTAACTGTTTCCTGTGCCAGTTGTGGTTCTGGGGAATTTGAGGGTCAGTGTCAAGTAGGACAGAGCTTTCGGGGAGGGGGTCTAGAATGGGGGCGGGGGTGTTTAGAGCGCCCCTTTCTTTATCTGTCAGGCCTAGGGAAGGCATTTAGGTATTCACTCAATAATCAGAATTAATAAAACTGTGTAAACATCCACGAGGACTGCCTGTCAAGAATGTAGTTTTAGCAGTGTTATGGAAGAAACAAAACACAGGCCAGAGTAACGTCCTTAGATAAGGCTCTCCAAGGAGGTGACCTTTGGGCGGAAACCTGCACCAAGAAGCCGGTGACTTGAAGGCTGCCGGCTAAAGGACCAGCAAGGAACCAGGAAGGTGTGTCTGGGTTTGGTAAACAGGAAGAGTGGGTGCAGGTGAGGCAGGCGGAGGAGAGATGGCACAGGTCTCCTGGAGGTGAGGTGCCTGGGAAGCCAATGTAAGAGAGGGTTTAGGGCCCCAGTGCGTTTAACCTTCAGCCCGGGGGCCACATGCAGCCAAGAATACTGATAAATGTGGCCCAAACATAAAAACATAAACTTCTTTAAAACATTACGAGATTCATGTGTGATTACACAGAGCATTTCTGGTGCGTGAACTTTGTCGATGACAATATTGGGTCCTAATGTTGAGACTGGACACACCTGGCGGGCAGATAATAGTCCTGGCTTGACATTTTCCAAGGCTGCGATGGGCACTGTTGGAGGGAGATGACATGGGACGAGGCAAGAACAGAGGCTGGATGCCCCGTTGATGCAGTATCCTGGCACTGCAGTGGTTTACTAGAGCTTCGGCGCAGAAGACACAGAGTAAAGGACTCATGGCTAGACTTGGAGGTTGTAGTGTGCTTTCCTGCTGCTGTGAAGAAGCTCCATGACCAAGGCAACTCAAGGAAGAACTGACTTAGGTTCTGGTTCCAGAGGGGTGAGAATCCAAGACGGCAGAGGCGCAGTGGCTGGACCAGGAAACTGAGTTCACACCTTCACACAGTAAGCGCGAAGCAGAAAGGGCACACTGGCAAGCTGGGCATGGTGGCACATGCCTTTAATCCCAGCGCTCAGGAGGAAGAGACAGGTGGAGCCTTGTGAGTTCCAGGTTAGCCTGGTCTGCATAGTGAGTGAGTTCAAGGACAGCCAAGGCTCTGTAGAGAGACCCTGGGTCAACACACACACACACACACACACACACACACACGGACAGTGTGGCACTTTGAAACCTCATAACCATCCACAATGAACTACGTCCTCCAGCAGGCTACGCCTCCTAGACCTCTGCGAACAGAACCTACCAGGAACCCTGTGTTCAAATGCCGAGCCTGTGGAGAATGCTCTCGTTCACACTGCTACAGATGGCTTGGAGGTGGAGGGCAGATACTCAAGCAAGGCCGTTCTGCAAAAGAAGTCTCGGTCCAGAGGGCTGGGAAGTTCCACCCTTCCTGTCTCAACATTATTGATATGCATCCTCCCCCCCAGCACCAGAGAGATTTTCCTAAAAGGCAAATGGCTTCCACTACTGAGGCCCCCAGGAAACAGCCACCTCCAGCTATTCACCACCCAGGCCTGTTCCAAGCCTTGATGTATCATCCATAATCATAGCTTCTTTTCCTTTTAGATTTTTTGAGACAGGGTCTCATGTAACCCAGCCTGGCCTTTAACTCTCTGTTGGGTTTCAGACCCGGGACAGGCGGCTGAAGTGTCTATTTAACATGTCAAAGTGGACCTGGCCTCCAGGTTCTGGCCCAGCATTCCTCAGTCCCTACCTGTTACAGGGTATGGCTGGCATAGTCCTCCTCTACCCTGAACTTTTCAGGCCAAGGCCTAGGCTTTCCCTCCCCCACAGGCTTTTCCCTGTATAATCCAGACATTTTGACCATTTGCGCTCTCTCTCTCTCTGCATTTCTCTTTCCCTGCATGTGTATGTGTGCTATCTCTTTCACTCTCTGCTTCCCTCTCTGTCCCCCAGTCTGCATGGTGATTTCCCTTACCCCATTCCTTGGGACTGGTGAACCTGCCCAAGAGCTACCCCCAATAAACCTGCCTTTAATACTTTTAATTCGGCTTGAACGGGCTTATTTTTGTCAGTGGAGAAAACCTGTTTACTCACTACATGGCCAAAGATGACCTTGCTCTTCTCTGGCCCTCTCAGTGCTGAGGTGACAGGTATGTGTCACTGTGTCCAGTTTCTGTAGTCCTAGGGACGGAACCCAGGGCTTTCCACATGCTAGGCCTGTATTTCTCCAAGTGGGCTACATCCCCAGCCTCCTAACAATTTCCTGTATTAGAAGAATGAGCCCAGTGGAGAAATGGCTGTGTGGTTAAGAGCGTGCACTCACTGCTCTTACAGAGGGCCTGAGCTTGGTTCCCAGCACCCATGTCTGGAAGCTCACAAAAGCCTGTAGCTCCAGCTCCAGAGAATTCGGTGTCCTCTCCCGGCCTCAGCGGGGAACTGTTCTCATACACACCCACACACACACACACATACATGCATATGAATAATGCAAAGTAAAAATAAACCTTTTTTTTTTTTAAATGAGCCTAGGCTGACAAGATGTCTTAGCAGGTAAGGATACTTGCTACCTACCAAATCTGACTATCTGAGCTCAGTCTCGGGGGGGGGGGGGGGAGGGTCGGTGAGGAAGCCGAGAACTCCTGCAGGGTGTCCTCTGACCTCCCCAGCACACTGTGGTGTGTGTACTCGGCCCTTGTTAAGTTCCAACCTGGCACAAGTGGCTGAGGGACCTAGTTAACATATCAGAGGCCCAGCCTCCAGTTCTTACCCAACATCCTTCACTCCCTTCCTCTTACAGGGTATGGCTGGCATACCCCACCCTCTGCCCTGAACTCTCCAGGCCCTTCCCAGAGGCTCTTCCCTACATACAGACACTTTGGCTACCCATCCCTTTTTTGTACCTTTGGTGTCTGCTTGGTTTCCACTGTCTCCCTTCCCCTCCCCTTCTCTCTACATGGTTCAGGGTCATGACCACAATGGACTCTCCCAGATGTGTCTACCCCTGGCTATGCTGGCCAACATATCTATAATAAACTTCTCCTTCACCATACCTGGGAGCAGGCGTGTCCTGTCCTTTCTTTTTAATTTATTTTTTTTACCCCCCACCCCCACCCCAAGAAATGTGGAGAAAAAAAAAAAACAGCAAGGTAGAAAGCAATAGAGGAAGATAAATGAAACCAGCCTCTGTTCAGTGATCACAGTGGGGTACACCTGTAATCCCAGCCCTTGGGGGGCAGAGGTAGGCGTGCCTTAAGAGTGAAGCCAGCCTGAATAGACTACGAGCTGAAGTGAGACGCTGTCTCTAAACCAAACAAAACAGCCTACGGAAATGATCAACTGGATCATGCCTTGACCAGGACTGCTCAGTTGTGCGCCCTCTTGCCCTCTTTGTTGAAACTCTTCTTCATGTCAGTGTTTCTCTTCCCAAAATTGCCACTTTAAATAAATCCCCCCCGCCCCAATTTAAAACAAAGGTGGCAGTGGAAGGGTGAGAATGATTCTTGCTTTCTAGAAGAGAAAGCAAAGTTCTTTAGAGAAGAAATGCTGAGCCAAGGGCTTAGCAAGTGAAATGAGCTAGAACTTAGACTCAAAGTTTGGTCAAGTAAGTGGCTGAAAGGCAGAGTGAGGGAGGGCGGGAGTGGGAGGTGTCCTCGCTGCATTTGCAGCCAACTGCTGTCCCCTGGAGGTGCTGGCAGTTAGAAGCTAAGAAACCACTCTGACTCTGCCCAACCAAAAATCTGAGAGCTAGCCTTGGCTCTTCCCCTGCCTAGTACAGTCCATGTCAATCCAGTCCAGAACTTCTGCCCCCTCTGTGAGTCCCCAGCAAAGCTAGAGAAATGGGCAGGAATCAGACCATGCATGTCTGATGGTGTGTGTGTGTGTGTGTGTGTGTGTGTGTGTGTGTGTGTGTGCGCGCACGCGCTCGTGTGTCTGTATATGTGTGTTTCTGTGTGTATGTATCTATCTCTGTGTGCGTGCTTATATGTGTATGTTTGTATATGTGTGTTTTTTTCTGAATGTATGTGTGTATGTATGTGTGTGCTTGTGTATTTTTGTATGTGTGTATGTGTTGTGTATGTATGTGTGTATATGTGTGTATAAGAAAGAGAAAATGAGAGGAATTTAGTCATCAGTGAAGAGTCTGTAAAGGCTTTAAGCAGAAGGGGACATGTACAGATGTGCTTTTTTTTTCACTCCAGCTGTTATATAAAGGATAGATTATATAGGGACGGAGGGAGTGGAGAGGCAAGAGCAGCAAGGAGGAGATGTGAGCAATTCAAGGGAGGAATGAAGGCTGACCTGCACTCCAGGCGCCCTCCAGCAGCAGCAGGGGCTGAGTGGAAGAAGGAGCTGGTAGAAATTCAGATAGGCTTGCGGCCAAGGCCTGGGACAGGAGCTGGGGGTGGAAAGGAGGCCCAGCACGACAGGCCAGCCCGAGGAAGCAGGGTCAGAGACTGGGCCGCTTGTCCGCATGCAGATCTACTTCGGGCTTATCTATGCGCACCAGCCCCCCTGAAAGCTCTGCTGGTGCTTTCCTGGTTTGACATAATACGTTGGCTTTGCTGAAGGCAATAGAAACCTCACGATAGGACAAATTAGTAAAAAGTAAGTAAATAAATTATAGAGTCTTTAAGATCAATCAGGATCTATTACAGACAAACAGACAGACAGGCCCAGAATCTTTCTACATATGAGAGAAAAATACTAAATATCTGTTCCAGTTTGGACAACCTTAATATTAAAAATAGCAGATTTGGGTTTCTCTACTAGAGACTGGGTTTCTCTGTGGAGCCCTGGCTGTCCTGGAACTCAATCTATAGACCAAGCTGGCCTCGAACTTATAGAGCTCTGCGTGCTTTTGCCTCCCAAGTGCTGGGACTAAAGGTATGCATCACCACCACCCAGCTAATAGTAGATTTTTAATTGAAAGAACCTTGAGAACTCTTTTTTTTTTTTTTGAGAGGGGGGGTTATATAGACCAGGCTGCCCTTGAACTCCACTAGCAGTTGAAGATGACCTTAAATTCTCCATCCCACTTCCTCCATCTCCCAAGTACTGGGGTTATACACAACTGACATTTTTCTGGGGGGAAGGGGGGTGTTGTCTTGGAACTCGCGCTATAGATCAGGCTAGCCTCTAACTCACAAAGATCTGCCTGCTTCTGCCTCCGAGTGCTGGGATTACAGGCATGTACATCATTGCCTGGCTACAACTGACTTTTCTAAACTGTTAATTTAAAAAGAATGATTTAAGTTGGGAGTGGTGGCACATGCCTGTAATCATGGCACTCAGGAAGGCAGAGGCAGGTGGATCACTGTGAATTCAAGGCCAGCCTGTTCTACAAAGCAGGTCCATGACTGCCAAGACTACACAGAGAAACCCTGTCTCGGAGGAAAAGGAAGAAACAAACTCTTTACTGGGCACAGTGGCTCACACCTGGAATCCCAGCACTCAGGAAGGCAGAGGCAGTTGGATCTCTGTGACTTCAAGGCCAGCCTGGTCTACAAAGGATGTCCAGGACAGCCAAAGCTCCAGAGAGAAACCCTGTCTCGACAAACCTAATAACAACAATAATAAAAGTTGAAATGATCACTAAAAGAAAAATTATAAAAATTCACAAGTTCAAGATGATCAGGCAGTGACTTCACTACCTGTTGGGAAACAAGAAACACTGTTCACAAACAGCTGACAAAATGCAGAGCCACAGTGGCAGGGGACCTGCAATGTCACAAAACAGATAAAAATTAAAGGAACCCAGAAGGCTGTAGGTGAAGGAGCAGGCTGTAGGCAACAAATGAATAAAGCCTAACCCGGCCTTGGGCTGGGGCGTTGGCTCGGTGGTGAAAAGCACTTGTTGCTCTTGTAGGGGGCCTGGGTTGGACTTCCAGCACCCACAAGGTGGCTCACGATCCTCTCTAATCCCGGATCCAGGGGGATCTAACTCCCTCTCCTGCCCTCAGCCGGCATCAGGCATGTGTGTGGTACACGCGCATGCATGCAAGCAAAACACTCTAACGCTAAAATAACAAAATGATTTTTGAAAGTTATTAAGCCTTTGACAAGGCAGGGACAATGGCAAAATGTAGCTTATAGCAAAGCAAAGACAGAGTGGTCCATAGAAATGGTGGCTTATGCCTGTAGTACCAGCCAGGTACAGGCTGTGGCGACACGGCAGGTTCAGGGCCATAAATACTAAGTTTGAGACCAGCCTGAGCTATACAGAGAGATCTGCCGAGAGAGAGATTTGCCAAGAGTAAGAAAGAGAGAGAGGGAGAGAGAGGAAGAGGGAGGGAGAAGAAGAGAGAGAGAGAGAGAGAGACTCTAAGATGAACCAAGGTGTTAAAATTATTAGACACCAAAAATTCATATTGTATATATGCTCACAGATTTAAAGAAAAATGCATTCATAATGAATGAACAAATAAATAAAATTTCAACACAGAAAATATAAGGGAAAAGGAAACTCTTAAGTGTGTGAGTTGGAGAGTTCACAGTCTGGGCTTACTCTCAGATTGATGGAAATAGAAGAAAAAGAGTGACCCTCACCACAGATCCAAACACCCAGTTTGAAGAAGAAAGAAAGCGAAACAATTACCTTACTGATTTGTGGGACAAAAATCGTGCTATTCCAGTCCCTGAGGAAGAAATGAAAACAAAACACAGAGACATCTCCCTAAGTACTGGTTAAAAAAAATAATAATAATAAACTTGATAAAAAAGGATCACTTCATAAATCTAAGGATTTTGACAAAACACAAACAGGGAAAAAATAACAATAAAAACCCACCAGAAATGAAAAAGAATATCCAAGCACACCATAGCCAAGTGGCAATACACCAGAAAAAGAAAAAGCTGAGAGCCTCCAGGAGGCAAGTAGCAAGCAGACACAGAGAGACACTCCAGGGGGCTTGATTTTTCCTCAGAAGCCGCAGAGGCCAAGACAATGGGACACCACCGTTACAGTAACCAGCAACAAAACCAAAATAAACCCGCGGACCCACTAACGTGAAGATATCTGCCGACAAGTGAAAGCGGAGACCACCCCCCAGCCTCAGCCCTGCAGTGAGAAGGGTGTTCAGGAAGTTCTTCAGGGTGAAGAGCAATGGCATTAGACAGAAGGCTAGAGCTTTGGGGCTGGAACGATGGCTCGGCAGATAAGAGCATGTGTTATTTTTGACAAGGACCAGAGTCCAGTTCCCATCCCCCACATGGTGGCTCACATCCATCTGTAACTCCAGTTCCAGGAGACCTGACACCACCTTCTTCTCTCTGTAGGCTCCGGACATTCACATCATGCACGTCCGATCATCCAGGCAAAGCACGCATGCACACAAAATGTAATAAATAAAGCTAAACAAATTTAAATTAAAAAACAACAGAAAATGGTATAGTGGCTCATACCTTTGACCCCAGCACTCAGGAGGCAGAGGCAGGCAGATCTCTGTGAGTCTGAGGTCAGCCTTGTCTACAGAGAGTTCCAAGGCAGCCAGCAAGGCTACAAAGACAGACTCTGTCTCAAAACAACAGTAAAAATAAAGGATAGAAAAGGCTGGGCATGGTGACACACGCCTCTAATCACATCACTCTGGAAGCAGAGGCAGGAGGATTTCTGTGAGTTCCAGACCAGCCTGATCTACAAAGCAAGTCCAGGACAACCAGAGCTCTGTTAAACAGAGAAACCTTGTCTCAAAAAAGCAAAAGCAAAAAAAAAAAAGGATAGAAATTTAGAGGTGACCAAAGATCTCTAGACACGACAACTATACAGATGACTTAAGTTGGGGGTGGGGGGGTGTTGCTACATTTTATTTATTTGGTGTATGCATGTATATACACACATATACACAAAGTTGAAGGATAACTTGTGGGATCTGGTTTTTAGGACCCTGGGTTCCTGAGGTCATTATTCTTGTCCACTGTGTGTTTTATTTGCTCTGCAGGCTGTAGATTGAACCTCAGACTGTCAAATGCTAGCCAAGTGCTCTACCATTACCCGCCTCTCCAACAGCCCTGGGCAGCTTGTGAGGTAAGAGCTCTTACCAGCTCAACTCTGCCCACTCAACTATCTCATCAATCCTGTAAACTTGGAGCTGTTACATGCCAAAATAACATTTTTTTGTGGGGTTAAAAGTTTATTGCTATTTTGGCTTGGTTTGAGCTGGGTTTCTTTTGTGGGAGTTGTTTGTTTTTTTAGTTGAGTCTTGTTTTTGAGACAAGGCCTTATGTAGCCAAGGCTGGCCTCAAATTCCTGATCTTTTGAACCATCTCCCAAATCCTGGGATTATAGACACAGGCACCATGCCTGACTATGGGCTTTTACAATACACGATAGTAGCCTCAAGCAAGCCATAGGCAGGGGTACTATGTTGCAATTCATACGGGCTGTTTTGAATGTAATAAGACATTGTATATAGTTCCCAAATCCAAAACACTGGGGCTGGGGGGCCTGGCAAGATGACACAGAGTGAGGGTGCTTGCCATATCCAACTGAACTGAGTCCCATCCCCAGAGCCCACAGGTGGAAGATGAGGCCCAAAAGTTGTACTCTGATCTCTACATGAGCTGTGGCATACATGGGCATCCCCACTCCCCATTCATAGAGTGAAGAAATACTGTACTCTCCACCTCAGCCTCCTAAACCGCTGAGATCACAGCTTCGACTTAGAATTTAAATTATCAGAGTTTTTCAGGAGGCAGAGGCAAGTGGGTCTCTCCATGAGTTCTAGGCTAGCCTACATACCAAGTAATCTACACACCAAGTTCCGGGTTAGCCAAGGCTACACCGTGAGACTCTGTCTCAAAATAAAAATAAAATAAAAAGAAGTATATTCACATTAATACATATTTGATACAAGCTACCACGGTTAAAAACAGAAAAAAAAAATTAAAGCTGCATTTGTTTTGTTTTGTTTTGTTTTGTTTTGTTTTGTTTTGTTTTAAAAGAGGATTTTCACACAGCCCAGGCTAGCTTACTACTCCTAATATTATGATTAGAAACTTTAAGATGTTATTTTCTGGGATCCACAAAACAAGTGGGAATTGCTAATAAAAAGGAAAAACACAACCTGAAAACACAAGGTTTCAGAGAAATAAAAAATATAGAGAGAGAAGGGCTCAAACAAAAACCGTGATTTTAAAAGTTGAGAAGCAATCGCCGGAAAGCAAAGACTTAGGTTGAGCCGTGTCAGCAGGACTCAGGAGCCAAACGGAACAAATTCTCAACAGCCAACAGTGGAACAATTTGAGCAATAAAATGAATAATGTCTTGGGCTAGAACCCAAAGTCTAAAGTAAATAAACACAAACCCATAGTGAACTAAATGAGTAAATAAATACACAGGGAAATCAGCCTGGAATCCCAGCTCTGGGGAGACAAGAGACAGGAAGATCAGGAGTTCTACAGCTTCTTCAGCCACATTTCAAGTTCAACACCACCCTGGGATAACCATACACTGTTTCAAATCCCCTTCCCAAAAGATCTGACAGTGACTTCTGCAACCAAGGGATGGCTCTTGTCACCAGATGATGTCACATGATGAGCTGGGCCCTTCCCTAACCAAAGGGAAATCTCAAGAAAAATCCAAAGTTGAGGGACATTTCTACAAAATGCCTGGCAGGGTGGGGAGAGGTGGCTCAGCAGTGGAGAGCACCATCTGCTCTCCCAGAGGTCTGGGGTTCAGTTCCCAGAGTTCGTGCCGGCATCACACAAGCATCTCCTAGAATTCCATCTCGGGATCCAGTACCCTCTGCACTTCCTGCCCTCAGTCAAGTGCACCTTCTCCCACACAGAGATACGCATGGGATATGTTTGGTTGGTTGGTTGGTTTGGGTTTTTCAAGACAGGGTTTCTCTGTGTAGTCCTGGCTGTCCTGGACTTTCTTTGTAGACCAGGCTGGCCTTAAATTCCCCTGCCTCTGTCTACCAAATACTGAAATAGAAGGTGCACTTACCTCCCTCCCCTTTAGGCTCTGTGACCCCAGCCCCCTCACTAGCGTCCCTTCCTATGGTTTGCATGTGGTTTGAGGGTGTTCCCCAATGGTTCAAGATAGGGAAGTTTGTTGAGTAGTGTGGCCGTATCGGGAGATGATGGTACCTAATGGGGGTAGTCAGGTCATCACCCTCAGAAAAATCGGAGAACCTTTTATAGGACCTTAAATTACTTAGATTTCCAGAGCGTGAGTAGTTCTATATAAAAGCCTGAGCCCTGAGTCATTTGCTCTGTTTTAGAGGTGATTGCTCTTTCGCGAATTCCTGTCATTGTGACACCATCTACTCCAATGGCCTCAGCAGAGCTAAGTTTGTAAACAGCATCATGTCCTTCGAGATCCAGAATTGTGAACTCAATTAACTTCTTTATAAAGTATCCAGCTTTGGGCATTTTGATAGAGTAACAGAAAACAAACCAATACACTGCTACAGGCACTGCCTCTGTGGATACTGGCTTAAGATACATAGTTGCCAAGGAACACCCTAGCTAATGAGGACACCAGCTCAAAGAAACCCTGTATTAGGGGCTGAACTTGATTTAAATAAGAATAAGAAAACAGGAAACTCGCATAATGACGCCTTTAAAACAAAAAGTGCATTTCATTTAGAAAATAGTGTAAGAAGTCAGAAGCTCTTCCTCTTGGGGTAAAGAAACTCCCACTCCTTCTCTCAACAAGAAATAGAAAAGGTGCCAAGACACTCCAGGGAAAACATAAAAGTTAATGGGGCATGATGGCACATACCTGTAATCCCGCATTCAGGATGCAAAGGCAGAAGGAGCCTACATTTGAAGCCAGAGTGAATTACAGTGAGTGTGAGGCTGTCCAGGGCCGTACAACAGGAGCTTTCTAAAACAAAACAGCATAAAACTGTACCACGAGCTTGTAATTAAAATATGATCATATGGATCTTTTGAAAAATTGGTGACATGTGAGGAAAATGAAGCATTTTGATACAAACATCTTTTAAAAATCTCATTTTTTTTCTTTTTTGGCATTATTTTACTTTCATATGGAAAAATATAAACATATGCAGAATTAAAAAAAAAAAAGAAAAGAAAATGGAAGCGCAAAATCAAGGTACCACGTGCCCATCTCTCAGCATCAATACTTTGTATCAATGTCACAGATGTGTGTGGTATTAAGTATGTGTGTATGTGTGTGTGTGCTCCTGTACATCTTTCTTTTTCATATGGTAACAATTCAGATCTAACGAGTTTCTGTGGACCGGCCTGAGTTCAGGGCTGCGTGGATTCCATGTGGACATCTCCATCTCCAGGTCAGGGCCAGGAGCTACACTTCCTTTCCTGTGGCCCTGGTTGCCACCAGACTCCAGATGGGCTTTTTTGCTCTTACTGAAGGCTAGACCCCTGTCTCAGCTGCAGCTGCCTCCGAAGTAATGACTGGACAGTTTTCAAGCCCAGACCATTTCAGCTGCTCTCACATCCTCTGTTTCTTTAGAGTCCATAGCACCTCCAGTTTATTTAGCTCCCGAAGGCCCATTCCTCGGTGGTCCGGTCAAGGCAGAACTGCAGGATTCCCTGTGGAAGCCTAAACACAGCGGCAGGTGTCCAACGTCCAGAAACCTTCCTCCCTACTCTGTTTACCAAAGTTTACTAAGAGGCTCCCTGGTTACACACACTCTGGATACAGGAGTGCCAGGCCAGATTAAAGGCACTTAAACGGTGCTATAATTTATATCTGGGCCTCTCTAAAGTCCAGGAAGTTTATATTAGCAATGAAAAGCTATTCGTAGTTGTGGCCACAAAAGACCCTCAGAAGAAACCCGTAGCCACAGATTCCAGGCTTTGCCATGGAACCCCTTGGCTATGGAGATGCAGGAGGTAGCTGGCCATGAGCCCACAGACTGCTACTGAATCTCTGGCGCTCTCGCCAAACCTGAGTCATGGGTTCTGGGCTTTCTTCTTTTCTGTTTTTGTTAGGGCGGCTGGTTGAGGGGAAGGCAGGCAGGAGTGGAAGACAAAGGAAGTTTGGAGTGACTTGCCTCAAACTTCATTGCCACTTAGTTGTTGGGCCAGAATTTGAACCTGGGTCTGCCTGGCTTCTGATGTTAATCCCCTCTCCTTCCTCCCAGCTTCCAAGAAGCTAGAAAGCCAAGAGAAGCCTTGATGCTGACCTGAGCGGTCCCCGAGAAACCAGACAGAAATACCTGGTGTCAGAGAGGTTAAGTTTCCTGCAGTTACACCGTTGACTCAGGCAAGTCAACAGCCACACCCAGAAACCTGAAACCACAAGTTAACCAACCAACAGTCCTTTTGATCCATAAAAATCAGAGAATTATTTAGGTCATCCCTTGATTGACCTCAGTGCCTAGAGGCCTCAAATTTTACCCACCCCCAAGTCCTGGGATCACAGGCCTGGATCCCCACCATATGTAGTTAATTACCGTGAAGCTTTTTTTTTTTAACTTTTTTTTTCCTTAATTTTTTTTATGTGCTTGGTGTTTTGCTTGTATTTATGTCTGCGTGAGGGTGTCAATGGTCCTTTGGAACTCTAGTTACAGACAGTTGTAAGGTGCCATGTGGTTGCTGGGAATTGAACTCAGGACCTCTGGAAGAGAAGCCAGTACTCTTAACCTCTGAGCCCCTTGTTTTGTTTTTTTCAAGACAGGGCTTACTACGTAGCTCTAGCTGTTCTGTAATACACTATGTAGATCAGGCTGGCCTCAAACTCACAAAGACCCACTGGCCTCTGCTTCCCAAGTTCTGGGATTAAAGGTGTGAGCTGCCACACCTGGTTTATTTAATTTTTTTAAAGACTTGTGTACTTTAAACTGGGCATAGTAGCTCACACTTTTAATCCCAGCACTTGAGGGGCAGAGGCAGGTGGATCTCTGGGAGTTCCAGGACAGCCAGGGCTATACAGAGAAACCTGACTTGAAAAAACAAAACAAAAGTTTATTATTTTATTTTTTCACACGAGTGTTCTTCCTGCCTGCATGTATGTGCACCTCATGCATGCCTGGTGGCCTGGGAGGTCCCCTGGACCTGGAGCTACAGATGGTTAAGGGCGAACCATCATGGGGGGGGGGGTGCGGGAAACCAACCTTGGGTCTTGTGCAAGGGCAGCAAGTGCCCTTAACCTCCGAGCCATCTCTCTGGTGTGCCTTAAATCTTGATGAACTCATTTTTGAGGACAGAGTGGAGATAGCAAGTGGGATATAGTTCTGGTTAAAAATCAAACCCGGGACTCAAAACTGAGAGGATTCGCCCCTCCACCCTCCCACCCCAAGCGTCCTTGAGGAGAGCCCCTCAGAATACTCACTTCCTGAGAAGCTGGCATAGACCAGTCTCTAATCTGACTGTCAGTGTGAGGCCTGGCTCGGAGTTATTGCTCATTCCTTCAGGGAGTTTCTTGGAATTTTGTTTTCTTTTGTTGAGACAGGTTCTCACTGTGTAGTTTTGGCTAGCCTGAAACTCTGTGTAGACCAAGCAGACCTTGAACTCAGAAATCCACCTACTTCTTCCTCTCAAGAGCTAGAGTTAAAGATACATGCTACCTATCACACCCAGCATGTGTGTGGTGTGTGTGTGTGTGTGTGTGTGTGTGTGTGTGTGTGTGTGTGTGGTGTGTGTGTGTGTATTGGGGACCAAACCTAGGCCATCGTGCATGCTGCTGCTGCAGGGTTCTTTGAAGTGACAGAACCTATTTCTCAGGTAGCCTGAGCATGGAAAACTCATTATCTGAGCCCATTGCACCCAGGTTTACTGTCTCATCATCTTGCAGCATCTTGAGGGAAGACCAGGAAAAGCAGTAGAACGAGGGAGAGCAGAGCATCTCCGCACCCTTCAAGGGGACGCAAAAGCGAGCTGCTGGCCAGGCTTGCACGGCTGTGTCCTTTTCTGCCCAGCAAATGAGTCTGATTGGCTCTGACCTGAATGTAAACTAGGGGCTGAGTTGGGAGGCTGCTGTGTGGCTGAACTGAACGGGTGTGAGGGACTTTGTTTAGGGGAGATAAGGTAGGAGAGACAAGTGGGGTGAGCATGGGGGGGGCAAACAAACCAAGAAATGTTCCTGGAGTTGGGGGTGGAACCAGGAAGCGAGGAAAGCAAGGGCTGGTGGTCAACAGCCTTCGGCGCAGAGCTGGTAATCTTGGTGAGTCATAACATTTTGCAGTTCACAGTGTCTGGGGCTGGAGATAAGGCTCTGAGGCTCAGGGCACGTATTATTCTTGCAGAGAGCCCAAGTTTGGTGCCCAGAACCCTTGTTGGTTGGCTCACAAGTGCTTTTCACTCCAGCTCCAGGGAATCTAATGTTCTGGCTTCCCCAGGCACCTGCACTCAGGGGCACACACCTACACACTGAAACACAAACACACACAATTTAAAAAAATAAATGACAGGGCTGGAGAGGTAGCTCAGTAGCTAAGATCACAGACACGCATTCAGACAAAATACTCTGGGGCAGAATTTCCAGCTCTTGGTCAGCCTTGGCCTCCACTGTCTGTGTAGAGGCCTCGGAAGCCAGTCTGTCACACTGTCGATGTCCCCTTCCTCTGAGGTAAGTGCTGGCTTCTGCCTGAGCGCTCACTTGGGCGCCCGCTCTGTGGGATGGCTCTTTCCTATCTAGCTTCCTGAAAAAAGCTGCCTCACTCCTCACATCCAGCACTACACCCCAGCCCTTGACTGACTGACTGACTGACTGAGACACAGTGTCACAGAGCCCAGGCTGGTCTCCAGCTTGCTATGTAGTTGAGGATGATCTTGAACTCCTGCCTCCATCTTCTGAATACTGAGATTACAGACCTGTGCACATAACCACACAGATGTACATAATTAAAAATACTGAACATCTTAAGAAAAGAGGAGAGTGTAGTCAGGGAAGGGAACAGGTGAAATGTATTGGTTCTTAGTAGGCATTTTATTGAATGTCTTCCTGGAGAAAGCGAGGGTGGTGGAGGCAGAGAATGGTGAGGAGAGCTTTACAGTGATGCTCCTGACTTCAGAAGGCTGGGTTGGAACATAGGCTGTTAGGACACAGGCTCCCCCCAAATCTGAGCCTCTTAGGAAGGAGACAAGCCCACGCGCTGTGAGGAGACTTTCTCCAGAGTTCACGCGCTCCTCATCTATTTTTGAGCACCGTCTGTGCTCAAGGCTTATTTGAAGCTCGAGATACACAGAAGAACAGAAGTTTAAAAGTCTCCTGTCAGGCTGGAGAGACGGCTCTCTCAGAGGTCCTGAGTTCAACTCCCAGCAACCACATGGTGGCTCACAACCATCTATAGTGAGATCTGGTGCCCTCTTCTGGCGTGCAGGTGTACATGCAAATAGAACATTGTATACATAATAAATAAATAAATCTTAAAAATAAAATAAAATAAAAGCCCCCCGTCTTGTGGCTAGCAAGATGTCTCAGCACGTAAGAGCATTTGCTGCTCTTCCAGAGGACTCAGGTTCAGCTCCCAGCACCCACATCAGGCAGCTGTTACAACTGCACGGGTCACTCCAGCTCTAGTGGGTCCCGTTGGGTCTCAAACCTGGGACAAGTGGTTAACTGAGGTGCCTATTAACATGTCAAAGCCAAGGCTGTCTACCAGCCTCTCTCGCATTGCCAGTGCTTGTTACAATCATCCCAGCTGGCACGCCCCGCCCCCTACCCTAGGCTCTCCGGCCAGGTACTGGGCTGCTCCTTCCCTCAATGCGCTTTTCTATAGAACCTCAGCTATCTTGACCAACGGTCCTTTTTGCATCTTGGTCTCCTGGCTCTTCCCTCTCCTGTTCCCCCTCTCCTCACATGGCCCCGTTCAGTCTGCTGGTCATGTTCAGTCTGGACTCCTAGATGCCTCTGCCTCTGCCTGTGCTCTTTCTTATATCTATAATAAAAACTTCAGCCCCTTAGGAGCAGTCATGTCCTTTCATCTGGTGCCAAAACCCTGGAATGAAACCCTATGAATGTCCTCGCTGGACTCCAGGAACCCCTGAACACATTTAGCAACACATACACATATTAATCTTTGGTTTTTCAAGACAGAGTTTCTCTGTGTAGCCTGGACTGTCCTGGAACTCACAATAATCTATTTTTAAATCCTTTTCTCTTTGGCTGGAGATGTAGCATGAGGCTGAGGCTGTGTTTTAAGTTTAAATCACTGTGCTTGAGAGATCTATGAAACAAAGACACCACTAACCTGTGACCCCACTTGCCCAAGGACAGGTAACTTCCTGGAATGCTGGGCACTGTTGTTCGTGTAAGATAACAAGTCACATGTTTTCACTTCAGTAACTAAGGTTGGTTGCCCCAATTGCATAGGATGTGTTGGATCACCTAGATAGAGGTACATAGGCAGGAAGTACAGCAGGGTGTATGCCTGCCCCTGAATGGACATTCAGGACACGCATGTCCTTACAGCGCCTGCCTTGATAAGTTCCTAACCTAACTCAGCGCTTCAGTGACATACTCTGGGAATCTTGGGTATGGAGCTGGCCAGTGTCCCTCGTCCTGATTAAATTTGACAGTTGTAGATTTGGTGTTTCTCCTTGAAATTTTCAGGCTTAACGGTAGCTCAGTTTTAGGACATTTGCCTAGCATGCATGAAGCCCCAGACACAGTCCACAGCATCCACATAAACCAGGCACGACAGCTCATGCCTGTAACCACCCAGCATTTGGAAGACAGAGGCAGGAGGACTAGAAGTTCAAGGTCATCCTCAGATTTTGATCAAGGTCTAAGCCATCTGGGTGGTTATATCATATTCATTTATTATATATATATATATGGATGTCCTGTCTCCATGTAAGTCTGTGCACCGTGAGTGTGCCTGTCATCTAAAGATGTCAGACCCCCAGAGACTGGAGTTACATATGGTTGTGAGCCGCCATGTGGGTGTTGAGATTTGAACCCAGGTCCTCTGGAAGAGTAGCCAGTGCTCGTAACAGCTAAGCCATCTCTCCAATCCAGTGACCCTGCCTTAAAATAAACAAACAAACCCCTTTCTCTTTCATGGAGTCGGTCAGGAAACAGGTATAAAATTAGTAAGATAAAACTGAATGCATTTAGTCTTTGACCCAGCCATGCCATTTCTTAGACTTCAGCCCAGAGCTTCATCTGTACGGTAAGATAATTGTGAGCAAAGTGTCCCCAAGGCCAAAGCTGAGACACTTTGCCCTGGAGTGTAGGCAGAGCCTTAGAAACCGACCCCCCTGCTCCAAACCCTTCTTTCCCTTCCCTCCCAGTCATTAGAGGGTGTCAGGAAGCTCCTGGGGCACCATTCAAGGTTCCATCAATGCCACATCATGACTTTTTTGTTGTTCAGTTTTGTTTGAGGCAGGGTCTCACGTCACCCAGACTGTCCTCAATATGTAGCTGAGCATGGCCTTGAACTCCAGACCCTCTGTCATTATCTTCCGGAACACTGGGATTATGAGACTTTGCCGCTACTTCTGACATAAGTTAGGAAATTAATGCGAGAGAAGCCAGGAAGATGTGTGTACTTTCTGAACAGCACCTTGTAAGTCCCTGTATAGAAACCGAGCCTGACACTGGACCTTCTAGGGGGCTCATTAACTGACCAGGTCTCCATCGACTGTGGAGAGGTTGAAACGTTGCTGCTCTGCAGAATAATCACACTTTACGTTGGTCTATCGTGACCTCTTTTAACAGCCATTTCCTGCTCACCTCCATGTCTGACCTAACACCCTTGTGACAAGAAACCTTTTGGAACTATTCACTCAGCAGGCCACTGGCTTCCTCCAACCAACCAGCTAGGAACGCCGTCAGAAGGCGGGGTTAGGTGACTCACGACTATTATCTCAGCACTTGGAAGGCAGAGACACGCAGATCTTTGGGGCCAGCCTTCTCTACCAAAAGGGTTCCAGGACAGCCAGGGTTGTTACACAGAGAAACCCTATCTCAAAAAACAAACAACCAACAAACAGACAAAAACAGAATGCCATCAGACAGCACCTGGGGCCTACAGCAGAGGTCACCCCATTTGGCTATAACCACGTACCTATTGGCTCCACCAATGCCTTTGATTCAGCGTCTCCATTTAGGATTTTCTTTGTTCTGTTACTATAAAATTCCATGAAACCTTTTCTATGTTGGGACACCGAATGTGAGGGAACCCAAATCTGTGTTCCTAGGCCATGCCACTTATAGTCAGCTTGGGGCTGGTGTACTACTGAGGCTGGTGAGGTGGGTCAGCAGGCGAAGGCACCCATTACTAAGTCTAATGACCTGAGTTCAATATCTGTGACCTACATTGGGCAATGAGACAATTCACTCCAGATTGTCCTTTGACACGCACACATACACAAACACACACACAATATAAAAATTAATGTAATAAAATAATTAATATATATATACACACTACCGCCAGGCATGGTAATGCACACCTTCAAAATCAGCACGTGGGAAGCAGAGATAGGCAGATAGCTATGAGTTTGAGGCCAGTGTGTTCTACATAATATGTTCCAGGCCAACAGGGGTTATATGGCAAACTTGTCTTAAAATAATGTGTTTGTGGGCTGGAGGTTAAGAGCACCGGCTGCTCTTTCAGAGGTCCTGAGTTCAATTCCCAGCACCCACACGGTAGCTCACGGCCATCTATAATGGGATCTGGTGTCCAGGCAGAACATTTTATACCTAATAAATAAATCTTTGAAAAAAAATGTGTTTGTGTTAAGCGGGTTCCTGGGTGTGTTGTGCGGTGTGTTGTGTTGTGTTGTGTTCTATATATGTACTATGTTGTGTGTGTGTTGTGGTATATATTTGCGTGTTGTGGTATGTGTGTTGGTGTGGTGTGTGTGTGAGTGTGTGTGTTACTGGAGATCTAGCATAGTATCAGAGCATTTGCCTAACGTGTGTAAGGCCTAAGTGCCTATTGTACCAGAATAAAAAAAAAATTCTGTGCATTTAACCCAACACTTAGGAAGGAGGTAAAGACAAGAAGATCAGGGATTGAAGGTCATCCACAGACACATAACAAGTTCAAGACCTTCCTGGGCTGCAGGAGCACCTGTTCCAAGCAAACAAACAAACCCACTGAAGCCAGGCCTGGTGGCCTGACGCACAGAAGGCGGGAGCCTGATCTTGAGGCCTGGGCTGCACAATGATGTCAAGGCATCCACCTTTTCCTCTCTCTTTTCCCTCCTTCTCCCATGCTTTCTACAAACCTGTTTGTAAGTATGTCTAAATTTGCAAATATTTAAGTATACAAGCAATAGATACATATATTTATGTCCCGTAGCTAAAAGTGTATGTTTGAAAATTAAAAAGCCTGGGGCTGGAGAGATGGCTCAGAGGTGAAGAGCACTGGCTGTTCTTCCAGAGGTCCTGAGTTCAATTCCCAGCAACCACATAGTGGCTTATACCATTTATAATGGGATCTGGTGCCCTCTTCTGGTGTGTAGGCACACATGCAGGCAGAATACTGTATAAATCATAAATAAATAAATCTTAAAAACAAAACAAAAAACATTTTAAAGCCTGGAAATGAGAGACGGAAGCCAACATTCCAGCACCTGCTTCCTGGTGTCCCCTCTGTGCAGAGGCCACTGCCGATCAGCATGGGTGGCCCGTGGTTCTACCTTCAGCTTTGAGCTAGCCCAGGAAAATAGGATCACTCTGGTAAATAGCAAGTAGGTTTCCTTTGATATTTCCAAGTGGTCTTATAATCTGCTGGACCACTTTTCTCCACTCCCAGCATGTACAGCAAGGCCAGTGTGACGGTTAGACACCAGACAGAGAGTGGCCTTGAACTCCCGAACCTCAGAGCTGGATTTATAAGCACGTACTTACATATATAACTACATGCCTTTACTTATATATATAATTTCTTACATGTGGGAATATATTTGTAAGATAATCATCTAGAAGTAAAACTTCTGATTCAAGAGCAAATGTGTTCTAATGTTTAATTATGATTAAAATGTTATAATTGTAATGAAACTATTTTCTGGTTTTTATTTTTAAAGATTTACTTATTCATGTATATGGGTGCTTTGCCTGCATGTACATTTGCACACCAGGAGAAGGCATAAACTCCTATGGGACTAAGTTATAGATAGTTGTGAGCCACCATGTGTGTGCTGGGAATTGAACTCAGGACCTTTGAAAGAGCAGCCACTGCTCTTAACCACTGAGCCATCTCTTCACCACCACCACCCCTCATCTTTTTGAGACAGGGTTTCTCTGTGTAGCTTTGGCTGTCCTGGACTCACTTTGTAGACCAGGCTGGCCTTGAACTCACAGAGACCCGCTTGCCTTTGCTTCCTGAAGTACTGGAATTGCAGGTGTGCACCACCCAGCCTGGCTAGAAACTAATTTTTACAACCTTAAAAAACAAAACTGCAGGGTGGTGGTGGCCCACGCCTTTAATCCCAGCACTCGGGGAGACAGAGGCTGCATGCAGATCTCTGTGAGTGCAAGGCCAGCCTGGTGTACAGAGAGAGTTCCAGGACTATCATGGTGACACAGAGAAACCCTGTCTCAATAAATAAATAAATCTTTAAAAACTAACCAGAAACTGGAGAGGGCATGACCTCACAGACAAGCACTAGGGAAACCCAGAATGTTAAGTACCAGGCTGTCTCTTCAGTGGAAGCGATGGACACCTGTTTTAGGTGTAGGATGGGCACCTATTCATTACATCCACCTCAGGGAAGGCTGGGTAGTTAATAGTGTGGTGAGCTGTGCTATCTGTAAGGCCACACCCAAATCCCCTGGACTATTACATTTATCCTGAAATCCCATTCTCTATACCTTTATCTTTAGCTTTGTTTCTTAGTCAACAGAACCTGTCCTTAGGGGAAATGCCACCTGTAGCTACTGACCTCTAGGCTCTCTGGGTCATAGACTGTACCAGATCCTAGACCCTTAAGCTACAGAACCCCTCTCCATGGTAGAGGTCACATGTACTGTATAAAAGATTCTTGATGCTGTCACACCTTCAGCTTTGTTGTGCACAGGATGGAGATCACTGTTTCCAGGAAACGATTTTCCAGGATTGTATGTCTAAAATAAACTTCCTGTTGTCAGACTCTAGAAGTTTGAATCAGCACCAGCTAACTAAGTTGTGCTGAACCGGATTTCATTCTTGCCTTGGATCATTTCCTAGTGGGGGAGGTGCTCTGAGCCCCACACTTCATTGAGGGGCGCTCGGAAGTTGATGGCCGCCAGGGCTAGGAAGAATCATTCTCCTTGTCAGTGGTCTCACTGACAAGCTTGCCATGCTGCAGTGGATGGCCACCCCCTCATGCACATGTGGGCTGCACTAGCTGGACTCAGCCCTTTATCAGGCAGGCGTGGTGGCTCACATTTTCAATCCCAGCACTTGGGAGGCAGAGACAGGAGGATCTCTGTGAGTTAGAGGCCAGTCAGGTCTACGAAGCAAGCACCAGGATGCCAGAGCTATGTGGAGAGAGTCCCTGTCTCAAAAACAAAACAAAACAAACTAAAACAATACAACAACAAATGGAGGTGGGGGGAAGCTGGAGAGATGGCTCAGTGGTTAAAAGCAATGGCTACTCTGGCAGAGAATCTGGATTTGATTCCCAGCACCTACTAAGCAGCTCAGGCCATTCGTAGCTCCAGTCCCAGAGAATGTACAGGCCTCTACAGGCATCAGGCCCACAGGAGGTGCACAAACATGCATGCAGGCCAAACACCCATGCACATAAAATACATTAAATGTGTCCTTTTACCTGGGCATGTTAGGATTCTGAGGAGGCTGTCACAAAATAAATAAAATATAATTTAAAAAAAAAAGACATGAAGGGGCTGGAGAGATGGCTCAGGGGTTAAGAGAACTGTCTGTTCTTGCCAGGGGTCCTGCATTCAATTCCCAGCAACCATATGGTGGTTCACAGCTTTCTACACCTTCTACTGCCCTCTTCTGGCATGCAGGTGTACATGCAGACACAGAACTGTTCATATATATATACATATATACATATATACTGTTTATATATATGTCAATACAAGCACACTTAAAAAAGAAAGAAAGAAAGAAAGAAAGAAAGAAGAAGAAGAAGAAGAAGAAGAAGAAGAAGAAGAAGAAGAAGAAGAAGAAGAAGAAGCAGCAGCAGCAGCAGCCGGGCACAGTGGCACATGACTGCAGTTCCAGAATTCAGGGAAGCAGAAGCAGGCAGATCTCTGTGAGTTCCAGGCCAGCCTGGTCTACAAAGTGAGTCTAGGACAACCAAGGCTACACAGAGAAACCCTGTCTTGAAAACCAAAACCACGTGGTGGCTCACAACCATCTATAAAGATATCTAATGCCCTCTTTTGGTCTGCAGGTGTACTTGCAGATAGAACTTTGTACACATAAGAAATAAATTTTAAAATAAGTAAATGTTTAAAAACAAAAAGAAGACGTGAAGTTGCAGGGGGTCACATTGCAGAAATACAGGGGGAGCAAGAGGAGGAAAATGGAAAGTAGATATGACCATATTCATTATTTACATGTATGAAGTTCTCAAGTATAAAGAAAAATTACAATGAAAAAATAAACTGCTTCTGTTTTTTTTCCTCCTTTTTTTTCTTTTTCTTTTTCTATTTTGTTTTTGAGATAGGCTCGCTCTATATAATATTTGCTGGCCTGGAACTCACTATGTAGACCAGGTCTCAAACTCAAGAGTGATCCACCTACCTTTTGCCTCCTGAGTGCTAGGATTACTGTGTTCTTCCACCATGCTGGGCTAAGCACTGCCTCCATTTTTAGCAGTAAGTTAGCGGCAGCAAAGCTCAAGAAACAGAACAAAACACAAAAAAAGGCTGTCCTGATCTCTCGCATGGCAGGCTGGGATGGTAGTGAGGTGCCTTAGCAGGTGGCTCCCCGCCCCCATCCAGAAGAAAGATGGAGCAAAGCCACCGTGTTTGATGATAAAACAAAACAAACATAACGTTCAAACCCCGTCTGGAACTTACACAGGGGACTGGGCCTAAGCTGAAGGTCCCCTTGACGCACTTGGCAGAGTGTGCAGCTGAGCCTGGGCCTCCTCCCTTAGCAGGAAGCTGAGAGCACAGCCGGGTATGAGGAACTGAATTCCAGTAACTCACCTTGCGGCCACGTGACTGCTGCCCAGAAACAAACACAGGCAGGACGGGGGGAGTGTGGTTGGCGCCAGGAGAGGTGACGCTGGCGTGACAGTGACAGGCTTTCTGCTGGCGGGAACAGTAGTTGGGGAGGTTCAGAAAGAGGGGCCGCCAGCCACAGACAGAGGGCCTGGAACACGCTGAAGAAAGACAGACATGCACACAGCCCAGGCCGTCCTGAGACAGAGGCTGGAAAGGTAGCCATTAGCAGGGGCTAAAGTCCCACCCCCACCCCACGCAACCCCCACCCGGGACCCCGACCCCAGGGCTACTCCCAGAAGCTTGGCTCTGCAGTTGGAGACCCCTTGTTCGGGATTCTGCACCTGGAGAAGCCAGAAGCCAGGTGGAACTCAGCCCTGAGGCCAGACTTCTGGTATCACCCCTGCCCCTGCCGGTCCTAACTTTGTACCAGAGAGAATGTCATTCATAAAGCTGTGGTAATTAAACTCTTAAACCACAGTTTAAAAAGAGGAAAGAATTGACAATTATCATGCTCTCGGTAAATGGCTACTTATCAATCAAACAACGAATTTGTTTGTTTGTTTGGTTGGTTGGTTGGTTGGTTGGTTGGTTGGTTTGGTTTGGTTGAGACAAAAATCTCACCATGTAGCCTTGGCTAGCCTGAAACCATGTAGATCAGGCTGGCCTCAGAGTCTTGCAGACCTGCCTGCCTCTGCTTCCCCAATGCTGGGATTAAAGGCTCGGGCCACCTCTATCCCCACTCCACGGCCCCCAGCCACAATCGAATTTCTTTTAGGAGGGTTTTTGTTTGCCTGTTTGTTTTGTTGTTCATTAGCTGGTTATTTTTTGTCAGAGTCTTATTGTGTTGTCCTGGCTAGTCTGGAACTTGCTATGTAGATGGCCTGGCCTCAAACGCACAATGATCTACCTGCCTCTGCCTCCCCAAGGGCTAGGGTTGAAGGCCTGTGCCACCACCTCCAAGCTGTGGATTGTTGGCGTTGCTAATTTTTTAATTGCATCTAGTTAGTTAGTTAGTTAGTTAGTTTGTTTGTTTGTTTGTTTGTTTGTTTTTCTGTGTAGCCTTGGCTGTCCTGGACTCACTTTGTAGACCAGGCTGGCCTCAAACTCACAGAGATCCACCTGCCTTTGCCTCCTAATAGATTAGATGAAATTAACTACCCATAGATACAAGAAGTGCTATAAATGCACAATATACATTGGATTTCAGACTTAATACTCAAAAATGATGATGATACAAGATGACTAAGTAAATTTTATTCTTTTAACATTTTGGAAATATGAGATCAAATAAAAATTATTAAAATTATTGTCTTTTCTTTTTATCTTTTGTCAAAAGTGAATAAAAAAGGAAGAATATGACTGCTGGTGGAGGAGAAAGTTTATTGTAGATAAAAGGGAGAGCCAAGGCAGAGGCAGGGACTTCTGGGAGAGTCCAGAGTGAACGTGGCTTTGAAAGGAGCAATGTGAGGCAATGGGGGAGGATCCACTGGCCAAGAGGGGCAGCCTGGGCCAAGACGCTGCCACAGGCAAAATGGCTGGGTTATATAGGAGCCAGAGGAGCTTTCGGGGAAAGAAGCTCAGCCCAATAGCTGAGCTACAGAGGTCAGGGTAGGGGACGGGTGTGCCGGCCAAGAGGGTTCTGTATCAGGTAGACACTGAGGGATGCTGGGAGAACCTGGTGGCCAGCGTCCGCTATGATGTATTAATGTAATTTTCTCCCGTGTGCGGGACCTAACAAAAAGGGTACTAGAAAACTTGAAATTAAACCAACATTTTAATAATAAAAAAAAAAAAAAAAAGCAGGCAAGCAAGCTTGCAATTACATACGTTGCTCACATTATGTTCTTATTGGACAGTTCTTGCTCACCTCCCACCTCTGGGCGCTCTGCCTTCTGAATTCAAAGCTGTAGTTCCAGAAACAACCTCAGCCGGGCTTTTTAACCTGATCTCGGCTGCTTCGGGACCGCGCCGAGGCTTCTCCCTGTGCTCTGCTGCCCCCTAGCGGCTTCTCTCCCACGCAGCCCTCCATGGCCGGCTATCCTCGGCTATCCCCGGCTATCCTCGCTGCTGGGGTTGTACCCAACTCCTGAAACACTTCGTGGTCCCAAATCAACCATCCTAGCTATTTCCAATCCTTCTGACTTTACTTGATTCGAGCTGTGGAGACGGTAGGGCCCGCCTGCAACCCCAGCACTTTCGAGGTGGAAGGAGAAGGTGAGGAGTTCAAGATCATGAGTTGGAAGCCAGAACAAGACAAACAGCAGTTTATAGAAGGAACGTAGGTTATTTCTTGGTCTCAACTTACTCTCTTTTCTGCTTATTGCTGGCATGATTAAGGTGCATGCACCTTTTAAACCTCTCTATCTTGGCTTCTGGTTTGTGTAAAGTTACTGCTTACATCTGGGAAAAGGATGTTACTGACGCCCCTAATTCCCTGGATATTAAAAAGCACCTGAATTCATGGAGCTAGAACTTGGGTCCTGGAAGGCAGTCTCCCCGTTCATAGTTTCATAACAGGTTCAATCTATTATGAGGACAATGGAGGTTGTATACGAGAATTATATATTGTGCCAGTACTGGGGTTCGAACCTCCGGCCTCACAGGTCAGTGCTTTCCCACGGAGTTACTTGCACAGACATCATCTGAGGGTGTTCTTTGTTGCATGAGGGGACCCTTTGTCAGAAGCTTCCTGTCAGTCAACAAAGGGAGTGGAAATGAACTACATTTCTGTCTGTCACTAGGTTGGAAAATACCCAGCTGGTCAGGATCATCCTGGTAGTTTGCCAAACCTGGGTGAACTCAGCCAACCGGAGCAAGGGGAGCAGATGGGAGAGGTCACGGATCAACTCTACAGGGACCTAAGAGTTTCCCAGAATACATGAAGTTATCCCTAGGGTTGTATGGAAATTTAGATGAGCTGACATAAAATGGGCCGCTCTTCAAGGAAAATGGAAGTATATTTTAAGTGGATTGTGGCGAGTATCAAATTTCAACAACATTCCTAACGACTCTATTTTAAAGTGCTGACACTGTGATAACGCTGGGAATTAGCCTTTGCAAATGTATTTAGATGTATTTGGTGGAAAGTTGTATGCGGCTTGGGTACAAAAGTTAAAAGTTCCCACTGGGCATGGTAGCACACATCTTTAGTCCCAGCACTCGAGAGGCAGAGGCAGGTGGATCTTTGTGAGTTCAAGGCTCACCTGATTTACATAGAGAGTTCCAGGCCAGCCAGGGCTAACTAGTGAGAGCTTTTCTCCACATAAAGAAATAATAGTGATTTTGTGGCTGTTGAATTTTTGTGGGGAGAACAGAATTTTATTTGAAGTGCAGAACTACATGCTGTCTCCCCAAGAGCAGAATGGCTGGGGTCCAGTACACCCACCATTCTTCCAAAAGAAGCTTTCACTGCCAGTGACCTGGGCGGGCAGGCAGGCGAAGGCACCTCCTGCAAGCCTCGTGGCTTGCGTTCAGTCCCATGTGTGCACACAATAATAATAGATGAGTAAATAACATTTTTTAACAGATCTTGCCTTGGGTTTATTTGTAAAAACAGCATAGGACACTGGTCATCTGTAAAGAGCGTGTAAATAGGTGTGTCACACCGGTCCATCTGCCTTTACATTGGCAGAAGCCTTCCCTAGGGGGCCTTCACAGGGCCGGGCACCTTCGGGAGCCTGAGCTGGGGCTGAAGCCTGGGCCTGGGCTGGAGCTGTGGCCTCTGCCTTGGTTTGAACCTTGGACTTTGGTTGGCAGAGGCTATTGACCCTTAGCCATGTGGCTTCGAATCCGCTTCCTAAGTCTGGGGTGAGTGATGCAAACGGTTGAGTTTGCATCTGGGGCCCTTTGGAATTTCAGGCTTAGAGGCCGCAGGCTTCACGAGGGCTTTGATGGCCTCTGCTCCCACACATTGCCTTTTCGTTGTTTGCCTGCATCTTCTTCAGGCCTTTCTTGGTGTGCTTCTTGGCAAAGCGCATGTTCCTCAGGAACTTGGGGTCACCCCCTTAAGAGATTCCTATTTTTGTGACCGGGGTTTCTTGATGCCATTTCTGTGCCGTTTGTAGGATTGGTTGTGTGTGGTGTGGTTCTTGGACTTGGCCATGTCTGCACAGTGACCTGAAGCTCCCGAAGTGCCCGGGACCAGAAGAGAACGAGCGCAAGTTATTTATTTATTTATTTGGTTTTTCAAGACAGGGTTTCTCTGTGTAGCCTTGGCTGTCCTGGACTCACTTTGTAGACCAGGCTGGCCTCAAGCTCACAGAGATCAGCCTGCTTCTGCCTCCCCAAGTGCTAGGATTAAAGGTGTGCGCCATGACGCCTGAGTAAATGATATTTTTAAAGCATGCCATCTGCCACACACCACACGCCAACACGGAACTCCACACAGAACGACTCACGGTCTCTTTCTCAGCCTCATAGTCATCCTCTCAGAGTCCTAGACCACGGGCAGTCTTCATGCCAAAGGTGGAAGGCCTTTACCAGCTGGCAAAAGCCATGAGCCTCACGAGACAATTAACAAGTGTGGACAAACTGTAGCCCAACTGAAATCTCACACGTGGGATTAAAACAAAACCACATTTACACAACATACAGAGAAACCAAGGCTTCCATTGCATGAGTGTGTGTGAGTGTGAGTGTGAGTATGTGCATGTGTGTGTATGTGTGAGGGGGGTGTGTGCATGAGCGTGTGTATGTGTATGGTGTGTGTGAGTAGGTTGTGAGTGTGTGTGTTTGTGTGAATGTGGGTGTTTGCACATGAGTACAGGTGCCCTTTGAGGCCAGAAGAGGGTGTTGGGTCTGTTTGAGCTGGAGTTGCAGGCAGCTGTGAGCCTCCTGAGACGTTGCCGGGGAAAAGCGTTCAGGTCCTCTGGACGGAGGTCTGACTTCCTACCCGCTGAGGCTGAGCTGTCCCTACAGCCCCTATGGTTCCACTTTTAGATGGACCCCTTAGTGTCTCCCCACATTTATTTACCTGCCTCCCCAGCTCCAGCTTCTGGAAGGCGGAGGTTGAGTCAGCTTCACCAGTGACCCCGGTACCCACCTCAGACAGAAAAAGATAACAGCAAGTCTGCCCTAAACTAATTGCTGCAACCTCTGTGCTAAGCACCTGGCTGTGTTAACGCGGGCGACCTCACAGCAATGCATGACATGACGTCAGCACTGTCGTCTGACCTTACGGCTGAGGAGGCTGAGGCAGAGAAAGCTGATGCCGCAGAACTGGAGCCAGAAGTGTGTGCAGGCTGCCCACGCCAAGCTGTGACCCTGAGCACTGTGCCACACAAAATAGTTTGTTAGGGCTGGAGTAAGAGAAAGAAGCCACAAGTTCTCCAAAGGCCTGCTCAAAATATGTATTTTGTTACTATTTTGAGAATTCCATATAGTGTATTTTGATCATATGACCCTGTCCCCCAACACCCAACTTTGTTCTCTCCCTCTCTCTGTCTCTCACCCTTCCCCCCGCCCCCATTCAATGTGTTGCTCTAATTCCCTTGCCTATAGGCCCTGCCTTGGTCCTTGGCTCACTTATCCTGGTCCTAGTTAAAGAAAATCGACTTGTTCCCTCATGCTGGCGCGGGTCTTGTATGCGTCTTCCGAATGTGCAACAACCCTGTTCACCAGTGCAGCTGCCTTGCTGTGCCTGCAAACACGGTTTCTGAATGAAGAAAAAAAAACAGGGAAGGACAGACAACGTGACTGCTCCTAGGAGGAGGAGAAAGTTTATTAGAGAGAAAAGGGAGTGTGTAGGCAGAGACAGGGACATCTGAGAGAGTCCAGAGTGGACATGACCCTGAGTAAGCTGGGCCCTGTGAGGAGAGTGGGGAGGGCAACAGAGAGGGGAGAAGATCAGGTGTGGTAGCCATGAAGGCAAAGGTACCGAAAAAGAAGGGGGAACTGAAATGACTGGACTATATAGGGAAGGGCCTCTGGGGGAAGGGCAACCCAGCCCCTGGGTTGGAGGAGTTTAGGGTAGCTGTTGGGGTAGGATAACCATACCTACCTACAGGCATGCAGGTACACACATACCTCAGGGATGCTGGGAAAACCTGGCTGCCAGGTGTGCTTTGATATGTTAAATAGGGCAGCTTAGCCTTTTGTCCCAGAGTCTGAGACTTCTGAGTTTCCTGGTAAGTCAGTCTACCCCCACCTCTTCTGCAATATCTGTCTGTCTGTCTGTCTGTCTGTCTATCTATCGACAATGTCTCACTTAACTGAGGCTGTTCTTAAACTCACTGCACAGCCCAGCATGATCTTGAGCTCTTAATCCTTCTGTCTCCACCCCTGGAGTACTAGAATCAGAGTCACGTGTCTTTTTGAAAGGCATTCTAGGTGGCCCCAGGCAAGGTTTACATCCATAACCTTTAAATCAAATCCACTCAAATCCTCGGATTTAAATTAACTGCGTGCCCTGGCTTCCTGCCAGTTTGGTTCTAGAAAACTGGAAAAGGCCAAGGGCCTGACATCACGGATTTCACCTTCATTCATTCATTCACTGGGCCAAGCAAGCTTCAGTCCATAGAAGAGAAGAGGTGTGGGCATGGGGAGGAAGGGCTCTGGAGGTCTCCTCTCTCTGACACCACGGTGAACAGTCCTGGACTCGGTGAACCAAGTCCCTTGGTTCTTCTACAGCTAATTGTCTAGACCAACATGAAGTCCCAGGAATTGGACTGAGTGAAAAACTCACTCTCCCATACAGCGTAAAAAAGACTGATGTTTTTAATTTCATTTTTGTTGCTGTTGGAAGTTGTGTGTGTGTGTGTGTGTGTGTGTGAGAGAGAGAGAGAGAGAGAGAGAGAGGGAGAGAGGGAGAGAGGAGGAGTACTGCTTGCCTCAGCCATCAGAGGACAATTGTGTTGAGTCTACTCTTTTAACCTTTATGTAGGTTCCAGGGACTGGACCCAGGTTGTACGGGCTGAGCTGCAAGTGCCCTTACTAGCAGAGCCATCTTGCCAACCCCACAGAACTGGTTTTGGATGTTCCTTATAACCAGGCATGGGTGTGCTTGCCAATGATCCCAGCACTGGAGAGATCATGAAAGGATCATGATAGGAAAAAAAAAAAAAAAAGTACTTATTTAGTTGGGCTAAAAGGCATCTAAAGGTTGCATTCCTGTGGAAACGCTCCAAAAAGGCAGCCCCAATTTACAGCCCACCCCAGCCTTCCACGCTCCGGAGCTTATTTTTGCTCTAAGTAAGGAACTCAGAAGTGTTGGTCTTTTAGCAATGCTACGAAACCAGTAAAGCAATATCTTTTACACTTTATTCTGTGGTGTTCTTTATTCACGTGCAGAGACCCAACTTGAGGCTCTGAGTGAGCCACTGATCAATTTTAATGGAATCAATGAGAATGTATGACATCGTGGTATCTGGTCGTGGGATTTGGTGCTCCCCGGGGAATGGATGATCCCTCCACGGTTTGGGTCTTCCTCCAGGTTAGGCAAGGATCCCTGGTTCTTTGGTCGAGCCTCAGATAAAGTAGTTTGCTTATTTAGGAGTCTTGCAGAGAGCAGGGCAGGAGCAAAACACATTTGAACAATGTGCCGGCTAGTGTCATGTCAACTGGACACACAAACCAGGGTGATCTCAAAGGAGGGATCCTCAGCTGAGAAGATGCCTCCAAAGCATCCAGCTGTAAGGCATTTTCTCGATTAGTGGTTGACGGGAGAGGGCCCAGCCTATTGTGAGTGTTGCCATCTTTAGGCTGATTCTGGGTTCTATAAGAAAGCAGGCTGAGTGAGCCATATAAGGGGCAAGCCAGTAAGCAGTGCCCCTCCACGGCCCTTGCATCAGCTTCTGCCTCCAGGTTCCTGCCCTGTTTGAGTTCCTGTCCTGACTTCCTTTGATGGTAAACAGCCATATGGAAACATAAGCTCAATAAACCTTTTCCTTCCTGAGTTGCTTTTTGGTCATGCTGTTTCAGAGCAGCCATAGAAACCCCAACTAAGACAAATACTTACCTCTGCTTCAGTCATCCGTGAAAGCTCCAGTGGGACAGCAAGGCCCCCCATGCTGCAGAAATGGCTAGGAGAGGTACAACTTAGAAGGAAGTGGCATGGTGATCGTGGGAAAATGAGGGGAGATCACCAAAAGGATGGGAGAGATAGAGTAGAGCAAGAAACAAGGAACATGAGCCAGAACACAGAGTTGGGGGGACTTTGGGCAGGAGGAGGGTTTGAGAGAAAGGGGTGGCATGCATGGCTACAGGCTGGGAACAGCTCTGGCCTAGATCATCTATTTGGGAAGGGGACAAGGGGCTACCTAAGAAGGAGGTTGGCTGCTAAGAGTGAGGAATGAGTATTGGGGTTCAAGTTTTGTTTCTCTCTCTTTCTCTCTTTTTGGTTGGTTTGTCTGTCTTTTTTTTGTTGTTGTTGAGACAAGATCTTACTACTTAGCTCTGGCTGTCCTGGAATTCACTATCCAGACCAGGATGATCTTAAACTCATGAAATCCTCCTGCGTCTGCCTCTTGAATGCTGGAATTAAAGGCATTTGCCACCATGAGTGGCTCTCTCTCTCACTGCTTTGTTTTTCTTTCTTTCTTTTATTATTTGTTATTTATTAATTTATTTTTGAGGCAAGCTCTCATGCCTGGGCTTGAACTCAATCAAAGCCAAGGATGATCTGGACTCCAGATCACTTCCCACTGGCCCACTTCCCAAGTGTTGGATTGTTGTGGAAATCTCCCTGGAATGAGCACTCTGACACCAATGAGAGTGGAAGAGAGATGTCACCAGATGGACGGAAGCCAGGATAGGTCCTAAAAGGCTTTGATCCCAGGTCCAGTTTTATACCCTAAAACTCAAGATGGGGCAGGCAAGCAAAGCGAGATTTTACAGAAGCATACATGGCAATCAGCAGGTTGTCAGGTGAAATGACCCATTGGTTCAGCTACTTCTCCAGGTCATTCTGTTCCAGGTAGCAAGTGACGCCATGCTTTGCGAATAGTCAGTGCTAGCGGTGCTCTACGTAAGTCACTAAAGAAAGAAAATTGGCCTTTTCTCCCTTATTCTACTTCAGGATTACAGGCATGAGCCACCTTGCCCAGTTTAGAGGTTCACATTTTGACGAAGATTATATTAGAGGGCTCCACTCTGCCTGTCAGTCAGGAGGCAGGGAAGCTCCTGCCACCTTCTCCAGCCACCACAGTGTCCTGCTCAAAGACAGGGAGCACTCATGTAAAATGGGGGTATGGCCACACAAGCCTGTGACCTCAGCGATGGAGGTGGAGACAGGCAGACTTTAGGAGACTGATGGCCAGCCGGCCTCACTGAAATCGAGAGCTTCAGGTTGTGGGAGAGACCCTATCTCAAGAACTGAGGCAGGGAGGAGCCGAGTTTGACAGTCCAGGCTTTTAATCACAGCACTCAGGAGGCCGACACACTGGGGCACAGGTGGACTCAAGGCCGGCCTCCGTCTACACAGTGAGACTGTGTCTCAAATAATAATTATGACAACAGCAGGGAGAACAACAGAGGGAAACACTGGTTCCCTCCTCTGGCCTCTGCACGCGCACACCCCCTCCCACGGTAAATAAATCAATAATTTATGAAGCTTATACTTGGATTGTTTTGGGTTCCTGGGTATGGCGCGAGGGGGGAGGGAAGGAAGAGTGTGTCAGAATGTGATACCCCGGAATTTACCTAGGACTGAGCCCAGCCGCTGTGACCTCAGCACTCACGCTCAGCTCAGGCGCCCTCCATCGGGGTGTACATCCTGAGTATAAACAGAAGAGTCACATCAGCAGTCAGCAGAGCCTCTTTTTATGCTTTATTTTTATTTCATATGAACTGGTGTTTTCCCGCATGTATGTTTGTGTGAGGGTGTCAACTGGAGTTAGAGACAGTTGTGAGCTTCTCTGTGGGGCTGGGACTTGAACCTGGGTCCTCTGGTAGAGAAGCCAGTACTCTTAGATGCTGATCCATCTCTCCAGCCCCAAGTCATGTTTTTTTTTTTTTTTTTTCTTTGAGATGGGGTTTCTCTGTGTAGCCTTGGCTGTCCTGGACTCTCTTTGTAGACCAGGCTGGCCTCAAACTCACAGAGATCCACCTGCCTCTGGCTCCCTGAGTGCTGGGATTAAAGGCCTGCGCCACCATGCCTGGCTTCCAAGTCATGGTTCTAGTGTGAGGCACCATTGAATTTTCTGAGCTGGAAGAACAGGCAACTGAAGAACATAGGGAAATGGCAAACAGGAAGAAAGAAACCCTCAATAACCACCACTAAATGTCAGCAACTCCAGTAGGCTTCAGTTCCACGAAACCTCAATTTTGTTGTCGAAATTAGGCCCCTGGCTATCTATCTCTTTGATTCTTTGACTTTCTTTCTTTCTTTGAAACAGGGCTGTCCTGGAGCTAGCTCTGTAGACCCTGCTGTCCTTGAACTCACAGAGATCGCCTGCCTCTGCCTTGCGCTGGGATTAAAGGCTTGCGCCATTGCTTCTCCTCCTCTTCTCTGGTCCCTCTGCTCAGCTATCACAGAACTTGCTTTCTTTTCCTTTTCTTTCCTTTCTTCCCCCCCCCCTTTTTTTTTTTAAAGATTTGTTTTGTTTTGATTTCAGGTTTTTTTGTTTGCTTGTTTTTTGTTTTGTTAAAACAAGGTTTCTCTGTGTAGCTTCGGCTATCCTACACTAGCTTTGTAGACCAGGCTGGCCTTGAACTTGAAGTGATCTGCCTGCACCTGACTCCCCCAAGTGCTGGGTTGACTACAGGGGAGCCCCGGTGCAAGATTTAAGATTTTTTGTTGTTGTTTTGATTTTTTTTTCTGGTGTCAGCATAGTGACGTGAGGAGCTCTGAGTTTAACCCGAACCCTGCCATCAAAAGGTCTGGGATGTTGGTGGTAGGAGATGGTCATGAGAGGATAGCCAGGAAATAGCTTCATCCGATAACAGATCAGTTTAACTCTGTTTTAAGATTAGAAGCCATCGAGTTACAAGGTCAAAATAAGTTTATTCCTGTCTAAAACTTCAGTTTGACCATGTTGACCCATTTTTCTGGAATTTGACATGTTCCACACTCTATATATCAGGGTGACCACCCTGATAAGATGTTCTGCCAAGTTTCCCCTGGAAATCCCCCAACCTTGAAAACTCCCCTAATCTTGAAATTTTTGTGCTGTATAAATCCCACATACTTCCATATGTGATGTTCTTTCAAACCCCGGTTTATGGAGATGGCCCTGTCTGACAGAAAATAAAGCCTGCTTAATAATACTAAAAAAATTTGTGCAATGGTCTTTGCTTTTGTCCGGGGGGATTAACACAGGGTGAAAGAGAGAGCCCTGAGCTGATCGAGCCACAGACACTGCAGTACAAGTTTCTGCAGCAGGTTCTGCTTCTGGGAAACCAGAGATTTGCTGGCGTGGACATCTGGGTCCCTGTAAAGGGATGTCTCTACATGGCCAGATTTATGCTATTCGACAGTCGGCCCCCAAAACCCTGGTGGTTTATTACTTTGACAGGCCCTCGCTGGTATCCCACCCTGCTGCAAGTCCAACAAGTTCACAATCCTACAGATAAACCCATTTCAGGGAGCGTAGAATTTTAATGTTTTAAAAAAGATGTGTGTGTGTGTGTGTGTGTGTGTGTGTGTGTGTGTGTGTTGGGGGTGCTTGCCCCAAACAAGAAAATAAAATAAAAATTACTTTTTATTTTTTTACAGTCATACTCACTCTGGAACCTGAGCCATTTGCCTGGTCCCCTAGCATCTGTAATCTCACAGTTGCTCTTTTCAAATTTATATTTATTTACGAATTTATTTTTGAGTCGGGGACTCAAACACCCCAAGCTGGCATGGAATTAAGGAGGACCTGAAATTTCTGATCTTCCAGACTTCACCCTCTGGAATCACAGGCATGCTACACCACGATAGGCACATTGACCATTTTCAGACCAGAATTAGAAGTGTACTTTCTGTCCTGCCTACACTACAGGTTGCTAGGTTACACGCCTTTTTCCCTTTTCGCCTCTGTAGGAGGAAAACTTCATTTCCCATGAACACGTGCAAGCGTCGCCGTCACGTAGCGTCGCGTCGTCGCTGGCGCTCTTTATAACCACTTCCGCCCGCGCGCCACTTCCTTTCTTCTCGGCGGCTCGCCTCGGCGAGATGGCGGTACAGATTTCCAAGAAGAGAAAGGTACGCGTCTGGGCCTGGTCTGGGTTCTGGAGGTGCCGGTGGGACTCGTGGCTCCGTGTCCAATCCTGGGGAGCGGCTACGGTCACCTGGCGTCTCCGCGGGCCGCGGATGGCCGCGGATTGGGTGCTGGGAGGCCCGGTCGAGCGCAGTGTGGCTGGGGAAGGGAGGAACAAACTCCTCAGGTCTGGGCCGAGGAGAACAGCGGGCGCCTCCAGTCTGGGGCTGGGCGCCTTTGAATGTTTCTTGGTCGCCATAATTAGCAACCCTGTGGCGCAGCCTAAGGGCGTGCGCCATCAGATCGAACCCAGCGTCCTCGGTAAGTGAAGTGCCGTGTTCGCTTCTCCGTGTGATGCAGCAGTCGGCCTCAATCGAAAGTCTCCTGACTGTTGGTGTGCTCGCTCTGGGGACCTCGAGTAACAGCGTTCCTGTGGTTAATTTTTTTGCCATTCAGTGGGGAGGAAGCGTGTGAAAATAAATGATAGGGTTTAGAAATGGATGGCCTGTTTGTGCGAACGCACACAGATAGTAACGCTGGTTTTAGGATTCGTCCTCTCATTTCCCAGGTACAAGTTAGTGTGCGGAATGAACGGTGGGTGTGCCACATGAGGACAGATTCTGGGTCCTAAGTGTGTAGAGCAGCTCATTCTAAAGCCCTTCAGTGAAGAAAAGTTGGGTCTGACTGGCAGATGTTTTCATTGTGCAGAATGCCTCACTGCTGCTGCTGTCTGTGGCATGGCTGAAGGCATTATGGTCAAAGAAGTGTCTTAATGATGACCTTCAAGCATTTGAGGAAGGGTTGCCGCATTCCTGCAGGGTTTTTTATAATGAACTTGCTTCTTTGGTTTAGTTTGTGGCTGATGGCATCTTCAAAGCTGAACTGAATGAGTTTCTCACTCGGGAGTTGGCTGAAGATGGCTACTCTGGAGTCGAAGTCCGAGTTACACCAACCAGAACAGAAATCATTATTTTAGCCACCAGGTAAAAATGTAGTTGCCTATAATCACTGTGTATACTAAGATGCTGTGCAAGTTTGCCACAACCAGTGAACCTGGTCTTGGTGAGTGTAATTGTCTTGACTGCGTTTGAAAAGAATGTACCTAATTCTTTCCATTTAACTTGTATACTTGCCTTGTGGTAGATGGCTGGTGAGATTGAGTAGATTACACCTTTCCCTTCTGCAGAACACAGAATGTTCTTGGGGAGAAGGGTCGTCGGATCAGAGAGTTGACTGCAGTGGTCCAGAAGAGGTTCGGCTTCCCTGAGGGTAGCGTAGAGGTGAGGTTGCCTGGCTTACCTATGGGGGGCGGGGGGGGTTAGTCTGAATTTAAATGTGGCAATCATAGAGTGGTACTTTTGGAAACCTTGGACGTGGCCAATGACTATTACTGGTTTGATATTTTGTCAGTTTTCTTATAAGCATCATGGGTGCAATGCATGGAAGGCCGAATCTATTACCCTGATACCCAGAAGGCAGGATGAATTTATGGAGGGATATTTTGGTGGTTTCATTTGTATATCGAAATGATATAGGTGGCTTGGCTATCTCATTTCTCTGCCTAGTGGTTTTTGGGGAAACCGATTAGAAGGGCAATTCAGCCTAAATCACTGCCATGTGTGGGTAGTGGAAATGCTTCCGTATTTAAGGGCTATTACAATGACTTAATTGAACATTGTTGAGTAATAGGCATGTACTTTGCTTCCTTTAAAGCTTTATGCAGAAAAGGTGGCCACAAGAGGTCTGTGTGCCATTGCCCAGGCTGAGTCTCTACGCTACAAACTCCTAGGAGGGCTTGCTGTGCGAAGGTAAGTGTTGTGAGACCTGATGGTCATGTCTTCATGGATCAGTGTGATGATTTTGTTAGCAGATAACCTCATTGACAGTCTGCTGGAGTAACAGTGTGGCCATGCTCTTCCTGAACTGTTGGGCTCACTAGACAGTGAAGGGCCTATTGTGGGTGACATGTGCCTATATATAGCCCCCAACAATTGGGAGACTTGAGTTGCAAGTTTTTTTTTAGTCATGGGCCAGCCTAAGCTACAGTATGAACCCTTAAAGAATAGTGCTGTAACAGGGTAATGTGTAGGGTACATTGGCTAGAAAAGAATCCTATCTGGAAGGGAGCATCTGTCTTTCTGCTTTGTGAGGTTTAGGGAGGCCCTTGATAGGTGGGCTGTAAAGCATCCTGCTGCTGTGCCTGTGTAGGGTATCTGCCTGGTGGATAGAGATTTAGTGCTTCTGGGATACTGCATGTTTCAAAGCAAGCTAGAAGTCATGTGGCTCTTCGAGTTCACTTTTGTGGGGACTCTAAAGAGACCGGTTCTAATGGGAAAGCTCAAAAATGAAACCATTGAAATCACTAAATTGGCCAGGTGTGCTATCGCCCGCCCCAGAGGAATCAACAATCAAAAGCAAGCCCTAGCTACATAGTAGAGGTTAACCTGGAGGGAAGGCCTTGTTTCAAAAAAGCTAAGCCTGTAAGCTGTGTGGCACTGAGAAGCGGTGCGAAGAGCATGTGAGGGTTGGGCCCCTGCCTAAGGTGGTCTGGTTTTGCTTTGAAAATTGTACAGCCTTGCCTTAGTCATGAAGCTTAGGTGTTGAAAGGGCCAAGTGAAGCTAGTTGTGGTGGTGGTGGTGCATACCTTTAACCCCAGTAGAGGCAGGCTTGGGTCATTGAGTTCGAGGCCAGCCTGTTTTACAGAGCAAGCCCAGAACAGCCAAGGCTACACAGAGAAGCTGTCTCAGGAAGAAAAAAAAAGGAAGCCCCTCTAAAAGATGATTTGTTTGTTTGTTTTCATACACCCTCATGCTCAGGTTCTTCCCCAAGCCAGTCACTGAATTACTGGGCAGGCCAAACTCACACAGCTATTTTCCAATTCTCTTATTTAATCTGTACTGTATAGATTTGTGAGTGCATGAAGACTAGAAGGCAACTGTGGATCATGTTCCCTTATTTTGGTTTTTTTTGTTTTTTTTTTTTTAAGACCGTTTCTCTTTGTAGCCTTGGTTGTCCTAGATTTGCTTTGTAGACCAAGCTGGCCTTGAACTCAGAAATCTGCCTGCCTCTGCCTCAATAGACTGCTGGGATTACAGGTGTGTACCACCATGCCAGGCTATGTTCTCTTCCCTTACACTGGTGTTAAGCTCTGTCAGGTTTTTGTCAGGTTTGCCTTTGTTTGGTAGCAAGTACCTTTTTGTGCTGAACTGTCTCTGCTGTCAGGACAGATTTTTTTGGAGACAAGGCCTCACTACAAAGTCCTGGCTGGTCTAGAACTTGCAGAGACCTACCAGCCTTTGCCTTGGAGTGCTGTATTAAAGGTATGCAGTACAGCCCACACCCAGTGGAGTGGGTATTTTTGAAAAGCACTTGCTTTGTGGCCTCCAGATAGCCCCTTCGTGAGAAGCACACAAAATAAAAGCCCCTAAGCACCCCAGTCACCAAGGGCTGTGCTTTAAGGGTCATGGAAGTGCTCTTCCACATCCAGAACCCATCCCACCAGCAAACCTAGGCATTAGAAGAACCTTTAGGCTTATGAAAAAAGCTGGGCTTGGTGGCCCATACATCTAATCGCAGCACTAGGGAGGCAGAAGCAGGAGGAATGAGACCAGCCTGGCCTAAGGCCATACAGAGAGCCCTGTCTCAACAAAAACTAAGCCAGGCGTGGTGGTGCCCGCCTTTCATCTCAGCAGGCCATCCCTGACTTGAAGGTCAGCTAAGGCTATGGTGAGGCCCTGACGCAGCCTTTCTGTGTCAAGACTGTGTCTCCGTAGCCTTCGCTGTCCAGGCTGGCCTCGAACTTGGGGACACCCCTGCCCCTGCCTACACAGGTGCTGGTGCTGGGATTGCTTTTTTTTTTAAGATTCATTTCTTAACATACACTGTTCAGCCTGCAAATACGTGCCAGAAGAGGGCACCAGGTCTCCTAGGTGGTTATCAGCTACCATGTGGTTTCTGGGACTTGAACTCAGAACCTCTGGAAAAGCAGTCAGTAGTAACCTGAGTCATGTCTCCAGCCCAGCTAGAGGTGATTCTAACGTTCAGGCCAAGGTTGGAAAGCATTGATCACTGAGTTGCTGTTTTGATAGAGCTCTGGTTTCTTCAGTCGGGCCATTGGAAAGTTATTAATGGGAAAACCAAGTCTTTTTTTAAGCTTTGTGGAATGGGCGGGCAGATTGTGCTTTTGGTAATAACAGATAAATCTTTTTTCCAAAGGGCGTGCTATGGTGTGCTTCGATTCATTATGGAGAGTGGGGCCAAGGGCTGCGAGGTCGTGGTGTCTGGGAAGCTCCGCGGACAGAGGGCCAAGTCCATGAAGTTTGTGGATGGCCTGATGATTCACAGCGGAGACCCTGTTAACTACTATGTTGACACTGCCGTGCGCCATGTGCTTCTCAGACAAGGTGAGCAGCTGTGCTGGGAACCCAGGGCCCATCTACTGTGCAGCTGAGCTAACTCTAAATAGTGCTGGTGGCTAGGAACACCTAGGGCGGGGTTGAGCATTTCCAGTCTTAGGTTGCATGTATGGAAGATGTTTGTTACAGGGGCTGTGACATGCACTGCTGAAATGGTCAAGCTAACTGTTCTTGTCTTAGCCATAGCCATCTGCGTGCCCTTCAGTGATGATACGATGACGAGTCAGAAAGGTCACGTCTTGCTCTTGGTCCTTGTCAGTGCCATGTTCTGTGGTGCTGTACGTGGTTCCTTTAGCAAAAGTGTCCTGCATACTGATTGATTTAGAGGCATTTGTCTGAGAAGGGACCAGATCTCAGTGCTTTTGAGCAGATACTGCTGTCTTGTGTAGGGGGAGAATTCCCATCTCAGTCCCAACCCTGGTGTCTTAGGTGTGCTGGGCATCAAAGTGAAGATCATGCTGCCCTGGGACCCAAGTGGTAAGATCGGCCCCAAGAAGCCTCTGCCTGATCATGTGAGCATTGTGGAACCAAAAGATGAAATCTTGCCCACCACTCCCATCTCAGAACAGAAGGGTGGGAAGCCAGAGCCACCTGCCATGCCCCAGCCAGTGCCTACAGCATAACAGGTATGCCTGCAGTGAGCTTCCTGGGCCAAACGTGGTTGGCTTGTTCCTTATACCTCTGGTGTTTCCTAGTGGGTATGAATAGCATTTTCGCTTGATGTGGGAGGAAGGATACAAGGTGGTTTGTGGTGCCCAGTTGACCCACAGGTCTATCAGAATGAGTTTTCAAGAGTTTCCAGATGCTCTTGTTCTTAGCCCTTCAGCAGCGGCCTTGTCAAGGTGGTAGCAAGCCTTTGTGCTGGGTGGTGTTTCAGGCTGACGCTGAGTGGGAGTGGGCACTGCATAGTGGATGAAAGCGTGCTGATGGGTTTCTCACCATTGTTATTTCTTTGATTCCAGGGTCTTGGCAGCTGCGTCTGGAGGCTGGATCTTGTCCTATTTAACAAAGACGTTTAATAAAATCTTGCACAAAGACATGAATAAGGCCTGACTGGATTGTGTCCAGTGTTCAGCTGGCTTGAGTTATGTTGGCCTGTGGAGCATTGCTTATTAGTTTAAGCTGGAGGGCTTGAGTGAAGCTGACCAGAGAAGCCGTGAGTCAGTGATGGCTGGTGACTGCAGGGCAGCACTTGACCCTGGGTTGTAAGCCGTTCAGGGTTAGAAGAGTAGTTCGGTTTTAGTGCTCATGACAACCCAGGTCCTTGCATATAGCAAGCGTATGTATTGTATTCACTCCCCATCTGGGAGTGTGCCTCTTCTTTCTCCCTTTGCTCTGTGGGCAGAGATGCTTTCTATGAAAGCCTGTGTGCTGTGGAACGCACACACCCTGAATGTAGAGCAAACTGGCCTGTTCTATCGTGCTGTGCTGTTTTAGTGTCAGCAGCCCTAAATAAAACGGGAGTTTTGGGTGCCACTGAGCTTAAAGCTCAGAACATACAGCTGTCTAGAATCCATATTTCTGAGTTCTGTACTTAATCCATTATGTTTGGAAAATTCAGAAATTGTCTAGCTTATTTACCACAATGTCTTTGAAGCCTTTCCTATTGATGTGTTTTGTGGGGAATTAAAATAAGCTTGGAAATCTGGTGCTATGTTTGGTGAGAGGCCTAAGCTGTCTGAGGGGTGGGGTGCAGCCTGGCTGGTATCCTTTTAGTTTGCATCTGTATGTCTTTGCATGGGGTTAAGGGCTTAAGAACACACTGACCATATCCACAACTTAACCCTCCATACATGTTGAGTACAGATGTGCCTTCCTTAAAAAGATACTCCTACTATGTAGTCCTGTCTGGCATCTGCCTTGGTATTGTGAATAAAGGTGTACAGCCATCTGCTTGATTAACCACTCGTGAATATAGGGCAAATGATTGGATTGTGAGTTCTCTAGACACTGGCACTGCTAAGAGTTGGATCCCTACCACTGAGTGCTCACAACCATCTTAACTCCTGTCCCAGGGGATCTGAGGGCCTCTGCATGCACATGGTGCACATTCAAAGGCAAAAACAGCCATAAACTGGGGAGGTGCCACTGGCTTTGCTTAAACAGTACCAGACACCAGTTACTCTTCCCCCCCCCCACCAATCAAATGGAGGGCCTTGAGCATGCTCAGTATGGTCTGGCACCCTCAGCTATATCTACTTGGTCTGCGCATAGAAGGGTCAGTGAGGTAGATTGCTTCTTTCCCAGTAGGTGGCGCTATAGCATTTCCTATTGAGTACAGAGAGGAAGGACTTAGGCAAATTTTGTCCCTCTGGCCAACAGGGATGAAGATTGGGAAGGAAAAACCAGGGGCTGGATTTGTCCTTGCCACTCACTGGAAATAAGGTTGCTTCAGTGCTGAAGTCTTGGGCACTTTGTTGGAAGTGGTTCTGTGGAGCAGGAGTGTGACCGTCCAGTTTTTGGTTTTTAGGCACGTTTCTGATTGGCTCAGAACCTTGTTTTCATTACTCTTTCTTCCTTAGGGCTTAGATTTTGATGCTAAAGACATTTTTCATCAAAGCTGTAGCATGTATGATTATAGCTCCCTGGGGCCGCTAACAACATTTAATATCGTTAATGGACAAATTCCATGACTAGCTGACAGCCTAACCTTCACTGCCTTAATGTTTATTTCTCTGAAGTTTACCTCTGTCTTCACCTCTGGTCTGAGAGTTAACATTGGACTCAAAGTTGGGAATAGTTCTCCAGCTCTCGTAATTAGAACTAAAACTGCAGCCCCCAGGAAGCTCTGACTCAGACAGGGGCAGTCATCCACTGGGTGAGATGGGGAATGCTGCAGTCTGCCTTATGTTGGCCCTTGTTTGTGGATAAGGCTCTGGAGTTGCCTGGAGCTCATTATCCTGCTTCTGGGTACAAGGTGTGTCTTTGCCTATTTTCCCCACCAATCTGCCAGGAGAACAGTCATATACCAGGTGCAGTGAACAACCCCATCCCCTCACTGTTTTTCTTTAGGTGTCTATTTTTTTTTCCTTTGCAACAGAGCCCTGGCCGTCCTAGACTCAGTTTATAGACCAGTGACTTGACCTCTTCTAGTGTGTTATCAAAACTTGCACCGTCTCCTGTACATGGCTCAGGACCAAATCATTAAGAGCTGGAATAAGTATTCCTGAGACAGTACCCATAAAGTGTGTTAAGGAGGCTGGGATTTTGAACTTGAGATCCCCCTGCTTCTGCTTCCCACGTGCTGGGGTTAAAGGCGTGTGCTACCATGCCCAGCCTTTAGGTGGCTTTGAGAGGGGGTCTTCACAGTTTCAGCTTGCCTGGGACACTATATAGTCTAGAACCAGTAACATCCGTCCTAAGTGAGCATTCCTTCGGATGCAGTGAAATGTTCACTATTAGCTGGGACAAATATTCTGGATTACGAGTCTGCAAAAGACTAATCCTTTGGGTCATGACCCCTTATTAAGGCTTCTTTCTCAGGAGTTGCAGATCAGATCCCTACATTAGGATTCATAACAGATATTCCATGACGTGGCAACGAAATAATGTTACGGAAGGGCAACTACAACGAGCTGCATGAAGGTTTGCAGCATTAAGGTTGAGAACTGCTCTAGCCACTTGCACTGCTTATGTACTTCAGTCACCACAGTTGTGGAGAACACTGATTGCTCCTAAATTTGTCAGACTATGTTCCACTGTTCAAGCACTGTAAGTTTGTGAGCATCAGTTAAAATGGTAAGTACGGCTTTAGAGGCTGCACCTCTGGTGGAGCACTTTCCTGGCATGCTTGAGGTCCCAGCTTGAGTAGCAAAAATAATGCAGCTCATTTCCCTCCAGTCACTGTTTGCAGAGGACAACTGGGAGCCAGCAGCTCTTGACTCCCATGGTGTGGGTGTCTGGGACTGAGCCCAGGTGGTCAGGAGCGGCAAGCTACACCTTTACCCACTGAACCTCTTGCTGGCTTTTGTTCTAGGAAGCTTCGAATCTAGGGAGGACTTGGCCAGTGTGATCAGTGTCACTAGCATCCTTTGGAACTGAAGTGCTGCTGTATGGCCCTGCATTCATCTGATCAGTTGGATAAGATTTCCTGTCAGTTTCCATGATCAGTAAAAAGAGAAATAGTGAATTCCACCCGATGTTTCCAGATTTTGGAAAGATGGCACAATATTTGAGAAACAAGGAAATGGAAGGCTGCTGGAATGGTTGCTTATTTCACTTTTGCATATTCCTTCTAGGCTGTCCCATTCTTGGCATGTTCTTAATTGTCTTTGTGGCCTATGAGTCCAGGCAGATTGGACATACACAGAATAGTATCAGGAATGTGAGTAGGAAGCTTAGGAGTGGCTGCTTGGCCTTTAGAAAGTGTCTATTCGGGAGTCTCCCGGATCTTCTAGAGGAGTTTTCCCCGGATGGGCTATTGTTCTGGGTAGCCATGTGATCGGTGCCTTTGCTTTGTCCTGAGTGTTGGCTTGGGCTGGGGACAGCAGGATCAGTGGTTTGAGCCTGCACTCTTCCCGCTGCTGTCATCATCAGCTGTGTCCAGATGGTCACAGTTCCCTAATCTGGTATTGGAGATCAGCTGGGACAACAGCCTTTGTGTCTGGCGGTGGTGGGCCAGTCCCAGCTGGGGAGACCCTGCAGACACGGCCCTGGGGCTCTGAGGAGGGGAGAGACTGGGAAACAGGCTCTGCTTCAAAAGGCAGTCTGGGTGCAAATGAGGGTTGGCAGATGGGGCCAGGCAGTACCCAGGGCTGCAGCTTGGCATCCCTGGGGTGTGTGCCCTTTCTTGCCACCTAGCAGTTCTGTCACTGTCCTGGAGCTCTGGGCCATACCAAGTGTACAGTAGCAACAGGGTTGTGCCTTGCACGGGTGTTGGTCTGCCAGTCAGGTGAATCCTGGCCTGAAACCAAAATGCTGAGCCTGGAGAGATGGCTCAGTCGATCAAGGATCTAGCTGCTAATGATGATTTGAGTTCAGTCCCCGGAATCCACGTTAGGAGAGAACCATCCCCATTATTTGTTCTATGACCTCCACACAGGTACCATGACACACAAGTTTTAGTATCTACAGTAACAAAAGTAGATGGGGTAATGTGTGTGGTAAAGGCTGAATGCAGGTGCTCCTCAAAAACTGATCTGTTGGGACCTGATACCTACTGTCATAGCATTAAGAAATGAGGATTGGTTACAAGGCTCAGTTGGCAGTGTTTGCCATGCCATCCTGATGACCTGAGTTCTGATCCCCAGAACTCGTGTGAAGGTGGAAGGAGAAAACAGACTCCACAACATTCTCTGACTTCCACATGTACTTCACACATGGCACACATAATACATTCATATTACAGTAAATGAATACAACTTTAAAAGAAATGGGGGCCTTTGGGGATATGAGTAAGTCACCCGGGATTAGTGTCATTTGAAAAAAAAAATGTCCTGTTCTCTCCTGCCAGTTAAGAATAAAGAAAAATGCAATTTATAAAGCAGAGCTCTCCTGACGGATTCTGATGGCACTTTGGCTCCTGGACTCTCCAATGTCCAGAACTGAGTAATTTACCTGTTCAGTTATATTCACATACTGGTCTAAGGTGTCTGCTTGAGTGGCCTACTGGAGTACTGGCAGACTGCAAGAACAGGGAGTGGGTGCTAGGGATGCCTTCTCCGGGCAAAGCAGGCATGATCTGGAACACACCCGGCTTTTGAAAAAAGGTTTATTTCTAAAAGAAGAGGGACAATAAGTTAGAGGGCTATTCACACGGAGGGTCCAGGAGGGGCTCCAGGTGCCGTGTCCTCATTTCCTCTGACTCCTGGCTGAGATCTCCAGGCTGAGTCATCTGCTCAGGCTCTGGACGATAGTGACGCAGCCATGAGAACTGGTGCAGCGCTGCAGGGATGGCTGGGCCTCTACCTGCCCACTGCTAGGGTCAAAGGTGAAGACGCTATTGGTGCTTTCCCCATGTTCGTCCCGCCCACCAAGGATGTGGACCTTCCCGTCACACACTGTCACGCCACAGCTCTCCTAAGGGGACAGACAAGACAGTTAACTGTGGGCTGCAGCCAGGGACTCTCTCGGTCCCTAGCCTGCCAAGCCACATAGCAGAGCCTTGCCCTACAGATGGACCAGGCAATGTGGATGGCAGGGAGACAAAGGGTACACTTGACCCCTTGAATGGCCTGGACAAGCTGCTTGCTCTGTGTCTCAGGTCTTATCTGCCCTCTTCAGTGTCACTGAATATGGTGTATCCTTCACTTGGTCATAGCCAAAAAGCTAAGGCTACGCCTGGAAGATCATATACATGGGAAAATAACATCATCCTACACTTACTCAGAAACGTTGGAAACCTCAGCCCGAATCATCCAGGCCCAAACTGACAGGAACCACCAACTACATAGTTTCTTTGGAGTTTTGGGGCAGCAAGTGGGGGGATTCAAGGGGCTGTGGGTGTCAGAACTTGTACCTCTGGTCACTGATGTCACTGGAGTGAGGACCTTAGCAAGTCCCTTGCCCACTCCCTAACTGGTACCTTTGAGGTAGACCGAACCTGCACTCAAGTCCCAGCACTTGACTTGTAGGCACACTGCCTTACTACCCAACTGATGGTCCTGGGCTAACCTCTCCAAGGCTAGTCTCATCTGAAATGAGCTGAGTGACCACTGGCAGGAAAGCAATGGGACCATATTTTCCATGGAGTCATACACAAGATCTCTAAGCCGTGAGCTCCAGAGCCTTAGAAGTGAGTCTGCACCTGAATGGGCCAGTTCAGGGGCCTGCCAGGGAGCCCCACTTACTCACCACAGGGCTGGGCAGGTCAGCTGCCTCTCCCCAGACATCTGTGCCAGGGTCATAGGTGAAAATTTTGCTCATGAGGCCTCCCACCACATAGATGGTGTCTCCCAGGGAGACAGCCTCAAGACACCGCTGCAAGAAGGGTGCTGGTGACCGCAGAGTCCACTGGTCCTCCTTGGGGTCAAAGCACTGCACCTGCAGGAGGGAAAACAATGGAGAAAGAGCCTTTCCCTGCAACGCCCCACTACCCATGTCCTCTTACCTCTGTCTCTAGGAATTGGCACATTACCGTAATTTTTATCCTGCTATGATTGGCTATGCAGTGCTGGGGGTCTAACCCCGAGCTTCCTGCCTTCTACAGCCCCCAGTTTTTAATAAAAATTTTTTCTGAATGGAGGAAAAGCATTTTAATAACTCTACCTCTCTCATCTAATTTTTAAAAAAATATATTTTATTTATGTGTCTCTCTGTGTCTCTGTATGCCTGCAGAGGCCACAAGAGCTAGAGTGAGGGGCAGTTGTGAGTCATTTGACAGGGCTGCTGGAACCAGATTCTGGTCCTTTGCAAGAGCAGCCAGTGCTCCTAACCGTTGAGCCATCCCTCCTGCCCCAATCTTGCCATTTTTAAAAATCTATGAAACCCACGAGCGGTGGCAGTGGAAGAGGTATTCTGCTGATTCACTGAGTGTCCTCTGAGGCCATCTCTCTCTCCCCCCCTCTCTTTTTTCTCTTGGTTTTTCAAGACACGGTTTCTCTGTGTAGTCTTGGCTGTCCTGGGACCCGCCCTGTACACCAGCTGGCTTGAAACTGACAAAGATCTGCCTGCCTCTGCCTCCTGAGTGCTGGGATTAAAGAAAGGTATGCTCTGGCTGAGGTCAAACTACCCCGAATGCTTACAGGATTCAGAAAATAGACGGGCTGACACCAGCGCCCAGATCTAGCCTGCACACAGTAGGCTATGCCGCAGCTTCTAATGGCCCCTAACCCCAGGCCTGCGCCCACCTTGTCAGTGTTGACACCGTCCTGCCCGGCGCCCCCTATCACGTAGAGCTGGCCCGCGCAGGGCGCCACGGCTGCAGAGCTCACGGCTTCCGGCAGGGGCGCCGTGGCCGCCCAGGTGTTGGAGAAGGGGTCGTAGCGCTCCACGCTGCGCAGGCGCCGCAGGCCATCGAAGCCCCCGACTGCAAAGAGCTGAGGAACAAAGGCCAGGGCCCTGGGACTCAGAGCTGTAACCGACTTCAGTGCCCCACCACTTCAATGGGAGCCCACCAGGGACGTCCCAGCGCGGCCACTGCCTGGCCAAGTTCCTCCCTCCCTAGTTCAGGAACCTTTCCTGGTCAACGCAGTTCAGGAGGCAAGTGTCTGAATGAAGAGGATTCCAGAAAACTCGAGTGGTTACTAAGGGCTTACCACCCACCCACCAAATTCCTGTTTTTGAATGCAGAATGACGTCTACAAAGATAACTGGCAGTATTTTGTCTCTAAGTGGCAGAGTTAAGACAGAATACCTGGGCTGGAGGGATGGCTCAGCGGTTAAGAGCACTGGCTGCTCCTCTAAAAGATCCGGATTCAATGCCCAGCACCCACATGGCAGCTCACAAACGTCCATAACTCCAGTTCTAGGGTGTCCATGGCACCAGGCATGCACGAGGTGCACATACATGTGCATGTAGGCAAAACACCCATACACATGAGTGCATGTAGGCAAAACACCCATACACATGAAATAAATAAATCTCAAACAAACAAACAAACAAACAAAACCCATACACATGAAATAAACAAATCTCAAACAAACAAACAACCCATACACATGAAATAAACAAATCTCAAACAAACAAACAAAACCCATACACATGAAATAAATAAATCTTAAACAAACAAACAAAACCCATACACATGAAATAAATCTCAAACAAACAAACAAACAAAACCCATACACATGAAATAAATAAATCTCAAACAAACAAACAAAACCCATACACATGAAATAAATAAATCTTAAACAAACAAACAAAACCCATACACATGAAATAAACAAATCTTAAACAAACAAACAAACAAACAAAACCCATACACATAAAATAAATAAATCTTAAACAAACAAACAAGGGGCTGGAGAGATGGCTCAGAGGTTAAGAGCACTGACTGCTCCTCCAGAGGTCCTGAGTTCAGTTCCCAGCAACCACATGGTGGCTCACAACCATCTATAATGAGATCTGGTGCCCTCTTCTGGCATGCAGGTGTACATTCAGGCAGAACATTGTATAAATAATTAATAAACACTTATTTAAAAAAATAAAAAAATAAACAAAACAAAACCCAAAACCTGGTCTGTTTGGTCCCAAAGCCCCAAACTTTCACGACTGAACTATATTCTTACAGTGATGGCTATTTATCTGGCAGGAGTGGTAATGCTGAGACAGGGTCTTGCTATTGTAGCCCTGGCTGGCCTCAAACTCACGACCCTCTTGCCTTGGCCTCCCAATTACTGCAGTGATGACTGTTAGCATTCTTATGTGATCTTGAGCAGGTCCTTCTCTTTTGGGGGTCTCAGGTCCCCCTTCCCCCAGATCAGCTCTGCCGTGGATCCCAGGGCAGCAGCCACAGCATGTGCCTACCTGTCCCTGCAGGGCGGCCATCTTGTGCCTCCACCTGCCCTTGTGCATCGAGGCAACCTTGATCCAGGTGTGCAGATGGGAGCTAAACATCCAGACATCACGGCTGTTGATGTGACCTCCTACGGAGAAAGAAACAGCTGTCTTCCCCTAGGCCTCGAACTCCGTGTCCCTAGATCCAAAGGACGGGAGGAAGGATTTCTCGCTGGGCTGGTGTAAGACTCGGCCTATTACCCACAGTGTGTTTTGAATGGAAGGAGAGGGTCTGCCCTGGGGCTCTTGAGGGACAGGCCAGTGAGATCCAGGGACGGGAAGGCAATGTGCACCAGGTGCCTGTGGTGGGTACCGGTTGTGCTCAGGGAAGCAAAGGAGGAGATGTATCCCTCAAAATGGTGGGCCAAGGGAAGGCGGAGTCTGCACAGTGATGGAGTAGAAGGTGGCCGGGTCTTGTTTCCTGACTAACGCTTTATCTTCATTTCCAGCCTCATCTCCCTGAGGTGCTGAGATTATTATACCACATCCACATAGGTCCATGAGGTTTACGGACCCAGAATGACCTGCTGAAGACCAGGTGGACTTTTGTCAGAGCAAGGGGCAAAGCCGAGACGTAAGGCCTCTGGCTCCAAGCCCGGCATCAACACTCCCAGCTGGGCTTGGCTCTGCAGGACGACTCGGTTTCAGCCACTGACTGCAGGGGATATGGGAAAGCCGGCCCACATCTCCTGACTGGAGGGAAAAGCAAGGGGTGGTGGTGGTGGGAAACAAGAGGCTCCCACTTCACTGTGCCCTCACCCGAAACGTAAATGTCATTCCGAAGTGCACAGGAGGCAAACTCGGAGCGTGTGTAACCGGGCAGGCTGGGCAGGGGCGTCCAGCGCTGGCTCTCTGGGTGGTAAGCATCTGCAAAAGGCAGCTTCAAGAGTCCCTTTCGGTCACACCCGCCAATGACCACAATCACTTCGGCGAGGTCCATGAACCTGGGGTGGATAAACCCAATACCTGTAGCTCCACACCCACGCTGGCTGGTGCCTTTTCATACTGCTCCAGACCTCCACATACGCTGCTGGGGATTACTGAACCAGAATGCTATTGACTCTGCCTCTAAGCCATATCCCTAGCCCGAGGGATTTGGCTTGCTTTTTCTGTAACCTCTATTCTGTTTCCGCTTCCTGAGTACTGGACTTACAGGCGCAGCAGCACCATGCCCTCACAGCTCCTTTCTCGCTGTTTTGATCACGGCCAGACAGGGCCATTGCCCTTCTGCCTACCCTGGCAGCTGCCACTGGAACCCACTGCCTCCAACCTGATCTCTGGTTACAAATAGAAAGGAGGCACCAACCCGTACCCCAGTCTACTCGCCTCTAAGTTACAGGAAAAAAGACCTTCCTTTCAGACCGTTAGGATTACTGTACCTTTCACACTGGAGAAAAACTGAGGCTCATGGATTATGGGCTCTCGAAGCCACGCTCAGTTTTGAATGTTATGAATCCTCCATCCTCAACAGCTAACGCACTGTGTCTTTCCCCTAGCCATCTCCAAATGGGGGAACTGCTATGAGCAAGATTACACGCACTTCCCCCAAAGCTCTCCACCACTGACCCTTTGGGTTTCTGGCCTCCCCAGGTTTCCCAAACTGGCTAGTGCTTTCCTAACTCATCTTGTGTCCCTGGCCGCATACTCATCGTTAGACACAGCATAATCCCTGTCTTCTGTCCCTCAGGTATGAAGGGCCATTGCGGACTCTAGTCTTTGGGTTTGGCATTGCACAGGTACAGTGGGCGTTTCTCACGCCTTTGTATGTTTACTAGCCCCGTGCGTCCCCAGAGAGCAGATCCCGCCAGGACCCGTTTCTCAGAATGGCAGATGGGGCAGGAAATGGAATACACCCCTCCTTCACAAGACTAACTCTTCGAGGCAGGGCGCTGGGCACCAGAAGGAACCGGAGCTGGGTGGTGGTGGTGGGGAGACCTTGCTGGGACGCAGGGCCAGCAAGCTGGAGGCCATACCTCCGCGGCCGGGCCCGCAGCGCGCCCGCCTCCCGGCCCAGGATGAAACAGGCGCGGGCCTCCAGCAGCAGCGGGCGGCAGTCGCCGCAGGCCTGCAGCAGCTCGTCCGCCTCCACCTTCTCCAGGAAGTAGGCGGGCGCCAGCAGCGGCAGGCGCACGTGCTCCAGCAGGCGCCGCAGCTGGCCGCGGCGGGCCGGCGCGTCGTGGCGCACCCAGCGCATGGCCGCCTCGAACACGGCCTCCTCGCGCGCCACGCGCAGCGCCGGGTCGGCCAGCAGCGCCGCCACCTCGTCGGGCGCCAGCTCCAGGAAGTCGGCGTGGCGCGTCACCTCCACGAAGGCCTGGCGCAGCACGCGGCCGCAGCGCTCGGCCAGGGGCGCAAGCGAGAAGGCGGCGGCCACGCGGCGCAGCGCCAGGCTGTTGGCGGCGCGCAGGCGGCCCTCGAGGAAGCGCGCGCACGCCTCGCGCAGCCCCGCCACGCCCAGCCGCTCGGCCAGCGCCAGCACGGCGGCCGCCTCGTCCTCGGCGCGCAGCCGCACGCCCGCGCCGTACACGTAGTCGAGCACCACGGCCAGGGCCGCCGCGGCCCCGGGCGCCTCGGGCCCTACCGGGAGCACGGCCGCTGCACGCTCGGGCCGGCCGGCCGCGAACAGGCCGCGGAAGTGGGCGCTGGCCGCGCTCAGCGCCGCGCGGTGGCACGGGAAGTCGCGGCCTCCGGCGCGCAGCACCACGTCGGTCAGGGTGCTGCTCTGGCGATACGCGTTGAGCGTCTGCAGGATGCGCTGCGCGTGGCAGGACGCGGTGCAGGGGGCCTCCGGGCCAGGCTCCGGCTCCTCGCTCTCCGGGCTCTCCCGCATCCTGCCGGGGAGAGAACACAGACCTCATCAAAGATGGGCTGGCCGGTGGCCACCCCGTACATTTAAGCCTTCCCTCTCTAGTTCACTCACCACTCACATCCGGCCATGCATCTGCTGTCCCCACCTCAACCCTGGCCCATCTAGACTCCTGACAGGCCTGGACCAGTCCTGCCTTCTGTGTCGAGACTTCCCTCCAGTACCTACTACAGCCACATTGCCCATTTCTCTAAGCTCGGCAAGCTTTCTGCCAGGCTCTGCCGGAAACAGATGGCAAACTCAAACAGGATCATTTGAGGAGGGTCAAAAAAGGGAGGGGGGATGGAACGATTATACAGGTCTAGACTGCAGTGTTTAGGGCTTCCAGCTGGGATTGAGCCATGTCACCAAGAGGAAGATTACCCAAGGTCTGAAGGGGAACCTTCAGGGCATTTGCTGGAACCTTGACAGAATGTCTGTATAGGGTTAGGCCCTTTTGTATGAGCTGTAGGATGTGGTAAAGAGATTCATGCTACCTTCAACAACAGTGTGTGTGTGTGCGCGCGTGCGCTCGCGCACGAGCCCCAGGCATAATCCCTGGCTTTCTGGAGCGCAGAGCTTGGGCAGGGGTCCTTTGAGAGAACTCAGGAGAATTGGGAGAGCTCAGAAAGGACAGTAAACATGGAGCTGAGTTAGGGAAAGGATTCCGGGGATGAGGAGAATTAGCTGAGTAAAAGCAAGAGAGAGAAAGATGTTTCTAGTTTCCAGCAGAAAGATCCAGGCTCTAGGGACCACACGAGGCTCTAATCCTCCTTTAGTCTGGAGTGATCTGACCTGGGCAGGGCACTGACCCCATCTCTGAGACAGGATCATACATAGTGCCTAGCCAAAGACCTGTAACTGCAGGCCGGGGTGTATGGAAGCCCTGGGTTTGTAGTCTGCCTGGATCACTGCTTACCTTTTCACTCACGCAGAGTGGGGGGCGAGCATGGAGTGTGGGTGAGTTGACCCTCACAGCTCTGAGAAAAGCCTTTTGTCACCCACCTCCTTCAGGAAGTTTGTTGGGAGAAAACAGTCACATACAGAGAGCCTGTCCTTTAGAGGTTTGCTGTGAGAGTCAACGAAGAGGTGTGAATGAAAACACATCGCAGGTTGCAGGCTGCACACTGGCTAGGGTTTGGCTAGGGTTTGGCTAGGGTTTGCTTAAGAATGCACAGCCAACACTTGGCATGGTCTGAAGATAGGAAGCCTCCTTTCTATGGGAACTTCCTCTGAGGCTCAGCTCTGCCTCTCTCTCTCCCTTCATTTCCCTCTACCTCTGGAGGGAAGATCAGCCTGGCTTTCACAGCTTATGCAGGCCCATGCTGAGCAGTGGGTCTCTTGCCTCATCGTCACAAGAAATAAGCTCCAGGTGGACAAGGACTGTTGCCCGGGTAGAGGCAGCCAGCTCAAGCCCTTCATGCACCAGGCTGTTAAGTCTAGCCCCGCTGCAGGACCTGCCACGGTGGAGGGATCAACCAGGGATCCACAGAGGGAGTGGGACAGGTCATCTGAGTGCAGGAGGGCTGTCCTTAGCTAGCCCAGGACACGGCTACTTTCTAGGCTGAGACCCAAGAAGGCCGGTCTCAGCATAAGGACAATCCCCCTCCTGTTGTGATAATCCTTAATTATGTTCACCTCCTAGGAGCTTTGCCAATATTTAGTGATTCTACTGCCACCTTCTGCCCTAGGCTCAGGGAACTGTGGCCACATGGAAATGAAAGACTCAGTTTCCACTGTGGAGTCCTGCAGTCTGAGGGCCCAAGGACATGCGGGAAGGTAGGGATCCCCATCTTGGGTTCCATCAGCATTCTCCCATCTCACAGTCCAAGCACCTCACGGCTCATGGGCTGACTGAGTCTCAGCCAGTGGAAACCGGCTCAGCACACCGCTGTCTTGCTATCCCTCTCGATACTCACACCTCCACCCCGCTCTCCCCCACATCCTGATACACAGCACAGGCTCACCCTTTGGATGGACACTTTCCACAGCAAGACAGACTTCCAGCCAGGCACCCCAAACCCTGCCTCTAGGTACTTAGCTCTTACCTGGCCACTCCCTCTTCCAGAGACTCAGAACTGCTGCTCTGGTGCAGACGCTCGCTCACTCCTCTTCCTGCCCGTGCCTGTGCCTGCTGCTTGCCGGCTCACCCGCTTTCCTAGCAGCCTGAGCTCCTCTGTTTTTATTCTCGCTTTGCCTAGCCTCCCACTTGGGCTCAGCTGCGGGAGGACAAAGGGACTGGACGCCAGGGGGGAGGGGAGGAGAGGGAGCTGGTAGGAATGGGCATTGGGCTTTTGTTCTGCTCTTGGACCAGGCTTGAGAGGGAGGGGTGAGGAGAAGCATGGGGATGACTGTGTGTGAAACACTGAGGGACCCAGGGTGTTTTGAGGAGTGGGGGTGACTTGTCCAGGGTTTGTTGGGTTATGTACAGGGTATCCGCCTCAAGTGGAAGGGGATGTTGTTAGCATGTAGGTGTCCTAGAACTTGTATGTGTGTGAGTGCATGCAACACAGTGACTGTGGAGCGCTGGGGTGCTTGGGCTGTGTGGACATGTGAGTGCATGGCTTTGGATGTAACCAGAACGTGGCTGCGATTGCTACGGATCCAGGTCTCCCTCCTGCCCCGGGCATGTTCCTCCCTCAGAGCGCACCTGTCACTGTGCGTCTTTGCATCATCCATTGTATTTGTGGGTTCATGTGCATGTCAGGGGCTTGTGTGCAGGAGAGATGAGTATAACGTGTCTGTGTGCACGCAGGCTCGTGCCTATGTGACAAGGATCTCTCTGTGCTCCGGGCATCATGGGTGTGGTCCTGTAACTGCGGTGTCTGAGTGGAGGAGTGTGGGCCTCTTGGACAGGGCACCGTGGGCAAGGACGTGCTGGCACTGAGCAGACTGAGTTGGATGGAAAAGAATGGGGCAGCTCTGGGTCTGCCTTGCCTTCTGGAGCCAGAGAAAGTGGCTCTTTGGAGCTTAGCACATGAGCACGTGCTGCCTCCGAAGGACTGCCGGGCCTGGAACCCATGGAGCAGACCTTGCTGGCACAGAGGAGCAAGAGATGGCCTCAATAAGAGCCTGTCTGTCCTGTTGGGACACTGCCACAGGCGCTGCACAGCCCTGACCACACCGATGCTGCCCCTGGGCTTGACTCTTCTCATCAGGGTAATGCTGGTTCCTGCTCTAAGCTTCGTGTGGGGTCGCCTCTGCATGTGTTAGAGCCCTGTCCTGCCGGGATCAGGTAGGAAGGGTGTGGAAGATGGGGGGTGTTGCAGTTTGATAGGAGCATGTGAGTCTCCCAAAAGGCTTCCCGGGGGGCCGGTGAGATTACACAGCCGGTAAAGGCACCTGCTTCCATGTCTGAGGCTCTCTAAGATCCACGTGGTGGAAGAGGAGAACCCACGCACACGCATGCACACAGGTGTCCATGCACATGCACATACCTGCACATACAAAAACGAATAGAATTTTAAAACATTTAGGCCAGTTTTCATGGTGCATGCCTTTAATCCCAGTACTCAGGAGGCAGGGGCAGGTGGATCTCTGTGAATTCTGGGACAGCCTGGTCTACATAGTGAATTCTGGGCTAGCCAGGGCTACATAGTGAGACCTGTCTCAAAAAAAAATTTTTTTTTGTTTTGTTTTTTTGTTTTGTTTTTAAGCTTTGTCCCTAGCTGTGGTGTTCTGAAGTCACTGAGTGCATTCCTAATGGATTCCCCCACTAATGGTTAATACTTTGGTGGTATTACTATGATGTGGTGGAGAGCAGGAGTGGGGAGCTCCTGCATTTTCTCTTTCTGCCTCCTGCTCGCCGTGGAGTTTGTCATTTTGTTCTGCTACGTGCTCCCTGCCATCAGAATGTTCTACCACACCATGCACAGGGCTAGAAGATATTGAAACCTCTGAAACCATGAGCCAATACATCTTTCTTCTTATTAGGTTCTTCTCTGGCATTTTGTTCCAGTGATAGAAGTCTAACTAATGCAGGAGGGTTTGGCAAAGCATTTGTTCTAAAGGCTAGTTTATGTTTGTCTATGGCCCGTGCTTCTGTTGACTAGTTTTATGTCAACTTGACACAAGGAAGAGTCATTTGGGAAGAGGGACACTCAACTGAGAAAACATCCCCACCTAACTGGCCTACAGACAAGCTTGGTGGTGCATTTTCTTGTTGGTGGTTGATGTGGGAGGGCCCATACCATGGGAGGAGGCAAGTGGTCCTGAATTGTACAAGAAATCAAGCTGAGCAAATCATGAGGAGCAAGCCAGTAAGCATCATTCCTCCATGGTCTCTGCTGCAGCTCCTGCCTCCTGGTTCCTGTCTTGAGCCTCTGCCCTGACTTCCTCAGTGACCCAAGAGCAGTAAGATGGAGTAAACTCTTTCCTTTCCAAGTTGCTCTTGGTCATGGTGTTTTATCACAAAAATAGAAAAGTAACTAAGACTGCCATTATACCGGGGGAGGGGAAGAGCGTTGCCATACGGCCATGAAAAGGTGTTAATGGGGCCAGGGAGACGGCCAGGGAGACGGCCACATCTGAGAGCTTACGCTCAGTCTCTGGGACCCTGTCCTAGGTAGTTTCAGTTGACACAAGCCTGGAGTCCCCTGGGAAGATGGAACCTCAGCTGAAGAACTGCCTTGTGAGACTGGTTTGTGGTCATGCGCGTGAGGCGTTTTCTTAACTGCTAATTGATGCAGAAGGATCCAACCTATAATGGAAAGTGCCACACTAGTCAGGTGGTCCTGGGCTTCATAAGAAAGATACCTGAGCAAGCCAGAGGGAAGCAAGCCAGTAAGGAGTGTCCCTTCCCCAGTCTCCGCTTCAGCTCCTGCCTTGCGCTCCTGCCCTCGCTGTTCTTGAGGATGGACTGTATGTAGACTGTGAGCTGAAACAAACCCCTTCCTGGCATTGCTTTCGATCACAGCCAGTACAGAGAACACACTAGGACACACCGACATGGTGGAAGGAAGAACATACTCTCACAAGTTGCCTCCTGACTTCCACATCTGTACTGTGACATACACACACACACTCGAAAATTTCAAAGATGTGGGTGGCTTGGGGACCTTTATACTTGGGAAGGAGCTGAGGGTTCACAGAGGGCTTGTAGGGGATAGGGGGATCATCTGAGCAGGGGAGACACTAGAGGAATGTCTAGAAGGTGAAATCGGGCAGTGAGGTACCCTCTGTGGTCAAGGGGAGCTGCTGGAGGGCTTTAGCAAGGGGAGGGTGTGTGTTTCAGTAACCCCTAAGTGAGGGAAGAGAAGCCAGGCTATGGCATGCACTGAAGACCCATTGGAGAATGGAGACAGGACTGCTATTCATGTTTTGGTGACCAAGAGGTGGCCTGACCGTCCTTGGGCAGGGGAGGGTTGCAGAGTCAGATTCTGATGATGTGGGATGCAGCTGGCAATTCTGAATGGGACCCCAGGTTCTTCACCTTTCTTTATCCCCCCTCCCTAAGATTGCAAGGTGTTTGAAGTGCACCAGCATGTCCAGGAGCCTTGGACACCCTGGCCAGTGGGCCGAGGGGAGAAGACTGGACCGGGAGGGGATTCCATGAAGATGGGTCATCTTTTTTGAATGGGTTTCCACAGGCTGAACAGTCATATGGGCAGGATAGTATGATCCTCCCAATCTGGCATATCTGGTTTGCTTCTGCCTGTGTCCAGGGCCAGGCAGGAGATGATCTCTGACCCAGATGTTCAGCAGTGAGGGAAATAGTGGGTAAATCCTCCAGACTACCATGGGGGCTGGGTAGAGAGGCAATGGGGGCCTACTGAAGGGTCTGAATTTGGAAGGGGCTCATTTCCTTCCTTCCAAGGTGACACAGACTCTTTCATGTATCAAGAATTCTGTCTCCCACATTTTGAGAGGACACAGTGCCTGGTCTCCTGGGTGGCGTGGCATTTACCTAGTGCAAGCTGGAGCCGGGCTTTCGCCTTCCTCTTCCCTTCAGTATGCACTCAAGGCCTTGCAGATTCGAGGAGGGGGAGCCTCAAGAAGTAAAGACCTCCCCTGTTTTCCACTGCTGACCTTTCCCACACAGGGCAGAAGGCAGAACCCCGGAGACTGAGGTGGGAAGAGACACAGACACCTGTGTTCCCTGTGTTGTATTTGGCCTCCAACTCAGGGACCAAGGTGAAGAGGCATCCCCGCACTCAGGGTTTGTCCTCCAATGTCCAGGGACATGGATGCTTCCATGGCACAACAAAGGAGGCTGCTGGCCCCATCTGCAGCCTCCTCAGATCCAGAGCCTCCACCTGCTGTGCCGTTCCTAGCTGATACAAAAGGCCAGTTGTGAGATCCCGCCCTCTCTCCCCCTTGCTCTTAGGACAGCTGTAGCTTTTTTTGTTTTTGTTTTGCTTTTTTAAAGAGCCAGGTATTGTGTAGCACAGCATTAACCCCAACACTGGGGAGGCAGAGGCAGGCAGAGCTCAGTCAAGGCCGTTTTGGTCTACACAGTGAATTCCAGGACTGTGAGAGAGCTAACAAAGAGAGACCCTGCCTCAAAAAATAAATTATCTCATGTACATGGGTGTTTTACCTGTACGTGTGTCTGTGCCATGTGTGCAGTAGAGGCCAGTTACAGACAGCGTTGAGTGTTGGGGTGTTGGATATTGAACCCTCTGGGGAAACAGCCACTGCTCTTAACTGATGAGCCATCTCTCCAGCCCACTGGGTCAGTGGCTAACAACAATGGCTGCTCTTCAAGAGGACCCAAGTTTGGTTCCTGGCTTACTACTGCTTGTAACGCCAGCTCCAGGAGACCAGCACACTGTTCTGGCCTCTGAGAGCACATACACACAAACAGAAATAAGTGGTTTTTTAAAATTTAAAAAGATATATATTTTAAAAGCATGCACCACTAAACCACCTCAAAAGATATTTTTAGGCATGAGAGTTAAGAGTGTGGGTGTGGCTTCTCAAAGGGTAGCCCTGGCTTTGCCTGTGTGACTTTGGATGGTCACTTTGGCATCGTACCCCACATAATGCAAGGGCATTCGTTGGTTTTGCAATCTGGGGCTGCTGAAGCCCTGGCGTCATGGCTGACCAAGGGAGGAACCCAGGTATCCAGTCATTTTCACTTTCATCTGTGAAGTGTCTCCTCCTCAAATCCAGGGGCCAGTTCCCAACCCCAAATCCAGTAGGCTCTGTCCCCAAATGCCGTTGACAATTCAGAGACCACACACATCAAGATGGCAGCTTTAATTGTCCTTGCCATTAGGTTCCTTCTACTGCAGGCATCTGAACCCTCGGCACTTTGCCCACGTGGCCCATTGCCCTGTGGCTGCTGCGGCGGGAACCTGAGGTCACATCAGTCTGTTGATTACCTGGTCCTCAAGGCTTTTTCTGCCCCAGAGGCCCGTTGGACAACTGGATATGAGGCAGAATAGCTCTGAGCTTGGGATTCTGGCCATCTCTAGCTGCTTCTCAGGACACAGAGGCCAGGGGTAGAGGGAAGCTGGTGGGGAGGAACCTGTCTCCTCCTGAGATGAAGTTCCTTGTGCTTTGAGATGGGTGTAGAGAGGAGAGCTGCCAGGCAGGGGTGAGGCCCAGCCATCATCCTCAAGGCAGGTTGGGAACACAGTCAGTCATCCCACAGCACAGAGAGATAAATAGACAGGTGAGGGCACAGGGAGGCATCCACGTTCTCTGCTCTCATGGGGCACACGGCATGGCCCGGTGACTCACCAAACCTTCCAGGCTGGGACGCCGAGGATGGCTGTGAGAGTGGACCAGGAGACCAGGCCCTCACTTCCTGGATGAAAAGCCCCAGGCCTGCAGGGGCAACGAGAGGCTGGAGTCCTGGTCCAGCTGAGCCTCAGAGAAGAGCGGCACCCTCGAGAGAGGCAGAACTGACAGAGGAGCTCTGGACACACAAGTAGGCTGTGGAGCCAGCTCCCAGGCACTCCAGGTAGTTTCTTTCCGCTCCTCTCTCTTCTAGATTCTACCTCAGGCACGAGCTGGGCAGACAGATCTTCAGCTAATGCCCACCCCGCTCTGTGAGGGTCTTGGCACGGCTGCCACCACTTCGAGGGCCTGTGGGGGTGGCTGTGTTGTTGGCATAGGTGTCATAACTGCTGTCTGAACACATGGAGAGCTCATCGGAGACTTCCACACCATCACTGATCTCTGTTGGACCAGAGGAGACAGTTGTGGGTGAGGAAGAGGGGCTCTGAGGACAGGCGGACAGGTGGAAGGGAGGGAAGGCACTCAGAGACAGATGTGACCACTGGCTCCAGTTAGCACGGAAACAGTGGGCACTGAGCCTGGCGTTCAGGGCCTCCTTGGTCTCTCCTAGGCGTTAGTCCTCTGCCCTCTAGAACTTCCTGCTGCAGAAAACCATGGCACCCTTGGGTGCTTGTCACCCAGTGTTCACCTTCCCCTAGGCGTTTGCACACATCAGCGTCTCTCCTTTGAGTGACTTCCCTCTCCAGCAACACCTTGTTTTCCTAAAATCTGGCTCAGGTCTCCCCATCTCTGGTAGGTCAGCCAACTAGACACCTCCCTGATTCCTCAGGCTGGGCTGGGGCCTCCTACTTCAAGCCAGCTTGGCTCATCCAGCCACTTTCGAAGTCTGCAAGGGTCGGGGCCGAAGCAGAGCCCTTCAAGGACCCCTGAGTCCCAGTGTTGGCAGATGGCTGGGCAGAGCCCTGGTTCTGAACAGTGGCTCTGTGGAATGCTGCTTGGTTCCCTGTGCCTGGACAAGCAATGCAGCCTTGGGGCGTGCCCGTTTCCACAGGAGTACCCTTCCTCACATCTGATCATCCCATTACCCCGGGCACCTCCAGCCCATCTCTCACACCACAGCCATGTCACCACCCAGAGCTTCCTTGCTGCCCCAGGGGGCTCTGAGCATACTTTCTGACTCAGCTCTTCTCAGAAGAACTTCAGTGACACCCAGTTTTGCACATGTCTTTACAGCTGCCTTTATGAACCTGGGAACGTCAGCAGAGACTGAACAGAGCACAGTTGCCACTGGCAGAGGTCATGTGTGAGCCGAGGAAAGGCCTCAAACAGACACTCTACCCCACACTCAAGCTTATCCCCTTTGTTCACCAACCAAGGGCCAACCCCGAGCCCCAGGATCTGCGGTTATCTGACACGGAGACACACGTGTTTCTGTCCCTCAGTATGTGCATGGCTGTGAACCCAGACAGAGGTCACGTCCACCTGTTCTCAGTGTTACCTGTGCCCCACTTAATCCAGGGCCCACCCAGGCTGTCACCTGAGAAGATGAGCTTCTCCTTCATGATGCTGACATCCCGGCTGGTCCGGCGTACTGCGGCACTCAGCATGATCTGCTCTGGGTTGTAACTGCGGATGCCACCTAGGCGCCACCTGCGGAGACGGCCCCGTGGGCATCAGGTCCTCCCCCAGCCTCCCTGGAGCGGAGACCCTGCCCATTTCCAGAGCCTCTCCTGATGTGGCCTGAGAGACCCATGGTACAATGGGAAGCTGTGGCCCAGACAGGGGCAGTCTACTGATTCCCAGCCTCTTCCTCCCCTCCTTCATCAGCAACCTTGGCCCAGAAAGGCAGTTTTATTGGTTATACCCTGGCTCTCTTTGGATGGGAAGGAATTTAGCAGCTATGACTCTGATGACCTCCTATAAACCCACCAACACAACAGGCTGAGCAAAGCCAGAGGACAGTGACAGTGAGGTTTCGCTTAGGACAGGCCCTCATAGGTCCCCAGACAGAGGAAGCTAGTATGGAGTTACCTGATTAGAAATGAGCACCCCCACTGGTCATGGTGGCACATGCCTTTAATCCCAGCACTGGGGAGGTGGAGGCAGGCAGATCTCTGTGAGTTTGAGGCCAGTCTGATCTACAAAGCGAGTCCAGGACAGCCAGGCTACACAGAGAACCCCTGTCTGGAAAAACCTGGTGGGTGGTTGGAGGCAGCTAAGACTCCATATGAAACTCACTGTGGGTTGCTAGATAGGACTAGCACAGCAGAAATGGACAGACAGGGTGGCAGGACAGGGCAGACATGGGGGAGTGGGAGGCAGGAGGGGAAGGCACTGGGCCTGGGCTGGGCTGGCTGCTTTGCCAATTCTTGAGGGCAGTGCTTGCTCCCCTGGCTCCTTGGCAGGCCCCCCAGTGCCAGCCTCAATGCCTGCATGTTGTAATGTTAGGCCAGTGTTTGTGGAATCAGTGAATGAAAGGATGAGGCCCACAGAGAAAGTATCTCCCCCTTGCTTCATCTCCCACATCCCTTTTCTCTCTGGCTGTTGCTGACCCCAAGGAGACAATGACTCTACCCAGAGCTGTGTCTGATGGGCTCAGTACCCCACAGGCAGCACACACAGACTCTGCAAGTGGAAAGAGGATGTATGAACTAAACTTCCTTTCAGGGGCTCAGTCCCATAGCCAGGGTCCAGGCTCTCTTACACCCTGGCCTAGATGCTGGTCAGCAAAGCTGTCTGACCCAGCAGGTCTTAAGACACCTGAGCATCCCTAGTACCTAGGTCTCATCTTAGAAATGAATGTTAGAACCCACTGGGGAAAGTATCAGGCCAGGGTCTCGACTGCCAGGCACATGGGGGACAGGAAAGCCACTGGGGAGGTGGGGAGAATCTGTCTCCCCGGGGGAAAAAGTGAAAGGAGTGAGGGTGTGGATCATGGATGGTGAAAAAGAAAAGGTGATGGGAGAGATACAGAGAAACAGCATGGACCACTGGAAAGGAAGTCCCAAGAGGCAGAAGCCAGTGGAGCAGGAGAGAAACAGAAACTTGGGCTTTGCACTGGGCAGATGGCAAAGAGCCCCTGAGTGCTGGGCTTGGGGACATGAGGACCCTCTCCCCAGGGAGACACTGTGGTGCTGAGGGAAGCTGGGTCAGCACCTACCAAGGAAACGCTGGTCCCCACCTGCAAGCACTGCAACAGGGACCAAACAGTACAGCACACAGAAAGCCAGACGGGAAGAATACATCCCAGCACTCAGGAGGCTGAGGCAGGGCCAAAAGTTGGAGGACAGCCTGGGCTACATAGCGAGACTTCGTCTCAAAGGAAAAAAAGAACAGAAAAAGAAAGAGCAGAAAGGAAGGTGGAGGGGGTGCGAGGATGAGGAAGGTGCTTCAGGCAGAGACGGGCAGAGGCAACCAAGCTCAGAGCTTGGTGCACAGCAGCTTTTCAGACAGACCTGGAGAGGGTGTGGCCAGAAGGGGAAAGAGGAGCAGGAGGGGAGCACACCAGAATTACCTGATCAAGTGATAGCTGTGAGATGCCAGAGTGCAGCAGAGAGGGGGAGGGGAGAGAGGAGGGACATGCGCCATCAGAGCAGGATGGGACAGAGAGAGAATGTCAGTCAGGAGCCAACCCCAGCCCCTTGGTTCCTGGTTGCCTAGGGCCCCAGGTTGTCCCAGCATCTTCCCATCCCCGGACCACCCATTCCACCCATGGCAACCACGTGCCAGCTGTCTTAAGGGGTGGGGGGATTTCAGCTGGCACTCGGTCCTACTAGGAGTAAACCCAGGCCCTGGCTCACTGGGAGCAGATTGGCCGCAGATGGGGCACCGTCCACCAGATACCACAAAGCAGACCAGGATGAGGTTTGGCTCTGAGCCCCGAGCTAGGTGCTCATTCTAGAGGCCATCCAGCTTCTGCTGAGGGGGGCTGGGCCTGCTGAGGTAGGCAGGTTATGGAGGTCTTGGGGCCCACTCACTTCTGGAGCACGAAGATGCCGATGATGAGGCTGAAGGAGATCAGGTCGGCGGTGACCCACATGAGGCAGTACTCGTCTGGGGGCTGTGGAGAGATAACGGAAGACCAGAGTCCAGTCAGGGCTCATCTAGACCGGAGGGCCACAGACTGGGAGACCCCTTATGAGGAAGGGCCTCTCACTATTTTATTTTGCAAGATTATTTTGCAAGAGTGGAGATGGTGGGCTGGATCTCTCTCTCTCTCTCTGTGTGTGTGTGTGTATTCAGGGTAGAGGAAGTGTATTGAGTCTCGAGTATGTGTAAGCTTACAGGATCTCAAAGCAAGAGCCAAATGATGAAATACGAGTCCTTTATTTATGTGTAAGATATCATTCAAATGCCTGGCAGATGGACATATGGCCCTACAAATAGGTATGGGGCACCTGTGAGGGGCAGTAGGACATTAATCACCAGGCCTGGGGAGGACAAAGCGCCACGTATGTAGCTTCAGCAGCCTCAATCTCAGATGGGGGGGCGCTTTCTGCCATCCACCAACTCCCTGGGGTCTGGAAACTCCAATAGGCACACCTCTGCTGCCTGCTTATTAATTATTCCAAGTCATCTTAGAGGAGGCTTGGAGGTATGTAAGGACCATGGGCAGATGGGAGCTTATAAAACCGGGTCTGCCAAGCCACGTCTTGGCAGGGGTCATGATGAGTTGCACAAATCCATAAATCTCAAGGCCCAGGCCTCCACAGCCTCCTCTCCATGACTAAAGCCCTCTGATGGCCTCGCCCAGCCCTCTCTTCCATGGAACCACCAGTAACTTAGCTCTCACTTGCCAACACAGCCACCCACTTAGCTCTGGAGCCCTCTACCATGTCTGTGTCCTCAGGACCTGGCAGGGGGCCTCTGCCGCATGCCTGGAGAACCTCAGGGACAGGAACAGGAGCTCAGCTGGCCTCGGGTGCTCCATCACTGACCCCCACTCACTCCTCACAGTCCTCCGAGTAGACCTGCCCTGTTCCCAGCCTCCTTCTGGAAGAACTTTCCTTTAAAACCAAATCTAAGGAACAGCCCACGACCCAAGTAAGTGCTAGCTTCTTGGGTGTCACCAGGCAATGTGATCTTTCCCGGGGGTCAGACCCAGGGTCTCCAGCACTGAGTGCAGATCTCAGAAGCTGTGACATTTCCACTCTGCCTTAGGCCATACTGCCCCCAACACACCGTGGACACTACCACGCCAGGTCCTCCCCAGGGAGCCCCTGCAGGTCACTGATGGCCCTCCTAACCATCCCCTAGGTGTCCTCAGGCCCCACAGTCTCAACTCACCATGATCCAGAGTGGAGAAGGCACCCGAGAAAGAGTATGGGAGTTGTCAGAGGTGACGGACGGGACCCCGGCACACCACAGCAGGGAGAAGAGCCAGGGCGCATTGACAGTGTAGAGGTTGACACTCAGGTTCCAGGATGCATAGTCCCTGGGCAGGGGACAGAGTCTGATCAGCTGCCTCCAGCCACTTTGCTGTGCGGGGCTGGCGGAGCAGCCCGATAGCCTGCCACCCCTGCAGCCACCCCAGGGACCTATGTGCACTTGCAAGCCTAGCTCTGCCCAGCGAGCTCACTTCCGAACCTCGTGTGCCCAGGCTCCCCGTGTGTCAGGTGGAAGGCTGGACTCGAGGATACGCAGCCCTCCCTCCTCGGGGACACCTTGGGTGGCGCGGGGTAGGCACCTGAGCTCCTGGTCGGACACCTGAGTGTAGCGAAGGTTCAGCCTCTGGATGTGCCCTCTGCGTAGGCTGGCGATGGCTTCTTTAGACCCAGATGTTTGCTGGAAGCCTGGAGCCATCTTCCGTACTAAAGGCCTCTGCCTGTTAGGCAGCCACATGACCTGCCGGCAGGAGACAGTATGGACGGGCTGTCAGACCTCTCGTCTCCAGACTCGGGGAGAGGGTCCCAGACCTCTTCAAGGACCCTTCAAGGGTCAAAGGGGGCCCTGTCCACGGCAGTGAGGCCCATAGTGGATGACTCAGGCCGCTTCCCTGGTCAAGACAAAATGGGCAACTCCAACCTCCCCTCCTCCGACCACAGTCAACAGCATCTAGAGAACTGTGCATCACAGAGTGGCATCAGGTTCATCAAAAGGTGACACCACAGCGATTTGGGCCCTAAATAGTGATTTGTTCCACTAAAATAGCCAGAGGACATGGGCCCCTGTTCTCCTCTGAGGAATTGAAAGGATTTGTTGGAGTCTTTCCTGTCGCCAGAATGGACCAGTCAGGGAAATAAGGAGCACACAGCGCCGTTTACCAATAGGGAAGCTGAAGTCAGGAGGGGGGACGGGTGAGTTTACTGGGGTGCAGGGGTCTAAGCCAGGGTCACCCACTGGGTCTCACCTGGCGCTGCGGGAAGCCTGAGCGCAGCACGGCCTCCAGCGTGATGTTGAGGAAGCTGCCTCGGTACGGGTGATCACGGGGCGGGTCTCGGAGGTTGAGCAGCAGTGTGGCGTTGCCCTTGGCCAGCTCCAGGAGCTCGGCCAGGCTGCAGATGGACTGGTTCTGGACCTCCCTGTAGTCGGAGGGTGATAGGGAGCTGGCGGTCCAGAAGGGGTCAGTCTGGCAGAGACAGGACATACACAGCTGTCACCAGCCCTTTGGAGCTTTCAAATGTCTTTCTGGAAATGGAGCATGGAGACCCAGGGCTGCCCAAGACTTCTGGTATGTTGGGCAATTGACGGCTGTGGCCCAGTAGGGGTCTTAGGAATGCCTAACCTTCACCTCTATGGCCCCATCTGCTTCCCAAGAGTACTCTGTGCATGGAGCCTGTCCAGTGTAGCCTTGAGTCCATTATACAGCCTGATGAATTATATAGTCTATTATTAAACCTGACTCTCTTTGCCTCCATCTCTAGTGCTGCGATTATGCTACCCCACCAGGTTTAGGAAATAACCCCATGCTAGGTGAGCCCTCCACCAGCTGAGCAACATCCCCAGCCCTACAGCTACCGCTTCAGTGATCCCAGCATCCTTGAGAGGGAAAGACAATGGAGCAGAGATGTCAAACAAGCAGTGACAGCTACGGGTTCTGGATGCAAGATCCCAGAGAGGCTAGCCCGGCGGGGGTCATCCGAGCTGAAGGCCACCTGCCTCCTTTAGGAGCCTTCCATGTCTCCCCTGCCAAGGGCAGGCCCAGGTACAGGCAAACCTTGAGGAACCATTGGCCGGCGTTGAGCCTCTGCAGGGCGGTCCAGTTGAGCATGGCAGCGGGCCTGCGGGCCAGCTCGGGGAAGACCTGCTCCACATTGGTGGTCCTCCGCAGGGTAGTGTCATGCATGAGGAAGGGCACGCCGTCCAGGCTGCAGGAGAGGGCCTCAGTCACCTCCCACGCAGGGCCGTCCCCCGCCCCCAATGCCCTCTCTTCTTCCCACCCTCAAAGGGCACAGTTGTTCCATCCCCATCTCAGCCACAGACCCCCCCCCCCCCCGACCTCCACAGGACATTGGGCTGGTGGGAACCTCAGAGTGTTCAAGGGGCAAGTCTCAATAGGGTCAAGTCTCTATAGGTCAAGTGGGGGAAGGCAGCTGAGGAGGGGAGGACTGGGGAAAATGGGTCTGGGCAGCGTTAGAAGGTAAGTGCTGCGTCATTTGATAAGGGAGGAAACAGAGGCTAAGAAGGAAGCTCTCAGCTCGAGGTCCACGGCCACGAAGTGGTGGAGCCCGGCCTCAAACCCAGTCCTTGAAATGTCACCCTGATAACAGTGCCAACACAGGTCCCTCTGACAAAGTCCACATATTTCCCTCATCCTTATCAGCCCACCAGGACTGGCAGTGGTGTAAAACAATAGAGGCACCCAGGCTTCCTGCTCCGAGAGGCATTTGATCAGCTCCCGCTGCACAGCTACGGTGGCTATAATCTTCGCTGCCTACGCTAGGAGCAGTCTCCTCACATACGCGCTGCACTGTTCGCCCTGTGGAATAGTATCTGGCGGCCCTGCCTTCGCTCCTCCTCTAGGGTCAACTCCTATAGGTTGGTACGGGTTTCGGCGCCATTTATACTAGCGCATTTGCTGTATCTAGAGGAGGAAATGTGCACGTCACTTCTGTATGGCCTTTTTGGTTGTTCTGTTTTGAGATGGGGTTTCTCTGTGGAGCCTTGGCTGCCCTGGATCTCATTTTGTAGACCAGGCTGGCCTCGTGGAGATCTGCCTGCCTCTGCCTCCCGAGTGTGCCATCGCCCAGCTTCTGCATGGTCTTATATCCAGCGGTCACTGTGCTGCTCGAACCTTGCTTGCTCCCCTTAGCCAAGTGTTTGCATTCTACCCAGCAGAGACAGACAGACAGACATAATTTTTCCCGGTGCGTCTGTGGCAGCGAGCGCTCCAGGTCCCTACACCTAAACCCTGCCCGAACAAAGGTCTGTTCTTTCTATTCTGGAGTCTGGCACAAACCCCATGTGCACTAAAAAGCATGAGCCAAGTCTCCACCCCTCCTCCCACCGCCAAGGCGGGGCAGGAGGTTTTATGAAGAGATGCAGACGCAGAGGTAGAGACGTAGGGGGTTGGGCAGGGAGGCGAGTGGCCACCACCCTTCTCCGCCATGCCAACCTGATGGTGACGTCAGCTTGTAGCCCATACAGCTTCTGCTCCAGGGCCTTCCGGAAGGACATCAGTGTGTGCTCTGGAGCCAGCTGGAGAGGAAAGGGTGGTGAGGAAGAACCAGGGTCCAGCTGATGCCCCCTCCCCAGCCAGTGAAAGTCTTCCCTGCTGGGAGGTCTGCCTTTCATTCTGGTTCCTTTGTGGAGTTGCTGTGGGAACCTGGATACCCACACAGCTGCTTTGAGGCTCAATTTTTTTTCCATTTGTTATGACTTATGTGCCTCACAGGGCTTTGGGGAACAGGGGCAGGCAGTCAGTGTGCTGAGTAGGGACCCATATGAATGCCTGACACAGCTAGGACTTAGCAAATAGTAACTCTGGCCATACTGTCCTCGGTGTATTTCAAGCCCTGAGCAAGACTCTGGAAGCAAATGGCCCTTTCCACAGCCTGTGTCCCTGTGGCAGCCGGGACTGAGTGCCTGTTTTTTTGTTTTTGTTTTTTCCTGGATCAAAAGCCAGGCTCTGGTGGAGATTCTGGAGGGGGAAGGAGAGAGAGGTGGGGATTTCTGTGATGTGTTGAGTTTCTTCATCTATACAGGCACAATAATCTTCTCTCCATAGCTACACTGGTACATAAACTAAAATCCATGCTTGACACTCAATAAATTGCAACCCTACAGCTCCACCCATCTCACTGAATGACCCTGTCTTGCCATCCATGGTGAATTCTCCCTTCTACGGACCTCCCCCACCCCCACTTCTCTCCTGCCCATTGGGGATGTGCGCTCACTCTTCTCTGAGGGCAGCGAACTTCTGAGTCTCCTTTGGTGCGCCGTGCAGTCAGAGTAAATTGCCATACCTCCTCCTACCACTAGAGGTCAGCACCAAACCAGAGATTTGATTTAGCCCCGGCACTTCAAAAGGCTGGTCATCATTTGAGAAGCCCTCACGGACATGCACTTGGTGACCCTCGACACAGTCATTCACAGTGACATGGAGGGGGCACTAGCTGCCCCTCAAAAACCAGCACTAAAAAATCCGCGAGATGGCTTAGTAGGTAAGAGTTCCTTGCTGCCAAACCTGACAACCCGAGTTTAACCCCCAGGACCAACCGCATGGTGTGAGGGAACCGACTCCAGCAATTGTCCTCTGAATCTCCACATACATTTTGTGGCATAAGCTGTGAACGCCACACTTTTTTTTTGTTTCAGTTGATTTCACAGAAGGAAAGAGCAGAACAGTGATTAACAGAGGCTAGTGGTAGGAAGGGGAGGCCGGTTACGAGGTAGAAATGCTGGGCAGGGGATCAGGTTCTGGCATTCTACAGCAATGGGATAGCTGTGGTAAACACTAACTTCCTGTGTGTTTTGAAACAGGAAAGGAGGGGATTCTGAATGTTCTGAACACAAGAAAACAACGTTATTCCACTTTGATGTGGAATAATGCATCGCAGACGCACGTGGTAACAGCCTGACCTGCAAGTCTGCGCCACTATCCTGCATCAGGTGAAAAAGAATGAGTAGCACAGCCAGGCATGGTGCACACACCTGTAACCCTAACACTCAGGAGGGTAAGACAGCCGGCCGGTTGGTGAGTCCCAGGCCGCTCTGGGCTGCACCCTGAGACCCTGTCTCAAAAATGAAACAACAAACAAAATGAGCAAGCCACCACAAGGACGCAAGCAGCCAAGTGCACAGCTGGGGAGGCTGTCTGGAGTCAGCTTCATCGACAGATAAACAGCACGGAGGAGAAGAGGGACGCTGCCACAGACTAAAAGACACTCGGGAGACGTGTGTCAAGCAGATGGGCCTCATGACGTCATTTTTTAAGGCATGACCGTGATTTAAAAGAATGCACTACAAAAAGACGTTTTTTGGAGACAACTAAAGTATGATATTAGGTCATGTTAAATGATTGTTAAGTTGGGGGCTGGAGAGATGGCTCTGAAGTTAATACCGGCTGCTCCTCCAGAAGGCCTGGGCTTGAATTCCCAGCACGCTCACTACCGTCTGTAATTCCATCTAGTCCCGGGGAATCTGACGCCCTTTTCTGGCCTCCACGGTGCCAGGCAAAACAACCATACACATAGAAGTGAAAAGAAATACTTTAAAAAATTGTTAATTTGGTGTTATCAATTACTATCATCATGTACGTGTCTGTGTATTCGCGTGCACGCACACGCGTGATTCAGCGTACATGCAGAACTCCCAGGACAGTCCTCTCCTCTAGCTTCACGGGGGTTCCGAGAGTTGAACTCAGTATGCCAGGCTTTCCTGATGAGTGCTTTTCCCTGCAGAGCCATCTCTTTAGCTGCTGTTTGTTTTTAAGTCCTTATGTTCTGGGCATGGCGGCCCGCGCCTGTAATCCCAGCACTCAGGAGGCAGAGGCAGGGAGGTGGTGGTGGTTTAGCTGAAGCTCGTCTCAAACAAGCAGATCAAATCAAAACAAGTCCTTCTGTGCTGGATATACGTTTCCTAGCCACAGACATCACATGCATTTCCCACAGGCTCCCCGCCCCCCCATTGGCTGTTGCTCCGTTCCACCCTCGGGGGGGCACTCACCATGGGGGCCCCTCGGTGGCCGATAAGGGCAGGTTTGGGGCCCAGGTCCTTTTTCTCCATGATGCAGGGAGAGGAGATGGTGAGAGGTATCAGGTAGAGGGTGAAGACCACAGCGAAGAAGGTACAAAGAACGGGGACCTGAGAGGCTGCGGGCACAGGCAGTAGGAACATCCGGTCAGTCACCTGTGCAGCCCTCACCAGGCCCGGCCAGGCCTAGCTGGCCAGGCTGGAACCAGAACTTGGTGTTCTGAGGAGGGGCCTTAGCTCCGGCAGGAGGTGAACCCCCCTACATCGGACACACACACGGACACACAGACAGAGGGACTGGGAGCAGGAACCCAGAACAAGCTTCCATAGCATCTATGAACCACCTGCAGCCAGCCCCAGGGCCTCATGCCCAGGCCACTCAGAGTCCCAGTGGGAGCAGTCTAAGCCGGCCTTGGCATTGGCGGAGGTCAGGTGGGTGGGCCCTCTCTAGGGGATACTCACAGGACCGCTCTGCACGGGCGAACTGTCCTGCTACGATCCAGGAGAGGGCAGTGACGGCCACCAGGGCCCCTATGTGCAGGAATGGTGCTGTGCCCTGTGTGTGAGGAGAGGCAGGAGGGAGCAGGGACTCAAAGGCAGGTCCAGAGCTTCAGGTCACCAGCCTGCTGCTGACCACTGTCTCTACCTACAAGACAGGCAGTCCTGTCTCCATTTGCCGGCTAAGGACACTGCTATGAGGCCCTCCCTGCTCCTCTCTGCACCTTGGTATGGAAGAACAGGAGTGAAAAAGGTATTGCCTGTTGCAAGGGTCCTGGGGGAGCACTGTTCCTGTCCCTAGCCCACCTCACTCACCTGCAGGGAGATCAGCAGCACCTCCCATTCATCTTCCCAGAGCTGGGCCACTGCTGACATGGCCACCACCGTGGAAGCCAGGATCACCACCAGCCCCATCTGGAGAGGGAAGCACCAGACAGAGTCAGGCCAGGGGTGAGGACAACCTGTATTTGAGAAAGGAGGAGGAGAAAGAAAGCAGAAGTGCACACAGGCTGGGTGGTGATGGCACACATCTTTAGTCCCAGCAACTGGGAGGCAGAGGCAGGTGGAGGAGAGGGGGGAGGAGGAGGAAGAGGAGGAAGAGGAGGAAGAGGAGGAGGAGGAGGAGGAGGAGGAGGAGGAGGAGGAGGAGGAGGACACAGAGCAGGGAAGAGGAGGGAAGGAGAGAACCTGGGACGGACAGAAGGCAGTGGGAACAGTGAGAGGACAGCCAGCGATGGAGGCAGGCAGATTCCAGGGGGAGACTTGGAGAAAGAAAAAGGAAGACAGAGAGAAGAGGAGAAGAGACTGGAAAACAAGGGGCCTCTCTGGCACCAGGCCTCTACCAGGGCAAGAGCCTGTGAGCTGTGCAGTGGGAGGAGGTTGGGCTTACATGGGGGGGGGCTCTAGCAAGAGCAGCCCCTGAGGCAGGGTTCTGCTCATGGTGCTGTCTGCTAAACTGGCTAGCTGGGTCTCCTGTATCTGGCTGTTCGTTGTTTGTTTGTTTTTTTCTTGAGACAGGTCTTATGTAGCCTTGAACTCCTGACCTTCCTGATGTCACCTACTTGGTTCTAAGATTACAGGCCTGCACCATGGTGCCCAGTTTATGCCATGCTGGGGACTGAACTCAGGGGCTGTGCATGCTAGGTAGACACTGCCAACTGGGCCACATCCCCAGCCAGGCTTCTGAGATGTTCCACAGGAAGTGTGCGGCACAGCTGCAGTGAGCATCAGGGTAGCTAACAGGAAAGAGATCTGTGGTGACAGGCACTTGAAACCCCAAAGTAAGGAAGAGTGAGCTGGGCTCCCTGCCTCAGTCCTCTCCGGAGCCCTAGAATTCTTCACAGTCCTGGCTCCTTCCTCACTTGCAAAGGGCCCTGTCTGCGGTGATGTGGTGGGTAGGGAGGAGCCTCTGAAGAGCCATTCCTGAAGACATCTTATTACACTAGGAGGCCGCCAGCGGAAGTCCTTGCAATAAAACCAATTCCCCATAATCCTAATACAATTAAAATTTCATCACAGTTCCAGTTGCTGCAGGGTACCCATCATGCTCAGGGGCATCCTTGAATGGAGGGACTCTTCCCCAGGGTGTCCTTCAGCCACAGGCATAGCACAGGCTTGCTACACTGTGACCCCTCCCAAACCTAACCGGGAAGTATCTAGCTGGAGGCCTGGGGTAGACCTGAGCTCAGCGTCCATATCTCTGTCCTTCCGGGCTGTGACTCGTGATGGCAATGGAGGAATCCGCTCATTCGTTCATTCGCTCACTCATTCATTCACTCATCAGAGTCTTGCTGTGTGCTGAGACCCAGGAAGCACTGGAATCCAGCCTTGTAGATTGGTTGGCCTTTTGGCAGATGGTACTTGGGCCTGGGTTCCCGAACCTAAGCCACACTCCTGGTTCAAATCCTGGCTCTGTTGCATTGGAGGAGGGTCATACTTTCAGGGACCTTCTCTGAGCTGGGATATAAGGGTGATGATGACTTGCTTCCCAAGTAGGGGTTTGAGACATAAATGAGAACGAGCAAGCAAGGTGCTTTGCATGGTGGCTGCCACTAAAGGAAATCAGTGTTAGACATGAGTGCCGCCATTTTGAATAACTGTACCTGAAAGGGGTAACAGAGAAGAGCAAATGAAACAGTGGGAAAGTGCCCATCACATCCAGTCAGCATCCAGTCAATGCTGCTAATGACAAACAGCATTTGTGTCTGGCATACAGGAAGTTCTCAAATGTGCCTGTCTTTTCCTTCCTTCCTTCCTTCCTTCCTTCCTTCCTTCCTTCCTTCCTTCTTTCCTTCCTTCCTTCCTTCCTTCTTTCCTTCTCTGCCTCCCAAGGGCTGGGATTAAAGGCATGCACAACCACCTCCCTGGCAAACGTGCCTTTCTAGAGTGCAGCTGGAAGGACAGAAGCTGGTGCCAGAGAGAGCTGTCACGTGCACCAGCTGCTGGATAAGGGCCTGAATTCACAGTCAGCACCACTCAGGCATCCATGGCGGTCAGCAGGCCCCAGCCCAGCTCAGCCACACCTCCTGTGGCCAGGCAGAGTCTGGTGTCTCTCTGGGCTTCAGCCAGTGTGGTTGATAGAGCCCTCCTGGGTACAAGCCTTGGACCACAGCGGCAGCCCCCCGGAATAAGGGAATTAGAACCAGAGAGTGGGGTCAGACTAGCATACTCAGGGTGCACTGCCACAGCTAAGGGGTGGAAGTTATGACCATGTCCTTCAGAAGAGGCATCTGAGATGGCTCTGGGTGGTGGCTGGGCACAAAGGTCATCTCACAGAGGGGCCTCCTGTTTGCCACAAAGCAGCTTCCCGAAATGCTTCAGTTTCCCTCGCTTCCCAGGCCCCTAGACTTCTCCTGGGGACCCCACACAGAGCCCTGGGCCTCAGTACTCACCTCCCTGCCCTCCCCTCCTCAGGACTCAGGGGAACCAGGGACTCTAAACACAGACCTGGATTAAAATGTCCCATAAAACTGTCATCTTCAAAGCAATATGACCCTGGCATAAGACCAGAGGAATAAATGAAAGCCAAGTGCACAAAGAGATCTGAATGCATTAAAGGAGTATAACAGCATCTCTGACACGGGGTGGGGGTGGGGAGTTGTTCTGAGGAGCCAGCTGGGGACACTAGGAAGCATCTCCAGCAAGCTTGGGAAGATCACATAAGGCCCCAAAATAACTTCCAAAAGATTACCGAATGTTTAAATGTCAAAAACGCAATGCTCTATGATTATCAAGTGACATAATAGAAAAACTTCATATTATCTTGGAGTGGGAAGGACCCTTCTAAGTCTGATCCAAAATCCAAGGGCCATAAAAAGAGATGATAGATTCAAGGGTTGTTTGTTTCTTTGTTTGTGTTTTATTTTTCTTCAAGACAGGGTTTCTCTGTGTATCCCTGGCTGTCCTGGAACTCATTTTGTAAACCAAGCTAGCCTCCAACTCAGAGATCCTGCCTCTGCCTCCTGAGTGCTTGGATTAAAGGATCGTGCCACCATGCCCAGCCAGATTCAAGTATTTTTTTAAGGATTAAAAAAAACCCGGGGGCTGGAGAGATGGCTCAGTGGTTAAGAGCACTGTCTGCTCTTTCCAAGGACCCAGGTTAAACTCCCAGCACTCACATGGCAGTTCATAACTGTCTGTAACTCCAGTTCAAGGTGGTCTGACACACTCAAACCAATGCACATAAAATAAAATTAAATAAATCATTAAAAAAAAAAAACCCAAAAACCAAAAAACATCCTGTGGTACAAATACAATAAACAAAGTCAAAAAGTGAAGGACATATCAACTTATCTGCAATTTATCAGTCAAAGGGCCAACTTCTCAAAGAGCTCCCACAGATTAATAAGCACAAAGCGAAAGGACAGAAGGCAGGACGATAAAGCCCCAGTGACTTGGGTCTCACGGGGCCGAGGGGAGTCACGGGTTGAGAGTACTGGCAGGAACCTCTGTCCTCTCAGACAGGCCTTTGCCAAGGAATCAGCTCGCACCCAAGGGTGAGATGGATCCTGTTGGCATGGCCACACACTGCCTAGGGAGCATGGGTTGTGCCATGTGGCAAAGAGGGCATTTTCAAAGATCAAGATTGTGAAAGTATACCTTCTTGTTGGACATGGTGGACCATATCTGTAATGTATGCACCCAGGAGGCGGACACAGGAGGATGACCACTTTGAGATGAGCCTGGGCTCCATAAAATAATTGCTGATAGTGGTGGTGCACACCTTGGATCTCTGTGAGTCCGAGGCCAGCCTGGTCTGTAGAGTGAGTTCTGAGAGGCCACGCAGCGAGACCCTGCCTCCTAACATCAGCGAAAGAGATGGGAAAATACATGATGTTCTTCTCTGGATCACAGCTACCCCGCCCCAGAAGAGGACTGGAAACCACTGCTGTGAGCAGGAGCTGGGTGGATAACCAGGGAAGGAGGGGTGACAAGGGCCAGCGTCAATGGGCATGGCCTTTCTGGGAGGAGGGCAAAGGTGAGGTGGACTGTGTGTATAAAGAAAGGGAGGGTGCTGAGGAGATGCTCAGCAGCCAAGAGCCCGCCGCCCTTGCAGAAGACGGGGTCAGTAAGAAACACCCACATTCCAGCTCAGAACTGTTCATCACGCCAGTTCCAGAGAATCCTATGCCCTCTTCTGGCCTCTGAGGCATTGCATACATGTGATATGCTTACTATAAAGGCAGGCAGAACACCTGTGCTCATAACATCAAAGTAAACTTAAAGGGAGTCCAGTGAGGTGGCTTTAGCAGGGAAAGGTGCTTGTTGCCGAACCTGATGATCTGAGTTTGAGTCTCCAGGACTCACGTGGTAAAAAACTGACTCCTAAAAGGGGTCTCTTGACCTTCATATATGTGCTGGGGTATTCTCTCTCTCTCTCTCTCTCTCTCTCTCACACACACACACACACACACGGGCAATTAAAATAAAAAGGAGTGTATGTAGAGAAATTGTCATTGAGTATGGTTTTTCATGTCCGAAATTTTGTTCACATAAAAAAAAAAAAAAAAAAAAAAAAAAAAGAATTAAGATAAAGCAAGCAGACAGAAATAACCAGGATTCCTTAAATACATATGTAGACTTTCTGGGCACTGCTCAAATACCCAGGGCCTGGGAAGCCAGTGCAGCTTGGCTCATCGCTGTCTGCCAGGCCCTTCTGCCTCTGAGATCTCCCAGGACGGAGTGGGTGAAGAGAAAGGGCCTGCAGCAGGGAGGTCAGCTGAGGGACCCCCTGCACGGACCCTTCCCATCTGGCTGGCACTGTCGGCCTGCAGGCTTCTCCCTTAGGATGGAGCACACGTGAGCTGACCTGCTGAGAGCCAGGCACATCCCCGGGAGGGGACCACAGTATTGACCACCCCATGCCCGGGTGCCAGCTGACAAGCCTCTTTCAAGTGCCAGCTATGTAGCTAAGAGAAGAAAGCGCCACCCAGAAGGGCTGAGGAAGTCCCTGAGCAGATCCCAGAAGTCAGCAGCGGGGACTGTTCCGTTGTTTTCTTCATCCCTGCAAGGCTCCGGTCACCTAGGCCTGGCTCCCAGGGTGCTCACCATGCCTAACTCAAGTTCATCTGTGCCCTCTCTCCTTGTTCTGTGCCCTGCTATCTGGGCCTACCTCATGGGTCCTGTTTGTTTCCAGGTATTTCCGCCCCTTCTTAAACGTTGTGCCCCCTCCTAGCCATGCTCCAGGAAAAGAGATGACCCCCACTATCCCTCCACACCCCAGAGCTCTTGGGAGGCGATGGCTCTATCTTCGCCAGGACTGGCCCAGTCTCCTAGCGCCTTGATCAAGCACAGCAGGCACCAACAACCTAGACTCAGCATAGGTTTGTGTGTGTGTGTGTGTGTGTGTGTGTGTGTGTGAGAGAGAGAGAGAGAGAGAGAGAGAGAGAGAGAGAGAGAGAGAGAGAGAGAGGAGAGTCAGATGAGGTTTTGGACCAGTCTAGAATGAACACTGGGACAGCAGGGAAGCAATCAGTACCAGTTTGGTCTTCAAGGAGCACCAAATCAGAGTGGGTTGTGATCGGAAGCCTGACAGAGATTGATAACACAGACATTCTAAAATGCATCTGGGAGAAAGGGAAGGCTGCTGGGGCAGGGGAGAAGCCCCTCCTGTGGGGCAGACTACATGGGGAGGATTCAAATAACAGGAAAGGAGCTCAAAGCGAGCGAGTGAGGGCCAGAGTGAGGAGCTTTTAGCCGAGGAAAGGTGGGCATGCTAGGGGTGGGAATGCCCTCTCCCACGGCAGAAGCTGAGGTGACTATCCAGTGGCAGCGGCAGAAAGTCATCAGGAACAGGACAGTCCGGGTCATCCCAGGCACCATCACCAGAAGTCACTGAAGAAAGCAGGGAAGGTGGGAGCCGAGGCCCAGCTGCTGCTGCTGCTGAGTGCACGGTTGCAGGGCTGAACCTTGGGGCCTCCCACTCACCCTGTGGGACCTCAGGCACACTGACTAACCCCTCTGTTTTTTGCTCCAGCAAAATGGGAGGGCGGCTGTGCCTACACTGTGGGAATGTAAGGGTTAAGGGAGTGTGTGCAAACCAGGCAGGACGGTGCCTGGCACCATAAGAGTTCAGGGGAATAGCAGAGCCGTTACAGAGGTGACCCGGGGGAGGGACCACCCAGGCTACTGTCTGCTTCCAGGCCTCCTTTCCCCTCCCCCAGCGGAGACGCCTTCCATTACCTTGTGTATCCAGTGCAGGTTCATTTGCTGCCCCACAGTGATGTGACATAGTGCCAGGACCTGAAGAGGGGCCCAGGGGGCAGGTTAAGCCACGTGTGACTGGAAAGCTTGCCAGCTCTCCAGACACCCTGCGCTACACTCATGCCCTTGGCCTGACCCTACACAGGCAGCACACCCTCCCTACGGGCACCAGGAATGCCCGGCCCAGCCCTGTCCAGGCCTGGCCTCCTTCCAGATTAATCCAGGCCTCCAGCCTCCTGCTCTGGGAATTCCCCCGTGAAAGGTCCCTGGGTTCGGCCGCAAGCAAACTGCCCAACTTCATGCATCCATTCTTTGGGAGCTCCAGGCCCTAGGATTCTGAAACAGACCTGAGCCCTGTCCCCAAGGTGCCCCCAGTGGAGAATGGCTCAACCTGAGTGTCTCAGTGTGGAGGGCACTGGGGGTAGACAGCCCAGGAAGTTTCTGGATGGTGTCTGCAGCAGGTGCTGAAAGCCAGAATGGCTCTGGCTGGTCTGGGGGAGGGGTGGAAATACAGTGGAAGGAGACTTCCTCTTCCCAAGCAATATCCAAGGGTCTGGGCAGAACAATGTCCCTGTCCCCCACAGGCACAGCAGAGGCCAAGCCTCCCCCTCCTAGGAGCAGACCTACACGAGCCCAAGGGAGCCCCTCCCCATACCAGGAGGCCTGCAATGTAGGTGAAGGCAGCAGCTGTAGTCACCAGGATGGGCACGGACCAGTCACTCCAGTAGCCCATGCGGTTGTAGAGGTACCTAGTGGGAAGAGGGGGGCAGAGAGGTCAGACCAGGGTACTGTTAGCTCTCACACAGCTGCAGCTGGGGAACCACAGCAGGCCCTCCCACCCCATACTGGTAATCAGTGCTTCTTTTACCATCAGTCATGCCTACTTCCGGCGGGCACTCAGAAAGCAGAAGAGTTCAGAATCACCATTCTGAAGGCTATTAGACTTCATTCCCAGTGGCCTGCACCTTTATACATGTGTGGACAGGGGATCACAGGGGCATGGTCAGCACAGCTCTGAGGGACAAACACACTGGGATCTAATCCCCACTCTGCCTCTTGCTGGCTTGTAGGAGCTTGTGGAGGTGACGGGCATTACGGGATTCCAAGATGCCCTTGACTGCGCCATTCATCTTAAGTTCAATGGCAAAATGAGAAAATACAGAGCCTTAGAACTGATAAGACAGAGCACACCGGGCCACTCACCTGTAGGGTGGGGATAAAAGAATGCCCTTCATACCCAGGGCTTCGGGGAATGAGGGAGGGAGGCTTTCGACAAGGACATAACAAACTCTTCCTAACAGAGCATTCACCGAAACCAGTACAAAAAATGCTGACAAGTGTGATGTTCCTTTTAAGCAGCGTGAGGTCTTCTTGCATTCACGAGCCGTATTTAGCCAGCTTCCCATTAATGGAAGCCTCATAGCTTGCAGTGCTTTATAAACTAACACAAAAATGAGAAAATGGGCACAACTTTGTACATTTCTGTTTCCTTGGGTTGGGTAGCTCTAGACAGAATAACAGGGCCGAGGGAGCACGCTTCTTAGGGGTCTAGGGGGATGCAGCTTAGCTACTCCCCAGAAAGACCCACTCAGAGCCTCCTTGTGTTTGTGGGGAAAGAGGGGACCAAAGGGGGAAGTAACTCACTCAGGGTACTAGAGAGGCTGAGCCAGTGCCAGGACACTCAGTGGCACTCTGCCTGCAGCTGGGAGCAGACATCATTGAGACTCCATGTCCTCCCCTGTCCCTTCCCAGGGCCTTCCTCTGAGCCTGTGAGAAGGCCTGCTACTCAAAGAAATCACAGGGAATGTTCCTCTTGTACAATTTGGGAAACTGAGGCCCAAAGAAAGCTGGGAATTGGCTCTGGAGCTATTCCTGAAAGCTCTTGTGGTCCCACTGGCCTTCAAGTGTGGCCACATAGGGTAGGGACACTTCCAGGACAAACACACAATAACCCACCAGGTATGTCCAACCTGCAGTCTGTGGGCCACTTCGGCTTGTCGCCGTGAGTTTTGCTACTTTGCCTGTTTTTGTTTGATTGTTTGCAATCCCACTGTGTTCTCTAGTGTGAACTCTGTAGATGACAGTGTTGTCTCGGTGTCAAAAGGCTGGACACTCTGGACCCTGTATGAGTCTCCTTGCCTAGCCCCATCCAGTGCTGAGCCCTGGGTCTTGCTTACATCCTTTGCAGCTCTGGAGCTGAAGAAGCAGGCGGCAGGCCACTGTGGCTGCCTCCTACTCAGGACAGACACTCAGCATCTGCTGAGTCTCAAGAGCTCCAAGGAGCTATTGAGGGCTGAATCTCCATCACCGATGCACCGTCGACTTCCTGTGAGACCTCTCAAGGCTCTTTCGCCCTTATTTCCTCAGACTGTCCTTGGCATGTGTTCTTGGCACTGACTGGCTGTATGACCACGAGTGAGCATCCCTCCCTGAACCTCACTTTGCTCATAGAGTACAGGGTGTATGTAGCTGTCTAGGAGTTAGACAGGGCAGTAGGCAACGTTCTCACGCATCCATAATACCACCCATGCTTTAGACACTTACAACGACACATGATTGACCTGTGATATTTAACAGAGACCAGGGCCCAGCTCCAGAGCGTGGGTGGACCCGGCTCATCTTGCTGGGCTACAGGGCAGGTGGAGGCATGAGTGTGTCCTTTGCTGTGTTCATTAGTGACAGCGCTCCAGTCCGGTGCCGCACAGAGTGTGACAGGTTGTATCGATCGTCACCTTGACAGAACATAGCAGCACCCTTCCTTGAACTGCAGCCCACTCAAAGCTGAGTCTGAGGAGCTCCCCCGCTGTGAGGCAGAGCTCCCTCCACTGAACCTTGGCCTCCCCTGCCCCCACCCAGAGGGAGAAAGAAACCCAGAGCACCCGGAGGCTTGCCTCCAGCCCTCACTCCCCACACTGAATGCGTGCTCTTGGGCCTCGGTTTCCAAAATCTGTCAGTGGAAGAGTTCTCAGAAGCTCACAGGATCTTCCTCCCTGCCCATGTCTTTTACTTGTCAATAAAAAGCTGACAATGGTGGAGTGAGGGCAGGTCCTGACCGGAAGTGCTCCTAAAGGAGGCAGAGCTGAATTATAGTGGCATGTGCCCCCTGTGCCAGTCCAGCCAGGGAGCCTGAGGCTAGGGACTGCCTCTTCTGCCCAGGCCTTGGTCTCTCTGGGCCTGGAGCTCTTGTTTACAAAGGAGAGGTGGTGGTAGAACTCCCAGGGCCAAACTGGGGGAGAGGCTGGGCCCCGGGGTCTCCGAGCTGGGGGCGAGGCTGGGCCCCGGGGTCTCCGAGCTGGGGGCGAGGCTGGCCCCGGGGTCTCCCCCACTCACCAGTTGAATTCATCGTAGTCATTGTGGACTTCCCACCAGAAGTAGAGCCAGGTGAGTGTGAGGCTGAAGGTGCAGACAAGTAGCAGGAACCACAGGCGTTCCCACTGCAAGAACAGAGCAGAGGGCCACGTCATATCGGGCTGCTCTCCTGGGACAGGGGACCTCCCTGCGTCCCTTCCTGCAGCCTCAACTGCCAGGAGCTGGTGAGAAGCTGAGGCTCCAAGAGGACTCAACCTGTCCAATGTCACAGAGCCCCGTTACAAAGGAGTGCACAGCCAGGAGCAGGGATAGGGGTCCACCAGGGAGCCTAAGGCCTTTCTGCCGCCTCCGGAGGCCTGCCCAGGGTGCTCGCTTCTGAGCCCAGGCTCCTGGAAGCTGCACGGTTGGGTCTGTGTCCAGCAGGACTCAAAAAGGTGTGATCTGCCTGATGTGCTCCCCCAAAACAAAGAAAGCCTCTCACAGTCTCCTGCAGCCCAGGCCAGCCTTGAACTCTGTATGTAGCTGGAAATGGCCTTGAACTCCTGTCCTCTTGCCCTCCAACTCCCATGTGCCGGGATTACAGGCAGGTACCCCCAGGTTCCGTTGCTTTTTAAGGTTTACTTTATGACTTATTTACGTGTGTGTGTGTGTGTGTGTGTGTGTGTGTTCGTGTGTATGTTCCTGTGTGTGGCTGTAGCCGGAATCAGACTCAGGTCCTCTGCAAGAGGAGTGTGTGCTCTTTCCCACTGAGCTGACTCAGGCCAGCCAGGAGGTTTTTAAGGTGATGCTGGGTATCGAACTCGGGGCTTTGGGCACCGTAGGCGAGCACAATCAGCAGAGCATCCAGCCCCTTGCTCCCCTCAGTCCCTCCTCACGTGTTCACACACTGCTTACCGCCTCTACCCCATGCCACTGACAGAAACACTGGAGCCCAGGCAGACCAGCCAGTTTGCCAGTCACACAGCTGGTTAGCGGCACGGCTAGTTAGCAGCACAGCTAGTTAGCAGAAGGTTAGGACCAGTGAGCTCCTGAGTAAAAGTGCAGCAACTGCCTTCTTTCTCCCTGAGGTGCTGGGGCTTCGGGGGCTGAGCTGAGAAAGATCACACCTTTCGGACTCCTGCTGGACACAGAGCCAGCCGTGCAGCTTCTGGGAGCCGGGGCTCAGAAGCCGGCAGACGCATCCGCTGGCCCAGCCCTAGGTTCTCAGCTTCCATCCCTCTGTTGAGCTCAGCAGCTCCAACTGGGGCAGATCATCTTGCTACGCCCTGCGAAGCTGCTGAGGTCAACAGAGAGAACTCAAGTAAGTCACCCTGGAGTGCTGAGTCCCCAGTAACCCCATTTCTGTTCCACCCCCTCCAGCACAGGGTGGCCAGCTTCGCAAAAAGATGACGAGTTCCAACAGGTAAGCTTCCTCTTGGCCCCCTGCCACTCGGCCAAGCAAGGGCACCCTTCCTTCTGTGTGTGGCCCCTAACCCCTAGCTTCATCCCCTCAACCATTTCCCACGGAGGACCCATGGAGTTGGGTTACACGCCACCTCCTCTGGGAAGCCCTCCTGGACTCAGCTGCATACACAGTATCAATGCTCCTCCTCTCTAAACTCACACTCGGGACCCTTAGATGACATGGGACTTGTTAGCACTGATGACTAGAAAAGACAGCGTCAGGGGGAGTTAAAAACATTCCTAGCTTCCCAGAACCCCTCCATCCACATCAGTAATTAAATGCTGTGTTTGGAGCCAGACTGCCTGGGAATCTCAGATCCCCACCTGCCCCTGACAAGCTGTGCATCCCTGGATGGGTTGCTCAACCTCTCTGTGCTTGTTTCTTCTCTATGAATGACAAACAGCAATAGCATTCATAGCGCAGGGCTGATATAAACGGCCCCCTGCCACTACACAGGAGAGGCTCTCAACCCGGATAAGCCACGACTCGGCACGTACTGACGCCCTCATGCCGGGGTGAGTCACTCAAGTTGGTGACCCATGTTGGGGTGAGTGGTGGCCACCACTCAGAGTCATGTGCAGGGCCGGGCTGCTTGGCCTAACCATGCTCTGCCTTTAAACAAGGATGTGAGGGTGACAGTTCTCACAAGCCTGGTTGGCTGTAGATTCAGAGGAAAGTCCACCCCTGTCTGCCCCGTGGGCCAACACAGCTCCAGACTAGAAGAGAGAGCCCCGGCTAGGAACAAGGCAGGACGTTTGTCTTCCTATGGGGACTGGACCCGGGGGGAGGGGGACCACTGTCCAGGTGGCTGGGATAGTGGAGGAGCAGAGTGAGCTGCGCTCAGTCCTTCTCCCCACACCCTGGCCACACCCCCAGGCCCGGGTCCAGTCCTGACAGTCTCCCCCGCTGCCTCAAGCTCCTGATGGTTCATGGAAGACTTGTTTCCTGGACTCTAGCTGGCAGCTCTCAGGTCAGCCTTCACGTCAGTCAGGCTCCCACCGGCCTCAGCTCCGCAGCCTCCAGGGCACACCCACAGCTGGCCCACGGGGTGGGGGGCTCAGGGGACGGGGAGCCTGAGCCTACTGGGGCCTGTCCTAGGCAAATAGCCTGGGTGTAGAGAGGGCAGGGGCCCTGCAGGTGTGACACAAGCACCAGGACAGCACTGATAAGCGGCCAGGAGGCCAAGGCTGCGGGGCACAGGCTGGGGAAGGGGGAAAGGCAGGAAGGGCCCTGGGCTCGCCTGGACACATTCTTACAGTGTGGTGAGGCAGGGCAGGGCACATATGAGGGGCCACAGGCTCTCAGCAGCTGGGACCTGACAAGGTTAGAGACAGCAGGCAAGGGCACCCAGCCTGGCAGGAGGGTGTAGGACCTCGGAAACCAGGAACTAGGAACCTCATCTTCAGAAGCCAGGGCTGGGGAACCTAGTGATTAAAGCCCCTTAGAAGCTGGAAGACATTAGGCCCCAGGAAGCGGACGGATGGGGGTGAAGAGGCCCCAGCACAAGAGGCAGAGAGGCATGTGGTTGTACCGAGAACAATCAGAGGAAAAAAACTGAATGGCAGGGGTGGGAAGAGAGAGGATGGGGAAGGAAGGCGAGGAGCGGGAGAGGAAGTGGCCTCCAAGCTGCTCCACTGATAAAGAGGTTCCCAGCAGCATTGATGGGCCTTGTCAGGGAGAATTACCAAGGAGAAAGGATGGGGCATGCCCTGCCCATTAGTGAATGAGGCTGGCTGGGCCCTGGGATGTGCAGAGGGCTTGCTGCCTCACCAGCCTCTGGGCCACACCAGTGGACTAAAGTCCTGGCCCTCTGTCTCTCTGCATTTATAGGAATGTGTCCTCATAGTGCATGATGGTCCCAAAAGGGAAGGACCATCCCATCATCTATGGGTGAGCAACTGAGGCAGTGACCACACATGGACAGACTTGTTGTGACAGTCATCTGGGAGATAGTAGTCAAGGATTCTCCTCACCCCAGGCTGAGTGTATGTTCACCCTTCTCTTTCTGCAGGCTGTTCCCCCAAGCCTAACCTGTGGCTCCTCCTGGATGCCTTTGTGTCCCTGTAGCACACAACAGGCCCCCACCTCCGAGCACCCTGTGATGACCCTAGCACCCAGCGACCTGCCCATCAACTGCACACAGCCGCAGAGATAGGAAGGGTGCAGAGCGGTTCCAGCTCCGCCGCTCAGGCTGCGGACTCTGCCCTCAGAGCCTGGAGTCCTGATCTACAGGATGGGAACAGGAAGCCTTACCTTGGAAGGATGCTGTCCTGTAAGCTGAGCAGCTTCCTGTGGTAGGTATATGATAAAGGGGGGTTCACGGACAATGCCCTGCATTCCTCGGAGAGGTAGTGTGACCTGGCTCCCCAGGGTCTGTCAGCACGTTGGGCACAAGGTAATACTCTGATACAGCGTGAGGAGCCAAGAAAGGATGGATGTGAGACTGTGAGATGTAAGCAGGCTGGGTTCAAAGAACAGACTACCCTCAGGCCAGGGGGCCCACTGAAGGAAAGAAACCCTGTTTCCTTCTGAGCCCAGCAGTTGGGGGCTGCACTGGGCGAACGGCCCCTTTGGAGAGAGACAGTTCCAATGTTCACACGGGTGGCAGGTAGCAGGAGGCCTGTGCTGGGGAGAGGCCCGGCCTGGCCAGGCCAGGCAGCGACCTGTATCCCTGCTCCAGGGGATGGAGGCTGTGGGCTGATAACTGCCAGGTGAATCCCCAAGCCCCCGCCCCCAGCCCCACAGCCCCATCTCATCTCCTCACAACCCTGCCCTGGCCCTCCAGAGCTGAGAACCCTTGTGACAGGCAGGGCCACAGGGGGCTGATTTCACTGAAGGTCATGGTCCCTACCTCCTGTTGATGAGCACTGGTACCCTCCTTGACTGTGTCCTTTAACTCCCACCCTCCACTCCTCCCCAGAGCCCTCTGCACTCCAAGCCCACGCTCACAGAAAAAACACATTAGCAGCCAAGCTCTGACAGTCCTCAAGCCCAAGTGGACACAGGAAGCCCGGGCACCACAGGGTGGGTTGACTCTGCCACTGCTGATTCCTCTCGTTGCCAGCTCCTGGGTAGCCTCTGACTGCCACCAGGGTGCATACAGCTGCCCATCATTGCTGAGCAGAGACCGGCTTCTGCCGCTGGCCCCACCCTGGCAATATCCAAGACTCAGACTCAGAGACACTAGAGCCTGAGATGTCCCACTCAGCTCCTGCCTGCTGTTTACTACCCCCAGACCAGGACAGAGTGGGAGTTGAGCCTACTGCAGCTCAGACAGCCTCAGGGGGAGCCCCCAAAGCACTTCTGTCGTAGACCCTCAGCCTGACCAGAAGCTGGGCTCCGACACTCAGCCATGCTGAGTCCTGTTTGAATCCTGGGATGGTCATAGCTGGCAGCCTAGGAAATGTCCAGCATCTTTGAGCCCCAGCTCCCTGCTCTTAGAATGAGGACAGGAATAGTGTGTCATGCAGGGCACTGAGAGCTCTCCAGCAGCACGGCACTGGCTAGGCAGGGAAGCTGTTTGCTTGGTCCCTTTCCTCTTCACCTTCCTAACTTCCTGCAGTGGAGCTAAAACCTCCCCTGAGGTGGAAACCACAGAGACCAATCCAGCCAAAGGGGTCAAACAGTACTGGGGTCAAGTGGCCAATGAGAGAGAGAGAGAGAGAGAGAGAGAGAGCCCTGCACCAGCACTTCAGCTCCTGACACAGAGAGAGGGCTGAGCTCTAATTCTAGCCCTTTTACCCACTGGCTGTGTGGCTGTGGGTTAGGCGCTCAGCACCTCAACCCTCAGCTTCCTCCCCTGTTCATAGAGATGACATCACCACAAGCTCACAGGAAAGGGCCAGGCCCCTGCGATTACACATGTAAGCTGTAAGTAGCCAGATCCACCATGGTTCCTATAATTACCATTGGCGTCTGACAGCCCTTTAATTATGTGAAGACAGTGATGAAGTCTTCACCCTCCCCCTGCTCTACACTGAGCTGTCCTCTGGCTGCTGAGGACAGCAAGCCCATCACCTGCACCTGGCCCAGGGTGGGCACCCGGAGGCAGTCAGACAAAGAGGTGAGGCCTGGCTCTGCAGGCTTTGGGCTATGGGCCCCAGGAGCAGGCACTAGGCCTGGAGGCTGACCCTGGCATGCCACTGCTCAACTCCTGCCTCAAACACAGGCTTGCAGCCCTACCTTTGGGAGACAGAGGCCTGGAGGAACTCTTCACGACATTTGGGACAGGGTTCCCTACCTCTTCCTCCCACAGTTCTGCAACTCATGTGGGATGGTCTCAGGAAACTGAGGCCCAGACAGGGAAAGCGAGTGGCCTAAGGTCACAAAGAACAAACAAACACCACTGGTAAGCAAGCACTCGCAGCCAGGCCTGGGTACCTCTGTGGTCCTCTAGCCATCCCAAAGAAACAAGGGCCAGGGCATATAATTAGCCTTGTCTAGCCACAGAGGAAACAGGGTCAGAGGGTCAAAGCTTTGCCCGAGGAACCAGTGAGAGCCCCAGGTGGAAAGAACTCCAGGTTTCATCATCTCACCCCATCCACCAAAAAGAAGCAGAGAAACGAAGAATCAGGTAGAACAGTGGCCTAGGAGCAGGGCCACGGGGCTAGGAAACCAGTAAAGGAGCGCAGAGTGATGGGCAAGGCAGCACATGGGATTGGGACACAGGGGCATCCACTCTGAAAAGCTACCTCACACCCCACACCCCACACCAAGCCACATCCTCACCACGGCCCCCTTACAGCCACTCCTCAGGCCTACCAAGCCCTTCCCCGTGGAGACCCAACAGTCTGCAGCAGCGACCAGGCGGCAGACAGGCCACGATGGTCCTGGGCACGAATGAGAGCAAGGATTGCCTAAGAGTGCAGAGGACAGTGGGTTTTATCATCTGCTATGGGAGGAGTGGGGCACAGAGGGCTTCCTGGAGGAGACGGACAGGGCTGGGAGCACCCCTCTGGGAAGGAAGGAGCAGAGGATGCAGACAGGTCTTGTTCAGAGAAATGGCTTCTCTTCTTACAGTCATTTTTTTTTAATTAAAAAAAAATTATTAATGAGTCCTAGAGCCATGCAAATCTCAGGCTGATTAAAGGAACACACCTTTAATCCAGTGCTTGGGAGGCAGAGGCAGGTGGATTTCTGAGTTCCAAGACAGCCAAGGCTACACAGAGAAACTCTTGAAAAACAAAACCAAAAACACGTGTGTGCTTGTACACATGAGTGTGTGGACACCACGGTGCATATGTGGAAGTCAGAGGACAATTTTGCCAAGTCCGATCTCTCCTTCCACCTGTTGCAAGCTTGGACTTAAGGTCACCAGGCTTGGGTGACAAGTGCCTGCGCCTGCTGGGTCATCTTGCCCACCCCCTCTTATTTCTTTTTAAGCTAAGGATGACTCTGGACTCCTGAGGCTCCTGACTCTACCTCCCAAGTGCTGGGATTCCATAGTGCTAGTCAGCAAGCGTGAACATCAAAGCTAGCACATGCTGGGCAAGCAGTCTGCCAACCGAGCTACGCTCCAGACCCCCAATTTAAGTTTTCATGTGGTCAGGTCTAGCCCCTTCCACTTTCTTCAGTTCCGCCTCCGTGCTTGAGGGAAACGGCTGGGTGCAGACCCTACACTTAAGCCACAGTTACAGCACGGATTGCTCCGCCATACCCTCAGCCCTGAGCCCCACCCACACTTTTGGACGGTGGTACCCCAAGAGGCTCTCAGGAGCACACAGCCTCAAGCATCTCTCCTTCTGACATCTTCCCAGACTCTGACTGTCTCGACAGTTTCCCCCATGCTTCCTAAATAGAAGGGAAATTTAAAAATCGGGAAAACTGCATTTCAGTCCACCTGGAATTTATTCTGGTGATGAGGCAAGGAGCAAGTCTCCCGATGCTGCTGCACAGAAGTCCCCACGGTCCGGGACACTTGCAACAACGTCCACCTTGGTCTGACACGGGGCAAGTTCTCTGGTGTCTGCGCATCTGTTTCTAGATTTGTAGCCTGTCTGGGCAGACGCGAGTGTGACCCCCACCTCGAGCAGACCTTCATTCAGCCTAGCTGCCTGTGGTCCAGTTCTGACTGGGAGTTCTGGAGCCATGCATATCTCAGCACCCAGCGACACTCCTATCCCCTGCTCAGCTCACCAAGCTCCAAATGAGAAGTGCGGGCTAGGAGGGGTCAGGAGTTCCTGGGAGGCGAAGAGGGGCGTGCCCTGGCAGGATTAAGCTGCCTCTGGCCCAGAGGATTTGGGGGAGGACAGCGGGCAGTGCTGAGATGGATGGCAGCATTAGGGCCGAGTTGGGAGGAGATTATTAGAATCCCACCACCAGCCAGTCCCTGGCAGCCGAAGCGGCTATATTTATTTCTCCAGGCTACAGAAGGCTGGGCAATTAGGCCTCTATCTGCCCTCTCTTCTGCCAGGATGCCCTCAGAGCAGCTCAGGATGGGATCAGGCCCAGCTGGCAGCTCCTCTTTTCTCCTGCCCACCCCTCAGTCATGGGAGAGCTGGAGGATGCCAAGGATGGCCCACTGAGCACCCCTCAGGCCCACCCAGTTTACAGGTCCAGGCTGGAATAGTTCACATACCCTCCCTAAGGCATGGTCCAGGCTTCCATCTGCTCAAACCTAGGTGCTGACCATGCCCTTCCCAGAGGAGGTGAAAGAGGTCAGGAGATGCCTGCGTACCCACCACCTAATACCCCATTTAACTGGCAAGCAGGCTGAGGTTGAGAGGCCTGGGGCTTGCTTGAGGGCCCAGACAGTATCAGAAGGAAGAGCAGGGTTAGAGATGCAGCTGACTGGCCAGCAGTGTCCACTTGTGTCTAGCCGAATCCACCCATAGCCTGGAATCTGCTTTAAGGGGCTTCATCACTAAGCCAACCTTGCAGTCTCTCTTCTCCTGCAACTCAAACCACAAGGCTGCCAGGACAGGAAGCTGGGAAGTTCCCCTTCCTCCTGTCCACCTGTAGAAGAAGCCAATCTCAGTTTCAGGGGTGGCCTGGGAGGACTCAAGGGCTGAGTCAGCACCCTCTCCTGCCAACCACAGCCAGAACCCCAAGAGGCACGACTGGAATACAGGCCCCTTATCACAAATGTGTGTCTTCCTGCTCTGGACCCCCAACACTCAAGAGCACAGGGGGTTCCATCCCTGTACCCATACCCAGTTGTCAAATGACAGGCGCATCCCCTAGGCAGCTTCCTCAGTCACTGTTCACTATCTAAGCCACTGTCCTTCCCTTGTGTCCTCTGAAAGCCCAATGAAGAGGAAGGAAGGCAATGGCTTGGTGTGGTGGAAAGATCTGAGTGAAGAGAAGGGGAGAAGAGGTGTTGGGACAGCGGGAGCAATGCCTCTGTGGTGAAAGGTCCAGGTGCCCAGGAATACCGAGAAGCCTGGCTGGCATGGCCAGCACAGCTGGTGAGGAAGGGCAAGGGAGGGACTAAGATGGCAGGCATTCACGGCAAGAGAAGCAGTCATGCACCCCAGGAGGGAGGCCACTGGGGCCGGCGACACTGACTTGTCTGCTTACCCCTGCTGTCCATTCCCAAAGACTCATGTGCCTCACAACACACTCTGCCTCCGGCTTCCCAGAATCATGGGATGAGAGGGACTCTTTCCAACGCTCTGCCAGGGTCAGCCTGTGACTGGACCTTTTAGGTGTCTGTGGCATCCCTCCCCTTGCCCACATCCATGCAAATTTGTGCACAAGCAAGGGAGCACTCACACACACACACACACACACACACACACACACACACACACAATCGAATGCACACACGCATGCGTTTGTCCACAGATGTAGTCACATCACCTTCCCAAGCTCTACTGGCTCCGACGTTCTCCTCTCAAGGGCTCTCAGAGTATTCTGTACAGTGTAACTCCTGGGGCCTTTGCAAAGCTGGGCCCAAGGCTGAAGCCTGGGTTGCTCAATACTGCTGCAGGCTCAGGCCTCCCAAGTAGCCCGTTCCTCTTCCCCAGATGGGGCTCAGTGATGTTCAGCCCCCAAACACAAGTCAGTGGCAACAGACACCCTGCCCCATACACTTAACACCCAGTCCTAGCATTCCCTAGACCTGGCTTTGATTTTCCTGGGTATCTATTCATATCCATCTCTTGACCCTCACTAGCCTCGGCTCCCTTTCAAGAGAGGAGAGAACCAGGTCAGATATAACTGTGATTTGTGAACATGTGCCAGAATAGGGTCGTTGATTGAATACATAAGTACAGCCCAGCCTAGCACACTGGAGGTGGAAGAGGGGAGAAGATACTAGCCAGGGGTGTGGGCAGGGGTGCGCACAGTGCCATGACTCCTCGGTGTGAATAAACCACTTTTCTTGGAGCCCCATCTACAAGCTCGGAGAGATCAATTAAGCTTTTAAAGGGCAGCACAGATGTGCAACACGACATTACTCTGCTTGTTGGTGTCTAGCTGGGAAGTTCCTCCAGGCCTCTGACCTAAATCCCTCTCAGGATGGAAGCTGGTTTTGACACCAGTGCCTTCAGAGGGCCCAGGGACTTGAGGGGTGGGGAAGGTTGCCAGCGGGTGGAGGGCCAGGGCCAGCCTGAGAACAGAACTGTCTCACTGAGTCCTTAATTGGCAGTATTAAAGTAATGAGTCACAAACAACAGCCAATTAATTATCCCCAGTTATAAAAAGCTCTACTTCTCTTCCTTGCTGTCGCTGAAGCACCCTCTACCAAGCTGCTCCACACCCTCAGACAGGGGCAGGAGAGGCCATTCCATCTCCATGCTTTCCGCTCCCAGGCTCCACAGGGTCTGTCCTGGGAACAGAGGCCTTGGGAGTGGGCTGCGGCAGATGTGGGTGGGCAGGAGAGTGGCCTTCATGGAGGGGCTCTTTGCCAAGCTCTGTGATCTTGCTCATCCCCAGGGTCTGCTTGGGAGCCAGTGTGGCTTGACCAGGCTGCCACTGGGGACCCCAGCCTGGCATCGGAGAACAACCCTGCCTTGCCTCAGACCCTGTTACTCAGGCAAGCCACTTCCTGAGTCTGCTCCAAACCCCATCCGCCTTGAGCTCTCATTATCCACGCATCAAGCAAGCCATCTTCCCGCAGCCTCCAGCAACTGTGGATGCAGACCTGACATGGCCTCCTACACAGCAGCTGTGTCTGAACTTCTCCGTCTGTGAAATGGGTGCACAATTAAATGTGGCCAGTAGGGGCGTTGGAACAATTAGCCAGGCATCATCGATAAATCGCTCACTCCTTGCATGTGGTGTTAGCTGTCACCATGACTATTTGCCTTCTTTCCTAGCCCCAGGAAAATGAGGGGCATGACTCACTGCCTCCCATTGCACAGGTGACATCCTGGGGTGGTGGAACCCTTGCAGAGGCCTCTCTTCCCTGCTCCCGAGCTAACAGTGGCCTCTACTTGTCCAGCAGACTAGAGGTAGCCCCTGTTCTACCCCAGTTGCTTTTGTTTTGTTTTGAGGTGGGGACTCAAGCAACACAGGCTGGTTTGGAACTCTCTAAGTAGCAGAGAATGACCTTGACCTTGTGATCCTCCTGAGTGCTGGGATGCCACACATGAGCCATTTAACTCTGTGCCTAGTTTATCCGTTGCTGGGAAGTAAACCCAGGACAAGAACCCTACTAACTGAACTCCATGCCTAGCCAGCACCAGCTCTCTGAGACCTCACATCTCTGTTCCCTTTACTGTGCCGGCAAGAACACCCAGCCTAGCTCCGTAATCCCCATCTGTGGCAGGAGGGGAGAAGAGCAAGGCGAGAAAGAACGTTCATGCAGGCTATGAGCCTCAGAGGCACGATATCAGCTGACTTTGGGGTCCCCTGAGGTGAGCCCAGCCATCTGCAGAGACAGAATGGACTGAGGAGTCTGCCACTACTTCAGCCTTGGTTCTATACCCAGCACCAGAACGTGGTGTCCCCACAGCCCAGACCACCCAGGCTCCTAGTCACTGCTTCAGTGACTTTCTCCACCCCTCTGATGGTCACAGTCAAGCCCCTTCACTTCCTGACTCATGGCCTAGGAAGGCTGCCTGACCAGTGGCCTTTTTATTAGGAGCTTGGTCGCCCCTCCCTTGCCTCAGCTTGCCTTCCACCCCCAGCTCTGCTCATCACCACTGGATGATCTTGGTCTAACCCCTCGCTGCTTCTTCTCCATGACCCATGGGTCACTAGGAGCAACAGAAATGGAGCCTGAGCACTGACTCACAGAGCATATAGGGTACCAGCCAAGAGGGAGGTCAGGTCAAAGACTCTTGCGGCCTCTCCCAGGCCTGCATGGGAGCACTGCTACGGAACAAAGTGGATGGCCCATAATGCTGAAGTCGCTGATCTGGCCCCTTCCCACCTCTGTGACATAGCAGCCAAGGCTTGGTGTCTGGAATGACTTGTCCTAATGCCTTCTTTCAGGTGGCACCATGCTGATCACTAAGCATCCCAGTCTCACATGTTGGCCTATGAGAGGGTACATCACTGCCTCTCTCTCCCAGGTGCGTAGCTTACGGCCACTGGCTACTGGAAGAAGAGGCAGCCCTGACCCTTAATCTGTCACCTCTGGTCTGTGTCTCTCCTTGGCAGACAGATCCTGTCTATCTGAGAGAGAATGGCCACAGCACCTAGTGCCCAGGACGCCAGCCCACTTGAAGGCCACAGTGGGAGGTGGGTTCCACCCCGGCCCTTCCAGGGCTACTCTGTGGCCTTGGCCATGTCCCTTCTTTTCCTGGCCCTTGCTCTGTTTCCATGCTCTTGTCATGTTTCCTCCTCCGTGCCGAAGTGGGGACACAGTAAGGAACCCAGTCTGGGTCTGCTCTGGTAGTTCATGCTTCTCACAGGGGTCATAGCCTAGGCTCCTCGCCCAGTCTCACACTCTGTCCCTCTCCATCACAAACAGGAGGGCAGGAAGGCAGGCAAGCACCCCACCCTCCCCATCCCAACAGGCTGGCTGAGCCTCAGACCTCAGCTGCTACACCCTTGACCTGCCTGCCGGCTTGGGGCTGGTGAATTCAGAGGCTAGTTTCTTTGTTCAGACAAGCAGAAGGAGGAGAAAGGCTGTTCTCCAGGCAGCAAAGCCTTTAGATAAACACCACACAGGAATTGGGTTCCTTCAGAGAAGAAACCAGATCCCCCATCAGATAGTGCCCCGGGGACAGGAGTGCGCTTGGTCTGGCCAGGGAAGCAGCACTAAGGCCTCTTTATCCAGCTTAGCACCTGCTGCCAGCTCTGGCAAGCCGGCAGCTCAGGTGACTGGGTCCTGAGGCCAGGCTGCAGCCCCATCAGCTCCCAGGCTCCAGCATGGCCAGACCCACCTCCTCGTCCTCCTGACAGCCCTAGCTGGCCTTTCAGACCTGTGGGAACTGAGAACTTCTATTCCTCTTGGGGTGACCCCTCTTAGATCACACGCCCACTGGATGGGCTATGGGCCTGTCCAGAACCACCCACAGACAACTGAGCCCTGAGTTCCCTCAGCTCCAGGGCCCATCCCTGGGCTTTCAGAGGCCTTGGACTCCACCCGGGGAAGCTCACCGGCGTTGTGTCATCGTGAGAGCGTTGGTAGCGCTTCCAGCGGCAGCCATAGATGCCCGTGAGGCATGAGAGGCACAGTTGGGGCTCGTAGTACTGCAGGGGCTGGTGTCTCACCATGCTCGTGCCTGCGGCCCTGGTGCCCAGCCCTCAAGCGCCCATGGAGGCCCCTGGCTGGTGCTGCAGGAGAGAACACAGGCTGTGAGTCAGGGGAAGGGCGAGCAGTGAGTACTGCAGAAGTCACCATAGCCCAGGTCAGGGAGTTTATCCTGTCCTGGAAGCCCTCCTGGGTCCTGGGTCCCCAGGACATGACCCTGCCTACTCATCCTCCCAACTTCTTCCCCTCCGGTCAACTGCTCTCCTCAGTGTTTGTTACACTTACCTAGTAGGGTGCTGTTTTCACTTCCCTTGGAAACCTGCACGCCTCCCTCTCCCCTCCCCTTCTCTCTCTCAGCTCATCATATAACCTAGGCTGGCCCTGAACTTTTGATCCTCCCGCCCCAGCCCTCCCTGAGGGCTGGGGTTGCAGGCAAGCGCCATCCTGCCCAGTTAGTAAGACTTTTCCAGATGGCCTTCTGCAGACCTGGATCCCCCACCGCCACCCCTAAGCTCCCTCCCATAGTCCCCAGATTTATTTTCTCAGCCGTGCTCTTAAGAATAATCTATCTGCTTGTTTTTGTTTGTCTGCCCACCCCACCGTAAGTTCCACGAAGACGAGGAGTTTTGTCTTTTTAATTCTCTGCTGCCTCCCCCGTCCCTGGAACCGAGCCTGGCAATCGCAGACTTTCAAAATAAACATTCTGCAAAGTACGTTATCATAACCATGGACAGGCACGGAGAGCTCGAAATACGGCAGGCGCTGGGAAGCGCCACACATTCGTGCGCCCCTTCCATCATGGCGGCCACCTGAGGTGGGCCTCCCACCCCAAAGCCACCTGACAGCTGAGCAAACCCAGGCTCAGAGAGAATGGACGGTGCCTGGCCTGCAGCCACACTACATGAAGACTGCAGAGGAGGGCCCACTCCGGGTCAACAAGCAACCCAGGCCCAGGGGACAGTCAGCATGGTGGCACCTGTCCAGAGCCCTGGGACAATGGGCGGCGCCCCGAGGGCTGAGCTGCTTCTGTCGGTGCTGCTTGTCAGTCTGGACCCTGCTCCACTCCCGCAGGATTGGCTGGGGCTGGTGTGACCAGGGAACAGGATCATTCCATCTCCAGCCCCACTTTGCGGATGTCACCAGTACGGCGATTCCGTGTGCGTGTGCGTGTGCGTGTTTGGATGAGGAGCCTGCTCCACTGTTGCCTCCAATACTCAAAGCTAAGCCCCCACCGCATCCTGAGACAATGTCATCACTTCCCCCACCCCGACCCCATGCCTGCCTTGCACCAGTGCTATAGCGTCCGTGAGAAGGAGGCGGTGTCCTTTTTATTTTATTTTTAATTGAAACACACTTGGCATGTGTAAAAGTCACCCTGGCACAGCATGCGATGTGGTGCTCAGTGCCCTGTTTTCAGTGTGTTCGAGGAGTTGAACCTGGTCCCTAACCACCTCTGCCTAATACGGGGGCATTTCTGCTATGCCAGCAACCACCCCAACGCCCACCAGCACTGGCACGCTCATTCACCCTCACCCACCCCTCAGGCATGGCCGCTACCATGCCACTTTGTGTGGCTACAGATTTACTAATTCTAGAGACTTCCTATCTTGGAATCCATGTCATCGCATGAATCATACGTCATCTCCTTTTCTAAGACACAGCCTCATGCAGCCCAGGTTGCCCTTGAACTTAATAAGTATCTTAGGCTAGCCTTGTACTCCTGACCAGCCTCTCAAGTGCTGGAATTACAGGCATGCAGTGCCACTCCTAGCTACCATGTCTTAAACATAGGTAAACAATTCTCACGGCTCTTTTACATCCTGTCTTCTGCTCATCAGTTGAGGGCTGCTCTGGGTTGCTACCAGTTTTTGCTTGTTTTTGTGTGGACATGGGTTTTCATTTCTCTTGGATACAAGCTTTGGGGACAGATTTGCTGGGTCATTTGATAACTCTTGTATTTGGCATTTGCAACTTCTTTGAAATAAGCACCGAACTTATTTTCCAAAATGATGTACCCCTTCACATTCCCAAAATGTTGTCTTAGTCATCCTCATTTTATAGAATAGAAATCTGAAGCTCGGAAAGACTCAGCCCCTCACAAAGGTCACACAGCAAAGCTAAAATTCATACCCAGGCAGCCTGGCTCCAGAGGACCTTATTGTAACCCACGACATGGCAAACCATAGCCACTGCCTTGCCAAATCGGACCTGTTCCCTACTATTTTTTTTTTTTTTTTTTGTAGAACTTGAAATATATATATGGGAATGAACTTAAAACAAGAATATCTTGTGACACATAAAAACTATGAAAGTCAAGCGCCTAGCACCCATAAATAAAGCTTTATTGGACACAGCCACACTTGCCCCCTCCCCCCCTGCATAAATAGTCTGTGTCTACTTAAACCAGAACTGGGGCAGGTGGGCAGCTACAGGGGCCATATGTGCTGCAGAGCCCAAAACGCTTCTCTCTAGCTCTTCAGAGGGAGGGGACGTGTCCAGACTCACTCTGCTGCCTGGCTGCCTCTACTGCCCGTAAGCTTCGGGGTGTGAGAGAGGCCGCGATGGAGGGAGAAGGGGTTGGCAGTGTGTCCAACTAGGGACAGGAGGACTCAGGACTGCTTCCTGGAGACAGTGGGAAACCGATTCCTCAGATGCCAGCTTCTTTTTTTTTTCATATTTTATTTTTAAATTTATTATAATTTGTTCACTTTGTATCCCAGCTGTAGCCTCCCTCCTCGTCCCCTCCCAGTCCCTCAGAGGCCAGCTTCTAAGTGCAGGTGTCTTAGTTAGGATCTCTGCCGCTCTGGTAAGACGCCATGACCAAAAGCAGCTTGGAGGGGAAAAGGTTTATTCCAGCTTACAGCTGTAAGCAGGAATAATTACTGCAAGAGGGAATAATCAGGGCACAGTCACAATCAAATAAAAGCGACACCAAACTTAACAGTGTAAATGACTCAGTGCCCAGTCTCTGGGCATCACCCCCTCTCCTCTGGACGCCAAAGTGCCTTGGCAGTGGCACTTCTAGAGGTCTGCCATCCAGGGTACACACAGCTTGTCTCCCTGGCTCGGCGGAGCTCCACTCCACAGCTGCTGTTGGGCTTGGTGGTCAGCCATGACCCTGGCTTCCCCAGAATCCTGGGGAACGCCAGTATAACTGGGATGCATCTTCACCAGCGGCCTCTCCTGGCCTCTCTTCATGGACTCTAACCCCACCGAATGGTGCCAAGCCTCGACTTTTCTCCATGGCCCCTTCAGTCCTGGGGCTTTGACTGCAGCTGAAGCTGTACCTTCACTAACGGCCTTTCTCCAAGAGCTCAGTGCCAAGCCCCAGAAGCTCTGTGACTCCTTCACACCTTCCAAACCTGGGAGACTCTTATCCAAGTTCACCTACCGCTACAAGGTGCAGTCTTGGCTCCCACATTCTTGGGCTTCCAGAGAAGTTGGAAACAGAAGCCCCAGCCAGGAAGCCAGAGCTCATCCACACAACCCCCAACACTAAGGTTTCCACTGTGATGTCGGCTACTACATTTGGCCCTGTCTCTCAGCAGGGAGGAGGCAATTACAGTGTAGAAAGAAGCCCAGATTCATCTTGCCCTGGCTATTGACTTGCTCTGTGGAAGGGCCACTCCAGGCTCTTCCCTGAGCCTCAGTCTCTGGATGTGTAAAAAGGGGGTGACAGGCTTTGCTTTGGAGACTATGGGGCAGGCTCCATGGACTGCTAGGCTGGGGTGGAAGAGGGACATGTCCCTGCAAAAACCAAGGCTTAGTATGTGGAGCCAGGAGCATGACCAGGTCTCCCTGAGCCTTGGCTTCTGGCCTCCCAGTGACCTCGCTGCGATCCACACAGGAATGGAGAAGAGAGCTCCTTCTGAAAGCAGAGACGTGACGGTGGTGTACCACCTGGACCCGGGACTCAGTGATGCTACGTCTGAGTTCTCCCTGGCTTCCAGGAAATATTTATCCTGTCCATAGCTGGAAGATTCCTTTTATTCTCTCTGTGTGTCCCCAACAGAGACTATCTCATCCCCTCCCAGTTTCAGTAACCAGTTGACCTAAGCCAGTGTGAACACCTCATGTCTGCCTCTGATGATGACAGCCAGTGGTTCCTGCCTTTTTTCAGTGGGGCATTTCCCAGGCCCTGCAAACCCAGCTCTATCACACTGCCTGCTTCTAAGACCCTCTTCTAGCCATGCCTCTCACTCCCTCGACAGATCTCATCTCCCTACCCTCCATGCTGTCAGCTGGCCTCTACTCAAAACCCCATGAAAGCCAGGGTGCACTTTTACCAGCCCCTGACCAGGACCTGCCCTGCCAATCCAGCCTGCCCTGTGTCCCATCTGGTTTACTCCTCCTAACCTTGGTAGTCTCCAGAGAGCATGCTCGGAACCCTGGCTCGCTTAGTGGTCTCTTGGGTCCTGCCACACTCTCCTGGATCATTCTGTTATGTGTGTCCTGCTGACATGTGTGACGACTGACTATCCCCATATCCCTAGGGACCAGCACAGAGAAGTGAGATGAGAACGTTCCAGAAGCTTGCTGGACAGAGGAGAATCCAGTTCTGCTCAGAGTTGTGGCTCAGAAACTGGGCAGCTGACATTTGGGTCAACTCTCACAGATAAGGCTCTCTCCACCCATCCCTCAGTCTGTTATCACCCTCCCCTCCCAGCACAGCTAACGGCACCACTCAGCAGTGATGATTTCTTCAAGCCACCACTGTTCATACCAGCCAAGTGCCTGAGAAATGCCCTGCCAGGAGCCTCTGCCAGTTCTGGGACAAGGGCGGCCTCTCCCCTGCCCTAAGTCAGGTCTTCTGTCTAAACACATGGGCTCAACTTTTACAGCCTCCTGGCCTCACAGGGACTGTCCATGCCACTGTGGAGAAAGCACTTGCAAAGGGGTCCTGGCAAGATGATTGGGTATGCATGCCCACCTCCAAAGTCCTCTGCAACCCAGACCTCCTGGAATGTGCTTGACATGCATCCCCATTCCTCCTCCCGTCTAGGACTGCCAGCTGCCAAGCCAGCCAGGTCTCAGACTGTGATGCCCAATCTCTTTTCCAACATGCGAGAGCCTGGGTCTTAGTGTGTTTCCCGCAGTAGACTTGCTGTGTGACTTTGCCCAACTCATCCTGTCTCTGACTTTACATGTCCTAGAACTGGGGCTAGCTAAAATGACACAGGAAAGTGCTCTTGTCTGCAGTGGAAGGCAGGGAGTTGACAGCCCATCACAGGACATGGTAAAGTGTTTGCCCTGTAAGCATGAGGAGCTGAGTTTGAGCCTCAGAACCCACATTAGAAAGCTGGGCGTACGAGCCACTGAGATGGCTCAGTGGGTAAAAGTGTTTGCCACTGAGCCCAATAGTCTGAGCTTGACTATTGGAACCCATGTCAGAGGAGACAACTGACCCCACCAGTTTTCCTCTGACCTCCACAGGTGCACTGAGATACGTGGGCATGACACACACAAACACACACACACACACACACACACACACGCAGCTCTTGGGAAGTGGAGACATGTAGAATGCTGTGGCTCAATGGCCAGTCAGTGTAGCCTAATTGGTGGGTTGCTGGACAAGTGAGAGACCCTGTCTCAAAATTAGGGGGTCAGTACCTACAAAGGACACACCCACACACCTACAAGGGAGTAAAACATGGGTGCCGGATACACAAATGAATCATGAAAATACTATCCTAAATACAGGAAGCCAGTGAAACGAGACTACTTATCATGTGACTCCATTTATAAGGTCCACTGAGGCAAACAAATAGTAGATTAATGAACACCAGGGCTAGGAGGGTTAGAGAGGGACGGAGCATCTGACCATGGGTCTCAGGCTGCTTATGTAAATGGTGGAAATGTCCTAGAATTAGTGATAATGTTTGTGTGACTATGAATATACACAATCACTGAATCACTCTCTTTAAACAGGCAAGTTGTAGCCAGGTGTAGTGGTGCATGCCTTTAATTGCAAAGGCAGAGGCAGTCACAGGAGGATTTCTATGAGCTTGAGGCCAGCCTGGTTTACATAGTAAGTTCCAGAATAGCCAGAGCTACATAGTGAGACCTTGTCTCAAAAAAAAAAAACAAGCAAGCAAACAAACAAAAGACAAGTGTGCCAGGCGGAGCAGCACATGCCTGTAATTACATCATTTAGGAGACTGAGGCAGGAGGATCGAGTGAGTTCAAGGCCATCCTGCTCTACAAATTGCCAGGCAAAAGATTAAAGCAAGGCCATTCTTAGAGAATATTTTTTTAAACCCAGCATTTGGGAGCCCGAGGCAGGTAGATCTCTGTGAGTTCCTGCCTACCTTAGTCTACATAGCAAATTCTAGGCCAGCAACAATAAAGCAAACAACCCAATAACAATAACGAAACAGATAAACTGACTGAATCGTTTCTATGGCTTGCAACCCAAACCCTTCACTGGGGCACCCTTGTTCACTTGTTCACTGAACTAACGTGCTGCAGGAATGGCAGGACAGCATGGGTACAATTTAACTGCTGCTAGTCTCAACAGCCACTGCCTATCATGCTGTCACGTGCCTGATGTACGGTACAGCAGGCTCCATATGGATAAGGATTAGTGGTTGTTTTCTGGGCGACATGGGCACGAGGGACCTGATGGGTCTTATGGTGAGCACCACAAAGATGGTCCCTGTTATGGTATGATGGACACTACAGGGTGCCGGCTTGCTGGGCGCCATGCTTAGTGCTGCCTATAGAACCTGCAGATGACAAGGCTACCAACTGGAGACCACGTCTTCAAACTGAGCCTGCAAGAAGTGGGCAAACTGGCTCATCGCACGATGGAATATTAACGTTAAGGAGAAAGGAGCCACCCGGGCATGATGGCAGAGGCCTGTAATCCCAGCACTCGAGAGCCACACAGTGAGACTTTGTCTCCAGGAGAGGACTAGCCAGCCACAGAAAGACAAGAGGAAACTTGAAAGCATAGTCGTGGCTGACAGAAGGCTTCTCTTTGAGACATTCTAGAACAGGCAAAAAATAGAGACAACAAAAAGATCAGTGCTTGCCCAGGGCTAAGGGGGAGGGTGAGCCAGGTGGAACACAAAGATGTTGGAGCAGCCGCCTTATTCTGTATGCCCCAGTAACTTCCCACTTGTCAAATCCTAGAGGCCTGGCCATGCAAACCCTCACTCAGCAACACCCATTCATCAACTGTCCCAAAAGTACACAGTAATGGGGATGTGAAAAATAGGGAAAGTGTGAGGAGAGGGGGCAGAGGGAACTAAGCCTTACAACTTCTCTAAAGTCTATTAAACACACACACACACACACACACACACACACACACACACAGCAGTGATTCGATGAAGCTCACACAGATAATCTTGGAGGAGGTGTGCTAAATGAATCAGGGTGCTAAAAAAAACCCAGGATACCTCAGCAGGAGCTCCCAGGGTGGACCTAGTACCGTCTATATCCCCATCACCACAGGAGCCAGCAGCCTGGCCTCCCAGGGCCAAGCATTGTGTTTTGGTTGGCATCAGGGACGTCCAGACCAGGAACTGGAAATACCCAAGGGTGCCAGGGCTGGGGGCAGGGCCTGGCCTTCCCCACGGTCTGCCAGGCCCCAGGGAAGGAAAGACACACTGGGAAACATCTCCTCCTTGGCTTGGCTGCATGTACTGAGCTCAACCCCAGCCAGGTCCAGCACTGGTGGTCTGAGTTTAAGCTTGGCCACCTCCATTTTCTGAGTGACCAGATCTCTATCCTTGCTTTCTTACTAAGAGCATGGAGGGCCTAGACTCTCTCAGACAGTCTCCAGGGATTTCCTCAGCATTCCTCACATCCTTTACTAACCAGCTTTCTCTTCATCCCCAGGGCAAAGTAGAACTGTGGAGGCTCAGGGAGGACAGACCATCCCACAATCCTTCCTGCTGATGGCAGAAGAGCCCCTCTGTTGCCCCTGGCTAGGCCTGAAGGTGAAGAAACACGTGGACTCTGGAACTTCTCACTCCTGAGGGCTTGTGAAAAGCCCAGCTGGAGAAATGTGAAGCTAACCAATCCCTACCCATCCTGCCTGAGGTGGAGTCATCTCTGAGGACCTGTGTTCCCATGGCCTGGCTTCATCAGACAGCATACACTGTCACCATCTTACTGTGCGATCTTGGGTGAGGTGCTCTGCCTCTCTGGATCTCAGAGAAAGCCCTGCCTTCTGGTGAATCAGAATCGAAGTAGCTAGACCTAGGGCAGGAAGGAAATCCACCTGTCCCTCGGCAGTTGCATGGGAAAGGAAACATGTGGGAGGTCTCCCAGGTTTAAAAAAAAAAATGCCAGGTAGGCTCCACCCCATCACACCTGCTCCCTGTGTGGGGAAAAGTAACTCAGTGGGGGAGGGCTGCCAGAGAATCAATCATGCCATAATTAGGGTCATGATGAATTTCTGCATGGTAATACGGGGACGCCTTGTTTACCCAACTCTTCCGTCACAGGGGACTGCTGGCTCTTCTCCTGGGAAAGAACTGGAGGCCACAGTGTGCTCCTCCAGGCCAAGGAAAGAAAGGTCTTTCCATAGGTGTGAACCCTGAGGAGATCCAGTTTTCCCAGATCCCAAGGCGCTCTCTCCTGCTCTTTTTGTTGATAAGGGCAGCTTTCTCCTGAGGTCTCAGCCTGTCCTGCCCTCAGGTTCTGAGCTCTGTCACTGATATTTCAGAGGCTTCCACTGGGGTCAGGTGTGCCTTCTGGATAGCTAGAGATTCCTCAGTGTGGCCCTTCCTTCCCTCAAGGAGATGACCTCAACGTAGCAAAAACAGCTTCGATTACAAATGCAGGCACAAAGTGCTTTACAGTTTACAAAGAGCTTCTACCTGCGTCATCCTGGGGAGGTGTCACACTAACTTTCCAGGTCTTACTGAAATCTTCACTTCACAGACATCATCAATGAGAGGAATAAAAAGCTGCCCAGCGCCTCAGTTGCTGGGAATCACAGACTCTGAGTCTCAGCAGTGGGCTGAGGACCCTGTATCTGCAGATTTTTCCCTCCCTCAGGCAGGAGCTTGAGAGACAAAGCTGCCTTGGATTCTCTTGGGACCCAAAGACTATAGGGACCTCGACTTCCAGGTCCGCAGTTCTCAACGTGTGGGTTGCAACTCTTTGGCCAACCCTCTGTCTCCAAAACATTTACATTACGATTAATAACAGCAGCAGAATTAGTTATGGAGTAGCAATGAACATAATTTTATGCTTGGGGTCACCACAACAGGATGAGCTATGTTAAAAGGTCTCAGCATTAGGGAGATTGAGAACCACTGTTCTAGATAGAAGCTACAAGCACAGGACTGACGAGTCACCATGAATGGCCAGCCCTGCCAGAACAGAGTTGCAAACAGTCTATGTTGCTCTTTCGGGTCATAAACAGTAGGAACATAGAGGCCTCAACTTCTTGGCACATGCCTTTACATCCAGCACTTGGGAAGCAGAGGCAGAGACAAGCAGGTCTCTGTGAATTCATAGCTAGCCTGGTCTACAGAGTAAGTTCCAGGACAGCCAGATACCAGTGAGATGCTGTCTCAATAAAAAAATGACCACCCCTACCCAGAGAGCAGAGCTTTTCTTTACAAAACCATGGACTTCAGGCCTCATGTGCCCCAAACCAATTTCAGCATCACCTAACCCAGCTGAGCATACCCCTAGCATTGAGTAGGCCGGAACAGGAATAACATGAGTTTAAGGCCAGCCTTAACTACAGAACATGACCTTGTCTTAAATGAATGATGCCCACAACCACAGAATTCTAGAGCAAGCTGACTAGGATTGCAGGACTAGGAAGTCCTAGTGTCGGGCTCTCTGGGCTCTTCTCCATGTAGATGTCCCTGCACAGCAACTAGTGCCTACACCTGCTCCTTAGATGAGTTCCTATGACTGCCCTACCTCTCTGGAAGCTTCAGAGGCCCTGCCAAGCCATCAAGACCACAGGAAGGTTGTCCTTTGTAGGAGTTCCTGCCCCCCTCTCTCATAAGCACTGCCAGGTTCTCCCTGAACAATCAGAGCTCGTAAGCATCCTGAAGACCTTTGGCCGAGTCCTGAGGGCCAGTTGGGGGGTGGGGGGAGAGGACATGCACAGGGCTGACTGACTGTCCTCTCATCTATACCCTAAGGTGCATGTCCTGGGCTTTGCCCAACAGCCTAGTGATTTGGTCACAGGGCTCATCTGGCTTTCTTTCATGCCTCCCTCTGGGACCCTGACAAAGAGGGCCACTGGCATGAGGTGGGGAAAGGGAGGAAAAGGAACCTGGTTCCAGCAGAGATTTATACCCTGCAAACTGTCTCTGCCCAGTTTTTGTCCCTTAATGAAACGGGGAGAAATGATCTATTTATTTATGTAAGCTAGCAGAGTTCTTATACAAATGGCTTCTCCTATCCAAATATAGCAATAATTATTTTTGGGGGGGTTGATATGCCCCCTTTGTTCCTAAGTATCCATTGGGTTTTCTACAACACTTTAGACTGTTTAGTTGCCAAATAAAAGACACAGAGACCTTTTAGATTTATAATAAGCCTTAAAGCACCAGAGCTGGGCAGATATCAACCCTCTAAGCTATTCTGCTATTTTCCAGCCTTGAACCCCAACATTACTTTCCCAGGATGGAGAGAGAAGCAAGCCCTCCCAGATAAGGCTGCCTCTCCTGTTTCCTTCCCTCAGTTCTACCTAGCCTCTACCTCTAGCTTCCATCCCTTCCTTCTCCTTCACCAGACTCCAAAAACAAGTCATGCGGGCAACCTTATCATCGCTGTGCCCTGCCCCTCCCCCTCAACTCCCATCTACATTAATATATGGACCTGTGCAATCCCTGGGCTGAGCCACACTGCCCAAGCCACTGCCTCAGCCCTTTGAGTTCACACGGACTGAGCCCTTAAGAGCCATTACTGGCCTCAGTACTTTGTCATCAGCTACTTCTGTCCAGACTCTTGTCCCATGTGGCCAGCCCTGTCTGAAGCCCCAAGAATCTGCCAGCCTGTACCCAGTGAGAAGGACAAAGACACCACAGACCCCTTCCTGCCAAGGAGTTGCTGTTTCAGGGGACCTGGGTATCACACACTGAGTTAAGCATCTAGTAGATGTTCATGTATTTGTTGGTGAGAAAAATTGGTTAAATGCACAAAGCAAGGAGAGAAAGAGCCAATTGGAGCTTTTAAAACTACACAACTAGCATGTACAGTGGCATACATCCATAATCTATGCATTCAGGATCTGAGGCAGGAGGATAGTGTTTAAGGCCAGCCTGGGCTACACAACAAGATTTGGTCTCTAAATAAATAAACTACATGGCTACAGAGCTATTCCTAAGTGTAGGCTGAATTCTGCCTTGAATAATAAAAATTGGTTGTTTCCCAATTTATAGGAAAAGAATTAAGTTGCTTTAATTTTTTTTTTAAAATCCTCAATTAGGTGCTTTTCTTCGACAATTTTTTCTTAAGCCTCTGATGCAGATTTGCATGCTTCTGTACCAGATCTGGTGAGGGCAACCTCAGGGTAGAACCCCCTCCCCATGCCCCACCACTCTTATCATCTGCTCTCCCATCATCTCCCCCATCATTACTGTCTCTCTTTTCCTCACAGCATTCTGCAAAGAGAAGCAGTCTCTCTCAGCCTAGGCATGTCTTAGAGCATGAGGCCTAAACCCGTCTTTACCCCATTCAAAGGTCTAATGATCTTTCTGGTGATTAGAGCCTTGATTGACTGTCGAGGAAGAAAATCCCAGGAGTTAGCTGCCCACCTCAGGGCTCAGGGCAGTTCCATGGCTCAGGCCTCCAGCCCCACCGTTTGCCATTCATTCCCTTGGCTGAAGCAGGGCTTTCTCTAGGCTCTCTGTCCAGATGAATCCTCTCTGAAGCTATGAGCCCATTAAGAGCCCCAAAGCAGGGTTCAAAGAAACAGCTACTATGAGCTACAGACAGGCTATGCACAGGGCTGAAGACAAGTCTGTAGTACTTAGGTTCAAAGCCCAAATTTCCTACTTGGTTAACTGGACAAGTGACCTAATGCCACTCTGCTTCAGTCTCCTGATTTATAACATGGAGGTGATGAGGTCAAGCTCAATGGCTCTTACAAGGATTAAGTCAGCTACTACATCAGACGAGACCTGGAACGCAGACACTGCACTAGGCAAGAGATCCCTTTCCTTGGTGCTGCACTTTCTTTTTCAATAAATGGGACAATTGTCCCTGTTCCTCCTGATTTTCTTCCTAAACTGTCCCTTCTTCCCCAAGGGAGAGGCAAACATTGTTTTAGAAGCCAGGGGGGCTGTTCTCTACAACCTGTTTCTACTTTCTTTCTCCCACTCCACTTCCTTCCTTTCTTCTCTCTTTACCTGGAAGAAGGTTCGGTGACTATGGGCTGCACTCTAGGGGTGTCCTGTCCACAGAGCCGGTGATGTCACTTCAGTCGAAAAGCTGAGGAGACAAGGCAACAAACTCACTGAGAAAGAGAGCCTCCATCTCCCACCCAGTGTCTTTCCTCCACACGTAGATTTCACGAGCCATGCCCTGGTACTGCCAGCCCTAATACTGCTTGCTCACCCTGTGCTGGAGGTGGGCCCACTGATGGGCAGCCCCCAGTCCTGGGGAAACGAGGGAAGCTATAAAGCTGGTAGCTAATCAAATCCTGGGTCCTAAGACCCGGGACACAGTCTCACTTCCATTCCTGGAGGCCAAACCTAGAGAACGTACTCCTTGAACACCCGTGCCCCTCACCACGGCTCATGAGAGCAGGCACCAGGTGCAGCCATGCTGGGGCAAAGCTCTTCCTGCTGCCATGGAACCTGCTTCCTCATGAGCTTGGTGAGCAGCTGTTCTTCCAAGGATGCTGCAGGGGAGGGAGGTGGATCTGGGGCACCACAGTTACGTGCCTGCGTTCTGACTCAGGCTTTGCCTCCCCACCAGCTCTCAGCCAGCAGGACAGCCCCCCCCCCCAGTCCAGGAGCCATGAGCAGACACAGGAGACTGGCTATACAAGAGGAGGGTAGAAGAAGGGGCCTCAGGTCAGTGCTTCGGGCTTTAGAGGACATTGCTTGCTACCTTGCCTATTCAGGGACACCAAGCATGGCAGGGCCAGGGCCTTCTGTGTCACACAGAGCAGCAATGGCTCAGGCCCGGGACCCTGTCAGTTTCACAGCTCTCCCCAGCTCACTCAGATCTTGGAACCAGCACGAAGCACACAGTCAACCAGCTTCAGAGCGGGTGGCTGAGTTGGGCCCAGAGACAGACAGCCTCTGCAGACACGGAAGCAAACATCCTCCCCACCACAATCTTTGGGCTGTGATGCACTTTATAGTTTATAAAGCACACTTATTGACATAGGCATGCTAACGCAGGCCGGTAAACCCAGCTAGTCAGGAGACCAAGGCAGAATGATCAAAAAGTTGAAGGCCTTGTGGGTTTACAGAGTGACTCAAGGCCAGTCAGGACAACTTACAGAAATATCTCAAATATTTTAAAAGTGAATGGAAGGCTAGGGATACAGCATGCACCAAGGCCCCGGGTCCAAGATCAAGATCCCCCTCCTCACCCCGAGTGGAACAAATAAAGGGAAATGCTCCTTTCCTTTATCTCCCTCTGGGATCCTCAGGCTTGAGGCAGAGGGATAGAAACAGAGCAGGGGAGCTCAGACTTGGGAGTGCCGGTGACTGCTATGAGCTGCAGTTGGCTTCAGTGTGTCTGGTTTGGGCCTGGGGTTCTGCACGTCCGTGCCACAGAGCCAAGGCCCACAGCCTGTGTAACCAGCTTCTCAAGGGGAATAGTGCTGGGCTGGCTACCCCACGCAGAGTCTCAGCTTGTGGAGGGTGATCGCACTTAGTCTCTTAAAGCAATGAAGTCTGCTCACTAGCCTGCGCCTGGCGGTAACTAGCTGCCATGTGTGTAAAACACCCACGTGAGACGCACTAGATTTAAAACAAAGGTTCTAGGGGTCCGGAAAGATGGCTCGGTGGGTAAAGAGGCCTACTGCCGAGCCTGCTGACCTGAGTTTTACCCTAGGGACACTCAGAGTAGGAGAGAACTGACTTTACAAGTTGTACTCTACCTTCATAATACACTCATACACACACACACACACACACACACACACACACTGAAATGCAACAAAATTTTCCAAACAATAAAGCAGAGGCCCTAGGAAGTGGGCACACCCAGCCAGGTGGCAGAGTTCAAATTAAACCCCAAATAGCTCCCTGACCCTCTCTTTTACTCTGCTGGGACAGAGTCTTACTCTATAGCCCAGACTGTTCTCAAACTTAGAGCGATCCTTCTGCCTCAGCCTCTTGAGGGTTAGGAGTACAGCAGTGAGCCACCCGGATATCTTTTATTGTTGTTGTTTGCCTTTAATTTTTTTCCGTTGTGTAGTTTTCCACTGTGCTGTGTGTAGTTTTAATTTTTTCTCATGTATATACCTGCGCATGTAATATGTATGTGTGTGTGTGTGTGTGTGTGTGTGTGTGTGTGTACAGGTTGCTCATATAAGTGCTTAAGCACACGCTTGTGCAGATGCGCACGGTGTGTGTCTGCAGGCATGTGGAGGTCTAAGGTTGACCTTAGGCGTCTTCTTCCACTGCTCCCCCACCTCACTCACTGAGCCACAGTCTTTTTCCTGAGCCTCCATCTTGCTGATATGGCCAGTCTGGCTAGCAAGCTTGCTCCAGGGGTTCTCCACCGCTGCCTTCTGAGGCCTGGAATTCCAGGCAGGCCTCCGTGCTCACCAGGCCCACCACTCTCCTGGGAATGCAAACTCCAGGTCTCATGATTGTTATCCCTTGGGCCATCTCCCCAACCCTCAAAACTGTTTCTATTCCATTCTGTTTTATTTCACTGGTCAGAGACTCAGTCTCCCAGAACCCAGCTGACTGACAGCCCCCTCGGTAGCTCAAGATGACCTTGCACTTCGGATCCTCCTGCCTCAGCCCCACAAGTCATAATCTCTTGGAATGAACCCCGAGATACCAAGTTGTACAGGACGTCACTGTTATCAGGAGACGCTGGACACCCTGGGGTACTGAGGCACAGAGAGGGGGCAGGGAACCCACGTGGTCACCAGGAAGTTGTTATTAGAGATTTAAGCATGGATGGGAAAGTGCAATAGACCCACACTGAGCTGTCTCAGCTCTCTTATCAATCCCACCTGGGCTAGTGGCTACCAGCAAAAGCACCTGACGGATGAGAGGCTGCCTCCCACGTCTACTCTGGGCTGAACGGAGTCTGTGCCCAAAGGCAGACCAAGGTCGAACGGTCTCACACCTGAAGAAAACCAAGACAGTCCATGTCCCATGTCTGACTGAGCCCATAGGGGTCCAGGCTAAAGGTGACATGAACAGGCCTGGCTCCACCCTACCTTGACTTCCCAGCACAGGGACAGTGAGAGCCAGTGAGTCACTTGAAGGAAGTTCTGGGCCCCAAACAGGAAGTGGCTCTTTGGTGTGAACCTCCCTGCAGGACCAAAGCAGTGGGAGAGGCTGATGGCAGAAGAGAAACCGCTAGGTCACGGCTACAGCTGCTAAGACTTCATCCAAACTTCTACTCCCCTAACCAACACCACTCAGGCCCCTGACAAACCTGTCTCCTTTTCCTGAACTGAAGAATGAAAGGTGTGTCTGTCCAGACGACTGTCTGTCATCTACTGAGAGGAGTACATGCTGCTGCTGCTTCATGTGTGTGTGTTTTCTTCCTATTTCATTTTACAAGTGTGCTGGAAATGCACATGCTACCCAAGGCACACTTTACAATATTTAACAATTTCCACTGTGCTCATGCAATAGGAAATGAGATCCTCACTCTTTTGAAAATTGTATGTATTTACGTATTTATTGATTTCTCTGTGTGCAACAGTAAGGGGACAACTGTGGGTGTCAGTTCTTGTCTTCCCTCGTGTGGGCCCCAGGGATTATAGGTGTGTATGGCCTGCTTTGTTTGTTTACTTACAGGGGTGCTACACAATAAGCCTAGGGGCTCTGTGCTTGCTAGCCAAGCACCATCTCACTGAGCTACATCCCCACCCTGCATCTTGCTTTACTGAAGTCTTGAGGCAGGGGCTTGCCGAGTTGCCCAGGCATTTATTGACCGTGTGATTTCAGGGCTTCAGCCTCTTGTGTAGCTGGGCCTGCAGGACCTGGCCAGGCTAGGTAATCTTATTTTAAAATCTTCTACTAATTAGGATGCATGCTGTTTAACTTTAGTAAGTTTATGACGTCTTCTGTAACTATAAAATAAATTCTCCTGTATTTATGTTCCCTCTGGTTTACATCTGACAGAATATACTCAAAGTTCACACACTGTGTATGTGAACTTGGCCCTGGGGGTGGAGACCAAAGCCTTGTGCATGACAGGCAGGTGCCCTACCACTGAGCCACACCTCCAGGGCTCAAACTCTGCGCCCTTTGCAAAATAATTGCATCTTGTTTTTAATCCTTTAGATCACTGCTGCCGATGGAACACAAATATTATGAAAATCTTGCTAAAGGGAAGACTAAGATGTTTCATGAAGCAAATACAAATGAAGTGTAAATATCACTCCTTACCCCAACCTCAGCAGGCCATCAACAAAACACCCAACACACAGAGACGTCAAACACGCTCATTAATGGAGAAGTGGCTCAGCGGGTAAATAGCAGGCCATGCAATTGTGAAGACCTGAATTTGGTCCCCAGGACCTACGGAAAGCCAGGCATGGCAGCACACATCTGTAATCTCAGCACACCAGCAGTGAGATTAGGATTGCTTAGGAGCCTGAGGCACTGAGGTTCAGAGGAGGAGGGGGACTTGGCCAAGGTCACACAGCAGGTGATAGAGTCTGGCTAGACTAGAACCCAAGCCCGTGCTCTTCAGGGCCATACTCCCAGTGGCCTGAGTCAGTCAGGAGGCAAAATCGTGGTGACATCGCCTGTGATGAGTGAGGGTGGAGACCATCGAGACCAACCCAGGTTGACCTCATTTAGATTCCGGGTTTAGTCAGAACAGGATGAAAGGGCAACTTTCTGCTAGTTCCTTCCCGGGACACGCTGATCAGTGTGAGTTCACCAAGGAGAAAAAGCCAAGTGCAACTGAGGAGAGAGCAGCCAAGGTCCTCCATGGCCCTGACCTAGGCCAGTGTCCTTTTTGTCACTGGTGCCCTCTGGGCTGGAAGGAGGGGTGCCACGGCCAGGCTAGCAAGCTCCGGAGCTGCTGGGTTTCAGACATGCTGCTGCCAGGAGCAAGGGGTGGCGGTGGGGCCGCCTGGAAGCCCAGTTCAAGGACAGCCAGGCTGGAGTGGCAGGTATGGCAATGGCCCTGCAGACTGTGTGGTCCTGGGGCTCCCTTCAGCACCCTGCCTACAAGCTGTCACTCACCAGGCTGGGTTCTGGGCAGTCAGCACCCCACAGTCCTTATCTCCTAATCCTGTCTAAACCCAGAAGCCATGCACCAGGGTCCCCCACCCTCCCGGACCCTCCACTCTTACAGGACACCCTGGATGGTGTTGACCACCTGATGGCAAACACCTGGCTTTAGGGACCCAAGTTTCCCTGGACTGCTGGAATCCCTCTCAGGACACTGCTGTCCTCCAAGGCAGCCCTTTACTGACAACGTCCATCATTGCTCCTGGAGGGTCACCACTGGGGTATGGCTGCCACTGTTTCCCAGTCACCTGCTGACTGAGCCAGAGGCCCTGCATGGGGTTGGCTGAGCTCACCTCTCCTCCTCCCCTCCCCTTAGCAGTTTCTGTCTTACTACATTTCCTGACAACCATTCTCACATTGAGCCATGTGACCTCAGACACCCAGGGTTCTGTGCCATTGCAGAGATGAGGAAACTGAGGCACAGAGACCCCCATTAGCCAGGCAACAGAACATGAACCTCAATCTGAGGTCTTCCTAGATGAAAGCCCAGACCTTGGTGCCTCTGCTCCTCTCTGCCCACGGCTTGCATCATCTGGACATGTTCTTGTGCTCACGTGCTACTGCTGTCCCTCCTGGTTCCCTGGGCCACTTTCCTACATTTCTCTCATCACTAGGGAAAAAAAAAAAAAAAAAAAAAAAAAAAAAAAAAAAAAACCAAGAAAGAAAAAAACAAACAGAAAAATCTGTGAAAGGTCCAAGGAGAATGACTCAGTCCTCAGACTCCTAGCTGGCTCTGACCCTGTTTTTTGGTCAGTCCTTGTGAATCAGGGCGGATCTGACATTCTGGGAATGCAGGGAGACTTCAAACCAACTCCGTGAAAACAAGTTGTAAAAACACTGGCCGCCGCTCAAAGCGCACGGTCGGATGAGAGGTTTGGCTCCATGGCCAGGGTTGAACAAGTTCATTGGGAGGGAACACAGCGCGGGAAAGACTCAGGCTCGACTCAACCTGGGAGCAGGGGTGGGTCTGGGCGTGGTCTCTTTGCAAACAGGCAAATCAGCATTCTGACCCTTCCAGGACCTTCTGTGAAACATCCCTGAAGCAGCCTCCAGCACTGAAGAGGACAACCGCACACATTCCTAGGCTCCACTCCTGACCTGGGCCTGGTTCAGGAAGATCCCGGGCTTCTTCCAGCCTACAGGATGCTGCTCTACAGACCTGAAGGTGGATGGAGGCCTGGAGGTGGGCAGGGTGAGGCTGCCCTCACAATCCTTCTTGGGCTTCCCTACCCCACATTGTCCCTATGGAAAGGGAATTCCCTCTGGGCACCCTCCAACCCTGCTGCTGAAGACCTCGAGAGGTCCTTAGGGTGCCTGGGGCCCCTGAAGACAGGTTCCTTCTAGCTGGGAACACTCAGGCCTGAGTCTATCATATACACCAGCCTGCTTATCTTTCCTTCTTTGTCTAGAAACTTCTGGAAGAGTCCTCCATGCTCATGTTGCCACTTCCTCCCTCAGTCCCTTCAAGTTCATCAGCAGCTTCCTCACAGGAGACCTCTTGGTCCTCAGTTAACACTGGCCTGACCCTCCTGGGAAGGTTTCCTTCCTTGGCTTCCTGGAAAGGTCTCCTCCTATCCTAGCTCTCCAGCCCCTTGCTGCTCTTCTCTCCCTTGTCCAGCATGGCTGCCCAGCTCATGCTCATTTTCTCTCTTGCTTCTTGGATGCTCAACCCCTGGGCCTTTGCATACCAGGACTAAACTTAGGCTCTCAGTAGCCTGCTCTCCCAGTCATCTGCTCAGCACCCCCAGGAGCCCTGCACCACAGTGGCCAAGTAGGAACTCATCACTCCCCCTTAGGCCTGCTCACCTCAACCCTCATCTCAAGGGCCTTCATCTCCTGACTCCCAGCAAGACGAGAATCACCCTCCCTCTGTCTCAACACCCTTAACCCATGGTTCACCAGGCTCTGCTCCTGTTCCCCACCCCTTCTCAGCTGTATTTTCTAGAGTCATGGCTCGACTCCTCCTGTAGGAAGTTCTGACTACCCCCACCAACTGCAGTATGCCTTTAGCTGTTTGCACACTGCTCCCGCCTCCCCAAGTCTAGAAACACCCAACTAAGCAGCATGTCAGAGACTCAGGCTAGCTCCTGAAGGCAGCCAGCTGTGTCTGCTCTGACCCTCAGCCCCTAGGGCAAGGACGGATGCCTCTGCTCCTCCAGGAGCCCTTTATGAGTCATGTTGTTTTATTGCTACTTCCTAGAGCTTTCCAGAAGTGCCCAGGGAACACAGAATGCATCCCTTACACACACATGTGCAGCCACACAGATACAAATGCACAAGGCATGCGTGCATGGGAATGCACACACCAAGGAGACAAACTGGCACCAGCACAGGCTTATGGAGCACAGAGACAGGCCTACGAGACATGAAGAGACCCGGATCGTGGTTGCTCTGAAACCACCAGCTCAGGGGGAAAATAGGGCTGGCCAGCACACCAGCCACCCCTGGAGGGCCACCTGGTCTGTCTGGACCCTGACACTGCAGAAGGTTGAAGGAGAATGTATGAAGAGGAGGGGCCAGGGGATACAGGCCGAGTTGGAACAAAGGAGGCTACTAGGTGACTTCTGGCCCCACCAGCCCTTCGCCAAAGCGGGTCTCATCCCCTGTAATGGAGCCAAACTGAACAGAAAAGGTAATGAATGGGGTCTGACCTATTGGAAGGGGAGGAGAGAGCCAGTACACACATCACACTCAAAGCTGATGTAAATGACAGGAACAAACATGGCATGAGCCCCATCTGCCTGCCCCCTGCAACCCTGACACCTCCCGAATCCTCCTGAGTTCACTTCACACATGGCCTCTCCTCTACGGCACTGCAGGACCTTCCACCTTTTCCCGGTATCAGGAATGAACGCCCAAATGAACGCCGCATGCAAAGCTCTACTTAGCCTGGCCTCAATCCACCTGTCTGGTCCCGCCATCTACACCTCAGGGAGCCGCGCCACCTGGAGCTGTGTCCTTCTCCGGGGACTTCACTTAGCTGTGGATTTCCTTCGTGTGGAACAGGTGTCTACGGTCTCCACGTAACAGACTCTTACAGATCCCTCTACACCCACACAGGAAGCGCCTCTGTTCCTAGGACTGACTTCAGCAGTGATAGCCAGGTCCCTCAGTCAGCACAGCATGAGTAAATTGCATACAGTCAAAATCATGCCCGGCTATATATAGCTCCGGCTTATATGCGATGCCTAGGCATTGTTCTAGGCATTTCCTGTTTTGACTCCTGTAGCCCTTACAGCAGGGGTAGATTGGATTTCCAGAGACATCTGCTGCAGCCGTGCCCATCCCCCACAGTCCCCTTAGCGTCACTGTGACATCTTCCCTTGGAGAACCGAGGTCTGTGCATCCACGCTCAAGGACAGGAGGGCCTGGAAGTGATGGCTGAGGGGACACTGGCACCCTCTCGAGGCCATGTCTTCTAAGGGAACGCAGCCGTCGCCTCCTCCGGAGCATGCTCCTGCAGGAACCCTGAACCACTCTGCAGGTGCTTTGTCTGCATAGGGATCGTCATGGGCTCAGCCAGGTCTTTTCATTTGTAGACAGAGTCTAATTGTGTAGCCCTGGCTGGGCCAGAACTCCTTAGGTAGACCAGGCTGGTCTTGGACTCCCAGAGATCCACCTGCCTCTGCCTCCTGAGTAGTGCTGGAATTAAAGGCGTACATCACCATGCCCAGATTTCAACCCGGTTTTTGGACAAAGGAGGCCCTGAATAGACATGAAAGCAAAGAGAAGTCCCAGTTCCAGTGACCTGCTGCTGGCTGTTCCAGCCACATGCCCCTTGCCTAAGCCCATCTTAAATCTCTGATTTATGAAAGGAAAGGTAGTTTGTGTTTTGCTTTGTTTTGTTTGGACAGGGTCTCATGTAGCCCAAGTGGACTTGGAATTTGCTATGGACAGATAACTCTGAACTTCGGATTCTCTTGCTTCCACCTCCTGGGTGCTAGAAATACAAATCTGTACCACTGTGGTTGGTTTCATGTGGTGGAAGGATCAAACACAGGGCTCCAGGTGTGCTAGACAGACACTCTCTGGTTAAGTTACCAAGTTTGAGGGTGACCTGTTGTGTAAAGGAGAAAGTCTCTCTGCTATAGAGAAGAAAGACACAGGACACAGAGAGCTTAAGCAATTTGCTGGAGGTCATACAGGCAGTAAGCGGCAGAGACGGGATTTCAACCCAGGCAGCTTTGCCCAGAATCCTCGCTCTTCCTGCCAGGATGATAAAAAGTGCCTCCAGGTTTGATTGCTCCTCCCACCCCCACCTCAGAGCTCAGGAGAGTGACTACCAAGTGAAGAAATGATGGAAGGAAGAGAAAAGCAAATGACAGGGCAAGAGGGAACAAAAACAGGATGCAAGCTCCCAGCTTCAAGAGGACTTAGACCAGCCTGTGTGGTACATGTGAGTCTCTCCAAGCTCTTGTTCCTGGGGCAACTTCACCATCCACAACCCTGAGCAGTCATGGGGTCAGAGATGCCATGGCCTCTGCCCACCATGGGGATTCTCCTCACAAGCTCGCCCTGCTTCCTCCCTCCTTCTGCAGCTCTGACACTTGCAGAATTATGCGTGGGCCACAGGTTGCTGATACTGTAAGGCAGAAGTTCTCAACCTGTGGGTCACCCCTTCATGGGGATAGGGGGTTCAAACAATCCTTTTACAGGGTTGCCTAAGATCATTAGAAACACAGATATTTATAGGACAATTCACAACAGTAGCAAAATTATAGTTATGAAGTAGCAACAAATTTAAATGTATGGTTGGGGGTCACCACAACACGAAGAACTGTATTAAAGGGTAATAGCATTAGGAAGATTGAGAACCCCTGCTCTGAGGCCTGTGGACTCTTGGCATTGCCAGAGACCTAGACTGAATCACAGCGCGGCCATTGACTGGCTGTGTGAATCTGGACAAACCCCTGACTGTCTGAGATCAACTGACAGACACACAGCCCCTACTCTGGCTTTACGGGGTGCGGGTGACATATGGGACGGGCCTCTAAAAGGAAACCCACAGACAGAGAGAGGGACGGGCCTCTAAAAGGAAACCAGGTAATAGAAATGACTTCTACCTCGCACTCGGTGTGAGCCTGATGAGTGTCAAGCCTTTGTACATGCAAGTTTCTGCTCTACCACTGAACAGCTGAACAGCCAGTGGAGAAGGATCAGACGCCTAGCAAAGGTGACCCTGAACATGGGATACAACCCAGGCCTGTCCAAAAGTCCCATTCCTGTCATAACAGTCAAGATCCAGAAGCACAACTGTCCACGAATGGGAGAATGGGCAAAAATGTGGCATATCCACACAATGGAATATTACTTGGCCTTTAAAAAGAAAGGCTGATTCTTGCTGTATAACAGGGATGAGCCAAGAGGGCATTACCCTAGGTGAAATAAGCCACTTGAAAAGCGACAGATGCTGGGGAATTCCATTTAATGATGCCCCTAAAGGAGTCAGATTCACAGAAACAGAAAGTACAGTGTTGGTTACTAGGGACTATGTTGAGGGGAGGGTAAGGGAGGGGGAGGAAAAGGGAGGATGGGAATGGGAGGTGGGAGGAGGGCTAACTAATGGGGTTATACAGCATCAGTTTTACCTGATGAAAAAGATGACTTCTGGAGATGAAGCTCAAGGACAAAGCACTTTCCTCAGTGTATTAAGGCTCTGGGTTCCGAACACAACCACGCCTGGGACTCGCTATGCAGCAATGTAAATGTAGTGGCCACCATGCATTTGTGAGTCCAAATAGCACAGATGGTGTGTTACTAGCCCAGACTAGCCTCAACTATCCATGTAGTCGAGGATGAGCTTGCTTTGATCCTCCTGCCTCCACATCTCCATCGCTGGAATGACAGGCCTACGTCCACCACACCTGGTTTGCTAATGTGGTGCCAGGGATTAAACCCATGGAGTCACCCATGCAAGGCCAGCATTCTACTAAATGAGCTATATCCCCTGCCTGTGTTTTGAGTTCTTGATATAAAATAAAATTTAATAAAAATGCTCCCTGTTTGGGGGAGATGGGAAGTAAGGAAGGGTACTGGGGAGGAACACTCAGGAAGGCCTCCAATTTGGCACAGGAACACTTGAGTGGGGCAGGATTTGGGCAAACACATATAAGCCTGGGGCCCTCCAGGCTCTGGCTGGACCTTCAGCTGACTCCAAGCCCTGACTGCCCAAGTCTCCCAGGTCTGCCCCGAAGTGAAGAGAGCAGGCCCTGGTACTCAAGAAAGAAGGGATTTCTTGAGTACCTACTATGTGCTGCTAGGCCCACTTACCCTATGACCTGGGCCCCCTTCTGTCCTAGGGCCTCTGTCTTCCTGAGAGGGACTCATGATGCCGAGGTGTCCCGACAGTTCTCACACTGGCAATCAGTGACCGGGGACAGCAGGGATCTGGTGCTTTGGTCTCATGGTCCTCCCCCAAGCAGCCTCTGGCCACGTTGTGAAAGGGACTGTGAGACCCAAGAGGGTTGGACTTAATTCAGACTCAACAGACCTATGCCTGGACCTGCTCTGTATGTGACAGGGACACAATCCCCAGCCTCAGGCTAGTAGTTTCTCCAGTTCCACATAGGATGCCAAAAGAAGAATAGACTCAAATATATAGCAAACCATGGTTTCCTATAATCAGAAGGATAGACTTTTCCCACCCCGGAGCTCCCTCAAAGAGCTCTGACTCTGGTCCCTTCCCCTGACTCTCAGCAACTCCCTCCCCCAAAAGCACAGGGTAGGTAAGACCTTGGTTCCCAGCCCTCATTCCATGAGGTCACATCAGGACATGATACCAAGCTTCCTCTCTATAGCCATTGGGTAGGTTAGATGAAGCCAGAGCACCAGATGCTGAGGACAGGTCTGGCATGCAGTAGGTGCTCAATAATAGCCGCTCTCCTTGGCTCTCTCCTTTCAGGCAAAATAAAAAAAGCCATTTTTATTGATTGGTTTGTTCCACTCAAAGGCTGGTATGTTTGTTTGAATCATCTCAGAAGACATTCCCCCAGGACACTAGGAGACTGGGGGCCCAGGGGAGAGGGAGGCAGGAGGAGGAGCTGTACTTTACCAAAAAAAGAAAAAATGTCATCCATCTCCTGGGACCAGGCTGTGAAACTCTTCTCAGCGTCCCTCCACCCAGGAGAGCCCAGGGTGGCCCCAGATCCTGCTTAATAAGCTCCCCAGTGCCTGGTGGGAGCTGCTGCATCGGCTATGCTTAGATCCCATGCAGCCTTCTATTCTTAGCCAAACAGAAGATGGTGCCTGTCCTGCACTGCCCAGAAGAACCTGCCAATCTCAGATGGCCACTCACAGCAATGAGGCATAAGTGGGAGCACTGAATTGAGGAGCCGGGCCACAGGAGGGCCTCAAGGGGGCCCAGAACTCCATGGAGGGGCCTGCCTGGGCTGGGTGCAGTTTTGGATTCTGTGACTCCTAAGGCCACTTCCAAGTCACAATTTCATAGGGCCCAAGGCTCTAAGGTCCCATGAGCTGGTATTCTCAATATCTGGGGATAGAAAATCTACAGTTCTAGAAGAGCAAGGGTCTCTCTCAAGGACACTAAAGACAAGCCCTCTTGCCATATCTGCCCTTCCCCAACCAGCCATGGAGGCAGAGGCTGTCATCGCTCTCCTGGTTCTGGGTGCTCAGGCACCACAGTAAAGCTGGTGGACTCAATCACCCAGCCTACCAATGAACTGCTCGACGACCCTTCATTGCTGGACATTGCTGGGCAGGGTAGCTGTCACTGTGTCCTGTGCCTGTACGGCCAGCACACCCCAGTCATGAGCAGCAGTGATGGGTCGCAGTCCCAAGTGGAGAAATGGGATGAGAGGCCCACTGTCTTTAGAGATCAGAGTTAAGCCCACACCGCTTCACTTTTGGTAACAGCTTCCTGGGACCAACTCTTCAAACACCCTGTTTTAGATGGCAAATCTGGGGCACAGAGAGGAAGACGGGATGCTCAAGGTCACATAGGGGGCTGAAGACAGAGCCAGCAGAGCCAGGGTTAGGGGTGGCTAATGGGCACACCTCTGGGGTAGTGCCAACCACTGATCCTTCTCTGGGCCCTTTCTTCCCATCGGTCCCAAACTGGGGATCCTGGGGCATGGCTGTCTTCTGTTCCCTGAGTCCCCAACACAGTGACCATAACATAAGGTCATCTGTGGGACAAGCCAAGAAGCAGGGGATGGGACAGCAAGCAGGTCATGGACTCATGCCCAGGGCTGGCTGCCGAGCACACATGTGGTCTGTTGAGGACTGACCCTGACACGTGTAGGGGACAGTTGTCAAGCAGCTAATTAAGCAGCTGCTCCATCAAAGGAAGCAAATGAGGCATACACAGCCCATCCACACAGCCTGGCTGTCACCAGGACCAGGAAGCCAGTCTTAGTTGCTGGAGCCCATGAGCTGTCCCCTGAGGGCTTCATACCCAGTAGCTTCTGCTTTTCCTTTAATATAACATATGGAGAGTACAGTGTGCTAGTCCCTGTGACATGGAACAAGAAGAAAGGGGCTCCTTACATCACCTGGTTAGCCTTCAGGGCTGCCTGGCTCCCCTAAAAGTGACAGACACTGGGGTAATTTGAAGTGACAGTCACTGGCATACCTTTGCTGTTGCTCCTTCCCAGGCCCTGTGGAAATGGCCTCTTTCTCCCTGAAGGAGACCAGCCCCAGTCCTTCATCCCTGCCAGCACTCTTGTTTCTTTGCTGTGACCTGGAATTGGTTCTTCCTCCTAGTCCGTGGCAGACCATGCACCCTGCTTGCTTTGACCTCAGCCCAGCCTGTGAGACCAAGCCACTTCAGCAGCCCTTTTCAGCCAAAGTCGGAAAGGCGAGTTGCAAATCCAAAGTGTGGAAACCGGGACGGAACCCACTGTTTGACTTTTCTAAGCCAGAAAGACAGGAGGTGGATTAGAGCTGTGACTCAGTGAGAGTGCTGACCCAGTATGCTCAAAGCCTTGAATGCATAAGACCTGATTCCACACACAGGATTGGGGGGCAGGTGTCTGCGACCAGCTTAAGTTACATTGCTGTGCTATTACGTCCTTTTAGCTGACGCCTCCCCTAGGCCTCTCCCACCCACCAACCCAAGCGTGGAGAACATCTGGGCTGTCTCTGGGGCCAGCCTTGCCAGCTATCTGCTCTCCACTCTGCTCTGAGGGGGCCAGGACACCATCTGGGGGCTGTAGGCACAAAGGCTTTAGGAGGGACCCCCAGGATTCAAGAGGAGGGGATGCTGGCTAGACCTATCCTGTTCCTTGAGACCCCATCCTGGCCAGGGTTGCCAGGCTGGATTGCCAGGCTGCCTGTGCTTGGAGTGAGTGCCCTGGGCTATAGTGACGTAAAGCAGCAGTCATCCCAGAGAGCCTCAGTTGCCCCTCACACCTCCTTGAAACCAGGGGGAAAAGGGAGGGATGTGAGAGTGACTGTCTTGTTCTGTCCTTCTGCTCCTATGACTGCCAGCCCCGATCCTTCATCACCGCCAGCCACCCAGGGCCATGCCCTACCACACCCCCATACGCAGGCAGGTCCTGTTGGATCCAGCCTACAGCAGTGCTGGCAAGTTGAGGAGATTTCCTAACAGGTGCCTCCCACCTGTCCCAGAGGCCAAAACCCTGTACTCCGGGGATGTAGCTGGGGAGGTGGCATCTGAATCCAAGAGACAAGAGGGACAGCAAGGTGTCTGTTCCTGCTCTGTGCAGGGACACGTGGTACTGTGTGAGCAACTTGTATATAATTCAGAGTCCTATTGCTGCGGCCTGAATAAAGCCCATACTACAGGGGAAGCCTGGCAGGAAACAGTGAGCCACTGCCAGAGAACACTTCCAGAAAAGGTGACAAGTGAGCCTGAAGTTGGTGGGGGGCAGGATATAGAAATTGGACAATACAGACTGTTGATCACAGCTAGTTATGGGAGGGTCAATCTATCTACTATCTATCATCTATCTGTCTATCTATCTATCCTCTATCTGTCTATCTATCTATCATCTATCTATCTATCTATCTATCTATCTATCTATCTACCTATCCTATATTTTTTTGAGACAGGGACTCATCTATCCCAGCCTGAACTTGAACTTGACTTGAAGGATGACCTAGATTTCTGATCTTCCTGTCTTTATCTCTTGAATGTTGTGATTAATTGCAGGTGTGTGCCACTATGCTTGGTTTATCCACTGCTGGGGACAGAGCCCACCCAGGGTTTCTAGGCAAGCACTCTACCGACTGAGCTACATCCCAAGTCCCTAAGTTAGTTTATAATATGTATCCATGTTATCTCTCTGGATCAGCACAAAGCCTCATGTGGGAGTCATTATTACTAGCCTCACCCAACAGAGGCAGATGCCGGAGATGGCAGACTGGGGAACCTTCCAGAGTTCCAACCCCAAGCTGCATGCACTAACCCTCTTTCCAGCCTGGCTCAACTCGCCTCTCCAGCTCCTCCCTGCTTTGTCATGGGATCTGGGGCCTTAGGAGAATGATTAGAAAGGTGACCAGGGCTACCACCTGTGGAGGCAAGGCAAAAGGAAAAGTGCAGTTCACTGGTAAAAGGCGGCTAACACAACCCAGGGGCTTCTGATCCCTCCAGTTGGGGCAACCTGGAGAACCTCAAGACTAGAGGAAGAGTGAGCATGCCCAGCACTCCTGAGAGTCTTCAGACTTTGGGAGGATTTGCTAGTGGCCTTGCCTAACCACAGTAAGAGGCCCTGAAGCCTACAGAGGAGAAGGACCCGGTTAAAGATCCGTTCAGTTCACACATGTCAACCAGACACTAGCCAAGTGCTGGGGACACAGGGATGACTGTGACTTGGTCCTGGCCCTCAGGGCCCTCCTGGTCAGCTAGGCACCCGCTCAGTGGGTACTTAGACACTTACCTACCCAGTAAGTAGCCTTTGCAATAGTGTTCCTGTGCTCCCACTGTCCAGGGCCCCCTCAAGCATCACCATACAGTGTCACCTCTACACTTCCATTCCCAGCTGTTACTTTGCTGAGAACGCTGGACAAACCCCACCCTCACCACACTTCATCTCCCCTCTGTGGCACAGGCACTCACTACACACCCTCAATGCCGAGTCCAGGGCAATGGGCCTCAGGAGGCACCATCTGTGCCAACCCTCCTCTTCTGGGCCTCCCTTACTCCACTTGATTCCTCAGACTTCCTGCAGCAGCTGTGAACTTGGCCTGGGGTAACTGGTCCTCAATAGCTCCTGGGAGATCTGGGAGATCTGATACTAACCAGGGCCTAGGTACAGATCCATGGTACAGAATAAATGTGTCATCCACCCACCCACCTACCACGACCTGGAATAATTAAAAACTTGCTTCTTCCTTTTAAGGCTTGTATTTGTCTTTCTTTAAAAACCCTTAGTGGGCTGGGAAATGAAATGGAAGATTCTTAGTCAGACGTGTCTTGGCATTTCCCGGGGCTGGCTGTGTGCCTGGCCCACAGTCGGTGCCTGAGACAGGTCTGTTTGGTGGATGAAGAATCCAAACATCTCTACCTTCACGTGTCCTGCAGACTGAAGCTCTACCATTACAGCCAAGACTGTCTTGCACCAGTGTCCCCGAGATAGTCTCCAGAACACAAACAGTCCTAAGCCAAGAAACAGCTTCTCCCTGTGGCTTCCTGTGCGAGACATCCTGATGACAATATGCCAAGCAGCTTGTCCCGGGTTCCAGGCCTCCAACAAGCTTGGGAGCCTGGCATGAAAGTGCACACATGAAATCACAGCACTCAGAAGGTGGACACAGGATGACCCGGAGTTCAAAGCCAACCCTGATAATGTGAGCATTTGTCTTATACAATGGTCTGAGGAGGAAAGGCCACACTTAAACTGACCATTTAAATAGAGGCAAATAGTCTAACCTCATCCCCTACCACCAGTTCTTGCAGAGAGAAAAGAAGGTGACATCATACAGTCTGCAAACAGAGTACAGAGGAAGGAGATGGTCAAGGATGGGCAGAGATGTGAGCTAGCTGTGAGGCAGGGATTCTGCCTGCTGGTCCAGGAATCTACTGTTGGTGAAGTGGAGCCGAGATCCCTCCCTAGAGTATTGTGGAGATTCAGGGTGGTGAGGCAAGCAGAGGCAGAAGTCTGGTGCCAGCATTTCGTCTGTGCATCATGATTTCCCTGTCTTTTGCCAGAGGGTGTGGCCATGTCTTGACCAAGCACAACCACTGCAGAAGTCCCCCACCAAGATGGATGGAGTTCTCAGCAAGGCCCAGGGCACCAGCAGCTGGCAGGATAGAAATGAATGAATGAAGGCTCCTAAGAGCCACCACTTAGAAATGACACGCAGACAAGCACAAGGGGAGAAGGAAGAGGTGCTGAGAGGGAGGAGGCAGGTTTATGGACAGCAAGACGAAGGGATGGGGAGACTGGAGCCAGAACATATTGCTGTGTAGGTATGGCCACAGGAGCAGGCACGTGGCAAAGCAGGCAAGTTCTATAAGGCCCATTCTTGCAAGACGATGACTCCTGTCTGGAGCAGGAAAAGAACCATCTCCTCACCCAGGCTCCATGCTCTTTCTTGAAGGCTCCATCCCAAACTATGCAAATTGTTTTACAGGTATGATGAGCAGGGGAAGCCCTTGAGCATGGCAAAGGCCTTCACTGCCTGAAAGACTGCTCCAGGCACCTACACCATTTGGCATACTCATACACAAGACATTTTGAAAGGACCTACTATGTTCTAGGCAAGTCCTGTTTGGCACTGTGGACAAGAGGTCGCGGCAGGCAACGGCATCGCACACAGAAGGTTCTAAGCAAATGATGCAGCAGTTCACTTAAGGGTAAAAGCAAGTTTTTGTAGGAAAAATAAACAAAAATTGCCCACAGCCTGGAGGACCAAAACACATCGCTGAGTGGCCTCAGGCAGTCACCTTGCTTTGACTTTCCATCCTTTCATCTGGAAAGTGAGGCTGATGGTAAAATAATAATTTTTAAAAACTGCACCAGTCACAGGACAAGCATTCTCTCACTCGACTCACACAGCCAGCGTGAGGTCTCTGTCTCTGTGTGAGAAGATCATCCTTTTCCCAGTTAAGGAATCTGAGGTCCGTCGGGAGATGGGAGTCACGGTGGAGTTCTGGGCAGGTCTTCCAGAACCTACCGTCGTAGCCTCTCTAACAAATATTGCTCACAGACTGTGGGGAATTCAGAGACATTGTGATACTAATGCTTTGCAAGGCTACACTGGTAAGTGTCCAAGGCAACAGGAAGGGATCTTGAGTCCCCTTTGATACTGACATGCTTACGTTTCCAAGGCTTACAGAACTGTCCAGGTCTGGAATGCCTGCATTTCTGGCCAATTGCCTCCCAGGAGAGTAAGCCATACTCCCGGGGTCCCTGCAGACCCTCCACCATTGCCCACAGAGCAGGGTTCTTCCTGATGCCCAGCTCCCCCACGATGAGGCCACAACCACCTGCCTATCTTGTACTCCATCCCTGTCAATCACCTAGAGAGTCCTGCTAGGAGGCAGGGGAGATTCTCCAGGGTCCCTCCCCAACCTTCCTGACGGATTGCGGGATCTCTTGCCAATCCGTACACTAGCTTCGCTGAGCCTCTTCCAGGTTTCCCGCTTGCAGAGATAAAAAAGGTTCTACTGAAGGGAAAGTACACAAGCAAGCCAGAGACTGTGCAGAGTTAGCTGGGTGAGCAGGCCCAAGGGCACCATGCCGCCATTGCCTAGGCTGTGAAGGGAGACAGCACCTCACCTGGAATCAGGAATCCCCAACTGACCTTAAACTCAGGGCCACCCCTTGGGAGCCGCGGCCTGCATAACGAATATTTCAGATCCTACCACCATCAGCCACTGGAGAGCCCTTGCCTACTCTACTTTCAGGTTGTCTGGGGCCCAACAATAAGAAAAATGGCCATGAAGCTAAATTGCATGTCTTCACTAGGGAGACCTGGGCCCCAGAATGCAGAGACTCTCTAGGCCCCGTGCTGGTGAAAGGTTGCTAAGTAGCCTCATGCCACACTGGCAAGACAGGTAGCCATCAGCATGCAGGCTTGCAGCTCAGCCCAGGGCTCTCTCCTCTACCCCAGAACCACACCTTTTGGAGGGTGAATAGTTAAGACAGTTCACACACATACCCTCCACCCTGGCTTTGCTATCGACTGCTGGGACCCCAAGCTCTAGGGTGGAAACGGACAGTCCCTGTTGCTCTATTCCCTGCCTCCTCGTTGCAGTTACTGTTGGGCACATGAGGATAGAGGATGGACTCAGCCTGCCTCCGCACAGTCCCCAGGCAAGATGAAAAGGATTCCAGCTGCAGAACAATGAACTTCAGTCAGACACAAGAAAGAACTTCCTGGAAAGGCTTTAAGGATGACACAGAGAAGCAGAGCTGGGTAAGGATGGCTTTACAACTTCCTGTGAAATATAAGATGCTGTCTTATCTGCTGTGTCATTTTACCTTGAACAGCATGGACAGCGAGCATTGCTACCCAGTCTCATGGGAGGCAGCTAAGTAATGCTCAACCAGGCTTCGTGGTTAGCTCAGTGTCTTTTGGTTCTGCAAAGAGGCAGAGGTGGGTCTGAACGTGAGGACAGACTCTGCGGCCCACACCCCTTCCTCCACAGGACTCTCCTTTGAGCACTGAGACACCACTCCTGTCCCTGATGCTCAGGCAAGAGCTGTGAGGCAGGGGCAGGGACAAGATGCAGGTGCTCCTGGTGACTGGCTCTGTGTCCTAGGCCTGTCAGGCTCTGCAGGTTCTCACCGTCCTGTGGGGCCTCCCAGTATTTCCATGCCAGGCGCCCAGTCAATCTCCTGTACAGTCCCTTAGCCAGGATTCCTCCAAGTCCAGACTCGGCCCTTTACACTACGCCGCCGGCTCTCCACACCCTCCATTACCAGTGATGACTCTCTACCATAGCCTGTAGGTTCCATACCCCCTTACTGGCCTTCAGGAGACTGGGGGCTCCTGAGCTCAGGGTAGCAAGGCCTGAATGAGGGTCAGAGACTAGTGGTGGCAGCTGTCAGCTCTAGGGAACATTAAACATGGCCACCTCAGGGCTAGCTTTGAGCCGCCACCAATATCTTCATGAACTTCGCCCACCAAGAGGTCAGGCAAAGCTTCACTGGAAGCCACACTCACCCTGACTTGCTTGGGGGTGCAGCGATGAAGAGGAGATCACCCCAGAACCCTGTCTTTGGGAGGGCTAAGGTGGTCAAGGTGCTTTGGTATGGGGTTCCCTCCTTACTACCTGAGCAGTCTTGAGCTTGACTCCCCAACCGTGTCATTCACACAGAAAAACTCTGCTCAGAGACAAAGTGACCCGCCCATTGTCACCTTGCAGTCAGTGACAAAGTGCAAGTTTTGGTGTCTCTAAACCGGCCAGCACGGCAGTCGTTGGATTGATTTGGCTGCCCATAAGGGAGCTGATTTCAGTGGGGTCAACTGCTGGTGAGGACATGCACAGAGGCCTCCAATGTTCTCTAGACACCCTCCCCTCACTGGAAAACAAAACACCCCTCTGACACTCTCTAGCTCTCCCAGGTGGGACCAGGAGAGGGTGGGCAGGGCAATCGGGTGTCAGGGCTGGAAAACAAGCAGACTCAGACAAGGCTCCATTGTTACAGGGAGCCTGACACTTTGACCATTAAAACAAAAACCAAGCAAGTGGAGTGCTATCACTTACAGTGAAGGGGAACAGAGCGGGACCGAAGAGATGGCTCAGTGGTTAAGAACACTGCCTACTCTTCCAGAGAACCGGGTTCAATTCCCAGCACCTACATGGTAGCTCACAACTGTCTGTCCCTCCAGTACCAGGAGACCCTGGGGGGACCAGGCATACATGTGACACATAGATATACAAGCAGACAAGACACCCATACACATAAAATAAGAAGATAAATAAACACAACTTTTTAAAGAAGGACGGCAATGGGAAGAACCGCAAGTCCTTGAACTCACCCTTCCCCACCCAGCCCTGACCCTAGAAACCTGGTACAAGCAGGTGGCTGGGACAGGGACTCCAGGGACTGTGCTGCTGCGACCTTTCACTGCACCCGGGTGACATGAAGTGTCAGGCACGCACCTTCCATGCGTGGCCTCATCTTAGACAAAGGTTATTTCTACCCCACCCCCCATTCTTCAGTTGAGGAAACCAAGGCTGGAAAAAAGACTCCAGGAGAGCAAAGCCTGTCAGACTAAAGGGCTTCCCACCTGTCACTTCTCTGCTCAGGGAAGTCCCAAGTCAGGGAGCGTGGCCAGGAGCTGCTCCTCAAATGGGCAGCCTTGTGGGATGCTTCCGGCAGCATGTGGAAACCACAGGCAAGTCTCAGATGCCCTACGCCGAAGCTTCCTGAAGCGCTGATAACCGAGCCGTCCTTGCTTCGGAATGATGAGCCAGGCTCTCCCAAGCTGCGGATGGTTTCTCAGAAGGCCAGAAGCTACGGCAGCCACACCCACCTTGGGAACAACCGCTTTAGGAGGAAGGGATTTAGTTCTCTAATCCCTGTTCCAAGGGGCAGAGCGTCCTCAACACTCACAGCCAATCCAGGGAAGACAAACACAGAGTGCCCTGACCTCACCTACCTCTGGTGAACTTCTTCAGAATTCTTGAGGGCAGGGGAGGTCCTGACACCCTCCCTACCTCCCACCCCACCCCTTACTCCCCACCCCCGGTTCAGGTAGGAAAGAACTTTCTCTTTGAGGGTCTTGCCTGGGAAGGTGAGATCTTTTGGGGGAGGGAGCTTTTTCTTTTTCTTCTTCTTTTTTGTTAATGTTGTTGGGTTTTTTGGTCTTTTTTTTTTTTTTTTGGTTTTGGTTTTGGTTTTTGAGACCGGGTTTCTCTACATAGGCTTGGCTGTTGTGGAACTCACTCTGTAGACCAGACTGGTCTGAAGCTCACAGGGATCTGCCTGCCTCTGCCTCCTGAGTGCTGTGGTTATAGTTGTGCTCCTCCAGGCCTAGTTAGGATGCTTTTCCTTAGAATCCATTCATTCACAAGCTGAACAGCTACAGGACGGAAGCCAGGGATCCCCCACTTCGACGGGCTACTTCGTGAGCCAGAATATAAAAGAGCTCCAAACAGGCCTGTCAACTTGGCCCTCAGCCTGGGAAACGCTAGGCCTCCTGGGTAAGTGGCCTATACTTCCCCCAAACTCCCTGTTGGCTCTCCTGTTGTGGATGGAGAGGCGGCAAAAGGTGGAGGAAGGACAACCTGCAGAGGTTATAGATCCTGGCTACCTTAGGAAAGAAGACATCAGCCCAGCTCAGAAGCACTGCCTCCAGGAAGCCTTCCCTGATCCTTCTCTGGGCGGCCCAGCCCTGGCCTACCTAGTCAACATTCTGCATTGTCATTGCTTCTGTGTCCTCCTCTTCCTAGCAGGCTGTTCATTCATTCTGCAGAGCAACTGCCCTTCGCCTGGGATCCATTCCAACACCCTCCTTGAGCACCTGTTCCCTCTCAGCAACCTGCTTGGTGCTGAAGGCACGGACAACAACCATTTACCATTCACTGAGTGCTTATGTGCTGGGTTTTGTGCGTGCCTACAGGGTGCCAGCAGCTGAACCCAAGGCCTTGACTAGTTAGTAGGTGTTCCACCTCCAAGCCAAACCCTAGGCCTTTGAGTACCTTATATGTAGGATCTATGTCATCCTCACAATAGCCCTTGGAAGGAGGAGATATACAGAGCCCCATTTTATAGATCAGGGTGACTTGCCCCAGCCAGGTGTGTGAGACCAGCCCAACCTCAGGGAATCGCTTCTCAGCTTGGAACTTTGGTACCCAAACATTTACCTGTGGTCGGTATGCTTCCTCCACGGCCCAAGTCTCCAGTGATGTCACCTGTCGGCAGATGAAGAGTGGTGTAATGCTACCTCCCTGAAAAAAAATCATGCTTGTTCTGCATCTATTGGCTGGATCCCAAAAGCTTGTCCCAACTGGGTCACTGCTGTTGCATGCACAGGGTTTGAGAGGGACACAAGGGTTTGAGAGGTCCCCAGGCATCTCAGTCCTACTTCCTGCCCCAGCCCTAGCTCATGGTCCCTCCCAGGCCAACAACCCTCTGCTCATGCTCACACATGGCTTCTCCCTGAGAAGGGGCTGGGAGCAGCATCCCCCATCTAAATTCACTAAAGAGCCTCCTCCAGAAAGTCCTCCCTGCCATGCCCTGGCTCCAGTCACTGCGCTCTTCAGTAAGCTTCTTACAGAGTCATTTGGTCATGAAGCCAAAAGAGGGAAGGGCAAAGGGGTTCCCTGAGAGTGTCCACCTGTGTGCTGGCCTCAGCAGCCTCCCACTCTCTGCAACTCACTAAGCCTCATACATTGCTATTATCTGCTCATCTTACAGGTAAGAAAATAGGCACCAGAGTTGAAAGGCTTGTGCCAGGGGCTGCTTTCCTCCCCTGTCCTAGGATAGCTACCTTGTGCCAAGCACAGTGGTGGGCATTTGGTGGAGAGGTTCTGGCCAGAGGGCAGACAGATCTACCCTCTCCCCAGGCTAACAGTGAACGGGGGCCATGGGCCAGCAACAGAGGAGGGCTGGGCTCTACCTGCTTATGAGGGGTCCCAAGGGCTTCTGGGAAGAAGCATCTCCGGGCCTAGAAGGCCTTTATCAAAATTCCCCTAACCACAACAGAACAGCAGGTAAACCATGGCCAACAAAGCCCTGGCACCTTACAGGCAGCTAAGGAAGGATAAGCCAGCTGCCCTGCCAGTGACCCCACAGTGGCCGGGCCAGCTGGCCTCTAGTCCTGCCAACCTGGCCTAGCCCCGCCAGCTCTCAATCATAGCTAATGACTATGCTGCCTCCAGTCCAGGCCACCACCCTCCTTCAAGTGACCACAGTGCTCCTGGCCCATATATTGATTGGCTAGGCCAAAATCACAGCTCCTGTCCCACCACATCCTTTAGCCCTGTGCTGTGACCTCTTCCTCCTGCCAGGGTCATGAAGGACACTGCAGAAGACCTGAGACACGGGGTGCGGGGACACTAAACAGGGCACAGAGGGGCTGACTCATTGCAAGCAATATACCCAGCCAGCCAGCACAGACCCCAAGGCCAGGGTTCCTTCCTGGGCTCTACACTCAGTCCAACACTGCCATACCCTGGCCCAGGGGAGGAGGCTCGAGTCTAGGCTCGTCACACTCAAAGAACGCTTTCGAGGAGTTGAGGGCACAGAACACCTCCTAAAGAGCTGGCTTAGTGTCCACACAGTGGCAGAGAGGAGCACAGATTTCCAGTTCAAATGGATGCAGGCCTGACTCTCTGTTCCCTGATGTTCAGCTCTAGGAATTCGGGCAAGACAGAGCACCTCCCCGAGCTCCTGTAAGTATCTCAGCAAAAACAGCCGTTCTGCAGAGTTACCATGATGGACAGTGTCAGCACATTGTGCAACCCTTCCTAAGCAGCGAAGGGCATCAAGCTATGACTAACATTGCCATGAGAGTATAATCAAATGCGCATGCGTCTCCTAAACTGTAAAATATTATTACTTCTATCAGTATATGTTTACTGTGAAGTGTTAAGCATTCACAGATGGCATCCCAGAGGGGTGGACAACCCAAGAACATTTGGGGGTGGGATCTGTGACCCAAAGTGGGCCAAAGCAGAGAAAGTGAGCAGAAAAGGGGCAGGGATGTGACCCAGACTATCCCACAAGCAAAAGGGTGGCTGGGTGGTCACATGGTATGTGTTAAGTAGACAGTGATGAACAAGGAGCCTGAGGCCTCAACAGTGGCTAGGGCTGCGAAGGCCACACCCAAAGCCTGGACTGGTTTCCCTGTCACAGAGGGCCTCTAAACAGGGCCTCCACTCCTCTCCCTCCTGATTGCTCAGCCCTCTCTGGTCCTGAATCATTACCCCAGTGTTACTGCTCCAGAATTCTCCTCAACCATCCCACCTACCATACCATCTCATTCCCATGAAGCAATCCTTTACTGACTACCATTCCTGCCCAGGGTTTTACTTATGTGACCCTATGGTCACCCATAATGAACTTGAGAAGTGAGCCTTGCTATGCTAATTTTACAGAGGGGAGAAATTGTGGCCATGTATGGTCAGGAGTCTTGGCCTCTGGTCTCACTGTGAGCAGGTGGGACAAGCAGGATTCCCTGAGGACCTCCCTGGCCACCACCCTCCTTCCCGAGCATCTCTGGAATCAGAGATCTGCAGTTTGATCCTAGCTCAGCTCCTTGGTTCCCATTATTGCCTATAGGCACCCTGCCCCCAACATCAGTAGAGAGCTGGGAGGATAATAGGTCCCTCTCCCCTTGTCCTGCTCCATCCTCCCTCCTACACACACACACACACACACACACACACAGCATAACCCAGACTGAAGCACAAACAGGAGCCACTAGCCTCCTCTAGTGGGGCGGAAGCACAGAGGAGTGCAGCTATTTCCCTAGCCTGCCTCCCAGTGAGGGGAATGATAAATTATTCATTGCACCCTGTGCTTAGGGAGGCCAGACAATGGGCCAAAGGGAATGGACACTAGCTGCTGCCCCACAGGAAGCCACAGTGGGTGTGAGGACTGTTAGAATCCAGAACCCTTTACCAGTGTCCCCAAATAGATTCTAGAAGGCTCTGTAACTAGGCGAGATGGCCCAAGGGAATCTGACCTGCCCAGGCACCCCAGCTGAGCAAGCTGAAGTTTCTCAGGCTGCAACAGCCACCTGCATCCTAACCTCAAGCAAGTCTGAGGATTTTCCAGACTTCCTGGCCCAAACTCTAGTTTCCTTTCTTTGTAGGGAAGGAAACGGACGGTGGCAAGGCACCGTGTCTATCTGTAGCTCAGTCAATCTTGGTGGGAGTGCCATTTCACTCTCACAGAGAAGCAGAGGGCTCGGGGGTAACATGGCTGCCCACCATCAGGAGGCAGGACAAGTTCGTGAACCACAGCAATGACCGCTGGTCACTTAGGCTCCAGTCTGACACTTAGCCCATCTGTGTAATTTCTACAACACTCGGCAGACAGTTGACACTCAAATAGCTCCTGAAGCAAACTCAGCAGGCCTCAGTCACATGAGGTAGCCTCAGATAATAAGCCCACATCAGGCAAGGTCCACAAACTCCTTAGCACTCAACAGTTTGCCTATGGGACCCTCTCAATTATCCGAGCTTCGCAGGTTGAGACATCAGAAGGAGGCTTCCCTCAACTCCCCCAATCCCCACCCCGCTCTGCCCCAGCCAAGGTTCCCAGCTTTCTCTCTCCAGCACACGGTGAAATGAGATCACAGGTGTGAAATTAGTTCATCAGAAGGGAGCTCTGTTTAGACGCAGGGATTATGAAGAGGATTTGAATCCTCAGGCAGAGGTGGGGGCAGGGGAATCCCAAGCCCCTTAGTCACCTTCTAGGCTCACTGAACCCCTCCAACCCCGGGAACAGGCTTCTAGTCTTTAAGACCCTGCTTCTTCTCCCAGGGGCTTTCCAAGGTAATTTCCCCAGACTCCAGGCAGCCTAGCACAACAAAGGTTAACTAGTCCCAGCCAAGGCCACAGTGTCCGGACCAAGGCCATATGCCTCCCCCTCCCCACCCAGAACAACAACACCCAGAATCTGTGCCAAATGCTCTTTCACAATATCTCTCTCCTCCATAGACCCAGAGGCAGCAGGAGGAACTTCTGCCTGGGAATCAAGTCACCTGGAGTGTGTCCCCAGACCTGGCATCCCTAACCCTTAAGACCTTTGAAGCTCTCTCCTGGGCCGGAAGGGTCTTGCAGATTCCTGTGCATAGAGAGACTGAGGTCAAGCTTTGAGCCCCAGCTCCAAGCACACATGCTTGCTGCAGCTTCAGACATGGTCACCCCAACCTACTGGGGGTGGAGAACTCCCAGCCACAAACTCAGGAGGTGTGAACTGGGAAGGGGAGAGGACCCCTTGATGGATGTTTGGAAATCTTTTCTTCAGGTCTGCTTATGGCTCAGCCACCTACTAGCTTTAGAACCTGGGACGACTGTGCTCTCCCCAAGTCTTCAGTGTCCCCATTAGTAACGTCAGGGGAAGGTGGGGGAGTTGTGAGGACCCACAACTCTAGCTTCCACATAGCTGTGGCTTGGGGACCAATACTGTAGTCTCCTAACAGATCAGAGTACTTCAGTAACTCGGGCTTCAGTAACTGGGGGACACGGACTTCGGAAGCAAGTTGTCCCTCTAGCCTGGACCCCAGGAAGAGATCTTTCGGAACTGGCAACTTTCCCATCTCTGCCCTCAACGCTGGGTCATCTTTCCTGAGAGATGGCATACCCATGGTCCAAGAGAGGCTGGTAAGAAGTACCTCTTCAGCGTCAAGATCGGTGCTTAGATCTGGATGCCCCAGAGGCCCCCACCTTGCCAATCTCTTGCTCGCAGGCTACCTACTTCCTTTCTTCCCCCCTCCCACTTTGCTCTTTCCCTCTATATCTCCTCCCAACTCCCCGGTCTAATCCTCACCAGAGGGCAGAGGTCCTCAGCTCTGTCACTCCTCAGTTTCCCCATCGGTCCGCGTCCATAACAATACACAACAGCTTTTATCTCAGGGGTAGTTCGGAGCTTTGGATAAGAACCGATTTGTGCAAGGGCGGGGCTCGGACCTGAACACAATGGGCACTTAATAAGTGCGGGCTTCTCTCTACTATCTTTCGTGCGCCCTCCCCTAAAATACTTGACTCTCTGCTGGTGGCCCCTCCACGCCCTCCGCTGACCGGGGCCCTCCCTGCCTCTAGGCTCCCGGGACCGCTCCCGCCGCGCATCCGGGGCTCTCACCTGCAACCTCGGCTAGCTGGAGAATGGGGCAGAAGCAGCCCCGGTGCTCTCCTTGGGGGCAAGCGCGCCCAAGTCCTTAGCCTAGGGCGGAGAAAGGTGGCAGCTTCGGCTCACAGCACCAGCCCAGAGGTTCAGACTGACTGTCCTGCCAGCCTGGGACCCCTCACGGTGCGCTGGACCCTGGCGGCGCCAGTACAGTTTCAAGTCCGGAACAGTCCGGTCCAAGGCAGCTGAAGATTTGGTTCTCTGGAAGCCGGAGGCCGGTGGGCGTCCCGGCTCCTCTACACTCAGGTCCAAAAGCTCGAGCCACCTTGCGCCGAGCCGGGGGTGGAGGACACTTGGGCGGAGATGGGTCGGTATAATGGGGCCGGACGCGTCCCGCCTCGGAGCTTCGAATCAAGGCCGGGGCTCGAATGTCCCAGCAGCTCGGGACCACGGGGCTGGAAAAGTCCAGGCGCGGAATGCGGGGCTCGGACCAGCAGGGCAGGGCAGGGCAGGCGGGGCGCCAGCGGCCAGAGCACGGCGAAGAGTCTGCCCAGGTCCAGACGCGGCTCACTCTGCAAATCTGGGCGGACTTGCCCCGGCAGCGGACTCCGGAGCTCTGGGCCGCCGCTTCACTTCCTCCTCTTACCGGCTCTGCGCTCGCCGCTGGCTCAGCCCCGCACCGCAGCCTCTGCCACCGCCGCTGTCACCCTAGCCGCCCACCCCCACCCGAGCTGCAAACCGAGCCGAGCCGAGCCGAGCCGTACCGAGCCCCGCCGAGGCAGCGCCCGAGCGCCAGCGAGCCTGGCCCCGCCTCTCGGGGGTGGGGCCAACAGAACCCCGCCCCTGGCCCGGCCTCGGGAAAAGGCGGGGCGTGAGGGATTCTGCCAGGCGGGTCCCCGCGCGGTTGGGCAGCGAGAGCCAATGGGAGAGCGGAGAGGGGGCGGAACTCTGCTGAGCGTGGACTGGTGCGGCTGGAGGAGGACAATGAGAGCGGCGTGCCGCCGGGGAGCCGGCCGCCTGGGGGTCAGGATGGAGGGAGAGGCGCGGGTCCCTGGTTTGGCTGCGACGGAGCACGAGGACCGCGGTGGGCTAGGGCGAGGCAGGGAGGAGTTGGGGATGGGCTGGGATGTCCGTGGGTGGCGGAGCCCGGGGCCTGGCGTGATCCTGCCAGCCTCTTGCTCCTCCCCGCTCCTAGGGCTTCTTGCACAGAGCTGCAGTTGAGAGCTGTGAAAGGTTCAGATTTTAGGAAGCGGTACAAAGGAAGTTTTTAAAAACAAAAAGCAGATCTGTTTCCCACACTTCTCCTTTCTCAGCGTTCAGCGGCTCCGGGAGCAACGTCGTTATCAGTTTCAAAATCAAGAGCGGAGGTGTGTGAAGACAAGGCACCTCAAATCGTGACGCCTGTCGGCTGCGCACCTCCTTGCCCGCCCCGCCCTGTCTTTGAGGCCCCAGCGTTCTGTGCGGGACACTGAGCAGGCGTGAAGGGTTTTTGATATATGAATGAATGTTGCCAGTGCGCGCGGGCGGGGCATATGTCACTAATTGGCTTGGGGAGCCCTAGGATAAGGTAGCACAGAGGAGCTTCCTCTGTAAGCCTCACATCAATCTTGGGTGTGGAACCCCATGTCACTGCTGTGAACCAAGACTGAAGAGGCCACGTGGCGTTCCTCAGATTCCTGTTGCTGGTACAGGATTCTACCCACCATCTCAGACATTCCTGCGCCAGACTGGAGTTGAAAGATGGCTTTGGCCTCCTGTGGTGCTGCTCAGTCAGCTTAAGGTCAACCTTGACTACATAGTGACTTCAAAATCTGTGCAGGCTGCTTGAGACCCTATCTCACAAAGCACAGTAAGAACGAAAAAGTCAAGATGCTGCAGCTTGACAGGCAAATGGGTAGGGAACCAGGCGTCTGCGGGCTTAGAAGATGGAGGGAAAGGCCTTCCTGACAGAAGGGACAGCGCACAAAGGTCCCCGCCTTGGATCGGTTAGCAGAGGCTTTGCCAAGCAGGTGACAGGCAAACTGAGGCCAAAAAATGTTAGCAGGGTTGATAGGAATGGGCAGTGCTCTTGGGGGGATCCTGGCAGCAGGAGAGAGCTGTGCTCAGAGGAAGACCCAACGTGGGAGAGCCCAGAGAGGCACACCAGATATCTCTCAGGATCCTCCTGAGCCCAGAGCCCAGCCAGATGGTGCTGAAGGTCAGGCGTGGAGGAGCCTGGAGTTCGGATTGCCGGAGGAAGGCCGTGAGAAGTTTGATGGGGTTCTGTAGGAAAACAAATGTCCCCCAAACACACGTCCCGGGAGATGTGTGGCACAGGGCTTGCTTGCCTAAAGACTGGAGACGCCTGTGTTGAACTTGTGACGGTGCTAAGGCCCCTACACCTTCCCTTCGCCAAGAGCCTTCAGCTTTGAGTTGGCAGCACCGTGGAGCCCTGAACCTCTAGCTGCCGTTGCAGCCCTTCTGTTTGCCCTGTGCCAACCAGCTGTCTCCCCACCGCTTCTCTCTGCCTCTCTATCACACCTCTCAGATTCACAAGCAAGTGAGGTGTGTTGTCTCCACACAGTTTCTCCAAGTGGCTGCCCTTATGCTCCTCCTGGCATGTCACGTATCCCACCTGGAGTTTATTCCTGCTTCCCTGTGGTAATGAGTTTGAGACCACGTGCTCCCTGGTTCTTTTTACTGCTGTCTCAGAGCTTTGCCTGGCTTACAATAATTGAGGAACAAATGTCACCTTCTCTGAGATGCCTCCCAGGCAGCCTTTGGTCTGGTTCACTTGCATGGATTCTTTAGGCATGTGCAGGCCTCATTCTCCCCACCCCTCATGGCTGGAAGCTACTCAGTGAATGTGTGCACCGCCGCCCCTCCCCCCATGGCCCTTGAGAGACCTCAGCATTAGGAGATGAATGAATGAGGTTCTCAGAGTAGAGCTCTCTGGCTGTTGGGACAGCTTCCTCAGGGGGTCAGATGAGCAGAATGTCAAAAAGAAAAAGAGTTTTTTAGAACACAGCTTCCTCAGTGACTCCTGAGGCCCTCCCAAGGTCAGCAAGTGACCGGCACTCAGGTCTCAAACACCCACATTCGCCCTCTGGCTGCCCCTCTGGAGGAGAAGGAGTCTTCTGATCTGGGGCAATCTGGCCTTTTGTGGTGAGGGAGGCCACAGTGTGACAGCGGCATGATTGGTAGGGGCTTGTCTGGGAGGATGTCAGCGCATGGACTGGCTCGGAACCCGTGCCTGGAGGCTGACGGGAAACAGTAGCCTTCTGTGCTCCCCACTGCTCCTGAGCCTTGTGCATCTAGCCAGAGAGATCTGCAGCTCCGCAGTGTCCATGCATCAGGCACCTCGTGTTCTCATCCCAGATGGACACTTGCTTGCAGGCTGACAGTTATCAGTCACTCTGCATTCCTTTCCTAAATAGGCCACCTCGTTACATAAAGCCTCTCCACTAGATAACTCCACGCTCTGTGTGTGGTGAGGAGGCCCAGTGTTCCGTGGTGGCAGGGGCACCGAGACTCAGCAGTCAGCGGTGACCCTGTCCTCAGGCAGCTCACTGTCTGGTGGGGATACTTTCCACCCTTGCCCCTGGCTCCCCCAGCCCGTAGTCCCTGCACGCGTTCCTTCCTGCCAGGGGCATGTCCCTTCCCTTAACCTCAGCAGCCTCCCCACTTTTCTCAGTGGGCGTCACCGTGTCTTGCTCTGGGTCCTACTGCCCTGAAGGCTCTTGCTCTTCTCTTGTAATTTATGCCCATGGATTGGGACTGGTGATGTATCCATTTCCCACCCAATGATGAACCTCTGGGAACAAGGGATGGAATATGATATTCCTCCTGCCCCGAGATAGTGTGCGTCATTCTCTCACCCTCCCCCTCCCCCGTGTGTCCTGACCTAGACCAAGTCCTATGCCACATATTAACCACCCAGGCCCACAGTGACACCCGCTAGGCCAAGCCCTTGGTCCAGGACTATCTTCATGGACTTGCATGCCAAGTTCTCTGTGAACACAAAGGCTTCCCATTTAGCTGGCTGGAACAGCAGCATCATTACACGGAGAGCTTAGGAGTTGGTTCCTGTAATGGTTAATACTGTTGACTTGACTAGATCTAGAATCACCCAGGAAACGAGCCTCTGGGCATGCCTGCCAGGGACTTTCTAGGCCAGATTAATAACACTGAGAAGCCCCACTCTAAAAGTGGGCAGGGCCATCCTCCAAGCTGGGGTGCCAGTGTGAGCATAGTGGAGGAAGCAAGCCCAGCACCATCAGTTGGCATTGTTCATCCTGACTGTCACTGCAATGTGACCAGCTGCCCGGTGGTCCCGCTTCCATGACGTCTGTCATGATCGACTGAGCCCTCACACAGCGGAGCAGAACAAGCCCTTTCTTCCTTAAGTTGTTTCTGCCAGGAGTTTCGTCACAGCGGCTAGAAAAGCAGCATGTGCTACCCAAGGAGAGTGCAGGATCGCTCAAGATAGTCGGGACCCTGCTCACAGACATAAACATGGGAACTGCCGAGTGGTGGGCAAGAAAGCCAATTCGTTTTTAGAACAGGACTGAGGCAAAATGGAGAAACTGAGGCTGCATCATAGAGCAGTTAGAGCACAGATTCTGGAGCCACATGGCCCAGTCTGGACCCCTGACTCTGCCTGTGCGCTCTCTCTGTACTGCAGTTCCCTCCTCTGTAAGGTGGGGACTTAACTCGGGATATTTCAAGGGATTCTAGTGAGTCAGGTTTTTTAAATTATTATTATTATGTGTGTAGGTGGTGAGCCCCACATAGGTGCCTGAGAGATAAAGTGAAGATGGAGTATCTGGTGGGCTTCGCTTGGATAATCAGTCCCCTTTTCTTCACCTACACACAGCACAGCTCTGAGGGCTCCAGTCCGCTGGCCCTTCAACTCCCTAACCTTCTATGTCCCTTGTGGCTCTGCAGCTAAAATCTGTAGAAAACAGGAGAAGCTGGGCTCATACACCCAGAAAACTCTCTAGCTCCATTTATTGAAGATGGGGATGGGCCGTGGAGGGTCTGAGACACCAGGTCATTGTAAGGATCTGTTCTTAGCCTCAACTTCCCTAAGGCCAAAGTAGAGGTAAATAAGGATGGCCTCCTGAAAGGTTGGTGTGGGTGTTTGAATGAGAATGGGTCCCATAGGCCTATATGAATGCTTGGGCTGTAGTTGGTGAAACTGTTTGGGAAGGATTCAGAGGCCTGGCCTTGTTGGAGGGCCTTGTGTCACTGGGGATGGGCTTTGAGGTTTCAAAAACCTCAAACCAGGTCCGGTCTAGGACACTCTCTGCCTGCAGCTGGCAGATCAGATGTGAGCTCTCCGCTCTGACTCCAGTGCCGTGTCTGCCTGTCATCATGCCTCTTCAACATGACATCATGGACCTACCCTGTGAAACTGAAAACAAACTCCCGAGTAGATGCTGCCATCTCTTCAGTTTCCTTGGTCATGGTGTCTCTTCCCAGCAAAAGAAAAGTAAATCTGGAAGGCCCAGGACGAAACATTCTGTGGATAGCTGGAGCCATGGATGATGGGAGAGAATGGGCGTGAGTAAAGATGGAGGAGCAAGCAGAGGTATCCTTGGTGACAGGTCAGCCATTTCTAGGGCAGGTGACAAAGGACCACATGTTAGGGTGGAGCCAGAGGAGGAAGACTGAAAGCTTGAGAGTGCAACAGAGGACAGGATCAGGAGGCTAATCAGGCCTAATCTGGGCTGGAGAGGAGATCACTCAAGAATGGAGGACCACAGAGGGCACAAGGACAGGTCGCCCTGTGACTTGGGACAGGGTCGGGTAAGTCTGTGTCCCATTAATGAGGGGTGATATGTGGCTCTCTCTTCTCCTGGATTCCTGACCGCACTACCTGGTAAGGCTAGGGAGCTTCGGTTCCTCTCTGACTGTAGTCCTGCCTGTCTTAAGACTGGGGACCCTGATTCCGAACTGACTGACCTTTCACCACCACTCTTGGCTGCTCATCAGAACTGGTGTGACTTTGTCCCCACTACTCTCAACTACAGGGTTGTTAGCCCCTGGACCATGGACTCCTTGCCAGATTTGCGTCAGTGTTCTTCGCATAGGGCATAGGTCACCCTCAGCAGGTGTGTATACATTTTCCGTAGAGAGCAGGTGCTTACATTTGGCTGCCTCTGCCGCCCCCTGCTGCTTGATCCTGGTTACTGCACTATAAGCTAAGGCTTGCACTAGTTCTCAAGTTTTGGTTTCAGGACCTCTTTCACACCTAGAGCTTTTGAGAACCCTAATGAACCATGGTTTTGGATTTATACATACCGAATTTTAAATTACTATAAATTAAAATGGATAAATGTTAACTTTCCGTGATATCAGATCAAGCGCGGTTGTCAGCAAAACAACATGCTGTAGGAAAGAAAGTGGCCTTGCAGAGTGTGTGACCGCTGCCTCGCACAGAATGCACACTCCAGACAGTGCAGGGGCATCTGCAAGAAAGCCCAGCCTCTTTTTAAAATGGCTTCCTCTTATTTTCATTTGTTCACAAGCATGCACAGGCCATGGCAGTTGTGTGGACGTCAGAGGAAGCAATTCTCTGCCTCCATCTTAGAGGCTCCAGGGGTCAAACTCAAGTCGTCTGTCTTGATGGCAGGCACATTTACCTGCTGAGCCATATAACCAGCCCTCATATTTTCATCATACCATGAAAGCAGGAGAGAGATGGTGGTGCAGGCCTGTAATCACCACATTCAGGAGGAAGGCTAAAACAGGAGAATTGTAAGTTTGAGGGTAGCTTGGGCTACATAGTGAGACCTATGGCAAAAAGAGAAAGAAAGAGAGAAAGAAGGAAGGAAGGAAGAAAGGAAACACCATCTGCTTATGTTACTCTGTTACTGGGCTCTCTCTGTGCAAATCACCATGTGATTCACAGCCCTCTCCTCCCATTTTCTTTTCACAGCCCTCTCCTCCCATTTTCTTTTCACAGCCCTCTCCTCCCATTGTTCTTTCAATACCTGTCTTTAATACATATCTGTCACCGTGTGTTGTGGCACACAACTGTAATCTCAGAACTCAGAGAGGCAGAAGCAGGTGGGTCTCTGTGAGTTTGAGGCCAACCTGGTCTACAGAGCGAGTCCAGGACAGCCAAGGCTACACAGAGAAACCGTGTCTGGAAAGACCATCATCATCACCCTCATAATAAATATCTGTCTGTCTGTCTATGTACCTATCTATCTGCACACACACACACACACACACACACACACACACACACACACGCACACACACACACCTGTACATTGCCACAAAGGAACCTGGAGCCTTGTGCATACTAAACCCTTGCTCTACCACTGAGCTACCCACGGCCCAGGGATCTTTTGTGCATTCAGTGTGACAGTATGGGAGGTGTTACCAAGTACTTTTGCCACAGAGGACATGCCATGACAGCTGCGTTCAGGAAAAGTGCCCCGCCATTGTCTAAAGTGTGATCTGAACGGGGCACCCTTTCCACAGAACGTCGTCACCACCTAAAAGCAATACTGAAGCGCCTGGCAGACATTTACTCGAAAATGAATAAAGTGCACCTGCTGTGTTTCCTCGCAAGCTGAGACTGAGAGCACTTCTTTCTCATGACAAAATTCAAACTTTCAAGGGAAAAAAATCAGGATCTAGAGAAGCTGGTGTTATTGCTGTGAGCCTGACGGCCTCCGATGAGGTCATGGTGATCTATAGTGAAGGTGTTTTTGTTTGGTTGTTTGTTTCTGAACACTGCATATTCTTCAGCATGTGGAACAACACTTGATGTGGTAACATCATACTTGGATAAAAGACACACTCAGAGCCTGGAGGGATGACGGCTCAGGGCTTCAGAGCACTTGCTGACCACCCAGGTTCTTCACTCCTGCCCTTTCTGGACAGTCCGCCCGAGGTGGGAAGAGTTGCTGGTTTGCCCAGCTTTCTTCCTTTCTCCATTCTTGAGAGATTATCCTGAGTGACTCCTTGGTGCTCGGTGTTACTGTAATGCTGGCTTTGCACCTGCCACTCGGGGAAGGAGGAGCTAACATTCAAGTACACACTGAAACAGGTAACAGAGCAAGAGCCTGAGGCGGGGGTGCCTGGTGTCCAGGAGGCTGGAGGGAGTGACCAGTGGGAACAGAAGAGTTAAACGAGACCAGGTCATAGGGGCTGTGGCAGGAGCCTGGCCCTTTCTCAGGTTCCTGTGAGAAGACAGTGGAGATAATGAACTGAGGGGTAAGAGCAAGGCAGTGAGGTGCATTAACGGCAGAGGAGGCACAGTGGGGCAGAGCATAGCCACAGCGGGGCTGGGGGTCAGCCCCTTGGAGTCTTTCAGAAGTGGAGGGCAGAGGGGAACCTCAGGCTTTGCTCCTCAGAAACTGCCCACCTGGTCTTTTCAGACAGGGACTTTTCACTGGCCTAGCTTCACCAAATAGGCCAGGCACCATGGCTGGCCCGTGAGCCCCAGGGTTGCAGCTGTCTTCACCCCACTGGCTCTGCAACTTTAATACAAGAAATGCTAAAGTTGAACTCAGGTCTGCATGTTTGCAAGACAAACATTTTATTGTCTGAGCTATCTCCCCGGTCCCAGGATTTTCTAAGGAATTATAAAATCCTTTAGAAGGGCTGGAGAGATGGATCAGAGGTTAAGAGCACTGAATGTTCTTCCAAAGATCCTGAGTTCAATTCCCAGCAACCACGTGGTGGCTCATAACCATCTATAGTGAGATCTGGTGCCCTCTTCTGGCCTGCAGGTCTATATGCAGACAGAATACTGTATAAATAAAAATTAAACACACACACACACACACACACACACACACACACACACACAAACCCTTTAGAAGGCTGTGAGAAAAAGGAGAATCAAAAAGCAACAGAATTAGCTGGTAGCAGATGAAGTTGAGGGCACCAGCCAGAATTCACATTTGGACACATTCAATTCCAGAGGACCTTTAGATGGCTTCGTAAAAAGAGGATGGGCCCACCATTGGACAAAGAAGTGTAGGGTCAGGGAGAGCTCTTGAAACCTGGGCATTTCAGATATAAAGGAATTCAGTCAGATGGGATTGGCAAGGGAACGTTGGCTGCCAGAGAAGAGAGCGACCAGCTATAGGTTCTGGGATCCAGGGTCAGGACAAAGGAGAGCCAGCAGCAGAGACCCGGGAACCACAAAGAGGTTAAAGATCAAGCGAGAGGGGACCATTGAAGGGTGAGAAGGGTAGCTTGACAGGAGTGGCCAGTGGTCAGTCACGGGACAAGCATGGAGGATTCCCCTGCAAACCCCGGATCTGGGGCCTTGGGACGAGAGTTCAGTGGAGAGGCAGTGATGCTCCCTGGCTGCTGCAAGGCTAAGGGGAAAGAGACAGGCAGGTGTATAAGCCTGTATTCAGAGGGTTGATATTACAGAAGTGGTTCTCAACCAGTGGGTCACGACCCCTTTAGTAAATTTCTATCTCCAAAAATATTCACATTGTGATTCAAAGCAGCAGCAAAATTATAGTTACGGAGTAGCAACAAAGATAATTTTATGATTGGGGTCTCCACAATATGAGGAACTGTATTAAAGGGTCACAACACTAGGAGGGGTGAGAACCATTGCTATAGAGGAAAGAGGACAAGGTTTTCCTAAGCTGCTGTGTCTTAATGGGAGGGGTGACATGAAGGGAGCAGCAATGACCTTGAGGAGGTGGAAGGTGGGGGCTAGCACTCAGGCAGAGGGACATGTGCCCCTCCTGGAGATGGAGAGAAGGCCACCTGTCCATTCATGCTAACAGGCCAGGGCGCTGGGGCCTGTGGGAGTTCTTTCCTGGTAGCTTTGGGAGTGAGACGCCCAGCTGTTTGTAGCAGAGATGAACGAGAGGAGAAGGTAGGAGAAGGTCGCCCTGGAGGGACACAGAGCAAATGTCTTGGGGACTTAGAGCTAACGGTGCAAGCCCCTGATAGTGGCAGATGTGACCGAGCCACAACCACCTCAGCAGGGTGCGGGGCATTTCTCCCCAGCCTGGGACCCAGGCAGGTATACAGTCAGCGGCTCTCTGGCGAGGAGAAGGTCCAGGCCTGGACCTGCGTCCTTAGGCAAAGCTGATCCTCTCTGTCCCATTGCAGCATGCATGTATGCAGTGAACGCCTAACAGCACAGCTAGGCCTCTTCTTTTTTCTCTTCAAGGCAATCCTCCAGGAAGCGAGGCTCTGTCCGGAGGACCCACTGCCTATCCATTCTGAAGCCCACTGTGTGTAGCTGGGCAACTGGTGGGTGCTCCCCCTAAACAGAGCCTCCTTTCCTTGGCCAGCTCCCGTGGGGTCCTTACATCTGTAACTACATAGCTGAGAGTCCAGAATGGCCCTTCGGTTTGGGGACAGCCAATGGCTGAGTCTTGTGGTATTGTGAGCAGCCAGACCCATCCAGGATTGTCCCTGCCTCTTACTTCCTAGTTCCAACTCTGTTATCCCATTCTGATGCTCCTTTTAGGACACTCAGGATGAGAGGTGCTAGCCTCAGGCACAAAGCCACTGTCTTCCTTAAGTTGGGGAAAGGTCGGCAAACGTTGAAAGGAAAAGGAGCATGCATTTTCTGCATTTTCTGCATGCTTCTAGTGTGGGTAGGTTTTGTACTAGGAATTCGAATACCCATGCCTTGCTCCTGCCACCGTGACAACATTCCTAATTTTCCTCCTGGGTTTATGATCCTTCAAAGCAAAGGGGGCCTTCCACAGACTCTCTTGTAACTATCCATGTTCCCAAGACTAAAGTCATAACAAATGGAACACAGGCAGAATTGCTGTGTATGACTTCTGACAAGTGCCCTTAGAGAGACTACTATGAAGGTATTTGGTCCTTTTTCTATCAGAAGTCTAGAAAGTGGATGTGATGACTTGGGCTCTGGCTGCCATCTTGGTTTTTGGAGACAAATATCACCCCCTTGGGAGAAGGGGTGGATGAAACAAAGCCCTGCATCACTTCTGGCTATCTATTTCTAGGTTTTTATTCAAGTAGAAACACTTATTTGAGTCACTGTTATTCTGTAGTTGTGTTAAAAATTGAACCCACCTCAGGTTTCCTGAGTTATCTTACAATTTCTCTACCAACTGGAAATGTGTGACCTTATTTTAGGAGAGGGATTAGGAGGCTCAGAGATGATAAGCAAGTGATCTGAGGCTGCTCAGCCACTGTGACGCTAAAGAGGGATGGAGCCCTGGTCACTGTCATTCCTGGGCCCTGCTGTTTCCATGAAGCCTGGGGCCACCACCATGAGGCTGACCTGCACGTGTGTACCTGTGGGTCCGGACCATGACATCTCTGCTCTTCCCAGATGTCCTTTACCCACAGTCCAGACAGCGCTGATGAATGGAAGGAATGTTGCTGAATTGCAGCTGTTCTAAGACAACCCATTGCTCTAGTTTTCCAAAGACTATCCTCATTTCAGCCCTCAAAGTCCCATGTCCCTCCTTCCTGGGCAAATCAGTTCTGTTGGATTTGATCTCTGGCCCAGTAGGGACCTGCCACCGCTCCCACAGATAGCCACTGCCTGCTGGCTTCTAAACCTTTGCTTCCTGACACCGCCAGGAGCCTCTGGACTCTGGGTGAGGTTGAGCCATTAGAAAGATGCCATCACCAACAGGAAGCACCAGCCAAGATGACACTGGATTTGCCCAGCACTCACCTTGGATGCCAGTCCCCACATCTTAACTTTCCTAGTCCTCTGGGTCTCTGTCCAGCACCCCTGCCTGGACGGGTCTAAATTGAGCAGGCCTCCATCCAGACTCCAGTCAGCCCGGGAGAGCCATCTTCTTGACACAGGCCAAGGGCATCTATGCCAGAAAGTCTCCCATCAAAGCCAGCCTCTTCTGTCTTCCTTCCGAGAAGTCCTGGTCAGAGGCGTTTGCCTATGAGCTTGTTTCCTGGCCTCACGGGGTTGACATCTCCCACTCGGGTGGCAGTATCGAGGGCTCAGACAGCATGGCAGGTGCCTGGCACACAGCCAAGGCTGAGTACAGGTTCTCCTGTCCGATCCCACCAGGCAGCCCTTGCGAACACCAGAACCCACCCAGGACACTTCAGAGAATGCCCAGCCTGACAGAGCTGGGACACAACGACAATTTCCAGAACTTATCAGTTGCTGGGGTGGGTTTGGAGAGTGGTGGGATGCTGAAGAGTGTGTTGTGGGAGACTCAAATTGCAGGGAGTCAACCCCGAGGAGGCAGAGGTGGACGGACCCTGTGGACTAGACTTCAGCGAGGAGGGCCAGGGCCAGATCTTGCAGCTTCTCCAAGCTAAGGATTCCATCCTCTCCAGCAGTGACTTTGGGCTCTTCCTGTCTCTGGGGTCTCAGTGGGGGCTCTAGAAGTTGGCAACCAGAGCACCCTATACTCTCTTCTGAGCACCACAGGGTGCCCCCAAACCTGGCCCACCAGCCCCTGCCTGATAACCACCCAACTTAACAGGTTGTGGGCTTTTGGGAGTTTTTGTTTTGTTTTGTTTTTGAGAGGAAACTGTCTTTCTGCTCTGGGTCCTCTCTCACCTTCGGGCCAAATGAGGAAGCATCAAGAGAGCTATCAGAGGGTCAGCTGTGTGATCCTCCACCAAAGAAGGTGGTCACATAGCCTGGTGGCCAGGTTACGGATTAAATATCCTCTCTTTCATGTCCCAGAGAGCCACTCCAAGCCAGGTCCCCACTAAGTCAGGCAAGGAGGGCATTTTCTTTCTTTCTCTTTTTTGTTGTTTTGGGTTTATTTATGGGTTTGTTTTTTTTGTTTGTTTGGTTTTTTTTATGTTGTTGTTGGTTGGTTTTGGTTTTGGTTTTTCCAGACAGGAGTTTTCTGCATAGCCCTGGCTATCCTAGAACTCTCTCTGTAGATCAAACTGGTGGCCACTAACTCAGAGATCCACCTGCCTCTGCCTCATGAGTGCAGGGATTAAAGGTGTGCACTGGCCCCACCCCGCCACCACCAACCCCCACTCAGTGCAGGGGGGCAGTGTTTTCTGCCCTGTTTACTACACCTAGCCCAGGCCACAAGAAGCAGCGAAGATGATTACAGGTGGTCTCATCATCAGATGCTGTGCCTACTCAGTCATCGCCTCAGCCCCTTGAGCGAAACCTCCGGAAGAACACAGTGACTTCTGCTCACCTCTGAAAAACCGAACAGTGTGTGTCCTCTGTGTGACTAGGACACTTGGTGCCCTGTAAAGGTGCCATTGACTGACATAAGAAGGTGATAGCAGAGACTAGTGAGAGCTTAGCAGATGGTGATGTAGAAGGTCCCCATGAAGGGTGGACATAGAAGGACAGGGATGGAGGAGTGAGGTAGCAGGGGGAGCACTGTAGAAAGGGCAGAGGTAGGCATGTGGGAAGAGTGAACTGAGCACAGGAAACAAGGAGGTATAGCCCAGCTCCTGGAGGGCCAGCCTCCACTCCCCACCTCTCACCCCTTGCCTTTGAACTTTGGATACCTAGGATGGTCTGGAACTCTCAATGCTGAGCACACAAATGCCTAATGAGACTGTTAGAGTTTGCCTCTGTGCTTGGCTTAATAGCAAGGTCAGGCGTGGTGGCATATGCCTTTAGTCCTAGCGCTTAGAAGGCAAAGGCAGATGTATCACTGTGAGTTTGAGGCCGGCCTGAAGCCAGCCTGGTTTACACAGCCAGGTCCAGGACAACCAGAGCTACACAGTGAGACCCTGTCTAGAACAGCAGCAACAACAACAAAAACCCACAATCAAAAACTATTAGGAACCTCAAGTGTGGGCTGGTGAGTCGGCTTAGCCGGCGAAAGTGCCTGCTGTGCAAGCTTGACCAAGTTCCAGCCTCAGCACCATGGTGGAAGGGGAAACAAAGTGCTGAAAACTGCCCCCTAACCTCCACACACACACTCCATGGCTTGCTCACACCTGCCGTGAGCACACGCATGCACGTGGGAGATGGTGACAGAATTATGCCTGGGTCCTCCTAGGTGGAAAGGGAGTTTCAGAGAAACACTTTTATTTTTTATTTTTATTTTTTTAGTTTGGATGTCTAAAGCAACATTTGCAATAAAATGTTTCATTGTCAGGCACCTCCTGCTTCTCAGGCTTCTGGGCCTCCTAGGAGTGGTTTTTGCCCAGGTGCCAGGAGACTCGTTGGCAAACTTTAGCCTGTATCCACACCACCTGGAGGTCTCATTAAGGTAGAGCTCAACAGGCCACGCCCTCTAAAGTTTCTGATTCATAGGTCTAACGTGGGATTTGGTACCTACCCCTTCTAACAGATCCGACCTTAACTGGTCCTAAAGCTGCAGGGATGTGCAGTGGCTCAAAATGGGCAGCAGAGGGCAGGAGTGTCCCCTGGTCAGGTCTGGTCCCACCCACTATCTCGGGGCTGGTCTTCCACATCTGCTTGGCATTTGCTGTACCGCGACCACGCCTAGGGTTCTGGGGATAACAAAGGCATGGATCAGACTCAGTTCCCGCCACTTGGGTGTCAGGTGATGGAAAGAGAGGCAGGTATGCTAACCGGGCGTTACAGCTGATGCTGAGGTGAGAGAAAAGCAGGGAAGAGGATGGACGCAGGAGGTCGCGGGCAGAGCGGCCATGAGAAGAGCAAGGATGAAGGGCATTCTGGGAGCACCAGGGTACTTGAGGTGGAGGAGGGTAGCGGGGAGGAGCTGCTGAAGCTGGCAGGGGTAGAGGAGGCTTTGGTGCCAGCCTGGGAGCGGCTGCTTCTTGAGAGCTGCAGGGAATCCCAGAAAGCCTCTTGATAGATGGCGCGTTGGCAACAGTGGAGGAGGAGGGTGGATATTAGTGGCAAAGGTCAAGAAAGAGGTGACCAGGTAAAGCAAAAATGACGTTGCCATCAACCTCGGCATCCACGTATCCGTCCCTACGTCCACGTACCCCTCTACCCATGATCCATCACAGACGTACATGGAACCCTTTCTCGGAACCCAGCTTTGGTTAGTGCCAGAAGCTGGGTGGTACCGGTGCTGAGGGAGGCAGGCAGTTCCTGGCTTATCTAGAGAACTGACCTCCCAACAAGGAAGACCACGGTTCAATAGCCAGCAGCATAGAGGGCTGGCTTGCTACTGCCACAGTCCCTGAGAGATGGCCAGGAAACCAACCCAGGCGCTGGGTTGAACTGGAGGCAGGTTGGGAAGTGGGAGGCATCTACCAAGAGAGTGCCTGACCTGGGCACCCCAACTCAACAGGCACAGATGACTCATTCAGCAGACCCTGGCGCCTCTCCTGCCACAGCCCAGAGCCAACAATACGGCTATTGAAGGTTCCTACCACTGCCCCAGACCAGTTTTCCTGGCCCATCCTCCCTCAGCCACACAATCCTGGCCTTTACTAGGAAGACAGACCAAGATTATACCTGGGTACCAGGGGCTGTGCGTCTTCCTTATCAGTCAGTCTGGGCAGAGGAGTACCCACAGACTCCTTCAAGCACCCAGCGCTCTTACAAGCTCCACACAGTGTGATAGCCGAGAGCAGGGGAAGGAGATGACTTTGAATCTGCTTGGTGCCCTGATGCTCTGGATTCCTGGAGCACATTATGGTTGTACACAGAAGTGGGATTGGCCTCGAGAATGGGCTGAGGAAATCAAGCTGAGAAGAGCTTTGACTTCTAGACAGCTAGCCTTCTTGCTGGCCCTAGACCATGCCTCAGTTGCTCTGGCCTTGGCTCCTCTGCATTTGACCTTCCTGGGAGGGGATACTGGCTCCCTGAACAAGAGCTGCTGGTGGGGGTGAGGGGGCTGAGGGAGGTGTCCTCAGCCATTGAAACAATAATGGCTTCCTAAAGAATGCCCTTGTCCTAATCCCTGAAACCCAGAAGTGTATCCCATCCCATAGTAAGGAGACTTCGAGTGTGTAACTAAGTTATGGTTTTGAGAAGAGAGACCAACACAATCTCTCTTTACAGGAGGAAGTCTGACCCGGGTAAGGAATAAACAGAGGGTTGAAGACATCCTAGGGAGGGGCCCCATGCTGCCATGCTGCTGGTTTGTGTGTGTTTCAAGACAGGGTTTCTCTATGTAGACCTGGCTGTTCTGGAACTTGCTCTGTAGAACAGGCTGGCCTCGAACTCAGAGATCCACCTGCCTCCTGAAATTAAAGTGCCACCATCCAGCTGTGATGCTGGTTTTGAAGGCTGAGGCAGAAGCAGAGAGAATCAGGAAACCATAGGGACCTTGGGGCTGGGAAGACAGCATGGTGGCTGATCTTCTTTGTCAGTTTGGCTAGTTATGGAATCACCTAGAAGATACATCTCGAGTGTGTCTGAAAGTGTCTCTCCTGATTGTGGGCAGAATAATCCCACGGGCAAGGAGCCTGAACTCACTAAAATAAAAAGAGAGAAGGAGAAAGTGAGGTGAGCACTAACCTCTCTCTCTCAGTGTGTCTCTCTGTCTGCCTCTCTGTCTCTGTCTCTCTGCTCCTCTCTTTCCTGACTGTGCACACAATGGATCCAGCTGTCCCACCTGCTGGGCTGACACTCCTGGATTGTATCCCCTCAAATCACAACCCAGGAATAAGTTGCCATTCCTGGGCTATTTTGTCACAGCACTAAGACAAATAGAGAATAAAGCTGGGTTCACCCCTGGAGTGCCATATTCAATAATTCTGACCTCTAGAAACCTAAGAATAAACTCGTGTTGCTCCAAGCCACTTGGTTTGTGACAAACAGCCACAGAAAAGAAAGAGGGCACCTGGCTCCTGGAGTCTCCATGGCTGCTGGAACTCGAGGTCTTTCCCCTGTCTTCCTGCCTTTGCTTCTTCCCAGGGTTATCACGTCATGTTTGTTTCTCAGTTCACGGCCAGCACAGAGGTCCCGGAAACTAAGATCAGGTCTGCTCAACTCTGCAGTTCCTAGAACAGTGCCTGGTCCGTCGTGCATCCTCAGAGCATACTTGCTACACTGAAGAGAGAAGGAAGAAATGAGCAGAGAACTTCCTGGGACCCTCTGGCTCATGGAAGGATTCCCCATCCCAGACTCTGGGAGGGCAGAAGAGAGTCTGAGCTGCTAGAGAGGAGGGAGAGAGGCAAGGGGAGGAAGGAAGGTGTGTCCTCCTCCACAGAGGTGCAGCCGTTCAGCCGTTCAGCTTTCGGGCCATCCCAGACCATCAGCTTTGTTCCTCAGAGCAACTGGGAGACAGACTTTTAAGAACTGTGGGGTTGGGCTGGGCATGATGGTGCAGGCCTTTACCCCCAGCACTCGGGAGGCAGAGGCAGGTGGATCTCTGTGAACTCAGGCTAGCCTGGTCTACATAATGAGTCCCAGGAAAGTCAGGACCATATAGAGAAACCCTGTTTCAAAAAGAAAAACAAAAAACAACCGAAACCAAAAACCCCAAAAACTTGTTGGGTTGAGGAGGTAGATCAATGGGCAGAGGTGCTTGCTGCCCAACCTGATAATCTGGGTTCCATCCCTCGGACCTACGTGGCAGAAGGAAAGAGCTGCCTCTTGGAAGTTGTCCTCTGACCTCCACATGCGTGTCCTGGCATGCACACACGAGTAAGTACACACATACACAAGTGTGTGTGTTTGTGTGTGTGTGTGTGTGTATGTGTAAGAACCATTATTCTTCTCAGGTCATGCTGACCCTGAGGCTTGGGACAGTGATTTGAGAAGTAGGACTGGGGCAAAGGGCAGGCATCCAGGCATCCAGGCATCTGGAAAGTAAAGGTCTGACAACTCCTCAAAGCTTTCTCAGAACTCCACATGCTTGGCCCAGGCCTGGGCAGAATTAACAAAGTGATCAACTTATAGACAAAGCCACCGAGAAGCCTTAGTGACACCACGCTGACACGAGCCTGCTGGTGCCCTCTGCTATAGCCCAGGGACCCAAGCCAAGGCCTGATTTCAAAGTCACATATGTCATTCCCAGGCTGCTACACAGCAGGGAACATACAAGGTCTGGGGCACAGGAAGGTGGGTGTCATGTGACACCCCTTTAATGGATAGCATGGTAATACTTTGGGGGGGCAGTAATCAAGAGTTCAAGGGTCATCCTCGCTATATAGCGGGTTTGCGACCAGCCTGAAATACATGAAACCCTGTCTCGACAAAAGGAAACAAGACAAACAGAAAAAAAGAGAAGAGGAAAAATGCACAAAAGGAGGAAGAGGAGGTCCTTCCCTTCCTCTTGTTCTTGTTTCAGGGCTCACACCTATCCACTGTCTCCTTGAAGCATCTCCTTCCCTTTCCATCCCCGGCTTGTGAGTTCTCATTCACGACTCTTCCAGCAAAGGGCTTGCCCGAAGTCCCCCACACAAGAGGTGGGCAGATGGCCCTGGCTCTGCTCCTTACCCTTCCTCCCCATCTGGTCCAGAGAGCTCTGAGCTGTGAGGAACAGCTGTATCCCAGCATCAGTTGGGTCTCCTTCCCCTTGGTGAACACACACACACTCACATACACACCACACAAACACCGGCAATCTGAGCGCTTCCTTGAAAGGCATGTTTCCCTCCTGAGTCAGAGCAGGCTGAAAACAGATGGCCTTTGGGCCTGGCTGGGCTGCAGTCCCAGGCGCCAGCCTTCCCTGAAAGCCATTCCCCACCTCCCTTCTGGAACCGCTGGGCAGCGGCCAGCACAGCTGCATCCCCCTCCACAGGGCCTGCAATGATAGGCCCATGTTACATCAGCTTGGCCTGTCTCTGTGCAGCTCCAGGCCTGACAGCCAATGAGACCCAGCCGAGTGTACAGACCCTAGTGCCGTCCCCACCCACCCCACCCGCCAAGGATCACTCGGGCAGCCTGGTCCACCCGCGCGCGCATTCTCAGCTAGGGAGGAGGAACGGGAAGCTACTACTCTATAGCATCCTGCATGGCCTCTCCCCTCCTCCTCTTCCTCCTCGTCCTTCTCCTCCTCCTCTTCCTCCTCCCAGTCCTCTTCCTCCTCCTCCTCCAAAGGGGCCTTCTGGCATCATTGGTCCCTTCCTGGGGACGATGGAAGCCCACTGCCTTTCACAGGGCCCCCTACCAGTCTCCATCTCGGGGAAAGGCCACTTGCTGCAACCTCCTCACCAGACCACATACTAGGGAGGCCTTCCTCCTTCCTCCTCTGTGACTTCCAGGGCAAATCCACCACCACACACTCCCTGGCTCTCTATTCTTGCCAGGGTCAAAGCTCTAGCCTCCATCAGTGAAGTAGTCCTCTTCAAAGGATCTCCGAAGTCCAGAGGCTTCCCCAGCACTACCTGCCCCACCCGGGACTCTGCGACCTCTTTAGGCTAAAGCATGGACTCCAGTCAGCTGGGGTTTTTATTTTATTTTATTTTATTTTATTTTTACTTTATTGAATTTTTAAAAATTTATTTTATTTTATTAATTACAGTTTATTCACTTTGTATCCTAGCTGTAGCCCCCTTTCTCATCCCCTCCCAATCTCACCCTCCCTCCCTCTTCTTCTCCTATGCCCCTCCCCCAGTCCAATGATAGGGGAGGTCTTCCTCCCCTTCCATCTGACCATAATCTATCAGGTCTCATCAGGACTGGCTTCTTTGTCTTTCTCTGAAGACTGCTAAGGCTGCTCCCCCGCTTCAGGTGGAGGTGATCAAAGAGCCAGGCTATGAATTCATGTCAGAGATGGCCCCTAGTCCTATTACTGGGGAACCCTCTTGGATACTGAGCTGCCTTGGGCTATTTCTGTGCAGGGGTTCTAGGTTATCTCCATGCATGGTCCTTGGTTGGAGTATCAGTCTCAGAAAAGACCCCTGTGCCCAGATTTTTTGGTTCTGTTGTTCTCCTTGTGGAGCTCCTGTCCCCTCCAGGTCTTTCTATCTCCCCCTTCTTTCCTAAGATTCCCTGCACTGTGCCCAAAGCTTGGCTATGCATCTCAGCATATGCCTTGGTACCCTGCTGGGTGGAGTCTTTTTATTAGTGTTTTGAGGTGATTAAAAAGTGCATGCTATTGAAAAAACTCCGGAGCAGAGAAAGGAAAAGGAGGCGATATACATTTGTGTCCAGAGACAGTACTAAGCCATTTAAGGATACTGCTTCATTGCTGGGTGCAGTGGCTCATGCCTGTAATCCCAGCACTCAGGGAGGCAGAAGCAAGCCAATCTCTGTGAGTTCGAGGCTAACCTAGTCTACAAAGTACGTTCAGGACAGCCAAGGCTACACAGAGAAACCCTCTCTCATTAAAAACAAACAAACAAACAAACAAAAACTGTTTCACAGCCTTTCTCTGAATACTATAAATATGTGTGTATGTATACATGTATTGGATCCTGATACAGATCTCCTGACTCTTTCACTAGGCTGTCATTCTTTGCCTCTGCCTCTGCCTCTGCCTCCATGGGAAGTCTTCATTTTAGCCACAACCCTTGGCTCTGTGTGTGTGTGTGTGTGTGTGTGTGTGCATACAAAGCATGGGAACATACAGAAGACAGATCAGGACAGCTCAATAGCAGTTCCTCAGTGGAGATCAGGGTGAGCCGAAGACTGTGGACTGGAGAACTGGATCTGGGATTCTCTGAGATAACAGTGCAGCTGAGGGAGACAAGCCCAGTGGCGCCTAGCAGCAGAGCCAGGGTGAGGCTCCAGGGCCCTTGTATTTGGTAACAGTAGGGTTAGCCCATTAGAGCTGGGGAGTAGGGTGAACACAGGCCATAGCTCATTTCTGAGTGTCAGAGATGCTGTGACAGGAGAACAGTTCTATGGCCAACCTAGTCATCGCTATTACTCCAGGAGAAAGGAGAAGGGAAGAGAAACGACAGGGCCATGTTAGTCACTATGTCCAAACTTATGAGTCCCAAAGGCCTGGTCTTTCCCTCAGTGAGGCCGGAGGGAAAAGCCGGGAAGAGGCAGAGAGCTAGCCTGTGTGCCTGCTAACACCATGCACACATGTGTATTTCATGTGGTGCCTTTGGGTTGTCAGGCAGTCACATGGAAATAAATGTATGCACACAGACATCTTAAAGGGTCTGCCGCTGAGTTCCGTGTATGCTGCATGGCCTTGTGGACACACATGTCTCTATGGCACTCAGCAGCCTTGGGGTGTGCTTACTGTGCCAGGGGTGTGGGTGAGGGCAAGACAGTTCCTGAGTAGTTGCAGATGGCTGGGGGCGGGGCCTGCTCTGGGAGGAGGGGAAGGGAACAGCACAGGCCCCTTAGATGGAAGGCCCCAGGATTCTTCGGAGAGTTCAAGATTGCCGAATTCCTGACTCACGCTTGGGCTGAGAGCTCACTTGGCCTCTGGACAACCGTCACAGAGTGGCTGTCTGTGGGCCCTGCCTCCAAGGAGAGGACGGCTTGGACTGGCTGTCAAGTCTTTTTCCAAGACAAAGAAGGGGCTTGCACTTCCTCTTCTAAATTGGAACAGCCTGAGGGGACTACTCCTGAGTCTGGGACAAATGTGCTCTGTCATTTGTCCAATGCTTTGTTCCTTCCTTCCCCTGTGAGCCTTGCTGGAGCTCTTCTCTCTCCCTAGCCACTTATCCCAGGCGGCTTAAAATGGGAACATTTTCACTTTCTGGAAGGATCAGATAGGACGGAAGCTGTGGGCAGTGTGGACACTAAAATGGCAGGCTAGCATCTGTCCTAGGAGTCCATGGGCATGAAGACGGAATCTAGTCACAGGGGCCAAGGGAAGTTATTTCTACAATCCCTGGCCAAACTGTGTCCCAGCTTAAGGGAGGGTCAGAAAAAGGGCTCAGGGCACAATCCCCAGCTCAGTTCCAGTTCAGACTCGCTGTGTGTGACCCAAAGCAAATAGCCGTCCCTCTCTGGGACTCAGTTTTCCTTTCTGGCAGGGTGGGTGGAGTGGACTGGAAGGAGCTCTTGTTTCCCATCACTGTGCTCCTGTCCTTGACCACAAGCAGGGCTCCTGCACGCGGGCACAGCAGGGTGGCGGGAGCAGAGATGCACACACCAGGGGAATCCAGGCAGGAAGCACTGGAGTTTCTGTGGACCTGTTTGAATCTCCTCCCACCCCCTTCAAAAGAGGCTTTCTCTAGAGCAAGCTGCCTGGAGCGTGGGGGAAGGGCTCCCAGTGTCTGGGCTGGGCTCAGAGCTAAGAATACTGTGGCAAAGGCTCTTGACATTTTTTTTGCTGATGTTGGAAATTTAAAGGAGCCGTGGCCTTTTCTAAGGAGATTGAGTCAGCCACTTCCCACGTGTGGCCTGGCTATGGCTTTCACCCAGTACCTTTTTTATGCTGGACCCTGGGCTGGGAGCTAGAGAACCGGAGGGAGGAGTGTGAGGCCTCTCCCACCCTTCCAAAGTTCCCAGGGACATTGTCTAGCAATCTGGATGTGATAACGTAGACACCTGGGAAGGCACTGCAGCCTGACAGGCATAGAGGAGGCTTCTGGCCAGTTGAGCTACACAGGGGTCTGTGAAGCTGCAGGAGGGTCCCAGCCCTGCACCCTTCTCCAGGTTTCCCTCTTTCTGCCTCTAAACAGAGAACTTTCATCTCTACGCTTCTGCTCTTCCCAGGTTTCCGGATTTGTCTAACACAGTGAGCCTCAGTTTACCCTCTGCCAATTGGGAATGTCATAGTTCTCTCAGCTTCCCCTTCCAAAGCTAGTGAGGTCTGGGTGCTGACAGATGGAAGGGGAGAGCGAAGGGACGTGGGGCTATCTGGGATTTTTACACTGGTCCTGGAAATCCAGCAAACCTCCCCTACACTCAGTCTGCTTTGATGAGCTTTCCATTGCTGCCCTCAGCTCACAAGCCTACCGATTGAATTCCAAAAGACCCCCAAGAGCCAAGATGAGGATGGTAATCGAAAGAGGGGTCTGGCCTGGGATGGAAGGTGGTATCATTACAGAGCAAATGTTTATCCTTACAAGCAGTGGATGCAGGAAGCAAAGGGGGGGTCACCACAAAAAGATGGAGACCGCCTCAAGCCTGGAAAGTTTGCTCAAGATCAGGTCTGTTCTACAAAAGGATGATGGGACACCAGGTCACTGTTATTTTTTTTAAGATTTATGTATTTATTTATTTAAAGTATGTGAGTGCTCTATTTGGAAGATACATCTGTAAACCAGGAGAGGGCTTTAGATCACACTATAGATGGTTGTGAGCCACCTGAGAATTGAACTTGGGACCTCTGGAAGAACAGGTAGTACACTTAACCACTGAGCCATCTCTTCAGCTCCCCAGGTCACTGTTCTTAGAGGGAGGCAGGTGCTTGCCTTTGGGGACATTTCAGAGAATACTAGGTTTGCAGAGAGGAACCAAGTCCAGAGTTTTTAGCTTAGGCTCCCCTTGAACTCACCATCCTCCTGCCACTGCCTCTAGAGTCCTGGGACATCAGGCATATGACACTAGGCCTGGTACTATGACTTTTTTTTTTCTTCAGGTTTTTCGAGACAGGGTTTTTCTGTGTAGCCTTAGGTATCCTGGACTTGCTTTGTAGACTAGGCTGGCCTTGAACTCACAGAGATCCACCTGCCTCTGCCTCCCTGAGTGCTGGGATCATAGGCACACATCACTGCACCCAGCTGTTTTTTGTTTTTGTTTTTGTTTAGACTAAAATTCTTTGATTCTGAGCATCTAACAGGCTAAGATTGCTACACTAGGTTCAAAGACTTTATGGAGCTTCTATATAAGAGCATATCATCTGTGGCAGTCAACTTGAGGAGTCATATACTTTCTGATCCTTTGATTTGAGTCTAAACCTATTGGGATCAAATAGTTCCCTCAGCCCTTTGAGGGGATGGCTGGGCAGCAAGAACCAGGTCTCTGTAGAGCAACTGGGTGGGGTGTCCAAGCCCTCCCCCACTGTTCCTTATAACTGTTTGATGCCAAGACTGTTAGGATATATTTAAAAATGCCACCCACTCAACAGATCTGGGTATGAAGAGATTTATTTGGGGTAGGGAAAGGGGAGAGGAGTCGGAGGAGAGGAGAAAAAGGAGCATGGTACCCTCCTCTACTCCCAGAAGCCTGCGCAACATAACAAAGACTCCAGAGAAAGCATCTTTTCAGGGTCATGGGTGCTTCTCAGGCTCTCATTGGGAATCTGGGAGGAAAAAAAAGATACTTAGGAGTCTGTTGATGGAATGAATGAGAGAGTGGGTGAATACAGGATCTCTCTGGGGCTGGGGCTCAGTGGCAGAATGCTTTCCTAGCTTTCTTGAGGTCTGGGATTGATTCCCAATACGTAGAAAAGAAAAAAAAAAGCCTCTCATCCCCTCCCCTCCTCTCTAGGGCATGTCTCTCTGTCTGTTGTCTATTGAGTCACTATCAGGAGATTGGAGTATCTTAAAACAACCAGCCTCACCTATTGAATTCTCCACTAACTGCACACACCCCTCAGAAAGGACACCCCGAGGGCAGGGACTTTGCCCAGTGAGCAACTCTGGGCACAGCACCTAGGACAGTAAAGAGTACTATCGGTTAACTCAGAGCTGAGGAGACTCTCTGAGTGCAGGAGGGTAGCTGACAGCGACCTGGAGCTCTAAGATTGTATGGAGACAGGGAGGGGGATAGAGATGACCAATAGGAGATGGAGAAGGGGCAGTTACGACTTAACATCACATTTCAATCGAGGGACAGGCCCAGAAAAGGAAGGTCACACAACACAGCACTTAACACCTGGGGGTGTTTCGTCCTGCACGTCCCTTCATGGGATCACCAAGGTGTCCAGGTGTCCGTCCCTGAAATCAGCTCCAGACTTGTCTTCCAGGATGAGGGTCCAGCTGGAACTCTCAAGGCCTCACGTCCCCAGGGAGGTTTCGAAGGTGAACCTGGGATTGGAGCTGGGCACTGACCCCTGCATCTCTGACTCTCTCTCCTAAGGCAAAGGAGAGGGGCCCTGACTAAGGAATAGAGACGGGGCTCCCTGATTAAAACTTGACAATAGGAGGCAATGGATTTACAGGGACAGAGCAGGAAAATGTGGCAAGATTGGAGCAGGCTTGTGAGGACAAACTGAGAAGGGGTCTCTGGGCAGGACTTTGGAGCCAGTCAGCCTGCCTTTCAGCTCACCCTGCAGTCTAAACCCTGCTTTCCCACTTCCAGGACCCCGGAGTCCAAGAATGTCCAGGCTCCAAAGGTCTACCTGGTGCGGGCGCAGCGTCCCCCAAGCCATTCGGACGAGGGGGCAGTAGGACCCAGGGGCTGGGAGAGCGCCCGCAGGCACAGGGGCGGGAGCCAGGGCGGTTTGGGGGAGGTCTTTGCCTTCCCCCCCCCCCCCCCCCCGCAGCCACGGCGCCCTCCGGAAGCGTTTCCAACTTTCCAGAAGTTTCTTAGGACAGGCAGGAGGGGGTGGAGTCAGCCATATATAGTTCCAGGGCCCGGGGCAGTGAGCTGAGCAGAGCTTGTCTGAGAGCGAGTGTCCTGTTGGTCCCGGAGCGGTCCGGCCCGGCCCAGGTGAGGGGCGGGGGCGGCCGGGCAATTTGGGGTTGCGCGTTGGCCTAGGTGGATCCCGAAGGGAATGGGGTCCTAGCACAGGAGGTCAGTGAAAGATCGGACATGGAGCAGTCACGCTTGGGGCCAGGTTAAACATCACGGTCTCTAGAGCTGTAGTCCGCTATCCGGACGGATCGGAAAAGTTCAGAGGAGTCCCAGCGCTCAGGGAAGGTTACAAGTGGCGGCAGAGACTGAGTGGAGCCGCCTGCACAACAGAGAAAGGGGGGAGACCCGCCTCTCCCATTATCCATGGGGAAGGGCCAGCTAGCTCTGCAGTCCCTAACTCTGGGTTTGAAGGCCTAGGGAACCGCCAGCCCAGCCTCCTCGCAGGCTGTGTAGGGGCCTCTGAATCAAGCACAGGAGATGCCATCGCCCTGGTTTCTCTTGACCGGCAGTGGGGGTCCCTAGCTGTTAAGGACCTCCATTCTTTGGGGGAGCAGACACTTTATAATCTACATCCTATGTATTAGGTGACTGATGGCTGGATTTGACCAGCACTGTTTTCGCCCTACCCGATAAGGGTGTCATCAGGGTCCACCTGGACCCGGGTGATTTGACTCACCCTGGTCCTTCCGTCCACCCATCTAGTTCCTGCAGGGTGAGGATTTCCTCTGAGGCCCGAGGTATCCTCCCTCCAGGCCTCCAGACAAAAGGAAGAAGGCATTCCCTGTTTGGTCTAAAGGCCTAGCTCTCCACTTCCCGTGTTTCCTTCTGGGCCCTCTGGGCTCCAGGGCCCGGATGGAGACCCGTGGAAAACCGGGGGCTTTGATTGCCTGGAAGTCGGATCGAGGCCACACCCTACTCTCAGATAGTTCTGTACCCATCCCCCATTCCCGTCTGGTCCTTTGTCTATCCCAGGATTCCCTGCAGAGGTGTTTTTGTAGTGGGTTGCTGTGTAACGAGACACCGCGGTGGTCGGCAGGAGAGCTTTGCTGAAGGCAGAGCCCCGCACAAGGAAGCCAGACCGGCTTGAGCTGAGGAGGCCGAGAGCCCGGTTTCTCCCTCTGGAGGTTATCCACCTCCACACTCCTTTGGGGCTTGGGCCTGACAGGCCTCTGCTCCCCATGTCTCTAGGGGGTCCCATTTCTTCACTCTTCTGTTTTCTTTCAGAATGAAAAAGGCAGGCAGTGATCTCCCTCTGAGGCACTTTCAAGGTACTTTAGACCGTTCAAGTGTCTGAGAACCCCCCTGGTGTTCGTCCGTGCCTCTGGCATCTGCTCCCAGGGCCAGTAGTGGGCCTAGCCTTTGGCTCTGTGGTATCTTACTTTTTTGTTTTGTTGTAACAGAAATGTAAAATGTCTAACCTTGGCAGGAGGGCTGGCATTCCCTGTGGCCGATGGGCTGGGCTTTGGGAGGCTGGCTTGCTTGCAGAGACTTGCCTACTTTCATTCCTAGTGCTGGGCTTAACAGGGTGGCTCTTCTCCCCAGCCCTGCCTCTCCCCTCAGGTTTCTGGTGTGCAGATGTGACACTAAAGCCCTGGAGGCTCCTGGATTCTCCAGGCTGACCCTCGGCACCCCTAGTCCCCAAGCCAGGCTTCCAGTTTTCTTTCCCTCTGCTGGTCTGTGAAGATAAGGCAGCTTCAGCCTGCCACGTCACCAGGGGCCATGCAGCTGCCTGAAGAATCCCAAACTAGTCATTTGAAGCTTCTTGGAGAAGCCCCTCCCAAGTCCTGGTTGGCTGGGTGTGGGGCCCCCCATCAAGATGGTGGCTGCCACGTGGCAGGGCTAGGCTTCTCTTCCCCCTCCTTAGGCGGGCTGATGGCCTCTCTGATGGATTGGTGGTCCTTTGTGTAGGGTGACCACAAGTCTGTTGCTGAGATACACCACAAAATGCATCGTTTACTCTCATTTCTCGGTGTACCTTAAATTATAATCACCCCATCTTTGAGTTACAGTGAGGGAGGAGCCTGTCTGGACATGAGGACCCTGTCTCCCTTAAGAGTGAGAGGTCTCATACCATACCCCAGATATGAGGCTGTGGTCCTTCATACTCTCTTTCCCTCCAGTTCCTTCGCACTGTTTTTTTTTTCAAGGTCCCTAGAAGAGAAGCAGCTGAGGAGGTGGGGGACCAGCCTGGCCTTAGATGCCAGCACATAGGGTCATCTCAAAACCCATGCTCTTTCAGGCAGGCCTGGCTCTCCAGGGTTTTCCAGCAGGGTTTGGAATGTTCCCTCTTCCTAAAAGACCATGAAAGGGGGTCTTCCAGATCAGGGCGATCAGGGCACCCCATCCTCCACCACGGTTCTTTCGGATCTTTTTTGCTCTGTGGTCTACTTGCTGCATGAGGTGGGCAGGCGTGATGAACTGACGAGGGTGTGGGAACAGAGACCTTTGGGAGCCGTGACTTCCTGAAAGGGCACCTTGGCTTGTCTTGGGGACTCTTGCTACTGCTGGAGTTTGGGGAGGGGACTTGAAGGCATCTTTGAGGTTCTAGAACAGATGGTGATGTGGCCGTGGCTGTCCCATGGGAGGGCAGAATGGAATTTGTGGCTCCGGCTTTCTGAAGGTTGGAGGGAGAGGGTTTGTGCTCTGCTGAGCAATGACTCAGCCCTTCCTCGGGATCTTGCCCTTGCTGCTCTCTTAGGAGACCCCTTCCACTCCAAGTTTCTAAAGACTTGGTCCTAAGAACGTTTGTTGTGAGATTTCCCATCTGGTTCAGGGCAGATGGGGAGACCTAGACCCTTGCTGCTCGGGAAAGAGTCTGAGGCTGGCTGGTAACACAGGCATGCGCACACTCAAGGTCGCCCGAGGGCCAGCAGAGTGGAGCATCTGGGTTCCCCCATTTAGTGACTTATTAATGTCCCAGGGCAGAATGCAAGGCACGGAGAGAGCCAGGCCGACAGCCCCAGCCCACATGTCACTCTCTGCTCACACACCTGGGCTTCCTGCACACTCCCAGCCCAGATGCTGCCTTTGCCCAGTTGACAAAGGCCCTGAAGCTGTGTGAGACCAGACCCGGATGTCACAAAAGCCAGTGACCAGGCCAGGTGGCTCCAACCCTTAGAAACAGTTATGCCGAATGCTAGGCACTGGGGATGTTGTGGGGAAGCAGATATAGGCTCGCTTTCCAGCTCTGGTGGCTACAGCCTATGGCAGGACAGCTAAGATTCATAATAAACTCATAATTAGGTATACGCGTTGACTGTCCCATGTGGGACATCAGTAGGTGGCCTGGTAATGTGTCAGGAACTCTGCTTTAGGTAAGGAAGTCAAAGAAGGCCTCTGAGAGGCAGGCTGGCCCCGAGTCGGTCTGGTCTACAGAACTGCGTTCTCTTGCCTCTGTCCCCTTGGTGGCTTGGGGGGTGGGCTAGGGAAAAAGGCACAGGCTTCAGGGAGGCTCTCTCTGTGTGCAGCCCTCGCAGGTCCTCTGTGGTGCACACAGCCCGCCTCCCAGCCATGCACTCTCTCCTTCTGGGCACCTTCTGCCTCCTGGCTGTGGCCCTGGCAGCCGAGGTGAAGAAACCCTTAGAGGCAGCCGCCCCTGGTACTGCAGAGAAGCTGAGCTCCAAGGCGACCACACTGGCAGAGCGGAGCACAGGCCTGGCCTTCAGCCTCTATCAGGCTATGGCCAAAGACCAGGCTGTGGAGAACATCCTCCTGTCACCCTTGGTGGTGGCCTCCTCCCTGGGTCTTGTGTCGCTGGGGGGGAAAGCCGCCACGGCGTCACAGGCGAAGGCAGTGCTGAGCGCCGAGAAGCTGCGGGATGAGGAGGTGCACGCCGGGCTGGGAGAGCTGCTGCGCTCTCTCAGTAACTCCACCGCTCGCAATGTGACCTGGAAACTGGGCAGCCGCCTGTACGGGCCCAGCTCCGTGAGCTTCGCCGACGACTTCGTGCGCAGCAGTAAGCAGCACTACAACGTCGAACACTCCAAGATCAACTTCCGGGACAAGCGCAGCGCCCTGCAGTCCATCAACGAGTGGGCCTCGCAGACCACCGACGGCAAGCTGCCAGAGGTCACCAAGGATGTGGAGCGCACGGACGGGGCACTGCTCGTGAACGCCATGTTCTTCAAGCGTGAGTCTCGGGGACGGCGTGAAAGAAGTGGGGCCCTTTCCCGGTCCCCTGAGCTTGCTCTTCCTTAGGCTAAGTCCTTCATTGCTCCTCACCTGAACATGGCCACAACTGGCAGAGGCAGCTAAACTCCATGCAGGGTGGAAGACGGGCGGGACCCGAGAGGACTCAGTAGTCGGTTCTGCTTCATCAGAATGAACTGAGAAACTGTAGAAACAGCGTTAGTTAGCCCCATTTCATGGCTAAGGAGACTGAGGCCCCGCGAGGAGGAAGTAGAGATGAGACAGGGCCAAGTGTGTCTGAATGGACTGAAGGTTGATGGTTTTATGTGAGCATCTAGGTATGGAGGATTGACCTAAGAGCTGGCTGGCAGGTGAAGGTGACCGCTGGCCTGCAAATAGGCGAGCCTCGATGAGAAGTCTGACTGTAACTAGTCTGTCTGGGTTAGGATGCAGGTCTGGTTGGGACTCAGACTGTAACTGAGGTGGGCTCTGTACCTCATCTGACTCAGCAGGTTTCCCAGATGCTGACAGATGGTACACGAGCTTCTTGTAATGTGGTGTGACCAGAGAGAGCTGCACGCTCAGGGAACCTGTACTCACTGGACTGAGGGCTTGCCACGAAGAAGGGAGCAAAGAGCACGTGGCATGGACGATGGCCTAGGGTGTGCCGTCATGACGGTTGTGGGCTGATCGTGTCTGGGGGGGCGTAGCTCACTGACGCCTGGTTCTGTTTTCTCTGCCACAGCACACTGGGATGAGAAATTTCATCACAAGATGGTGGACAACCGTGGCTTCATGGTGACTCGCTCCTATACTGTGGGCGTTACGATGATGCACCGGACAGGTAGGCATCTTGCCAGACAGAGAGTCGAGGTGTGGAGGTCCCAGGGTGTCCAGGATCCGGATTGCCCCCCACCTACCCCCTGTGCTCAGCGTCCCCTGCTCTCCACACAGGCCTCTACAACTACTATGATGACGAGAAGGAGAAGCTGCAGGTCTTGGAGATGCCCCTGGCCCACAAGCTCTCCAGCCTCATCATCCTCATGCCCCACCACGTGGAGCCACTCGAGCGCCTAGAGAAGCTGCTGACCAAGGAGCAGCTGAAGACCTGGCTGGGGAAGATGCAGAAGAAGGCTGTCGCCATCTCTCTACCCAAGGGAGTGGTGGAGGTGACCCATGACCTGCAGGTGAGGGCCGGAGGGTAGGCGCTGGGGCAGGCTTCACCCGGTCGCTCAGCGGGTCCATCCTGCATCCACAGGGCATCCAGGCAGAGCTGCCCTTTGGAGGATGGGCTGAAAACTGTTGAACGGTTACTAGGTGTTAGCTCTAGACAGGTCCCACGGTGGGCTGAGCCCTCCTCAAGCTAATTGCCCACAGAGGTGCCTACAGGCCAATCTGGGCTTGGGCAGTTCAGCTTTCCTCTCAGATAACTCTAGAGTTGCCAAGTGTCAAGTTGACAATTGAGGCTAACGAGGCTTAGGAGGGTACAGGTTCAGGAGAATGAAGGGAACAGTGATTTGAGGAAGCACCTAGCGCTGCTCCTGGAGCAAGGTGTCCAGGGAATGCCCGTCTCATTTTGGAGGAGCCTTAAGGGTGGTGTGGATGGAGGATGAGGTGTGAGAGCCTGGCACCTGTGGCCTCACCCAGCGCCTGCTCCCCACAGAAACATCTGGCTGGACTGGGCCTGACCGAGGCCATCGACAAGAACAAGGCGGACCTATCGCGCATGTCGGGCAAGAAGGACCTGTACCTGGCCAGTGTGTTCCACGCCACTGCCTTTGAGTGGGACACAGAGGGCAACCCCTTTGACCAAGACATCTACGGGCGTGAGGAGCTGCGCAGCCCCAAGCTCTTCTATGCCGACCACCCCTTCATCTTCCTGGTGCGAGATAACCAGAGTGGCTCCTTGCTCTTCATTGGGCGTCTGGTCCGGCCCAAGGGAGACAAAATGCGAGATGAGTTGTAGAGCCCAGAAATGGGCATGGCGTGGCATGGCAGGAAGTAGCCAAAGGTTCCTGAGACACATGGGTGCTATTGTGGGGGGAGGGGGGCGCCAACCCTGGCTATCCCATGGGTGGGGGGGCTGGCAGTGCAGATTGGGATTCCCGTATGTCTGAGTGGACATTTTTAGCTGGAACCCACTCCATTAGGACATGGAGCCCAGCTACTATGATGCTAAATTCAGGGGTGTCATAGAAGTTTTAGATCCAATCTGCCTCAGCAGTCAATCAGTGTTCATATTTATGGCCAGGTAGCGTATCTGTGAGACAGTTGAGTTGGGGGTAGGGCAGCCTAGCCCTCTTTGTCACCATACCCTGAGTCCTTCCCATTCTCCTGCCTATCTCCCAACTCCCTTTTAATCACAAAACTAGGTGCTGCAGCCCCAGGACTTAGAATGACCCTTGCCCACAATGCAAATTAGGAGACAGCACATAGGGAGGGCTCCCTGGCATACCTGCTCTAAAGCCAGTACATTGGGCATCGCAGTTGCGAACTTTTTTCTCCCCTTTTCAGTTTTTCAGAGATGGGGAGGGAAGGGGGAAAGTGATCCTTTGTTGCTTTCAAAATGAGAACAATTTGTATACTTTTTTTTTTTTGAATAAAACTTTTCCAATGAAATGTTATAGGAGTGTGGAGGCAGATTGAAGAAGGAGGTGGAGGTTCCCGTATCATTCACTCTCAGAGACAAAGTCTGTGGTTTAAGCAGAGCGTTATCTAGCTCTGGAATGCTGGCGGATAGCTGGACAATGCGTTTGGTCACTGTGCTGACTGGGGACTATCTCTGTTCTGAATCCCTGGAATGGTTGGGGCTGCATGGCCTGAACAACAGCAGAAGCCTAGGTACCCCATTTCTGCACTTTGAGGGGTCCTGCTGCTCAGCCCTCTGCTCTCATTGCAAGTTGGTCTCAACCCAGGGACCAGAGAGGGCAAACAGGCATGCGTGTAGTTAATAGGCTTAGTGACTTGGCCTAGGCTGTGCAGAGGAGCCTAGGTGCCTCACATAATCGGTTTGTGATAGAGGAGGAACCCACAGCCCCTGCCTTCATGTGTGCCTCCCATGATCCTTAGGACTATGCCTCCAGAAGGAGCTTGCTGTACAGACTAGGACTCTGCAGCCAGAGGCGGAGAAACTGCTCTTAGCCTCACCTCTGCTGGCTGTGACCTTTCTCCACATTCGCTCTACCATCAGGTCCACTGGGGGTTAGACCACACCTTGACCAGACAGGTCTACTGGGTGGACTGACCCTTTCAGGCTACCAACAGAACTTTAGAATCCCAGACCTGATCTGTACCTGAACTCAATAGATGAGATTTCTGCTCTCAAGGGACCTTCATCTAGACGTAGAGACTTGGGGTTGGTAGCCAGTATGTGTGCTCAGCACTTGCTGCCTTCCAGTGAGGCCTTTACATTGGGTGTCTCTGCTTCAGAGGCCAGCCCTGCCTACCACAGCCTCCCTGCCACGTTTTTCTTTCCCTCATGCTGAAACACTGGGACAGTATGTGCTGTACCGTATATTTGGTTGGTTGGTTGGTTGGTTAGTTTTTCAAGTCAGGGTTTCTCTGTGTGGCTTTGGTTGTCCTAGACTCACTTAGTAGACCAGGTTGGCCTTGAACTCACAGAGATTTGCCTGCCTCTGCCTCCCTGAGTTCTGGGACTATAGGTGTGTGCTGTACCGTATCTAACAGTGTCCAGCACACTGTTAGAGCCTAATGCAGTCAAAGCAAGTGGTCCAGTGGCTCTGTGGTGCTTAGCAACAGTGCTCACCTCTCCCTTAGCAACTCTATACCTACTTCCCCATTCAAGGTGAGATGCTCATGGCTCCAGTCTTGTGTAGGTGCCAGTTCATGGGTGCATTGAGTTCATGGGTACAACAGCCATGTCCTGAAAATAGTGTTTCACAGCAGTCCTTCCCAACCTATTATTAGATTCCCTCCTCTAATGTGGGCAGTTCTGGCCTTATCTTGTTTGCTTAGATACATTCATGGCGAGCTGAGCCTGTGAGAGGATGCATGGCCGAGAAGCCTCTACTTTATCACTTGGCTAAGTTCTGTGCCCTTAGCATCCTCTTACAGACCCTAGAAGGTCCTTTTCTCAGGCACCCAGAAACACAACAGGGAAAGACAGCTTTGAAATGGGATGCTGTGTTCTGTGCAGGCCAGTAAGATAGGAGGAAGGTGCGTCCATGGACGAAGCTCTGTGATGTTAATGGAAATGATAGAATCTCAGAATCTTCAGGGGACAAAGCCAAACTCTCCTGACGGAGCTCTCAAAGGCTGTCAGCAGAGTGACCACAGGTGTTTTTAGAAGCCTCCATTAACAGCTGCTCAGGGATGTGGCCAGTGGTGAGCAGCCTTTGCTAAGACGCACCCTAAAGTCCTCAGCCTCTGACAGGACCACAGGAAAGTCTCTCCAGGCCTGGGCAAGCAGAGCCTGACTAGCACTTCTCTGAAAAAAATCTAGGCCTTTCACCAAGAGTCCTTAAGACGAAGGAGGGACCAGTACTCTTCCAGGCCCTTCGCTGCTCCCAGATGCACACTGCAGCTCTTTCTTTTGGGTACAGTGTCCAGAACCACTTGCCTGTACTCTGGCAGAACAGTTTACAGCCTCTGCAGGGGTGAGAGGTCAAACCCTCTTGTGCTGATTTCCAAGGTCCCAGAATGCCACTGTGCACTCATGTGGTTAGGACCCAAGTCCAGGCCTGGTGAGTCCAGTGGAGTTCTGGCTCTCATGTTTTCCCTTTCAAGATATAATTGGACATTACAGGCTCAGTTCCCAGAGGAGCTCCAGCCATGCCTGTGTAGTAAGTGCCACGGTGAAAAAGATATCTAAAGGTCCCACTCCAAGTCTTCCCTTCTCTCCAACATACTAAGTCAGAAGGAAAGCTGTGATTTTGGGAAAATCCACAGACTTTGCCATCATCAAAGACTTGAGAGATGCAGAGATTATTTTTATAAAAAATATCGTTGTGTATGTGTCTATGTGTGCTTGTGTATGTGTACACAGGCTCACATGCGGAGGCTGGAGGACAACTTTTGGCCTCCTACCTTTATGTGGGTTCTAGGGCTCAAACTTGGGTCATCTTTGCAAGCCTTTTTCCTTGGTGAGCCAACTCACCAGCCCTCGGTGTCGTTTCTGTCACATGAACTGTGTTCCTCTATATGGATGACACAGTTCTTGGAGAATGGCAGGGCACTTTAGTCAATCTATTCTAATGGCGATGTTAGTCAGGCAGTTCTAAATATGGTATTGTCACTTGGTGTGAAACTAGCTGACAATTTCCCCCTCTTTCTCCATAAGGAGTTCCCGATGACATTTTCTTCCTCTTGATAGGGACAACAGTGCACCTTTCTCATCTTGTCTTGAGACTCATCGAGTCTCTGGCTTTCTGTTATTTAATTGATGGGGACTTTGAGACCCTCTCCTTCATCTCAGGACAGCATCCTGCCGTCTACATCAGTTATACCGCGGTCCTAGAAAGCAGCAGGTCTTCTAAGTGCACCAAAAAGACATAGATGTCCCTGAGCACAGAAAATAAGCTCCACGAGAAACAGAGACTTATGCTTGAGTGATGTTCCTGGGTGTTCTGGATCACTCCAGGAAAACCCCTGTATGGAACAGCTTGCTGGTCTTGCTGCCTTTTGTTGGTGGTAGGAATGCTGCTGTACAATCCTTGTTGGGCTTCTGTGTATTTTAGAGGCGACACAGACCACCTTTTGGTGTGCTGTTCTGATCCATTTGTTGAGTATCCTGGAAGCTAGCTGACTGCCCAGGAAAGCTGAAGATGGCAAGTGGCTCAAGATGAGGGCAAGCAGCTCTGCTTTGTGGGCCAGCGACCCAGAAGACCCAAAGGTGACAGGTGCCAAGTGGAGATGGCACGTGGGCCCAGGCCAACCCTGGGGAGGGAAGCTGTGGAGCTGAGTCCTTGCCTCCCCACTGAGCAAGCTGAGAACTAAGGGACCCTGTGAGAGGCGCCAGGCGACTCAGGATGCAACTGATGCCAGTCACACACTCTTCCCTTTTCCCCAGCATTCCTGAGGGTGTCCTCTGACTGCTAACTGGACTTCCGTAAGTTAGGCATCGGTACGGAAACACTCAGTTTCTCCCCTTACTTTCTCCTGTTCAGTGGACTTGGGCTTCTGTTCCCTCCACTCTAGAGTTGGGGATTGCCAAGGTTACCAGCGGTTGTTACTGTTGCTCAGTGGACACTGTAGAAAGCCTTATTTTAGAAATAGGAAAGTTTGTGAACATTTATGAAAGCTGAGAAAAATACAACAAACGTCCATGAACCTGTTAGACACCTCCATCTATTCTGTTGCATGGATATTTTATTTTTAGTTATGTGTGTGGCACAAATTACTCTCTCTGTCTCTCTCTCTCTTTCTGTCTGTGTGAGAGAGAGAGTGAGAAAACTCTGAAGGTGTAGTTACAGGCCATTGTGAGCTGCCTGACAGGGATATGGGGAACAAAATGCTGGTCATCTGCAAGAGCAGCAAGTGCTCTTAACTGGATGCATCTGGTCAGCCTCCCTTCAACTTTTTATTTTGTATTTTTTTGAGACAGATTCTTAGTGAACCTGGATCTTGTCTGTTTGACTAGACTAGCTAGCCAGGGAGCGCTAGGAATCTTTCTGTCTCCACCTCACCAGTGCTGGCGTCAGGTACATGGCCTGGCTTTTACGTGGGTGCTGGGGATCTAAACTCAGGTCCTCACACTTTTGCAGCATCCTAGTTCCTTTCTGCTGCTGCAAAAGGAACATTCTGAACAAAAGCAACTCAGGAGGAAAGGGTTTCTATCCTCTTTTGCTTCCTGGTAACAGTCCATCTCACAGAGAGGTTGGGGCGGGAACGCAAGCAGGAAGTGAAGCAGAACCATGAGGGAACACTGCTTACTGCTCGTTTACAGGCTTGTGTCAAGCTGGCTTGCTTGTATACAGCCCCGGCCCACCAGCCCAGGGATGTGCTGCCCACAGCGGGCTGGGCCCTCTCAAAACAGCTCTTCCAGATAGGACCACAGGCGCGTATCTGGTCTGCGTAATTCATGCGTCTTCCCAGGTGACTCTAAGTTTATATCAAGGTGACAATAAAAACTAGCCAGCGTGTGGAGCGAGTACTATATAGACTTTGCTGGTTGAGCTCCTCTGCTTCTTTTTTCTTTCTTCCCTTCCCCCTCATGGAGCTAGTGATAAAACACAGGGCCCCGAGTATGCCAGCGAGAAGCACTGTGCCCCTGAGCTCTATCTTCATGCCTCCTTTTACTTTTTTTTTCTTTTTCTGAGTCAGGGTCTCAAAGTTCCCAGGCTGCCCTTGAACTCACTCTGTAGTCACAGCTGTCTTGGACATTAGGCCCTTCTAACTCAGCCTCCTCGAGAAGCGGGGAGTACAGGCCTGTATGCCAGGCCCAGCCAGAGACCACAGCAGGCACCATGCTGTGATCCATAAGCAGATCAGCCTGTGGCTTTCCTCTAGTGATCTGTGACACAAACAAAGGTAGAAGGTATTGCTCCAGCAGGACCCACTTCCTGTCCTGTCCTGGCCCACACCCTGCACCCTCCTTACTGGCATGGCGCCAGCAGCTCTCCTGGGAGGGAACTTCTATGTAAGAACAGATCTGTCACGAGCTCTAGCAAGGCAAACCCGCAGAGAGGGTTTCCTGGCTCTGGCTGCAGGTGGGCCACCCGTCACCAGGGCTGTGGGCAGGGACCAGATCTGCACCCTGCAGGCCTCAAAGCCTCTTCTGTGCCCATGTTTTCCCAGCATGTCCTTCCCACTGCCTGGTTCCCACATCCCAAGGCTTCACAGGGAGTGTGGGACCCCTTGGATTGGAGGATGTGTACCCATGGATACAGGGCACCGCAGTGAGCCCGTCTCAGGCCTGGGCTGTATATTTCCTAGTGGTGAACTAGGACTGGTTATGTGTGCTGAGTCATCCTCCAGAACCTGGGCATCTTTGGGATAGAATTGCTTTGTCCCATTCAGCCCCTAGCCCCTGTGGGTCTGCCTGGCTCCTGGCCTAGCAGTAAGGAGTTCATCTTTCTCCAAATCTCAATTTCCCACCTTCCTTCTCCAGTGCATGCCTGGACTTGGGGAAGGTCTTCTAAGCCTTGGGCCACAACCTGCTTTGTGAGGCTTTTACAGGCCAGCAGGCCACATTGGAAGTCTGGGGGACAACTAGCTCTTCAGGGAAGAGCCAGGCCATGAAGGAAGTCTGTATCTGAGGGACAGAGGATGAGGTCCACGTTCTGCCTTCTGAGGCAGTGGAGGACTGCTGTGTGTGTGTGTGTGTGTGTGTGTGTATGTGTGTGCGCATATGCATGTGTGTGCATACGCACACAGGCACATATATGCATTTATGCCTAGCCTGCTGCTCAGAGGCTGAGGCTTCTCATCCCGGTGCTGGGAGTTGTCGCTTTTCTGACCTCTAATCCTTAAGACTCTTTTACAGTGCTGAGCAATGGTGGCACACACCTTTTGTCCCAGCACTTTGGGAGGCAGAGGCAGGAGCATTTCTATGAGTTCGAAGCAAGCCTGGTCTACAGAGTTCCAGGACAGCCAAGGCTATAATATAAAGAGAAATTCTGTCTCAAAAACACAAAAAACCCACAAAGACTCTTTTACACAGCAGGACGCTGAGGTGGGCTTCCCTAGGCTTCCAGATCTGCCAGCCCTTAGAATACACCTGTGCTGTCCCTCAGCTCTCTTGTGACAGTCACCGTCTCCAACACCATACTTCCTCCTGTGGCTCTGGTCATCCCTTCTCACCTTCCTTTGCACTTCTCTTCTGGTCTCCTCTACCTCTGGAGCATTACTCTTGGCTAATTCATTCTGACTCCATCTCTGAAGGAACTGTTTCCTCTTGTGACCGTCCTGCAGGAACCAAGCTCTCCACAGCACACCTGCCTCTGGTCAGCTTGTCTGGTAGCCAGTGGCTTCCTGGACTCCTGCCCCTGGTTGCCCCCAAGCCCTCAGAGAATGCTGTCAGAGATGGCACTGCCATCTGCCTGCTGGATACCGAATGAGCACCAGCACCTGCTGGCTTTGAGCCTCATTAAAGAGACCTGGGACACATGATCAACAAACTTTGGGCCACTATTGGATGAGCTCTACCATTGACCCTGGAGCAACAACTATCACCCCAAATGCCCCAGTTCAGCTGAATGTCTGCTTCTGCTTCATCTGGGAGCTTCAGCTCTAACCCATCCAGAGCCCAGTCTGCTAGAGTTTGCCTCTTGTGGGCTTTCGTGGCTCAGATCCTTGCACTGTCTCACTGCTTTCACGGTAGGGCCCACCCTCAGCCTCCCGGCATCACTTACTGTCGTGCAAGGAGTTCCTGGGAATTAAAACAGCTCCTCCCAGAGGAAGGCTGTAAAGACTCAGAAAGTGAATGGAACTTAAAAGTCTCAGGAAACTCCTGTAACATACAAGATTCACAAGGTTGTGCCCCAATGCTATAAGTATATATAAGTATACTAACATAATAAGTATATATAAATACATTATATATACATATATATTTATGTATATACTTACATAAGTAAGTATACTTATATATAAATATATATATATGTAAGGATCAGGAGACTTCTGAAACATACAAGATTCACCAGGCCGTATCCCAAGGCTGTATAAGGAAGGATCTCTGGAGCAGGAAGATTCTCCAGCAGGCCATGCAAAGGTCTTCAGGGACACAGCTTTAATGAGCCTAGGGTTTATCAGTGATGCTACTGTCTTTGAGCCAGTAAGTAGCGCCTCACCCATACTCCTGTTTGTGTGTCCAATAAACTCACTGGTTACTAAACTAGATGGGGGAGGGGGAGATCATCTCTTTGTTCTGTCCCATTAGGGGCAAGTGGACATTTGTTCATGTCTCTCCAGGGAAAATCACCCAGCAGCTGCCTACCCCCAGGTCATGCTGACAAATCCTAAGGACTGTGTGTTTCTGACTTAGCCACTCTCCAGTATGTATGGCTGGTACAGGCACACGCACTCCAATACCATAGAGCCAGAGACACTGCTGAGCCAGAGAGACCAGTTTATTAGATTCCAGCGTGACTATACAGCACAGTTTCATGCAGATTAAATATATTTCTTTGCCTCCCCAGGAGGGGAGCACTTCCACTGCCAATTCCTCCGTGGCGTTTCAGGGGAGTCAAGGGGACCCCTCAATATACTCCGTATGGGGAACTGTTGGGATCATGACTGGGGGTGAAGGTGAGACCGTGGGCAGTTGAGGACCTCTGGGACCTTGAGTCTTCAGAGGGTCAGGGGTTGTAGGACCTTGGTCCTTTGTTGGGGCTGGCACCAGGGGGTCCTGACCCTTCAGAGGTACTGGGATTAGAGGGTCTTGATTCTTTACAGGCCCAAGAACCACAGGACTTTGATTCTTTGGAGCCTCTGAGACCAGGGGCCCTTGATCCTTGGCTAGTGATAGGATAATGGGGTCGTGGATCTTCCCTGGCTCAGGGACCACTGGACCTTGGTCCTTTACAGGTGCTACAGACACAGAATCGTGTCCCTTCAGATGCCCGGGGACCACTGTGTATGTACCTATATCTTTGACTGGTTCTGGGTCTGCTGAGCCTTGATTCTTCATGGACTCAGAGACCACAGGGGCTTCGTTCTTCAAAGGTGCCACGACTGTGGCATTCTGGTCCTTCTTACGCTCTGGGACCATGGGAGCATGATCTTTCCCAGGCTCGGGAATCACGGGGCTTGGCTCCTTTGGAGGTGCTGGTGCTGGGAAGCTTTGATCCTTAGCTCTTGCTGGAACCCCAGGACTCTGATCCTTCAGAGGCTCTGGCAACAGAGGGCTTTGGGCTTTGGCTGGTGCTAAAAGGACAGGATCTTTATTCTTTAAAGGCTCAGACACCATGTGGTCTTGATCCTTGGCTGGTGCTGGGGCCACTGGACCTAGATCCTTCATGGGCCCTAAGAGTACAGCACCTTGATCCTTTGGAGGGCTCGGGGCCATGGGGCTTTGACCCTTTAAGGACCCTATGATCGAAGGAACTTGATCCTTTGGCAGTCCTGGCACCATGGGGCCTTGATCCTTCAGAGGCTCCTGGACCACAGGACCTTGGCCTTTTGGAAGGTCTGGGGCCACAGGACCTTGATCCTTGTGTGGCTCTTTGGCTACAGGACCTTGATTCTTATGTGCATCACTGGTGGGTTGGACCCGGCTCCTGCAAAGGAGAGAGAAATGGTCACTGAGGGCCAAGGATCAACCAGGGAGAGGGCAGAACACAGATTGCCTGATGAGACTTGGCCTCATGGGGCCTGGGTAGGGTAGCTCTTAGTGGAGGAACTAAGAGGAAATTGGATTTCTGCGTCAGTAGGAATGCAGGGTGGGAGCAGGGCAGCTCAAGGAATTGGTCATTCTATGTGTTTGCCAATTGATTATAACCTGCAGGCAGCAAAGACCGTAGTGCCTGAGAGACAGCAGCAGTAATGTCCCCAAACTTGAAGCATCCAGTGGGCACCCCAGAAGCCCACCCAACCCATACTCCATTCATCCCTACTTCTTCCTGTATTGCCAGGCCCATCCTTGGAGCCCTGTCTTACAATCTACTCAATGCTCTTGAAGATCCAACTTCTCTGTTGTTTTTCTCGGTCCTTCTAAGGTTCTTTTTCTTCCCCGACTCTATTAAGGGGTGGCTACTGGCAAGAATAAGGGGTCTACAGCATATCAGGAAAGGGGCAATAGGAATATCCTTCTTACCCCCCACACATACTCAAGAGCAGCCGCTCTCAACCTGTGAGTTGAGAGCCCTTTGGGGGTTCATGTATCACATATCTTGTATATCAGATATTCACAATTTATGACAGTAGCAAAATTACAGTTATGAAGCAGCAATAAGAATTTTATGGTTGGGGGTCACCACAACATGAGGAATTGTATTCAAGGGCTGCAGCATTAGGAAGGTTGAGAACCACTGCTCAAGAGGAAGAGTATTTCCTCATTCACATCTAGAACAGTCCACACATAATAATAATAACAGCAGAAAGTGAATTGTTTTTAATATGACTATGCTTTAATTCTTAGCATGTATATCTCATATTGCCTTCACTGCCCCCCCCCCCAGTTGGTAGATAACTATCTAAGGTTCTCCATTCAGGTCCTGGTCCCTTTCCCTATTCCCACTTCCACTTTCTCCTCAGACTCTTGTGCTAAGACTTCTGGTTTTATTTCCCAAATCTAAGTGCCCAAGCCCCTCCCTAGAGCTCTCATGTGACACTTGCTCCGTGTGGCTGACTACAGCTACCTGCCCCATGCCTTGGTCCACCCTCATTGCAGAGAGCATGCGCAAACACCGCCACCTGAGGGCAAACATTGCCAACTCAGACCTGGCCATCCTGGAGCGCTCTCTACAGTGCACACACCTTCCCTGAAAGCCAGGCTGAAAGTGTCACTCAAGAGCGGCATTGCTCGGCCAGTGTCACAAACCCACGCACACCTAGGCACATTCCTCTTCCCAAATCACTTCTTTCTACAGTTCATGCCAGCAACACAGAAGCCCCGTGAAGAACATAGGTGTGAGAGACACAGCAAGGGTTTTACCAGCCTGCCTGTTGGAGCCAGAAGCTGAGGTCTGGAGAGAGGGAGTGATGAGGAGGTGATGTACCTACAGGAGCTAGATCCTAGCTCTTTCTGTTTCTGGGGCCTGTGCGCCTTCCCTCAGCGGGCCTGGCTCACAGCAGTCTTTAATACAAGACACTTCTTGGGATTAGTCATTTATATTTTATAGCAACAAAATATGTTAGCATCTTAACGGACCCTGACAGGCACAACCTTTCTGTCTGCCTGTCTGTCTGTCTGTGGGCATGTGTGCATGTGGATGGGGTGTGTTTTGTGTTTTGCCTGCATGCACATCTGTGTACCACATGTGTGCCATGCCCAAGGAGGCCAAAAGAGGTCATCCAATCCTCTGTAACTGGAATTGCAGATGGCAGTACTAGGAATCCAACCTGGATCCTCTCTAGGCCTCAGCCTTGTCACGTATTCATTGTTTGTATTCTTATTAACTCAGAAAAGACATGGTTGGCAGGCAGGACGCAGCATTTTTGCACCATGGTCAGCATTAGGCGGTGGTATGATTATTTAATTAGTAGCAAAACTCCACATATCCAGGTTAGTTTTACTCTGCAGTGCCCGCCTGGTCTGGAAGCTCTTTTTCGCACCTCAGGTTACCTGGGGATCGCAGTCTCTTAGCGGGCTGCACAACAATGACGTAAGCAGCCCGTCTCTCCTGTCCCGACTGCTGGAATTAAGCAGCCGAGCAGCAGGAGAAGGCCAGGGCAGCTCTCTGGCCCAGTGCCACACAGTTAGGCAACTGTCCCGGCCAGGCTGTCACTCTAGAGGCCGGGAGTGTGAGGAGAGAGCCAGGCAAGGCTGTGGGAGATGTGCAGAAGACAAACGCGGCACTAACGCCCTCAGTGTTGGGCGGTGGTCAAAGAGGGAAAGGAAAATCTGGCCTTAGAAGAAACTCAAGCAGGAAATCTGTTAGATTTATCCTCTCAGATCTTTGGGTGACCTTCGTAAAATCTTAATGAGGCTGGGGAAAGGTGTGGGGCGAAACTTCATCTCTGGGGGTGGGGCCTTAGCGGCAGCCCCTATCCCACCGACAGGGCATTAGCACCCCCTGCTGACACAGAGCTCATAAACAAGGGCCGCCCTTGAGCTGTCCCAACCTGGCCATCTCAGGTCTACAGTGCACACACCGTCCCTTAGGCCAGGCTGAAAGTTGCCACTCCATAGTGGCATTGCTCAGCGCAGCCTTAGTTCTAAGCCTACTCAACACTCTCAGCCATGTTTCGTCAATACAATCTAACCCCATACTGATCTGTCAGCAAAATTTTTACCTTAGAAATGATATCTCTCTTTTTTAAAAAATTTAGTTAATTTTACTTGTATTAGTGTGAAGGTGTCAGATCCCTTGGAACTGGGGGTACAGACCAGTTGTAGGCTGCCATGTGGGTGCTGGGAATTGAACCCGGGTCCTTTAGGAAGAATAGACAGTGCTCTTAACCACTGAGCCATCTCTCCAGCTCAAAGTGAAAGCTCTTTAATCATGAGCTTTAGAATTGAGATTAGAGAAGAGGGCCAGCAAGATGGCTTGCCTCTGAGCTTGACCCTCATACGTGGGCTCCTTCCCCAGGACCCACACATCAGAAGAAAAGAACCAGCGTCCACAGTTGTCCTCTGACTTACACATGTGTGCTGTGGCGTACCCAGATAAATAAATGTAATTAAAACATTTTTTTAAACATTAGCAAAGAGGGCTGGAGAGGTGGCTCAGTGGGTAAGAGTACTTTCTGCTCTTTTAGAGGATCTGAATTTGGTTCCCAGCACCTACATGGTGGCTCACGACTACAACTCCAGTTCCAGGGCATCTGAAATCCCTTCTGACTTTAATAGATTCCTGCATGCATGTGGTACACAGACAGTCACACACACACACACACACACACTCACACTCAAAACACATATTAACGTATTAACAATTAAAAATTAGTTAATTAAACCCAAAATATGTCTTTCCTTTCTTCTTTCTTTCTTTCTTTCTTTCTTTCTTTCTTTCTTTCTTTCTTTCTTCCTTCCTTCCTTTCTTTCTTTCTTTTCTTTCTTTTTCTTTCTCTCTCTCTCTCTCTCTTTTTCTTTTGTTATTAGTGTTAGGAAAAGTCTTTGTAGATTTAATTCAAAAGTTCAAGGTAGGGGCTGGAGAGATGTCTCTGTGGTTAAGAGCACTGTCTGCTCTTCTAAAGGACCCAGGTTCAATTTCCAGCACCCACATGGCAGCTCACAATTGTCTATTTCTAAGAGATCAGAAACATTCATACTAATGCACATAAGATAAAGTTTTAAAAATGTTCAAGGTGGTTTGGTGAACTAGACTATCTTTGTGACTCCAATATAAAACATGTAATGAAATAACTGTTAGGTTTATAAATTATTTCATTTTTTTTCTTATGCCCTTTTTGCAAATACAATCAGGACAGAAACAGATAACTTTAAAAATTCTTCTGGGGAACTGGGGTTGTCATTTAGTTCGTAGAGTGCTTGCCTAGCACGCACAAAGCCTGGGTTCCACCCCAATAACACCAAACTAGACATGGAGGCCCAGGCCATAACCCCAGCACTTGGGAGGAGAAAGAGGAGGTAGCAGGAGGGTCATGAGTTCAAGGTTATCCTCATCTACATTAAAAGTTGGAAGCTAGCCTGGATTATATCAAATAAAACCACCTTCTGGCTTATGACGCTTGTAAGGGAAACCACTGCAGACAATAACACACTTTTATCAGAAGAAAAATCTGAGAACAAAAGTGGCTCTGGAGAGGGACTCATCCTGTCAGACTGGGAGAGATAAGCAACACTTACGAACAGATAAACAGACCAAATGGAAGAAGGCTAAGTTTCCATCAAGCTGGCAAAAAGCAAAACTAAGCTTCTGTGTTGCGCCCTCCACACTTGTGGTGAGTGGCACACAAGAAAAGTAATACTCCCAGTGTGCCGGCACACACCCTTAATCCCAGCGCCGGGGTGGGGGCAGAGGCAGGCAGACTTCTGAGTCTGTGGCCAGTTTGGTTGAGTTCTAGGGCTACATAGTGAGACCCTGTGTCAAACAATTAGAACTAGAAATTGATATATGTTCAGGCATTGGGGAACGTCTCACACGCCCTGTGTCCGGTGTCAGCGAAGCAGAGACACGTAAGTCCCAGAATGTCTGCAGGCCTCTAGAGGGAGAGAGGTGTCTGGCCTGGCCCTGGCCTGACTAGCGGCACACTGTTTCTAAGCCGGCCGTTTGTCTGTCTGTTAAATGTGACATGCCATTTGAAGTTAAAGAACCTGAGGTAGTTTTACCAAGTCTGTAACAGCGATGGAACGTTTATAACCCACCGAGCTGCTGAATTCTTGTGCTTAACTTAAATTGTTTGTGATTTGGTTTGAATCGTTTGGAAGAGCTGAGACATACGTCTTTCTTAAAAGGAGACGGCTACCTTTAGGTGGATATTTGCTTTGCTTTCTTTATAAGTTAGGCGCTGATTTTGAAAATCGGGTTGATTTTGACAGGGTTTTCCATGAGCAGACTGCCCTCATGGTTATTGTGAGCAGGCACCCTGTGGCTCCACCATCTCTGCCAGCCTTCCTCTGTGGCATGTGCCCACCATCTCCAGGACAGCTGGGGTTGCACTCACAGCGCTGTGTACAAGGAACAAAGGAAAGGGCCCCTCCCTCCACCGGAAGCCGGGGAGGAGGTGAGCTAGCAAAGTGAGTGGGTTCTGTCCCTCTGGGCCACAAGGCGGCTCTTCCTCTTGGGCACAGAGAGTCTGTTCAGCTGAATCTGCTGCCCTGAGCCAGCTTCAGATCTGCCAGGATCTGGCCCTTCTACCTCCTAGCCTGGGGGCCCCACAGCGCAAACCTCTGGAAGGGAGACAGACAGGCTGGCCTGATCTTCCTTTCCGTGGTGCTTATTGCCTGAGAGGTCTTGGACAATTACTGAACCACATGAGCCTCGGTTTCCTCACCTGTAAAATGGGGATACCGGTTATCAGGGACTGTTACAGCAGAGAAAAAGAGGATTGATACTGGGGAACTAAGCTGCTCATGAAGTGCTCGGGTATAGGACACACCCAGCCCAGGGGTAATTGTAATGGTTTATCTACTTCAGCTCCCATGGATCTCTAGAGACCTCTGCATGTTATCTGTGGCTATGGTTTCTGCTTCCTGGGCCAGGCTCCTCACATACTCCTCCCTGTCTGTCCCGGAGGACTTGGCTGGGTGGAAAGAAATTCCTCACTAGGCCTTTGTTCACATCTCTCATGCACACCACTTATCAGTCCGACACTCTCTCCTCACTCATAGATATCTCCCATTAGACCCTCAGTGCCCTGAGGGTGGGGCCACGAGCTTGCCTGAAGAAGATCCAACCGCCAGCGCAGAATGAAGACGGCCAAGTGGAAAGATTTATAGATACTGCAACCACTGCCTGGCTCGCCCCATGTTCACGGCCAGAGTCAAGCCTGCTGTCCTCTTCCCCTTCAGACTCCTCCCTCTTCCATCAGGTCCCACCCATCCCAGCAGGAACATAGTCCCCTAGTCCCCCTTCTGTCTCATCCTCCAGTGCATGCTCCATATTGAGATGAGAATCTTCAGGAAAGCAGGCCTGATCCCACCCTCTCCTGCTTTCAGCCCCCCTCTCCTGTGCCATATGCCCACTCCTTCCCACTTTCTACCTTTTTGCACTGGCTAAGTCTTCTACAACCCTCCCCACCCCCCAAAAATGTTCCCTTTCCTCTTGTCTTGAATAATACCCGCTCATCCTGCACCTATTTCTCAGTTCACTGCAGCTGCCCAGGAAAACCTGCCCTGACCCCAGTCATGGCTACAGGGGCCCTGCCAGCTCTCTCTGTCCCCTTTCTTTCTTTCTTTCTTTCTTTCTTTCTTTCTTTCTTTCTTTCTTTCTTTCTTTCTTTCTTTCCTTCCTTCCTTCCTTCCTTCCTTCCTTCCTTCTCTCTCTCTCTCTCTTTCTGTTTTTCGAGATAGGGTTCCTCTGTGTAGTCTTGGCTGCCCTGGACTTAGTAGACCAGGCCTTGAACTCAGGCAGGGCCTCTGCCTCCCGAGTGCTGAGAATAAAGGCACACACCACTTCGTCTGTCTCTCTCTGTCACTTTTCTTAGTCAATTACTTGCACGCTCCCTTGGGTTAATGTTTCTCATGCTATCTAAACGTGTTCAGAGGGCAGGGACCAGGCCTATTTTGCTCATAGTTGTATAGTCTGCACCTTAAAAAGTATCTCACTCAGGGACAGGGTCAAACTATAAGGCCGAGTGTTTGTCCAGTGAATGGATGAACAAGAATCTCTTCTGTTCTGGGCTCTCCCATTTCAAGGATGCATGAGTCTCAGACAATTCACTGGCATCTTCTTGTTTCCATGGAGACACTCAATGCCTCCAGAGTACATTGACAATGCACCCAGTCTCCAAGAATCTGGAAGTAAAAGTGGGTGTGGTGGTGTGTGCCTATAATCCCAGTACTTGGAAGGCTAAGGTAGGAGGATTGCTGTGAGTTCAAAACCATCTGAAGCTACATACTAAGTTCAAGTCCAGCTTGGGCCGCATAGTAAAATCTTGTCTTAAAAGCTAACAAACAAAAATCCACCAAGCAAAACAAATAACAATCTCTCTCTCTTTCTCTGACACACACATACACACACCAAAACAAAACAACAACAAAACCAGAATCTAGAAGTCAGACCTGTCCTAGAGGACCTGGAAAAGAGGACACTAAGCCTAATCTTCTTCTTCTTCTTTTTTTTTTTTTTTTAGATTTATTTATTATTTATACAACATTCTGCCTGTACACCAGATCTTACTATAGATCTACCATGTGATTGCTGGGACTTGAACTCAGGAACTTTGGAAGAACAGTGAGTGTTCTTAACTTCTGAGCCATCACTCCAGCCCAAGCCAAATCTTCTTTCTCCCTAGATTTTCCCCTGGTGTACCAGAGACAGGGCAACACACTTGTTTGCATAGAGTCCTAGAGGCAGAAAAAGACCCTCATTAACTGATCAAAAGTTGTGTGCTAGGCCATGTCAACCCTATACTGTTTCACATAATTGTAACCACAAACAGAGAGAAAGTGAAGCCTCAAGACCCAACGAGTTGGGCTCAAAAGCTGACCCAGCTCCTTCTTAGCCATGAGATGATGCCCTGGGCACACCATCCTTTAAGCTGTGGACTCCTAATCTATAAAGGAGGACTAGCTAGGGCTGGAGAGATGGCTCAGAGGTTAAGAACACTGGCTGCTCTTCCATAGGTCCTGAGTTCAATTCCCAGCAACCACATGGTGGCTCATAACCATCTATAGTGGGATCTGGTGCCCTCTTCTGGCCTGTAGGCATACACACAGACAGAATACTGTATAAATAATAAGTAAGTTTTTTTGTTTTTTTTTTTTTTTAATTTAAAGGGTGGGTGGGTGAGGAACTGGCTGATAGACCACTCACAGACTGACTCCTGGAACACCGGCCATGTTTAATGAAAGTTTTCCCCATGGACAGAAAGCTGGGGTCAAAAACATGATCCTTCCAGCACCCTGGTGAGTGGATAAACTTGGATACACAGTTGGAGAAAAGGCCTTAAAGAGCGGGGACCAGGCCAATCATGCCACAGCACCCAGCAGCTGGTGGGCACCAGACATGCTAACTTCATAGCTTTGTCCCTTCACTGTCTACCTGTCTCCAGGGTAGAGACATGTCCCCACACTCATGTTCATGCTTCCTGGCTACAATGGTTCCTAACTCAGAGATGGGAAATAGAGCACCCAAGGGGCATTGCCAAGGAAACTGTCTTTGGAAGCTCATTATTCTTAGGAAGGATCCATGGAGACAGAGACGAGGAGTTTCTCTCTCTCTCTCTCTCTCTGCCAGGACATGGAGGTAGCCTTACTTTGGTAATCACCTATGTTGTTTGGCAATTGTCTGCCTCTCTCATTAGACCATTTGTTCACCTTCATTTCAGCATATCCAGCAGTGTCTGGCAGACATAGTGGGACAATCAGCTGGGGTGTGGCCTTTTCTTTGTTCTCTAATTTTATTTTTTTCTCTTTTATGGAGTGTCCAACTCTATTAGGCCCTTTGCCAGGAGCACAGAAGTGAGGCCCAGGCTGTGCCTTAAGCAGCCCCAGACACACTAGTTAGGATGCTCAGAGCATGATGCCACCACCAGGGAACAGGAGCCATACCAGCCCTGTCTGGCCCTGACTCTGAATGGCCTGTGTCTCTTCAAACCGATTCAAAGTTCTCTCTAGGACCAAAGACATCGCTTTGCAGGGAAGCCTTCCCTCTCTGCTCCATGAAAGCACAGCCCCACACAGCTAGACTAAAGGTAGTTAGTTGGGCCATCAGGCCTCCTGCTCTCTGCAGGCATCTTCCAAGCCTCAGCTGCCTTTAGTGCTCTGGGATAGATTCATGTTCTCCAGTGACACAGCCCACTCCTTGGCATCTCAGTGGTTACAGCTGGGCAGTAATTTGTGTTTGGCACTCTGGCGTTGCCCTCCCAGGACCACCATACTGCCTGTCCTAGAAGAGACAGCAGTGGTTTCCTTGTCCCAGCCTCTCCCTCAGCCAAGAGAGCTCAGTGGCCCTCACCATCCAGACTACTGTCCCTTAGAGTCTCAGGCAGCTCCCATTACTCAGGAACAGCACTCAGAACTGAAAGCGAGGCTGCAGATACGGTCTCCAAACAGAACACAACCTCTTAGCCCGAAAGTCACCCCTACCTATCAACCGGCCTCCCTGCTCGCCGTGCCTGCCTGGCGAGGAGACCCTCCTCAGGGCTGACACCAGTTCTTATGCTTCCTATCCTCTGACTCCCCCTCTGCCCTCAGTCCTCGGCAGCTGCCGCTCCCATGGGGCGACAGGCAGGCTGTAGCTGTCTCTAGCCTGGACCCTCTAAGGGCAGACATGATGCTTGCTGCTTCCCTGTCTTCGCTCTTCGCTCCTTTCTTTCCTTCCTCTAAGATTTCACACATGTCCACTGAGTGTGTGGAACCGGGGAGCTGTGGCACGGCCTGGCACACAGGAGAGGCTGGCGTCCCAAATGAGGCGCTGAAGACTAACTTGCACAAGGCCAACTTCTACATGTGTATATCTAGAACATGCATGTCTTTCTAGCTTTGCTCACCTCACGATCTGAAGGCCAGACACCTAAGATATCTGAGCTCATCCGAGATATCCTCAACCCCATATCGAAGTTTCGAGAGCCTTTGATATGGTGTAAGCTTTTGCTTTTCGAAGGTACAGGCCCTGCAGCTTGGGACTGTTCTCACTTGTACTTTCCGGGAGAGGAAAGGAGGCTCAGAAGGCAGTATAAGTTGCCTAGGGATGTACAGACAGCACAAGCAATGCCAGGACTCCACGGAGGTGCTGTGAATCCAGAGACTCAGACACATGTACAGCTCAGAACCAAGTTAGGCTTGCACTGCCGCTGACCAGCCATGGCTGTCTTACATGACTTCTGCAGGCCTCAGGCTCTGAGCCCCCAGCTGCCAGTCCTGAGAAATGCGTCTTTGAGAACAGATGATTCCTAGGCAGTGCCTGGTCAGTGACCCTTCTCCTCAGCCCTTCCTGAATCTACCATGCCAGATCGTGCCATCACCAAATTTACCTCCAGCATGCAACACACCCTTACAGAGAAAAATAGCACCAGGAAACAACAGCTTTCTGACCCAGGGACTAGCCCTATCAGCACCGTAAACCCTACCTGAGCACAGTAGCAGGAGGACAACAGCTGGGCAGAATCTACCCATGGTGGCTCAACCCACGGAAGAGCAGATGGAATCATGGGTAGGGAGAGATGCTGCATCCACAAGGCTTACTCCTGGGTGAGTGCGTTCCCCCCTCCCCAATTTGCTGGAAATCATGACCTCCAGGTGGAAGGTCACTGCAGCCACTGAGAGGGGAGAGGGGAAGGCCGCTTATGGGAAGGGCTCAGGTGTGCTGTGATAGCAGGAATCCTAGCTGCATCCAAGGGCTGAACCAAGAGTGAGCTGCAATAGCAACACTGGCTTCAGGCCCAAGCTCACGCTCACAGGCTCACAGGCTGAGCTCACGCTCACAGGCTGTCTGATTCTGTGACTTCACCGCTCAGTTCTGATTCCTTTATCTGTAAAGAGCCTTCTGATGAGATCAAGTCATGTAAGAGCCAAATCACTCTTCCTTCCCTTCCTGTGGGCTGGGCCAGCTCTGGAATTTACAAAAGCCAGACCAGAGTCCATGGAAGATTCCTGTATCCCAGATTCCTCTAAGACTTGGGCGACTCTCCACACGGGCATGAGCTTCTGAAACCGAGATGGGCTAAGTGGCTGAAGTGGCCCCGCAAAGGTATTTACTTATTTATTTAAAATTATGAAATGTCTTTTCTAGAATTGACCTTCTAAGAAGAAAATGAATGCCCAGTTATATGTATGAAATATTATAAAAAGCATCTGTGGTTGTGTGAACACCAAGAAGGCAAAGTCAAGGGCAGACTGGTTTGCCAAGAACCTGAAAATTCTGCTAATGACACTTTCAAATCTACAGTACGCTGGACCAAGGCTGCCAGACAGAAATGGCTCAGCTCTCATCTAACTCTGGGCTCCTGGGAATTTAGAAATCAGTGTGTGTGTGTGTGTGTGTGTGTGTGTGTGTGTGTGTGCGCGCGCGCGTGCTCCTGCCCCCATGTAAAGCAAAGGACAGGCTCTTCAGTAATCAATCAAGGTCAGTTCTGGGTGTCCAGAGAGGATCAATGTAAAAGAATGTGTCAGTCTGTGCAGACTGGAGTCCGCACAGGTGATTTGCAGAGATGCCCAGAGAGGAGGGAGTCCTTGAGGAGCTGGGGGTGGGCAGGGCACTGCTAGCCACCTCTAGATAGTCTGAGTCTCAGTCCTGCCGTAGAGACAGTGGCTTTCCCTCAAGTGGCCACACCGCCACACTGTGGCTCAATGAGGTGAGAGGGAGGAGGCGAGAGAGAAGTGCTGTGTAGAAAAACAACAGCAATTAAACTATTGCCAAAGGCGGCCCACCTTCCATTCATCCCCACCAGCTACTCACAATAGAACAGTGACAGGCATCCTTGCTCTCAGTGTTCTTCCCAGCTGCCACCTCCAAGCTCCTGCACCAGACAGATTCCAAGAATCTGGCTGGCCCAGCTGGCACTTCCTGAATTTGGACACCTCATTGGTTTAGAGGGTGAAATTCTCAGACCTGGCTAAGGTCACACAGCTAGCAAACAGCAGGGCTTGAATTTGAAATCAGGGCTGCTGGCTCAAATTCAGAGCCGCCGGGGCAGTGCAGAGAGCACACCTCTCTGTTGTGCCAGAGAGAAGGGCTCTGCTTTGGGCAGAGGGGATAAGGCTGCCTCCTAAGGTTACTCTGAGCTGGATGGTGGCGATGGTGGTGGTGCACACTTTAATTCCAGCACAGGGGAGGCAGAGACAGGTGGATCTTTGAGTCTGTGGCCAGCCTGGTCTACAGAGTGAGTTCTAGGACAGCCAGCACTACAGAGAGAAACCCTGTCATTACTTTGTGTCTGAGAGCTTGTGATTTTCTGAGTTTAAGACTGCTTAGAAAGGTAGCTACCTCAGGAGCAAAGGGGCGCTGATGCAAACAGAGGCTGGCTATCTTAAAAGCAACTGACCTGGGTTTTGTTGTTGCCAGCAGCTCTGATCCACAACTGCTCCTTTTTCTGTGAGCGGGAAAGTTACCAGGCAGAATAAAGAAGCCTTGTGGAGGCACCACGGAGAATGTGGGGCGCACGGTGATCGTGGTCACTCAGCCCGTCACTCACTCAGCATTCACTCAAACAACACCTCAGAAGACGTTCTCTGCGGTAGACACTGGGCCAGGAAGTAGAAGACAGAAGGAGCTGGCCCTTCCCCTGGCGGAGCCTGATCCAGTCAGGGAGGGACACATGTGTGAGCGATGACACAGGACATGGGGCGAATTCCATGATGAAAATACACACAGGGAGCATCTTACCCAGCCCGGAAGGTGCAGGCAAGGCTTCCTGGAGCGGTCCCCTGAGCCGAGTCTTGAAGGATGAGTTAGCCAGGTGAGAAGCAGGAGAAGGGCATTCTGGGTAGGAGGGACAGCGTGGGGAAGGCATGGAGGTGAGAAGCAGCGTGGTGACTGAGAACAAGCTTCTGCAGGCCGTGGGAGCTGGAGCCGATGGTTTCAAGCAGGGGATGGCATGGTCAGACTTGCAAGGCCCTGAGAGAGCCCTCCAGCAGCAGCAGCCCACAGCAGTGGCAAGAATTTACTTTTCCATGTGCTTGGTATTTCCTTGGCCTCGGTTAAGATGCCTGAGACCATCTGTTGAGACAGCTAAGTACAGTGCCAAGTGAGTAAGTGGCCAAGGACCACTCACCTGAGGACAGACAGACACTCCAGCTCAGCTCCAATGTTGGAGATAAAAAGCGCCAAGGAGTGGCCTCTAGTCTGTAGGGCCTGTTTTTATCCTGACTTCTCCAATACCAAATGTGCTGCATAGAAACAGAACGTCCTCCAGATTTCATCACACACTTGTTAACAAATGTGAAGACGTGGTCCAATCCTGATTTCCTCCTGGTTTGTACTGGGAGGAAAATAAGTGCTGGGCAAGCTTGCTGGAGGGCTTGCGATGGTCCAGCCACACTGTGATTTCCCTTAAGGGTCCTGCCCCACTTGTCTGGAACCCAATTCATCCCAGCCGGCCCTAAGCTTCCTGTCTTTCAAGCGGGGCCAGGCTGGCCAGAGCCTTCCCCTTCGTGCTTCCCTTCCTCATCTGTTACCTGGGCAATTGCTTGTCTCATGGTGCTCATAGAAAGAATGCTTTGTAAGCAACTGAGTATAAATCGTTTGGACATTATTCAGTCCATGGACTCAAAGAATCCAATAGCTGGAATTATTTCAAATAAGTTGTCTTTGGAGTGTTTGCTTCATTCAGCCTCTTGTATAACTAGTTCCAGATAGCTGCTCTTCTTCCTATCAGTGAGAAAGTCACCACACACTGTCCCATCTGCTTTAACTGCAGATGGCCCACAGGTTGCATTTTGATACCTGAACTGTGAGCTGCTAACATACTTGAGCAGTGAATGGCCCTGGAAACCACCATGAGCTACTTGAGGGGTCCACAGGCTTTGTGAGATGGGACTGAGGCTGTGAGGAACTGCACCGAAAACATATCAGTTTGAAGCAAGCATTGAAACAGATTTGTAGCTACTTCAGCAACTGTGACCTGCTCTAACTCCATGTCTGGTTTTCTTGCTGTCGTCTTAGGAAAGTGATATGAGTAAGGGCTGTAGATTCCTGTGCTGGGGCTCTGGGCAGTGGCAGGGCCATGGCTGTGGGCTTGCACTGGCCCACCTGGGTGGTACAGATGGAGCAGGCCATTTGGCTCCCGTCTCCTCCCTCCTCCCTCGAATAGTTCTGATTCTGAGAGCATCTCTCCTCTTAATCTCTGGGCTTATTTTTGGGGTTCTGATGTGTATTTCTTCTTTTTTTCTCTCTTTGGCCTCTATTTGCGCCTCTGTTCTCTCCTGTTCTAACTTCCAATCCTATTCAGTCTCTCTCCCTTAACTGAGGGGAAAGATACTGACTAGCATCTATCTCTATCTTATTTATTGGGCAGTTTTTGTGTATCCTGCTACATATAAAAGTAACAGGTGGCTGAAATGTGTTCCACTCATCTGGGAAACAAATATAGAGAGAGAGTGACTTAAAAGTATTAACACCCTAGATTGATTTTTGACACTGCATTCCCAAATTCAGAAATAGGTCCGGTAACAGAATAGGAGTGCTGCGCTAGGGTTCCTAGGCCAGAATGAGAAAGGGCCTGCTGCTGTGGCATGGTGTGGCAGGAAGCATGATGGCAGACACATGCAGGACGTGGGTGGCAACCTGGGCATGTGGGATGAAGCCCCAGTCAGCAGCCGCCCATAATGCCACACTGGCACTTCCCACCACAGAACTCCGCACGCTCTGGCCTGTGCCACCCCCGCCCTCAAGCAGACTACCCCGGAACCTGAGCTCCTCAGGTTCATGAGCCCTCCATCTGTTTGGCATGCCTTGGGCGTGTTCCATTCTGTTCACCCAGTCAACACCTACCCATCTGCTGAATCCTTTCTCATCCATGGAATCAGCTAGAACAGACTCCTCCTTCATGCCCACTGTGATCAGAGGAATGGTCTCAGTCTCCTGGCTCCCCTAGTGCCCAGCACAGAGCCTGGCACACAATAGTATCCAATCGACACATGTTGGAGAAATCATGAGAGCAAAAGTCTTTGTCTCCTGCTTTACTAGAAGGACAACAAAGTGAGCTGACGCGGTTCTCCTGCGGTTCTCCACCGACCCCACTCCTCCCACCCCTGAATCTCTCCCTTGCCTTGAGACCTGCCCCAGCGTAGCTGTATCCTGCCACCCCTCCTGAGTGTCCTCTGACAGGAAGCTTTTTGTTATTTCCCATACCCACAGGGACACCTGTTCTCCACTTGAGTGTACAAGTTCCCTGACTCACTGGTCTGAGCCACTCCATGGCTATTTTCTCATTCCTAGGTCAGGCACACATACGACCCAGTGAGCCGACCTGTGGGTGCAACCTGCAACATGACCATGGGTTAAACGAGCAAACGAAGGCACCTCTGTCACCCCTGTAAGAAGAAAAGGCCAGGAACGACGCCGCTGCTGGCCGCAGGAAGGGTTAGACAGCCGCTTCTCACCCCTGTGAGGCAGTGAGTGGCTCAGGCAGTCACCGACCCAGGGACATGGCATGAGAATGTCACGCTACCTTGTTGGCCAGGGCGTCTCCAGGTCCATCTTCGCCTTTCCCAACATTTAGCTCTGACTGCTTGCGATTAGTGCCCGAGAGGCAATCTAAAGAGGCAAGCTGCGTTATGGGGGCCCGGGAAAGCTGCAGGCACAGCTCTTCTTGTGCAGGGAGGTTCCGCTGCCAAAGCTTGCTGCCTTTACCTAGTCAGCTGGGCCTCACCAAGGAAATACGATCAAGAAAGTGGTGTTCGTCTTTATCATTTATTTATAAGTGGAAAAAAAAAAGCCTGTTGGTTTGCTTTCTGAGCAAGCACAGAACCACAAGACGTCACAATCAATTGGCTATACATGAATTTTTTTTTTTTGTCATTCTTTTACTAACAGCAGGAGTGAAATAGCAAATAGCACCAAGAGAGGTGTGCACTACAAGATACATAGACAATCTGTGGTATGCAACAAACCCCGGGCCACAAAATGGTAATTAGACATTTCCCTCTGCCTCAGTATAACACAGCTTTTTGCGCTGCCTGGGAGCTGGGGCAGAGAACAGAATTCTGGGCACGGCTTAGGGGGTGTTTTGCAGGCAGGCTAAGAAAAAAAAGTCTCCATTCCAGCCCTCTTGCCCGGGGTGAACAGGGAACAATATGGAAATGTACAGAATGAGGGACAGGCTTGGTCACCTGCAGGAAGGTGACAGCAAACACTGCTTGGAGAACCACAGTCAGTTTTGTCCAGAACATTTGGGAGACAGAACAAGACCGGCTGAGCTTTATTTGTAAACAGTAGAAATCAAAGGAAGTTTCTTGTCGGTGGAGTGAAACATTCAAGAGTCAAAGTGAACTGCAAACAGTTTTCCAAGGTGGGTGTGTGAAAGAGAAGGGGACACCGACATCTTGAAAGGGGCATCTAAAGCCTCAGGCAGGGCAGGGTAAGAAATTCAGCTGCTACAGCTCTCGGAGCCCTTGTGCTAAGCTATGGCAAACTACAGTGGCACAACACCAACCCAACTCAGTGACAGCACACGTGGGAGAGCCAAGCGCCTCTGTCTGGGTGTGTTGCTATAGAGACCTGTCTGCCCACCAAGCCTGGCACAGTACCTGGCACAAGGTATCCAGAACGTGAGCACTGAATGAAGGATCCCCGGTGCATTGTAAACTGACTTACTCGAGCTACAAAACATACAGTTATTCTATGGGGAGATCAAAGTGTGGCTAACAGCAGATCTGACTGGGGCCGGGGCTTGAGCAGCACATGCACTGGCAGCTACAGCTGGAGCACTCGTGGAGCTCTCTGGTAGACTGCAGGGCTGGCTAACAGGTAGCCGGAAACAGTACTGAGATCTAGGCATTTCTGGATAGACACGTGAGACCCGTAGGTCGTGGCCATAAGACTCGTGTCTCTTCCCTTCTCTAGCATCTCTCTCTCACAGTCTGTGCCCTGAGACGGAAAAGACAGTGTCAGGGGATGCCATAGACTTCATTTCTAGTCTGCTCCGTTAGAAGCAAAGGCTTGCGCAGCAGTGCTGAGCTAATTTACGAACATGTCTCAGCCAGCCCCACAGCGTGCAAAGGAAGCCTTCACTGTCTGTACAGTGAGACTGAGCTGGCGCTTGGGAGCTCCCTTCTTCCAATCTGCAAGGACCTGAAGAGACTAAGGAGCCACCAGACCTTCCCTCTGAACCACTTTTACCACAAGAGAAAGCAGGCTGGGGTACACCTTCCCAGCTATTCCGAACGCCAAGCAAATCAGAACTTCTAGGACAGTGAGTATAGCAACCTATGTTTCACCAGGACATTTCTGGTGCACATTTTGGGTTCCCTCATGAGAAGAGAGGGTGGGTTCCTTTCATAACCACTCCCTAATTCCTACAACACAACTCTAGGGGGGCTTCAGCCCCGCACACGCAACACTGCACTATGGAGTACGGAGAGAGCTGTTTCCAAGCATCAAAAGTCAGAGATGCTTGCTAAGCACAATACAGACTCTGGCCAGATGCTCAGCACACTGGCCTCTCTGTGGGCTGGACAGTGCGTCACCACACCGCAGCCACGTCTACACAGCCCACCTGCACACCTCAGGAACAGGAAGTCACAACAAGCATGCTGTGTGCCACCCGCACACCTGACTCTTCTCTCTTAAGCAGGTGTTTGGCACTTCATTAGGGCAGAGGAAAGGGGGTCCCATTGCCGGGAGCTCCTCCTGCACCACCTCCAGCATCCCAAATTCTTACTCTCAGCCACTTCTGGCTGGCCTATGACTTGATACACTACTCAAAGCCCACGGCTAGGCACAAAACACAGGCACACACTCCTAACAGAAGGTTCCAGGAGAGGGTTTCTTTTAGCTAACAGACATGGTTATTCTACTTCATTGACAGTAAGGCCAAGGATGGTTTGTTGTCCTTCATCTTTAACATCATCGCAAATTCTGACGGCTGAAGCCCAGCCTGAACTTGGGCGGCATGCAAGCATCCAATGAACTTGGGAAAGAACATTTGCCTAAATTCCAAAATCGAATGGTGCAAACCGTGGGAGGCACGGGGCGGGGGAGGCCCTGCGAAGCCCCACCAGGAGCTGGGCTTGGTGGTAGCTGAGACCAGACCCAACCCAGACCCACAGGGAGGACACAACTAGTGCACAATGCTTCCTGGCGTCCCAGGGACCCTAGGCTGGTTGCTGGGCCACCTGGAGGCACAGACTTGAGGCAGTGGCCTCAGTCTGCGCAACGTGACTCCTCCCAGCAGAATCAACCACAGGCTCCTGGGACACTTGGAACCAAGGCAGATGGGAAGTCTCTAATTAATTTTGTGGCCTTTTTTGTTTGTTGGTTGGTTTAAATCAAGGGGGCGGGGGAGGGGGGGAGAAAAGGAAAGTGCAGTGACATTTACTCTTTCGCCTCAGCCAGTTTATTGTTCATCTCTTTGCTCTGCTCCTTGTCGTCGGGTTTGGTGGCACTGGGGCCCTCTGTGGCCTTTTTCTTGGCAGCCTGGCCCGAAACCACCTGCTTGTCTTTGGCCTTCCTTGGGGGCTTATGGCTCGTTGAGGTCTTTTTTGGTTTGGAACTCTGAACACTAGGTTTCTCTACCTGCATGAGGAGACAGACAGACAGAGCACAAAGATAGAAACACAAAAAGGCGGGGAGTTGGGGAGGGGATTTAGAGAAAGACGTCACGGCATTGACAGAAGTGTGCTGTTAGCGACTGGCGACAGAGCAGGCAGAGCGAGGGCATATTCCCGCGATATCTGGGCGCCTGGTTTCTTGTGTCTGAATCCACAGGTGGCCTGTGGCAACACTCTCACCTGTCCTGTGCTCCCTTCCCTGCCTTTTTTCCCCCAGAGCAGGCCAGGTGGTGGGCTAGATAATGGTGACAGGATCTAGAGTCCCTCTCTCCTGGGGAACTGCTATCTCTCATGCTACTCAGGTCAGGGCATTGTGGTTCTGAGTGAGTGCAAGCTGCTCTTTGAGCCCGTCAGAGTTCAGCCATCCAGGTGCTGGACTGAAGAGGGTGGGTAGGGATTCGCAGGCATGCACCATGACTGATGCCTGGGGTGGTGAAGGCATAGTTTTGGAACAACTTGAGCGTTAGGCGGGCACCACGGGCCACATGCTTATCTCTGGCTGGATCTGGCCTGCTTCCCCAGAGCAGACTCCACTCCTCCAGATCTTTCCTCTCCTGAAGATGTGGTCTTGCCTTCTCTTTTTCAGAGGGCTCTGGGGCCACCGGGCTTGATGAGATGATATCCCAAACCCTGCAGTCCATCCCTGATTTCCCCAGTCTTTTCTCCTTCCTCACTTGGAATCTTCTTTCATTCAATGCCAACTTGTATCCTGAGGCCTATTTCATCTATGGATGGACAGAGGTGATGCTGAGCCTCCTAGGCTGGGCCATTCTCTAACTGAGGTCCAGTGACCTCATGCTGATTACTTGGATTGGGGTGGAGGTTCCCAGGAACATGAAATGTTCAGTGCTAAAACTAGAAGCATCCCAGACAAACTGGGTCAGGCTGTTGCCTTAGCTACAAGCTAGTCCAGGCATAGTGGGAATGCCGAGTGTCGGACTTGAGAGAGAAAGGCCAGTCAGGTTCTGGAGTTGTTCTGCTTCTCAGACATGCTCTGCTAATTACATGTGGGAAAGGTGGTACGTGCCCAGCCTCCCCTGGCCTGGGCTAGCTCTTGTTAAGAAGCTCATACAGAGATGAAATGAGGTAGGGCAGGGTTAGCATTAAAAAAATCCCAATCCTCATTCAGAAACGGCTACTTCAGTTATAAGTAACATTTCTTGTACTCAGCGTGCCCAGTGTGTTGGAACACATTAAGCTCTCTGTTGGATGGTGCTGATCAGGAAAGGGTGCATGAAAGGAAGGAAAGGGGTCCAGGGATCGGAGCAGGGTCGGGGAGGGGCTGCAGGGCCAATGCCAGGCTGTGAAACAGGCTAGGAAAGGGGCTCTAGTACCCAGGCAAGATTTTTCTGTTATTTTCATTCTGCATTTCTCAGATACAGAATCTGATGTGCCAAATGTTAGGCTACTTTTATGTAATGCTCCTTTGCACTTAACAGAGGTACCTGTTGATGATGCCCGGGCCTGAGGAAGAAAGGTATGATTCATCAAGAGCTCCTGGGGGAGCCGGAGCCCCACACGCTGCTTCCTCCAGGTCGAGCAGTCAGCTGACTCACCTTCGGGGATTCCTTGAAAGGCTCGCTGTAGAGGCTTCGGATTCTTCTGCGGTCCATGGCCTTGTTGTCCGCCGCGGTGGGCTTACTGGCCTCTCCTTTAAACTGGGCACTGTAGCTGGTCTCGTGAACCATCTTGTCATCCGGGGGCTTGTACTGGGGCTTGGCTTTGATCGGCTTCACAGGTTTGATGTCTGTCCATGCTCTGAATTCATTCCTGTGAGTCAAAGAAAACACCAGTGGTGAGAAATATCACACAGCTGGAACATGCTCCCCACCCAGCAACACACGAAGCTGGCTCCTGATCCGCGCTGGCGGCGCTAACTGAAGCGTGGGCGGAGCCAGCATACTGTCACCACAGACCAATAGTTTTCTCTTTCTCAGATGGCCCCGGTGTGGAAATGGCAGTAGAGCTCTCAGAGAAAGAGCTCAGGGCCCTTCCCAGACTTAGGCTCGGGGAACCAGGACTACCATTCAGGTCTTGTGTGTCCACTCTCTCAAAAGAGGCTGAGACACCTGGCCCGGTCAGTGCTGAGGGAGGTCAGCATGGGATGCCTAGTTTTGCAAGGTTAAAGAGCTTCCGAATGGGTTGAGACAGGCACACTGCAGCCTTGCCATAAATTCCACATCGCCCTTGCCACTTTTTGTGTGGTGGTGATCAGCTCAGGGCCCTGTGTGCCAGAGGCAGGCCCTCCATGGCTGACCTCCAGCCTCAAGCTCTTCTCTCCCCCGATTTTCACAGTGAAGAAACTTTGCTGGCCAAATCTTCAGGGTGATCGCTTCCTTGGTGCCTGTGACATGTCTTAGTACATAGCATGTACCTCTGCATCATTTGGACATCATAGCTTGTGTTGGATGTGTGTGGGATGGCTACTAATGTCCCTTACCTGACTCCCATCTCCTGCCCCACATCACAGCAGCCTCTCTTGTGGTTCCAGTCAGCTGATCTGTTGTTGATTTTGTGATTCTGGGTACCGAGCCTCTCGAGTGCTGGGAGAGCGCACTCTCTCTCTCAACTCTTCTTACTTTTTACCTCATTATGTTGCCCAGGATTTGAATTCACTGTTGCTCAAGCTGGCTGTGAAGCTGTACCCTCCTGCCTCTGCCTGCTGAGCAGCTGGGATGTCAGGCCTGCCTACACCACTGGCTGCTTGGCTGTTGCAGATCTGTCATAAGGACGGAAAGTAGGTGGCTCAAGGGGTTGAAAACTGTAGGTGCTGAATGCCCAAACAGTCCCCCACTGTGAGGGCAGGAGCATCCGGGCGGCAGCACTAGGATTCAAGAGGTCTTACTCTACTGTCCCTTGGGCATTAGGGACAGCTGTGTGCAGAAGAGGGGGCTGGTGGGGCAGCTGGGGAGCTGTTTTGTTCAAGACCCACTCTCACCCTCCACAGTTCCTTTCCTGAGGGCTCAGAGATGAGAGCCTCAAAATGGAGGCCAGAGGAACTATGCACAGTGCAGACTGGAGAGGCCCCGTGAGCTTTTTAGCTTTGCCTCTTATCAAGGGCTGAGGGGCCCTCCTGCTCTGAGCCTTCTCTTGCTTCATTTGTAAGATAAAAGCATCATGCTCCAAAGCTCTCCGGTTTGGTAACAGGGAACCAGTTGCTGATCTTTTCATCTGCTCTCCAGGTTTCCCTAGATGATTGGCTCCTGTGTGGAGAGACCACAGTCTCTGGAAGATCCTCGCCAAAACCTCAGGCCTACCTTTCTGGTGCAGCTTGGGACTTCATCTGGACATCTCACCAATTCCCCATCTCAGGGGAACATCTACACTTATGTTCTAGGATTTTCCTGTCCATTTGCCTTTTCTTGGACCCCGATTCATACCCATTCATTAAGTCATCATTTTTTTCCAGTGCCTGAAGAGACACTGAACATTGTGGAATCCAAGCAAGTGAAAACAGATCCTGAGCTCAAGGAGCAACAGGCAGAGGTATTTGAGGTTACTGCAAGGTGAGACAGAGCCCTGAAGGAAGAGGTAGGAGCACTGAGGATGGGTTCCCACTCCAGCCTGGAAGCGTGGGAGGTGCTGAAATGGAGTCAAAGGGGCTCATGGAATTAGCCAGAGAGGCGGGAGCAGGGAGCAGCTCCAGGAAGATTGCACAGTCCACCCTGGGGTTCCCGGGCAGCATGGCTGTGCAGGGACTTGTGGGTAGTGTGGGCTACTGGGTTGACATTTGCTGGAGAAGGGTACATAAAACTAGAGCAATCGTGGATGGACAGACGGCTGGCCATGCTAGGGGGATGCTCTTCTTGGTAACATGACATCGCCCAGGGCTTTCAAGCCAACGATGAAGGTAGCCAGATTCAATTTGGAAAAGAGCTTAGGTAGTGGTGTGAGTGAGGGGCAATGGCTGCCGGAAGCCTAGCAGGAGACAGTGGCAAGCCAGGAAGGAGAGAGAGAGGCTGAGTCAGGGGAGTGGCAGGCACAAGGGACAGAGAGGGGACTCTGAACCAAGGATACAAATGAGCATGGGTTTTGGGAAGAGACTGGGAGATGCCAGGAACCTAATGTGTGGGTGGTTGTGCCTCTCATGTAGATGGGGAAACTAGGAGGAGAGGAAGATACAGAATGAGGGTTGGGAGCTTCCTCTTCCTGTCAGTGGCACCCCAGCCCCCTGGGCTTCAAGGCTCCTTTGGGACCTTGCTTCATCTCCTCCCTTTTCCACCTGCTTTAACGTCTCCCAAGTTCTCATGACCGACTCCCAGGTCAGTATGGGTCTACACGGAGGCCTGGGATGACGCCGTGCTCCAGAGGACACTGCCTGCTGAAGATTCCTGACACCCCTCACCCCTCAGACAGGAGTCCTGCCTTGAGATAGATGTGAGATGCAGGCCTGGGTCTCCTGCTCTCTAAGTAGGATCCTGGCTCCTCAGCTCCTGGTCATGAAGCTTCCGGAGGAGCTTGATCACCCCCAACCCTGGATTCCTTAATACACTAGATAGACTTTGAGTGTCTACACTCCAACATACAACTGCTTTGAACTTGCTTTAAAAATCTCTTCTTTTTCTTTTTTCCTTTCTCTCTCTCTTTCTCTCTCTTTCTTTCTCTCTCTCAAACAGACTTTCTCTTTACAGCCCTGTCCTGTCCAGGAACCTCACTATGTAGATCAGGCTAGCTTTGAACTCAGAGATAGGCCTGCCTCTGTCTCTCAAATGCTAGGATTAAAGGCGTGTGCCACCATGCCCAGTTTAAAATCTCTTTTGATGAGGCTCAATTATGCTGGAAAGATTACTGAGAAGAGAACAGGCCAGGCCCCCAGCTCTAATCAAAGAGCCAGTTTGTGGAGACTTGGTGATGAGTTTCTGGGCTTTGGACGGCTGCAGTTACTGAAGTGTGACTTCTGGGTTTGCCTGTCCACAGACAGCTACCTTTACCTCCTGTCTATGTGAAACCACTTCCTACTCTCAGCACATCCTCTTCCTGGACTCATGCTTCAGCTCACGGCATCACAGTCCTGATGCCTGTCCTCGCTGTTGCCTGGCTTGGCACGTGCCACAGGATAAGTCTTCCCCGGTCATGCAGTCTTCTGGCTGTTCCCTACCAAAGGTTCCTACAGGATGAGTCCACACTCTGCTCCTCCAGTTCCCACATGTTCTGGGACCGAGTTACCTGTCCAGTGTCTTCAGATGCACTATTGGGAGTTGCCCCTACCTCAGCCGTTTGCAGGAAGGCTGGCCTGTTCTGCTGGTGAGAACAGAGTCACCCTGCCCTTTCCCAAATGCATGCCGTCCTCATACTGCCGAGTTCTGCTACTCTGGTCCACAATGCCAAGGAACCTTCCTCCAGCGCATTCCCCAGCCCCAGGCAGCCCCAGGCAGCGCATTCCCCAGCCCCAGCCCGTTCTTGTCTGGCCCACCTCTCTCTAAATCAAGTGCCATGTGGCATCTCCTGCAGCCCTCCTTCCCTCGTACACCTGCAGTTCTAGGGCCAGGGCAGTCCTGGGTTGCTGTGAAGCCAGCACTGGCGTAGCTGTGTTTCATCATTGTTAGAGATGCAGGCCTTTAAAGGCCTTTGTCTCTCTCTCTCTCTCTCTCTCATATCTCTTACTCAGTGTGGTCCTCATCTGCTAGGACAGAGATGCAGCCCCCACCTCCCTGGAAATTGCTGAGCAGGAGGCCTCTGGCCTTCCCGGGGTGGGGAGGAGTTGTCTCTGCTCTAGTCCTGTGGCCGTTTGTGAAGGAGCGGCTTGTTACTGGCCCCATGGGAGGGCTAAACAGCAGAACATGGGTTCCTGCCGATCACAAAGCCCTTGGTGAATAATTAGATAATAAATAGATTTGGCTTTCATTAGAGTTGTTTATTTAGGGAAGTTATTTAGAAGCCTTGTATCCCAGGCGAGGATGCAGCTGCTGCCTCCCAGCCTGTGTTGTCATACAGGAAGATGTAAACTAACTGTTACAGACAATCACATATGCATGCAGCTGTTATTAGACTTTTGACCTCTGATGCCCAGGGTGGACAGAATCACCACAGCAGCTTCCAGGATCGGGCGTACTGCTGGGCGCGTTTCAAGTCAGACTGCACAAAGGAGCGTTCAGTGAATGGCTGATGAATCGAGCCTCGATCTCAAACCCACTACAAACAGATGTCTGCTCACTTAGTAAAGCCCTGTCCCACTTACCCACATTTGCCCATAGCGACACGAGGGCAGAGCAATTACAGAGGAACAGAGCATAGACAGCTGAGAGAAGCCTGTCACTGCTGAGCTGGGTCCCTAAAGAGGGAGGAGGGGATGGGCTGCAGCGCAGGGAGAGGGTGTGTCCTCAGAGAGGAAGGACTGTGAAGGAATAGGCTAGGAGCCATTATTTTGTTTCCTGTTTTAACAGGTTTGGCATTTATAAGTAACAATGAAACAGGTTTTACTGTGTAAGGAAGAGTGAGGAGCTCCTCTCAACAGTAGGGACTTAGAATAATGGATCCCTGCCAATTACCATCATGTAAATTTTTCATTTCTCTTCCCACAAGCCTCAGATTTATTTATTATGTATCTAAATCCTTGGGAAATCAAATTTTGTCCCCTAGCCTCTGCAAAATAAAATTTTCAACCTTTCCCGATTGCTTTATACAGGAAGAAGATTGCACTTAGCTTGTAATGGTCCCAAATCTTCCTACAGATTTTCATAAGTAATTTATGTTGCTATGGAAACATATCAGGTCTCTGCTCAAAAGTCTTGTCTGCATTTGCTATATTAACATGTCCTCCTTGAAAGGAAGCAGGCTGGGTCATGAACCTTGGCACAGGCAGGCTGTGAGTGCTGTCAGCTACCAAGCTATTGTCACAGCTGGTTGGATGAAGTAGGATCTGTAGATTAAAAGGAACAGAACAACCCTGAGCTCGGGGTTAGCGCAGCTTAGAGCCTTTGTTCTTTTGGAGGGAATGGAAGTCCTGCAGAAACAGCTAGGTCAGAGAGGAGCTTTGGGACCTGTGCCTGGGTAACATGCTTGCACGCATCTCTCCGGGCTTTTGTGTGACAGGCAGAAGGGATGTACAGACAGAGAATGCAGGTGCTCTGGTCATGAAGGATTTCTCGTATCCTTTAAGATCTAACAAACTCATTACACCCTGTGAGTAGGAAGCCATAATAGTATTCTAAACAAAGAAAAAATTCTCTCTCTCTCTCTCCCTTCCTCCCTCTCAAAATCATATATCATCCTGGAAGGATCTGACATATGTAACAGCTGGGAATGACGGGTGTCAAGGCGCCGGTGCCCTCATTAAGGAAGTGGTAGCTGCCATCAACGTCCAGTCACAGGCTGCATGTGGCTCCGTGCACCTGGGAAATGGTCTGAAACAAAGAAAGCCCATGTGCACAGCACGTACAGAGCCATGAGGGGAGGGAGCCAAAAATGGAAACAAGGAATGGGTTTAATTCTTCGGGGATCTAACAGAAAGCTGCTGGAAGAATGACATTTAGCGAGGTTGCTGGAGATCTCATGGATGGGCAAAACCCAGCATTTCCACACGCTGCACTGGTGACCGACAACAGTAACGACCGCAGAGGGAAACCGAGAGCTGCTGTGGACAGACTCAATATTGCTACGATGTCAATTACCTAGAAGTTGGTCTATAAACTAAAGCAACCATTAACAATATCCTAGCAGAGCTCCCTGTAGAAAATGGCAAGCTGATTTAAAGAAACAGATGAAATGGGTTTGAGGGTTTATGATACCTGATTTTAAAACGTAGAATGCTATGGCAACCAAATGTGTTGGCTGCATGAGAACAGGATCATGGGAGAGAGAGAGCAGATGTGGGCCTTCGCAGACTCGTACTGGCTGAAGGAGCTGACAGAGACTACTATCAGGACAGTGGCCAGCACCACCTACAGGTCCCCCCGCCTTTGTTCCAAGGGGCATTTATTAAGCATTTCCCATGAAACCGCTGGCTTACAGATGTGGTCAGGTTTTTCTGGACAGATGCTCACAGCGAAAGCAGCTCAGAGAGAAAAGGTCTCAACAGTGACGGGAAAGATGAAGAGCCAAAAGAAAACAAAGCCCTGCTGCTCCTCATGCCATAGGCAAGAATGAATTAAAAACTGACTACAAACCTTAAAAATCCTCAAAATCATAAATCTCGGCGAGAAACCAAACCAAACACATAAACAAAACAGAAGAAAATCTTTGTGACCTCAGGGTAGGCAAATATTTCTTAGGACACACCACACACACACACACACACACACACACACACACACACACGTAGGCAGGGGAAGAAAGCTAAATTTGAATCATCACAATTAAGAACTTAAAAAAAAAACAGGTATAGGATCTAGAGACCCTATACCCTAGCTTACCTGCTGTGAGCACATCCTGCAATTCCCAGCATCCATACGGTGGCTCACGACCATCCCTGACCCTAGTTCCAGAGATCCAACAGGCATGCACATGGTGCATGCAGGCAAAACATTCAAACGTGTGAAATAAAAACAAATCTTTGAAAAAGTCCATGTGTGGTAATAGCACAGCTCTGTGATTCTAGACCTCAGATGCTGGGTCACGCACATTTCCAGGCCAGCCTGAACACCATGTAAGATTCTGTCTCCGCATACATGGTGGCTAATGCCTTTAACCCCAGTATTCTGGAGGCAGAGGTAGAGCTCTGTGATTTCTAGGCCAGCCTGGTCTACAAGGCAAGTTCCAGGATAGCCAGGACCATTGCACAGATTAAACCCTGACTGGAAAAACCAACCAACCAACCAACCAACCAAACACAAAAACAAAAGAAAGTCTGTCTTAAAAACAGAACAAAAAGGCAAAACAAAACAAGGAGCTCAAATAAGTAAACGATGAAATTAGGAGATGAAAATTAAGCATCAAAAATGAAAAGACAAGCCATGTCCGAGAGAAAATATTGGCTGAACAGTATCTGATGAAGAATTACACACAGAATACATAAAACTCTCTCCGAACTCACTAAGACAAACAACCCAATTTCAAAACGGGAGAAGAGAAGGGACTCAAAGGGCACTTGAGCACATAAGAGATGTTCAGTGCTATGAATGTTTAAAGCCACAGTGTGACGCTAGGTTGCGTTAACATGGCTACGATGAAGAACACAGGCGATGGCAAGTGTTGGGGAGGCTGTGGGACAGCTGGACTGCGCACATTTCTGAGGAGTATGCACAATGGTGCAGCCACTTCAGAAAAAGCCTTTTTTTTTCAAGTTCACCACACATGTGTGACCTAGCAAGTCTATTCCTAAGCTGCAAAAATGTACATGTGCAAACAACCTGTATGTGAGTGTTAGTGACATTATTCATAGCAGCCCCAAAGCCAGGAACAGTTCAAACGTCCAACTAACAGATGAAGACAAAGAATGGGTCTGTGCATACAACACTACTGAGCAGTTACAAGAAGTGACTCTTAAAGACACCAGGCTGAATGAGGGGGTAAGGAGACGGCTCGGTGAGCAGCTGCTGCACAGCGTAAGAGCCTGAGTTTGGACCCTCAGCACCCGTAAGTTTGGGCACAGCAGCACGTGCCTGCCCCAGCCCTGGGAAGTGGGGGCAAGAGGATCCCTGGGGCTGAGGGCTTCTGAAACCACTAGCCTAGCAAAACGGTGGGCCCCAGGTTCAGTCTGAGAACCTTTCCAGAAACGATGGCAGACACACTGAGCACCTGGCCTCCACATGCTTATAGCATGCACTTACACACATGTGCTTACATATGCTTGCACACACCACACAACACCCACACACGGCACCCACGTGTGCTTGAACACATTATATACACACACACACACATACGCTAAATGAAATCAAACTAGCAGAAAATAATACATGTTACATGATTTCATTTGTATTAAATTTCTAGAGAGACAAACTATGGAGAAAGAGAAGTGTTTGTGTAGGTGTGCAGTGAGAGGGAGCTGTCTTTTGGACAGGTTTCCCCAAAGTATTCACAAGGGGCTGGGAAGATGGCTCTGTGGTCCAGGGTTCTTGCCACTCTTGCAGAGAACCCAGGTTTGGATCCCAGGACCTACATCAGGGTTCACTCACAAGTGCCTGGGACTCAGTTTCCAGGGCCCTCCACAGATAGTATCTGCATGCCTGTGGTGCACATTCAGAGAAGGCACACACACAAACATGTAGATTTAAAAAAATACACGACACTGTTGAGTTACATGTTATGTCGTTTATGCCCTGATGAGGTTGTTTCAAAATCCACTTGGGCAGAGTGGGTGGAGGTGGTGCACGCCTTTAATCCCAGCTCTCAGGAGGCAGAGGTAGGCACACGGATCTCTGAGTTCAAGGCCAGCCTGGTCTACAGAGCCAAGTTCTAAGACAGCCAGGACCACACAGCAAAAGCCTGTCTGGAAAAGAGCAACGACAGAGTCCTTTTTGACCCCCCCCGACAGCATCAATCTTTATGATTTTCTTTGCACATTTATGCATTTCATTTGTAGCCAAGTCTTTAAGCTCTGAGGAATTACCTCACGTGGACTGACAGAGAGGGAGAAACCTGACGGTGCCCAGTGCTGGCGAGGGGCTTGTGGAGGGGCTGGAGGCTGGGACACCGTGGGGCCTGCGGGGGCCTTGTGCACCTGGCTGGTTACTGACTACTTGTTCAATGCATGAACCAATGGACGGAGACTTTCATGTTGTTGTCTTCGGCTGGCAAGTCCATCATAACGAAACACGGGGACGAGACAGCACACTTTCATGTATTACAAGCTCTTAGTTTTGTGTCATGCGATTGTTTAGAAATGAGTGTCTTCTAAGCCTGACAGCCGGGGGCAGGACTCAATCTCGGAATTTATCACTTAGCATTGGGTGCAAACATACTAAATAGGTGACCCCAAAATGCCATTTATTTTTAGTTTTTGCTGCTCGTACTCGCTGGAGGCGGTTCCTGTTAAGTTCTGCCTATGGCTGTGCACACTCTCTCACCTGAGGTGATGGGGCCCTGGAACACGTCACATAAAGTGCAGCCTGAGGTTACAGGGGCTTGGACTCTGGTGAGGGAATCATGTACCTCTTTTAGGTATAACCAACCTTCTATGACTTCATTTCTTTCTCTTTCTTTCTACATAGATGAGAGTGTGCTGTCTCGTCCATGTATTTCTACCTCTAAGTTTTCAGCCCCCCATTCACTCTGAGAGAAGGACCAGGCATACTCAGAGTTTTCAGCATCTAAGGAAACACATTGTTAGGTTTTGAGAAGAGAGAAGAGATGAAGCTCAAGAGAGAGAGAGAGACGTTGAGTTGGATTGTCCTCCAGGTAAAGAGATTTATTGCCATCACAGCAGGCAGGAGTCTGAAAACAAGGCATCTACTTTAGCGTTTCTGAGGGAAGGGAGGTCTAATACTGAGAGGAAGCAGTGACCACCTTAGTATATGGTCGAGGTGGGGGTGCAGGACATTTATACTTAGGCTACACGACAGGCCCACTCTTTCTCTGGGAAGGGGAGTGGGCTCAGTTAATGTGTGATTCACTCAGCATAACAGTAGTCGGGGCCTCCGACTTCCAGGCGGCAGGTGTGTGTGTATGTGCGTGCTGGGAGTGTTCTTGCTTTGTTTGAAGTCCTACCCATTTAGGGCCTGTAGGCCTTCAGGGCTCAGGTTCTCTAACTTTTCCCGTTTTTTTTCTTTATATCAACAAGAACCAGAGGGAGATGGAGGGGCCTAAGGGGTTAGTGGGCGTCAGAATCAGCTACTTCCTGCTGAGCTGAGGCATCCCTGGGTTTGGAGGCCCCAGTCACATGGTAGGTAGTCTTTGGGTCAGAGGCTGCCTTCCATGTTCATGCACCAGGAGGACACTGTCCATTTGTAAAACGGTTGGGAGTTGCATTTGTTGACTTCTGGAAGAAACGAACTGTCTGAGTTTCTTGGAAAGAGGGGGTCAAGGAAAACAGAGTCGTGAAGGGCAGAATAGGTACCAGTAGAGGAAAGGCCTACAGGACCGAGCTTTTGGCCATATCAGCTCCCTAAAGGGTAGTTTGATAGCTCTGTCTTTTTCTATGAGGTTGGGTGCAGGAGGCCGTGGGAAAGCACCAGGATCTCTTTATGTAGCCTTGGCTGTCTTCAAACTCACTATGTAGGCTTCAGCCTCACAGAGGACATCTTCCTGCTTCTGCCCCCCAAGTGCTGGGAATACAAGAGCAGCACATGCCCAGCAGTAAAGATGTTTTTTAATAAGGTTGTCACGAGTGTTTCTAAGGTTACTCCAGTTGAGTGATTAGACAGATTGGCAGAGAGTAATAAAATTTCCCACCCAGAGGCGAGAGCCCTTTTTATTGCATACAGAGAAAGAGAATTTGGTAGTTGCGTCCAAGGTTAAATATGTAAGCAACCATCTACTAGGGAAGAATACGCCATTGTTTGTGGCTATGAACAGTAGAATGGACCACATTTTTGGGCATTTTCTTAGGTCTTTTTCTGGGCCAGGAGCCACCAACTGATAAGGGATCAGAAAGACTGTCCTCACACATTTCCTTGGATGAAGAGGCTTCTCAAAGCCCATCTGTGGGCTGCTGGTAGCTCTAGCATCAAAGTGAAAGCAAATATTTGTGTAAGCAAACAGCAAGAAATGGTGCCATTTTGCTGACAGACAGTTTGGCTGGCTAGGCTACACACAGTGGTTCATTAGGCAGTGTTAACGGGGAAGGGAATCCAAGATGGTTAAGAAAGTCACAGCATTGGAAGGCTCTGTGCTAAAGCAGTCCCTGTCATTCAAAAGAACGACTCCAGCCTCTGCAGGAAGCAGTCTCTCATGAGAGACCCAACGTAAGAGGGAGTGTAAGAAAAACTGCTACCCAGAACAGGAGGGGTGCCTCAGAGCCTCCCACCAGCCTCATTTATCTGTTGGGGCATCTTCTCAAGAGGGATTTTACATCTTTTACTGGTTCATAGGTGGGCATTCTCTGAGGCAAGCTGCTGCACTCTTCCGGTACTATAGTTCCTGTCACAAGGATGTTGGGTTACGCACAAAGGTAGGCAACAAAGGGCTGTTTGAGGGACTAGGATAGCCCATCATTACTTGGCTTTGGGCCTGCAATAGTTTAATGTCTGTAATCAGTGCAGCTTTAAACACCTCTGGAGGTTTAACTCAGGAGTGGCTCCCCCACCATTCCCCCACTTTAATTCATGGTTCTCTCTGTTGGCTGAGTGTTGTAAGCGGTGATTAATACTTGCTATTGATATATTTTCTGGTAACACTTGCTGTTAATCCTAAACAGCTGTATAACCAAATCACCACACAGAGACTGGGTTTATTTAGTTAACCTAGAACACAATGCTGGGCAATAGTTACTCCATCCTAAACCTCCAAGCCCTCACAGTTTCCTAACATTTAGATATTAATCACCACTTACAACAGCTGAGCATCACATTGCATGCAAAGGTCAAACACTGTCCCCCAGTGGTAGGGATTCTCATTCTTTATCTAGATAAAGCTGAAAAAGCAGAGTGGTAGTCTCTAGGTATTTATTAACACCATACTGTAGGCAGTATGCTAGAGGGTCTGAAGAAATAATTCAGCCCTACCAAGCAAAGCAAGGTATCTACCGTTAAAGGCTTTTGAGGGAAGAAGCCCTGTATCATGAGGAAGCAGGCTTAGTTATCTTTCCTATACTACATGAGCAAGTTAGGGGACTGGGACATACGTGATTCAGGCTCTGTGACAGGGGCCACTCTTTCCATGGGCAGGAGGGTCGAGCTTGGCAGCCCATAGTCAGGCTGCCTCCAATCCCCAGGTAGTGGGGGCTTGGGGGTGTTTATACCTTGTTTGCCGTTGTATCTGTTTTAGGGCCTGGTTACCTGGAGTCAGGGTGGGGCTGTGTTCTCTAACAGACATGTGAAACATTTCTATATAAATAATGAAGGTGTTTTTCTTGGGGCTGGAGAGGTGGCTCAGCGGCTAAGGGTACTTGCTGCTCTTGCAGAGGGCAATTCACAGCAGCAACAACCGTCTGTGACTCCAGTCACAGGGGTCGGAATTCCATCAAAAAACCATGGCAGAAAGCTGAGCCACTTGCCTAGGCCAACACCCCAAGTGACAGTGGCTCCATAGAGCTGACACCTTTAAAGACTAACTACTCAAGGGTAGGAGGAGTCACAGCCTCGTGGCCTACCTTGCTCCCTCTTTATATCAGGAGGATGGGCAGCTCCCACACCCACTCTTGCACCCTCCAGGGCAGCCAGTCAGGCTGGAGGTTCCTTCTCTGTCAGAAGTACAGATCTTCATTAAGGAGCTGAGATCTTCCCATTTGCACAACTCAAGCTCCAAAGCGGCCTCCTTCGGAAGCCCCAAACACTTACCTCAGTCTGTGTGTGTAGAACCTGCTCGTGCCTTGAATTTGTTCTTTCTTTTGCTATTGGAGAAACTATGTCTTCAAGATCTATTCCACAGGGATCACAGAGAGTAAAGACACAGGCCACTAGAACGATGGGCCGCACAGGAGAAGGCTCACCTGCTCCCTGGTTCGCTCAACACGAGATGGACACACACTTTGCATGTAGCACTCAGCTGCCATTTTAAGCACACTCCAAGCCCTGCTGGCTGATGTGTTCAGTACACGTGGAGGAAGTGCCTCAGGATCACACAAAACCACAAATTGACCTGGACTACTTGTTCCTGAGCAGGCTGTGAGCTTCACCAAATGCAAAGACAAAGATGTCAGACAAGGGCACCGAGATCAAGGGCTGTGGGAGCCACAGCCTCACAGAGGAACCCAAAGGTGGCCACAGAGGAGGGATGGGGGCCCTGAACCATGGCACCTCTCCCCTCTTCTGCAACTGAAGCTGTTCCCTGGAAGGCCACGCCCACAGTCCTCCTAACAGAGCCTCAGTGATGGGTGCTGGCTCCTTTGAGCTCTTCCAGGCTGACAGAGCACAGAGGCTGAGACAGTCATGCCCCCACTGTCAGCCTCAGAACAGCCAGTCTTTCAGGGAATAATGAACATCTGACAAAACCGCTTTCACACCGGTACCTTCATTCTTGCCCACCAGCTGTGCAAGCCCCCGACTGGTGACCTGTGACTGGAGGGGGGGTGGGGAGAGGGGAGAGAAGGGGGCGGTGGGGCCTAGAGTGAGCCAGAAGCTTCAGAAAAGCATGCATTTATCCTCGACCCCACGACAATGTTGCCAGATAGACTATCTCATTAGTAATTGAGAAACGAAGCTGCAGATAGACAAGGATTCGCTCAAGGGCACATGGCCAGCGAACCCGGAGACCAGGAATCCAATTCAAAGGTGACTAACTACAAATTCATATTTTTTTTTTGTTATTTTACATTAATCTTTCTATGGGGCGGGAGTCTAAATACGGACAAAATACACTAACCACTAACGACCACCCTCTAAGCTTGCAAACCAAGCTCGTCATCTTATCGCTCTTCATAACAAAATAAACAGTGGGAGCAGCTACAACCCCAGCACCTGGCTGCCCAAGGCAGGCAATTACAAGTGCATAGATAACCCTTTGTCTCAAAAAAGCTGACAACACTTAGAAATAGGGTGTAGCCCAGTGGGACGATGCCTGCCTTGCATGTGTGAGGCCCTGGGCTCAGTCTTCAGTGTGGCTAGGTAAACAAGGTAAATGACATAAATGAAATCCTACTTGGCAGATTATGCTATAGAAGGGAGGCCCGCTCTGGGCCATAGCGGAAGAGCTGGTCTGGCTGACGCGTAAGGCCACGTCTGAAGGACCACGGCCAGGCTCCCTGCCAGATGGCTTGCAGTCCAGCTTAACACACTCTTAGGCCTGTTGCCTTCTACTCTTGTCCCCTGGTGCCCCTCGTCCCCTCTTGGCTTGACCCCACTCAGATGTGATTTCCTTTTTAAAATTATTTTTTTTTTAATTGGCACGTGTGCATGCACACACAAGTGCCACAGGGAACATGAGGAGGCCTGAGGACAACTCACTACGTGAGTCTTAGGGATTCAAAGTCAGGTCACCGGGCTTGGCGACAAGCTCCCTTCCTGGCTGAGCCATCCTGCCGGCTCTCAGATATGTCCACCACAGCTAACACCGTCCGCCCCTCACACAAACTGCTTCGGCTGTCTTTAGTCCAGCCTGTACCCTCTAGATGGGAGGCCCTTGGGCATAGGAGCTGTGCTGATTTCCCAGACAGACCTTGCCCAGAGCGACGCTCAGAGGAGGCGGCAGAGGAAATGTTGTCATGAGATGTCCAGAGTGACAGAGCTGAATGGTACCTAAGGACCCTCGTCTCATTCACAGGAAGTTAAATGGAGGACAGCAGAGACCAGTGAGGTGGCTGCTGGGGATGACATCACCAGAGTGAGGACCCACTCAGGACCTCGGGGTAGAGGAAGGCAGGCTGTGGTCTGAGGGGTGCTTGTGTAGGATGACTCGGGCACTTGGGCGCTGTGAGAGACCTGGAAGAGGGAGGGGCTGCTGGCTGCTCAGAGAGGTGCAGCTACTTGTCCTAGGCCTCAGAAACCCTGGCACTGTGTCAGCGCTTAACACGGGAGACCAAGAGCTGGGGCTAGTGAGGGGCTGGGCCGAGAAGCAAACAATCTGAGTCACGTGGTATGGCTTCTGGTATAACCAGAGGAACAAAGCCGGCGGAAAAGGCCCGGGGAAGAGTGCAGCACTGGACAGATCATGATGGGACAGGGAAATCTGTCACAGCCTGAGTGCAGGTCTACCATCATTTTGTTTCGAGACTGGGTTCTGTCTATGTAGCCCTGGCTGTCCTGGAACTCAGCATGTATACCAGATGTCCTGGAACTCACAGAGATCCCGCTGCCTTTGCCTTCCAAGAGCTGGGATGAAGGCATGCACCGTCACATCCACACTGAGGTCTACCATCTTCCTGTTCATCTCTTCTCTCTTTAGAGCAAAGTCAGACCGTAAAACCAAGAGGAAGCAGAAGGGGAAACATGTGGAGCATCACCACAGAGGTTTACAGGCAACTGTCCCTTTGGTATTAGGGAGGGGGGTGATATGCTCCTGGGTGCTGGGTGAGCCTGTGTGTGAGCCCATGAGCCTGCTGTATGGCTGAAGGGCTGGAGACAAACAGCCACTAAGCACCCAGATGCCACTCTGCACAGGACCAGGAGAAGCCAGAATCTGCCTCCCTCTGGAAACTGAGCCATTAGGGGAGCCCCAGGGGTTCTGGGAAAGATGGCTGGCCGACCAGCCACAGCTTGGCTCTCACAAGCATGGCCCTTAATTAGGCTGCTGCCAGGGACAGCAGAAAGAGATAAACCAATTAGCAGTGGTAGAAAGGGACCTGGATGAAGGTTGCAAGAGCCTCTCTTAAATGGCCATTATCTTGGGCCTGGGGATGAGTCTTGAGGCCTTCTTGCTTTTTTTTTTTTTTTTTTTTAATCCAGTTCTGAGGATTGAACCTAGGGCCTCACATGTCACGTTAGCATTCTACCACTGAGCTGTATTAATTTGTACATTTGTTTTGAGACAGAATCTCCCTAAATTGACCAGGCTAGCTTTAAATTTGTGATCCTTCTGCCTCAGCTTCCTGAGTAGCTGGGATTACAAAATGCTCGTGTGTGTGTGTGTGTGTGTACACTTTCTTGAATTGTGACAGGAAAAGGGATGGTGACAAATAGAAGTGAAAGCCAGGGTCTTCCCAGTGGGTCACTCACTTGCTTTGTCACATCGAGATAAGTGATGGCAATGGGGGTGACTGCCACACAAGCCTTCTCGGAGACAGAAATTGCACGTTGTCTTTTTTCACACTCACAAAGGTCCTGTGAGGTGGGCACTGCTCTCACCTCTGTCACATTATAGTGGAGGTGACAGGAACTGAGGAAGTTAGGTGTCCCAACCTTGGATGGAATGATCATAAAGGCTGACTATTGAACAAGACTGAACAAGAATAGTGCAATTAATGGCCATGTCCCAGCCTGAAAGGTTCCGTCTATTCCACAACAAGCCTGTGCGCTAGACCCAGGATTTTCAAGGGAGAGAGAGGACACTGTGAAGCTGGGGGCTGCGTGGGGAGTTCAAGGGCACATGAATCTTCAAGGCTGGGAAGGGCTGAGAGTGGAAACCCAAAGGCCCGGGAGACAGCCGGTGGGCTTCAGGCTGCTCATGGGGCGAGGAAGGCACATGAGACCAGCCAGAGAGCCATGTATACATTATATACCTGCAGGGTGAGCCTATAGCAATGGGGGGGGGGGCTCTCACAAGCCTAGGAACCACCCCAAGACACCGAATTGACCTTGCATATCCGCTGGTTGATACTGAGTGCCAGGCGAGGCGCGAGCTCTGTTGCTGCCGGGCCTCTGCCTCGTCCCACCCACGGCCCTGGAAAGGACTAGAGCTGGGAGGGAGGTGAGGCGGAAATCCCGCTGCAGGCTTCTCTTCCGGGGAGAGAAGCCGTAGCTTTCAATAGGTTGGCTTTTTAGCTACAACACAGATGGGGTATTTTGATAACTCAATAATAGAGCTCGATTCACCAAGTTCTGAGACTTTTCAAAATGTTGTCTAAGTTACGTGATGTGACTTGCCCCAGACATCATCAAGAACAGAGGAAGAATTTACACTATAGAATAAGTTAGTAGTGTGTGTTTGTGTGTGTGTGAAGGAGTGTGAATATATGTCACATGTGTGGGGGTGACCATGAAGGCCAGAACAGGACATCAGGTCCCCTGGATCTGGGGCTACAAGTGGTTTTGAGCTGCCTAATGTGGGTGCTGGGAACAGAACTTGGGTTCTCTGGAAAAGCAGGTAGCAGTCTCAGGCACCGAGCCATCTCTCCAGACTCTATTGTTTTATTTTTATTATGTGCATGTGTGTGTCGGGTGGTGAACATATGAGCTCAACACCCGCAGAGGCCAAAAGACGGCACTGAATTCCCTGCAGCTGCAGTTCCAGGCTGTTGTGAGATGCCTAACCAGGGTGCTGAGAACTGAATTCAGAGTTTCTGCCAGAGCAGCACGAATTCTTAACTCCTGAGCTCCCTCCCCAGCCCCCTAAAATACATTCAAAGGGATAAAAACAGTCAATGTTTGATTCGTAACCGGTGCAGACAGACTCTGCTCTGGAAGCATTAGATATGGGCATGTACGCTTACCGTCATTTAACCTCGAGCCAATCTTCAAGGACAAAGCTGTTATTCCTGCTCGACAGATTAGGAAACGGAAAGCTCAGGAGTCAAGAGACAGGCAGTACCCCAACCCTCAAGAACTATAATCTGGGTCTTCCATTAAAAAAAAGATTTATGTTTATTTTCTGTGTCTAGGTGTTTGCCTGCGTGTGTGTATGCACACACATGCAAGCAGGGCCTGTGGATGTGAGAGGGCACCGGATCTGGAGTAACAGGTGGCTGTGAGCCACCAGGTGGGTGCTCACAACTGAACCCAGGTCCCCTCCCCAAAAGGGCAGCAAGCGCTCTTAACCACTGAGCCATTCTGCTCCAATCTGGGCCTTCCCATTGGTCTGCCTGGGGCTCCAGCAGGTGAATGCCAGCCACTGGGGTGGTTCCTGCCAGGAGCTGGCATCCGGCATCTGCAGGGTGATCACCCTGAATTCACTCTTCTTTCGTGCATTCAGTACAGATTTCACTACAAAGAGAAGAGGGCTTTGCTCTCAGCACCAACACAAAATGCAGCCCTCTGTTTGGAGATTAAAAAGGATTGGAAAGAAAAACTCATTCTGCAGCAGCTGCCACTTGACTGCTTGTCAAAAAATTAATATAAACTGCAAGAGTCCCAGCCAAAAAGCGAGCTGAAGGTCTGAGCCGCAGTTTGTAAACAGAGCTGCGTGTTGGCATGGGCGCTACATGGAGGGAGCTAGTCTCCGAGGAACAGCAAGAGTCGGGGAAACTGGAGGAGAAGAGGGCCTGGGAGGCGGGTGTGACAGTAAGATGCAATCTTATCCACACAGGAGCAAAGCCTCTCTTGTTTGTAAGTGACACACTTAGCTGCCATAGCTCCCAATCCACAACCCTGGGAGATGCGGAGAAAGGAAAAGGCCAGGCCCCACCTTAGGGAAGAGGCTGTCAGATCTGTGCAGATCAGACAGTGTTCACTGCTGTCACTACCATCACTACATCTGTCCTGGCTGGCATCTTCGATACCTCCCCCATCTGCACCTCCCTCCACAGCCACCTGCAGAGCCAAAAGCGCCGGCAAGAGTTCAGCCCCCAAGCCAGAGCTCTTGCCTGCCCTGGGGATTTCTGTCTCTGTCTGACTTGGGTTTTAGGGTAATGCTTCACTTGCGGGCTGGGTGTCTCTCGTCTCCCACCTCTTGCAAGTATTTCTGAGGGGTCAGCAGTAGTTCTTTGAGTGTTGGTTAGAACTGCCTGCTGATTTGTCTCTGGAATCCGTTCAGTACAGTTGATATCCTAGGAAGGGTCTCAAGGGGAAATGAACTTGTTTCTGTAATTTTGTACCTTATTGGCTATAATTTATTACCTTTAAAATATTTAAAAAGTTGTGTATTTGGTTTTGTTTTATTTTTTATATATTGGTGCTTTGCCTGCTTGTAGTCTATGTACCACATGAGTGCTAAGCACTTTCAGAGGCCAGAAGAGAGTACTGGATCTCCAGGGGGTGGAATTACAGACAGTTGGGAGCTGCCAGGTGGTGCTGGGAATTGAACCCAGGTCTTCTGGAAGAGCAGCCAGTGCTCTTTATTACTGTGCCATCTCTCCATCCACATTACTTAAGAGACTTCTACGTGACATGTCACATACTCTTACAGAAGTCTGGACTGCAGGCCGGATGAAAGGATGCTTATATCAGGACTCGAGTTTCGTAGCCATGACCTAGTAGCCAATCCTCAAAATAAATCACCTCAAATCCCTCCAGCTATCAAATAAAATTTGTTCACCTAAACCCTGCCCTGATTCCAGCTTCCTCTCAGTCTCTTTTCCAATCCCATTATTCACTGCAGGAATCAACAGCTGTATGGAGAGGGCAAAGCGGTTAACTTACAAAGGCTCTCAAAAGGGTAGAAGTCTCCAGAATTTCATTAACAATAGGAGTTATTCATCACCTCAAGAACAACCGCTATCAAATTGGGCATTCACCAAGTTGGAGAATTTAACACAATGGCCAGCTCCATTCACTCCGGGCAGTACCAAGTGTGACCGTCAGAAGGGGGTGTAGTTTGCAATCTCAGTCTGCTCTTTACAGCTAAATGACATCAAGAACTGCCCTTCCAGGTGCTGGCGTGATAGCTTGGCGGTTAAGATACATACTGACTGTGCTTATGGAGTATGAGTTCCGGCTTCAGGCAAATACGGTTCACAACACCTATAATTCTAGCCAGGGGTATCTGATGCCTCTGGCCTCCACAGGTGCACTCTCTCTCTCTCTCACTCTCTCTCTCTCTCTTTCTCTCTCTCTCACACACACATACACTATTAAAAACAGAATAAATATGAAAAAAAGCTAACCTTTCTTTCTTGACCCTCGTATCTGTCATCCATTTAAAACGAAGATGTCATTTACTTTTTTCTGAAGTACTGTAAAAGGTTTTGGTTTGGTTTGGGGATGTTAGGGACTAAATGCTGCCCTCCCAGGCTAGGCATACATTGTACCACTGAGCTTCATCCCAGACTCTCCACATATTTTCTTAAGAGCTGGCCTGCTCTTTCCAGCTGGGATCATTCAACACAGGGCCAGCAGGACACAGCACCGATTCTCTGCCGAAATAACATGGATGGATGTCTCCCTGGTGATTGTCTCAGCTAACAAACCCCACACAGGACAAAGGAAGAAAAAGAGGCAGATTCAAAGGCGGCCGGGCCTATGATCTCACGCTTACTTCTGACTTGGGCCTCAGCAGGAGGCCAGAGAAATTCAATTGGAAGAAAATACACTTATCTCCCTTCTTTGATAGATGGAGGGGGAGATGGGAAGGGACACGAAGGCCAGTTCTACAGGAAGATCGGTGGGGAAAAAAATGATCATCTCTGGTGTCTCAGGAGAGGAGCGTTAAGCATCCAATTGTGTCAGTTAGCGGGGATGATCCAATTCCATCCAGCAATGTCACCAGCTAAGCATCTCTGTTTTCATTTGCTGTGTGCACACCAGGCGCATAAATGAGTGAATTTCTTTTCTTTTTTTTTTTCCTTATTATTATTTTTAATTACATGCATGTGTGTGTGTAGGTCTGTGGAGGGATGTGTGTACATGTGTGCAGGCACCCGAGGAGGCCAGAAGAGGGCATTTGATCCCCTGGAGCTGGACACTGTGAGCCCCACACTGAGTGCCAGCAATCCAGCTCACTCCTCTGCAAGAGCAGTACGTGCTCTACCCACTGAGCAATCTCTCGAGCCCCACTCGAGTGATTTTCTACCAATGGGGAGATTACCTTTGTGTGCATGATGGAGACAGTTCTTACTTTAAATCCATTAATTTACTCAACAAATTTCAAAATTCTAAGAGTTTCTTTTGATTTCTTCTATGTTCATCTTCTACCATGGCCTTGGAAACCAGTGTCAGCTCTGACCCCTACCCCCACCCCTGGGGCAGCGGATTCACTTCCATGAGCCTTCTGACTAAATCCTCACTTTACCCAGCTTGACAGAGGACACTCCCGGGGAAAGATGCGACAAAGGAGGAATAATCCAATGCAGGAAGTGCGCAGCTGTGCTAGGGACACAGGAAGTGTGTAACTGTGCACGGGAGATTTTATTCTATTTAGGGAAATGGAACAGTAGCAAAACAAAAGCAAAAACCAAATAAAACATGAGTTGGATATTGGTGACACAAAATTTCCAAGCATTATAGGCACTGGGGTGGGGGTGGGGTTTGGCATAGCCATGGGGAAGTGAAAACAGGTTCTACCAGATGTGGCTATGGAAAGAGTCAGTGGAAGGTATCAACATGGCCGTCCACAGAGCCTGCTGTGGGCAGCCAGGCTCGCTGCACTCAGAGGTGCCAGGTCCTCCACTCATTGGCCCTGATCAGACCAGGTAAGCCTCCAGGGGCTTCCAACCTGGTTTCACCAGAAAGGGCTTGGAGGGGCTGACTCCAGGGAGCCTTGACCTGGATACCCATTTCCGTCTCGGCCTAACATCTTTACTATTTTTTGTTTGCTTTGTTTGTGAGACAGGATCTCAGTATCACAGCCTAGATGCCCCACACTCCCAGTCCTGCCTTTGCCTCACGAGTGCTGAATCTGTGCGTGTGCTCTTCCATCTGGGGAGCCCTGGGTGCGGCATGCCTCTGCTGAACCCCACCGTGACCAGGGAGTGAGGGGTCACTAGCTTGGGGGGCCAGCCTTTCTCTCCAGCACTTCCAAAGTGCCTTTTCATCCTTGGAAGTCTCCAGATAAGAACAATGTCTTCAGAGGCGTGTGCATTGATCAAGAAAGACGCCAATGTTTTTCAAAATATTGTACAGGAACCCTCTTTAACGAGTGTTTGGGGCATTAAACTGGCTTTGTTATTTGTAAATTTTGAACTGCAATGGCCTTTTTATTATTAATTCGTTGAGCTTTCTCACACCAAATTACTAATGAGGTAATTACCAGCATAATACTTGCTATATAATTACTAGGGAGGTGGGAAGGAAAATGCAGCATGGAACAGGCAGCTGAGTGTGGGCTGTTCTGTGAGAGGTCTGGGGCTCATCTCAGGGAAACTCAGGGAAGAGCGGTTACCAGTTCATAAAATGCCACTTTCTCACCAGAGAAGTACTGTTAGGGGAGCCAGACTGGGAGGTAAAGGGGGAGGGGAGCTTTCAGGTCCTCCTAGTGCTTGGTGTCCTCTTGGAGGAGATCTGGATGAGTGCAAAGGAGCCTCAAGAACGGGCCAGAAATTATCTTCCAGGCAGTGTTCCCTGGTCTCTTGGGAAAGATGATATGACTTAGCTTTACTGTACTGCTGTGCCGGGAGGCTCGTCAGCCATCGAGGCACAGGTGGCATCTGGGTGCTCGGTCGTTGCTTGTCTTCAGACCTTCAGCCACACAGTAGGCTCACAGGCTCACACAGCAGGACCACAGGCTCACGGGCTCCACACAGCAGGATCACAGGCTCACGGGCTCCACACAGCAGGACCACAGGCTCACGGGCTCCACACAGCAGCCATCAGCTGAGGACCCCACTCCTTAACACCAGAGGACTTAGCATACTTCCAGTTATTTTAATCCACGTATTTTCCCTCGAAACGGCCCAAATCGCTTTCATTTAGTCTGTCAGTTCATATTTTTGAAACTCTGAGGTAAAAATAGAAACCTACGAGGCTAAATAAAGATTTTGAGTCACGCAGCTGCACCCAGGGCCGAGTTGTGACTGGAGCATCCTCGCAGTCTGAGGGCTTGGCTGCTTGGCTTCGTGCCTGCCGAGGGGTATCGGAACATCTGTAACAGTAGCCTCCCTGCACAGCTGGCCTGGGACAGCCGAGCCTCCAGAGGAAGGCTTGGGGAGGCATGTTGATTCTCATCCGTGTATCTACTGCTGAGCTCAGCAGGCTTGACAGAGGGAGGCAGCCTGCACGTGATGTCTGTGTAAGACACTAGCAAGGGTATTAAGTGTCTACAAACTCCGTGAATGTGCAGCACTTTGCCCTTTAGAGTAATTCTAGAAGGCTGCTAGCACTGCTTTCTCTGCCCTGGTATCGGGCTTCCTCGCTACTTTCAGTTACCCAGGGTGGGAATGAGGGGCTTGCTGAGGCGCAGGCTCCCACCCTCAGAGTAGGGAGGATTCTGGTTCCCGGAGGCCGTTTAAGCAGCACTCCAGGGGATTCTGGTCCAGGCCCAAGGGTGATGTATACAGAGAGAGGTGCTGTCCTGATTTGTACCGGCTACAGGACAGACACAGAATAAATCTGGTTCAGAAGGTTTCCATAATGTGCCCTAGGTAGGTGGTTTGCCAGTGAATGGTGGCCGCTGGGCTCCCTCCCCTCATCTGCCCTGCTCAGAAGCCGCTGTTCCACCAAGCCTGTGCCAGAACAAGTAAGGATTTCTCCCTCTAGACACCCTGCGTCAGCTTCATCTGTGTTATGTGCATCTGTCTGCCCCTCCCACTCCCAACACACACACACACACACACACACACACACACACACACACCTAGAGTTAAAAGCCTGCCTGGCCTCTGAATTTAGGCACGCTGTCTGATGCTTTTGGCATCTCACTCCTGTAGTCTGGCCTCAGAGATCCACCTGCCTCTGTGTAGAACCTTTTCTTAATTAGTGATGAATGGGGGGAGCACACAGCCCATTGTGGGTGGTGCCATCCCTTGGCCGGTGGTCCTGGGGTTCTATAAGAAAGCAGGCTGAGCAAGCCATGGGGAATAAGTCAGGAAGCAGCACCCCTCCACGGCCTCTGCACCAGCTCCTGCCTCCAGGTTCCTGCCCTGTCTGAGTTCCCACCTTGGCTCCCCTGAGTGGACTGCGATTCGGGATATGAAAGCCAAATAAACTCTTTCCTCCTCAAGCTGCTTTTGGTCATGGCTTTTTATTACAATAGTAACCCTAACTAAGACACTGACCCTGGGTCAACTACCCACACCCCACACTCAGAGCTGGCCAGTCACTGAGATGGTAAGCAGCTTGTCTGTGAGCGTGCCTTTTGCGTGCAAAGCAACCCACCCATGCCCATTCTCAAGTACTCCTTTATTAGGCTCTGACAGCTGGGCCACTGTGTCCTACCCTGTCTCTCCAGGGCCGGGCAGCAAGCATCATGGACAGCCCAGATCAGAGCTCTCCACAAGTATTCTCGCTGGCTGTCTGATAGCTGCCTGGCCTACTAATTCTGTTCACCCGTTCCTTCCGAGGGAAACCAAAGCAGAAGCTCTGGCCTGCTCTTTGTCTCACTCCTATTTTCTGACAAGCCTGGTGATGACGGCATATGGTCTTGTTACCATTGGTTTGGGAAACTCTCTTTTCTGTAATCCCCCACTGATCTATACAAGGCCTCCCCTCCTGAAATAATAAAACCCACATATTAAAACAGCCTCCCTAGATGGAGCCAAAAGCCATTTAAAGACAAACTCTATTAAACAGTCATTAGATTAACTCCCGTCTTTCATTCAGTGTGAGGTTCACAGTATTTGTTGAAAAGCGTGGTCGGTGAGCTTAAATAAAGCCTGCTTTCCCAGGGCTTGTTCGCTCTGCGGTTAGAACGTTAGATCGATTATCAAACTTTTCCCACAGGTGAGAGCGAGTGGCTGGCCATGCAGAGTTGCACAATTAGAGCACAGGCTCCTTTGAATGATGCTAAAGTCCAAAAGCACACTGACAAAGATACAGTTCCCACCTTCCTTTCCCTCAGACAATAATGTGCAAGATTCATCTTATCTCTGTGTCTATGTGCATGGGGGCACCGGGGCCCATGGGGGGCAGGGATGTTGGATCCCCCGGAGCTGGAGTTCCAGCAGGTAGCGACCTGACATGGTTGCTGGGAACTGAACTCAGAACCTCTGGAAGGGCAGCATATCTGCGTCATCTCTCCAGCCCCAGACACAAACATTAAAAAAATAAAATAAAAAAGAACTATATCCCAATAAGGTAAGCTCAGCTATTCATAGTGTCTGGGATGGACGAACGTTAGAGTATTCTTTAGAGACAAACACGACCCTATGGTGGCTGCCCAGTGACAGATGGAGCACAGGACCAGAGGCCCCAGAGCTTAGAGTCCATTTCCTACTCTGAAAATGTCTCTTCATGCCATTGGACAAGCCACAAATGCAGCTTGCCAGCCTCAGATGTCACACCTCTACAACAGGTGAGCAGGGAAGGTCACTCCTTCTCGCACCAAACTTCCAAAGGACCTAAACTGTGGCTTTGAGAGTGGGGCTGTTTCAGAAAGAAGAAAGAGAGAGGAAGGGAGGGCTCAAAGGCAGAGGAGAGGGAAGCTAGTTACAGCGATTAAACAGCTGAATGTAGGTGAACTGTCCAATAACTAGAAGGGTTAAATCTGTTTCATTTGTGGCAGAATGGTGTACTGTCTAAAGGCTGTGAATATTTGTGTGTGTGAGAGAGAGAGAGAGAGAGAGAGAGAGAGAGAGAGACAATGTTGTGGCAAACCCACTATACACTAGTAAGTTTGAAAAAAGCTAAATGATTTAAATAGTTTACTTTTTTTAACATTGTATTTATTTATTTGGGAGGGGGCATGAATGTGCCACAGCTTGCATGTGGAGGTCAGAGGTCAACTAGTGGGCGGTAGTTCTCCTGTCACGTGAGTCTCAGGGATTGAACTCAGGCTCCTTTATTGGTTAAGCCCACTGTGCCAATCCTAAATGAACAGCTCTAACACCCCAGGGAAATGCAAGGTGGCCAAGGAGACCATGTCTGAGCCTGGTTTGTGCTGTCTTTGCTGCACCTCCCTCCAGACCACCCTCTCTCAGAATGGCTGTCATCCCCAAGGGTCCTGCTCTAGGGGTCCTGGCTCTAAGACCTAGAAGAAGGGATCAGAGCAAGCAGTCGGCACTACAGCTGAGAGGCAACTGAAATGTCATCCTGGTTTCCCTACAGGCAGGTCTCATTGTCCCCCTCCTCCACCCACAGGTCATGGGTCACTGGAGGACTTAGCACTCACTATGGCAGTGCTTCTCAAGCTTCTTCCACTCTTCCCTGGGTGCTGGTAGAGTGATCACAACAATGGGGCCCTTGGCTGTTGCCCTATTCCAGGGTCACATTAATTTCATTTTGAAGCTCAGTTTTCTTTTATTTTAATAATTTATTTAATTTTTTAATGTGCATTAGGATAAAGGTATCAGATCTGTTACAGACAGTTGTGAGCTGCCATGTGGGTGCTGGGAATTGAACCCGGGTCCTTTGGAAGAGCAAACAGCACTCTTAACCACCGAGCCATCTCTCCAGCCCCAAAGCTCAGTTTTCTAATAAACAGAAGTTTTCAGAAAAAGCCACACCTGTGTTCAAGGCACTACAGGGCAGACTGACTAACTAGAAGTTTGTGATTATAGGGAGTTGGAATGTTGCTAATTCGGAACCAAATTATCGTGGACTATCTGCAGTCCCCTTAATACACTTTCATTGCCCGCCTCTGTGTCTGACCCAGCATCCCTTCGGTTGTTTGGTAAGACCTTTGGGATGTACTCGTCTCATACTTCTATCTTCTACCAACCCAAAGGTAAGTGTATCAGTGGGTAATGTCTGAACTCTACAGTTTAGTTTTACCCTGTGGTACCCACCGGTGTGCTTGGCTAATACACTGCTCTGTCATTTTCTTCTGTTTTGTGACTAACGAAAGCTCATGAGACCACTTCCGTGGTGAAATACACAATTGAGGAAACCCCAATCTCGGTTCCCTGGCTGTGCCACTTAGTATTTGGCTCAGAATAAACTATCTTGTATTCCCTTTTGTGGCGACAGCTGTGTTTTGTGCTGACAGCTTTGGCATCCAGTGGAGGGTCCCCAGGACTTTCACTGAAGGAGTCATCTGGATTGAAGCCAGGTGCCAGCACAGACCCTTCTTTTCCAGCTGCCCTTTGGGCCTGCCCACAGCTCTGGTTTGCTCTGGATGACGCATCTTGTTTGTTTTCACAGACTTGTTAGATTTTAGAGCATTTGCTCAGGGCAGCTAGCTGGTCACTAGATCTGGCCTTTCCCTCCGCCATTCCTCTAATGCCTAGCTCGGATTTCTTCCTGCATCTCCTCGTTTTTAGTGTAACCTTGCCCCCTTTAGTCTAGAAATTCTACGGGCATCAGATCATCAAGGTACCAAAACTAAGCACATGTCTTTAATCCCAGCACTCAGGAGGTAGAGGCAGGAGGATTTCTCTGAGTTTGAGACCAGCCTGGTCTACAGAGTGAGTTCCAGGACAGCCAGGGCTATACAGAGAAATCCTGTCTCAAAAAACACACAATAACAACAACAAGAAAAAGACACCTAAACTAAGAGACTCTTGCTCCCTTCAGCTCCCCAGGTGCAGGGGTCGGGGAGCTGCCCGGCATGTGTCCAGCAGTCTCACAGGAAGCCCATGACAACAACCCATCCTGGGGAGAAGGACTCTTGTTGGCCCAGCTGGGAGGAAGCATGTTACAGATGATCAGAGAGCATCTTGGGCTCCTCACGTTTCCATAAATCAGGAAAAACCTGAGGCATTTATGGCTGATAATTACAGAGAATGTCTGATATTCCCAAACGGGTGGTTTGTTTGTTGTTTGTTTCCATACTAAACTAGGAATCCAAGACTAAAAAAATAAAACAAACAGAACCAAAGCAAAAACTGGGCAGCTTACTTCAAATCTAAGAACATCCAGGAAAAAAAAGATGCCATCATGTCTTTCTCAAATAGGAAAAGGACGAGTTTTGAAAGCTATGACAATAAGAGACAAAGTGGCCCGGCTGTCCCTGCTAAAGGCCTCAATACCACACCCGCCGAGGACAGCGCTGTAGATTTGCAAATGCTCGCTTCAGGTTCTAGTTTTGCTGTGGCACAGGCGCTCAGGGCACAAAGGGCACACAGTGCAGGACAGACATCCAAGCAGTCTTACCCTGGCGGCCACGGCCACAGCAGGGGCCCCTTTTAACCCTTTCTTGCCTGGCTGCTCGTATCACGGCTTTGTCTTAGACTGAGTTCCAGCATAAAGACTACATCACCTTGGCTTTTTTTGGCGGGGGTGTTTTGCATGCTTCCTTTAGACTATGCTGTGTGATGTACTGGCATGATAAAGTCTTCCTCTCCCCTAGAAAGTACGATTCAAGTTGGTTTGTAAGTGTTCAGATAAATTTAGTCTAAATTCCTTTTCATTCAAGCTTGACTAACTAAAGTTTTCAGCTTTCCAAGCTGGTAACTCCAATACAGGTTCTCCAAAATTTCCAGCTCTACCACTTCTTAAAAAATTAATTATCTCCTTATAAATAATTATTGGGCATCCTATAATTATTATGGGCAAAGGACTACATGAGTCATCTATGCTGAAAAGGAAATCACGCACTTCAAATGATAAATACCAATTTAAACTTGGGCAGTTTTTACATGGTAAGTCTCAGGGGATGAGGAATTACAGAAGCAGAAGCCCACGCCAGGTGATTTCATCAATAAAAGAACACAGCACTGGGAGGACCCCCTTCAGCCTGGGCGGGAAAGGTCACATCAGGCCTTCGACCACCTCTTGGGTGGAAACTTTAGGAGACGGTACCTTGGGTTTCTGTACCTCACTTCAAACTTGTGTCAGCTTCTGAGGACACACCACACCCTCAGTTGGCCTGGCGTGCTGCAACCCAAAGCTAAGGGTGCAATGAGGTAGGATTAGAGCTTAGAGCCAAGCTGTCCTCTCTTTGATGTCACTCTGCTGCCTCTGCTTCCCACCAGTGCGTTTGCTTTACAACTTGTGTGTGTATGTGGATGCGTAGACTAGTTTTGTGTCAACGTGACACAAGTTGAAGACATTTTGAGGGGGAGAACACCAGCTGAGAACGTGCCCCCACCAGACCGGCCTGTGGGGACTTCCTTGATTGGTGATTGATGTGGGAGCCCCGCTCACCGTGCGTGGCACCACCTCTGGCTGGCGGTCCTGAGCCCAGCTTTACGTTGGTTCTGAGAACTGAACTCAGGCCATCATGTTAGCATGACCAGCACTTTGCCACCACCTCCTCCTGCAGCCATCTCACTGTCCCAAAAAATTATTCTTGAAAAGAAAAGTAAATAAGGTTTTCTTGCTTAACTTTTCTGTACTCTACATGTTATGATTCCTTCTAAAGGAAGAGGGTCTGAGTGAGGTGGCGCATACCTTTAATCCTAAACGCTCAGGGGGAAGGATAGGAGACTCACTGAGAGTCAAGGACAACTTGGTTTACATAGCAAACTCCAGGACAGCCTCGGCTTCATAGAGAGAAGCGTCTCATACAAACAAACAAACAAACAAACAAACAAACAGGGATAGGAGGGAGAGAAGAGACAGAGACAAACATTGAAGTGATTCCTGGTGATTCTCCTGGGCACAGCCGTGCAGCCCCTCAGCCTGCCTGGAGGTTTCGCTGTGTGCCCCACAGCTGGCACAGCTGCTGAGACCCTGCCCTGGCCACCTCTCATTCAGTGAGCACACAAGGGTCTGTCTCTCTTGGTTCCCCTTGATTTCCACTCTCCCTCATGGCCAGCTGCCACTGTGTCCTCTTGGTAACTTCCACACTGGTTCCCATGGATACCCTCCATCTCTGACAGTCAGGGATCAGAGCAGATGGCTGCCTGCACGGGGTGGGGCCACACTGTAGGATCTCTGAATTATCCAGCACTCTGATTCTTCTGTCTATCCCCTCCCAACACACACACACACACACACACACACACACACACACACTCACTCACTCTTGCTTACACACAAACATACATATATTTTCCCAAATATATACCCTCACATACATACTCATGAATACACACATATATACACTTGCATACAAATACACACATTTATACACACATACAAATACTCATATCCATGCATACGCATATACACACATACATACATTACACACGTACACATATACACATTCACGTACATATTCCACACACACACTCACACACATACACATAGGTACAAACACACGAACATCCTCTCTCTCTCACACACACACCCGTACACACACATGCTTGAGCCTGGCTTTCGCAGGTTGCCGCTGATGTTCCAAACCCTTGTGCAGCACCCGCAGTCCACGTGGTGATGAGCTGTGCGATGGGAGCCAAGACTTCCCCACGATGGTGGATGGAGTTCACCTTCATAAATGGCTGCTTGAACCAAGCCCTTTCTCAGGCGGTGGAGCCTGTGCATGTGTGTAAGGGAATGTGAGGAATAGATTTTAGGCTCTGTCTTAAGTGTTTTTTACTGCTGTGATAAGTCACCATCACCAAGGCAACCCACCAAGGAAATGGTTTATTTGGGGCTCACTGTGTCAGAGAGCTGGTGTCCGTCACCATCATGGTGTCGTGTGGCAGCAGACACGGGTGGCGCTGGAGCAGCAGCTGAGAGCTTACATCTCAGTCTGCAAGCACGAGGCAGAGAGAGAACCAACTGGGTGTGGGCTTTTTTTGATTTATTTTTTCTTTTTCTTTTTTTACTGTATGGCCCTGGCTGTCCTGAAACTCACTCTATATGTCAGGCTGGTCTTCAACTCAGGAATCTGCCTTTGTCTACCTCCTGATTGCTGGGATTGAAGGCTTGCGCCACTACAACTGGCAAAATTTTTATTTATTTATCTCACTTGTATGAGTGTTTTGACTACATACATGTCTTTGCACCATGTGTGTGCCTGTGGAAGCCAGAAGAGGCTTATATCTCCTGGAACTGGAGTTATAAATAGTTGTGAGCTACCGTGTGGGTGCTAGGAATTGGACTCCGGACCTCTGGAAGAGCAGCTAATGCTCTTAACTGCTGAGCCATCTCTCCAGGCCCTTGGCCTTTGAAACCTCAAAGCTCATACTCAGTGACACACCTCCTTCATCCAGGCCACACCATCTCATGCTTCCCAAACATTCTGCCAACTGGAAACCAAGTATCCAAACATACAAGCCCATGCAGTATCCTCATTCAAAACACCACTGGCTCCTAAGGGAGGGTTAGCATGTTAGCCGCTTGGAATCCCTTTACCAAGGCCACACAATAAATAGTAAATGGGAAGGCTTGGGTTCAAGCCAGTGTTTTCTGAGCCTAAGGCATTTCATTGGTCTTTGACATCATGGTTACCAGGTCAGTATACAATTGCAATAGTCTCCCCTAATTCACAGGGATATGTCCCAAGATTCTCAGAGTACGCCAGAAACTGTGGTTAGATGCCCCCCACCTAAATGTGCATGTACCCATGATAAGCTTTAATTTTAAGGCGGGCCTGGTAAGAGAGGAAGAGCGAAAACTATTAATCAAATAAAGCAAGTATAGTGTAATGTAATTAAACTGCCAACATCACTACGCTTCTTCTCTAAGTCTTCACAAAGTAAAATAAGGCTCTGTGAAATCTGACGGTCCGCTGACCACTACTTCCCAGACTAACGGGAGGGCAGCATACACAGCCTGGAAATGCAGGCCAAAGAGATGACCCACCCCCAAGTGAGGCAGAGAAAGATGGTATGAGACGTCATCGGATGACTTAAAATGAAATCTCATTTTAAATGTATGTAATTTATTTCTAGAATTTTCTGTTTAATGATTTTGGACCAACACTGACGACAAGTAACTGAAACCGTGGAAAAACAAAACCATGGAGAGAGAAGAGCTATGTACTAGGTTCCTTGTGATCCTTCCTTTTTCGTCAAAACTTTCTTCTCTTCTTTCCATAGTGCCAATCTTAAAGATGTTTGTTATTTGAAACTATTTATGCTTCTGCTGATTTGTCCTTTTTGACTCCAAGACCCATATCCTGACCCATAGTCAGGACCCATCACCACCACCAACACCGCCATCACCAACAACACAACACCATCATTCATTATCACCATCACCACCTCCATCATCACCAGAATGACCAACATCATCATCACTATCATCACCACTATCATCACCAACAACACTGTCATCTGTATTACCACTAATACCACCATCATCAGGACCACCAATACCACCTCACCACCACCTCAACATCATCATCACCAACAACACCATCGTCATTATTACCACCACCAACAGTATCACCGCCTCACCAACACCATCATCACAAACAATACCGTCATCACTATCACCACCACACCACCAAAACCATCATTATTCCCCAGCATCACCGTCGCCACCACCACCACCATCATCACCAACCACACTGTCATCTCTATTATCACCACCATCTCTATTGCCACCACCAACAGCAATACCATCATCGCATCACCATATTTCCCCTGCCTTCTGGAGCAGTAACTGGCAGATTCAACTGGGACATGCCCAAACACGGATCTCACAGCCATATCCTCAAAGCCTAACGTAGTGCCTCACTCATAGGAAGAGCTGAATTGAACAAGTGACTACAGTAACAGACTCTGCTTGCCTGAAGGCCTCCATCCAACCAGAGGTGGAGCATGCAAATACCACCTCATTAAGGAGATTAATTTATTCTGGACAGGGGCAGCTCCCATGGGCTAAAAGCTCCCCAGAGAGTGATCCTGTCATATAGATTCTTATTTTGTTCTTGGTCTTCTTGGAGGGTGGGAAGGGTTGGTTTTTCTAAGAAAAGATTTCATTATATTAGTCCTGGCTTGCCAGGAACTCACTATGTAACCTGGTTGGTCCTGAACTCAGAAAGGTTCTGCCTCAGCCTTGTGAGTGCTGGGGTTACTGGCATTTTCCACCATTCCTGGCAGTCTTCTTAGTTTCTTAAGACAGGGTCTCACCTGGCTGGGAGGGGCCTGGCTGGAGCTTACAGTGAGGATGCACATGGACAGGATGGACCTGCTTGGGGTGTACCTGGCTTAAGAATTTAAAAAAAAAATAGTACCAGAGTTTGAATGCAGGATCATGTACGTACTAGATGAGCACTTTAACCACTGAGCTACAGCCCCAGTTAGATTAGACTCCTGGCTGGGACCACAGAGCCTCTCGCTAACTGTCTTGCTTTAGGCCAATTCTAGAATTCTGTGAGGAAGTGGCCCTCTCCTGGTGCAGTGCAGAAGCTGAATTCTAGGCAGACCAGTTGCTTCCTGAACGTAGCTCAACTCCACTTACTCTCGGTTGATTTAACCCTTGGTCCAGGGAGGAAATAGCAGCTGGAGACTAACTCCTCAACGGTGAGGACTGTACCTTTCTCTCAGTCGCTAGGAGAGGTGGCGTGGTTACTGCTACATACGGAGACAGAGAGGCCCTTCTGTGCCTCAGTCTCCCGCAGCTTTTCAGCTGTGAGCAGCAGGGCACTGACTGTGTCACTTGGGAAGACTAAGTGACATTACTCTCAGGCTTTCTCAGGCACTTGTTCAGGGAGTGACTGGCCGGTTACACACAGCCTGAGCACGGGCAGCAACAACGGGAAACTGCACGGCCAAGGGGCCAAACACGAGTTTTGTTCAGCCACAGGCCAGGATGTTTTTCTGGTTAGTTTTGTGGAACTGGGCTGGAAGTACATGCTAGTACACACATGCTAGACGAGTGCTCTACCACGGGGTTAGGGTCCCATCCCTAAGGATGGTTTTGTAGATGATTTGATGATCTGATGAAAGAGCACACTGGTTTTGAACCTCTTTCAGACGGTGTTATTTTCCTAAATACCTTTTCCTTTTCTTTCCTTTGTTGTTGATGTCTATTTGTTTGCTTGTTTGTTTTCATTTTGTTTTGTTTTTCCAAAGCAAGGTTTTTCTGTGTGGCCTTGAATTTGTAGATTCACCTGCCTCTGTCTGGGATTAAAGGCATGTGCCACCACCTCTTTCTCTTTCTTTCTTTCTTCTCTTTTTTCCTTTCCTTTTTCTTTTCTTTTCAACAGTCTCGATGGTGGTTGGCCTGGCACACACTATATGGGCCAGGCGGATCTCTAGCTCACAGATATCTGCCTGCTCCTGGCTGATAATCTCTGATAATCTCCTGGCTACTGAGATTTAAAGGAAAACACCACCACACCCAGCTAAAAGCCATTCTTCTCATTAAGAGTATTACTTAAGATGTGGATCACTCATCCACATTATTATGATGTTTTAAATTTTGGCAACAATATCTTTGGGGAAATTTATTTTCTATCTCTTTTTGAAAAGCTGTGTTTCATTTTCGTGTCTGTCTGTGTGTGGCCTGTGGAGGCCGGAAGAGGTTGTTGGATCCCCTGGAGCTAGAGGTACTGGCAGGGGCGAGCTACCCAGTGTGGCGCTGGGAACTGAATGCTGGTCCTCTAGAAGAGCAGAAGGGCTCTTAACAGCTGAGCCATTTCTCCCAGCCCCTCTGCTCATTAGATGAATACCTACATGATATCATTAGCTTGGCATGTTGGCCCACAAAACCTAAAATATTTACAGGTTTTCCTTTTTGGAGGAGTACAGGAAGTTTATTGTGGAAAAGTGAGACAGAGACAGTGGGAGAGCTTAGAAGAAAGGAAAATATAGAGTGGGGAGGGAGACAGAGAATTAGAAGGACAGGCAGGGGGACAGGCAGAGAGAAGAGAAAGAGACCGGGGAAGGGAGGCACCTCACACACAAAGAGGGGGAGAGAAACCAAGGCAAAAATACACACACACAAGGTTTCTCTTGTGGGGCCCTGGCTGTAGATCAGGCTGGCCTTGAACTTGGAAATTTGCCTCCCTCTGTCTCCCAAGTGCTGGGATTAAAGGCATGCACCATCCCCGTCTAGCTACAGTCTTTCCTTTTACAACAAGTTAGCTGACTCCTAGTTCAGGCTGAAGCCACCTTCCCAGACTCATCGCCACCACATCTCTCTGTACCTCTCTGTGTTTTGCCCTCTCCTACCACTGGTCCCATTGTTTGGTTCACTAAAACCGACCTTTCAAGGTCCAGCTCAGACACTGTCCTACTTAGACATAATGTTCCCTGATGTGTCTGGGGCAAAAAGCTCAGGAGCACAGTGGGAGATCCACACGTTTGTTAGCGGGTGTGTGATGCATGACGCCCTGCCAGGGGATGGAGGAATGAATGAAAAGCTAACCTGACTCCTATTAGAAGAGTGGCCTAACTTCTTCCGGAACTGTCTGGCTTTTATTTCTGCCAGTGTCTGCCCTCAGCAAAGAGTGGTCTGTACCCAGCAAGGCTTGTTAAGTTACAAGGATAGAGAATTGTATATGGACCACATGCCACAATGCTATGATTTAAAGATGGCACTCTGAAGCCTTCCTTAGAGCCCTTGGCAGGGTCATCCTCTCACAGGCTGTGGGGGTACAGGGCTGGTGGGCAACACCACTCCCTACTCCTCCCCTCTCCCCTGCTTTTGTCACATTAATTACACCCATGAGACTTCACTTGCCTGCTCCCGTGCCCTCTGAACGGATGCTCAGCACCTGACTTGGGCTTTCAACCCAGAGACCTCACACACTGGAGACTTTCTCCAAACTCAAGCTAGGTGTCTTCCATTGCAGGCCCCGAGAGGGGGCCCCCATCCCTCGGCAAAGACACAGGCCCCATCTACAAGGAACTCAAGCTAAATGGACTTTTGAAAATGTATGTCTATTCGTTTTACTTTATGTGTATGAGTGCTTTGACTGAACGAATGTGCATCACATGCTTAACTTTCAGATCCCATGGAACTGGAGCACTGATGGCTGTAAACAACCATGTGGGTGCCGGGAATCGAACCCAGAGCCTCTGCAAGAGCTAGTGCTCATAGCTGCTGAGCCCTAAACAGACTTCCTTTTGCAGCCCTGCTGAATCATGAGATAGATGTCAAATCTCTAGAAAGCTCCCCAGACTCCTGGGCTCTGGGGGAGATAAAGGGGTAAAGTTGTCAGAGGAGAATAAATGGGTGTTCAGCTGGGATATCAGTGCAGTCCAGGGGACCTTCTCTCCAGTTTGTATGTAGTCCATTTGTTCTGACTGCAGATGAAGCTGAACTCTGACGAGTTGGGAAGAGAATGGAGAGCAGTGGGCATGGGAAGGATGAGAGAGAGCGAGTGTGAGAGAGAGAGGACATCAAAATGCATTATATACATGTCTGAAAATGCTATGAAAATGTATTATTATGTCTCATGAATATATGCTAATGATTATTTTAAAAAATCAGACTTGAGTTGCCAGGCATGGTGGCACACACCTTTAATCCCAGCACTCGGGAGGCAGAAGCAGGCAAACCTCTGAGTCTGAGGCTAGCCAGATCTATGATCTACAGAGTGAGTTCCAGGACATCCAGGGCCACACAGGAAACTCCCGTCTTGAAAAACCAAAAAAGAAAAAAAAAATCAGACTTCAGTAAAAATTAGAACATAGAGCTTTTCTAACCAGATAAATAGCTCCATTTTCAGAGAAATTCAGGCCTGTAGCAATCATTCGTTTCTAACTACTGTCGTTAAGACTCATGTTTTATATTTCTTGTTTTCGGTATGCAATGCTTTCATGAATGACAAAGTGGCAAGAGCCTCATCTCCCTCATTGGATTTATTTTTGCAGGGACACAGTATAAAGCAGTGGCTCGGAAAGCGGATGGACTACATGTGCCCACGGAAGAGCTAATCAAAGCAGTCTGTGGTGCTTTCCCCAGAAACCCGAGAACTTGGTCAAACAGAAAAGTGAAAAGCCAAGTGGTGCTCAGCCCCAGAATAACAGCGGTGAGGGCAGAGCCTACTGACTGCTCATTACAGGCTACACACTGTGTTGAGTGCTGCACACATTGTCCGTCCTGCAGCTTGTTCTATCGTCTAGCTGCAGGCTGGCCAGATGGCTCAGCCCTTCAGTTCCCAGCACTCATGATGGATGGTTCACAACCCGATCTGATAGTTTTTTTTGGCCTCCATGGACTTTTGAACTTACACATGCACAGACACCTACTCCCACCCCCACATACATTTAGTCACATAATTAAAGAATAAAAAATTAAAATTAAAAAAAAATCTAGCTGCAAGCAGGGCATGTTGACACATGCCTGTGATTCCAGCACTTGGGAGGACTGAGCGTTTGGGCCAGCTTTGACTACATAGCAAGACCCTGCCTCAAAAATCATCTGTAAAGAATCTACAAACTGCCAAGCTGGGTCCTGAGGGCAGTGACGAGAGAGGCAGGATTTAACGGAATGTTAGGTCTCTCAACAGCTTACAAGGTGGGTGTCACCGAATCTGTTCAACCAGTGAGGAAAGAGGTCAAGCCACAGGCCCAGTGTCTTTGGTTAACATGTCAGATGCCAGTGGAACTCGAAGCCCCCAACAAAGCTAGACATGTGGGAGGAGCTGGGCGTACAGGTAAGCACTGTGCTTCCTCTGGTCTGTTCCCTCCCACGTGGAGCCAGCCTCTGTGCCCTGACCCCACACAGGCACAGCGCATCTGGCTTTCCTCCATATTCCCCCTTATTCCCACATGCTCCTGCTGCGGACTGCTGCCACCTCTCTCTCTCCCTCACGAGACCAGGTGCTCCCACAGACAGGCATCTGTGTAACTCACTTCTGCACCGCCAAGACTAGTGAGTGCCTCATGGGAGAAGTCACGAGTGTTTCCTGAATGAATAAATGAAGGACTTCCCTCCTAACCTACTCTGTTGCACACTCTCAAAACAAGAACAAAAGCAGCCAGCACGGGCCATGCTCATGCACTGTACAGCCATTACCTTCTCTGTGGTCATCGTGACCCTGTGAGGTCGCTGCTGTGTGACTGTCCCCATTGAACTGACCTTCCCAAGGCCACACAGACTTTAAGTTAAAGTGCAGGGCTCAAATTCTGGTTCTGATGGTCACCAGCTCTTTCTCAAAATACAAGGACCCTCTCAGATGCAAACAACCCTTCCCCCCTCCAGGCTTCCAAGAGAATCACCCAGCCCCACAGGGCCCCTGGAGGCCTCTGGCCCCTGATTGTCACCTTCATGGTGGCCCGCCTGTGACTCAGATGTGTGATTTTTATGTTCGCTCCCTCAGGACAGCAGTCCCTGCAAACAGGAGCATGCACTTGTCACTGGGAACAGGGAGGCCCGGTGTACCAGCCTTTCATGCTTTAAAGATGCTGCATTGAACTTGAAATAAAACTATTAATCCCCCTGCATTAATATTATGGAATTAAGACCAAATAAATCCAACCTAATTCCCTGCTTTTACAGTATAAGCCTCTTTTGCAACAGACTAAAAGCCCCACAGGGCAGGAAGGATTTAGAAAGAAGATGGAGGAGGCTCAGAGAAAACCCTGTGAGTGAAATTGCACATTAGCTAAGTGTGGGGCTCGTGACTCAGCTCAGGATGGGATCTGGCCAGATCCCTGTGGGATCCCTGTGATTTCTATAAGCAAACAGGGCTGAGCCCTCCCGGGGGAGAGCATCAGGTGTGGGAGCAGGAAGCAGACAGGCTGGACGCACAAGCTAGGCCTGATGCTGGAAAGCTCTCACCTCATGCCAAAGTGCTTGCTGGGTCTCACCGTGGAGGGAGAGGAGTCCACGGAGAGCTTGGGGCAAAGGGTGGGGAGGCACCCCTCACCCCACCCCAATGCACAAAGTGATGGGGGTGATGGTGTGTGTTTAGGGACCGGCAGAGGCTAGGTGAGATAGACAGCAGCCCTTTCTAGGACAGCGTGATGAGCTAGAGGGCCAGGGGCACAAGGGATGAGCTGGAGCCACATGAGGCAGACAGGGATATGGTGAGGAGTGAGAGTGATTCTGTGCCTGTCTAGCCACTGACTGGTTATGAGACCTCAGGCCCCACCCTTCCCTAACTCTACATCCTTATATGGTGATGCTGTTAGCCTGGCTAAGTCAGGAGACAGGCAAGTGGATCTCTGTGGGTTAGAGGCCAGCCTGGTCTATGTAGGAAGTTCAAGGCCAACCAGGGCTACATAGATTTACCGTAACAGATCGTTGAGAAGCCTAACTAGAAGGCGGGAAGACAACGGCAACTGAGCCAGAAAGGTACACATGGCGCAAGTGGAAGGGCTCAACTTCAACGCCCAGCAAGCACACAGCAGCCCGGCGTGCGGCGCGGGCAGAGGGGGCAGAGGGGGCAGAGGCGGGAGGCTTCTTAGAGCTCTGTGGCAAGGCATGCTAACCTGGTCAGCAAGCCTCAGGTCCTCACCTAAAGTGTGGTGTCCCCGGTGGGCACGCGGCACACGCGTGTGCGCACGCTAATTAGAGAGAGGTAGAGAGTAAGCCCTCAGCTTCCGCTCTCCAGCGCTCCGCTCCCTCGCACTTTAGCTCTGCTGCCCTCCCTCCTGATTGATCACGGTGATGGAATTGCGAGCCAGCCTCAAAAGGTAGGAAGGAGCTCGAGAAAATGCACTCGAGGAAATGTCACCACCCGACCACGTGGGCCAACTCTCTGAAGTCACTGTAGGAAATGGACAGTGACCACAGGGCACAGCACAGTGAAGGAAGCAGTGTTTCCCCGGCTCTTAAGGGTTTTGTGGCTTGAGGTCTGGGCACAATTTCTCACCCCACAGTAGGCAGGACCCTGCAAAAGCCTTTCATTCATGTGCAAATAATTGCACATGGATGTGGAATAAGTGGGGAAACCATCACTTATTACACATCATTCAATGTGTCTCGCCACTGCAGGAGAAGCTCGGAGGCAGAGACGGTCAGCGACGGGCCTTGCTCTCCTCTTGGGTAGGGAAGGTGAGCACAGAAAGCTCTTCTTGCTGTGCGGAACTTGGATCTCAGTGGCCTTTTCCCTTTTCTCCTCGTCTCCCACCCAGACGAGCATCTGCAGGGTTGTTTCTCTCCAGCAGCCTGGGGTTCTGCTCTGTCTTCTGCTCTGCCCTTTCTCCTGAACATCGGACTATATCTTCCTTTAGTTTATTTACTGTATTTTGATTAAAAGAAAAGTAACCTAAGCCAGGCGTGCTGGCACACACCTTTAATCCCAGCACTCAGGAGGCAGAGGCAGGATAGCCAAGGCTACACAGAGAACCCTATCTCAAAAAACAGAAACAAAAACAAACAAAAATACACTTAGAACCAAGTCTACATGTCTTGATGGTTGACTCCTGTGGACCAACACTCAGGTAAACATACAGAGGACATGTAATAAACATACAGAGGACATGTAACATTTCCATCACCTCAGAAGGTTCCTCGGGCTCCTTCTCAGCCAATTAGCACCCCCCCCCCCCCGCCCACACCACCAAAAGCACCACTGCTCCGACCACCGTCAGTTATCCCTGCTTGGTTTTGAACTTTATATAAAAGGGGTCAGGTCATGCAGTAAATGCAGGCGCATTTTCTTCTTACTTTATGCCTGTGATCCACCTATATTATCCTGTGTCATAATAATTTGGTCTTTTTCATTGCCACGTAGCAGTGGTTTTCAGTAGAGAATAAATTCCTGCCCCAACAGGGTTGTTTTATGGAGATATTTTTATTGCTACAACTCATTGCAGGGAAGGACAGGAAATGCCACTGCCATGATGTGGGTAGAGGCTGTGAGTAGAGGCCAAAGATGTCTCCAAACAGCCTACAAGTTCATAAAAGGGAATTGTCCAGTTGAAACATGTCTAAATGCTGAGATGGAAAATCCACGCGCACCAGTCTTCTATAGCAGTCACAAACTGTCAGAATGGGATGGTTGGAAAAATACACAAAGCTGGGAAGCCGAGACAGAAAAGACCACAAGCCCCAGCCTTCTTCAGCGGGTTCCAGGCCAACTGGGGTAACTTAGTGAGACACAGTCTGAAAAATATCGCTGATGATGCAGCTCGATAGTGGAGCGCTTGCCTGGCATGTACAAGGCCCTAGGTACATCCCAAGGGGTGGGAGGAAAAGTAGGAAGAGAGAGAAAAGACCCCCACAAACTGATTATGGAAGGTCTGATGTTCAACCATATAACAGGCCTCACTGGGGACTGGGCGGGGCAGGACACCCTTCCTTCCCCCGCAGCTCGGAGGACCGCTTGTTTCCCTGACACATAGACTCTTCCTCCATCTTTAAACCTAAAACCGGGCAGCCCAGACTGCCACCCTGCATCACCCTAACGCTGACAGCTGTCTTCCTACACTTACGTGCTCACACTCAGCCCTCCGGGTGATCCAGGCTATTCTCCCCATCTCAAGATCCATCTACACAGCCCCCCTTGCCTTCCTACCTATCCACAAGATCCAGCAATTAGAACGGGGTCTCTTAAAGGCCCCGTTACGCTCCCCACCGTCCCCTGCTATAATCACTATATACCCCTCTCCATCACTTGTGTACTCGTTATTTGGCACACACTTACAGTTTGCTCGTTTCTCCAGAGAAGATGCTATATGCATTCTTGCACACATCTCCTGTGTTCTCAAGGAAGGAGTTGCTGAGTCATAGGGTCAACAAAAGGATGCTATAAAGTGATTAACCCAGCAGTATTTCCACTTTCATCTCCCACTGAGAATCTCTTTGCCAACCTGAACGTATGGCCAATTCAATTTGTCCAAACTGCACCGGTCGCCTCTGAGTGGCACACGCAGCAGGCAAAGGGGATGCCCTAGATGCTCTGCTTCCCCTTTCTGTTTTCCTCACTGGCATTTTATCCTGTGCCATCAACACGTTTGCACCCTTCCTTGCCGAAGGTCTTATCATCGCTCACCTAGACAATGGCTTTTTCTGTTGACCCTGGGGGTCCCAGACTATTCCCTCCAGTCTGTCCTTCCCACTGCTGGCAAAGTTGCCTTCCCTAAAATGCCCGCCTGATTCTGACCTCCACTTTGTTTATAGGATGAAGGAGCTGGCCTGAGCCTGTCTGGGTCCCTTCTTGAGAACTGCTCCCATCTCTTTTAGTACTTTCATTTACTCAAATCGACCTTCCTCACTTAGTGTCCACTCAGATCTTGCAAGCCTCAGTATGCCAATCAGGTTCTCCACGGAGCGCTTTCCGGATAACATTCCAGCATGGTAGAACTGACTCCATTGTCTGTGCCCTGCCTGATCCTGCACTAGTAACTGCTCAGCACACGTGTTTGGGCCTAAAGACACAAGCTCTTGCATGCAAGGGTCACATTATCATCCCAGGACTTACTTCAGGGCCCGACATAGGCAGACACAGGCATTTGGTGGCTTGAAACCAAGTTGAAAACACAATGTTAATGTGACCTGGGAAGAGGAGTGCCGAGTGGAGGGAAAGGCATACACAGAGCCTGAGCTTTCTGGAGACCCAAGGACACACCAGGCACGACAGGTCGTAGGTGCCATCCCGGAAGTAACAGCTCTATTTCTGCAGGGCTGAAGTAAAGACCGTCAGAGTGGTGTAAGGCTTCTAGCTTCTGACAGGCAGAGGGGGGCCTTAGCTAGCTTCTCAGGGAGCGTCTTGGAATCTTTTGGTTGGCAGGTTCATGCCCATCCTGGTATTCACCCCATTTAGCAGAGGCTAGCTGGTACAAGCCGTGAGGCCAATGCTGTTACAGAGTGGCCCCTTAACCCTAAAAGACGTTTGTTAGATTATTCCCATGTTGTGTGGGAGACACTGAGTGATTCTCTATTCCAAGCTTGACTGGGTTTTAGTGTGTGTTTCAGCACACAGTAGGGCCTCATCAGAAGTTCCTAAGTAGGCACGAAGTATAATCTGGCTTACTCCTCCATCTTTTCAGAAAAAGAAGAATGAAGTGAGACTAAAGGTTACTGAAAAGGATTATGTTCGATGGAACCAAACTATCATTCTTTGGGAAGACAAAGAAGCAAAATTAACATTAACAAGTCTGGCCTTGAAAAAAAAGAGAGGACACAAACTAATACCAGATATGAAAAAGATACAGCTACAGGCAAATAGACACTTTTAAAAATTCACAAGAATGCTATTACCAAGTTTATGTCAATAACACTTAAAATTAGAAACCAGAAAATGCCAGTATCAATTGCTGGAACTAGCTCAAGCAGAAATAAAAAAACCTGTATAAATGAGTCACAGCGAAGATAGCTAAGTGGTTGTAAAACATATTCATGAAAAAGAGAGCAGGTCCGGCAGGTGCATAGGAAAACTTTATCAGCTATTCAAGGAGCAGTCCTCCTTAACCAACTTGTTCCAAACAATTTTAAATTAGGGAAGTCCATTCATCTAATTTTATAACCTCTATCCCAATATTATTTGAGTACAGTATGAAAAAATTGAAAATAGCAGACCAATTTCACTTACAAATACACATGCCAATAATTTAGGTTAAAAACAGCAAGTCAAGTTCAGCATAATGAAAAGATTTCTCTTATCTAAGCAAGGGTTTCCCCAGGACAAATAATACGGCTTAGTAAAAGGAAGGACTCTGCTAACATTAAAAAGTAAAATCAGACATCAGTTGATAGAGAAAAATTATTAACTTAAATTATAAAAATTAAAAACTCCTAGTAAAGTAGGAATGTGAGAAGTTTCCTAACCTTTTCTCTGAAAACAAGAGCAGACATCATTCTTAAAGATAAAATGGCAAACACAGTTCTGTGCCCCCAGGCAGACTTCTATTGCCACACACACCAGTCAAAGCAACACTGAATATTCTAATCAATGCTAAACACAACACAAACAAGACACAGCCCTATTGGGAGCCTATCAACAGATTACCACTTACTGGAAATGCATAATCATCCCCTCAACAAAGCTAATTACGGTGTGTAAGGCTCCCAAACACAAGATTTCAGGTTTATTTGTGTGTGTGTGTGTGTGTCTGTGAACGTGTGTGAGTACCCAGAGAAGCCAGAAGAGGGCGGCAGATCCCCTGGAGTTTTGACGACAGGTGCTTATGAGTCGCCTAATGCGGGAGCTGGGAACTCAGGACCACTGCAAGAACAGCTACTGCTCTTAATTGCTCACTGAGCCATCTCTCCAGCCTAGGTGATTCGATCCCTAACTCATTCTATACATGAAGATAAAAATCCAATGAGTTTACTACAGACTAAACTGTAAAAAGCTAATAAAAAACAAAACAAAACAAACAAACAAACCCTATGTGTATGATTATATATCTATATAAGATCTTATGGAGAAAATTACATAAGTGAAGGATGTAACAGACTTGAGTAAAAAGCATGTTTAGTGTGTTTGCCAAAGAAAGCCTCAAGTCCTACTGAGCAACAAGAATAGACTTTGGGGACCCACTTTAACCTCGCCAAATAGCATGTCTGAGGACATGGCCCAGGCCTGGAGCTTGGGAAGTTCTCCAGGCGGCTTTTCCACATCCTGAAGTTTGAAATCCCTGACTTAGGAAGGGGTGGTAACCTGGGCTGGCCGCAGATCACTGAGAATTTTAGAATGTTCACAGGTCTGGGCCACACCCTAGATGTACTGCATCAGAATTTCTGGGTGGGGCACCTGTACACCAGCATTTTTTAAAAGAGTGTGTGTACCCGTTTCCATGCATGTGCAAATCTGTACACACATGTGTACGCACGGGGACGCCCCAGGCTGATGTCAGGCGTCCTCTTTGGTCATGTTCCACTTCACTTTTTTGACACAAGAACTCCCATGGACCTAGAACTCTCTAGTTCACCTAGGTCAGCTGGACATTAGGCTCCAGCGATGTTGCTGTTTGCCCCAGAGCTGGGGCGACAGAGGCACGATGCCCTGCCTGACTGTGTGAGTTCTGGGGATCTGGACTCAGGGCTTGTGCTTACACAGCAATCACGGTAGTAACTGAGCCCTCTCTCCAGGCCCTGCACCAGCGCTTCTGATACTGTGCTATGCACCGAGGTTGAGGTACCTTTCCCTGGGTGAAGATCTCTGTGTGCAGAGAGGCCTGTGGGTCTCACTGCCTTCTCCGGATGAGCATTTCCTCCTGGTGTAACCAGGCAGAATTCAGCCTTTATGCTAGTTAAAGAAGACATAACCTCCTTCCTTACGTAGGATTAAAGCTTACTTACTGGTACCCCAGCACCCTGGCTGGCACATAGCAGGGCTTGGTGGTCATATTACCGGAGCGCATGAGCTGGGGAGAGGCGGCAAGCAGATTGGACAAGGAAGCAAAAACAAAAGAATTCAGAGAGAGCATCGCAATAGAAAGGAAGGAATAATTCTGAAGGGCAGGACCGAGGAGGGTGCTGAATAGTTGGGATCTGAGGTTGTCTTGAGGTGTTGTTAGGATTTGGGCAGAAGAAAATGAGGGAAGTTGGTGCATTGGGCGTAAGCCAAGCCGGACCCGCTATTTCTAACCTTCATGCAAGCCTGGAAGGCAGACACCAAAGGGACTTTTGCTTTCTGACTTCCTGTTATCGCCTTCATTTTCTTTAAGCATTTGCCTCTGGTCTCCTGATTTCACTTTCCAGAGTCTCAGCTGATTTCCTCTATGAAGAGTTTGTTATTAGTGTTCCTACAGGGAGCACCTGCGACCACATCCATCCCTATTAGCTGACAGCGGGGACAATGGGGCTGACTGGGAGGGGAATTTTAATCCCCTCCTTATGACTCATCTATTTTCTAATTGAGGATGCTGGGTCGAATGTCACAAATGGCTTCCCAATAAAATCTACCTTTAAGACACGGTTCTCAATTTTATAGTATTATCTATGTAAAAAGAATATATTAAGATTTTATCAACCTCATGATTATGAATAATGACAAAGATACCTCAGATATCATCTGAATGCAAACATCCCAGGTCAGTGTGATGGGTTATGAATTGGATGGCCTGCTGGAAAGGACAATTTCTCAAAACCAGAGGAGCCCAGGATAGCTGATGTTATTCACTGACAGCGCATTAGCATATATATGATTCTGCATATCAAATGCACATTATATTACAGACCAGTATATGATGATGAGTCATATGTCTCTTTCTCTCTGTTAAAGCAAACTGCTCCCACTGCTGCAATGTGACGGACGTCACTTGTAAAGCCCACGAGAGAGACCAGCCCCAGCGGTGTAAACACACCATGATTTATGGAGAGTGGCAGAAGAAAAGGTCTTATAAATCAAATTGCCATTGATGTGGAGCAAATTTGGTTTCCATGGTGACATTAGGCCCTTTTATAGTGGACATAGGACATTCTTGAATTAAGGAGCTATCCAGAATCACAGCGAGGAAAAGAATGTCAGACAATAGGGAAGGAAAAAAAAATTCAACATTCCAGAGATGCCTATTCACCCCAGACATTTTTTTCTCAACAGTATGTTTCTGCTAACTTATAGAATATATTACTTCTTCACAGCTACTTTCACCCAAAGACCATTTCTCTGGAACTGATTAATGTTTCTTTTGGAACAACAACAGCAGCAACAAAGTAAATTTCACAACAAATTTGTCATAAATTCAAATTGTTCACTAAAGAAATGTTTTTTAGCAAGACATATTTTCTTCGGGTTTCAAAATACAGCAAAAGGGCACTGAAGACCACAAAGTCAAATATATGTATTTTACAGAAAAAGCAACTGAAAAAAAAATCGAGAAGTTCAAAGATTGTTCATAATAGGTTGATAGAATTCTGACAGTGGACAAAAGCGATCATTTTCACTGACTTCAAGAGAATGGTGTCCCCTACTCAAGTCTAACCAGCCAGTGTTCCAGTAACGGGAAATGCGAAGCTGGTGTGCGTACCTATCACAGGTAAGATTTTCTTCCAGGGGAGACTGCCATATGGAACAAAGGCCCAGACTAACACTTGCAGTGAACTGCATCTGAGGGGCAAGCTCATTTTCTAGCTCTCAGGCCCATCTTCCCCAAACAGGACGACCCCAGCCAGCTTAGAAACATAAACTGAACACGATCACCCAAGGCAGCTTGGGAACTTCGGCTCTCTGAGTTGAACTGGCATGATCTCTATGAAGGTGAGAAGGGGGCAGATCCTGCTGGGTGGCTGCCAGGCTCCCCCTACCAGGGCCTGGCAGAATGGAAACAGGAAGGTGAAAGGGGGCAGCAGGAATCCGATGCCAGGCTATCCACTGAGGTCTGTAACCTCTCAGATAAACGAACTAGGGCTTGTGAGCATGCGTGCCATGGCAGAACCAGAAAGGTATATTTTGGTTTGTGTATAGGGGGCTTAATGCCATTTCTTGAGTCTTTCCTTCTCTCCTTTGGTCCTCCATTGCTAGTGTAAACATTACTGTGAAAATCCCACTTCCCTGTGTCTGTCCAAGGAAAAGGAGCGTTGTCCTTGCTTGACCCAGAGCTTTGAAAGGCAGTGATACACCTCTTCTTCTGGGAGACCAGCATGGCTGCGATGCCAGTTAACCCAGAGACAGGTACCTAGTGGGAGGCAGAATGCGGGAAGACTTGGAATTCTGAGGCAGGGGTCTGGTTTTGCCCTAACAAGAGAATCTATGTACATCCGTCTTCCTGCTGCGTTGTGAAGGTGCGTTTGTCTTGTCCACCGAAGAGGCCATATACAGCGTTGGCAGAAGACACTAACTCTACAGCCCTTCCTTCCACGCTTGCAGTAAAAAGCATTTAACTGCCATGGTGCCAATGAAACAGCCCAGGAGCCACACCTGCACCCTGCCAGCTCAATCACTCAGCACACAGCTGCTCCTTCACGACCCCAAGGCCAGCGTTCGGCTCAACCAGGATCTATCAGCTAATCAATGCTGGTTGAAACATAAAGGAAGGCCCTAAAGCTAAACATTCAGACATATACATTGGATGAAGGGGGAGGAGCAGGCTGGAAGACCAAGACTGCAGCACACAGAACAGCTTGTAGAAGCTGGTGGGGCTGGGGTGGGGCAGAGAGGAAGATGGAGGCCGTTTCCAGGCTTGAAAGCATTCATTCATCATGTGCCAGAAAGGAGAAGAAATGCATCTACTGAACAGAGGAAGAAAGGAGCTGCCTCAACAGGCAGGAGGGCTGGGCGTATCTAGGAAGCAGAAACAGGCATCATGTAGGAGATTATAACGGAAACAAAAACGACCAGGCGCGGCCAGTTCTCCTGAGTCACCTCTCCCAGTCCACCCAACAGCTAGCGCAATGTTTGGCATTTAGGCAAGATCAAAACTGTACAGAGTATGTCCGTGTAAATCAGCACTTGTGTAGACAGTCCTACCACAATTGTTATTGATTGCGTCTCACAGATGAGAACTTGAAGCCCAGGAAGGTGAAGAAGCTTGCCCACTGTGTCAAAGCTACTGAAGAAGGCGGAGGGAAATGACTTCGAAGTACTAGTGGTTGAAGAGTGAGTCATTTGTAAGGATCACGTGGGGCAATCTAGAAAAGGGTGTGGCGCTTGAATGTGGGCCAGGGACGGGGAGAGGAAGCGGGGAAGAGAATGAAAGGGACTTGGGAGGAAAAGGGGTCGCATGGAAAGAACTGAGAAGTGAATGGGGGGGCAGTGGTGCCAGCTGGGGGGGCCAGTATCTAGGATCCAGGTGAATGGGGGCCAGGAGGAAAGGGCACATTAGCTGGGAGGAAACTGACAGGGTCTCTGTGGGGCAGGCTGGGTGCTGAGCTAAGAGGCAGGGAGGAAACTGTGGCTTTGGGATGCCACAAAGAACAGGCTGGGAAGACCAGCGTGGAAAATGTTCAGGGCTTTCCTACAGGGCGGGGCAGAGAAGGCTTGGTGGTGAGGCTCTGGAATGTGCCTAGGGAGAGGGCGTGGTCTGGCACGGGAGAGGAGGCTGAAAGAGAGGCTTTGGGTGGGGAAAGTGAACCGTGGTGGTCCTCTCAAGGGGATGAGATGACCAGCGTCACCCGTCGCCTCTGTCTCACCTGTAGGAGCTGCTCACTGTGCCTGTCACCTCCTCCCGGATTTGCCTGTTGAGGGCATCTGCCACGGCACGCCCTTTGCCTCCTTCGGACCCTACGGCTTGGGCCTGGGCAGCGGGTGTCTGCTCATACCCTTCTGAGCGACGCACCATCCAGGCCGGTCCCGCCTTCCTGCGTGTGTCGCGCGGGTCCGCACCAGACGCCTTGCCCGCTGCAGGGCCGCCCTCCTGGGTCAGGGACTGGGCAGGGGGCAGCGGCGTCTCCTCGTGGCCTTCGGTGCGAGTCACCATCCAGGCGGGCCCGGCCTTCCTGCGTGTGTCACGGTGGTCCGCTCCGGACGCCTTTCCCGCTGCAGGGCCGCCCTCCTGGGTGAGGGACTGGGCAGGGGGCAGCGGGGTCTCCTCGTGGCCTTCGGTTCGAGTCACCATCCACGCGGGCCCGGCCTTCCTGCGTGTGTCGCGCGGGTCCGAACCGGACGCCTTTCCAGCTGCAGGGCCGCCCTCCTGGGTGAGGGACTGGGCAGGGGGCAGCGGGGTCTCCTCGTGGCCTTCTGTGCGAGTCACCATCCACGCGGGCCCGGCCTTCCTGCGTGTGTCGCGCGGGTCCGAACCGGACGCCTTTCCAGCTGCAGGGCCGCCCTCCTGGGTGAGGGACTGGGCAGGGGGCAGCGGGGTCTCCTCGTGGCCTTCGGTGCGAGTCACCATCCAGGCGGGCCCGGCCTTCCGGCGTGTGTCACGGTGGTCCGCTCCGGACGCCTTGCCCGCCGCCGGCACCCCGGCCCCTCCTGCGCCCTCCGGGTCCCGGGCTTCGGCGGAGGTCTGCATGGGCCCGCGCTCTTGGCTCTGGGGCCGCCGCTTGGGCACCCCGAGAACAGGCGGGGAAGGCTGCGGAGTGGCGGGGATCTGCACCGGCTTGGGGATCCAGGGGTGGTCCCCGCGGCGGGGCAGCGGCCAGGCGCGGAAGTCCTTCTGGTACTGGGTCTCGCGCTCGAAGGGCGCGTCGGACGGCTGGTACTCGCTGCGTGGCCGGCAGCTGGGCTCGGGCCGCTGCACCTTCCAGGCGCGGTAGTCCTGGCGCATCACCGAGTCCGCCGGGCCTGCGCCGGAAGTGGAGCCCGAGGCCGCGCCCAGGCCCTGCCCGCTCCGGCCGGGGGCGGCGGCCGCCTCCCGGTCGCCGCTGGGCCCGGGCGCCGGCCCTGTTGCCCGGGCAACTGCATCAGACTCTCCCTGGGTCGGCTGCGTCTCTATAGCGACAGCGCGCGGTGGGGGCGCTAGCGCGGGCTGCGGCGGCGCGCCTGGGTGCTCCGTGGCCTCCGAGTACTTGGTGAAAACCAGCGGCACCGCAATGTCCGCCTTGTCCAGCTGGTTCCAGAACCGGGCGATGCAGCAGGCCCTGGTGATGCACGGCCACGCCATGACGCTAGGTGCAAAACCTGTCCCGTCTCTCTCTGTGGTCCTTTCGCCCCGACCCAGACCCGCCTGTGTGGGTCCCACCGCCTCCTCCCCCTCGCGTCCGTTTGCCTCGTCCTCCTCCCTCAGAGAGCACCTGGGGCCGAGGTGCAGCTGAAGGGCCGTCAGGTCTGTGGATCACCGGCTGCAGACGCCTTCCGCAGAGGACCCGCTGTGGACGGCGAAGGCTGGGAGCGAGGCTCCGCGTCCCAGGGTCCAGGCCTAGGGCGTTTGGGCGCGCCCCCTCTGCGGCTGCCGTGCCGTGCAGACCCCGGCCGAGCAAGGAGACGCTGGGCAGAGAGGCTGTGGGCTTAAGCCATGGCTGGGCGGGATCCGCAAACGAGCTCGTGTCTCCTTTCCGTCTGGTCCAGCCGGCCGCCTAGCAAGGCTCGGCAGCGGTCACCTCCAACCCAGACAGGGCAGAGAGCACGACTGCCTCCGCCGTATCGGTGCCCCCGGTGATGCCGCAGCCGCCGCCGCCGCCGTCTCTGCAGCAGAGAGGCGGCCCCACCCTTTTTTGCGGCTCTGCGGGGCGGGGGGTGGGGGGAGGCGGTGATCAAGAAGAGATGCTGAGAGTGTGCGCGCTGCAGAAAAAAAAAAAAAAAATCACCTGCTGTCGTCAGCGCGCGCTGCTGAGAGGTTGCCCTCTCCCTGTCCCCTCCTCCCTTCTCTCTGTCAGCTCCTCCCTCCTCGGTTCCCAGGCAACGGCAGAACTGGGTCCTTGATAGGTTCAAGTCCCAAGCTCCTGAGGACTTGCTGTCCTTGGGTTGCTAGCCTCACAACCTGGACCGAGGCTCCTCTTTTGCAAAATATTCCCAATCACTGGCTACTAAATTAAAACAAAGCAGCTAAGAAACTCCTCCCCAATGGAACGTCTGTTCCAGATTAGATGCTTTTGCTTCTTTTAAAATCCATTTTACTTTTGATTATGTGCTTGTGTTTGTGGGTGGGTGCATGCACGTGCCTGCTGAGGCCAGAGGGGTCAGAATCTCCTGGTGCTGTAGAGGCAGTTTATGAGCTCACACCCTGTCCCCATACCGGGACCTAAACTCGAGTCCTTGTTTGTTTTTACCACCCAGCCGAGCTTCAGACCCCGACTAGATACTTTTCAAAGGTTAGCCGCTGTTGTCCGGCAGTCGCCAGGCCGCACTTACACTCGTGCTGGCTCCTGACCCCAGCCTCACCTGTGTCTGTAAGGGCTCCGCTGGTGCAGATTCGGAGATGCAGGATGGGGGTACTGCGCTGCTCCTTCTCTAAGCGACCCCTGAGAAGCAGCGGCTTCTATCCTCCCAGGGAAAAGGTGGTTCTTCTTCAGCCCAGCGGCTACTCAGGGGAAAAGGATGGGAGACAGTTCCCTAGGAAAGGGCAAGACTTTCCCTGGAGGGCTTCCCTGTCGTGTTCCTGCCTTATTTTCTATTTGGAGTTGAACAGATTTGGGGATCCAATGGACCTGGTTTTGGCTCTGATACTCTTTGTGACTCGGTTGTCTCTTGGGCTGTAGTCCTCTCGTGAGGAATGGAGGAGCTAAGAGGTGCTTTGGAGTGGTTTCCTGAGGAGAGTTGAGCACCCAGAGCAGAAGCATGGAGTCCATATTCAGGGACTTGGACCCTGGCTTCTGCACTTCTGGCTGTAAGGTGTGGACAAATCATGGAAACCCCTGACTCTTAATTTCACCCCTGAATTAAGGTATCTACGCCGAACCTGCAGAGTTATTCTGAAAACTGGAATGACACGATTCACTAGAAATATTAGCTGCAGCACTTGGAATATTTGGGGCTTCTTCAGCAGCAGCTCTTAATATGCAAATGGCCTATCCAGAAGTTCCACAGGCAGAGACTCCCAGAGAAGCCACTGAGAAGCCTGCTCCAGGAGACCTCTGGCTTCCTCGTTAAAAAACAAAACAAAACAACAACAAAACAGAATTCACTTTCTAAAAATTCCTGTTACTTGCTTACTCTTAACTGAATTAATGTATATGTGGTGTGTATATATGTGTATGTATCTAAGGGAGGACACTGGTACTCTGCCCTGTCATCCCCTGTCATTTCCTCCAGAGACAAGGCTTCTCACTGAATCTGGAGCTTGGCTGGCCAGCAAGCCCCTGCGGTTTCCCCGGCTCTGCCCCTAGCAGAGCTGGGGTCCCAGGTGCTCACCGGCCACACCCGGATTTTTACTTCACTGAGTAGAATTTGAACTGATGTCCTCATGGTTACACAGCAAGGGAATTCTGGGAGGGAAGAGTACATTATCATAAGGTGAGGATGCCTTCTGAGGGGTGGTCCCACTGGGTTAACCCTTAAGAGGAGACAAAGTCAAAGTCATGTTGCCAGATAGAGGTAGATTCCATCCTTTACGATATGGGTAAAGTCAAGCAGGAAGCAGTGGTTCAGATTAGAGCTGACTTAGTAATAAACCTTAAGGATCCTTTGTATATTTCCATGCTTGGCATCTCCTTTTTTCTGTGTTAGGTAATACTTCTTTACATGGCTATAGCATAGTTTATCTATCCATTCAGCTACTGAATGGCATGCTGGTTGCTTCAGTGTTTGGGAAATTATAAATGAAGCTGCCCAAACAGTGTATGAGTTTTTGTACTGACATAAGCTTTGAGCTCCTTTGGGTAATTACCAAGGAGAATTGTAATCACATGACCAAAAGATGGTTAGTTTTTTTTAACAAAGCAGCAAACTGTTTTCCACAGTGGTTGTATCGGTTTTGAGTTTTCAGAACTAACAGATGAGAGGTCCCACCTCCACCCTTTACTGTCTGTGTTTCGGATTTGTTGTCTCTTGAGTTGGCAAGTCTCTAGCAACATACTATACTGAACATTTCTTCTTTTGCCAGTTTGCCCAGGTACAACTTCTTTGGTGAGGCATCTGTTCAAGGGCTTGTCCTCCAACCTCCACGTGTGTGCTGTGCACACCCACACATACACATTCAAAGTAAATAAGTAAATACATGCAAAAATCTAATGCCTAGCAGTGTTTATCTTAGGAGTGAGCGCTGGTTTACTAGCCAGAAATTGCAGACATAATTCCACACACAGCAGATTAAAGTGAGAGAGCATAAGTCATCTCAAAAGTGTGATCATAGTTAACACCCAATAATCAGTTCTTAAGATATCCTAGAAGTTAGACCTTCCCTAATATATCAAAGGTGCCTTCTCTGCTTCATGCTTTATCATGAAATGCTGAGCTTTTGCCAGATAGAGGTAGATTCCATTAGAGGACCATGAGCAGTCACAGGCTTCAGTGGTGAAGCTTTGTTGGCCTGGGAGGACTCATGGGCCTTCTGCTGTGAGATCAGAAGTAGAAATGAAGGAAAGCAGGATAATGGAATCTTTGAATTCTGAAATCAGAATAAAAGCATGATAGTATTTTAGAATCATAAAAGTCCTAGAAGCTCAAAATAATGAAATGTCAGAGTTCCATAATCACAAAATAAATGAATATTAGAGTATTAGATTAAATATTAGAAGCTAGAAATCACAGACTCACATACATGCACACATGCACACACACACATGCACACACACACACACACACACACAGGCACACTCATACCTTTACCAGTTGTTGCTTTAGGCGATCATAGATTAAATGTACGTGTCCACCCAAATGCCCATGTTAAAACCCTAACCCTAAGGGAAATATGGAAAGTGTGGGAAATATAGATGAGGTCCTGAAGATGGACACTGCCCCGTCAGACTAATGTTCTTATGAGAGGAGGAAGATGTTGGAGTCCCATGTTGGCAGCAGGAAACGGGCCCTCACCAGACACCACCTCTGTCAGAGCTTTGATCTTGTATTTCCCAGGCCCTGGAACTGTGGGAAAGGAACACATGTTGTTTCAGGGTCTATAGTGTGTTACAGAACACTAACAGGCTAAGATACGCAGTAAATGTCTTCTTCTTATTGAGTTAAAAGAGGAAGTTCCTTTAGACCGCATGGGAGCATTTTGAAGACATGTTTTAAAACAACTATGAAGTCCTCAGATTTCTAAGAGTTCTGTCATGCATTATCAGATTACACTAAACAAGATCACTGGCACCCTGCAACTGCTTTGTTACTCATGGAATTTTCATCTGTTAATTTCAACAACTATTGGTGCCTGTTGCCTAGCACACTTACTATGATAAGTTTGTCAAGTGAGTCTTCTGGCTCAGTTATTCCTTCAACGTGTATGAGCTGGCATCATTGTTTATACCACTACTGATTCATGAATATTTTTTTCCTGTGGCCTAATCCATTATTTCACTTTTTATTTTAAGGCTCATGTTGTCCAGTTTTTCCAAGTGGGAATCTTTGGTGATGGATCTGGAATGCCCTTAAACCAAATGGCCCAGATATATTTTAAATTCCGTCCTAAACATACTCCTTGCCTGCCTTCCTCCAGCGAAGGTATAAATGCATGTTTGTGTGCATTTCTGAAACATACACAAATATACAGTAAATGTATATCCAGTATTTTCTTCTGAATGATATCACCCCTTAGGAAGTTTTCTCAAGGCTGAGGAGATGGCTCGGCGGGAAAGGACTTGCTGGACCAGTACGAAGACCTAAATTCAGGCCCCCAGAACTCACATAAAGGTTGGGCATGGTTGCGTGTGTCTGTTAGCCTAGCACTGTGAGTGGACACAGGTGAACTAAAAAAAAAAAAATTAAGAGTTACTTATTTTATTTCACAAGTATGAGCCTCTTGCCTGCATATATGTACATATATCATTGGCTCCCCTGAAATTGGAGTTACCAATAGTTGTAAGCCACCATATAGGTAACTAGCCAATGAACCATCTCTTGAATTCAAACAAGAGCTCTTTAAAGAACTGTCTCTCTCCACTGATGTTCTCTTAAGTTTTATATATTTGTTTTGATTTGTTTGTTTGTTTGTTTGTTTGAGACAGAGTTTCTCCATGTAGCCTTGGCTATCCTGGAACTCACTATGTAGACCAGGCTGGCCACCTAAATGCTGAGATTAAAGGCGAAGAAGAAGAAGGAGGAGGAGGAGGAGGAGGAGGAGGAGGAAAAGAAGAAGAGGAAGAAGGGGAAGAAAGGGAAGAAGAGGAAGAAGAAGAAGAAGAAGAAGAAGAAGAAGAAGAAGAAGAAGAAGAAGAAGAAGAAGAAATGTGTATGTGCACACATGGGTGCAGGAGCCCTGAGAGGCCAGATGAGGGCACCATGTCTCCTGGAGCTGGAGTTAGAGATGCTTGTGAGCTGCCTGGGGAACCACTGGGGCTCACTGCAAAGGCAGTGTGTACTTTTAGCTCTGAGGCTTCCCTCCAGCCTCTCTCTTAAGTGATTTATTTCAGAATTTTGTTTTGCCTATGATGTGAAGTCATATAGTAGAACTCCTACCTTGCCTAGAGGCCCTGCTCCTGGAAATTTCTAGTTTGGTTTGTGTTCTTTCCTTTCTAGACTTCCTTACAGCCAAAGATAGTCATGTGACATGGGTTTTTTCAATGAAGGATAAACAGAAGACCCTTAGGGGTTTCTGAGGAAATATTGGCTTTTCTGATGTAGGTGCTTTCCCTTCCTTCCCCTGCTACTTTCAGTAGTGAAAACTGGACATGAGCTAGAGACAGATCCCTGTTTGTCTGTTTGAGGCAACACACTTGAGAAGAGAAATCACCATCTGTGGATTGTGGAGGTGCAGACAGCAAGAACCTAGGCCTGCCAGTGGCCCCGTGGGGAGATAGATTCGCCTCCTGAGATTCTGCTTGCCTTTAGTCTCTGGGATTTACTTCTTTGGTTCAGCTTTAAAATTTTTATATGAGAAAAATAAACGCATTTTTGGTAGGTCAGCTTCTTGTGGCTTGTTGCAGAGTACAAACCCTATTGGGGACAGCCCTGGTTTTGAGTTTTCCACATTTCTTTAAGAATGTTCCTTGAAAACAACAACAACAAAAACAAAGAATGTTCCTTGAAATCTGGTATAGTAGTACAGGTCTTTAATCCCAGTACTCAGAACCAGAGGCAGGCAGATGTCTGTGAGTTCAAGGCCAGCTACCTAGTGAGACCCTGTCTCAGAGAGAGGGAGAGAGAGGGAAAGAGAGGGAGAAAGTGAGAGCAAGGGAGGGAGGGAGAGGGACAGAGAGAGAGAAAGAGACAGACAGACAGAAAAATGCCTCCTCTAGCACACAGTAAACTTCGTACTCATGAGGATCTGTCTAAAACAGAACATTCTGTTTTGTTGGTCTATTTACTTTTTCCTGGACAAATGATACAAAGTATTATGGGTGTCAAATCCCTCCTCCTCTTCTCTTCCTCTTCCTTCCCCTCCTGCTTCTCCTCCTTGTTTTCTATGTTGTTATTTATCTTTTCACATATTTCTGAGTTCTTACCAAGTACCAGTTCTCATTCCACTGTAAGACACACACTGAAGGAAACAAGCGAACCCATGCCCCCCATGTGTGGTTCTTTGCGATGTAAGTTGCCCTTCATTGTTGCATACTAATTTTTGAGTCAGAACAATTCTTGGGAATTTTAATAGAAAAAAAAACTTTCATGAAATGTTTCATGGATTCCATTGTCTAGGTGGGTTGTGTTTTTGTTTTCTGGAAGAACATTTGAGCTGTTTCTAGTTTGGGAATACTAAAACATTGTGTTTTTATGAATGTTTATGTACAAGTATTCTATTAAATTTCTCTATTTGTTTCTCAGGAGCATAATTGCTGGGTTCTATAGTTTGCATGTCTAACTTTTTTTAAAGAAACAGCCAGACTGTTTTCTAAAGTGGCTCTACTATTTTACACTCCCACCAGCAATGAAGGACAGATCTAATTTTCTCAACACCCTTGAAAAACTCCAGTGATTTTTATTTTGGCCATTCCAATGGACATACAAATGAATACCTGAGGTTATAAGGAGGAAAGTTTGTTTTGGCTCATAGTGTTACAGGCATTTGGTACCTTTGCTCTCTTAATTTCTCTTACATTGTTGTGACAAACACCATGACTAGGGGGATTTAGAGAAGGAAGGGTTTATTTGAGACTTACAGTTCCAGAGGGACAAGAGTCCATTGCCATCAAAGCAGGGAACCATGGCAGCAAGCACCAGGTCTGGCAGCAGGAACAGCCACCTGAAAACAGGAAGCAGAGAGAACCAACTCAAAGGCAAGTCGTTTGATGTTTCAAAGTCCCCCACACACCTGTGGCCTACTTCCTCCAGCAAGACTACACCTGCTAAATCTCCCCAAACAGTCACCAAATGGAACCAGGTATTTGCGTGCCTGGTTTATGGGGGCATTCTTATTTAAACCACCTTACTGCTGTGAGGCAGTATGATAGGGAGCTCGTGGCAGAAGATTGCTCACCGTGGGGCAGCTGGTAGGTAAAGACAGAGGACAAGGAGGTTCCAACAACCCCAGGGTATATTCCCAATAGCCTAACTTCTTTACAGAAAGCCTCATGACTCAGAGGTTCCAACAGCTCCTGATAGAGCCTTAACTGGGTATCAGAGTGTCTAACACATGTTGGTTTGTTGGTTTTTTTAAGCCATGTAAGAGTCAAACTACAGCACATTGCAGGCTGTACTGTGCATTTCCCTGTAGTTTGCAACGTGGAACATCTTCCCCTGGCTTCCTGAAAGAATGTGCTTTAAACATACAGCACCATGTGATCTGTAATCTGTAGGCACTTGTCATTGCCAGCTTCAGAGCTACCCAGGGACTTCACTGCGGAGGGAAGACACACTCCAAACGTGAGCATCACCATCTCCATGGGAACGGAAGAAGAAAGACAGGAGTTGGGTCTGTTGGTCCAGGCCTTTCATCCCATCATTCAGGAGGCACAGGCTAGTCGATCTCTGTGCGTTCAAGGTTGGCTCAGTCTATACAGTGAGCTCCAGACCAGACCCTATCTCAAAAAAGACGAGGAGGCTGGAGAGATGGATCACTGGTTGAGAGTACTTGCTGCTCTTCCAGGAGACCTGAGCTCTGTTCCCGGCACCCACACCGGGCAGCTCACTGCCACCTGTGACTCCAGCCCCATGGAACCCAAAACCCTCCTCTGCCCCCAAAGGCACCTGAACACGTGGTATATGCATACATAAAAACGATATAAACTTTTCTTTTTTTTTTTTTTTAAGTTAAAAAGGGGAAAATAAATTGAGCTGTGCACCAGCATTCATTTCTCTCTACATCTGGCTATGGGCATGATGTGATGAGCTGTGCCTTCCCCACCATCATGGAGTACCCCCTCAAACCATGAGCCAAAATAAACTCTTTCTTCTTTTCCACAACAGATGTATTTCTATTTGTAATCATATACATGAGTAGTGGAAGTTCTGGTTTCTTTAAAAATGCAGTTATGTTCTATCAACAGGGATTTTGTTTTAACACCAAGCGTGGGGTGTGGATCTGCTCTTAGTTTATCCGCAGCGGAGAACAGCGTCAAAGTGGGGCGTGGTCTTTGCCAGCTGGAGATCGTTTAACTCTGAGGACTCAAAGAGGATATAAATACCAGAGCAGAGCGAGAAAAAGGAGGCTTTGAGGAAGGGTCAGAGAAGGAAGAGAGCCACTGCATTTGCTGGTTAGCTGAACTGCTGCATATCCTGACTATGAAGATTGGAATTGCCCCAAGGAAAAACGTCTGCAGAGGTCTACATTGCCTATCCCTTCTAACCTCCTTTCTCTCCTACCTGGTGGGGGTGAGTTGGAAGAGAAAGAATCCCAAATAAAATAGTTAAAAAAAAATAGCGCCTACACACATGGGTGTGTGTGTGTGTGTGTGTGTGTCTATGAGTGCATGCATGTGAATGCAGGTGACTATAGGAGTCAGATCCCCCTGGATCTAGAGTTATAGACAGTTGTGAGCTGCTGATGGGAGTACTGGGAGCCAAACCCAGGACAGGCTCTCAACTACTGAGCCATGTCTTAGCCCAACCTTCTTTTTCCTTAAGTTGCTTGTTATGGGACATTTTGTCACAGCAATGATAAAAGTAACTAATACAGTAAGCAATGCGATTGTCAAATATTTTTTACGTACACTTCTCTTCTCAGAAACCATTTAAAACTCCCCACTGTTCATAAGCTGTAAATTGCCTTGAATTTATTGTTTTTGCATATGTGATAATTTTCCTTTTCTCATTTTTACACCTCTCATGTCTTCCTCTTATCCAATCACCCTTACTATATCTCCAGAATTATTGTTCATGACTTTAATAAGAATGTTCCAGTAACTCTCCATTAAGCATAATGGTGAATTTTTACATAAAACATTTAGAAACTATCCATCAACTTCTATTTGACTCAAAAAACCTTGTAAAAAAATGAACTGAAGGCTATAAAAATGCTTTTCCAGTTTCCTCATGGACCATCACATCTTCCCCGCTTTGGTTTGTCAACACATCTAATTGTAATAACACTCATTCCCGCTCAGCAGCCATGCCTGCTTTTTTGCTAGAACTCCAGTCAGTGGTTGACGTATCTTTCCTTTAAATGTGCTTCAGAATTCTTCTACTGCACTGTTAAGGATTATCGTATTAATATTCATGAGTGAGCTTGATCTATCACTTTTCTCTTGCTCTGCTTTTCGGCAGGGCGGCTGCCGGGTGTGGCCTTCTGAGAAGCGTGACAGTGCCTTCCTCTCCCATGCTTTGTGACAGAGCAAGCGGAATTAGATCTGCACCTTTCCTGGTGACCTGACATGACTCACCTGCTCCCTTGCACCCCGGGGGTCCCTGTGTATCTGTCACAGGGATCATGTCACTCCCCCCTTGAGGAGCCCATTCTGGGGCCACACTGCCCCTGGAGTAAAATCTAGACTCCCAGCCATGGCTCTCAGTACCCTGCATGAGCTTGCACAGATGTGGGAGCACCCCACTCTCGCTTAGACCCTGTTGTTGCCTGTGCCTGTCCATTGCTGAAACACACTAGGCTCTTTCCAATGCTACCCAGCATTGAAACCTAACGTGAGGTCCCTCAGTCCTTTCTATCACTCTGCCTCCTTAGTGTGGAGCTCATTGTACTCTAGAATTACCGGCCTTACTTTTTATTTTATTTTTATTTTTTAAATTAAATTTTAATTTTTTTACATTGATTACATTTTATTTGCTTTGCATCCCAGCTGTAGCCCCCTCTTTCATTCCCTCCCAATCCCACCCTCCCTTTCTCATCTCCTCCCATGCCCCTGTCCAAGTCTACTGATAGGGGAGATCCTCCTCCCCTTCCATCTGACCCTAGCTTATCAGGTCTCATCAGGACTGGCTGCAATGTCCTCCTCTGTGTTTTGGCAAGGCTGCTCCTCCCTCAGGGGGAGAAGGGATGGTCAAAGAGCCAGTCCCTGTTCCCCTTACTAGGGAATCCATTTGGACACTGAGCTGCCATGGGCTCCATCTGAGCAGGGTCTAGGTTATTCACCCGTCTCACTTAAAACAAACAAACAAACAAACAAACAAACAATTTGTTAGCCGCTGGTGGTGCACACCTGTAATCCCAATACTCAGAGGCAGGTGGATCTCTGAGTTTGAGGCCAGTCTGGTCTACAGAGTGAGTTCCAGGACAGCCGATACTACTCAGAGAAACCCCGTCTCAAAAAAAAAGAAAGAAAAAGAAAGAAAGAAAGAAAGAAAGAAAGAAAGAAAGAAAGAAAGAAAGAAAGAAAAAAGAAACGGAATTCAAGCCAGGCCTGGTGGTGAATGCCTGTAATCTCAGTATTCAGGGAGGCAGAGGCAGCTAGATCTCTGAGTTTTGAGGCTAGTCTGGTCTACAAAATCAAGTCCAGGACAGCCAGGGCTACACAGAGAAACCCTGTCTCAAAAACAAACAAACAAACAACAACAAAAAAGAAACTGAATCCAAACCAAAATTGTTGCGTAATGCCCTCTCTACCGCCCCACTGCTGGCTGCTGAACTCTTTGAGTCCTGAGATGTTGCCTGTCTCATTTATCTCATTTTCATCCCACACTTATATTTCTCACAAGGCAGGCAGAAAAAAAAAAATTCATCGAATGAGTTAATCAGAGGGCCAGTAAAGGGGACACTCTGAAAGAAAACCGGGACTCTTGTCAGAGAGAGACAAGAGGGAATCAACAAGGTCAGAGGTCAGACCTGAACACACTTAAGAACAGGAAAGAGACCAGGGGAGAAGTCCCAGTAGGTCTTTGGAGACAGGATGGGGGAAAATGGAGAGGACTGGCCATGTAGATTTGAGAGTTACCCTTACACTTTGATTAATGTGTCTTTATTCACCTGCTCTAGAGAGTGTTAATAATGGTGGGGCTGGGCTGGGCTGGTGATGGTGGTATTATAGAGATGGAGTGGTGGTGGCTGTGGTGATGGCGTTGGTGATGACGGCGGCAGGGATAGAGATGGTGGTAATGGTGATAATTTTGGTGGTAGCAATGGTGATGGTGGTGATGATGATGGTGGTAGTGATGATAGTGGTGGTAGGGATGAGGGTATCAGTGATGCTGCTGATGGTGGTGATGGGAGAGGGTGATGTGATGGTGGCAACACTGCTCATGGGGATGTTATCTGGAACATTCTTTAGAGATCCCGCTCTTCTCGTCACACAGGGAAGCATTGTCTATGGTTATTTGAGCAGCACAGAACTGGTGGACAGAGCCGGGGCCAAGTTTGTGCTGCCGTCTTTTGTAGAATGACTACAGTTGAAACAGAAACTGGACCCCAGCCATCCACTTCCTGTAAGGAAAATACGTCAATGACAATCCATCAAACTGGGATGCTGACATAGACTGTTTCATGATGAGTGTTCAAATTAAGTATTGGGCATAAATAATAATGTCAAGTGCAAGGGTCAGGGGAAAGGGTTTTTTTCAGTAGTTGGTTTGCATTTGATGACTGTAAGAGAGCACAGCCTTGAACCGAGCCTAGAGAATGTACATTCATCTAGCCTTCTGCACCTCTGCAGAAACACAGGAATCTAGACACTGGGGTGGTGAAGGGAGAGCAGGGGCTGTTGGGAAAACACCTTTGCCAGCAGACCAAGTGAGAACACCAGCTCTATGGAGGCCTCAAAACCCATCAGCAGTGAAGAAAACAGACCCTGGATCTTCCTCACATAGGATCAGACACCCTGGTGTCCTCATGCCAAGAACCACTGAAATGGAGAAGGAAGCTGGCCAAACTCAGTATCTTAGTGACTGAGCAGATTGTGAACCAAAAATAGGTGGAGGGGAGGAAACCATTGCCTATCACATGAGCCCACGCCTTCTGACTGCACGGCTGCACGCACAGCATCCCACAGCCCTGTGAGTGTGGGGTACTGGAAATGAGGCCAAAGCACATGTCCTCTGGCCTCTCTCCTTGTAGCTTGGGACCCTGAGTTCATGGAGGAGCCAAACTTTAAGAGAGTTCCAGGGTGGTAGGGGCTACAAAGAGAAAACCTATCTTAAGAGAAACAAAACAAAAAGACTTATACAAATTATTTAAGCCTTCAGAAGAATGTATTGGCTCTAAAATGTGATAGGAAAAGAGCAGCATTAAAACAAAGACACACCTAGAGTGTGGCATTGGCTCGGTCAGTAAGTGCTGACCGTGCAAGCGTGGGGCTACGAGTCTGGACCCCTGCACTCATATAAAAAGCCAGGCACAGCAGCAATCTCAGTGATGGGGAGGAAGACACGGGCCAAATGAATCAGAAATCTATTTAAAAAATACAACAAAAATAACCTCTGGTATACACAGATACAAACACGTAAACATATGCAGTATATACAGACACCAAAAATTTAATATTTAAATAAGTGTCCTTGTATTAAAATAAATACAAGTGCAGGGTTTATTTTATTTATTTATGTTTTTGTTTGTTTGTTTGTTTTGAGACAGGGTTTCTCTGTATAACCTTGGTTGTCCTGGAATTCACTCTGTAGACCAGGCTATCCTCAATCTGACAGAGATCTGCCTGCCTCTGCCTCCTGAGTGCTGGGATTAAAGGTGTACACCACAGGGCTGAAGATATGATTCAGCAATTAAGAGCACTCTGTTCTTCCAGAGAATCTGGGTTCAATTCTCAGCAGGTCCATGGCAGCTCACAACAGTCTGTAACTCCAGTTTCAAGGGATCCAATACCTTCACACAAACATACATGCAGGCAAAACACCAATGCACATAAAATAAAAATAAGTGAATTATTTGAAAAGATACTAATTTATTTTTATGTCATGTATATGTGAGTGCCTGAGTGTGTATATATATTTGTCATGCGAGTGCTCAATGCCCTAAGAGGCCAGAAGGGAGCCCTGGACCCTGGTTTGGAGGTACAGACAGCTGTAATCCATCTCATGGGATGCCAAAAACTTAACCCAAGTCCTCTGCAAGAACAGCAAGCACTATAAAGCTTTGAGCCATTCAGTGGTCCAGCCTTAACAAGTGTAGCTTCATGCCAGCTAGTCAAGAGGGGCCCAGGTCAACTTCAACTCAATGCAAGTTCAAGTTTCAGAATGAATAATGTACTCTTCTTCAAAGTGGAGTTAATAAAAATCCTTTTAAAACATCTACTGCAGTAAATAGTATTTAATGCAGGAGCCATTTATAGTGCTCATTATGAGGAGGGCGGGCCTCAGGTCCCAAAAGGCCTTACGAGAACTCTACTGGCCTGGCATAGCAAGGTCCCTTCAGGTCACAGCAGTGGCTAGAGAGGGAAATGGAACAGCGTCCCAGCTGAGCAGGTGAGGTGACTCTCGGGCCACGGCCATCAGTGGTTGTGGCTGCAGAAAACACTGATGACATCCAAGGCTGAGGGGGCTACACACAGGAACAAACCTTGTTTGTGCCCTTGTCTGTCTGAGCAAGTGAGCAATGCAGTTAGAAAGAGGTTCTGGAACCTCCCGGGATTCCGCTCCATTGAGGAGGGGAGGGATGGGCCCGAGGCCAGCAGAGGGGTGGTCAGGCTGACGGAGGCAGATCTGAGAGCTATCCCTGAAGAAATAACTGCGCTTCTAAAGGATTGGGGGGGGGGGCTGAGGAGATGCCTCGCTGAGTGAAATGTTTGCGGTGCAAGCATGATTACCCAAGTTTCGGGTCCCCGGCACTCACGCACAAAGCTGGGTACAGCGCTGTGTACCTGAGACTTCAGTGCTGTCGAGACAGAGACAACCTCTGGTCTCCCTAATGGTGCGCGCGCACACGAATGAGCATGTACGACCCCTGAAAGAGAATGGATTAGGATGTAAGGAAGGAGGAAGAGTTTGGGTAGCCTGCCTCAGAGTCCTATGTTGGGGGACAGGTGGGTGGTGAGACCGGAGCCAGGGAGTAGGAAGACAAACAATGTCAGTTTTGAGGCCCTGAAGGCTGGGAGGGTTTATTAGGCATCCAAGGAGACTTTCCAGAGACTCAAAGTGACCTTCTGGTATCAAAGATGAGCCCCGGGTTCAGGGTACAGAGGAGGGCATCCTCAGGTCCAGCAGAGCAGATTTCTTTCCTTGGAGGCCTACGAGGCACATACCCTGTCGCACCTATTCCACCCACCCAAATTCTGTGGGTGGCTATGGTCTATTGGCATTGAGGCAGGTCCGTGGAGGTGGGAGTAGCTCCCCACTTCAGGAGTCATGCCTTTCCCCTCCCACCGGCCGTGTAGCAGGATCCAGAAGGAAGTGATGTTTGCCTCTCGAAGATAGGCTAGGACAGCCAGGCCATGTCCCCAGCACGCAAGAGGCAGACACAGATCTCTGAGTTTAAGGCCAGCGAGATCTATATAGCGAGTTCCTGGCCAGCCAGGGCAGCACAGTGAGACACCATCTCAAAAAAACACAACAAACCCCTAACCAAACAACCAAACAAAAAACAAATGGGTTGATCCAAGGAACTCTGGTCACTAAAGATGTTGCTATGGGAAAGGAGGAGAAAAAAAGCCAGGGAACAGTGCCATGGTGGAGCCTGAGGAAGGCCATGGTCACGTCCTGGGCTGCTGTATCAACGTACTCTCAGATAACTGAGATTGATACTTCGGAGGCCACAAATGGAAGACAGTGTCTGAGAGGGTTAATCTTGACTGTGAACTTGACTGGGTTTAGAACCAGTTAGGAACGACACCTCTGGGTGTGTCTGCATGAAGCATTTCCAGAGAGGGTTCTCTGAGAAAGAAGACTCACCCAGAATGAAAACGGTGCCGAGATTGTAGGCCACAGAAGGACAAAGGAGAAAGGTCGCTGAGCAGACACCTATACATATGTCTCCACTTCCTAATGGTGACACATGTGGCCACCTGTCTCGTGTTCCCAGGCTATGCCTTCTCCTCCACGGTGGACTACATCCCTAACCCTGAGTCAACAAAAACACTTCCATATTGAACTTGCTTTAATTTGGGCATTCTATCACAGCAAGGAGAAAATACAACAGCGTCACACCGAGCTTAAATGTGCCAGCAAGGTGGCCTCTGCTGGCTGCTCTGTGAGAAGGCCCGTTATCTTGCCTTGTTCAAAGAGCATCTTTCCAAGTGTCTCTCTTCCATCTCCATGTTTAGCGGTCTTCTGTGCCTCTGCCCCTTCCTTGCCCTCCTACAAGGATCGCTGTGATTACCTCGGGGAACAAACTGTAGGTCACGTGTGATTTCAGACTCCTTTAGTCATACCTGCCATATTCCTCTTGCCATATATAAAGCATTGTTTACATTTGGTTAAGACCTAGATGTCTCGGGTTGGGTGGGGATGTTCATCCTTCCGTATATGTCCAGCACATACAGCATTATGAGGGCAGGAGGAACTGTATTCAGCCCTGACACCACCCAGGCTCCAGTGTCTCCTGCAATGCTTGGGTACACTGGTTATGTTCTAACAGTTAGTCAAACAAGGTTGGAGACAGCAAGCTTGGATAGCACTGAAGGCTCTTTACAGCTCAACTTCTCAAAGCCCCCATGGTGCTGCCATGCACCCCAGCTTTAACTTAATTCATCCCAGAGCCTTACTGAGGCAACAGCATTCCACAATGCAGTGTGGACACGGCTGCACAGGCCAGCCTGCTTTGCTCACCGTGCTGCCTGCAGAAAGGAACCTCAGGAGCGTGGGTTCCTTCAGCTCTCAGAAAGTTTGAAGTGGGGGAGAAAGCTCCAGCTCCACATTTCCTCATCCAGTGAGCCCAATGAGAGGTGCACAGAGGTTCTGGGAGATCCTCGAGAGAGGTGGCAGAGTTCACCTTGGCCAAACTGGTTTGAAATGCCTCTAGTAAAGAACTCAGCAGCCATCTAGAACCTTGAACTTGGAGTCATCAACCTATCAGGAAAAAGGCCACCTGTGTGATAAAAAGAGGAAACGCCAAGACTTAGGTGGGTTCACAATGATCCCATTACAACAAACAAAAGCCAAAGCAGGGTGTCATTACTGGGGTAAGCCGAATTTGCTCTTTCTCTGAAGATGAGGTAGTCTCATCCTCATAGTACCTGACCCTCAGGACCGAGGCTCAGAATCCTCCATCCTGACAGTGCCTGGAGAACAGACAGTTCATTTCTAGCTAAACCCAGCAATGTGGGATCTGTGCTCAGCTCACATCCAACCCAGCTCATTTTTCTGAGCCATCCCCAGCCTTGCCTTGAGAAGTCCTTCTGCCTGCAACTTCTCAGAATGACCACCAGAGGGAGTAACTCTCACTGACGAAGGCTGAACCGTCTTTCAACCTCCCCTCTCCAAGCTCCCTTCCCCTTCTTTCCGAGCCTGGGGATTTCATGGAATGTTCAGTGGGATAAACAAACAAAAAACTTTCCTAGTCAGGGAATGTTAACTGTGATGAAGATGCTGAATTTTAATGGATAATAAGAACTCAAACGGAACCTTAATTCTGCATTTAAAAATCATTCCAGGGGCCTGGAGAGATGATAGGTCGGGTCGATGGTTATGGGACTGGCTGCTCTCCAAGAGGACCTAGGATCAATTCCCAGCACTCACATGGCAGCTCATAACTGTCCGAATACTCCAGTTCCAGGAGATCTGACACCCTCACACAGGCATATATTCAGGCAAAACACCAATGCACATAAAAGAAAAATATTTTAAAAAATCAATGCAGAATCCAGTGGTTCTGGTACACACCTTTAATCCCAGCACTCAGGAGGAAGAGGCAGGCAGAGGCAGGAAGATACCTGTGAGTCTGAGGCCAGCTTGCTTCCAGACAAGTTCTGGGACAACCAGGGCTACACAGAAAAACCCTGTTTCAAAAAACAAAACAAAAAACCCTGACTGTGGGACTCTGCTGTGGGTAAGGTTGAAGTCTCCGGAGAGACAGTCATTTGCTCTTGGTCTATGATGACAGACTCCTTTTTCTTAGCGGGATACTAAAACATCTCCCCTGATCTGGGTAATTCCAGGTCTTGTAAGGAGGTCACATAGCCCTCAGAGCAGATTACAGGCCAGACCCTTCCCCTGATGAGGAAACTAGGAATTCCTAGAAATGCCCCACTTGCTATGGATCTTAGTCCAACAGTGACCTTCAATTGCACCTGGAAATCCCAACCCCATAGGATAATTAAGTACCATAATGTGATAGGACCATGTAAGTGTCCCTTCTCTGACCCCAGTAACTCAAACATGTTCACCCTCAAAATCCCTCCCTCTGCCCAGGGTTTAGATTGCCCTTGATTTCACACGAATAAAGGTTGGCAGATTTGTGCTTTCTCACTTCAAGACTGTCTGAGATTCGTTACTCATCCTGGGCTGCGTCTCACTGGGCCTGCCCTCCGGTCCACTGGGCCTCGGCCTCTCTGAGCCTGTGTCTCGGCTGCAGGCTGACCAAGCATGGGCTTTGGCCTGCATCTCTGCCATGCTTAGCACAGCAGCTTGACCAAGCTTTGGTATCACCATAGGCTTTGGAACACCCGGGCTTCCATGGCCACTGGTGACCTCATGCTAAAAGCACCAAACTGTAACACTCTGGAAAACCTTTTCCATACCCAGCTTGGTGCACTCGGGTCTCTCCCTACAGTGCTCTAGCTGCCTCCGAGAGAAACAGAACCACCGTTTTCCATCTGGAAAATGTTTCAGGACCCCAGCTGAGATCCAGGTCCCCACCAAACGGAGAACAATGACACCCCACAACAATAAAAATATCGGTTCAGCAGGGTATGATGGCATGTGCCTTTAATCCCAGGACTTTGGAGGCAGAGGCAGGTTGCTCTTGTGAGCTCAGGGCCAGCCTGGTCTACATACCAAATTCCAGAACAACCAGGGCTATAGGCTGTCACCTCTAGTCTTTCAAATGCTACTTTATTTGGGGGTTCCTTAAAACTTATATCTCCCTTTTCACCCCCCCCCCCAACCTCAGATATCAGAAAAGAAGGTTGTAAGGGAAAGAGAATGTTGCTCTCTTTATTTCTTCCTGCTGGGTAAGGTCATAGGATTCTTTTGGGGGCAATGCCAATGTTCGTCCTCAGGCTATCCAGAAGTCCAGCAAGCCAGCAAACCAGCAAGCAAGCCAGCAAGCCAGCAAGCCAGCAAGCAAGCAAGCAAGCCAGCAGTCATCCTCAGACTCCTCCAAGCAGCCACGCCCTCTTCCTCTGGGCTGTCATATTTATACCCCTCAAAGTCCTCAGCATTCATTCAACTAATTCCAGCTGGGAAAGACCACGCTCCCCACGAGACAATTAACAAACTAAAACAATGGACAAACTAAAATCCCCCCACTTGGGATGATAACAAAAACATGTTTACATATCATAAACCAAAATGCCCACAACAATAGACCCTGTCTCAAAAAATAAAGGTAGTTCAGCACATCTGTGGAAATGAAGAAAGAGAGCTGGTAATTCCTAGCTTGAGGCCACATAAAACCCTGCCTCAAAAACAAAAAAAATCCACTATATCAAAAGGCCAAAGAAAGAGGTTTTGGGCATGATATGATTAAAACACATTCAGCAAAACCCAGTATCTATTCATGATCAAATCTCTGCCTCTCAAGTGCTAGGATGAAAGACCTATATCATCATGCCCTGAGAATTTTCATTCTTAATGGAAAACATAAGTAGGAAAAGATATCTGTCTAATAAAAGATGGTTCATGTGAATACATTGAAACTTTATGTATTTCTTCGTCAAATAATATCAAAAAGATGAGTCTGATATGGAGAGATTTACAGTCCATGTCACCATACCTGCATTTTTAAAGTCTTCAGGAATTGCAAAAAAAATGAGGCTCTGAGTTCAGATTCCCAGCACCACTTAAGAAGCCAAGCACAGAGTGCCATACCTCGGGTGCTAGGAAGGCAGGCACGGGGGCCTGGGCCTTGCTGTCCATCCGGTCTGGCTCAGTTGGTAACTCGATGTTCATCTCAAAATCTAAGATGGACAGCAGTTGAGGAAGGCACCTGAGATCGACCTCCATATTATACACACCTGAACCTGCACATACACGTGAAAACACTCTCCAGCACACCCAAGCACACACCTGTAATCCTAGTGTTCTGGAAGCCGAGGTAGAAGGACTGTCATGAGTTTAAGACCAGCCTGGCCTATTTAGTGAGTCTTGGCCAGCCAGGGCTACATAACAACATCCTGTCAAACAAACAGCAACAGGGTCTTCAAATACAGATTTTTTTGAAAGCTCTGTAACGCTGTAAAGAAATGGAGAAAAGTAAGACCAAGCTTTTCACAGAAGAGGAACACCTATAAAGAAAGATATTCAACTTCAGTGATGAGGAAATGCAAAATGAGAGCATTTTACACACACACACACACACACACACCACCAAAAAGCCTGGCCAGTCACACCCAGTGCCAAGGAGGGAGAGGATCAGGGGGCCTCTCCAATGTGTGCCCATTTGGGAAAACAATTTTGCCTTGCCTCTCAACTTGGATATTCACAGCCTCTTAGATTCAGTCATAGTTTTGAGACTGTGGAAAGGGGATGGAAAACGAGGGTTGAAATCACCAGAAAGTAGGCGCCATCTTCTGTAGAAGCTAGCTGTGCAGAAAACAGCTTTTACATGTTTGGATCATTTCTATTGAGAAATGGCTAGAACAAGAGATCCCCAGAAAAATAATCCCAATGGCCAGAAAGCAACTGCAGCATGCTAAACCTTAATAGTTGTCAGGGGAATATTACTGTAAGCACGGAGAACATTCATCGACAGGGTTATAGTGCATTGAGGATGTAGCACAGGGGTAGAGTACCTGCCTGGTATAGGCAAGGTCCTAGGTTCAAACCCAGCACCACAAATAAAAGAGCCACGCCACTGAGGAAGACCAATAGCAACCTTAATCCGTATGTACAATGCACGTGTCGTCACTTCAGAAACTCATGACCCCATGGCTATACCATGATCCACTAACTCCAGGCATACACCACATAGAAGGGAACAAGAAAGCGAACTACAGGATGTACGAGGGGCCACAAGATGGCTCAGCAGATAGAGGGTCTCGCTGCTGAGCCTGGGCCTGAATTTCAGCCCAGAACCCAGGTAAAGGTAGAAGGAGAGGACTTCCTCTAAAGAATTGTCCTCTGACCTCCACACACGTGCTATAGCACGCATGAACTGCCACGAGCAACACACTCACAAAATAAAAAAAAAGTAATGTAATAAAAATTAATTTTAATGATGTTCAAGTAGAGGCAGACAGCTCTCTGCCTGCTTTACAGAAAGAGTATGAAAAACTGTTTACAGTAACAGAACTCATAGTAGCAGTAGCCAGAAACCTGTCATCAGGCAAATAAACCAGGGTACTCACACTGTGAGACACCATACAGCAAGAAGAACCTTCCAACATAAAATTTGCATGATTCAAACATGCAATCTTGAGCCAGGTAATCAATCTCCAAAGAGCACATGCTGTATAATTCCTCTTTTATGAAGTTCAAAAACCTAGATAAGGCTGAGAGGTTCGCACCTATAGTCCTGGTACTTAGGAGGTCGAGGCAGGAAGATCAGGAGTTCAAAGTCATCCTTGCCTGTGTGATTAGGTTCACCCGGGCTCATGAGCTACTGTCTAAATAAAGGGCCAATTGTGGTGGTGCACACCTTTTATCTCAACACTCAGGAGGCGGAGGCAAGAGTATCTCTGTGAGTTCAAGGCCAGTCTGATCTACAAAGCGAGTACCAGGACAGCCAGGGCTGTTACACAAACTCTGTCTTGAAAAGGGGGAGGGGTACAAAACTAAATGTAAAAACAGTGACGTTGGGGTCCCAGGATTGAGACAGTGTGTGGAGAGCTGTTTGTTTGTCAAGCTTCTTTGTTATTGAGTATTCAGGGGAAAACATGAGATAAAAAACAGAGATAAGCAGGATGTTTTGCCAAGTTCTTCAAACTTGTATCTGTACCATGGACGATGTCTGCTACAGCGAAGTGCCTGAAGAAAACAGTTTGGCAGTTCCATGAACTTCTCTTTTGTATTGATGTGACTTGGTTTGTTTTGCCTTTAAAAAGGAATTGTGGAATAAGCTCGAAGCTGCAGGCTTACTAACAGCCCTTACTGCAGTCTTAGCTGATCCCTTGTGTTATTTCAAACCTCACTCCCCACTCAGGTACTGTTCATCTCTGCCACGGGCTCCGGCAAGACAGGAGGTGGCTCCTACCCCAACCAAGAGCCTATCTGCAATTGGTACCCAATTACAATGAAAAAATTAGTCTTTTCCAATGGAGTCTCACTGGATATAGTGAGGCTTCCGGTTAGGCCCCTTGCTCAGGAACCATGACCAATAAATACAAAATGAACTTCATGGGATTTTTGTCTCATATTGTTTTGTTTGGGAATTTTTTGTTTATTTTTCTTTTGCTTGTTTATTTGCATTTCAGAGTTTCTGTGTGGTTCTTGTTTTTTTTTTTTTTTTTGTTTGGTTGGTTTTGTTTTGTTTTTGAGACAGAGTTTTGTAATGCCAGGTTCATGGGACCCTCAGAGACCACCAGGAGACCATTCAATGCAAAGCAAGAGAGCTTTATTACGAGAGCGATAGAACCTGGGACCCAAGTCTCTCTGATACAGCAGTAGAGAAGTGGGACCCCAAGCTCTGAGTGAACAGGATTTTTAAAGGGAAAGTCTGTGATCAGGGGGTTTCCATGGCAGCAAGCACAAGCCTTGGCATTACAGAATTGGGTGAAGTTTAGCAGGGCGGGGTGACCTTTTCTGAGGCACACAATCACAATGGCTAAGGCATATAATCACAATGGCTATTTTTCTAAACCACATCTGAAACACTGGGGAGAATTTTCCCACCCAATTTCCAACTGATTCCCATTGATTATTGCCAGGGAGTTTGTCTCTATTTTCTATGAAACATTTATTCTGTTATATTTCCTGGAGGCTCTTGCTAGGAGAGTTAACTTTGTTTTCTGCCAGGTGTACATTCTGTGATATTTCCTGGTACCTGAATTCAGTTCCCAGTCAAGATCTTTATTTCAAAATGGAGTTATATTCAGGCTAACTTAAACTCTTCAGTTTCTCTGGGTAGCCTTCGCTGTCCTGGACTCCCTTTGTAGACCAGGCTGGCCTGGAACTCACAGAGATCTGCCTGCCTCTGCCTCCTTATTGCTAGGAATACAGGTGTGTGCCACTATACCTGGCTTTTTTTTTTTTTTTTTTTTTTTTTTTTTTTTTAGGAAGAGAAAGATAAGGTATGCAGTTTGGTGGGTAGGGAGGCGAGGAGAATCTGGGTGGAATTTGGGAAAGAGAAAATTTTGATCTGAATGTATTGTGTGGGATTTTTTTTTTTAAAGGTAAGTTGGGTGGTGGTGCACACCTTTCATCCCAGCACTCTGGAGGCAGAGGCAGGCAGATGCCTGAGTTTGAGTTCAGCCTGGTCTACAGAGTGACTTCCAGGACAGCCAGGGCTACACAGAGAAAAACAAATGAACAAACAGACACACACACACAAACAGCCTCAGTGATGGCTAGGGGGAGAACATGAAGCCTAGGGTTCCATCTGAAACATACAAGAACCAAGTGTGGTTATACATGCCTGTGATCCCAGCACCCAGGATTAGAGGCGGGAGGATTAGAATCTCAAGGTCATCCTTGGCTAGATAGTAGGTTTGCAGCTAGCCTGGGCTACAGGACAATTAGTCTTTAGAAAAAATGTGTGTGTGGGTGGGTGCCGGAGAGAGGCTGAGTTAGGAGCATCTGTTGCTTCTGCGGAGGTCCAGGGTTTGATTCCCAGCACCCACACGGTAGCTTACCATCATCCACAACTCCAGACCCAGCGCATCTGATGACCTCTTTTGACCTCTGAGGGCACTAGTCACACATGTGGTACATTTACATACATTCAGGCCACACATAAAAATGAATAAATCGGGGGTGGGGGCAGAGATGAGGATGGTGGCCACCTGTGGGAGGGGAGAAGCCTCGTTGGGCAAGGATGGGAGGGGCGCTGGTCACTCTCTGCTTATTGACCACTGTGGAGTAGGGTATCGGGACTGATCCTATTTTGTGGAAATATACCCATGTACACACCTGGGTTCTTCTCTGATAAATGGCGGTGTGGCTGGGTACTATACTCAGCATCCCGAGGCCTCCAGCTAATGGCGTGCATCTCTTGGAGCGGTGTAAGCCTCAGCAGGTGAGGGTTAGTGGGAGATCCTTAGATCACAGCCCATCTCAGGTATTGTGTTGACAGACAGAAGATAGACCAACACAGGTGACACATTTTAAATCAGTTTCTACCTTCACAGACATAGAGATTCTTTTTTTTTTTAGGTGTGTGTGTGTGTGTGTGTGTGTGTGTGTGTACATGAGTGGTGGAGCCCACAGAGGCCAGAGGTGTCAGATCCCCCTGGAGCCGAAGCTGCAGGTGGTTGGTACCTTAGTCACGTGGGTGCAGGGACAGAATTGGAGTCCTCTGAAAGACAGTAAGTACTCTTAGCGGCTGAGCCGTCTCTGTGTTGAAGAACGAACAGCCGTGGTGATGGATGGTTGTAGTGGAGAAAAAAAGTATCTAAAGAGACTCTGATTGTAAGGAAGTACTATTACGAGTGTGGAGGAAAAGCTGGCCCGGGTCGGGAATGGAAGTCAAGTCCAGTGAGACCTGTGCTATGATGGTTGGCCCCTGTCAGGCATTCTGGTGAAGATGTCAAGTAATCATCTAGGTCTTCTTGAGACTTGGGAGAGGCCAGAGCTGGAGGCTCCAGGTCTGGAAGTCCTTTCTATGGAGACAGAAACCTAGCCACCAGCCCGGGTGCCATCTTCAAGGGCAAAAAGAATCAGGGCTGGGCATAGCGGTACCTTCCTCTAATCTCAGCACTGGGGAGGCCAGCCTGGTCTAGATATGGAGGTCCAGGCCAACCAGGAGACCTTGTCTCAAATGGAAGAGGAAGAGGAGGGGAAGGAGGAGGAAGAAGAGGAAGAGGCAGAACAAAGGAGCCCAGGAAAGAGTAGCTTGGGATGGGCGCTGGAAGGCAAAACCAGGGAGAGGGGCTAAGAGAGATGATGCTCCCAAGACGGATCAAGATCTCACACTCAGCAGGGTGGAGGTCAGCTGTAACCAGCAGCCTGTGGCTGCAGTCTTGCGGAATGTTGGTGTGTGAAGTGCGGAGCCGAGGAAGTGTGGAGCCGAGGAAGTGTGGAGCCGAGGGCTCCTACACGCCGTGGGGGGTGGGAAGACCCTGAAGGAAGCCCTTCTAGTTCTCCTGGTTAGATAGGCAGGATGGCAGATGGAGGAATGTGGGCAGAGGACTTTCCCATGGGGACTGTGGCAGCTTTGTGCAGGGAGGCCCGTGGACTGGGGGATAAAAGGAAACTGCTGAGCAGGCCGTGAGGGGCTGACGCTACATTCCCCTTGGGTGGTGGTTCTCAACCTTCCTAATGCTGAGACCCTTTACTACAGTTCCTCATGCTGTGGTGGCCCCAACCGTAAAACTGTTTTATTATTATTATTATTATGGTTTTTCGAGACAGGGTTTCTCTGTGTAGTCTTGGCTATCCTGGACTCACTTTGTAAACCAGGCTGGCCTCGAACTCAGAGATCCGCCAGCCTCTGCCTCCCCAAGTGCCCAGCCATAATATTATGTTTGTTGCTACTTCATAGCTGTAACTTTGCTCCTGTTATGAATAGTCGTGTAAATATGCGACCCCTGTGAAAGGATTGTTTGTCTCGAACCACATGCTGAGAACCGCTGTTCTTGGGGGTTCACCTAGGTGCAAGGTACCTAGAGCAGGGCTTCAGAGGGTGGAAACAGTGGTTGGGCAGATAAGGCATTGCCTAAGAGGACTGATAAGGACGAAACAGATCTCTCTTCCGCCTTCCTTTAGCCTGGTGCGAAAAGAGGGATTCCAAGGTTTCTTCTAGGGGGAAAAAAAAAAAAAAAGGATCTGGTGTGGGCGGGGCTGGGAGGCCCTGGCGCTGGGCTGGGCTGGGCTGGGCTGGGCCGGGCTGGGCTGGGCTGGCTCCTTCAACCCAGAGCACAGCAGCGTGTGGAGCCTCCCGAGCTAGCTCAGCATGGTGGAGTTCGCACCCCTGTGGGTGCCATGGGAACGCAGGCTACAGACCTTCGCGGTCCTTCAGTGGGTCTTCTCCTTCCTGGCTTTGGGTAAGAGGGAACGGCAGGGCAGCCCCGGTGGGAGCACGAGACACTTGATGGAGAGATTCGGAGGTGGGGTGGGGGGAGGGGTCTCTGCTGGGCCCAGAGCTTCTGTTCAGAGAGATTCCTGGGCTCGCCAGAGCCTTGTGTGGGTATGTTGGGTCTCCCATAGTTTTCTGAACTTCGGGGAGGCTTCTCCCAGCCTCCTGCTGCAAGCTGCTGATGGGTGGGGAAGCATCCAATGCTGGTGAAGGCCTCCAGTGCCTGTTCCTCCAGCTACTCTGAGAGAGAAGCTCTCCATTTTACCTTTCAGGAAAGGAGAGCTGGGACCGAGGCCGGGAAAGAACGGACCCGGCTCTGCGTTACCAGCTGCGTGATGGAGATGACAGTGCTAGCCTATAGGGTCTTTGTAGACGAAATGCAGAAGGGTGGGAACTTCTACCCACCCTTGAGGTGTGGATCTGTCCCCTGCCCCACCACACCCCTGGATGTGTGGCTCCACCCCAGCCCTGCTGTGGACCGGGAAGAAAGGGTGGCAGGGAACACGAGGAGCCTTGTCTCCTTTGCTGGCACCAGACTGGGGAAGGAGCCTGGCTGTCAAAGCATTCACATGCTCACACATGTTTTCTACACACACACACACACACACACACACACACACACGTGAGTATGTGCTCCCTAGGACCACTACACAATTTTTCACCTATAAAGCTTATTCCTGCAAAGTGGGCTCTCCAGGATCGTGCCCCTAGCACCCATTTTAAGTTGGTCTGCACCTTTATCCCAGGGTTGGTAACTATGTTAAGTAGCTCTGGTCACACAGGCAAGCAGAGGAATGACATACTTGAAAGGCCCAGGCTGTAAGTCAGGAGCCCGCCATCTGTCCCTTCTGGAGAAAGAGAAAGGGCCGAGGGCCCTGGGAGGAGGTGTGGAAACAGAAAATAGCTGATGGGTATAGAAGATGGAGGGTAAGAGGCCTAAGCCCAGAATGGCCTGGGTCAAAGGGCACTGGAGACCCAGAGCCACGTAGGCCCGTAGGCCCGTAGGCTGTTGCCACAAGCTCACAGGGGCTAAGGAACAGCAGGCTCAGCTCGCTTCTGTGACCCTGAGGGTGGGAGCTTGTCTGACTGGAGGAGCCCACCCCAGCCATACAGCCTGTGGTACCTGCCTGGCCCTGCTCTTGCACAGACCTAGCAAGGCCAGAGAAGTATAGCCCATTCATCAGGGCTTCCTGAAGCTGGGGGAGAGAATCAAGGAAAAGGTTCTGGCCTCTTTCATGCCAAGAGTTAGAAGTTCTCCTTTACCCCTTATCCTGAGGGCAAAGGAGAGCCATAGACCCAGCAGGGAGGTGACAAGGTCCAGCCTTGTGTTAAAGATCGCTGTGCCTACACTTGAGGTCTCTGCTAGGTGGGAGAGGAGATCAAAGGCAGGGCAATCAAAGTCGACATCAGTAATGACCAAATCAGAGCCAAGAGCAGCCTGAGTGGTTTGTTTATTTTGTTTTGTTTGTTTGTTTCAGTCTATGACCCAAGAGTGGTTGTCATTTCTAAAAGATTAAATTTTATAATGCTTCCATAGTGCCTTCTAATTTGCATCTTAAGTCGTAAGTTCTGAAATGTCTAAAATATTTCCTGTCTTGCCTCATTGTTCACTTTGGTGACGATGGTGGTGATGGTGATTATGATGATTTTGGTGCTGAAGGAATGGCCTCAGTGCTTTGAAAGCATGAGGATCTGAGTTTGAGTCCCAGAACTCTGTAAAAATGTCAGGCATAGTGGCACATACCTGTGACCTCAGCACAGGGGAGGCAGAACCAAGAAGAGCCCTGGAGCTTGCTGGCTAGCTAGCCCAATGGGCGAGCTTCCGGCTAATCAGAGACACTGTCTCAAAAGGAGGCGAACAGCCTTCCTGAGGTTGACACTCAGGGTTACCCTCTGGCCTCCACACACAGGCAGGCATGTGAATGCACACATCCAGCCACAGGTGAACACACACACACACATGCACACACACACACACACACACACAACAGAGAGGTGAGGGAGGCAGTATAGCGGGTGTGTGGTCCACAGCTGCACTACTTGTGGGAGGTTTTAGAGAACAGTGAGGGTTGGGCTGGGCACGAGTGTGCCGCACAAATGTGAGGATTAGAGCTGGGATCCTGTCTTAGGGTTTCATTTCTGTGAAGCGGCAGCATAACCACGGCAACTCCTATAAAGAAACACATTTAATTGGGGCTGGCTTATAGTTCTGGTTTAATCCATTGTCCTGGTGAGAAGCATGGTGGCTTGCAGGCAGACATGGGGCTGGAGTTCTGTAGCTGGAGCAGGCAGCGGGAAGAGAGGGGAGTGAGCCACGGGGGCTGGCTTGAGGATCTAGGCCCTCAAGCCCCTCCCCCTCTCCAACAAGGCTACACTACTCCAAGGCCACACCTCCTAACAGTGCCACTCCCCATGTGCTTATGGGGGCCATTTTCACTCAGACTACCACAGATCCCCAGCACCCACATAAACACCGGGTAGGCTCAGTGCCTGCCCATACCAACACAAAGGAAGCAGAGACAAGCTGGCTAGCTAGAGTAGTCAATTCAGTGAGCCGTGGACTCTTAGAGAGACCCTGCCTCAATACTAGCGTCAGAGAGAGAGAGAGAGAGAGTGGTGGAGAAAGACACCCACAGCAACCTTATGCCTCCACACGAGCACCTGCACACACGTGTGTGCCCACATATGAACATACATGCATGCGTAAAAATTACGTGCATACCGAGAAAAATGCAATGTGAGTCTACAGTCTGCCAATTGCTTCCCAGGCAGGGAAGCACAAAGGAGGAAGACGAGGCAGCGTGTGATCTGAACAGCCAGTTCAAGCTGGACATATGGGATGTATTTTGCAAAATGCCATGGAAGTAGCTGGGACCGTCGATTAGGACCAGGCACCAAAGGCTCAGGCCCCAAGCCAAATGCTTTCCAGATGGGCTACTCAGCTGCTTCTGGTCCTTTTCCTCTCTCATGGGAGAATAAGGTTCCTCAGTGTTGGCCCATGCTGCTCCTATTCCTAGCTGTTTTTCTTTTATATTTGTTGAATGAATGAATGAATGAATGAATGAATGAATGGCATGAGCCAAGCACTGAGTCCCAGGTATTTCCCTGCTAGCTTGCTATATGACCTTAGCTAGTGTGCATATCCTCTCTGAGTATCTAAAAAGTAGAGGTTTAAGCCGGGCAGTGATGGTGCACACCTTTAATCCTAGCACTCCGGAGGCAGAGGCAGGCAGATCTCTGAGACCAGCCTGGTCTACAGAGTGAGTTCCAAGACAGCCAGGACTACATAAAGAAGTCCTGTTTTGAAAAACAAAACAATGTAGCGGTTTAAGAAACCTCAGGCTTAGCTGGGCATAATGGCACATACCTTTGATCCCAGCGTTTGGGATCTCTGTGAGTTCAAGGCCAGCCCAGTGTACATAGATCCAGAACAACCAGAGCTACATAGTAAGACCCTGTTTTCAAAAACAAACAAACAAACAAAAAACCCAACACAAACCAAAACAACCACAACAAAAGAGACTTCAGGCTTGCAAAGATTGGGTAAAGGAAAGAGGAGTTAACTTCCTAAATTACCAAGCAGATCCGCCTGGGCTGCTGCTTGCAGTTAACAGGGCAGAGGGATAAGGCTGGAAGTCAGAATGGCCAAGCAGGATCTTTCTGGTCAAGGGGAAAAGGCCCTCTGTTTTTTTCTAAACGTTCTCTCTCTCTCTCTTTTTCTCTCTCTCTTTTTCTGTCTGCAAAAGTAACTCAATCAAACAACATTCGAATCTTTAAGTAAAAGACTTTCCATAATCCTCCCCTTCAGGAAGCCAGTGTTAACGGTGAGTTTTTCTTCTGGTGAGAGGGTCTTATTAAATGGGAGCCACTGCAGAGAGTTTGGGGTTGACCCAAAGGGAAAGGGCTGTAGTTGTTTCATTGTTTTGTTTATGTTTGAAATTTGGGGTTGGGCTGTGGAGATGGCCCAGCTGGTCACATGCTTGCCATGCGAGGAAGTATGATTCCCGGTGCCCACGCGTGGATGTGGCTGCATACATCTGTAAGTCAGCCCTGGGAGGACAGAAGCAGGAGGGTCCAGGGGCATTCCTGACAATCATCCTAGCTGACTCGCTGCGCTCCAGGGTCAGTGAGACACTCTTGAAAAACTAAGGGACTCAGAGCAGTGGTAGAGCACCTGCCCAGCAAATACAAGGCCCTGGGTTAGGTCCTCCGCTCCAGAGGAGAAAAGGTGGAGGGTGACAGGAAGACAGCTGACCTCAGGCTCAACATGTACACGCTTACATGGGAACGGCATACCACACAAGCATGCATATACACATACACATGCACACAGAGAGGGGGAGATGGAGGGCAGGCAAGAGGGAGGGAGAGAATTTTTTTTTTTTTTTTGAAATAAGGGTTTCTCCTTGTAGCTGAGGCTTGACCTGAATTTGCAGTCTCTCTGCCTCAGCCTCCAAGGGCCTTGATTACAGGTGCACATGATGGCAGCTAATCGGTAAAGTTTAAGCCAGCCTTCCTGCTTTCTTGTCTCCTGCTGAGAGGATCTTTCTGTCCCCTCGGGGTGCTTCCACATTTATGTGGGCTTCTGCTCTCATTCACGCGGACACTGGATTCCAAGCCCTCACAACTGTCCCTGAAAATGTTTAAGACAAACAGTAACCAAGCCAAAAGCCAACGCTGGTTTTGTCTCCCTGTGCCTTAGTGGGGTCCAGTAAGGAAGGCTGGAGGGGCAGGCTGGCCTGTAGCTGTCATTTCTTCCAGTTTTTCCAAAGACACTATTTGTCTGGGTTTGTGTATGAATCCTGTTTTGGCACTTGTAAATAATTTCATGGCATTTGAAAACAAAGGACTAACATGGATTCGATCTAAGTATCTGCTAATGGAGAAGCAAAATGGGTTAAATACACACACTGGGACATTAATAGAAAAGGGGTAAATTCCTATGACCCCACATCATGGTGTGCCTAGAGTAGTTAGAATCCTAGTGAGAGCCAGGCATGGTGGGGCTGTTTCTAATCCCAGCAGTCCTAGGAGGCAGAAGCAGTCTCTTGAGTTCGAGGCCAGTCTGGTCTACAAAGCAAGTTCAGCATAGCCAAGGCTACACAGAGAGAGGGAGAAAGAATCTGAGGACTGGGATGTAGCTCAGTTGGTAGTGCTTGCCCGCCTAGCATGTACGAGGCCCAGGATTGGTCCCTTACCCCTGCATAAACCACGCTTGGTGGACACCTATAATCCCAGTACTTGGGAGGCAGAGGCAGAAGTTTTGGAAGCTCAGAGTCATCCTTAGCTACACAGGGAGATTGAGGCCAGCCTGGGATACCTGAGACCCCGCTTTGCAACAAAAACAAGTAAACGAAAAGGAGTGAGGGGTTGGGTGTGGCTCAGTAGGGAAGACATCTGCCTAGCATGTATGGATCTGTGGGTTTGCTTGTGACACTGAAGGGGATGACATCCGTGAATGGAAGAAGTGTTTTGCTGGTGAGGTGGGGTAGTGTTCTAAGGGAAGGCTGTTCCACCAGATGGGGCGTGGCCCCGTGAACCTGCCGCCTGAGATGGACAGGATTCGCCTGCAGCGAGAGTTACAGAACCACAGATAAGCCAGACTTCCATATTCATCCTGGCCCTAGCCTTGCTGTGCCCCGGGGTAACCAGGCGATGTCCCCCCAGCACACAAAGCACAGTGGGCTGGGTTTGGGAACACAGAAATCTCGGGTGGTCGGAGCGATGGAAGTGTAAGTGGGTGAAGTGGGACAAGAACGGGAGGAGATGGCACCAACTCACAGGGTTGATGCCGGGCTCAGCTGCTGGGCTGGGCCTTGCAGCTATCGGAAGCCATGACAGGGTCTTAGGAAGGAGTCTGGGCTTAGCTTTGACTGGGGTTGGCTGTTTTTTCTCTGGGATTCCCAAAGGTGCTCAGAAGGCAGAAGTTAATTTAACCCATAACTCCATTTATTGAGCACGTGGTGAGTGCATATGGCCTTCCTGGGGGCGGGCACAGTGGTTTGAGACATCTGCTCCGTGGAGTGGGGAAATGACTCTAAACAGGGCCCTGGGCCAGCGTGGCACGTCCTGCTGTCTGAGGCATGGAAGCTGGTCTCCTCCCAGCGGTGTGTGCCTGGCAGGGCAGTGCTGCTGGCGTGGGGCCGCAGTCGTGGAAGGGTTAGGGTTTTTACCGGCCTTCCTTGCAGCTCTCACTCCCCTGCGTCTCTTCCAGCCCAGCTCTGTATCGCCATCTTCATAGGCCTGCTCTTCACAAGGTTCTGGCTCTTGTCTGTCTTATATGCCACCTGGTGGTACCTGGACTGGGACAAGCCACGGCAGGGAGGACGGCCCATCCAGTTCTTCAGACGCTTGGCCATCTGGAAGTACATGAAGGATTACTTCCCTGTCTCCGTGAGTACCAGGCTTTGGGAAAGAAAGGTCTCCCCGGGGCCACTCATCTCTGTGGGGACAGGAGGTCTGTGGAGCAGAAGGCTGGCTGGGAGGCAGAAGCCTGGGTGAGGCCATGGAAGAGCATAGCTTCTCTCTGGCTGTGGGACCTGGGGCCAATATGGTTACTGATGAATAAATGTAGCTTGAAGGGGATGTGTGACAAACAGTAAATCTTAAGAGATCGTCCGACCCCACATTACACTGAGCAGATAGGGGACTCGGGTGTGACCCGAGTCACACAGCCAACTCTATGACAGATTTAATGTTCCTGCACTGGCATAGGACCACCTCAGAGTCCAGTGCTTCACCACTGGCAGGCTGTGAGTTCTTGGCAAGGCTTGGCCCATGCTGGCCTCAGTGTCCCTAAGGATCAACAAGTACCGTGTCAACAAGTACCGTGACAGCTCCTACCTTGGGTGTCCTCGAATCCTGGCATCTTTGATTCGTGGCACCTGTGACTACGTGGCCTTGTACTTGAAGGTTGGTCCTGAGTGGAGCAGATTCCTGATCTTGATTGAGCAGACTCTGTGGCTTCAGTGGGATAAAGACAGATTAACCCTGAAGAGCCCAGGCAGTGCTGGCCTACTGGTGGGATGAGGAGATAGTGGGGAGGCAAGGGCAGGCCTGGGCAGGTAGAGCATGGCTTATGGAGCTGGATAGACTAGATCCTAATACAGACCTGCCATGTGGCAGCAGTGTGACCTGAGGTGGGTCACCCAGTCTCTCTGTTTCTGTTTTGGTCATATGTAAGATACATACGGCTGAGCATGGTGGCACACACCTTTAATTCCCGCACTTGGAAGGCAGAGGCAGGAGGAGCTCTGTGAGTTCAAGGCCAGTCTGGACTCAGTGAGTTCCAGGACAGCCAGATCTATGAAGAGAGACCATGTTTCCAAAAACAAACAGAGACTGGAGAAATGGCTCAGCAGATAAGAGCGCTGACTTTTCTTCTAGAGGACCCAGGTTCAATTCCTAGCACTGACATGGCCGCTCACGACTGTCTGTAACTCCAGTTCCAGGGAATCCAACACCCTCACACAGACATACATGCAGACAAAAACACCAGTGCACCTAAAATAAAAATAAAGAAATCATTTTTAAAGAGAAAAACTGGAGCTGATGCTGTGTACCATTCTGGACAGTGTGAATTTAAACAAATTGTGCAGACGAAACCCTCGGAGAATCTTGGTAACAGCTGGTCTCACACCATGTCACTGAGTCAGTGGGACACTGCTTGGAACCCGAACACTGTGCTGAGTCCCACTCCTTTCTTCAGTCCGGGACTCAAGGCCTCAGCTTGCAAAGGGGGAGGGGTGGAAGGACCAGGGTCACAGAAGTTAAGCAACTAGCTTCCATAGTGGGGTCTCCAGTCAAAGACCCTACCCCAGGGTCCTTGGACCCCACAAGGCTTGTAAAAGCTTGGGTGACAATGGTATGCAGAAGCTCCTAACTTTCCAGTGAGCTTTCTATTCCTGAAGTCATCTTTACTGCTTCTCTAAGAATAGTGAGGAGTTTGTTTCGGGGGAGCTGTCCCTACCACATGGGAAAGATGGGCCCAGGAGCTGGGTGTTCCCGTACAGATTTCATCACCCAGATAAACACTGTCTACACAGGTTGAGACCTTGGTAGGGAGCAAGTTCTGTGGCCAGGACCGGATTGGGTGACAATGGCATGCAGGAGCTCCTAACTTTCCAGTGAGCTTTCCAGGGCTGTCAAGCAAGGGCGTTGAACATTGTAGTGTCAGAGATGAGGGGCCCTGGGCTAGCAGATGAGTGACAGTCACCTCCACCCCTCGGATTAGTTTATTCTGCAGGGACCTCCTCCCAGGATCTCCTCAGCACAGCACAGCTTGTTGGGACCCAAGAGCGAACATGGACACGTTCTGAGCACAGTCCTCTGTCCCCACCCCAGGACCTCTGAGCTCCCTTCCCGGCCTCACCTCTCTCCAGCTCCTGTGTTGGAGAGGTCAGAGTTCTCCAGGAGGGTGTGTGACCTGTACCCTGGGGAGGTGTAAGTGGCATCAAATACAGAGCCAGAGGAAGCCTGGGCAGTTCTAGGCTCTGCTGAGTTTTACAGATTTTGCTCTGGCTTCGCATTCCTTTTGTGAGCTAGGTCCTGAGCCCACTAGAAGAAAGCCTTTCTGCAGGGGGATCCTTGCAGGCAGAGGCCAGGAGGTCATCCCGAGGCCTCCTGAGCAGTGTCACCAAAGCAGAAGCTAGCCAGAGCCGAGGCTGGAGAGGTGGCTCGGGTCAGTAGAGCCCCCTAGAGGCCACTGACCAGAACTGGCATTTTCCAGCTCTGGGTAGCCCAGGGCTCTGGAGGACGCTTGGGTTTCTGGCAGCAGGGCTGACAAAAGTGATAATGGGGAGGTTCACTGTCTTCCTCATCCTTCCGCAGCCAGGAGGCTCTCCGCCTGATTTGTAGAAATTAAGTGTTGTTCACTTCCTACCCCCAGCTCCTCGCAGAAGCGCCTGCCAACGGCAGGCGATGCCAGGGAGCGGCCAGCAGAGGGAGAGATGCCGATCTCTTAGGAGGCGCCTGGCCTAGGATGGGAGTGAGCGGGAGTGGGCTGTAACCTGCAGGCTCCTTTTCCACTGACCCGGCTGGATATTCTCTCCCTCCTTTCTGGGAACTCTTCTTTCCCAGATCTGCTGCCCACCCCACCCCCAAGCCAAATGTGGTGGTCTCTGTTGGCTTTCCAGTTTTGTTTATTTGTTGTTATGATTTTACAAACTAGCTTCTACGGGTGGAAATATCAAACAAAAATTAGGACAATGTGCCTGTACTGCAGAGTTTCCTGAAGTCATCTTTACTGCTTCTCTAAGAATAGTGAGGGGTCAGGCCGTTTGTTTCGGGGGAGCTGTCCCTACCACATGTGAAAGATGGGCCCAGGAGCTGGGTGTTCCTGTGGAGATTTCATCACCCAGATAAACACTGTCTACACAGGTCGAGACCTTGGTAGAGAGCAAGTTCTGTGGCCAGGTCCCTGACCTGGGGTCAGGAAGTGCTGTGCACATCCCATGGGTCATTATCTGAGCCAGCCTGGGATGGTGCAGACGCCGCTCATCCTACTCCTGTCCTCCCAGCAAGAAGCTTCTAGGAGGCTTTCTCAATCCCTGTTGACAAGTGGCACTAGATAAGTCCTTGGGTATGACTGCTGTCACCCCTGACAACTGCCTACTGTGGACCAGTCCCAGGGTCTTCCACTGAGACAGCCATAGACAGACTGGGGTGGGAGATGGAGAACTTCCCTCTAGTAAGGGCCACTGCTCCAGAACCTGTGTTCTGGGTCCTAAACTCCCACCTCTGACCCATCCCTCCTTCCTTGTACCCTAAGTCCAGCCAAGACCCTCTCTTTTCCTGCATTCCGCTTGCTCCACAGTGCACCCTACCTTGGGATAGAGCCGCCTTTGCAACAGCTTGTAGTCTGAGCTCTTACCTGCCCCTTTTTTCACCTTTGCCACCCCAGTTCTTCAGGCATAAGCCATGTCACCAGAGCAGGATGCCTGACTGGAATGCACACCCACCTTGTTAATTCCCACCACCTCTCAGGCAGAGGGCTTTGCATTTGGAGGCTGGACACCTGGGCTCAGGTCAGGCTCTGCTCCTTTACTGTGTGAGCCGGAGAAAGACAAGGAGTCTGTTTCCTCCTCTGCACGCCAGGGCACTGGTACCGAGACTGCTCTCAGAGGTGACAGTGGAGGACAAAGTGGGTTGGTACGTGTATCCCCCTGGTACAAAGTCAGTGCTGGGACTGTTCATCCACTCAGGCACTCTTTTTAGCTCCCATGGCCTCGTACAGGCCACATGTCTCCAACTCTAGAATATTCTCAGTGGTAAAACTTATGGTATTTTATGGACCATAAGAAATATACCTTCAGTATATTGTGAATTCAGAATTGTGGGATATATCTTGATTTTAAGACGTTTAAGATGGAGGAGGAATACAGCTTAGAAATGAGGAAACATCTGTAGATGGCAGTGAACAACAGGCTCATGGTGGTGCAGGGAGGTGGGGCAGAGAATTTAACAGAATCTGGGGCGGCCAAACCCAGACTCGGGGCCACACAGGGAATTACGAGCAGGGGCAGTTAGAATAGCCAGCCTTTTCTTCATCCGTTCATCTGTCTGTGATGGAGGATACAGGGAGGTTGCTCCAGGCCCTGCATACACACATGTGCCCACCCAACCAGACATACTCACACGCACACGCATAGACACGCGCACTTGCGCACACTCACGCACACAAGGAACAGGCATTCACATCCAAGGCCAGCACCACATCTGCTGAATCAAACCCTGTCTTCCTGCCAGGTAATCTAGGTGCACAAGAGGTGACTTTGAACCACTTTCCTCGTGTGGAAATATTGATCCCTTTTGCCCCAGAGCACTAGAGGCTGCAGGTGCAGAAGCCTGGGGGATGAAACCTGGAGCCCTGGACTTTGCAAGGTTGACCAGAAAGTTCCAGAGCAAGTCCTGAGTGCCCTGCGTCCCGAAGCGGAGGCTTTCTGGCTCCTGTGCTCTTTGCCGGAGATGGCAGTTCTCAGAGCCAAGTCACCTCTGTGGTTCTGGGCAATTCTCTTATTGCCTCTGTACTCCATTTGCTCACTTGTGCAATGGGGCTATCACACCATGGCCAGCCCCTAGGGCCCAGTAAGTGTCACAAGCTAGCCATCTGGGTGCTTTGTGTGCCCTAAAAGAGCCAAGAGGACGATGGACCCTGGAGCATGTGAGCCACAGAAGGGTTTGAGAAGGCACAGGGCACATGCGGGGAGATGGAGCTGAGATGGTGGGAGGGAGCACTGGGTGATGTAGGGGTCTTCTGTGCAGGCACGGAGGAGGGCCTGGCAATTAAAAGTAATATTGTGGGACCTTCCTTGATAACTGAGAAGATGTTGGTACTTATCAGGCCATGTTGCTCAAAACAGCCAAAGAACAGAAACTCCTTAAATGCTCACCAGTGGCTAAACAAACAAAATAATAGTCTGTCTATATGATGGAATATTATTTAGTCATAAAAATGGAGCAAAGTACACTCTGTGACACAGCCTGGTAGAAACCTTGAACACATGCCAGTAAGGCCAAGAAGCCAGATACAAAGGTCGTGTGTGTGTGGCTTCACTTACATGCGCAGAACAGGCGAACCCAGAGAGACAGAGAACAGATCGGTGTTTATCAGGGCTTCAGGGAAAGAAGTGAGTCACGAGGGACGTAATGGATGTGGGCTTCCTTCTGGAGCCTGGGGTGTCCTCCGCAATCAGTGGAGAGATTGCGTGGCCATTTCAAAGTGCGCTCCACTCAGCCACACACTTTCGAAGACTGGGTCTTACTGTGTACAGAATATGACAATACAAAATGAGGACTTGCAGGGTCTAGCTACCTGGCTGACACCACCTCTCAACCGCCACTACCCAGTACGGGGGCCCAGCCAGGACTTCTCCAGACACCACCTTGCTTGGCCACCCAAGCAAGAAAGACCAGTGTACTTCACCAACTACAAGGAAAAAGAATTTCCTTGCCTCCTGGGAACCTGTGACAAGCCTGTCAGGGAAGTATTACCAGTGCCTCTGTGAAAAAAGAGCAACTGAGGCACTGAGGAGCTGGCTTCTGGCACAGCCCTGAAATGAGCTTCTGGATTCCTAGCTTAGGGCTCTGCTGCAATGGGTGGCATATCAGCACAGGATTGGGGCTGGAGGTGACTCTTCTCTCTTTCCCTCTTTCTTCCTTTGTTTTTTGTTTGGGTTCATTGATTGGTTTGGTTCGGTTTGGTTTTTGAGACAGGGTTTCTCTGTGTAGCCCTGGCTATCCTGGAACTCACTCTGTATGTAGCACTCAGCAGAGGCCCCTGCTTTCCCTTGGAAGTGGAGCTATTAGGATGAAAGATTCATTCTTTTGTTTTGTTTTCATAAATTTCTAACTGCTTTCATAGAGGTGCAGAACTTAAATAGTAAGGTTCCCACATACGGAGCAAGGAATGGACACCACAGGTGGGACCCTGCGAGAGCACGTTTCCCAGTGAGAAAAGCTGGAGCTCTGATCCCACTGAGGTTCTCTTCATCTCCTAGGTCCCTCTGCTCTAGGGGAAGGGGCTGGGCTTCGCCTAGGAAGGCAGCAGCCTCTGCCTGTAGCTCCTGCAGTCCTTCTAAATCTTGACTGACCAAGGACAGGAAGGTTAGAAGATCTGCAACCCTGGTTGCAGGCCCAGGGTCCTATTTATCCTTCCAGGCTGCTGAAGCCAGCTGCCAGGCCTCTGTGGCCCCAAAGGCAGCAAAAAGAATCCTCAGGGAGACACTGCTGTGACTTTCAGCTCGCTGACCGGGTGACCGTTCACCTGGCAAAGCTTAGCCGGTGGAAAGGGCTGCCTCTCTCCCAGTGGGGACAAAGTCCCTGCTGCCAGCCTTACCACTAGGTCTCCTGCCCAGGGACGAGCCAGGGGGGCTATGGGCTGCTCTTTAGCCCCTTAGCTGTGGCTCCCACAGCACAGGGCACTGAGAAGCAGAACGCAGATTCCTGGCAGCAGAGTGGGAAGGGACTGGTCCCACCTATAACATGGCCTCCAGCAATGAGGACATGGATACCACCAGGCAGGGGTACCACGTAGGCAGAGCAGTGTGTGTGTGTGTGTCTGTGTCTGTGTCTGTCTGCCTGTCTGTCTGTCTGTCATGGACCACCAGTGGGGATCAGAGAACAACCTAAGGAGTTGGTCCTCGCCTTCTACCTAAGCTGTGACAGGATCTCTGTTGTTTCCGCCCTCTACACACCAGGCTAGCTGGCCCTCCAGCGGCCAGGGCTTCTCCTCTTGTGTCCCATCTCACTGTAGCAGCCATTCACGCTATGCCTCTGACTTTTATGTGGGTTCTGGGAACCCAGGCTCAAGCATTCACGCTTACACAGCAAGTGCTTTTGCACACTGAACCATCTCAGCTCCCTCCATGCCTCTACCCTCACCCCTCTTCACCTAGAACTTGCTCAGAGTCACGCGGCTCTCACTCCCTTTATGGTGGTTACTCTGGGTCCCTATGCCCCCCAGCTTGACTAGTCAGGGTAAGTTTCTGCCCTGGCACAGGAAAGAGTAGATAAAGTTGGGGTTAGGGCCTGGCCTCGGGACCGCAGAGACACTCCAGGGGACCAGAGCCAGTCTCAGGGCCACGTGCTCTACCAACCAGTTCAAACAGATCAAGATCTGTTCCTGGTCTCTCTTCCAACCACTGGCTCCTACAGTGGATGGGCCAACTTGTCTTTTGAGTGAAGCTAAGGCGGGGTGATGCCAGCATAGTGACACCTCTGGGTGGCTCTCAGACCCTTCACTTCTGTCTTAGCTGCTCCTCTATTGCTGGGAGGAGACACATGACAACGTATAAAGGGAAACATTTAACTGGGGGCTTGCTCACTGGTCATGACGGGAAGCAGAGTGGCATGCAGGCAGGCATGGCGCTGGAGCAATAGCCGAGAGCTTATCCACAGGTTGGAGGCAGAGAGAAAGTCATGCTGTGCCCGCTTCTAGGAACACACCTCCTCCAAGGCCACACCTCCCAATCCTTCCCAAACAGTTCCACCAACTAGGGACTGTGCATTCAAATATGTGGGCCTCCAGGAGCAATTCCCATTCAAACCATCACAGTGCCTACCCAGTAATCCGAAATCCCATTCCCTGCTTTTCACCTGCGTCTCTCAGCAGAAGGGACAGGGCCTTCCTGGGACGGGGCCAAATGTTCCAGCTTTGTACATAGGCATTGGGTGAACAATTTACCCAAAGCCAGCACACAGACTGTGTCCCACGCACGCTTCTCTCTGTGGAAACATCCTGGGTGCTCAGGCTTATGAAGAGACTGAGACTCAGAATTCCAGACTGACACAAGCCAGGATTGACATGAAGGCCCTGCTGCTGGTCACCAGTTTTCTGTCTCTTGCAGTTGGTCAAGACAGCTGAGCTGGACCCTTCCCGGAACTACATCGCGGGCGTTCACCCCCACGGAGTCCTGGCAGCGGGAGCCTTTCTCAACCTGTGTACTGAAAGCACGGGCTTTTCCTCGCTGTTCCCAGGCATCCGCCCCTACTTGATGATGCTGACTCTGTGGTTCCGGGCCCCCTTCTTCCGGGACTACATCATGTCCGGGGGTGAGTCTCCTCACCCCAGCCATGGTAGCTGAGGAAGATGAGGCTGCTAGGTGGGTAAGGGGATCTGGGAGGAGACTGTCAACAGTTCTGCATTTCTTCCAAGTATTTGTTCAGTAACGGCAGATGCTAGACCCAAAGAAGCAATCCCTACATACTGTGCTGGGGTGGGGTGGGAGGAAGGAAGAGGACTCGGAGACTCCCAGCTGGCTCTCTGTCTTGGGTTGTGCCCGTCTTCACAGTCCCGCCCCTTCACCCGGTGTCTGACCCACCTTGCTCTCTCCCCAGGGCTGGTCACATCAGAAAAGGTGAGTGCTGATCACATTCTGAACAGGAAGGGCGGCGGGAACTTGCTAGCCATCATCGTTGGTGGTGCTCAGGAGGCCCTGGACGCCAGGCCTGGAGCCTACAGGCTGCTGCTGCGGAATCGCAAGGGCTTCGTCAGGCTGGCCCTGATACATGGGTATGGAGCTCTGGGGACAGCGCTCTGGGTGGGCTGGAGGTTTGTGTTTGCTGGGGAGGCAGCAAGGATGATTGTAGCTTCTGTTTTGGCAAGGAGACTCTCAGGCCATGTGATGAAAATTGTAAGTTGGTGTCTCACAGCCAAGTTTCTAGATATGTTTCCAGAAAGAAGACTGGGGGGCGGGGGGCGGGGTCATAGGTGAGAAGGGGTGTTTGCTATCGCTGGTGTGAGCTCCGGGACTCTGGAAGAATGGGATGAGAACTTACTGCAGAGCTGCGTCGCCACCATGGGGAGAGGCATCTTTGAGGAAGTTGAGCCAGCTGGCATAAAAAGGAAATGTTTCTAGGTGAAAAGTAAAGATGTTTTACATCCCGGAGGATGCTCTTGAACATTCTGGTCTAGCTGTCATGGTTGCTGCATGAGAGCTTAGGAGCCTGAAAAGGACCTCTGAAGGTCAGAGAGGGGTCAAGGCAGGCCTGCTTCAGTTCCTGGCTACTGAGTCCCTGCCAGGTGACTTTTCCATCCGTGCCTCCCTGGGTTCTTTCATACTTCCTCTCCTGTGTCCCCCAGGGCAGCACTTGTGCCGGTCTTCTCCTTTGGGGAGAACAACCTGTTTAACCAAGTTGAGAACACCGCTGGCACCTGGCTGCGCCGTGTCCAGAACCGGCTGCAGAAGATCATGGGCGTCTCTCTCCCTGTCTTCCATGGCCGAGGCGTCTTCCAGTACAGCTTCGGCCTCATGCCCTTCCGCCAGCCCATCACCACCATCGGTGAGCTGCGACCCAGACTGGGCAGGGCAGGCTTTGAGAGCAAGGCTGGGCCCGATGCTTCGAGGGCACTTGGGGATGGGCAAGATATTCTCCCGTCCTTGTGGGCTCCTATTTTAGACAGGGATGCACACCCACACGCAGATAATCCTACTGGCAAGCAGTCTGGGATAAGAGCTGGGACAAAGGTACTGCTAGTGGAATACTTATCCTCAAAGAGAGGTACTGACGGCTGAGTACTCATGCTCAAGAAGACAGGACAGGGGACCCGCCACAGGTCAGACATGCACTCATCATTTGCCATCTGGAAGCTTGGTTTGTCCTAGCAAGCTTTGAGGAGGGGATTATCATCTCCATCTCACTGGTGTAAAGCGAGGCTCTAAGAAGTTAAACAACTTCCGAAAGCTCCCGTCGCCTTAGAGGAACAGAGCTGAGGCTGCAACTGGACTCCAGCTGACATTTTCCTAGGCCAGGGAAGGAAAGTTTAATTGTGATCCAGGTGACCTAGGAGGACTGTGAAGAGAAAGCAGAGAAGAGAGATGTTGTAATTCAGTGCAGGGCTGGGGCGATGGCCCGATAGTTTACTGACCAACTGTAAGTTCGATGCCACAGTGCCCATATAAAAGCCAGACACAAGGCACGGTGGTGGGCACCTCTAGTCTCAGGATGGGGGCATAGAAATACCAGGATCTCTCGGGCATGGTGGCTAGCAGCCTACCAGTTGACAAGCTCCAGGATTAGTGAGAGGCCTTGTTTAAAAAAAAAAAAAAGGATAAAGCACGATTGAGGAAAATGTTAGACATTTTCTGGGCTTCACTTATGCTCACACATCCACAAAACACATAGATACATGTACAAAAAGGAAAGTTTAAAAAATGTGTGCCGAGGCCGGGCGGTGGTGGCACATGCCTTTAATCCTAGCATTCGGGAGGCAGAGGCAGGCGGATCTCTGGGTTCAAAGCCAGCCTGATCTACAGAGTGAGTTCCAGGATGGTCAAGGCTCAACAGAGAAACCCTGTCTCAGGGGGGAAAAATGTGTAATGTGTGTGCCAACTAACAGTCAGTAGACTCTGGGGGATTTCTATAAGAAATTAGCATGAGCTTCGGTGTATACACTTAACATAATTTTTCAACTGTCTGTACATCTCTTTTGTTTTCTTCTTGGATTCTCATTCCGATGACATTTGTAGAGAGAACTCCATTCATTTCAACTCCACCCACCCACCCACCCATTTGTCAGTTGAGCACAGATTGGGTAATCCTTGCATCATGGCCTTACTGGGTTGTATGGCAATGCCCTCATGGATTTGAATGTCACTGCTGCTGCTGCCACCTCCAGACTGATTTCCAAAGAGGAGAGGGCACCGTTTTCCCAGCCAGGCAGACTTAGAAGCTTTACAAGAGTCTTTCTCATTCCTCCCAATGACCAGGGGCCACTGCACATAGAGGGCATGACACCGCCCACTCTCCTTCTAGAAGTGCGGGGCACCTCCAGTTCTGGCACTCTGAACTCTGATTCACGTGCCCTGGAGGTGCATGTGAATGAGTGGTGCTTCCACCCGGTTACTTGGATAAATCATGTCTTTGCCTGGGATTAAGGGAGAGAACACATGTTAAGTGCAGGCATATTGCCCAGCATATTGAAAGGAGTGAGTTGTTCTGAAACCTTAAAATTCAGTACCCAAGGGCTGAGGAGACAGCTCTGTTGGCGAAGTGCAAGCAAGAGGACCTTAGTTTGAAGGCCAAGTAAGTACCTATGAGAAAAGCTGGCTGTGGTGCCACACGCTGTGAATCTCAGCGCTGGGGAAGTAGCCACAGAAGGCTCCCTGGGGCTTGCTGGATGGCCAGCCCAGCCTAATCAGTCCCAACAAAAGACTTGTGTGTCCATAAATATAGCTGATGGCATCTGAGGACAATACCAGGCATTAATCCCTGGCCTCCACATGTATATATGCGCACATGAACTGACACACACACACACACACACACACACACACACACACATACACACACACACACACACATACACACACGTGGGGTGAGGGAAAGGGTGGGGGGTGGGGGAAGGAGTGGGAGACAGAGAAAGTGCGGAGTATCTGAAATCAGGGGAGGAGGGGAGGGTGGTGGGACCCTTCTGGGGAAGCCCTTCCCAGGGCTGCAATGGTGCTCCCACTGGGTGACCATCCTCCTCTGTCCCTTGCAGTGGGGAAGCCCATTGAGGTGCAGATGACACCACAGCCCTCAGAGGAGGAGGTGGACCGGCTTCACCAGCTCTACATCCAGGAGCTGTGCAAGCTCTTTGAGGGACACAAACACAAGTTCAATGTCCCCGCCGACCAGCACCTGGAGTTCTGCTAAGTGCCTCTTAGCAGACACTTAGAGGACAGCTGCATCTGAGAGCAGGCAGCAGTGCCGCCATTAGAGGGGACTGGGCGTCTACAAACCCAGCCCCAGCTGGCAAGAGGGACGAGGCAGCTCCTTGCCCTGGATTTGCATCTGCAGCCAGAGCCCTGCCGTCCTTGTCTCCCTGTCCTGGGCCTGTCTGTTCAACTGTAGAATTGGGGGAGGGAGGGAGAAGCAGGCAGAGAATAATTTCTGAGCCTCTTGTCATGGTTGGTATGTCACTCAAACATGACCACAGGACAACCAGGGGAAAGGAACAAAATTGTTCAACGCCTACCCTGGAGGGACAGTACAAGAGAAGCCAGCACCCCAGACTCCCACTGTATGAGCCCCCCCACCTGCTCCCTGGATGCCCTTATTCCCTTCTGAGCTGGAGAGGGGCAGCTAAGTATGCCCTAGCGCCCCGTGGTTTTTCTAGATTCTGTAACCTCTGAGCTGTGACATAGATACCAAAGGAGCCCAGAAGGCAGTTAAGGACAGAGCGCTCAGTCACTCACTGACTTCTATCAGGAAGCCGCTTACTCATGCTTTTTAGAGAACTCCAGCCCCTGTCTTGACACAAAAGGGCAACTCCGTACATGTTACTTCAATAAAGGAAAGGATTCTGTTTTAACTTCCTTCTCTTTCTTTCTTACAACCAGTGGGGCTGACTGAAGCCTCAGCTTGAGCCTTGTCCTGTGGCTCCGACCAACCTCCACAGAAGCTTGGTCAGACTGGGTCTTAGAAAGCCAGGCTGTGGTGGCACACACCTTTAATCCCACTACCTGGGAGGAAGAGGCAGGAGGATCTATGAGTTTGAGACCAGCCTAGTCTACAAAGCAAGTTCCAGGACAGCCAGGGCTACACAGAGAAACCGTTTATTGAAGAAAAAAACAAACAAACAAACAAAAAGGCTGTGTCAATCTCTTTTTCCTGACTGGCCATCCAGAACCTTCCATCTTAGAGTGGGAAGATGCCTATGGGCAGACCATGACACTAAAAGCCAGAGACGAGGCACAGATGACTGAGTGTCTCCGGATGGGCCATACTCTAGCCAGGAGCTGTGGTTGGACAGGGTTGGAGAAACTACACCTGCCTGCCGTCCGAGCAGAAGGCGTGGCTGGCTTGAAAGAGTGCCCGACTGCCCCTGCTCTCTGATGGGGCACAGATCCCTCCCACGTAGGAGCAGTTTCTACAGTCACTGGAGAAGTGTGCACTGGGATCCTAGTCCCCCCCCCACCTGTTCTCAGTGACTGCTTCAGTTTTAGCGTCTGACAGAAAGATCACAATTTCGCGCTCTCGTGTACTGAGTGATTCCCATGTGGAGTCACACCGCCATGCCCTCCGTGGAACACTGCAGGGTACACAGGAATTAGGGGTTGGGTATCATGGGTGCTCAGCACCTTGTACAGGCACATGGGATTGAGATTGGATGGTGTTTGACAAGACCCAGGCAGAGGCAGGATGATCTCTATGAGTTCAAGGCTGCCCCGGTCTACATAGTTCCAGGAGAGCCCAGGGCCTTGCAGAGAGATCCTGTCCCAAAATCAAATAGTCTATCACATGGGGAGGAGAAGGCAGAGCAGTGCTGTCTTCTGGCCCAGGGAAGATTTGGAGCAAGTGGTCATGGGCTGGGTCTTAAAGAAAGGGCAAGATGGCAAAGCAGATGCTAATTAGAGGCTGTAGCAGCTAGCTGTCACTGGATTAGAGCCACCAGGTGGCTGAGGGCATCTAGGAGCCATTACTTATCCGAGTTCTGCCTTGCTTCAGCTGGCGCAGCTGCAGTGGGACACGTGGCTCATGTGCATGGCTGTGTGTGCTGTCACAGCAGGGCACAGAGCCCAGCTTTATCCTGGCTGCCTTTTAGCAGCCTGTGATGACTAGAGTCCAGAGGAATGAGAGTCCCAGGCTACACAGCACGCAGTGTCAATTCAACCACACACTATGCCTCTAAACGGTCACAAGGCCAGGAATCAGGAAGAGATCCACCTCTGAGTGTGAAGAGGAGGGCCGCCACATCACAAAAGGTGCCGGACAGTGCTGGTGGCCATCTTTGCAAACCGTCTACCAAAAGTGAAAAGTAAAAGCCTATGGCAGAATCCCCCACCTCCACCCCCATACTCTGCATCTCATGGCCATAATAAAGACATTGCATCCCAAGAGGCCCAGTCAGCCTGGCATCTCTGGCCTGTCTCCCCCTCCCCCTCCATCTGACACCACTCTTCCTGCTCAAAATCTTTCCATGGCCCTCAATGGTGCCAGGCTAGGGTCCATGCCAGTCTTGGTCTCAGTGGGAACCAGAGGATCTTTAATTGTGCTAAAGGAACAACTTTCCAAGCTGGGCGTGGTGGCACGTGCCTTTAATCCCAGCAGAGACAGAGGCAGGTGGATATCTGTTGAGTTCGAGGCCAGCATGGTCTGTATACAAATCAAGTCAGGGCAGCCAAGGCTAGACAGAGAAACCCCGTATTGTAAAAACAAACAACAAACAAACTAAAAGAAGCAAGTTCTCGAGGTCCACAGGTGTTGGAAACCACAGAGAGGAGTGCTGTAAGCCACAGCTGTCGCACCGGACACTGTCACCACCCAGAAGCCCAGTAGAACAGACGGAGGCATCACGTTCCCCAGCCTAGCCAGTCATGCCCAGGACCCACACTCTGGCAAGGACATGGGCAGCTTTGAGAGACTTGTCAGGCAAGAGCAGGAACGTGCTCTCACTCCATGGTTCCTTCAACTGCTTCCTTTAACTGCCGCTGAATCCTCGTGCCCAAGTCTAGAGGAAGCTGGGCCTGTGGCTGCACCCAGGCAGGAGGGTTGCAGCCCTGGGTGCAAGGCAGAGCCTGGAGGGTAGGGCTCAGAGGGATCAGTAGAAAACAGATGGTGTCTTCCTTGCAGCCCGGGGTCAGCTTGCTGCTCACCACACCCTGTTGTCCTGCTCTGGATCTTGTTAAGCTTAGCCCTAAGTTTCTGTCATAAGGACACCATGACCACACTCACCGTCACCTCTGTGATCTTGCCTGAGCTGTGTCTCAGACTAGAATGCTTTCCTCCCACCACCGTCCTGTTGCCTAATACCTCCTCCTTATCCCAGCATGAGTCATCCAACCCAGGTTGCTTTTCCAGTGCCTGGGGGTGAGAATTGTTCTTTGATTTTCCTGGGCTTCTCTTCCTCGGCCACTAGGTACCACTAGGTACCACTAGGTACCACGGACAGGATCTGATCCACTCTCAAATAAAACCCAGAGCTTCTGAGGTTCTGGTCAGTGCCTGGGGTGACATCTTGCTTCCTTCTGACCTTCAAGGCCCCTCTCCATCTGCCCTTAGGCCACCTAGCCTCCCCTCAGCCTCTGCATCCTGCCCTGCACCATTCTTGTGCTTGCTCCAGCTTAGGCACCTTCTCTCCCTGCAGAATACTCCTTCTCTTTGACCCATTCAGTGTCACTTACCCAAGTGACCCCTTGTATCATAACCTCAGTCTACTCTAGCCTGCCCTCTTCCCTGAGTCAGGGTGGACATTTAGTTCTTAAGCTGAAAGGGTCATAGTCACAAATACATGAGGGCATGATGGGACTTTTCTGTCTCTCAGGGGGCTGGGAACCTCTGAGAGCTAAAACCTATGCTTAATGTCTACAGACAGAGACAGACAGACAGACAGGCAGGTAGACAGACACACACAAATGCAGACACACACACCATCTAGAGTACCTCAGCAATCCTCTAAGTGAAACTGGCAAATTAACCTATCCGGCATTCTGGGTCTTTTTATTTGGAGGTGGTCAAGACTGTTAGCGATCGCCGCCCGTAGCACAGTATTCTAAAAGTTACCTGCTTTAAGCAACACTTACTGACTCCAAGTTCCTGAGGTGGGCACTTGGGAGTGGCTTAGCTGGTGGCTCTGGCTCAGGGTGCTAGGGAGTGGCTGGGCTGCTGACTAGGCTACACCTTGGCAAGGTTGCACAGGGGCTGCCGGGCTCACCTCCGCGCTCACTCACATGACTGATAAGCAAGAGCCTCTGTCTCTTGCCTTGGGGGCCTGGGCCTCTCCATGCACCAGCAGTGACAGGGCTTCTCCTAACCAAGTAGGTGGGAGTGGGGGTGGCGGGCAACTGCCTTTTATGATCTCTGAGTCACACAAGGCTATTCTTCCTCAGTCTGTTGGCTAAGTGTGAGTCATTCTGTTCAGTTCACACTCCCTCTAGGGAGGACAAGGAGGTGGCAGTAGCTGCCACTGTAATAGAATGGGCCCTCAGACACTCAGCTGGGATTTGCTGACCCCTGTGCTGTAGTGTGAAGCAACCTGCCCAGAAAACGCTAGAGGACAGACACTCGGCTAACCAAGGAGAAAGCGTGAAAGTGGGCAGGGCAGCTCTGGGCAAAGGTTGCAGCAGGAGCAATAATTGTGACTGCCGGCCTGGCTGGCAGAGAGGACAGCGTGGCTTTTTAGACCGAAGCTGCCAGGATGGAAAAACAGGAGAAGGAGAAAGACTTGAGGAAAAGGATCCGCCCCCTTTCACATGACCTTGGATTCCCCAGGTTATAGACACCAGCTGCATAAGCCAGGGGAAGGCTTTGTGTGTTCAGCTTAAAGGGTGCTTTTCAGCCCAAGACGGAGAATAATGGCTACAGCAGTTGGGTTCCCTAACTCTACACATATAACAAGCTCAGACTCTAATGTTCACGGTCTCACACCCTCTGGCCCTGTTAGGGCCTCCTTTGAGACACCCCATTATGTAGGGAAGGCAATGTCCTCCACCTCAACACACATGCAAATACACACAAGATTTTTCCGTGCGATACAGCAGCTCAGAGGTTCTCAAGTGATGGGGATGGCGGGAGTCTCCTCCAGAATCAGGCTGCCCTTTGATCTGGGGGAAGTTCTCAGACATCATCACCCAAGGGGACAAAGGGCTCGCTGAGGCCCAGCCAGTCTGATACTGCTTTATGGTGGCTTGAGTAGGGGTGGCAAATAAGACAGGGGTCAGTCAGCACAGTAGAGCCTGTGGCCATGTGGCAAGGGCCAAGGCTCAACCTCCCACGGGAGCTAAGCTTTCTGAGGACACAGAATGAGGCAAGCTGCTGAGTGAGCAAAGGCAGACAGGAGGACACTGTGGAGATAATGGCCGATGATGTGATCAGAGTACAAGGGTGAGACTTTAAGGGGTAGGTCTTGTGTTCAGCAAACTTTTATCAACCCCTTGTGATGGACCAGAGGCTGGAGTTGAACGGTGACCCCAGGAGAACCAGTCCTTGGCTTTTCCTTGCTGACTGTCCTACAGAACCCCAACATCAGGGAGACAGGATCTCGTTCCCAAGTCTGAAGATGGCCTGGAAAACCTTGGAGCTGGTGTGGGGCCTGGGCCAGGCCGCATGGGCAAATAGAATGGGCAGAACGGGACATCTATAGTTTTGCTCTTGTTTTTAATGATTGTTTTAAGACAGGGTCTCACTATGTAGCCCTGGCTGGCTTGGAACACACTTAGGTAAATCAGGCTGACCTTAAACTCACAGAAATCCAACTGCCTCTGGAGTGCTGGGATTTAAAGGAGTGTGTCCCCACACGTAGGTTTATTGAAGGTGCCATCCTCCTCATGCTTAGCTGGTGCCCCTGTGAATGATTTCCCTCAAGTCTTGTTGTCTTCAACTGCCATGGCTGTCCATAGTGGGTATTCAGTGAATACTCACCCCTCTTGAAGAGCTTTTGACAGATGTGTGAGTTTGTACTTCTCACAGACCAGGTCTGGTTATTTCTTAGCTTCTGTGTCTTCCGTTCCTTCACTGCTAAGAGCCCACTAGAAGGCTTCCTTTTCAGGGTGAGCTGGTGCCAGGTACATGCAGGCTCATCCTCAGCAGAGAATGAATAGACTTGAACCCATGAAATAGAAGGCATCCCCTTGCTGGCAGCTCCCACCCCCTTTTGCTGATAGAGGAGCTTGCTTATGTAACCCTGGTTGGCCTCAAACTCTTGATCCTTCTACTTTAGCTTCTGGAGTGCTGAGATCACAGGCCATGCCTCCATGGCTAGCTAGGGAAACTTTCTTCAAGGGGGTTGGTTATGTTTTTATTGTTTTTTGTTTCTGTTTTGTTTTGATGTAGGCTCTCTTGTAGGCCAGGCTAGATTCAAAGATACTATGTTGTCAAGAATGACTTTGAGCTGGGCATGGTGGTGCACACCTTTAATGTCAGCACTCAGGAGGCAGAGGCAGGTGGCTCTCTGTGAGTTTGAGACCAGCCTGGTCTACAAAGTGAGTCCAGGACAGCCAGGCTACACAGAGAAACCCTGTCTTGAAAAACAAAACAATGAAAAAAGAATGACTTTGAATTTCTGATCTCCTGTCCCCATCTCTAGAATGCTGTAGGCATGCCAGTCTTCTAAAGAAACTTTTTTTCTTTATAAGACTTATATAATTATATAAGACTTATATAATTCTCTTAATATGATGATCTCTAGTTACATCAAATTTTCTGCAATGACATAGCGCCATTCTTCATGATTGAAGAAGTTCCACTGTGCACATGGCACACTTCCTTTATCCTCTCCTCTGTTGATGGGCATCTTGGCTATTTTGTATGGTACTGTGGAAAGTGCTGATGTTCAAGTGTCTCTGGAACATACTGACTTGACATTTCTTGGACAAATATTCAGGGAAGGGTACAGCTGGGCCACATGATACTTCTAATTTGGCTCTTTGAGGAATCACCATCCTGACTACCACAGTGGCTGCACTTGTTTCCATCCCTGTCAGCTGTGTATAATGGTTCCCTTTTGCCCTTATTTTCTCTACTCTTTGCTGTTACTTGTTTTCTTCTTAGTTGCCATTCTCAAAGGGGTGAGATGGGATCCCTGTAGCTTTTATTTATGTTTCTTTCTCCTTTTTATTTATTCTTCTCTCGTATATTACATCCTGACTACAGTTTATCCTCCCCCCTTCCCCCAAATCTCTCCCTTCTACCTCCCCTTTCTGAGGATACACCCCTCCCCTTCAGCTCCCCTCAGAAAAGAGCAAGCCTTCCAGGGACATGAACCAAACACCGTATATCAAGCTACAATAAGACAGATACATATGCTTGCATCAAGGCTGGAAGAGGCAACCCAGCAAGAGGAAAAGGGTCCCAAAGGCAGGCAAAAGAGTCAGAGACAACCCCTTCCCCACTGTTAAAAATCCTACCAGAACACCAAACTAGAACCATATCATGTATGCAGGGGACCTAGGTCAGAGACATGTAGACTCCCTGATCTCTGCGAGCCCACTTGAGCTCCCGCCAGTTGATTCTGTGGGCTGTGTTCTTGCGGTGTCCTTGATCAGAGAAACCCTGTCTCTGAAAAAAAAAAAGAGAGGAAGGAAGGAAGGAAGGAAGGAAGGAAGGAAGGAAGGAAGGAAGAAAGAAAGAAAGAAAGAAAGAAAGAAAGAAAGAAAGAAAGAAAGAAAGAAAATGCAATGCCCTACAGGCTTGCCTACAGTCTGATCTTATTAGTCATTTTCTCAGTTGAGGTCCCCTCCCCCTCAGGTGACTGTAGGTTGTGTGAAGCTGACATAAAGCACAAGTACTTTTTACACTATTTCAACATAGATGGGACAGGGCCTATGCTCTTTGACCATGTGATATATGATATCCTGACTTAGAAAACAAACATCAGAGAGGTTGAATTGAGGTTAAGTAACTGAAAATGGCACAGCCACTTTGGAAGACAGTTTGGCAGTTTCTCATAAAGCTAATGACCAGCTTACCAAAAGTCACCCAGTCACTCCCCAACAGAACAGAAAACAAGCCTCACATAAACCTGCACGAGGCTCTTAGTTCATCAGCAGACCGAGAGTAGGCAGCTGTTACCCAAGCTCAAGTGTGCACTCACACAGAGGAATACGCCACAGTCACAGAGAAGCAAGCTCCTCACTCACACAGCAGCTTGGTGGCTTTTGCTAAGTGAAGGAAGCCAGCCCGCACAGGCTACACACTGTAGGAATCCATTCACTTTGAGTTCCAGGAAAGGAGAAAATACAAAGATGAAAAGCAGACTGGCAGTTGCCAGGGATCTACGCAGTCTTTTGGGAAGCACAGGGACATTTTTAGAGTACAGAAAAAAATTCATATGGTATCATAGTAGTGTCTGCAAGACAACTTTGTGTTGCTTAAAAACCCACAAAGTAACATTTGGTATGTGGAATTTAAATTTTTATTTATTTTTATTTTTGCTTATGTATGTATTTTGATTTTTCAAGACAGCGTTTCTTTGTGTAGCCCTGGTTGTCCTGGAACTCGCTTTGTAAACCAGGCTGGTCTCGAACTCAGAGATCTGCCTGCCTCTTCCTCCTAAGTGCCAGGATTAAAGATGTTCACCACTGATGTCTGAATTTAAATCTTAAATTGAAAAAAGAAATACAATTCGGATAGACAGGGAAACGTGAGAACTAGAGCTTGAATCCCTAGCATCCTTATAAAAGCTGGGATAATAACTACCTGGAATCCCAGAACTAGGAGGGGGCAGATAGAAACTTGGGGCTCACTGGTCAGTCATGCTGACCTCCAGGTTCTGTGAGACACCCTGGCTAAAGCTAAGGTGGAGAGCGATGAAGGAAGATACCTAACATTAACCTATGGTCTTCACACGCAGAGGCACATGCAAACATGGGCATACACATGAATGCACAAACATGGATACACACAGGACAAACATAAATGAAAATGTAACAGTTTAAATTGTTGCGGTTTGTTTGGTTTTCTTTTTTTCGTCAGCTTTAAAAAAAAAAAAAAACAGAGTCATCTGGGAAGAGGGAATCCCAGCTGACTACCTGCCTCCATTAGGTTGTCCTGTGAACAAGTCTGTGGCCAGTCTTTTGATTAATGATTGATGTGGGAGGGACTAGCCTACTATGGACAATGGCATCCCCAAGCAGGTGGTCCTGACTTGTAAAAGAAATGGGGCTGAGTAAGCCGTGGAGAGCAAGCCGGGCATTGGCATTCCTCCACGGTTCCTGACCCTGCTCCTGCTTGTGGTCTTGCCCTGACTTCCCTCAGTGATTGATGGTGAGTGCACCCCGTGAAAGAAAGCCTTTCCTCCCCAACTGGCTTTTGGTCACAGTGTTTATCATAGCAACTAAAGTCAGGCTAGTGGCTTGAGTCTGTAATTCCTGCAGTTGGGAAGTAGAGGCAGGAGGATCAGAAATTCGGTGTCGTTTTCAGCTATCATGAGTCCAAGGCCAGCCCGGGACAAGAGGCAGTGTCTTAAAAGCAATCAAACAAAAATATACTTTAAACTTGGGGGTCCCAAGAGGTAGTGTAGACTGTGATAACAGAGTTGCTTTAGAAAAGGAGGTAAAAGTGCCACCAAACAGAGTGGGAAGATAGTGGACAGACTTAGGTAACTCCAGAACATAGGACACCGAGGAGAAGCTGCAGGACCAGTGTCAGAGTGGGGAAGACACAGGCATCCGCCGTGTCTGGGGATGCTTCCAGAGATGGAAGTTCCCAGATCTGAACCAGCTTCACCTCTAGATGAGAACAAACATCTAAGTGCTCACTGGGAGCCAGTTTTCTCAGTGCTGGAGAAGGGAGACTAGAACGACCCACGCGGGGTCAAGTCAATGTGTATTTCACAGAGACGGCGGATAGCTACAGAAATCATAATAAACTACCGGTGTGTGCGCAGGCTGGTACACACGTGTGGGCTGCCTAGCTCTGGCTTCTGAGGTCGCCTAGAAGCAACGACGTCGCCTAGCATGCCCTGAGCCCAGATTTCAGTTCCTGATACTGTTCTCTAAGGAAGGGCTTTCCTAGGCCGGTGTGATGGCACAGTGGGGGAAAGTGCTTGCTGTCAAGCCTGAAGACCTGAGCCCCACGCGAGGAAAGGAGAAAACCCATTCCCACAAGTTTCCTCCTTCCCTCCACGTGTGTATTCTCGAATATGGGTTCTCAAACGCATGTGCACATCGATAAATGAATAAACTAATTAGCTAAAAAGGAGATTCTTGAGGTACTTGGAAAAATGGCAGATTTCAGGGCTGAGTGGAGAAATATACAGAAGCCTGAGGAATCTTGGAGTGCCAGAAAAATCAAGACCAGCTCACACAAACATACATACACACAAATAACAAGGTAACCCCTCCCCCAACACCCCCCCCCCCCCACACAATGACAGTCATCTTACACAGGAGCCACGTGGAAAGATCTAGCGACCATATCAGGGACAAATTAAGATATCTTCTGTTCAGTATTTGCTACTTTTCTGTAAATCTAAAACTATTCTAAAACTATTAATCTGCTTATGTTCTTAAAAGTTGTTATAGGATGCTCTATTTGTTTTCTGGGGATGTTGCAGTGAGTTACCATAAACTTGGTCATTTGGAACACCAGACAGTGGAGCTAGTGAGATGGCTCAGTGGGTGAAAGCACTTGCCGACAAGTTTGCTGACCTGAGTTTGACTCCCGGGACCTGCATGGTGGAAGGGAGGAACCAACTCCAGAGAGCTGTCCTCTGATCTGCACAGAGGACAGCTCTACATACACAAAACAAGCAAGTAGAATATAACCCAAACCTACCGTCTGTTAGAGCACTTGTCTCGCACTCGAAAGGCTCTGCGTTCAATTCCCAGCACCATCGCATGACAAAACAAAGCAGGTCTGTGGGCTGGAAGTCTGAAGTTGGTGGCAGTAGTGTCACTTGTACAAGATGTCAGCAAAGCTACCTTCTCTCAGAGGCCTTAGGGGATTGACAATTTTTCCTTCGTCATCTTTAAAGCTATATTCCATGGCCTGGCCTTTCCCCATCTTCCAAAGCAGCAATGTCTTCAGCTCTCTCCACCTCTGTTAGTTTGTTAGTGTGTCACTTCTTGCCTCCTGTTTCTATTTTGTTTGCTTTTATGTTTTGAGAGAGAGGGTTGCTCTGGCTATCCTGGAACGCAGTCTGTAGGCCAGGCTGGCCTTGAACTCAGAGATTTGCCTGCCTCTGCCTCCTGAGTACTGGGATTAAAGTCATGCGCCACCAATGCAGCTCAGCTAGAAAAATCTCTTTGTAAGGACACAAACGATAGCATTGGGAGTCCATCCACAAAATTCAGGATAATCTCGTCTCCAAGTCCTTAACAGAATCATATCTGCAAACTTTTCTTTCTTGGTACATAGAATAAGCATTCACAAGTTGCAGGGTTTGGGACAGACATTTTGGGGTATCGTGTTTTAGCTTCCTAAGATACCAAGCAAATTATTCATTCTGTATGAGCCTTAGACTCCTCATCAGGAAGCTAGATACTCAAATTAGACAAATTGACCAGCCACTGGGAAGTTAAAGGAGAAGATGGGGACCTGAGAACACACTGACTTGGACAATGAGACCTGGCACTTCCCTTGGCATACTCCACCGCTACACAAAAGTGAGATCCATGGTAGTTGATCAAGGAACTGGGAACAGAGTTCTGAGTGCCGGATTCAAATATTTTTTTTCTTTTGGTTTTGTTTTTTCAAGACAGGGTTTCTTTGTGTAACTGTCCTAGACTGGCTTTGTAGATCAACCTGGCCTCAAACTCACAGCAATCTACCTACCCCTGCCTCTCAGAGTGCTGGGATTAAAGGTGTGATCCACTGTGCCTGGCTTCAGATCTTAGCTCTGTCCGCAGCTTTCAGTGTGATCTCAAGGACAGCATTGTCCACATCATCACATATGAAGCAATTCAAGAAATTTATCTTGCCCTGAGAGGTCACAGTTACAGGATGTTCATATGTCCAGTGTCTTTCACTATCGGAGCTCAGTGCCACCCAGGAACTGAGTAATGCTTAGTAATGGTAGCAATGACAGAAGCGCAGGCAAGGCGGTGTCAAGGCTGATGAGGGGAAGGAAGAGCCTCTGTTTGGAGACTCATGTCCCCAAGCTCCCGTGAGTCTAGAGCAGGGCTGGTAAACTACAACTTGCTCTGGAATGACTGTGAGCTAAAGGGAATTATTGATGAGTGCTTGCATACTTGCAGTCAGTCTGATGACAGGAAATTGGACTTTGAGCCCAAGTTAAACGAAATGTCATTCTTTAACGGAGAACTCCAGGGCTGATGAGATGGCTCAGCAGGTAGAAGAGCTTGCAGTGCAGGCTCGATGAGCCGAGTTTGAGCCTCTGAACCCACAGTGAAACGAGAACAAACTCCTGAAAGACGTTCTTTGATATCCACTCACATGCTTGTGTGTACATGTATGCACATATCATCTCTGTCACACACATACATGTAATAACATAACTGGAGAATTCCATTCTTATTTGTAGACTGCTAATACAAAAAAATCATACTGTTATTTGCTTCGAGTTCCAGCAGTCACATGTTTAGTGGGAACATAGTCCTCTCTTCTACTCACATGACACTCCCACTGCCACTGTTTGCCCTGAAAATCCTCCACTAGCCCCTATCTTCCCTTTATCCAACTTGTCCTAAGCCATCCCAGGTCCTCCTTCCACGACACAACCAGAAACAGCATTCCGGTGACATTTGGCCTCATCAATCCCCTGCAGGAAACTTCCTGCACGTGCCCTCTGGATTCCCAGGGCCTTGGCTGTCCACGCTCCTCACTGCTTCCTGTCTTCTCTGCCAGCCCCCTCCCCTTCAGCCAGGATGGACGTCTTTTTGGGGTTACCTTGCTTCCCCAGCACCTTGCACAAGCTGCCCGCTCTGCCTAAGATACATTTTCTGCCCAAGTCTTCTTGGCCTTTCAAGTCATTGATGGCATCACTCGACTCTAGAAAAGCATCCCTAGCTCCACATCTCTTGTTAGGTGCCTCCGCTTCCTGCCTTTCCCACTGACCACCCCCTTTAAATGCCTGTGGCCTCTACCAGACTGGGAGACCCTCGGTGCCAGAGCTGATCTGTTCTGCACTGATGGCCACATTCACCAAAGATGAGGACCCTGCCCATTCTTGCTGCTTGAGTCAGGGGCAGGCCAGGGCTGGGACTGGGTATCACGAGGCCCAGTTTATTTCCTTCTCAGGACTGCTGTTTCTGTAAAATAAGGGTAGGGTGTCCCTTGCTGGCTCTCAAGCCTGGGTCAAAGGTGGGAGTGGAACCTCGTGTGGGGGTAGTGTCGGCAGCTGAGCTCTCAGACAACTTGATCAGTCCTCACAGGCAACCCCAGACAAACAAGAGCCTGGGCCCTGGGTCTGGCATGATCTGGGTCATCGAAGTCAAAGGTCAATCTTCCGTGACCACCTGCAACTGACCCTGCTCTGGACGCTGCCTGCCTTCCTCCTGTCCCTCCCCCAACTTCAGTCAGGAACAAATAGGACATTGGATGGCCAGGCTTCTGATGTGAGCCTATCAGTAGAGTGCACGCGTGCAGGAGTGTATTCAGGTCTGTGGACTGGGTGCATGTCTGTGCAGTCGTGTGCATACTTGTGTTCCTGTACCCAAGGAGTAAGAGTGCATGGCCGTGCTTGTGGGGGTCCCTTTAGCTTCCCAAACTGTTGCAGCTGGTTCTTCCCTGTATCTCTCCCCAGTGTTCTTACTCAACTCCATGCTTAGGGATCCCAGCTTCTGGGGACTCTCACCCATTGCTCTATGAACCCAGCGCGGTTAGGAGAGACCGGAACCCTGAGGTGAGAAGGGTGACCGCTCAGGGTGGCACAGGGGAACAGAAGCATGCTCTAGCAGACTCCCTCAACCCCTTTTTTGAAATTTGGTGGTACTGGCAATTAAGCCCAGGGCCCTAAGCATGCTAGGCAAATGTTCTGCCACTGGGATTCGTATCCCCAAACTTCAGGCTTCTTTCATCATGGCTAAACATCCAGTTCTGGGCCACTAACCCTGCTCATCTCTTGGGCTTGTTGGGACCACCAAAAACACTTCCCATATGCAGGACATGGCAAAGGCCTGGCGACCCTTTGCCAAGAGGGAAAAGGCCACTGTCCCACTTAAGCTGGAACAAATTCTGGGACACAAGTCACATTCCAGGGCCCTCTTCGGGGCTGGGCCGAGGCCCTGGACCTATCTCAGTGGTTTGCTCAGCTTCTTCTCTGCTCTTCCCTGCTTCTCAGCTCCATTCTGGAATGTCCTCTTTCATTGTTTCATTTGACTTGTTTGTCACAGGGGCTTGCTATGTAGCCCAGGTTGGTTGAAACTGGCGATTCTCCTGCCTCAGCATCCCCAGTGCTGGGATTGCAGGCATAAACCACCATGTCTAGCCAGGGCATTTCCTTAGCCAGTCTCACAGAGACACCTTGCCTTAAAGGTCCGCTTCTGGATAGGCCATGAAGGGTGAGCCTAGAACTCTCACCCAGACTACAACAACCTGCTCTACAGAGAGAGCACTGAGGTACAAAAGGGGTGTAGGTTTTTAAAGGTCCTCCCTTGCTAGCTAAGATGATACATGTTCATTTTCATCTCATCTGTAGGGCTGAGGCCATCTTGGCCATGATCCCCAAAAGGCTTGGGTTTGGAAAGTTTCAGACCCAGCTGAGTTCCCCCAGTCCTGGGGTGGTCCCCTTGGCTAGGCATGGTGGCTCATGACTTTTATCCAAGCACTTGAGAAGCAGAGGCAGGAAGATATGTGAGTTTGAGGCTACCCTGGTTTACCAAGGAAGTTCCAGGACTTTCAGATCTAGGCAGAGAAAACCTGTCTCAAAAAACAGAACAAAAACACCAAATCAGGTGTGGTAGCACACACCTTTAATCCTAGCCCTCAGAGGCAGAGGCAGGCAGATCTTTGGGAGATCTTTGAGTTTGAGACAAGCCTGGTCTACAAAGAGAGTTCCAGGACAGCCAAGGCTACAACAGAGAAACCCTGTCTAGAACCACCCCCACCACAAAGAAAGAAAAGAAATCAAATACTTAGAAACTAGAGGCTTGGCTCCCAGCTTTCACCTCCCACCACACCAGGCTGAGTGGCTTTAAGGGAGTCAAGCGACTCTATGGGAAATGCCAGCTTCTTGTGTACAGAATGCCAAGAGCATGGTGAAAGACAGCATTTCAGAGTTCAGAGACTCAAGCCTCAGGCTCAGGCTGTGGTTGAGCGCTCAGCTGTCTTGCCTGAAACCTTAGGTTGGATCTCCAGCACCCACAACCTAGCACGGTGGTTCATGCAGTCACTCCTGGAGCTTGGCGGTCGGAAGCAGGAGGATCAGAAGATCAAGGTCATCCTGGGCTACATGTGACCCTGTCTCAAAACAGCAGGTTCAAGCCTCAGTTCCACATCCCATGCCTATGGCTCTTTGAATAATTGAAGCAGTTACTTACCCAGCCTGTGACTTAGTTTCCCCGTCTGTCAACGCAGACCGTCACAGGAGTGACCTCACAGGTCCTGGTGAGGGTCAAGTGGGCTGCAGCACACAGAGCACTTGGCAGCCCCCGGCACACATGAGCCTTGAGATCTGGTGGCTATTTTTGCTCTTGTTATGTACCGACGTTGTATAACTGACTCTGTCCTGTGGCCTCACTAACTTGACACAGCTCCCAGGCTTTGTGACGGTCAAAGGACACCCCGTAAAGGACATACTAGCGGAGGAGACAGTTTTTAAAAGCCTTTAAGGTTTTCCCCTCCACGATCCACCTGCCTTGCCTCTAGGGCTTTTCCTGTGCGCTTTGGGCACAGGGCTGGTCACTCAGTCGGGGACACAGGGCAGGTGAGCTCACCTTGGCGGGGTGAGCATGTCTCTGTATGAGCAGGACCCACTGAGTGCCATAGCCCAGCCCTGTTTTCTCTCTTTGCTGAGGTGAACACAAGTCATGCAGGCTTCACCTTTTCCCTCCTTCCTTGACAGCCCTCATCTAGACGCGGTCACGTGTTCATTTTGTTTCTTCAGGGTAGAAAGTATTTATTTCGATAAGGGTACCTTTAAATTTTTTTATTATAGCTATGTATAGTGTGCGCTGTTGTGAGTATACGCAGGGCGGGGCTGCACCTCAGGGTTTGCGTGTGGAGACCGGAATACTTCAGTTCTCTCCTTCCAACATCTGGGTTCAGAGGTTGCACTCAGGTCATCAGGCTGATCCTCCGAGCCATCTCAACAGCCTGCCTTTCAGTCTCTAATTACGGCAAAACACAAGCAACATAAGTCTTATCATCCATTGTTCAAGTATATAGATCCATCATCACGCCACCTCCAGAATGTTGGCTTTCTTGCAAAAACACTAGCTTTCTGTCCCAAAAAAACAATGGTTTTCCATTCTCTCCATCACTCTTGTTTCTTTTTTTTTTTTAAATAGTTTATGTGGATGAGTATTTTGCTTGCATATATGTATACACAAGCATATGTCGTGAGTGCGTGCATTCAAGCACGCCCCCCCTCCCTGTGCTTGATAAAGGAGGTCAGAAGAAGTCATTAAATCCTCTGGAACTAGAATTGAGGACAGTTGCTAGCTGCCCTGTGGGTGGTGAGACTCAAACTCAGGTCCTCTGGAAGAGCAGCCAGTGGTCTTAACCACTGAGCCATCGCCCCTTGTTTCTGTTTTCCTCTCCTATGAGAGAAATGGGCTTGGTAGGATGGTCCTTCTGTTGTTGCTGTTTGGTTTGGTTGGGTTGGGTTGGGTTTGGTTGTTTTTCCAAGATACCCACGCACCACGTAGCACTGGCTATCCAGGAACTCACTATTGTAGACCAGGCTGGCCTTGAACTATGCCTCCCTCATACTGGGATCAAAGGTGTACACCACTAAACCTGGCTGTTTGGGGTGTGTGTGTGTTGTGGTTTGGGTTTTTCAGTAATTTATTTATTTTTACTTTATGTACATTGGTGCTCTACCTGCATGTATGTTTGTGTGAGAGTGTCAGATCCCCTGACACGGAAGTTACATACAGTTGTGAGCCGCCATGTAGGTGCTGGGAACTGAACCAGAGTCCTTTGAAAGAACTGCCAGTTCTCGTAACTGCTGAGCCATCTCTCCAGCTCCAAAACTGAGCCATCTCTCCAGCTCCAGATCTTTTTATAAATATTTGTCGAAGCCAGATATGGTTAATCCCAGCAAATCTCTGCTATCAAGGCCAGCCTGATCTACATAAGTGAGTTCCAGGACAGCCAGAACTATAGAGTGAGACCCTGTCTCAAAAACCAAAACCAAAAACCAAACCAAAACAAAACAAAAACTAAAAAATCAAACCAAAACTCAAACAAACAACAACAAAAAGAAAGAAATATTTATTGATCATTTCCTATGACCCTGGTGCCTCGCCAAACCTGGAATGCAGGGGAGACTCAAGGGCTATCACGAGCTGTAAAGATTTAAGAGTCAATAAGCTTGAACAAATATAAAAGCTAAATTTTGTCATTTAATCATTCAACAAACCTCCTCTGCCTCCCCATCAGGCTTATGGAACCAGGAAGAAGCAACGTGAGATCCCTTTTCCCCCTCTCCCTGGAGTTTTTCTGACTGGTGTCAGAATAACGGAGCCCCACTCCTATGCCTCTCTGCTGAGCTAGCTCCCACCTGAGAAGCGAACAGCTGCTAGGGAGATCATGGAACGGGACACCGAATCCTCTGGGTAGCTGGGAAGAACAGTGCCTAGGGAGCTCAGACATTGGGTCCAGCTCAGCTCTACAGGAGTTCTGTGATCTTGGTTGAATTTCTTCCCCTCCCTCTGCTGTCAAACAGGAACTAACAACACCCTGTTCACACGCCTCACACACCTTTGTTCCGGCTAAACCAGAGGGAGAGGATGGCTAAGCTCTGCCCATCGAAGCTCCCAGAACCCGGGGCTCTGCCTGCCCACATTCAGGGGATGGTAATTTGTGTGTGCTGTCACTAAAATAGTCATTCCTGTGACTGTTCCAGAGCTGTCCTTTATTTCCCTCCCCTTGCTCCTTGACACAGATTCATACAGCTTCAGATTGCTTGCTGTTTCAGCTCCACAATCCAGCCACATAGTATGGTCCAGAAGCAGCCAGGGACTGGGCCAGAGGTCACAAAGCAAACAGACCTGCCTGACTGTTCACAAGTGAGTCACTTCATTACCTGGCCCTACCAGGGACTCTCACCAAAACAAAGCAAAAGCCACAGGGTCTCTAGCAGTTAGTGCCAGAGGCCATCCGTCAAGGGGAAGGGATGCCTTTGCTACCCTGACCAATGAGACGACCGAAGCAGGCAGCAGTAATGGCTGCTTGCCCAGGCTTTGTTTCTGAGTTTCACTTGGTCCTGTTTAATCTTCACACCATCTCTCTGAGATTGGATAACACCCTGGAAAGATTCAATAACACAGAAAGGTGAGGTAGCTTGCCTGGGCTAGGGCCACACTACAGCGTATGGTGAGACTGGATTCGCAATCAGGCTGCCTAACTCTTGATCCTGGTCTGAGTGCACCTCTGTGGACCTGCACCACCAGCTCAGGAAGCTGAAGGGGTCGACTTAAGGTCATGCCATGGGGTGTCTGAGATTATCTCCCTGTCTCATGGCTCTGTAGTTAGGAGTCTCCTGGGGCAATGTCCTTCTCTCCTCCCCTCTTTCCATTCCATTCCATTCCCTCTTTCTTTTTCTTCAACTACAACACTAGGGATTGGAACTAGAAGCTGGTCATGCTTGACAAGCGTCTTGCCGCTGAGGTGTGGCCTCAGCCTTCTCTGTATTTTGAGACAGGGTCTCACTGAGCTGTCCAGGCTGGCTTGAACTCACTCTACAGCACAGGCTAGCCTTGAGTTTGAAAGGACGTTAATCTCTCTCTGCAGAGTTTGGACTTCGGCTTGGAGTTCACGTGACAAATCCTCTGGGGTTTCCTGTGTGTCACAAGTGTTCTTTAAGAGAATCTTTCTTCATGGCTATACAGCAGAAGGCAGCCTTGGTGCAAACTTGAAAGAAGCGATCTAAAAACATCTTCACTTACTTCTAAGTTCTAATGTCGAGGGGGAAAAGCAGAATTTGGACTTACACACTCTTCTCCAGGATTCTCCCTGTCAAAAGCACATGTGTAGGTGCACAGGGCGCTATGCTGTTTGCATAGTCAAGAAGTCTACTCCTTTCTCCGACCCACCACTTTGCAAAGTAGGAGTCTGCCAGAAGCCCCTAGAAAACAACAGGTTACCCTGTTCCCAGGCCCAGGCAGCAGCTCCCAAACACAATTCCTGAGGCACTTGTTGAAGTGAAAGACACAGAAAGCCCTGTGCCTGGGGAGGGCCAGAAAATCATCTCTGCTACCAAGCAGAGGGAGCCCATCACTAGGGAGAAGTCTCTCACCAATGACTGACTGTGGATCCCAGGCAGCAGGTGGCGGCCATGGAGGGAGGTTCTGGGAAGTGGAGAAAGCTTGTGAAGTAACTAAATGGGGGATGTTAGGTAGACAGGGTTTCCAGATCCCAAGTTCCCATGTAATGAAAACACAATACAGTGGATGTAAAGAATAGAAACTGCTGCCTCTAACATCTTCCTAGGGACTTCCTGTGGTGTACACACACATACTCACACCCGCAAAAGGGCAAATGCCCAGCTGTAGCCAACCTTATTTTTTAGTAACTTTATTAATCTTTGTTCAGCCTATAATAGCTTGTGGCTGTGCTGTTCTAATGGGCCTTTCTGCGACTCTTCCAATTTTCTGCTCAATTGTTGAGTCTTCTAATGCCCAAATAGACACTGTTAATTTTAATCTAAAGTCTTTAAGAAAGACCCACTTTCAAGACCAAGGTAGATGAAGCTGGCCTGCCCACTTCAGGTGGTTCACAACTGCCTGTAACTCTGGTTCCAGGGAATCCATAGCCACCAGCCCACATGTGGCATTCTCTCTCTCTCTCTCTCTCTTTCTCTCTCTCTCTTGTTTCACTTGGTTTTGGAGTTTCCAAAACCATTTTGGTACAATGGCTGTAACAGCACATCTGCCACCATAAGCTTTCGGAGGGCATGAGAAGCACTCACGGCTACACTGGTAAGGCTGGCTCTAACTCCAGAACCTTAAAATCCACAAACAGAAACTCTCCTGCAATTTTCCCTTCCCTTCAGTTCCTGGCAGCTGCAGGATTTGGGGTTTCTCCCCTGTGATGAAATGTTCTAAAAACAGACTGTGAGGATTGCACGATTCTCAGACACACTAAAAATCCATTAACCGTGTGACTTTAACAGTGAAATGTGTGATGTATGAGTTACATCTCAGTACCGTCATCACAAAATGAGGTAGGGGAGAGACGGAGACGTGTCCCCCAAGGCTATCCTCAGCACAAGGGAACAGCTGCCAATCACTGGAAAAGGTTGCAATGAAGCAGTAATAATCCCCTACTCAGCCCAGAGCTGACTGGTCACTCCAGCCCATGCTACCTGCCTGGAAAAAACAAACAAACAAACAAAACGACAAACAAACAAAAAACCTTTCCACTGTCAAGAAACAAAGCATACAGCAAAACCTGATGGCCAGATGAATCAGAATGGAGGGGGTCAAAGCTTTAAGTTAGAGATTTAACTCTGGTTAAAAGTAGATGGTTCCAGTAGAAACCATAGATGTCCTGTTCGAGCTGGTAGGGAAATAAGCTCATGAAATCTATTTATAAAAATAGCTAAATGAAGTACTAGAAGCCTTGCAGTGGTGGTGCACGCCTTCAATCCCAGCAATTGGGAGGCAGAGGCAGGAGGATCTCTGTGAGTTTGAGGCTAACCTGGTCTGCAAAGCAAGTCCAGGACGGCTAGGGCTACACAGAGAAACCCTGTCTTGAAAAACAAACAAAAACAATAAAATAACACAAAAAAGAAAAAAAAACTAGAAGTAAATAATATGTCAAAGAAGTGGTCAGCTGACCAGATGCTTAGCGGGAGGAGGAGCTTGCTATCAAGCTGACGGCTTCCTAGGCTCCGTATGGCGATGAGACAGAGACGACTCTGCAAGCTTTCCCTGGCCCCCACACACATGTGCACATAGAAGTGATTAAACAAATGTAAAAAGCAGAAAAAAAAAATAGCATTTGCCAGCAAATTGGAAACAGCTGAGGAAAGAAACTGACCATTCACTATAGCAATAGTCACATCCAAAGACAAAAAAAAAAAGGGGGCGGGGGGACGGGACTAGAAGACACAGCTAATAGCTGTGGGACAGAGGACAACAGTCCAAACATACATGCAGGGTGAGCTCCAGGAGAGGAGAAGAGAAAAGAGAACATATTCAAAGAGATAATGGCAGAAAAATCTCCAAATTCAATAAAAGACAACAGATCACAGACAGAAGAACCCTGGGATAAATACAAAATACACACATGCTTAGATATATAGTCAAACTGCCAGAGACAAACAAAACAAAAGTCAATCAATCAATCAACCAAACAAACAGAAAAACCCCACAGGTCAAAGGTAACCTCAGGGGAAAGTTATATATACTTATAAAATGAAACAGAACAACAACAACAACAACAAAAAACCAAAGACAATATTGACTCAGGCTCTTGCCAGATGTTTACTAGCCACAGCATGACAGGGTGACACCTTGAATGCTGAAAAGAAGCAGCAGCCCCCCCCCAATTCCATCGCAGTGAAAATATCATTCCAAAAGGATGGCTAAAGAAGAGTTTGTGCCATTCACAGTAGCATATGCATTTAATCCCAGCATTTGGAAGGCAGAGGCAAATGGATCTCTGTGAATTTGAGGTCATCCTGGTCACACAGTGAATTCTAGGACAGCCAGGGCTACATAGTGAGACTCTATCTTGAAGAAACAAAACAAAACAACACCACACACACACACCCCAAAACAAATAAAAAGCAAAAAACAAGAAAGGCTTGGAATCAATAAATTGAAGAAAAAAGCAAATTGTAGCCAAGGAAAGCAGAATAAGGGCATTAAGATAAAAAGTAGAGGTAAATAAAATTGAAAATATTTTGAAAAATGAGGCTGGTCAATAAGGCTGGTCAAGAGAAAAAAAAAAAGAGTAAAGACACAGACTGTCGGTGTCAGGATTGGAAAAGTTATTGCTTCCCGAAAGAAGTAATCCAGAAATCAAATTAAGGGTTTTATATTATGATCTGAGCTCCTATAACAGATGTTTCATGCCAAGAAAAAGAAGCAATTTAGAGTCAATACTGTGTAGGTATGCAGTGTATATAGCTATTGCTGTTTAATGATATTTAAATTATTTCAGTTATGTTAAGAAACTAATAATTTATGACACAGGAAAACATGATAGAGAGTATTGAAGGTATATTTTATCTTTCTACATCCAATGATGAGGACATTGTCTCAATGATTATGCTCCTGTCTTTGTTCCAGCAGTAACAGTCCAAACTGAAGTTAATACTGGCTTTTAGAAATCGCCGTTACCTACTCGTGTACCTTCGTCAGTGGTGGGGCTTACTTCCTTATTCTGAAAGCCATGTTCAAATGAAGGCTAATGTTTTCTTTCTGCTATACATTACATTCATATAAATGTTTCGCTCTAAGGTTCATAGAGCTGGATAACAAAATTGACTGTACATTCCTCCTTAAAATTCCCTCTAGATTGGTTCCAAAAGGTGTTAACAGTGACAGCACAACTACCCAGGGTTGTTTCCTGGGCTGCTTAAAAGAGCTGAAGGTGAGCTGGGTTTGCAAGATTCTTTTCCTCTATTCTCTTAATGTGTCTGTGACCAGCTAGCTGCTTTGACTTTCCGGCAATGATAACTGTAACCTGAAATGGCAGCCAAACTAAACCATTTCTCTTAAAGAAGACCGAGGGAAGGAAGAGGAAGTGACTGTTATGATCAGCTGTACAGCAGTGTGTGTGATATGTTAGGCTAAATGTCCTAGGGGAGGCCCTCGAAGCAACCAGGCCGTTCCTTCCATAACTGTTCCTTGTATAAAAAGCAAGCCTGAGGCTAGTCAAGAGGGGAAGGGAGGGCTACAGTGCGCTCACTTCTGTGGACAAGAACCCTCTGGCCCCAAGTGGGGTGAGGCTGACCTGGCGGAGAACAAACTGGGCTAGCTAACTGAGTTCAAATTCCCCTGAGTTTATCTTGGGTCTGAACCTATTTCTCAATCTCAGGTACACAAGAGTGACTGCTGTGGTGGCAGACTTAATTCTGGGGATTGCCCAATGGCAGTGTTGTAAAAATCCTTCCCTCCACCCCTCCTTTTAGTCTCCAACCCCTTCCATTCGGTCCCAAGCATTGCCTTAGCTTTGGACTAACAGGATTCAAGTCCCAGCTCCTTCTCTAACCGGTGCCACCTGTCTAAGCCTCAGTATCTTCACCTCTGCCTTAAGGTTGTTGTGAACTCATGCCTTTGAAGCTGTTGCAACAGCCGCAGGACAGGATGCCCAGTTAGTGCTCGGCACAAGGTTAGATCTAAACTTCTATCAGCCACTAGTGTCTTCCCTATAGGAGTCTTAGAAAACCCCAGTGCAGACTACACACCATGCTCTCTAATCTGACCTTAACCTTAGAAGCTCCAGGAGGGCAGAAAAGGAGACCTTTTCCTCTCTAGCGCACACAGATTTTAGCAAGCACGGTAGCGATAGATGGTATTGGGTGAGTGAATGAATGCATCAATGGATGAATGAGTACCATCATCAGCTGTTCTAAGTACTGTGATATTTAAAACTGTGTGGTCCATGTCCACTGACGGTACACAATTGCCGAAGTAGGGGTAGACAGTGAGGTGGATAAGATTCATCCTTCATCCTTAATAATTCAACAAATATCTGCTGACATCCACCTTCTGTCAGCTCTCGTGCTGAGCCTAGGAATCTTACCTGTCATTCTTCCTTTGCGTGGGTCACAACCTCTAGTCTCCCGGTGCTTCTGCAGCTGAGTGACTTTCCCCCGGGATCACAGATTTCTGGGGGCAGGATTCCTGGTATGCCAACTAGAACAATTTACTTATTAATTTTGTAGCGCTGCGGATGGATGTCAGGACATGCTAGAGACAAGGTCTATCGCCAGCCCGCTGGTGCAATGTAACAGAGCAAGGCCACGGTCCTCGCCAGCGCAGCTCAGGGCATTGCTCGCCCAGGGTGTGCTGAAAACCACCAGCAGCAACAATTCCTGGGAACTTGTAGAAATACAAATGATGGGCTCCCAACCCGGAGCTCCCCAGTCAGAAGCTGTGGGAGTGGGCCCAGGCACTTGTGGAGTGAGTGGCGTATGTGTGTGTGTGTGGGGGGAGTGGGTATTGTGTGTGTGAGTGTGTTTATATGTAGGCTAGAAGCTGCTCTCAACTGCTCTCCACCTCATTGTTATTTGACAAGGTCTCTCACTGACTGCAAAGCTCACTGATAGAGTTAGGTTGCCTGGAGCTCAGTGTTTGACAAGGCTGGTCAGAGAGCTTCAGGACTCCTCTTGTCTCTTCCTCTACAGTGCTGGGATTACAAGCATGCACCCCCCACTCCTTGGGCACCCCACTCCTGGCTTTTTGTGGGGGTGCTGGGTCCTTGTGTCTACATGGCAACAGCTTTTTCAACTCAGACATCTCCCCAGCCCAATTTAAGGATTGCAATGAGCCATGAAGGTACATTACAGCGCACCTTTACACGGTAGAGATAGAGAACAGTGCAGCAGTAATTATGGGCACACAAAGAATGACTCAGTTTGCCCCTCCTCCAGGAAGTATCGCCCACCCATGCCACCCCCCCTACCTTTTACCTAAAGGCATCTCTAAACTTCCTCCATCTGTTTACGTCATCTGTGGGCAGGGGGTGGATCTTGCCCGTCTCTGTGTGACGCCAGGCAGCTCAGGACTTACTAGAAGAGGCTGTTTAAGAAAGAAGTCCTGAGGTTGTTGCGGATTCCATTTCTTCCTGACTAAGGCTGCTGTGGGTGACATCAGCTCCTCCCAGGTCCCCCTCACAGTGTTTTCCTTTGTGAGCAGCAGTCTCCTACTGAGCAGTGGTCCCTTTCTGGGCTGAGGAGAGCATTTCTGCCATTTCTGGTCTCCTCCAGTTCTATTGGCTTCTCCACACGTTCTCTGGTCATGTTTGAACAAAAGCCTTTGACTATGTTGCTGTGTCTTCGGCAGGAAGCTCTGTCCTGCTCACCCATGGGTGGCACTGTCAAGAACTGTGCATCAGGTCCCGTGGTAGGCACTGGGTTCTTGTCACCGCTCCTTACTATGGCTCAAGGTGGGGAGAGGTGCCACCGTACTTACTTCCAGAGAATGGAGCCTAGGAAAACTGGGGTGTGAACAACAGGGACACATGGCAAGGCCAGGGTTGTTGTTGTTGTTGTTGTTGTTTGGGGCCCGGGTAAAGGTCTGGGGTATAGGTGTATAGATTAGAAAGGTTGTGATAAGCCAGTACTAAGAACTACCATAAAAGAATCTGATGGCCCTCTCCTGAGTTCCTACTTGGTACTATGGGTGAGAGAGGGGCCTGGTGCACTAGAACCACAGTGCCTTGTGCTTGTGTAGATGCACACGCCTTACTATCTGCCTGGCCCTGTCCCAGAACTTACTGCCTATACCAGAGGAATGTTTAAATGGTGCTTCGCAGACCATATGGAACCCTGGGGTCATCCTTGCTAAATTAGGCCGTCCCTGTCACCCACGTCACCTCCTGAGCTTCTGAATAAAGCTGCACTTGAATAAAGGCTGTCAGTGGTGAAGCGCTGGGGTAGCCAGGCTTAGAGGGACATCCCAGAACTCAAAAGGCTGATGCAGGAATATCAGCATGGACTTGAGAGCAGGCTGGGCTACACTGTGAGATCCTATCTCAAAAAACCAAGTCAGGTGATGCCTGTGATCTCCGAGTACGGGAGGGAAAGGCAGAAGGGAATCCAGGGAAGGCTAAGTACAGACAAGGAACAATAACAGAAGAGCTGGGGCTCAACAGTCGTGTGCTATATCTGCTGCTTCTCTAAGATCCAGAAGAGCACACGACTAGGGGTCTCAGAAAACGTGGGCCAGCTAGAAGGGCAGATGAAAAGTGGATTCACCGTGAATTCTCGGTAATTAAGTGTGTAAGTCTTCCATCTCCATCCTGGTTGGTGAAAGGCCTTGGGTGAGTTGAGTAAGAATGTTGCAGACAGAATGATGCAAGGGGCTCTCTGTACATATTGCAACAGAACATTCTAAAAAGGGGATTTGGGCTGCTTTGATGGCTGGCTCCTGAGGGGATCAGCTCTGCTGTTATCCTGTCAGTCAGACCTGCACACGAGACGGGAGCACAGGCCACCACTGAGCTCCCAAGGCTGACCTTACTGCGGTGCTCTTGGCTCTGGTTTGAAACCCAGAAACTTCTTCACTTTGCTCCTTCTCAGCCTTTGCCCTCTACCCATGTCACCGAGTCTTGCAGATCCCCAGACTTGGCATCCTTCAAAACACCCTTGCTGGCTTTGAAAGGACTTCATTTTGTCCCAGCTGTGTCACCATTATCCACTCCTCTGTCCCTGCATTCCTCCCACCAATATCACCCAAGTCCCTTTTGTGCACAGACTGGTCACAGAGTTGAACAAAGAGAGGACTCTGACACTTTTTCTGCCTAGAGCAGGCTTTTCGTGGGGGGTAACTATGTAGGCATTAGCTGTTACAGGCCCGATGGAGGACAGAAGCTAGGGCTCTGATAGGGGACGGGGTCTTCCTAGGACCATATGTTGCACACCTCCCTTTCTCTCTCAGCCCTGGTCTCCACCTTTGTCTCTGCAGTTTCCTGGATGCTCAACATGGCCGACATCAAGAGGCTTGCATCACCCTCTGGGTGGCAAGAAGTCCTGCCATTAGCCTTGGGGGAGGAAGGGAAGGGCAGAGAATAACCCTGCCAGGTTACCATGGGCTGTCTTTGCCCACAGCTCCTATTGGGCAGTCTTCTCCCCTCAACACCCACTCTGTAGAGCTCTCCCCCTTTGGCTCCTCTGTCCATGGGCCTTAAATGTCAGTAGTTTTGGAGAAAGTCTCCCATATTCATGCCCACATCTTTGAAAACGGTCTTTGTATTAAACTTTCCTCAAATTACCCAATTTGAGTAGGCTGCTCCCTGCAGAGAATCTAATTTAAGGCAGAGGTGATCAGGAAGGATGCCATAAAGGTGCTGGTTAAAGGTGTTCTTGTTGGTGACCTTACAGAGCATAAAAACGAGCATGCCTCGCCTCTGCTAAAATCCTCCACGGCTCCCATTGCTCTAAGGACAAAGTCCACATCTATAGCTTGGGAATTGAGACTGCACTCTCTCTGGCCCCTAATGACCAAGTGGCATGTAGGGATGTCTCGAAGAAGGACAGTGAAGGGCTTAGAAATGGGAGGGAGCCCAGGAGGGTGCAGCACAGCCACATAGCAGCTCCAGCTGGCAGATTGCTACCGAGAGAAGGAGATGATGAGTTCTGAGCCAGCGAGCCATGCCAGGCTGCCTTTCCCTTGCCCAAACCTCTACCCTCCTTCTCTCTGTAAGTGAAGTGAGCCCGTCCCGAGTTGAACCTCAAGGGCTCTAGCCATGAGTGTGAAGCTGGTTAAATCCTACCTGATCCCCGATACCCATCAGCTCCCTAAGATTAGTCTTTTCAATGACGAAATGGGAATAATCTCACGGGACTGTGGGAGCTGTTTAAAGGGGGTGATGGGTGAGAGTTCCTTTTCACCCAGGAGTTCTGTGTTTAAGGTGGACCCTTCTGCAGCTAGAGGGAATGGGAGAGCAGGAAAGGCATGTGGGCTGCAGGCTAGAGAGACTGGGGTATGGATTCCAGCTTCTCCACAGGCTGAGCACCCTTCATCTGAAATGCTTGGAGCCAGAAGCCTTTCAGACTTCTAATCAGAGGTACATTTCCAGTGCAGCCCAGGACATGTCTCTTTACCTGTCTGCACCTCAGTCCCTGAGCGGGGTGACAATCACTGCTGCAGTGGCTGTGGACTGGATAGGATCACATCAGCTGGGGCCTAACACAGGGCAGGGCGCTTGGTAAATGTTTCCTTTCACCCTGTGCCTGTGAACCTCCACTTCTACCATCTTCTCTATGAGGGAGGGAGGTAAGGTTCCCATCCAGTCTGTACACTGTCCATAGACACACAAGGCCACACACACAGTTCCTAGTAGCAACCTTTCAGGTGCTGGTGGCACACACCTTTAACCCCAGTGCTCAGGAGGCAGAGGCAGGTGGATTCTCTGTGAGTTCAAGGCCAGCCTGGTCTAAAGGGTGAGTTCCAGGACAGCCAGAACTGTTACACAGAGAAACCCTGTCTTGGGAAAATAACAAAAAAACGTAATGGCAACCTGACACTGGTGACTGTATGGAGTATTAGGACTGCCAACTTAGTAAAGCTCCTCTTGGTCAAGCCCTTCTCGAACCATCGCTGGTTATTCAAAGTGCTCGTGGGTTGGGATGTGTAGCAATGAAGGAGCAGTGACACAGGTCTAGAACACATCTTATCCTTGTGAAGAGCAGGCAGGCCGTCACCAAATTCTAAGGGTGTTTAGATGTGTGGAGAGGAAAATAGAAATCAATAGCCACCGTGAGCCCCCAACACCCACCTTCTTACAGAGGAGAAATCCCAAGTTAGTGTTCTCTCTTACTTATTTTCATGTGTGTGGATGTTTTGCCTGGTTCTGATCCAGGGGATCAGAACCTTTGGAGTTATGTTCAGTTGTGAGCTGTCATGTGAAGGGAATTTAACCTGGGTTCTCTGGAAGATCAGCTGATACTTATAACTGCTGAGCCATCTCTCCAGCCTCACAATGTCTTAAGCTTCTAACTGTGGGTCTGGTTTTCCATCCACATCTAATCTGAGCCAATGTATGTAAGCAGTGAGCGTAGCCATAGAAGCTGGATGAGAAGGGAGCTCTTGGACTTCTCTGTAACTCTTGGTACATGTTCCCACATTGAAGGGTCTAAACTAGGAACTAGATTTTTTTTTTTTCCTCAAGACAGTGTAGTCCTGGCTGTCCTGGAACTCTTTCTGTAGACCAGGCTAGCCTTTAACTCAGAGATCCATCTGCCTCTGCCTCGTGAGTACTGGGATTAAAGACATATGCCACCACTGCCTGGCATTAGGGACTAGATTTTACAGTCCTGTTTCCCAAACTTTCCACCTATATATACACTGCCAGCTCAGTCTGTCTTGCAAACCCATCATCTTATCCAAGACCTCACACCCTGCTCATGCTCTATCATTCACAGGATAAAGTCAGACCCAGTGCTGAACCATGACTCCCCCACCCCCCCAGATTTGGCTCTTGTCAACTTTTCAACTTCACCTCCTACCTTTTCCTCAGCTTACCATCTACATCCCTTTTCCAGTCATGGTAGGGTTTCACTCCTGGACCTCTGTCCATGCTGGACCCTGAATATATGGCCTTCCTCCCTGATCAACAGGACAGATTCATCTCATATCCGGTAGCAATATGCCTCCTCTTGACTTTCTCTTTTATCATTCCCTGACTACTGTCACATCTGTTGGCCAATCCACTGTTCACTGAGCTTCTTGGCTAAGTCAGACCCGGAGTGGGCATAGACCAAGGGCTCCTAGGCTTGGGTAGAGTCCAAGCTCAGTGGGGCAGGCAATGGCAGCCAGGAGGGAAGGGCTGACCTTGGCCTGTCCATCCTTTGACCACTGGTCTCATCTCTTGGTTGAGTCTCCACAAAGGCAGAGACTAGGTCTGATTCTGTGTGTTCCAATCAGTACGTGGCTCAGAGAAGGTGCCTAGGAAAATGCTGAAGTCCACGAACTTGGGATCTGAATGTTTCCAATGGACCTTGTTTACCCAAAGTCTTGCCATTTGTTATCATAAGATAATGATATCTCACTCTCATTGCATAAGGGTAACACCCTTTCCATATTATTTTAGTTGGTCCATAAGTACTCAAGATAGGAGCTGTCACCCCATTCTTTCTGTCTCCTTCTTTCCCTTCTCCCCTCCCTCCTCCTGTTTCTTTTTTGAGACAGTTTCATCTAATTCAGGCTAGCTCCCAACTCATTCTAGTCAAGAAAGACCTTCAACTCCTGGGGGCTTCCTCCCCGCCTGCCAAGTGCTTGGATTGTAACAGGTATGTCCAACCATGCCTGGCTTCCCACCTTCACTTTGTGATGAACAACTAGTGACTTACCCAGGGACACTTGACAAGTCACTGATAGAGGTGAGACCACAGACCTGGCCTACAGCCTTCCATCTTAATCTCTGCCCATTACACAGTATTAGAGGTGAGTGGGCTGCGGGTTACAGCACAAGACCTCCTCCATAGGAGATGCTTCTAGAGAAGGCATGTGCCTTACAGTGATCTGGGGTCTTCCGTGCCAACACCTCTCTGTCTCTTGTCTCTCTCTGTGTGAGTTGCTAGGTTATGAAACCAGAGTCTTATGCATTCTAAACATCCAGCAGGAAGGAGGCTTGCCTCCAATATCCATTAGCACTACAGCACCCACATGGCTGAACTCTTCTTTGCTCCCAAAATATACACCTACTGTCTCCCACAGTTGTTGCATGACACGCGTCCATTTCACATGGACATAGTATGTTGACTAGCTTTCCTGGGACTTTGTGACTATCCTTTCCTCTTCTGTTAGAACTTACCTCCTTTCTTTTCCACTCTCCCCAGCCCTCCTATGCCTTTTTTTTTTTTTCCCTGCAGGACATTCCTTTTACTGCCTTTGCTTGAGGCTAACCCTCTTACCTAGCTCCCTCCCACAGCGGGGCTCCCATCTATTTCTCATACTCTATCTAGAGAGCTCCTAGAATTCATCTTACCACTGTCATTTCCTTTATTAAGGCTCTCCCAAGAACCCACTCCCACCCTGGGAGACACTCAAGGATCTTCTAAGACCAAGCTGCAGTGCTGTGGGCTGCAGCATCCTCTACCACAGTTGCCTAAACTACAGTCACTGAGGGTCCTGGCCCCAATCCAAACATGTTCATTGTTCAGACTTTATGCTGGCCTTCTGCTTGCCTTCACACCCTCATTCTGCAAAACTCCTACTCATCCGTGGGCAATGGAAATAATTCCTAACCTTAAGTGCCTGCTGTGAGCAAAGTGCTTTTCATACCTCACTCTTTAGTTCTCAGAGCCTCTCACAAAACAATCATGTTTAGTCCCCATTTTACAGACGTGAAAATGAGGTGTGGTGGCACGTACCTTTAATCCCAGCACTCCAGAGGCAGAGGCATGTGGAGCAATGTGAGTTCCAGGACAGCCAGGGCTAGATAGCGAAACCCTGTCTCTAAAAAACAAACCAACCAAACCAAACCAAGCAAGCAAGCAAAAATCCCCTGAAGATGAGGAAAACAGAAGCCTAGAACTGGACTTGATGTAACATAGCATCACTATGTTCATAGAATTGTTTCTATCCCCGGTGTCTGGAGACAGGGCCACCAGATAGTCCAAGCTTGTTCTTCCTGATAAACGGAAAGAAAGGGCACTTGAATGACTGTGAAGTCCCTCTGTGACCTAACTAATCCCAACACTACGGACCGCAGGCAAGGCCTGCCCGTCTGCAGCCAAAGGCAGGCGCAGGCAAGGAAGAACACAGGCTCCCTCACGCACCCGATCGCCTCGCACGTGCTCAATTTCCCGGCCCACGTTCCAGCTGCTGGACCGTACCAATGTCTGAGAGGGAGGACGAGGGAGGAGGACAAGGCGGCCACTGGGACAACCAGAGGCGGCTTTCATATACCGAGACTCCAGCTCCCATTCCCATAGCTTATGAACTCTGTCCCATACAGGTCGGGCCACGGCGCCGCCATGGCCTCTGCGCATAAGCTATTCCCGAGAGACTCATCCCCAGAAGAATATGGTGCGGTCGGGGGCGGAGCCTTTCGCTCCGCCCTATAGCGTCACGGCCCGCCCCGTTGTGAGGTTATAAAGCGCGCGCGCGGCGGCGCTTAGCCGCCGTGGCCGCGCTTCGCCGTCCTTTGGCCTTTCCTAGGGTGGCAGCGGCTGCCTACTTGGGCTCTCGTGGTGTTGCTGCCGCCACGGCCTGGGCGCTGTTCCCCGGCTCCCGGAGTTCAGCGCGAAGCCCTGGCCCCAGCGGCCGGGGCATGGGCCGGGGACGCGGCGTGGAGCGGCTTTCTGCACGGCCGTGACGTGCACCGATTTCAGCATGAAGACCCTCATCGCCGCTTACTCCGGGGTCCTGCGGGGTGAGCGTCGGAACGAGGCTGCCGGCAGCGAGAACAAGAATGGAGGCTCTGCCCTGTCACGCAAGGGGTCTGGGCGATGGGGTGAGTGTCAGTCACTCCCGGAGCTTTCATCCTGGGGGTACGCACAAGCGAGACGACTTTGAAGAAGGGACTTTGGCCAAGGCATGCTGCCCTGTGCTGGACAGCTAGGTTGGCGTCCCAGGCAACTACTTCCAGTTTTTAAAAAGGTCTCACCTTGTAGCCCAGGCTAGCTTCCAACTCTCAATCCTTCTGCCTCAGCACCCTGAGTGCTGGGATTGCAGGTGTGTGCCAGCACGCCCGGCTTCTCTTTGGGGGAACCTGATTCTGCATCCTGTCATTTTTGTTCTGGGATGAGGGAAGAATCATGCTTGCCTAGTCTGTTTGGTCACTTCGAGACAGACAACCTGTCAAGCCTGGGTTCATTCTCCATCTTGGTACTCACCAGTGTTGCAACATGTGTTACATCACTTCCCATCCTCCAGATGATGAGGGTGACACCACCCACTCTGCTCACTTATTAGTGATATTTCATTCTCCAGCCCCCGGTACTGTTCTTTCTCACAAGGTGGAGTAGGATTTGGCTGCGAGAAACTGGATGGGGCAGGGTGACAAGGGTTTTGCAATCCCCTGAAACAGCCACTGGATGGAGAACACGCCTGCCTGGAACAGGTGTGCCCCAACTGTCCTCTGCCGCAGCTTTTGTGTGCCAACTCAGACTGTGAAGCCCACTCAGCAACCCTGAGTTTGACATAGGTGGAAGTGGGGTGGGAGAGCCTTGGGTTTTGTTTGTTTATCTTCTGTTTTTCCAGATGGGGTTTTTCAATGTAGTCCTGGAACTCTAGACCAGTCTGGCCTGGAGTTCACAGATCCACCTGCCTCCGCCTCCCACCTGCTGGCTTAAAGGCATGCAGCACCGCTGCTGCCCAGCTCTTTTGAGACGTGGTTTCTCTGTGTATCAGCCCTGGTTGTACTAATACTCTGTAGTCCAGGCTGGCCTTGAACAGAGATCCACCTGGCTTGGTTTTCCTTTTTGAAGATCTGCCTTCAAGGTAAAACTGAGGCCTTCAATAAACGGGTAGGGGTTGGGAGTGGGCAGAATTCAAATCACCCCACAGCTTTTCCCATACAAGGCAGAGCATCCCACACTCCTTAGCTGTAGTTGGAGAAACTGAGTGAGTTCTAGGACGAGCTCATTATGGAAATCTTAAGAAGTATAGGCAATTGGTCGAGATGGCGCACACCTGTAATCCCAGCAGAGGCAGGTGGATCTCTGTGAGTTTGAGGCCAGCCTGGTCTACAAGTAAGACCAGGACAGCCAACTGAAGGCCACACAGACAAGCCCTGCCTCAAAAAACAAAACAAACAAACAAAACAACAAAAAATCTAGGCAATCAGGAAGAAAATCAGATTGCTGATAAATCAACTTTCTGGTGGTTACTTCTATTAGTACATATTATATAAAGTCAAGAACATCCTGTAGATACAGTTCTAAATCCAGTTTTCTCTTAATGTTAGTTACATCTTAAAGTTAGTTATTGCCATTTGTACATTTGCCATTCTTGAATTCTGGTGGCTGCACGGTAACCCACGCTGGAGCACCATTGCAGTGTTTCCATCTGGCATTGGCACTCACCCTAGCTGACTGTTGCTGTGGTTATCTGCCCCTGGAGAAGTACCGACCTGTTTCTATCGTAGGGGCAAGCACTTTGAGCTGCCCCACATCCTAGACTATAGCTTCCATCAGCCTCTTCTCTCCATGCTTCTCTCTTCACTGTACCTTTTGATGCCCTTAGCAGGGAAAGAAGTGACATGCCAGGTTGATGCTTTTTAGATGTTCTTAATGTCTAGGAAATGGGATGGGTCTGCTGCCTGCTGTGGTCCCCCTGCAGATACTATTCCTGAGCTCTCCTCTATATATTTTTTGACACTTTTTTTTTTTTTTAACTCATGGGAATTTGTATTCCATCAGATGATTTTGAGCAGTTCTTTACTGTCATAGCAGGAGAATTTCTCCGTGTTGTTGTCCAACCTAGAAAACACAATGGAAAAAAAAGTGGGTGTAATTACATCATAGACTTCAACAAGGACTAATGAAATGCAAACTAGTCAGTTTAGCTCTCTGGGATCTCCTTTGGTGAAAGACTAGGTGGGGTAGGGGAGGTGCTCAAGCAAATTTTATGTTATCTTGACATCTCCAAGAGGCCTCCTTGTACCTCCTTGGTCCTGGGAGACACTCCCTAGTGTCCTAGTTTGCCTCAGCAGCTCAGTTCCCACCAAACATCCTGTTAGTGGCAGTGTTCAAGGAAGGAGGAGAGAGCATGGCTTCTGCGAAGGGAAGTTCCATGATGGGTGAGAGTTTGCCTAGATAACTTGGCGACTTGGACTTGTTTTTGTCAAAGCTTGAGTGGTACACATTTGTTGGGAGAGTGTTTGTGTGTGTGTGTGTGGCTTTTCAAGACAGGGTTTCTCTGTATCCCTGGCTGTCCTGGAACTCACTCTCTAGACCAGGTTGGCCTTAGTGAGCCACCTGCTGCTGGGATTAAAGGCGTGCACCACCACTCCTGGCTTGTGTTGGTATTTTCTGATCTCTAAAAGACTGGCTTGGACTGCGGCTTGGAGGCTATAACTAGCTGCAGGGACATCCCTGCCTTTGCTTCTCACGGCAGAGCCCTTGAGTGCTGGAGGCTATTAGGGTTTGATCTAGGACCTAGCATGAGGTAGTGGCAGTGCAGTTCTGAGCTGGTACGTTGTGGGTCTAGGACAAAGTCTAGGACAGAGGTGGAGTCATAGTCGGGGTTTTAATATAAGAATCCCAACAGCTGTTGATGACTGCATAGCCTGGATGGTGGAGATGGAGATTCCCGTCTCCTGGGAATATCCTAGGTAGAAGGTAGAACTAGGCGACCAGATTTGTTGGGGTCACTCTGGAACTGAGGGTCGACAGTCATCTAACACAGTCCTGCAATCACAGAATGAAAACCTCACTCCTGTTTCTATTCCTTCAGCTCCATAGCTTTTTTCTCAGCCTTACAGAAACCATTCTTGAGTTACATCTGCCGCCAAAGGCTCGCCTAAGCTAGGAAAGGAGGGCCAAATATAATGCTTTATTAGCAGGTAAGTGACTCAGTGGCAAATGTTGAAATCCTGCCCTGCCTACACCCTCCTGATTTAAATTCAGCAGCAAGTACTTGAGTTATAAAACCAGTTACCTATTGGTGCTGGCTCTGGCCCAACCTTCATAGTACAGACTAGAAACTGAGGTCCCTAGAAGGACTGGTCCAGGAGTATGAGAGACAAGCTAGAGCCCTGATCCATCTCCATCTGTGCCTGTCAGTCTCCTTAAGCTAGAGAGGTGTGGGGACAGGAACACAGAGCTGACCATCATGTGTCCCATGCAGTTGCCAAATGAATGCTGATTGCTTCTAACTCCATGCTGGGTGTGGTATCTCTTTCTCGAGCTTTTTGAGAATGCACCGCTAAGCTTGGTAAATAGGGGTACCAACAGTCCACAGAACTTTGTCTGCCTAAATGAGCTGCTACCTCTCTCCCAGTGCCTCAAACCTCAGATCCTATGAGGCTGCCCGAACACCTCCCACCACCTCATAACCTTCTGGCCACTATGCCATGTGCTGGCACTCTTCCTGACTCTCCGTCGTTGTCCATAATTTCATTTTTCTCTGACTCTCAGCACTTGCTTACCCTGCTTAGATCTTGGCCTGCCCACCCGGATCATCACCCTATCCTCTAGTCCCCAGATCCTTTCCTTTTGTAGTCCTTATCATTACCTAGTTATCTATCATGAGTGCTTTTTATTGTTCGGGTATTTGTCAGCCCTTGGGAACAGGGACTACATATGTCTTTGTCAGTGTTGGTCAGTGTTGTGTTCCTGGTGTCTAACCCTGTGCAGGCAGGTACTAGGAACCCTGTAGATATTTGTTGAGTAAGTGAATCATTAGTGGGACTTCTCAAGTCTTCTTGGCAGGAAGCTGCGTCTTTAACTTCAGTGTAATTCCTTAGCTTTCGCCAGACCTCTTTGCCTGTATGTGCTGAGTGAGACAGTTTGGGGGCTGGGTACCAAGTGGGAAAGCCAGGTGTGCCACGATCCCAACATGGTTTGAACTATAGAAGACCAGAGCCAGGATTTCTGTGCCTACTCTGGGACATGGTGGGTTTACTCTCTCTGGAGAGTCCATTTTCCTCTTTTGAAATCGATTCAAAGCTGGGTGTGGTAGTACACACCTTGAATCCCAGCACTCAGGGAGAGGCAGGAAGATCTCCGAGTTCCAGGACAGCCAGGCTGTTGGCAACCTGGTATCCTAAGTGTCCTGCTCTGTTGGCCTCGTCGTCAAAGATTCTACCTTACTTCATGAAGACTGAGGAGGTGAAGACTCTTGTTCCTGGAATGGGCTCTCCTTAGTATGGGCTTGCAGTCTGGTGGCTGAGCGCCTCCTAATGTGTCAGCCAGCAAGCCTGACTTTGAGGAAGCAAGGCCTGAAGAGTGTACACACAATGAGGATGTACAGAGAGAGAGCTGAGTAGTGACCAGGAAGAAGGGGCAACTGGGTCTGAAGGATGAGGGAACTGAATCACCCTGGGTTGAGGGAAGGCTTCCTGGGAGAAGAAAAGCTCATTCTGACTCAGAAAGGATAAAATGGCATTAGCAAGGCAGATAAGAGCATTGAGCTAGGGCTGGTGAGATGGCCCAGTGGGTAAAAGCATTTGCCTTGACACCTAATGACCTCATGAGAGATCAGTGCCCATCACCCATGGTGGCAGGAGAGGACTCCCAAAAGTTCTGACCCCCACACATGCATATACACAAAATAGTAATATTTTGAAAGATGTTCCAGGCATAAGGAATAGTGTAAAGAGACACAAGTTTGGGTGGGAAATTAAGTCTGACTGGGCCTTTGAAGGGTCAGTCTGAGCTGTAGTGCCAGTGTACTGAGGAGTAAAGACCAATGAGGCAGAGTGTGGTGTCCTGGCCTGTGGGGTTAACCTGCATCTGCTTTAGAAGACTGGAGAGTCCTCCGTACTCATGGGATGGAGCTACTGTTGGTTCCTTTGGGAGCTTGGGTCTAGGAGTCAGGCCCTAGGTGTGTGTTGTCCTTACTCTGCCACTGAAGATTTGTGTAGTCTCAGCAAGCTTTGCCTCTTGCTGATTCTTAGTCCCTTCCTGTGTGAAATGGACAGGGCTGTGGTAGGAGTATTTTTCTGTTATGGTGCTGAACCTGTGAGACCCTTTTGCCAACTCACAGGAGCAGGAAGCATGGGGGCCTACTCTTACTAGAGAAGCTGATCATTCTGAGCCAGTGCAGGAACCTTGCTCTGCATCCGCTTTCTACTCTGCCTCAGTTTTCCTCAGTGCAGTGAGGAGGGCTGGCTAGGTCAGTCCCTTTGGTGCCTTCCACATCAACTGGAGAGGTGTGATGACAGACCTGGCCCGCTGCTCTTCCTCATTCTTACCAGAAAATGTCATCCCAGAAAATGGGGCTCGCATCCTCCTTGGGGCCCCCTGGTAATTGCCCCAGAGGAACTTACCTCCCCATGAACTGTCATAAGGGCCTATTTTGGGTGACATGCATGCAAGCTGACAGTGTTGCCACAGCAGCCCTTCCTACTCAGAAAGTAGGTGTGGATAAGGCAGGCCTAGGGTCTGTGTCACTCATAGCACAGTTCTGGCTGGGCATGGAGAACCTGGAATCCTAAAAGACCTACTGTTTTTATCTTTACCTCCCGGGACTCTACCTTATTTAATGAAAACTAATTATGTTAAACCGTGAACCTCTGGAATAACCCTTGTAGGAGCCAGTGTTCCTATTAGAATGATCATGTATAGATTAAAGAGCCATTAGTGAATTCTAGTAGCGTCCAAGTTGGCAAGACCTCAGACCTCATCTGCTCTATCCTTACCCCTTAACTTAGTGCTGGGAAAACCTAGAGAGGAGAAAGGGTTCTGGGTAATCTAAGGAGACTTGGGATGCTGGGCCCCCTGCAGCAGGCTCTCGATGGTGTGGCCAGGTACTTCCCCAGCACAGCATGCCTGGGGTTTGGATCGCGGCGGTTTGTCATTCCCTTTGGGACAGATGTCACTTATGGGCACTGTTTTAGGACACATGCTTTCTATAACAGCCCTCAAAGGAGGTTGCTCATCTCTCTGGGAAGGAGCTCACCAACCAGTGTGTTAGCAGGTAAAGTTGGCTAGTTTGCTGCTCTGTTGGGAGGAGTAGAAACTGGCTGGCTCTTTCTGGTGTTCAGGGTAGAGTCCAGCATTCCATAGCTGTCTCATCCTTATGCCTGCCTCTCCGTCCTCTCAGATCAGTCTCTGTGGCAGCTGTGCTAGACCTTTATACTTCAGTCCTCAAAGCTGTGCTAACTCACTGTGCATGCCATCTGCAGGGCCCATGCCTTCCTCGGGGTAGGCTGCTACCTCATCTGAGCTGTTATATCCCTTCCTCAGGGTGGGTTGGGGACATCCCTCTAATCCCGGTTCTTTCAGGCCCTAAGTAAAGAATTCATAACCTTGTCTCCCCAGCTGTGTCTGGGGTGGGTAGTCTGAGAACTAACAGCCTCTGGCAGGTGCCTGAGAAAGAAGCAGAAGGCAGGAAGAGACTAAAAGCTTTCCTCTTGGTTCAGGGCACTTAGGAAGTATGTTTCTCCCTTTTGTCCCTGACTTTAGCCCAGCCTTTCACTTAGAAAAGACATTTCCTGTGCGGCACATGTCAACTTATTTCTGTTCTTGTCCAGGCCCTTTTTATTTATCACAGTCCCTTCAAGCATTCAGGCATTGACCAGGTACCTGCTCTTTGTAATGGCTCCATTCTGGGCATAGGAACCCAGACAGAGCAAGACATCGTTCCTGCAAATGAATACACACCTCCCATAGTGAAAGCAGCTAAGAGTGTAGGAGTGAGACAACCTGCCAGGCATAGCCAGTCCATCCTGAGATGGGTACAGGGAAACATCCCAGAGGGAGGGGTGGGTAGGCAGAGAGTCTGTGCCTGACAGAGAGCCCCAATGTGCTAAACAACTGACCAAACTTAGAAGTAAGAGAACAATACTTGGTGGCACAGCAGGCTGGGTCAGGAGAGTCCCGGGAACAGCTCTGTGTGTGTGGAGTGGGCCTCTAATAGCAGCAGTCCTGACCCTCCAGAGCTGACTCTTCTGCCATGTCTGGCCCTGTCCCCATGTGTGGCCTCTGGATGAAACAGCCAGCTCACCTTTGGCCTCAAAGAAGTTGCACCACTTTGGCCCCTGACTGGGGGTCCTGACCTCCCAGGAATATGCTAAAGGTCAATATGTCAGCCCCTCATAACCATGCAGCTTGTGCACTGTCCTTTGGAGCCACTTGAGGGTAGCTTCGTCGTCCTGAAAGCAAGGCTGAGTGTCAGTCCAGATGGCCAGATGTGTCATCCTTGGGGCCTGGGAATATAGAAAGGATGCCTCCTGCGCAGGGAGCCCCAGGGACCCTGGCGACCTCTGCTTTCTAGCTCTCCAGCTCTCATAGCTGGGCCAGTTCTGCTTGGTCTTTTTCCGTACGTTGTTCCTCATGGGGACGCTGGGTCTCAAGGAGGGCGACCAGTTGTAAGAAGCGTTAGGTCCAGGGTTTGTATTGCTTTCAGGTGAGGCAGGTGTTGCCACATCCATAAGACACTGAGCCTCACCTGATAATTAACTGCCGCTCACATAGATCCGTGCTTTTTATGGAGCTCCCGAGTAAACATTATCCCACCTAATTCCTGCAGCAGTCTCCCTGAGCTAGGTATTAGCCCTTCTGTAGAGGTGAGGAAACTGAGGCTTGTGTTGGCAGTGACTCATCCAAGCCACGCTTCCTGTACATTAGAGCCCAGTTTCCCGACTCTTGTTCTTTTTTGCTCCTGGGTGCAGCTCCTCCACAGATGCTTGTAGGGGTGGTGGAGAAGCCATGTGGGTTGTCCAGAGGCATGGCCGCCCACCTGCTCTGTGTTGCACATGCACCGCCCTCCCCCCGCCCCATAGGCCAGGGACTCCCTGCCCCTGGACTTGGCTCATTGCCCCAGATTCTTCTCCTTCATAGCTTTTGTCTCTACCTGTGAACACATTCTTTTCCTCAGCAGTATCTAAACTTCCAGACAGGTGGGGCAGATCCCCACCCCCCAACACTCTCCAACCCCCCCCCTCCCCGTGCCTTCTAGCTTTGAGTCTTAGCTGTCATGCCACTTTGACTAGACGGTCTTCTGTTTTCAACTTTTCTTGGGGATGTTCCAGTGTCCCTTTTTCTGGATTACAGATCATGTGCCCTGACCCTGGCTTATTGGACACTCCCCCCCCCCCCTTTGTTTTGGCAGTTTCATCAGCTACTGTCTCTGCTCACCTTCCAATTTTGCCCTCAGGGCACTGGAGAACCTCCCTGCAAAGTCCACTCTGTACCTTTTCTCCTAGTCAACAGCCCTAAGGCTTTCACCGTGTGAAAGCAGCAAGTGTCTCAGCTAACTGGCCGCATGCACCTTACATACATTAAAAACAGTTTGTTAAGTATACACACACACACACACACACACACACACACACACACGCATGCTATAGTCCCTGTGTGGAGGTCAGGGCACAACTCGACAGAGGTGGTCATCTCCTTCCACCATAGTTGAACTCTGTTCATCAGGCTTGGTAGCAGTCACCTTGATCCATCAGGCTCCTGTATTTTATTTTCCTATTTTATTCTCCTATATTTTCCAATTTAATCTTTTCCAACAACCCCATGAGGTTATTCTTGTGCTCAGAGAGGTTTAATCACCCTCCCCCAGTCACAGAGCCAGCAGGGCAGAACTAGCCCTTTCCCCAGAGCTGGGGGCTTAGGTTTACTCTGCCACCCTTAAGCGAGGCTGAGAGAAAGCCAGAAAACTGTTTTCATCAGCTCTGGGAGCAGCCTCCTTGTTCACTCTGATATTAGATATTGGACAAGTATGTTCTAACACAGTCCTCAATATTCCCATTCTTGGGCCCTGAGATTGTGGCTGTTGGGTCCACTGGCAGGCAGTTCTCATGACCTTAGCAGAAGCCTGACTATGGGAACATCTGGGTGGGGTTCCCCCTTCTTGCACAGCCAGTCTGCACAGAACCGTCCCCACGACAATAAGGCATGCACGGCATGGTGTGGGCAGAGCAGGCAGCCCTTCTCATGCAGGTGTTATCTTGGGGTTTGGGTGTGGACTGCCATGTTTAGTGAGGGAACCAGCCTTCTGTAACATGGCATTGTTCAAGTGATGAAGGGACTTGGAGTCCAAAAACTGCCTTCCTATACACCCTGTCCTTGTGGCTTTATCATGCCCCAGTTTCCTCCCTGCCTTTCTGCCCTCCTAAGGAGTGCCATGAGATAGTGACATGGCATAGGTGGTAAGACATCTGCTCAGGAACTCAGTCCTTCCCCGTCCCTCTGTCCTCCAGATAAGGAGTAGTAAATGAGCCATGTGCAAGGATTAGTGCCCTGGATCAGCGTCCTGTGGGAGTCTTTGCTTCACAGGACTATTCTATTTGCTTTTCTCTCTGTGAAAAATGATGTTTACAGATAGAGGTTCTGTTCCCTTCATAAGTCAGGGAGCTTGTGCTTAAAGATGGCAGGAGAGCCTCAGCATTTTCGTAGCAGGGCTTTCTTGGCTGCTGCTGCTTCTTCCTCCTCTTCTGCCTTCTCTCCTTCATTGGCTTCTTGAAAGCAGCCTAGCCTTAGGCACTAGCCTTCTCTGGGGTTATCCATGTTGAATTTGTCTAGCCATACAACAAACCTCTATAGTGCCCTGCCCGCCATGACCTGTGCAAGGTTTCACATACACCGCTGAATCAGGTCCAGTCTTTGTACTTACAATTCACTGCTTGAAGGGGGGGACACAACCAAGTAACTATGCATGGGGTTTGGTGGGACTGGAGCTGTATGAGAGAGCAGAGAAGAGTGGGTGTGTCTAGGGAAGCTTGGGGGATGAGGAAGTTGGACTTGATGGATGCTAAGACTCTCTTGCCATCCTGCCTAGGAGTCAGACAGGCTGTGTGAGGAGGTGGTGGGTGGCATTTGATTGTAGCTTCCTCACCAGCTGGACTTCTGCCAACCAAGCTGAACTAGAGGAAGTGTTGACAACTGGATGGCAAAGGCTGGCTATGCCCTGGGGATATACAAGGGAATCCTCACTTCCTAGTTTCTAGGTGACTGTTCCAGGGCTGCTGCAAGCTGGTGAACCTTAGGAGGTGGACACCAGGGACCATGAGCTTCATCTAACTCACTCCCTTTTAGAGATAGGGAAACAACCCCAGAGAGGGAAAGTCACTTGGCCAAGTTGACACAGGAGTTGGTGGCACAGCTGGGACTATAAGGTTAAGGCCTGCTGCCTCTACCTGCCCCTTAAGAAGCCTGATCCAGTAGGCATGGTGTAGCATGCCTGTTAGTCAGCACTCAGGCTGCAGCAGAATTGCAAGTTTGAAACCATCTGGGCTTTATGAGACTCAACAAAACCAAAGCTAGAGTCGGTGAAAAACAAAAGGTAAACAAACCAAACAAAAACAAAACAAAACAAACAAAAAGTGAGGCAGTTCCTGATCTCTGAACAGCAGCAGGGAATTAATTTCCACCCCTTCCCAGCTTTCCCCCAGCTTCACTGTGGGGAGCAGAGAGAAGGGACTTGAGACCAGTGGCCTAGGGCATATCAAGCCTGAATTTATATCTGGATAGAGTCCCACACTCTGACTGAGAGGCCCGGGCCATGATAACATCAAGTAGGGATGATGATGATGATGATGATGATGATAGAGTCCCAGGATCCCAAGCTTCAGGAGTACCTCAGGCATCATTCTTATTTCTCTGCCCTGCATGGAAGGAGGCCTAGGGGCCCGAATGGCTAGAGCATGGGTCTTCTCTTCCTTCCTCAGCAAGTCTTACTGGAGTACCTTTCTCTAGATTCCAGCCAGGTTCTGTCAGGGCACTGGGGACCTAGATGTGGATCAGAACTGACCTGGCTTCAGGCAGCGTCTGGTCTCATGTGGCATCAACTAATTGTATAGTTTGCACAAGGGAGAGGGTGTGGGAGCTGAGAGTGAGAACTTCCTTCTCCATCTCATGTTGCCCTCTCCTTACTCTTGTCAAACAGAAAGCTCCCTGGGGTGGCAAGAAAGCCACTGTGGGCTTCCAGGCTTGGGTGGCCCCCAGGGAAGAAAAGATTGTACCTCCCTAGAGGACATACTACCCTCGCCATCAGGAAAGCATAGTACGTCAAAGCAGGGAGCCGCTTCTGTGGAGCAGTCGTGGTGTCTCTGGTAGGCCTCTCAGAGCTTCCCTTGGAGCCTGGATTTGGGGCAGGCCAGCTTGGGCGGTAATGTGGGAGTGGATCTGAGGAATGCGATGCTGTGGAACTCTCCCAACCCTTCCAGGCATCTGCCATTTCGTCTCAGAAACACACTGGTCCTTCTGGACTATGTTTACGTTTGGCAGGCAGGCAGGCAGTAGGTGGTTGGTCCAGTGAGGCAGGAGGAGAACAGACTGGGCTGCTTGGATACAGACCTGGAGAGTCTCTTTAGGCCCTTGGTTTTGTCTGTACATTGGGATGAAGATGGAGTTAATTTGGAGAAAGAATTTGTTGGGTTTTCTCCATTTGGGGTAGGGGATGTAACCAGTAAGGAGTTTCTACATGCCTCCCCCAAGCTGAGTGCTGCACCAGCTACAGTTGGCTGTGCTGACCAAAATGCAAGGCCTGTCAGTGCAGGATGAGGGGTTCAGGCCTGGGCGTGGGCCTTATTTCCTAGCAGGCTCGAGGTGCTTTCCCGTGTCCTATGTGCCTTTCCTTAAACACTCCTCCAAACTCTAGCCTGAGGTTCTGCGTACAGTCGTGGTGGGAATTTTGAGAGAGAAGACAGCATTTGTTGTGATTTGTTTCTTGCCTAGCAGAAGGCACTGCCTAACTCGATGTAAGACGTAGACACTTCTCGTTGTTTCCCAAATTTACCACCCAGGGGTATCATCAACCACAGTGTTGACTCAGTTGACCCTGGTATTTCCAACCTGCTCACAGATGATATGACGGTGTGTCCACAGAACATGCTTTGGATAAGACATTGCTATGGCATCTTTTGTCTTCCTGCTAGTGGGGTACCTTGCCTGCCCAAGGGGCACCTATGCTTAGCTCTCGTGACCATTGTTGCTGACAGAGATGTTGTCAATCAGCTTTAAGTCAAGAGTTTAGGCTACACCTTGGAGGTTCAGTCCTCTTCTACATATGCTTGAGACCTGTCCCCACCTATAGTCCATGATATGAAAGGTCCTAAGACCCTTAAAGGATATAATTGTGACAAAGTCCTCTGTCTCGGCTCAACTGGTGGAGAGATGCACCAGGCCCTGAGTTTGGACCAGCATGAACTTGCTATGCCCTGTGGTCAGAAGCCTTTGCAAGAGGAAGTACCCTGAACAGAGGCAGGGATCCTGGGTTCTTATTCTACCTGGCAACTCTGCTCATGCTAATGCATGATCCCTTGACGGCTCAGGATGAAACCTAAGGAGCAAGTCTGATGGAAGGAAAGGACCTAAGCCAGTAGGAGAGTTACCAAAGAGGTAAAGGAGCAATACACCAACTCTCTGGAGTGGCCGGGGGATCCAATTCTGTTTTTCTGCCTTTGCCCCTTCCTGAGGAGCGTTAGATGTTATTGAGTTCCCAGCATGTAATGATCCCTGGCATTGAATCCTGTACTATTTCCTGGGTTCACATGGTAAGTGGAACCAAGAGTCTGCCCCTGCAGTGCCAGGCCCTCATCATCTGGTTTATTAGATCAGAGTGGTGAAAGGACTGGTATGTCCACCTTGAAGTCTGGCATTTCCTACTTATGCCTAAAGGAGAGACTGAGCTTTCAGCTGAGAGGGGCTGTACTTCTTTTTGAACTTGGCTGTGACTTTCCTGCTACCAGTTTTGATAAAAAGCAAAGGCTCAGATGTGACCCTTTTCTCCCTATCCCCGGCTTGTAGGCCAGGGCAAATGGTCAGGAAACCCTCAAGGACAAGACTGACAGTCTTCTGTCCTGGGTCCTGAGCAGAGGGTGGGAGGAAGGAATGTTTGGTGGCACACAATAGGCACTCAGTAAAGATGTGCTGAACAAAGGGACACAATTGGGCTCAGCAGATTTGGGTTCACTTCAGGATGGGAGGTGGCCTCTGTCTTTTAGTCTAGGGCTAGAATAAGTGGTCTTGGGGTCTCACCCGTGTTCTTCCCTAGTGCCACCTCTCTTGTAGGCACCAGGCTTCCTGGCCACACTGTCTATCAGCTATTGAGTCCAGGGGTTATACTGGGTCCACAACTAGAGAGCCAATTAATTGAGCACATTTTGTCCTAATTTCCGGTCTTGGCACTTGCTTAGAAGCAAACATAGGTACAACCCTAGATCAGGTGCTTCCCTGTGTCCTGTGTACCTTTGCTTAAACACTGCTCTAACCAGATTGGAGTTTATCTTCAGTGCTGGGGCACATAGCTATGCCTTTAGGGGAAGTATGATACCCCTGGATCCTCCCTAAGCCTCAAGCTTTGGCACTGCAGGAAAGATGAACATAATCTCTCTGAGGCTGGTAGTGGTATAAGATCGGTTGTTGGGGTGGAAGTGAGAGTCAGCTCCATGGAAAGAAGGGTGTCCGGGATAAAGGGAGTGTGGCAGGCATCCAGGATACTCAAAGTACACTTGGACAAAAGTCAACACAAAATATTGCAAACTGGATGTTGAACTTCTGTCCTTGGCCTCATAGACACAGGTATCAAAGTTTAAATATTTGTGCTAGATCCAGATAAAGGAAGATATGTGTTTGGGGCACAGGGATAGAAGAGAGCTGGCTTCCCTATGTATGGCCCAAATCCAGAGCTAGTTCTTAGATTCCCTACTACTTATCTTGCCTTGTTTTATATGTGGAAACCATGAGACAGGCAAGTCTGTACAGCAGCCTAGGAAGACATTTGGTGGCAGAGTGAGGGTTCAGTTAGTTCTGATTCTCTGGCCCGCATTCATCTGTCTAGAAAGGCACCTGTGGGAGGTGGGTTATGCTGAGGTGTCTGAGGCTGGAGGATAGGCTTATAACAGACAGACATCTTCTCCCGCAGGCACTGGCTCCAGCATCCTCTCGGCCCTCCAAGACATCTTCTCTGTCACTTGGCTCAACAGGTCCAAGGTGGAAAAGCAGCTACAGGTCATCTCAGTGCTACAGTGGGTCCTGTCATTCCTGGTGCTAGGTAAGCACACCAAGGGTAGTGGTGAAGGGGGTGTGGGTGGGCATGGTTACATCCAGTGAGACCAGCTTCTCCCCAGCCTCTTTCCATTTACTCCGTCCATGATCGAGCATTCCACCATTAGACATAGATGTAGCGTGGCTTCATTTTGCAGATTAACTTGCCCAGGTTACTTGAGTCTGGTTCTATGGGATGCTTGACGCTTGTACCCTTCTTGCAATGCCATCTTGTCTACCGGCAGGTGTGTCCCCTAGAGTGTGTGTTGTCGGCCTGAGAGCTACTGCGGACAAGCTCTGACCTTAGATAGGCCTCTTGAGTTCTCTCAAAGCAAACGCCCTCCTCTTGACCATGAAGGTGCTGCTGCCTGCCTCACATGGCTTTTGTAGACATCAAGGGATTGAAGATAAGGGTTGAAAGCTGCTACACAGAGCTTGGTGGTGGTCCCCATTGCAGGAATGCTGCTGTCAAAGACTGTCCCAAGATCCCAATGCCAGTCCCAGTCCCCTTTGCTGAATGTACTCCCCAGCTGTTCTCCTGCTTTTCAGCACTGTGATGGCTTTGTGGTACTGTTTCTATAGGCCTGGTTAGGTGCCTCACTGCCTGTCAGCTAGAATCATGGGGGGCGGGGGGCGGGCACTGCCTCCTGGGGCCTTCTCTTCATGCCCAGGCCTTCTATCCTCAGCGCAGGTTAGTTTCTGAGCACATCAGTACAGGCGGACCTGCTGCAGAACACCATGTGTCTGGCACCACACTGCCCAGGATGGTGGGAGCTCAGCAGACATCCGAATGGCAATGTGGGCAGCTGTCCTTAAGGCAGGCATGGAGCCTCTGAGGCCGCACTGTAGAACAAAGGGACAAATCTCACAGTGTGCCAGGCTATTGGAGAGTCTTTTCTCAGATTCCTTCTACATAGGTGAGAAAATGGAAAATCAGAGGTTCGGTGACGATCATGATACATTAAATGGCAAATTGGAGTTTGAGTCAAAGCCCAGCGCATTCATTCTCTTACCACGAGGGCCCAGAATTGATGGGCAGAGGCCAGCATAGGCTTTGGATTCACTGAACTCCTAAAATTAAATGCAAGGCCTCACATACATTTTTATTGCTGAAAAGGCTATAGATATCCTCAGATTCTTACAGGGTCACATGGCCTCAGAAAGATGAAGAAGCAGTGGTTTGAGGACAGATAGTTACATTGGCTTTATTAGGACTCAGACTCTGAGTGTGCTTACATTTGGTCTGCTATTAGAATGCCAGGGTAGAGAAGACAATGTAACGTCATCTTTGTTCAGACAGGAAGCAGGGACCTGGTGGAGACAGACAGAGCCTTGTCCTGAGTTATAGAAGAAAGTCAGGGGGACGAAGATAAGCACCCAGTGATGCCAGCCTCTCCATTTGTCTCCATTTGCTCTAGGCGCCACCATTTACCTTGCCTTAGTGGGTCAGAACCTGGCTGTGGGGCCCTGAGGACGTTGTGCAACCCTAGCCCATATGGCATGTGATAGGAACTGGCTCCAAGCTGTAGGTTAATGATCCCCAGCCACAGCCCAGAAACTGGCCCAGCGTGTCTTTCTAACATGCTGGTTGGTGTAGGACGGGCCTACACCTGGACTGAGGATCAGGTCTGCTTAAGCTGCTGTTAATTACTACCTGAGCAGCCCCAGCCACTCCCTGCACTGTGTCCCAAACCTGCTGGCAGAGGCTTACTCTGTGAGGCGAAGGCTGCCATGGAACACCTTCATTCTGCTCTTAAACAGGTTTTTGTTTGGTTGGTTGTTTTGGTTTTTATAATGTGCCACAGCCCACTAGAATTCTGGTGAAAGCTGTGGACCTTCTTGGTTCTTTTAATTATATTAATAAAGTGCACTGGGTTTTAAAGGAACTAATAATGCTGAAATATAAATATTTAAACATTTGAAACCCAGTTGGACATTTAGTAATGGGTGCTTTTTTTTTTTTTACTATGGTGTTGTTATAAAGTGGCAGCTGCTGTTATAATTATTAATCTTAAGTAGTAATAACTGAAAAGCCTTCAGGGTTGCTGAGATGCCATAATGCAATAGGAGCACATCTATTAGTGTCCTGTCAACAGGCTTTGCTAATACTTCTGTGGTTTGTCTCTATGTGAAGGAAATGCTAAATTTCCATGTGAATCTAGTAGAAAATTTAGATGTCACTTTGCTCTCCTAGACAAGTCCACACACTCTGTGTTCCAGAGCATGTGTTAAATTCTAACATCATGTCATTGCATCGGCCCTCTGTAAGAAAGAAAGGGCTTAGGCATGAGTAGTGGCCAGTGACATGGCAGGGCCAAGTCACTGAGTTTGCTTGGTCCTAGAGTCCCTGCTTTCGACATCCCTGCTGCTGTGTCTCCTGCTGAAGAGCACCCACACACTGCCCTGTACCACCAGCCTGGTACAGAGCTTTGCAGTATGAGTTGCTTGTGGCTACCATGTATGGGAAGGGATGAACACAGGTAGTTCTGAGCATTCTGTGTGGTACAGACAGGCTGTTCCAATCACTGTGCTTGCATGCCCTGGGCCCAGTGGCATTGGTGGGCTTCAGCCTCATTACCTGACAACATGACATAGGAAGCTATGGTAGATTCTCCAAAAGGAAGATCATTTTATGGGCTTCCCAACCCTCCCTCCGTAAAGGTTTTTTTGATACAGGGTCTCACCATGCAGCCCTTGTTGGCTTATGTGTATATATGTAGACCAGGCTGGCCTCAGCTCACAGAGATCCACCTGCCTCTGCCTCCAGAGTACTGCGAATGAATTGTATGCCACCATGCCCAGCAGGTAGAGCATTTTTTAACTTAAAAAAGTCTATATTGGTGACTGGGACTGGTGAGGTTAATCTCACCTTGTTCTAGCTCCAGAGTTGCTCAGGGATTGAGCTCTGTTGGACAGGCACATGGTGAGAGAAAATGCACATCCTGAGGGTGGGAGGAGCCCCCTGCTGCGTGGAGCCAGAACTAGAAGGCCAGCTTTGGGCTTCTGTCACTTCTTTGTCACACAGAAAGGACAGGCCTGTAGTGATAACTGTCCTACGCATAGCAGCCAGCCTCCAGAGATCAGGACTCCTTGCTGGTAGCAAGTCTTTAGGAAGTTTATATTGTACCTCTTTCTGAACTCCCATGAGCCTTGCCTGGCCTAATTGGAATGCACTGAGCCTTCCTTTGCTTAGACACTGTGGAGGCTAGGGCTGAAGTGGACCCTTTTCTGGGACCAAGGAAGGGGCCCGAGGCACATTGTTGGAGCAGTGTACCATGTACAGCCTGTTTATAAGCAGGACTCCCCCCCCCCCCAGCTGCCCTAGGACCTACATTGTCTTCAACAGAGTGTGTGGGCTGCAGATGCCTCCCCAAAGACCCCTGTGTATGAACCACTGCTAAGTTGTCTTTAAGAAACCACCTGCCTATTGTTGTAACTATAGCCTGATTTTCGCCATCCTAGGCCAGCTCCGGAGGAGGAGGGTGAGGACTACAATTTCCCTGCTCTTAGGTTCACAGAGATCTGCATCTGGACTTATCCTTTCCCATGGACACAACCTCCAAACAGGCTTAACACTGTGGATGGAAAGGCCTATTGAAACCTGAGTTCTGCCTCCTCCCTAGTTGTGTTGAATGCTAGAGGGAAAAGATGTGACCCCACCCAGTGTGGAGAATTTGGAGGCAAGAGATTGGATGGTGGGGTAGTTTGATACTGAGGAGTACTCTAGAGGAACAAAGGATCTGAGTGGGGTTTAAAGGCTGGGTGAAAATTGGAAAGGGAAGTTGTGGTGGGCATCTAGGGGTGGGCCGTGAAATACTGGCTCTCCTTCCTTCTGAGCCAGGCCATTAAGCCTTATGACTAGTCAGCAGGTCCTAAGTGCAGTGGCCACACAGAGAAGGCATCCCAGGAGAATCTTTCCAAGTATTTGAGGAGAGGGAACCTGATGGGTTCTGGCCCTGTCCTGGAGCTGACTGGCCTTCCTTCTGTTAAAAGGGGCAGCCCTCCATGACAAGCAGTCCTCCCTCCTCCACAGACACACACAGTGCTGTCACATTCTGCTATTTCTCACCTTCAGTGAACTTCTAAGGCCGAGTCTAGACAGTGGACTTCAAAGTCTGAGTTTGAACCCTGGCTCTTCTCTGTCCTGCTGTTTAAGCATGGGCAAGTCACTCCTGCCAAGTTCTCATCTAAAATAGGATAAAAGTCACCTGCTTTAGTGATATAGTGGCTCAGCCCATCTTGAGCTGTAAAGTAAAGGGAGGTGCTTGGTAGGTATTCCTTTGTCCGGTGTCTTTGATGGGCCCTGGCAAAGCGGTCATGCGAGGAGGAGAATTGTTTGGAAAGAAGCTGAGGTCTCTGTGTATTGCCCATCCTGCTCAAGCCCAGGTGCCTCTAGCACTAGGACTCACCAGGGTCTTAAGAAGTGAGGCCTGTGCCTGTCAGCTCTGTGCCTCTTCACTGAGCCACCCACCAGCCACACCCAGTACCTAGGCATCTGGGATCTCTGCCTAGATTAGCACTGTGGGGAATGCTTCACCCTTTCCTAAGGGGAAATGCTGCCCCAGCCAGGAGGAAGGAGCCTGACCTGCTGTGCTCTGCCTCCCCCAGGAGTGGCCTGTAGTGTCATCCTCATGTACACCTTCTGCACTGACTGCTGGCTCATAGCTGTGCTCTACTTCACCTGGCTGGCGTTTGACTGGAACACCCCCAAGAAAGGTAAGGTCTGGGTCTCCCACCTGCGTCCACCCCATACTCTAGGAAGCTCTGTCTGTGCAGCTGCAGCTCCTCATGGGTGCTGCCTTTTTTTTTTTTTTTTTTTTTAATGGAACACCTATTTTGTGAGGGACGTGGGCTGGGCTGTGTATGGTGGCTTGGGGTGGGTGATTCAGAGCGCCCTCTGTGTGTTCACAAGAGCTCACCCTTCATTAGGGATGGCAGGGGGAATGTATGTGGGATGGGGCCACTGGGGCAGATGCAGAAATGCTGTGTGGGCTATAGGCACCTCCCTCGGGGGTTCATACCGGCTCTGGTCTCACCTGTATTGCTCACACCCACTCCTTGCCAACACTGTCTTTTGTTTCCTGGAAGGTGGCAGGAGATCACAGTGGGTGCGAAACTGGGCTGTGTGGCGCTATTTTCGAGACTACTTTCCCATCCAGGTAAAGACATGGTGTGCTGTCTCGGGGGGACAGGGGACAGGAATAGGTGGGAATATGGACAGTGACTGTGTTGAGTTGAACTGTTTGGGATCTCCCACCATGTGCATCTGTCCATACGCGACTGACTCCAGATTGAGGAAACACTTTTGTCGATACATATACTAGGTAAAGTGAAATCAAGAGCTTTAAGACAAAGCACTATCTTCAGCCATGCAGGAAGCAGTGGCTACAGCTGAACATGACAGCCAACGCAGTGAGAGAAGCATGGTAGTTGCTGTTCTTGTTTGATCCTTTGCGGGAAGCAAGACTTGTTTGGTTCTGAATGATGATTCTACGCCACGGGTCTATACAGTGTAAGGGATCACCATGTGTTTTGTGGCATTGCTTCTCCTGAGAGGTTGAGGTACTTAGAGGGTGGGGTGCCTGGGACGTTAAGGATGTGGCATTGAGAGGGTAGGAAAATATCTTTTTTTCTTTAAGATTTATTTATTATGTTTAGTGTTCTTCCTGCATGTACACCTGCTTGCCAGGAGAGGGCAACAGATCTCATCTTAGAGGGTCATGAGCCACCATGCTATTGATGGGAATTGAACTCAGGACCTTTGGAAGAGCAGACACTGCTCTTAACCTCTGAGCCATCTCTCCAGCCCTGGTAGGGAAATCTTGAGTCTGAGAAACATCTGTGTGAGGCGTGAGGCGAAAGGCATCCATCACTTTCCACTGCTCCCTACAGTATCCTAAGAGGAACCTGGAGGTTAGAGAATGGCAAAGCTTGGTGCAGCCCGAAGCCAGTGAGCAGCTGCACGGAGCTTCCGGTTGCTGCCCTGTTGGAGCCTAGGTCCCGTCCCACCCCACCCCACCAAGGTGTACTACCTGTCCCTTCAGCAGCGCAGAGTCGGCGGGGCACGGGTGCTCACACTGGGAGCATGGAGGCCAGGGTGATCAGGGCGGGGCTCGGTCTTCCGGGACACAGTTTTCTGCGATGAAGCCAGTTTACAAGCCTGTGGGTTTCCTCCTAGTGTGCCCGTGGCTATTTGAGGGCTCTTTGCTTTTCTGGGCATTGGTCTGCTCTGGGATGGACCTGACTCCCCAGCAGGATCAGTGTTGGAGTCATCTTGGCTCCGGCGGGCCCCTGCCTGGTCTGGAGGCTGGGTGGTGAGACAGAGTGATCTAGCCCTGGTGCATTGGAGGACTGTGAGTGGGCCTGAAGATTTCCCCACAGCAGGGAAGACCTGTCTGATCTCTCAGCACCCAGCCCCGGCACACCCTTGCACACCCCTGCACAGCCAGCAGAAGGCAGAGTCCTGAGCACAGGAAGAATGTGAGTGTGGACGCGTGCTGAGCTTGACAAGGTGTGGCGTGCCTTTGTTGGATGTCCGTCGCTGAGATGTGCAGGTGAATTGCATGGGAGGTGGTCAGGTAGCCCTGCACTCCTCCACCGCACTGCTGTGTGGGGGTGGCCCCAGGCTGCCCTGCTGACCACTGGCATTCCCAGGACTTTGTGTTCCCTGCAGTTGGGCTTTCTTCTTCAGAGGGCCAAAGCTTGCCCAGGATGTCCAAGTCTGTGGCAGTGGTGCCAGGCTTCTGACATGCAATCCAAGTTCTTTTTCCCTGACTGCTAACTACCCATTCCTCTGCAGAGACTTGGCCTCAGGTGTCTCCCCAGCTTGACAGATTCCCTCTTCCCAAATATCCTTGGCTGTTAGAATCGGGTTTCAGCTCTTGCTCTGCCATTCCATTTGCCATCCTGCCATTGTTGGGGCCTGTCTGATACTGGGCCCTTCACTTGGGCATGACTGATAAAGGAGAGTCAGCCCTAGGCTTATGGTCTAATCTGGTTATACTTTATTCTGTGTTAGCTTTCTCAGCGTTACCAAATGCCATTTGTCTCAACTGCAAATTGGTGCTATTAAATGGTAAAAAGTGAGTTAACACTAGGGCTATACTAAGTCTGCTCTGTTCTGTCTTCTCTGTCCCGGGTGCTGGTATCTTCCCAGACCCTGGACTCAGTCCAGGAAGCCTCTTGCAGGCTGGTAGCTTCCTTCCCAAAGCACATGACCTAATGCTTGTTGGTCAGACATGAGCATTCAGGTACTTCAGCTGATCTCTAACACTTTCAAAGACCTGGAGGATGGGCTGGAGAGATTGCTAGTGTTTAAGAGGGCTGGCTGCTCTTCCAGAGAACCTGAGTTCAAATCCCAGCACCTACATACATAGCAGCTTACAACTGTCTGACTCCAGTTTCAGAGGATCCAGTGCCTTCTTCTGGCCTTTGAGAGCACTGCCTTTACATGGTACATAGATGATGAACATTTGTGTAAAACACCTCTACATGTAAAATAAAAATCTATAAATCTAGCGGGGTGTGGTAGCACATACCTTTAATCTTCGGTAAATGTAGCTGGATTTCAGGCCAGTCTGGTCTACCTAGTAAAGTTATGTGTAGCCAGAGTTACATAGTGAGGCCCTGTTTCAAATAAATAAATGAATGAATCCTAAAAAGACTCAGCAGAGCTCCATGTTTTCACTATGTCTTTGCTGAGCCATGGGGCACCTGTGAGCTGCCCTGTGACGGTATCTGGGCCTCGCCCTGAGTGTGACGGGCTCCACACTTTGTCTTTTGCCGCTTTACGTCAGGTCTGATACTCTGTGCCCTAGAGCTGTGCGTGACCTGCCTGTTCCGCCCCTTTTTCCTGAGCTGCTGCCACGGGTTATGTAATGGAGACCTCCAGCTAGATCCATGTGCCCGCCCTCCATTTCTCTTATTAGAGCTCCCCTCTCCAAAGTCAGCCAGCTGGCCCAGAGGGCATCTCTTTGGCAATGGTAGGGCTGGCTCCTTCAGCAGCCACTGGGACTATAACTGCCTATAAGTGGCCCACGTTCTGGGGCTCTGGAGAGTAGGCGTGACCTTTGGAGACTAGGAAAGGCTCTCTGGGCTTCAGATCAGCTGTCTCACTGCCTGATTTCATAGATGTGCAGAGGAGGCCCAGAGCGGAGGGACTGTCCCAGGTCCGCAAGAGCCTTTGCTGCCATGCCTTTCTATATGCCTGGGCAAACTGCTGCTATTCTCTGGGACAGAGTGTCTTTCTCTGTATGGGGCGAGGGTAGGATAAGCCTGTCCTGAGACCAGCGTGTGGGGAGTGACCTGCCAGGAATGTGCCCAGGCTCACACTCACCACTTGGCCTGGCCCAAAAGCCATTGTGCTGGGACCTTGCCACTCAGCAGGCATGTCAACAGAGCAGTGAGCAGCAGTGACCTTCGCCCTGCATACTCTGTTCAGTCTTGGGAGGAGTAGTGTGCCATGAAGACAGACAAAAGCTCTACCAAATGTCTCTATTCTTCTTAGTACTGCATGGGGGTCGTTAGCCTGTACAGTGTTCCAAGGATGTTATGAACCATGTATCCCGTTGATAAGAGCCTTGGGGAGGGAGGGAATTATTTAAAGAGCCAGCTAGGTCCCTAAGAGGTGGCCGGTCACTAACATAACATACAGGGAGAATTGAAAGCAGAGAGGCCTTGTGCCTGTGTGGAGTTGGTTCACGATGGTTTCCTTAGGGGAGGCAGTGACTCTCTTCTCTCACTTGCTCAGCTTGTCATCAAGAAACAACCTAGATCATCAGGGCGCTCCAATCCAGGCTGAGCTTTGTCTCCCCCCAGCCACTGGCTCCAGAGAAAGTTTCCAGCCCAGGACCAGTTACCTCAGCTCCTCCCTCAGTGCCTGCCTTGCTGTAGACAGCGCTTCACTGAGAGCTAGCGAGACGGGCAGACCTACCCGCTGTCCCAGGCGGAGCACAGAGCAGCAGCTGCCTTGCACAGCTCGCGTGCCGGGGTCCTTGGGGATTCCCTCACTCCACCCCATCTCTGGTTATTTGGTTAACGGCTGTGTAGTTTTCCGGTGGCACTAACCTGCTTCCCAAAGGCAAAGTGAGGAAAGAGGACAAGTGTCCTACCCAACAGGGTGACACCAAGGGGGACTGAGAACGGTGCCAGATGCCCTGTTCTACCCCCATCGCCTCCTGCCATCGGCAGCACTCCTCTTCCCCAGATTCAGCAGAAGGTCCTTCGCTCTGTAGGAGGTGCCCATAGCTGAAGGAAAGGAGAGTTGGATCCTTTAATATTCTTCCAGTAGCCAGGGACTCAGCTAGCCAGCGCCAGCACGGGAAGGGGTACTGCCAAGCTCATAGGCGGGATGCTGTAAGTGCCCTCTCTCCAAGGCAGGGCAGCCCCAAACCAATATATTCACTCCTCGACTCAGGAATTGTGTTTCTGGAAGCTTAGCTCACAAACAGTTGGAAATGTGGGTTGGAGATTATTTGTCAACACATTATTCTAGGAGGAAAAGTGTGGCTACATTTAAAATGTCTATCAGGCAGGATTTGAGTGAGTGTCCTATGTGCCGGGGCTGCAGACTGGGGAAGTGCAGCTTGGAGGAGGCTAGTACCGGGCTTTGCTAAGCATAGCCAGATAGGACATGCTTCCTAGAAGACGGTACTAATGCCGTGGCCTCAATTTTTTTGGGTTTTTTTGTATTGTTGTTGTTGTCTTTATTGTCATTATTATTACTCCCAGGATCTCACTCGTAGCCGTGGCTTGCCTGGAACTCACTATGTAGACTAGGCTGGAAGGCCTGTTTCTACTTACCTAGGAAAAGGAACAAGTGGTTTATTTCAGTGGAAGTAATGCAGATGCTCATTTTCACTTTGCTTTCCTGTGTTTAAAAATTCTGAGGTTTTTTTCTAACTTAAGAGAGTGATGTCTTGGGAACAGAAAGCCCTTCTTCCTCTCTTTCCTTAGCAGTTCCATTCCCACTGATCAGGGTTTTCAGGCACCCAGCCTCAGGGCCCTTAGGAAGCCAATTAGCATTTGGAGAATCCCAGGATAACTAGTTCAGATCATTAGCTGCCACAGCCACACAGCCAACCACCTCTCCCCTCCTCCCACAGACAGGGCTGCCTGGCATGAGGGCTGATATTTGCCCTGTCCTGCCCTGCCTGTCTCAGAGCCTGCACTGAACCTGGCTTCTTTGGTAGGAACTTTGGACTGGTCCAGCTGTACCATCCTTTTGTCCACACTGGAGTGTAAAGACGTGGGAGGCGGGCTACGTGGGCTTGTCCTTTGACTGACGAAGAGTCTGCAGTGTTTGGAGACTAGGCAGACCCTATCTTCAGGGAATTCTTGGTGGTAGACCTGAAGCCATGGCTCTGTTTGCCAAACAGACTCTAGACAGTACCCAGTGAAGGTGGGTTCCCCTTTTTTAGGTCTGGGTGTTCCAGCTTGGACGTGAGTTTTAGGGAAGTCACTGTGGTGAGGAGCCCAGCAACAGGAAGGCAGGAGGCTGGTTGAGCATGTATTAGTGGTTTGGGGCTGTGTTTGGCAGGGAAATAAGGAGGAAGAAGGAAAAAAGCAGCCACCCAGGGACTCACAGCCCAGTATCTGCCAACCACTAGCACTGTGGTTCCAATGAGTCTGAGTACAGGTTTGGAAAGCCACTGTTGTCTTGGGCGCCTAGCATAACAAGGAATGAAACATCAGGTCCTTTCCCCACTTTTTGGGTATGCCCTTGCAGTTCTAACATACGATTTCCTTATAGCTGGTGAAGACACACAACCTGCTGACCACCAGGAACTATATCTTTGGATACCACCCCCATGGCATCATGGGCCTGGGTGCCTTCTGTAACTTCAGCACAGAGGCTACTGAAGTTAGCAAGAAGTTCCCCGGCATAAGGCCCTATTTGGCTACATTGGCTGGTAACTTCCGGATGCCTGTGCTTCGGGAGTACCTGATGTCCGGAGGTGAGGATCCACTTCAGCTGCACCTGCAAGGCTCCGTTGTCATGGCTGAGCCTCCCCACTGATCATAGCAATACTGGGAGCTGAAGGGACCATTCCCATGAGGTAGAGACAGCCTTCAGCAGGTATGCGCGGTCAGGAGCTGTCTAAGCTTCAGGCTGCCTCATGGATGACACCTTGTCGCCCCTTTCTAGATGGACTAGCCACTGTGCTGCTATCATCTGTGCATGATCCCCACTGGCTGGACTTCAGAGCTGGGGCTTCACAGATTTTGCAGAATTTTTTCCCTCGAAACTACTCTATATCAGTCTCCTCATTTTATAGATAACTGAGAATCAGAAAAACTTGTGACCATATATGATCATATATGTTCAACGAGGGTAACAGGTCTGGGACCCACCCCTATAGAGATTTTTATTTTATCCTTGATTATATGTAAGGATAGGGAATACATCCATGAGCATTCCTGACTCTTGCCCTCCCTCCAGGCATCTGCCCTGTCAACCGAGACACCATCGACTACTTGCTTTCGAAGAACGGGAGTGGCAATGCTATTATCATCGTGGTGGGCGGTGCAGCCGAGTCCCTGAGCTCCATGCCTGGCAAGAATGCAGTCACCCTGCGGAACCGCAAGGGTTTCGTGAAACTGGCCCTGCGCCATGGGTAAGTACACATCTCTCTAGTATTTTCCTCTAGGACAGTGGGCCTCTAGAGTTGGTGCCCAGACCCGAGGAAGGCAAAGAAAGAAGTGCCCACACTTTGTGGCTTGGCTTGTCCAAGTGTAGGTGATGCAAAGGTGTGACCTGTTATTCCTGGGCACTTACAGGTAGACTGAGGCTAGGCGTATATGTAGGACATGTGAGAAGACTTCAAACTTGAGGGGTCGGAGATGTGACTCAGTGGTAGAACAAATACTTGGTTTGTGAAAAGCACTGCGTTCAATCCCCAGTGCACAAGCAAATATATGTATTCTCTCCCTCTCCCTCTCTCATACACACACACACACAGCCAAAAGTAACCTTTTTCTAGGGGAGCAAGACCAGAAAGGAGATGGTATTATTTGAAGCACCAGAGAAAACTTGTTGGAGGAGTACCCTTTAGAGAAGAGAAGAGCTGGCAGCTCGCAACTCTGATCTTTCTAGAAAACCAGGGGCATATTCTGTTTGATGAGCAAACCCACCTTCTAGCATCCCTTAGACTTCCTAGCAAGTGAGGGGACCAAGTGTCCTTAGGGTCTAGAGCTAAGCTCCTTGTGCTGTGTCATTGCTTTCCTCCCATATCTAGGGTCCTAGAATGATGGGCTTTTTGTGAAGACAGGTTATCCACGGTGACTCAGTAGTCCAAGTCATCAAGGCCCCATGAATCCAAGGCCCCTTGGAACATGCCTGCAAACAGAGCTCTTGTCTCATGTTTCAGGAGAGGCTGTTCTATAGTGTGGAGTCAGGCCAGTGCTGTGTGCTGACAGACCAATGGCAGGGAAGGGATGGGGTCAGCTAGTGTGCTGAGGATGTGGCATGAGGTGAAGCTGGGGCTGAGAGGGCCTTGAGTTGGGCTGGACAGGCAAACAGCAGAGCCAGGCCCGCTGGCTGCAGTCCTCTCTGGTGACAATGGGAACGGAGCCCAGTGGTTGGGGTCTGACTAATCTGGGCCTCTCTCTTGCAGAGCTGATCTGGTCCCCACCTATTCCTTTGGAGAAAATGAGGTTTACAAGCAGGTGATCTTTGAGGAGGGCTCCTGGGGCCGCTGGGTCCAGAAGAAGTTTCAGAAGTATATTGGTTTCGCCCCTTGCATCTTCCATGGCCGAGGCCTCTTCTCCTCTGACACCTGGGGGCTGGTGCCCTACTCCAAGCCCATCACCACTGTTGGTGAGTTCCTAACTTGCATTCTGAAGGCCATCTTGAGCATGGCAAGATCCTGGGCAAGTCACCCAGCTCCGATGAGAGCCTTGTCATAAGAACCTTGAGGAGCTGGGTACTGGGAATGATGAGAGAGGTGCAGGTTGAGCCAGAGCACCATAACAGTGATAAAATACAGACCTGTCAGGAGAAGGTGACTATGTGACCATGCTGATGCTCCACTCTTCATAGTGTGCCCAGAGGGAGCGAGAGCCAGGTATGGCCGTGTGTACCTGTAATCCCACTGTGGAAGGCAGAAACAGGATCGCTGTAAGTTTGAGGTCAGTCCAGCCCTGCTAGGGCTACATAGCAAGACCCTGTCTTAACATAAGATAAAAAACTGCCTAAAAAATTCTAAAACCAAGGTTTTTTGAGAAACAGAAAGAAAAGTAAATATAGCTAGAGCATAGATCTGTGGGAACTTAGGAAAAAAACTAGAGTGTTGTATGTTTGTATTTTGGACAAGTTACAGCATTCAGAAAGTCAAACATCAGGGGTGTGCGTGTGTATACGTGAACAGGAGTGTGTTGAAGGCCACAGGCCAGAGATCTTGTGGACACATGTGGCTCTGAACAGTCGACTGGAATGTCCAAAGGTCCGGCAGTACCTGCATATTGACTGCAGGCATTTGCCTGTGCTCCCCGCAGGACAGCACCTGAGGGGACTGGGCGCTGCAGGGCCGACACGAGGAGAGCTCCGGCAGTGTTTATTCATTCCAGTGTGTGTGTATGCATGTGATTTCAGGGCTGGCCTCTTGGAGTTGGACTACCCAAGGGGACTTAGGCTGGGAAGACGTTGCCTGTAGTCTAGGAGTGCCACCCCAGGATGTCCTGTCTGTGTTAACATAACCTCCTTATCGTTTAGCATCTTGTTCAGGCAGCCATGTTGTTGAAGTACCGTGGGTTTAGCTTCCCTGACATTTCTAGGAGACAGAATCTCTCAACAGAATTCCTGGTTCTCTGGCTCTTACAGTCTTTCTTTCTGTTTCTTCTGAGAAGCTCTCCAAGCCTTGAGTGTGGGAGTTGTCTTGTAGATGTATCAATAAGGGCTGAGCACTCCAAGATCAAATTCTGACCAGTTGCGGCTTTCTGTAATTGCCTATGCCTGCTATAAAGCTAAAAAGAGAAGCTTTTTAGAGTTGCACTTGCCTACAAATTTAAGTGATCTGGGTCTGCTAGGTAGAGGGAAAAATAAAGCATAAGAATGGGTCAAAGGCAGAAGCCAGGAGGCTAGTCTGCAGTTTTCAGCAGCCCGGTCTGAAGGAGCAGCTGTAGAGGAGGATGTGTATGAACTTGGGAGAAGTCTCAGAACAGTGCTGCCCGACTTTGGGCTGGGCTTGAACATGAAGAAGGACAAGAGAATAAAGCAAAGTGCAGGTGTGAGGGTAGTCTCCCCTCCGCATGCCCTTACCAGCTGCTCAAGTATGTTCCCTTCTTCCCAGAATCCTTAGAAAAGCTCTGTGAGACGATGCCAGGTGGCAGATGAGGAAACTGAGGCTCTGAGAGGCAATGAGTTTGTCCTGAGTGAAGCAAAAGCAAAGCCCTGCGTTTGGTCCACACCTCACACTGGAACTCAGCAGTGTGGGGCTGGGCTTCACTTTCTCTCAGGGACCACAGCCTTCGGTGGGGTCTTCCCCATCTGGACAAAAGCACAGTCCATAGCACATGGTCAGCACACAGTACAGGGTCACAGCACCCAGGAATGGGGCACTCAGTGACACTAACTGACCGGAATCTCTGCCCCTCTCTGCAGTGGGGGAACCCATCACCATCCCCAAGCTGGAGCACCCCACCCAGAAGGACATCGACCTGTACCATGCCATGTACATGGAGGCCCTGGTGAAGCTCTTCGACAATCACAAGACCAAATTCGGCCTTCCAGAGACAGAGGTGCTGGAGGTGAACTGACCCAGCCCGTGGGCCCAGTCCCTGGAAGGGACGGCCGCAAAGCCTTCTCTACCAAGTTCTCAAGTGCATTTTGTTCTGTAAATTTGGAAGCGTCATGGGTGTCTGTGGGTTATTTAAAAGAAATTATAATTTGTTAAACCATTGCAATGTTAGATCTTTTTTAAGAAGGGAAGAGTCAGTGTTTTAAGCTCTCTTCTAGTGTGTCCTGCTCAAGGTGGTGGCTGACATTTCTGGACCTTGATGGTTTCTTATTCACCCTTCTAATGTTCCCCAAACAACAGACACTTAGCCCTAGTTAACTGGGGAAAGACAGCCCTTAATAATGTGGCTGCTTAGGTAATCCCTGTTGCTCCAGGGATTCTCAAGATGGCAGAGGCTATCTCCATTCCTACCACCTCACATGTGACTGCAGGTCTGGTCCTTCTTGCCAAGCGGAGGACAGACACAGAGGGCAGAGTTGGCCCCATTTGGGCAGAGTGGCAGATAGCTTCTGGAATGCCTAGCTTGAGTCTTCTCCCTGCTGCTCACCAATCCCTTTTCTCCAATCTGAGCCTACCCTGGCCTCCTGTATACTGTGCTAGGGACAAAGATGTCCCACAGGTACTGTCTGAGTTATTTCGCTTGCTGTTGGCTGGTTTTACTCTGGAGGCTGCTATCGTGGACTCGGCATGGCTCAGTGTTGATGTGGAACACATTCTCCCAGTCACCTGAGCTCTCCTGAGCCACACCCCAAGTCCGGTGTATGGAAGGGCCTCTCTTCTGTTCACAGAGGAACCCAGCTTCCTGAGCAGCATACTGGGTCCAGGACAGGAGGCCCCCTAACCCAAGCCTCACATGTGTGCCTTTCTGAGGCATTGGGCCAGGGAAGAAAGCCATCCCCTCCTGTGTATTCTGTTTTTTCTCCATGAGATTGTTGTGCCATGTCACACTTTTGTATATTCCTAGACTAATAAATGGAAATAAGAACTGCCTGTGAGTTGTTTAATGCTGTATTTACACTGTCCTATTGCACAGGGCAGACAATAGTCTTCTCTGTGCTCCTGTCACAATCCGTTAGTCTTGGGCCTTTACTGGCTGGGTAACAGTAACTGGCTTCCAAATTTAGTGGCCACAGAGCTGGAGATAAGAGCACCAACTGCTCAGGATCTTAGTTCGATTCCTATTATCCACATGGTCGCTTACAACTGTCTGTAACTCCAGTTCTAGGGATTTGATGGCCTCTGTGGGCACAAGGCCCACAAGTGGTATAACAGACAAGTCCCTGCCAAGGCTGCAGTCCAGGGCTTGGAGGTGTTGGCTAGGGCTAAAGACATCCTGAACCTGAGCAAGGAAGATCCATTTCCACTGTTCATGTGGGTGATGGCAGGGTTCCCTCCCTCACTGACTTCACAGAGCCCATCCTCACTCAGCTCTTACTTCACGGCAGTGAGAGGAGCCAGCATGCAGTGAGGAGCATGACCTTGGGAATGATGACTTAGTCTTGCTTTCATTAGATGTGAGGAGGAGGTGAAATACCAAGAGGCAAGGGCCAGGTAGCCATGGTGAAGCTCACGCCATGTATGAGCAGGTCCTACATAGAACAGCAGAGCTAGAAGGGTCCTTGTGAACTATTTAAGCAGCCCCCTTTGCTGGGCCTCAGCTAAACTAAAAAGGTGAGGACCAGGCCTGATGTCGTGGTTACAGGTCTCAGAATGTGCTACCCCTCTGCTTTTTGTTCATTCAGTTCCGTGACTGCTCAGCAGCCAGAAGGAAACCCTGCCCAGTTAGAGCACAGACCTCATTCCAACCCTCTTACTGCCAGCGTTCCATCCTACTACCTGTCTGCCGTCCCTCCACCTCGGGGCACCTCCTCCGCCTAAAGCCGTGAGTGGGCCTCAGAGACCATGGGAACAACGGAGGACACGGAGGGCTGTGACAGACTCTGTAGCCCGACCTGGAACGTCATTGAAGGTATAGTGACTAAGCTGGGCCTCAGAGCAGAGCTGGAGGTTTGCAGGCAGAGCACCAGGTGCAAAGATGGAGAGGCCCTCACTCCACTGCCGCTGTTCTACATCCAGTGCTTGTGGACGCCGCTGGGTCTGTGAAGCCTGAGGGTGGGGTTTCCACAATCCAGGTGGCAGAGAGGATAGAGTAGGAGGAAGCCTTTGCTGACTTCTGTTACACTTGGCAATCCTCAGGAGCATGAAAGCTCAGGCCAGAAAAACAGCCATTGCTTGCTTTTTTTTTTTTTTTTTTTTTTTTTTTTTTTGAGGCAGGATTTCTCTGTGTATCTCTGGCTGTCCTAGACTCACTCTGTAGATACCTGCTTCTGCCTCCTATGTGCTGGGATTAAAGGTGTGCGCCACCATCATTGCCTGGCTTAGCCATTTTCTTTTGGTAGAGCCTGTTTTCTGATGAGAGCCTCAGACGAACACCAGATTCCTGGCCCCCGCCCCAGTTCTGCAGCTAACTGGACAATGGACAATAGATATTAAAACCTCTAGCTCCAGGCTAAGCCCTGGCCCTAACCTAATCTACCCCATGATGGAAGGGCATCAGGAAGGATTAAATTTCTTATCAGTGAAAGCCTACTATTTACTAGGAAACTCAGTTACCTCAGTGTAGGCAATAAGCAGGTCCGAGTCCCAGTGGGATTCCCTTACTCAGGACCATCTAGCAGCAGAGCTGAAAACAGCCTTGATCTACTATTGCTGGGGAGAGGGGGCAGGTGCATGCTGGGAGGTTTGCCTTGGTAGAAGGAACTCCCTTATCAGAAGATCCTCTGCTGTCCAGGGAGAATAGGCATTGCAGTCTTAGCCTTCTCAAGTGTCATTTCCATGGTTCTTCCTGTGGATACCAGACACAGCCACCAGGGGGCACTGAGATCGGTTCCGTGGCAAATGTGACATGGCTGCCTGAATGCCTCACATTTGATACTTAACCTAGCTCCTGTCCTAAGAAGCAGCTGCAGAGAAGTGGAATCAGAGTACCAGACAGAAACTTAGCCACCCTCTAGAATACATTCCCTGGGAACCTGGGTGTGGAGGGGCCAAGGGGCCTGCCACCATCACATGGCCAATCAACAGTCAGTGCCTGAATGCAGTGTTCTGGGTTCCTGGGCTCTCAAAACATTAAGATTATGGGGCACAACCTCCATTCTTCTTTATTTCCCTGCAGTTCTGAGAAGTGAATTATTTCCATCTCCCTCCCTAAAATCACAGACAGGAGGCTGGATCCGGCAAGACATGCAGACAACATCCCCGCCACCCTGTTGTGTAGCTTCTACGTGCCTCTGCACCTGTAAAATACATGTATCTCTATTCCCGAATAACAGAGAATACTGACACCTAACAGGGACTGAAAATGTTCACGGCTTAGCCCATAGGCCCTTTCCAGAAAATGGTAGCTGTGATGGTAAGCCAACTCTGTTGTTGGAACACAGCAACAGCTCTAGGCAGCCAGTGCATAGGAGTGGATCAAAAAATGGAAAGAAATCCAGTATATGAAGTAGAATGTGGGTTTGTAACAGCAGAGCTAGACTGCTTTAGAAGCTGAGCTCACAGACAGGTGGTGGTGCACACACCTTTAATCTCAACACTTGGGAGGCAGATTCTCTGAGTTCAAGTCCAGACTGACCTACAGAGTGAGTGAGTGAGTTCCAGGACAGCCACAGCTACACAGAGAAACCCTGTGTCAAAACAAAACAAGTTGAGTTTAGTAAGACATCCTCAAGCCTGACTTTTAATCTCACCCTGTCGCTAGGATCCACAAAACTGCTTCCCACCATGTCTGCCACATATCACACAAGTTAAGTGTCTTAAAATCCAAGCTTCGCTACAAACGGTACTCTACGAATGTAATCCAGCCCTGGGTTCCAGTTGTTTCCAGCAGTGGAAACAAGAGGATCAAGAGTTCAAGGTCATCATCCTCTACTACATAATGGGTTGACAAAGAGAAAAATTCTTGTCTCCCCTTACAAAACTCCATTGCCATAGCCCCAACCTTGAATAAAGTGACTGTTCTTTAATAAGTCAGTAAATTAATAAATTGGTTAACATTAAGTCTTACTGAGCCAAGCATTATGAAAAGGGTAAAACATGTTTTCATTTTAGTCTTGGAAGTTATAAAAGAACAAGATTGGGGGAGGGGTGAGAGGGTTTCTCTGCGTAGCCTTGGCTGTCCTGGACTCACTTTGTAGACCAGGCTGGCCTTAAACTCTCAGCAATCCGCCTGCCTCTGCCTCCTTGAGTGCTGGGATTAAAGATGTACACCACCACTCCTGGGTAAGAGAAGATTTTTAAAAACAAATCTCACAAGGAAACTGCAAATACAGTGCAATGAAGTGAGTCAGGCGCAGACACTCTGTTCTGTGACCTAATTGTTACCCTCATGGTGATCTCGGGCTTAGGGTCCTGGCTTTAGTCTCAGATGCCCCATTGCAGAAATGGGAAAGTGTAACCACAATGAAGCCAGGGAGACTGTGGGGAATTCAGAGAAAACTGTCACTACCACATCCAATCTTCAGACCTTGACTCAAGTGTCATTTTTTTTGTTTGTTTTTTTGAGACAAGGTGTCTTTATATAGCTCTGGCTGTCCTAGAACTCACTATGTAGACAAAGTTGGCCTTGAACTCACACGAATCCATCTTCCCATGCTTCAAGATGTGTGTCACCAATGCCTGGCAGCATTTTCCCTAATGTATATTTCAGCAAATGGGTCAAGTTCAAGGTGACATGTTACTTAATTTTCCTTTTCCCTGAAACAGTTGCTCTATTTTTTTCTTGATGGTCTTGGACAGTCTAGATTGAACACAGGGTAGATTCTCTCAGAAGACAATACAGGTTTCCTCAGGTTGACTGAGGCTGTCTGTCTCAGAATGGTAAAGGCCTCTCTCATCACACAATTTCACTTTGTCTGATGGACAAGAGTCACAATCACTCATAATTAATATGGTGCCTGCAAAATAAATAAATAAATAAATAAATAAAGCCAGGCAGTGGTATTGCATACCTTTAATCCCAGCCCTCAGGAGGCAGAGATACACAGATTTATGTGAATTAAAGGCCAGCCTGGTCTACAGAGTGAGTTCCAGGACAGCCAAGGCTACACAGAGAAACCCTGTCTCAAAAAACAACAAACAAAAAGTGTTCCTCAGGTAGCCAGGTGCCATGGCACACACCTGTAATCTCAGCACTCAGGGAGGCAGAGGCAGGTGGATCTCTAAATTGGAAGTCAGCCTGCTACACAGGGAAAACCCTGTCTTGGGGGGAAAAAAAAAAGCCAAAACAAGCAAGCAAGCAAACAAACACATGAATTCCTCAGGTGTTTGTGGTGTGCACCTTCCTTTAATTCCAGCCCTCTGGAGGCACAGGCAGGTGGATCTCCAAGTTGGAGGTCTGGTCAGAGTAAGTTCCAGGACAGTCAAGACTGCACAGAGAAAGCTTGCTGCAACCCTCCATTTCCCCGAAAGTTCCTCAGGCATCCTCCTGCCTCAGCCTTCCCAGTAGCTAGGCTCCAGCTGCACACCGTCAGGTCTGGCTGTACCTCATCTTCCTTGGATTTTGCCACCTTGCTCCAGCAGTCAGCTATCCATCACCTTCATTACCCGCCCTGGTTCCCTCCTTGCCCTGGGTGGAAACCCTCATCATCCCTGGTTTTGTCTTTCTGCTCTGGGACCCTCTTTCACACTGATGCCACATTGTTCATACTCTTTCCTTGGAGGTTTAGGGAAGGCTTTCTTCTTTATTTTTTTATTTATTTTTTTTATTTTTTCAGAAGAAAAGGGGAAGACCTTCGTAGGGAGTTTTGCCTTTGAGTTGCGTTGCTTTGTTTGCTGGTGGGACTGCAGTTCTTATCCTCTGGCAGAATTCAAAGTTCCAAGTAGTATAATTTATTTTTATAAAGATTTAAAAACATAATTTTCTTATTTTTAGCTATTTTTAAAAACGAGTTGTTGTTTTGCCTGCACGTATCTCTATGTGAGCATGTTGGTTCACCTGGAACTGGAGTTACAGAGAGTTGTGAGCTGCCTTGTGAATTCTGATAATTGAGCCCAGGTCCTCTGGAAGAGCAGCTGGTGCTCCTAACTTCCTAATTGTGGCTCCATTCCCCAGTTCCTTAGTGTGGGTTTGTAAGACAGTCTCACTCTGTTGCCCATGCTGCTCTGGACCCCTAACGGATCTCAAATTCATATCTCTCCTGGCTGCTCTTGCAGTAACTCCAGTTCTTCTGGCCTCTGTAGGCACCAGGCATGCTCGTGGTATACATACATGCAGGAAAACACCATATGCATTAATTAATTTTTAAAATGCAGGTCTGGACTGATCTTGGACTTCAGACCTCTAAACACTCTGTGTTATATCCAGGGTGCTCCCCCCGACTAAGATAGCCCTCCACCATGCGCTTCTGCCCCTCCCTCCCCTTTGAGAAAAGTCTCAAATAACCCAGTCTAGTCTTGAGCTGATTCCACTAACCTCTGCCTTCCAAGTGCTGGAAGTACAGACCTGTACCACCATGCCCAGCTCAGCATGTTAAAGAAAAATTAGATTTGTGTATGTGTGTGCTGAAGTTCCCATGTGCATGTGGTCATGCTTGTGCCTGGAGGAGCAGGAGACAATCCAGGAGGAGGCTCTCTCCCACCACGTGGGCTTTGGGGATAGAGCTCAGGTGGTCAGGCTTGCGGACAGTGAGCTTTACCCCTGAGCCACCGCACTGATGCTCAGAGTGACACAGCATAAATCAGATCATGCCACTTAAGCCCCATCAACGATTTTCCGCTTCAAAGACATATAAACCTGTGGTAGCCTACAGCGCTCAGAGGATTGCCCCTGCGAGACCTCCAGCTTCATTCCCTGCCACTGAGGGGCCAGATCACAGCGTCCACAGTGCTGAGCCCTGAAAAGACGGTGTGGCCTCTGCCTCGTGAAATTACGACCATGAGCCGCATAAACTAAAGCAAGTGCAAGTCCAGTTCCGCTTTGGTTTTGACATGTGTTCTTTGAAAACTGACGCCCCCCCTCCCACTTCACAGCACCGAGTGCTCCCCAGCTGCCGCACCTGGCCTTCTCGTTAGTTCTGTGGCTCATGCCCCCTTCTTCAAGCCAGTGCTCCTTTGACCTATACCCCTCCCCTTGCTCTCACCAACTTTTGCACGACTGACTCCTCTGTGCCCCTCAGGCCTCCTCAGGAAAGCGTAGGGGATGTTTCCTCTGGACAGCTCTTGCTAGATCTGCGCTGGGGGTTCTGTATGCAGCGTACTGTGTGCCACTTCCCTGGCTTGCCACGTGTTCCCAAGCCACGCCAGCGTAGTTTTAGTCATGACCGTGAAACTATAGAAACGGAGCAAGCCCAAGTCTTTGCTTTGTAGCAGACTACACTGTCTGTGTGACCTTCGGCAGGTTCATTTCCTCTCTCTCTGGATCTCTTCCACTGAGGGAGGTATGGAGGGGCTATAGTTTGGATCTGGAACCCCCAGTGGCCCATGTGTTGAGGGAGGGCTGCTGCCTAGGATTTTGGGGAGGTAGTAGGGCCTGATGAGGGAAGTTAGGCCACTGGGGATGTACTTGTGAAACAGATCTGGGAAACCTGGTCCTTTCTCGTTTCCCTTTCTTAGTGTCTTAGTGGTCATGAAGGGGATGGCTTTCTCTGCCACACACACCTGCCATGATGCACTGTGGCTGCCACAGGCCCAAACATCAGGGCTGAAATGAAACATGGGGCAAAATAACCCCATTCTTGTATTAAACTGTCCTGGCCAAGGCGCCACAGAGAATCTCTGTCCCAAAAAACAAGCAAGCAAGCAAGAAACCAACAGATGGACCTCAGGTATTCTGACACAATGAGAAGCTTACACACGAGGCCCTTGTGTGACCCCAACATTCAGGCTTCCGCTCACTGCTCACTGGCTTTGTCCTATCATCTGCTCAGCAATGCTTGTGAAGCGGCTCCTGTGTCTGGATGCTGAGAATTCAGAGAGAAATCACAATGGGAAGTATACAAGGAGTGATGGTGACTGACTTACCCAGCCCAGTATAACTGGACACAGATATACCTAGTAAGAAATGCCAGGCAGCCATGGGGTGGGGGCCCAGAGGAGGCAGCTATCGGTTCAGATCCAGAAGGGCTTTTCAGGAATGTGACTGGAAGGGAAAACAGGAAGAAATGCCTTGCAGGGACCTGCCTTTCAGGTCGGCTGGGTGTAAAGGCTCCTCAGGATCTGCCTTTTGGTTTCACACTTTTAACTTGGTCTTGTGCAGACCTCCTGCTTGTCTCATTCTGCTCCCTCCAAGCTGCCTCTCCAGGGCTCTCTATCCATCATCCCAAAAGTGACTTCCTATAACCCAAAGCGAAGTGAGTTCTTTAGCCAGTTAGTCAGCCTCCTCTCATTGGCCCTGCCAGCGTCCTCTAGCCTCCTTGCCTGAGGCTCTTCTTGCATGAGGCTCTTCTTGCACCCTTACGGCTTTGCTTCAGCCAAATACTGCTAATGCCAGCCTCTGAGGAGCGCCTTTGCGCACCACCGCTCTGTCTCCCCAGGATGCTCTGTCTGTGCTCTCCTTCCTGGTGTTGTCCAGGATGTTAGCAACATCCCTTTGTGTGCTCCCGTTGTACTTCATAAGTCATTTATCATTACACTCAGCACTGAGGACTGAAATGAGTGAGGAATTCTCCCCAGCCAGGGTGCTGTTGGCCTCACTTTCTTAAGGGGGGGGTGTGCATCTCGGGCTGGACGCCTGGTAAAGGTCTGGCAGGCATCTGGTTGAGCAAGTGAACGAGCAGAAGAGGCTCTGTCGCGGAGAGGCTAAACTTGATTTAACTGCGTTTGGTCTGAGTGAGAGCGGCTCCACGGGCTCACACATTGGACTCCTTGGTCCCCAGTTGGTGGAACTCTACGGGAAGGAGTGGGGGCGTGGCCTTACTGAAGGAGGTCTGTCACTGGGGGCAGGCTTGTGAGGTTTGAAAGATTTGTTGCATTCCCACTGTTTCTCTCTCTGCCTGTGGATGTTAATCAAGATGTGATGTTGCATTCCCACTGTTTCTCTCTCTGCCTGTGGATGTTAATCAAGATATGAGCTCCCGCTGTTCCTTTGCTCAGCCACAATGGACTCTGACCCTCTGAAACCATTAGCGCTTTCTTTTATAAGTCGCTTCGTTCGTAGAGTTTTATCGCAGCAATAGAAAAGTGACCAAGACATCACACTTTACAACTTTTTAAGTCAGTGCTGACCTTCCTTCTGCCTCTGAAGGGCCAGCCATGCTGTTTCCACTTGACCTTCAACCTTCCTGACATCACATATGTACTGCACTTGACCACATTATCATCCACTCTCTACCATAGGCCAGCAATTCTCAACCTATGTATGGGTCATGCACCCTTTTAGGGGACTGAATGACCCTTTCATGGGGTTGCGTTATCAATCCTGTAGATCTGGTATTATACATTACAAGTCATAATGGAAACAAAATTACAGTTATGAAGTAGCAATGAAGATAATTTTTTGGCGGCTGGAGAGATGGCTCAGTGGTCAAGAGTGCTGGCTGCTCTCCCAAAGGACTTGATTTCAAATCCCAGAACTCACATGGCTGGTAATTTCAGCTTCAGGGGATCTGACACCCTTGCACAGACATACACAGAGGCAAAACACAAAATGTAAATAAGATTAAAAATATATTTAAAAAAAGAAAAAGAATTTTATGGTTGGTGGTCACCACAGCATGAGGAACTGTGTTAAAAGAAGCATTAAGGAGGTTGAAAACCACTGATTTACATACATGTTTCTCTGGGAAATACACAGGACTGTATAAGTTTGATAATGTTAAGAAATCTAAAGTGGGGGGGGTTAATATGACCTGGAGAGGACAGAAGTTCCACAAGGACCAAATATATCTGAGCACAGGGGTCTTTTATGAGACTGTTTCTCCAAACAAGGACCATATATGGATGCAACTTAGAGCCCCTGCTCAGATGTAGCCCTTGGTATCTCAGTATCCAAGTGGGTACCCTAATAAGGGGAACAGGAACTGTTTCTGACATGAACTCGATGGCGGGCTCTTTGACACCCCCCCCCCCCGGGAAGAGCAGCCTTGCTAGGCCACAGAGGAGGACATTGCGGCCAGCCCTGAAGACACCTGATAAACCAGTATCAGATGTAAGGGAAGGAGGTTCTCCCTTAACAGTGGACTTGGAAAGGGGCAGGAAGGAGATGAGGGTGGAAGGGTGGGACTGGGAGGGAAAGAGGGAGTGGGATACAGCAGGGATACAAAGTTAACAAACTGTAACTAATATTAAAAAAATAAAAATTAAAAAAAGAAATCTAAAGTATCTTTTATGTTGAAATGGCCACATTATAGACTAAGTTCCAATGAATGCCAGATGCTTAAGAATAAAATAGCATATATGAAAATAATCACAGGATGTGTTTGAACACTTACTGTTTCCAAGACACCATATGCTATATAGTTGCATTTTCTTGAACACTTTGCAAGCAGCAGGCTGACTTTCCCACTAGTGCTTGAGTCACAGAGGCTGAACTGTCGGAGATGGGTCCTGTTTTTGAGGTATGCACTTCTGGTATCCATCAGGCAGCCTGTGAGGAGCCGAACCCCAGGAAAACTTGTGGGAAGAATGGACTCTGCTGAAATGCTCTCCCTCGGCTCTTCAATACCCTTGTCTAAAGCCCCTCCATCATGAAGATTGTCTGGGTAATACTGTCTTCAGGCTTCATCCAGTATTAGTACTAGCATGAGTACTTGTTGGTGTGTATTTTTATCTATCTTTATTTGGTTTCTTATGCCCCTAACTCCCTTCTCCACCTCATCCCTTCCAACACCAGGTAAGGGAGAAAAGTGAGAAGGGAAAGGGGCAGTGTATGTCCCTTTAGACTACTTCCTGCTGTTTAGGGTTGTTGGGTTCCTAGAGGCAAGTTCAATCTTCATAGTCAGGATATCTCCAACTTCTCATTGCACTGCAACAGCAGCAACTGGAGCAGCCGCCTTCTTCTACTTTCTCAGAGTACGCCCCCCAGCCCTCTCTGGGCCCTGGCACTTATTTCCTCTTTGAGGCCCCAGAACTAAACTATTCACAGCTGGCAAAGATCATGCCCCTCTAAGAGCCTGCACGAGGCAAATAGTCTGCTGCTGTGGACAGTCTGAAGCAGTCCCATATCCCACACCTGGGATTAAAGCAAAAACATGTTTACATAACTGAGTTTTTAAAGAAACCCAAACTCCCACTCCAAGTACTAGCTCAGTACTAGTATTGAGGGATCAGGGTGTCACTCTTCAGTAATCACACCCATATACGTGGAGTTACTTAGGGAAGGGACTAGATATGTGGCACCTGGCAGAGAAGCTCTCTGGGCATTTGTTCAATGAATAAAGTAATAAAGCCAGATGATAAAAGTGACCGCCCAAAGGAAGACAAAAAGATTCGGTGTCCCCTCTGTAGGCCAAATTTTCTTTTTCACATTTATATGTATGTGTGTACTTATGTTTATGTGGGTGGGTTCCTATCTGTGCAGGCGTGTCCCTGCAAGTCAAGGGACAACTTAGGGAACTGAGTTTTCTCCTCTGCCTTGTGGGTTCCAGGGATAGAACTCGGATCCTCAGGCTTGGCAGCAAGCACTTTTACCTGCTGAGCTATCTCATTGGCCCATAGGGTCATTTTTCTTACTGTGTGTTAGGGGCTGAATGATGGCCCAGATATTCAAATCATTTGAGCCTGTGATTATAACCATATTTGGAAAAAAGTTATATTTACATATGTATTTTTTTTCTTTTCCTTTCCCTTCCCTTCCCTTCCCTTCCTTTCTTTTATTTTTTGAGACATGCTAGCCTGAAACTGTGTAGTCCACCATGGCAACTGTCTGAGGGCTGCTTTTACAGACAGAAGTGACCCTTCCTAGTTCTGTAGATGTCACTTAATGAAGGATGTCAAGATGAAGTGTGAGCAGGGCATTGGAATTCAATGCCAAATGTCTCTGTAGGAGAAAGAAGCCCCGGAAAGACTGGGAGAAGGTCAGGAGACACCGAAGACTGCAGTTATGTAGCCAAGGAGGTCCGAGAGCCACCTGAGGCTGCAAGAGCAAGGGCTGAATGACTTCTCCTGCACTGTGGGAGAAGACATTCCTGTTGTTTTCAGCTCCCAAGTCTGTGGTAATTTGATATGGCAGCCTCCGCAAACAAGCACAGCTTAGACGCAGAAATATGTCTCCTGTGAAATTCCACTGAATCTTGGCACTGTATCGGTTGAACTAGGTACAATTTGGAATTTCCCAACTACTCACTTCTCAACGGACGCCTGACCCCACACTGAGGCTCCAGCCATGAGGAACTGCTCAGTGTTTCAAAACAGGAGACTCTGATGTAGAAGCAATTAATTTCTAAGGCCTGAAGCAACTCATTTCCCCCTGAAAGTGAATATGCTAACCGTTTATTTTAAGAAGGGGGAGGGGTTGGGGAGATGGCTCAGTCGGTAAAGTGTTTAGGTACAACCACGAAGGTCTGAGTTCTAAGCCCCAGGCTGGCCTTGAACTCAGATCTGCCTGCCTTTGCTTGAGTGCTGGGATTAAAGGCCTGTACCACTGCCCAGCTGCACATCATTTTTAGGTGGTGCTAGGGATTGAACTCAAGGCCTCATGTGAATGCTAAGCATCTACTCAACCACTGAGCTATACTCCTTCCCACGCAGTAAAAAGAGTCTAAATCCATCTACTATATGCTAGGCTCTTTATGGGCACATATATTGGCCTACCTATCCCCCACAATGACACTATTACCACTCTACCCATGGGTAGAGAGCGGGAGCTGACAGGCTCAGCGACAAAGCTAGAAGGTGGCAGTCAGAACCCCCCAACTGCCCGTTCCCGTTGTGTTTGCCTCTCTGAACACTGCATTCTTTCTGTTTTATCAGTGCAGGTGGCGGAGAAATTCACACTCTACCGGGTGGAGGGGAATCAATATCCTGCAAAATGACTCAGTGCTACTTATAGAAGCAATGGCTATAGCTTCTATTTTTATGGTCAAAGAAGTCTTCGGGGAAGGGAGGGCATTTGAACTGCACTTCATATTAATTTCCTCATCTTCTGCAGGCAATGGGAATCCAGGGATGAATCAAAGTCCTTTGGTTTAGGGATTCACATGCGCGTGTTTGTGTTCGGGGAGGCAAAGGGACTGCTGTGTGTTAAACGGCTATTAAAAGACGAAGTGGAGGCGTGGTGGCACACATCTGTAACCCCAGAATTCGGGGAGCTGAGGCAGACTGAGCTACGCGGTGAAGAGCAGGCCAGCCGTGCCACAAAGTAAACAAACAAAGACAACGCAACAGAATAAGCAGGGCGGTGGCAGCAGAGGCAAGCTTTCTAATTCAGAGTCTCAGAGAGATGAGCGAAGTCTTCTGGAAGAAGGGACTCCTGCCCCAGCTGAAATACGACGGCCAAGCAAGCTTTGGACACAGCAGTAAAGGCTTTCTAGGCAGAGGAGAAGCGTCCCACCCGCAGAGGTGAGGCAGTGTCCTGGGTGGCCGGCGCACTCTGTGGCTGTGCTTACTAGAAGCTGGAAGGGGCGTGGACTGAGTCCATCACTGAGGAGCTGGTGGCCTGGATCTCCGGTCCTAGCGATCGCACGGGGGCGACTTCCCTCTCAAGAGTAAAGCGCGGCTTTTGTGTCCGTGGACGAGAACACTTCGGGAAGACAGACAATCCGTCCGGACTCTGCTGGAGCCCAAGCGGTCCCCGACCTCCGCGGCGAGCTCTGTTACCATGGCAACTAGGTTAGGGCGGAAGTGGCTTACCAGACTGACTCTCACTAATCAGGTGACTCTCCAGACTTCTGCACGTGACTCCGGAGCCCAGGCGCGCGCTCTACCTAATCAAGACGCCGTCCCTTTTTCGGCGACAAACTGACGGCGCTCTGGAGCAATGGCCCGCGAGGCTCCGCCGGGAGACCCCACCCCTCAATAGTAGGAGAACCAATTAGGCTGGGGCGAGGAGAAGCCACGCCCCGGGTTTCGCCCCGGTTTGACAGACGCAATTGAGGCCATCCTAGAGTCCCTCCGCCCCTAGCCGTCGCGGCCGGCGACGGACGGGCCCGCTGCCCAATAGCACGTCTCCTGGCCGCCGCCGGGTCCCGCCCTCTCCGGAACGGAACCAATGAGCGCGCGAGCTCCGGGCCGGGTGGAGGGGTTGCACTGCGGTAATATGGCTCTTCCTTAGCCAGCGGCGGTGGCAGGCGCGGGCGCGGAGCTGCCGGGGGCTCTCGGGCGGCCGGTCTCTAGGCTGCAGGGGCTCGGCGAATCGCGGCTCGGGAGGCGGCGGCCGATGCCGGAGGACTGCCCACCCGGCCGCTCGGCGGCCCAGCGGTCCAGATGAGCTCCAGCGCCTCGCTCGGGGGCCCGGTGCCCCTGCCGCCCCCGGGCCCGTCTACCGCGCTGACACCGGGTGCCCCCGCGCGGGCCCTGCATGTGGAGCTGCCTTCCCAGCAGGTGAGCCGGCCGCGAGCCGGGGGGCGGAGGAGGCCGGGAGAGCAGGTCGGCGGGGCTCGCGGGGCTCGGCAGGGCTGACAGGAGGAGGACCCCGAGCGCAGGGCCGGGGGAGGCGGGCGTTCCCGCGCTCAGACCCCCGCATCCCTCCAGGAAGGCGCCGGGAAGCCCTGCGCCCCGCCGGCCGTTCGGCCGCTTTCCCTTTCGCTCCCGCGCCGAGGTATCAGTTTTCTACACTTACTCCCAGCGTTGCGATGTGCTTCTTTCTGCTCCTCCTGAGGAAGGTATTTGGGATGTCGAGGGTTCCTTCCCAGGCTCAGATCCTCATGGCACACTTCACCCCCTCGGGTGAGCGTCTGGAAGGAGATTGGAAGTATATATTCATATCTTGGATCTCCATTGCAGAGGGATAAGGACGAGACACCATTGATTTTGGGGATCTGACAAAATTCTTGGCAACACCCGCCTATCTGTAGAGTCCATCTTCCACTGCCTTCCCTCAGTCCCTCAGGGGAGGCTCTGCAGGAACCTTAGCATTGAAAAGGACCCAGAAAAACTGTCAGTCATAGAGAAGTTACCGTGCTGGTTCTGTGCAAAGTGCTCATTGAATCCTCATAACTGCATGAGATAGCTGTTTTTATTATCCCGGTTTTTCAGTTCCAGAAACAGGTTTGTCCACTGCCTTCCTGTTGGTATTGCTGGTGGGGTTGGGTTTCGGAATCTAGCCTGTGCATCAGCGTAGTTTGCTTTAGACTTGAGCAGCCACTCCACAGGACCCAGCAAACTCCCTCAGACCCTTCCTGTAACTTTCCATCCTTGCCAGAGGCAGGAAGGAGCCACACAGGAGCTCAGAGACTGGGAGAAAGGGCTGAGCATGGATGGATCGGAATGTAAAGGGAAGAGAAATGTCACACACACAGCCCGGTGCCCTGAGTGGGGAAACAGCGTTCACTGAAGAAGCAATGGTAGAGGATTTACAAGATCAGAAGGCAGGTGCCCCGGTTTTGGAGTGCCTTTGGGCAGGGGCTTTGTGGAAAATGAGGAGTTGGGAGGGAGCGAGGCTTGGATTGCGTTTGGAGGTCGTGGGAGAGGAGGAGAGGGTGGCTGGGAGAGTAGTTGGTGGATTGGGCATTGAGAGGAATTTTTGTATGTGTGGGAGGTGGAGTGTGAGGGGCTGGCTGGATAAAGCCAGAGTGGGCACTGTTTAGAAGCAGCATGGAGAAGTCGGGGATGTAGCTGGGCACAGTTTAGGGGAGCTTTGAGAGCACGTGGGGTTGGAGAAGAGAAAGCATCATTTACCACATAGAGCCTGTTCTGTTTAACAGTTCACAGTTTAACACTAGGGGGAATAATCCGAGCAAACGGCCCGTGGACTCAATTCAGCTCCATTTGCTAGTGTTTGTCGAGTTTCTGGATTGGTGTGCAGTGGCCGAAGTGTGCAGCTGGACACTGCCTGACTGCTTGGCTTGCTAGTTTCAGCTTTCTGGGAGTGGCATCCTTGAACTGTTAGGCAGCCTGTGTAACAAAATACACTCTTTCTCCAGTTGGTATTAATTCAGTTTCTAGTTCAAAATGCTCAGCTTCGGGAAACTACATATATATTTGAAACAATTATATTTTAAAATAAGCATTTTGTTGATTAATATACTATTTTACTATATAACACAAGTTCTTGAAGTATTGTCCTCCTTCTACCCTATCTGCTTTTAGAAAAGATTTGGGTTTGCTCAAGAAAGCCCACAAAATTATGTGTAAGATGTACAGTTTGTCTCTTTTTAATTTAAATTTAATTTTATTTATTATTTTTATCGCTTACTTTGTAGTGTTAGGGTATCTTGGAACTATGTGGACTAGGCTGGCCTTGAACTCACAGATAACACTTGTCTGTGTCTCTCAGGCTTCTGGGATTACAGGTATGCATGACCACACTTGGCTTGGACTACTGTCAGGAGCCACCATCCCTGGTTTGTTTTTCTTATTTTACTTTACACATCTAATCTAGAACCTTTCTTTCTGTGGTTGAGTACGAGCTACGGTCCGATGTGACCAGTACTAAATTTAGTCACCTTTGTTTCTAGGTCATCTCTGTTCAACTGTTCCTTAAGCAAGAAGTCATCATACATTTGACGATGTGTTGCTTTTCCAGGCTTGGTTGAGGTTTGTCATTAGTGAATCAGTATAGGCTCATCCAAGAGAAGCATGCTGTACTCCCTTGGATTTAGGAATCTCAAGATAAAACTTTTGTTTTTTTTTGAGACATTTGGTATGTCTTTAATATTAAGCTTAACTGAGAGAATTTCTCCCCTCCTTCAAAGCTTCCCAGCCACATTCTCAGATACTTGGAATGCAGACATTTTTGGAAGGTTTTAGTGATTATGTTGTTGCCATTTTTGAAGGTCACATGTTCCTTTAAGAATTCATAGCTGGAGAGATGGCTCAGCAGTTAAGAGCACTGGCTGCGCTTCCAGAGGACCTGGTTTCAGTTCCCAGCACCCACATTGTGACTCACAGCTGTCTGTACCTCAGTTCTAGGGGACCGGACACCCTTACACAGGCATAGACATATATGCAAGCAAAATACCAGCACACATGAAACATAAATTAAAAAAATAAAATAAAACAAAAAAAGAATTCATTAAAGATATCGACTCTTAGAAAGTGCACTTACAAATACAAATAAACACCTCATCTTGCATGTGGCTTTGGTTTCTTTGATATAATTGGCTAATCCTTGTCTTGTTCTTCCTTCCTTCCTTCCTTCCTTCCTTCCTTCCTTCCTTTCTTCCTTCTTTCCTCCCTCTCTCCCTCCCTCTCTTCCTTTCTTCCTTCCTTTCTTTTTCTTTTTTTTGGACACAGGGTTTCTCTGTATAGCCTTGGCTGTCCTGGACTCACTTTGTAGACCAGGCTGGCCCCAAGCTCATAGAGATCTGCCTGCCTCTGCCTCCCAGAGTGCTGGGATCACAGGCACATGCGTGCACCACTGTGCCTGGCTGGAACAATCCTTTTTTTCTTGTCTTTTTTGGTGTTGTTTGATTTTGGATTAGAGCTATTATTAGCCTTTATTACTGTTATTGTTCTTATTAATCTTACCTTTGTGTGTGTTAGTTAGGGAGCATGGCACTAGGAGGTCAGGGGATGACCTCAGGTATTGGTTTCTACCTTATCTGAGAAGGAGAATCTTGTTTTCTCTATGGTGTGTGCCAGGCTTGATGACCTGTAGGCTTCAGAGTCTCCTGTCTGCATCTCTAGAGGAGTTTCTGGATTACGGACACATGTATTCAACCTGGCTTTATGTGGGTTCTGGGGATCTGAACTCAAGTCCTCTCGCTCAAGGACTTCCCTCTGAGCCATCTCCCTGGTCACCGTCACCACCACCACCACCACCATCACTAGTATCATCATCACCATCATCACCACCACCACCACCACCACCACCACCATCACCACCACCACCACCACCACCACCATCATCATCACAGTACTAGGATTGAACCAGGACCTTGCACAAGCTAGGGAAATCCCCTCTCTTCTTCCCCTTATGGCCTCAACCCTTTCTCTACCTTTTAAAAATATTTATTTATTTATTTATTTAGACTCAGGGTCACACTGTATAGACCTGGTTGGCCTGGAACTGACACAGAGATACCTTCTACCTGCTTCTGTTTTCCCAGTGCTAGCCCCCCCCTTTTTAAAAAAATGTATTTAGTTTTTATTTTATATACATTGGTGTTTGACTGCATCTATATCTATGTGACGGTGTCAGAGCCCCTGGAACAGGAGTTACAGACAGTTACAAGCTGCCATGTGGTGCTGGGAATTGAACTCGGCTCCTCTGGAAGAGCAGTCAGTGCTCTTAACTGCTTAGTCATTTTTCCAGCCCCCGTTTTTTTATTTTTTGAGATAAGGCCTCATTGCTCAGGCTGGCCTTGAACATATGTGTGTATACACACACACACACACACACACACACACACACACACACACGCACACACGCACACACACACATATATATATATATATATGGCTGGGTGGGGTGGCACATGCCTATAATCCCTACACTGGAGGAAGCAGAGGCAGGTTGATCCTTGTGAGTTTGAGACCAGCCTGGTCTACAAAGTGAGTCCAGGACAGCCAAGGCTACACAGAGAAACCCTGTCTCAAAAAACTAAAAACCAAAACCAAACCAAACCAAACCAAAATATTTTAGATTTATTTCTTTTGTTTTATGCATATAAGTATTTTGCCTGAATTTATGGACCTGCATCACGTGTGTATCTGTTGTTTTGCAGAGTACAGAGGAGGGTGCCAGATCCCGTGAAACTGGAGTTTCAGATGATTGTGAGCTGTCATATGGGTGCTGAGAATTGAACCTGGGTCTTCTGTAAGAGCAGTAAATGTTCTCAACCTCTGCAGCCATTTAGCCCTCCATTTTAAATTTTTTTTTTTTTTTTTTTTTTTTTTTTTTGAGACAGGGTTTCTCTGTGTAGCTTTGGCTGTCTTAGACTCTTTTTGTAGATCAGGCTGGCCTTGAACTCAGAGAACTGCCTGCCTCTGCCTCCCAGAGTGCTGGGATTAAAGGCATGCACCACCACCTGACTCATTTTAACATTTTTTAAAGTGTGGAATTTAGTGCCATCAAGAACATTCTCAGTGTTGTACAGCTGACACCTCTTGGAACTTTCTCATCGTCCCAAGCAGAACCTGCACACATAATAAACAACTCTCCATTTTTCCTCCCACTAGCCCTTGCTTGGCAAACTCTCTTCTATTTCCTGTTTCTATGGATTTGGCCACCTGGGTTCTTTGGGTATGTGAATTCTTACTGTGTTTGTGCTTTCTTTTCTGCCTGATCTCTCTTAGCGCGATGTTTTCAGGTTCATCCCCATCGGAGCATGTGTCAGAACTGTCCCCTCTTGGAAAGTATATGAGCCATTGATGTGAGTCCCACATTTGAGATGCTCATCTTTCTAGTCAGAGATCCTTGCTTTTCTTTTAAAATTATTTTTATTTTATATACATTGGCATTTTGACTGCATGTAGGTGTCAGATCTCCTGGAACAGGAGTTAGAGACAGTTGTGAGCTGCCATGTGGTGCTGGGAATTGAACCCGGATCCTCTGGAAGAGCAGTCAGTGCTCTTAACCACCGAGCCATCCCTGCAGCCCCATCCTTGCTTTTTCCCTGTTTATTTTCTGTGCATGAATACCATGTCGCATTTAGTTGGCCTGCCTCCTTTTAGCTGTGATAGTTCGTACTCTTTCCTTTTTTTGATGCCCTTGGCTCTTCTGAGTACTGGTCATGTAGTTTGTAGGATGTTCCTGTACTGGCATTAGTATGAGTTGTTTTTCATGGTCATACTAGGTTTGTGGGCAAGCAAGGCTTAAGAGTCAGGTGCCATTTTATCATAGCAGATGTACACACGATTACACTATTTGTCTCAATGGATTTGAACCACATCAGCTGAGGTGGTAGGGGGGTAAAGGCTTTATTTTTTTCCTCCTGCTTCCCTCCCTGCCCTCCAACACTGTACTTCTGATATCAAGAGTGGAAAGTTCTCCAGTGGGTACCAATAGTGTGTCCTATAATTAAACTGTGACTCTAGCTACCTGGAGTTAGCATTCTAGTCCATGGGTTAAAGGCTAATATTTGCCCCCTTGCCATTCAGATGCCATTCTCAAACCTGGACCTTCCAGAACATCTGAATAATTGGCTATAAATTGAGGTATTTACAACCTCTAGGTTTTGATCATCTGCTAAAATGGCTCACAAGGCCAGAAGAACCTTTCAGTTTACTGGTTTATGGTAACGGAGATGGGGAGCAGCCAGGGGGTGGGCGGAAGCTTCCCTGTCCTCAGGGTGCCCACCCTCAGGTTTTTCTGAGGTCCATTGTGTAGACAGCATCAGCGATTAACTTAGTCGCCAGCTCCTTTGCTGAGATGCGTGAAGCTGATAGTTCTAGCCGTCCAGGAACCCGCCACGCTAGACTAGACTAGACTAGAAGGTGCCGCATGAAATGGTCTTGGTCAGGAACCACCGTCAAGCATCTGAACCGGGCAGGAAGATTTCCCTTCGCACTCCTTCCGGGGAAATGAGGAGGTGAAGGGCTGTCCTGCGGACTGAAGAGCCAGGTGAGTGGTCAGGAAGCATCAGTGCAGAGAGTGAGCAAGCTGGCAGGGCTCAGCACAGGCATCACCACAGGCATCACCACAGCAGGCCGTGCTCACCAGGACGCCCTGGAAGCCTGCTCTTGCCACCCCACTCCTCCCTACTGTGCTCCTTGGGACCGAGTCCCTCCATGCAGTTAAGGGGTGGGGTTATTGCTCCCCCACACCTTGAGGTCAGAGTAGCTTACCAACATCACTTGCAGTGCGTCAATGGACACTTTGATCCTTTATAGAGGAATCTAGGGTCTAGGTAACTTTCTTAAAGTCACAAGGAGCATCCACTTCAGGGCTGTCATTCGCAGCCACCAAGTCCCATTTGCTGTAGCCATGCACTCTGTAGGGTTCTGATGAAAAGACCAAGATTTTCATGCTCCAGCAGCATCTGCACCTAGCAACAGGTTGCTTATGATGTGGTAACTCAGTGAGTAGTCACTAATGTGACTTTACCAGCTTACAGAGAAGAGTCCGTTGAACAGGACTGAAGCATACTGTAACAAAATGACAGAAGCAGACAGAGGTTTAATGTGGTTGTCAGCGGTATGTCTGCGTCCCCCTTACCTGCCAGGCTGGCCTTTAACTCACAGAGATCCACTTGCCTCTGATTCCCAAGTGCTGGGATTAAATATGTATACCATCATGCTTGGCCGTATGTGCTTGCTTCTTATATCCAGTTTCTGTTTTTTGAATCTGTTGGTAAGGCCAGGGCAGGCCCCGGGGACAGCGGGATCGTGTGGGAACAGATGGCCAGTGTAGCGCGGTGCTCCGCCCTGTCCCGTCCTTCCGTCCACTAGTGTTTAGCGAGGCTCTTTGACTCAAAGGCAAGAAATGCAATCTGGAGTTGTGTATCTGTAAAATAAAGGCAAGGAACCTTGTGAGCAGGGTTGGCTCTTGTAACAAAACCATGAGGAAACTTTGGAAGCCTCCTGCAGCATCTTAAAGTCGTTATTTTACATGACAAAATGCCATCAAGAACTTAAGTGCTTACTTTGTTATTTCTTTGGTCTTCCTGTGGAAATGTTTAGTTTCTCTTTGAAAGGAAAAGCTATGTTCTTATTTTGTGTTTACGTAAAGCTTTCTTCACAGGGTCTCAGTTCTTAGTTCTGGGGAGAAAAATCCAGAAGTGAAACTAACTGGAAATAGAGCAGACTTGAAAGGCTCAAGGGTGTGGTAGGATGGCCAAATTTATGTCTTCATAGTTTCCAAATGTGCATTTCACTTTTATTTATCTCTTTTTGAGACAGCATCTCTCTGTGTAGCCCTGTTAGTCCCAGATCTCACTATGTAGACCAGGCTGCCTGGCCTTAAATGCTTAGAGACTCATCTGCTTCTGCTTCCCAAGTGCTGGGGTTAAAGGTGTGTAGAGTGGGCCACAGATCTGTATCTTAATACACCCTGTGATTCTATCTGCAAGCCAAGACATACTTCTGCTGTGGCAAATGAGAAATTAATGTTATTTGTAGTGTACCGGAATGCCGTACAGTTATAAACCTGGAGCCAGTGTAGAAAGATTAAAGACAGAGCTGTTTTAAAAATATGGGCTGAAACATTTGCAGTTGTATACTTTAGGTTTAGTGGCATTGGTATTTTCTTATACCGCCATAGCTATTTTTATTTATTTATTTATTTTACTGCATCTGAAATGATAGTGGAACATATGAAAGATAAAAACCTTTCTTCTTTTGTTTTGTGATTTTTGTTTGTTTGTTTTTGTTTTTTTCAATACAGGGTTTCTCTGTGTAGCCTTGGCTGTCCTGGACTTAGTAGACCAGGCTGGCCTTGAACTCACAGAGATCCGCCTGCTTCTGCCTATGCTGGGATTACAGGTATGTTCCACCAAGCCTGACTTTCTTTATTTTTTTAAAATGAGTTTTATTATTTTGTGTTTTAGTGGTTTGTTTGTGTATGGCTGTACACGGCAGGTTTGCAGTGCCCTGGAGGCCAGAAGATGTTGAATCCCCTAGATTTGGAGTTAGGTATGGTTGCGAGCTACCAGATGGGTGCTGGGAATCCAGCCGGGCTCTTCTGCATGAATAAGTACTCTTAACTTCTGTACCATCTCTCCAGCCCTCCCTTCTCTCTTTTAGTTTGTAATTAATACGGTTTTCCATCTTAATCTTAAGGTGGAAACTCAAGTTTTGGAATAATAGAATTTTACAGATATAAAAAGAATCTGATATTCTCAGAGTTGATCTATTTGCCAGGCCACGAATGTGCTCCAAAGACCTCAGGTGCTTTGTTTAACAAATCAGTAGGGAGCACCTGACTCTTGAGTACCCAGTCTTCTAAGCTGAGAACTGTTTCTCTAACTCCTCTTTGGGCTTTAACATAGCGCCCCTCCCCACCAGCTTTAACTTTAGGCTGGAAGCAAAATGGGGTGGTGGCATTCATTGTCTTCAACTTCTGTGCAGGGGCAGCCAGGGCTAACACTCAGCTTTGCCTCCATTCGTGGCGTAAACCAAGGCAACCCTGACATTTCCCTAAACTCCAGGGCTGGTCTTTCTCTCTTGCCGCTGGTGCTTTACCAAGCATTTCCCTTTTTGACTATTTTGAATATTCTTAGGAACAGTTCATTCTCTGCATCCTTAAGTTTCAGAAACAGCAGACATCTGGTGACTGGTTTGTCACTGCGCCAGCAGTTTGATTCTGTGTAATATTTAGCACTGATTTCTGTAGACGCTAGTTGTGATGTTATTAGACATTTTTAAAGCATGAAAACAAGCAAAGTGTGTTTGTCAAGGCTGACAAAAGTAGCCCAGAGGTTGAGCAGTAGAACCCAGCACTCAGTGATCGATGGGGATTGGTAGCATTTCTTCCTGTTACGGTGCTCAGAATATCCTAAAAGATGTGGCCAGACCTTTAAAAATAACAGGATATATCAGGAAGCTGAAACTCATGTCTACCTTTGGTTTAGTCCATAGGTTCTTGAGTAAGGAAAAAAAGGGAACAAATAAAAGAAATTGGGAATTGGGCTTCTGGTTTATGTTTTTCAATGAAAAACTTGGTGACCTTTACCATGACGTTAGCTTTTGTGACTAAGCGTTTAACTTTGAACTCTAAGTAATTCAGTGTGTTTTTAGCCGATGTTAAAACCAGTTCTGAGTGCTGAGTAGGAAAGACTGACTGAGTAGTCATTTGCCCAGTCGATATTTGTGCCTTCTCCGAATGTGCCAGCTGTGGACCTGAGGCGGGCTGCCTTCATTCCGCCAGCCTGACTGTGTCTTTGAGAGGATATGGATTATTTCCTTCCTCAATTCCAGACATTCTTTATATGAGAGCTAACCTAGAAAACCTTTAAAAAGTCTTCAAAGTGAAATGCTTTTATTTAGAGTTATAAGGAATGCTTAAAAATTTGTCCCCTTTGAAAAGAGGAAAGTCCTTGAAATATTGTTATTGCTAAAATCATCACTTCCGGTGCTTGAGCGGCTGTTCAAGTTTTGACCAGCAGAGTCAAGCAGAGTCAAGCAGGTGGGCTGCGGGAATTCTTGGAGGTGGAGAGTGGCTGCCGGGACTGTGCCTACTCCTGGGGGTAGGGCACATGCAGGGAGATGTTTAGGCTTCTTTTCATGAAGAGGGTAAAGGAGTTCTTTCCGTGTGGAAGATTTTCAGGACAAATGGGAAAATAAAGAGCCAGCTGCCTCTTTACCCCTGAGTGGTTCATTATCTCCACCAGATGACACCAGCTATTTACTAGAATTGCAGAATTCCTTTTCTTTTTAAAAATATTTTCAATTACATATTTATTTTTGTATTTTATGTGTATATGTGGTGGTCACAGGATCACTTTTGGGAGTTACTGTAGGTCCTGGGGATTGGATGTAGGTCATCAGCCCACATGGAAAGAACCATCTTGTCCTTTGTTTTGTTTTGTTTAGATAAAATCTCATTTTTTCAGCCTAGGCTGGTCTGGAACTTCTTATAGTTTAGGTGACTTCAAGTTCCTATGAGTCTTTATGTCTCAGTCACCTGAGTGCCAGGTTTCCAGGCCTTTGCTGCCATTCCTAGGTGTTAAACACGATTGATTGATTGATTGATTGATTATAGGACTGGGATCCAACTGAGGGATTTTCCTCTGTCCCGCTCACCCATTCTCCTCTGGCAGCTGGTTGCCTGGCTCTTTGGTTCAGTTCTGAAGCTGCCTACGCGGAGTTAGTCTTTGATCCTGGAAGTTGAGGGATGATTTTACAAGACTCCTGCCTCAGACTGCTACTGCAAGTCTTGGGCTACTTGTATGTCCATCTGTAAGCAGGGGACTTCCGTCACCCTCTCCGTGGGTTCTGTTACTTGCTGGAATGGCCCTGGGACGCCACAAACCAGCTTGCTCACCATTACAGCATACAGCACAAGCACTCCAGACGGAGAGGGCCACGGGAAGGCATAGGGAAGGTGTGCAGCTTGTGTGGCCTGGGTGGGCCACCCTCTCAGTGGCCCCACACACTCAGAATCTCCTGGTAAGTCTGTGGTTCAGGCATGCTTGATTAAACACAGTCGTTGACGACTGCTTCAGCCTCCATGCTTCTCCCCCTTGAAGGATGGGGTTGGAATAGAAAGTTTCAGCTCTCTAATCATGCCTGTCTCTTTTGTGTGGAAGCTCTCCGTGGCCCACATCCCAATATTGTTAGTTAAGCGCATGTCCTTTAACAGCTCTCTCTGACTTATATTCCTGTTTTGTTAGTTGATTGTATTTCTTTGCAGAACATCTCTTCTTGTATTAGCTTTCTGTTAAAATAAAGAAAAAAAAAAAACAGAACAATCAATTTATGAAGAGAAAAGGTTTGTCTTTGGGAGATTTGGATTAGAAGGTCTATGACTGGTTGACCTCATTGTTTACCCTCATGGAAACAGCTGGGCTCCGTGGCACAGCCGCACAAAGCTGTCCATCTGGACTGGGATCCCGCCATCCCTTCAAGGGCACATGCTCTGGAGACTTCCACTAGATCTCAGCTCCTCCTGTTTGGGATGGCAATGCACATCTTCATCCTAGTACTTGGGGCTTTTCCATTTCCTTCTGTAGTAATGGGATTCAGAGGTGTTGCTAGCAGATCACGAATAGTTAGGAGATACTAAAATATCCTGGTTTGTTAGGGGAGCATCGTGGAGATGAGGATGTTTGTGGCTGCTGAGGGGTTGCAGGACTGAAGATGGGCTGGAAGTTTGGAGCCTCTGAACCTGTTTAGTAAAGCATTATCAGAGCAAGAGGCATAAGAGGACCTTGCTACATAAGGGGTTAGTTTCAAAGAAGAGGATGCAACAGGAAAAATAAAGGAGAAATCAAAGTTCTGCCTTAGAAATACCAGATTCTGGCTTGCTCTAGGCTATGCCTGGGATCAGCATGTTCAACCCAAATGTGTCTCAATGCCTTGAACCTTCTAGAATTGCCTAGAACTTGATATTAGGAACTGAGCTTTTGTTTTCAGAAGAGGAAGTTGATACAGGCAGGAGAAGGAAGCTGCTTTTCCTATTGTGACAATAACTTTGGGGCAGTGAATGAAAGATGTCAGAGGAAGAGCCATGTACCGTTGATGTTGGGAAGACAGTTGATGAGCATGACAGCTGGCTGGTTCCAACTGGGTAAGACACAGGAGACCTGAACGGCTAAGCGGCCTCCCAGATTTTGAGGCAGGGTGTGTGGAGGACAAGTGTGGCCCAGTCACCCGGGACATCGGGCCTGTGGCCCAGATTAACTTTTGCATCTTACTAACAATGGGAAGGCCTCTTTTCTTGTGTCTCGGCTCTCTCATTAGAAAGTAAGTCTGATGCTGTAAGTCTCTGCTTCCATTGAAAATACACATTTGAACGACCTGGGCACCCTGTTAAAATATGGGTTCTACCTGACACGGTCATTGCCCTGCTAGGACCAAGGTTCTGCCAGTTGAGCACATACCCAGGCCGTGCTGTGTCTGTGGGCTTAAATGACCTCCGGAGGCCTCTCCGCTCCGCAGGTCTGAGTTCTGTTCATTGAATGTTTCTGCCCCAGAGATCTGTTTAACTTCTGTCTCTTTCCTGTAATCCTAGGTCCATTTACCTTTCCCACTGATAACCATGCCCCTCTCCCTGGACCTGTCTGTCAGCTCATTTAAGTATCGTTCTTCACTGTTTTTGCAGAGAGCTTTTACACGCGTTGCTATATTCTCTAGTAACCCACATAGGTACGCAGACAGAAATGTCTCCATTCTATAGGAAGGAAAACAGCCACGGTTTGCTCATGAGGGAGTGTAGATCAACCCTCAGGTTCAGGGCTGCTGGTTGCAGTTAGAGTTCCTTACTGTGTCAGCCATGCAGAGAATGACAGTTATAATATCTGCATTTAATGATTTATTATTTTTTTCTTAATGTAAGTGTTGTGGGTATTTAATATTTATTGTTGATTTATCTTTTAGTTAAGCAGAGGTTATTCCTAAACCAGTTGTATACCCAAATTGCCACACAGAGCCTAGAATTTATTTAATTAACCTAGAGCTCAATGCTGGGCAATGATTACTCCATCCTGAACCTCCAAGCCCTCATAGTTTCCTACCATTCAGATTTTACCCATTATACTTGCTTTTTTTTTTTATTAGTTACACTTTATTCACTTTGTATCCCCCCTTAAGCCCCTCCCTCCTCCCCTCTCAATCCCACCCTCTCTCCCTCATCTTCAAGCATGCCCCTCCTCAAGTTCACTGGTAGGGGAGGTCCTCCTCTCCTTCCTTCTGATCTTAGTCTATCAGATCTCATCAGGAGTGGCTGCATTGTCATCTTCTGTGGCCTGGTAAGGCTGCTCCCCCCTCAGGGGGAAGTGATCAAAGAGCAGGCCAATCAGATTATGTCAGAGGCAGTGCCTCTTCCCATTACTATGTAACCCACTTAGACACTAAACTGCCATGAGCTACATCTGTGCAGGGGTTCTAGGTTATCTCCATGCCCGGTACTTGGATGGAGTATGAGTCTCTGGGAAGACCCCTGTGTTCAAATTTCTGGTTCTGTTGCTCTCCTTGTGGAGTTCCTGTCCTCTCCAGCTCTTACTATTTCCCACTTCTTACATAAGATTCCATGCACTCTGCCCAACAGTTGGCCATAAGTCTCAGCGTCTGCTTTGATAGTCTGCAGGGCAGAGCCTTTCAGAGGCCCTCCTATACTTGCTTTTAGTAATATCTTAGGTCCGATTCATCTCTCCTGGTGGTTCTAAGACCTCTCCTTCGGATTTTCTGCTCTCCTCCCTTCACTTTCTCTCCCCCCCATGTCCTCCCCTATTCGCTCCATTGCACAACATTGTTTATTTTTCACTTAAAAATAGGAGATGCTTTCTCATGTGAAATGTGTGGAAGAGAATGCATTGTACAGTCTCCCCCGTTTTCTCTTAGGGCAAGTGGTGTCATCATTTATACTTAAGTCTCTCTAGTAATTGCATCAGTGTATTCTTTTCTCTGTGAACCACAAGTGACAATACAGTGACTATATACACTACTGAAAGACTCATAGTATCTTGACTATTGTTTCATTGCCATTATGTTCTTACTCTTCATGGCAATGCAGTACCTTCACTGTAGGATTCATAACTTAACTCCCGGTGGCTATGTTGAAAATCCTTCGCAGTTTTCCATTGCTATGAGCCAGACTTTACTATAGTTGCGGTGGTTAGCTTCATGATCAGCTTACAAAAGAGGATATTTTGGATCCCTGATTTGGAAATCTCAGTCTGTGGTCAGATGACTTTTGGTCCTCTGGTGATACTGCATATCATGGCAAGGAGCATTTCCTGTAGCAAAGAGCTGCTCACCTTGAGACTAAGACTCAAGAGGAAGGGGATAACCAGGGGGTCACACTGTCTTCAAGGACACACCCCCAGTGATCCTCCTGCTAGGCCTCTTAAAAGTGTCACCCAGGGAAACACATCTTTAAACCTTGAAGGGGCGTCTGAGACCTAAACTGTAGTTTGGTGGAGGCAGGGGAGATCAAGAGCTTGAGGAGCCTGGACTGTATAGTGAGTTCAAGGCCAGTGTGAGACCTTGTCTGTCCCCAACCACTGCAAAAGAAGAAGGGTCCAAGCCCAGGGTATCGTATTGCATCTCTCAAGTCTATTTTTAACACTGATGGAGAAGTGGAATTGTATGTTGAAGGATGTATGCATCTGTTGTGTAGATGTTGCCAGGTTGCTGTTGGCATAGGCTTTGGCCAGTTGCACTGCTGTTGGCAAAGTGCCTGCTTTGCCGGAGTCACCAGCCCCTGCTGACCTGGGCCAAGTTTGCTGAAGTTTCAGTGTGTTTATTTTGTACATGAGGCTCTCTGTGCTTCCTCTGCATTTTCTATTCATATTCTTTCCCACTTACTGGAATTTTCTTGGGAATTTCTAAGAACTCCTTATTTGTCAGTGAAGCTGCTTTTGTTGTGTAAATTTAAATATTTTCCTCAGGTCATTTTTTTTTTCCTTTTGACTTTGCATTTTATCATTTTGTCACATAGAGTTTTTTTGGTGTTTTTTTTTTTTTTTTTTTTTGAGGCAGGGTCTCACTCTGTAGCCTAAACTGGCCTTGAACTAAGTGTGTAGCCCAGGCTGGTCTCTAACTCATGGTAATCTTCCTACTTCAGCCTCTTTAAGTGTTGGGATAATAGATGTGAGTTGCCATGTTCTGTTGTCATGTATAATTTTAAAGCACTTTGTTTTCCTTTTGTAAAACTTCTTAGACTTTATTTACTTGTTATTGTGTGTGTGCACACACGTGTGTGCTCACGTGCACAGTGTGCAGATGTAAGCATGCCACAGCATGGAAGTGGAGGTTAGTGGGCCACTTTGGGTGTTGGTTTTCTCCGTCCACTGAAGGTCTGTGCGGCAGACCTCTGTCAGGCTTGTATGGCAGATGCTTTTACCCACTGAGTATCTTTCAGGCCTTTAAAACGTTTTTATGTAGTACCTTAGTTTTCTTTTAATACATGTACATTTTGTGTCATTCTTAGAACTTTGAACTTTGTCCTAGTTAGGGATTCTATTGCTGTGAAGAGACACCAAGGAAAACATTTAATTGGGGCTGGCTTACAGTTCAGAGGTTTAGTTCTTTGTCATCATGGCGGAAAACATGGCATGCAGGTAGACATGGTGCTAGAGAAGGAGCTGAGAGTTCTACGTCTTGATCAGCAGGCCGCGAAGGAAACTGCCACACTAGGCCTAGCTTGAACACAGGAGACCTCAAGCCCAACTCCATAGTGGCACACTTCCTTCAACAAGGCCACACCTACTCCAACAAGGCCACACCTCCTAACAGTGCCACTCCCTATGGGACAAGCATTTAGACACATGGGTCCTTGGGGGCCATTCCTATTCAAACCACCATGAACTTAGAAAGTAAGGTTTCTTTGAGCACTTTTATGCTTTAACTATTTGCATTTCAGTACCTTTAAATTGATGTTTTAAACAAGTAAAGTAAAATATTTTAACATAAGATCATAAAAGTTGTACGTATTTATGGGGTACTGTGTGCTGTTTTGTGAGTGTTACTTCTTTATGGTAAAGCCATTCAAAGTCACCTTGTAGATTTTCAAGATAGACAGTGAACCAGGCATAGTGACACACGCCCTTAATGCCAGTGCATGGGAGGCAGAGTATGTAGTGAATTTCAGACCATCCAAGGCTACATAGAGAGACCCTGTCCTAGAAACAAAAGCAAAAAGCAAAAAATGAACCAAAACAAAGCAAAATATTGTGTAGTGTTTTCTGGAGTTATACTATAAAATAATAATAGCATACTAGAAAATATTTTTTGTAAAAAAATATATTTATTTATTTTATGTGTATGAATGTTCTTTGTCTGTATCTATGTATGTATACCGCTTGTATGCCTGGTGGAATTAGGGTTATGGATGGTTGTGAGCCAAACCCAGTTCCTCTGCAAGAGCAACAAATGCTCTTAACTGCTGAGCCATCTCTTCAGCCCCTGAGAAATTCTGTTTTTAGTTTTGTTTTTGAGACCAGGTCTTGCTATGTAGCCCCAGCTGGCCTGGAATTCAGATCTGCCTGCCTCTGCATCTCAAGTACCAGGATTAAAGGTGAGTGCCACCATGCTTGCCTGACTGTCACCAGACGTTCTTGCTTTATCTAACGGTTCATTTAATGTATTTAGGCCATCTGGAGTTATTAATCAAGGAAATACCCCACAGACTTGCCTAGACAACCCTAGTTTGTGACAGTTGACAACAAACACACATACTTTCTATCAAATTTCAGATGGACTAAACCCATCCTATTGTCTTAGACCAGGCAACTCTTTTTTTTTTTAAATCAGTGATGAAATTTTATTCTTTGTAAATGGTAACTAATCAATAATCAAACCCATGTCAAAATGATTACAAATAACTAAATGAAGATGCCCCAGTCTTAAACATTTTTTTCATTAATTACAGTTTATTCACTTTGTATCCAGCTGTAGGCCCCTCTCCATCTCCTCCCAATCCCACCTTCCTTGCCTCTCCTTCTCCTATGCTCCTCTCCTAGTCCACTAATAGGGGAGGTCCTCCTCCCCTTCCATCTGGCCCTAGTCTATCAAGTCTCATCAAGACTGGCTTCTTTGTCTTCCTCTGTGGACTGGCAAGGCTGCCAGGGCAACTCTTAAAAAGGAAAACATTTAATTGGGGCTGGCTTACAGTTCAGAGGATTAGTCTGCTGTCATTATGGCAGGAAGCATGGTGGCGTGCAGGCAGACATGGTCCTAGAGAAGTAGCTGAGAGTTCTACATCCAGATCCAAAGACAACAGGAAGAGAGAGTGAGTGACACTAGGTCTGGCTTGAGCATCTGAAACCCTTAAACCCCGCCCTCCAAAAAGGCCACAAGGCCCCACCTAGTAGTGTATCCCATATGGGTCTATGGGGGAAGGCATTTTCATTCAAACCACCACACCTATTGTGGGCTGTGCCACTTCTGGGCAGGTGGTCCTAGGTTACATAGAAGAGCAAACCGAGCAAGCCTTGGGGAGCAAGCCAGCCAGAAAGCAGCATTCTTCCATGGTCTCTGCTTCAGTGCCTGCCTTCAGATTCTTGCTTTAGCTCTGCTATGTCTTCAGTGATGGGCGGTGATGTGGAAGTGTAAGTTCCCATGTTGCTTTTGGTTATTGTGTTTATATCAGCTACAGGCAGCAAGCTAAGAACAGTATGATATGTATATGTGTGTGTGTGTGTGTGTGTGTGTGTGTGTGTGAGTGTGTGAGTGGGTAGGTGGGTGAATGAATGATTACTCTGTTGCTCTAATATCTTTATTGATTAGTTCTCATTTCTTTAGAAATAGTCTTTAATTCTTTTTCTTTTTAAATAATTTTCTTTGTCCTCAAACACATATTTGAGTTTGTCGTCCTATTAAATGTAAAGTCTCTTAAATGGTCTTCTCCTTTCAGTTCTTATTGGTAGTATTTTACAACTTTCTACTATGGAAACTTAAACATACTGAGAATAGATATTGCCATATATCTATATATACATATAGTGCCATATATAGGCACTGACATATATGTCAGGATAAATAAAGGTGCTGGGATAATAGCTGTGTGCCTTCATGCCTGCATTTCTCTCCCCCCTCCTTTAATAACTGTTTTAAGAGAGGTTCTTGCTGGCCTGAACCTTACTCTGTTGATTAGGCTGTCCTCCAGCTTGGTCCTCTGCCCTCCGAGGGCTGGGTCCACTGGGTTTCTAAGCGTGTGCTGCCTCACCTGGGTTCACACTTCTGTTTGTTAGTAAGATTACATACTATGAAATGGGGAAGTGCATGCTGTATGCCCCTCAGTGCCTAAGCACAGTGTGTGAAGAAAGCATCAGTGAGCTGGAGGAACTGAGAGGAAGGTGAAGAAGACATGTAGACAGCTGTCTCCCTAGAGTCCTGTTCCTCAGAGCAACACAGAGTGCAAAGAAAAGGGCAGGTCTGAGCCAGGATTGAAGGTAGAGGGTAGAGGTCAGAAAGCAAAGAAATGCCAGACGTTCAGTGGTCTGCTTTGCCTTCACCATGGAGAAGCCTGTTTCGTAATTGAGTAATGCTGAGTAATGACTTCATCTAATTAATTCTTGGGCTGATTTGAAGTTGGAGAGCAGAGTTAATGTTGAAGGTTCCAGTCGGGAAGCTGCATAATTTGTGCCGAAGAAAGCTTTCAGTTAGGAACGAGAACTGCAAAGTCTTTCATGGGAGTGAGTGCCCTTGGAATAAGTCTGTGGCACTGACTCCATATGCTCAGGGCCTGGAGGCCTGAGCCCTAGTTCTAAAGCCTTTATCCCTCAGAACTTTCCTGGGGAGTCTTTCAGGTGGGACTGGAGGGCGGGAGCAACACTCAGAAAGTACTTCAGTACCTTTGGGCTTTTGTGCTCTTTGAAAAGTCTGACTTGGCGAGTTGTCGTGGCTCATACCTGTAATCCCAGCACTTAGGGAAGCAGAGGCAGCAGGAGCTCTGAGAGTTCAAGGTCAGCCTGGTCTTGGTCTACAAAGTGAGTCCAAGATAGCCAAGGCTACACAAAGAAACCCTGTCTTGAAACAAACAAACAAAGCTAAAATTAAACAAACAAGAGACAAGTCTGACTTTATCTTTTGTCTTCTTCTGAAACATGGAAAACAAATTTTCTTTAAAGTTTTATTTTCTTGTCCTCTAAAAAGTAAAAACGAATTAACAGGAATCTGAATTTACCTGAAATAACCTGGGTCTTAGCCCTTACCTGCCAGGGAGCTTGGTCCTAGACAGAGAATAAATGCTTTCACTAAAAAGAAATGAACCCAGGAGTACAGGGTGTGACTTGACAGCATCCAGGACAAGTGCGAAGATGTTTCTAATGCAGATGTTCTGAAGACACCATCTCATAACATCTGTACTAGCGGCTGGCACACCAACAGTGTTAAGGTTCTCTAGCAACCAGTGAGCTATGAATGATATTTACTTTCTTAAAGGGTCGTAAGCAAAATAGGAAAAAAATATGCAGATGGGCAGCGTGTGTCCTGGAAAGCTCAGAAGTACTCACTCTGTGACCCTTTTACGTTTCCCCAGTCTCTGTTATCCAGGGAATATACTTATATTTCTTTCTATGAATAGTTAATATTTTCTCCTTGGAATTTCATACCCATACTTAGTGACCTTTTTAAATGCTAATATGTTTTTTGTTGTATGAGTGTATTACCATTTAAGAGAGCTTACTGAATTTTTGCCTTTTTAACAGTACTGAAAAATTTTGGTGATATTTTAGTTGTCCTTGCTCTAAGAGACCCTTTATATTTTCTCCAATACTTGTGTCAACCTTGACAGAGACCAAAATGGCTTGTTTAATCAGATAGAGCTCTTTAGTTACCGATTTCCTTGTAACAACTAAAAAAAAAAAAAAAAAATATGGCTTCCACCATTTATTTTATTTCTAAATCTGTTCTGTGGCCAGGCTTTGTGGAAACAGCTTATGTGTTCTGGTTGTCTCTTCTGAAGGCTCAGCTCATCTGCAGGTTCTGGCTGCCGTCTGGGATCACTGTGAAGCAAGGTTCCCCCATGCAGCTGCCTGTCCTCTGCGCTGTATGGTCAGGGGATTCCCAAGAGGAGTATCCCGAAAGGATGGGGGAAGCCAACCGTCACTGTTAGTGATTTCCAGTCATCATAATCGCTTAGAATTCTTCGGATGGTAGTGACAGGCTTGCCTTGTGTGAAGGGGCTGGGAACATACAGAAGCTTCTCACTGTATGTGAGAGAGCAAGGCCACGGGAGGACCAGTGAGTCACACTTGGGAACTAGTCTGCCGCATAGTGAGTGTTGGTTTTCATATCTTCTTCTTAATTAATTAATCAACTATTATTATTATTGAGACAGGGTTTCTCTGTGTAACCTTGGCTGTCCTGAACTCACTCTGTAGGCCAGGCTGGCCTTGAACTCAGAGATCCACCTGCCATTCAAGTATTGGGATTAAAGGCGTGTGCCATCACTGCCTGGCTAGTTTTTATATCTTTAATGGTGGTACGATGTACCTTCTTTTTATGTGATAATTGAGGGTTTATTTCTTTTCCTGTGGTCTGCCTTTTCGTAGTCTTTACCTCCCTCCCCACTTCCACTGGGTTTTGCGTTAGTGACTGCTGCGCAAATTGTTGATCTATAATGGTTCTTGTAAGTTAAACAAATTGGACTCAAAGTTTGTTTTGGAGATGCCTCACTGGTGACTTGTCTTAGAATTTTTGTTGCCGTGGTAAAATATCTGGCAGGGCATTCTAATTATCTTTCTGTCTGTCCTTCCTTCTTATTTTGGTAGGGTTTTATGGAGCTCAGGCTGGCCTCAAACTCCTGATTTTCTCACTTCCGTAGTGCTAGGATTACAGACATGTGCCGCCATGTCCAGCTTGACAGGACAATGGGAAGGGAGGAAAGATTCATTTTGACTTAGAAGTTTTCGTTCACAGTTTTGACCCCCTGGATGCCGCACCATGGTAAGACTGGGTTTTATGGCAGCAGGGGTGAGTGGCAGAGGCTGTTCATCTCTTGACAAGAAGCTGAGGTGGGGAGAAGACCCCCAGGGATGTGGCCCAGTGACCTACTTTCAGGCTATTCCTCCTAAAGTTCCGAGACCCACTTAGGATAGCTGGGGACCACGCCTTAAGTACACCAGCCTCTTCGGGGGCACTTCACATCCAGATCACACCGGAAGTCATCAGAGGTGTCTGTGGGATGGCTTTGTCTGGTGATGGTAGGGGTTTGTGAGTGATTATACTCAAGACCCACAGCACTTTTTTTTTTTTTTTTTTTTTTTTTTTTTTTAAACAAGAGCACAGGAAGGGGTTGGTGAATGAAAATTTTCACCTTCTGCTCCTCCGCCTCCCTGAATGAACCTCCATCAGCACAAGACAAGGATGTTTTCGCTCCTTTGGGGACTGTTAGGCCTGAGACTCCAGAACACTTCAGGTGCCTTCGGTGGAAGATGGCGCTGGCGCATGGGAGGAACAGAGGCGCCCAGTGGGCTATGTCACTACTGAAAGTTGCTCTGGGTTTCTGTTAGTCTAAGGTGTGATTTGGCTGACTGTAATGCCTTGTATGCTGTACTGAGGTCCTAAATTTTATTACTGAAGTAGAAATGGGGATTTAAAAACATATCCAGGAGCTGGGCTTGGGGCCTGTGACTGTATGCTTAGAACTTGAGAGTCTCAGGCGGGAAGATCTACACTCTGGAGTTCAGCATACTTCGGTCCCAAACCTAGATCAGATTATTTCTTTGTACTTTGCTACTAAGTACACTGTGTAATTAAAAAAAAAAATTCTGTCTGTCTGTCTGGGGTTGTAATGTAGGGCCTAGGGTTGAGTGTGGATGTGTGAGGCAGGTAAGTGCTCTACCTTTGAACTCTGGGTAAGTTAGTTGACACTTACTGTGGTAAATCCTTTCTGAAGCTGCGGTCTTTGACTGATTGATAGGTTTGGGCTGACTCATTCTAATTACTACAGTTGATATGATCTACCCAGAGACAAATATGTGAGCGGGTCAGTGGGACTGAACCCGGTCTTGGCCCTGCTGTCCCTCTCCTCACTCTCGGCTTGCACTGGGATGGAAAGGTGGCAGCCAGCGTCTCCGGTGCCCTTCCCAGCTTCAGGGCCAGTGGAGGAGTAGGCCAAGTCTGGGAATTAAACCCAGGACTTTCTGCATGCTAGGCAAACCCTGCCACTGAGCTACCCCCGGCCTCTGGATTCATCCCTGAAGAGAGGTCAGATGTCAGGGGCTCCAAAAACCACGGTGGGTGTATGTACTTCAGTGCTGTTTTCCATTGGCAGTCACACAGCACATGAAGTGTGATTGTTGTCTGTGGGTGATCCTCATCAGTTTAAAGGCGCACATTTAATGCATCTGCCGTGGCTCCTGCGTGGAGGTCAGAGGACAACTTCAGAGAGTCGGTTCTCTCCTTTTACCATGCATGGTCCCAGTTTTGAATTCAGATTGTCAGACTTAGTGGCAAGTGCCTTTACCCACTGAGCTATCTCACCACCTCCCAGTTAAAAATTTTGAATGCGGAGTTCACGAAACAGCTAGCAGGAAGTGCCTGTAATCTAGGATGTGACAGGAAAGTACATCATGTTGTTAGTAAGCAGAGCCCTTGAGAGGTTCAGAAGCGCATTTGGAGCTTTTCGTATTTAAGGATTAGGGAAGCTTACTGGACAATGGCCTTCTTTCTCCAGGAGCTGTAATCTGTACACGGGGAGAAAGCTTTAGTGTGGCATGTTTCTGGACAAAGATCTAGGCCCTGGTAGCTGACTGTCTGCATAGCTACCATGGGCGTTCCTCAGAATGGAGGGCAGGAGTGTATTCAACACTGAGTGCTAGGTGCTTTTTAGAAGTTATTTTGTTATTGTGTGTGTGATGTGTGTGGGCATGTCCAGGTCCGGGACAGCTTTGTGGAGTTGGTGCTCTCTCCTTCATGTGACTCCTGGGGATTGAACTCAGGTCGTCAGGCGCTTTGTCCACTGAGCCATCTTGCTGGCCTCTCTTAAGTCTCAAGATGGGTAATCATGGTATTCCCAGGCTTCAGCACTGGTGTTTTTTCTCTCTTCTGTTGAGAAACTTTCTTGAAATGGAAGCTGGGCTGGCCTAGAACTTGATAGTAGACCACACTGGCCTTGGACATGTGGTGATCCTGTCTCCCAAGTGCTGGGTTTGAGCCACCACCAGGCCTGGCTCTGCCGCTATTTTCCCTCTCCTGTGACATGATTGGGATGGCTCTTCAGCCATCTTGTGTATTTCTGTTGAAGCTATACTTCGGAGCTTTTGTGTTTCCAATGGTGAGTCCACATAACTCAAGCATCCTGGTTAGTGAAGGTAGTTAGCCATGATTATCAGATCGAGAATGGCTGGCTGCTGGTGAAGGGAGCTGTTGGCTGGCTGGAGTAACCAGTGAACTACCACTTTTATCTATCTCTCTGTCTATCTGTTTATCTGTCTATCTGTCTGTCTGTCTGTCTATCATTTGTTTTTGCCTGTGGCCTCTTGTAGGTGTACAAATGATCTGTCACTTAGGTTGGATTGGCAACAGGGACAAATATTTATTATAACTTGATGCCTGCATGTGTGTGGGGGAATCAAATCAAGTTTCCTTTTAGTTTGTGCCCCGGGGATATGAACACTCTTTTGCTGGTGGATTTCACTTACACTTTGTGCTTTGTGCTTTGTGCTTTTCAAAACTGTTTCGGAAAGATGGATGAATTGGTGTAGCACTTGCCACATAAGCACAGGGTCCTGAGTTTGGTCTCCCAGCAGCCGTGCACAGAGCTAGCTGTGGTGGCGCGTCCCTGTGGTGGTGGGCTCCTATAGTCCCCTCTTTGGAAAGATGGAGGCAGGCAGATCCCTGGAGCTTACCAACCAACCTGCCTAGCTGTATCAGTGAATCCCAGGTCTCAAAAAAGAGGATGAAGTGATTGAGGAGGACACTCAACATTAATCGTCAGTTTCCCCTGCGTAAACCCACATATGCACACACAGACATTCACACACAGAACAAAAATATTCTGTATCTGGTTTTATCCCGTGCCTGTAACTGCTCTTTGAGTGAGGCGAGGAAGGTATACTTCCTGTTTGGCAGAGGGCATGCTGAGGCATAAATAAGAGCCTGGGTTGTGTTGTGGGCTCAATTAAAGCACCCGGGACAATCTGTCGTGTTCCTTTTTTATTTGAGCTGCTGTTTTCACAACACAGAGGACTGAATGCCTGTTTATTGTGATTGTGTTCTAGCGGCGTCTTCGACATCTCCGGAACATTGCTGCTCGGAATATCGTCAGTAGAAATGGCCATCAGCTTCTTGATACCTACTTCACTCTTCATTTGTGTGATAATGAAAAGACGTATAGAGGTAAGGGGCTCTGGAGCCTCGGTGGTTGTTACATTTGTACCTTGTAACGCGAATGGTTACTGCTTACTGGAAAGTTCAGTTATGCTTCCGAAAACATCCCGAGTAGTGATGTGTGTGAAACATGGCCAGGGGCAGTTCTCTAGGGAACACTCTTACTTTGGTAGGTTTGTCTCCCTTTTATTGACGTTACTGTTACTATTCTTGTCTCTAGACAAATTTGTTTCTCCTTTATGAATGGCACAGTTACTATTCCTGTGCTAGCCCTTAAAACAAATGATGGGAGTTCAGTATCTTATACTAATTTTACATTTCAAAAATATTTCCCTTTCTATTGACCAAGTTTCTTGAGCCGAGTTTGTATGTGTATGGGGTCATTTCCAAAAGAATGGCCTGGTTTCTTCCAATTCAGTTTTTTTTTTATTACATTTATTAATTTTATTTTACATGTGAGCATTTGGCCTGCATGTATGTGTGTGCACCACATGTATGCTTGGTGTCCTTGGAGGTCAGAAGAGAGCTTTAGGTTCACTGGAACTAGAATTACAGATGTTACCATGTGGGTGCTGGGAATTGAACTCAGGTCCTCTGCCAGAGCAACAAGTGCTCTTCACCACTCAGCCATCTCTCCAGCCCCCAACTGATCTTATAATAGAAGAATGTGATATATTACTGTGGATTTCTTCTAGAAGCGGCAGGTTTAAGTGGAGATCAAGGATTTGACTCAAGATCACAATCATCTTTGGGACACACTGAGTAGGAAGCAGTAGGTGCCAGCAGTTGCTTAGTAGGGACGATGGGAGAAAACCAGGGTGCAGTGTTGTCCTGCCTTTGCGTTAGGACTGAAAACCAGGACAGTCACTGTCTCAGCCTCTGGCCTCATGCTTTGGGTAAAAGTTTTTTAGAGACTGAACGAATTAAAGAAATCAAAAGGGAAAGGGCATGGCTGCTTCTACATATGGCGGAGGAGAAGGTTTATTTTAGAAAAAAGGGAGAGCATAGCCAGAGGCAGGGACGTGTGGGAGAGTCCAGGGTGGACATGACCCTGAGCCGTGTGAAGAGAGTGAGGAGGGGAAAACCAGGCCAAGGGCCAAGAGGCTAGGAGGGTAAAGTGTAGACAAAAAAAAAAAAAGGCCAGGTATCCACAATGGTTAGGTTATATAGGGAAGGGAGCTGTGGGGAGGAAGCCCTGCCCAATAACTGGAGAAATTTAGGGTGGGGGTGGGGTATGCCAGCCAGCAGAGCCCTGTAACCCTGTAACAGGACTGATGCAGGGAGAACCTGGCTGCCAGCATCCACTTTGCTGTGTTAAATAGGCATCTCTGCAAGTTTGTCCCTGGCTGGAGACCCAGCAGAGATAATCATGCCTTATAAAGCAGGTGAGATGGGTTTTATGAGGATCAACAGGAAATGTGGTAATGTTTGGTAAGATGTGTTTATTAGATTATCGATGCAAACCAAAGGCAAGGAATACTTTTTATTTTTTAAAACACTTAAAAAAAAAAGTTGTCATTTATACAGTATTATCAGGCCAGAAGAGAGCACTAGATCTATCATTATAGATGGTTGTGAGCCCCACATGGTTGCTGGGAATTGAACTCAGGACATTTGGAAGAACAACTTCTTAACCTCTGAGCCATTTCTTCAGCCTAGGTGCCTTAATAAGAGGTAGGAAAGTCTTATTTTGGGGGAAAAAAAAAAAGAAAGATTATTTCTTTATTTATTTAGTTTTTATTGTTGTTTGTTTTTTGAGATAGAGTCTTACTATGTAGCTTTGGCTGTCCTGAAACTCACTATGTAACTCTGGCTATCCTGGAACTCACAGAGATCCAGCTGCCTCTCTGCCTCCCGAGTGCTGGGTTTAGAAGTTTTAATTCCACTTTTGTAGTGGCATGATGAAGCCACAGTCTCAACCGTGCTGTAGCTGCACCACAGCCCTGAAGCTCACACAGGCTCACTAGGATGTTTAGTCAGGAGCGGAGGCGTTGAGCTATGGAGGAACACTCACCTCCAAGGGCCTACCTGGCTCCATTACAGTGCTGAAAGGAAATCCAAAAAGTCTGGAGAGTTGGACACGACGACATAGCCTGTGATCACAGCATTCATGAAGCTTTTACAGGAAGATTGCTGTGGGTTGGAGGCCACCCTTGGCCACATAGTGAGGTCAGCCTGAGGTTCATTGTGGGACCCTCTCTCAAAAACATCTCCCCCAACCAAAGTATATGTAGAAGCTGAGGGATGGCTTACGGGTAAAGAACTTGCCTAGCTTTCCTAAGGCCATGGATGACCTGTAGCACCACAACACACACACACACACACACACATACACATGCCATACACAAAAACACACGTTACACACACAACATACACACACACCACCCACACAACACAAACACAAATAACACACACAACATATACACAAACCACACACACCATACACAACATACACATGTATACATGTGATCACACGCACAAGCACACAAATAACACACACAGTATACACATACACACCACACACACAACATATACATATATGCACAGTCACACACACAAACACACAAGTAACACATACAACATATACATACACACCATACACACACCATACACACACGCACACACAGACACCCATACACAGTGTAGGATCTCTCGTAGTAAAAAGTGTGTCACAGCGATTTCATTCTGTTGCAGTTTTGCCTGATTGTTCTTTGTTTCTAGATAGGTCTCAGTTATGTAGCCAGTGCTGACCCAGAACTCACTATGTTATCCAGGTTGGCCTCAAACTTGTGATCCTCCTGCTTCAGCCTCCCGAGCGCTGGAGGCTCCTGTGCACCACCACCCGGCCTTTCTTCGTTGTTTTCATCCTAACCATTGCATATTTTACAGCAGCTATTATTCTGAATGATTGCTATCATGACGGCAAACACCATAGACCTTGGGCGTGGTGAACTTGGAATGCCAAGCAGGTTCTCTTTAGGAGGTACTGAGCCAAGCACTGACTTGGTACTGACTGGGCTCCCTTGGTCTGGATGCCACTCTCCTCAATACGTGCTCTCTGGCAGGCAAGGAAGAGAAGGACTGTTTCAGGGAGCTTGAAGTGGAAATGGTCCCTATCCTTGCCGTCACGTTGTGCGGATTCTGTTATGACTCAGCTGAATTGGGATTTTCAGATGAAGAGGGACGAGGGAATGCAGTCTCCCTGTGCATCCAGAAGGCTAACTGTAGCTGTCTGCCCACTGTCCAATTTAAGGGAAAAGCATTTTTGTGGACCTTCCTGCCTTTAGTTCACACTTGATGTCTGGTGACGTCACTGCATTATATGACTGCACTGGAGTATTTTAACTTTTTGTCTGTGTTTAAATGTAGTGCATACCTCATGCTATGTGAACACCATGTCCCTGAGGTATACTCCAGCTCTCTCTCTGCTTTTTGAGACATGGCGTTATGATCTACAGTGATAACGTGGCGAGGGGGTACTATCTCAGGCCCATGCCAAGGTATAACTCTTGAGAAAACACGTCACACAACAGATCTGGTATAAGGAGGTTTATTGGGGGCAGGGAGGGAGGCCTGGAGAAAGGGTAGGAGCAGTGGGGAGCCGTGAGGGAGAGAACATAGGAAGAGGGATCTGGAGCCCAGGGATCAGAGAGAGAGCTGGGGTGGCAAGGGTCCTTTTATCTGACAGACAGCTAGCACACCCTGTGATGGCAGGTGATGACTTGCTATGGCCCTCAGGGCAGGCCAGCAGAATCGCCTGTCCGCTAACACATAGGCTGGCCTTGAATTTGTCATTCTCCTGATTCAGCCTGCCAGACGGCCCAGTTGAGTATTTTTTATTTTTTCTGAGACAGGGTTTCCCTATGTAGCCCTGGCCATCCTAGTATGTAGACCAGGCTGGCCTCAAACTCAGAGATTCAGCTGGCTATACCTCCTAAGTGCTGGGATTAAAGGCATGCACCACCACAAGGGAAAGTATTTTTAATTTTTGATGAGTATCTACATAATCTATCCTTAGTGATTTAAAAAAAAATAAAAATAAAAGATTGGTTTTTGTTTTCTAGTATGTGTGTTTTCCCTGCATGTCTGTTACCATGGGTGTGCCTGGGTGCCCTTGGAAGCCAGATGAAGGCCTTAGATACCTTAGAATGGGAATCACAGATGTTTGTGAACCAGAACCAAGTCCTCTGCATGAGCTGCAAATGCTCTTAACTGCTGAACCATCTTTCCAGCTCCAGTCCTTGATTACCTTAAAATGTTTGTGTTCTTGCTGTGATGGCAGCAATTAATGTACCTAGCGTAAGGAAAAGTATCTGCTCAGGACCCCCGAGACCAAGTTCTCAGCACAAAGGAGATTGATTGGGACAGAAGACAGGGAAGAAGAGACAAATGCAGGTGATAGAGGATGAGGGAGAAGGAGAAAGGAACAAGGGAGAGGGAGGAGGCTGGGGGAAGGGGTGTGGACACTGACAATAAAACTACAAAGGACTGCCTCCGGAGAGGAAACAGAGACGGCACACAGGCAAGTGGCAGTTTATAAAGGTACAAGGGGAAGCCCCATCTTAGGATGAGCTGTTTAATTTTACTTGGGCATGCTAGTTAGGTGAGCCAACGGGGGCTTTTGATTGCTGGGCTTCAATATATTTGATAGCTGGACCTCAGGAGTCATCCTCAGGAGGGGGAAGTGGCGAAATAAATAAGGGAATGGGCCTTGGAGTCTAGCTTTAGGAACGTAATCTAACAGTTTTCCACAAGGCAGAGGAGATGGGGAGAAGGGCAAGGCCTGTCAGCCGTGCTTGCTGTGCTCTAGCTGGCCAGAGTTCTTTCACTTGGTGGAATTTGGAAAATGGTGGCTGTTTTTGTTTGATTGCAGTGTTAATTGTACTGGTTTCTAAAAAGAGCAGCCATGAGACTGGCTGCTGACTGATGCAAAGATGGACACAGAATGTCTGTGTTTTTGTCTTTTCAGGCTCCAATTACTACTACTTTTTTTTTTTTTTTTTTGAGACAGCTCTGGCTGGCTTAGAACTCACTACATTGACCAGGCTGGTCCAGAACTCACAGAGATGTGCCTACTTCTGCTGGTAATAAGAGCTGGTATTAACGGTGTGTGTTACCACACCTGGCCCGGTGATTCCAGCCTTTTGAAAGTCCTTAGACCTTCTTGAGGTTACAAGTGAAAATGGGTTCCCATCGGTACCATGTGTACCATTAGTATAGACGGGATGGCAGTGGCAGTGCGCAGGCGTGTCCACGGTCTGCAGCGGTACAGCCTGTCACTTCTCAGCAGCCGCTTAGGGCCTTCTTTCCTTGTGAGCGTCAGTTAATACAGACTAAAATGAGATGACTGATGACTTGTGGGGCGTCTTTCTGCTTCAGCTAGTCGTGATGGAATGAAATGTATCCGAGTCTTCTGAGCATTTGTAACTCGTCACAGGAGCTGTGGAGTCTTTCTGGTAATCCTGGTTAATGCTACCTCCTCTACCTCCTCCGGCTGGATCTGTCATGACAGTCATCAGAATTTCATGGTCCCTATGTGGCCTTTGGTGCAGAATAACCATAAAAACGGCCTGTTAGTTCTTCTTCCTAAGCCACCTGGACTATCTATTTCACCTCCCAGTTTTTCAAGAGGTTTTTGCCTTGAAGATTATAAAAAATGCTGGTTTCTCAGTTGCTTTTTTTTTTTTTAATCTCATCTGAATTTATAGTAGAACCCAAGAAGGCATATTTTGATATTTTTTTAGTTTTCATGGAAGGTTCTCTACATTTCTGGTAGTGTGCATTAGATAGTGTTTGATACATGTTTGTAACAAAGCCTGTGTTGGTGAATGGAGATTCAGTGCTAATCCTGGTTCCCTTTAAACGTGGAAGTTTCAAATTTATAGCTTTATTTTACTTCTGAGATAAGGGCTCACTCCATAGCACAGGCTGGCCTAGAACTAACTGGGTAGCTCAGGCTTGCCCCAAACTCATGGTGGTCCTCCTGCCTTTACCTCCCAAATGTTTTGACTGCAGCTATGAGCCACCATACCCAGCTGGAGGTTTTGTTTTGCTCTTTTAGATTCCTGTGTGTGTGTCTGTCTGGGGTTTGTGCACAGGAGCGTAGGCGCCTGGGAAGCTAGAAGAGGGTGTTGGATCTCTTGGAGCCTGGGTGCTGCACTAAGTAAACTCATCGGTGCCGGAAGCGGAACTCAGGTCCTGCCCTGCGAGAGCAGGAGTGCGCTCGGAGCCGAGCCATGCCCCTGAGCCATGCCGTTTCCTCACTGGGGAAGTGCTAAGTGCTGGTCCTCTCCAGGAAGGCCAGCTAGCATGAATACATCAGGGGCGGAGCTGTGATCTCACCCAAGTCCACCCTCTGGCCTTTCCTCTGAGGTCATGTCTGTAGGCATTCTTTTAAACTATTTTATTTGAGGTTCCTTAAGCCTCTACCTGACTGTAGGTAGGAGAGAAAGGAGGTTAGAAGGACAGAGGACATAGACCTCTCTAGACTCAATTCCAGCTGGTTAGGAAAATATCTCAATCTTAGTTGTCAGGATTTCTAGCAGTCCAGCAATAGCAAACAGCCAAACACAGCAGGACGGACAAGCAGCCTTCTTCCTCCCCAAAGCCCCTTTCTTTCTCTGCGCTCTGATATTTATAAGCTTCCAGAGTCCGCAGACTTTCACTCACTCCAGCTGGCAAAGACCATGCCCTCCTTGAGCCTCTCTGAGGCTGTTATCAGCTGTGGATAAACTAAGGCAGTCCCATATCCCACATTTGGGATTAAAACAGAAACACATTTACATAACATAACTGAGTTTTTAAAGAAGCCAAAACTTCCACTACACATATCCTCTATCTCGTTGCCTGCTCTGGGTCCCCTTTGGTGTCAGTAGGTGACTTAGACTTGGTATGTTCAAGACCAGGTCTCTGAGGTGCCAGCTCACTGACCTTGTGTTATTTTGTCAGAAAACGCCAACTCCCGTTTCCTGGGCTAAATCCCAGGAGTCATCCTGGATTGCTATCTTTCTCTTAGTTCCCACATCCAGCCTTTCGGCAGATACTTTTCTGGTAACATCTTTGTGCCACATCTTTTGCCTGGATGGCAGAAGAGCTCCCCTGACAGTCTGCTCACGCCCTTCCTTCCAGCTTGTCTTCAACCCAGACCCCTTGCAAATGAACGATCACGTTATCTATCCATCTCCAAATATTGCTCTCGTGCTCATTCTGAATAAGGGCAAGATCCTTATGTCAGCTGCTCAGAACTGGCTTTCTGCTGCTTGTGAGTGTTCTCTGGTAACAAACTACAGAAATGCTCCCTGAAGGTCTAGTCTTTCTCCTGCTTTCTCTGTTTCAGCCGCACTGACAGTCTTGACCATCCGTTTCTTCTGTGTAACTATCGCTTTGCACTTTGGCCTGACTGCCTTCCTTCAGGCACTCGCCTGACGAGCCCTTTCACATTCCTGCCAGCCCTCGCGCCACATGCTCCTCGGAGCCCCTCTCTGCGATTGCTGCCTAATTCTCTCACACGTTCTCACTATTCTGTTTGCTGGGCTTTTCTTTTCTTTTGTTTTTTTTTGCTTAATCCTTTCCAATAGTTATTTAAGATCACATGGCATTGGTATGTTTTTTTTTCTTCCTGTGGAAGTAAACTCCATAGGAACAGGCATTTTTAGATCACTTTAACTGCATTGTCTCTAATAAAAGAGGATGCTGGGTATACCTTCCTCTCTCCTGCCCTTCCCTCAATTTCCTGTCTTTTCCTTCCTTCCTTCCTTCCTTCCTTCCTTCCTTCCTTCCTTCCTTCCTTCCTTCCTTCCTCTTTCTTTCTTTCTTTCTTTCTTTCTTTCTTTCTTTCTTTCTTTCTTTCTTTCTTCTTTCTTCTTGCTTGCATGCTTGCTTGTTTTCTTTCTCTTTCTTTGTTTTGTTTTGTTTTTATTTTTTGAGACAGGGTTTCTCTGTGTAATAGCCCTGCTGAAACAGCCCTGCTGAAACTGCCCTGCGTAATAGTCCTGGACTCACTTTGTAGACCAGGGGGGCCTCAAACTCATAGAGATTGGCCTGCCTCTGCTTCCTGAGTGCTGGGATTAAAGATATGCACCATTACGCCTGGCCCGTCCATTCATTTTCAATTTAATTTTTTTGGGTAGTTCTGTGGTTCAAAATATAAATGAAGGTTTAAGTTGGATTCACCTTTCACCTATGTCCCATCAACCTGTCTCTCATTCTGCCCTGGTATCTGCTGTTTCCTGTTTGTCCTTCCTGAACTATTTGCACAAATAGGAGAAAGATAAGATGTTCTTACTCCATTCCCAGCAGTTTCCTCTCACAGATACCATCTGTGCATAGCCTAGCATGTTTCACTTAGTATGTCTTAGAGGAAGTTGCTGATGAACTGTTGCTGGCTTTGCACTGACTAGCTGCTCCGTAGTGTCTTTGGTTGGCCCTGTGGTGGCCATTTAGGTTGTTCCTATCTTGCTGCATTGACTAATTTTACAAGTGCATTGTTTTGGGTTAGTCAGCCTTTAGGGTAAATTCTAGGAAGTGGAATTCTTGGGCCACAGAGAAGGTGTGTTCAGTTTTGGTAGGTATTACAAAATTGTACTTGGTGGGAGTTGTTTTATGTGTGTCTTTTCTGCTACAGCCTTATAATAGACTGTGTGAGCTATTGAGTCTCTGCCAATCTGATAGGTGAAAAATAGTCTTGCAGTTTAGGTTAAACTTGTATTTCTCCTGTTATGAGTGAGGTCGAGGCACCCATAAAACACGTACTGAATGAAGGAATGCAGCATAGCAGGTAGCATGTACCAGTGGCATTGTGCTCTGCAGTCTCTTCCTTGCTTGTCCTTTACATGTGAGCATAGCTGTCTGGTCCTTTAGGTATAAGCATGGCTGTCTGGTCTTTTAGGTTGGGCTTGGCTGTCTAGAAAAGCTCTTGTATGTACTGGTCCATGTGGATGTAAGGCTGTGGTAGGACCCTTTGAGGAGCTCCTTGGGATATGACTTTATTCAAACGGAAAGAATAAAATGAATAGAAGTTTATTAATAAACCTTATGGCTCATCAAGTGTTTTTAGTCTAGTATTTTATCTGACCCTCATAACAACATGTTATCTCCTGGGTGCTGTTCTTCTTGGGAAGGTAAACTGGATGAGATTGACTTGTGTAGGCCATTAATCTTACACATAGAGTCTGAGAGCTGATCGTGTTTTATTTTATTCTCAAAATTTTGTATTCATTGTTTTCAACACTGCTGCCATTCTGTTGTTCAGATGTAGCGGGATGGCGGCATAGGCCAGGCTCAGTGTGTTGGAGCTTAGCTCTCGCCCTGATCTCGTGCAGTCTGGGGCCCTGTGTTGAGTCCGTTCAGCCAGCCAGTGCAGCTTGGAGCACTAACGGAGACAAATTGTCCAGTTTTGTGTGTTCACACAGCCAGCCACTCAATATTTTGGAGGTGGAGAGCTGTCTTGTGAGCACTGTCAAACTTAGGTACTTTGCAGGGGAAGCTAATTCTTTTCAAAAGAATTAAAATGTGTTTTTGTTGCCGTTTCACTGATCTTATTTTTAATCTTCTGTGCTTCTGGGATTGAAGGGAGGACTTCCTGTGAGCTGGGCAAGTGCTGTACCACTGAGCCATCTCACTCCCAGCTTAATTTTCACCACTTTTAAAGCAATACATACTCGGAACAAAGTGAAACAAATGAATGTAGTAAAACAGACAAACAAATAACATGTGTTAACCAGAAAGTAAAAAATCCTGTTGTTAAAAAAAAATGTCTTACCTGGGCTTGTGCATGCTTGAAGTCCCAGCACTCAGGGAGGCAGAGGCAGGAGGATCTCTGAATTCGAGCCCAGCCTGGTTTACAGAGTAAGGTCCAGGACAACCACAGTTACACAGAGAAACCCTGTCTCAAAACAAAACAAAAAAGTCTTAGGGCTGGGAATATAGATTAGTTGGTAGAATGTTGGCATTGTATACATGAGGCCCTGGGTTTTCAAACTACAAGCAAGGGCAACAGAAGCCAAAGCCCAATAACAACAAAAACTAAACAAAATGAAGACACCAGAACACTCCTTTAAAATCATGTTTTAGATTTTTTTCCCTAGGGAAAAAGTATGGTCTGTATGTGTATATTGGAATGTATGTACGTGTGTACTTAGGGTCATGTGATAAATGGCTGCAGCGCTTGAGCAAACATTTGAGATGAGTGAAAAGAGTAAAGCTGCTGGTGCTACAGAAACAAGTGTTTCCCTAGTGAAGGGACTGCGCAGTTAGTGACTTCTCTTACAGCTAGCAGAGACCCTCTCTGTTCCTGGGTCTTGTCATTTTCTTTCTAATGCTTTGTTCTCTAGAGCCACACAGGTTAGACTATACATCCTTCAAAGATTGTTTATTTCTAGCATTTTTATTATTTTATATTCTAAATACATTATTATTATTTGAAAGATGCTGAAATTCATAGCAACTTCCGAATGTTCCCTTTTAAAAACATGGCATTTTCTTTTCTTATTTCAGTTTTTCATGATAAAAAATAAATAAAACTACCTTTCAGCTAATGAATGTAAGTAGCCCAAACTGGTAACTTAAGATAAAACTTGTTAGCTTAGTTAGGGAAATGAGATCCTACTGTAAATCCTATTTCAGAACCCGTTCTTTCATTCAGTGCACTGTGAGTCATTCTCAAGACTAGAAGTTCTCAGGAATAAAAGTGACCTTTTGTTTGGATGATGAGGATGAAGTAACGCAGATCTGCTAAGAAATGCCATGACAGCAGGGTTTGCTGGAAGAGGTTCACTTTTCTGTTTCTCGGAGCATATCAAATGTGGACATCAGTGGGCCATGCAGGCATGTGATTGTTCATCCATTAGAACAAAATCTGTTGGTGTCTACCCCTGTGCCAGGGCGGTTCTGGGCGGCGAGGTGGTGGTGGTAGGATATATGCCTACAGTTATAAGCAGAATGTGCAGGCATGCGTTTCTGTGAGGAGAAAAAAGCGTTTGGCCACGTGTCGCCTCGGATCATCTCAAGTGCCAGCGGCGTGTGTGTCACACTGGGAAATACTGCCCGTGGTGGCAGGGGACTACAGAGTCCGTTAGGCTTTGCAGCGGCACTGAGGTAACTTGGGCAGGCGTCTGTGCAGCACCGGGGTTTGTTGGGAACATCTGTCAGAGCTTCTAGCTTAGTTTTGCTTTTGGGTTTCGCATCATTTACTAACTGACATGAAGGTTTGTGGAATCATGAAATTTTAATGCTTACAGAAGAACTTCGGTTATCTGAATTTTCCAAGTGGAGAATGGGCCTGAAGAGACGGACTCTTGGCAACAAATAGACATAAAGCTTCAGTCACGTGGGTTCCAAATCAGAATTCACTCTTCACAGCTATGAGGGGAAGTTTTACAGGTGCTTGAAGAAGAGCAGAAAGAATCGGTCATTAAGAGTGGGGGCTGGGGAGATGGCTCTGAGGTTAGAGTACTTGCTTCACAGATGAGAACTGGAGTTGGAAGCCTAGGCCCACCTGGATGCTGGGTGAGTGTGGCAGGCCACCTGTAATCCAGGAGGCAGAGATGCGAGGCCCAGAGCAAGCTGGCTGGCCAAACTAGCTGGATCAAGGAGCCTTGGGTTTGAGTAAGCTATCCTGCCTTAAAGGGAAGAGCGGAAGACTCCTGACCTCATCCTCAGGCCTTACAGGACCACACACATATATGTGCATGCTCAGTGCGTACACATGAAAAGAGAGGGGAGTAATGGGAAAAGAAGAAAGTTTGAGTTTTTAAGAGCCCGAATTAGAGTGTGTTGTAGAAGGAGACAGGGAACAGTTATAAAATTAAATTTGAAAAATTTGTAATCTGCTTCACTGATGTGTTCCCCTTTAAGACACTTTTACCTAATTTTTGTTTCTATATGTGTTTTCATTTCATTGCAAAGATAACAGAGGGACTAGGTCCCTTGATAGTGTTTTGGATGCCTTGCTAGAACTCCAAGGTTTTACAGGATTTAGTTAATGAGCCTGTTTTCTTTCAGGTCACTTATTGTTCTTTTTCTTCTTTTCCAGAATTTTATAGAAGTGAAGTGATTAAGAATTCCTTGGTAAGTTTGTTTTCCAACAGGTACATGAACACAGCTTATAACTGTTTCAGAACATGTGAGTGGTTTAAATCCTGTTCTTGTGTTACGGCGCATGCACAGATGTGCCCTGTTGTTCAGTCATTACTTAAGTATTTTTATTGTTGTTGAAAACATTCAAAAAACATTCAATTTGTTAAATTCGCATCATTCCAATTTGTAAAGAGCTTGACTATTTTTGATTCTGTATTTTTTTTGGGCAAAATTTGTAGTTTGTACAGGGCCTTTGTATTCCAGACCCATTTCTTGCTGATTATGCCCTTGCTCGGTTAGAGAGCTGGATGTGTCTAGCTGAGCTTGGGCACGGGCCTGTAATCCCAGAGCTTGGGGGCTGAGGTAGGGGCTCTGTGAGTTTTAAGAGAGCCTCAGCTACACAGTGAGAACCTATCACCAAAACACAAACCCAAACCCACAAACTACCAAGCGTCCACTTTTCCCATGTGGAAAGGTTCTTTTTAAATTATGTGTATGTGTGTGAATGTGAGTGTGCACAGCAGCCTTGATGATTTTTACCTGGTTTTGAGTTTTGTATGAATGAAACAATGTAGTAAGTGCCCTAGTGACTGATGTCCGTGTGTCACCTTGGTCGTCATGATCGCTTGGCCCTGTGTGATGTATTTGATTTGTCTGTGTGTACTCAGTGAATATAATAGTAGTCCATTTTTCCCCTGATGGTGAGCACATTTGGCTTCCAGTCTGAGCCAACACGCATCGTGCTGCTGTAAATATTCTCCTGTTGTCTATTGGAGCACGCATGCCTTTCTCTGGAGGCTGACTAGGTCTTCAGTCCTGTAGATAGGCATGCGGTTGGCTAAAGTTTCTGGCTGTTTTCACAGTGCTGTTTCATTTGTACCTGCTGTATTCCTGTGAGAATTCTGACTACATTATTGTAAACACGTGATGTTTTCAAAAATCTAACTGCTGATAGAAGTCATATACAGGATTTTTTGCTTTTGCAATAGTGCTAACAGTAACAGTATGATTAAGTTGGAAAGGACTGATAAAAGCTGAACTGTTCTCAAGGGTGTGCGTATAGGCGCAGGGCTTCCTGAAGACTACCGCCTGGTGGTTAAATACCTTAGGGCTTTATTGCTCTCTCTCCTCTTTCTTTCTCTCCTCACCCACTTTCCCCTGAAAAACAAGTAAAAATAGAAGTGGGTGGGAGGGATAGGGACGGGAGAGGGGAAGGAAATGTCTCTCCAAGTTATATGTCCGAGTCATTTTATTGTGTTTCACATTTCTTTAGCCAGTAACAGTTAATGGCAATAATTCTGCTTTATTTGCCTTTGGTTTCAGCTAGACATACTTCCCTGCCCCCCAATTATTATTATTTCTGTTATTGTTTCTTGTAGAGGTTGTATCCTTACTGTGATTGACAGATTGTTAGAGTGACTAAAATGATTGAAGAAATAATAATGAGAGCAGCTAGCTGGAGCTTCCAACGTTGATTTTATACCCACAACTGATCTGTTTGGAAGTTCTCTGCACAAGTTTCTTTAATAAGAAGTGTGATTGTGACCAGGTTAGGTATGGTCTACGCAGTATTTCCCACTGACGGTAAGGTGTATCAGGGCAAGGTGTATCCAGACAGGCTGGGGCACCTGAGGTTGACACTCAGCTGACAAATAAAGTGGGTGCTCTGAGGCTCTACCCCACAGCCCCTCATCTCACACTTCCTTCAGCTTAGTTTTCACCTAGAGCTCAGTGAGCCTTGCTATTGCGTAAACAAAGCTTAGAGCATATATTTTTAGGGAAAACACGAGACATGGCTTTACCAGAACAACCATTGGAATTGTGACTAGAGTTGTTTTTCAGCTGCGGAGGGTGCCAGGCAGTATGACAGCCTGTTTCCTAGTCACTGACTTGAGGGACTCTCAGGTCAGCCATGCTTCAGTTGAAGCGTGGCTGAATAATTAACATTTGAGCCGCCTGTCTGTTGCTCATGTCAAGAATGTTACCCTGGGTTAAACATCATCATCATCAAGGCTTTCCAGCTTCCTGTGGCTCCACCGTTGGGAGATGGTTGGCATGCACAGCTGCATCTCAGGTATAGGATGCTGTGAAGGCTGCAGGAGTGATTTCCTCAGGGTGGTGGGAGTCTCAGCAACGGTTGCTAGCAGCAAGTCATCCCTTAGTTGGGTCCAAAAGCCTGAGCTGAGGAAGGCCAGGGAGGAGTTGCTGGTCTTCTGTTAATTATAAAACCAGTATGCATTGTAGCAAGACTCCTTGCACATGCTTTTAAAATGCTGCCACAGCTTTTGTACATTTTCAGTTGCTTGTAACTGTATTTGTTATCAAACAGTGCTAGAGAAAAGGATCCTGGTAATAAATAATAGTTTTATTTTTGAGACAGGATTTCTCTGTGTAGTCCTAGAACTCAGGGTGTAGACCAGGCTGGCCTCAGACTCACAGATCTAGATCCACCTGCCATTGCCTCCTGAGTGCTGGGACCAAAGGCATGCGCTACCACTTCCTGGCTGATAATGTGTTTTTTTTTTTTTTTTTTTTTTTAAAAAAAAAAAAACAAAAACCTCTCTTGGCCCTGTACAAAGGCAAGAAGGAAAGACTGAGATCATAAATGTTGACAATGGAAACACAGTAATAAATTTTCATATTCTGAAAAAAAAGTAGTGATCTTCCTTCCTCTGGTGGGCGATGAGTAGGCAGTGAACTTTCAAGACTAAATGTGTCCTAATGATCTGTGGATAGGTCACTTCCATCTTGAAAATGGGCTGGAATGTGTAGGTTAAATATAAATAAAAGAATTTTATCTGGATCTAGATAGTAACTGTGAATAGACTGCAGGCTGTGTTTGCATGTACCAAGTTGGGAATTCTTCCTCACATACTGGTAACTGGTTTGAAGGCTTAGAGAGGAAAGTCTGTGGAGAGAAGGTTGATAGTGTGCTCCTGTGTTGGTGTTATCAGGCCGCCATGTCTTTGTGTGGACTCAGCACCCCACCCCCATTTCCTCGAGCTGCTTCTTAGCTTAGGCTAATGCCCTGGAGGTTATTCCACACACCACCCTGCCTGCCATCACTCTGACTCCTCAGTGGCACTTGCTCACCCTCCCTGTCTTTTCACTTTGGAGGAGAGTGGTTACTTCATGCTTTTTCTAGCACCTTGTCAAATGGGCGGTGAGAATTTGGAATGGTCTGTTTTATATTCTAGAGTGCATGTTTGTTGTGATGTGAGCGAGTTAAGTGCTGCCTTTTCAAGCAGTGTGAGCCCACCCCTTTCCCTAGGCTTTGGCTGACACTGAGTTAGGCAAAGAAGATGTCACTTTCTCCCCCCATTTAAAAATCTTAAAACAAGAACAATGATAGAATATTTATGCCAGGCATAGTGGTGTGCCTCTCTTATTTCTAGCACTTGGGAGGTAGATGCAGGTAAATCTCTGAGTTCAAGGCCAGCATGGGAGTTCTAACAGTCAGCTGGAATGGTGAGACATAGTGAGACACTGTCTTGAAAAACAACAACAACAAAAAACAAAAATAGAACTAGTGTCAGGTGTGGTGGCGCAGACCATTAATAGCAGTGCTTGGGGAACAGAGACTGGTGGATCTCTGTGAGTTTGAGGCCAACCTGGTCTACAGTGATGAGTTCCAGGACAGCCAGAGCTACATAGAGAGACCCTGTCTCAAACATAAACAAACGACAAAACAACCCCCATAAAACAAACAAAAAGAAGAGGAGCATGATTATTTTCTCGTGTGTCTCCTTCCAGTCACCAACACACCCCAGAGAGGCCAGCAAACTCCCCTTTCCCGGCTTCCTGTGGGGAGCACCTCTGCCTAGCTGGGCTCATGTGGCACGTGGCATGTGCTGCTTTGTTTAGCGTATTTGTGAGGCTCTGTCGGCGCAAGCAGTAATTCGCTGATTGGAAAGAACATCTCCACGGAACAGAAGAATGCGTTTCCCCAGGCTGACGCGTGAGTTCTCACTTTAGTCACGTACAGTGGAAGAACGTGCCAGCTAATGCCAAGCCAAGAGTAGGCAGACCTACTGCAAGCGTCTGAGACTTTAGTTAGAGATGGTGTCTTCTATGTAGCTCAGGTTGCACTCAGTCTTCTTGCCTCTGCCTAGTGCGGTAAGTACTGGGATTACAGGCATAAGCCCCGGTGCCCGGCCTGGAGCTTTAGGTTTATGCAAACGGCCCTGTAACCTGGTGGCTAAGGTGCCCCCTTTCCTGCTTTCCCTTCGCAGTTGTTCTAAGACATCTGAAGCTGCTGGCCTGCTGGATCTCACTGAGTGAAACAGTACTTTGTGAATTCATGTCCCTGTCACCTTTGTGTGGTCTCCTCCCTTTTGACGCTCTTTTAAAAACTGTTTGATACCAACACATTTGTCTACACCAGTGTGAACTTGTGCGCATGGGTGTGTGGACCTCTCTGCCTCTGTGGAGGCCAGAAGAGAGTCGGATCCCTTGGGGTCACAGGCAGGTAGGGCACCTGCTCGTTACGTGGGTGTTGAAGTACGAACTTCAACGTGACTGTACCGCAAGAGCTGCCGTCTCTTCCTCCCCAGTGCCTACTCCTTCCTTCCACAGGGGAAAATTGTTTAACTTCTTAAGAATTCAAGTTATCATGAGGAACGTTAGTTATTACACCAAGCTGGTCTTCCAGTATAAAGCCCCATCCAAAGCTCTCACCGCAGATGGTCTCCAGTGCAGCCCAGGTCCTGTAGAACATCTCTGGGCCGGAGATGCAGGAGAGCGAGAGTGCTTGCCTCTGGTCTAGCACTTTGTAACACTGATCATGCATGTGCTTGCTTGCAGGTCTACAACTTGGCAGGTTCCTAGGTTCAAAGCCAGTGTGGTCACATAGTGACTTTAAGGCCAGCTTGGGACACAGATATGTTTTTGTTTTTAAAGAAAATTTTCTACTGCTTTCACACCTTTGGAGTCAGCTGTAAACTTTAACGGTCAGCCCCAGCGACAACCACCTACTGTCTCCTCAGCACGAGCTTTGAAACGATCATGTCACCTATTTCACACAGGCTCTGGAGTTATAAGATTAAGACACTGTGTCCACACAGGGATCTGGCCTGCGGGATGCCAGGAAGTGTGGACATTAACTGCCCTAGGAGAAATCTCTGCCTTTGAGGAGGGGACTTGTATTCAGGGAGAGCCTGGTGATGTGTGGTGGCAGTAGAGTCACCAACTTGCAGGTTCCCAAGAATGTGGACCCTAGGGTGGCACCTCAGCTCACAGTGTGCTTCTTTTCTAGGGATAGTTATAGTAAAAGCAAGCAGGGTCGTGTTATTCCATTTAGAAAACATCCACACCAGGCAAGAAAATGAGACATTATTTCCAAAGGGATCTTAACGTGTGCTTCCCACTGTAATAGTTTTTGACCGCGAACTGCTTAGGACTTCTTTTAGTACAGTATCTGGAATAAAAATGTAGTTCTTTTTGGTTGTTTATTCAGCAAACATTTGAATCCTTGTTGTGTCTCCAGGTACTAAGAGGGGAAGCAGTGGCAGGAATGCCCTGCCTTACAGAGGGTCTGGCAGTAGAGCCCGACAGTTCTGAGGCAAGCCTAGGGGACTTCCTGAGGAGAAAAGCTAGTGCTCAGAGAAATGTTAACCAGAAGAACAGCTCCAACAAGAGTCCAGGAAGGGCTTTGCCTGGAGGCCTCAGCTTCCTCATTCAGAAGCTGAGTTGGACCAACAGGTGCAAAGGTCCTTTTTTTATGTCTGGCATTTCTAGAATAGGTAAACTAGGAAATACCTTAGTGTGTCCGTTACACAGTCTTCCTTGTGTACTGTTGTCTGTGTACATTAAACCAGGTACAATGCTCAGAGCAAGTGTCCCACGATAGACTGAGGGAGGAGAGGGGGAGAGGAGGAGAAGAAGAGAGGAGGAGAGGAGGAGAGGGAGCAGGGGGAGCAGGGGGAATAGAGGGAGCAGAGGAGGAGAGGGAGCAGAGGGAGGAGAGGAGGAGAGGGAGCAGGGGGAGCAGAGGTAATAGAGGGAGCAGGGGGAGCAGGGGGAGCAGAGGGAACAGGCTTCAGAGTTGGCCCAGAACTCTCCTATAGACTTCTTAGGTTGTAGATGAGCTGAGGCAACTGGTGAGGACCAGTCCCTTCCTGGACATATGAAGGTTGCTTTAATCTTGTCCTAGTTTAACATTTGCTGTCACGTCCATGCGCTTAAGTGTGTCTTGTTTGTGTTTTACCAATCCACTGGTCAGGGTTATTGGTTCAAGGTATTTGAGCACAAGGTCTGAGCAATCACTGGCTGGCCACTGAGCTCTGTGGAGAGGCAATCACTAGAAATGTGGGTTATGCTGAGCAGCAGTCAGCCCAGACCACAGGCTGTAGCGTGGCTGGGAGGATCGTTTCACTTCCTCTGTCACGGGGAGCGGAGGGCATGCTGTGAAAAGTACATCGTTGGCCGGCCCTGCTAAATCCCACAATCCACTCTGTCTCAGGATCTTCAGTTCATGCAACAGCCTGAAGGAAGGTGAAGCTCGGGCACCTCACCCAGCTGCACAGGCCTGAGGCCTTCCTTTTGCTCCCCGAGTCTTTCCTGCTGGGACAGTTGCTCTTAGTTCCCTTCTCACACTTGCTGCCTCGCACCTCTGAGCCCTGGTGCTATCATATTCCATTTGCCTGGAATTCCTGATTTTAATCTGCTAAACTTCTGTTTGTGCCTTGGAAGCCAAGCTCGGGCAGTCTCAGACGTCTTCCCTGCCGATTGTGCCCTCGTGCTGCTGTGTAACCCTTAGCCTGATTCTGTCTCTGACCGAGGTACTTGTCTCTGCGATGCTGGGGACCGCACCCAGGGTCTTGCACTTGTCAGGCAATCCCTCTACTGTTGGGGTACGGCTCCAGTGACATAACTGTTTTAAATGGAGGTCCTTTGGGGGCATTGTTTACCTGCTGCCGGCCCCCCTTTTGTTTGTGAATTTTGTGGGTGTGATGTGGTTTGATCACCCGCCCACCTCGGCTCTCCTCCAATTCCTTCCCTATCCCCGAAGAAAACTGATTCTGTCTTCCCCAGCAGCTCTCTGCCTCACTCCTCAGCTGGGGGTGGAACTTAGTGAGCCCCCCCCCACACACAGCTGAGCTTGTGAAGTCTTGTGCGTGCAGTCATGGCTGCTGTGAGTGCGAGTGTGTGAGGCCCCGACATGCTGGGTGAAAACTGTTTGTCGATGTCCAAGCGTCTCTTCTTCCTTGCTGCCCCCTGCGCCTTGGAGGAAGGGGGTGTCCTCTCACTGTTCGGTTAGAGCACCCCATGCTCTTACCCCCTGTCTGCGCGGCGACCGTGTGACCAATGCTGTGTCTGTGCAGCAGTCTGTGTGTCGGCTGGTCACAGTTACGTGTTGTGTCGAATAAATGACTGAAAGTTCGGTATGAAGCCGTGTCAGAGAGAGAGAGAGAGAGAGAGAGGACGGAGGTGCCATCGTCAACCCGTTTCTGCTAATTGGACAGTCTCATCTGTTTATAATACTTTTTGTCTTAAAGAAGTATTTATTTTGTAAATGTCAGGAGCAGGGGGTCTGAGCACGCCAGGTGCATTTCCGGAGGTCAGAGGACAGCTTGCAGGAGTTGGCGCTTCTCCTCCATCGTGTGGGTTCTAGGGGTTGAACTCTGGTTGTCAGGCTTGGTGGCAAACGCCCTTACCCACTGAGCCATCCTGCTGGCTTCCAGTCTTTATTTTTGTTTTAGTTTTTAAGTATGTGGGTGTTTTGCTGCATGTATGTCTGTGCACCATGTGTGTGCCTGCTGCTTGCAGAGGCCAGAAGAGGGCATCGTTTCTCCTGGAACTGGAGTTAAAGGCATTTGTGTGCGGCCTTGTGGGTACTGGGAATCACACTTGGGTTCTCCGGAAGAGCAGCCAGTGCTCTTAACCACCGAGTCATCTCGCTAGTCCCTCTTTTTTTTTTTTTTTTTTTGAACAAAATGCTGTATCATCTAATGGAAATTTGTTTGTGAAGATGTTAGAGTCTTCCTAAAGGATGTTTCAATTTCCACAACAGAATCCGACGTGGAGGAGCCTTGACTTTGGAATAATGCCGGAGCGCCTGGATACGTCTGTGTCCTGCTTTGTGGTGAAGATTTGGGGTGGAAAGGAAGATGCCTATCAGCTGCTGATCGAGTGGAAAGTCTACTTGGATGGACTGAAGTACTTGGGCCAACAGGTAATTTTCAGAGTGATGGTTCAAGGGGTTGGCCTTTAGAAATTAACCCAACTTCTATTGATTCTCCTCTCTCTACATTTTCAGTTATAATAAATGCTTATGGGAAGGGAAAAAAGTAAAAACTTACAAGAAAAAATAAATAACTTCCCTGGCATGGCGACCTGTGCCTGTAACTGCTCGCAGGAGGAATAGGCAGGAAGAGTGCCTTAAGGAGGAGCCCTGCCGGGTCTCCACAGAGCCCCAGTCTGACCAAAGCCTTGTAGCAGAAGCAGGCCGGGCAAACAAGGCTTGTGATAGTACTGTGTTTCCTTAAGTCACTTACCTTGTTACATTTGAGTTACAGAAAATCCCGTAGCTCACACCCGCAATCCTAGCCCCTGGAGGCTGAGATAGAATCTCAGCAAGTGTCAGGGCAATCTGTGGTGGACGCCATGAGTTTCAGGCTCTCCTGGGCTAGAGTAAGACCGTGTCTCAGGTGGGAGAAACACAAAAGGTCTTTTCACTGCAGAAACTCAGGCAGAAACACCCTATGTGTGAACGCACATATGGGTGTGTGTGTGCATGTGCGTGTGTGTGACTTGACGGTATCTTTTGCTCACTCATTGTTGGGCCTTGTTGGATATTTTCCCCTCGATGATGAAAATTAAGTTGAAACAAAGCCCACCATTAAACTCTCCCTTTCCACCTGGAGTAAGAAGAGCCACTCTCACACCGAGTACATGGGTGACACACATGCCTTCCCTGCTGGTCCCCATTGCTGCCTCTGTTGCTCTGTCACTGATGTTTACTCGTAAACTGTCCTGCCTGAGCTCAAAGGTAGCCCGGCATCCTTTCTAATGAAACAAAATCTGTACATTGTTACATAAAGAAGTTATTATAGTTAATGTTTAAGTCACTTTGTGAAGGTTCATATACTGGTCCTTTTTCTCCCCATTGGGAGAATTGGAGCTTGAGAGAGTTTAAGAAAATACTTAACATCACTGAGTAGGGTGACGTTAAGACTTGGATTCAGGTCTGTCCAGCTTAGCACCTCCTCTTTGTGCTGCTGCAGAGGCGTGTCTGAGTGGGCCATGCAACCCTCTGCTGTACTTTGGAGCGAAAGGCAGTCCTCTCTTGTGGCACCCCTGTTTCCACTGTTAAAAGTTACCCTTAAATGTTAGTCAGAGGTTGTTTCTAAACATCCTTTCTGTTTTGGTAATATTCAGTGTGTACATTATGATGCTTCTTTTGAAAGGAACAATTTGAATTTTTTTTCCCGTCCTGCTTCCTAACTCACACATGCCTAACCACACATGTGGTGGTCTGAAAACAACATTCTGTGTTCCTGTCTCATGAGCTGATTTCAGAGTCAGCAGTCAGGGGTCTTCATAGAAAGTTGGCTATCCAGGGAGCACACTGGGATGGCAGAACACAAGAAAAAGGGATTTTCAAGCTAACTGTGAAGTCACTTCTAGCACAGGAAGCCCAGCGTTGTCTTTGAAGTAGCAACGCACACACTAGCCGTCAGGTAAGTGGACTCGCAGAGCTTTAGGGAAAGAGGAACCAAGGTGGAGTATGATGGTAAGAATTAGGGTTTATGGAGGTCCGGTGCTTTCTCCCCGTTCCTGTTTTTAGTGTTAAGGACCCTGAGAGGTGGCAGACATCCTTTTCAGTAGAGTTGAGACAGTGGAAGGAGTCGACCGGCCCCACCTGGAGCTGGGGAGGGATGACCTCACGAGTGTAGATAAGTCAGGCTTGTGGAGGTGTGATGCGCATCTGATGAGCTCACCTTTTTAAAGAGTAGATAGGCTTGGAGTGCAGCTCTGGGGTAGAGCGTTTCTCGGCATGTTTGGGTCCGGGGTTCCATCCTCGACCCTGCACTGCAGTACAGCACAAAAGTGTACAGGTGCGTGAGTCCGAACCACGTCTGTAGAGGGGAGTAACGTGCCCCCGTGATGAGTGAAGCTGCTGTGAGTGGTTAACTATGGGCCTTTGTGCTGATAAATGCTGTCATTTCTTTTGGGTAAATACCAGGGGTGCAATTGTCTGCTCTTGCGGCGAGTGACGTTGAGATCTGTGAGGAGCCGTCGGTGCTTTTCTGAAGTGACTGTAAAGATGTCCATTCCCAGCTGCAGCATGTAGCGTTTCTACCTTTATGCATGTGCACTGCTCTTTTTGTTGTTGTTGTTGTTAGTCTTTTAAACGTTAACCACTATAATGCTATAAAGTGGTATTTTGCCAAATGGTGGCGGTGCATGCCTTTAATCCCAGCACTTGAGTAGGCAGAGCCAGGGGGAATCTCTGAGTCAAGGCCAGCCCGGTCTACAGAGTGAATTCCAGGGCATTTAAGGATACACAGAGAAACCCTGTCTTAAAAACAAAAACAAACAACAAAAAGTTGTATTTTATTTAGTTTTTAATTCAGACTTTCCTAATGAATCCAACTAGCCCCTGACTCCTCTCTCTCTCGTGTGTGTGTGTGTGTGTGTGTGTGTGTGTGTGTGGTATTTGTTAATACCTTTTGTTCGTTCTTTACTGAGTTGCTTAGATTTTTAATTTCTGAGTTATTAAAGTTTTTTATGTAAGGGCTAGTGAGAGAGCTCAGCGGGTAGAGCACTTGTCCCACAATGTTTAGACCAGAGTCTGGATTTCAAGAATGCACTAAAAACCCTGTGTGCATGGTGGCCTGTGACCCTGTGTGACCCTGTGTGTACGGCGGCCTGTGACCCTGTGTGTACGGCGGCCTGTGACCCTGTGTGACCCTGTGAGCACGGCGGCCTGTGACCCTGTGAGCACAGTGGCCTGTGACCCTGTGTGACCCTGTGTGCACGGCGGCCTGTGACCCTGCGTGCACGGCGGCCTGTGACCCTGTGAGCATGGCGGCCTGTGACCCTGTGAGCACGGCGGCCTGTGACCCTGTGAGCACGGCGGCCTGTGACCCTGTGTGCACGGCGGCCTGTGACCCTGTGAGCGCAGTGGCCTGTGACCCTGTGTGACCCTGTGTGTACGGCGGCCTGTGACCCTGTGAGCACAGTGGCCTGTGACCCTGTGTGACCCTGTGTGCACGGCGGCCTGTGACCCTGCGTGCACGGTGGCCTGTGACCCTGTGAGCACAGTGGCCTGTGACCCTGTGTGACCCTGTGTGCACGGCGGCCTGTGACCCTGCGTGCACGGTGGCCTGTGACCCTGTGAGCACGGTGCCCTGTGACCCCGCCTGCATGGCGGCCTGTGACCCCTGTGTGGAGGAGCCTGGGCATCTCTTGAGCAAGCTGCTAGCCCAACTAACAAAGGGCAAGTCTTGGATTCAGGAAAAGATCCTACCTCAACATAAGGCAGAGAGCACTAGAAAGAAGATCCTGCCTTCAGGCTTGGGCTTCCTAGTACATTCACACACATGCATTCCTATACAAAATGCTCCTTGTATATTCAGATATATCAGCTCTTTATAAAATATGTGTTTTCCAATACTTTCTGCTGTCTTTTCATTTTCTTCTTAAAAATTTTTTATTTACCTTGTGTGTATGAATATTTTGTTCACATTCATTTACATGCTGCATGTGTGTTTATTGGATACTCTGGAAGTGGGATTGTGGATGGTTGTGAGCTATTATGTGGGTGCTAGGAATTGAACCCAGGTCCTTTGCAAGAGCAAGTCCTCTTACCCACTGAACCTCTCCAACCTCCCCAGCTTCCTCTTTCTTTCTTTCCTTTCTCCTTCCTTCCTCCCTTCCTCCCTCCCTCCCTCCTTCCTTTCTAGATTTATTTATTTTTATTTTATGTCTATGAATGTTTTGCCTGTGTGTGTATGTCTGCAGCACATGCATGCCATTACCCGAAGAAGACAGAGGAGGGCGTTGAGTCCCTGGGACTGAAGGTACAGATGGTGGGAGCTGCCACATGGGTGCTGGGAATCTAACTTGAATTCTGGAACTTACTGTGTAGACCAGGCTGGCCTTGAACTCATAGAGACTTTTGGCCCCTGCCTCCCAAATGTTGGGTTAGAAGCATTCACTGTCATGCTGGCTCCCATTTCATCCCCCTACCCCCAACCATGTGTAGCCCTGGCTGTCCTGGAGCTCACTGTATAGACCAGGCTGGCCTCGAACTCAGAGCGCCAAGTGCTGGGATTAAAGACATATGCTACTACTTTTTCGTTCTCTTAATAGCATCATTTAAAGAACACACTTAAAAATGTTGAGGACGTCTACTACGTCAACTTTAAAAAATTTCATGCCTTTTTTGTTTTGTTTTGTTTTGAGACAGGGTTTCTCTGTGTAGCCTTGGCTGTCCTGGACTCACTTTATAGATCAGGGTGGCCTCAGAGATCTGCTTGCCTTTGCCTCCTAGCTTGCTGTGATTACAGACAGGAACCACCATACTTGGCTAATTTCATGCCTTTTGTGTATCATCTAAGATACATTACTTAACTTAAGACCATTAAGGTTTTTTTCCTGTTTGCTTTTCAATTTTTTTGTTGAAGTTGTAGGTTTTATATCTGTCCAATTTTTTATTATTTTGAAGTATTTTATTTGTTTGTTTATTTTGGTTTTTTGAGACAGGGTTTCTTTATGTACTGTCTTGGAACTCTGAACTCACAGAAATCCACCTGTCTTTGCCTCCTGAATGCTGGGATTAAAGGCATGTGCTACCACTGCCTGGAAATTTATTTTTATGTTAAAATTATGGATACATTGGTATGTCTGTCTGTGAGTGGGTATGTGTATGTGAGTACAGAGTCCACAGAGGCCAGCAGAACACCTGGAATCCTCTGGAATCATAGGTGATTGTGGGCCACCTCACATTGGTGCGAGGAGCTCAGCTCAGGGCCTTGGTAAGAACAGGACCTGTGCTTGACTGCCCAGCGGTCGCCAGAGCGTCAGTAGTTTGTTGTTGTTTGTTGTTTGTTTACTGAGGTCTCGTGTGGCCGGGGTGGCCTTGAGCTTGTTCTGTGGGGTTGAGTCTAGCCTTGAACCCCAGAGCCTCCGGCTTCCAGCCTCAAGATTACAGGTGTACGTCACGGTCCTGGCTTGTGTGTGTTCAATTCACATTTATAAAAACACAAGGCTCATTGTTCTGCAGATGAATGAATAATGGTTCTGTACTCTGTTGTAAAGGCTATTATTTCTCCATTGAATCTTTGCGACTGTTGTGGGATTTCTTTTTCTATAATTAAATGTTAAGTTATACCAAATGCTGGGTTTATTACATACACATATGCCTTTCTGCTTTGCTTTTATTATCCCTCTTCCCGTTGCCCCCGCTCACTTCCCTGCACCCCTCTTGTTGGTACCCTATTGCACAAGCTTCTTCCTTCTGACTCATATCACATGCATTCTATTATCCTTTCTTCAGCATCATTGTTGAGCAGTTGTTGAGTCTTTTGTCATTTGTGTGAGTCTTGTTTCTGGATTCTCTGGTACACTGATGTGTCTGTGCAACACCAGACTGTCTTGACTGCAGTAGTTTTATAGTATGCCTTGAATTCAGGTCCCCTGGCTCTCTTCTTTTATCCATAGAATTTTGCTTCTAGGTAAGTATCAGTTAAAACATTAGCTTTATAAAAATGAAAACAGAACCAAAATTATTTTGGTTATTGTATGTCTCTTTTTTTAAATTTTTTCTGGTATTTTGATAGGTATTAAATCAAAGCAAATTTAGAGAGCAATTGGGTCTTTCATTTTGTAGTTCTGATATCTCTGTTTGTTGATGAAAAGCTCCCTTGATTTCATTCACTAGTATTGTAGTTTTCAGCCTACAGGTCCCACATATTAGATTTCTATCCTATCTTTTTTATGCCAGTTTAAACTGATGCTGTTTTAGAGGCTGGGGAGATGGCTCGGTCAGTAAGGTGCTTGCTGCACAAGCGCGAGGACCTGACTAGATGATCCAGGCCTAGTGTAAAAGCCATGTCCGTGGTGCCCGTTCGTAACCCAGGGCTGGGAGGCTGACACAAAGGCCCCTGGAGCTCACTAGTCAGCCAGCCTGTCTGAACAGGTGAGAGACATTTCCTCAAAACATAAGGTGGAGAATGACTGAGGAAGATGCCTGATGTTGACCTCTGGCCTGCAGACACTCATTTGCAAACACATTTTTCACACTTATGAACATGTACTCACACATTTGGCATAGATACAAATACATTGTCATTGTTTCAAAAATATTCTTATTTATAGTTCTTGTTAATAAGTAATGAAAGACATGTGTCTGTACTGAGCTTCTACTGTATGAGCGCAATAAATGTACGTACAGCTCCAGTGCCCTTTGAGATTCCTTCTGTAGATAGCTGTGTGAGGGTTCACAACTGTTTTTTAACATGTAGTCCAGGATAACCTTGAACTTGGTGTGCAGCTGAGGATGGTCTTGAATTCCTGCTCTTCCTGTTTTTACTTCCCAAGTGATGGTAGTACAGGCTTGCATCACTGTGTCCAGTGTCTTAGTAACTTTCCTTATCGCTGTGACAAAATGCCTGATGGGAACAAACGAGAGGCAGTGGGGAAGAGTTTACTTTGGCTCACAGGTTCAGCGAGCCATCCATCACGGAGGGAAGTGACGGTGGCAGGAGCTTGAGACAGCTGGTCACATTGCAGGTACAGTGGCAGGAGCTTGAGACAGCTGGTCACATTGCAGGTACAATCAGCAGTCAAAGGGAGATGAAGAGGAAGTGTCACCTCCCCAAACCTCAAGCACCCCTGGTGGCTCACTTCCTCAACAGCCTCTATTGGGTAAGCCTCTCCTACCAGCAATGCCACCTGGCACCAAGTATTCAAATAACTGAGCCTGTGAAAGGATCCGTTCACGGTTAGACTTAACGCCCACCTTAAAGGCGCTTCTCATTTGAACTGTAACACCCACCTTAAAGGTGCTTCTTTACGCCTTTTCTGGGGTCTTATTTAATTGCTGCTACTTTCAGTACATTGTTCAATACAAGTAGTGGTAGGCAAATGCTTGTCTCATCTTCTGCCTTATCCTGGAATCACTCAGCCTTTGGCTAGTAAGTGTATTATCAGATTATTCACCCTTTGACTATTAAGTATATCATCACATTAAAGAAGTTTCTTCTTGTTCTTAATATGCCAGGCAGTTATAACCTTAAGGAATATTGAGTTTTATTACTTGAGGTTGAATGCTGATATAAACTCTATTTTTAGTTACAGTGCATTACCATTTACATGTGTATTTAGAGTTTTATATCAAACCTATGTTAGGTTTTTATATACTGACAGATTTGATTTGTTAATATTTTATTAAAGAAAAAAATTACCTCTTTCCTGAGGGTTACTTGGCTGTTTTTTTACAGTGCACTTGTTTGGTGGTCAGGTGCAAGAAGGGTCTCATATGGACTGGAGTGTGTCTACTTCTGTGTTTGGAGTTTTTATAGTTTTTTGTTGTTGATGTTTCCTGTTTTACGAATATTTGATAGAACTTTTTAATAGACCAGTCTGGATGCTGAGATTTCTTTGTGGGATAATTTTGAATTGGGACTTACTGACTCAGTACCTGTTTTTGTTAGTAAGTGCTGATGGGTTTTCTTTGAAGGAAGGCGCCTGTTTCATCTGATGTTTCATATTTATTGGCTGTCCACAGCCCTTACTAATCTTTTGAATATGGAGGTTTTCGGGAATCCTGTTGTGTTCTTTGGTCTGGTGTTCTGTCTTTGTCTCCTGACCACTTTCACTAGTGATTTAGCAGTTAATTAACTTTAAAATAGTGTTTGATAATACTGATTATCTTTCATTTTCATCAATCCGTTTTAATCTTTATCATGGCTGTTATTTTGTTTGCTATGGATTTTTCCAGTTATTCTTTACTTGGTTCCTTGGGGGCAGGATCAGTAATCTTTGAGCATTGCTTTAGGCATGGTCCAAAGTTTCCCCTTGTGTTTTTATTCAGTTCCAAATATTTTCAAATGTATCTTTTATTTCTCCTTTGAGCATAAAGGAATGCTATTCACTCTTAAATATTTATGGATTTTCCAGATATCTTCCTCTGGTTGATCTAATTTTATTGAGTTTAGGGAAAATCATTTGTATGATTTCAATACTTTTAACTTTCTTAAGATTTATTTTATGACCCAAGATAGTCAATCATAGTGGTAAACTTCATGAATGTCATGTGAATTCTGCTGTCAGTAAGCAGAATACTTCACTCACAGTTAGATGATGTTGGTCCTGAGTAAATTTTGAAGAACGCATTAGAATTCGCTAGAGAAGAGAAGTTGAGAGTTGGCCCAGTTGATTTCCTTATTCTGAGTTGGGGAAACCGGAGGCCCCAGTGGAGGAGTGATACACCACGTGCAAAGACACATACTCAGGCCAGCTGCATCGAGAAGCTCCCTGTCCTGAAGAGCTTGCCCTCTGTCAGGACTTTGTCTCCAGAGAAAGGAGCTGAGCTTAGTCGTGCTGGACAGTGACAGAGAGGCAGGGAGTTTGGACATAGTCAGGGTGAGAATTTGTTGATGGTGCTCACACAGGCTGTGCCATACCCGATGTGGGATGGTGATGGCGGGGGTGAGTGCTCCCGCTCACTTAGAGCTGAAGCGGTGGAGCCCAGGGCGATGACAGCTGCATCCTCTTCCCCCTTGGTATTTACCTACACACAGTGCTCAGGGTGGGGCATTTTTATAAAGGTGTTGAAGTGTAGTTTTCCTCTTATCATCACAGCACCATTGAGTCAATGGAAGGGTAAGAATCAGACATATTACACTTCATCCACAGTCTAATAGTTCTGTATCATGTGCGCGGTTTTAGTCATGAGCCAGTTTTAGTCAGTTTAAGAAAATAAATTTTCTTATTTATTTTTATTTTATATACATTGGTGTTCTGCCTGCATATATGTGTGTGTGAGGGCATCAGATCCCCTGGAACTGGAATTAATGACCTTTGTGAGCTGCCATGTGGTTGCTGGGAATTGAACCGTCATCTTTTGGAAGAACAGCCAGTGCTCTTAAGAGCCACGTCATTTCTCCTACCCCCAGCATACTCTTTATTAGTCGAGAAAAAAAAAATCAAAAGATTGTTCTGAAATTTATATTCCCTGATTTCTAATACATGAGTAGATGCTTGATGATGATGATGATGATGATGATGATGATGATGATGAGGTCGCACTTCCCCTGTGGTTTTCCGTGTAGTTATGTGTCTCTGCCCCTGTGAAGGGCAGAGCGGGGGCTGTTTTCTTCACCTCGTGAAGTGGGAAGTGAGGCGTGTGTAGCTGGAGGAGACTGAATTCCGTGTGTCGGAAGAGTGCTGGGCACTCGGCTGCAAAGACAGAAGGCTGGCTCCCTCTGCAAGGGCTCCTGGGGATGCAGTTAGGGATGCACCCTGACCTGGGCCCTTAGCTTTGTAGCCCACTTCTAATTTTTCAGTGAGCTAGTCCGGTGGCCATCTTCATAAAGCACATGCTTTAGGGAATTGACCGTGCAGATATATTCCTCTCCATACTTTTCCTCCTCCTTCTTTAGTGGCCTTTATATTTTTCTTTCAATTTAAAAAGTAATACTTGCTTTGGGGACAGCGAGGTGACTTTCTAGGTAAAAGTTCTTGTTACGCAGGCCTCGATACCCTAGCTGAATCCTGAAACCCACCATGACAGGAAAAGAACAGCTCCTCAAAAGTTGTCTTGTGATCTCCACCTGTGCATGCCATGCTTGTGCACAGGCGTACACATACACACACACACACACACACACACGCAGGCACATGCACACATGCACTATACTAATAAAAAATAGCTTTAAGAAAGTAATAGATGTTCCCTTTGGGCAGTTTGGAAAGTTTGAGAAGCCCAGAGAAGAATCAACCTCACACACAGCCCTCTGTCCAGCCACAGCTGCTCATGTTCTGATGAGCATGATCTTAGCCTTCCTTCTCAGGTACATACATTTCCAAAGTTCCAGACCCATCTAATACTGACCTCGTTTTGAAATGTTTTGCCTTTGAAGATGAAAACTCTTTGCTTGGTTTATGGTGGCCATTATACATTAATGGTTGCAGATCTGTCTTTGCTGTTGCTGTGTTTGGTTCGGTAAGTGATCAGGTAAACGGGAAGCTGTGGCTCACAGGAGGGAGACAGAGGCCAGTGCTCACAGGGCTAGCCTGCTGACGGCATTGGCTGTTTGCTCTCGAGCTGAAGTATTGCTTATGGGCGGCCCTTGTTTTCACCCCACTTTGTGAACCTTTAATTCTTCATGCCAAGAGCAGCTCCTTTTTTTTTTTTTTTTAAGACCATAATTCTTTCTGATGAAAGAAATGAAATTGTGTGTTCATTTCACAGTTGAGATTTAGTTTAGATCTTGGTTCGTCTTCTTTTTTATCCCCCATGTGTCTTTTGAGACAGGGTCTCACTGTGTAGCATGCACTGACCTTGAACTTAGGATCCTTCTGCCTTTGCCTCCCACAGGGTTAGGTGTACAGGTGAGTGTGGACCCGGGGCAGCGCTGGCTGCAGCTCTGGGCAGTTGCCGCTCAAAAGGACCAGCGGTCCACAGCCAAAACTGAGGAGTTGGGTGCTGGTGCCTTCAGTTTGTCTTTTTGAAAGTAAAATCTAATCTGACATTATAATTTTTAATGCGCATATAGAGATTTTAAAAAACAAAACAAAACTCCTAAATCTGAACATGTGCAGTTTGCCTCTGTGTCCGCAGTCCTTCGGGCATAACTGTTCCATGTCAATTCGAGAAATGCTGGTGACAAACGTGTGTGAATAACGGTGCCGGTGATCTCACGTGGTGCTTCTGCGAGGCCTCTGGCCCCAGCTGGCTGTGCTCCGCTCTGTTGCTCACCCGGCCTCTGAGACCTGATTGCCCCGCTGGCCCTTTGGTTAGGTAGATGGGGGCCTGTTTGTCAGCATGGAGATGGGTGAGGCTGCAGCTGTCATGCTCTGGTCTCCGGAATAAACTGATCGTGTGTTCTCCTCCATTTCTAGATTCATGCCCGCAACCAAAATGAAATCATTTTTGGGCTGAATGATGGCTACTATGGTGCTCCATCTGAACATAAGGTAAGAGGACTCTCCGAATGTTCTGAGTTTTGGTTAGTTCAGGTGCCTTGCACCTGGGAGGATGACCTGAGAAGCGCTGTGCAAACAGAAGCATGCGTTAAGTGTCGCTGTGAGCCTGCTGTTTGGGGTGGCTTTGGATAAATGCCTTCTAGAGGGAGAACTTGTTTTGCAGGACACACAAGCACTCCAAGTAAGTATTTCTAAATCCTGATTATATTTTCTCAATGGAAAACCTGAGCTAGCTGTTTTTTTCTCTTCTACATAAATCTTTTGGGGATTAAGAGGATGAGCTGGGCGTGGTGGCATAGATTTGCAAGCCTAGCCACGTAGGAGGCTAGAGCAGGAGGACCACAAGGTCAGGTGCTGCCCAGGTTCAGAATGAGTTCAAGGCTAGGCTGGGGATGTTGCTCAGTGGTACAGGCTTACCATAGTGCTGGAAGCCTAGGTTTCAAGCCTCAATCCTGCCCTCTCCCCAAAACAGAAATGGTGCTTTTTTTTTTTTTTTTTAATGGAATAGTTTAATCAAAATGTTTCAGTTGTGTTTTTATCATTCTCAGTAAGCCCTTGAAACCCACATTATGCTGGACATAATGGTACAGGCCATCCTAGCACTTGGGAGGCAGAGGCAGGTGAATGTCTGTGAGTCTGAGGCCATGCTGGTCTACATAGAGAGCTCCAAGCCAGCCTGATGCACACAGTGAAATCCTGCCTCAAAGGAGAGAAAGAAATAAGCTAAAGTTGAAGCTGTGCTGTAGTCATCGCTGTCTCTGCATCTAAAGGCAAAGAGAGAAAGGCAAGGGCAGAGGGTCCATTCTTAGCAAGGACCTTCTGTGAGCATCCCTCTGACAGGGGACTCAGCATCTCTCTCCTATTTAACATTCACCACAAACCACTGTGGTGGTTTCGTTTTTTCCATTTCATAGCTATGGGAACTGATTGGGAGGATGAACTTCACAGGGTCTAGAGAGAGGCTGAGCTCAGATGTTAGGTTATATGCCTCTGAGTCTGCTTTCCCCACTTGGAGTTTACCAAAACCAAACCAACCAACCAACCAACCTACCAAACTAACCCAAAACCAAAAAAACAGAACAAAAAACTAAACCAAAATGAAACAAAAACCCCCAAAACCAAAGTCCCTAAAGTCCACACAGACACACTGTTTTTGCTCAGAGCCCTGCTGTTTCATAGCCTCGGTGTGCGATGCTGCTGCTCGGATGCCCTGTCATTTCAGTGTGCTGAGTGCTTGTTCAGGGTGAGTGCCTGTACTCCAGCACTGAGAACAGTGGGGAAGGGGTGCCTGGTGCAGGTGCACACCTCTCTTCTAGCTGTGTGGCTAAGGCAGGAGGATCCTGGGCCCCAGAACCCGGAACTGGCCTGTGCTGGTACCATGGGAAAAGTTCTCCTGGGGACTTGGTTGCTAAAATGACAATCCACGTTCTGAATAGCAGACAGTTCTGTGAAAGGCCTGGGCGGTGAAGGAGAGAGCATTCCAGGAGAAGAGGCTAAGGTTGAAAGTGGAAAGGAGACGTGGTGAGTCTTGGGGCCTGAAGGGAAGTTAGAGCAGCACCGGGCAGTCCGCCACATGGACTGTTTAGGAATTTTATCCACAGACAGGCGTGTGCTCTAAGCAGATTTATCTAATGGCTTTGCTCTGGGTTATTTCGAAGAGCAAGAGCGTGTGTGGAGAGGCAATGAGAAGGACCTTGCAGTTAGATATGCTGACCGTTAGGAATAGACCATGGCAGGTTAAGAGAAGAGGGATGGCATCCAGGGCCAGGCATGTGCTAGGCAAGCGCTTTACCTCCAAGCCACACACCCAGCTCAGAAGACAGAGTTAGGGCTTTAGGAGAGAAAATCATTTGGATTTGTTGTGGTTGCATTTGAGGTAAAAGGAAAAAAAGAGGTATCAAGGGTGACTTTGGATTTCTAGCTTAAAGCAGCTGGATAGGTAAAGATGACAGCCGTGGGAAGCTTTGGGACACGGTGGGTGGGGAGCACAGATCCCAAGGTAAGACGTGGCCACAGGAGTGGGCAGTGTCTTTAGACCCCCGTGGTGGTGGAAAATAGCCATCTGGATACCTGAATCTGGAGAAACTGAACTATCAGTGGGGCAGATGGCCAAGTCACTAGCGTCATGGGTGTGTGTGACACAGGCGAGGACTAGGCAGGACGGTAGAGAAGAGGGCTGAGTAACCCAGCCTTGAGGACCCCAACTGCCAGAGAAGAGAGTGTGCTGCTCGGGAGCCTCGGAGGCCACAGCTCTCTTTTATTCACGTCCCTCTCCTTAAGCTTGTGGGGTTTGGCTGTTTTGTTGCTGATTTTTAAGGAGACGGAGTGGTCAAGTAAACCAAGGACTGAAAACTTGCCTTTTGTACTTTAGCAAATGGAATTTCTTCCAGGTGGCATCTTTAGAAGCTCCAACTCTGAAGGCAGCTTCCCAGCCTCATCTGCGTTCCTGCAGGTCTCTTAGATCTCCTCTGCCAGATATCCTGCTCTGTCCAGAGGCCTGTCCTTCCTCCCTCTCTGTGAGCTTTGTAGGGTTGGATTGACCTGCCCAATGCTAAGCCCCCAATCCCTGCCTCAGTTCTGGGGACATGGTATTTGCTTAGTGAGATCCTTTGTGAGTAGGTCAGAGAACTGGAAGGCGGCGGTCGCTGGGCTGCTGGCTGCTCCCAAGGCTGGCTGTCTTGGTAAGGGAGAGGGGTGGCTCACCCTTTTGCTGGCCCCCACCTCTTCATCCTGCAGAGCCTGGCCATCAAGACAATGGTAGCATTCAGAGCCAGTGTCTATGGAGCGTTCTTGTGGCGAGCCCTTCATACCTGCACTTGTGATTAAACCCTCAAAAGCCCCATGGCCAGAGACTGATAGTTGGTGAGGTGGGGGGTGGGCACCAGCGCCCGACTTCCCTCTCTGCTTGTGAGTTTCCAACAAGGACAGACAGGATGCTAACAGGTAAATGGAGTTCAGAAGGTAGCTTGATAACAGGTAAAATGACTGGCAAGTGTTGCTTAAGTTTTGTGACTGAAAGAGCCTGCTGTAACTAAAAAGGCTTGTGTGCATTTCTTCCTGACCTCATCTTCTTCCCTCCAAAATGACAGTGCGAATGGAAATGGAACTGCTCCTCTGGGCCAAGCAGAGTTGTGTGCGGTAGATGGCTCTGCATGGCGTGGCAGCCAGGAGTAGCTGTGCCAAGCCCTGTCAGTTCTTCCGAGTTCATAGATAAGCCACCTGGAGCTGCTGAGGAGGACAGAGCCACAGCCCAAAGGGATTGCAAGTGCTGCTCTCAGGATGTGGACTGGGAAGTTTTTTTCCTTGTGGAAGCTTGGGAGTATGGAAGGAATAGCTAACCCTAACAGCAACATTAACTAGTATTTAGTGAGCTCTTATTCAGTGCCCAGCACTAAACACTATCCATACTTTACTGTGTTCAAATGCCACAGTTGTTTATCTGTGGAAGAGAAACTGGTACAGAGAGGTTAAGTGACTTTCCTGAGATTCCACAGCAGCTAAATAGAGCTGGGATTCAGAACCAGATGGTTGGGTAATGTTCATTGTGTATGTGCTTATTATGTACGTTGCATTTTATTCCGTAGTCCTCCAGTTAATTAGCTTCGTCAGTTTAGAGTCCTGGCTCATCTTGTACCGTTAGCAGCTTTCCAAGGAACACTCGATAATGTCAGCTGAAGTTTAAAAAGCATTGTTTGAAAAGATTTATTTGTATTTCTTTTGATCTGATGTCTGTGTGCATATGATTGCAGGTGCCTACAGAGGCTGTGTGTGTGTGTGTGCACAAATGCTTGAGTGTACAGAGAGTGGATATGCTGGAGTTATATAGGTGGTTGTGAGCTGCTTGCTGAAGGTGCGGGAAACCGAACTCTTGTCTCTAGCAAGAGCAGTGCTTACTATGTGCTTTTAACCTCTGGGTCATTTCTCCAGTTCAGAAAGCATTGTTTTAATATTTTTTTTTTTAAGTCATAGGCAGGCTTTCTGACTATCTGTGCACATATTAAGACTGTATCCTATACCAAACAAAAAGCAGAATTGGCCAAGTCAAAGAAATGTAGAGACTTACCTAAGGCCATCAACCACGGTAATGAACAGGAATAGAATAAAATCTCAAGGAAGTGTGCAGAAGCCAGCACTGTGGCCCCTCTCCCTCGGGGAAGTGACTGATGAGAAGGCCGCTCCTAGGGCAGAGTGAGCGCTCCAGTCTTCTGTCTTTCCCAGAGGGCATGAAATGTCACAGTGGTCTGTGAGGTGACAGAGTGAGCCTGAGGTCATCAATTTGTTTGACAGGAGGCTAGAGATAGTAAACAGCTGTGGGATTTGGTAGAAAATGGTGGAAATAGAGGCAGGAATATTGGGAAGGAGTTTAAAGCTGGCCTCTGCTACATAGAAAGTCCAAGGGCAGCCTGGGCTACCTGAGACTCGGTCTCAAAACAAAATAAACCCCAAAGGCAGATTTTTAACCTATGTGTACATGTTCAAAATCAATGGAAATCTGGATGCTAATTAGTAAAGGAAGTAGAGGGCTGGAAAGAATTAAAAAATAAAAAGGCTTTGTCTATTTGGTCGTCTTAAAGGTTAACGTGGGACCATCAGTGAGTCCACAACGTTTGTGTCCCTGTAACCGTGAGTGGATGGTGAAACATTCAAACTGCTAAGGTGACAAGGCTGTGAGAAGGCCTTGTTTCTAAGAGCGTGCACTCCGGCCCGGAGTTCGTAGGTCCTAGCGCAAGCTTTGTGTATGCGCACCGCTGCTCACTCTGCCGCCCAGGGCTGTGCAGCTCACCAAAACCGCACACCGCTAGTTGTAGCCCAGTGTTCAATCCCACACTCAATCCTCTGCTGGCGTCACTGAGGACTGCTTTGCCCTGATCAATTTTATGTAATAAAATTTCATTATTTGGCAAGTGTTTGGCACACTTGCAACACAATGAAATCTTTGCGTAAACAATTAAAATCTTTATCATTGTAAAAGTGATTCTCCCCTCCATCTCTCTGTTCACCACTCCAGCAGTAAGCACCTACTGCCTACCTGTTAAACTAAGTATGATAGGTTGAAAAGCGTGAAGCACAGACGAGCAGTCATTCTTGTTTTGAGTTAAAGAAGCAAGACAGTGTGTATTCCAGATCTGGGTCTGCACTGGGTTGATTAAAGGATTGATCTCGATGATAAGCTCCTTAGGTCCTGCAGATGATACGGGTAAACCATCAAAGAACCTTATGCGAACCTTAGAGACCCCAGGAACACTGGTAACTTGAGGCTGTTGGGAGGGCGGGAGGTTACAAAGCCCTGGCCAGTATGCTCGCAGCCTTGCAGATGCCCATTCAGGGCTTTGCCTGTAGAGTATAAAGGTCTGCCCCCCTGGCCTGGGTTCCTTTATGGCAGCTGCTTTTTTGGGAGGCCTCTGGCTGTCATGTCGGGCGACCTAACAACACGGGATTTGAAGTCAGACTTCTGGGATTTCACCATAGGCTGACTGCTGCTTCCTGAGGAGACCCTGGGAAAACTGGCTGTTTTCTCATCCTTACATGCAGGAAACCATCCATACGTCAGTCCTCAGCTGACTGGGGATTAGGCATGATAGTGTATATGACACGGTTGGTATGTGACTAGAGTTCAGCAACAAACGGGGAGGGATCCTCACTGGGCTCATGTTCCCAGCCCAGGCCTGGCGTGTTTTGTCAGTGATGCAGGAAACAGCTTTACCGTAAACTTTGAGATAGTGGTCTCTCCTTCAGCCTAACTCCCCTGAGCATAAACTTGGGGTATTTAGTTTTACATAACTCATTCTGGTGGGGTGCTTAAATTTTCTGTCCTTGACAAATTGCAAAAAATTTAGCTTGCAGGATTTTTTTTCCATATAACAAAACAAAACAAAACAAAAACAAAACAAAAAACGGCAAAAGCAATATCTGTAGGGGTCCAGTAGGTGGCGATGCGTTCTCACTTTTCAAATGAAAGGAACAGCTTGAAATGGCAACTTAATGTTGGAAACTTAGAGCTTCATAACTTATAAGCACATACGTGGGCATCTCAAGTAGGCGGCACGAGGCTGACACTGAGGGGCTGAGGGACAAGGGCAAGCTTCCAGACCTGTTTTGAGGCCTGTGCAGATCAGAGTTCTTATTCTATACATTTCAAGGCACCGTGCCATTGAAATGTAGGAGTCTGACTTGTGTTCCCAGCTTTGTTCTCCAGCAGTGCTTGTTTAACAGATCACTCAGCCTCTCTCAGTTTTAGGTGCCGCATCTCGGAAGTCAGGAAATCCTGGTTCGCTTCAGGGAGTGAAGCAGTGATCTCAGCAGCTGGGAGGCTGAGGCAGGAGGAACTCAAGTTCAAAGCCAGTATGGCTTCATTATAAGATCCCGTCCTTAACAAAAAAAATTGCAGGTCATCAGCACACACCTTTAATCATAGCACTTAGGGAGGCAGAGGCAGGTGGATCTCTGTGAGTTCGAGGACAGCCTAGTCTACAAAGTGAGTCCAGGACATCCAGGGCTACAGAGAGAAACCCTGTTTCAGTGGGAAAAGCAGAAAGTATTGGAATTATATAGCCCAGTGTCCTTATTTCATAAATAAAGAAGCTGAGGTGTAGCGAGCCACTGGCCTCTCAGGCTTTTGTGTAAGTCAGTTCTGTACCATCGATGAAAACCAAGACACGGCTGTGATTATATATGATTACCACATCAGTTACATCTGGCTAATGTGATTGAATCACTGTCTGCCTTCATGTCAGCACATAAGGATTTGTCTGTAAGGAATTTCGCTCCATCTTTACACCTGTTGCCGAGGAGGGCAGGCAGCTCTGCTTAGGGTGTTCTGCACTTGAGGCGCGGAGGTGAAGCAGCTTGCCTGTGACTTAACTGGTCTGTGCAGTGGCTGACGCTCTGCTCTTCATCTCAGCCTTTGGACAGACAGACCTCTGCAAGCAACTGCGCCAGTTTGTTATAATCTTTCGGAGGGTCTGCCTCCTTTCTAGGGAGCACAACTCTCCTAATGTCTGTTCCTAATACCAGAGCCAGGAGCATGCACCCGCCAGGTAGCCACCACGAAGCAGAAGAGGCTGCGGGACAGGATGAGCTGTGGCTGACCTGGGGGTCAGAGCAGGGCTCCACCTCTTCTGAGGTTATGCTCTTCCTTATGCCCTGTCACCTGTGAAAAGGCAGTGCTATGCTGCTCATCTTTGTCTTTCTTTTAGAGATTTCTTCTTCTTAGGTGTGAGGAATGCTGCTTACAGCTGCCAAAGTGTGGGTTTTCATTTTCATGAGGGCATGCTGGAACCTGGAAAAGTGAGGAGGCTTTTCATTTATTTGGCCTTCTAGGATTGAGACTTGAACAGTGGCCATTTGCTTTTGGTCATCATGTCGGTGGATCTAACGTGATGGCAGAGGACATCGTACCGAGCAGTACACAGGATTGTGTACTGCTTAGGGCTGGATTGTGTCTAGATTCAGCTGTGTTTGAGTGGCACAGAGCTGGGCAGCAGATCATATCTGCCTGGATTTTTGAAGAGTTGGGAAATTTTTCTTTTTCTTTTTTATGATTATGAATGTTTTAGCTGTATATACCTAAGTGTACCACTTAGAACTTGAGTTATGGATGGTTATGAGCTACCATGTCGGGGCTGGGAATCAAACTTGGGTCCTCTGAGAGAGCAGTAAGATGCTCTTAACTGCTGACATAGCTCTCCAGCCCTGAGAAACTGTAAAACTTTTCAAAGTTGTTCTTGTACATATTTCAGTCAGTTGTTGTACATACACACACGCACGCACGCACGCACGCACGCACGCACGCACGCACGCACGCACGCACTCTCACATACCACCGCCACCACCACCAATAGAAGAAAGAAACAGAGACTGGACAGATCCTCTGATGTAAACCAGGGGTAGGCTTGTTTCTGAACCATCCTGGAAGCACTGCTGAGTCAGGCAGGTGTGGAGCTTTGAAAACACTCACACTTTGGCCTCATTGCCAAGTACTTTCAATGCCAGATATTACACCAGACACTTAGTGTTTTCATCTACTATGGAGCAACCCACGAGACGGCCGTTCTCAGTGGATGAACAAAGGACCTCAGAAGAAAACATACACTGCAGCCCACGACATCTGAGCCAGCAGGTAGACAGCAGGCTCTTCCTAAGTTCTGGCCTGACTCACTCAGAAGCGTGTTTCTCTGAACTGGGCCATGCGGCATCTGCGTTTCCTCCCGCTTCAGATGCTGTGTCAGAATCCCCAGTCTCAGCTTCCCATTTAATTAGAGGTGGCCGCTGGCCGTGCAGGGTGGGAGCAGAGGAGGGTGCTCAGGCCAGTGCCTCGTTAGGCAGATCTGTGGTATTAGTGAAGAGGAGACGGGCGAGGGACTCAGCCTGTCAAGCCACCCAGACCCACTGAAGTCACACCCATCAGTCACTGTATTTGGCTTCCCTCTGCCTCCCCTACTCCCCTTTTTTCTTGGATCAAATTAACTTTTTTGACAGATGTTTGGAAAATAGTCTTATCCTGTAATTTATATTTATAAATCCTTCTGCTACAGTGTGGTCCCCATTCTCTGCCTTCATTGAAGCCAGAAAACAACCTGGGAAAAGGCCATGTTTCCTGTTAGGAGTTTGGAGGCTCTTGTCTTCTTAGCACAATTTTGAGCTTTCGAGAATTCTGATGCCAGGAGACGGTAAGCCAAGCATGGTACTTGGTAGACATGTTTTAGATTCTCGAAGTAAACAGAGACAGCTTGAGGCTTGTCCTCACCGGGATGCAGACTTTAGCCCTTCGTTTGTTTAAAATCCCAGAGCTTGTTTTGCCCTTCTCTTTCAGATTAGATTTGGAATGAGGATATTCTTGACTCTGAAAGGTTAGTGCAGTTTAAGCTCTTCTTCAAGCTCTGACCCCCTTACCCTGGGTCCTCATCTGTCCAGGAATGCCATTTAGCTGGCTGTCACTGTCGCCTTCTTTTCCTCCCATCACTTCTGTTGTTTTCTCCCCAGTTACAGTGCTCCTTTGTAGCTGAGGTTATGGCTTTCCTGTGTGTGTGTGTGTGTGTGTGTGTGTGTGTGTGTGTGTGTGTATGGAAGTGAGGGGTCACTGACAAATGTCTTACTTTACTGCTCTCTCTCTCCCTCTATCATCGTCATCATCACCATCACCATCATCATCATCATCATCGAGACCCAGTCTCTCACTGAACCCAGAGCTTGGCAAGTGATTCTCCTACCTCTGCACCCGCCCCCCCCCCCAGTTGCAAACACACACAATTGTGTCTGGCTTTTCTCTGAGTGGAAGAAGCTGAACTCAAGTCCTCATGCTTGCCTGGCAGGCACTTTACTGACCAAGGGGTCTTCCCAGCCCCTATGTCTCACTTTTATGGTCTCAGGATTTAGTGTTTTCTCTGCTTGGTGCACGTTTTCCCATGAGTGAGTGGAGTTAGGTTGAGTCATATTCCTGTCTCTGCTCTGCTGCAAGATAGACATTGCCCTCAAGGGACGGCCACTCTGGCAGGGCCCTCCTAAAGTAGTGGCACTGAAGACTCTTCATCTGCTGTCTTCGGAGAGTGTTTATAGTTGTGAATTCTTACCTTAAAAGTACCCCAGGAACAAGAACTTTTTGTTGTTGTTGTTGTTGCTTTGAATGTTCTTTAAATAGTAATTATTTCGTTTTAGGATTCATGCGGCTTTGCTTACAATGCTGTCATTATTGCACAGTGCTTCTCACTGTTTCAAGAGAGGAAAAGCAAGTCTGAAATCGTGGCCAAATTGGGGGCAGGAGGATGTCCATGTTGAGCTCACTGTCTCCCTCTTTACTGGCTCAGCACCTGGCCTTCATCAGAGCTCGGGCAGAGGGTGTCCAAAGCCTGCAGATGCTTAGCAGAGGCACTTGCAGTTTTCCTCAGTTTCCACGTGGCCAGCACTTGAAAGCACGTTAGTGTCCATGCAGGTGTGCACACGAAACACAGGCTGTCCGTGGACCCAGCAGGTAGCCACCCACATGCACACTGTAACGGTGGGAAGGACACTTCCCCGTCTGTGGGACAAGCCACCAGCTTTGCCCTGCTGTCCTTTGTTCTTTCACCTCACCGGTCTGATCTATTTAGTCCCTTTAGGTGAGGCTGGGCTAGGCAGCACTCACTTGCCACGTGGAGATGGTTAGTTAGGGACGCTGGTGCTCACGCTTGAAAAACCTACAGTGGAACGCTTATGCTTATGCTTGTTCTTGGGCTCCACCAGGCTTCTTTTGTTCTGAACACACTGTATCTGAATTAAAAAAAAAAAAAAACAAAAAACCAAAAAACAAAAAACCAACTTTGTGTGTGCATGTGCACGGGGCCTGGGTGTGAGTGGGCATGAGTTTGTGTTTGTGCTTGCCCCTGGAGGCAAGAAGAGGGCATTGGCTTTCCTGGAGCTGGAGTTACAGTGGTTTTGAGCTTTTGACCATGTGCTAGGAGCTGAACCCCGGTCCTTTGTGTCCCACGCTTGTGGTAAAAGGTATGGCCGTTAATTGTTCATTGTTAGTCTATAGTTATTACGGTGGCATTATCTAACGCTCCATCAAGCAAATAAAGACACAGGCTTTACCTGGGCTTTGCAGATATTACCCCCTACCTTTACTTTTACCCCGGTCTTGAGCTGCCTCCCATCCATGGCCCCAAAATACTGATTATGGTCTCCAGCTCCTCCACCCAGGCTGATCTGGCCTGCGCTTCTTTTCTGTGCTAGCTCATGCCTCCAGGTTCAACCCCAGCCCGTGAACCCCAAACTCCATCTCCCCTTCTTCTGCCAAATCCCAAGCTTCGGCATTTTTATTAACCAATCAGCTTTAAATTAGGAGCAAGGTTTACACAGCAAGGACAGGTATATGTGAGGATGTGCTCCCCTGAGCAGGGACAAGATCTCGGGGGGGGGGGGGGTAATAATTAACATTAGAATACATAGCACCAGGCCAACCCCCAACATACCCAAGTTAATTTTTTTGGCCAGCTGGACTTCGGTCAAGTGCTTAGGTGCTTCAGAGCCTGGTGTATCCGCATGCCTCAAACTGAGCAGTTTTTCTCCCCTCCCCCACTACGTTCTTTAATTCAGTGAATGGTACCAATGTCAACCCCTTCTCTTAGGTCAGATCAGAAGATTGTCTTGCATTGCATCATCCCCTTTCTTTTTGAGCCAGTACTGATGGAGTCTGCCAATATTTACTTCTTCATTGTGGGTTTTTTTTTTTTTTTTTTTCCATTTCTAAGAAGTGATGTAATTTCTTGTTTCAAATCAAGGCAGTAGCATCTATCTGTCTTCACTAATTATTTGCTTGCACCGTCTTGCCAAGCTCTGATTTCTTCTTTCTAAACCCTCCATCTTAATATTTTCTCATGCTAAAATTTGCCCTTATCACTTAGATACATTTCCCTAGACAGCTCTTATGCTCCCGTGATGCCTGGCGTTTCCCTTGGCACTGTTAACTGTGACGTCCTGATCACCTGTTGACTAATCTCTTTCTTGGCCAACTGTCCTGTGTGAGGGGGCAGGACAGCATTTATTGCTGGTGTGTAGCATTGAACCTGGCATGTAGTGCTGGCTTAACAAATGCTTGCTGAGAGTGGGTGACGCGTCTGTGGTGGGGACCCCGGAGAGGTCTGATGGGATGTAGCCCTTGGAAGCCAGCAGTTGTGAAGTTTCTTACCCAGAATCCAATCTCTTTTGCTTGGTGGTTTCTGACCATTTTTTATAGATACTTGTCATTTCCAAATTATTATACTGTGAAGGGAACTCTTCCTTTTGGCTTCCAGACTTATTTTTTTGTCAAATTTTCCACATCTTCATTAGCCAAAGGTTTATTTATCCCAGGCCACATGTTGCTACTGAGGCTTGACTTACTTCCTTCCTTCCTTCCTTCCTTCCTTCCTTCCTTCCTTCCTTCCTTCCTTCCTTCCTTCCCTCCCTCCCTCCCTCCCTCCCTCCCTCCCTCCCTCCCTCCCTCCCTCCCTCCCTCCTTCCTTCCTTCCTTCCTTCCCTCCCTCTATTCAAGTAGCCACTAGGTCCTTTGAGTCCTTTGAAACAAGTCTGGTTTCCCTACCTTCTCTTCCATCTCCACTCTGTAATCCTGGCTCAGCTTGCCACCTTCAGAGGGCTGGACTCCTGCAGTGGTTCCCTGGTGACCTGTGGGCTCTGCTGCCTGTGTACCCTCTGTCTTGCTCACCACATCTTTTTAGTCGTTCCATGGCATACTTGGGTTCTTTTATTCCGTTGTTGAAAAGTTGAGTAAATTTTGTCTGCTCAGTGTGTGTGTGTGTCCCATTCTCTGATCTGAGTGCCATCTCTCACCAGCCTGGAATCACTGTGCTCCGCCCTAGCTTCCGCCCAGCTAGTGTGTGTGTGTGTGTGTGTGTGTGTGTGTGTGTGTGTGTGTTTGTGTGTCTCTGTATGTACCGTATGTAAATATTTGTGTTTGTGTTGTTTTCCTAGCCATGTCTCTGGCCCCTGTGGATTCTTGTAATAGCCAACTAAATGGTCAGGCTGCCTCCTCCAGCTCCTCACCCCAGGCATTGCCCAAGGAACCTGTATTATATACAGCTCTGATAGTCACACCTCAGTGTTGGAAACCCTTCCTGAGATTTTGTTGCCCATTATTTGTCTTCACGTTTAGCCTGGTAACAGGGCTCCCAGCCTCCTCACTCAGCCATGTCTCCCACTACTTTCATCTTTAGAGTATCAAATAGTTTCCGTGTGACTGAGCAGAACAAATCAGGCCACTATTTGGTTTTCTCTGAATGCAGACAATGTTTCCTGCTATTGCTTTGGCTAAAGGTGTTCAATCTGGGAGGGACTTTCCTCCCCTGCTTTTCAGCTTTTCAGGACCATTTAACCCACCCCAAATACAGCCACCCCTGCAGCCTTTGAGGTTCAAGCAGCCTTTGTGCTTGCTAGATGGAATCCTCGCTGCATCAGAATGTCTGTGCAGCTTCTTTTTAAGCTGATCTTATAACCCCTGTATTTACTTATTTAGTTTACTTGGGCCCTTAATTGGCATGTGTGCTTTCTGAGGACAGTGAGGAACGAGCCTGACATTCGTTGTGTATTAGGTGTTTAGTGAACATTGAAATGAGTAGATGAGTATGTAAACTGATTTTAAGTAGTTAAAGCTTTATAAGTTTTACCTTTCTTCCTTCCATCCTTTTCTTCTATTTGTTTGTTTGTTTGTTTGTTTAGAGACAGGATCTTATTATGTAGCTCTGGCTGTCCTGAACTTACTTTGTAGACCAGGCTGGCCTCAAACTCACGGAGACCCACCTGCCTCCCTCCCTCACACTGGGGTGAAAGGCCTGCACCACCATGCCCACTAGTTGAGTCATTTCTATGTTGCTTTTGTGGTTGTACAATTATAAGAACCATTAAATCATCTCATGGTTTTCAAGGTGACCTTGCCAGGAGTGCTAACCTAGCATCCATTTTGTGTGGCCTGTAAACTGATAATGATTTTTTTTTTTACATTTTCAAGAATTTGAAAGAGGAAACAAAAAGAACATGTTCCAGATATGACAGGTATCTGCAAAGCTGAAAATGTTATCTGAATTTCAGTCGTGCCACACAGCCTCCTCCCTGCCTCAGTCCTGGGACCCGGCTCAGGGCCCCATCTGGCACTTAGCTATATTCCCAGCCTCAAAAGCACCCTCTGACCCTTTATGGAAGAAGTATGTTGACCACTAATCTAGAAATATACCTGATCTGCGCAGAGCTGCTGCTCTTTGGAGATGTGAAACTACTTTCCTAACCGTTTTCCAGGCCCTCCCAGGCAGCCGGAGAGTCCCTCTGTGTGAGGAAATCCTTAGGCCTGGCTTCAGAAGAGTTTTGAGTAGCATGCAAATCTTTCCTGGGCTTTTTGGCACTTGGCAGTATCTCCCACAGATAACCAGATACAAATGAGCCGATTCTTTCCATTATAAGCCCACACTAGGCCTGGAGGATCCCAGGCTGGTCCAGTTAGATGTCATTCAGAGTGAGGCTCTTAGCATATTTGAAGAATGTTAATTGCTAAGTGCAGGCTGAAGCCAGAGGGCTTCATAATGTCCTTAAGCTGCTGTAAATGTACATAGACTGAGAATTTTAGACTCAGAAAAGGTCTGGGAGATCATCAAGTAGAGCATGGGCCTTAAGAGCAGGGGCTTTGAGCCAGACTGTGTGGCTCTTCCCCTTAATCCTCCTGTGTCTCAGTTTCCTCACCTCTGAAGTGGGGCTAAGAATAGCACCTAGCCATTGGCTTGCTGGTATCAGCCCCAGTGCGAACATCTCCCACAGCAGCTGTGAGCCAGTAATGCTGACTATGAAACGCGTAAACGCACATGCCGGTGTTCACAGCATTCATGTTTCATTAATGTTTTCAGTAGTTGTCTCATGAAGACTAGAGGAGCTAAATTATCTTTTTCCCTACCTGACAGGCAGAGTGGGGTAAAGCCTGGCTGCAGCTTTTCAGTTCGGTGTTCTCTCCTTGTTACCATGTGTTGCTTGTGTATGTGTGTAACGGGTGTGGATTTAAATTGTGTGTGTGTGTTCATGTTCATTTAGGAGTGGGTTATATGTACACATGTTTGCATGCACGTGGAAGCCAGAGATAGATGCCAGTGTCTTCCTCAGTCAGTTGGCATCTTATTCTTTTGCCGCTAAACTTTGGTGCTCACAGATTCAGATTAGGCTGCCGGGCTGCAGAACCTCCGGGGCCTCTCTTTCTGCCTCACTTGTTACCAGCCCCACCAGCCCCGTGCCGCTGCACCAGCTTTTACGTCAGCATAGGCAAGCGTGTCACCGACTCAGCCATCTTCCTGGATCCTTGTTTTTATTTTTCACACAGGATCTCACCCAAGCTGGCCTTAAGCTTGAAGTTCTATCTCAGCTTCCTGAGTGGTTGGATCGTGGGCGCTGTGTCACCGTAACTGGCTTAGATGATTAAAACATGTATTAGCCTTATGTTGCTTTATGCATATGGCTATTTCACAAGCATGCATTTATGTATAACGCATATGTGCCTGCTTGATCCGCTGGAAATTGGGTTATAGATGTCTTTAAGCCAACCATGTGGGTTGGAACCAAACCCAGGGCTTCCACGAGAGCAATAAGTGCTCTTAGCTGCTGAGCTACCTCTTCCAGTTCCTGGATGATTTTTAATATCTAGAAAAACATTTGGCAGCTTGTGGATAAAATAAGAAAACTAAGTTATTTTATAGTTAATTACTACCATATCCTGTACATTACTTCATAGCCATGGCTTTTAAGATTGAAGTGCTGATCATGTAATCACTGCTTTTATCATTTGACAAACATTTTATCATCTGAAAGAAAACAGAATGCTGGAGAATTGGCTCAGTGCTTAAGAGTGTTTCCTGTTCCTACAGAGGAAGTGAGTTCAATTCCCAGCACCCATATCAGATGGCTTAGAGCTGTTTGTAACTCCAGCTGCAGGAGACCTGATGCCCTCTTCCGGCTTCTGCGAGTACCTGCACTCACGCACATAAACACACAGACAGACACCTCAGTACAAATTAATCCTAAAGAAAATTTGGTACTCCACTGTGCCTTTCTCCTCCCCTCTGGCAGCTCTCAATCTGCTTTCAGTCTTTAAAAGATTCACATACTCTGTGTGTTCCATGCCAGTGGGATCACACAGTGTCTGATCCTTCAGGTCTAGCATCGTTTCATTTAGCATGTTTTTATATTTGTGTACAACATTCATCTACACATTATATAAAACAACGCTTCATTTTTCTGAGGCTCTACCACACTTTCTTTGTCCATTCGACTTGGATGACATTTGGGCTGTTCTATCTTTTGGCTGTCAATGCTATCACAACAATTAAGAGCAAATCTGCGTTTGAGTGCCTGTGTTCAGTTCTTTTCAGTAAACTGGGTGGCTATCCTCTAACTTCAGGTTTTAACTGTTGAGGAACAGTTAAACTGTGGAACTTTTGCTCCTGTGTGGCAACAACACCGATTTGTCTGCCCCTCGTCAGCACAGGCGGTTAATTATTACTCTGTTGTGATATAGCCGTCCTAGTGTGGGTGAAGTAGCATGCCTCTGCAGTCTTTGTTGTGTTTCCTAGGACCAGTGCTGCTGAGCAAATGTCCACTTGTGTGCCTGTTGGCCCCCGCATGCTTTCCTAGGAGAAATCCATCTTCCAGTTCTTCCCACTTTAACATCCAGCTAGTTGTCTTTTGTTGTTAAATTGCAACATATTTTTGATATTAAACTTTTTATTAGATAGATATGAAATCTTTTCTACTATACTCTGGGTAGTTTTTCCCTATATTATAATGTCCTACATAAAAATTTAAATTTTAATAAGTTACAATTAAATTGTTGTTGTCGTTGATGACAACGATTTGGGTATCATAGCTGAGAATCTAATAGTTTTAAATTTACTAGCTTGATTATTAGGATTTTAGCTAATTTCAAGGTAATTTTATTCTTGGTTGATAGGAGTACCTGCATTTGGCTCTCCTGTTGTTTCAGCACTGTCATCTGAAGAGCTTATTTCTCCCTGGAAGAGCCCTGGTACCTTGCTATTGATATGCTGTGGTAGTTGATTGTAGATACATTGGTTTAATCTCTACTTTCCAGTTCTGTCTTTTTCCTTTCTTCAGTCTTCCTTTTGCTTGTACCATCCTTTTTTTTTTTTTTTTTTTGATTGCTGTTGCTTTTCAGTAAGTTTTGAAATTAGAAAATGTAAGTCTTCTTTGTTCTCTTTTCAATATTTCTTTTTATTATTTGTCAACCTGCTCTGGTTCCATTGAATTGAAAATTGGTTTTCCCATTTTTGTAGAAAAGGCAGATGGGATTTTGATAGAGAGGTGTTGAGTTTGTGAATGGCCTTTGGTAGTGTTGCTATCTTGACACTATCCAGAACATGAGATGTTTTTCTATTTTATTTTGGTCCAGCTTGGGTATATTTTGTATTTCCTGTCTAATTGTTAGGTGATCCAACTTAGGTTGGATCGTGTGGTAAATTTTTTTTTTTTAATCCTCTTTCAAAGCTAAGTGTATGAATAGTCCACATTTTGTTTGTCGTTTCCACTGTCTGTGGACTGCTGGGTTATTTCCATCCATTGGCAGTTGTGAATGAGGCTATTATGCCCACAGATACACAAATCTTATCCAAGAACAGTTGCCAAGAGTGTATGGAATAATCCTTTTAATATGCTGCTAGATTAGTTTTGCAAATAGTTTGTGGAAGATTTCAGTGTGTGTATGTATAATAGCATATAGCTTTTTATGCTTCGTTTGGCTTTGATATAAGAGTAGAAGTGATCTCCTACAGTGGCTGAAGAAGTCTCTCCAACCCCCTTCTTTTTCCTCTTAAGACTTTGAGCTGGATTGGTATTATTATTTATTTATCTTTTAATAATTCTAGGGTTGACTAGTCAAGTCTTCTGCCCCTCCCCACTTTTAAACGTATTTTTATGTATTTCTCCTGGTAGTCTTATGATTATTGACTTAAGTTCTTTACATATAAAACGTCTGTTTAGATGTGCTGTTTCTTCTTGAGTCATTTTTGGTAGCTCATGCATTCCTAGAAATTTTTACATTTTCCAGAAACTTCCACATGAAATTTCACAGTGGCTGTACTAACTTAACATTCCTCCCTTTATCTCACAGCCTTGCCAGTGTTTATTGTTAATTTAAAATGTCTGTGTTTTGATTAGAGTAGATACTTAGTGTTTGTTGCATGTCTTTCATTGTATGAGTATTAACGTTTCCTATAACACTTATGAGGTGTGTACTACTGTCATTCCCATGTTACATGCAGAGACAGCAATTGACCGAGAAGGTTTAGGTGACAGTCACATAGCTGGTGTATTAAGGGTTTGAAATAGAATCCTGATAGTCTGAGTCCAGAGTCCTGTTCAGGGTCACAGGTAGCTCAAGCTGACCTTAGACTCACTTTGTAGCTAAGGATGACCTTGAACTTCTGGTCTTCCTGCCTCCACCTCCCGAGTGATGGGCTTATGCTGTACACCACCACATCTTGTCTCCTGAGTGCTGCTAATGGAACCCAGGGCGTTGCACATGCTATGCAGGCACTCCACCAAAAACCACAGCCCCGGTGCCCAATCTTCTTATTAACCACAATTTATGCCGCTTTTCTTAAGTAACAGACACCTGCCTTGTTCCTGTGTCATTGGGTTATATTCCTGGAGGTAGTGTGGGTGGGAACACTTGTTTCTTATATTCCCGAGTAGGACTTGGGCGTCTTGAAGGCCTGGTGTCCGGGCTCAGCCTCGTGGACAGAACAGCACCCCTTTCTGCAGTCACATAATGTACCGAAGAACTCCTGAACCGTCCCTGGAAAGTTAACCACAATGCTCAACCAGAACTGTTTTTTTTTCTGTGGGAACAGTGAGAAAGAATTGATTTTAAATCCACTTGTCTGAAAGATTTGACGGTGGCTCCATGGAGATTATACCTAATTTTAAGTCTCTAACATTTCAAATTGATGCACATCTTTCATAAGTCACATCCTTAGAAAGGCAAACATGGCTGATCTATGCACAGATTTTGTTTCTTTTTGTTTATTTTCTTCCCCATTGTCTTTCAGGGTCATTCAAATGCACAGAAGAACATTCTGCAGGTGGACCAGAACTGTGTTCGCAATTCTTATGATGTCTTCTCTTTGCTGCGGTAAGAAACTCCTTTGAGCCTCGTGGATTTGGACAGATCTCTCTGGTTGCGCATTTGTGATGCTGTGGTGTGAGGGAATGGACTCAGGCTGAGCATTTTTTAGTGAAAGCTCCATAAATTCTGTAGTTTTGGTGATTTCAGTTTATTTCCTTGACAAAGTCTTTGAAAAGCCATTTCCTCTCCTTGGGCATGGGAAAGAGCAGCTGGAAACTGCAGCCCTTAAAACAGAACACGAGGCGCTTGCTTGTCTGTCCCGTAAGCTGCAGAGTGTGGCCGTATCAGGCCCTTATCAACAGTACCTTCCCCAGGAGAGCCCACCAACAGCCCTAGGCGTGGCTTAGGCCTTGGGTCTGCTCTTCTCCTGTGTGACAGGCCAAAGGAGCTTTGCAGATATCTAAGGCTCAGAGGCTTAACTGCCTTAGCTCTCTGTATGTGACATATGTCTATGAAATGCTTGGGATTTGTTTTGAAAGATTTAAAAATTTAGCTTTAGTTTTGCATGTGGTGGATCATCCAGGGCATTCCCCAGGGCCGTTTCCCAGTGCAGTCAGCAGTGACGCGCAGCCTGTGTTCCCTCAGCTCAGACTGCAAGTTGAAATTTGATTTGGGTAGTGTTTTTCTAATGTTTACCTAACACATCATAAATTTTAGAGCATTACATATCCTCTGTAGGTCTTCTGGTGGAAGAGTCCAGAAGGATTCGTGAGGAATGGGTATTTTATAAACATCACTCTTACAAACATCCTTGCCTCATAGTTGATGACATGGTTTGGTTGCGTGACTTGTAAGCATTACTCCTAAGGGACGGTGATTCTGAAGCAGCCCCATGTGCTCGATGGCTTTGGGCTTGTGTCTGAGAGGTGTTTTCAGTATGACTGCTTAGGATGTGTAGCCAAACAGATAGGATGTGCTGACTGAATGGACATTCCTTTTAGTCTGTTGAATTGGGACCACAGCAAGTGTTAAACAGAGTGTCCAGAAATAGTTGGAATGTGAACAAACTGCTAAATTCCCTGACCTTTATTTTCCTTAGTAAAATGATAATAAGAGAACATTTAAACATTTTTTCAAAGTATGAGATTAGAGAAACCAATAGAACCAAAAGAAAAAATCCCGAATTAGAGAAAAGGCAGACATTTGGGATAGATAACAGAGAAAAGAGAGTACTGTAAAGGGAGCTGAACGCTCTAAGCTTTTCAGAACAGGAGGTGAAGAGATATGATACCACAGGCAATGTGAGCAGGGCTTCAGGTGCAGCTCGGTGGGAAAGCAGTCCCCAGCCTTATGGGGGGAGTTCACTCCCCAGTACCCTAACCGTCCTGTTTGCTCCAGCTCATTTACCTCTGGTTCTTGTGATGGAAGAAGTTGTGTAGTTTACAAGTGCTTCTTATCACTGTTGTGGAAATTCGTTTTTCCATAGCAACATAGACTCAGTTGTGTGGAGTGTGGTGGTGTATGTGCATTGAATGTGACACTGTGTGTGTGTACGTACTCACTCACTCTCTCCCTTAAACACACATACACATACACACACACACACACACACCACATGAAGAACAACTATGCAGAGGAAGACATAGGATGTTTCACGTCGCTTTGCGCCTGCCTGGCTTAGGGCAGGCTCTCTCACGAAATGGTAGCCTGCCACCTCTCAAGCCTTGTTGGTCAGTGAGCTCCTGGGGTGTTTCTTTTCCATCTTCAATGCTGTAGTTAGAGTCCTTTTAGTGAAGAAGCCCTCTCTCCAGGCCCAAGACCCAGCTTTTCTGAGCTAGAATTAAATGCCTGTTTCAGGAATCACTCTGCACCCAGAAACTCTAAGCTATATTTGTCAAAGTTAGTGAACTTTGTACTAGTTCCCTCAGACAGCAGCGGGCAGCCATTGTCTGCTTTATTGAAAGCATTGCTCTCCCTGGAGTTTTTTTGCTGTGGTAGATGTGGAATGCTTGCTGGGAAACTTGTGTTTCTCTCAGACTGTGTTTCTTTGTTCTTTTCTCTACGCAGTTAACACTGTCCCCAAACGGGAATTAAACAAAACAAAACAAAACAAAACAAAACACAACTCTTTTCTTTTCCTAGTTCTCCTTGGTTCATAACATTTTACTACTTGGTCTATAGCTTGAAAACGTTGCCACAGCAAGGCATGTGGTCCCAAGCCTCTAATCCTGGGACTCAAGAGGTATAGCAGGTGAATCAGGAGTGGATGGTCATCTTCAGATACATGCCAGTCAAGGCCGGCTGCCAGCCTGGGCTGCATGAGACCTTGTCTCCAACAACATCACCCGCATTGTCTCTTCTTTAGGAGTGTATTCTAATTAGTAACTTGCACAGGCTATGAAGCATGGCATTGCTCACCTGCCCCGATGCTGAGCTAAGATGCTTTCAAGGTGTCGGGCCAGCCTGAACTATACAGTGAGACCTTGTCTCAGAATTAAAAATAAAAATTGGAAAAAAAGAGAAAGGTCTTTCACTGTATTGCCGTTATCCTAGGACGTACTTTGGAACATAGACCCCAGGCCATGTGCTGAAATCACATGCTTCTGACAGAAGTTTCATGTTGTTTTGTAGGAAAGCAGTTAGCTCGGCTTTACTCAGGTGCTTTGGCTTGAACTGGAGACGCTAGGCTAGTTTTAACAGCTCCATGGTCGCCGAGTCTTCCAGAGTTGCCTCCAGTGTGGTGTGGGCAGATGAACTTTTTGTTAAGCCTAGAAAACTCAGATTGAAGGTCTGCTTCCCAGCAACCGGACAATTAGAGCCATTTTGCTCCTCTGTTTCAGACTTCGGGATGCTCACCACAAGGTGTCAATGTTGCTCTTTAACTGGCATCTGAAATGCGATTCGCGCTCCCGTTTGGGGTGAACACGGTTGTGGGAGGGCCTCCGTGGAGCTTAAGCCGGCCCTACGAAACGCCTTTAAGTAAGCAGTTGTCTAGATCTGTCCAGCCTTTCTGGTTTTAGGGACATAGACTAATTAGATAACTCTGGGGCGGGGTGCTCTGGATCTGTTGTTGGGTTGCCTCTAAAAGTTTTTCTTGTCAGCGGTAGTGAGCTACTGAATGGTTATGAGAGAGGAGGGTTTGGTGTGAGGTTTAGAATTCTAACCCTGATGACATTGTGGAGTCAGGGGTCACTTGTAATCCTACTGCTCTCTGAGGGTGAAAGATAGTTTGGGGTGTCATGCCCCACCCCCCTTCATACTTAAAGAGAGAGCTGTATTTTAGTGTGGCCTACTCACTCTGAAGGCTCTAACCAAAGTCCTGCCCCAGTCTACCAGCCTGCCGCCCTTCAGTATGGGGGCCTTAGGCAGAGGGCCCCGGCCGGGCACTGTCTCAACGCCTTTGTGTATATTACCTGCTGAGAGGCAGCCGTGTCTGCTCGGCAGCTCCTCTTAGACTACACCACAGTCCTTAGCTTGTGCCGCTGGCTTTTCCGCTTAGCATCTTTTCCCCTTCACCTCCAAGCCATTCTGATGTCCACTCTGTTTTCCAACACAGCCATGCTTGTACTATCCAGTCCTTGACACATCGGAAGCTTCTCCAAGGAGAGATCCCTCACCTGGCCTCGCAGCTCTGTCTGCCTGAGCTTCCTGGGCCAGAGACTCTGTGCTGTTCTTTCCCTGTGAGCTGTTCCCTTAGCTTCGGGCAGCCTGTCCAAATACCAGGAGCCCCAGTCTAGATCCTGAGTTCCCACCCTTCCCTTGGATTCACAGTCTGCACTTACTGGGGTCTGTTGGGCATCAGTTGGTCACTTGTCCTTGAGGAGACGCAACCCAGCATGGCCAGATTCACCCTCAGCTTCACCCTCTACCCCTCCCCTGTCTCTTCTCTGGTACTAGCACCACTCCAGTCACCCAAGTTCTAGAAGTCATAGTCAATTGTGTTTCTCCCACGCTTCTTCCCTCACTGCTGTTAGCGGGCTCTGGGTCATCTTAAGCCCTGCTGGTGGCTCCCGTACCACCCTTCTCTGTTCTTTTGCCTGTTCCTTCATCTGAATAGTCTCTGTACTCGGTTTTTCTCAAGTGCCATCATAGCTCTGGTTCCCCGAACATTTCACAGTAGTACGATGTGGGTGGCTGGGGAGTGGCTCAGTGGTTAAAAGCGCTTACTGCTCCTGCGGAGGACCTGGGTTTGTTTCCGGCACCCACACGGTGGCTCACGGTCAGCCGTCTGTACCTCTAGGGAACCCAAGGCCTCCATTGTCCTTCGTGGGCTCCGGCACACATGTGGTGCACACATATGCCCGGGTACATGGGCATACAACAAATAAATGCTTTTTAAAAAGCAGATTCAGGTGTGTGGGGATTAAAGGTGTCCACCGCTTCGCCCGGCCCAGTGTTGATGAGGATGATACAACTCTTCCATACAACGTCCCCTTTTTGTAAAACCTGTTTTTTGTTTTTTATCAGTAGGTGGGGAGGTTGAGACACAGGGCATTTAGGAGCTTGGCACAGTCACGCAGCTGCTGTGTGTGGGAGCTTGTCTTCAACCTCGGGCGTTCTGGCCCGGGCGCCATCTTTGCAGTCAGTATGTGTTGTGTCTGTGCAGTTTCCCGCGCTGCTTTCGCCCCAGTCGCTTTCCACATTGTCGTGAGACGGGTCTGTCAAAAGATGCATTAGTTTTGTCCCTTTGCACTTAGAAATTGTTGTGCCATCACATGCAAGATGAGGTTCACACTGACTGTGGTGTTCAAAGGCCGTTGAGAACACACCTACCTCTTCAGCATTGTGCCCTCTTCCCAGCTCACCCACTCTGTGGTTCATAGCTGTCATTTATGGAGCACCTATGAGTTAAAGTCAGCCCTTCCCTCCTTTCCCCTTAGCACCCCAGCACTGGGCGCTCCCTGTTTGATGGATCTTTCTGTTAGCCCTGACATACAGGTATCATCTGTGAAGAAGGTTCTGTTTCTTAGTAGAAAAATGAACAGGTTTCATTAGACATTTTTTTTTCATACCTGGTTTTGGTTCACTCCTCTTCCATCTCCTAGGGAGCACTCCCCTTCCATTCCCCTCCCCCTCCTTCCCAGCCCAGGAAGCCCCCTTTGCACTTTCAGCCTTCCCACACCACTCCCTTAGCTCACCCCCTCCTGGGCCTTTTCTAGTTTTGTACCCTACGTGAACCCCGTATATAAATGTTGTTTCCACTGATGGTATCTCACTCTTCTCAGGCTACAGCAGGCCAAGGCTCTGTCATTTCAGTTACTGTTTGCAGATGGCAAAGTGAGAGCTGTGAAAAATGTGCTAGGCAGTTATCTCCAAAGTGTTGAAAGTGCAGTCCGGAGTGGAGGCCGCTCCTGCCCCTTCTACCTGCCGACCCTCCCTGCAGCAGCCAATGAGCTTTCCCCCTTTTATGACTTTAGACCTTGCTCCTCTCTGTCGGTTTTTCTGAAAGGGCTTTATTTGGCACTCTAGAGGCAAATTCCCATCCCTTCCTTGATAGAGTCTACTTTCCCCTGTAAATTTTCTGTTTTAAAAGGGACCAGCTGTCCAATAACAAGTAAGTTATTCTATAGTTCTAGACAGCATGGGGTGAGAGCGAACAGGTCTAACCGTTAAGTTGTGGCTCTGGCTCTCAGCTCTTAGGAGTGGGGAGAGCTGTGTTTCCTTTTTCTCTTCAGGTTGTCTCCAAGGGGTCAAAGACAGCTACCACAGTTGAGAGCTCCACGTGTTCAGAAAGTGCTGCAAAGTTGATGTAGTAAAGTCATGCTTCTCTGCCCAAGACAGAGGCCGGGCTCTTCCCCGGGCTGTGTGCTCAGCTCAGGTCAGCAGGCGGAGGACAGAGGGTTGCATTAAGCTACCACACAGCACAGAGCGAACACTGGTAATTTGCTCTCTGTGATTCTTAACTAGTCTCGTTTCACAGTATTGTGGTAAAGGAGTGTGAAAGTGTGTGTGTATGTGTGCGCACCACTTCAGCCCTTAGAGAGGCAGACACAAACAGAGGGCCTCCTCCTTCCCTGAGTGCACGCATGTGCATGCCGCATCCTAACTGAAGTCATCAACGTGATGGGTCTGCATTTCGAGCCACAGTGGAAAAGCTTGTCCAGGTCCCCAGAAGAGTGCTAAAGCAGGTTCCATGGCATCGGCCAGGCTCCAGGATGTGTGCATCTTCCCATCAGGGCCCGTGTTGTGCGGCAGTCAGCGGAACAGAGTGCTGGTTAGTCAGCCTGGGAGGAAGAGCAGAGACATATGATAAGTTTCAGAAAGGTTCTCAACCAGGAATTTTTCATAGTCCGGGCAAAATTCTGCATAATGGCATGTTTCTCTTAATTTTTATTTTTCTCCTTTCCTCTGTATATAACGTAGATATATGTGCTTATAGTCACATTCATAAAGGCGCACGCAAATTGTAAAAATTGGATTTTAATAAATGTTAGTGTAGTTTTAGGTGGTCTCCCCTTTGCTTTTTGGCTTTTCTTCTTTTGACCCCCCCTTTCCCATTCCTTGCCAAAAAACCACCCAAACACAGAACACATGTCCAAGTGATCCCTAGCCGCACACTCGCTTTGTCAGCAGTCTCTAGGCTCATCTGTAGCTATCTGTGGGTTTTCCCACGGTCTCTGTGTATGTCACAGATATTATGTGTGGATATGGTTTTAATTACTGATTTATAAAATTGGAATGGAAAACATACACAGTAATGATTCTACATCTCAGTTTTCTTACTCAACATGGCATATACAAACTCCTCCACTTCATTCTTTTAATAATAGTCCATCGTGAGGGTGGAGCACTTTATTCCACCATTATCCTTATTTATTTTTACATGTACTTATATTTAAAAATTTACTCTTGCAGCCCAAGAATCAAGGAAGGAAACTTTTGGAAACTTTTAAAAAGTTACTTTAAAATACCATTACAGCCCAGTGTGCTGACACAAACCTGTAATCCCAGCACTTGGGAGGCAGAGGCAGGCAGATCTCTGTGAGTTGAAGGCCAGCCTGGTCTACAAAGCTAGTCCGGGACAGCCAAGACTACACAGAGAAACCCTGTCTCAAAAAACAAAAACAAAAGTAAGAAAGAAAAAAAAAAAAACCCAAACAAATACCATTACAACTTTTCAAGTATTAGTCACATAAAACAAAGTTAATAATGTAAATATAATTTTGTGGACATATATACTGTTTTAATCAACTCTTCACCTTTTGAGTTTCTCTTTTTATTTTGTTTTGTTGTTTACCTTTTTAAAAATTAGCTTTGTTCTTTGATAGTTTCATACCTAGTCTGTATGATGCTTTCTGCTTACTCTAACCCATTCTCTAAACTTTTCCCATCCCATTACCTCTCCCGCCTCCCTCCTAGTCCTGTTCTCAGATTTGTGACCTTGAGTTTGTTTTATTTAGTATTTAGTATAATGGGGTCATATGTGTGACCTTCAGACAGCAATGATCCTCTTGAATCTGCAGAGGTCACCAGCTGGTACACAATTGAAGCACCCATCACTTTTGATATACATTTACTGTTTACCCCTACTCTTGTTCCTTTTTTTTTTTTTTTTTTCAATGCAGGGTTTCTCTGTGTAGCCCTGGATGTTCTTGAACTCAGTCTGTAGACCAGGCTGCCCTCCAAGTGCTGGGATCAAAGCTGTGAGCCACCGCGCCCAGCTCTGACTCTTGTTTTTTAATGTTTGCTTTGCTGGTGCACACAGTGCTGCAGTGTGTGTGTGTGTGTGTGTGTGTGTGTGTGTGTGACATAGCACACATACTCTTGACTTTAGATGTTTTGTTTCTGTGTTACAATCCTGGAAGTGAGCTTTCTGGGTCTTAAAACTGAGTGTAGACAGTTTTAGTTCTAAGGTGATTTTCCCAAGACACAAACAATATGTGCTATTACTTTAAGTTTATTCTAAAAAGAAAATCAACTTTATTGTAATTGCAATGTAAATTTTTGATTAATTAAATTTTTATATTAACTTAGGGAGAACTATCATTCTTATGTTATCATTCTCATCAAAGATATGTGTTATATGTTGGCCCATTTTGCTCATATTCCATTTCTTCAGTAATATTTTGTAGTTTTCTTCATGTGATTATTTGCCTTTATATTAAATTTGCTCTCAAGTATTTTAGGCTTTTTGTATATTATTTTATTTTATGTATTTGAATGAAAATATTCCTATTTTACATTAGCCATAACTTCCATTTCTTCTCTGTGCGCATATTGCTACCATAAGAAAAGCTATAATCTTAAAATCTTATACTCAGTTACTATATCCAGTTATTCTTATTCATTCCCTCCCCACCTCTTGCCGGCACGCATTGCCAGAAATGGCTTCTTGTTTTCTGAGGAAAGCTGCCTTGGTATTTGGGTTTAAACGTTGCCATTAATGACCTGGAGAGCATGGTGGTGCCTGCTCTGATGCCAGCACTTGGAAAGCTGAGTCAGGAGGATCTCTAGTTTGCTGCATGCTCCACAGAGAGTGGAAACATACAGGGTTAATCACATGTATCATTCCAAAGCCCTGTGAAGGAGTCTTGGCTTAGCATAGAAGTTAATTTTCAGATGTTATTAGAAAGGTGAGTGAAGACTAAGAACAGTGTGACAAGGCGAACATCATCACAGGGCAGCTAAGAGTGTGGATTGTCTTCTGCCCAAGACACGCTCTCTCTCTCTGCCTGCGCGCCGATCCTGGCTCGGGTTCACAGGATTACTTTACTAAGGACGACTTTGTTTAGGATGTCACTACGAATTAAGGCTTTACCATCACGCCCCGCATGGCTGCCTTGTAACTTCATTCTCGCTGAGCCAGGCATGTTCTAAGGCATGTTCCAAGGGTTAGTGATTTCATCCTCGTGTCTGTGCCAATGAAAATAACCAGTTACCACTAAACACCCACCCCACCCATCCCTAGATTTTTACATCGAGTTTTATTAAGAGAATGTAGCAGAGACTCTGGAAGACTTAACATCTCATATGCATCAGGCTAGCACGTGCCTTTACTCTACAGGTGTATGCTCCACCTTCGAAGGGAATGGGAGCTTACTGTGCTTTCTCGCAGCAGTGTATTTATAGTAGCCTTGTTCCTGCTATTGGCTCTTTGTGACTGGAAACATGCCTTAACATGAGAAGGCAGGTTCTACTCTGGGGACTTAGACTCTAGCAAACAGATTAACAGGTCTAGCATGCAAACAGTCTTTCATTCATTGATGGTTAGTAATAACTTCTAAATATTTTCTGTTCTAGACATATCAAAATTCTTTCTTTTCTTGCAAAAGCCCTGCATAGGGGCCAGAGAAGGAAAGTAGTATCCAAACATCTGGAATATGAACAGCATTCAGTGCTAAAGGCCTTGCATACCTTTATCTTCTTAATGTATATGAGTGCCCATACGTGTACCATGTGCCCTGGTGCCCAGGGAAGCCAGAAGAGGGCATCAGATGTCCTGGAGCTGGAGTTACAGATGGTTGTGAGCTCCCATGTGGGTGCTAGGAACCAAACCTAGGTCTTCTTTAAGAGCGGCCAGTGCTCTTAGCTGCCAAGCAATCTTTTTAGCTTCTGAATGCATATTTTTATAACACCACAATAGCCATGCTGCTGTTATTTGTCTGTGTTACGATTAGGCAAACTGAAGCTCAGAAAGGTTGAGCATGTCAGTCCCAGGTCATTCGGTTAGGGGGTCACAGAGAGGCCTAGATAACAAAGGCTTTGCTGCTAGAGTCTCTGTGTGGTGTGGATCATTCTCTTGACACATCACTCTTTTGAAAACATCCAGTGGCACTGCTCTCAGTAAAATGTCTTTTGTACACCTGCACATAAAATGGACCAGATACCTTGGTGTCGTGGAGACTTTCAAAGCGGGCTTTGCTGGTGCCCTCGATGGCATACCTGGATCTTCTTATTCGTTTTTGTTGTTTGTTTTCACTGTTAATATGTTAGTGTGGAGTGATCTGATACTGTGATTTCCCCTAGCTGCCTACCCTAGCTATTCTCAGGCTCCTCTCCCTTGCATTCACCATAGAGGTATTTTTTATTTTATTTTTTTACAATAGCACTGTTTTTTGGGTTTTTTTTTTTTTTCCTGAGATTTTTTTTTATTCTAGTGACAAGTCAGAGTTGAAGCTCAGAGTGGAGCTGGCTTTAAGCAGCTCAAGGGGAAGATCTGGAGACTGGAGTGCATGAAGACTTTGCTGTAAGCCAAGCAGTTGACTCAGCAGCATTAAGAAGGAGCTAAGATTGTGTTATGGTGCATTAATGAAAATATATTGTCCAGATAGGTGGGGTAATGGGCTGTTTGGACTTGGAGCTCATTAGATCATATTTGGAATATTCTGCGTGAGTGAGTGCTAGTTTGCTTTCATGAAAAAAAAAAAAAAAAGCCGGAAGAGGTGGCCAGCATCATGGCCATTTTAAAGCAGTCATACAAGGACTAGATGGAAAAGAGGACATTTAGTCTGGAGAAGGAACAACTCTGAGGATATACTTGCTGTCTTTAAAGACTTATTTGGTTAATTTGGTAAATAACAATAAAACACACATCTGTTGAGCAAGTTTTCTTTTCCAGGGAAGTCATGTGTGTGAAGTCATGCCACGGGGTCATGTGTGTGACCTTCAGACAGCTTTGTGTTATTTATGCTTTGTGTTATTTATTCTGCAAAAGGGACTTATCCATTTTTTCTTTATTTTTCCTTATTTATTTATTTAATCTTTAGATCTCAGAAAACTGAGGTACAGCATTGAGAATTGACTCAGCAAAGGTGGCACCAGCCCAGAGCCAAAAGCTCATGATTTCATTTTCTTTTTTATTTCCTACATGTACTGCTTAAATTTGTAGGTTTTTGAGCTCCTTCGGAAGGGGTACAACTTGGAGTTTTGCTGTCCCAGAGGATGAGCGTTCTGATGTTTGGGTGTCCCAGATCCTGCCTCTGGAAGATGAAATAACAAGTCCTGTCTTCACAGAGGTTGCGTTTCAGTGGGAAATTATGAACTAAACAGATAACCTTTAAGTTATGAACTAAGCAGACAACCTTTGGGTAGTTTTTACTTTTTCCCTGGTGGTCAGTGATGGAAAGCAAAACTGGGTCAGGGGTGGGGAGTGCTGAGGATGGTTGGATGAGATATTTTAGTTCAGGGAAGACTGCACCAAGAAAGAAATTTTTTTTTTTTTTTTTAACAAAAAGATAAGGCAGTAAGCGTAGTGGGCATCTGGAGGAAAAGAACATTCCTGAAAGGAGAGATCACAGGTGTCCAGGCCCCGGGATGGGAGGGAGTTTGGTTTATTTCAAGAACAGCTCTAGCCAGGGGGTCGGTCTTGTTTAAATGTAGTGAACACAGTTGGAAAGGCCAGATCTTCCTAGGGCTGTAGGCCTCACCCCCATGCAGAATATGAAGTTTCTTCAAGGGTTTTGGGCAAAAAGATAATGTGATCTGAGTTTCTTGAAGGAAATGATTTCTGACCTGGACGATTAGCTCAGTGTAGAGCAGGTAGTAGCATGTTCAGGGCCCTGGGTATGATCCCAGTACTGCAAAACAGAACATGTAGACAAGATAAGAAAATAAGGAAAAGCAAATGCCTGTGGCATGGTGAGTCCACGGGTGGAGGCACCTATGCAGGTGGTGCAGGCGGCTTCAGAGGAAGATGGTGTCACTGAGGACAAAGAACTGGAAGAAAGGTCTGAAGAAGTAATTTATGGCAATAGACCGTGGAAACTGAGCTGAGTGAGAGAGAAATGAGAACAGTAGAGGGAGTGGTGGCTAGAGGGGACCTTCTGGGCCAGACGGAAGTTGTGGTGATGATGTTGGACTGGAATACTACAGTGTCTAGAAAGGTGAAGGTAGATAATCAGAGATTAAGGTTCACGGTATTCAGAATAAGCCATCGAAGTTATGATTAAAATATGTGAATAAATGGATGAGCTGCCTGAGGTCAAGTATCAGGGAGTGGGAGTACTGTATGGGTCTTCTACCTGATGGAGACTGCATCAAAAGTAGTGACAGGTGCAGCAGAGGCGAGAATCTGGTGCTAAAATTTCCCATTCCTAAGCTAGAAACCTTACTGGAGGACTATGGGTAATAGCAGCAAGCAAGTAATATTTGAACAATCAAATATTATGCACAGTGAAGAGAGCTTTTAGGGAGCAGAGGAGGCCAATAGTTTGGAAATAGTCGAGGAAGCCATCTCCATCCCTCTAAGTTCATTGTTCTATAGGCTGTCCAACAGGAAGTGATCCTGTCCTCACTGAGGCTTAGTGTAACTGGAATGACAGGCACTTTCTGTGAACTCCTGAGTCCATGGAAGGTGTGTGCTGGCTCAGTGCAGTTAGTTTGTACACCAAGAGATCCGCTGTTTTGGAGGGAAGGATGGGTGCTTGCCCTCCACAGGCTGCTGCTGGCAGCACAGTAGGTGAAGTGGGGAGAAAGCCAGCACATGGTGACACTCTCGGAGGGCGGGGAGGAAGGAATCCACTCCATTTAACCCTGACCTAAGAATGTGATTGTGCTGGTTGTACATTATGAATGTGCTAAACCCCACCGGATTGGACCTTTTTGAATGGCTCACTGGATATTATATTTCTCCCCAGTGTGGAAACATCTGTGATTATCAAGGTGGCTACTGCTTCTTCAGTGTGCTGATAATTCATCATTTCCAGTGTCACATGAGGCACTTTGGGTGCAAAGAAATAGAAAAGCAATCCTGGCTTTCAAGAAGCTTAGAGTATTTGCGGTGGGTATGCTTGATACCATCTGCAGAGCTTACTGTGGTATGTGACAGGGCACCTTCCCACTAAAAACAAAACAAAAGGAGCAAACAAATGAAAACAAAACAAAAACCCACAAACGAGCTGTTGTTAGCCTGCTGAGCTTAGGGGGGAGAAAGAGCACTCTAGCGCTGGGCTGTCGTTTCTCAGCATGGCATCCTGTCTTCCGGATGGCCGCTCTGCAGCTTTAGCCTCAGACGTGGGCCCCTTTGTTAACTTCTCAAGATCTTCAAGCTTGAACCGTCCCATCAGTTCAGAAATACCGGGACAGTACACTGTTAGGTTGTTTAAAAGTTTTAAAAGAGTCCTCTTAACCGAGTCTCTAGTCAAAGGACTTGGTGGCAAAATGAGGACCGTTGGTCCTGCAGAGGACGGCCGGGTTTCTTCCGGGAGGCCTCACTCGAGCTTAGCAGGATTTCCTTGAAGACATGCTCCTTTGTTTAAAGTGGAGGGGTTGTTTGTTGGTCTCGTTTTGCTGGCTGGTTTCCAGTAGGATTTAGGTACTGGCTCTTCACAGTGCTGGCATAAGCAGCCTGAGTCTGATGTTATGACAAATTACCTGTTCTTTATTTTGTGGGTTTTTTTTTTTAAGTCTGTTCTTGTTTTACAAAATTAGTTTGAAACTTCATCAGAATGTTGCTGTTGGTGCCAGATGCATTTTCTGACATTGAAAAAAAATTAAAACAGCTTTATGTAGAAAATTGCTAAGATAGTACACATTTTCCTATATTCCACGCTTGATTAGTTTCACCTGTTTTTAATATCATGTATTAGTATGATACACTTATTACGATTAGTGGAGCAGAATTGACATGTTACTAACTAAAGCCCATGCTTTCCACAGATGTCATCACTGTGTCCATCACAGTGTGTCCAGTCATCATGTCTCCCTAAGCTCCTCTTGACTGTCAGGTTCTCTGATTTTTCTTATTGATGACCCTGACAGATTTGAAATATTTTGTAGAATGTCTCATTGGAGCTGTCTGATGGTTCTGTCATTATTAGGTTAGGTTTATAGGTTTGCCAGAACTTTGCCATGTTCAATTGTGCTCATCATTACGAGATAGCATACGATATTCTTAATCAAGAGCCTTGCTATCTGGTACCCTGTGACTTACGGAGCGTATATTGTGTGACAGACACTGTAGTTAAGAATTCAAGGATTCTAGTAATCTAGAAAAAATACTGGTGAGTTATCTGAAAGTCAGTGTCACTGGAGACATGGTTTTATTAGGCTCCTGCTGTGTGTCTCTGTCAGCCCTTGCATTCTGTTCCAGGGAAGCTGTCCCCAGCAAACAAACAGAGCTCTGCTTCATGAGGAGCTGCCCAGGGCGCATTCAGCCAGTGGGACTCCGGAAGGAGACTGGGTTAAAAGAGCTGGGGTTAAGCCTCCTGGAGCCTCCTATTTTGCCCTTATGTCTAAATCTTGACCTTTGTTTTGGGCTTTATGCTGAAGAAGAGGGAGGAAATACGGTTATAAGTGATGTATTGATTAGTCTTTCTGTTTCCATGACAGAACACAGGTGACAATAGCTGGAGGGAGAGGAGATTTAGTTTGGTTTCTAGTTTCAGTCCACAGGTCCCGTGGGCCTAAGGTGGGCATAGCACCATCATGACATGGAACTGCAGAGGAAGCTTTTCTCCTTACCTTGGCCAGAAGGGGAGGTTTCAGGGGAGGAGCCAGAAAGGTATCATTGGTGATTTTCTTCCCTTTTGTTTCATCTCTACCTGAGCCCATGGCATGGTGCCATCCACGTTCAGCGTGGGTCTTCCTCCTTACTGCTTCCTGGAAACGCCTCCTTAGACCCTCCCAGACGTTTTCTTTACTAATCTTAGGAGCTTCTCAACTGAACTAAGTTGGCAGTCAAGATGCAGGATCCTTCCCTTGTCAATTTGACATCCATGTCATCTCTTGAGCTATAGTACTCTGCTGCAAAAGGTCCATATCTGTGTTACAGCACAAAATGCACCAGTTCATCTCCAAAGTCCGCTGTGTCTTTAACAGCCCCCATGTTGTTCGGAAGTTCTGAGTCCGAAGTTTCCCCGGGACTCAAGGTGAACGCTCTTAGCTGTGATGTGTTGTGGAATAAGAAGGCAAGCCACGTGCTTCCAGGATATGGTGGACATGTTCCCATTCCAAAAGGGAAGGATAGGAAGCACTAAGACAATGTGGGACTGGATCAAAGCAAGACTCATACCTAACGCGGCAGTCACTGAAACCTGTAGGTCCGTGTCCAGCATCTGAGATGCGTGATGGTCTGATATGGACTTCGAGGACTTGTACCACCTCCATCACTTTACCGTTGTCAGTGCTCAAGGCCACTCTTTAAAATGGCTCTGCTCATTGCTTGTAGCCTGCTTCAGCTAACATTCCATGTTCCTGTCATTGTTAATTTCCTAGAGTCCCCATTGTGTCTTCAATTTCACCCTTACAGCTCCACATACTACCCTCTTAGGAATCCTTAGCCTGTCATGTACTGCCGGACCTCCTAGGTATTCCTTTGAAGTCTGGTTGCAAGCCTCTTGGAGACTCTTAACTCTTATTCTGTGTGCCTGCATGACAAGGATATGTAAGGATGCTATCACAGTAGGCTGCCAGTTCAAACAGTAGCCTAGACCCCTTTGGCCATGGCTGTAGTAGTGCCTGGATGGCTGGACACAGGCAAATACTAACCTAGATGGTTAGATGGCCCATGTCAGCAACAAAGTGAAGGTTTGTTTTTTTTTTTTTATCTTGGGGATTAAACCTAGGGCCTCACATATGCTAAGAAGGTGTATTCCTAGCCTTCAGAGTCCTTCGGATTAGTTAAAGTTGTTTCATCCTGCAAACTGCAGTGTCTAACCAAATTCTTAAATGTCTGTGGCTAAGGCATCTTTCCCAATGGCCAATGGAATATGGCTTCTTTTTATTGGCCCTAATCGTATCTTCCTTGGTCCCAACTTTATGCTCTGCTTTTGAGTAAACTGCAAGGTTTTCAAATCCATTTGCTCTCAGTTCTCACTATAGACTTAGATAAACCCAACAGTGATAACAACGCCACAGTGTGAATGATGAGCTGATTTTATTTCCCTTGTCTTATTAATCCGTTACTTTTAAATTTAGCCTAAAAATCTCAGGACAGAGACAAAACATAGACAAGTTTTTTTCTAATGTATGAATGGGCTCTAGTTTAGTTCCCAGTGGTCCTGCTCCCTGTTCCCTTTTGAAATCCCAGTCTGAAAGCTCTGCTTGAACACTCCATCTCATCCTGCTCACTTACCTAAGCCTTTCCAGCAAACTAGTTGTGAGGGCTTAAGGAATGATGTGATCAGGTTAGTAACAGAAATGTCTCTACTCCCAGTTTTAATCTTCTGTGTTAGTTTTTCCATTGCTGTGACCAAATAACTGAGAAGAAACTGTTCAAGAGTAGAAAGATTTATTTTGGCTCATGGGGTTCAGAAGTGTCAGTCCATGACCACTGATTCCATTACCATGAGCTTGAGGGAAGGCATTGTGACAGTGGTGGTGTGTGGGAGCCACTTGGCTCTTGTTGCAGGAAGCAAAGAGATGGTGTTCCGTGCTATTGGCTCTCTCCTTTTCGAAGCATATTCTAGTTAGGGTCCAGTCTGTGGGATGGGGCTATCCACATTGAGGGTGGGTCTTCTCTCTGCTAGTGAAGTTTTTCTGGGACTGCCCTCACAGACACGTCAGACATGTGGAACAGCTAGTTCACCTGGTTCAGCTGCAAGTCCAGACTAACAGTCACACATCGTGATAGAAGTCCCCTTCAGTTACTCCCCGTCATCCAGGAGACGGTAAGCCAGTGAGCACTGGAGCCGGTCTGTCCTTAGCATGTGGTGGGTGCTCACAAAGAGCAGCTGGGATCTTACCAGGCAGGACAGAGATCACAAGAGAGCAGCCGTGAAACAGCCAGAACAGTGAGGCATCTCGCCCGCCTGCCTCCGGAGGCTTTTCCAGATGTGGGCTGCAGGTCCTTGTTCTCTGAAGCCTCCATGGTCTCGCTTCACTCTCTGCCTTTTTGTGTTTTACAAGCCTGCTGTGTGCTGAACACTTACCTCTAACAACTCTGCATTGATCTTTAAAATAATAATAATAAAGCAGGTTTTCTCTATATGGCCTTGGCTGGGATGGAACTCACTATGTAGACCAGGAGGCTGGCCTTGAACTCACAGAGACCTGCATGCCTTTGCCACGTGCACCACCAGGCTTGGTTGCGTTAGTCCCTCTGGTAAAGGTTATTTGTTGCTTCTGTTTCCAAGCCAGGTCTCACTCTGTTGCCCATCTCCTAGGCTCAAATGCTCTCTCCTGAGGCTGTCAGTTAGTTGTGCTGTAGGTGTTAACCATTTCAAATTGCCGTAGAGAAAGATTATGCTTTGTGTGCTTTGTGTACCTCTTAAGCCCCTTCCACAACTCTGTTAGGTGTGTCACTCAGGACGGCTCAGGGAATCTTAACGGCTTGCAAAAGCTTGAAAGGTATTTTCTGAAACCCCTCCCCCCCCCAGAGTATGAGGTCTCGTCGTTGCTCGTGCTTTTTGCTGGGATGCACAGAACCTGTGCTTGGCGGGCCTCTTTCATCTTCTTGCTCTGCACCGCAGCTCTGCTTGTTTTGTTTTATGGATTTGATCAAAGAGCCATATAATCCTAACACTTCTTCAGGCTTCAGAGCTGAACCTGGCAGTGGGCGAAATAGCTAACCTCAGTCAGTGCGTTTCCAAGCCTAAAAGTGAATTTCTTACTTGCCGATCCTGCGTGTTAAAACCATCGCTGTGGAACTGTTTATGTAGAGAACACAGAAAAAGCGACTTGTGTAAGTACCCTGAGAGCACATCTGTTCACTGACACCACGTCAGGCGTGCCAGTTTTGAAGCCCCAACACGAAAGCTGTCCTGTCTCCCTGGAAACCATGACTCCTCAGTGCTTGTTTTTAAGCCGCAGTTTTCTTTTTAATGTAAGGAGATTTTGATGGTAGAACGAAGTTGTCATGTGGTATTACTTTGTGGAGTCATTTGAAGAGATTTGAAACATCGTTTATACGTATGTAAATTCACTAGTCTCAAAGTGTGCATCCCCAGCCCCCTTCAAGGCGACGTGCGTGCCTGCGCCTGCAGCTCGGCCTGCAAGCTGCTGCTCCTCAGAGAAGGCGGCAAAGGTTCTCTCCTAGAAAGCAAATGGCAAAGGCACTGTTTCTCTGCGACTTTTTTTTTTAAACTTTTGTTTCTCTTCAAAATGCATTTTTTGGTGAGGTGTATTTGTTATGGCACAAGTAATGAGACGTTGAGGTTTGTTTATATAATTTTCCCTTTTTTTTTTTGCTATCGCTTTTCAAGTAAAAATTGGTATGAGTGGTTTTGTTCACTCTCACCATCCTCCGGACGATGTTCGTTCGCTGAATGGGTAGTTATTGCTGCTGTGCTGACTCCTGTGCAGGTGGGACTCTGGGCTGCTAATGGAAACGCTGGCCCGCCTTGAGTGATCCCAGCCAGGGCCTTACAGACTGCCGCACACGCAAGCCCCGTGCAGTGTGGGGCACATTCTAGTTCTGTGCTTGCCTGTCTTGAAAAACAGTAAGAAGAGGCCCCAAGGTGGTCGTGGAAACCCCCTGGAGAAAATGATTCCTACCCTTCCTGCCCCCTAAACATGTATTTAAAAATTAAAGTGGACTGCTATTTAAAAAAAAAAATCAAACCCTAAAATAAAAAACTGAGACTCCTGCTCTGCCCTCCCCCACCTTGCCCCATCCCCCACTCCACAGCACCAGTCAACACCTGGAACTCTTTCTGTTTTGACTTACTAAAGGTAAAACGTGGCACTAACTTCTTTGTTTCTGTTATTTGAGAAATGAATTTCAGATACTGTGCTCTTGGCTTTGGAGCATGAGGGAGGAGGAATTCAGAACGTTCCTCCCGCTGTGTCTCTTCCTCTTGCTGCTTTGTTTCTCGTCACATTTTCACACGGTGAAGTTTTAAACATAATTTTATATTTGATAATATTGTAATCAGCTATTGTCTGTCTAAAGAAGGACTGAGAATGGAGCCACAAGGGGACTGTCCTCATTGTTTGACTGTAAATGCTGATGTCTGACCCCAGAGCAGCTTCCAAAGTGCCACAGCCACTGACTGAAACAGTGCACAGACTTTTACAAAGATTTAACATTTTAATTATGCATTTGTGTGTGTGTTAGGCATGTATACAGCATGCCTACGGGTGCCTGCCCGCAAAAGCCGGAGGCCTTGGATCTTCCTGGTGCTGGAGTCACAGGTGGCTGTAAGCTGCTCAGTTTGGGGGCTGGCAAACAATCTCAGGTAGGCAAGAGCAGTACATACTCTTAACCACTTGAGCCATCTCTCCTGCCCATGAATAGGTGTTTTGGTTTGGTTTGGTTTTTGGCCGTATTTTTATTCATTTGTTTATTTATAAAGGACAAAGACTGTTTCTTGTGTTTGGATATGTGAATTCTAGCCATTTGTGTATGAGCAACATTTAATGTTTTGCTTGAAAATTGAAGTAGAAAAGTGCCTCCTTTATTTAGCAATACCAATTTAAGCTGCCAAATAATAACCTAAAAGTTAAGGTTAAACAGTTTACAATTGTACATTTTGTTCCTTACAGAAAGAATGTATAGGTCAGATTCAGAAACTATTGACTCTTCTGTGTTCTACAAATCATACTGACCTAGTCTCTGTCCCCGGTGGCTTAAATATTATAGCTTAGTGATACAACTGGCGTTGAAAAAACTCATTCTTAATAAATTAGTTACTGAGTGAATTATCACTGGGAGGCAGTTGACTGTGTGAAATATGTCAGCTAGAGAAAAGGGCTGGTCACTTGTCCCCCTGTCCAGTGATGTGACTGGATGAAATTGCATGATGAATGGACTTCCACTAGCTATTGGTAGGTGTGTTACTTTTGGATTGAGGTTCTACAACCTTGGTACTCCTTGCCTTTGTTTCTTGAGCATTTTATATTTCTTTTCCTTTTAAATATTTCCAAATTTATAGAAGCATTGCAAAAATAGTATCAAGTGCTCTCTCCCTATTGCCATTGAAACTAAATTAGAAGGGCCCTCCCAGCTGTACCAATGACTTCAGTAGAGTGCCTACAAACAAGAGCGTTCTCCTAGATAACCATGGTGCAGCCATGGAAATCAGGAAGTTCCCATTCACACGTCACTGACACCTAATCCATCCGTCAAGTCAAGTCTCAAGTGTCTCCATCTGTTTCCGTGTCCTTCATAACAAAGGGATTCCATCGCATACCACTCATTAACTTTTGTCTGTCTTTACTCTCCCAGTCTGAGACAGTTCTTCAGTCTTCCCTTGACATTTGAAAAAAAGTTAGGCCAGTTGTTTTATAATGCCCTGTAATTTTGCTTTGTCTGATGTTTCCTCATAAAAGGGTAAGCATTTTTAAGTCATAATATATAATTGAATCCATCCTGTCTAATGCACATTTCAATTTGTCTCATTATAAGCATTCTCGCGTGGGAACATTTGATTAGTGTGATGGCTGCCATCTTTCTCTTCTGTGAAATTAACTTTTTTGACTTTGCAGTTTTGTGGGAAAATATTTTTAGATAATTTTTTTATCAAAGTTCTACTCACTAGTTTCGGCAGACATTCATGTTGACTGGATTGTTATTATATGATGGCTGCCAAATGACTATTTTCTAATTCCTTCATATCTTTTACTTTCATCAGTTGACATTCCGCTATAAGAAAATATCTAGGCTCTTCCTGTCTCCTGGTGTCAGCACGGACAGGCAGATTGTGTTTGAGCCAGTGGGTTGTAGTGGGTTGGTACTGTAATACTGTGAAGTTCAAGCCCCCTTCTTTACTCCCCTCACTCTCTGAGAACTTCCTCACTGCCTGCCACTGTGACTGCTCTGCACACTTCCCTTTGCCCCCACGTTGGGACCTTGTCATTTGAGGAGCTCTGGTTTCCTTTAGTGCAGTTTTGTAGAAATTAGGGTCTGGGGCTTTGTGTATTCTTGGCAACTGGTCTACTTCTGTTCTTATCCCTTCTATACATACACGCATGTATATATATGTTTCTATCATCTGTTCCTCTTGTCATGTACCTGTGTTGAAAACTGAATTTATATAGGTATCTCTAGTTCCAGTATAATGCCGGAGGTTCATTTGAGGGTTTTTGTTTTACATTTCATATTTATGACCCCGTCTTCTAACACTGTGACCTCCTCTGCCTGGCCCCATGACAGTAGTCAGCCAGTGCCCCATGTGACTAGGCAGTCTTATTACCTACTACTCGGGCATGGTCTTCACCCACCAAGACTACATTTGCAGTGAATTGCTCCTACACTCCTTCAGTTGGCTTCCCCCATGGCTTTCCCAGACCATTAGAGCTGTGCCAGACTCCCACCCTCTCATTTCTCCAGTGGTGCGTGGAATTTTACTTTATTCGGTTCTACTAAAGGCTTTTCCACTGCATTGTTCAGCAAGGAGCTAGGAGTGGTGCCCCAGGGCAGGTGTTCACATTTTTGTGACGTTTCTCTCTAAGGCAGGTTGTGTGCAGCCCTCAACACTCAAACCTTTTCCAACGAATCCATTTTTTGTTTGAGAGTTAGCTACTTTGGTTTTTCGTGAAGGAATGTTTATCTACACATATGCAAGCACACCATGTGCATGTCTGGTTCCTGCAGGGGTTGACTGAAGGTGTCAGGTCCCCCAGGGGTGGAGCTGGAATTGTAGGTAGTGGTGAGCTAGCATCTGAGTGCTGGGACCTGAGCCTGGGCCCTCTGCAGGAGCAGAAAGTGCTCCTGCTAAGATGGCTGTTTCGGCCTCCTCACCCATTAAGCCCATTTTAGTTTGAAAATGCATTTAGTACACCTGACTTCCTGAATATGTGACTTAGCTTTAGAGAGCCTCCCCTAACCCATAGCTGCATACAATTGTTTATCAGCATGTTTTATAATGAAAGGTAAATTTATAATAACCTGCAGGCTGTTAATATAATTTATTGAATGTGTTTCAGGAAACAGGAAGAGTGTGAAATCCTCACTTGATTTCGTCATATCGCATGGGCTTACAGTCATGTTTCTTAGCAGTCTGGTGGCCAAGTATATTCAAAATATACAGTAAATCTGCCTCCTAGCACAGTCAGAGGCATCCATCATGAAATAGCACGTTCATTTTGTAGCAGTATGAAAGTTTGCTCTCTTACAGAACATACATATGCTTATAAGTCTGTCTTTCCATAGTGACCAGAAAATCGAGAATGGCTTCTGTTTACTATTATTAATAGATGCCTAAACCTTTCAAAGGGGATTGTTGAAAAACATCTGATCTAATTGTCCTTGTCTTACTCTAAGCATCTAGCTCAGCACTGTTCACATTGTAGGCTCTACAGACAGGGCCCTGGATACTGATGGGTGGATGCGTGGATACTGATGGGTGAGTGGCTATGAGCTGGTGGGTTTCCACAGCAGCTGTCAGGAGAGTGCCATGGTGTCTTTAGTGGTGGTTGTGTGCCTGTGTACCACTTAATGAGGATGAAAGCTGTGAGCTCTCTCGCTCTGGGTCTTCCAGACGGCTCTGTTTAGGTGCAGTTACTACAATAACATTTGGGTAGTTATGGTTGTGATTTTTTTGTTGTTCTTGGTGTCTGGTTTTGTTGTGAAGAAAGAAGCTAACAGTGTATGGTTTGAATTATTTTCAGTATCCTGAGACTCGTGTTTTGTTTCAGAATATTTCTTTAATGGTAACTGCTTCTTGACCTTTGCAAAGCAGCATAGTTTTTTATTGTTGAATGGGAGCTTCTAAGTTAATTTGGTCAGGCTTGTAGGCAAATTAGTTAGGTGGGTGTTTCTTTTATTTTCTACTCATTTTATCACGTATTGAGAGAGGAATTTGAACTCTGACACCGTCTGCTTCTCTCTGAAATCTTACTACCTTTTCTTCATGTTTTTAATTTCTGTTACTAGGTGCATAAACATTTAGAAATTCTGTCTTTTTAAGAAACCAAATAAGAGCTGGTCGGTGGTGGCATGTAGCTTTAATCCCAGCACTCAGGAGGCAGAGGCAGGTGGATCTGTGTGAGTTCAAGGCCAGCCTGGTCTACAAAGGGAGACCCAGGACAAGCCAGGGCTATGCAGAGAACCCTTTCTTGAAAAACAGAAACACACTGGCTGTTCTTCCAAAGGTCCTGAGTTCAATTCCCAGCAACCACATGGTGGCTCATAACCATCTGTAAAGAGATCTGGAGCGCTTTTCTGGTGTGTAGGCCTACATGCAGGAAGAGTACACTATAAGTAATAAATAAATAAATCTTTAAAAAAAAAAAGAAAAACAAAAACACCCCCCAAAACAAGTAAGAATGTTTATTATATTCTTTTGACACATTGGTATTTTAATCATAAAATCACCATCTTTATTGTGGTAATCTGTTGTGTCCTGTAGCCCACTTTGTCTAGTTTTCATACACCATTCCATCTTTCTTTAAACAGTGTTAATAAGCCATACCTTTTCTAACCCTTTCACATGTTAACCTGTGTATTTTTATATTTAGAAGAGGTTCCTTGTAGACAAAATGAAGTTGTGCTTCTTTTCTTTTTTAAAATAGTTTTATTCTTTGATAATTCCATTCACGTGCATAAGGTGTCTTGATCTTAGCCAGCTCCTTCCCCCACAGTCCACATCCTCTGCAGCACATCCCCTCCCACCGTGGTCTTGCCGTTACATGCTTAGTGTGATAGTCTCTGGCCACGAAGAGGGATGTTTATACAGGCTTTAGGCTTTTTCCTAGCAATTCTGGGGACGGAAACTAGGCTCATAAGCATGCAGGGCAAGCATTACTGGGCTGGATTCCAGTCCATTTTTATTTCATGTTCATAGCTGCTGATGCTGAGTTTAACATCCACCTTGCTATCTGCACTCAGTTTAGCCCAGTAGCATTGGTTTCTTTCCTTTGTATCTGTCTTCTTTTGATTTTATGATTTGTCATTTCATTAGTTCTGTTGTGTAGTTGCTTTCAAGTTTACATGTAAATCTTGAAGTGATATTTACATGCTCACAGGTCAGAGACCTTGCATTCTTTTGCTTTTCTCTTACCCAGTTGCAGTGGTTTGGATAAGCATCCTGCAGCAGCCCCCATGTGAAAGGATTGGTTGCTAGGCAGTGGTAGGCTATTACCCGATGCAGCCTAGCAGGTTAAGGGTAGATGAGGGGAGTGAGCCATTGACGGGAAGATGGAGACCCCATCCCCCCCTCCAACTTTTTTTTGACACCAGGGGCCCAGAAACAACTGGCCAAGTGACTGCACAGAAACTCCAAACTGTGAGCCCAAACTAACTTTTCTGCCCCAGAACTTGGTCATCTCATGGATTTTCTCACAGTGATAGACAGCTAAGACCCCAGGGACTTTCTCCTATGCTTATATGCTTTCCTTTTGTTACCAAACTCAGAATACTTATGCACAGTTATTATTTTTGCTGTCAGCAGCTGGCTCACAGTTGGCAGGTGATTTCATCAATGTGCAAACACCATAGACATGTAAATGGCATGAGTCAGTTGCACCGTGTACATACCATGGACATGTGCACCCACATGTACACATGGAGAGGTGCATGGCTCTGCTGGTGGCATAACTTGGCGTACTGTTATGTCCTAAGCTCCTCTTTTACAAGCAGGTGCATGCTGTAAAGTAAGCACAGGAGCCGCTTACTTACACAGGTGTTCATCATTGGCGGACATTCATGCCGCACATAACTCTGTGTGCCGTTACTCTTTTATAACAGACAGTGCAGTAGGCTTGTTTACATGCCAGCATCATGATTAACACACAATAAATTGTGCTGCAACATCAACATAGCTAAGGTGTCTCTTGGAATAAGAATTTTCTAGCTCTGTTTTGGTTTGAGAGCTCACTGTTGTCTGTTCAGGCCAGCACTGATGGAAACACTGCTCTGTGGCCCATAACTAAAGGAAAAGGTCATGTCTGTCCACATACTTACTCTTGCTGATGCTTTTCATTCTCCTGTTCAGGGCCACGCCTCCATCTGGAATCATTTTCCTTATGTCTGAAATATTTCCTTTTGCATTTTTTGTGGTACATTTTAGTTGGGAATTGAAAACTTTCACTGTGTCTGAAAACATCTTTGTATCTTTCTCATTTTGAAGGATATTTTTGCTGGACATGGAATCTAGGTTAAGCTTTTGTTTTTTGCATTTTAATTCTTTAAAGGTTTCATTCTGCCATCCAATCATCTTAATATGGTCTTCCTATGTTGCTAGTCTTTTCTCAGGCTGATTTTAAGATTTGTTGTTGTTGTTTGTTTTTAGCTACCGAAAGCATTTGATTATGATGCCCCTTGATACAGTGTTTTCTTTTGCGAAGCTGTTTTTAAAATGTTCTCTTGTGTGTATACGTTGTATACACGTGAGTGCACAACTCAGCTGCTTATGCCTACACAGAGGCACAGGGTGAAGTGCTGTGAGGCTTTGTTTGTTTGTTTGTTTGTTTGTGGCTCCTTATACTATTTGGTTATGCTGGCTGTCCAGTGGCCCCCGGATCCTCCTTCCCCTGCCTGTTAGCACTGGGGTTGCAGGAGTATGGTGCCACACCTTGCTTTCTGTAGGTATCCAGAACTCTCAGGGATCTAAACTCTCAGGTCCTAGTGTATATGTGGCAGGCCCCCTGCCAAGCCAGCCATCTCTCCAGCCTGTCCTTTCCTTCTAATGTATGGGACTGCTTGAGATTCTTGGCTCTCTGGGCTTATAATAGTCATTAAAGTTGGCAATTTTTTAGCTAGTAATTTTTGGAAATATTGTTTTTGTCTCCTCTTCTATCTGCTGTTTACTTGGGCTCCAACCAAATATATCTATTGGGTTTCAAGAACTTGGTGCCTCCGCACATTGGTACTTGCCTATTTCAGTTTTGCGGTAGTCTTATTTATCCCTGGATTTCGTTTGTGGTTAATTTGTTTGCCATCAAACTTACCAATCTTTATAACATCTAATTTGTTCATTTAACACACACACACACACACACACACACACACACACACACACACACACAAACTTGCAGTACTTTCCCTCTGATTTAAAACACTATTGTTTCATCTCCTAGAAGATCAAAACTGGGAACACATGTAATAGGTGGCACCTGTAATCCCAGTACTGGGGAAATAAATTGTAAGTTCCAAGCCAGTCTGAGCCACATGGTTAAACTCTGCCTCAAACAAACAAGGGCAGGGGATATCAGGGGTAAAGTACTTAACTTGCACGTACATAATAAAACATTCAATTTCCAAAGGATGGCGGTGGTGCAAGCCTTTAATCCCAGCACTTGGGAGGCAGAGGCAGAGGCAGAGGCAGAGGCAGAGGCAGAGGCAGGAGGATCCCTGAATTCGAGGGCAGTTTGGTCTACCAAGTGCGTTCCAGGATGGCTAAGGCGACCCAGAGAAACTCTCTCGCAAAAACCAAACCAAACCAAACCAAACCAAAAAACAAATGACAAATCAATTTCCAACACCAAAAAGGAAGAAAAAGTTCAATTTGGATCTTCAAAAATTTCCCATCTCTTTCATTCTATTCTGTAGCGTTTGAACATATAAATTTCTGTGGCAGTTACTGTTACCATCTCCATCAATTGTGGGTCACTTTTAATTTCGCTCTTTGTCTTGTCCCTTCCTGCATCCTTGTGCACGTGGTAACTCTCACATGGACTCACGCATCCACTGTAAGTCCGACCACACTCTTTGCTGAGTGCCTTACATCCCCATACGAGGCTTTGAGCTTAGGCTGAGACACAGTTATGTCTCTTGCTGCTTGCCCTTTTACTTTTAGGCTTAGTTGGGCTGGGCCAGGGCAGCATTTGAGCTTGGATCTAATCCAGGCCGTTGTTTTGATTTTTTATTTTTAGATTTTATTTATATATATGAGTATTGTGTCTATATGTGCACATGCATGTCAGAGACAGGGCTAAGATCCCATTAAAGATGGTCATGAGCCATCATATGGTTGCTGGAATTGAACTCAGGACCTTTAGAAGCAAAGCCAGTGCTCTTAACCGCTGAGCCATCTTTCCGATTTTGTCTGCTTCTGAAGCAAAAGCTCTGGAAAACTTACTTTACCGTGCACCTCCGAGTCTGTGGCCCTATCCTGCCAACTCCGAGCAGGCTCTATTGTTGGCAGAATCCCTACCAGTTGTTTCTTTGGGTCCTTTCACATAGTTCGTTCTCATCAAGGCACTGGAGTATTTCCTCGAGTGACTCAGAGCTCAGCTGAACTGTGCAGCTCTGTCTTCAGTGCAGTGCATAGAGACTCGAGAGCGCCTGTGTTCTCCCTGGGCTCCTGTCTCCCTTCCTCCTTGTTCTGCTGGACTGCTCCCTGGTTCTTAGCCCAGTTCTTGATCTAGGCAGTGAGCTGAGATAGTAGGGCTCCCTTTGTGTGATTCTCTAACTCTTAGTATTAATAATTTCTGTTGCTATAATGACAGTCTTAAGAGAGCCATTATTTCCCTGTTTCCTTGGTTTATTAAAACTTAAAAATCTTCATGGTTATTTCAGGTGGAAATTAAATTTGGCCTCTGTTACTTTGTTTTGGTCAGTAGAATAAATTATGCTGGACCTAAAGGTTTTGCTATCTGAAGAGTGTTTTTGTGCGATCAGGGTGTCTGTACTGTTCTTTATTGGAGGGTGTGACTCTTGCTTTGCCATCCATGTAGCGTTCCTTTTGTCTCTTTTGTTTGAATTCAAGTTGGGACCCATTTTATGGGCCTTCAGTAAAACAGGGATGCTGGAACAGGAGTTAGAGTCATACAGTCTATTTCTTTTCCATGAAGCGTGCATGCGCACACACACATACACACACACCTCTCTGTGTACAAATATATAACCCATATAGCTCAGGAGGCTTCCTGTGTATGTAGTCTGAATTCTTGCCCTCATTAGGTTGGTTTTTTTCTTTTTTTTCATATTAGTGGCCAAAAGCCTTTCGAGGCACTTGAGAATGTTAAGCTAGGTGAGACAAACAAAGAGGAAGGAGAGTGTGGTGGTTTCGTTTTGGAACAGACTTTAAGAGTTGTGTGTACTAGAGAGCTGGTAGAAACTCATCTGTGGAAATGCTGTAGTAATTTTGATCCGTGTCCAGTGAAAACTGCAGCAAAACTGCCAGTATAGAAGGAATTCTGGGCTTGCTCATTTTCTTCAGATAGTGGGCCAAATGGAGAGATTTGTTAAGCCAATTCTGAAACACTACACCCAAAACTAAAACGAGTAAATGTAATCGCGTGCATTGGCAATGGGGGATTCCTTGGAAATTTTTCAGATTTTTCTTACACTTGTAATAAGGCCAGTGTATAACTCCGAGTATCACATGCGGATGGGACGAGGAGGACAGAAAGGTCACATGTGGCGGGATCAGCCAATTGGAAGTTAAATTTGGGCATCGGCCCGGCTCACTGCCTGCAACAGCTCTGAAACACCAGGCAGGTCTGTCCCTCCCTCTGACTGGGGTTCTGTTCGCACAATTAAGGCGAGAGTTTGAATTGAAGGGGTCTACAGTAGCTCCTAGTGGACCCTTTGATGGTGACCTTAACTGACGTGAGACTCCGTTCTTACCTAATTCCTAGAGCTAACAGCACAAGGTGGGAGCATTGCTTTACCTATAACTATGTTCTGTTACCTGTTTAGAAGGTCATTATCCTAGGTGCTCACTCAGCTAATTTACAAAATGATTTGGACCACACCAGGCCCAACAATCCTTAAACAGAAAAGCCTCTAGCATGACAGCATAATAGAGGTTCACCTCTACTGGGGCCTTGAGGGACGGGACTGCAAATTTAGTGGGCAGCTTCCCCAAACTATTCTGAACAGGGACTTTCTTGCTGGGATATGTACAAGACAGAGGCATGACTATTAATAACTGGAATCTTTGCCCATATTTGAGCAGAAAGAAATCAAGTGATAACATTATACTTGTCCTGAAATATTTAACTCTCACATTAAACCTTTAACAATATAGTTGTGCTGAGTGTGGTGTCTCATGCCTGTGAACCTTACTCTTTGGAGGGGGACAGAGGTTTACAAAAGAAGAGTAGGTACTCAGCATTGACTAAGCGTGGAGGGCTTGAGAGCATCCTGGACTAGTGAAACTGTCTGAAAAACAATGCAAAGCAAAAGCCAATAGCCGAGTCATGGAATCAACGCAGGCATCCATCAGTGGGTGAGTGTTACAGAAAATGGGGCATTTCTTCACAGTAGAGTTGTATTCAACTATATAGGAAAATGAAATTCAATTGTTTGCAAGAAAATGGGTGGAACTGGAGACCCTCATGTTGAGTGAACTAGGAGAGTCTCACACTGACACTTACTGCATTTTCTCTCATGTGGAGAATCTAGGGGGTGGAGAGGAAATGAAAGTAAAATGGTATATTAAGGATGCGTAAAGGGAATTATTGAGGGGGTCAGTCTCACCCAAGCACATTATATTCACGTGTAATCACCATGATGAACTCTTTTACTTATAAAATTATCGTGTGCTCATAAACGCAAGGTTGTTTTTGAGGTGCTGGAGTCCCGGTGACAGTTCAGCTCTGAGTACTACATTGCAAAAGAATGTTTGTAGGTCGAACTTCCCATTTTCGTTCCTGGTCAATGTCAATCACAGATCTTCTTGGTTTAGTCTCTTTTTCTTTTAGATACATCAGGGCCTTTGTAATTGGTGCCCTGTGTAGTGAGTCTGGGTTGTCTGAGCTGTGTTGTTGTTTTTACCTTGAAGTTAATCTCCCCGAGATCTTTGAATTTGTGTGGTATCATCCTCCTGCTTTTCCTTCCCAGGGTAGAGTTCTCTGCCCTTGGTCAGGCATGGTGTTGGAGCTTCTGCTGGCCCTGTACAGCTGTGACCTCATGCTGGGAGAAGTTCTCTGAGTGGTTTATAAATCCAAGTCTTCTCTTCACAGTTCAACACTACAGCTTTCTATTAGGACCTAGCCAGATGGCGTAATTTCCTTTTCAAATGCTCCTCTTATGAAGTCCGGTTAATTGAAAATACTACTTAAAGTTGAAAATGATTGTTAAAATCATCCAGGGTTGCTAACTCTGTGGCTGTTTTTCAGTGCAGTAGGGGGCAGGTTGCACATGACGGCAAGGAGCCCGAAGTGAGTGCTGGGATTTGTAGGTCATGTGCTTACCTGAATAAAATCTGCTGTGAAATACTCATTAGCCATAGTTCTGTGTGCATTAAGGCAGAATTGGAAAAAAGAAGGGAAGCTATGTGACTTAGAGAAGATTTCAGGGGAGGGATGCAGAAAACTATAGGATTAGGAAAGGAGTTTTGAGATCAGGGATAAGAGCATGAAATAAGGTTAAATGTCAGTGCAGTCGGAGAGTTCTTAAAATAGACAGTCTGGTGAAAGGCAGCAGAGAAGCGTTGGGTAGGACAGGCAGCGTCGAGTGGTCAGATAGTGTGTCCTGAAAACAGTGAGAGCTGAATAGCCTTCTTGGAACCAGTATGTGTTGGTTCAAACATTCTTATTGCGCCATCTTTTTTTGTGAGCAAAGATTCAAATCTGTAAGCTATTTAACCAGGGTTAAAGATTCAACCTATGGCCACGAGCCAAAACAGAGTCAAACAGCCCATGTGAAACTTTACTGCAGCAATGAAATTAAAATCTATGCTACACTCACAGTATAGTTTCACCAGTTGTGATGGTCAGTCTGTTGATACTGGGTTAATGGAGAAACTTGAAATTAAATGGCATTTGAGATGATGCGTGTTGGTTGGATACAGTTACTTTGCTAAATTTAGTCTAACAGTTGTTTTTTGGACTAGTGGTGCTTTCCCTCCTGTTGTCGTTACTGTTTTGTTATTTCTATTTTTCTTTTTTTTTTTAAGAGACTGGGTCTCGGTCTTGCTGTGTTGCCCAGGCTGGGCTGGAACTCCTGGGAAAAAAAATAAGTAAAATAAAATAGCAATATAACATTTTCTTTAGTGCAGTCTCCTCCGACGTCTGTGGGATGGCTTGAGCTTAACTGTGTACAGTTTCAGTGAGAGCTGTGGCCAGAGTCAGGTGAAGATCCTTTTGGGCCCAGCATCTGAATGCTCTCCACTCGTCTTTGGTCCCTCTGTTGTTCCTGCTTGAGCAATGGGGCTGGCTAGATGTCTCTCTTTCCGAACAGCCTTTCCACGCAGCTAGCCTGAGCTCCCTCACACAGTGTTCTCAGATTTCTTACATGGAGGCTGAGAAGTCTTAGGTTTTCCAGGCCAGTTTAAAGTATCATTTACAGAAACTTAATTAAGTTTAAACTGTTCTTATATTCCTGGGATAAATTTTACTTGCTTGTGATTCCCCCCCCCCTTTTAATACGCAGTGGGTTGGGTTGGCTGCCATCTTAGAGTTTTACAGTTCTCTATAACCGGGGCTTATGTAGCTTCCCGGTTTGTGTGCATTCCTGCATAAATGGAAACTGGTAAGGTTTGCGCTACTGTAAAGTGAATTGAGATGCTGCCTTCTTCTCCCCTGATCTGAGACGAGTTGTAGGGTTTAGATTTAGGCGGGTCTCGCCTAAACTACATGTCTTCCTCACACGCAAAGTATATCCAGTCCAATAGGCTCAACAGTTTTAGCGTATTCAACTATCAACTCCAGAATTCAAAGCCTCTACTAATCAGATATAGGTAGGCTCAAGAGGTGACTCATTCTCAGGCAGATTTCCTGTAGCAGGAGTTAAGCAAGTTGTATGCTTCTGAAATGCAGTGTTGGGACAGCTGTAGATAGATGTGTCCTTCCCAAAGAGAGACATGGGGAAGGAAAGAGAAGTAACAAGTCCTATCCCCAACAGGCTGAATCCTATGGTTGTAAATGATCTTTTTCACTCCTTGCATTACCTTCTAGTTAGCAGTTGGGCCTCCCAAAATTTGTATGACTTTGCCTGGCTCAGCTCATAAAATAGTTCTCATAAATTGGGGTCTCACTTTGACAACTTTATGATTTTAGAGTCTTGAGGGCAGCTCCACCCCCATGATTCCATGAGACATTGCCCTCATGGGGACCCTGTAGCAGCTTCATCCCCTAGCTCTGTATGCTGTTGTCTGGCTGAGCCATACTTAGAAGTGCCTCTAAGAGGTCATTTTTCTATTGACTTGATGATAGCACCAGGCTTCCTCATAGCCACACTGATCTCCTTATCAGTTAGTCGGTGCTCTCCCCTGAACATGTTTGATCAGGACGAGGGTTTCTCTAGATCTTTATGCTCTAAAACCATGTGTTTTCTTTATGTTTTATGATGCAGTTAAAGTAAACCACACAGCGGCTGGAACTCCCCGCTCCTTGGATATGTCTTTCATCGGGTATCTTAGTGCGTCATTTTTAAATCCTGTCCCATGACACACACACGGATACAATTCGCCCAAGTTCCTACCATTTTATAACAAGGATGCTCTTTCCTCCAGGGTCTGTTGTCTTGTTCCCTCATTCCTATCTGAGGTTTCATCGGAATTGTCTATTCTATTTGTCAGCATAGAATTGTCTGTTGTATTCATAGTCCCATGAACATTCTTATCGCAACCACTTAAACATTCACTAGGGGAATCCAGATGCTCCTTTTATACACCTCATTTTCTGAATAATCACAAAAATCTTAATCTTTTTTTTCTTGTCAGTCTCAGTCTTCTAGTTTGTGCCTACATTTTTTTTTTCTATCCTGTACTCATTATCTAGTTCCAAAGCCACTTTCTCATTTTTAGTTAAGTTTATAGCAGTACCCCACTCCTGGTTCCGGTTTTCTTAGTTTCTTCTGTGCTGCTGTAACAGAATTCCTGAGACTTAGTAATTTGTAACAAATGGAAACTTCTTTTTCACAGTTCCCAGAACTGGGAATTTCCAAGATCAAGGCACTGGCATATGGTAGGCCTCCTGGCTGCATCGAAATACTGTGGACCATCTGCAGAGATGCCTCCAGATGCATCACACAGAGAAGAGCAAAGAGAGGGCCAGAGGGGAAAAAGGAGACCAACCTTCTATAAGGAACCCATTTCTGTGATTAATTCATGGAGTCATTCAGAAGGATAGAACCCTCTGGTCCTAAACTCTGCCTGAGGATCCACCTCCCAGTGCTCTCACACTTCAGTTCCAACTTTGAACAGGACAAACACTCCAGCACCTATGAAGCCATCAGGGTCTTTTGTGCCCCATTCTGGCTGCCCTTTGTCATCCTTTGCTATTTCCTCTTTAGGTTTTCCAACTCTTGTTAAGACAATTTGTTAACTTAGATTTTACTGGAGAATCATAAGTTTAAACAATTTATTGGCATCAAGGGTCTATATTCTTTAGTTTTAAAGATTGTGCCCATATCTGCAGTTTGTTCTTTTTCTCATCTCTAGTTCTGAAGTTCTTTTCTGTGTACTTCCTCAAGTGTGTTTATTGTGCAATGAATACATTTTAAATTAAACTTGCTAAAATGCACATGGATGGTATTAGGAACAAATCTGGGAATGATTTAGCCCATTCTTATGCCAAGTGTGGTGGTTGTTGCCTGAAATGAGTTATTTGAGTTGTAAATTGGAAATGCGAAGACTTGATTATTGTTCTGTAACCATTGCCCCATCATTCTTGCTGCTGGTTCTGAGAGTACATCTTAGTTAGACCTGACATTCTCATTAGCACATGCTTTCACACCACCTACCATCTTCTCAGAACAACTTTCCCACCCACAGTGCTACCAGTTACTTTTCAATGAAAGTATATTAATTTTATATGTAGCACAAGTATTGTGTTTTATTTGATGCCATTACCACGAGACTCTGTGTTCTCAACTCTGTGAGTGGTCTAGACAGAGGAATGTAGAAGGCTTTAGGGTAGATTCCTGGTTTTGGGGAATAATACTTAATAAACTCTCCAAGTATTTGAGGGATTCCCATGTGTCTGAGACTGCTGTAGGTGCTGTGGAGATGCAAATGCGAGTTTGGGGCGGATCATGTGCATACTGGTGGAGCTCTGGTCGCCTTCCTGGGATATAGCTCTTTGGACATAGCTCTTACATAGTTTTGTTTTAGTGCATCACCTACTTTCTGTCCTGAACAAGCAAAACAGTCTACTCTTTTAATGACTTTGAGAAGTGATTTCAAATCCCCTCCAAGTTCCCTTGCACGCAGCGGCCTGAGTCCTGCAAACTGTATCTTGAATATTGCTTCTTTTAGGCAAGTCTAAGATTTCTAAGACAAAGTTATCTCAGACTGATATATCTGCTTTGAAAAGATAATTAGATTTGCACATATACATAACTCCAATATGTGCTTCATGAGGGATATGGTTATAGCTTTGTCAGCAAGATGAAGAAATCTGAACTAATGACAGAAAAGACACATTGATAACCACCTAATGATTTACCATCGGCCTGGAAGGAAATTTTTAGTAACATGGCAAAGGGCTCTGGTTTTGCTCTAGTGCTGTTCACCATTTCTACTCACTCCGCTGCTTAGTAGCAGCGTGTTTGTTGCGTACCTCACGCAGCGTGCTGGGGGTGATGTAACAGTGAACAAGAGATGCGGTTCTTCTGCCCAGGTGTGTGGCGAGGTAAGCGTGAAACAGGCAGTACAGAGCCTGTAGGTAAGGTGATTGTAATTTTTTGCATGGCAAATCAGTATGTAATTATGAAGATCTCTGAGGACTGGAAAAGTGGAAGATATCCTCAACCCATCTTAAATTCAGATGGGATGTGACTGGGATAAGAATATGGCATGATAAGAGGGAGGCTTGCCATGTGGATTGTGATTTGTTTCTTTGCCCTATTTCTTTTTTGTTTGTGTATTTTATTTTAAACTGTGTGTGTAAATGCAGAATTGTGTATGGGTTTATGCACGTGGGTGAAGTGCTCATGGGAACCAGAGGAGAACATCAGATTTCCGGAACTACGGTTGTAGTTGTGAGCTGTCCAGCGTGAGTGCCGGGAATCAACTTCTGGTACCTTGCAAGAGCAGTATGCTCTCACTAAGCCGTTTCTCCCCCCCACAGCTTTATTGAAAAAGGCACACAGGACCGTTAGTCACTGCTCAAGTCAATGCTGGTGATCAGTGATGTCTACGTTGTTAGAAGAAGTTGGGTTACATCCATCAAATGTGGTATCCTTGAGGAGTGCTAGGGCCTTCTGCTGCGCTGACCTGAAAGTGATCTGCAGGTAGTTTCCCAGGCATTTTTCAATGCTCAACACATTGTAAGAACGTGTAACGTCAGCCACCATATTTCACGGGACCTGGGAAAAACAGAGTCAATGAAAAGCAGAACAGCCAGCAGTAACTTACTGTATGCAGTGAAGATGGTACCAGTGAGACGGGCCTGCTCCTCCTCCTGAGGGAAGGGAGTGGTACTGGTTGAAGCAATGTTCTTAAGGGCCTATGTGTGGTGACACCGCAGAGACAGGCAGGTCACCGGCACTAACAGGATGTAGGTTACGTGTTGAGGAGTCTGGGGGCCTGCGTCAGACACAGACAGCAAACAAATGACTGCAGCATGACGTGAGGTTCCTGGTTTCGGGTGACTGCGGTCATAGTGTCGGCCGCACTCTGTTGCTCACTATCCTTATTTAGGCTCGCACGGTTGCTGGCACAATCCTTGTGGTTGTAGGACGTAGGTCCCTAGTTCCTGCTACTGTCACCTCCAGAGAGGTTGCTGCTATAGGTCCTTGCCCGGTACCCTACCCCATAGGTCCTGTCATGCGTTAGGCCCCTCAGGAAGGCCTAGTCACTTTAAGAGCTTACCTGATGAGGTCAGATCCAGTGAGTGTATTCTTGTGGGCTGCTGCAAGATTCCAGAGACTGGGTGGCTTTCACAGAAATGTGTTTTCTCGTAGATCTGAAAGCAGGAAGTCTGAGATCAGAGTGTCCAAATACTCAGTGTGTGGGGAGGGCTTCTCTCCTGGCCTGCAGATGGCTGCCTTCTCACGGTGTCCTCCCATAGCCTTTCTTCTGTGCATGAATGGAAAGAGACAGTTCTTCTAGGCCAGTGCTTCTCAACCTCCCTAATGCTGTGACCCTTTAGTAGAATTCCTCATGTTGCAGTGACCCCCAACTATAGAATTCTTTTGTTGCTACTTCACAACTGTAATTTTGGTACTGTTATGAATTATACTGTAAATATCTGTGTTTTCCAGTGTTCTTAGATGACCCCCAGGAAAAGTTGCTTAACCTCCTAAAGGGGTCATGACCCACAGATTGAGAACCACTGTTCTAGGGCCACCAATCTTATATATTGAATTAGAAGCCTAATCACATTACCTTATTTAACCATAACTCCTAAACATCTCATCTCTATTTTATTTTTGTGGGAAGTTAGGCCCTTAACACATGGATTTGAGCATGCAAGATTCAACTTGCAATGCCTTGATAATTTCCTTTTTGATTAACTCAAAATCAACATGGGAACTTTTATTAACTGTGTTATATCCAGGCTCCTTCACCCTGTAAAAGAACAGAATCTGGGAGGAGTGTAATGAAATAAATGAGATACGCATTTCATGTTGTTAGTTCATTGCCTAGCGCAGCAAATCCTAAATAAATGTTTGTTAACCACAGGTACTAAGTAAATAAACGTATGTGAGTTCCAGATAAAACATTTTGTTAGTGTAACCCAGGACTGGCCTTAGGCTTGTGGTCCTCCTTTTACTTCACAATCCTGCTCATACCCAAGAGCATGAGATTATGGGGCATATACGACAGGGCTGGAAACCTTGGGTGGGAGCAGGCGTCTGAGAAGGCTGCCTGCTGCAGATAGGACGAGAGCATTTGTTGTCGTGTGAGGTGCCCTGTGAGTAGAATAATAGAAGGGAAAGGCACAGGGAGGCCTGGTGTTTTGTGAAGAGCACTGAACTGGGACCCACAGAGCTAGGAAGTTCAACCCAAAGCTTGTGTCTGGGAAAAAGCACTTGGGGAACAAAAACAGTGCATTTGATATTTAATGTGTTACAGATGCCAAGGGTTTGGGGTGGAGTGGGAGAAGGCAAGATTCACATGGGAACAGTGACTTGATGGGTAGAGAATGAAGCAGTGAAGAGACTGGGTTTTTCAATTAGAAAAAGTTGGGCTTGAGTCCTGATTGTGCCATTTTATTAGCTTTGGTTTCCCAGTTGTAGGATGGCAGTGATATACAAAGTCTATGGACTCATATGAGCGTTAAAATGATATATGCATTTCATGTTTGTAGTTTGCTGCCCTACACAGAAAATCCTAAATAAATGTGTATTTGTTCACTATAATTATTAAGTCAATAAATGTATATGATGTGGGTTTTTGTTTTTTAATGTATCTCAGAACTGACCTTAAGCTTGTGATCCTTCTGCCCTGGCCTTCTAAGTCCTGGAATTAGAAGCATGCACTACAGCTGGACAGTGGTGGTGCACGCCTTTAATCACAGCACTCAGGGAGGCAAAGGCAGGTGGATCTCTGTCAGTCTAAGGCCAGCCTGGTGTTAGGAGTGAGTTCAGGGACAGCCAAGGCTACACAGAGAAACCCTGTTTTGAAAAACAAAAATAAAACAAAAGCATGCATTGCCATGCATAACATTTTTCTCTCTTTCACTCTTAAAATATTTAACATTATTTATACAGTATTCTGCCTGCCTGTGTGCCTGCACACCAGCAGAAGGCCCAGATCTTATTATAGATAGTCATGAGCCACCATGTGGTTACCGGGAATTGAAATCAGGACAGTGCTTTTAACCTGAGCCATCTCTCCAGCCCTTGATATTTATCTTTTTTTTTTTTTAAGTATACAGATATAGGTTACCTTTAATAAAATGTATCTAATCACAGATTTTTAGAACCTGTGAGCACTTAGTGCTGGTGAAGGGGTTCCTCGCTGTTGGTCCTCTGGATTATTGATACACAAAGACCTCAAGCATCTTTTGAGCCTCATCCCAGTGTTGTGCTTTCTGCTGGCCACTGTTGAGATGCGTGTTTTGGACATTCTGGGGGCAGTGCTCATTTGGATGGAGGAGGCCGGATTTCAGAAAGAGAAAAGCCGAGTGGGTGGTAAGTAGGAGTGAAAGAGGAATTACGCTGAGGGAGGCTTTGGGCTGCGTGTGGAAGAGAGTTGTTATTTTTATAAAACTGTTTCTCAGTTTCTCTCTTAACCCGGCTATCCTACAAATAAACTCTTTTATGTTTGTTTAATAATAAGCTTCACAGCACAATAATTGAGCAGTTATTGCTCTATTCTTAACTCTCTTAGCTAATCTGGTTTCCTTCCAGTTTTTGTGGTTTTCTTGTTCCTGCTGTAGCTCCTATTTCCTGATGTCTCTTGGACCTCTGCCCTTGGCTCAATCCCCTACTCCCTCTTCTAACTCCTCCTCCCCTGGCTGGCAGGAAGTCCAGCCCTGTTTTCTTCCGTGCTTATCTACTGGCTGTAAGTTGCTTTATTGGCATATCAGGGTATAATTGGGGAGTAGTGTTTATACAACATTGAGACAGGAGGTTCTCAGAACAAGGATTACAACCAGATATGGGGTTGAGGGAGGGCAGGGCACAGAAATCAGCATTTGAATCACACAGTAACCTTATGCTTTCAGAGAGTGAGGGGTGAGCAGACCCTGGATAGTGTGGTATGCTGGCAGTCAGTTCTGTAGCACGATAATTCCCGACTGCTGATTTAGCATGATATAAGTATACACTGAAATTTGTGTCTAGCGTGGAAAAATTTAAAGGCCATAACCCTTCTAGTTACCAGAAGGGAGAAAAACATTTTTTAAACCAATGGGCAGTGTTAACAACATAACTAGAAGTGCGTGTACAGTGTGTTTAAGATGTCACGTTGTGAAAGGGACGTAGAGAACTGACCATAGAAATTAGAAGCCTGGGGAGCATGAGAGGTTTGTACTTAACAAAGATGAAGGGAGAAAATGGCTTAGGTCTAACTGTACTAGGCAGCACTAATGTTTGTATCTATCTATCTATCTATCTATCTATCTATCTATCTATCTATCTATCTATCTATCTATCTATCTATGCATCTATGCATGTATGTATGTATGTATGTATGTATGTATCTATCTATCTATCTATCTATCTATCTATCTATCTATCTATCTACCTACCTACCTACCTACCTATCTATTTACCTATCTAATTTAGCTAGCTTTTTGAGACAGGGCTTCTCTGTGTAGTCCTGGCCATCCTGGAACTTGCTCTATAGACCAGGCTGGCCTTGAACTCAGAGACCTTCAGTCTCTGACTCCCGAGTTTTGGGATTAAAGGTGTGCACCACCACTGCTGCCCCACTAGCATTGTTGTAAGTTTGTATCTTGTGTTGTTTCTACATGTCTGTAAGGAAATTTAATCCTAGGCGGTGTCAAAGCCTTTATGATCATAGTCTAAATGAGAACCTTTAAACTTTCTTCTGTCCTGTGAGAAGAAAAACCCAGAGTGCTACACTGGAAGGAACCTGGAGTCTAAGACTGTTGCTGGTGGGAAAGCCTGAGGTCTTTTGTTATGTCTTTCTGTGTTTGCCGTATCACTCGCTGACAGGCGATGCCAGGCTGGATCAGTGGATAACGTATAAGGGAGGCACTGAGGCTGTTAGAGCAGATGAGCTACAGTGAGTAACTGAGCAAGTGAAGAATGGGGGTGCCTTAGGGAATACAATTGAGAAAAGCAAGAGCTGACGTGGAAAGCCAACTAGGAGGCCATTAGCTGGGCGAAGAAGATGATGATCGCTGTGGGTTTGGAGGTGAACAGATTAGAAATGATGTTTTAAATCAGTCCCTTATTGCTAAATTTGTTGACACTGCCCAGGCCTCAGGTTCCTAGATTCTGAGACAGTGGTCACTGCTTCCCAGAGGCATTCTGTCTCTAACTGCTGTGACATCAACTCTTGCAGCTGTCCTGGGTCTCTGCATAGTCTCACTTTGGGTTTTTTTTTGGTTTTGGCAGGCTTTTATTTCTTCTTTTCTAATTCCTCCAATATTGATGTTCCTCTGAAATCTGTCCTAGGCTCTGCTCTCTCTCATTCTCACAGTCTTAAAGGGTGATCTCATTCACTCTGCTCATGTTAGTGATGTTAGAAATGTTGTAATGTTTCATAACATTATTAGCATCTGTGTGCTAATGATTGCCACATTTTCATCCGCAGCCAAGGTCTATCTCCCAACACCAGTCTCTATACTGAACAAATACCTCACACTGCTACTGATGTGGCGTAGGCACCTCAGGCTCAAGTGAAACTTCTTAAGTAGCTCTTCTTATGCTCCCACACGATGGCATCACCATTGCCTTGGCTCCTCGCATGATGTGATAAGCATGTACCTGTGTTGTCATCATTCAGATCACAAGATTCCTTTAGTATTCAGAAAGTCCTCTCATCCTCTGCCAGGTACGCTGACATGGGAGTTCTCACTCTTGGCTGAACTAGTTGTTTGGTGTGTGTGTGTGTGTGTGTGTGTGTGTATGTGTGTGGCTGTGTGTGCATGCTTGAGGTGAGACAGTGAAGACATGATTCCTCAGCTTCCTGCTCTGGCTGCCTGCCATTGTGCTCCCCTGAGTCATTATGGACTCACACTCTGGAATGGTAAGCCAAAATAAACTCTCCTTGTAGCTGCCTTTGGTCATGGTGTTTATCACAGCAACAGAAAAGTAACTAACACAACTTTTGACAGGATTAGTAGCCAGAATATACAAAGTAGTAGAGAGCTACTTAACAAGAAATCAGAACAACCCAGTTAATAAATGGACTAATGAGACAAACTGACAATTCTCAAACGGTGAAATACAATTGGATAATTAAAAAAAAAAGGAAAAATGTTCAACTTCACTAGGATGCAAATCCACCAAAATTCCATGCCACCCCAGTCAGATTCCAGATCACCCCAGTGATCAAGAGAACAGTTAACAATGTGTTGGCAAAGATGCCAACACAAGAGAAACCTACACACTGCTGGTAGAAATGTACTAGTTCAACCTCTGTGGAGGGCACTGGGAGGAGATCTTCCATATGACCCAAGTGTGCCACTTCTGGGCATTTATACAACGATCATGGAGATGGCTGCACACCGCTGTTTCCTGCGGCTCTGTTCACAGCATCTATGTTGTGGAGCCTGCACGCCCAACAGCGGATGGTTAAGAAAATACATGTGCACATTGTAATTGTTTTCAGTCATAAAGAAGAAAATGGAATCAGTTGGAGCGAATCAGATTGAGCCTGTTTAAGCCGGTCCCATGAAGATGAAATATTATATGCTTTCTGTCATTGTGGCTTCTAGATTTTATATGGAAGCATAAAAGCATGTTAATATATATGATATGAAAGTAGGAGTAAAGCTGTCCAGGGGGATACAGGTGACTAATGGCGGGGAGAGAAGTGAGACGAGGGCATAGAAAACTCTGATGCTCAGTGTCTCACTCTGTGTTATTATTGCTATGAAGAACACCCTGGACAGGATCGGTTTGGCTTACACTTCCCTATCGTGGTCCACTACTGAAGGAAGTCAGGGCAGGAGCCTGCGGGCAGGAACTGACGAAGAGACCACGGAGGGGTGGTACTTACTAGCTCGCTCCTCCTGTCTTGCTCAGCCTGCTTTCTCATAGAACTTAGAACAGCCAGCCAGCCATGGCAGCACTCACGGTGGCCCCGGCCCTCCTTCATCGGTCACTAATGAAGAAAATGTCTTATAGCTGGATCTTACGGAGGTATTTTCTCAGTTGAGGTTCCTTCCTTGCAGATAACATTAGCTTGTGCCAAGCTAACATAAACCTAGCCAGCACACGCAGTGTAAGATAGTAACTTGTATGCAAACTTAAGAATAAACAATTTGAAAATATTTCTTTTCATGTATGTATGTGGTATGTGTGTGTTCCTGCAGAGGCTAGAAGAGAGTATTGGATTTCCTGGAGCTAAAGTTACAGGTGGTTGGGAGCCACCTGATGTTGGTGCTGGTAACTGGACTTATGTCCTCTGGAAGAACAGCAAATCTCTTAGCCACTGAGCCATCTCAGGGCCATGTATTGACAAGGGTTTTCTTTTTCTTGTTAAAGCTGATGGGTTACATAGTAAACGTTCTGTTTCTGTCATCTGAATTGTACATTGTTGATGATTGGCACAGGATCACGTGACTGCCACAGTTTTATGTAGGCGCTATGGTCTGGTGGTGTAATAACTCAACTGCAATTCTTCAGCATTTTCACAGCTATTCTAGCTCTTGCATTTCTGTGTTATTTCCTTTAGAATCTACTTCTGAATTTCCGAAGGAAAGGGCTTTGGTAGTTTTGGTTGCACTTTCGTGGCTTCAGTAGATCAGCTGCTGAGAGATAATCACCAACAATATGAATCCTCATTCCATGGGTCTCCATTTGTTCTCCCCTGCTTTACTGCCTCATTTATGGTTCCTGAGTGTAATCTTTGACATCCTTCACTAGATTTATTTTTAGTTATTCGTTGATAGTATACATAAGCAGCAATTAATTTACAAAATTTATTCTGGAATTTAGACTTGGCCAAGTTTATTTCTAGTAGAGTTGGGTTATAGATCCCTTTTGATTTTTCTGTTTACAACCATAGCATTTGTAAATATATTCTTCCTTTCTTGTGCTGTGGCTTTTTCTTTTTTTTTTAACAAATGTATGTTAATTGGACAAAGGAGTTTCATTGTGTCTGTGTCTGTAAGTGTATACACCTACTTTGACCAGGCTACGTGTTGGTTTCCTGCATGGATCGAAAGTTGTCCCGAGACAGTGAGCCCAAGAACCACACAGCTCTGAGAGGAAGCCTCCTCAGCAGAGGCTGGCAGCCCTGAGGGAGGACGGCGCTGGCTGAGCTGGAGTGCTACAGTCTAACAGCTCCTCTTCATCCTTTGTAGCTTTGCAGTTCCCAGTGGTGCATTTCCCCAACTGAGCTCAGGCACTCCGGATCCTCAGCCCCATTACACTTCTTTATTTCTTCCTTCTGTGCTTCTTGGTTTCTTCCATGAGAGAGTCACCCTGGGCAGCAAGCGTCATAAAAAAAGATTTAATGGGAGGGACGAATCCAGGAGTGGCTGCCCTGCTCCCCGGGAGAAGACAGCAGGGGACTAAACTGTAGGAAGGGCTTATATAGGATTTTCTAGGGCAGAACAGAGAGGTCCAGGGTGAAGATTGGCGGGATTTCAAGTGCTGAGTTAGGGGGAACTCAGGAATTGGTGGATTATCCTGTTCAGGAATTGGTGGGGTTTTGTTGTTGTTGTTTTGTTTTTTTGTAGGGTGAGGCTGGAAATGACAGTTACAGTCCTTAGAAAATGAGCATCAGGTTAAATTTTGGGTCAAAGTTTTGGTGGATGGGTTGGTGTTCCCCTCCCTCTACTAGGAGACTAGCCTAGTTAGAGGGTGTCCTCTCTGCAGCTCTGCTTGAGTCTCCCTCATATCCTCCCAGGAGCCTACCCTGACTTAGGTCTCCAGCTTGTCACAGAAATGCTCCCACCCTCAGTTTCTCTTTTCTCTACAGTCCTTCAGTCCTCTTGCCTTTGCTCTCCCAGGTCTGTTCTCCACCCTCTTAACTCTCTGTGCCCCCTCTCCTACTTTGTTCCTTCTCTTTAATCAGTACCTCTATCTAATCTCTCTCCTCCTGCCTTCAGGATGTGCAGGGTTAAAGATAGAGCAGATAGAGCAGAGATTGAGGGAATGCCCAGACTGGCCCAACAAAAGACCCACCCTATGGGAGAGAGCCAACCCTTGACCCCATGAACAATATTCTGCTAACAGGACAGGAGTCTGTCAGAATTGTCCTTTGAGAGACTACCCAGCAGCCCCTCAAAACAGATGCTGAGCTCACACCCAAACACTGGATGATGAGTAGGGCATCTTGTGGAAAAGTGGGAGGAAAGAGAAAAGAACTGGTGACAGGAACTCCACAAGAAGACCAACAGAGCCAACTAACCAGGGCCAAGAGGGGCTTGTTGACACTGAAGCGTCAACCAAAGGCCATGCATGAACTGGACCTAGGCCCCTACAAAGATGTAGCAGATGGGCAGCTTAGGCTTCATGTGGGTCCTCTAGTAAGGGAAATGGGGACTGCATTGGACACCGACTCACTTGCCAGCTCTTTGATTACTTCTCCCTGGCGGGACTGCCTTGCCAGGCCACAGGGGAAGAGGACATACTCACTCCTGATGCAACTTGATGAGCTGGAATGGTTGGGAAAGGGAGGCTCCCCTTTGCTGACAAATAGGGGAGAGGAGAGGGATGGGGCTACAACCAGGATGTAAAGTGAATGAAAAATAAATACATTTTTAAAAAAGAAAATTAAAAAAAGCAAGTAAGCAAGCAAGCAAGCTAGATGAGGGCACTTAAGGAAGTCAGGGCTTGGGGCCTGGCTGCTGGAGCTCCTATGGCAGGGGGCCTGGCCACTTCCCTGCCTGGACGGTTTAAAGAGTTTATGAATTATGCAAAGGGAGTCCACCACAGGGATTCCCTGCCTCTTGAGTGGTGTGACTAGCCAGTACCACTTGTTACTTGGGTCTGGTTTTTCCTTCCCTTCTCCCATCTCCAGTACTTCCTCCTTTTAGTTTCACTCTTTTTGCAGTTGCAGAACTGTGTTAATAAAATGCTGGCTGTGGATGTCTTGCCCTCTTCCTGGTCTTAAGTGTAATCATAGCTCTTGATCATTGTTATTCATACTAGTCAGAAGATTTTTTGTGATGATGGCATTGCTGAGGTTTGGTTTCAGTGTTAACTCTTGTTTTGTTAAGCAAAACGAAAATACTTTTGTCTCTGAAAGATTCTTAATACGGCTGGTATTTTACCAGCAAAGCACCTGAGCCTGGTGTTGGTGTAAGCAGATAGGTATTTTCTCTTGCTGTTTTTAGTGCAAGCAGTTGAAATGGTCTCACAGGTCCTAGTAAAGTACTACCATTGAGCTCTCCCCGCAGCCTGAGAATGTTCTAATTGTAAGTCAAATTCAACGGATACTAATCATTTATATTTTCTATTTCTTTTGACATAGAAACTAATGGTTTGAGGCAGTTTGACTAGTTGATATAAATTAAAAATTGGCATGAAGTTGTGATTGTCCCATAATTCCTCCAGGTGCCTAAAGGCTCTCTAGAGAGGTCATCTTTTCCGCATGGTGTTGCTGCTGTTGTCATGCAACAGAGCCTTTCTGAGATCACAGTTCTGGAACCCGTGGAGAAAGCACAGCTTCTGATGCCCTCTGTGTGGTAGTGAGCACAGGATCTGAAGAAGGAAGGATCACAGATCAGGAGCAGAGGCAGCATGGGTCAGGCTAGGCTGGTCCCTTTTATACCAGCCCTGACCTGAGGATGGGAAGGGTCACGTGAGAGCACATCCGCAGGGACATTTAGTAAAACTCCCTTTTGAAAGCTTCTGTCACCCACAGTGATTGAAATAATGGGATGAGCTCATGGTAAGACAGATATATATATATATGCCAGTTTATTGGAAGTGGCGGGGGAGGGTAGAGAGAAGGGAGAGGCATGTGCAGAGAGAAGAGAGAAGAGGAGGAGAGACACAGAGAGAGGAGAGCAGAGGAGAATGGGGGTAGGTGGGGGGAGGAGAGGTAGGGAGCAGGGAAACCAGATTGTCCGGATTGTATAGTGAAGAACCCCTGGGTGAAGGGAAGGCGTGGAGAGCAGAGGAGATGGGGGGGGGTATAGAATGGGGGGAGCTGGTGTGGGGGGAGAGATGGTAGGGGGGAGATGGTGAGGGGGAGAAATAGGAGGTAGAGGAACCAGAGTGTCCTGATTGTATGGTGAAGAGCCCCTGGGTAAGGGGAAGGCCCACTCCTGGGCTGGGGTATGCCAGCCATGCCCTGCAGCAGATAGGGACCAAGCGATGTGAGCAATCAAACACCCAGAACTGCCGCCCCAAAGACCATGCTTTCCATCATGTCAGCCTTTAGGGGACACAGTTAAACCACGTACAAACCAGAGCAGCTGGCAATTAGTTTTCAGGAATCAAACTTTCTCTCTCCTCTGACCTTTCACCTCCCCACCACCTTTGCTATCCCTGTTTCATTCAGGACAAGGCCTGTTTTTAGTAAGATGGTTGCTAACCATATGCTAGCCTTCTTGTTTACTACCCTTCGCCTTCCTGTGAGAAGAACGAGCTTTCTCTTTTAGAATTACTAACATGTAATAATTGTACAAGCTGAAGAGTCTGCTGTGGCTTTCTTTGCATATGTGTTGCATGCATCGACCATGCCTGCCCTCCTGTCTGCTCTCTGCTACCCTGTCTATCCTCTCTGTCCCCTCTCCCAACCCTCCCCAGTCCCTGATAGTCCCTGCATAGAGCTCTTGAAAGTACAAATCTAATGAAATCTTTTCCAGCGTGAAAGCTGAATGGCTTTCCAATGGCTCTCTCCATTGCATGCAGCCTTTCACAGTCTGCCCATTTGTCTCAGTTAGTCTGTGTCGTCCTTGCGTTTCCATCTCCCACTTTAGCCTCACAAGCTACAGGGAGTGTGCCGCTTTCCTGGAAGCTCTGATTTGTCACTGCTTCTCTTAAACTTGTACATAGATGCATGATCACCATCAGGCAGACAAAAACCTCTTCTCAAGGCTCATGTCCTGAGATTACGGTTAATTTGATTGGTTGTTCTCAGTATTTACAAGTATTTATCTGATATACAACTTTTCATTTGATATATATCTTTACATTCACAACATCTAGCTTCCAAGAATCTTTATTAAACCCAATTTTCATTCTCTCTCTCTGTCTCTGTCTCTCTCTGATAACGTTAGGTGACAAGGCGCATCTGTCCTTGGTCACCAAGGTGACTCTGAGGTAGCTGCTTGGTTTCTTCTCCCTGCATTCGATGTTCTTGGTTCTACCGCAGCCGGGAGCACTGGCATTGAGCAATCACCCAGGTGACTACATGGTGTGTTTCTCTTTATAGATGCTTTTCATAGACATGAGCTCATGAGGTGTCCCCCCCTCCTCAGGCAGCTGTCCTGTGCGAGTGCAAAGCCGTTGTTTCTTCTCCTGTTAGGCCTTCCCCTCCTCACCCCCAGGAGGATCAGGATGTGCCATGCTATTTTGAAAAGCCTAAATACTTCCAACTTTTATTCTCTGGTTGAATTTGAAAGGGGGACATTATGAGCCCCGTCTTGATGTGGCAGGGGCTCGGTGAGTCTATTTGGATAACACTGAAGAGTGGAGGGAATGTGACTCTGTCTGTGTGTTTTAAGCCCCTAAGGTAAGATCAGAAAGCGTCTGGGGCAGTGAGAGCCAAATAGTTGAAGTCATACATTAATTATGGTCATGAATCATTTTTATTTTTAAAGTCTTTACCATTTGACAAGGTTGTTTGCATAGTAGCAGTGGAGCTCTAAGCAGCCCGCCCAGCTTCAAGAAACTGCTATTTGTTGACTTGTCTCTGGGTTGATAATACCTATTGTTTTTAGTAAAAATTGCTTATTTCCCTGCCTGAAGGAGGGGTCTTTATGCAGTTTTTCTTGACAAAATATTTTGAACTCATAAATGTAGGAAACAGTGATCTTTCAGTTAATCTCATGCTCTATCAGTCAATTTCAGGAATGTGTTTACATATATGTATATGCTGGACAATCACGACACATATTGAGAGGCTGCTTTGCGGAACTCTTGCTCCTCAGAAAGACCTGCTGAGGAAAAGGAGGAAGAGGAGAACCATTCACTGAAATGTGTGCTGACAGTCTTCCATTGCTGTGCATTACATGAGTGTGTACAACAGAGCTTAACCCTGACTGTTGCAGTGTGTGGTGCGCAGAGGGTGATGTGGTGTGAATTCCTAGAGCAAGGGGCAAATGCCTGCAGGTGCTAGGAGCAGAGGTTCTGGCTGAGCTGCCCTTTAGTGGGTTACAGCTTTGCTTACCTGCGGGGGATAGAGACATGTGTGGGCAGATGCATGGCTTATAACAAGGCACAAAAGTAAGAAAGGTCAATGCTAACGGGTTGGTATTACTGAAGTGAAGGTTCAGGGAGACCAGGCTGGCGATGGAGTAGAGACCACATCACAAAGGTCCTCCTTTGAATTTGGGTTTCTGTAGACGTGTTTTTAAGACTGTATCATCGGCGCAAACTAAGCATGCGTCAGGAGGCAAGGGGATGGCGTTGTCCTGAGGGAGCTGCTGCATGACTGATCTTTGGACCTGTTTTCAGATGACCTCAGAAATCCTCAGTAACTATCAAGTAATTCCCAATAGCCTAGAAGGGTCCTACTGAAATGCTCCTAGAGATACTAATGTCGTAAGATCCATTGTACACACACACACGCACGCACGCACGCACGCACGCACGCACACACACTGTGAAGACATTCAGGCTAAGACTGATAGCTGTTGTGTAAATGAAGTAACATTTTCACACAGTACACCACAATACAAGTTTTGGTGTGGTCCTCATCCCAGTCCATATCTCGGGTTTCCATCACCTCAGGCAGTCCCTCAGTCCCCAGTGTCTGTTCCTTGCCCAGAAGCAACTGATTACTCTTTGTCACCAGAGCTGGATTTTACCTGCTGTTGGGTTTTAGATAAAGAGCGTGTTCAATCTGTTCTTGTTTTGCCTCTGGCTTTTCTTCACTCGGCATGGTTTTGGAATTTACTCATATTCTTGTGTGTATCAGTTACTCTCCTTTGTATAGCCGAGTAGACTGTCACTATACATACAGGTCTTAATTTGGTTCTTAGTTTTCTATTTATTTGGTGGACAATTAGATTGTTTTCTGTGCCCCTTTGCGGGGTTGCGATGGGCAGGGTCTTACGCAGCCTTGGCTGGTTTTGAACTCACTGTGTAGCTCAGGCTGGCCTTGAACGTCTGATCTTCCTGCCTCTGCCTCCTGAGTTCTGGGATTACAGATGTCCACAGCTACACCTGGCTTCTGTGTGCATTCTGAAACAGACCTCATGGTCTTACACGTTCATCCTTTGTGGGTAAGCACCCATGACTAGAATTTCTGGACTGAAGGTTAGACTGTATGTTATGTTAAATTTCCTAAGAAATTGTCTTTTTAAAATGTTAGCATTATTTAACTTACCAACAGTACATGTAAATTCTACTTGCTCCCTACCCTTTCCTTCATTGTAACCTTAGTTCTTCTACTGGGTATGAAATAGTATCTCATGGTGAATGTAACTTAGATTCACCTGGAGACTAAGATATTCAGTTTCTTTTTCTATGCTTACTGAGCTTCCATTTTGAAATCAACTTTTGGTGCACAAAAAGATCAGTCTTTATCATGGTAGTTACATACACACATACATACCTACCTACCTTTGTACTTTGCTCATATTTTCCCCTTTTACCTTTCCTTGTCTGCCTCTCTTGGCCCCTTACCTCTGCCCAATGCAGATTTCCATGGCAGTGGCACAAATGTATATTCCTAGCAGCAGTACATAATGCCCCTTAAGCAATCTGTGCAAGCTTTTGATGACCTTTGCTTCCTTGGTATAGTCAGGCGAGGTAGGTCACCCATGTAGTTTTACTTTTCATTTTTTTCTGGGGGCTAAGGTTGTTATACATTTTTGGGCGGTGGTAATATTGGTGATCTGCTTTGTTTTGTTTTGAGAATTCTGTTCAGTTCATTTGCCTATTCGTTGAACAGATAATCTGTGGAGCTTTTGGTATGTGTTTATTTTTGGTTGTTTTATTTTACTTTTTCTCGCTGGGGACCAAATCCAGGGCCAAGCACTCAACTTGTTTTTTTCTTTAACATGCTGTAGGTATCAACCTCTTGCCCTGGACGGCATGTCGGTGGTGAGGATTCCCTTCACTCTGTAGGCATCCTGCTGGTGTTTGCTGTGAAACGCAGCTTTTTAACTTCAGGCAGTCCAGCCACCAGCTCCTCACAGAAAGTCTCTGCCTGTGCTTATTGGTGTCTTGAAGTTGCCTGTGCTTATGTTTTGAGGTGTATGCTGTTTGTTTTGTTTCTCTAACATTTTCATAGTTCTATGACTTAAAGTCTTTGGTCCATGTTGAACTGGAGTTTTGCAGAGTGGGAGGGATCTAATTTCCTTCTCCTTTATGAGGACATCTAGCTTTCCCACAGCATTTGTTGGAGAGTCTGAACTTCTTCAGTGTGGCTTCTGGCACGGTCCTTTGTTGGCTAGGGGATTTGTTGGTGTCTCCCAGTGCGAACACTACGTTTTCACTTTCATAGTGATATCTCTAGGTGAACACACTTTCCTGGGCCTGGTAAACAAGGTTAAATGATTGTTCTCTGTGTGCGTGCGTGTGTGTGTGTGTGTGTGTGTGTGTGTGTGTGTGCGCGTGTGCGCACGGGCATCAATTGTGTACCTGGTACCCATTGAGACCAGAAGAGGGCATTGGGTCCCTGGGAGTTGGCATTACAGATGGCGGTGAGATACCTTATGGGCTGTAGTAGTCAAACCTTCATCTCATCTCTCCAGCTCCTTGTTTGTTTTTGAGATGGAGTCTCATACTGTGCCACTATTCTCCAAGCCCTGGGCTCAGGTGATCTTGCTTCAATCTTGTACATATCTAGATGGATAAGAGTACCTGGTTATTGACCTATTTTTCATCTTTAAGGTAGTAACACACTTCCTTGATCATGCAACTATAGAAAACCTTGGTATCTGACAGATTTTAAGATCGGTTTGTTACTTCTAGATCTCTTCCTCTATATAAATTATAGGAATTTATATAAAGTAAGCCCATGAACCCCCATGACTGTCTCCCAGCAATGAGATTACAAATTTGTGCTGCCATGTCCAGCCTTGGCATGGATTCAACTCGGGTACTCATGCTTGAGCTACAGGCTCCTTTCTGACTGAGCCATCTTCTCAGCCCCTCAGCCAAATGGCTTTCTAAAGCACTCCCAATCCCTTGAGTCCTTTACCTTAACTACATTGTGGGCAGAGCGAGGCAATTCAGAGCGCTGTTATTTTAGGACTTGTAATTCCTGTTACTTCATTATATGTTTGAATCTAGAAATAATTGGTTTGTTCAGGATTGATTCTATTTATCCTAGGAGATTTATAGTTCATGTCTGTGGCTCTCTGTGTTTAGACTTTGTAATTAACTCACTTACATTTTTCTACAACTTGTATTTCTAGGCTTCATAGAGCCCAGTGTGCAATTAAACAGACTCAGGTAACTGTTCAGAGAATTGGAAAGGAAATTGAAGAAAAGCTAAGACTCACATCGACAAGCAATGAGCTGGTAGGTTTTGTATAAGTACCTGTTCAAACTCCTTGTTTTCTTCAAGCGATTATCATATTATTCTTGGAAACAATCTCTAGACAGTACTAATAACGATACTAATAATGTTGCATTGAGATGGCTGCTGGTTCATTTTAAATGTTAGAAATAAAAGTTCCCATCTGCTAAATGTAAGGTAAATCTGCCATATTCTGTTAGATGAAACTTGAGATTATATATAATTACTTGGAAGATGACTAGCAGACTATTTTATTAATGTCTTATAAATTGAACTCTAAACATGAACTGTGTAGCGAGTGAAATATAGGTGCCAGGTCAGGGAAAGCGGGAAATCAGATCAGTAGGGACTAATTTACTTAAAGAACGCATTTGGGTTGTTTTTGATGGCTCAACTGCCTGCTGAAACCTGCCCCCAAGCCTAACAACCTGAGTGTGGTCCCAGCGATCCACTTGGCAGGAGGAGAGCCCACTCCTGTAAGTTGTCCTCTGACTTCCGTGACACAAACACATACAAGTAAATAAATGCAAACCCCATTTCACTGCTGTCTCTCCATAGTGCTGGTTTTAGTGAAGACAGTTTCTTACAATTTAATTTGTACTTTGATTATATTCACCCAGGATCAATCCAACTTGAAAAGATGGATTTTTAAATTAATAGGATCAAATATAAGAGGCCAGTCTGTGAATAGTGTTTACCCTTAGAGCAATAAGGGTTGAGTGAGGCATTCCAAAGAAACCATGACCTCAGTCCAGATGGACAGATTGCAGGTCTTCATAGAGCTGGGTGCTTTTTTATACTCTTCCTTGAGAGGGAAAGACTTGCAGCTTTGGAGTGACCATTCTGTCTCAGTAAGCCAAGTGTGTGCACCAAAGTACCAATTATCAGATGGAGCCACGTGGCTGTGCACAGCTTTCAGTGTATTATGGGATGGAAAACTACTTAAAATTCATAACTTGCCACGAAGTCACAGTATTTGTCTGCCTGGAGGAACTGCCATCTCACACCACAGCCTCTTCCCACTGTCCCTTGCACATGCTTGTGTAAAGGCCGCTCTTACACTGAGGGGTTGTGCACACAGTCACGTGCTTCTGGAATTATGGGAGGTGTGTGTGCAGCTGCCTATGTGCAGTCATTTTCCTGGGATTTGAGCTAAATGCATTTGTTCAACCTGTAGAAGTTTGCTGGCACTGGCAGTTCCCACAGTTGAACTTCATATGCACACTTGCTTGTGCCGTGCCTGGAACTGTTTCTCCACCGCACTTTCCCTGTCTATGGAAAACCCTCCATGCTGGCTTTAGTTTTACAGCTTCGGATCAAGAAGGGCCTAAACTTTAGGCCATGAGTACATTGTAGGGAAGAAAACTTTTCAGATTTTTAGGACCTTTGTCTGGGGAGAACTTGCTAGGTTGTATCTTCTTTACTGGCCTCTCCCAGGCTAGACTGGGAAATGACTTGCTTCATTTAGTGGCTGCATGTGCTTTTTCTCAGTGTGGAAACATGTATGCCTAATCCTGTTTTTCTAAAATGTAAGTGGTGACCCACAGAGTAAGGTGATAGAATGTGTGCCCTTACGGAGGTCGGGTTCAAAGGGTCACTGTGTTTATGCTGATTAGCTAACACAGAAGGAGGTCAAGGGAGTTCTGAACTGGAAGTGAACCTAGAAGTCATCTAGGTCCCTAATAGCCCAGTTGACAGTGACACTTGCACACCCAGCCCCCTTTCCTCCGTGGCTTTTCTTGAGAGTATTTATTACCATCTAACGTGGTATTGATTTAGTATATTTTTGTCTCTCTAAACTGTGAGGCTTGTGATTCCCCACCCTCTTCTTCCTGTCTTCCTCTTCCTTCAGCTTCTCCCCCCTTTCCTTCCCAACCTCTCTCCCATTTGATTCCCAGCATTTAGACAAATGTTGGACTCATACTAGAGGCAAGGGAAATATTAAGTATTTATTGAATTTAAGAATGAATGCATGGTGCTAGAGAAATGGCTCAGCAGTAAGAGGGCTTGCTGCTTCTCCGCAGACCCAGGTTCGGTTCCCAGCACCCCCCTGGAATGACTCACAACTGAGTGTAACTCAGATTCCAAGGGACTGAGGGCTCCTGTCCACTTGTAGAATGCATACACACAGAGGTACACAAATAGACACGTAAGTGAAAGTTAAAAACGTGAGAATAAATCCAACATGTCTCGTTAGACTAAGACAGGAAACTGTTTACTTGTAGCATATTAGAAATAGTTACCTCCCTTTGCAAATTGGTCCAAGTCTAATTTCTTCAGCATTACTGGGGCTGTTTGGGTTATCTGCTTGTCTTCTCTGGTGCCTGTGTCCTTGGAAGGACTTTCATTCAAGAGGTTGGACTTTGTAACACTAACGATTCTTAAGGTTGTGTAGTGTTCTCTTTTTGCTTCTAAGTTACAATTCTATGATGAACATTTTCAATATCCTATTTTATATCCTGTTGTTACTCATATATCTTATAAGAAGTTTCAGGTTTGGTGCTTCTGCCCCCCCCAAAGAAAAAAAAACCAAACAACTTTTAGATTTATAAGAATCTTATAATGATAATTCAGAGTTTCCCTATAGATTTCTCCCAGTTTTCACTAATGTTGGCATCTTCTGTACCCGTGAGGCAGTTGACATGGTGTGTAGTCAAAGCTAAGACAATAACATGAGTATGTCACTGTTAACTCCAGCTTTGTTCAGGTTTCACCAGTGTTTCCACTTGTCTACTTTAAACCTATGTTTCCCTTTTAATGGGGAGCCATTTGGGGTATGTATATTTATTATAAAGGTAGTTAGTGCAGGAACTTACTTACCCCATCCTCAATATCCCTATTACAGCGTTTGCTATCATTAATGAAGCTATGTATTATACACAATGTATATTATTAGTCACCTTTAGTCAGAGTCCATTCTACCTTACTACCCTTTTTTATTCCAGAGTCCAGTCAGGAAGGCATACTGCACATAGCGGTCCGCCTTCCTTCCTTAACCTCCTCTTTGCTGTTGTTACTAAGGATTTGTTTGTGTCTGAGTGTGTCTGTGCATGTGTGTATGGAAACCGGAGGTCAAATCCCTTGGAGCTGGAGTAATAGGCACTAGATGTGTGAGCCACTAGAAGTGGGTGCTGAGATTCGAACTCTGGTCTGCCAATAGAGCAGTAAGTGCTCCTAACCACCAAGCCATCTCAGTACTCCCACCCTTGGCTCTTCCGAGACTCACCTTGTTTTTGATGACTCAACTGTCCTGAAAGATGACAAGCCAGGTAGTTTGTGGAGTGGCCTTGCTTAAGAGCTGCCCTCTGTTCTCTCAGAGTAGGTAGAGCTGCTTCGGAATCCAGGCCAGGTCACCACAGTAGATTTAGTCATCTTTTTCATCTTCTCTTACCTACAACAAATTGTCAAGCTTTTTTTGGTTTTTAAGTCACCTCCACTCATCATCACTGATACCAGCCTTGGTCATTGGCTAGAGCAGTGCCTTTCGAGTCTCCATGCTAGAAATTCCCTTTCTAGACTCCACTTTTAGAAAGAAGTTGCTAAGTCCAAACTAAAAAAGTAAAAGTGGGTGGGAACAAAGCCCCATCCCGTGGAGAGGTCATCCATGCCAACTGTTTGGATTCTATTGTGAGGAAGCCCTGTCCCTAGTTCTCTAACTCACTTATAAGTATGGATTTATCTGTTTTTGCTTCAAGCTATAATCTGATAATATGCTGTTCCCCTTCTTGGTCTGAGGAGTCTCTCAATTTGGTCGTTAAAAGATCTTTCAAGCCTGGCCTGATGGCATGCTTCTGTAATTCCAGAACTCCATTCAGGGGCTCTGAGGAGGATTGCAGGTTTGAGTCCAGTCTGGAAGACCTTCTCTCAACAATGAGAGGGGAAGGATGAGGGTGTAGCGCAGAGGGAGGACACTTGCCTTGAATGCTCTGGTCCCTGCGCTTTGATTCCTAGCCCAGGGTGGACATAGGGGAGATCGTTTAATTGAGTCTGGTATATTGGTGCTCACTTGTAATCCAGCACTCAAGAACATGTCAGAATAATTGTCATATGCCTGAGGCCAGCCTAGGCTATTTAGTGAGTTCAAGGCCACCCTGGGATACATAGAAAATATGTATTCTAAACTAAGTCAACATCTAATAAACCGTGTTGTGGGTTCACTCTTGTGTCTTTTACGGTCTTTTTGTGTTCTTTACTCGTGGTGCTCTGTAGTCTTCTGAAGTCTGGTTCATCTTGTATTTGCCCTGTTTAGCCCAGGCTTCGACCATCTCTAGCGAGAGAGATGGCTGATGGTATTTAGAAACAAGATCTGGTCACTGGGTGTGCTTGGGTATTAGGTGTGCTTATTGCTTTTAAAGCCCTCTTAGTGGATATGGCCATCTCTGTATGAATGTGTACCTATCTATGTTAAGATAAACATGGTTCATACTAATGTTTTCAACTCTAATGCCACAGAGTTTATTCTGGCTTTCTCATTCGTTTTGTTTATTTGCAGTATCTTTTTCTGATAATGAGAAAGCTGGCTCTCATTAAGTATAATGTATTTATCTGTTAAGTCCTGGCATATGTGTAAAGTGGTTCTGATTTCTTTTTCCATTTGTTTTGTTATTATAGTAATTAATGTATGTTAAATCTCTATATTAATGGATTTCACTATGACATTTCTACATATACACATACCATGCTTTCATCGTCTCTACCCTCCCAAATAGTCTCCCTCAGCCCCCTCCCGAGCCTTCTTGCCTGAGCAGTGTCTTTACTACTTCTGGATCATGTTAGGTTGTTTTTACTTTACCTTTGGAGAGAAAATACACAATACTCTTTTCCTATTTCTAATAGAATTTTTCAGCCTTATTTAGAGGGTATTGTTTATTTTTTTATTTTATGTGTATGGGTAATTTTTTTCCCCAGCATGTGTTTCTGCACACTGCATGTCTGCCTGTTGCCCATGAAGGACAGAAGAGGGCATAAGGTCCCTGGAACTGAGTTACATAAAATTATGAACCACTCTATGGGTTTTGAGAATCAGCCTTTGCTCTTCGGGAAGAGCAGCCAGAACTTTTAACTGCTAAGCTGTCTTTACATCCCTTATTATTAATATATATGTATATTTATTTCTATATACAAATTCTTTTCCCAATATATATTTGAGGAATATGTTCTTTGAGTCTGTGGCTTGCATTTTTCTTTGTAAAAATCATTTTTTAAAGATTATTTTTGTTTTGTGCACATGAACATTTGCCTGCATGTATATGTGTGCATGCTGCATGTCTGGTGCTGTTGGAGGTCAAAGGGGGCTTTGGATGCTCTGGAGCTGAAGTTATAGGTAGCTGCGAACCATGTGGGTGCTGGGAACCCAACCCAGATTCTCTGCAAGAGCAGCAAATGCTCTTCACCGTTGAGCTTTCTCTCCAGCCTACTTTGTTGTTGTGGTTAATAGCATTTAAAGAGCAAAACAGTTAAAGTTCAAAAGAATCTGATGTATTTGTATATATGTTTGCACATAGGGGTGCTTTTGTGTACCTCTGCGTGGAGGGGAATGGAAGCAGGAGGACCCCTCAGGTGTTCTTCTGTAGGAGCCTGCACCTTGGTTTGGGTTTGTTTGTTTTTTGAGTCAGGGTCTCACTATGTAGCCCTAGCTGGCCTGGAGCTTCTATGTAGACCAGGCTCACCTCAAACTTGCAGAAGTGCACCTTCCTCTGCCTCGCTCCTTAGTGCTGGAGTTCAAGTCAGGGGCTGTCACTAACACGGACCTCACCAAGTAAGCTCCCCAGTGCTCCAGCTGTAGACATGTGCCCGTGTCTGCCGTGCCCAGCTTTGACTCTGGTGTTTACCTGAGCGCTGGGAAATGGAACTCAGGTCTTCAGGCTGGCACAGGAAGCTCCTTACCAACTGGGCCATCTCTCCAGCCCTCTGATTGTTGTTGTTTTCTTTGTTTCATGTCTTTCTTGTGGTCTTTGTAAGAATCTTCTGCCTAATTCAAGATTACAGACATTTTCTGCTCTGGTTTTTTTTTTTTTTTTCTCCCCTAGAAGTCTTAGACTTTGGGGCTTTGTGTTTAGATCTCTGATTCATTTCAAATTATTATTTTTATACTGGATGAAGAAAGAGTAAAACATCCCCCCCTCCAACTGTTCAGTTGACAGAACAGTATTTGATGAACTGCTTTTCCTTTCCCCATTAATTACCCTGACATGTTTGTCTGAAGTCACCTGACCATACACACGTGCGCCTGTTTTGCCTCCGACTCATGGGCCTGTCTGCTTATCTTCCGCCATTATTGTAGGTTCTCAAGACAGACAGGGAGGGGAAATACTCTAACTTTTAAAAAAGTTCCTGTTTTTTTACAGCCCATAGGTTCTTTCTGTTGAATGAATTTTAAAATGAGTTTGTCAGTTTCTACTGAAGAGAGCCTGCTGGAATTTTAATAAGGATTTGCGGAGAATCGCCATCTTCACAATGCTGAGGTCTCAGCCTTTTCATGTGCCATTTATGTTTTCTGTAGATGTTTCTTTAAGTCTCTGAGTAATGTCTTTGACCCTTTGATTAGTCTTAAGTTTTTGTGGGAGTGGGGCAAGCACAGGCACAGCATCAGGCAGGTGTGGTAGTGTACCCCACAAAGCTCCGCTTAGACAAAGAAGATGGTTCATGCTTCCATTAAATGCAGTATTAACAATTTGTTTTGATTATAGGGTATTCCTCCCCCTAGTCTCTGGGTTTTTTTATCATGAATGGAAATTAAATGTGGGGGAATTTAAGGCAGGAGGGTCAGGAGTTTAAGGTTAGCCTGGACCACATAAAAAGACCTTGTCTCCCAAAATTGGTAATAATAAGGGGAACTGCTTTGAGTTTTTATTTGTCATTTGTTTGTGCTAGTATATAAGAATGCTATTCATTTTTAATTTATTTCTGCTGTATCCTATAGTTTTATCTGTAGTGATGATCTTCATTTTGAGATTTCTAGGAATTTTTGCATAGACAATAATATCTATAGATTCAGATTTGGGTGGAGGGTTTTGTCATTGCTGGTGCTATTTTGGAGACAAAGTTTGATGTATAGCCCAGTCTGCCCTGAAACTCGTAGCAATCCTCCTAGGGGGTGAGTGTCACAGGCATGTGGAACCCTGTCCAGCTCATGTTTGGATAATTCCAAATTCTTGCTCATTTCACCAGTGAGAACATTCATATACTGAGCAGAATGCAGCCGGGTTCCTGCCTTGTGCCTAGGGTGAGGAAGAATGTTGTCTTTGCTTCATTAAGTATGATATTAGCAATGGTCTGTACTGGTTTAGATCTGGAAGCTAGTTTCTGAGATTTTTTTTTTTTTTAAATCATGAGTGATTTAAATGGTTATCTGCATACAGTGAAACAATCATGATTTTCTCTTTAATTTAAAACTTAAGAAAGCAAACTATTTCGGTTTTGCTTCAAATTTTAATATTTTTTTTGCAATACTGGCGATTGGACCTAAGCCCTCATACATACATACATTACTCTTGTGTTTCCCAAGTAAACCTGAGTTGATGACCATATGCAGCGTTTTGTGTCATGCTAGGTTTGACCTGGTGAGGCAGCGTGTTTTGTCAGGGGTTCTGAGATGCGGTGAGATTTCGGTATAGTGTAGGGTTGCCTCACACAGTCCCCTGCTCATTGTCTTTTGTCCCCACCCCCATCTTGACTAGAAACAGCAGCCTCCTAGATCTTTTCGTTACTCGCTAGCTCTCTGCTAAGATTTTCTCTCCTTTCACTCATCCTTAGAACGGTTTGCTTTTCATCTCAGAGTATTCCTGGGTGGCTTTCGGGTGTTGTTCTAACGTCGGCACTGGCTGTGGCTGCCTGTATGTTGATGCCTCTTTCCTAGAGAGCCACGTTCTCCAACTCTTCATAGACAGAACACTGTTGCATTCCGCCCCAGACGTTCTGAATGTAATCTGTCCTCTTTAAGACTTTGCTTTGAAGAATGTTTCTATTTTGGCAGGTGGTTCACTTAGTGAAGCTCAGACTTCTGTGCCTCCAGATGACATGGCTCCAGGTCCAGCTTAACTTTCCACTCTTGGGCACAGGCAGCTGTGTCCATCTATGCGTGTAAGGCTTGGAGCTCAGTCTGAGAGTTCATTGAGTCTGAACAGAATTTGGGGTTCCTATTCTCTGTCTTTCCCCATCCTGGAATCCTTGTTTTATCATTTCTGGCTCCTCCAAGTGGAGAGAATGTTGGTTTTCTGCTGTCCTCCAGAACCACTTTCAAGGCAAAGCCACAAAAGGAGAGAAAATTGCCTCTGTGTTGCGAGCTTGTACTGCACCTTGGCCTTTCTTCACGACAGTGTGCCATCGAGCTTTGTACAGAGACCACAGTAGGGTCTTCATTATTTAGTTTATCAGAAGGGCAGTGTGGTAGGTGCTCACTCTCATTTAGAAGCTAAAGTCCTTTATATTTTATATAAAATAATTTTTATATTTATGAAGCAATACCCACATATAGATACAGCTTTACTAGCTTTAATTTCCTACATCTGGGTTCGAGGCCTGACTGTAATACTAAGTTTATGAAATTAATAAGGTGGATTAAATATTTTGCAAGGAAGCATTTTCTTATTTTTAGTGATTGACTACATGAAGATGGAGGGAAAACTCCCTATAAATGACATTTGGAAGCAATTTGTTAATGTTCGCAGCTCTGAGACTTTTTCTAGATTGTTAGTTACTCCAGTTGTGGGTGATAACCATAGATAAGATAAAATACGCTCTAAATCATTGATTCCTCAAATGTTTTGATCTTAGGACCCTTTAATATGTTAAAAATTGTGACAATCTCTAAGAACTTGGTCAACACTATTAATATTTATTATGTTAGAAATCAAATCTGAGAGTCTTGTTTGTTTTTATTTTTTATTTTTTTTGAAATAGGGTTTCTCTATGGAGCCCTGATTGTCTTGGAACTCACTCTGGCCTCGCTAGCCTCAAACTCAGAGATCTGCCTGCTTCTGCCTCCCAAGTGCTGAACCACTGCCTAACTCAAATCTGAGAAATTTTAAAAAGTTATTTCTAATTAACTTTAGAGTGCCAATAACAAATCTATGTTAGCATAAAAGTAGATGTTTATGAGAAATGAGTGTTTTTCCTTTTTTAAAAAAAGGGAGATTTTGTTTCATTTTTATGACTGTAACCTTAGCAAACTGAATTTTCCCTTAATAAAAGTCCAGTGAGACAACTCACTGGGTAAAGGCTTGTCACCGACCCTGACAGGCCAAGTTCAATCCCCAGAACGCACAGAGTGGAAGCAAAGCGTCGATTCCCCAAGCTGTCCTCTGACTTTCACATGCACACACACACAAATGCATAAAATGACAGTTTCTGAAAGGCTCCTAGCATTTCCCATCTAGTTTGGCAGTATATCCTTTGCAGTATCCAAGCAGACATGCTTCATACACACGGGAACGTGACCATGAAAGGGGCCCAACTGCTCACTGTGATTACACATGTGTTTGAAACTTTCATTATCCCAGGGCCAAATTTTAGCCTATTTGTGTCTGAGGGATTTTAGCTCTAGTGTGATCTATGAGAAAATACTTGTTTGCATTAGCATTAGCGTTATTTATAGATCAATCTGTCATTGTAAAATGAAGTGTTTAATATTACCCATGATTCTTTAATAGACCCATAAATAGTGCTTGCAAACATGCATGTCTGTGATTTCTGAGTGTTGTATAAAATATAATTAAAGGTGATTGGTATATTGGGGTAGACGTGTGACATTAACTGTACTTGGAATGAAGAGAAGGCTAGAGCGCAGCAGCCCATAGAAGATACTTAGCTATGGTAAGATCTTTAATCAGCTTTTGCCTTTGAAGTCTGAGCAAAGAAACAGAACCAAGGCATTTGCAGGGTTTGTTTACTCCTGGAAAACAGGAGCCAACAATCCTAGATTGGGCTAATGGATCGATTTCTGTAAATGGGCCAGTTTTCTCACACAGACCGTGACACAGCCATGCTGTGCTCACGCCTTCCTGTGTTAGCTTTGTGTTTACACTAACTTTTAAGTCTTGTGCTTTTTAACAAGAAAACATTCCCAGCCTGATTGTACACCCTGAACAAAGTAAGTTACCCCATGAGTCAGGTTGTGTTCTCTGAAGAATGTCTCCTGTTTCTCTCTTTGCCCCCAACATTCAAATATTTTGTGGAAAAAAAAAATTGGGTTAAAGCAGTTAAACACCTACATCTCGATGATTAGAAGACATTTATTTCTTTATTCCCACGTGGAGGGATCCGCGCCATGGTGTGCACATAGACGTCAGACAGGTTTGTGGAATCAGTCCTCTCCAGGAACTGAACACAGGCCGTGAGACTTAGGGCCCAGCACCCTTGCTCACTGAGAAACTTGCCAGGCGGTTTCAGGCACCTGTAAATGTATTGCTTGTTGGTATTAAATACATTCGTAATGTTGTGCAGCCACCTTCACCATCTGTCCAAAGCCCTTTTTATCTTGCAAAGCTGAAACCTCATGGCTTTTAAGTACTAACTCTCCATCCCTTCACCCCCCAGCCCTGCCACCATCCATCTGTGATTCATATACAATCTCATTTCTCATCCTCTCTCCCACCTGCCAGGAATTGCATCCCGGACCTTGTCCATGGTGGGCATGCACTCCACCACTGAGCTACACTTCCAGCCTGGTTTTGACTATTCTAAGTACCTTACATAAATGGTGTCAGACGTGGAGGGACTGCTTGCAGCTTATTAGTTTCACATAGCACAATAACCTTAAAGATTTCCCATGTTATTGAATACACCAGGGTTCCTCCTTTTAAAAAGCAGAATAATATTCTGTTACGTGTATATGCTGCATTTTGCTTTTCCATCCATCTGTTGATGGATGCTTGGTCACTTCCACATTTTAGAACCCCATTGACTTTTGGGTCTTTGTTTTTATAATGTTTGGCAAAACATAGTAAATTAGTAGAAAGCATTTAAACTATGTAGGAAGTCCTTCATAAATATTAATGTTGTTCAAAAAATTTTATTTAGTAACATTATTTTTAAGGGTGTGTTTCCTAGATTTTTCAAGCCTAATGTATTGATGGGTAGGAAATAAGATTTTATTCTGTTTTCTTGGCTGTGTCCTTAGTGGATTATCGTACCGGCTGCTTAGAATGTTTGTTTCAGGGATGAAGAAGAAGCCATTCTGGGTGAGAAGGGATTGCTTTAGAGTGCTCTCAACACAATTGCGAGAATCCTTTTCCTTGCCCCTTGCTTTCAAAGGCCGCCACTACGCCTCTCACTCAGTTCCCAGGTTCCTTGTTGTCTAAACAGCAATCATGGACTGACTCCTTCCTTTGAGAAATTTCCAACAGCTTGTTCTACATTTTGTTAATTCTTAGTTTATTAAATAATTATATTTTTCTATTATAATTTTAATTAGATATTTTACTCTTTTGGAAAAGACAAAAAAAATTACCAGGCATAGCCAAATTAAATATGATCAATACTCGTGAAAAATCATGAAAGGTGTATTATTGTTACCATGTGGTAGAGACCAACAAAGATCCATTCTTAGAGTGCGTTCACAGATAGCTTCATTGTGCAGTCAGATTTGCAAATGGAGGTGATTTCAGAGATGTTGGAATAAAAAGGAATTTGCCCCATTATGCATACATGTATCTATTCGTGGTCACCTACGTGTGAGTGTGAATGTTCATTTACATCAGAGGCCCAAGGCTGACATCCTTCCTCCATCCTTCTCCGTCTTTTCATTGAAGCAGAGTCCCTCAGTTGAACCCAGAGCTCACCTGTATGCTACCCTAGCTAGCCAGCCTGCTCAGGAGAACCCCTTCTCTGCTCTCCTGTCTCTGTCTTCTGAGAAAAACAGCCCACCTGATACTACATGGGTGCTGGAAAGCCAAACTCCAGTCTTTGCTATAGTTGCTCAGAGTCCATAGGCTGGTCTTTGTCTGTAGGCTCTTCTGTATCAGCTGCCATGTCGCCTGTGTCTGGTTAGTCCTTCTTCCCTGTCACCATAGCGTCTCAGTTCTTGTCTTATTGCCATGGTGAGGATTTCTGTGTACATTACGTTGGAGTGGAAAAGTCAACTTCTTGTCTTGTTCTTGAACCTAGGGGAGAGTGTCTAGTTTTGTGATGTTAGGTGCCAGCTAAAGGAAGTTTCCACTTGCTCTTTGTTCTGAAACTTGTGGGTCTTTATTATGAATAGGTAGTATGCTTTGTTCTATGTCTTTAATCTATATTATTTCTTATATGGATACATTGATTGGCATTATCTTTCTTCCTAGGCTTAGTATTGTGAGGTTGTGTTTGAGTGTACCCCTGGAATAAATTTTGTTTTAACTGTGATACTTTTTTTTTTTGCATCATTCGATTTAACTGTCTGGACTTTACATTATCTTTATCTACTTGGGGTGTCCAGCTCATGCTCACCTGGCACAGTTAATGTTTCCCTCCATTTCTTATTTCTACAAGAGATTTGAGTTCCTAGAGAAGGCTCATTTCTGCCTGTCCTCACTTATTTCTATATTCCTTCCATTAAAGCAATGGCTGCTGGTAATTACTCTAAGCACTGTAGATTAATGAGTGTTTGGCGTTGTTCTGAATCATGGTGGATGTGCAGTAGCTATGACTTCATATTCATAAATTTACCTGTTACTGTCTTTATTTAGAAAAAAGAAAGTGAATGTCTGCGATTAAAGATTTTGGTGCTTCAAAATGAACTGGAAAGACAGAAGAAAGCCCTGGGCCGGGAGGTGGCCTTCCTGCAGAAGCAGCAAATAGCTCTACAGGACAAAGGTGAGTAGGCCCACCATGCAGCCAGCCTCCCTCTGGCACCGTTTTCTTCCTTCCATATGCTCAAGCAGACATCTTTGCAGGCATATGTTCATTCCGGTTTCTGTTTGGTTGGTTGGTTTTTTGTTTTTGTTTTTATGACATGGTTTCTCTTTGTAGCCCTTGTGTAGTCCTGGAGCTCACTCTGTAGACCAGGCTGGCTTCAAATTCAGAGATCTACCTGTCTCTGCCTTCTAAGGGCTGGGATTAAAGGCATGTGCCACTATATTCCTTTTGTTTTGTTTTTAATTTTTAAAGTATTTTCCAAATATTTTGACATTGGTAGTATGTATAATAATGTACAAGTCTTTGTATGTTGAGATATATAAGTTTTCACAAAGTGAACGCCGATGTAAGTAGAATTTCAGTCAGTGAAACCATGCTGAAGACTCACAACCCTTTGGCACCTTCTTGAATTCCCATCATGCACCATGATTCCAACCACACTAACCAGGTACCTTTACTTAAGAGACCAGAAATTGGTTTTGCCTAATTTCGCATTTTATAGAAGTCATATGTACACTTCCCGTGTGTTAGCTTTTTCAGCATGTTTGTTAGAGTCGTTCTTAACCTTCCTGTAATTATAATTGATTCCAAAAGCCAAATAGTAGTCTGTTATACAAATATGTATTTATGTATTTGCTTTCACTGTTGTTAATGTCCAGTTTGAGGCTTTTACAGTTCATCCGTCCACACATGTTCTAGCACATGTTTCTTAGCGGAGCCCCTGTGAGTTTCCGTTGGCCGGAAACCTAGCAGTAGAGCTGCAGGCTTGTAGGGTGGGTATCTTTCTTCAGCCGTGTGGATGGTATTTAAAGGCTTTCCTTTAAGTTCCTTTCACTTGCTGGCCTCCATCTTCGCCCCGTGTCCTGGCCACTCGCAGCACTCAGTCTTTGTGTGGTGTGTGCTCTCATAGCTCTGGCTTCCATTCCGGCTTTACCAGTCTACACACTTGAAATGAATCTTTCGTGAAGTGTCAGTGCGGTCTTTTGACTGTGTGTTACATTTATACTTTTCCGGTTTACAGAGTTCCTTATTCTTTATGGATGTGGAGAGTTTCTTGACGTGCGCAGTAGGATCATGCTCCCCATCCTGTGGCTTGCTGTTGCCTGTTTTCCTTTAGTCTACATTTGAGGCTTTGGGGCCAAGTGTAGGAGACATTTGCCTGTTTGACGACCTTAAAGGTGTTCTTCTGTGTGTTCTTCAGAACTCCTTATTGTTTTATTTTCCACATTTATTTCATCAGTTCATCCAAATTAGTGGATGGCTGTCCTCTAAGTCACAGTTAGCATTCTCTTTTTCACAGAGAAAGAGCACTGCGGCTCCGCTTTGATATGAATCTTGTCGCCATGGCCTTGTTCCAAGTCTGTTAAGGGCCTTCTGCTCCAATCCACTGAGCTACTTTTCAGCTTCTATATCTTTTCAGTTTCCTTCTGTCATGCTTTGTTTTGATGTTTGTTGAAGTTCTTCAGTTTGTTTTTCTTCCAAATCATCTTGGTTATTTTTGTTCTTTCTGCATTTTCATATGGATTTCTAGACAAAACAGAAAACCTTGCTAGGAGTTTGATGGGACTGCATATACTGAGTCTGTCAGGAGAGTTGTGGGATATAGAATCTTAAGGTCCTGTCCACCACCCCAAGAAAACCCCATGTGCCGGTGTTTGTTAGATCTTTACGAAATACTCTTGAAACACTAATGCCTGGGTCTTTGCTTAGCTGAATTTACTCCTCTTCTCCGATGCTGTCTGAGACTCTTATACTTCTGTTTAACTTCTATTTTCTACTGTTGATGGTATGTAAATATACAGTTTGCTTTTCTTTTTTTTTTTTTTTTTTTTAGTGATACTGATGTTCAAAAGAAAAATTTTGGCTGTAGAGATGGCCTAGTGGTTAAAAGCCCTGGCTGCTATTTCAGAAGAACTGGATTTGATTCTCAGTACATACATAGTGATTCACAACCATCCATAATTCAGTTCCAGGGGATCCAATACCTGCTTCTGACCTCTGTGGGCTCAAGGAACACATGTGCAGACATACATGCAGATGAAATACTTATACAGATAAAATAAAATAATTTTTAAAAATTCACTTTAAAAAGATTCACTAAGTTAGTACCTAAGTAATACTGCTAGGAAAACATTAAAAGATGCACTAATTTGACACCTACCCACAAATGAACGATAGTAGAGAGTCTTTGCTTTTCATTGTTTCTGTAAGAACAGGAAAACCTATATGTGCAGTGAACACTGCAATTCATAATTCGGAACAGTCTCGGCTGAGCCAAGGTTATGCATGGATTTGTATTCATGAGCTAACGGTGCAGGGATGAAAATATTTCCCCCAATCTGAATCACTGCCTAGAACTTCCCTTTGAAGTACGTGGCCTTGGGAGATGGGAGATGGCTCGGTTGGGTTGCCGTGTAAGCATGAGGACGTAAGCTTGGCCTCTCCAGTGTCCACAGAGGAAGGTGGCGGGTGGCGGCAAGCACCTGCAAGTCCCAGAGCTGGGAGATGCACGTGGGTTTGCTAGTGGCCAGTTTAGTCAGCCGAAGACTGTCAGATCCAATGTGAGAGCCTGTCTGAAAGAAAGAAGGTGAAGAGTGGTAGGAGAAGATAACCAAAGTCCAACCTCTGCCTCCATGATCTGATGTGTGGATCATATACAAGTGTACAAACATAACACACACATAAGTAATATGATGTGTAAAGCTCATGATATATGTATGATTCCACTGCGTGGCCAAAAGATAGGACTCTGTAGTCCCTTGACTGTGCTCCTTATTATATTTTTGTCTTCTGTGATAAAAGGAAACAGCAAGCTGTCTGTCACCAGACTAAACGCACTGAAACTTTCAGTGATTTCTATACCATCAAGATGATGAAAGGAGTGGCCGGAGATATGGCTCAGAGGGTTAAGAGCACTGGCTGCTCTTCCAGAGGTCCTGAGTTCAATTCCCAGCAACCACATGGTGGCTCACAACCACCTATAATGAGATCTGGTGCCCTCCTTTGGCATGCAGGCTGAATGCTGAACACATAATAAATAACTAAATCTTTAAAAATAAAAGATGAAAGGAGAGGTGGAATGGGCATGATCATAGTACATCAGATACATGTATAATTGTCAATGAATACTGGTCGTTAATTTTTTAAAAGATGAATATATAATATATACTTACTTATGAGTTTGTCTTTATAAGAAACATTAATGTCAGGCAATATCATGTTTCCTGGTGTTTCTATCATCTGAGCACCACTAAGAAAGTCCTGTGAGTTAAATACACCACATCGATAGCGATAAAGATAGGGTTTATTTTTATCCTCTTTACAATGGGGAAAGATTTGTTCAAAGGTACACAGACGGTTGTGGCCAAGCTTTAATTCAGTTACCAGAGCCTAACTGTGCTGCAGAGGATGATTGCGGGGCATATAGGTATCTGTATAGGCATATAGGCATATAGGCATATAGGTTTTGTTTGGGCAGCCATGCAGTCACATTCTTGGATCTCCATGTATCATAGAAAGAATCTCCATGTATCATAGCCTGGCGATCCCCAGGCTAGATGGGTCTTTGGCGTGATGCGTCAGACCTGTTGAGTTGACACTGTGTTTGTGCTTCAATACCCTCTCTTGCATTTACAATGGAGATTTTGTTGTCATCACACCAGGGATCAAATCCATGGCCTTCTGCATGAGCCCCACCACTGGGCGATACCCCAGTCCTATGCATGTTTTTGAATCGAGAATTCATTTATATTTCTTGAACTGTTAGAGGCCCCAGAAAGTTAGGGTCTAATGTTGATCCTATGTTAACTCCAGGGAAGCACTGGGCAGTAAAAAGAGTGTATGGCTGGGAAGGTACGCAGGCAGGTTTACTTACTGATGGGTCCTGACATCCTTCGGGGATACCCGTGTTCATCATGGTCACACTTGCCAGGCAGACACATACTCAAAAGGCTGAGCCTGAGAGCCTGGTGAGGAGTCAAGGTCAGGAATGTTTAATATTTGACCTTGATTTTGCTGCTGATTCTTCTGAAAATCTTAGGAATTACTTCTGCCTCTGCTTACACATCTCTTCAGTAGCATCACCACCTAGATTAGAATTATAAGGATCCACTCGTGTGGACAATTTGAAGAAACCAGGTGCCTATTCTAGCTGTTAATTTTTGATGATAAAAATGCATTGCAAGATGATTTACTGGAAAGAGAAAAGACAGAGTTTCTGTTCCTGCTGCTGGCTGGCCAAGTGACACTGACTCCTCATCAGCACCTCCCAGAAGCTGCCCCCTCTGGGCCTCCAAGGCACTCTCTCAACCCATCTGCAACAGCTCAGCTGGGCCACGAGTGGGTCTTCTCAGAACTCATGTTTATCAATGTGTGTGCATGTGTATATGTACATATATATGTATTCTGGGATGATATTAGTCGTGTAATTTCTGACGTTTAATTAGAAAACAGGTTTAACTGTTAGGGTCTCAAGCCAGGTAACTCTCACAGTACCTGCATGTATTATGTGCAGGGCCTCTTGCCCTCGCTCAGCCCATACATCTTTTTGAGATACAGTACCCTGTCAGTCAGTCTGCTAGAAACTAGGTTTAGAAAGTAACATGGAACCCTGTTCTTAAGAAAGCCTGTTCAGTAAAATCTGGATTTTTTTTTTTTAATTCACTTTATATCCTGGTTGTAGCCTCATCCCTCCTCTCCTCCCAGCCCCACCCTCCTTCCCTCTCCCTTCACCCCTTGCCTATTCTTCAGCAAAGGGGAGTGCCTTTTCCCATCCAGCCCAGCCCATCAAGCTGCATCAGGACTGAGCATGTCCTCTTCCCCTGTGGCTTGGCAAGGCAGTCCTGCGAGGGACAAGTGATAAAAAAAACTGGCAAGTGAGTCTGTGTCTGATGCAGTCCCCACTTCCCATACTAGAGGACCCACATGAAGCCTAAGCTGTTTATCTGCTACATCTTTGTAGGGGCCTAGGTCCAGTCCAGTTCATGCGTGGTCCTTGGTTGATGCTTCAATCTCAGCAAGCCCCTCTGGGCCCTGGTTAGTTGGCTCTGTTGGTTTTCTTGTGGAGCTCCTGTCACCCCCTTTCTCTCTACTTTTCCATAAGACGCCCTACTCCACCCAGTGTTTGGCTGTGAGTCTCAGCATCTGTTTTGAGGCGCTTCTGGGTGGAGTCTCTTAGAGGACAGCTCTGACAGGCTCCTGTCTGGGTCTTTTATGAGTAGATGTTGACAGGAATGAATTTTATGAAAGGGAAGTTCTCCGATATTTGTAGGAGGTGGTTCTCCAATATTTTGTCCAAGATAGTTGGGATTAAACCTGGGGCCTTATGAGCACCTTCCAGGATTGCTACCACTGAGATTTATCTGATGCCCAGAAGCTAAAACAGCCCTCCTGTGTGTAAGTCAAGGTCTCACTGTGTAGCCATGGCCTGGGAACTCACTTTGAAGACCAAGCTTGCCTTGAGCTCAAAGAGGTCCACCTGCCTCTGGAGTCTTAGGGTTAAAGGTGTGCACCACTATGCCCACTCCCCCCCCAAAAAAAAAAAACAAAAAACTTGTGTTAGAAATTAGAAGCCAATTTTTAAGTTGAGTGGATTTAATAGTAAAACCATGTATGTATTATATTACAGCTGGAAAGTACTGATATATCATGCTTGAATCTCAAGGCATCCCTGGATGCTAAGTGGGGCAGTGTTATCTTCATGTTATATATGCAATGACAGGGGTAAATGGCTTGTCCAGGAACACACAGACAGCTGGGAACAAGGTTGAAATGTGATCCAGACGTTTGACTCCAAAATATGTGCTTTTCTCACTGTTCCACATAACCTAAAATCTTACAGAGTGCATTCAATAGACAAAAGTGCTAAGGAGCAGGAGGTTTTTATTGAGATCCTGTGACACACTAGCCTTTATCGAATAATTCTCTTTGTTGTTGTTTGTTTAAGCATTTTTTTTTAATTTTTTTTTTTTTTTTCTTGAGACAGGGTCTCCTTTTATAGCCCTGACTGTCCTGGATCTCACTATGTAAATCAGGATGACCTTGAACTCACATAGATCCGCCTGCCTCTGCCTCCTGAGAGCTGGGATTAAAGGTGTGTGCCACCACACCCAGCCTGCATACAATATATTTTTATCTCCAACTCCCTACTCCAACTCTTCCCAGATCCTCCCTACCTCCCTAACCATCCTATTTCACGCTCCCCTCTCACTGTCTCACTTTTGCTCTCACTGTCTTAGAACAACCAACCTAACAACCAATGTACCCCACATTGAAAATAAAAACAAACAGAAGCCATTAAGACCAAAACTTCCCAGGCCAAACAACTCCCCTTCTTCAAACCCCGTGGAGGTTTTTTGTGTTAGCCAATTACTCCTGGGCCTGGGACCTGCCCTGAAGTCTGGGTAATATACTTGGTGAAATTCTACTGGAGAAAACTGATTTTCCCTTTGCTAGTTTCCAATTGCAGATAGTCTCTTGGTTAGGGATGAGCTCTTATGTCTACTCCTCCCTCTCAGTCCTGGAACCCAGCTGGCTTGCCTCTACATAGACCCTGTCCACACTGCCACAGTCTTTGCAATTTCGTTTGTGCATCAGTCCAGTTGTGTTTGGAAAACATTGTGTCCATAGGATCATTCAATACCTCTAACTATTACTGTTAGTAACACTTCCTCCTCTTCTGCATAGATTCCTGAGGCTTGATAGGAAGGATTTAATGAAGACATCCCATTTAAGACTAGTGTTCCAAAGTCTGTCATTCTCTGGACATTGTCTAGTTGTAGGTGCTCTGTGATGTGGGTTGAGTGAGGCACTGATCTATGGGTGTAGCAGTATGTCTTTAGTAGTCATTTTATTGCTATGTTCCTTTAGCAGAATAATAGTACTAGGTTTTCCCATAGGTGCATGACACATCTAGTCTCAGGTTCTTGGCCCCTTTAGCAATGTCAGGTATGGGTCCTCTCTCACTGGAATGGGCCTCAGATCCAATCACAAAGTGGTTGGTTACTCCCAGAACATTTGTGCCATGATTGCACCTGTGCATCTTGCTGGCAAAGCACTGTTGTAGGCCACAGTGATACTGAAATTTTTTTTTAACTTTTCTCCTCTATATTCAGAATACTTTCTAGCACTGTGAACTCTAGTCACTAGGAGTGAAGCTTCTAAGTTGGGCACAGCTTGATTTCTCCCATGTTTGATGATACTAGGAAACCTGTCTTCAGCAATAGGCCCTTATCATCAGGTTGCAGAGAGCAGTCAATAGCCTTGGCAGTAGCTGTGATGTTTTGAGAGGGGTAGGGGAGCGGGGACCATGGTCAACAAGATATAGCTCATTCCTAACACTGGAAGTTTTACTTGATGGTCTAGTTGGGGTATTGTCTCCCCTGTTACATGATAGCACTTTTTGGAAGCACACTTGGTTTTTCTATGGCTTTTAAAGGCCTCAGGACCAGAGGCTCTTCTTAAGTCCCAAGTGGTAGACCCTAATTCGTATATGTGAGTGTTTCTGACTTTAAGACTTATCTGGTTCCAATGAATAAGGTGTCTTTGCTGCTTTCGGTAGTGTACTTGTGACATGTAAGCAATGTGGAAACAGACAGGGTGCCCTTTGGGCTGTGGTCTAGTGGACTAGTAGCTAAAGAACTTTTTTCTGTCTTCCCTTTCATTGCATGACAAGTGAAATGAATTTTCCCCAAAGAGTCCTTAATCGTTTGGTAGCAATTTAATTCACAGGAGACCTGGAATATAGGTCCAGCTTGTCCTTAGGAAGGTGTTCAGGCATTTTAGGGTTGTTTTTAGAATATTCTCAGGCTGTACGATTCTGTCATTTCCAAAGTGTAGTATTGGCAGAAAGGATGGAGGTCTGTCTTTGTTGCTGTTGTTTGTTTTTGAATGTTTGTTAAAATTTAATCCTGTAATATACTTCCCTCCAGAAAAGACATGCTACTCACCTGCCCAAACAAAAACTATCTGGCCCCCATGCAGCCTCAGCCGCCATACGTTACCAGCAAGGCTATTTGGTGGGGGTGGCCACTAGGCTTCCCCAACTGGTTGTCATGTTTTGCTTGGCTTTTCCTAGTTCCTTGTGATAAGCAAGAGTAAAATCAAACATGCTTTAGGTGACATCATATTTAACAGAGGTCAAATGTGTTCAGTTTCATTGCTCAGATTTCCTCTCAGTAATTTCAGTGAATAAATTTTATTGCTCAAATAAGAAGTGTTTTATATGCAGTTCTCATTAATTATAATAATTTCTTACCATTTTCTGAGAAAATTGAGAACTAGGGTGGCCTAGATGTATAGCTTGTTCTGTTTATCTTCTGTGTAGTGGGAAGAGCACTGTGTGGCTCTGACCAGCATGTCAGGTCACAGAAGAACCACAGTGTGTCTGAGTCCCCGCTCTGCGTGCGTGTATGAAAATACATCAGCATCGGGCTGAACATGGTGCGGCAGTTCCTCTTCGCTGGGTTGTAAGGCTTCTTATGAAGAATTTTTTTTACACTTTTAACCCAGTGCGTATTTGTCTGGAATAATGGCAGACTGAAGACTTTTTCCTTACGGTGTTGGGGACTGAGCCCAGTGCCTCGTGCAGGCTATGGGAAGTGCTCTACCACAGAGCCACATCCTCCCTAGGCTGTGTTTTTAACATTATATAGCCTTCTTCCAGAATGTAGACAGGCTTCCTTTCAAATTATTAATGCATGTCTTTAAAGCTGTGTGGACTTTCCCCGAGGGATTTATGCTGTAACATTTTCCTTTTTATTTTTTTCTAATAATGGACTATTTTGTATGCATACATTCATGTGTGACATGGTGCCCATGTGGAGATCAGCTTTCAGGAGTCTGTTCTCTCATCACCTTGCTGAGCAAGTTTCTCTCGTCTCTGCTGCATTCTGTCCTCCAGGCCACCCTGCCCAGTAGTCTTTTATGTGAGTCTCCTGTCTCAGCCTCCCATCTCAATGTGGGAGTGCTGGGATTGTAAATGCATGTCCACATTCAGATTTATTTTGTGAATTTCTTGGATCAAACTCAGGTCTTGAGACTTGTGCGCAGCAAGGGCTTTTTCCAGTGAAGCCATCTTGCCAGCGCCTAATGCCTGAATTAGCATCTTCTTCTCTGGGCTGTTGGATGTAGCTCACATAAGGCAGTAGAGGCCAAACAGATTTGCTTGGAGAGTGAAGAGGACACATTATAGGTCCTAAGCAAACTTCAGCTCTTACTTTCAAGATTATTAAATGTACTTATGATGATTTATTCTGGTAATGTCTTAAACGGGTTTTAAGAAGGGTAAAGTGTCATTTCAGTCTCCTTTCCAAGTGGAAGCCATGGATACAAAGAAATAAAACAACTGAAAGAATTATATTTTGGTTTACCAGCTTTTCCATTTGCTTCTCCCAACATTCAGGAAGTGCTACTTAGCAAAAACACATTTACAATGAGATAGTTGAGTCTCAAAGCAAAAAAGGTCACGAGGCATATATAGGATACAAGACAAGCATCAATATGACAATACTCCATCATCATGGAACACTTAGGAAGAACTGGACACTGCAAGACCGCGCAGCCATAAATGAGTATCCAGCACTCAGGAAGGCAGAAACAGATGGGTCTCCATGAGTTCAAGGCTAGCCTGGTCTACAAAGCAAGTCCATGATAGCCCATGCTACACAGAGAAACCCTGTCTCAAGAAAGAGAGAAAGGGGGATAGAGAGAATAATGGCCATAAGGCAGAGCTAGTTAGAGGGTGTCAGAGGCACACAGAAGGTATGCCTCTGGAAAAACAATCCCAGGTAAAGAAGATGCAAGAAGGTCATAGTTAGCTGGGAGACGGTAAGAATTGCCAGTGAAAGGAAGCAGTTTCTACAGAGGTTGCAAAGTATACCTGGGAGCTGCTGCCAGTAATGGAAGGTTAGTTTTTCAACTACAGATTTTTTTTTTTTCATTTTTGCATAACTCCATTTGAGAGGCTAGAGAAGTCAAGGAGCTTTTACTGAAAGGCTTGGGGATGTGTTAATATAGCACACAAGTTTCTCAAAGAACAGATAGGCTTGTATTGATGAATACAATACAGCATACAGGATAGATACATGTTTCAGACAATATTCTTTGCCTGCCCTATTGAGGGGAGAGAATCACCAGGGAGGAAGCTATATCAGTAATCAACACTACAGGATTAAAATCTAAGCACAGTGGGAATTTTAAATGAGCAGAGAGTACATAGGTTCAGGGGGTGCTTGGATGGTAGATTCCACTGTGATGACTCACTGGGTTAAAGCAAAGAGGAACAGAGGAAGAACATGGGTGCTTTTAATGTAGGCTGGGACATGGCCCGCATAGTTCAGTCACTGAGCAAGCAAGCATTAGAGAAGGAGGGTGATGTAGAAAGGGAAAGGAATTAAGATATCCAGCTTTGAATGGTTATGCAGCGAGCAAGATAATAAGAAACTCAACAAATGGCTGGAGAGATCACTCACCAGTTAAAGACACTTGACGCTTTTCTTTCTTTTTTTTAAAACTAATTTATTTAATTTTATTTTATGTGCATTGATGTGAGGGTGTCAAGTCACCTGGAACTGGAGTTACAGATAGTTGTGAGCTGCCATGTGGGTGCTGGGATTTGAACCTGGGTCCTTCTGAAGAGCAAACAGTGCTCTTAACCACTAGAGCCATCTCTCTAGCCCCCCCCCCCCCACACTTGATGCTTTTCTAAAGGGTCCTGAATTTGGTTCCCAGTATTCGAGTCAGGTGGCTCACAACTGCCTGTAATTTCAGCTCTGGGGCATCTGTTGCCCTCTTCTGGTTTCCGTACGCACCACACACAGGCACAAATAAAATTAAATTGTCTTTTAAAGCATAAACCAGGTTGTCATTAACTACTGGTGACTGGTACAAGCTGTGACAACAGAAGCTGACCGTGAGAGGCCACTGTGTACAGTGATTGCTCAGGAAAGTTTCCATAAGGAGCTCAGCCCTGGAACCTGAGAAGATCCTGGGTAGATGGAGAGCTGGGAGCAGGAGGGACTGGAGCTACGGAGGAAGCCCCGGGCTGGAGCACAGTAATGTCTGAGGTGGCTGTCTTAAGGTCCCATTGCTGTGAAGAGACACCACAACCTCGCCAACTCTTGCAAAGGGAAACTTTAACTGGGGCTGGCTTATAGTTTCAGAGACTTAGTCCAGTAACACCATGGCAGGAAACATGGTAGACATGGTGCTAGATAGGAGCCAAGACTTCTACATCTTGATCCAGAGGCAGCAGGAGGAAACTGTGTGCCATACTGGGCGTAGGTTGACCATCTCAGACCTCAAAGCCCACCCCATAGTGACACACTTCCTTCAACAAAGCCACACCTCCAGTGGTGCCATTCCCTATGGCCAGGCACTCACACATATGCGTCTGTGGGGCCATTCCTGTTAAAACCAGCACAGTGGAGTTAAATGGAAAGGAGTAAACTCGGAAGTATTTGCTTATTTGGTGAATAAGACAAAGCTGAGAGACGAACTTCGTGGGTAGTTTGTTTACATATTGCTGATGGCCAGAATTCTACAATGTCCTATTACTTTCACATAGTGTGAGGTGAGGTCATCATCCAGTTGCTAGAGTTGGGGAAAGGCTTAAGAACTATAGGGACTGGTTTCCTCTGAGATTGTGAAAGCAAAATAGAGACTCCGGATAGTTAGGCAGGGCACCGCCTGTGCTTTGCGGTTATTTTTAGGTGAAGTTTCAAGCCAGCTATGTTGTTTTGTTCACACCCCTGTACCTTTGTGGGGATAGCCAAGAGAGTGTAAATGTTAAGGAAAGTGATACCACTCTCAATTTGTATAGATGTTAAAAAAGAAGCTCAGAAAAGTTAAGATTTTGCTGGGTGGGTGGAAATGCTTGTGACTCCAGTGTTGTAGAAGCAGGGTCTGGCCGGCCAGCCTGAGCTACAAAGCAAGACCTTGTTTCAATAAAAAGAATATGAAGTACAGACTTGTCTAGAGTCTGGAGTGTGGCATATTTTAGCCTCCATACATCTGGTGGGCAGTCTAACTGCAGCCAGAGCCCCAAAGTCAAAGCTTTCATTCAGAAGAACTAAAGTGAGCTCTGCCCTGAGCAGTCAGACCACTGTGTAACTTCAGAAGTCAGTGACTTCCCATCGCTCTAGTAAGGGAACTTACTAGTTCCTTAATGTGAGGAAGAAAAGTCTCTTGGCACTGAGTTGTTTTTTTGGGGGGGGAATTAGTGTACAGTTTCTTTTGCACACAAGATTGTGAACTTCATAATGAAATATAGTCAATTACAGTTTTTGCAAAATTCAAACCAAAAAAGAAAAAAAATCTACTACTACATGAAAAGGACCGCATCCTAACTCCTGGCACAGAAAAGGCAGTTTGGTAGGGAGAGAACTTTCACAGTTCAAGAATACTGCTTTTTGATAATCTGAAATCATGTGTAAAACTAGAAATGATAATGTGTTGGTTTTAACTTCAGCTTTGACAGGAGCTGGCCAATGGCCGGTCTGAGACTAAATTCTCTGGAGAACAGAATGCCTAAAGAAGCTGTGTTTTGTTTTCTTTTTAAAGATTTATCTATTTTATGCATGACTGCTTTATCTGCACATACACCTGCATGCCAGAAGAGGGCATCAGATCACATTACAGATGGTTGTGAGCCACCATGTGGTTGCTTGGAATTGAACTCGGGACCTCTGGAAGAGCAGACAGTACTCTTAACCACTGAGCCATCTTTTGTTGGAAGCAATAGTCACACTCTTCAGATTTATAAGCACTAACAGTGATATTTAGTTGTTAAGGCCAAAGCTCCCTCCTGTCTTCTCGTTGCACAGAGGCTCTGTCTCAGCGGGGTAGAACTTGCGTATCTGCCTAGACAGGGAGACAGTTTCAGGGTAGTTTGGTTAACCCAGCATCTTTTTGTTTTCTTTCTCTCCCAAAGAGCCGTTGATAGAGGTGATACAACATAAAGGGGAAATCCATAGTGGTGGCGGGAGCTAAACAGTGCTCAATCATACAGCAAGATAAGACTGTGTGGCTAAATGCAGAAAGAAAAGTGCAGCCCAGGCAGGGAAGGGAAGGCTGCTGTCAGGGTTCCTGGGATTTTAAACTTGGGCTTTCCAGGCATAGCCATCAGGAGCTAAGGAAGGCAACAGGAAGGTGGCCTGTGACCCATTCTGTTCCTCTGTTTATTTGATGTAATAACATTGATAACATTTATTTTCACTGCTTTCTATATATAATGAATTCCTGATTTTGTTTGGTCCCATAGTGTAAGTATTTGTCACACTAGAAAGGTAGAGAGGAGGTGAACATGACCGTGGACGGTTATAACTCAGGGGAAGTATGAAAGATGGCTGTCCTTCAGACGGAAACACCCTGAACTAAGACGATAGCAAAGTACCACAAGCTCTCTTTAGCAGTTGTAGTGGTTTTAAGTCAAGTTAGTGCCTCTCCTCCCTGCCCACATCCAATACACCCTGAAGGAGAGCTGTGCTGTCAACAGTTCCTGCTGCTTACACTAAGCTGGCGTGAGGGAATGAGGCATTTTACATAAATAAATCTCTGTTGCTTCACATGAAACACACCAGCTCTCTGTACTAATCAGTTGTTCTTGGGCTTGAAGTGATTTGAAGAAAAAAATTTTGAGGAAAAAAAAAAGCACAAACAAGACCACATTGAATAAAAAGAATAGCTGCTCCCCACACACAAACACACACACACAAAAAAAATTTAAAAATTTTTATGTTCATATTTGACTTCCTGTACTGGCCTAGAGCAAGGAAGAGAAATCTGATTTCTAATGTAATGAGAAAAAAAAATACTGTACAAAGTCACAACTTTCCTCACAGCATCAGAGAACCACGATCTCAGGACAGCCATATTAAAGCTACCCTTATAAACTTGTGTTTGTTTCTCACTGTCTCTCTTACCCTGGCTAACATTAAAATAACCGAGACTCTATGGTATTATTTGTTTATTAAGTTTTACAGCACAATCCTGATCAGTTTTACTCTAAACTCTAGGCTCGTCTGACCTCCTCCGAGATAGATTCTCTGCTCTAGCTCCTCTCTCTGGGCCTCTGCCCTTGGCTTAATCTCCTACCTCCTCCTCTAACTCCTCCTTCCTGGCTGGCAGGAAGTCAAACCCTATTCTCTCCCCTGCTCATCGATTGGCAGCTTTATTGGCATGTAGGGGATGATTGGGGAGCAGTGTTTATACAGTGTGTCGGGAGATTCTCAGAACAAAGATTACAACCAGATATGGGGAGCACAGAAGTCAGTATGTGAATTACACAATAACCTGATACCTGCATGCCAGAAAGCCAGGTGTGTGCGGAGAGGCAGGTGGAGAGATGTGCTAATCACCAGTGACAGCACACAAAGAAGCTGGGGCTCCCGTAGAAGAGGGTGAAGAACTCGGCTAAAGCTTTTCCCCATCGTTTATAGACAACCATGGGCCTGCATGAGGCCGTAGGAATTGGAAGGCAGGTCACTCTTGCTTGAAGCTTCTGCTTGGGCTTCCTTTGGGTAATCACAGGAGGAGTGAGGACATGGCAGGAAGCTGAAGGTGTAGGTCTCCAGGAAGAAGTGGTTGTTCTGGCAATGGCAGCATGGTCCCACTGCGATAACAGCAGCTATAAGCCTTTAAGGGAATAACTAAAAACCCTACAATTCTAGAGGACAGATAAAAATCTGGTGTTCCTGAATGACAAATGTACGAATGCACAATTGAAGTTGAAAAGTGAAGCACACATCTAGGAGTAACTGATAGAACACAGAGAGAAAATTGGTGAAAATAAAAGACCTTAACATCACCGTTGTGGAACTCTGTCCTCTGGCTGTGCTCATTGCCGTATGGAATCAGAATAGCTGTGATTTCCCACCAGAGATGCTCATTCACATCCCATCTTTGGAGGGCTTGAAAGAGGTTCAGGAGGCAGCACCCTTGTCACAGGAGGCCTGCCCCTTCCTACTGGTATAATCCATTCATGGTTCCCGGAGGAGGGAGACATTTTTTTAGTGGTATTGCTACACAAAACTTACCCATGCTTCTGTGAGAATCCCATTTAAACTCAGTGAGTTCACCAAACTAGATTCATACAGAATCATTTATTGGTCTGTTTTTGTTGTCCTGTCTGAGGTAAGTAAAGGTTTGTTCATGTCTCTCTGGGAAAGATTATCTGACAATAATCAACTTGACAGTGGACTGTTGCTCTTGAACACAAGCACAATGGCTTGTTTTTTTCAAATATACATGAAACAGTCATGTCAACCAAGAAACTTTAAAACGTTATCTGGTACTAAGAAAGACACAAATATAAAATTATTAAAATCATGCAGAGTGTGTTTTGTCATCAAGATAAAAATAAGTTAGAAACCACTGACAGAAAGATATCTAGAAAATTCCAAAAATTTAGAAATGTTATGATGCATGTATTAGAAGCCTTGGGTCAAAAAAGAAAAAAATACCAAGGCAAATTAGCAAGTATTTTGAACTGAGTGAAGATATAACATGAAAGTTTCAAGGAATACATAAAATAGCATAAAAGTTTAGAAGGAAATTTGATATATATACTTAAAAAGAAGAAAGGTCTCCAGCCAGAATCTAAACTTCTTTCTTAAACTAGGAAAAGAAAGACAGATGAACCACATGTTAATTAAACAGAGGGAAGGAAATGGTAAAGGGCAGAGATTTAAAAACAGAAAATGAGTACAGTGTATCAGTGAAATCAAAAGACAGTTATTTGGAAAGATTATTAACATTTCTAAGCTGGAGCTAGGTATAGTGGTATATGTATGCCTTCAATCCTAGTACTCAGGAGGCAGAGGCAGGAGGAGTTCCATGAGTTCAGTGCTACACGGTGAGACCCTGTCTCAATTAATTAGTTAATTATTTTATTAGCCAGAACAGCCAAGTACAAAGAGAAGGCACAGGTTACCAGTATTGGGAATGGTGGGGACCATCACTACAGGTCCTTTAAGCAGTGCAGCAATAGTAAGGTTCAAATGGTATGGTGCAGCACATCACAAGGACACTGGAGCCGCAATGGGGAGAGCTCCACTGTCCAAATCCAGGGCCACTTGACATTAAAATAATTATGTACAACACACATGGGTGGTGAATGGTGACCTAACTGTCAAACAAAATCATTAAGAGAAAGATTTGGGGAAGAAAATTTAGCTACAGAAGACGAGTGGTGTTCTTTGATTGAGTTTGGGGTCTTAGTCCTTATAGTTGAAAGAGGAGAAAAAGCTGCTTAGAGAAACCTTGAGTATAAACTGCTTAGGGCTAGGACCTTGGCTCTGTGGTACAGCATTTCTCTAGCAAGAATGAAGTCCTTGGTTGCATAGGTAGTGGCTTTTGTGTTAGGTCTACACTGGACTTTGGTTGAATAAGCCTCTGTTCTTCCCCAGGTGGGTAGGTATGAGAAGCCTTTAGGGCAAATCTTCTTATTGGACCACAGTTCATGAAGCAAAATCCTTTGGAAAAATACAAAACTTGCTATGTCAGGATCTTATACTGTTTCTCTTTGTGTAGCCCTCTGGAGGTGGAATCAGCCTGGACTGTCAAGAATATAGGCTCTCTTTTCCTCAGAGTAGGAAGATGGAAAAGGATTTTATTCTCACAAAACTGAGGTTCAAACAGTTGCAAAATTCGGGTCTAGGAACACAATATTTATTATCAGCATACTAAAGCAAACACTGAAAGGAAATTAAATGTTCTGTAATAGGATTCAAGTGTGAACCTGTGGGATATAATGTATGATAGTCCTACAAGCCACATCTGTAAAGCTGACTTTTATACAGCTGTAACTTCAGACTGTCACCATGTAAAAATGCTTGTGACATAATATGGAAAAATCAGAATGCACATTTCCTATGCCCTGTGATTTTTCACTAAAATATATACAAGTAAGATGAAAGTTCATAAAACTGGTTATATGAACTGTAGTATGGCAATCAAAATGTAGATGATTTTCCTGTTCTACATTTTATATTCTCAGTAACATTATGTAGAGTTTGTGGTTGAAAATAAGTTAGGCAGGCTTTCAGAAGTGAAGTCTGAATTTTGAAATCTCATAAAGGTTTCTTGGTCAGTGTCCAGAAACCTATGTGCAGAGTCTGAGAGTCCTGCTGTTTGCCTTCTAGAGGCTGGCTTGGTGTAAACCGAACCAATAGCAGTTTGTTCTGGTTAATCCACCTCGAAGCCCTGTTAACTCTCCCTGTCCCTGTCACAGACAGGAGACAGAGCTCTGCGTGTGTAGATGGCGGTTGAGCATCATGTCTGCTGTATTACATCTGTCGTCTCCTTCCATCTTCCCTTGCAGGAAGCGCATTTTCAACTGAGCATGGCAAGCTTCAACTGCAGAAGGAATCCCTGGGTGAGCTGAGGAAGGAGTGTACTGCAAAAAGGTAAATGTAGTGGCAATGGCTTCTCTGATTGTTAAGCTTATGGGGACATTCGGAAAAGCAGTATTTTAAAAGGCTGCTACTAACTTACATTCTGTGTATCTCAGTACCCCATTCACTTACTCAGCAGATGTTTGTGAATACCTACTGTGTGTCTCCACTGTGCTAGAGCCTAGAAACATGAACACTGTTTCCCATCGCCCAGGCCACAGCTCTGTGGCTTCTGTTTATGTCCTCTCCTCTCCCAGCTTTTCCATGCCACTTCAGCTGGCTGGCTGGTTCTTCGGTAATTCCTGCGGACTTCTGCTTCTTGACCTCACACTTGATGACCTCAGCAATACTACAGCATTTTTCTCATCCCTGCCTCTCCAGCTTTCCTGCCCCTCCCCCAATGATGCTATCAGGGCTTTCCTACTAAAATACCATTTTTGTCATATCTCCCTCTTCTTAATATGGTAATTCTTTGCTTAATTTTCAAATACCTTCAACAAACAAAAGAAACCATAGTTTCTTTTAATTTTTCCCTCAACATAAAATGATGACAATAGCTTTTCTCCCCCACCCCATGCATAGTTCATAGTCACCTCTGTTCTCTTTTGCCATCACTCACTTCTGTAGAACTTTAGTAGTTGAGGACTCAAGGATCTAGAACAAAACAGAGAATATCTATTTTTATCCTCCAGTTTAAAATAGGAAAGTGGGGCTCTGAGAAGTTGCTCTGTCCAGCTCACTGACAGAGCCATAGGTGCTTGTCAGACAGCAGGTCAGTGTTCTCCACCATGCTAACTTCACAACACTTTTGACCCCAGCTCTATCCCACAGGCAGAACTGTGTCTTGTGATTTAATTCACTTTTGACACTGCCTGGATACCTCCTGAAAGTTCCTCCAGACTGAGACCTGTAAGTAGATGGCAGTCACAAACTCCAGGTGGCCACCTGCGTTTCTCACCTGCCAGCTATAGCAATTCCCACAAAATTTTCTGAGTTCAATTAATTGGCTCCTCACAGACTCAGAGAAACACTGGTGCTTACTGGTTTATGGTAAAAGTTGCCAAGGATCCAACTAAACCTCCAGATAGAGATGGTTCTGTGTCTGTGCAGGCTTGTCATCCTTCAGATACCTTCACAGTCTGAAGCTCGCTGGGCCCTGTCTTTGAGAGGTAATGGCTCTCCCAGCCTCTTCCACCCCCTTCATGGAAGGAGGTATGGGTAGAGCTGGAAACTGACCGTCTACTCCTGAGGCATTATAGTGACCTCCAGACCACAGCACTATCCTTGCAATGTTCTCTCTAACTCACCTCATTTCCGTATTGCATAGACTTTATCAAAAGTGACAAAACAAGCTCCACCATTCTAAAATTCTAAACGTGTAAGGCCCTCTGTGACTAGAAAGTGGAGCAGCTGCCCGCATTTGATGGTGTGACAGAGGCCCTCTGCAGCACCCCGGCTTCCCTCCTGCCCCCACCTGCAGTTTCTCTTAAATCCCCTCTGTCTTTAAGTTGCTACGGCAGGCAGGAGCCACCCTCTGTGGTGCTATAGGTTGGCCACACTTCTACCTGACACCTCGGGTTTTTGCTCTGCTGTTCACTTTATTTTGTTTTTCTTCTGGTGTCACAGCACAGTGTTTCTTGAGACAGTTAGAATGTGTAGCTGTGAAAGGATACTCTTGTTTTTCTTTCCTTTTTTTTTTTTTTTTAAGAAAATGCCACATAAACCAAATTCTGAAATTGAATCAGCTACACTGAGCTCCTGGTTATTAAGTGTTTAGTGGGCATGGCGGTAGTTCACTGTCGTCTCTGAACAAGCACATGTAGTGCTCCTGGTATGTAGGAGTAGGTGCTCCTGGCGTGGGTATTTGGTTATTATGTTCTTTATAGCTCTTAGCACAGTGCTGGGCACACACAGGAGGTCATGGCATGAAGTTAGCGTAGTTGCCTTGTCGGAGACGGGTCAGGACTCAGGGCGGCTCTTATTCGCCTTCACCTCTGACATTCTCTTGCCAGTTATGGACCACTTACTCTTCCCTGGTTTAATTAGATTTAAGTGTTAGAAGACATGATTTTTCATGACTGTCCATTTTCTTCCTCCCCGATAGAGAACTCTTCCTGAAGACGAATGCTCAGCTGACAATCCGCTGCAGGCAGTTGCTGTCCGAGCTCGCCTACATTTACCCTATTGATTTGGTAAGTTTCAGATTCCTGAGGAGATGGGGGTTGGAAAGATGATTCCACTTGAAATTTCCTTTCAGTGAAAAAGCCATCCCTCTGTGTGCTCTCTCATGATTCAGGAGAACGTTAAGAGCTAGTAATTTCAGAAGCACACTGAAACTCAGTTGGGGGTAGCTGGGAAGATCACCCTCAGGTGCCGCCACATAAGTATGAAGACACAAGTGTAATCCCTCGGACCCAGATGAAAAGCTGAGCGTGATGGCATGTTCTTGTCCCAGTGCTGGGGAGGACACAGGAGGATCCCTGGGACTCAGTAGCTAACTAGTCGACCCAGTTAGTGAGACTCAGGTCCTACTGAGAGAACTTGTCTCAAAAACAAGGTGGACAGCCATCTTGAGGAACACCTCACAGTTCCAGAGTTAACCTCTGCTCTCCCCCTCCCTCTCCTTTTACCTCTTCCCCCTCTCTGTCACATACACACATATATAACACGTGCACACAAATCATACACCCACATATGCAGACACATACATATATACACACACGCACATACACACAAACACACACACACACACACACACATTTAGTTGGTCCCAAGTCCCATAGTTTCATTGTTTTATATATCAGCTTGATGGTTGTATTTCTTATTATCAGAAAGAATGCCAGATTATTTCGGTTTCTTCATAATCCTTTTATTCAACCAATTATCCTCCATTTATGATACATTTCTTTTGTTGTGTATGTGGTTTTTAAAACATAATTGCTCAGTCACCTGTGTATATTGGTGTTCATTAAGGCATTCATGTGGCAACTATCAGAATATTAAATTTTTAATGCAGTTACTTAAAAGTCAATACAAAAGGTAATAGTAAAATAACTCTGATTAGGGTTATTAGAAAAACCAAGTCTACTAAATTAGGTAGCTTCCTTATTAATAGTAATCCACAAATAAACTAATTTTCAGAGGAAAAAAACCAATAGAATTTGAGTTTGCTCATAGAATCTTATTAACTTGTTTACAGAATGGATATATAGGTTAGCCAGAATGTTGTTGTTCTTTTTTTTTTTTTCTTTTAAAATGGACATTATATGGCTCCCACTTCTTCAAATGAATTTGAAGATGAATTTGAGATGAATTTGAACTCCTAGTCTTCCTGCCTGCATGCCCCACGTGCTGGGATTATAGACGTGCTGCCGTGCCTGGAAAGAAGACACTTTATGATGTTACTTTCACATGCCTTTTTCTTTAGATGATGCACATGTGATTTTACTATCAAAATGTCAAGCGTAATAAAATGCAGGAAAGTTTGCCGTATCCTCACCAGCCTGAACAGTTTGCATACTATTCTGCATCTAAGATGGTGTCACTGACCTGCTGCATTCTAGATTTGACTTAGTGGTGACTTAGTGGCTTCTTTGCTTCTTAGCACAATGAATTAATTTCATCCTTTAATTTAATTCACAGAATGAGCATAAGGATTATTTTGTATGTGGTGTCAAGTTGCCCAATTCTGAGGATTTCCAAGGTATTTTATTTCTTTTTTCTACTTCTAAAGATTTGGTATTTTCAATATATATCAAATAGAGGTATCGTGATAATGGATATCTAGCACTTTGTCCAAAGGGGATTTTGGAATTTCCATCCCTTCCCAGTTAGAAGTACACAGAATCCACTTCCCTGCTAGGAATGTAACAAAATATTCTGCCCAATCGTGGAAGAAATAATGATTGAGCCTTGTATTTGAAATTAAAGGGGGGAGGGGCTTCAGACAGCAGGCTAGTAACTTCCTGGACTTTTTTTTTTGTTGGTTTTTATGAAAATCTGTGTATAGCTAGGAGAGGGGTTAGTGAGAGCAGGGTTAGTGAGAGCTCCCATCGGTCCCTTGGTAAGAGTCATATTGTTACCATCCTGAAAAGTATTTGAAATTCAGTCTTGTGGTATTTCTGTTAGCATAGCTTTAATCTATTGAATTCTCACTTCTGTCTTTTACATTGAAGGGATTAAAGAATTCAGAATAAAAATAATTACTGTATTTTAAAATCTTTCTTTCTATACCAAATTTAAAGAGTATATATTTTGATGTGAGCGCCCTGAATCTGAACTCAGGTCCTCGTGTCTACATGTTACCCAGTGCGCCTTCTTCCCAGTCCAAGAGATGTTTCAATGTTAATAAACTATAGTTTTTGCCCCATAGTCTAACTGCTACTTGCAGGGCTCCTGGTTTGCTTATAGGGCTTTCCCTAAGCCAGCTGTCTAGCACAGAGCTTCAAGAAGAGGGTGTTACTAGTGTGCATTAGGATAGATTCCACTTCCCCTTAAAGAATAGAGCTATTTGCACATAAACATTCAAGTGGAGTTTGATTAATCACCCCCTCTGCCAGCATAACACATGGTTAGCTGGGATGCAGTGTAAGAATGATAACCAAGAGGTGGGACATCCCTGCTGAGGTGCTGAGCCCCCTTCTGTGAGCCATGTCATACTTGAATTACTTCTAGCCAGTGTTGTGTGATTGCTGTGAGAACTGGGACACACCTGTGTCTGAACAGCTTGAGGTTTTGCTTTATCCTTAATGCTTATTAAACCAAGGGAGGCCTGAGAAGTTAGCAGCAGAGCTGGGCAGGTCTGGTTTCCATTGTACAGTGAACCCTCAGGCCTCTTTCAGTCAAACTGCACTTTGGTGTTTGTGTTATGCAAAGTGTGGTGTCCTAAAGCCTATGGTGCATTATTTTCCTTACTCACTCATTAAAAAAATATTTCCTGGGAGGCTGGGAGGCTGGAGAGATGGCTCGGCAGCCAAGCACTGACTGCTCTTCAGGAAGACCTGGGTTTGATTGCCAGCTCCCACGTGACACCTCACCACCTGTAACTCCAGTTCCAGGTGATCCAGCGCCTCCACAGGCATCAGGCATGGAAGTGTTGTATGCAGGCAGAATGCCCATACACATAAATTAATAATCAAAAATATGTTTACTAGATACCTATATGCCAAGTACTGTGCTAAGTTCTGAGGGTGTAATTATTGAAAGAAAGCAAACACGTTGTGTTCTTTCATGGAACCTGAAGCCTACTGAAGGAAATAGCCACTCAACAAAGACGTAATAACCAAATAAACTATTCATAGGAGACCTCTCTTGCTCACACTTTGTTTTATTGATTGATTGATTGATTATACAGTATTCTGCCTGCATGTGTGCCTGCAGGCCAGAAGAGGGCTCTAGATCACATTATGAGCCACCATGTGGTTGCTGGGAATTGAACTCAAGACCTTTAAGAAAAACAATCAGAGCATTCTCTCCAGCCCACATAGGAGACCTCTCTAAAGAACAACAATTAACACAAAATTTGAAAGCTAAAAGACCCAATTAGGCTATAGCTAAAGAGCATTTACTTTCAAAGGTCAGAGGTCATTGTGGAGGGGGCCTTGACCTACTTGGAAAACTCAGCATTGGAGTATTAGAGAAAAGACTGCTATTATAGGCAATCATGCACTCTTGTTTCTTTCCCTGGATTATTTGCATCATAATTCCTTGCGAAGATTGAATGAGGTGACATTTCAAAGAGTTTTTCATATAGGAGGTCGTCAATAAATCTAATTGGAATTACTTGCAAAAGGGAGAGAAAGGAAGGTGAGAGATCAGGTCTATGTGATTGGACCATAGTGAGCACCAGGGGAAGGGAGGGTAAGAGAGGGAGGAGAGAGGTCAGCAGGGGGCCGAGGCTGCAAGAAGGAGTTTCTGTTTCATTCTCAGTAAGCGGCCAGTGTGTGGAATGCTTCAGAGAGGCTGTGACATGAGCTGAGCTGTGCTGTCTTCCCTCTGGCTGCTAAATAGGGAACGACCTGATGGGAACCGCAATGGTGCTGTGCTGGTCTGCTGCCCTGGTCTGTCTACTCAGCAAGATTGCTTGGTTCTATTTTGGTTTCTTTAGAGTGCCTTGTTTCTCATGGCTTCCATAGCTGTCTCCCCTTAGAGTGCTCAGTAAATCCCAGTACCTTCTGGGGTCCTTTAAAAGTGCACAGTAGCCCTTCAGTGGAGTTGCTGAAGAGTGAAATGGGAGATAAGATGAAACAAACATTTAATTTTAGTCCGACGTCCTGTTCTGTCCCCTCCGTGGACCCCTGGAGTCAAAGTTTTAAGGAAGATCGACGTTATGTTGCGTTCTCACTCTACGGGGCACTTCCGTAGTGCAACAACACGGATGCCCTGATTTACATCAAACATCCCAGGTGCTGAAGGCATGCCGAGAGGATTAAGGCAGTGAGCTTGCCCTGGGAGGTTGTAGTTCTGTTGTGGGCATCAGGTATGTCATTAAGCCAGGCCAGAAGTGGTTATTGAATACATAGTCTATGTTAGAGCCTCAAAGAAGTGGGAAGAATTCTCTTGGGAGGGGATCAGGAAAACCAGTTCATAGAACCAGGGAATCCCCGAGCTGTCTTCAAAAACAACTCATGTTAAAAGAAGAGGAAGAGGAAGATTCAGGTCAGGTGAGTAGAATTGCAGTGACATCAACCAGATATAGCGATCAAGTGCCTGTAATTTCAACACTTGGAGGCAGGAAGATCAGGAGTTCAATGCCAGCTTCCATATGAGAGTTTGTTTCAAAAGTTACAACAGCAGCATTTGATGTTAATACTTAGTTCTGGGAGAATTCCTGTAGCGGGTGGGGTGTTGTTTGTTTTGTTGTTTCAATTTTAAAAAGAGAAAGAGAAGGGGAAGAGGTGTTGTGCCTGAATCGCAAGACCCCAAAAGACCACCACCAGGAGTCGAGTCCATTGCAAAAACTCATGAGGATCTTTTTTTTCACAAGCTGCAGCTTGGGCTCACACCCTCACTGCTGAAGCAGTGAGAGCCAAGAGCCTCATGCTCAGGTTAGTTGGGTGATTGAAAGAGTCCGGTCCCTCCCAGCATGCCCAAAGCAGGGGGATTCCTGCCTGGCAAGCATCTATTGGTCAAAACACAAAAGGGGATGTTGCATTTTGAATTGAGTGGCTATAGGAAGGCCCCCAAACCATTAATGGTTTGGCCTCTCTTGTTAGGGGGATGGGCCAGTTTCCTAGCAAGTGTATCTCTAGTGGGCAGGAAAGAATGCAGTAAAACTAGTTCTTCCCCAAAGGTAGCTGGACATGTTTCCAGTAGGCTGGCCTTAGTTCAGGCTTGTGCTTTAAACTTTAAAATAATAGTGATTATTAATGATTTTTAATCCTTTGGTCTTTTAGAGGGAGGAAAGGGGAGAAGAGAAAGGGAGAAGGGAGGAAAAGAAAATTGAAGCTTTGAAAAATTAATACATTTCTCTATCCAAGGACTCACCTTGACGAGTGGTAAAGCTGAGGTTACCCCTCATCCGCCTGAATCTAAGGTCATTCTTATTCCTGTTGTGATGTTGTTTCTTTCTTGTCTTTGAATAATGACCTCCCAAGCCTCAAAGGACTTCTTAGTGTCCGATAGCAGTGCATTCTGGGAATGTACTGCTAGAGAAAGCACTTCCAATGGATTTTTTCATGATGTTCATGAGCCTTTGCTAGATAGGGATTAACACTGCATGGGTCAGTGATGTTTGGGAAACTCCACCAAGGGGCCCAGGATTTATTATGCTTTTCCAAATGGGTAAGTTATTGTTAGAGTGTGCCAGAGAGAGCTGGACACAATGGCAGGAACGAGTCCAGAGAAGAGTGTTCATCTGAGTTCAATTGACTGAGACATTTAGTTTAAAAGAGAAAAGAAAAGAAAAGGAAAAAAAACCAATGTTTGTGCTTGTGTGTTTTTCAGTAATCCATAACACGAGAGCGTTTTGTGGTAATGAGACCCAGGTGTCCTCTGTGTCTTGTGTCCCTGCGTGCAGGCATGATTTCTTGGAAAGGAGAGTCCATATGTCAAACAGTCTCCCTGAGAACATGGAAAGACTCCATAAACGCTGTGGCAGTGATTAGAGTCTTAAATGTTTTGTCCTGTCTGGATCAGAGGGTATTGGGTTCCTTAACAGATGAGCTGCCTTGGGGTTTTGGAAGGGGGGCTGTGAAGAGCTCTGAGGTCACTCACTGTGCTCAGATGCTCTTGTGATATGAACAGCTTGTCCAGCATACAACTTGAAGGAACATTGAACTGATTTATGAGGCTTGTGTAGCTGTTGTGTGTTTGTGTAATTCTTTATCATAAACATACAAAATCTGTAGCTTTGAGCAGCCTTTTGTATCTTAAAAGCAAATCATAATACCTGTTACAGGGGACTGTGGGGTTTTGTTTGACTTTCAAGGTCTTTGAACACTGTTGAATTAGTATCATTTCACATACCTAAGCCTTACAGTTCATTCCATTGCTCCCAAGCCCTCCTTGCTCTCTCCAACTTCTAACCAACAGAACTATCATTTGTGACCTTTCTACTCCCCAGAGCAGCACAGGAAACCCACACCCCTGCTCTGTGTTAGGTGTGGCGGACGTCATTAATGCTTGCTGGAAAAGCACACCTCAGAGGGCCATGTTTGGGCTTTGGCAGGTAAAAGTCTTTCAGATCTTGGAATGCTGGGAACCTTAAACCTTTTGGTTTTCCGCTGAAATGATTGGCAACAGAATGTGCCATCTGAGGTTGCCTGGCCCGCAGTCTCCATAATTAACCGCATGAGCTCACATTTTCCCACTGGAGGCTCAGTGGTCTTAGGGTGATAAAAGTGACTTCCCTACCAGGAGGTGGTTTTCCTTTTGAGGGTATTGAAATACCCCTGGGCCCTGTAAGACTCCACCCGTGATCCTTTTAAAATGCTTTTTAATATAAAGCCTCAATATTGGAAATCCAACACCACAGTGTTTAACTGTGAGACTGGTGGGAGTGCTATGGCCTGGAATGGGAACCATCAAGGGTGTTTAATAGGTAGAGCAGGGAGTCTTGTGGCAACAGTGGTGAGTGTGAACAGCCTGAACTGAAGCTCATTTCCAATATTGCTTAACTCTGTTGTCCACTATTTCCTTTGATTTTTCTGGGCATACACCTCTCCTTTGGATACCTTTGTCATGTTTAAATTTAAGCAAAATTGGTTTTGCTCGCCGAGGGGAGGTAATGTGAGGTAAGGTCTTTGTTCTTTTAATAAAGATGTGTATGTAGTCTAAAACCATGCAAATGTAATTTTTTACCATTATCCTTGTAGTAATTTGAGAGGATTATAGATGCTCGAGGTTTTAACCATTAGTGGTTTGTATTTGATTTTTTTTTTTTTTTTGAAGGCTCATCCAAAAGCTTTTGATTGCTTTCTGAGAATTTTCAAATCCTTTCCTACTGGGTCATATAGGAAGAGAGAAACTGAGTGCTAATCCATAAAGGGAAGTGTCAGTCCTGCAAGTGTGAGCCCCATTAAGTCTTACTCCTCCTCTTCCTTCAAAGAAAGGTTCTTTTCAACACACGGCCCTTGGCTCTGAGGAACATTCTCGGTTTGGTGGCTCTGCGCTCTCTAGAAAGCCGGAGGCTGAGTTCAGCAACTGTGAAGGAGCTCCAAGGTTTAGATATTTGGAATGCAGCATATTTTGAGGCATAGAAGCATTTTCCCCACTTATCCCATTGCTCATGGTTTTTACCAATAAGATTTTGACCAAGCTGCCTTACCTGGACCTCACCTTTGACATCAGTGAGTTGATGGTGTTACATGGTGTGAAATCTAAGATTTCTCTTAGCTTTACTATCTCATGAGAGAATTCATGACTTAAAGTACTTTTGTGGCTGGAGGAATACTCAAAGCTGGTAGAGTGCTTGGCATAGAAGAATGGGGACCTGAGTTCTGAGGAGGGTGGGCAAAACTTGGACACAGGCAAAGTTGACTGCCAAGCTCTGTCAGGACAGGATAAGCAAGTCCTTCAAAATTCCTGTGTCACAAATACATCAGTCAGATATACTGGGCCAGAAGGCTGAAGATGATGCCCCAACAGTATAGAGAAATTTTGGCGACTGTCCAGGCAGCCAGCTGTCTGTTATTTATTTTGGATGTTGCTTGCCTGCACTTCCTACTTACTAGGTAATATTATTTCCCTCTCAAGTCTCTGATGGGTTTGAAGATTAGATAGTTATATAGTCTTATTAAGCTTAAGTTGTTTAGGGTTTAAGAAGATATTTTTAGGTTGGTAATGCAAGTTATGATAGAAAATGATTTAGGGACAAAACTCTGAACTCATCAAGATAGAATAAAATAGAATACTTTCTCAAAGTTACCAGGTACAGATATGCTGGCTATTATGAATGTAAATATTACCTAATATTTTTCATTTTTGTTTCATAATTGTTATTATTGTAAATAATTTATTATTGTAAGGAAAAGGTCCTTTTATTGGACTAAAAGGAAAAAATGTAGAAGGAATCTCTTGTGTCTTATGGAAGTATCACCTGTCAATAAAAAGCTAATGGCCTATAGCTGAGGCAGGAAATAGAAGGCTAGACATCCAGTAGCAGAAAGGATTCTGGGGTAGAGCCAGGTGGGTTAGGGTGTTGGGGGAGGTTTGCCGGCAAGATGTGAGGAGGACAGACACTTGGTACCTGAGCAGAGGTAACCAGCCATGTGGCAGAATGTACTTTAGTATAAATGGGTTATTTTAAGTTGTGAGCTAGTCAGAGAACAGCCTAGCTATATGGCCTAGGTATTTGTAAATATATTTGAGTCTGAGTCATTATTTCAGGAGCTTGGTGCTGGGAGGAAAAACTACCTCAACAGGGTTCAAGCTCCAGTGCCCATGTAAAAAGCCCCATGTGGTGCATGCCTGTGACCCTGGTGTGGGGAGTTAGATCCTGAGACTTGAGGCAACGTAGCCAAATCAGTGAGCCCCAGGGACCAGTGTCTGTCTGTGTCTCAACACACAAGATAGACAGCACCTGAGAAATGACTCCTAAGGTTAACTTCTGACTCTCTCTCTCTCTCTCTCTCTCTCTCTCTCTCTCTTTCTCTCTCTTTCTCACCCCTGCATGTGCACACACATAAAGTACTTTTAGTCACTAGTATAGTGTGATGTTCAGGTTTCTATAGAAGCACATTGTTAATGAAATATTTGGTTGTGCCTGGGACAAAAGGGCATAGTCTCTAAAAATAACTGGGATGTTAATTAGTAGTGACTCCATAATCATTTTGGAATGAATGTTGTCCCACTTCTCATGGGCTTGTTTGGAAAGAATGGCACTTCCTTGCTGTGAAGCATTTTGTGAACACTACAGAAATGGGAGATTGGAGCCATTAAAAAATATTTTTTTATTCTTTATTTTTATTAATTACAGTTTATTCACTTTGTAGCCCCCCTGTAGCTCCCTCCCTCCTCCCCTCCCAACCCCATCCTCCCTTCCCCTTCCCCACCCATCCCCCTCCCCAAGTCCACTGATAGGGGAGGTCCTCCTCCCCTTCCTTCTGATCCTAATCTATCAGGTCTCATCAGGAGTGGCTGCATTGTCTTCCTCTGTGGCCTGGTAAGGCAGCTCCCCCCATCAGGAGGAGGTGATCAAAGAGCAGGCCAATCAGTTCATGTCAGAGACAGTCCCTGTTGCCATTACTATGGAACCCACTTGGACACTGAACTGTCATGGGCTACATCTGTGCAGGGATTTTAGGTTATCTCCATGAATGGTTTTTGGTTGGAGTATCAGTCTCAGAAAAGACCCCTGTGCCCAGATTTTTTGGTTCTGTTGCTCTCCTTTTGAAGCTCCTGTCCTCTCCAGGTCTTACTATTTCCCCTTTCTTTCATAAGATTCCCTGAACTCTACCCAAAGTTTGGCTATCACTCGTAAGTGGATATTAGACATATAATATAGGATAAACATACTAAAATCTGCACACCTAAAGAAACTAACCAAGAAGGAGGACTCTGGCTAAGATGCTCAATCCCCATTCAGAAAGGCAAAGTGGATGGACATCAGAAGAAGGAAAAAACAGGGAACAGGACAGGAGCCTGCCACAGAGGGCCTCTGACAGACTCTACCCTGCAGGGTATCAAAGGAGATGCTAAATAGCCAAACTTTGGGTGGAGTTCAGGGAATCTTATTTCTTTTTATTACCTTTAATCATGTATGTGTATCTGTGTCTGTACATGTATATGTACATGTGTGTGCAGGTGCCCAAGAAGGCTAAAGGCATTGTATCCTCCTGCAGCCGGAGTTACACCTGGTTGTGGGCCACCTCATGTGGGAGCTGAAAACTGAATTCAAGTCCTGGATGAGCAGTACATGCTCTTAATCCCAGTGCTATCTTCCCAGTCCCTGACCAGAGACTTTTTACGTGTCTTTTCTGTTAATACAGGAGCGTGAAGACACTGGGATGTTGCATTCAAGCACCTGGTATATTCTAGAACTCCAAGTTAAAATGAGTAGATACTGTTTTTTTGTTTTGATTTTTAATGAAGGTCTGTAAAAGTGTGGGAGAGTACGCAGTAATGGAGGGTTTGGTGCCAGGCCCACTTTCCGGCTGTTACATTGGACAAGTTGTTTTGTTGTTGTCGTTTTGGTTTTGGTTTTTCGAGACAGGGTTTTTTGGCGCAGCACTGGCTGTCCTGGACTCACTCTGTAGAGTAGGCTGGCCTCAGCCTCACGGGGATCTGCCTGAATGTGCCCCCTGAGTGCTGTGATTAAAGCTTTGTGCCTCCAGTGTCCAGCTGCGTTGGTCAGCTCTTTAATCTTGTTAAGGCTTAGTTTTTGTTTTGTTTTAATTTTACTCTGTAAATTGGATGATACAGTATTAACAGGGAGTTCAGTTTCGTATTTGTTGTTGAATGAGTGACTGTTGAACATAAAGTATTACTACAGACAAGTCTAGGAAGAAGAATGAGTAATAGTAAATATTATTTGATTATAGGACAATCAAAGAGAAGCGACGAGACTGTTGTATAGTCTAGGGCAGGGACTCCATTCACTGAGGAAGGGCAGTGGAGTGGCATTCCTGCTGTGCAAAACTAGTTACAGATATTAAAAATATAAATGCAACAATATGAAAAAGAGGATTAATAATTGAAATTGAAGGTATCTGCAGGAGGCAGGCCACAGTGAGGCCACAGTCACTGCAGTCATTTCAGGCCCCTCTAGAGGCTGGGTATTCCAGAGCGGGGATTAAATCCTTACACATACGTGAGTTTTTAAGGTGCTAAAGGAACACTGTATGTTGGGTGCGAGGCAGTTTTCCTCTCCTTCCGTCTTAGGGACGTTTGAATCCTCTGTGACATTGCTCAAGTTTTAAGTACTCGAATATTCATTTATTGCCTTATAGGTAGGAGCAGAAATCTGAATGATGAGTTTTTAGAATATAGTTGTGTGTAGCTGTTTAAAAGCCAGAAGCTTGTTTGTATGGCACATGCATTTTTCCCTCTAGTTACTTCCACCTAACTTCTAAGACTAGGTTTGTGTATGAACAATATGGTTTTTGACATTTACTTTACTATGAGACATATTTCTCTTTTCTCTCATCTTAAAATTTCCCAGGCTTATTTATGTGACAGTGCCCTTATCAATATCTGAAGCATATCCCATAAGGAGGCAGAGTGCTGTTTTATCTCACTTCAGAATTAATAATCTTGTACAGCATTTGGACTGTGTTATATTAGAGCCTCTGACTTAATTTCATCATGTGATAGATTCAAGTATTAATCCCTCCTGTTAGAAGAATGCAGAAGAAGGTAATGGCTGTTTGGGCACACTCAGAACTCCCGCATAAGATGTCTCTCACATGTTGACCTCAGCACGTTACTCGTTGGGAGATAGCTTTAAGTACAGTCAGTAGGTGCAATTTCAAGCTTTACTAATGTGTTTAGAGTTGCATAAATTTACACAATTTAGATGTGATTAATATTTTATTTACCACAGGTTGTATGATTTCCTCAGAGCTACGCTTGAAGGTAAATGGTTTTTTTCTCTCCGTCTGTTTTTGAATTTATAGCAAAAGATGATGGAAGCATTGCTGTTGCCCTTGGCTACACTGCACATTTGGTCTCCATGATTTCCTTTTTCCTACAAGTACCCCTCAGATACCCCATAATTCATAAGGGGTCCAGATCCACAATCAAAGATAACATCAATGACAAGCTGACAGAAAAGGAGCGAGAGTAAGTATCTTGTTTGTTTTTAATGTAAGTTGATTAGAAGCGGGTGAAACAGTGGGTTTATTGGAAACGTAAAGTGTCAACTAATTGAGGACAGTTTCTTTTTTTTTAATTTTTATTTTTTTCTTATTACATTTTATTAACTCTGTATCCCAGCTGTATCCCGCTCCCTCATTCCCTCCCAATCCCACCATCCCTCCCTCCTCTCCACCCTGCCCCTTTCCAAGTCCACTGATGGGGGGGACCTCCTCCCCATTCATCTGACCCTGTTTTATCAGGTCTGCAAAGTCCTCCTCTGTGGCCTAACAGGACTGCTCCTCCCTTGGGGGGTGGGGAGGTCAAAGAGCCAGCCACTGAGTTCCTGTTAGAAATAGTCCTTGTTCCCCTTACTGTGGGAAACCAATTGGTTACTGAGCTACCACGGGCTACATCCGAGCAGAGCTTCTAGGTTATATCCATACATGGTCCTTGGTTGAATGTCAGTCTCAGAAAAGACCCTGTGCCCAGATATATTTGGTCCTTGTGGAGCTCTTGAGGACAGTTTCTATGTGACCTTTTATACAGAAACCTTTGTAAAGTTCACTCCCCCAACATGGCGGGACTGTCAGAAACAAACAAAAGATGTGCAGCAGGGAATATGGCCAGGTGCAAAGTGCTTGGCGTGTGCGTTGAGGCTGTGGTTTGACACTTACCACTGTATAAAACGTAAACCAAATGACAGTGAGAATGCAGTGTGTCAGAGTTGGTGAAGTATAGCTATCTCTGAGCTCAGGGAAACGCACACAGTAAGACATATGTCAGAAAAGGTATTTGAAAGTAAATCATGTAAGCCTCAAAGTGAAGCAACTGAAGAACAGTCAGCAAAAGCCCAGGGGGGAACATGGGAGGAAAGAGTTAGAGGTAAGAGTGGACATTAGCTGGGTTGCTGGGTCGCTGTGCCCGAGGGGTGAAGCAGCACACGCATGTTAGATATGCTGAGCTAGTGTCAGAGGAAGTGTGAGCTGCCTGATGTGGGTGGGTACTGGGGACCGAACTCAAGACCTCTGCAGTAGCAGTCCATGCCCTCACCTGCTAACCCATCTCTCTGGCCCCAAATGTAACAGCTATTTAACAGCCCAGGAAATACTGTTGCTGTTATTTATTTACAGGTGTCTGAGTACCCATTCTGTTTTTGTTTTTGTGGACTTACTGGGTCACGTGGTAGTCATCATATAGTAGGACTTAAAAATATAGGAGCCGCTTAAAAATACTTTCCAGTATACAGAGAATATGTGTAGGCTGCATGGCCATTTATATAAGGGACTTGAGAATCATGGGTTCTGACATCCATGAAAGAGGGTGGGATCAGTCTCCCTCTGATATTAAGGGTTGACTATATGTCTGGAAGAACATGGCTTTTAGCTAAGGAACACTTGAATAAGTTACATCAATAGGTTCCCAGTGTTGTGGTTGATTTGAGCCCAAGTATGCTTTTTAGTTTAAAAACATAAGGAATTGAATGAGTCTACACTACATATATTTGGCAAAGAGACCATGAGGTTGTTTTCTTTTCTTAGATTTTTAAGTGTTCAGTGGTATTTTAGTCCATTTTCACTGTTGTGCACCAAGCACCTCTGCAGTTCTGAAACCCCAAAGCAAAGTTTGTGCCTGTTAAGCCACTACTCCCTAACCCCTGCTCCTCCCTCGTCCCTGGCAACCATCAATCTGTTTCTGTCTCTCTGGATTCTCCTACTCTGGATATTTTATATAAATGGAAGCATACAATATGTGGCCTTTTTCTTCCTGGCTTCTTTCAGTCAGCAGAATGTTTTCAGTATGTGTCCATGTTGAAGCATAGTTGGTACTTCATTCATTTCTATGGTCCAATAACTTTCCAGCAAGCGTGGATGCCACATCTTGTTTCTTCATTCATGTCTTGATGGACATCTGGGGTATTTCTACCTGTGGCTCTCGTGAATAGTGTCGCTTTGAATTATTTACTCATAGTTGTTTGGATGCCCATTTTCAGTTCTTTTCTTCACCTCTGGGAAGCTGCTGAGTCAAGAGGCAAATCTGTTTAGCTTTGAGAGGCAGCCATGCCGCCCTGCATCCCAGATGTGAAGTGTACCCCACTGAGGTTGGCGTTGTTATTTCCTTACTGAACGATGCTGTTGTCATTGCTTTTTTTCTTCCTATGCTTAATGACTGTGTATCTTCTTTGATAAAATGTCTCCTCTTATCCATTGCCCATTTGTAATTTGTTTTTGTGTTAAGTTGTTAAACTTCTCTATGTATTCTAGATAGTAGACCTTTACCAGATAAATGATTTGCAAGCATTTTTTCTCATTCTATGAGGTGTTACAGTTTAAAGTAAAAATGAAAGCCAATATGATGTACCTCGGTATGTAGTGAGAGCAGGAGAGCTTCCAGGGGGCCCCACGGTCAGTTCCCACATGCTGAGGAGTCACTGAAAGGCCCACTCACAACCTGCTTCTGGAGTCAGGGTTCACCTCCATCTTCTGATACTATACCCCTTGTCTGTCTAAACAGACCCAAGTCTAGTCTGTTTATTATAGCAGTGTGCGCATGTGCGTGCATGTGCAGGTGTGCTGCGAAATTTATAAACAAGACATTTCTTTTTCATTTTTCATTTTATTTCTTCTTCCCATCTCCGGAGTCTGGGAAGCTCAGGCTCATGCTGACAACAAGCTCTGACATGTTGTCTGGTCACTGAGGCCGATTCCATCCGTATTCCTTCATCTTCTAGCCAGGAAGAAGTCATGTCCTCATGTAGGGGGAGGAAAGGAAAGTGTGTAAAGGAGTCAGATTCCTCCTGTCGAGTGCTTTTGCCCTAGCTTTAATCCATTCATTACCACACAGTCCTTATGACCCTGCCCTAAAGAAGAGGCTCCACTTGCCAACACTCTTGAATTGGAGTTATGTTTCTGGCATATTCATACTCCACCATTCTGATCGTTCACTCTTTCCTGAGTGCCTCCCCTAGTCACAGTGTCCAGTGTCCTCTTCCTCAGGGGTATGTACATGTGTCTGAGCATCTGTTCTTGTTTTGTTTCTACAGAGTTTCTCTGCGTAGCCTTGGCTGTCCTGGTCTCGATTTGTAGACCAGGCTGGCCTCATAGTGATCCACCTGCCTCTGCCTCTCAGAGTGCTGTGATTAAATGTGTGTGCCATGGTGTCCAGCTTGATCATTTGTTCTTAAGCCTATCTGTCTGCATGTTTAACCATCTCTGTAATGCTAAGCTGGAAGTTTCCCATCAAAGAGTAGAGAGGAAGCAATTAAAGCAGTTGCTTCAAAGCCTTCTCAGTGCTCCTGGTGCATAAAATGTTTTTAATTTTATAAAGTTGAGGTGTTTTTTTTGTTTGTTTGTTTTTCTGCTTTTAGTATCATATCTAAAACTCATTATTCAGTCCAAGAACATAAAGATTTATCCTTATGCTTTCCTATACTATATCATTTTAATTTTTTGTTGTTGTTGTTTTGTTTTGTTGAGACAGTTTCTCTGTGTTGCCTTGGTTGTCCTGGAATTCAGTGTGTAGACCAGGCTGACACTGAATTCAGAGATCTGTCTGCCTCTGCTGGGATTACAGGCGTGCACCACCACTGCCCAGGTATAATTTTAATTCTTATAGGTAGCTACTATTTGTTCCAATTCTAAGTATTATTTTTTACTATTACTTATAGTGTATTAAAAAAGCTGTTCTTAGCCAGGTGTGATGCATGCCTATAATCCCAGTGCTCAGGGAGGTAGGGATAGGCAGATCTCTGTGAGTTTGAAACCAGCCTGGTCTACAAAGTGGGTCCAGGATAGCCAAGGCTACACAGAGAAATCCTGTCTCAAAAAAAAAAAAAAAAAAGAAAAGAAAGAAAAAGAAAAGAAAAGAGAAAGAAAGGAAGGAAAAGCTGTTCTTTCTCCCTTGAATGGCCTTGGCATTCTTGTTGCCAAAAATCAATTGGTCATGGATTATTTCTAGATTCTTATTTCTATTCCAGTGGTCTGTATGTCTGTTTTTATTCCAGGACCATAATAATGTTTGTGATTTTGAAGGGCAGGAACTCCAAATTTGTTTCTTTGCAATACTGTTTTGGCTATCTGGGATCCTTTGCAATTCCTTAGGAATTGGAGGATCAAGTTTGCCAACTCTGGAAAAAGAAGCCACTTTGATTTTGAAGGTAATTGTATGGGATCGATAGATCAGAGCAGGGTCACCATCTTATTATAAGTATCGGCATCCTATTGGAGATTAATAATAGCAGCGGCTTATCTTTATTTGGGTCCTTTCAGTTCCTCTTGGCGGTGCTTTATAATTTTTAATATACAAGTCTTGCATGCCCTTGGGTAAATACACTTCTGTGTATTCTATTGTTTTCTTCATTTCTCTAACAGATTGTTTGAATTTTCTGTATATTGGCCCATGTTGTATGTGAGCAGAAAAGTTTTGAATTCTTTCCGACATGGATGTTTTTTGTTTTGTCTTGATTTTCTTACCTAATTGCTGCTGCTAGAACTTCCAGCAGAGCGATGAGTAACGTGGCAAGAGCTGGCATCTGTCTCTTTGCTCTAAAAGAAAGTGCTGGGCCCTCTGCCATTGAGTCTTCTGCTTCCTCAGGAGTGTCCCGCCATGCTTAGGAAGTTCTTTGTCTTCCCAGAGTCTCTGCCATGAAGGGACATTGGATCTGGTCAAGTGGAACCATACAGGGGCTGCACTGCTTTCTGCTATCGCTGTGGTGTATAACATTCGTCAGTTGCGTTCCTGCAAAAACCTCACTTAGCTATGGTCTCCTTAGAGCATGCTCTTAGACTCGAGTGCTGAAAGTTGTTGACAGGACTTACACCTGTGCTTGTAAGACTGTCCTTTTCTGTTTGTTGATGTGCACCTGGCTTTAGGATCAGGGTCACCTGCCCTCCTAAAACGAGAAAGGAAAGTCTGAGGGCTCCTGTTAATCCTTTCATACATGTTTGTTTCAATTCACCAGGGAAGCCACCTGGTCTTGAACTTTTATTTTAGAGAAGTCTTTAGGTCACCAAGATGTTTCTTCCAGTTTTCTGGAATTGCTCGTTCACTCACTTATGTTATCACCCAGGTTGTCTGGTTTTTTGGTGCAGTTAGCTATCCATGCTGTTTTCTCGTAATCATTTTATTTCTGTGGAGTTGCCTCCAGTTTTCTATCTGATTTTAGTTACTTGTCATAGCTTAAAGGTTTGTCAATTTAGTCATTTTCCTTTTAAAGAAATGTCTTTTAGCTTCATTGAGTCTATTCATTTTGTATACTCTTGTAATCTGTACTTATAATATCGTTGTGCTATGTTTTATTGTTTTCTTTTTTCCTAGTTTATGTGATGTAAAATTATATTGAAATATTTTAATGATAGTGCTAGCATTTATAAATTTCTACATCTATTTTTTAAAATTATTTAATGAGCACTGGTATGAGGGTGTCAGATCACCTGGATCTGGAGTTACAGTTGTGATTTGCCGTGTGGGTGTTGGGAATTGAACCAGGGTCCTCTGGAAGAGTAGTCGGTGCTCTTAACCACTGAGCCATTTCTCCAGCCCCTTCTACATCTATTTTTGTATGCTGTTTTGTTTCATTAATCTCAACATATTTTCTGATTTCCCTTGTGATTTTTTTCATTAATCCATTGGTTAAGGAAATGCTATTTGACTTTATGTATTTGTTTTAAATTTTTTTAGTCTTCCTTTCATAACTTTTATCACATTGTAACTATTAGTTTGTGATTTTTTTTAATTGACATTAACTTTGTGAGCTATCTTGGAGAATATTTCACATGCACTGCAGAAGAGCTTGTTTTCAAATGCCTTACTTCCATTGTTGTGTGTGTGTGAAGCTTGTCATTGTTGCGTCTGGTTGCTTAGAGTGTTGTTGTTGAGGGCCCTGTCTGTGTCTTCACCTCTGTCTGGATGTTCTGGCCATGACTGAAAGTGGAGTCCAAGCTCTCTACCCTTTGTGTGAGAATGATGTCATCTTTTCTCAGTTCTGTCCGTGTTTGCTTCATGCGTTTTGGATCGCTGCAGTACACTGCATATGTCTCTAGATGTTGTCAGTCCTTTTGGATTGACTCCTTTATCAGTGTGTAATGACCCATCTCCCCACTTAGAACAATGTCCAAAATTGTTTGTTTTTATTCCAGTGTATGGGTGTGTCTGGATGCATGTCTGCGCACCATGCCTAAGCAGTCCCTGAGGAGGCCAGCAGAGGGTGTCAGACCCCCTGGGACTGGAGTCACAGACAGTTGCGAGCTGTCATGTGGGCGCTGGGGTTTGAATTCGGGTTCTCTGGAAGAGCAAGAAGGGCTCTTAACCAACGAGCATCTCTTTAGTTCCCAAAGGACGTTTTCAAATGTCAGTTCTTTCTTTCTATCGGGGTGGGGAGTGGGGAGGAGTCCCGGGGTCAAACTCGTGCTGTCAGCCTTCTGAGCAAGCACCCTTTCTCACGGGCCCTCTCCTTAGCCTCCTGTTTTTTAGTTTTTTCCCTTTGACCCTGTTAGAATCTTGTTTTGGTTTTTTATGACCCTCACTCAAAAAGGTACAGGTCCAAGTGTCAGAAGTTCAGGGCCATCCTTGGCTACATAGAAAGTTCACAGCCAGCCTGGAGTGCAGAAGAGCTCTATGTCCTCCTAAGTCACATCTTTACGCATCAGTTGTCGTTTAGACATTGAGTCCTGTGCACAGTCAGATACTTCCAGATGCCTCACACTCTCAGAGACATCGCTAGGTCTTCCTCCTGAGGGGTGTGCAGTTTGCCTGCCTCATAACCAGCGTTAGCTGCTTTTCATCACTGCCTGGAAGTTCATCCTACAGGCCGCCCCTAGCTGAGCTTTAGGATAAGAGCCGCTTTGCTCCCGTCAGAACACAAGCTCCACACAGGGAGTGCAGGCTGCGGAGCCAAGCTGGGGAGATCAGAATCAGGACACCAGGGTCCTCTTCCACATCCCTCTTCCTGACTGGATGGCAGCATTCACTTGGCTGGTGGAAACCTTTGACTACTTTCACCAGTTTTGACAAAGTTGATCTTGACATTTTTGCTTGATTTTCTTTAACGTTTCTAGAGGATCAAGCCCTTCAAGTAATCCCCTCCACTGTTTCTCTGAAATCACTTAGTTAGTGATGAAAACTTACCTATGAGGGATGAAGGAATCTCTGCATGGTGTTAAATAAGAGAGATGGCCATGGCCAGATATGTACTTGAGAAAGAGCACCTTAAGACTTCATTTTTTCCATTTACACTTATTTATTTATTCGTTTGAGTGTGAATGTGTATACATACACATATGCATGACAGTGTGCCTGGGGGGGGTAGTGTGCCCATGGGAGGGGTGTTAATGTGCCCATGTGTGTGTGTGGGGGTGTTATACTTACACATGAGCCTGCATGCCATGATACACATGCAAAGGTCAGAGGACAAATTTGGGAGTTAGTTCTCTCGTGCAGGCTCCTGGGTATCAACTTCAGTCACTGGGCTTAACAGCGGCCATTTTATCTGCCAAGCCATCTCCCAGGCCTCACCTTACTGAAGCACAGGCTGCCTCTACCCTCTGACCATCCCCCTTGCGTTCCATATTTTTATCAAGTTGCTACATAATAATCTGACTATAGATGTGAGTTAAATGGGAACTCATTTTGGAAGTTGTGTTCACTCTTAGATCAGCTCTATACTTTAATTTGTGAAGGAACAAATCAATAATCCATGGGCCTAGCTGGACTGCTGACTGTGTAACCAGCTTTAGTTTGCCAGGAGAACCACAGCAAAAGCATTTTTGTGAATGAATTTTGGTTTTTAGCACTTTGCCTTTTTGCTGGAAACCATTGTATTATGTTGACTAAATGCATATATTTTTGATATTTTTATGTCGACAAAGGTAATGTGCGTCTTTTAACTAGCAGTATGTTGTATTATGCATTTGTCTTAGCATTACCTCAGTTAATGGTACATTTCAGAATTGATGTTTTCGATTTTTGTGAACCCTTAAACTTTTAAATTCAGGCTGATTATATGAAGTTTTAGAAAATCCTTCAAATTCTTTTTGTAACAGCATAGATGTAGAAATAGATAAGTAGAAATAAATATATTGATCATGCTGGTTGATTGCATCAACCTGGTAGATAATGATTATTCCATCCCAGACCCTGAGAGAGCAGGTTCGACAGGGTTTGCTTCTCTCCTGAGTTTTTGGATTGCTATGAACCTTTCCAGGGTATTAAATGGAATCAGGCCTTCATGGGAGATGGAAAATAAGAATTGAAAGACTCATTGGACAGATTACAGTTAATATACGGAGGCCCAGGATTCTCTCAACCGCTGCCCTTTCCCATTGCCTGCCTCTGCGGCCTGCTGCATGAGCGATAATAGAGGAAGGGAAACTCACTCTTTTCTCTGTCTGGCCAGTTAGAAGCATGGCTCTGAGGCAGAGCCTTGCTTGCACTCAGCTGTGCGCTGCGCACCATAAAGGGAAACTCTAAGGTCATCGCTGCAGGTTCTCACCGGACCCCACCACCGAACAGGAAGGTCATTGCTGCAGGTTCTCACCGGACCCCACCACCGAACAGGAAGGTCATTGCTGCAGGTTCTCACCAGACCCCACCACCGAACACGAAGGGCTGACGTGAAGGCCAGCTATAGTGTGTGTCTTGCTTCCTTCACCAAAGGCCAAAATGCAGATTTTCAAAGTGGTTTTGAACAAAAATGTTACCTCATCAATACTTTGCTGCTTAGACTGTCTGGAGGACGACACATTCAGAACAAAGACTGAAATGCCACTGTCTGGGCCCCGCTGTCCAGAGGCCTGCCAAGCCTCAAAGGTGTCTCATGGATTTCTTCACTTTTGGGTGGTAGGATTTTTTTTTTCTTTGTTTTATTTTCAGATGGAGAAAAGGGGCCATGTAACTGGCAGGTGCTTTTGAAGCTTCCTGGCCCATCTCCAGAAGGACTTCGCAGAGCTCTAAAGGATGGGGGTTTTTGATGGGATTGTTGGAACCCAGGAAATGCGATGCGGTTCTTCACATTCCCTTGATGTTTTGTTTTGTTTTGTTTTGTTTTGTTGCACTTAAGTTTATTCCTTTTGGAGGACTGTGACCAAAACCCCAGGAATTTCCTCTTTATCTACTTCTGTCTGATTTCTTTTAGAAATTCATTTTCTAAGTACAGAAAAACTGTGATGTGTCCAAACTCAGATGATATTGAGCCAAGTTTATAGTCATTGCCTGTGGACCTGATTCTCACAAAGGTGGAGAGATGTTTTACCTCATGATCTAACACCTTGTTTTGTGACCTAGTGTGTAAAAGGACACACCACAGAGGCCCCCAAGTCTTGAGTCTTTTCCTTTCCTTTGCAGCCCCTGAAGCAGGTCTGGAGGTCCATGGAGCTTTCAGTAAAACATTTGAGAAAAGACTTAGGAGCCTGCAGAATAGCTGTGCTCATCTTTGTCCTTCTGTGCTCTTGCTGCTTAACTGCCAAGCCTGACGTGGTGGATGGATGGATGGATGGATGGATGGATGGATGGATGGATGGATGGATTAATGAATGAATGGGATTGTTCTTTTCTGATGTCATCTTGTTGAAACAGAGTAACTTGAACTTCATTTATATGGTGTGGTGAGCACCTGAGATTTCACTGTTACCCTCATGGTGAAGCATAACTGAAAGCTCCAGAGCCCTCACTTTGGAGTGCTGTAATTCTTCATTTCTATTCCCATCTCAGGCATCCTTACCTGTCAACAACCTCTTAAAAGATTCATAGGTTCTTTCTGTAAAAACTCACAGCTTTTGTCTGTTAATTCACAGACAAAATTCTTTCCAAGGTAAAGCACCAGGGCAGGAGCAGCTTACTGGAGAAAAGGTTTGTTTCAGGAAAAAGGGTTTGTTTCAGCTCCCGGCTCACGGCTCACAGTACAGCTCGTCATGACAGAGAAGTAAGGGCAGCAGGAGCTTCAAGCAGCCAGTCACATTGCATCTATCCGGAAACAGAGGAGCCTAATGAGTATTGTCTCCTAGAGGCCTTCCCCTGGGGACTCTTGAGGGAAGAATGTTCCAGCTCCATGCTTCCCAGCTGGCCTGCTGCCAGCCTTCCAGTCACATGCCCAGTTTTCTCTGAGTCATAAGTTCTGTCTCAGTGAACCTGAGCACGTGCTCGTTCTAGACACCTCTTATCACTGTTGATCTTGTTCCTCATGGCCCATGCTGGCCTGTTTGCCTTTAACGCCTTTCCTAACCATGTCCAGAATCAAAATCGAAGTTGCGCATAAGCCCTTCTCCTCTCTGGAAGGCACTTTTACACTCCTGTCATTTGGCATTCTCTGTTTTTTGTCATTCAGCAAGCGGCTCTCTCATAACACATCTCCAAAATGAAGCACTTAGCGGCGTGTGCTCACTGCATGCTAAAACCACCGAGTCAGTTGTGCCAGTGTGTTCATCTCTGTTGTTGTTGGAGCTGTGGGGTCTTACCCCATCTCCCAGGCTAATCTCAAACTCGCAGTCCTCCTGCTTCTTAAGGAAAATGTGGCCCCATAAGTACTGGGTACCTCTGTGCCTGGCCTTACTTGTTTTGTTTTATTCTTATCTAAAATATTTTCAGTGTAGGAGCTACATTTTTCTAGAAGTAGTCTAATAAACTACTTCCATTTCATGCTAAGATCCTTGTATCGACATTCCAAAAATAAGTTTAAAGTTGAGTCGGGAGAATAAAGGGATGTTCGGTTTTGCAAATGCTATTAGGTAATCTGACCCGCCACACTGTGGTCTACAGTCTTAACTCTAGATGGTCTCACCAGGACAATGGTTATTTCATGGAGTCCCTTAGGACCACAGCAAGCTGTGCACTTCTGGGCTCACTGTAATCCCAGGCTTCGGCAGCACTGCCGAGCGGGTGGTGTTGGGAGTGGGGGCAGAGAATGTTTTAAAATGAGGAATCCCCATGGAATTGCAGGCAGGAGAGATCAACACCATAAAAATGCAGAAGGTGGTTGCTGGGTGAGACAGGAAATGAACACCTTGTGAAGATCTGGCATTCCGCTGAGAGGGAAATGTGGAGAATGAGTCAGAAGGAATGGCCTGGCTGTTTCATTCTGACACTGGAAGTATATTGTGTGTTCGGTTTTAATGAAGTGTGCTTTAGCAGTGCTGATGTTATTATCTGGATGAGGAAGTCTTCTCCAGTTTTTTTTTGTCATCTCAGCTTTCTGCATCCAACTAAATTAAAATTCAGTAACTTAATGGGACAGTGAGACAAGAAGGAAAACCAGATGATGATGACATGTGGCCCCAACGTGAACTCTTGGCTTTTCTAGTTTGCAATATATTCAAATCATAGACGTTCAAAAATTCCCAGAGGGGAGATGGGATGGAGGGATAATGTAGTTAGTGACTAGTGGACTGGGGTATAAGGAAAATCCTGTTACATTATTAGAATGCATGACATCATGTTTGTCGCAGGTGGCCCCAGAATAGCAGTGAGGTGTTCTGTGGGCTGGCTTTGCAGTCTTTCATATTATCGTATAACAGCAGAGGTGCTGTGGACTCTGGCAAGGATCATCCAAGACTTCACTGGTGTTTTATTAAAAGACGCCCCATTGTTTCCTCTCACTCTTAGGCATTTGATGGTTTTTGCCAGCAACTAGGAAGGTGAGGACACCAACAAGCCAGCATCTGCAGTGGACGCTCTGCAGAATAGTCTCGGAAAGCCTACAGTTGTGGTTTTTTATCTGCCAGTTCAGGTTCTGCAATTTTACTTTCCCTCAGGCAACTGCAGTCTAGTCAAAACAACAACAACAAAAAGTCCTGAGCAGTGTGCTAGAGTCTAGAGATGGCCTGCCTGTGTTGAGAGCCATTTTGCTCAGGATGTGTCTGTGCTGGGTATTCCTTGTCTCAATTAGCAGATCAGCTACGCCATTTAGACGGCCATTCTTGGTGCAGAAGGGGCTGGAGGACATCACAGAACTAGTCAGGAAAGAGCCTCCCAGAGCATACTTGAGACAGGGGTCCCTAGACATGTCATCCGATATAGATATATGGCAGAGGTTAGGTGTCCAGGCAAAGCTGGATACCACCAAAGGGCAGGTGGGCTGGCGCGGACAGCTGCTGCCTACTTTGCATTCGCCAGTGGGCAGTTCAGTGCCCTGCCTTGTAAGTGATCCATCTGAAGTTGCTCAGTCGTTCTCCTTTAGGTGTAGAAAAGAGATTCATGATAATTTAATCTTGAACAAAAAATTCAAATTCCCTTCAAAGAAGGCTTGAGCGGTTATTAAGTTTAGTCAAACTGCTATGAGTATGTATTTATTTTGGCTTACATTGGTTATAATAAACATAACTTCATTTAAGCACAGTCCCTCCTGCCTGCACCTACGAAGGTAAGCTGCATTGGGATGGTGCTGCTGGTGCTGCTGGTAGTTTTCATTTTGTTCTTTTTTTTTTTTTTTTTTTAATAAGATTGTGCTATGTAGCCCAGGCTGCCTTCATCCTGACTATGTAGCCCAGGACGCCTCCAACCCCCAAGTGCTGGAATATTAGGTGTATATCTCCACACCCCGCTCGTAGGGGCTTTTATAGAATAAATACTGTGTTTTCCTAAGAATTCATGCTTTCCTCCTTCATTCTCTGAGACATCTTTGTCAAGATTCACTCTCTGAGTGTTCACTTTGTCCATCTAGCTCCAGTTTACTCATCTGAAAAGCCAAAGATAATGGCCTCTGAGAAGCATGAACAGTACAAGAGAATCCATTCAGAGCAGTCTGTACAGGTCCACAGTAGTCGGCTCATGTCTGTGTGTTCAGTAACTTCACAGTTTTGGTCCCTGCTTGTTGGCCTTGTTTTGTGCCAGTAAAAATGAGATTCAGGCTTTTAAAATAAAAACTCCTTGGCTTTGAATTCAGAAAGGATTTCTTAAGTAAACCACAGAAATAGCCTGGACCATGAGAAAGATTCTATAAGTTAGATTTCATTTAGGAGAAAAAGCAGCTTGCTTATAAACAAAAGAAAACAGAATGAAAAAGCAAGTCACAGTTCAGGGGAAAAAATACCATAAAGCCCACAAACTCCAGCGTCTGTGTCTGTCTGTGTGTCTGTCTTCTGGGTGGGGGCATGCATAGGTCACAGGTATGGAGGTCAAAGAACTACTTAAGACTCAGGCCCTCTCCTTCCACTTTGTCTGAGAGAGACATTTACTGCTTGGGTGGCAGGAACCCAGGCTGGCTGGCCCCAGGCTTCCTGGGAGTCTCCTGTCTCTGCCACCCATTGCACTGGGATTACTGTGGCCCTGTGCCCGCCTTCACATGGGTTCTGGTGATCCAAACTGAGGCCTGACACTTGCCCACTGAGCCATCCTCTTGGCCCCAGCATGTAATTTTTTCATATATTTATGAATATGTAATAAGAGCAAATAGAATATGGACGGCATGGTGTTTAAGAAGATGTCACAGCGGAATAAACCTTAAGTGTCTAATAGCACAAGAAAAATAACCACACAAGTAACCGGAAAATGAAAATTACAACCAGGAGAGGGCCAACAAGATGGCACTTGCCACCAAACAGACCCAACAATCTGAACTGGATCCCCAGCACCCACATGCTGAAAGAACCAAATCCACGTGTTCATTGTGGCACACGTGCACCCACACACACATACAGACACACACACAAATAAATAAATGTCGTTCTTTAAGCCAGGAAGCATTATTTTATGTCTCTCAGACTGACCAAAATTAGAGTGTGTATTTAAAGCCAAATTTATTGAGCATGTAGAAGAGAGAGAACAGCTCTTTGGTAATAAAGTTGTCACTTAGTTCATCTATTTCAGGGAGCAATTTAACAATACAAATAAATCCACACACGTCTCTCACCTAACACTCCTGTTGTTGCAAACTGCGAATGTTTTACAAACACTCACCGCCTGTGTGATAAACTTAAGCTGACTACCCTCCTGGTCATCTCTGCTTTTCCACAGAGATTTACTCACAGTGTGTGGCTAATATTTGCACTACACTCTTCAGAATTTCCATTTCTGTGCAACATTGTATTCTTTATTATTCTAAAGGCCTCCTTGAGGCTGGACTCCATGTTTCTTAGGCACAGCTTTTCCTTCCTTTCACTGCCAGCATAGGGTTGATGTGGGTGGCTAGTTTTGCTCATAACTTATACATCATTTTCATATGCCTTTTAGCTTCTGGATTGGTTTTAAATTTATAGTAGCGGGTCTCCATATTTCCTTTTGAGCCAAGACTGGTGTTAATAATGCCTAGTGTTGAGTGCTACTCATATTAATAGAAACCTTTTAAAAAGACTTAGAAAAGAATTAATTCTTCCCATGATGCCTGTTAGTAACTCCCATTACTATAAGTGATGGCTCCCAGGTTCACGGTGTGGCGAGCCTAGCGATGAAATATTAGAAGTGTTAACTGTAGTTAGTTATAGGAACTCACTGTTGTAAGTTAATTAAACACACCAATAAGCAACTGAAGCATTTTATTATTTTAATTTGTATAAACATAAGTTTGGTTTAGCTAATGAGAAGTGACAGATCTCTTGGAATTTGATTGACACCTATACTTGAACTTTTTTTAAATGTGTGGATGACACATGAATTTATTCAGGCAACTTGTCTTGCAAAATATTCCACAGGTGGTGTATTTATTTTGAGTAGATGGTGCAGGATTTTGTCATTTCCAGCCTAAAAATTTTGTTACTAAAAGAAAACCTTTTAGAAGCCAACTCCTAGTGCTGAATTTGATGAGTGACATTCCATGGGAAAGATGCAAGAATTGTTTTATTATTTTGTGGTTTCTGCATACACCATAAAAGGAGAGGTTCCTAAGTTGGTTAAAAAGAACTTGGTAAGTGCCATGTTATTTGTTTCTCAGAGATTTGAGGGGACATTGGTCCTTTCTGAGAGGGTGACGATTGATTAGGGGACATTGGTCCTTTCTGAGAGGACACAGATTGGCTGCTGAAAGAAGCTTTCCATCCCAAAAAGTACCTCTTTGCAGACAGCAATGAGAGAGAAAATTATGATCCTGAAGAAGAATTTAAATCATAAGCTGGCATGGTTGCCACTCAATGGTGACATCCCACACTTGCAAAGTGTGTGTAAGGTTCCCAGGTCCACTGCCAGCACAGTGGGAGAGTGTTAGCTCCAGGGGCAGTGTCTTCAGCAGGTGGTGTCTTTAGCAGGTGGCAGATGGGCCTGGAACTGCAGCCCTTTAAGAGAACTGAGGAGAAATCCTACAAATCACAAAGCCACTGTGAGATGTGAGTAGAGCCACCTTTGTGAGGTCAAGAATTGAGGCCATGCTTCCATTTCAGAGCAAAGCTAACGACCCTCCACTCCCTGCCGGTGATGGGGGAAGAGCACTGAGACCCTACAATTCCTAGTGCTGTAGCGTGGTGGCCTGAATAGAAGTGGCCTGCATAGACTCCTGTGTTTGAATGCTTAGCCCATAGGGAGTGGCACTATTAGGAGGTGTGGCCTTGTTGGGGTGGGTGTGGTCTTGTTGGAGGAAGTGTGTCGCTTGGAGGTCTCCTGTTGAGCTGGCTTCTCACAGTGTGGCACACAGTCTCCTGCCTGTGCATCTAGATGTAGAACTCTGTTCCTCCAGCACCGTGTCTGCTGCACACCGCCATGCTTCCCACCATGGTGATAGTGGACTAAACCTCTGAAGCTGTGAGCAGGCCCAGTTAAATGGTTTCCTTCATAAGAGTTGCCTTGGTCATGGTATCTCTTCACAGCAATGAAACCCTAACTAAGACATATGCTGTATATCAGTCACTACAAAATACCAGCATGGCTGTGGTTCTCAACTGGGAACAGTTCGTCACCTGGGGGCAGCACACATCTAACTGAGGACAAGGAGCATGCTGGCAGCCTTTAGAGGGTAGAGGCCGCGCAAGATAGTCTTAGTCCACTCTGTACAGGGCAGGCTCTTCTGCTGTCTACAAACTACCACATTATCTGGCCCCAAGTGTCAGTGGCGTTGTTGTGGAAAACGTTGTTGGGCAGTGAGTTATGAGCAGTCCAAGGCAAAGTACAACTCCTTGTCTTGAGAGAGTGAGAGCACAGAAGAAAAAATTCAAAGAAGAAACCGAAGCTGCAGAAGAATCCGTGCACCAGGGAAACAAAAATAACAGAAAGCTAAAACAAGACTTTGGAAAAAAGGATATCGAGAATTCTCAAAAGATAAATGAGGAAATGGCATCCATAAAACTCGAGTCAAAGTTCATGAAACAAGTGTAGAGCTGTGGGTGTATGACTCAGGAAAGCAGCCTGAGGAAGGAGCGACGGTTACGTGAAACTCAAGCTAAAAGGCGAACCGCTGCACTCACACGAGTGCCGCGTGCACTGAGATTTGTTAACGCCGTTTCTAATATTTTCCTCTGAAACTGTTTGGATTTGAAGTCACCCACTGCAGGGCATTGGAAATCTATTTTCCTCATACATTGTCAGACGTGATCTGCCAGAGCCAAGCAGAACAGCTGTGGCCTGTGAGGCTGGGGTGCACAAATAGCAAAGCCAGATCTGCAGCAAGGAACGTTTATTAAACTGCAGTTTAAAGCACACGTGTTGAAGTGGAAATAGTGAAGAGACAAAAAGTAGCCATTGGCGAGAAGTGGTCGGTGGGAGCTGGTTAACATTAAAAATGATGAATGGCTGGGTATGGCACATGCCTAACTCCTACCACTCTGGAGGCAGAGGCAGGAGGATTACCACAAGTTGCAGGCCAGGTTGGTCCACACAGCAAATTTCAGGTCATCTAGGAACAAAAGAGTAATGATAGCCACATTCCTACAGCCATAGGATGTCTGGCCAACAGCAGCATGAAGGTGGATCAGGAGTATAGTGCTCAGAACTAGCGGGCGTCCACATGTTTAACCCAAAAACTCAGAAGCCAGAACTCCCATTTCTTTGTATTAGCTTCCGAGTGAAAACTTCAGCACCTAAGTAGGAAAAGAAGGAGAGAGGTAGGGGGCGGGGTGGGGGGGGCACATAGTAAAGGCAATAAATGGGCTCAGTGAGAAAACTACCAAGGGTATTAAATCAAGTAGATTTAGTCAGGACAACAGAACCAATAAATGTTATAGGACAAGGGATTTACTATAGAAATATGGTCTTGTGCAGTTTAGGGAGGAGCTGGAGAAGCAGAAGTCCAAAAGGGGGGAGTCAGCGGACCAGAGGAACGCCGCTAAGCAGCCACAGGAAGCTCTGGTGCAGGTGGTCAGTTCAGAACAGGCTTGTGAAGGTGGGGTAGATCCATCCAGATGCTGAGTAGAACCCCAAAGGAGAGCAGGTGGAGACCATGGGACTGTGTTGCCATCACACCTGCTGGTGGGGAGAGAGTTGCCGTTGGTCAGCAGGAGAGAGCTGCATGCAGAATGGGAGTGCAGAGAGCAGACAGAATCTCCAGGCAGCCTGTGTCTCCTGCTGTGTCCCATCACCACGGCCTCATCCAGAATGCGATGGCTCCGCTTTCCCTCCAGCCTTCTGCGATCTTTTACTCAACTGACCTGGGTCCGTGTGAACATTGGTGTTCTGGGAAGGTGTGCAGCTTAGCCGAGTTGACGCAGTACATGTGGACAGGCTAGTATTATATTCTAGGGCTGTGAAGATCAAGAGCAATAAGAATCACTCAGAAAATGGAAGCTGCCCTATGCTTCAGGGGCTGGTCTAAATTTTTGCATATGTGGATATGTATTCATCAATTTTGAGACTGATGATGCTATTTTATTATATTAATGTGTAGACTGTCATAGAGAAATCAAGACATTTCCTTCCAAGACTTAGACATTGTTCTATAAGTTTAGTAACAACAATTTGACAGAATCTAATAAGTCAGGGGACACAGCATTTCTAAGTATACCCGCTAGAGAGAAACACATGTAACGATATTTAATGTGTCATTATTTGGGTTTTGTTTTGTTTGCATTTTGTTTTGTGCTGTTGTTGTGTGTTTTGTTTGTTTTTCAAGACAGGGTTTCTCTGTGTAGCCTTGACCGTCCTGGACTCACTGTGTAGACCAGGCTGGCCTCGAACTCATCCTCCTCCACTGCCTCCCCAAGTGCTGGGATTACAGGCATGTGCCACTGCACCCAGCATCATTATTTGTTTTAGTGAAAATTACAGCAAATGGAAATAGACTGACAATGAAATGCTACTTGGGAGTTCAGAGGTGTGTAGCAGATGCTGTCAGCAAAAACCACTCTCAGAAAACCACAAACGAAGGAATAAGTTGATGTACATGGTTCATTATTCCCATAGAAGCACGTGTCCTAAGAGGTGACATCCGTGGGGAATGCTGTGGCCGTGGGAGGACCGTGGGGCAGCTGCACTGTCACGTCACCGTCTCTCCCTCTCAGCAGAGCTTAGCTGGTCACTCGCTCCCTGTGCCTGAGGCAACCAACCACAGCCGGCTTTGTGCTAGTCCCTGTGGTCCTGCCCTCTCAACAGCAGGGGACTCAGAAAGGGACTTATAGCTCTAAGAGTTCTGTTGTGTACTTTGGGTGGTAATTTTGCAGTGACCTGCTACTACTCCATTTCTTGATCCAGGTGCTGGATTTAAAGGTGTATTAGTTTTGTGATAAATAAGCAAATTATAAACATGAATAAAAAGTGTACTTGGTAAATGTACAAAAGAGACACACAGGAGAAAAGCCTACATTTAACTTCACACAGTCTGTGTATTCTGGCATTTCCCAAGACCACAAGACCATGTAAGGCAGAATTACCCACAACTGCCTCGGTGGTGCAGGAGGGGTCAGCTAGAATGTCAAAGACTCCCCAGACCTGTCCTCCTAAGAAGGAGCACAAACAACCAAACCACCTACTTGACCTTGAGGGTCATCTGCAAGTCGATGCTGATAGCAGTTCGCTCAGTGGACAGCACTCTAAAAGAAGACTTACATGTCTGAAAAGTATCCCCACATACACACACACTACCCATACACAGGGTTGATAATCAATTTGACAGATAAATCTAGGCTGTAGAAATAATTTTTCCTCCGAAAATTTTAAGGCCCCAAGGAAATGATTTATACTGGGTGATGCTTTTCAATGGTGTGTCTGTTTGGGGGTCAACATGCTCTCTTAGTAAGCCCAGAAACCTCACTCGTGTTCCAAGTTGGACTTTGGTAGACTTGTACTTTGGTCTGTCCTTGTCCTGTATGGTGGTGTTAGACCTTTGTTTCCTCAGCAAACCTAAAGGAAGAATGCTACCTCCTCACCTTTCCCAGGGAGCTCCTGAAAGGTGGACTCTGTTAGCACAAGGGCATGAGCTGAGTAAGAGGAGGCCATCCTTCAAGAGGAGAAAGAACCCAAGGCTACAGAGTGGGTGGGAGGAGTCTGTGGATGGAGGGACATAGCACCTCAGCTGCCCTGGTAGAGTGGGGAAAAGGAACCAAAAAACCACGGAAGGCTTAATTACAGCAAGGGGAATTACATCACTTTCAGATCTGAAAGAAATTAGACTCACAGATAAACTTAACAAATGAAAGAAAAAAACAATAAAGCTAGGTAGGTGCCTATGAGCTCAGGAAAGCCGACTTTAAGAAAAACAAATACAGTGATTATACATTGCGTGGCTTGGCAAAGTAATCACTTCATGCTTACAATAGTGTAGGGGTTGTTTGTTGATGTAACCACAGCTTGTGGTGGTGACTTCCCTGAGCGGGAGTGGGGTGGGAGGGTGGAATGTGTGGGTATTGGGAAGTGAAGTGTAACAGAGCCAAAGCCTCATCTTTCCCGTAGAGTGTCAGCTCATCTCTAAACCATACAAGCAAGCAGGCCTAGAAGGGTGTTAATTATACACACTGAGAGCACAACTCAGGGCGGGGCTTAAAAATGTTGAGAGGAATCGGTTCTGGGACCTACCTAGGAATGGAGGATCCAGTTCCTGTATCTTAGCTAGTAAACATGTAAATGAATGTTTACTTAACCATTAGGCTTGTAAAATGCTTGCCTTATAAAGCCACATACATATATCGGTTTTGTACAAGTGAGCATTATTTTTTTAAGTAATTTCTGATTTTATTAGTTTGTTGATAAACGATGATAAACTGAGCATCTATTCACCCAATACCTAGCACCAGGCAGCAATATGCGAATGTAAAACAAAGCCTAATGTGAGTACCTGCTGCCATAGGGGGTGTGAATGCTGGCAGGGCTCGTGAGAGGCAGCTCGGTTCTGAAGGAGAGACACTTAGAGTGAGCATCACGGGCCTGAATCTGAGATGCCCTGCCGTCATGGGCACGGCTGGAGTGTGCAGGAAAGAAGTCGGGGGGGGGGGGTTGCAGGACTGACTCCCGCCTCTGCTAGACGGTCTATTAGTCACTTTTTCCTGGGGATTTTCTCCTGCCCTCGCACCCAGACACTCTTAATTTTGTTATTGACTTTACCATGCTGGGCTAGGTTGTTGTGCTCTCTCCGCTGGCTCCCTGCCTCCCAAACTTTGGGTCTAATTTAGAGAGGGGTGAGGGAAGGGAAAAGAAAGCCTCGTTACGCCTGGCCCAATGTACATTCCTCCACTCTCACCCGACCACACAGGCAGTGAGATATAGCTGTTATCTTGTTTTGAGGTAGTGAGATAAAGTAGTCATTTTCACAGTTTGAACATGAGTTTTAGAATTCTCAAGAGTAGCGCAGGACATTATCTAATTTTTTCAAAGAAATGTAATAATTTCATATTCCAGAGTATCCATCGCTCTATTATTTGTGGGAAATGCTACTCAGAACAATTGTGCAGATCGTTTAGGGGTGAGTGGGTGTGTATATAACATCCTTGAATAAAGGGGTTTGTACCCTGGATTTGTTTTCTTTTATATTGTTGGGTCCAAGAGAGGAAAGACTGGCTTAGAACAAACTAGCAGAGCTAAACCATATGTTTTATACCAAATTAGAAACAGGTGAAGGTTGTTAAAATGCAGCGATCGCTTACCAAAGCTTTAGCTTGGAGTTTGTATTAAAGGCAGGTGGTTATATGTACAATAAAAGGCAGTCCCCAGCACCCCGGCTCATTGATACATATGTGATTGATCTTTCTGGATAAAACAAGGCGGAGTTAATAAATCACTGCACATAGCTATAAAGATGTTTGGGCTTGAAAGCCTCGCCTGTGAGAGCAAACGTGGACCCTGAAGGAAATTTATGAAGCATAGATCCTTTTAGCTTTACTTAACAGCTAACATCTGACTGACCCAGGGGGACCATGGAAATTTATGGCTGGGCCATTCAAATATTTGAGCTGTTGTGTGATATAGAACAGGTAAAGATTAGCTCAATAACAAATATGAGGCTGTAAAATAAAATGAGATTTCGATGGTGTGTAAGTACTTGTCAGAGGTCAGGTCCAAATGACTGGTCAGCAATGGAGAAACCTTGGTTAATTAAAGATGATTACAACAGCCTGGATGATTACACCGGTTGCTGTCAGCTCGGCATCCTTGGAGCTTCCTCTAAGGACGTCCACACTTGTCATGTGACTGAGGAACTCTGAATTGCCTTTCTGTGCTCTGGAATTGGGCAAGGTGATGAACCAAAGTGATTTTGTTCAATTTCATAATTGAAATACATCTTTCTTAACTACATTCTGCATGTATGGGTGCCTAGATATCATGTGCCCTTGGAAAAATTGTCAGCTAACTTATGTGTATAAATTTGAGCTTTGACATCCTGAAAGCAGGTATTTAGCCTCTGTGATAGATGACTTAAAATTAACCTTCAAAACGTAAGTAGTTAACAGATTTATGGACAGTTACTGAAAACTTGATTTAGTGGAGTTCGGTGAACTTATCTCCAAATCATCTCCTCCCTTTTATTTACATAGGTCTGGAAAGTAATGATGTGTGAGTATTGTTCCCGGGACTTTAGTAGTTGCATTTAGGGGCTTTAATGAGGGCATGGTTATTGGTGTTGACAATTTCTGCCTTTTTTAGTTAGCCCTAAACCCAAAATGTTGTCATAAAAGTTAGCATCAGTGGTTTTCAGAGTACCCGTGTGTCAGACACCAGCTGATGACTTTGCTGACCATTGTGCGTGTAAACATCTGGTTTGTGGAGAAAGAACATCTCACAATTGTTGGAAAATTCCTAAATAAGACTGATACTAGAAGGGGAAACATAAAACACCATGCAGATCTTTAGGAATTAGGTGGAGACTAACATCCCCACTGTCTCTCCCTCATCTGTACATTCTCTTCCGTCCTTTCCACAAACAAATGTGCCCCGCAACGTGGCGCTCAAGAATCTGGGTTACAGTCTTGGGAAGACTGTGGGTTACAGTTTACAATCCTGTGAGACAGAAGGAACCCATGGCTAAGCTACACTGGGGTGTGAAAGGTGCTGGGTTAGGAATTACCCTGGACTGTGTGCGGCAACTGGGGAGTGAGGTGAGTGGGACCCATGGTGACCACCATCGGATGTGGGAAGATCAGGGTCATGGGCTGGAGAGCTAATGTGGCTGAACGTACTCCCCACTGGGCCCTCGGCATTGTGTGTGTGCGTGTGTGTACAAAGGAGTGTTAATGAATGAATGATGAAAATATTTCTAAGTCTTAAAATCTTCCTGGCCCCCATGTCTTAATTTTCACTCACAAGAGTGTAGTCCTCCTAGCTATTTCTCAGTTGGTTTTTCAATGAATGTGTTTAACACGCACGAAGAACTTCCGCATAACCAGCGACATATTCTCACGGATTGAGGAGACAAGATGTTTGTGTGAGCAAATAAAGTGCAGGCTAGAACGTGCCAGGTGCAGAGCAATGCCTCGTGGCTACGGGCACAATAAAATGGGCAAAATACGGCTGTCTCCTTGAGGCACCAACGGACGGAGGGAGGAAGGTGGGTCCTAAAGGGGGTCCTGACGGAGGTAATATCACTGAGTGCTGACTCCCGGTAGGCTCTCCAATCCTGATTCTGCTGTTGGATCCTCATCTGGATTCTGTAAGCTTGTGAGTTTGGGACGCTGGTCCAGCGCAGGGTGCCCTCGATCGGCTCCAGCTAGATAACAAAGCTAAGGCCTGGGCTGCTTCCTCTCAGAACTTTAACTGATCATGCCGCAGCCTCAGGTTTTCTCCTTCCCTCCCTCAGCGTAGGCATTGGATAAATAATTTTCATACAGGGATTAAGGCCCCTGTTATGTGACCAGCGCCGTGTAAGGAATTGGCTCGCAGTGAATGCACATTGGCTGTTTAAACAAACCTGCATTGCAGACCACATTGGGAGAAGCTGTCTTAGACGCTGAAAATGCTGAATGGCTTTTCTTCTGGGTTTATGTTCCAGATGGAAATGTCTTCTGGCGTTGCCGAGTGTTTATGTACCTTGCACGCTTTAATTGTCGAGTTTCCTTTTTATTTTTTTAGCATTTACAGATTTGGTGGGAACAGGTGCTGCTAAAGCTAGGCAGATGCAAGGCGGCTGTTAGTGTTGTGGAATGTGATTTTGATTTACTTGGCAGAAATTTTATTTTTCAAAACTGACTATTAAAATAGACAGGTTTTCCATCCTTTAATTATGCTCTGTTCACTGAACTTTGCCTATGTACTATTTTTCAAGTAATAAAAGCGAACTGGGACACTTCTATAAGGAAATTGATACTGAGTTCGTTAACAGTTTCCATAGCCTGCCACTTTCACCAAGGTATTTTTGGGAGCAGGGTATTTTTAACCTTGTGAAATTATCTGGAACTTGATTTCCCTGAAAGTCATTCCCTTTTTAGTCCAGCTCTGTCATATCCAGCATTGGCAAAGGGGCTCCTGTTTTAAGGCTTTTCATCATGTGATCCCTTCTTTAACATTTTGGGGGTGGCATCTTGTTACCCACCATATCATATTCTGTCTCCTTGATTGGTATGTAATGATCTTTTACTGTAGATTTTCTTTCTTCCCTCAAAGGAGGTAGAAGGAGAAATGTGTTTGGTGTCCCTGGTACTGTAGTCACTGCTTTTCTTAGGTCAGACTGTGACCCATCTCACAGTCTCAGGGTTCATGACTGACATGTGTGTCTTCATTTGCCTGTCCCTTGCCATGCGTCCCCTCTCCTGACTTTACTGGTTGCCTTTCCATTCTTCAGTACAGTGCACTTCCCCTGACTGGGCGTTCCTTTTCAGTTCCTGCCTCTTCCTTAGTTGCGCCTCGGGACCCTCCCCTTCCTCCCTGAGGTAGAGTTCCTTGCCTCTAGGATGCTTTGGACTTACAGACTCGCTGGTCAAGGGAGCAGTGCCCATCTACTCCATCAGACTCTGGTCTTTCTATCTGTCCAACTGTCTCAGCTCTCCCCACTAGCTCTGTACCTGGCACACAATATGTCCTAGCTTGCCCTTTGATGCTGTGGTAAACGCAAATGGAACTTGGCAAAGAAAGTGCTTCTTTAGCTCATGGCTTACAATCAGTCCATCACTAGGATAAACCAAGGCAGGAACTTAAGACACAAACTGAAGCACAGAGCGCGGAGGAACACTGCTTACTTCCTCAGGTTGTTTTTCTTACTTGTTGACAGTTAACATGAAAGCTAACACAGTGCTAGCTTGTTGGGGCTTGTTGAATGAGTAGAACCTCCACAGAGATGGTTCCTCATTCCTTCTGGTATTAGTGAGAGGGTTGCCTGCCACCATCTAAGACAGACTCCTGTGAGTCTCCCCTAAGACAGAGAGAGCCTTGGACGGCCTTTCTGCCGTGTCTCACAATGTCCCTCTCCTTCCCACTTCAAGCTTGTCATCTCCATCGTCTCCTCCACCCACTCTGGGGCTCACACCATACTGTCCCCTACACTGAGACTCCCCACACTCTGAGCGCTACCCAGCAACGTGCTTGTGTGACCAGGTCTAGCAGGCAATTAACTTGTGGTTGGCCTCTGAGCGGTGTTGACCATGGACAGCCTCCTCCTTGAGGTCCCACTTTCCCTGAGCTTCTCGATTTGCCTCATAGCTCAGAGCCAGGTTTTCGACATGCTTTTCATCTCCAAGCATCGACTGACATCCTCAAGGCGCTGAAGCTCAGCTCTGTGAGGGGCTCCTCAGGCCCTCCCGTTCATACCAGTGGTTTTGGTTTCCACAAACATCTGTAATTCCTTAATTGCCATTTTCACCTCAATTTCTCTCCCAAATGTATTCAAGATATTTTATATATATATTAGTGTATATATCCATTTTTAAGGGGAGGGGTTTTGAGACAGAGTGTGGCTACATAGCCCAGGCTGTCTCGAACTCGAAGTCCTCCTGCTTCTGCTCCTAAGTTCTGCGATTACAGGCCTGTGCTTTCATCCCCAGCCCCTTCTTTGCCATCATAACAAGCAGTCAATCAGAAAATTGTTTAAGTTCTGTCTACAAATTAGAACTCAGAACACATCTTCCTTTCTACTCCTGGAACCCTAATCAAAATGGTTTTCATTTCTGGCCCGGAACATTAAAGCATACTCTAAAACAGGTTTTATTCCCTTTTACCTACTATAGCCAAAATCCTCTTCGCAGTGCCGGTGTATGTGTGACCTCACAAGAGCTGACAGCATGTACAATTCCAACCCTGACAAAATCCCAGTGCAGAGAACTTGTTTGTTTGTTTTGATTTTGTGCTGGTTTTGGTTTTAAGAGAGAAAAAGAATATAAAGTTAAAGGTTAGGGAGGAGGATCTAGGAAGAGTTGAGAAGGGAAAGAATATCACCCAATATATTGTATGAAAAAAATTAATTAAAATTTAAAATCTGAAACATTACACCCTAGTCTGGGGATATAGCTTATTTAGTAAAGTGCTTATCTAGCATGTAGGGAGTGCTGGATTGGATTCCTAGCACCATAAGCCGGGCTGGTTGGCACATTCCTGTATTCCCAGTGCTCAGGAGGTAGAAAAGCAGCAGGACCAGAAATTCAAGGCCATCCTCTTGGGGAGTCAAGGACTAGCCTAGAGAACAATGAGACCCTGTCTAAAACAAACAACCCCAAATCCAACGCCATCACACCCATGCTTAAAGAATAGATTTCCTATGGCTCACAGAAAAACCCTGTTTTCTCGGGTCACAGACCCATCTATCCACCCACCCCCATCAACCCTCTGGTTGTCTCTTTCACTGTCTTCTATACCAGTATGGGATGGCACCTCCATTCTGCCACCTGCTTAGACATCTTTGAGTCTGCCTTTCACATCCCCTATAAAACCTATCAGCAAATCACGTTGGCCTCATCTTCAACACAGAGAGCTGACCCACTTCCCTCCCTCTGCAGCCACCGTGCTGGTTCAAGCCACAGCCCTGTCCCTGGGTGTGCTGCAGTTTTCTTTCCTGTTCCCTGTATCTTGTTCTTTTGGAGCATCTAGTCATTGTTCTTAACTTGGCAACTTTTAAGTGATGTTTGCTGACCATTAAACGTGGAGAGAATTATCAAAAAGCTGATTTTGTTCATGTTTGCACAAATTGGAGTAAGGTGGCATATGGAGCTCCTGGAGAGTTCCATTCTCTATATGAAAGGAGGCAAGCAACTGTCTTACTCCAATCCTAAGGCTTGGGAGTAACAGTGTCACGGAACACTACAGAGATGGAGAAGAAAAAGCATTACCTCATTCCTCTGAGATAACGCTCAATTTTGAACATTAAGAATGTGACATGTTTATGGGACATTTAGATAAAGATGTCCTGCACATGATCAAGAATATAACTATGAAATATGGAAGAAAGACTATAATGTAGTTAACAAGTGATAATCATGGTATAAGTGGCTTTTAATGCTTTCATTTTTCAACAACATTTATTGAATTTCTCAACTACAGAAAAGCAACCCAAATACTAGAAATATAATAAACAACACAGATAAAAATCTGTATCTTCCCAGAGCAAACATTCTGGTAGAAGGAAATGGACTCAAATGAGAAACAGATGATAGAGTGAACTGAAGGGCTATTGTTTTCTTTTGAATTAGCTTTTACTATGGAAAACCTTAAGCTCATAGTAGAGAAAATGGAATAACTCTCCTTAAGTCCAGCTATAATAATTAGCTATACTCATTAATCTTTTTTATCTGTATTGTTATTCTCTCATCCCAGTGAATTATTTCTAAATAAACCCTGGCCGTTTTAACATTTTATTCATAAATACTTCAACATGTTTCTCTGAAAGATGTATTTCTAATACGGTGTTATGCCATCATCACACGTAAAAACAAGTTCCTTAGTATTAGTGAGTAACCATGAGCTCATACTGCTCCAGTTGTTCCATGGCCTCTTTTCTATGGTTGATTTCTCCAAGTCCAAATCACGGGAGTCCTTCTAGTTCCTTTAGTTGCTAATATCTCTTTTTAAAGCACTTCTATTTACATATTGCCATAAATGTCAAATTTGTATTGATCTTACGTTTGCGCGGTAGTCCATGCGTGTGCGCCATGACCCCAGAATGCTTACTGCTCGTGCCAGTGGAGTGCATGTGCGTTCTCCTTCCGGGAAAGGGTGCATTTATTGGGCTCATTTACAGGGAGTGGTTGAGGGTGACTTACAGAAGCACGGTGACCCCAAAGCAGCTGCACCACTGGAAAGTGTTACCCCACATCTCCTACTGATTAGGATTACATGGAAATGATTGGGAGGCCCAGGACAGAGTGGCCAGAACGTCCCGTGGGAGTCCAGTGGTTTCTCCCCTTTTTTGAAGGAGTGTCAACGGGCATTTGTTCAGTTTCTTACTGACAGAAGCTCCCAAGCTTTGGCAACCCATTCTCTGTCATATTTAATTTTTTTTCTCTTATCTATCCTTTGCCTCTGCCTAAAGACTTCATTGCTTTTCGTACATTTTTTTCCATGATTTTTTTATGAAAAGGCCTAATTATGCAGAAAAGCTGAAAGAATTTTTAAGAGGCTGCCTTTAATTAACACCTTGCTGTATCTACTTTGCTATCAATCTCTGCGTACCCCTCTGCCTAGCTGTCAGCCTGTTCATTTTGATGCCACTGTGCTTCCTCCGGGGGTCACCTTGTGCAGATGGCTAACTACAGGGCCAGGATTTGTTTACATTGGGGGGGGTTGTTTTGTTTCTTTTGAGGCAAAATTTGGATACTGTGAATATACATATACATATGCATACACACATGCATGTGTGTGTGTGTGTGTGTGTGTGTGTGTATTATACCATCTCTCAGATTCTTAGATGTAAATATCTGTGCAATCTAATTCCTATTCAGATACAGAACATTAAATTCCCCCAGAAGCATCCCCTGCCTCCCGTAAATCACTTATCTTCACAGTCCCCCAGGCAGCCATTATTCAACCCCACACTGCAATATGACCCTTTTTGTGTAAGGCTTCTTTCACTTGGTGTGTTTGCAGCTTCAGTCACGCCGTCGTGTGGAGCAGCGACACATTTCCTTTTGAGCAATTCATTGTGCGATAGTCCTGTTTACCCGTGCTCTTAATGATGAACGCCAGTCCCCATTTCTCACCCTTCTGAAGAAAGTTGCTGGGCGTATTTTTGTACACAGTTTTTATGTGCAAACATTTCCCGTTTGCTTGATTGTACTTGTGGAGTGTGACGTCATGTGCTTGTGTCTCGCTTTGTAACAGCTCTTTCTCCACGGACTGTGCATTACCCAGCGTATGCCTCCCGTTGCGCCAAATCTTAAGTCTGCCTGGATCTGAAGTTTCTCTCCTTTATTTTTCCTGCCATTTGTTTTCCGTTGAAGCTAAATGTACAGCTTTCCCATTAGAGCCCCCCCCCCATTTTGAATTTTCCTGGTTACATACATCCTTTTGTTATCACTTAACATATTTTCCCCTGAGCCTCCTGTAAGACTGGGATAAAATTTTCCAAGATTGTGTTCTCCTGGCATTACTGATACTTCCTGTTGTACCACATCTGGAAGCCCATCATATCCAGCTGTGCTTTCCTGTGCACTGTCAAAGCTGATGAGTAAGCCTGACTGCTCTGATCTGTCCCTCGTTCCGGAAGAATGGCTTAGATTGCATGGCTTTAAGAAGGCCTCTCTGAAGCTGGCTTTAGACAGTGGTCAGAATGATATGGCAGTCTCTGCTCTGAGAGATAAAGGGGGAAACTGAGAGAGAGGGGAAATAAAAATAGAAAACTCCGAAGGTAGGAAAAAATTTGGCATGTTGAAGGGACAGAGGGAAGGTTGGAGTCACTAGGGCCTGCTGAGCACAGAATGATAGCAGGTGTGAAATCCCGGTGAGTAGACAAGTTCTGGGCCCTAAAGGCCGTGCTACACAGGTCACATTTCATTTCAGGTTCAGGTACTATCTTTTCTTGGGTCAAAGAGAGAAGTGTGGTGTGTAATAAGATCAGAGGATGATTTGACTTTGGGAAACAGGATCAGAGTGTCCTTTGCAACTCGTACTCTTCAGTGTTAGCTATAGCCCAGAGGGTAGCTGTGTATGACTTTCTCAGCCACCTTAAGCTGATTACAATATGATTTTCATTTGTTTGGAGGATGGTAAATGGTCCTCAGAATACATGTTTAGACCAAACAGGAATTGGGGGCCTGCAAAATGCTCAGTGGATAAAGGTCCACCACATCGGACCACTGGGTTAATTCCCCAAATCACACATAGCTGTGGAGGAAAAACTGACTGCAGCAGGTTGTCCTATGACCTCACATTTGGGCTATGGCACAACCGTGTGTACACACACACACACACACACACACACACACTAGATAGATAGATAGATAGATAGATAGATAGATAGATAGATAGAGATAGAGATATATAAAAAAATAAAGATAAACATTGAAACTTGGAAGTAGAAATACTATTCTAAAATGTTCTTAAAGGAGTATGTTTTGGGCTGGTTAATAAATTGACCTTGTGACATAGAAACACATGCTGAAATATTTTCCTAGTCCAAGTGAAACCCAGCAGGCAGCCATTCCCCTGTCTCTACCTCCATGCGTCCTCTTTCTGGCCTCACCTCAGTGTCATAGGCAAAGCATCAGCTATGTTGCAAAGCACAAGAGACCTCAGGTTCTCTGCTTTCGTAGTCTTGGAAAAGTAAGCAATCCTTCATTGTCTTTTTACTTTGCCTGCATCTTGTAGCTCTGTACTATAGATCTGTACTATTGATTTAACATGGATCAATGTAGTGTCAATATTTGGTCAGTACCCTAAGTGGCGGGGAAAGCTAAAGGTATGCTGGTGGCATTTTTTCTTTTTCCCCCTAGAAGATTCAGTGGAATTGGTTAGTCTTCGCTTTATATTTCAGTTAGTTGGTAGTAGGAGTAATTTTGTTTATTGTTGTTGTATGTTTGAAGTCTGTATAGCTTTAAGAGGTAGCAAAGCCAGCCGAGGACTGCTGGCTTGTACCAGAATGTCACACGGGCATCATCGCCTTTCTTCCTGATCCCCACAGGAATATACATGACAGACAGTTAGCCGAAGCACACCAGAACTGACTCAAAGTTAGGATAGTTGGTTTGTGAGGTCTGGTTTGGAAAATAAATCGTTAAAAATATCTTTATAAAAAGTGAGCTTTGAGGACCTGGCTTCAATTCCCAGCATCTACATGGCAGCTCACAACTATCTGTAATTCCATTCCCAAGGACGATAGCACCCTCTTTCTGGCCTCTGTGTGCATTAGACATACATGTGGTTACATAGACATACATGACATACATGTAGGCAAAACACCCAATCACATAAAATAAAAATTTATTTTTCAATTGAGCTTTATGTCCTTGAGCTGATGCTCCAGATTTACTTTAGCTACTTTTTTCTTTTTCCTTTTCCTTTTTTTTTTTTTTTTTTTTTTTTGCCTGAGATGCCAGTTACTCTCCATGTCACTGGCGTCCCAGAGTGACTCCAGGTAGTCCATTTTTAAAAGTTGGATTATAACAGAAAGACTATCTAGTCTCCCAAGCTCCTCCTTCATGTGTATAGTCGAGGATCCTAGCCAGGGCATGGTTCCACAGCAGACGGCTCTTCCCACCTCTACACAATGAAGGTAATCCCACACAGCAGCACTTCTCAGCCTTGCCAATGCTACAACGCTTTAGTACAGTTGCTCATGTTTTGGTGATCTCCAGCCATGGAATTATTTTTGTTTCTACTTCATAGCTGTAATTTTGCTATTGTTATGAATCATAATGTAAAAATCTGTTTTGTTTTGTTTTGTTTTGTTTTGTTTTTTTGATGGTCTTAGGCGACTCCTACAAAAAGGTCAAATCGCAAAGGGGTCACAGCTCATAGGCTGAGCACTGCTGCCGTATAGGCATGCCCAAAAGCCCATTGCCCAAGCGATTGATGGTAGAATAAGATCAGTCTTATTTGAATCAGATGTCACTCTATGGCCAGGAAAAGCTGTGATGAAAAGCTAATCTGGATAGAAGACAGTGTGTGCCATGTGAAGTAAAGCCTTGTCCTCAGAACATATTAAATGTTGTCTTGCTTTCTACAAACACGGTGGACAGACACAATCTTAGCATGCTTAGTAAAAGTGAAGTATCTCAACCCCAGCCTTCTGTCAAAGAAGCTAACCTGGGTGTGAGTCCGAGAAAGAGAACAAGAAACTGTCACCAATCTACAGTTCTTTGTTTTAAATTTAAAAAAAAAAAAAAAATCTCTGGGGCTGAGAGAGAAGTAAGTGCTTATAATTATTTTTTTAACAAAAAATATTCAAAAATCATCTTCCTTTTAAAATAGTTTTTCAAGGTCAGGACCACATAGTCTTTGTGTATTATGTCTCTGTGTCTGTTTTTTGTTTTGTTTTTAAGAAAACGGTCCTCTCTGAGTGGCCTAGGCTCGTCTTGAACCCACGAGTCTCCTGCTTCAGCTTCCAGGTCCTAGGATAGAGACATAGGCCTTCTTGCCTGGTTGGTGTTTATGTATATATGAACTGAATGTAAGAGTCAAAGGCTCCGCCTGGGACCATACAGACTTCTTTAGTACCTGCCTAGCAGTGCTGAGTAGGTCTGCATTCCAGCCTAGCTAATGCTTATCTAGATGCCCCTTAGGCACTGTGGTTTTGAAATCTTTCTGAGTTTCTGAAGAAAAATGAAACCATTATGCATTCAGACCCACAAATGCAGGTTATGGAATATTGGTGTGGCAGGGAGATGCTGTGCCTCATTCAGTGTTTCCTCACATGGTGGGTTAGGGCTGTTCTCAAACTCCCACAAACTTGATGGCTTAAAACACCAAAAATGTACTCTCTCATGGATGCCTGAAGTCCAAAACCAAGCTATCAGTGGGACCACCCACCTTTCTTTCCAGTTTCCAAGCTTCTAGAGATTTCCTGGCTATGGCTGTGTAAGGTCACATGACCTCTCCTCTGCTGTTCCCTTATAAGCACACCTGCTAGATTTAAGGCCCACCTGGATAATCAAAGGTGATCTCATCCCAAAGTCTTTTTAATATTTTGGGTCCCCTTTTCCAAATAAGGTCACATTCACAGGTTCTGGGGATTAGGATCTGGACCTACTTTTTGGCAGGCCACCATTCCACCCTCTGTCCTTTATATGTTCCCCATTTTTGACTGGCCACCTGTACCCAAGAGTTTTAGAATTTTGAGTGACAGTGGTGAGATCAAGCTAGCATGCACTTCGCTCCCTGCCGCCAGAAGCCATACAGAACAGACAGAGTGCTGTGTGTCTGTGAAAGTGCTGATACCCCCTTCCTCCAAGATGAACACCCCCTCTTCCCTCCGTCCTTGCTTTCAACTGGCTGACGTACTGACCAGTCATCTTGGGTGTGCCTCTCTGACGGACACAGAGCAAGGGAGAATGCTGCATTTATCCATGAAGACCGAGAAATGAGGTCATGTCTCTTCCACTTACTAAATAGGTGACCGAGGCATCAGTTCCTTTGAAATAATAGTGACACTGTTGCAAAGTCAAGTCAAGCCGTTGTGGCTTGCACATTCATTCCCTGGTTCAGGCTCCCTGTTAATCCCGCCAGGATCACATTAGCGTTTGGGGAGACCTGTCACAAATCTGCCCTCGTTGAAATGGCTCTGCCTAATGAGCTCCAAATCACTCTCACACATGATCTGGTTCTTCAGTTCAACAAATAATTGTTGAGTGTCTATTAGTAAAGGCAAAAAAGAAGAACAAAAATCAGACCTGATTCTAAGATGGGCACAATGTGGGTCATGCCTATCATCTTAATACTCAGGAGCCTGAGGCCAGGAGGATTGCCTTGATTTTGAGATCAACCTGAGCTACATAGTAAATTTTTGGTCAGTTGTTCAGCCTTCTGTGAAAAAAAAAAACAAAACAAACAAACAAAAAAAAAGAACCAGTGTCTGCCTTGAGAGCCATCCATGTACTAAGGGAGACATTAGTATGCTGAGCCAGAAACTAGGAGGAACACAGATTAACCAGATACTCAAACAGTATGTGCAAAACTACAAACTGAGCTGACTGGGAAAAGGAAGTGATACAGGCTGGACTAGGCTGACATGATCACTCAAAGTGATGAGACCAGACATAGGAAACAGCAGGCCCCTGTACGGAACGAAGGCCACCTTCCCCGCCAGGCTCTACGCATGCTGTGCCCATTGCTTCCTGCTTCTGTGATTTTCACTGTGTACAATAGGAGCAATCCTAATGGAACTTGGAAACTTATTTTAAGTTGAAAAATAATGTAATGTTGGCTTTGTAGTTGTGTGTAGTATTAATAATTCATATTGAATGTATTAACAGTAAACATGTTTCATTGTACAGTTATTTAATATTCTTTCCTTCCTGTTCTTTTGTTTGGTTTGGTTTAGTTGGTTGGATTGGTTGGTTAGTTTTTTTGAGACAAGTATGTAGGCCAACCTTGAACTTCCAGTTCTCCTAGGCGCTGGGGTTCACAGGCGTGCACCATCACAGTGGCTGTAATACTCTCCCATAATAAGCCCTTTTGTGCTGTTGAGGATACTTTTCTGATTGTATGTGAGTCTAAGCTATCTATGATTTGCAAATGCAATTGAAATTTTTGATTCCCATCTGATGTCCTGATGGTGCTGGGCATTACCTTTTTCAGTGGGTCTGCGCTCTCTAGCTTGCTTCTCGGAGCTCTGTAAAGCCGCGTGCCTCTGCAGCCGGAGGTGAATGTGAAAGTTGGAAACAGTGTTCAACTTGAAGTGACCCATTAAGAATGTGGAAAGAGAATGAAATGTGAACTCCGTCCTGATTCCTGCTCTGTTTTAGCGTTGCCCTGTTCCAACCTTTGTCTCTAATCACTCTCTGGTTTTGTTTTAATGCTACACATCTACCTTGTGGCTCTTTCCATGAAGTCCCAGAGCAGTCATAATAAAGTCAAATGTTGTGAGATCCAATTCTCACAAATGTAGAGGTTTGGTTTTCGGCGTGGGCTGCTCTCATTTACTCTTACGGTGTATGGAGTTTCTGGATTTATAACTTGAAAGTGGAGATAACTTTGAGTGGGGAGAACTGTTGAGAGTCTCGGTGTGGTGGTTTACAGAGTAATCCCACAGCGGGCAGAGCTTTTGGGCTCCAGCAGATTCCTCCAAAGAGCCTCACTTGTTATGTCTACAAATATATAGTTTCCCTGCGCCCCAGCTCTGTGAGTGTGAGTGGTTCCCAGGCACCTTACAAAAACAACTGGTGTTGCCTTGCTTCTCCTGCCTTTGCTGGCGTCATCCCGCCTGCTGGGGGCCTCCCTGTGCCATCGTTTATGTCTTCCTTCCCCAGTTAAATACAAATTCCTGTGTTCTTGACGGTATCCAAAGCATTTGGTTTCCTTTAGTAAGTTTTTAGTTCATGACCTTGCTCACTCCCCAGTGGCTGCAATTTTACAGCACATCAGATTTACCTTTTGGATACTATGAAACCCATAGCTCTTGAGAGTTTAATAGAAAGCTTTCAAATTGTACTTCCTTCTTTTATTTTACCTGAAAACGCTATATCCTCGGGGCTTTCTTTATTAGAGTGCATTTTATTTTTCATCAGGCATTTGTAACAATCAAAATGAAGTTAGTAATATTCCATACCATTCATTTCCTTAGGTTTATATCATTCTTGAGAATAGTACCACATTGCAGAACCAAGCTAGATCTCATTTGCTTCATGATCATAAATTGTGGATGACATTTTTTAATTAGTATATATTCATTGTATACCATGATAGGTTTCAGAAAGACAGTTTCTTTCAAATATATCATGAACTTCGACCAAATTCACTCATCCTCACATATCCTTCCTTCCTTTAGTTATCCCTCTTCCTCCTATTTCTGTCACTTTTCTTCTTTTCCTTAGTCTCTTTTCTGCTTTCATGCCATTCTTCATGTATGGACTGACAGACAGACAGATGGATGTTTTGACATAGCCATAAAAAGTCTAGGACTCAAAGTTAAGAGGAAATATAATATTTGTCTTTCCTCTATATCTGGCTTATTTCACTTAAAATAGCAATTTCCAGTCCTATTCATTCTCCTGCAACTAGCATAATTTTATTATTCTTTATGGTGGAATAAAGTTCCACTGTGTATATATGCCACGATTTCTTTATCCATTCATCTGTTGACGGACACCTAGGCTGATTCCATCAAGTGGCTGCTGTGGGTGCTGCTGCTGTAGATATGGATACTGAGGCATGCAAACTTACAGTTGGTCCAGGTGTACACCAGAATGGTAGTTTCATATTTGGTTTTCTGAGATCCTCTGTATTAGTTCCACAAATTTTTGCATTCCTACCAGCATTGTTAGAGAATAGGCTAATAAACAGGTAGTCTCAGAAGATTATTTACAAGTGGCTGATAAACATTTAAAATGATGCCTTACAGCCTTAGCCATCAGGGCAATACAAATTCAGAGGATACTGAGATTTCCACACTCCAGTTAACATGGCTGCCAACAAGAAAGCACAGTGAGAACTGCTGGGGACTGATCGTTCTGTAGAGAAATCTGTTTCTGACCATTGCACTTATGCTTGATCTTGAGAGCCAGAAAAAAAAAAAAAAAAAAAAAAAAAAAAAAAAAAAAAAAACAATCACTCAATCCATCAAACAAACAAAACCCTGTAAGTGTGCACTGACTTCTTCCTACGCACAGGGAAAGAAAGGGACCTAAGGTACCATCTCACCTTGAGATCCGGAGCTCACGCCTTGTTGCCTCAGCGAGGCAGGCCACAGGGTGAGGTTATCCCTGAGAAATCTGTGACACAGATACATTGCCATGAGGACAGCACATCCAAATAGCTGTTCTTGAAAAGGGGATAAATTTTGGCTCATCTTTGGCATTAATTTTGACTAAGAGAAACAGTCTTTTATATTGCTTTTAAGTTGTTTTTTTTTTCCTTTAGTCTTTCTTTCTCATTTAGTTCTAGAAGTTGAAATGTCAAGTCCAAGGCATTAAAAAGAATATGAAGTATCTCAGTTGAAAGCTGGCAAGATACTGACTCCTAACCAGGAGGCAGAAACTCTGCTCCTCGGAGGTGCAGGTCACTGGTGTGCGCGTCCCTGCGATGGGCTCGGTTTATCCGTGGGAAGAGGGCAGCTATCGTCTCTCACACAGATGTTAGTAGATAATTGCAGCGACCTTATTCAAGTCCATGGTTAAGTCTAACCATGAGACGTTTGTGCTGTGTCTAAGTAGGTCTGCCTCTGTCTACAATGCCAACGTCATTTCACCCCTTCCTTGAGAATGTCTCACCTTTGTTTACCTTCCTAGGTTTCCACTGTATCCAAAGGGAGGGGAGAAGCTGCAGTTTGATTATGGTGTCTACCTTCTGAACAAGAACATCGCACAGGTATGTGACTCTTCTTGTTTCTCTTATACAATTGTTAACCTCCTTTCTCCATAATAGTTACTGCAGCCAACCTATGCTTTAGCCATTTACATGGGCAGTGCAGTTTGTTGACCACAGTCTTATTCTATGACATTAAAATGAATTTGGAAAAGCAGTGCGTATGCTTTGGAATCCATCTCTGCCTCTTACCATCCTTTTCTAAGTCCTTTCCGGTAGGCTTGGGCTTGAGTGTGTGGTCTGAATAATCCCTTGGCTCTACAGCATGATTGGTAATGGCTTTCTTCCCTTAGACCACTTCTGGGGACTCATTTCGCATTATTGTTTATGGAATAAAAGTTTAGTGCTTTTGGCAAGTCCATAATGGTCTCCTCACCTCATTATCCAGGGCCCACAGGGAAAGACCAAGCGTGTGCTCCCTCCAGCCCATCCTGGATTCTGTGGCTCCTTCAGCCTCCCATCAGTTAGGGTCTCACTTGAGCAGTATTTGTCCATGGACCACAGGAAGAGCATTAGCTGCCTGAGTGTGTCTGTCTGAGAGCAAGCCATAGCATTTCTTTAGTGCAGCCGGCTCTACTTCAAGGAGTGGACGTTCCACGGATTTTTAGCTGCCGAAGAAGGTCTGTTTAGTGTTTCCTCTCCTTTGGACACCCGTCCAGTTGCAGGGTTCCGTGGTGGAATAGGCACAGTGTGCCGTTCCTCAAAGACCTTGTCAGCTGCGTCCTTGGCCTTTCGATTTTATACAAGTAATAGCTTGTGATGCATTGCTTTTATGAGCCTCAGTTGTCTTTTCTCCATATGAATCTAAAGGCTGATCAGACCTAGAATTATTCTTCCATCTGGTGTTATCTTTGCTTTTCTTCCCCTAAGACCTCAGTTTAATGTGGTTTTTTTTTTTGTTGTTGTTGTTGTTGTTGTTTTAATGTGGTTTTTATGAAGATCATTCTCCGTTTCTGAAATTGGATCATATTTCTGGTTTGCCACACTGCATTAACCACTTGCTCCCTAACCCAACCCATCACAGGATCACACCGCTTTCACCCTCACCTTCCAGCCAGGCTCACACTGCTCTCACCCTCACCTGCATGTAGGGTGGCTTCCCCCAGGACTCACTTCCCTCACGACCTTCTTCCCACAACCAATGCTTTCCCTCCCTCCATTTTTGGCAGATAAGTATTTCTGTCAAAGAAGCAGGACCTTAATGTCACAGCTGTCTAGCTCACACACCTCTGTCACAGTTGTGTCATTTCATGGAAAAGACCATGCGTTGACAGACTGGTCTAGTCCAGAAATACTAAAACTAAGGCTGCACTAAGGAAGATGAAGTAAATTTTGTAAATACGTGAAACTGACAGTATGTCAGGAACTCAGCCGTGGCAGAGAGGGAACAGGGTTTGACGAGGCGTGAAAGCGTCTTTGTTTAGAAGAACTAATTTCCAGTCTGAGTTCAGAGGCTCTCTCCTGCCCTGTTTGCCGCGTCTTGCTCTGTGCATGAAGGCAGTGGACTTGGAAGCGTCTGGTGCCGCCTTCCCTGCTGCAGTGCCTGGGTCTCCTTACTGGTTTGTCGGCCACGAACCCATGAATGCATGCACGTGCACGTGTCGTGTTCCCACAGAGAAGGAAAAGATGGTGGAAGGAGACCCCGAGCAGGCGCCCAGCTGCAAGGTCGGGCTGGGGCTGTCTGTGTGCGCTGGGAAATGTCGGTGCTCTGTGTCGGCTCACAGAGCTCACAGACGGAGCACTTAGGAGCACCCCCCCCCCAGTAGCCTCTGGTTTGGCCAGGCCACGCCTACGACCTTCTCAACTAATGTTGTCATCTGCAGAAGTAGTGGCCTGCCCGTCGTACTGTAGGAGCCCAGCTGTGGACTCTGGAGAGGGCAATAGCCCATCTGCTCTGCCCATAGAAACGAGTAGCTTGTTCTCTGGTGGCGTCTTCTGTCTCTTCAAAACAAACTTCTACGGCTTCTTTAGGAAGCCACTTTTAAGCACATAGAAGAAACTTTGAGCAAATTCGTGACCCCGAGAAGCTTTGAGAAAGTTTCCTTCTCTTCCATGTTCCTGTTTGTAGCAGGGTTATTAATAACGATGGTTCCTAGGCTGGCCTTACAGCAGTAAGATGTGTGCCGCTTTAGAAAGATTATCTGCATACACTAATGCATGTTGTCAAAGAAGAATTTGTCTTTCCAGTCAGCCTCGTTTATACCCCATCTCTAGAGATGGGAACAAGTCATGCCATTAAGACAGCCCCACCTCCATGATTTACAAGCCACCTTAGTGGAGGTGGATGAAAGCACTGGCATGTGTTAAAGTGCCAGAGAAAAGGGAGTGAAGTCATTTAACACCACGTCCATAACTTGGTTGAGGATTTGAATAGTCAATAGGAGCTTTCATCACAACCAGAAGTAGTAGTAAAATCACTTTTCTGGTGGAGGAAATGACAGAACTTAGTAATATTTGTTACTTCAGGGTTTGGGATCAGTCCAGCCAGCATTTTGAAAGCACAGGCTTAGGAAGACAGGCCTTCAAGGAGAACTCCTGAACTATCGTGAGAAGAGCAGAGAGCCTAGCCAACCCGCCTGCCCTCCGCATGCCACTGCAGTCCGAGGAGGTGTGCGTGCTGGGCCAGGCATTGAGAGTGAGTCAGTCCAGCAAGACGCTTGTTGTCGGCACCAGCTCCTAATAACGTCTGTCCAGAGCCAGCCCCTCAGCGAGCGATAGCCTTCACTGCCGGGTGACGGGTGATGCTATAGAAATGGGCCTGTGAGACGTGGGCATAAGTCCTGCATTGTAGCCCATGCCCATAATCCTAACACTGGGGAGGCTGAGACAGGATGGTCACTGTGCGCTCAAGACCAGCTTGGACTACATAAGTTCTTGGCCAGCTTGAGCTAGTGGCAAGTCTCAAAGTCAAACAATAACACCAAAATAAATAAATAAAAGTCCAAGACTATTTCTAAGCATAGTATAATTAGCATTGGTTTTTAAAATGAGGAGTCTGTGGCTGGGGACATAGCTCAGTTGGTGGACGCATGCCTAGTAAGTTTCAAGGCCTTGTGTCCAGTACTACCAAAAGTAAAGATTTCCACATCATTAGACTTCTAGTTGAGTGGGGAAAGGCATACAGTATATAAAAGCATTTCAGATTATAGCAAGTGATATGCTAGAGATTAATTATTATAATACAAAAATAACTCAAAAGGGACCTGCTTTAGATAAAGTTGCCAAATATGCCTTTCTAAGGAAGTGGTTGTTGAATTAAGGCACGGATGATGACTGGGAAACCAGCTGTGTAAGGCATCAGGGCACAGAAAGTTCCCTAAGGCCATGGGAACAGCAGGGACAAAGGCCCTGGGGTAGTGAAGGGCTTGTTTGTTTTCTAATAAAAGAAGATGCATGTGACAGGAGCATTGTAACAGGACAGAGGGGACCAGAACACATCACAGTGCCTTAGGGAGCCCAGGGGAAACCTCAGCCTGATTCTGAATTCAGCCAAAAGCTAGGGATGATTGGATTTGTTTATTCACACCATTCGCTGCTCTAGTGGACTGCAGGAATGAGGATGCATACATACATATACATGCAATTACCTTTTAGTCAGCAGGCTAGGTACCAATGAAGAGAAGATTGGAGATGCATTATGGGAGATGGATTCATAAACTGACTATGGGAAAGGTATTGTCAAGGATGATGTCCAGGTTTTATGTATGAGAAATAATGCTATTTATTTTAAAGGGACAAAGTCTAGGGGATTGGGGCCAGGGGTGGGATGAGAGAATCAGATCTACTTTGGGAGTGTTAAATCCGAGTTGCCTTTTAGAAATCTAAGTAGATTCATTAAATGGACAAAAGGGCACATGGGTTAGGGTCCAGTGCTGTAGTCTGTGCTGGAAATGGAATCTGGGAACATCAAGCTGTATGTATTGTTTAAGTCTGTAGAACCAGATGAGAATGCGGAGAGAGAATGCTGAGCTGAAAAGAGATGGCCACGCAATGGAAGTCACAGTTAGGAGCTGAATTTAGGAGCTGGAGAGATGACCGGCGGTTAAAAAGTTCAACATAGGCGGGCACACCCAAGGGAAAGGCTGGCGTCAAGGGAGAATGTGAAAATGAAAGGCTTGGAGACTAAGAGAATGGGGCTGGGAAAGGAAGAAGCGGCCTGCCGTGCCCAGCTCCAGGTTCATGACGGGGAGGACTGTGGGGTTAAGGAAGCAGCTCTTGTAGTTGGTCTTTCTTTGGTTTGGTTGTATTGGGGTGGTTAAAATCTGATGGAACTCTTTATTTGGTTCTCATTGTTACGGTTAGGTTGATATAGGGTCTCCTGTAGTCCAGGCTGGCCTCAAACTCAATATGTAGCTGGAGATGACCTTGAACTTCTAATCTTCTCTTCTCCAGTACTGAGGAGGTAGAGGCAGGAGAATGAAGAGTTTGAGGTCATCCTCCAATACATAGTTCTAGGCCAGAGAGCTACAGAAGACCCTTTCTCAAAAAGCAAAACAAAACAAAGAAAAAGGTGGTGGAAAATATGCTAACAGGTAATAGTAACAAGTCTCTGCCCTCACCATATTTTAGATGATTTGAGGACAGTGGCGTCATATAAGACAGGAGAGAAAGCCCAGCTCATGTTTCACTACAGGCCATGGGCCAGTGTGGCACAAAGAATGTGTGTGTCACATTCCTACCCCGCCGTGTGAGCGTGAGCTGCCTGTAAGTCCCAGCACTCAGAGGCAGAGACTAGACCCCAGTGCAAGCTGCTGGCTAGCTAAACTAGGCAGGAGACCCTGCCCCAGGAAATAAAGTAGGAGTTACTGACACCTGGCATCAGTTGCAGGCCTCCGCACTTACGAGCAGACGTATGAGCACACTCATACACATGTATGACTGTATGCCATGCGCATGCCTGGTGCCCTTGGAGGCCATAGAAAGGCACCAGATCGTCCCCTGAAACTGGAGTTGCGGGTAGTTGTGAGCCCCCATCTGGGTGCTGAGAATCGAACGTAGGTCCTCTGTGAGAGCAGCAAGTGCTCTTAACCACTGAGCTGTCTTTCCGAAACACAAAACCAGTTTTTAAAAAGAATGCCCATAGTGAAGCAGTAGAATGTATTGAGTTTATAAGATCTTAACCGAGTACACTTCTTTCTAACAGCCGGTGTGATGGGAAGGGACCCTGGGTGAGGCACTCCCAAACCACCCAAGCACCACAAGAAGCCCTTGAGCTGCTGCCTGAGCTGGCCACTTTCTTATGCAGCAGGCTCTTAGCGTCAGAATGCTCATTCAGACTTAGGTAAACTGGCAAACATTTTCTCAAAAATGAATGAAGCAGGCCTGCCGCATACAGGAAATGAGTTGACAAAATTCAAGATTTTGAATGAAAGTTAGTATTTCAGAACACTTGCACAGTCGGGCAGCACACATTGGGGATGCCAGCATGAAGGAGGCAAAGGCAAGAGGGTTGCCAAAACTCAAGGGCAGACTGTTGTGGATAGTTGGTCCCAGGCCAGCCAGGGCTAGATAGTGAGACCCTGTCTTCAACAGTAACAGCAAAACCCTGCATTTGCCACCAGGATTGACAGCTTTGCAGGCCTTATAGGTGTATTAGCCTGTTTTGTCATATAATGTACATGACAAATGTATATTGCATAAGCTAACTTTTTAAATGGCCAGTACACTGTACTGTAAAGTCATGCATTGGTCAGGGCCACTTCAACAGCAAGACACAGCAATTGAAGAACTGTAGTGTCTTGAAGTGATTCTCAACCTTCCCTAATGTTGTGACCCTTTAATACAGTTCCTCATGTTGTGGTGACCCCCATAAAATTATTTTCATACTCATAATTGTAAATAAGCATCTGATATGCAGGATATCTGATATGCCGCCCACAGGTTGAGAACCATGGTCTTAGAAATGTGGGAAGGTTTTCATTCGGCTTCAGATGCTGCATTGCTACTATTGCGTGACAAGTTTGGGAGTATATCAGAAAAAAAATATCCTCAGTTATTTGAAAAGTCTATTAAATGCACCTTTATTTTCTAACGGTAGGTTGAGGTAAGGCAACATCTGGTAACAAAATGAGCACAGCAGGAAAGAATGAGACTTTAGCTCCCCTGTGCTAATCAAGACACTTAAAGGGAGGCCTGCAGAAATGTATATATATATATTTTTTTTTAAATGACACTCATCTCATTGTTTTTTAAAAACATGCCTGTCTAATTTGTCAATATAAGCCTTTATTTTTACTGACAAGTAATAGATTTGTGTTGTTTCTTTCGGATTTCTTTTTACGTGTATGTGGATGTATGCCATGTGTGCTCGGACGTGAAGAGCGTCCGATGCCTAGGAGTGTGAGTTACTGTAGGCAGTTGTGAGCTGCCTCGTGTGGGTGCTGGGAAGTGAACCCTGGTCCTCGATAAGAGCAGCAAATGCTTTTAACTACTGAGCCATCTCTAGCCTCTCTGTTATTTTTAATAAATCAGTAATTAAAGATTATTTAATGACCATGTCCAATATGGCAAATATTAACATATATGTGAGTCCTAACTGATTTTAAGAGTGTGAAAGGACCTTCGAGAATTGCTGTCCTAGACGATGCAGTCCTCCAGACTTCCTGTAGAAGCCCTCAGTTGCTCATAGTCTAATAAAACAAGATGCATGTGTGTCAGCCCACAGATGTTAACCTTGCATGAGCCCAGACCTACTAGTATGAATCCCAGTAATGCAACACTGTACCTGTCAGAGGGTCAGCGCTTCTCAAGCCAGAGCCTCCTCTCTTCTCCCTGAAGGCTGAGGGGCTGAGGGCCTAAAGCTTTGGGGACACACTTTACAAATAGCAATGGTGACTATAGGACTTTGGTATGATATCAGTCCTGTAGTCGGTTCATACTTGTGTGCTTTCCAGATCTGGTGTTAAAGCTACTGAGCTGCCTGTGTGCTACTTTCTGTAGCTTCACAAACCTGTCACATTGACAGAGAGAGCTCAGATTAAGTATTCCCACTAGCCTGAGGAATATTACTCTTTTTTTCTTTTCTTTTTTCTTTTTTTTTTTTTCTTTTTTTTTTTTTTAACTTAGGCCATTCTGTGGATTCCACACAGCATCCCTGTGGCAAGAGTTAAATAAAGCAATAGTTGAAAGCTGAGGACTGGCGCTCACTACAGCTGCACGTGTTCTAAAGCCTGACATGTTCTAAACATGTTCTAAAGCCCAGGGTCTCCATGGCCTCTTTCCTCTTACTCTGTCCCTTCCAGTCCCTGAAAATTATTTTAAGACTTCATAGAAAGTGAAAGTAATCCTGTCCTTTTAAACAAGCCTTGCCCTATGTGGACATGCACAGACAACATGCACAGGACAGGGTCATTCTCTAACACGCACTGTCCCTGGTGCACAAGTCCATGGCTGTTTAGATGGGATCCGAGCTCTCCATCAGCACCTTAAATCCGTGCATGCTGCTCCAACATATAGTTGAATACATATGACACAGGGAGAAAAGCCATTTTATTTTGTAATTCCTAGGGGAATTGGGAACACACATTCCAAAGATTGTTGGGTTTTTTGTTTGTTTTTTCTTCACTAGTACTGGGGGTTAAACATGGGGCCTCTATGTTTAACCCTTCAGCCCCAGCCCTCCAAGGATATTTCCAAAGTCAAAATCTTCCCCCGTGCTGCCAACAAAAATTTGGCAACAACGTAGTGAAATTTCATATTTAAAATTCTTAAAAAGACTTTACTAAGATGTAACTGACATGCCTTACAATTCACCCACTTAAAGTACAAAACGCAGTAGCTTGGTGTCTGCACACACGTGCTGCTGCTGCTGCTGCTGCTGCCCGTTCATATGCGTGGAGGCCACACGTCAGCGTTGGCTGTTTCCCTCTGTTGTTCTCTCCTTAGTTTTTGAATCAAGTCTCTCAGTGATCCTGGAGCCGGTCACCGTTTCTTTAGACCGGCTGGTCAGCAAGACCCAAGGAGAGACACACACACCTTTTGTTTATCATAATATAACTGCCACGACTACCTTATGCAAGTTTGCATGAGCACCTATTTTCATTATTCTCAAGTGTATACCTAGGGGTAGGATGGCTGAGCCACATAATCATGTTGTAATTGTGTGGTCAGGATCTCAAGCCCAGGGCCTGATGCATGCTAAGCAGGCATCCCACCCCTCAGTTACATCCCCCTGCTTTGGATGTTTTGACTAATCGTAAGACATTTTTTGGTGGCTGCACCATTTTACACTGTGCGAGGGCCCTGGTTTCTCTGCCTGTCTGCCGGCGCTTGCCATTTTCTGTCTTGTTGAGTGTAGCCTTTCCTAGCTGTCCTGTCACATGGTGCTTTGACTTGAGTCTCTTCTCCTGGCTGTGATGTCAGGCATCATTTCAAGTGCATACTCATTGTTTGTCTGTCTTCTTTGGAATCGTGCCTCTGCAGACCTTTGCTCATTTTTAAATTGAGTTATTTGTCTTTATTTGTATATTTTAGATAAAAGTCCCTTTTAAGATAAATGGTTAGTAGTAATCATTCAGTTTATTTACATAATTAATATGATTTATATAATTTTAAAAGTCAATACATGTATTTTCTCCCATTCTGCAGGCTTTCTGTCCACTTTCTTGATCATGTTCATTGAGGCACAAGGGTTTTTTGTTTTGATGGTATTTTATCTGTTGTTCTCATCTTGCTGTGCTTTCTGTAGAAGGCTTTGGCAAGGTCATGTATACTCTTAGGCTTTCTTCTGTGTTGTTTTGCTTCCCATGTTTGGATCTGTGGTTTATTTGGATCATGGTTGTGTGTTGTGTGGAGAAGGACTGTAGCTTTCTTTATTCTTCTGCATGTAGGTGTCCACTTGTCCCAGAAGCACATGTTGGAGAGATGACTCCATGATCCTCTCTAAATAACTTTACGATGCATGTGAGAGTTCATTTCTACCTTCTGGATTCTTCTCCATTAACCAACCCATAAGCCTGTCCTTAAGCTACCATTGCCATGTGTCTTTTTTCCTATAAAATAAAAATTCTGGGCCTGAGGGTTCAGTGGGCAGACACTTACCAATAATATGTGAGGCCCTGGGTTCATTCTCTAGTGCCACATTTAATGTGTACACAAATTTCAAGCTTATTATATGCCCATTGTCAATTTTTGGAAAATTACAAAGAAGATAAAAAAGAACATTTTAAATTCTCCATAATTGCACTATTCCATGTAATTTCTGGATCTCTGGCTTTAGTTAGTTAGTTGGTTAGTTAGTTAGCTAGCTAATTAGTTGGCGTAGTTGAGAGAATACCGGAGGTCAGGACTTGTCCACTGGAAGGGATCTTAGTAAATGAGGGCCGCCATTTAGCGTTATTGCCATTGCTATCTTTATTGGTGTGTGTAGAAAGAATGCTTCAATCTGAGCTGAAAATGCAAGGGTGATGGCACCTGCATCTCCTGGGAGGTGGAGAGGGTGCAGCTCTGGCTAGTTCAAGAGGCAGGGGCAGAGGAAGAACTGCCCAGCCGGGGCTTACGTAGGCCAGCCCAGCAGGAGCGGAGGCTGCCTCCACAGGGACATAGGAAAGGTGGTTTGGGCTAACTGCTATTGCTTCCTAAGCTGTGCAGTTACCAGGTATTACTCCAGAACCTTTATGTGGCCGGGGGAGCTTCCTGGAGTGTTTGTGTATTAACAAATATTGGGAGAATAAGCTAGGAAGCCAGGTTGTACTTCTTCCTTAAGACAGTTAATTACCACTCACTTTCTCTCTCTTTCCCTCTCTCCTTCCCCTCATCTCTGTCTATGCGCACACACACACACACACGCGTAGTAATTATGTATTTAAATATCATATATATATATATATAAATGAAGATTTTTGACACAAATATATATATATTTACCTTTTAAATATTTTTAATTTTGAACTTAGAGTGATGGCATGCTTTTTCTATAAATGTTCGTTAAATGTTTATGTACTAACATGTTAACTTTTAAAAGAACCCTCATCAGTTATTAAACAATTTACTAAACTTCTTAGGCCTTAATGACCACATTCTTCAAATATGGAAAATGATAAGTTGATAAGACTTTACATCATTGGACATCCTTTCCAACTTCCAACTGAAACTAGAAACTAGAAGCCCATACCAGGAACATCTTTTGCACTAAGAAAAACAGAACTGTAACCCGCTTTCATACAGTTATTGTAGGGCACAGAGCCCATTCATACGTAGCCTCTCCTTTGTTGACTGCAAAAGCCCCTATAAGTGCTGTCATTATTGTACTTGATTTACCATTGGATAAGCTGAACGTCTGAGGACAAAGCTCCTGGCGCTCAATCACAGAGCTCCTACGTGAGCAAAGGCATGGAGAGCCTGTCCATCCTGTCCGAGAGCAAGGACTACGCTTGTTAGTTGCTCCTGGCTGACAGAAAGCCAGGCGGTGGTGGCGGTGGTGGTGGTGGTGGTGGTGGTGGCGGCACACGCCTTTCATCCTGGCACTCGGGAGGCAGAGGCAGGAGGATCTCTGAGTTCAAGGAGAGCCTGGTCTACAGAGTGATTTCCAGGATAGCCAGGGCTACACAGAGAAAGCCTGTCTTAAAAAACAAAACAAAAAAAAAAAAAAACAACAACAAAAAACCAAAAACAAAAAACAGAGAGAGAACATAAAACAGCCTTTGTGTTTCCCTGTGTAAATGCAGCATCTCGCTAGGCTTAGCATCTGAAACATTTCTCTGACCCTGTGCCATCACATTAGCATTCTTAACCCTATGAAGTTGGCTTTTCAAAGCACCTCCAGCAGTGACATCTGCTGGGAGGGAGCTATGCAAAGAATGCATCTAAGCTGAAAAGACGCAGTGCTTGGTTCAGAGTGAGAGGAATCCTAGCTATATATTTTGTGATTGATTGAGCCTTACGAAATGAATTATGAACCATATGAAAAATGACTTTGGTCTGATTTTAGTTGGCATCAAACTGACCAGCATAGCTTAGACATAAGGTATTTGAAGAAATAAACTCCAAAAAAAAAAGATGTATCTGAATTCTGGTACTTATTAGAGAAGAACGCTTTAAAATGTAGAAGCTTGAATTTCCATGATAATAAAAGTAGTATCCTTATTAATGTAAATTTAGCAAGTAAACAGCCAAAAAATTAGATTGATATTAACTACTACAAAGGCAGCATAGCTGAATGGTTAGGCACTTAGCTTAACCTATGATCCCAACCCCCACGGGACTGGGACGAGAGAATAGAGACTTCAGGGCGAGCCTGGGCCCGAGTGCAAGACTCCAGTTAGAGTGTAAAAAGTAGGGATGCCATTAAAGTAGTGCTGTGTGAGAATATAGAGCTTAGAGAATAGCAGCTTCAGGTTGGTAGCTGCCGTGCTGTCGGGACTCAACCCGGGCAGTCCGAGAGAGAGTACTTGTCTTTTAAAAATTCGAGACACAGTTCGTTCTCGTCGGTATAGATTAGACTGACCTAAGCTCCTGAGCTTCCTGGCTCGGCACCCAAGTGCTCAGAGTACCTAGTTAAAATAGATAGAATTCTAAATAAATAGTTTTAGATTGTGCAGTCCGTTGTATTTCCTGCTTTTTTCCATGTACCTATATTGGGTATACAGTTTCTGTAGTGAGTGTAAAGGTTGTTTTACAGTATGGGTATACTATGATTAGTTTAACTGTTTCCTTATTGGTAGACATTAAGGTCTTTTCCAATATTTCTTCATCCTCCCACTGACATTTTTTCTGACATTCTCAAAATGGTAGAAATCCTTGGTAGTGTCATGGGACTAGAGCACAGGGTGCCTTCTGCATCTGCTCATTGCTATGTGGCCACCAGTATCAGGGCACAGATATGCCAAGGCATGCAGATGACCACCCGCTTTGAAGAGGTTGTCGTGGCTCTCCAGGATTCATTAGTTCATAACGAAATTAAAAAGATAAATGTTTTGTTTTGGTTTTTTCCTGCCTTCTGAAGTATAGCCCTCTGGAGGGCAGCATACGTGGCTAGGAACATAAGGGGATCTGGGTTCGTTTCCTGGTCAGCGTTGTCACTTTGTCACTTTGAACATTCTCTCTAGGCCTCGATTTTCTTTTGTTTGTGTGACAGAGCTCGTAGCAGTGTTTTTGACTTTCTAAACTTCTCTGAAACTTTCTGTCTTTGCCCCATTATGTGCAGTTTTACAGCTGACAGTCCTGTTCTCAGAGTGCCCTGCAAGGCAGCCTCGGGCCTTGAGCTCCTGGTGTGCTCTTGCAGCATGGTAGAATCTGATTTGCTGATGCAACATGTCTCTTCCTCATGGTGACACCAGCGAGTCTCAGTCTCCGTAAGACCAGGATTGTACCCTAACAAGGAGATTGAAGTGAACACTCTTCATTTCCTTCTGGCAGTGCTGCTCTGCTATACCTCCCAGCCTTAGTTTTAGAGTACACGCATGATTTAAAACACACACACACACACAGTATGTTAGTCTTTAATGCTTTTAGTGTATATGAATGTTTTACCTGTATGTATACCTGTGTGCCACAAGAATACAGTGCTCATGGAGGCCAGAGGAGGGTGTTGGATCCCCAGGAACTGAAGTTACAGACAGTTGTGAGCTGCCATGTGGGTGCTGGGAACTGAACCTATGTCCTCTGTAAACACCCAATTTTCTTAACTTCTAAGACATCTCTCCACAATGGGATAGGAAAATGATCATTTAGAAAAATAATCCAGGTGGCTGGAAGTGTAGCTTAGCACACGTGAAGCCCTACATGTCATTTCTAGCACAGAGTAAGCCTGGCATGTTGGAGCATGTCTGTAATCCCAGCACTCACTGGTGGAGGCAGGAGAATCAGAAGTTCAGGTTTCTCCTTGGCTAACATAGCAAGTTTGAGTCTAACTTAGGATACATGAGATGCTGCCTCAAAAAGAAAAATACTAGTTTAGCACTGTCCAGTCAAGTTGAACATCTGTATTTGAAAGTGTTTCTAGCAGCAGAATTCACATTAGCCAGAGACTATAGACAAGCTCAAATCTGTCCATCAGTGATCACAATGTGTTTGTGTAGGGAATACCGTGCCACCACGCAACTCTGGCAGTGACTAGGACAGATTCCACTATCAATTGCTGACTGTCAAGAGTGTGGGATGGTGGTAAGAGATCTCTGCCGTGTGCAGTTCAAAACCAGACAAGGGTCAACAGTATTGTTTAGGAATAAAAACTATGCATCAGTTTAAGACTAGATTACCAGTAGGAAAGGGAAGGAATTAGCACAGAAAGGGGCTCATGGGGACCCTCCAGGACCTTGCAGCTTCTTTCTGTAAACTGAGTCCTGGCTGATGGGCTCTGCGTTATCATCCTTTAAACTGCATGTCCTATGTCATGTGCCTCTCCGTGCGACAGCAAGGGAAAGGGTATATAAAGTCCTGTGTCAGCTGACTACCTGTTGCCTCTTAAGATGTTATTGGCCATGAGGAAAGACATCATTTTCTTTTCATATACCCCAGAAGAAAAGGAATTTTGAAGTGGAGCACTTCATTTATCTTAGCATCACAAATAAGTATGTGCGCTGTTATTGGCTGCAATAGTGTATCTCTAGGCAGGGTGGGTTTTATATGTGTGTTCCATATACCTAATTGTCGTATAGTATTTCTGCATTATTACTTTGTTTTCAGATGTGGAAGCAGGCTTGGACTAATTTTTGGTGGAAAGAAATTTTAAAGAAACGACTGATGCAAATCTGTGTGGAGTGTTTCTGGTGTTTTATATTATGGAATGGTACGCTGGAAACAGCATCTATGAACATCTTAAGAATATGTGATAAAACAAGCTCTCCAAGATAAGCAGACTGGGTTTTAGACAGACGTCTTTCCAGCATTCCTACAAATGTGTGGGATTTCCCAACAGCCTGGTGGTAAATGAATCTGTGGGCATTTACTGCTTACAGGTCAATCCCCTGCGGTGCACACTGAAATCAAAGCTAATTAGAAGAGAGCAGGAGAGCCTATGTCTGTGCCACTCACACACTAATTGCGGTGGTCACTCTATCCAAAGATGGCTGAACTCTGACCGCTAAGCTAACCACAAGAAGGAAATTACTTTGTATAGCTAAGCCAAAAAAAAAATATTTTTTTGCATTTGATTTGTAATGTCACTTAGGATTCTTCTGAAAGACTTATGAAGCCTTGCTTTCTTTTAATAAGCTCTCATAATAACAAGGTCCCCTGAGAATGAAATCATCCAAGTGGAATGTGCCTGTGTCTTAACTCCAATAAACATCACTTCATGGTATTTAGGAGACTAAAAGAGAATAAAACACGTAAATGTTACTTTCAGGTTATTCCGACCAAGGAAGTCCATGGCCCAGCTATCAGAATAGCTTTTCCCAGCCAGTTCTGAGCAGTGGGTGTCCTAGGGTGACAGCGAGTCCTGCGTTAGGACTCGCTGCTCCGTCCTGTGAATTGACCTGGAACTTGTGATGTCCTGGAATGTAATTGCTTCGTCTCCAAGGCACATTTATGTGTCCCTCTGCCCCTTGCCCTAATTTATCATCGGCTTTATAGTAATTCCACTCAGACAAGACCGTCAGGCCCCGCTGGAGGATGTGAAGTGCTGTGAGTGGATGCATTTTCTAATCAGTGACATTAGTTTATATCTCCTTATTAAGATGCCCATTACATTCATACCAGGAGAGATAACATGGACACTAATGCACTTCCCATCGTCCATCAAGGCTTTTTTATTTATTTCCATAAAGGCGGCATTAATAAGCAAGTGTAAGAGTCGAAGAGGATGTAAGGCTTTTAGTCATGGTCTAAGCCATTCTAGTGAGATGTCACTGTGAGAAGCAGAGACCTCATAATTATGTTGACATTTTTATTCTTTGCCCCTTGCTAAAGCACAGCCATTATGATATACTTCATTTCATTTATTTTAAAAGTTAATTCATATCTTTTGTATAATCGTTTCCAAACAAAACATCTTATCCTAGTTTTTCTACACTTTTTAAGCTATATCTTGCTTTTCTGATTTTAAACTGAAACACAGAATCTATACCGAGGTTTCTGTACTTGTTGGACACGCAAGCCAGAATGTACTCATTGAATGAGCTACACTAGGTTCTGGGTATGGGCAGAGTGATACAGAAGTTTCTCCTGGTGGCAAATAGCGCAGGGTCTGCTGGGATAAAGGCTCAGTGGTTAAGAGCACTTATTCTTGCAAAGGACCCGGGTTTAGTTCCCAGCACCCACATGACAGCTCACAACCACCTGTAAGTCCAGCTCCAGGGGACCCAACAGCCTCTTCTGGCCTCTCTGAACATTGTGCACATATGTGGTACACATACACACATGTAGGCAAAAACTTACGTACATAAAATAAAAAAAAATCATTTTTTAAAAGAAAACAAGAAAAGAAAAATGTTTGGGAGGCTGGGAAGTTAGTGGTTAGGAGTGTACACTGCTCTTGCAGAGGGCGTGAGTTTGAGTCCTGGCACCCACATCAGTGAGGTTCACAACTGCCTGTGATTTCAACTCCAGGAGAGCCATATACGATTAAATTGTCCCCACTGTATCACCTTCACCAAAGTATCTGCTCAGTCAACGTCTTTCGATTTTTAGTATCATCTCCTTTTGAATGATTTGGCTCAGTTGCTGATGTGACTCGTTTGAGGGAACCATCAAGGACTGCGTTCTGGCTGTCCATGCGTGCCTTTCTGTTTCACTTTGATTTAGCTTGTATTGCCTTTCAGAGCTATGCACTTGCAGTTCATCGACTCAGAAAGCTGCAGCTCCGCAAACCTGCTAACATGCACACTCCCCTCCCCCTTCCAGCACAGTGCCCATGACCTCAGGTTTTGAATCCTCATTCCTGCGTGTTATCCCAGGTGTGGAGGGAAAAAGTCAGGCAGGAGCCCTTTTGAATTTGCTCTTTGTGCCAGGGTTCCCTCCTGTGAGATGCGCCTCAGGCTCACTGTGGGCAGTTCCCTCTTGGTATTCTCTTCCTCCAAGTCATCACCCAGTCAATACTACCGTTCACATTCACTGACTACGTCGGAACAGATTCCAGGAGTGGATTACATATCCGAACAGTCTATTGGAGGAGAGTAGGGTACTACGGAAAAGCCTAATGTGTAGCGCATGTCTGTAAACGGGAAGAAGGAAGGAGGGAGGGCCATGACTCAGCTCTGAGAAAGGTCTGTCCAGAGTCACAGGGAGCCCTCAAGCTCGGCTGCCCATTGGAGGAGGCCCATGCACCACAGACCTCGTTAGCATCTCTGACAAACAGTCATTGGCTGAGGTATCAAAACACTGTATGGATCTGGACTCAGTAGCTGGGACCTTCGGCCAGTTGCACACTCTGTGACAGGGGGTATGAGGGATACACAGCATGGCTTCCACGCTCATGGTTGCCTTTCTAGCAGTAGAGAAGCTCTCTGAAACTCAGTTCGGAAGGTGATACAGCCAGCACAGGGTGTGTTCAAATATGAAATGGAATATATGGCAATAAGATATTAAATGAAGTATATAAAATGTAAAATAGTAGAACGTGGTCATAATAAATATTAGCCCCCTTCTGTAACCATGTCACTAGCCTATAGCTAGTTTTAGATAGCGAAGGGCCTGTCTTTCTTAGAGCACAGCATGGCGGCAGGAATGGCTCTGAGGTGGCCAGTGTGGTCTGAAGGCCAGCGTGCCACCTGCAGTCTGCACAGATGCTTATGTTTTTCCTGGGCTGCAGTCGGATAAGGAAGTCACTCCAGAGGTAAATCAGCCATGTCAGTAAACACTGCTCGGTCCAGGTGCTAGTTTTTGTTTTTTGTTTTTGTTTTTGTTTTTGTTTTCATTCATAGAGGGCATCTTTTTGGTGAAGGAAGCAGTATGTTTATTGATATTTCACCACAAGCTCCTTGCTTGCTGTTGCTGGTACTTTGAGAGAAAGCGTTCCAGTTTAGGTAACTAGAGAAAAGCAGAATCGAATCTTTTTTTTTTAAAAAAAGCTTTCATTTTCACAGCCTGTGGGGTTCCTGACAGGTGTTCCGCCTGCCTGCAAGTGAAAGCCCTTCCTGCTGTGTGTTGGCGAGTCCTGTCATTGGTAAGGACACTGGCGCCTTTATCATCCTGCAGCACCGAGGCCTGTGATGGGATCTCAAAGTCAGCAGTTTTGTCATATTTTTCAAGCCCTTTTCCATGGGTCCATCTGCTCTGCAACTCATTTTCAGCACTTCAGAAGCTCTTGCTACATGCCAAACACCATATGCCTGGCAGTGGCCCTGAGCCTTTGAGCCACATCAGCTCTGCCTGGCCATTCCGGAGGACTCAAAGACTGTAACCTGGCTGAAGCAATACAAAAGGGACACTCTACCTGGCTGTTTATTTGCAGTGAGGAATGTGGCCTCCGTGCTGCTACTAAGACACTTTGAACTGTGAGCGCCCTTGTTTGGTCCACAAGCCTGTATGGGTTTAGTTCTTTTTGCCACATATTCCAGGAATACTTGTCATCATACATCCATAAAAGTGCTGGCTCCTGCCCTAAAGTGGGTGTTGGAATTTCCTGTGGTCCTTCACTTTTGTGACTTTCTTCCCTGGAATGACCTTGGGCACGGAGCCGTGAATCCAGGGAGCTGCCCAACCCCAGTCCCTAGTGCAGGATCTGAAGTGCTGGCTATATTTTGTTTTTAATTGTCAGCATCCTTTCCTGTTTGAAACTGACTCCGTGGAGATTCGCTATGTTTTTTCTGTGTGTTCCCAGATCTGTGCTAGCTTGTTAACATGATGTAGTAGACCAGGAATATCCAGTTTTGCTTTCATACTCTTAAAAACTAAAGTGCATGTTTCATAAAATTAAAGGGTCCCAAGAGCCAGTTAATATAAAGCAATATTTTACCAAGGTTAGAAGTGATTTAATATGAAAGATCATATTTTATCGTAACCATAACAGGCTTAAGAAAATCTAGACAGACAAATTGCAAGTTTAGAAATGATCTGAACTTATTTCCACCCCCACCACCCCAAAAAAAGAGAAGCAGAAACCCACAAGATTGCAAATATGGCACCAAGCATGGTTTCATTGATCCCCAGGCTGTGGCTCTGCAGCAGGACTCTGACGGAATCTGTCTTTGTCCTCACGATGCGTGCTTTGTCACCTGAGCCTCAGACTTCGCTGTTTATAGCAAGGAACGGCATCCCCCCAGGGCAGCCCCATTTCTCATGCCTTTTCATTGATGTAATTTGACTTATTTTGGTTCCTTTCCTAGGACCTAACATTATGCGAAGCCCTAACGTAAATTATTGGCTTGTATATCCCACGGCGTCAGCTTCACTCATCGATGTGCTGTCTCCGCAGCTCCTTCATTTCACGTGTGAGAGATTTGTTTTTCCTTAGGGGGTCCTAGTGTTTCTCTTTGTGCGCGCACCCTCTCTCACACACCCTTTGGTCCGGATGCTTGTGCATGCCTGGCACACAGGAACGCAGTGAGAGAGTCAGACATATTCTTGGCGAATTCCTCCGGAAGCTTCCTGGGAAAATTTAAGCGGACAGGCGTGGCTCTGAAACCGATGTGCTCACTTGGTGGTGTGGTTGTTTTCAGATCTGCCTTTGCTTGTTCTCCTTCGGGATTCAGACTTACCAGGACCTTTCTGCTTCTTGTCCTCTGTGAAAGCCGGTGTAAGCAGGATGATCTGGTCGTAGATAATAGACATGAAGGCTGTGTCAGGCATGATCCTGCAGGCCTTGCGGCCCCTGTAACAGGTGTAATCACTGCACTTTACAGATGCTCTTCCTAAAGCTCAGAAAAATGAAACAACTTGCAAGGCCATGCAGTCAAATGAGGCTCAGGATACTTTCCCAGAAGATTTTTCTGTGTATTATTTGATTTGGTCCTAACAACATTCATGAAGATTGGCAGGGGTAATCTTCTTGTTTTCCCGTTTTAGCGTTGGGTCGATATGGCGGCTTCCGTAGCTACCACAGGAGGCGTGTTTCAGTGCAGGGCTGTCCTCCAAACTCAAATGGAACTTGACGTTTGTATGAACCAGTGATGACATTGGTTATACCAGGGCAGTGCCACTGTTGTTGTCCCCTTGCTGTTTGGTTTGTTGGGTTTGTTTGTTTGTTTGTTTGTTTGTTTGTTTGTTTTGTAAGAGAATCTTCATTATCTGCTCTGTAGATTCCCCACTCAGGTATTTTCCTGGCCTTCCAAGCACCTTTTTAAAAAATGCAACAAGTAGCCTTTCAAATCCGTTCACATCTGTGCCTTGTTTAAAACTGAACCAGAGCCAGGCAGTGGTGGTGCACGCCTTTAAACTCATCACTCAGGAGGCAGAGGCAGGTGGATCCAGTTCCAGGCCAGCCTGGTCTACAGAGCAAGTTCCAGGACAACCAGGGCTACACAGAGAAAGCCTGTCTTGAAAAACCGAAAAAGAGAACCAGACGTCAATATAGACTTCTCCCTGAACTTGTTTTGAAAACCCAGCAATCAAATATTAATATTCACATTTTTTGCTGTTTTGTCTGTGTCTCTTGCTAACTTAGTAACTTCCTTAAAGGCCACTGTTCAGGTTATCCATGAGCCTAACACAGTGCCTAGCATGTAACAAGAGTCGGGAATTACATTCACGGAGAAGTGACCGGATCAGTCCTTTCTTACCTGGACTAAACTAAGAACTCAACTGAAAGGAATAGCCTGCCAGAGAGCGGCAGCCTGTCTATATCTATGAAATTACCGTTCCTCATAACTGTCCTTGGCGTGGCATGTGTCTAGGAAGACGATACAGGGCTTTTAGAAATGGCATGAGAGCAAGTGAGGATTTACAATGAACAAGCTTTTTCCTGAACCCTTTGCGTTTTCAAATGCTTTTTTCTTAATGCAGTATTCTGCCTACATGTATACCTGCATGCCAGAAGAGGGCACCAGATCTCATTATAGATGGTTGTGAGCCATCATGAGGTTGCTGGGAATTGAACTCAGGGCCTCTGGAAGAGCAGTCAGTGCTCTTAACCTCTGAGCTATCTCTCCAGCCCACTTTTTCCTTTTCCTAGTGAGAAAGCTGACAGGTGTTCCCAAGGTATTACCAGCACTGATACTTTACCCTCCGCTACTGATCTTAATTTCTCAGTCACAGTGGTGGCTTTTGATCCAGCTGAATTGCTACCCTCATGTGTAAGCTATCTGAATCTCTCCCTCAGATGACCAGGCTTGTCAGATCTCTAACCGACTACGTGTCACAGTTAGGACAGCTTCATTAGAAGAAATCTCTCCTGGAACCCCCAGGCTACTCCAGTCTGGGGCATTACTCTGTGGTTCCATAATCCTGCCGTTCCCGTAATTTCTGTCATGTCCCACCTGAATCCCTGACCTCCTCTTTCTCACTGCACCCCTTTATTTTGTCAAAGCGCCCTTCACCTCTACAGAAAGCGGGCAGGGAGGTACGTTTTTGAGACTTTGTAAATATGAGAGTATCCACATTATTCTTTGGGCATAGATGGTGTCAGAGGCTTTTCCTTGAGAGATTTCCAGTTCTTGTTTTTGCTGTAGTAGCTTCCAGACTTCTGGAGAAATGATAGACACTTGGCTCTCCTCCATCGCTACCCTTCCTGCTCATTTAATTAGGTCTTGTTCTCCTTCTCGATGTTCGCACTCCCGTTTGCCAACAGGGGCCAGGCTGGTGCCCTGTTTGTACCCTCCATGCCCATGTTTGTACCCTCCATGCCCTGTTTGTACCTTCTGAGACCCTTTTGGTCATAAAACTCGGGTTCTTCAGTTCCAGGATGTGCCCTTGAATTACTCCTTCCGTGCTCAGTTTCCTGGATAGACCCTCTAATCTTACTCTTTCCTACATTCCGTCAAACCAGCTTCGTGTTTTACTCTTGCTTCATGCCCTTCATTGTTCATTTCTGCTTTCCTGTTTCTATTACCTAGGAACTTTTCCTCTCTAGCTAGTATTTTGGTGTTCCATGTGTGCAATAGTTTTTATTTTCTCTTTCCTGTGTTAACATACTAATTTTTTTTAATTATTCTTGGTTTTTGTTTGTTTTCTCTGTTTGTTATTTTTCTTGAAACAGGGTTTCTCTGTGTAGCCCTGGCTGTGCTGGAACTCACTCTGTAGACCAGGCTGGCCTCAAACTTAGAGATCCATGGGCCTATGTCTCGGGAGCGCTGGGATCGGGCTCATTTTTGTTTTAGTCTTGGTGTGACGCTTGTGCAGGAAGTGCTGAAGGTATGGATGGGGTTCTCAATTGTGAGGTCCACTATAGGGTGATTTAGCTGGGTTCTTTAAAGAACAACTGATGTCTTTCTAGGTAGGTCTCTGCTCTTAGCTCGCCAGGGCTCCTCCTGTCAGCCTGGAAAGATATGCCATTGCTTGTAGGATGGAAGTGGAGTGGAAGGCAAGGATGCAGTCCGAGCATTTGGTGTACGAGTCTCTTAATGGTCTTGGTGCTTGTGTGGGACCTTTGTCTTCAACTGTGCCTGGTGTTTCCCTCTCCAGAGAAGATGCTCGTGTGTGTCAGGGCAGGAGACTAAGCACAGGTCTGTGGATATAATGGTATGACCTGTTTTCAGCCAGCCTTCTAGTGTTGATCCAATTGGGCAGCCATTTCAAGAAGTACTGGGAAGGAGGGATGAAAGGAGGGAGGGAGAGAAGGAGTTCAGTGGGGGAAGTACTTGTTGTGCAAGCATGAGACCCACAGTTTGGATCCCCAGAATCCACCTAAAAGCCAGGTACAATAGGATGAGTCTGTAAACCCGGTGCTGGGGAGAGGGCAGAGGGAGACCCTGTCTCAAAAACAGTAAATCTGCTGGAGAGTGACTAAGGAAGACCATCAGTCCTGAACTCTGGCCTCTGCTTGCACACACTATGACCATGTACACATACACACCACACATATACGCATGAGTGTGCCCACAAGGGACTGAGAGCCACCAATTCCCGGACCTCTGAGGATTCTTGAGGGTGGCTCAGCTTGCCTCTCAGTGTTTTCAAGTCTGCTAAGTTAGTTAGCACTTGTCCATCTGCCTTTTAGCTTGCAGCATTTTGGTGCTGTTTTATCTCTCTTGTCTTGTCTGACTTTGTTATATAAATTTAATACTATCTACATGACTCCATATTTGTGCACATCAGCTCCTCTTGGAAACTGCCATTGGTGTTACTGAGTGGCTCTTGTCAGATCAATTACCTGCAGGTTAAACAATGGAAACTGTGAATGAAAGTATAATGAAGACACCTAACGGCACCAGAGAATAACCAGAAGTGGGCAGGTCTCACTTTAAAAGGGACATGGTGAGTGTCTTGTCTGACAGCTTTTAGCCTGAGTACAAGCCCCTGCCTGTAGCCTGTGGGCAACTGAAATTCTCCTGGACATTTCTGGTCCAGGAGAAAACCCAGAGAACAGAACTCTGGAGAGCACAGCCTGGAAAGCAAAAGGAGGCATAGATAGAGGTGCGGACTAGAGAAGGGAACCCCAGATGCTGTGTATGGCCTCTGCCCAAATCCCTGACCGATTTATGAACCGCAGTCCAGACCTGGAGAAGCTCTGCTTCCCCAGCCAGGGCTCACAGTTTGAGGTTAGACAAGTTAATGTCCTGCTAAACAAAACTAAGGGAGCCAGTGATCTCATGTTGTCCCGGATGTAACCCAGAGCTGTGTGATGAACAATCAAATAGGAAACTGTGAACCATTCTCAAGAAAAAGCAATGAAGATGACCCAAAAGTTGGAATTAGTGTACATGAACTTTAAAGTGGCTACTACACTTATGATAAAGGTTGTAAAAGAGCACACTCTTTCTTTGGCTTGTGGGGTTTGTGTTGTTTTTTGATAGAATCTCTTGCCCAGGCTATCCTCAAGCTTGCAGCAATTCCCCTGCCTCATCTAGTGCTAGATTACAGGTGTAAGCTGAACAAAGCATCTATTTTAGTGAAGGTAAATAGTCAGGCCTTCTTCCACGTGGGTTCCACATTGACTGATTCAGAGATGCTGGTCAGAGGCATCTGCTTCGAACACGGCCATTCTCCTCTTCCTCATTCCCTGAAACAGCCCAGCTGGTGATGCAGTGCTCGCATCGAGTTGTAATGAGTAACAGCAAGCAATGGCTTAAATGTAAAGTGCATGGGTGCGCACAGGTTCCCTGCAGAGACTGTGCTGCTTCAGGGAAGGAGCTCGAGCACCCACAGCCGTGCTGGAGCCAGTTTCCCACAGCTATGGGGACAATGGGCTGGGAAATGTAAGCAGATAGAGGAGACTATAAAAGAAAAAAATGAAAATAAAAAAGGGAGGAACACTAAAGGGGGACAATTTCTTTTCTCTTCATTTGTTTGTTCGTTTGTTTGTTCGTTGGTCTGTTTGAGACGGTGTAGCCCTGGATGTCCTGGTACTCTGTAGACCAGGCTGGCTTCGAACTCAGAAATCCACCTGCCTCTGCCTACTGAGGACTGGGATTAAAGGTGTGTGTCACCACTGCCCTTGGCAGTTTTCTAAAATAGAAATCAAGCCTCTTGATGGGTTTAACAGTAAAATAGAGATTTTAAAATAAATCTTAAAAAATTAAAAGATTAAAAGATTTCCAGAGTTGAGAGGGCTGACCTCTGTGTAACTACACAAGGAAAGGAAATAAGAAAACTGAAACCAAATGCATTCCCAGGTGCTTGTGGGACAATATGTGTGTAATTAGAAGAAGAGAGAAAGAGCGGACAGAAGAACAAAACACAGATGAGTGGCCAGAGCTGCTCATGATGGCAGAGAAAACCCAGCCACTCAGGGGCTGGAGCAGAAAGACTGCAAGTTCAAGGCCAGCTTGCAGACACAGGAAGTGCAAGCCCAAGCTAGGTTGCTTAGTAAGACTGTCTCAAGTCAGAACATAGGAGAGAAAATAACACCATCTATGCAGAAGAAGATTATTTAAAATAGTGTTGTTCTGTGCTTGGACATACTGAAAAATTCTCTAAAAATTCGCAGGAAAGGACATGTGGCCACTGCTGTGTGTTAGGGTTTCAGGAAGCTGCACAAGGAGACGTCTCCAGGTGGGCATCAGAAGTCCCCCACAGGTTTTGAGGTGAAGAGAAAAGTGATATTTTAAAGTTACAAGAAATTACAATAATTTTTTTCTTTGTTTTAACCAAATTACCAAATTCAGCCTTAATTTTTTTGTGTTCAGGAGCAGAAGGAGATCCAAGCACACTAGTGCATAACTGTCCCAAGTCACTGCCAAGAGCTCCTGAGTGTGCGCTCTCTGCCAGCCTCTGAGGGTACTACACTACAGAAATCCCCAGGAAACAGTCTTTGCGCCTCCTCCTAAAGCCCTAATCGATGAGAAACTCCCCACCTTCTTCTCAAACAGTCTGTACAGGAAGCTGAGAGAGTGTTCATGACCCATAGTCCCTCTGTGGTATTCCTCAGGGGCAAGTGACAGTGTTAGGTTAGGCAGGGTGTGAGTGTCTTGGCTACTCATTAGGCATTGTGTGCCTTTCCCAGCCTCTGTACTGTCCAAAGCAACTGTGAGGAGAACCTTGATGCTGTCATGAGCTGTAAGTCAGATACAGTATGAAAGGGCCCGGCAAAGCATTTAGCATGTGGAAGCTGATTATTAAACCATGTGGGTCGTTCCCACAGCTTCAGTCAGGAAAGCCATCTCTCTGTAAGATTTGAACTTCGATCAAAAAGAATCTGTCTAAGGTTTTGTTGATCATCCAGTGTCTTACTTTGAACTGTCTTGAGAAAAACGTCACAGCGTGGGTAGTTTAACCACCAGCCTGTTTCTCATGACGTGGAGGCTGGGTGAGGCCCTTCCAGTTTGCAGGTGGGTCTCTTATTGTGTCTTAGCTGCAGAGAGCAGAGTCCACCCCTCATGACCTAATTCCTCCTCAAAGCCCCAGCTCCAGACATTATAGAGCAGAGGGCTTCAAGAGGTTCCCACACATTCAGCCAAGGCACCGAGAGATGGAAGGGACTGCGTTGTTCCAGGCTGAAGGAATAGCATGCCCTGGGCATGTAGAGTCAAAGGCTGATTCCAGAACTGGCAGTGTTGCTGGTGCCCAATGTAGCACTCAGGAGACACTTATGAGTGAGGCTGGGAGAGTGGTGGCACCAAGCTGCTATTCCCACAAAATACAGAGCGGCTGGGAATCAAGGACCCCTTCTTTGTTGACCTCGACTTCCCCACAGCTTGATAAAAACTTACTGTGACGCGGAGTAAAACTGTAATGAAAGTTATTGATAAGCCCAGAAAAATATGTTAAATCTATCATTATTCTACTTAACTTAAAACATAAGTAAAGAATATATCCAAGGGAAGGAGATAGCCATCTTCATATTTGGAAAGTTATCCAAAAGAAGTAAATTAAACCTGAATGAGGCTCTGGCTTAATATTTAGAAATCAGAAAGGGAAAATGTTTAGCTTACCAGAGAAGTAATATTTTTACCAGGTAAGACTGCCTGACAGTGGGGTTGGGACACCTGGGATGAATTAGGTCTCTGAAGCCCTTGCCGCCGTGCCGAAGCTAGGTGACTGGATAGAGCCATAGGTGGTAAGTCTGTGGAGCCACAGAAGTGAAGCGCCATCGGGTGCAAGGCCCTCCTTGCAAAGCTGAGCCTCAGAGGCTCCTTCGTCACTGCCATGTAACACTCGCACCAGGCTGTGCTCACGAGAGAGTGTACCAAGCGCTTATTTGGAGGCAGGCCCTCAGAGTCCACGGTGGGCTTCCACAGACCTCTCCTGTCCTGTTGAGGATACTGGGACTGTCTCCATCTGAAGGAGGCCTCAGCAGCTGCCCTCGAGGACACGGGGACAGAGCCTGTAATGCCTAGGGCAAGCCAGCGTCATACACACACTCCCCACCCGAGGCAGCTGCAGAACTGCCCCGTTCACTCTTGGAGTGGAAACCTGTAGCCTCCTTCCATGGGAGAATTGTTTCCTGGCAGTCCACAAGAGCAAGAAAGTGATGGAGGGAGAGACGGAGTACGGGAATTTTTGTTACGGAGTACGGGGATTTTTGTTCATGTCTCTACCCCAATTCTTTTCTTCCTTGTAGAAAATTCACCATACTTTGAGGCTGTTTTATTTGTCGTATTCTGCACACCCATCACTGTCATCTCACACGCAGGCTCCTTCTTCAGAACCCTCAGAATTTGGAGCCCTGTTTAAGGTCTGCTCTTCCTCTAGCAGGCTGCGTGGCTCTGCTCCTGTTCACACACACACACACAGACGGTGTGTACCAGACCCTTGCGCTTCCCGGCCTCTCTCTCTCTTCTGGGCCTCAGCACAGGAAGCAAGTCCCTGTCTGGAGCAGTTTCCTCCCTCCTACCAAACTCCAGGCTGCAATGCTTATCCCAGGCAGGCGGTCAGTCTTCCCCAAACTTCCCTGTCCCCTGAGATTTGGTTAGAGGTCAGGTCGCTTTAATCTGCGGTGTTTCTGATTTTTCAGTAGCGTTTCCTTTGTGACTGCTCTGAGAGCAGGAGCCGCCTTTCCTTGTGTAACAGCCCACAGGACATCAAGGCGTTCAGTGTCTGCTGACTGAAAGGATACACAGCGTCACTCGCAGAGCTGGTTAGATGTGTAGTTGAAATTCCCTTTGTTACACATTAAATCCATGTGTACTGTTGAACCTAGGTACCAAATGTGAGTCTGTCTTTTGCCCTGCGCAATGTGTTCTCTCCTGATGGTCCTGCCACTGTCACTCCCATTTGTTTTTCTGTCCATTTTCTAATGCCCTCACTTCAGTCCACCCCATAAGCGACTCTTGTCTTTTTAAACTTCCCTTATCCAATTAAGACCCCCAAAGAGGAACACAGAGTCTTCTGTAAAAGAAGTCAGAAAGAAAAATTAATTTTGAGTGAAGCAGAAGAATATAGTATTAATGGTTAGTGTTGGGGTCCACAGTCATGTTGTTAGGACTAGCCGTTGAGGGGAGGGAAGAGGATTAACGTTTGTGAGGCTCTTGCCATTGACAGACTGACCATGTTATGGGTTTTGCCTACAGTACCCCAAGCCCCACAGTGACTGCCCAGAGCAGGGGATGCTGTGTGCATTCTGTAGGAGAGGAAGCGGGTGCTGGGGAAGAGAGAGGGCCCTGTGCAGGTCACACGGGTAGCAGCTAGGGAGGCAAAGCAAACCTGGAATTTCAACTTCAGACCTGTTGGGTTGTTCAGACTCCTCCTGTGCCACTTCATGTATCTCTGCTTCAAACTGACAGTCCCTCCGGATCCTCTCAAGCGCTGGGATTAGAGCCATATGCCACCAGCTGAGTTGGCTTTAATTATATTATTGTTGAGTCAGAAATTTGGGGAATTAGCTAGAAAATTAATGTCAAAGTGATAATTTGAAGGTAGATGATGACATTATTTAATAACCTTGGCATAGTCCTTGGGACCACTAATTGATATAATTAGCAGCTCTGTATCATAGTTTTTCCAAAAATTAATAGTGCCAGAGATTGATATTTAAAAAGAAAATTAGGCTCTACCCTGCCAACCTGTTTCAGTGAAATTTTAAAACACCCAAAGAAAATTTGTGCTGAGTTTTCCACACCCCCTGGTCAGGTGATCGAGAACTATTCTTGCCTGGTTGGGCGCATTAACATAAACCTATTTAACAAGAAAAAAGTTGCATTTCTGCTTTTTTTTTAATATGAAAATAAGCAATAGTTCTTTGTCCCATCTACTGCCCAGACACACACCACAGCCAGGCTCATCAGGGCCCATGTTCCTCCCAGCTCCCATCGGATTCCGCTTCCGCTAACTCCCGTCTGTCCTGATTTGCTGCTCAAGTCTGCTTCACTGTCAGTCAGGTAATAGCTTAGTCTATGCCTCACAAAAACTCTTCCTCCAAGGATCCCATCAGCGCTGGGAGAAGGGAAAGTGCATTTCACTCCTGTACTTTACAACTTATTTCCCACCTGCGTGCATTCATTCCTACATACGTGTGCGCGGTCACTCAGAGGACAGCTTGCCGGTGTTGGTTTTCTCCTTCCAATATGTCATGATAGAATGGCTTCATATCATAAAATACTTGGAGCAGGGCCTAGGAGATACTGTCGAAGCCTTTTTAAGTCTTCCTTGCCAGGAGCAGGGCATCCATATCCACTTCCTATGGTCATCAGCATCTTTCAGTGAGACAGTAAAGTTCTTAATATAAAGCTTGCCGCTTTGATTGTTTAATTCTAGACAATTTGTCTTTCTACTATTTAAAATAATGCTGTGTCATATGCTAACTCACTCCTTGTTTGGTTAGTTGTAGGTGTGTGTGTGTGTGTCTGTGTGTGTTGAGCTGTCTTACAGTTTACAGTAAGATTTCACTTGGTTTATTTGGATTTTTTAGGTTTATGTTCATGTATCTGCAAAACAAATGATTGCTTTGGCTGTATTTTAATTTTTATTTCTTTTAACTTTTTCTCTTATCTAACAAACCAGTCCTACTTAGCATGAACTGGTAATAGTGAGGATCTCCATCTCATTTACATTGAATTTTTCTTTTCTTTTCTTTTCTTTTTTTTTAATGGTCCTGTGTAGCTGAGGGTGACGTTGAATTCTGATCCTCTTGTCTCTACCTCCCACTGTTGCAATATTTGAACTGTGACTGTTACGCTCAAAAGCTTTAAAAGAGGTTACTCTGTCCTGCTCTGTCACTGCCACGGATCTGGCCTGTGCTGAGCCCATTGCTCATGTGTTTTGAGTTATCCGGTCTGCAGCCTTCCCACTTTTGAACATCTGAATTTAGTTCTCACCCTAACGAAAGATCAAGAGATTTTAGAGGACCACAATCAATGAAGAACAAAAACTCCGGCTCCCCAAGTGAGATGAAGTGGGGAGACTGACTGTGCTTCAGCCACTAGAGAGTATGACCACAGCCCAGTGTCCCCCGGGGGCTGTCTGCGTGGTTCCTCCCGCATGGCAGAGGCATAGAGATGTATGCTGGAGAGAGTCCCACAGATGTTCTCACCTGGTCCTCCTGCATCTGAACGCTATCTGTCAGCAGCTGCTCAGGCCTGGCCTTGTGATAGGTAAAGGACAGATGTAATCCTGCTTGCCTGTATTACTTTTCTTTTTCTTCATAACAAATTTTCATGAGCTTAGCAGCTTAAATAACTCCTGTTTTTATCTCACAGTGTGCGGGGCAGAAGTCTGGGTAAATTCAGCTGTCTTCTCTGCTCAGGGTCTCTCAGGGCCAAAATAAAGGTGTTGGGCCGGCCTGGTCATACCAGAATGCTCCTGGGAATGATCCACTTGTGACTTGTTTGAGTTGTTGGCAGAGTTAATTTCCTTTCAAGCTACAGGTCTGAGGTTCCCGTTTTCTTGCTGGCTGTCAGCCAGGGCCCACCTTTTCTCTTACAGACCGTTCGTGTTACCGCTCATATGACTCCTCCATCTTCCGGCCAGAAATGTCCCATCAGGCCCTTCTCTCACTTCCAGTTTCTCTGACTTTCTCTTTTACTGTGAGCCAAGGAGGGTGGGGGTGGGGTAGGGATGCTTCTGAAGGTTTGTGGTCAGATTAGGCCCAGTGGTATCTCCATTTGCTGTAAACATAAAGTAACACTGGAGAATAAAGGAGACAGGGACAATTTGAAAACTATGCCTGCTGTTGTCCACTTCACACTCAGATAAGGAAGGTAAGTTGTCCTTCCCTGAGAGATTTACTTAATTGTCGCACCTTTAATAAATAACCTCTTTGCAAGGAGTGTTATGGCTGTCGATTTGTGATCCCCTTTCGTACTTTGTATAGAGTATGTTCTCAGTACTGCTGCGCTCTCGTGGGTATATTCTGCACTGGTCCCTGAACTAAAGAGTTGATGGCATTTCTGGTGGTGGAGGAACCTTTAAGGAGAATGAACATTGTTCGACACCACTGAGGGCAAGTCCTCGAAGGAGCCTGTGGGACACTTTTGTCTTCCTCTTCTATCTTTGGGCTTCCCGATCGATGAGATGACATGTTTGTGCCACACTTCCGCCATGATGTGTTCCCTAACCAGAGGCCACTTGATCACAGGCCGGAACCTCCAAAACCATGAGCCAAAACAGCTATTCTCCCACTGTATGCGAATGGCCTCAAGAATTTCATTATAGTGGAAGGAAGTTGGCTAGTACAAATATCTGTCCAGTGAGAGTTGCTTTTTGCTTAATGAGTTGTTAGATCAAACAATAACTCACTTTATTCCAAAACAAATCAGGACAGCAAGGACGATGCTCTTTGCTGGTTTGAGGTGGTTTTGAAGCCCTGTTTACTTATGATCAACGAGAGACTGGACAGTGAAAATGTGTGAAGCCAGCAAACTTGCACAAGCAAGTTAAAAGGCACAAAGTAACTGTATCATGATAAAATTAACATTTTAGAGAGAAAAAATCCATTGAGAGAAAAGTCCATCCCAGAGAACTCTGTTCCTTTTAAAGGACTTGATTACCAGGTTCTCTAAAGAAACCAGAGAAGTTGGAAGACTAAATGTATGTAGTTTCACTTGACAGCATCTGGGTAGAGATGCAGCTGTTGGGAACAGAAATCAAGAGAAGAAATGTGTTTGAGAACTGGCGTCTCCTCTGTAAATGCTGCTATTAAGTGAGGAGCAAGTGAAGACACATGCTAGTTAAACTGTGTGCTGTGCTCTCAGAATTGAATTCAAATGCCAGCTTCCCTTACTGCTCCTGGGGAAAGCATTTGAGAGCGGCAAATGCTAAAGGCTGCATTTATATTCCTACAACTGTTTCTACGACGTTCTGGAAAACGGTCTTTGTTATATTAGAGTGCAATTTTAATCAAGTGTATAGTTCCAAATGCCATCAGATTGCATCACCAAGAGGCAGGAATGCCGAGTTGAATCAGTTTAAGGATGGAGTTGAGTCTGATTGGGTCAGAGATCAGTGTTGAACAGATCACGTGTAAAACCGGGGTGCACCAGTCTGTCAGCACGGGGACAGGAGTGAAGGTTGGGCCTGCTGGCCAGCATAGGCATCTGCACCAGTGGACTCTCCGCAGCGCTGTTTACCCACTAGCCTTCAGGGCACATGACCTTCCTCAGAAGGTGATTCAGTGAAACTGCTTACAGCTGCTCCACGCTTGTGTTTTGCTTGGTACACTTAACGTTAATTATTGACCCTCATGAGTTAACTCACAGAGCTGCCAATGGGGGAGACTCAGACTGATTCCAAAGTCCCAGCAGGTAACGGTGCTGTGTGCTGGAACTCAGTCCTCTGGGCATGACAGAGCCATTGCCATCTTAAGATCAAAGCAGCTCTGATAACCCACAGGAAACAAGATAAGGTCCACTGACACTCGCTTGCAGAGGGGGAGAGGGCCTGTGAGTTGCACAGGTCTAGGTGCACTCCCGCCCATCTCTGAGGATGGGTAAGCCATTAGTGGTCACTAGAGAGGGAATACTTCTCTTGGAAGAGGGAGCAGCCCGTGAGTTGCTGTGCTTCTGGAGGTAACTCCTCACCCATGCCTTCATACATAACCCCAAGTGAACCCACCGGTTCACCAAGCTAACCAGGTAGAGTGGCTTCAGGGTAAGAGCCTGGTGCAAAGGATGTTTGTAACATAAGGGCTTTTGCAAGGATAAGCTTGCCTCAGAGACAAGCTCCATAAATACAGCGAAGGACCACAGTACAAAGAGCCTGTGGTTAGACCCCAGAAACTTGGACTCCCTGCTGTGGGACCATGCCCTCCCTTAGGGTGAGAACCAGGTGGGAAGGTGTTTTCAGTGCCATTTGGCTTAAACCATGTGCTGAGGGCAGTTGATGTGGCCTTGGAGAGTGTCTGAAGCCTTGTAGAGCTGTTAGACTGGAGGCTGAGGCCTCAGAGCTCAGGGTGGCGGGCTGGGCTGTGTGCAGTGTTTACATTACAGCCCATCCATCCTGGAAAAGACTGGCATGTGTTTATAGATGGGCTTGGGGAAGCGTTTAGGTTGTTCTTGCAACCAGAGGCTCATAATCAAGTTTTTGTGCTTTTCCTTGGGGATGAATGTTGCGAAGGCTCACTCTGAGAAGCAGTGTGCTCATGTGAGACTCTAAAGCAGCCCTTCCGTGTCTTTGAATGTGCTGTAGTTTCTTCTAGAAAGGCAGGTTTGGACTCGGTAGTGCCCCTTTGAGAGCCCATCATCCAGCTCTTTTCAAGTCAGTGGGCCCAGTATTTGGTCTCAAGTTGAAATAGCACAGAGATTTTTAACTACATAAAGCCATCTAAATAAGTCTTTGATGCACATTTTTAATTTCTTGCTTTTCAGTTTCCGCAGACCAGTTCTCTTTGTAGTCAAATTCATTGTAATCCCATCACAAAAGTGTTGATCTTTTAGTAACCTTTATTGAAGCCACATATTAATCCACATTCCCTCACGGCAACAGGCGGTTTGTATCAAACATTTCATGCAGCTCAGCTCAAGCTCCATATGGAACTAATAAGCCACGCAATAAGTGGCCTTGTGTGGATGAGTGCGCTTTGTGGCGCGAGCGTGTGTGTGTGTGTGTGTGTGTGTGTGTGTGTGTGTGTGTGTGTATCAGTCACACACGTGTTGTCTAAAGTGAATTTCTCCTCTGCCAAAACCTAAATGACAAAGTGGTTCCAGCCCCCAGAGTCTTTCTTGCCCTAGAAAAATTGTGTTTAAAAATTAAACCTCAGATTGAGTACTTGGAAATGAAAACCGAATTCTCTGCTCAGTAAGAGGACACTCACTGAGCAAGAGCTCCCGGAAGTACACTCACGCTTATTTTCAAATTCCGTCTCTGGAGCTGCAAAGGGTGGTACCGCTGATGTGGCTGCAGTCACCATGCTGTCTAAACCAGTTCGTTCCAAGCCCTGGGGAGCTCTAACACTGAGGTCAACCTGTCTTACGTGGTAAATCTCACAGCGAGTGGACAGGCCTCGGGATGAGGTAGCAGGCTACAGTCTTAAACAAAAAGGAGGGTCAGGGAGAAAATAGCTCCTGGAATTTGGCACAGCTGTAGTTGGTGCTGTGGTCTGAACATACTCTGCTCCAGTTGTCTTTCTGTTTGTTCCAGTAACTATAAAGCCAGCTCCTCCGGGCTGTCTGAGGATAGAGAGGTTCTTTTGCTCCTAGACCATGCCGCTTCTTGACTCGTCCAGGAAAAGCACAGCATCGCGTGTCTACTTCCCATCTTATTATCTGCATGCGCTTTTCATCCTAGCCGCCTACCAGCCATTGAATTGAAGAAAAACTTAATTGCTTCCTTGGAATCCTAGACCAATCAGAGGAAACTGAACTTCAGGCTAATTGAACCCAAAATTCCTCTTATGAACTGCCCCGCCTCTGGGTGGTGCCACAGGAAGAGGCCTTTATAAAAGGTGTTTATTTAAGGCTGTTAGACCCAAAGCCTGGCTTCCTTGTCCTTCCCCTCCCCAGTAGGAAGAGAGGTAGAAGTAGCTAGAGGTAGGGAAGGATGGTGCTGCTTGTAGTGACGGTGGGCTTTGAGGGAGCTGAGGCGAGATCCTGTAGAGAAAACAGGACTGCAGCCACAGGCTCCAACGCATCTTCTGGCTCCTGCCTCTACCTTCCCGGTGCCCACCTTCATCAGCCTCCATTCTCTGTAAATAAGCCTCATTGTATTAGTCAGGGTTCTCTAGAGAAACAGAACTGATTTTATATACCCCATATATTATATCTGATAACATAGTATATTATGTTATATAAATTCCATATATAATTATATGCATATATATAGAATTTATTACACTGGCCTACAGGCTGTGGTCCAGCTAATTCAACAATGGTTTCCTCCTAGCAGAAAGTCTAAGAATCCAATAGTTGTTTGGTCCAAGAGTCTGGATGTCTCAGCTGGTCTTCAGTATATATCAAAATCCAGAAGTGGCTCTAATACCAGTGAAGGAATGAACTTGCCAGTGAAAGCGAGGTCAAGCGGGCAAAAAGCAAGAGCTTCCTGCCTTTATAGAGGTTGCCACCAGAAGGGGTAGCTCAGATTTCAGGTGGATCTTCCCTCCTTGAAGGATGCAATCAACAAAAATCCTTCACGGGTGTACCCAGCAGCTTGGGTTTTAGTTAATACCAGCTGAGGTCAAGTTGACAGCCAAGAACAGCCAGCACACAACACTCCACTGCAGTCCAGAGGGCAGTGCTGTTGTGCTCTTGGTACCATGACTTGCTGAAGGGATCGCACGGTAAGGAGGGTTCTGTTCAGATGTGGTTCAGAGACACTTTACCCGCTGGGTACCAAGGAGGTGTGCTGGATGGGTACCAAGGATGAGTGGCTGAGCTCGGCATCTTGAAACTTAGTAAAGCCATTCCTTTCTCTGAGTCTTCCTTTCTTCTCTAGTTTTGCCTTTTTCTCTTTTTCTTTTTTCCTTTTTCCTGTTTTTAATAGTACCTTACCAGAGTACCTTGTTAAAGAATATGAAATTTTAAAAGCTTGAAAATATTTGACTAACTCAACCCAGGAAGAAATTTGCACGTGGCCACACAGCTGAGTTGGATCTGTCACTCAGGTTTCTGACCACCCAGCTCATGGATCAGTCTTTCCGTTTCCCTGTGTTATTATTTTGAAGCTATTAAAATGTGTGTTTTTATCACTGCCTCTCCAGAGTCAAAATTAGCATGTAAAAGACTTGAGCAGTATACTTAAGATTTTGCCCTTTGATCGGAAGGGCTCCCTTCTAATTAGTTAAGCAATAAGCCATTATTGAGGAAGCTTTAAGCCCAGCCCAGTGGCAGATGCGGGGGCGGGGGGGGGGGAACAGAAGGGATATGTGTGCATATTAATGATAGTAAGGCTGTGTGTTGAGGACTTGCCTGCGCCGGATGTGGTTTTGGCCACACTGTGTGCGTTGAGGCCAGAAACATCCCCCACATTCTGCATAAGATCAGTCCAATAAGTGAACTGACTCACCATACATCTCTTCAGGGAGAAATGGGCCGAGCAGGCAGGTGTGGTATATCTACTCAGATGGAGGAAGAAATAGTCTATCACAGGGCTCAGCACTGAGCAGTATTTATGGCGGCACAGTAAGGGCGACACTGAATATTGAAAAAAATATAAATAAAAAAATGAAATGCTGAAATCAGGTGTGGTGCCACGTGCCTATAAACACATGGGAGGAGGTGGAAGCAGGAGACTGATGGGTTCAAGGCCAGCCGAGGCTACTGAGCAAGTTTCAGGCCAACCTTGTTTCAAAAAAAAAAAAATATATTGGACAATGAGAGAAAAGTATGCATGGACAGGTAGAGAGTCAAATGCTCGAATTTAATAAAAGCAGATAAGATTATGTGAACGAATGGTGAGCCAGGCAGTGGTGGTGCACACCTGTAGTCCCAGCACTGAAGAGGCAGAGGCAGGCAGATCTCTGAGTTTGAGGCCAGCCTGGTCTACACTGCAAGTCCCAGGACAGTCAGAGCTACACAGAGAAACCCTGTCCCAGAAAACCAAAAAAAGGGGGGGAGGCGCCTGTAAGACAGTTGAATTCCATTCCACAGTAGGAACATGGTAAATGCAGTCCAGGGTGGGGCAGGAAATGTTAGCAGCAGTGTAGACTGTTTAGAGAGGTGAAGATGAGGAAGAAATGTCTGGAAGCATCTGGGGAGCCGGCTCGTTATTCTTTCAACATAAACCTGTGGCACTGTAGACTTCCTAGGTAGTGCCTGTAGATCATTAATAAATGCTAAGTCAATATAGAAACATATGTGATAGGGACTCTTTTCTGGAGACAGGATCTCATGGACCCCAGGCTGACCTTAAGCTTCGCATATAGCCCAGGATGACCTTCAACTTCTGGTCCCCCGAATCAACCTCCCAAGAGCTGGGACCACAGAGCTCTGTCTGTGCCCAGTCTGTGTGGTGCTGGGACCGAACCCAAGGCTATGTGTATGCAAAGCAGGCACCAAGCCGTGTGATAGCCCCACTACACAAACACTGCTTTGGGTCTCTGTACTGAAAGCTGAAGACCCGTGTGCTGGGAAGAACCCAGGGTGCCGTCAGGAGGCTCCGGTCTGAGCAGTTGACAGGCCATGTGTCTTAGTAAGCCTTGGCTTCTTCATTTACGGAGGCTGGGAGGTGGTCCTGTGGTCCTGTGGTCCCTGTGCCGTCGAATCCTGAGACCCCGTGCGCAATAGTGCAGTGTAACAAACAGTTAAGGCCTCGGTGGAGGCTTGGCATTTCCACATTTTCCTTTCTTTGATTGAAATCAGACTTAGGAGAGAAATTTTCACTGTGGTCTCTGAAAACAACTCAACGCCCACCTCGCATTGTGAAGCCCGAGCAGGCAGTCGACTCTGCACTGGCCCAGAGACACACAGTCTCGTGCTGTTCCACGGAGGTCTTTCTTTAATATTTAATATTTTTCAGTATGAATCACAGGTGAAATTTTTATGCCATGTGTAAACAATTTCACTTTTTATTGAAACAATGAATTCAGGAATGTCACATTGGGATATCAGCCATTTTGCTTTTATCAATGTATGGAAAAAATGCTTTTATATTAATACAAGGAATGATGTCATTTAGTATGGAGTAGATCTTATAATTCAAGGCTGGCAAATCTCAGGAGGTGACTTAGGTCACCATACTAGGTCAGAAAGGGAGAGAATATTTTCCCGTGGCCCCTCAAGTGCTGTTACCAATTTTATCTCGGTCATCGGAGTGGGTGGAGTAGAATGGCTTGTGAAAAGCAGGCCCTGACTAGTCCTGTTTGCAGCAATGAGCCCTCGGCGCTGGGCAGTTTACCACTGGCTTAAGTAATAGCCAAGACACCTTCTAGAGTTAACAGTGTGTCTCTGCCTCCTCGCCTGATGTGTGCATTCACTCAGGCACTCACCTGTGTTTTGGGATTCTCTCTTAGAGTCTCAGTTCCAGAGCGTAACTCTTTATTGATTACTGGATGCTCATGTATTAAATTAATTATTTTGGTAGCGAAGTTTTACTTAACTATTAAATTCACTTTATTTTTCTTTATTTATTTTTGTACTGCTAGGGATAAAACTTGAAGAGGCCTCCCTCAAATTCACATGCAAAACACAGTGAATGTTGTAGAAAAATCTAGAGCACAGTTCCTGCCAAAACTGACACAAAAACATGTAATTTAAAATTTTTTGAGGGACTGGAGAGATTGCTCAACACTTTAAGAGTATGCGGTGCTCTTGCGAAGACCAGGGTTTGTTCTCAGCACCCATGTCTGCTGCTCACCCACTACCTATAACTCCAGCTCCACGGGAACCACAAGCCTCTCCCACCTTTCTCAGACGTTCAGACACGCCATATACACACAAATCAAAAATGAAGGGGCTGGAGAGAGAGTTCTGTGACTAAGAGCCCTTACTGCTCTTACAGGGGGCCCAGGTTCAGTTTCTAGTGGCTCACAAGCTCCTGTAGCTCCAGTTCCAAAAGCTCCTACACCCTCTCCTGGCCTCTGTGGGCCCCAGACCACATGCGGTACAGTCATACATATAACATGTGGTGCACCCCATACATAAAATAAATGAATCTTTTTCTGATTTAAACAAAATACTCCTATGAGAGGTTTGTCTTTGGTGTTAGAGAAACTTACCAAGGTCTGAGAATGGAAAAGACTAGATCAAAGCCCGAGGTTGGCCACATTGTTTTCAAGTTTAAGGCGTGAAGAGCCATTAAATGCCATCTCTCTGGTGCGGTTGAACATTGCCTAGCATCTCCCAAAACATCTTTCAATTCTGTTCTCCTCCTGTTGCAGCTGAGATACCAGCATGGCCTGGTGACTCCAGACCTGAGGCAAACCCTCCCTAACCTGAAAAACTTCATGGAGCACGGACTGATGGTCAGGTGGTGAGTATCTTTATGTCTGACTCCCACGTCTGGGATGGGGGTAAGACGCCTGGAAAGCTTGCCAGGGTCCACATTGCTCTGCGCCTGCCTGCTGGGCTTTCGGCTGCCGTGAGACATCTGAAGAAAAGATTAGGCAGCCATCATAACGTGTAACCTAAGCTCCACTCTGGCTGAGGCAGTGGAGCACCCTCTGGGGGAGAAGCAAGTAATAACGGGGAGTCATCTGGGTGAGGGATCCTTGGGTGTGATGCTGAGACGGTGGCCGTCTGACTCCTGGGAGAACAAGCAAAGAATGGGACCCTCAAATGAGCATCAGGACCAGCAGCTAGAATAATGTCTGAGCCCAGGGATGCTGCTAAAGTGAGCCTCAAGTTTGGTCATGAGGGGACCAAGTGCTGTCAGGCTGCTGCTTAAAGCCACAACATTGATGTGACTCACCCGAATTGTGTAAGTGGAAACTGTGGGCTCGTGCTGTTTAGGGATCCTGAAGCTTCTGTCCTGGAGTGGGGGTTGGGGGTGGGTTGTATCCTTGCCCGCTCATCAGCTCATCAGTTTGCTGTGAGGATTAAGTGACATGTGAAGTGGAAAAGTGCAGTGCTGGCTTCATTGTCTCCTGTGCCGTGAGGATGGGCCCTGAGGATAGTGAGAAAAGGACATCTCTGGTTGATCTCTGGGGTTTATTTTTTTTTGTGTGTGTGTATGATCCTCGGAATGACAGGTTTCAGACATCTTTCTTTACAAAGAAGCCCTTTAAGCAAGTGCTCAGCCGTTGAAAGACTTTTACTCAGAATATCAAAATAGCTGTCAAAGCGTGCTGTTGACCTCAGTGCCCAAATGCAGGGAACGAGAACCAAGATTTAGTGTAAAATAATAACAGTACTTGTGTTGACGAAAGTGGCTGCAGGTATTTGTCTGTCCCCATCTCTATAACTCTGAGCCAGGCTCTCTGGAGGGTCCCTGCCCACAAGGCATGTAATTCAGGAGATACCTAACATACAAGTGTTAAGCTACGTAAGACGGTGGCAAAGAGGCAGCCACAGCCTGACCTGATTCACCACCAGAAGAGTCGACCCCATCCTAAGCACGAAGTGAGCCTGCATCACTGACTGCAGCGGCAACTCTTTTCCCCCTGATGGATAGCACCACCTCTCCCAAGTACCCAGTGGTCTGTTTCCATACTTCCTGTTCTGTCTCCTTGTTTAACTTCTCTCCAGAGGCTCATACCTCCTTCTTAATTATTATAAGATGTAATTGCTGTATGTCTGGTTGTGGCTTGAGGATGTGCAATAAATGGCATCCCTCTTCTCCCTTGACATTTGGAACCATTTGAGAGAGAGGATATAAGAGACAGACTAGCGTAATCAAAATGTCAGTTTTATTACTGATAAAGCCTCTTGGAAAATGTGGCTTTAGATCTGTAATAAAAAGGGTTTGCAAAGACATCAGTCAAAATTAAACTTCCCCTGAACATTAGATCTGGAGAGCCACAGCTCTCCTACAGAGGAGGCCCTCAGCACTGCAGAGAGCTGTTGGCTGACTGCCTGGCAGGGCCCAAGGAATGCCGAGCCAAAATCACGCAGATTCTGCCCCTAAATCACCCACAGAAAAGTTCTGTAGCAAGAGCAAGGGGCCAGAGAGCCCAGGCAGGTCCTAGGCAAATGGGAAGAGGGCCTTGTACTCAGCCTTTCTGAACCAGTGTGAAGCTCTCTTGGGTCTGTAAAATGCCAAGCTTAGAAGAATCTTATGCTGGAATTTTGTTTGAGTCATTTGGTTGCTTAATGATATTGAGCCTTATTAATTATAAGGATGGTATCTCATGCTGGGCATGGTGACACATGTCTATAATCCCAGCTCTTGAGAGATGGAGGCACGCCAGGATTTCAGGGTCATCCTCAGCGAGTTTGAGGACAACCAGAGTAAAATGAGTCAGTCCTTCCTTCCTTTTTTATTTTATAGTTTCACAAATCCCAGGTCGTTAGTTCACAAGCTGATGCACTAGCCCACTCCTAGGTTGCTTAGGCAACTGTGATGTCATCATTGGTCGCCACGGCCTGTGGCCCAGGATAAAAGGACCCCTGCCTCTGACTTCCCCCTCTCTCTCCTCTCTTGTACTCTCTCTGCCTCACTTTCTTTCCTGTCTCCCCACACCATCTCTCCCCCTCTCTCCCTCTCCCCCTCTCTCCCTCTCTCCCTCTCTCCCTCTCTGCCTCCATCCAGTAAGCCTTTCATATCAGATCTGCTGTGTGTGTGGCATCATTTTTTAAATATATCATAACACAGGTGACCCTGGCCAACCTACAACTAGCTGTCTCTCAAATGTATGATTAGTGTAGTCACACACGCCTATAGTCTCAGCCCTGGGGAGTGAAGGCAGAGAATCAAAAGAGGTCTTCCTCGGCCAAGAGTGAGGCCAGTCTCTTCCATATGAGAGCGTGTCTCAAAACAAAGAAAAAAACCCTTCCTTGTCTAATTTTGATTGTAACGTGAGCAAACATCATACTGTTGCAACAATCTCATAAAATAAAATGAGGATCTTTTCCCCCTTCTGTTCTTTGGAGAGGTTCATATGGGATAAGGCTCCTTAATGTGTTAGCGGTCTGACAGAAATAAGCAAAAGCCCAGTAGGTTTTATTTGTTGAGGGAATCCTGGTTTGATGTCTCTAATGATTGCAGGACTGTGTTCTGTCATGTTTATGTCTGGTTCCTTGTTAAACTCCCTTGATCTGATTCCCTGCTCTATCAATGTGCCAAAATTTCTTTTATCTAGCTAGGTACCCGCTAAGTAACAATGGTCACTTGTCCTGGATTATCCTGTTCAGCATGTGCCCAGCCTCTGCCGACTCCTGCCTTTCTCTCCCCACGTCTTTTGCCTTTTATTCGTCCTCCTCTTGACCACCAGCTTTTCTCATCCATCCAGCAGCATCAGTGCAGTTTATCTCCCTGGTTCTACTGTGCCTCTGCCATCATTGTGCATGGGGGGGGGACGTCACAGCAAATTATTTCAAGTGTAGATATTAGGACCTTCCGAGATACCTACAGACAGTCTACCCAGTATATTTATGTCATCGCCTCTTCTGCCACTCAGCTTGTCCTTCCCCACTAGCAACACTGTCTTTTCAGCAACTCTCAGTTCTAAGACACAAGAGAAATTAAATGACTGTGAGTGCCATTGACCCATGAACCTGCAGCAATAAAAGAGAATCTAAGTCTCCTGGCACTGACATAGCAAACCCATTAAGCCCTAAAGGTAACATTTACGTAGTGCCCTTCTGTGCCAGCCATGCCAGACATTAACACGAATGTGGGGTAATGGCTGCTTTCTGGTTCCCTCTTGGAGAATGGGCCACTATTTTCAAGACACAGTAGTGGAAAAGTGAATGCTCCCTAATGGTCCCAAGTCAAGACCACCGCAGGAGGCCAGCCAGGCTCTGCAAACCTAAACAAAGCCAGAACAAGCTGATTCAGCCTCAGGAAATCCGAGAATTGCCCAAAGCCTCTGTAGACTGGGGACTCCTGACCCCACCTCCAGCTCAGCTCCCTCTCCTTAGGGCAAAGGCCAAACAAACTCACCTCCTCCTTGGAGAGACTCTTAATGTCTCAGCTCCTAGGGGAGACCTCACATCTTTCAGGAAAGGAAACGCTTGCACAGTGGTTCCCCCTGCAGGAATCCTGCTCTGTCCTGTTGGTGTTGAGGATCGCAAGCTGGCATAGGAACAGTGGGTTCATCGAATTCCTAGGAAGCGTCCAAGTTATATGACAGCTTGCTTTGCTTGCTTTTGTAAAGAAAGGACAGTGATGAAGGCTCTTTTAATGAAGTGATTTTTTTTTCTCATATATTACAGAATTCTTAGCCAATCCTGTCAGCCACTACCTGGCTGGTCCTGATGCGAGCCCTTTTTCTTCCCACACACAGTTGCATGGGCGTGGTTCACACTGGTTTTTGACAACTCTTTCTCAAGTGGTCCCTGTCTTCGCTCTTAGTCGGGAACCCAGCTAAACCTGCCTGCTGATGCCAGTTGGGGCAGCAGGACTTCAGCTTAGAGACTGTGCTCCCACAAGCTTCAGTTAAAGTCCCGAGAATGCATCTATGCATCTTTCTCTCTCCTTTTTCTACCAGCTACAAGACCCAAGTGGACGGGCACATTCAGAGCTGCCTGGAGGGCTGAGTTGCAGTCAGGGAGGAATGTGCTTGCAGTGTGCGGCTGGTGACAGCCGCGTGCTGGCTTTGCCGGCACGGAGCTGGGGAGTGACGTCTGCAGACAGGGCCTTGCCTGTGCGGCTCCCCGGCCCTCCCGCCCGTCTCAGCTGACCCCAGACACAACACCCGCTTCTGCCCATAGCACCTACCGCCTAGAACAGTCCACTCCCTGCCCTGTTCAGATGCTCACACGTCAGGTGTAGCTCAGGCCCCGCTTCGTGCACGCGCCACCAGCATGGCACAGAGCAGTGAGTGCCACGTGTCTGTCTTCTTTGTGGGACGCACACCTGGTGGCATTCTCGTCACATACAGTCCAACCAAGGTGATGAAATGGTAACAGAAAATAAATCATCAAAAATAAGAGGATAAAACGCTCTTCCTGACATGGCAGGAAGTCCTTCGCTGGCTGGTCTGAAGACTGGGCCTTCCCTGAATTGCTGATACTGGAATAGTTTTGGAACACAGAACAGACTTGGGTGTCGGTAACGTGGTATAAGGCAGTGGATCTCAACCTTCCTAATGCCGCAACCCTTAACCCAGACCCCCAACTATGAAATTATCTTCATTGCTACTTTATAACTGTAATTTTGCTACTATTGTAATGTAAATATCTGTATTTCCCAATGGTCTTAGAGGACCTCTGTGAAAGGAGAGTTGGACCCCCAAAGGGGTCACGACCCACAGTTTGAGAGCCACTGGGATAAGCTTACTTGGTGCAGTTCAATGGAGAGAGGGTCAGAGAACCTAGCTGGCGGTGGTGCTGTCGGGATTTACACAGAGCTGCACCCAGCGTGCCTCGCTGAGTGAGTATGAGTGTGTAATGGACAAGCAGCTCATGGTTATGGCCTCTGTCTTTAAAAAGTACTCATTCTTTGTCAGAGGTATTTTGTTTTTTTTCTAAAGTCCATGTTTATCTTACAAATAAAGGTATTCATGTAGTTCTGTGTTCTTTATATAATGGCTTACTCCCTTAAACACTAATGGTATAAAATTATTAACCATTTCCCTCTCAATCTCACCTAATGCCTTTCTGCAGACTCAGAGAAAAGCACCATGAGTTCTACCTTCTTTCTTTTAAAAATCCTCGTACTTAAAAATCTTTCTGCGTATATGTATGCTTGTGACAACCTTGAGAGGATGAGGGC